>NC_083868.1:33294536-35794536 GCF_032452875.1 Bos javanicus
TATGGAAATGTTTCTCAGGTTTTTCCTGTTTTTGCTTTACTAGGAAATATTAGTACTATAAATTGATAGTGGATTTTTCTATGTACTAATAATAAAAAACAAAAAGATGAAAAACAATCTTGTTAGCCTATTAGCATATTTAATTTCTCCAGTATCAGCCTTAAACTCTAGTAAATTCTATGCTCTCCAACCAAAGAGCACTGCTTCCATTGTTCCATATTCACAGCACAGTAGGGCAGTGTTTCTAAACTGTGAAAGAGAACAACTAGGAGTAAATTAACATGGGGGCTTGTTAAAATGCAGAATGTATGGATGCAAAACCGACCTGATCAAACAGTAACTCTGTCAGATCTATAGGTTATTCCTATACATGTTGTTTTAAATCATTAAAGACATAAATGATTTAAAAATATAATTTGTTTTTGGGGAATCACAGGGGCATGAGAAATAGTAAAAACTTCAGTGACTTGTCAAACTCACCAGGAATATCTGAGGACAGACATCCTTTATAAGCAAATCTGGAAAGATCTGCTGCTGCTGCTGCTGCTATGTCACTTCAGTCGTGTCTGACTCTGCGCGACCCCATGGACTGCAGCCTACCAGGATCCTCCATCCATGGGATTTTCCGGGCAACAGTACTGGAGGGGGGTGCCATTGCCTTCTCCCGAAAGATCTTCAGTGACAGCTAACTAATCTATTTATACATAATTCATGAAAAAAATCTTGTAGCTTTATAGCAAACGTATCTATAGTTTGGGACTATATATTATATACAAAACAGGAGCATAATAAAAACTCATAGTAGTAGGTAAGAATTACTATGCAGAAGACATTTCAAATGTTTCAATTATTGAAAGTTATCATGAAGGTAAACATAATTCTCAATAGTCTGCATGTATTAAAATTAAAAAAATAACTTCAAATTTGAAACTTTTAAAATGTAAATATTAAATTGCTTTCGTATTTATGTATTACAATATATTTGTCATAAATCCTACTGAACTAAGTTTTCCATATATCATTTTAAAGTTTCAGTGATTTAGGGAAATATTTGCTAAAAATGCTTTAAAAATTGTCCCAGAAATACCTAAACAATATGAGATGTCCTATATAAACATTTATCTTGGAAATAGCATTATAATGTGTTTCTAAATTTTTGCTTGAAAATATCTAATCATGTTTTTTCTTCAGCCACTGAATTTCATCTAATGATTATGGGGAACAATCTTTAAACATTAGTTCAAAAAAACTTAATATGTCTCTACATCCTAGAGAACTTATGGTAATTGAGGAAATAGTTGTACATGTGACTAGATTTTCAAAATCTGATCTGATTTTAATTAAATTTACCATATTAACATTTGAAATGTTTTTGTTTTTGTTATATTTAATATTTATTAATAACATTTATTTTGCTCTTTTTTTTATAGCTTCATGAAGTAGCCATTCATAAATAATGCAAATGATGAACCCTATACTTAAAAATATTTTTGTATTTTGATGATAGTTGGAAGATAAAAAGGCATAATAAAACAGCAGAAATTCATTCTTAAGTTTACATGACTTCTTGTCTGAAACCTATGATAAGTGTAACATTTTTTCTTGGTGTATTTTCAATAAGCAGATTTTGTTACCTCTTCTGTGTAAGAAGAATGTGTGCCTGCTAAGTCACTTCAGTCTGACTCTTTGTGACCCTATGGACTATAGCCCACCAGGCTCCTCTATTCATGGGATTCTCCAGGCAAGAATGCTGGAGTGGGTTGCCATTTCCTTCTCCAGGGGGTCTTCCAAACTCAGGGATTGAATTTGTGTCCCTTATGTCTCCTGCAGTGGCTGGTGGGTTCTTTACCACTAGCAGCACCTGAGAATCATTAGCCAATTTATGTAAGTTGTTGAATGTAGAACATGAATTGTAGCCTAAGTGAAAATAATTTATTTTAGAGACATCTATTTATTAATGTAATATAGAAAATTATTTTATAGATGCTTCTGCTTAATATTACATAATGTCAATAATACCACTGAATCAATTCTAGAAAAAAGAAACCTAGAGAATGGTCTTCTGCTACATTATTTCCTTGACCCTCCTCACAAGGTTTAACTTTGAATATTTATTTTGATTTTTGGATGAGTTGTTTGATCTTTTCATTTTAATAAAATTGGACTATGTAGATACTTTATGAATTAGCGAAAAGATAGCTAAATTGCTGACATTTTTATAGAGATTATTTTGTGATTGATCTGATGGCTATTTATTGTCTGAAATAATTCAATCATCTAGGTATCTAGATCAAACTAGCTCGACTGCCAAGTTTAGTCCCATTGTGGTGTGTCTAACAACTTTGCCATGTCTAAAACTCAGCAGTGGTTCTAGCCTCAAGCATATTTAAACAGGTTACTCCATCTCAATAAATTGCTTGATCTCATTTCCAGGTCAAAGTCCTCAGAATGATTCTTTAATTTTTATTTTTTCCCTTTTTTTTAACATCCAAACTATTTTAAATTCTCATTGCTCTTACCTCTGGAATATCTTGAATCTGTCTTCTTTTTTTCTATCTCATCTTCCACTGTTTTTGTTTATTGACATCTAACTCCTTCCTGATACTTTTACTCCTATAGTAAAATGCAACATATTGATTCTTAAACAAACAAACAAAAATCTTATAAAAGAGATTAGTCTTAATTAAAATTAATTTCTGATGTAGCATTCATCACAATTTGTAAATTGTGCTTTCTAAAAAAAGTCTATCTTCTCTTCTAATTTTTAAATTTTGTACATGAATAATGTTCATATATAAAATATCTACCACATCTTCAGCATCTTGCATTGCTGATGATCTATGACATTAATCATCTTGCAGGTGTCCAGTAAACATGGATGAATGAATGCATGTATGAATAGTGCTTGAGATATACAGGTGACTATGGACAGAACGTTGCCATTACATACATATACCACATATTTTATTATTACTTTTTTTTTTTCTGAGCATGAACCCCTCACCCTTGCTCAGATTATTTAAAGTTAATCTCCTTAATTCCAAATCCCTTCTCTTTTACAGCCTAAAATATGTTCTACATGTTCTATAATACTTATCATATCACTCCATGATTTGAAACTCTCTGTTCCTTTCACCTTTAAAATTAATCCAAATTTTACAATATTATGCATATTCTGATGTCTTTTTACTGCTTCAAATTTACCCTTGTAATTCTCTACCTTAGAATCAACAGTTCTTTTAACTTTTTTGTTTGTTTGTTTTGTTTTATGTAAAGTATATGTCTTTTGTTACACTGGGACTTTGCACAAATTTTCCCTTCTTTCTGGCACATTCTTCCCCCTTCTATGCATGATATCTACTTTCTCTCTCAATTTAATATTTGTTACCTTCCTGGATGTCCCCAGACAAATTTAAACCCTCAACATTCTATTATATAGGTCATAGTATTATATTTCTACTGTAGCAACCACCAACTTCACTGGTGCTGACACACGTAACAAGATTTTATCCTTTTATAATGACAAGATGACTAGGTTATGACACAATCATACAAGCGACTGTATCTTCACGTGGATTTTTAAGTTTTATGATGATTTCATTATAAGTTTTATTTACTAAACAATATTAGCAAACAAATGGGTATAGAAAGAAGGTTACATGAGATTTGCAAGCTATTAATAAAAGGAAACTGAAAGAGTCAAATTTAGAAGGAATTTGTTTGCATAACTGTCTGTTATGATCATTACAAATGCTTTTAGATAAAAACTCCTACATATCAAATATCTACTCTAAGTCATATACCCACTATACTCTGAGAGTGAAAATGTTATTTTAAAATTCAGACAGGTTTTTCAAAACATGGTTTTGCCGAATTTCCTTGGGGAGGGTAAGTGTGCTGGGAGAGGAGATGATGACTGGGGGAGGATGGAAATAAATGAGTCCTTTCCTGCAGGAGGGCTGACAGGTAAAAATTGAAGGTAAGGCAATTAGCAAAGCTAGGTGGGAGGAGAGGTGCTTCTAGGGCAGTTCCTGAGATGAATCTGTAAGTGATATCCCCATTTGTACAGTGGCGTAATAGGTTTCCATTTAAAATGAAATTAAAATATAATGAAGCAAATTTGATGTCTGCCAAATTTATTAAAATAGAGGCCTACATTTACTCACACTTCTCAGCTAAACTGATGCAACGTAGGAAAATGAGAAGAGTGGAGTATATTGACATTTTTCTCCTAATTTGGACAGGAAAAAAATATATGTTTTTAAAAATCTTTTATAAATAAGCTCCTTCTAGGGGCTTACCTGGGCTCCCCAGGTGGCTAAGTGGTAAAAACCCACCTGTCAGTGCAGGAGACATAACAAATGCTGGTCTGACCCCTGGGTCGGGAGGATCACCTGGAAGAGGCCATGACAAACCACTCCAATATTCTTGCCTGGAGAATCCCATAGACAGAGGGGGACTGGAGGGCTATAGTCCGCGAGTCACAGAGAGTCGGACGTAACTGAAGCGACCTGGCACACATGCAGGGGCTCAGCTAGTCATTATACCTATAGAAAAATAATGACCTGAAGAGTAAGTTTTAATGAGTTCAACACAATAATTTAAGGCCTGTGTTCATCTAGTAACATTGTTCTGCCAAGGTAATAAATTACCACCTTTCTGATGGCCAATCATTTTATAAATGTACATTCATTTCCATACATATGCATGACTGCATAGCTGCATATACAAAGCAGGAGTGAAGTGTGGTAGACATCAATCCACTATCGTTTATTGTTGGGGAAATGTAAAAAATAAAAATAAAACATTTTAAAAGTATTTTCTTTATGAATATGTGTCACTAGTTTCACTGAATTTTCATTAAAATGATGATAACTTTCCAAGTCAGCTGAGGAAATTTAAAGCTAAGAAAAATAGGTTAACAAATATTGATCAATAATTTTTTATGAAACTCATATTTTACATGTAATCACTGATTTTTCTTCTAGGGAACTAGAGTTTGACATTCAGAAATTTTTTTTTTTTTTTAACTTTTGCTCAGATATATTTAAAAGATAAGACTACTCACAGTGCTAAAAGGTGACAAAGCCACATTAACTGCTTTATCAAATGTGTTATTCTAATGTGTAATAGCTACTTGTTTGCTATTAAGAAAAAATTGAGGCACCAATACTAACTGAAGAATGTTTTGAAAATAGACTAACTTCCAACAAAAAATAAACATTAATAAGTGTTGGACTCTTAGAAGGCCATTTATCTTAATCCCTGGCTTACTAGGTGAAAATATCTTGACATTAATTACTTCTGAATTTGTTTCACATATTTCTATTTTTTCTCAGTGGATTACTTATAGAATTTGGAATCTCATACTTAGTGGATTGAAATTGATATCTTTATAAACTACATGTGGTATTCAAAATAATTGTTAAAATATTTTATTTGTAGATTGTCAGGAACAATGGATCTTTATTCTTTTGTGTTTTTTACTAAGTTTAGAGATGTGCATAAAATATCAAAATTTGGCTGCTGTAGCCTTTCAAAAAGCACTTTTTTTGGAAACCCAGGATATTGAGGGAAAATGATCTTAAGCAGGGCCCTTCTTCAAGTGTATCTTATGGTAAGGTTGGTCCAAATATTTGGAATTAGATATTCACATTCCTGGGTTAACTCAGTTGAATCATGTTATTTGTCTGGTAGGAACAAAAAGAAATTATGTGACATTTTCTTATTCTGTACTTTATAAACACCAAACCTCTGGTTCATTTGTATCATTGGTTCAGTTCAGTTCAGTCGCTTAGTCATGTCCGACTCTGCGACCCCATGAACCTCAGCACGCCAAGCATCCCTGTCCATTAACTCCCTGAGTTTGCCCAAACTCACGTCCATTGAGTCGGTGATGCCATCCACCATCTCACCCTCTATCATCCCCTTCTCCTCCTGTCCTCAATCTTTCCCAGCATCAGAGTCTTTTCAAATGAGTCAGCTCTTTGCATCATGTGGCCAAAGTATTGGAGTTTCAGCTTCAACATCAGTCCTTCCAGTGAACACCAGGACTGATCTCCTTTAAGACAGACTGGTTGGATCCCCTCACAGTCCAAAGGACTCTCAAGAGTCTTCTCCAACACCACAGTTCTAAAGCATCAATTCTTCGATGCTCAGCTTTCTTTATAGTCCAACTCTCACATCCAAACGTGACTACTGGAAAAAACATAGCCTTAACTAGATGGAACTTTGTCGGCAAAGTGATATCTCTGCTTTTTAATATACTGTCTAGGTTGGTCATAACTTTCCTTCCAAGGAGTAAGCGTCTTTTAATTTCATGGCTGAAGTCACCATCTGCAGTGGTTTTGGAGCCCCCAAAATAAACTCAGCCATTGTTTCCACTGTTTCCCATCTATTTGCATGAAGTGATGGGACCAGATGCCATGATTTTCATTTTCTGAATGTTGAGCTTTAAGCCAACTTTTTCACTCTCCTCTTTCACTTTCATCAAAAGGCTCTTTAGTTCTTTTTCACTGTCTTCCATAAGGGTGGTGTCATCTGCATGTATAAGGTTATTGATATTTCTCCCAGCAAACTTGATTCCAGCTTGTGCTTCTTCCAGCCCAGCGTTTCTCATGATGTACTCTGCATATAAGTTAAATAAGCAGGGTGACAATGTACAGCCTTGACATTCTCCTTTTCCTATTTGGAACCAGTCTTCTGTTCCATGTCCAGTTCTAACTGTTGCTTCCTGATTGAATAAAGGTTTCTCAAGAGGCAGGTCAGGTGGTCTGGTATTCCCATCTCTTTCAGAATTTTCCACAGTTTATTGTGATCCACACAGTCAAAGGCTTTGGCATAGTCAATAAAGCAGAAATAGATGTTTTTTTCTGGAGCTCTCTTGTTTTCTTGATGATCCAGTGGATGTTGGCAATTTGATCTCTGGTTCCTCTGCTTTTTCTAAAACCAGCTTGAAAATCGGGAAGATAACTGTTCATGTTTTGCTGAAGCCTGGCTTGGAGAATTTTGAGCATTACTTTACTAGCATGTGAGATGAGTGCAATTGTGCCGTCGTTTGAGCAATCTTTGGTATTGCCTTTCTTTGGGATTGGAATGAAAACTGACCTTTTCCAGTCCTGTGGCCACTGCTGAGTTTTCCAGATTTGCTGACATATTGAGTGTAGCACTTTCACAGCATCACCTTTTAGGATTTGAAATAGCTCAATTGGAATTCCATCACCTCCATTAGCTTTGTTTGTAGTGATGCTTCCTAAGGCCCACTTGACTTCACATTCCAGGATGTCTGGCTCTAGGTAAGTGATTACATTATCGCGATTATCTGGGTAGTGAAGATCTTTTTGTGTAGTTCTTCTGTGTATTCTTGCCACCTCTTCTTAATATCTTCTGCTTCTGTTAGAGCCATACAATTTCTGTCCTTTATTGAGCCCATCTCTGCATGAAATGTTCCCTTGGTATCTCTAATTTTCTTGAAGAGATCTCTAGTCTTTCCCATCCTATTGTTTTCTTCTATTTCTTTGCATTGATAGCTGAAGAAGGCTTTCTTGTCTCTTCTTGCTATTCTTTGGAACTCTGCATTCAAATGGATATATCTTTCCTTTTCTCCTTTGCTTTTTGCTTCTCTTCTTCTCACAGCTATTTGTAAGACCTCCTTAGAGTGCCATTTTGCTTTTTGGCATTTCTTTTTCTTCGGAATGCTCTTGATCCATGTCTTTGTACAATGTCACAAACCTTCATCCATAGTTCATCAGGCACTCTGTCTATCAGACCTAGTCCCTTAAATCTATTTCTCACTTCCACTGTATAATCATAAGGGATTTGACTTAGGTCATACCTGAATGGTCTAGTGGTTTTCTGCACTTTCTTCAATTTAAGTCTGAATTTGGCAATAAGGAGTTCATGATCTGAGCCACAGTTAGCTCCAGGTCTTTTATTTATGACTGTTTAGAGCATTTCCATCTTTGGCTGCAAAGGATATAATCAATCTGATTTTGGTGTTGACCATTTGGTGATGTCCATGTGTAGAGTCTTCTCTTGTGTTGTTGGAAGATTTGCTATGATCAGTGTGTTCTCTTGGCAAAACTCTGTTAGCCTTTGCCTTCTTCATTCTGTACCCAAGGCCAAATTTGCCTGTTACTCCAAGTGTTTCTTGATTTCCTACTTTTGTATTCCCATCCCCTATAATGAAAAGAATATTTTTTGGGGGTGTTTGGTCTGTAAAAGGTCTGTAAAAGGTCCTGTATGTCTTCATAGAAATGTTCAACTTCAGCTTCTTCAGTGTTATTGGTCAGAGCATAGACTTGTATTACCGTGATATTGAATGGTTTGCCTTGGAAATGAACAGAGATCATTTTGTCGTTTTTGAGACTGCATCCAAGTACTGCATTTCAGACTCTTTTATTGAGTAAGATGGCTACTCCATTTCTTCTAAAGGATTTCTGCCCACAGTAGTAGATATAATGGTCATCTGAGTTAAATTCACTCATTCCAGTCTGTCTTAGTTCACTGATTCCTAGAATGTCAACATTTACTCTTGCCATCCCTTGTTTGACCACTTCCAATATGCTTTGATTCATGGACCTATATGTGTTTAATTAAAAATAAATTTATCCTTAAAAGAATATTTATGGCATACTTTGCTAGATTTTAGGGGAGAATACATAGTCCTCATTCAAAAGATACTTATATTGTAACTAGAAAGAACAAACTCAAAATAGCACATATTCCCCACATGTCTATTAATAATATCTATCTATTAACTTAAAGCTTATTTGACTAACGGATTTGTTTGAAAACTCCTTCTAAGAAACATGATTATTTTTTAAATTCAGTTTTCCAAAATTATTCAACATTAAGCATGTTTGTTTCTGTCCAAGTTCCTTTTGTCAAACTACACAGGGCTAGAATTTCTTGAGCACATCCAGTGGACAAGTGGTGGAACTTAACTTACACGCTCAATTACAGAATCCACAAGAGTCATTTAAAGTCAGCCTTACTATCTCCAGTTGTAATATATTAGGTGATTCGGGGTAGGTACTCTCTAAAGACTCCTCCAGTTCCAATTCTTCATGATTTCAATTTGAGTTTAAATGCTAAACTCTATTCTGCTATTAGTGTGATAGATCTGAGATGGGGGTTAGGGTCAATGTGGATTTTTTGATGTCTAATCAGAATTGTTATACTGGAAGAGAGATTCTTAATAAGTAGTTCTAGACATTCATTCTAAGATATTAGGTAAATAAATGTTTGATTTATGGGCTCATGTTAATTTATCTCTATTTAACACGTCAGAATGTCAGTATATCTATTAAAGTGTTAATGCAGTGAATTAACTTTTGACTTGTTTTTTGAAAATAATTTTATATAAATTCTATAGTAAGAACAGCATAGTATTTCTGTGAAATAAAGATGAGAACTATTCTCAGCCCTGGGAATGTAGATGTAGATCTCTAAACATTTCAGTGAATGTATTCTCCCTTGTATTTTACTCTACTGCAATGTCTAATATTTACTAGCACATGGCTTCTACTAGCTAATGTCTTCTTTATGTTCATCTCATTTTCCTCTATTGTTTTTTCTTCAGTCTCCAGAGAATTAGGGCTGCCAAGTTATTATTTTTGTTGTTATTATTATTAATTTTATTTATTTTTTATTTCTAAGGGATTGGAAATGTTGGAGGAGTGTGTAATTTCCTCGGTTCTGTCTCGTCGCAACAAAAAATTGACGTGACAGACTGACTAGCCTTAAGCCTTTGGATGGACCAGTGTTACACTCCTGTTACAGCTCAGTTTTATTTAGAAAATAAAGGAAGATACATCCTTGAGGCGTGAGGGCATGCTGACCCAAAAGACCTGAAGAGAAGAGAGGCCCCTGGCCCAATTTGGCTCCTCTTTTTATGTTTTTTCTCCTCCTCCTGGGCCTGCCCTATGTAAATTGGGCTATCCAGGAGTGCTATTTGTTTTACCTGAGGTCCTCACTCTGGTGTTCAGATCTTCTTTTGTCCTATTTTCACAGGCTTTCCCCTTCTTTGTCTTTTAGCCACCACCATTTTGGACTCCTTTTTCCTATTCCAACTACCTAACGGAAAGATTTTGAAAATGTTAACAGTATGCCAGTATCTTTGAAGTCCAACTTGGATTTAAAGGAGTTTTGCTATATGTGTCTTTGATCTTATGTACAGCTGAAATTGACAAATTTTCTCTCTTAACAGTGATTTTCACCTACTCATTTGATCCCTTGATTATCTCAAATTCATATACCAATAAGTAGGATAATCTTAAAATGGCATCTTCTTACCATTCATTCTTTCATCTATGTTGCCTCTGTCCCTATCATCCATAACAACTCCTAAGTTTATCATTCTCAAGTTTATTTTCCATGAAAATCATCTAGTGTGCTTGTTTTTAAATCATCTAGTGTACTTATTTCTGGACCTCATTCACAAACTTTAAAAATTAGTAGGGTCTAAACTATATCCTGGAGAAGGCGATGGCACCCCACTCCAGTACTCTTGCCTGGAAAATCCCATGAATGGAGGAGCCTGGTGGGCTGCAGTCCATGGGGTCGCAAAGAGTCAGACACGACTGAGCGACTTCACTTTCACTTTTCACTTTCACGCATTGGAGAAGAAAATGGCAACCCACTCCAGTGTTCTTGCCTGGAGAATCGCAGGGATGGGGGAGCCTGGTGGGCTGCCGTCTATGGGGTCACACAGAGTCAGACACGACTGAAGCGACTTAGCAGCAGCAGCAGCAGCAAACTATACCCTAGGAACTTGGAATAAACTCTCTTTTAAACATAAAATGGGAAAACGAAGTTGTAAATAATTGGAGAACAACTTTGCATTAGAAGAAACGAAATTGGTTTCTAGGATACAATAATTGACATGGCACAGCATGACATTTCCCTGCATCATTGTGCTTGGCCTTAAGTTTTGCTTGCATAATAGAAGCATTCAAAGCACATTCTAGATTGGGAAGGAGAAGAAGCACAACCTATTGCTTGTTAGACACAAATTATTGAATTCCTGGATTATTTATTCTTCCACATGGGATATCACCTTCAAGAAAACAAAAGTCTTGTTTTTTTTCTAGAATTTTGCTCTAAACCAAAACCTACAAAATACATACAGAAGATAAAAGTAAGGAGAGGATATACCAGACTAGACCAAGGAAGTTTAACTGCCTTTAATCTACCACTTACCAAATTGTATAACCTTGCATAAATCATTTCACCTTTTGAACCTTAATTTCAAAGTCTATTATATGGATTAGATGATATCAAAATATCTTCTAACTCATATATACTGAATTTGGAACTAAGAGAGTGATTTGGTTATTATAATTTATTTTCTCATTACTTTCTAAAAGCCAGACATTTAGTTTTATAAGAATTATGATATGATTTTATAAGAATTTTTATAGAATTATGATATAATTTTATAAGAATTCTACAGAGAGCTACAAATTACCCATTTTACAGCAGTTGATACACGCTGCTTACTAATATTTACCATGATTTCCTTCTTGTGCACAGCACTATTTTTATTTTGTTAAAGGTTTTGTTTTCATACTCTTCTTACCTGAAAGTTTCTTGAGTTTATCTGATTCCATATAATATACATGGAGTTCAGATTGAGTCTATAATATTTTGATATTAAGCTACAGAAATGTACATCTCTGAAACATTAACACTATTTTCATAGATATGGTTAGATTATATACTAAAAGAGTAAATATCTTAAAGAAGAAGAACTTCACAGAAAACTCAGTGTTCACCGTAGCCACCATAATCAAGCTTCATGGGTAATAGCAAACACGGTATAGTAATCACAAGCCTAAATAGAACTTTTTTTGTTTTGTTTTTCGTCATCAATTCATAAAAGTAGTTTGGACTTTATGAGAAAGAAATTTTAAAAAGTTGAGGGGGGAATCAATTCTTGGCACTGATTTTTTCTGATGGAAGACTATTCTCTTAAACATTTCATATATCACTATTACTTTAAAGTGGTCATAAGAATAGAAATTCAGCAAGAACTCTACTGTCACAGAACAGAGCATATAAATATGTACTCCTTTTGTCCTTCAGGGCTAGACAAAAAAAAGAAAAAAACTAACACTATCAAACATGCATGTTCTATATAGAAGACATAATTCATTTGTCCCCAAGGAGAAGGCATCTGGTGTTGGTAAGAGGATGTTCCTCTATCATACACAGGACAGAGAAGGGGGTGTAATGAAAGGATATTTTCTGAAAGTCCAATAACTTAAAATGGCATAAGATTTTACTTCCAGGGTTTTAATGCTTTGCTTGTAGCTAAATATTTCTCTGGAAGCATAATGTTAATAAGACGATCAAGGGAAATATGTAAGATACTTAATTAAAATCTGTCCCTTAGTTTCAGTAACTTGATGTGTAACATGAACTAAAGCTCTTAATATAAGCCAATATATGCTTAAAGGTGTGTGAACCTTCACATGGATTAAAAACAGAGGCTTATATTCTCTTAAATGAGAGGAAACATATAAACTATAATAACATATTTAAGATATTATATCATTGTTAAGCAACCATATTCTTTTTCATAGCCTCCTACAAATATATATTTATAGAGAGCCCTTTATCAAAATAGCAACTTTAAAACAAGACTGAAGGTGATATTAGATATGTCCTTTAATGAATGCTAACTGGTTTTTTATAGATAAAACTTTAATTTCAATTAAAAAATTCTTAATACAAAATTTCTGAAAAAATATCTAGTGATGTCTAAATAAGTGTGCTGGATTAATTACTATTTCATGATTGTCATAAACTACCTTACTGTTTTAAGGATACTTGCTTATAAATTAGAAATTAAATATATATGTATATATACAATATGCATGTATCTATTTGTGTTAAGTGATTTTCTATACTTATGCTATTCAATTATTAATATTCATCTAATAGAGTGCATTTGTAATTCCAAGTGATTGATACTTATATCAGAATAAAATTGGCAGAAATTTTGTTGTTTATTCCCCTAGTTGTGTCTAAATGTTTACGACTCCATGGACTGCAGTACACCAGGCTTCCTGTCCCTCACCATCTCCTGGAGTTTGCAAGTTCATGTCCATTGCATCACTGATGCCATCCAGCCATCTTATCCTCTGTACCCCTCTTGTCATCCTGCCTTCAGTCTTTCCCAGAAGCAGGGTCTTTTCCAATGAGTCAGCTCTTCACATCAGGTGACCAAAGTATAGGAGCTTCAGCTTTAGCATCAATCCTTCAGATTAATATTCAGGGTTGATTTCCTTTGAGATTGACTGGTTTGATCTCCTTGCTGTCCAACGGACTCTCAAGAGTCTTCTCCAGCACCCCAGTTTGAAAGCGTCAGTTTTGGTGCTTGGCTTCTTTATGGTCCAGATCTTACAACTGTACACGACTACTGGAAAGACCATAGCCTTGACTATATGGACCTTTGTCAGAAAAATGTTGTCTTTACGTTCTAACACAGTGTAGGTTTGTCATAGCTTTCCCACCAAGAAGGAATCGTCTTCTGATTTCATGGCTGAAGTCACCATTCAGTGATTTTAGAGCCCAAGAAGAGAAAATCTGTCACTGCTTCCATTTTTTCCCCTTATATTTGCCATGAAGTGATGGGGCTGGGTGCAATAATCTTAGTTTTTACTTTTTTTCATATTTAGTTTTAAGCTGGCTTTTTCACTCTTCGCTTTCACCATTATCAAGAGGTTCTTTAGTTCCTCTTTGCTTTCCACCATTAGAACAGTATCATCCACATATCAAAGGTTGTTGATATTTCTCACAGCAGTCTTGATTCCAGCTTGTAACTCATCCAACCCAGCATTGCTCATGATGTGCTTTTCATATAAGTTAAATAAACAGGGTGACAATAAAAAACTTTGTAGTATCCTTTCCCAATCCAAAAGAAATGCAGAAATAGATGGGTATAATTTCTTGTACTGTTTTATTTTTGATTGGAATTCATATGGTATTTGAAAGATATGTATATACACTCACATGTGCATTGCAGATCCATGTACATACCTGTAATTACCTTCATATGCTTCAATATGTTTTAAGTCTAGTATTGGCATGATATTTTTCATGAATAGCACAAATATCTCTCACTTTTGACATTTTTACATGAAAAACTGAGTCTCTTTCTGCACATTTATGATGAGCGTATTATTCTCATGAAAACAAAAAGTGGTTTGCGTGGATATACTTTTAGAAAAGTTTTGCTCAAATGGTGATTCCCAATATAGTTTATTAAAGAAATGAAGGGAGAAATATTAAATAAACTTTAAAAAACATATGAAAAATATTTTAAGTTAATATACAAAAAATTCAGAGTAATTGTCAGTTTTAAAATTTTATAATTCATTTTAAAAACCCTTGTTATTAAGCACAGAACCTTGACTTTCACTTCTTAATGACCAGATGCGTCAGAAAATGAGGTACATCTACTGTTAAATTTCAGTGAAATGTAACATCGAGTATAAAACTTTCATGAAAAATGCTAAATGTATTAATCACTTGGCAAAATAAATTTATGATGTATAATATATGGAATTAAAAGTGTAGTGTCTGTTTAAAATTCTATGTAAAGCATTTTCCAAAATAGCATTTAATTTTTTTTTTTTTTACAGAGCACTGATTTTCAAAGTTCTCAAACAGTAAGACACTTTCAAATCAGATCTTTTTCTGTAAGAAATGAAATTTTAAAGCACAAAATACCTAGAAATTACTTGATTCTTTTACTCTAGATATAAAAGAATAACTTATTAAGTAAAATCATACCATGACTTTATTATAACAGCTGGAATACTTAATATAAAACCATTTACTTCATGAAATATGCAATCAATTTTATTTTATTGTATTTGTATTAGACTCAAAGTCTAATTTTGTGAGGTATACTATAATAAATATACTAAAATGTTCGTGGCCTACCTGCATCTTCATTTCCAGCTAAATAAATAATGTTTATCCTACATTCAGAAAATAAGGTATTTTTGCATATTTCACTTCAAAATTTTTCTTTGGTATTTCCTCAAATATTCACCATTAATTAGGATATTAAAGAAAATTAAAAGTTGAAGAGCTCAGAGATCTATCATTGGTGTATAGTTGTATTGGATAAATTAGTATAAATTTGGGCTATTTCAGATACCACATAATTATTTTAGCAAGCATTTACCAATCATGCACAAAGTGGCAGGATACCAAGATGAAGTCAATAGCTTCAGGTTTTCATGTTTACTGTTCCAAATGATAGAAACTTGGTGTCGAATCAGGTGTATGTATTCTTTCTAGTTTTGACTATAACTTCCAAGTAGATCTCATCTTTGAATGAAAAGTTTAGATTAGATCTTCTCTAGGGAACTTTCAGACATTAATTAAAAGAATAATTTTTGGCTGTGACAGGGTCTTTGTTAAAGTATGCAGACTCTTTGTTGCAGCACATGGGCTTCTCTCTAGTTATGGTGAATGGATTCCAGAGTACACAGGCTCAGTAGTTGAGGTGCACAGGCTTAGATGCTCTGTGTGACATATGGGATCTTAGCTCTTGACCAGGGATAAGGTCTGTGTCCTCTGCACTGGAAGGCAGAATCTTAACCACTGGACCACAGGAAAGTCCCTTTAATTTTATGAGTCCATTTGATTATCCCTTGTATTTTCTTAGCTTTATTTTTGAAGATCTGTCATCATCTGACAATGCACTAATTTTTCAGTATTATCAAACTGACAAATTGATTGCATAGGACTACACAACCTAGGTCTGTGTTCTAGATTGACCAGAACAGAGACTTCTCTAACTTCCCAAGATCCAGAATAACTTTTCATGTAGCCTGAGATGGATTTAAATTGTTCAGTATCATCTATTGTTACATGTTAACGTGAAAAATTCCAAGACAGCTCCACTTCCCATAGAATCTTTCTAAGTAATGCCATTCCTGTTCTGTGCTATTATAAATTGTAATATTTTTTTTAATCTGACAACAAGGCCTATATATATTAGAATTTCTCTTTCAGTCTTTTTAAATTTTTTTTAATTGAAGGATAATTGCTTTACAGAATTTTGTGGTTTTCTGTCATACATCTAGAAGAATCAGTCATAGGTACACCACTCATGTTCCCTCCCTCCCGAACCTCCCTCCCATCCCAATCTTCAGTGAAGTCAGATAGAGAAATATAAATATCATATACTGACATGTATATATATATATATGGAATCGAAAAAGATGGCACTGATGAATTTATTCATCATTCTCCACAGCAGTGGAGAAACAGACATAGAGAACAGACCTATGGACATGGAGGGAGGGGAGGAGAGAGAAGGGGAGATGTATGGAGAGAGTAACTTGGAAATTTACAATGACATATGTAGAATAGATAGCCAATGGGAATTTGCTGTATGACTCAGGCAACTCAAACAGGGGCTCTGTAATATTTTTAATATAACCAAACAGTTAGCATTATCTATATCAAATTTTATCTTGTTCAGCTGTGCTCAACTAGCTTATTTAATTTTTTTATTTTGAATGTTTTATAATTTAATAACTACAGTCATTTCTAAAACCAATTTAGCAATATCTAAAACTTTGATAAACTTGTTTTGTCTTCATTCTAAGTTCTTGAGCATTTTTTACAAGAAGTATCAAAGAATCCTTGTATCTTCTGCTCCTACTGCTCCACTACCATCAGTTGGGCATTTCTAGAATGGTTGTTTAACCCATTTGTGCATACCAGCCCGGCCTACATTCCCACATGTATTCTACAATAGAGCACTGGGGTCTCACTCTCTTTAAATAATTTACAAAATTTGTTACTGATTGCTAAAGATAGCATTTCAGGCCAGTGTGTCAAACCCATTTTCTCAACTATTCCCTTTTGTGATTCTTTTTTACTCAAATGCTTTGCACATGTGGCAATGTAGCAGCCTAGGAATGGACTCTTAAAATGACAGCATAGGTTTCTCATTCTTAAGTTTTCTTGGAAAGGAGGGGACCAGAGCAGTAGTGAGTTTACATTAAAGTATCTCTATCATTGCTCATCTATGAAGTTTACAGTTGAACTTTTCTTTATTTCTCACTGTTTTTTCTCATTGCTTTGCTTCTCCTTCTGCTTTCCTGCTGACTAAGGGAGCCTGAAGCAATCCAATCTCTAGTCTCAAGAAGCCTTGGTGACTGTTACACTTTCTCTCCTAGGGTTTCTCCTCCTCAACAATTTTTTCCTTAGGTAAAACTCTGTTCCACTATTAAAGAAAGAAAATCCCCCAGTGATAGCTTCATGGCTTTCTTGTAATACTGTTTCTTTTCCACTCCAGGATCTAAATGTGCTTTTGAAATAGCCGTAGAGCTAAAGTGATTTTAGTTGCTATTTTAAATCACATTTGTTCTACATGTCTAATTAAATTCTGCTTGTCTACATAACTGATCAGTCATAGGTTACCTCATTAAACAGGGTAGAACACTATTTCAAGCTTGCAGTCATTAGTATAGCTATATATTATTTTCTTATAACATTTTTCTTATCGTTTGCTAAAAATTAAAAATTTGCCCTCAAATGCCTTATTTCTCAGAACTGGTTAAAAAAATATCTCTAAGCCAAACTAGGATTTATCTTTTTGAGCATGGTAAATTTGAAAGTCAATGAATAAGCTAAATATTGATTCACACTCAGTGTTCTATGCAGCAGCCCTCAACCTTTTTGGCACTGGGGACTGGTTTCATTGAAGACAATTTTTCTCTGGACTGGAGTTGGAGGGGGAGGAATGGTTTGGGATGATTCAAGTGCATTATACTTATTGTGCACTTTGTTTCCATTATTTTTACATCAGCTCCACCTCAGATAAGGCGTTAGATCTTGGAGGTTGGGGACCCCTGTTCTATAGGATCATCTTCTAAATATTATAAAAATATAATTAAAATATGAAAAACATATTCAAGACTTTAAATGAATTTGCATTTTAGCTTAAAAATTTAGATTATTTCCTAAAATTCCTGATATCAGGGGACTTGTAAATATTCTGGAATGGATCTCTTGCAGCTGTATAAAGTGAGTGAGTGAAAGTTGCTCAGTTGTATCTGACTATTTGCGACTCCATGGACAGTAGCCTGCCAGGCTCCTCTGTCCATGGAATTCTCCAAGCCAAAATATTGGAGTGGTTGCCATTCTCTTCTCCAGGGGATTTGTAAGCTGACTCTTTACCATCTGAGCCACTAGAGAAAGTAAGATGGAAAAACCCTCACCAACTGCAGTTTCAGAATCAGCATTTTTAGCACATGTGATTCAAAAATTGCTCTTCAGTGATGTCATATGTAAGTTAGATCTTGTATAAAGTGGTCTTAAAAATCATATAGGGCTATTATATCCTTTTGTCAAGTGACATTCATTCTACTACTGAATATTAGAACTAATCTTAAGCAAAGAATAAAATGTCATACAGATCAACAAACTAGTCAAATGCTATTTTATGTTGCTAGTCTTCTGTGGTTGCTTTGTAGTAGCTCATTATTCAGTCAGGATGTGGTCTATGATACACAGCCTAATGAAGATAAAAAGCAGCCCACTTAGCATCTCAAAATGTAGTTTGTTATACTTTTAAACCTAGATTTTCTTACACAGTTATCATTTTAATATTGTACATGAGGATGTTTCATCTTAGATGCATTATGCTGTTAAAATCATCAGACATAATAGATACTAATATAAGAAATATATATGTCTAATCCATTTGGTTTAAAGTACTTCTTTAAAAAATTCCTAAACTTTTTTTTGGGGGAAATTACATGACTAGAACTTTGAAGTGTGTTTCTAAAATTATATTTACAGGTTATTATTATTGTTATTTATTCATTGTCATGTCTGACCCTTTTATGACACCGTGAACTCTAGCCTGCCAAGCTCCTGTGTCCATGGAATTTCCCAGGCAAGAATGCTGGAGTGTGTTGCCATTTCATTCTCCAGTGGATCTTCACAACCCTGGGTCAAAGCCACATCTCCTGCGTTGGCAGGTGGGTTCTTTACCACTGAACCACCCGGGAAGCCCCTATTTAGGGGGTAATGAACATTATACTCTCATTTGATGATGTTCCTGAGTTTAATTGGATATTTGATCTTTGGTTGGACAATTTCAATTATACAAAACTTAGGGTGATAGCTTAAGTGAATAGGATTGGGGATTTCATTATATACAGTTACTTGAGTCCATATTTCAGTATGTTGATGATGGTCACAACTGAATATCTGCAGGATGTGAATGGTGAATGAATAGAGGAAAAATCCTCCCTCCCCTGCAATGGGCAGATGAGAGCCACAGTGTCCACTGACCTCTTCAGGAGTCCATCATTCCTAATTGGAACACAGGCCTGCCCTAACAGGTGGATGGAGGAATGCACTTGCTTTTTAAAATCATACAGGTCTATAAATGATTGCAGAGACTTAACTTTGTAAGGAGGGTAATCTATTAAAGGAGCTAATTTTATTGAAAGAGGAAATGGATACTTACAAGGAAATGGACTAGGAAGCAAATTATTATAACCTGTAAATTATTGAATTTATTTAAGGGTTTATAGATGACTGTATAGTTTCTAAAGATTTTCAATGGCATAGTAAGATCTTCCTCCCTTTCTCTCTCATATTTCAAAAGAGTAAATAAATAATTATCATATGTTGCCTGGGATAAGCTAGATACTCCAGTTAAACACAGGTTTAAACAAGGTCCCTTTATTAGTGGTAATTTTCTTCCAGTGACTCTTGCTCTTATTCCTCTGAGAAGGTCCTTGACCTTGTAATGTCACTGACAATAATTATTTCCGGGAGTTCTTAGGAGATGTGTCACTTATGCGGCAAAGAAATTCTGCTAGTTTCCAGAGACATGTACAGTTTCTTGCTCATCTGCTAAATCCCACTTTCCTGGTATTATCTGCTAATTGGTCCATTATCTCTGTGGACATTGTCTCTGTGGATTCTGCCTTTCTGTGGCACTAAGGCCTCTGGCAAAAACATAGATCTATTTATATCATTAACTAATGTGAGGAACTAATCAAAACTTTCCACTTCCAAGTGATGTCCTGCCATACATATTCCAGTTGCATATGAACCCTTTGTATATGAAACAGAGATAGTTCTGCCATGATTCACAGTATTCTTTGTTATAAGGAAGATAAATCATTATAGCTTATGCTGTAAAGTCTGAGTTTTGGTAAACTTACCACTTTCTCTTTTACATAACAGCTTTCTCTTTTCCTAGGATGGACCAGAGGAATATGTGTGGATATATTCAGAATTTTAGTCCATATCCAAAGACCAAAAATTAATGTTCTGTAATTGGTCCTAATAATTTTATTTGAATATGTTCTCTATTCAAAAGAGAACATATTTGAGAAAGCCTCTGGATCTTTAATGTACATAGACTGATGGGTTTCATTACCAGCTGTTTGAATCATAGGCACATGTGAATTCTTGGGTTAGATACAACCTAACTAAAAGTGTTAACCATATTAACACTTTGAGGAGACATTTGTTCAGAGAGATGAGATGATAAGCCTAAAATTTTTTTTGTCTACTTGCTGGTTTTAATTGAGACATAATTGACATATACCACTATGTAAGTTTGAGGTGTAAAATATGATTTGATATGTTTAAATATTGCATATCCGATACATTTGTATATTGCCAAATGGCAACCCACTCCAGTACTCTTGCTTGGAAAATCTCATAGACAGAGGAGCCTGGTAGGCTATAGTCCAGAGGGTCGCAAAGAGTCGGACATGACTGAGCGACTTTACTATCATAGTATTAACCAACATGCCTATCTTGACATGGAATTATCATTTCTTTTTCTTTGGTGAAAGCATTTAATATTTGTCTCTCAGCAACTTTGAAGTGTATAACATAATATTGTTTACTATAATCACTGTGCCATGCATTAGATCTTTAGAACTTAAAAAATCATCTTCTAACTGTAGGTTTGTACCCTTTAACAACACCTCTCCAATTTCCCATGCCTTAGTCTCTGGTAAACACCATTCTACTCTCTGTCCCCACAAGTTTGACTTTTTAAGATTACACATAAAAGTGACATATAGAGTATCTGCCTTTAATCTGTCTGATTTATCTCATTCAACATAATGCCCTCAAGGTCCACCTATGCTGTTGCAAATGGCAAGATTTCCTTCTTTCTCACGGCTGTGTAATATTCCATTGTACATATACACATCTTTTTGTATCCTTGCCTCCACTGATGGATACTTAGGTTGTTTTCACATCTTGGCTGCTGTGATTAATGCTGCAGTAAACATGGGATGCTTCTTAATAGAAGAATGAAACATAGATCACCAGCAATTAATAATTAGCTTGATCATTATGCTGTGTTTTTTTAATATAGTCTTAATTATGTTTCTTTGGCACATTACTATTTATTCAAGGATAATTTACACAGAAAGTTCCTGAAGAGTTGATATTTTATGTGATTTTTTTTAAAAGAGGAGTAATATATGTGCTTTTGACAAGGGAGGTACTTGAGCTGGTGTTGCTAATATGTCATAAAAATTTTGGAGCCTGATATTTATTCTCAATTATAAATCAAATGGCAACTCACTCCAGTGTTCTTGCCTGGAGAATCCCAGGGTCGGGGAAGCCTGGTAGGCTGCCGTTTATGGGGTCGCACAGAGTCGGGCACGACTGAAGTGACTTAGCAACATAAATCAGTATGACAGTGGAAAACTGATTTTTTTAGAGTTATAAGTGGCCTGTGCTACTTTTTTATAATATAAAGCTTAATTTGCCTTTGAACTCTAGTACTTACTATTGTCATGCTTTAGATAAGGTATCATCTTTATCTTCCTTTAGACACTGTACTATGACATTTCTGTTGGAATATTATTTATTGGAATATTATTAAAGCAATAAACATGTTAATTACACACAGAAAACTTCATACAATTAAATTTATAAATATTACTGGAGAGACAAAATAATTGATGGGGCATTTGCATTATAAAGCAGCTAATGATATACTCCACTTATAAGCACAGAGACCATAGGAAAAGATTCAACATACATAATCATGACTGAAAAGGCACATGTCCCTTTTATCCTCCTGCTGATCTTTGCATCTTTCTTGTAGTGTATAATGGGAAACAATGGGGAGCAATGCTCCTTCCTGGTCTCAAAGAAGCTCTCTCTCTAGAGGAACAAGCAAGGGCTGTAATATTTGGGGAAAAGTTCAATGGTGACAGAACATGCTGATTTCTCATACAGACTTTTAAGTAGAAAAGCACCAAACTTCAAAAAACTAGACATTTTTTTTAGTAATTAATGTTGAGACAGCTCTTGACCTGGCATTTGGGCTGCTGTGAACTGAATTTCTATATTTCAGTTTATAAAATAAGTGAAGCTATCTAGGACTTCAAGTTGCTGTATTATTTTGACAGTTTTAAAAAAGAAAAGAAATGGAAAGAAAAGTGCACACACAAATGTTTCCATAAGTGTTTGAGATGTTGTTCATATGCATTGTAAGTCATTGATAAGGTAACCTAAAACTCATTTTTGAACAGCAATTCATATACAGAATATAGGCTATATGTGTTCTATTGCTGGGCAACAGTGGACAGTCCAAAGCTTCCTAGGAAACAGAACCTTAAATATAAGAAAGGCTACCTTCAAAATGTTTAGGGAAATAAAAATTCTTACAGTGAATGTATTTGTGTGAGTTCATGAAAGAATATATTCCTAATGGACAATTTCAATTATGTGCTGGCTAGGTGTGTTCATATTGTAAGTTGGGGAGAAGCAGGGACTAAGAATCAGAAAAGGTTTTGGAGATTAAGATGAGTGTCTCCTGGCAGTTTGTAAGAAAAGATTCAGGGAGACTCTAAAAATACATTTTATAAATACAAGGAGGGAGGAATTTCAGGGCAACTATAAGTAAAATTTCATTAACTTATTCATTCCTTCACCTGTATAAGAAATCATTATTTAGCTTCTACAAAACAATGTAAAACATTCAATGTGCTATTCTCTTGTATAATTAATTGTGAGGGTGCAAAAGATAAATAATCCTTGGATCTTGTCGGCAAGAAACTGACAGTATATAGGAGAAAATGGCACATTCTCAAATAGAAATGCTTTAAAATGTAACTTACCAAATGTCATAAGGAAGAGACTGAATAATTGCATAGGTGTTCAATGGAAGATGTAATGAATTCTAGCTTGCATTTTAATGGGAAACAGGGAAATTCCACGGAAGAGAAAATATTTAATTTTAGCTCTAAATAATGAATAGACTTTGGACATTTGGCATCAGAAAAGGTATACCATTTGAATATAAGGAAGGACACATAGGTGGTAATATATTGAATATTTGAAAGCAAATAGTATTTACATTAGATTAATGGAAATTCCAGTGGAGAAAGAAGACTTTTTACCACAGTGGGCAGAGGGGGGTGTGGGTAGATGGGAGAGATAGGGGGCTAGAATGGCATATGAAGGAGACTGCATACTTTTGAAAGGAAGTAGAGACTCAAAAATGGTTTTTGAACCAGAGAGAATTATTTTGTCAGAAAAGAGATCTGATGAATCAGGGAAGTGGACATAGAAGAACCATTATATTAATCCAGACAAACATGTAAGTTATTGAAGTAAAAACCAGACACTGGGAATAGAGAACAGGAGGTAGGGTTAAAGAACATTATGAAGGTGACATTAGTAAGACATAGTAAATGATGGTGTGCAAACAGGGATGAGTAGATGAAAGTAGTGAAAAGATGGAGATTTTAACTAAGGATTCCCAAGCAGTAAAGCGAATAGTATCAGAAAAGACAGTAGCTGAAGAGGAAGAGATTTGAAAGACTGAACACTTTTGTAGCATCCTGGCTTGAAGTGTTAGCAAACCATCCAGGATGAGCATCCAATCAGTTCAATTCAGTCAGTCATGTCCGACTTTTTGCAACACCATGCTCTGCAGCATGCCACACTTGCCTTTCCATCACCAACTCCTGGAGCTTGCTCAAACTCGTGTCCTCGAGTTGGTGATGCCATCCAACAATCTCATCCTCTGTCGACCCTTTATCCTCCTATCTTCAATCTCTCCCAACATCAGAGTCTTTTCCAGTGAGGCAACCCACTCCAGTATTCCTGCCTGGAGAATCCCAGGAACAGAGGAGCCTGGTTAGCTGCCGTCTATGGGGTCGCACAGAGTCAGACGTGACTGAAGCAATTTAGCAGCAGCAGCAGCAGCAGTTCTTTGCATTAGGTGGCCAAAGTATTGGAGCTTTAGCTTCAGCATCAGTTCTTCCAAGGAATATTCAGGACTGATTTCCTTTAGGATTGACTGGTTTGATTTCCCTGGGCTCTCAAGAGTCTTATCCAAACACTACAGTTAAAAGCATCAATTCTTCAGCCCTCAGCTTTCTTTATGGTCCAACTCTCACATCCATACATGACTACTGGAAAAACCATAGCTTTGACTATGTAGACCTTTGTCAGAAAAGTAGTGTATCATCTGATATTAGCTATAAAAGAGGCACTGTATTTGTACAGAGGTCCCATATTCTCTTATTTCACAAATAAATATTGTGCTCTATTATGTCATAGGCACAATGTAAGCTCTAGGGAAATTATGACTAATAATACATGTCTCTCCTATATATAATCTAATTGAAGACATATCCCTTTAAACATTCAATTATAATTCAGTATGTGTAGGTTATATATGCTAAGTCACTTCAGTTGTGTCCTACTCTGTGTGACCCCAGAGACAGCAGCCCACCAGGCTTCCCCGTCCCTGGGATTCTCCAGGCAAGAACACTGGAGTGGGTTGCCATTTCCTTCTCCAATGCATGAAAGTGAAAAGTGAAAGTGAAGTCGCTCAGTCGTTCCTGACTCTTAGCAACCCCGAAATTCATACAGTGCAATCGAAATAGGAATGGAGGAAGCTCAGCTCTATTCTATCAGGAACTTACTATAGGAGTGAATTCTAGGCAGTTTAATCAAGAATTAACCAAGAGAGAATAGGGAGACCTACACGACCTTCTAGATCTAACACCAAAAAAAAAAAAAGTCTTCATTATAGAGGACTGGAATGCAAAAGTAGGAAGTCAAGAGCTACCTGGAGTAGCAGGCTAATTTGGCTTGGAGTAAAAATGAAGCAGAGAAAAGGCTAACAAGAGTTTTGCCAAGAGAATACACTGGTCATAGCAAACACCCTCTTTCAACAGCACAAGAGAAGTCTCTACACATGGAAATCACAAGATGGTCAATACCAAAATCAGATTGATTGTATTCATTGAAGCCAAAGATGGAGAAGCTCTATACAGTCAGCAAAAACAAAACTTGGAGCTGACTGTGGCTCAGATCATGAACTCCTTATTGGCAAATTCAAACCTAAATTGAAGAAACTACAGAAAACCTCTAGACCATGCAGGTGTGACCTAAATCAAATACCTTGATTATACAGTGGAAGTGACAAATAGATTTAAAGGACTAGATTACATAGAGTGCCTAAGTAACTATGGACAGAGGTTCCTGACATTGTACAGGAGGCAGGGATCGAAACTATCCCCAGGAAAAAGAAATGAAAAAAGGCAAAATGGTTGTCTGACAAGACCTTACAAATAGCTGAGGAAAGAAGAGAAGCTAAAGGCAAAGGAGAAAAGGAAAGATATACCCATTTGGATGCAGAGTTCCAAAGAACAGAAAGAGGAAGAAAGACTACCTTAGTGAACAATGCAAAGAAATAGAGGAAAACAACAGGATGTGAAAGACTAGAGATCTCTTCAAAAAAATTGGAGATACCAAGGGAATATTTCATGCAAAGATGGGCCCAACAAAGGACAGAAATGGTATGGGCCTAACACGAGCAGAAGATATTAAGAAGAGGTGGGAAGAATACACAGAAGAACTACCTAAAAAAGATCTTCATGACCCCTATAATCACGATACTGTAATCACTCACCAAGAGCCAGACATCCTGGAATGCAAAGTCAAGTGGGCCTTAGGAAGCATCACTACGAACAAAGGTAGCAGACGTGACGGAATTCCAGTTGAGCTATTTCAAATCCTGAAAGATGATGCTGTGAACGTGCTGCACTCAATATGCCAGCAAATTTGGAAAATTCAGCTGTGGTCACAGGACTGGACAATGTCAGTTTTCATTCCAATTCCAAAGAGAGGCAATGCCAAAGAAAGTTCACATTACCTCACAATTGCACTCATCTCACATGCTAGTAAAGTAATGCTCAAAATTCTCCAAGTCAGGCTTCAGCAGTACTGTTGAACTGTGAAGTTCTAGGTGTTCAAACTAGATTTAGAAAAGGTGGAGGAGCCAGAGATCGAATTCCTAACATCCACTGGATCATTGAAACAGCAAGAGAGTTCCAGAAAAACATCTACTTTTGCTTTATTGGCTACGCCAAAGCCTTTGACTGTGAGGATCAAAAGAAACTGGAAAATTCTTCAAGAGATGGGAATACCAGACCACCTGACCTGCCTCTTGAGAAATCTGTATGCAGGTCAAGAAGCAACAGGTAGAACTGAATATGGAACAACAGACTGGTTCCAAATAGGGAAAGGAGTACATCAAGGCTGTATATTGTCATCCTGCTTATTTAACTTATATTCAGAGTACATCATGCAAAATGCCAGGCTGGATGAAGGACAGGCTGGAATCAAGATTGCTGGGAGAACTATCAATAACCTCAGATATGCAGATGACACCACCGTTATGACAGAAAGTTATCACAGAAAGCTGGGGAAAATCAGCTTGACAAGTCATAACAGTTAGGTGTTTAGACAAGTCTTAAGTTTGTATGATTTTATAAAGGCAAATTATTATGAGAAACAGAAAAGATTTAATGTACGTATATTGTTTGGAAATATCCACATATGGTACAGGGAGTAGGAGGAGGAAAAGGAGAAGTGAAGATGGGGAGAAAGTAATACCAGACATGTAAGTTAGCAACTGATGGTCACAAGGAAGTTATAATTTGACCCTGCTATAAGCACTGGCCTATTAAACAAGGGCAGAGAATGTTTATTGGCACCAACATAATACAGGGCTGTGTGTTGAAAATTGAGGTAGAGAGGATGAAAAAGGTTTGCAGAAAATAACAGTGGTATATCTAACTATTTTAGAATTTGGTAATAAAAGAAAGAAAACATATCTGTCCACAAATGGATAAACCACACACACATAAGATGTTCAACACCACTAATTGTCAGGGAAATATAAATAAAAGTCACAATGACATAACACTTCATAGCCACTAAGATGACTATTTAAAAAAGAAAATAAAAGAGAAAATAGTGTGTTGATTAGGACATGGAGAAATTAGATCTACTGTGCGTTAGTGATAAGATAATAAAATATTTGCCATAGCCACTGTGGAAAATGGCATGGCAATTCCTAAAACAAACAAACAAAAACATCCATGAATGCCATGTGAACCATCAATATCACTTCTGGGTATATATCCCAAATAATAGAAAATGGGAGTTCTATATTTATGTTCACAACAGCATTATTAGTGATAGACAGAAACTGGAAAAAACGTTAAATGTCCAATAGATGAAAAAGTATGGTTCTGTACATACAACAAAATGTTAATCAGCCTCTAAAGGAATAAAATTCTGATACATACTGTAACATGAATGAACCTTGAAGACATTATGCTAAGTGAAATAAGAACAAATATTGAATGAGTCCACTTATATGAAATATCTAAAATAGTCAAATTTGTAAAGACAGAAAGTAGAATAGTGTTTATGATGTCTAAGAGAAAAGAGGGCAAATGAGACTGATTTTTAATGGTTACAGATTTTCATTTCTAGGCCATTTTTTCAATATGAAGATACTGGGGATGAATGGTGGTAATGGTTGCACAAAATGAGAATGTATTGCATGCCACTACACTGGACATTTTAGAAATGTTGAAATGGTAAAATCTGTATCATGTATATTTCACCAAAATAATAAAATTCTGAAAAATAGATAGAAGGCAGATTAAGTAGGAACTTGAGGCTATGTAAATTTAATAAGAAATTATTGTAGTGCTTTGAATAAAAGTAACCATATTTTTAACTTGTAGAGTATTATGAAATAATTTTTTAAAGTGATGTGGATGGATCCTTAGAAAAGTAATGTCTAAGGAAAACTAATGGCTCTGCTTTTTAATATGCTGCCTAGGTTGGTCATAGCTTTTCTTCCAAGGAGTAAGCGTCTTTTAATTTTATGACTGCAGTCACCATTTGCAGTGATTCTGGAGCCCAAAAAAGTACAGTCTGTCACTGTTTCCATTGTTTCCTCATCTATTTGTCATGAAGTGATGGGACTGGATGCCATGATCTTAATTTTCTAAATGTTGAGTATTAGGCCAATGTGTTCACTCGCTTCTTTCACTTTTATCAAGAGGCTCTTTAGTTCTTCTTTGTTTTATGCCATAAGGGTGGTGTCATCTGCGTATCTGAGGTTATTGATAGTTCTCCCAGCAATCTTGATTCCAGCCTGTCCTTCATCCAGCCTGGCATTTTGCATGATGTACTCTGAATATAAGTTAAATAAGCAGGATGACACTATACAGCCTTGACGTACTCCTTTCCCTATTTGGAACCAGTCTGTTGTTCCATATTCAGTTCTACCTGTTGCTTCTTGACCTGCATACAGATTTCTCAAGAGGCAGGTCAGGTGGTCTGGTATTCCCATCTCTTGAAGAATTTTCCAGTTTCTTTTGATCCTCACAGTCAAAGGCTTTGGCGTAGCCAATAAAGCAAAAGTAGATGTTTTTCTGGAACTCTCTTGCTGTTTCAATGATCCAGTGGATGTTAGGAATTTGATCTCTGGCTCCTCCACCTTTTCTAAATCTAGTTTGAACACCTAGAACTTCACAGTTCAACAGTACTGCTGAAGCCTGACTTGGAGAATTTTGAGCATTACTTTACTAGCGTGTGAGATGAGTACAATTGTGAGGTAATGTGAACTTTCTTTGGCATTGCCTCTCTTTGGAATTGGAATGAAAACTGACATTGTCCAGTCCTGTGACCACAGCTGAATTTTCCAAATTTGCTGGCATATTGAGTGCAGCACGTTCACAGCATCATCTTTCAGGATTTGAAATAGCTCAACTGGAATTCCGTCACGTCTGCTACCTTTGTTCGTAGTGATGCTTCCTAAGGCCCACTTGACTTTGCATTCCAGGATGTCTGGCTCTTGGTGAGTGATCACAGCATCGTGATTATAGGGGTCATGAAGATCTTTTTTATGTAGTTCTTCTGTGTATTCTTTCCACCTCTTCGTAATATCTTCTGCTTCTGTTAGGTCCATACCATTTCTGTTCTTTGCAGTGCCCATCCTTGCATGAAATATTCCCTTGGTATCTCCAGTGTTTTTTGAAGAGATCTCTAGTCTTTCCCATCCTATTGTTTTCCTCTATTTCTTTGCATTGTTCACTAAGGTAGTCTTTCTTCTTGCTATTCTTTGGAACTCTGCATCCAAATGGGTATATCTTTCCTTTTCTCCTTTGCCTTTAGCTTCTCTTCTTTTCCCAGCTATTTGTAAGGCCTTGCCAGACAACCATTTTGCCTTTTTTCATTTCTTTTTCTGGGGGATGGTCTTGATCCCTGCCTCCTATACAATGTCAGGAACCTCTGTCCATAGTTATTCAGGCACTCTGTCTATCAGATCTAATCCCTTGAATCTATATGTCACTTCCACTGTATAATCATAGGCATTTGATTTAGGTCACACCTGTATGGTCTAGTGGTTATTCATACATTTTTTCAATTTAAGTCTGATTTGGCAATAAGGAGCTCATGATCTGAGCCCCAGTCAGCTTCCAGTCTTGTTTTGCTTACTGTATAGAGCTGAAGTTGAAGGATTGCTGAAGTTGAATCATTCTATGAAGACCTAGAAGACCTTATAGAACTAACACCCAAAAAAAGATGTCCTTTTCATTATAGAGGACTGAAATGAAAAAGTAGGAAGTCAAGAGATACCAGGAGTAACAGGCAAAGTTGGCCCTTTAGTACAAAATGGAGTAGGGCAAAGGCTAACAGAGTTTTAGTCATAGCAAACACCCTCTTCCAATACAAGGGAAGACTATATAGATGGACATCACCAGATGGTCCATACCGAAATCAGATTGATTGTATTTTTTGCAGTCATAGATGTAGAAGCTCCATTTAGTCAGCAAATGTATGACAAACGTGCTATAAATACATACACTGAGACGTCAGGCTTAAATTGGCAAAGTTCCTCAAGAGTATGGTACTCTATTTAAGGCTAATTTTGTGGATGATAAGGGGTCTAAAAAAAAGCGAAGAGTTTGGATATTTGTGTTTATAGCCTTAGACATTTAATGCTTTAAAGAGCTAAAGTGGGATGATATGGAAAGAATATTCCCTGTTTGGACAACTTGGAGTACAACTGTTAAAGCATTATTATTGTTTAAAAGTATCATTATCAGGGGGAAAATAAAGAGGTAAAGATAGTACCACATTTGACTCCAAACCTTTTGATTTCTAAAGAAAGAGGAAGAGATGGTTCTTAAGTAATTGCTTATCACAGCATATTATTTTCAAATAAATATTTGTGGTACAGCAGAATATGATATTATGTACAATTTTGGTATTTTTGTTCACCATGAGTCTTAGTTCGGATTGGAACACCATGGACCTAGATTAGGTGGATTATAAGCAACAGAGTCACAGTCCTGGAGGCAGGATGCCTGAGATAAAGGTACTAGTGTGGTGAAGTTCTTGTGGGAACTTTTTGTCTGGATTGCAGATGGCTGTTTTTTGTTTTTGCATTGTATCCTCACTTGATGTCATGAGAATGAGAGAGATCTTTCTGGAATCATTTTTGTCAGATTACTAATCCCATTCATGTGGATAATGACTAATCATTTCCCAAAGGTTCCACTTCTAATACATTATTTTGGAGGTTAGAATTTCAACCTATGAATTGAAGGAGACACAGACATGTAGTCTATAACACTGGGTATAATCAATATGTATAGCAAATATATATTTATATATAGCATTATGTCAAATTGTATTGTTTGTAAGATATTGTTTTAAATGACTGAATAATATTTGATACTAAGTCTTTAATTTGAAGTGTATCAACACACTTTGTATGAGAAAATATAACCCACTTTAAAATGATTCTTATTTACTTACACATTGCAGTAAGACTAGGTGATGGTCTGCAGTCAATACCTGATCTAAGGGACACTGAGAAAGAGATAAGTACTCATTGATGAGGCTATTCATGATTGTTGTATAATTGTTTCATCTCAAGCAAGGCATCTCTTATACCACTGAGAGGAAAACAGTCTGCTCAAGAATGGTTTTATGAAAAGGAGAAAAGAAACAATTAAGTGGGACTAATGATTCAATTGGTCTTCCCTGGTGGCTTAGTGATAAAGAATTCACCTATCAATGCAGGAGACATAGATTCTATCTCTGGGTTGGGAACATCCCCTGAGATTGAAATGGCAATCCGTTTCAGTATTCTTGCCTGGAAAAACCCATGGACACTAGAGCCTCGTGGGCTACAGTCCATGGGGTTGCAAAAGACTCGGACAACAACAATAATCCAATTATGACTCCGAGAGGAGTAGTTAGGGCAGATTTCATTTCTACCTGCTCCATTCTTTTTTTTTTTTTTCTTCCTTTGTCCACTTTTGATCTGAACAGAATCAAGACAGAGAAACATCATGCTTATTTCTTAACCTGATGCTTTTATACTTGTCAGTTCTTTATCTGAAACACCTTCGGAGAAGGTAATGGCAACCCATTCCAGTATTCTAGACTAGAAAATCCCATGGACAGAAGAGCCCAAGGGCTACAGTCCATGGGATTGCAAAGAGTCAGACAAAACTGAGCAACTAACGCTACTGCTACCACTATCTAAAACACATGTCGTTCTGAAAATGGGAAAAGAAGGGTAAATAAAGAGGAGAATCCTTCAAATTAAAAACTACTGATTAGAAATTTTGTATTATAATGCAAATTATAATCCACAAAAGATTTTAAATAGTTCAAAAATTGTGTTTTAACTAAAAATGTTGGCACTGTTGGAAATTTACAGGCTTTTCTATTTTGTTCAGTTTAGAGATATGAGGTTAGCTACTTATGGAATTATCTCAGTGGAGACATACCAGGGGCAGAAGGGTATAACAAGAGGGCAAAAAAGACGGAAAGATCTCCTACTTGAATGGTTATCAAAATGTCCAGTCGTCTATGATCTGTCTCTTTCAAGTTCACAAATTAGGCATTTGGTTTCTGTTTATATATATCCATAATGATTCTCTCCTAATATTTTAGGAATTTCTAGAAGTATGCTCTTTCAGTTATTCAGGGCATCAGTGAATATTTCTATTCTACATTTTTCTCTTCATTATAGATAACGTAGCGTGAGGAACTTCTTTGGGCTATCAGATCACTCTTGCAGATGTATAATATATTTCAATCCCAGACCAACTTTTTTCTTAAAGGAATCTGCCTTCCTTCTGAGCATTGCAAATCACATAGGTATGAAATAATATTTCACACGTTTGTAAAAAGTCTTTCTCATTGTAATATCGGTGGTGAAAGATAACAGAATTCAAATCAGATAAAATTCAAATATATATGAGATTTTTCCCTGAGTGTTTTAAATTGTTTTTATGAAAAGTAACATTTCCTTTTCAAATTTCAGTTTTCTTTATCAAGAGGCCACATGGTTTAAGGGGTTAGTTTGAAATTTATTCACAACTTATTACATCACAATGTGATAATAACTAATGTTCAGAGTACCTTTATATATATACATATTAATTATAACTTATCCTGCTTTATCATATTTAGTTCTTCTGATTTTATGGATAAGATGCATAATCTTAGAAAAGTTAGCACATTAAATATGATATAGCCAATATGCATATCCAGGGTTCAAATGTATGTTCTTATATTCCATACTGTGGTATCTTTACATTATACCAATCTACCTAGGTGTGAATGAGCACTATGAAGTATTTTGATATAAAATATGTACTGGTGTTCCTTATAAATGTCACCAACTTTCAATTTATCTCAACATTACTAAGCTTCATAAATAATAGCCAAATTGTGGTTTCTGCATACCATTTAGGATTCCATGCTTCATTCTGTGATGGCTGAGATGAATTGAAATGAAACAGGAGAGGGAAGAAACTCCATTAGAGCAAATACCTTAAAATAGTGGTCCCATCTTTTTTGGCACCAAGAATGAGTTTCATGACAGACAATGTTTCTTTCATGAGCGGGGGGATGGCTTGGGGATGATTCAGGCACTTTACATGTATTGTGCACTTTATTTATATTCTCGTTAGCTCAGCTCCACCTCAGATCATCAGGCATTAGATCCCAGAGTTTGGGATCCCATGCCTTAAAAAATGACAAGGTTTAGATCTCTAAATACAAAGTCTCTTATTAAATTCTAAGTTCTTAATAATATTTCTTGATTAAAAAGCATCCCCTTACTGCCTCTCCACAAATTTTCTGGTTTCAAAGATAATAATAAGTGGCAAAAGGGCTCCTGGTGAAAATTCTTGAAACATAAAATGATAACATACCTCTTGTTTCACAGATACTGACATATCATAGACCTTTTCATCCTTTCTTATTAACATTCACTGAAAACCAATGGGCAACTGTATACATGCTGCCCTGTGTGTATCACACAGATAACAGGACTGATATATTAAGCATGAAATTCCAGAAAGCTGCCTCATTTGAAAATTCTGGGGAAAGAATAAAATTATGTTTTGGCATTTTAAGAGCTATGAACTTTAACTAAAATACATTGTGTAAGTAAGTTTTATGACTAAAATCATAAAGCATTGAAGATTCTTTGGTGTTTCAGAATTTTTTATGTCCTACTGTATAGCTGAATTACCAAGAAGTAGCAGAAAAATGATTATAATGTAATTTTCCCCTTGTATAGAATTAGTCTATAATTATTATATCCTTATAACATTTCTGTAGGTGAATTATTAATTAAATTCTGCAATAGTATATATAAAGCATTTTATTTCTAAAGACTTTTACTGCAAATACTCTTTTTTTGCATACAGATAGAATCTTTTCATAAAAGCAATATTAATAACATTAGGCTGTCTTGAACAGTTCATATATATTGAATATTAGCAGTATTAACATTAGGGTATCTTGAAGCTATATGTGTCCATTTGTAGCTACAATATTCTCCAAAAATTAAAAAGAAAAAAAATATAATATGGTGCAATAATTTAAAAAGCTCAGAAAATATATTATTGTACATGTCTGTATAATTTGTATTATGTGTATATATACAATTTACAACTTACTGAATTATGCATATCTGAATTGGATTAGTCACTCAACCTTTTACATAGAAATAAACCTTGTTCAAAATCTTTGTTTCAGTTGGCTGTGATACCTTCTCCTTCAACATGAACTTCACCCTGTTCCTTGATTTTCCACTCTCCTGCTGTCTCCTATATCTTCCGGAAAAAAAACCAAAAAAACAAACAACTATTAATTTGTTCATTTAGTGAGTGATTACTTTGTTTCAGGCAGACTGCCAATCAGTTTCTCTTTTACTGAATGAGAAATAAAAAAGATGCTAAAATGTTTGACTCCGATGCCTTGGTAATTTGTAGCAGATTAAAAAAAAAATTTGAAATTGAAAACAGGCTCATGACTAACTGACTGATCTTGGGCAATTTAACTGAAAATAAGTTAACAATATCTTCCTATTGGAATTACTGATAAGATAAAAAGAAATAAAGAATGTAGTATGCCTGTGATCTAGTACATGCCACTATATTTTTAGTGGGTGTGAAGAGGGTGGTGTAAAGAAAAGGCATCCACTAAAATAACTCTTAGAATAAAGAAAAAGATCATGCTTTTAAGAACATCAGTATAAAAAAATCAGTATAATATAAAGCAAAGCAACAGTATATAATCTTGATATTAGGCATATTGAATATTAAAATTATATCCTAAAATATTTTGTGTTATATCTTTCCCAATATGAATAAAGCAACATATTTTAATAGTTTTAAATCATTATATATATATGTATATGGATTCCCTGGTGGCTCAGATGGTAAAGAATCTGTCTGCAGTGTGGGAGACCTGGGTTCATCCCTGGATTGAGCAGATCCCCTGGAGGAGGGCATGGCAACCCACTCAAGTATTCTTGCCTGGAGAATCCCCATGGACAGAGAAGCCTAGCGGGCTACAGTCCCTGGCGTCGCAAAGAGTCGGCCACTACTGAGTGACTAAGCACAGCACATAGCATTTATTATTTAGTGCTGTTAGACTTTCTTACTTATCAAGATTTCATGTGAGGCCAGACCTGTTCAAGTCTGTATCATGGACGTGACAACAGAAAGGGAGAGAAATATATTTAGTATTTTTAAAATTTATGAAGTTACATGACTAAAAATTAGCTTCATTGTACGTTTCTCTCAAGTCTTTCTGAGTTTCAACAGTCAGAGATTATGCAAGGTGATGGCATGAAAGAAAAATAAAATTTAGTCTCATACACTAAGGTAATTTTCTTTCCACTTTAGAATCATTCTTAACTAAATAATCAATCTTGATACTGATAGAGAATAGTCTTAGTGGTATATTTGTGTGGGAAAAGACCCTGATGCTGGGAAAGATTGAAGGCAGGAGGAGAAGGGGATGATAGAGGATGAGGTGGTTGGATGGCATCATCAACTCAATGGACATGAGTTTAAGCAAGCTCTGGGAGTTGGTGATGGACAGGGAAGCCTGGCGTGCTGAAGTCCATGGGGTCACAAAGAGTCAGACATGATTGAGTGACTGAACTGATGTTTGTGTTAAAAATCTTATTATTTTTGCCAGATAAAGCATGATTATGTAATACACAATTAGTAACTATAGTAGGTGGAGAGGGCAATGGCACCCCGCTTCACTGTTCTTGCCTGGAAAATCCCATGGACGGAGGAGCCTGGTAGGCTGCAGTCCATGGGGTCGCACAGAATTGGACACGACTGAAGCGACTCAGCCGCAGCAGCAGCAGCAGCTGTAGTAGGAGCCACAAGAACTTTGGAAGTGAGCTCTGACAAATCCTATTTCTGAAATTTCTCTGTGTTTAGGATTACAAGCCTAGCTCATCAGAGGATGAGGGTGTGAGGAACATGGGTAGTGAGTGATGAGGGAGCACAGGGAAACCCTATGACCTGAATTGATGGGGCAAGAAGGATGGGTTGTGATGAAAGTCAGTGTGAAGATAGGGGAGATAGGTGCTTTCAGAGTAGATGTGAGTAAGTGAGGAGGAGTTATGTGGTCAGCAGAGCAAATAACATTCTGCTTATGCTGCCCTTCCTTACTGAAGACACTGGAAAAGTTGGGTCTTGGCTACAGTCTTCAGAGATAGACTCCAGACCTGGAAATCACAGGAAACACAATTAACATGCCCAAGAATGGTTCAAGAACTCTGTGGCTGTGAATAACTGGGCTACGGTATGATGATGAAATGATGAAGAAATGATGGTTATTTCTTGTTGAATTCATACATAATTGGCTAGTACTTATTGTCATTAGCTGCTTAGATAGTTCAGTGAGCAACAGATCTGGTGTGAGAAAGGTTGATGTTCAAAGACTGCTCTCCCACCTATTAACCATGTGACCTTCGACAAGTTCCTTAACTTCTGCAAGACATAGTTCCCTGATATATGAAATCAGGATAATAATGTCTGTGTTGGTTAATACAGTGCCTGTCACATAAAAACCATTCAGTGCTTTTTCTGTAACCATTCATTATGTTAATAAAGGGAAAGGATTAAGGAATTTGGATTTTAGTTCATATATAGAAATATTCATGTGTAGGTTATTCATATAAATGGGGCCTACCATAACTGCACTGAAATATTTTATACAGGCCTTTTTACTATTCTTGTACATTCTCCAAACTCTTAATGAAGTCTTAAATGTTATTTCATTTATATCCACCTGGAATGCTTAAAATTTCAAATGAGAGAACAGCTGATGATGATTTAATAGCCAATTTACTTCTGATAAATTTCTACTTCTTCTTTAACTACTTAAATGCTCTCTTTAATAACGTCCTACTACTTGCTACCATACAAGGTCTGATCTACCTTAACTTATTCCTGAAAATGACAGTCAGTCTGAGAAGGGAAATGCTATAAGTTAATAAGCAGAATTAAAAAAATGACCCTCAAGAGCAGCAGATGAATTGCTAATTAGAATTATCACTGTTTCCTCAGTAATACTCTTCTAAGGTTTGAATTATGTCAGGACATTAAAAGTAGAAAGTTCATTAATATTTTTAATGCATATCTATTATTTATAAAGCCAGTATGAGCTGGGAACATAGACGTGAGTGTATTACCTGCTTCTCTCTGCCTGTCATCCTTGTTTGTTATCCCTCCCTCCTGGGAGGAAGAGTAGAATGGACATGGACTCCAAAGTCAAATAGGGCTAGGTTCAAGATCCAAGATAAGCACTTACCAGCTGCATGACCTTGAACAGGTGATTGAATCTTTCTGAACTTCACTTTCTTCATTTGTAAAAATCTAGGCTAAATACCCACAAGTTTATTATGCCAATTTCAAAGATTATTACTAATTAAATGATTATTAACGTGCAACTTTAAAGTCAAGTAATTTATTTTTCTATATATGATAATAGTTTTCTACATGTGATAATGCTTGTTATCCTCACAGTCTGCTTTATTATCTTCTTAATCTAAATCATAAGGCTTTTCATGTTGATATAATGTTAGTGACCCATAGTTCAAGACCTATAAGTTCATGGTAATGACAACTACGTGCTGAAATAGATCACTCCTTCTCATATGGTCCCTCCTGTATATGTCTTAGAGCAGAGTATTTGTTGATATGGGTGCGAGCTAGATGATTCTATTAACTGAATCATATCACTGATACATTCTTGACTTTGTCTTCCTTAGGAATAGGATCCAAGTAATTGATAAACCACTGACTTTATATGAATATACACATGTTCTTAAATAGAGGAATTATTTTTTTATTTATTTGTGGTACTACTTTCAAAATAAGAAAATTATAATAATAAAATTTAAGCTCCAATGATAGCAAAGTTGTTAGCTTTCATACATTTACTAGTCACTAAAATATAATTTATACTCTTATGAAGCAAAATTAGCAAAAGAGTTGGACAAATTTGACTGCATCAAATTTGTAGAAATAATCATCATCACAAAAATCATGTCCTTGTCTTAGGAATTATGTTCTGGTATATGGTACAGTATGAATGATTTCAATAGCAAACAGCTGATAATATGAAAACATGTTTCTCCATGGTCAATATTAATTCTAAATATGTCAAAGACAGTAAAGGAGGATTTAAAAAAAGATACAAGTGAAAATGACCCTAGGAAATACCATCTATCTCTAAAAGAAAGTTAAAATATTCCAAGCTCAAATATAGCTCACTTAATTAAAACACAGTTAACATTGTTATTGTGTAACTAATGACTTGAAAATGGCAATGTCATGAACCATCAGTTATGGATTAGTGTAAAAAACAATAGGTTCTATAAGCTAGAATGCCACAAAAAGCCTCGGGATTTTGTTTGTTTCATTTTGTTTCCTTTTGTTTTAATCTATCTGAAATTTATTTGTCAGATTTTAACATTCCATTAAAGTTGATTAAAAATGACAAACATAATGTCACTAATGAATTGTTTTTCACTAAAAAATTATTTATATTGAATATTAATAGGGATTAGGGTTTTTTTTTAATCAAATAATAGTTTTTTTTTTCCAAACCTAAGTCATTCATTTACCATTTATTTTATAAGTGAAGTGAAAGTCACTCAGTTGTGTCAGACTCTTTGTGACCCCATAGACTATACAGTCCATGGAATTCTCTAGGCCAAAATACTGGAGTAGGTAGCCTTTCCCTTCTCCAGGGGATCTCCCCAACCCAGGGATTGAACCCAGGTCTTCAGCATTGCAGGCAGATTCATTACCAGCTGAGTCACAAGGGAAGCTAAAGTAAGTAGGCTGGGTGTAAGATTTGAGGTTTTAAATATCTACAGAAGTCACCTGTATCACTATTTTTTTCCTCCTATATATGCAGTTAATAGTTATTTGATATTTTATATTCTTTGGGGAATTTTCATTTATGGTTTCTGAAATGGCAGTTGATTTCACCTAGTTAGGGTGAAGTGTCATGCAGCTCAACAAGGTTTCAGAAAATGCCTTTCTCTTCCAAACTTTGTTTTTTATACTCCTGAATTGATGTGTGTTTTCAAATTTTGCATCAGCTGAATTGCCAGTCCCTTTGCCAAAGTATTTCCTTCAAACTCTCTTCCCTGCACAACACTTTTTTATTTAGAACTTTTGATGGTTTTGCCTTACATAAGGCATATTCTCTTATCTTCAATATGTTGTAAGTTCTTTAAGCATTGTGACTTTAAACCATTCAGTAGTTAATTCTCTCAACATTTTGTAAATCAAATTCCTTATGATTATACAATGGAAGTGACAAATAAATTCAAGGGATTAGATGTGATAGACAGAGGACCTGAAGAATAATGGACGGAGATTTCTGACATTGTACAGGAAGCAGGGATCAAGATCATCTCCAGGAAAAATCAGTGAAAAAAGGCAAAATGTCTGATGAGGCCTTACAAATAGCTGAGAAAAAAGAGAAGCTAAAGGCAAATGAGAAAAGGAAAAATATACCCATCTGAATGAAGAGTTCCAAAGAAGAGCAAGTAGAGAGAAGAAAGACTACCTCAGTGAACAATGCAAAAAATAGAGGAAAACAATAGAATGGGAAAGACTAAAGATCTCTTCAAGAAAATTAGAGATACCAATGGAATATTTCATGCAAAGATGGCTACAATAAAGGACAGAAATAGTATGGAACTAACAGAAGTAGAAGATATAAAGAAGAGTTGATAAGAATACAGAGAAGAATTATATAAAAAGGATCTTCATGACCCAGATAACCACAATGGTGTGATCACTCACCTAGAGCCAGGCATTCTGGAATGTGAAGTCAAGTGGGCCTTAGAAAGTGTCACTATGAACAAAATTAGTGGAGGTGATGGAATTCCAGTTGAGCTATTTCAAATCCTAAAAGATGATGCTGTGAAAGTGCTGTACTCAATATACCAGGAAATTTGGAAAACTCAGCAGTGGCCACAGGACTGGAAAAGGTCAGTTTTCATTCCAATCCCAAAGAAAGGCAATGCCAAAGAATGCTCAAACTACCACACAGTTGCACTCATCTCACACGCTAGCAAAGTAATCCTCAAAATTCTCCAAGCCAGGCTTCAACAATACATGAACTGTGAACTTCCAGATGTCCAAGCTGGATTTAGAAAAGTCAGAGGAACCAGAGATCAAATTGCCAATATCTGTTGGATCATCAAAAAAGCAAGAGAATTCCAGAAAAACATTTATTTCCACTTTATTGACTATGCCAAAGACATTGACCATGTGGATCACAAACAACTGTGGACATTCTTCAAGAGATGGGTATACCAGACCTGCCTCCTGAGCAATCTGTATGCAGGTCAAGAAACAACAGTTAGAACTGGACATAGAATGACAGACTGATCCCAAATCAGGAAAGGAGAATATCAAGGCTGTGTATTGTCACACTGCTTATTTAACTTACATGCAGAGTACATCATGTGAAATGCTGGACTGGATGATGCACAAACTGAAATCAAGATTGCTTGGATAACTATCAATAACCTCAGACAAGCAGATGGCACCACCCTTATGGCAGAAAGTGAAGAAGAACTAAAGAGGCTCTTGATGAAAGTGAAAGAGGAGAGTGAAAAAGTTGGCTTAAAACTCAACATTCAGAAAACTAAGATCATGGCCTCTGGTCCCATCACTTCATGGCACACAGATGGGGAGACAGTGGAAACAGTGAGAGACTTTATTTTTGGGGGCTCCAAAATCACCACAGATGGTAACTGCCAAGAAATTAAAAGATGCTTGCTCCTTGGAAGAAAAGCTATGACCAATCTAAACAGCATATTTAAAATCAGAGACATTACTTTGCCAACAATGGTCTGTCTAGTCAAGGCTATGGTTTTTCCAGTAGTCATGTATGGATGTGAGAATTTGATTATAAAGAAAGCTGAGTACCGAAGAATGGATGCTTTTAAACTGTGGTGTTGGAGAAGACTCTTAAGAGTCCCTTGGACTGCAAGGAGATCCAACCAGTCCATCCTAAAGGAGATCAGTCCTGGGTGTTCATTGCAAGGACTGATGCTGAAGTTGAAACACCAATAATTTGGCCACCTGGTTTGAAGAACTGACTCATTGGAAAAGACCGTGATGCTGGGAAAGATTGAAGGTGGGAGGAGAACGGGAAGACAAAGGATGAGATGGTCTGATGGCATAACCAACCCAATGGACATGAGTGTGGGCAAGCTCTGGGAGTTGGTGATGAACAGTGAAGCCTGGCATGCTGTAGTCCATGGGATCACAAAGATTCAGACACAACTGAGTGACTGAACTGACTGATGTAAGATATATAATCAACACACTCATTGGAGTTTATAATATTAATTTAAAGTTCATGTATTAAAATCACAGTATATTTCTGATTTTTTAAATAAATGGTTATGTTCTTATACCTATACATTTTTATATTTTATTTTTATTGGAGTATTATTTACTTACATTATTTTATTAGTTTCAAATGTAAAGCAAAATGATTCAGCTATACATTTATATATATATTTATGTATACATATATTCATTCCTTTTTAGTTTCTTTTTTCTGGGAAAAAAGATTTGTGTTATCCAAGAATAGTGAATAGAGTTCCCTGTGCTGTATAGTAGGTCCTTGTTGTTTATCTATCTTACATATAGTCGTGTATGTGTTTAAACTTTTTATTGTTTTAAATCTGAAACTTATTAGACTCGAGAGTAATATATTTTCATCTGAAGCAGAGTTGTTTCTCTCTATAATAATATTTCATTGTTTTACTTTTTGGAGTTCACTGTCATTTTTTTGAAGGGTTAAATTAATTTAATTGTTTACTTGGGCTTTATGTATTTATGCTGAGAGGTTCCCTAGGGCTGGCTCATAGCTATATAAGATAGATGGGCCTGCATCTCTGGAAATCTCAGCTGGGCACAGTCACTTAACAAATCTTTAGTGTAATAAAAGGCAATTGTAGTGAAACATACTGTGAAGCAAATTCCAAAAGTGATCTTCCAGGAAGAAGCCTAACCCCCTTGGAAAAGTCATCACCTAGAATCCAGAGATACTTCAAGATGCAAACAATTCACTTGAGACAAGGGGGCCCTGTTGTTCTGCCTTGATTATATCGTCAGGCTTCATTTTCAGTAAATGAGAAAACAAAAGGAAGGGGTTATTTTCATGAGCCCTGTCTTCAAGGTAATAAAGGCAGAGGGAAAAACACTAGGTGGTATCCATTCGTAATTCCTTCCTGGTCATCAGTAACTTTAAACCACTTACTATCATTTTGACATGTGTATAAGGTATACTTTTTGTTATACGCTGCCTGTTTTCCCATACTCACTAGTAGTGAAACTGAAAATTTAAGAGGACTTATTTACTGTCTTTCGACAAAGAGGTGAAGGAGATACTAAAGAAGAATTTGAAATAGAGAGGAAGAAACAATCACATATCATGCTAGTCTTTAGGGAAACAGAACATTGAAAGTGGGTGGGTGGTGACAACCAGGAAGTGAGAAGAGAGACATCTGAATGAGATGGAGAGATAGGAATACATGGGAGGCTCAAAATGTGGGTCTCAGCTGTACCAGATAAAGAATATGATCATGAGATAATAACTCAAAGAGTCCCACGCATGACCTAAGCAATGCAAAGGACAAGAGAGAAATCAGTAACTGATTTAGAGGTAATATATGCTATTTAGTCTTCAATACTATTCATCAGTAGTTTTACCTGTCTTTGGGCAGCTCTTGCATTTCCTTATCTGACTAAATCACCCATTAGTTATATTCTTAAGTCTCCTACCCACCCATACTTTTCTTAATAAATTAAAACTCATCATTAAAGTTATTTAGCATAATCTAATGTAGTGTTTTATTTTGGGGGGCTCCAAAATCACTGCAGATGGTGATTGCAGCCATGAAATTAAAAGACGCTTACTCCTTGGAAGGAAAGTTATGACCTACCTAGATAGCATATTCAAAAGCAGAGACATTACTTTGCCAACAAAGGTCTGCCTAGTCAAGGCTATGGGTTTTCCAGTGGTTGTGTATGGATGTGAGAGTTGGACTGTGAAGAAAACTGAACACCAAGAATTGATGCTTTTGAACTGTGGTGTTGGAGAAGACTGTTGAGAGTCCCTTGGACTGCAAGGAGATCCACCCAGTCCATTCTAAAGGAGATCAGTCCTGGGTGTTCGTTGGAAGGACTGATGCTAAAGCTGAAACTCCAGTCCTTTGGCCACCTCATGCGAAGAGTTGACTCATTGGAAAAGACCCTGATGCTGGGAGGGATTGGGGGCAGGAGGAGAAGGGGATGACAGAGGATGAGATGCCTGGATGGCATCACCAACTCGATGGACATGAGTTTGAGTAAACTCCAGGAGTTGGTGATGGACAGGGAGGCTTGGCCTGCTGCAGTCCATGGGGTCACAAAGAGTCGGACACGACTGAGCGACTGAACTGAACTGAACTGAACTGAATGTAATGTTATCTTTCCTCTTTCAAAAGTATCAACATAATCATTTATCTGCAATATTTCTTTATTTTCTCATCTCATTCACAGGAGATGAGGTGCTTCTTCTCTTGATCAAGACCAAATACGTATGCATTTTTACTTGATCTCATCTCTTTTTTTGTCAACAAGTAAAGGGCTTTATTGGTTATAAATTAATGGACTTTATTCCATCAATATCTCCTCAATTTCATGTCTCTTTAACCTCTTAACTCTTACAGTCATTTTTCTCATCCTTTGTATAAAAGTTTTCTGTCTTTCCTTTCCATGTTCCTTTTCAAATAAAAAGCTTTTTGTTAACTATATGCACTCTTAAGTATATTTTCCATCTCTAATCTCTCAGATTTAATCAACTCACCAACAAACAATTGCAGTTTGTTTCAGTCTTCACCACTCCAACTAAACATCTAAAGTGGAATTCAAGGATGACTCAGTATTGCCAAATACAGAAGGAACATTCATTTGATTTACTGGACCTCTCCATTGTATACTATTTGCCAGGCATGACTTTCCAGAGCTCTCTATTCTCTGGAACTCTGTTGTACTGTTTACTTTATGTGTTCTTCATGCATGGGCTCCTACTCTGCCTATCACTCTCATATATTAGGTTTGTCCATGTTACTGTCATAAATGTATTATTATTGTCTTTCTCTGTACTGTGTAATCTTTTTCAAGTTTTATGCATGAACCATGAATGGCTCTGATCGTTCCCAAATCCACATCTTCAATCCAGGTCTGTTTCCTGACCTCATATTCATTCTTACACTTAATTCTGGACATATCCCCTTGGAGGTCCCACAGCTCTCTGAAACACATCAATTTCCATTTTTCTTTCTTTCTTTTTTTCAATTCTTGTCTAATCTCACTTGATAGTACTACCTAGTCACTCAAGAAAAAATAACTTGATGTCATGTTAAAACTCCAGGTTCATTTGGCTAACCTGTTCAATTTTATCCACATTTAACTATTTATGAGAGCTACTGTCTTAAAAAATTACCACTAAACCTCAGATTGAGCTAAGTATTCTCCTCTATTATCTCATGGGTATCTAACATTTCATTTACAACAATTAAAAAAACCACAATATTCTTATGTGATTATCAACCAATGATGGTATTTTGTGTCTTTCAGGACAAAAAGTTATGCTTTATTCATTATCTCAGCACTTACCAGTGGCTGACACATCTCTCATAATCAACAAATGTTTATTAACTTTATCTGAATTTAGTCCATCAGTTTTAACTAAGATTCTCATGGCTTTTTCATCCTTAATAGGAAAAAAAGCCACAAAAAACCAAACAGCTTCTGGGCAAATTAACTGACATTGTATTGTTGGACCTTATTTATTGCTTTGTCAATAGCTTCAAAGTGATATCACTACTAAAATGAAGTGAAGAAATAGTGCTTTTATCTGCCCTTAGAGTTTAAAAAAAGCAAAGCAAGGAGATGTCTTGAATAGTTTATCAATCTTTTTTTTTTTTTTTTTTTACTGTACAGTATTGTATTGGTTTTGCCATACATCAACATAAATCCACCACAGGTATACACGTGCTCCCAATCCTGAACCCCACCTCCCTCCTCCCTCCCCGTACCATCCCCTCTGGGTCGTCTCAGTGCACCAGCCCCAAGCATCGTTTTTTGACTCAGGATATTTCCTCACTTCAATGGATCGTCATAAAATTTATCTTTAAATGCTTTTACATTATTATTTTATTGGTATAGAGCATCCATCGTGGCTCAGATAGTAAAGAATCTTCCTACAATATAGGAGACCCAGGCTCAATCCCTCGGGCAGGAAGATCCCTGGAGAAGGAAATGGCTACCCACTCCAATATTCTTGCCTGCTGCCGCTGCTGCTAAGTGGCTTCAGTCGTGTCCGACTCTATGCCACCCCATAGACAGCAGCCCATCACGCTTCCCTGTCCCTGAGATTCTCAAAGCAAGAAAACTGGTGTGGGTTGCCAGTTCCTTCTCTAATGCATGAAATTGAAAAGTGAAAGTGAAATCGCTCAGTCGTGTCGGACTCTTAGCGACCCCATGGACTGTAACCCACCAGGCTCCTCCATCCATGGGATTTTCCAGGCAAGAGTACTGGAGTGGGGTGCCATTGCCTTCTCCGATTCTTGCCTAGGAAATTTAATGAACAGAGGAGCCTGGTGGGCTAGATTTCATGGGATTGAAAAGAGACACGATTGCGCGACTAACACTAATATAAGTAGTATTGAATATCACTTAACTTGTGTTAAAGACTTAAAGTTCTCTCACATCTTAAAGTCCTCTCTCTCTCTCTCCTTCTTTTTCTCTTTCTGTGTGTGCATATGTATGGTGAGGTATTCTGCCCTTCTGAGCTTAGTTTTATTTGTTTCGGTTAATTATTTCTGACACTCTTGGGTTTTGCCGCATGAATGTTCAAAAGTCACATAATGTCATCCAAAGTCATAGGTGATTTAGATCTTATATTTAAGAGATGGTTTCAAAGCAAAAATTGCACAGCACAAAATTAATTATACAAGGAAAATTTTACTCAAAGCTTTTGCAATAATGGAAGAAGGTCGCGTCCACGTCTAAATTCAACTCTAATGGCATGACTGGTGGAAGGTTTTTAAACGTGAGCTGGGATAAGGTAGTATTTGGAGTGTGTTATGGAAGAAATTGGCCAATGGGATGTGTGGAGAACAGTGAGTTATTTCCTTAGTTTGTAAACATTTCTCTCTGATTGGGCCATCTGTGTTTGCTAACTGGTATCTATGAAAGTTAGGCTTCTAGCCTACAACAGAGAATAAGAATATGGGTGCTATTTTTCTAAATGATCACATTTCAGAGGATGGATCCCAGGACCTTGAAAAATTATTTCTGGGTAGTAAAACTGACAAGAGGTTTTTAAAGAGATCTGTATGTATCTCAAAGGAGCAGAGGAAAAACTAAAGAAAATTTCTAAAAAAATATATGGTAGGGGGGATGTCAGGTATAAAGTCTAGTCAACCTGAGGGAAACATTAAACCATCTTGGTTAATGGACATTTTAAGAATATTAACATTCTATAGATACATGTTAAGTATAGGAATATGCCTATAGTTCGTTTTTGATATGAAATCTGCCTCAGAGTAACAGAACTGAAGACGTCGGTTAGGGGGAAAGGAGCATGATGAACCAATTTACATTAATGAAGAAACGGAGTGTAGCATTTCATGTGAGTTTGCATATTTAAAAAAAGTTCATGTAGGTGACACTGTAATAGATGTTACAAATTAAAAAAAAAAAAAGAGAGACAGAAAAAGAATCTCAGAGGAAAAGTAAGATGTACATGATCTTAGATGCTTGGGAACTCATAAGTCACTTAAACAACAACTTCTGTGTTTTATCCACTCCCTTCCAATGTTCCATAACTTAATTAAAATAAGTGAAAGAAACACGATAATGTATGGAACAGTCTTTGGGACTCTGTGGGAGAGCGAGAGGGTGGGATGATTTGGGGGAATGGCATGGAAACATGTATAACATCATATAAGAAACGAATCACCAGTCCAGGTTCAATACAGAATCCTTGGGGCTGGTGCACTGGGATGACCCGGAGGGATGGTATGGGGAGGGAGGTGGGAGGGGGTTCAGGATGGGGAACACTTGTACGCCCGTGGCGGATTCATGTTGATGTGTAGCAGAATCAATGCAATATTTAAAGTAAAAATAATAATAAAATAAAATAAAAAGGAAACCTATAGAGTTTTTAAAAAGTGTTTTGCATTTTTGTAAGTCCTTAAAGAGAACTTCTCTAAAAAATTTTAAAATTCTAAAGGGAGAGATATCTTAGCCAAAATAAAATGATTAGTTTAGGGGCTAATATTTTTATCTTTCCTTAAACCTCTTTTTTTCTTTACGATATATTCACTTTCAGATCTGTCACTCAGTCGTGTCCAACTCTTTGTGACCCCATGGACTGCAGCACACCAGGCCTCCCTGTCCATCACCAAGTACATCATACTTTGGCAGAAATATTTAAAACAATCTTTAAAAACTTTTGAGAGACTCAAAATATGATAAATTGACACTTGCAATTTGTTCTGTATGATTTCATCTGTTTATGTACATAATAAGTTTTGTTAGTTTGATATTAATGCTTTTGCTCTAGGAATTAAAATTATTATATAATGATACTTACATAGAGAAAACATTAATTTTATTTTATCTGAAATGGGAAGATAATTAGTGAATTTTTTCAGTTTTTGAAACTGATTAATTTCATAATGATTTGATGCATTGTGAAAAGAAAGAAATAAGATTACAGTCATAATTGAAAAATATAATTCTATGTATCATACATGCATCTTGAATAAAAATCATAGCATGAACACACTTAGTATATATTTCTTTAGTTATAAATGTAATAAATAAAAATGAACTCTGAATAAAAAATGTTGTATTGCCCTAAATTTAAAATGCTTATTCTTAAATCCAAAATTAACCCATGGTTAAAATGTTATTTTCTTATTTTAAAAGAATTGTACACTATTTTCAGTATCTTTCTGTCTCTTTTATTCCCCAGATAATTGCAGGGAAAGTAATTAATTCCATAGTAATAATAATTATACATTATCATAAGCTATCATTTAAGCATAAATAAGAATAGTGTGGATTACCTTTTCAGTAGCATTCAATACTGTATTAGGGTAGCTCCACTGCTGAAAAGAGTCCCAAGAATTTATTTATAGGCAGTTTTTCTCCTTAACATTTTAATAGATACAATTAGTATAAATTGTAATTCAATTTTTAATCCAAAATATTTATTTTCTTCTTACTATGTTTAAGACTTTGTTTTAGGAGCTAGGAATAGGGTAGTAAATTAAGCAGTGGCAAATCTCACATTCCTAGTGGGTAGAGTCTGGGGAAAAACAAAATAACTCAGTATATTTTAAGATTGTAAGTGCAATGGGATAAAAATCAAAAATTAGGTGGTTCAGGGATTGAAATTTCAAAAAATTAACATAATAAAACATTTTCTGTTACAAAGTTGTTTGTTTATTAAAAAAAATACTGCCTTTAAAAATCTTAGCTTAGATATTTCATGTTATAAAATATACTGTTTTCATTCCCATTGAATTATCTATTTTTGTATTAACCATATGTGGCATACATAGTTAAAATTAAGAAAATTACTAAGATTGTAGTAATCTTAAATTTATAACCTGTCAAATATGATGTGACATTGTAACATATTATTACAAGTTTGTGTTATTTCTAAGACAAATTAAGAACACAAAAAAGAAGTAGATGCTATTACATTTTTGTTTATTATATATATTGCTTTGTCTTTTTGGTTCATTGTTATTTTGGATGGGGGATTTTATTTCTGTCAGTTATTCTGTTAATTTATTTTTTCTAGTGTAGAGGAAAAGCACCTGGATCAAGAGTTTAAAAACTAATTTCATTATGCAAATAGCTATATAATATGTGCATGCATTGCATACTATTTGGATACTAAATATCTGTCAAGAATATTATAATTTCATTATGCAATAAGAAGAAGATTTAGAGAACATTGTTTTTAAGGACATTTTTTAGTGGAGTTATGATGAATTCTAAATGATATGAATTGTTAACCTTTATTTTAAAATGTAATTATCAGCATTCAGCCTATGCAATCCATTTTCTAAGCGTAATTAGAGAGAAAACCAGCCTTTATTCTTTAATGTATGGAAAATATATACTAAAATATATTTACATTTATTAAGACTTCTTTGAATAAAAGTATGCTACAGTGGAACAGCCATACTAGGAGATTTTTAAAAATAGAAACCACAGTTATGGTCCTAATTCTGTACTGGATTAGAGAGATAATCCATGTTTGGGTAAAATCAGCTGTAAGTTTATATGGAGTTCTTGGAAACTGTGCTCTTATATATGGCCCATAGGACAAATCTCAACTCTGAAGAATGACATCATAGCATTGGCTCCACATTATATGATATTGACTCAGAAGTCAGTATCAGGGAACTAGCTAGGAAAGAAGGGCTTATAACTGACTTGTTTAAAAACGTCCTGAATTACATATTTACTCAATAATTTATTTGTAATTTTTCCTGGAAAATTTGAATCATAATTCTTCCTTTAAAAATCCCGTAGGTTTGACATTGCTATAATATGGCTTTTATTTTCTTCTACAAGTTGATCCTTTCAATTAAATTTTTTCTGAATTTTCATTTAAGTCAAGTATCAGCGTGGACTACCTATATCTTTAAGGATTGATTTAGATCATACATTTTCCTTGGACATCTGTATTTATGAAATGTTTGTTTTTAAAATATCATTCACAACATATACATTTATGATAAAAACCCATGATTATCACTCTTCCCAAAAAATGTGATCAAATATTGATACTATGTATGTTTTCACTGCCCAATATGATATCCACTAGCTGCCTGTGACTATTTGTTTATATTTATTTATTTATTAATTAATTACATTAAAATTTTAGTTCCTCAATCATATTAGCCCAATTTTGGATCTTCAAGGACCACAGGTGGCTAGAGATGACAGTGGTACAGTAAAGATACAGAACATTTCCATTAATGCAAGAAGTTAAATTGAACAGGGCTAATTCATATTTTTCTTGCTGATTAATAGTGGAACTGAATTTTAAATTTAAAAAGTCTGTGTAAGTTCTTACAGCCCAGGGAATAGCAAAGCTGAAACTAGACTCAAGATCTATTGATACCAAATAGCATGCTTTTTGAAAGTTCAGTGTCCCCAAAATATGGGCAATTTATAATGCCATATTTTCAATTTTATAATCTTCTCATCATTGATCCTGCAACATGAGACAAATTTTGCAGTCGGGTTCATTTATAAAAATAAGATAGTTATTAGGATATTCAGAAATTATATTTAATTCTTTTTAAAAAATATATGAATGTATATGGATTTTGCAATGTGACCTAAATATTTAATGGTTTTCCTTAAAATATCTCATATTTTAAAATCTCCAAGAAGCTTAGTTATGAGAAATAGTTGTTGTTCAGTTGCTCAGTCATGTCCTACTCTTTGCGACCCCATGGACTGCAGCACCCCAGGCTTCCCTGTCCTTCACTGTCCCACAGTTTGCTCAGAATCATCATGTCCATTGAGTTGATGATCCCATCAAACCATCTCATTTTCTGTCTTCTCCTTCTCCTCCTGCCTTCAACCGTTCTCAGTATCAGCATCATTTCTAATGAGTCAGCTCTTTGCATCAGGTAGCCAAAGTATTTGAACTTCAGTTTTATCCTCAGTCCTTCCAATGAATCTTTAGGATTGATTGGTTTGATCCCCTTGCTGTCCAAGGGACTCTGAAGACTCTTCTAGTTAGAAAGCATCAGTTCTTTGGTGCTCAGGCTTCTTTATGGTCCAGCTCTCATGGCCATACTTGACTACTGGAAAGATCATAGCCTTGACTATGTGGACCTTTGTCGGCAAAGTGATGTCTGTGCTTTTTAACACATTGTCTAGGTTTGTCATAGCTTTTCATCTAAAGAGCAAGCATCTTTCAATTTCAAAGCTGCAGTCACTGTCCACCAGTGAGATTGTAGAGTGTGCAATTCGGCTAAGTTTAATTTGTATCTTAAAGACCTTAAGTTAGTCTGATAAAGCTCATGACTACTCAGCAGGTGAACATTGTTATTAAGATAGATAACTTATAGGCTATAAATATATACCAGTTAATTCCTCTTCCAACCCTCTTGTGAGTTGATTTTGGGATTAGACTGCCAAAAGATCTGATTACCTATAAATTAGGTAAAAGAACGTGTTAAGACTAATCTAGTACTTCTTCATGAAGGTACAGTAGAAATAACTTCTATTGTTATAAGAAATAAAAGCAGGATTTTAAAGAAGATCATTATATAATGTCTATTTATTTTTTTACAATGGGACATAAATTATTAATACCATTTAATTAATTTCCTATGTAGTTCCTTCCCCAAAATCAATGATGATTTTTCAGAGTATCTATATCAGATACCAAGGTTTAAAAGTAGACTTACCCACTAGCAGATATGGTCTCCTTAATTTTCATGTGATTCCAACTCTAATCATCCTCTCCTTTTTGAGGTTTGGTTCATTTTCTTGCTGACACACCAAAATATACATATCCTCAGTGATATGTATTGCAATAGTGACACTTGGGCCTGCCCTGGGGCCATTATATCAGATCAATGTTTGGGTCAAGGAAGAGTAAGTTAGGTAACTCAATAGAGCATCTTGGAAATAGTCTTTAACCTTATTTTTCCTGGAAAAGGGGGTCCCCTTCAGTATAGCCAAAGTAAAAAAAAAAAAAAAAGCCATGGATTTTGCTTACACAATAATCTTTAAATTCTATTTTGGATTTTCATTCAGTGCTAATTGTTTGCACCCTCTAAACTTTACAACTGCTGTTTTTAATTTTATTTAACTTCTTTCTGTGTCCTGTATGTAGGCAATTACTTATTTAAGAAAAGGTTACCCTATCACTTTAATTTATCCTTCTTTTTCTATAATTTACTCTATGCCAAAAATATTCTGAGAACTTTGTATCATATTAGAGCAATAGTTTTATGCATATTGAATCCACACTTGAAAACAATCTGAACACAAAGGTGAAAGAAAGTACAAACGTATAGTTAAACCCATTATATACACATCCAAAAACAAGTCTGACTTATTTTATGACACCTTTGTTCTAATTGTGCTTTCAGGCTTCTCTTTGTCACAGTATCAGCATGTTATTTCCCTAGAACTGTGCTTATTGCCATAGTCAAGATTATTTGTTGAATACAAACCAAGTTGGCATTTGTAAAATTTTAATACTTGTATTTTCCTGATGCCTCAACATTCCCAGAAACAGAATGAGCATCTTACCCTAGTGGCCAAGGACTCCAGGGTGATAAGGTTAGTACCTGCCACAGGTTCCCCTTCTTGTTCTCTCATAGTGAACTACTGACATTCAAACACTCCAGTGAAATCCTTTCATTTTGCTTATGTATTCTACCCCAGTCTCTGATAAAGGATACTTGGAACTCCTCTCATCTGTTCCCTGCATAGCATTCCATACCCCCTTCTTTTAGAATCTGTGAATTTAAAAAAAAAATCCTTTAATTTCATATATATCAAGTGTAATTTATATGTCTCTGTTTCAGTGATCTTTAAAGATTCTGTAAGAGGGATTTAATCTCCCCATTTACAATACAACACTACTAGAAAATTAATTTTAATATATATCACCACCTAAGATGTATTTAAAACAAGTTTATCTTAAACTGCCAAGTAGCATTGTTTTCTCTACACTTTTATTGTAGTCTTATCATTGTTAAAGATATAATCTGAACATCACAGAGATATATTTCTTAAATCCAGGAAAATTTGCAAATATAAAAGCAAAGAAATATCCAATGGATATATTTTAGTGAAATGTCCAATGTTTCTAATTAAGGTCAGTTCCTAGGTAGTGTGTAAATTTATTCAATCTAATATTGATGAAGTTGGATACATCACAGTGATTAATTCTACAGTGCTTCTACAAAGTTTTCAAAATAAAGAGATTGTGTCCCTGTGTAAAATAATTGGTCATATGGAGTATGTGAATGGAAATAATTTACTTTAGTCCTAATACTAAGTTCAGTTCAGTTGCTCAGTCGTGTGCGACACATTGCGACCCAATGGACTGCAGCACATCAGTCGTCCCTGTCCATCACCAATTCCTGGAGTTTACCCAAACTCATGTCCATTGAGTTGGTGATGCCATCCAACCATCTCATCCTCTGTCATCCCCTTCTCCTCCTGCCCCCAATCTTTCCCAGCATCAGGGTCTTCTCAAATGAGTCAGCTCTTCGCATCAGGTGACCAAAGTATTGGAGTTTCAGCTTCAACATGAGCCCTTCCAGTGAAAACTCAGGACTGATTTCCTTTAGGATGGACTGGTTGGATCTCCTTGCAGTCCAAGGGGTTCTCAAGAGTCTTCTCCAACACCACAGTTCAAAAGCATCAATTCTTCTGCACTCAGCCTTCTTTATAGTCCAACTCTCACATCCATACATGACCACTGGAAAAACCATAGCTTTGACTAGACAGACTTTTGTTGGCAAAGTAATATCTCTGCTTTTTAATATGCTGTCTAGTTTGCTCATAGCTTTTCTTTCAAGGAGCAAGTGTCTTTTAATTTAATGGCTGCAAAAAAAAAAAAAATTAATGGCTGCAGTCACCATCTGCAGGTCCTAATATTACAGGGTATTTAAAATTATGGACTCTTGAAATCCATTCTTTTCATAAGCAGACTTTACCATTTATTTTATTCACCTTTAATTACCAATAGAAAGTTTTCACTCAAATTATATGAACTTTTATATGTAGCATAATTTACATATTTGATATAAAATTTAATTACAAGGTTCATAGGTCATGATAAGTAGTATTTAATTTAGATATATGGAAATAACATTTCAGTTCAGTTCAATCACTCAGTTGTGTCCAACTCTCTGTGACCCCATGGACTGCAGCATGCCAGGCCTCCCTGTCCATTACCAACTCCCGAAGCTTGCTCAAACTCATGTTCATCCAGTTGGTGAAGCCATCTGACCATCTCATCTCTGGTTGTCCCCTTCTCCTCCTGCCTTCAATCTTTTCCAGCATCATGGTCTTTTCCAATGAGTCAGTTCTTCTCATCAGGTGGCCAAAGTACTGGAGTTTCAGCTTCAACATCAGTCCTTCCAATGAATATTCAGAACTGATTTCCTTTAAGATTGACTGGTTTGGTCTCCTTGCAGTCCAAGGGACTCCTTGCAGAAATAAATTTTGCACCATTAAAATTTCAACAGGAGGTAATGACTAAAGTCAATGAAGATTTTAAGAGAAGTTGAAAATTCCCTTGGCTCTTAGAAATTTTTATAGTTTAAGGAAGCAAGACAATGGCAACCCACTCCAGTACTCATGCCTGGAAAATCCCATGGACGGAAGAGCCTGTTAGGCTGCAGTCCATGGGGTCGCCAAGAGTCAGACACGACTGAGTGACTTCACTTTCACTTTTCACTTTCATGCATTAGAGAAGAAAATGGCAACCCACTCCAGTGTTCCTGCCTGGAGAATCCCAGGGACGGGGGAGCCTGGTGGGCTGCCGTCTATGGGGTCACACAGAGTCGGACACGGCTGAATGGACTTAGCAGCAGCAGCAGAAGGAAGCAAGACAGATCTGTAGATAGATGGAAGAAATGTGAGAACATGTAAATATCTTTGTTTCTCTTATATTGAAACAGAACATGTTTATTTTTAAATCCAAAATATTTGGTCACTACATTCTCATCATTCACCGACTTATGTCAAACCAGTTAAAGGATAATAAATCTCATTAATTTATGTAGTACTTCCTAGTTTTAAAATATCTTTCAAAGGATACTTGTAATATCTCTGTGAAATGTTTTCAAACATATTTTACAGGTAAATAAATTAATTTACTACTAGAGTGCAGATTCTATAATAGTCATTTTAAATACTTAGCCATTAATATTAATGGCTAATTAATAATAATATAAGTAACTTACTTAACTAAGCATGCCACTCTGGTTTATACCATTATGACCCTTTGAAAAATGATAATATTCTTTTTAAATGATATAATGAAAAATTTCCTTTTAGTCTATCGTTTGACAGATAGTGTCCTGAATTTATGTATTGTGACTGAAGGAAATATCCACAGATCCTTCCTTCTACTGAATTCTACTCAATAACTGGAATATTCATATTAGCAATGGGGCTGCCTTAAAAATCCTGATCAGAAGAAACACAATAATAACCAGATACTTTAGAACTACAATACAAATACTTTAGGATAAAGTTTGAAGATGTATGAAGTGAAGTGAAGTGAAAGTTGCTCAGTCATAGCCGACTCTTTGTGACCCCATGGACTATATAGTCCATGGAACCCTCAGGCCAGAATAATGGAGTGGGTAGCCTTTCTCTTCTCCAGAAAGTGAAGTGAAGTGAAGTGAAAATCGCTCAGTCGTGTCCCACTCTTTGAAACCCCCATGCACTATACAGTCCATGGAATTCTCCAGGCCGGAATACTGGAGTGGGTAGCCTTTTCCTTCTCCAGGGGATCTTCCCAACCCAGGGATCGAACCCAGGTCTCCTGCATTGCAGGCAAATGCTTTACCAGCTGAGCCACAAGAGAAGATGATATACCTTAGTATGAATAATATTTCATCCTAGAAGTTATCTTCATGTTAAAGAAAAAGCTTAGAGCATATTATTTGGGAATGCAACAACTAACTTTAAAGAAAATAAGTCAACTAGTTTTCAATATGCATTTGAATAAGTAATTCCCACAGAATTGCAATTTTACATTTAAGTTGGCTACCACATTCTGAATCTGCTCTTTTTTTTTTTAAGCACAAATTCATAGACTATAAAAATACATTCCAATTACATCACCTTTTTGACATATTGTATTATGTGAATTGTGAGGTTCAGTTTACACCGTAGCAACATTAATGTGTTATTTTGTAATAGGCCATCTTTTATATTTAAAAGTTTGTGCAAATAAGAACTTCCCACAATTAAGTTCCAACAGCAATTAAGAAAAAATATAAATATCTTTTCCTTCAAAACCCAGTTGTAGATTATACTGGGGTATCATAACATGAAAGTATAAATAATTAATCTAATCTACCCAGGATGTCTTTGGAATTGTTTTGATTCTATTTTCCTCAGGGTATGACACATCATTAAGATACCAATTAAATAGTGAAGTAGATTTCTTTCAATCTAAGTGCTGAAAGAAATGAACAACTGGGAATCCTTAATTCCTCAAACTGAAAAAATGTATTTATTTTTAAATTTAGCAATTATAAAAAAACCTTTATTATATGAGAATTCTTATATCATCACACTCTCTCTCACTCTATCATTTCACACTCACTGCCATTTGTACTGTTGTCAAATAATATTTTTCCAGATCCACAGTGGTTTAGAAGAATGCATTTAGTGGATAAAATAAAGCACAAATATGTACTTAGTTTTATTATCAAATACAACAGCATCTTTTTACTGAATATTCAGGTGTTTTTTGTAGTTTAATAATGTAAAACACATTTTGATTTAGCAGTTTCTGGTGTTTGAATAATTTTACAAATATTTGTTTTCTATCCTGGTGATTTATTATAAACCTTGATATGTAGATGATACCAGAATATAAATACTAGTTAATGTAACTTTCTGAGTTTTCAGTGTTTTTACCAATGAACTTTGAGATGATTTAGTTTTGTAGGTTTAAACTTCTGTGATTTAAATGAAAAATGGTCATTAGTGATAGAAATAATTTTACAGAATGATTTGAGGCATTTATATTAAAAGATAATTTTAGTATTGGAAGGTACCTGTTATGGTTTTAGAATATCAAGAAAATTTGAATCTCAGTTGGATAATTGCAAAAATATGTTTATGAACATAAACATATAGTCATAAACACATATTGAATAAATATACATATTCAATATTAGTGCACATTATATAATATTCACATACAGAATCATTAGTGCTTTTAATCTTGAAGCAGACAGCTAAAAGGTTTTTATTTATATGAATATGCATTTATATACAATATTAAAATAGTTGGCATTTATTTTCTATGTTGACTACATTCTACCTTATCAGAAACAGCAGGATAAATTTATTTTCGTAATTCTCAGGATGGAGTAAGTTCTGGTTACTGATAATTCAGCAGCTAGAGTCAGAATTACTCAGTGAGTTATGCCATTGTTCTCAACTGTTCTTTTCTTTGCTGTATTCTGAACCCATTAGGGAAAACTGTACCAATATATTTATCTGCAGCATCATGAAACAGATTTTTATACTTATTATGTACTCTCAGCAATGGGCTACAAAGACTTTTAAGAGTGGAAAGGAAATGCTTTTGGAAATTACAAAGAACGCTCAAGGTGTTAGAAAATACAGGCAAGCCTCAGTGGTTCTCCATATGGTTCTTTTAGGTTTTTTTGTTTGTTTGTTTTGTTTTGTGATATTAGTGAACTGCTTGCACTTTATTTTCCAAAATGTGTTGGGTATTCAGATGTAAAGATTTATAACCCACAGATCGTTATGCAAAAATATCACTTTAAACAAAAATTTAATATCTAATGAGGTGTTTTTCTTCATAATTTTTCAATACTTACGTAAAAGGTAATTTATGGTTGCAGCTATTAGCATATTTTACTATACTAGTAATTTCAATCACTAGGACAAAAATTTAGTATCTTATCAGTAATAACTGGTAAATATAATTTGTAAAAAATAAATGGTGAACATCAAAATTATTTTTTCTTTATAAGGTTATTTTATTATTCATTTAGTTTCAGCATCCTGGAGGAGACAGCCCAATGTGATGGAGTATACTAGGTACTACCCTAGTACCATCACACTGAGCACTACATTTGTATTCCCTTGGCTTTAGTTGCTTTGTCAGATAGTAAATTATAGTATGGAATGAATTCAAAGGCAGCTGTGGTTTCTTTAATCTGAAATTGGGAAGCTAAGGGAAACTTTGAGAAATTGTAGGGTAAGTGGAAGTAGTAGAGCAAGTTTGAGTTTGGCGAATTGAGCTCATTACAAGGAGAAGGTACCGTGTCCATCATGGGTGTCCAGTTGATGCCTGTTGAGAATTTTCTGTCTGGAATATGAGGGATAGGACACAGAACCAATCCTGCTAGTAACTCTTCTGAAATAATACTGGTGTTTAAATTGGTCTTTTGAAATTTTACTCCCTTGAGGTCCTCTAATAAATTTGAAATATCCTTAAAAAGGAGGAATAAAGTTATATTATATACACATTTTAACAATGGCAACACATAACATATAACATTTATTTTCTCCTGTGAATAAGGAACAAGATCCTTGGTGCTTTTTGAATTATCAAAAATCATATCCTCAAATACACCACTTACAACAAGACCATTCATGTTTATGAGAAGTTTCATCTAAAGGTCATATTTTGGCTTTTGAGTTATTTCTTTTCTTTGATCAATATTTATTTGTTTGTAATTACATTATATAGTTGGCACATGATAAATTCTTATCTCAGTCTTTTTGCTTTACCAGCCTACACAACTGATAGACTTTTATGGACTTATTTTGTCTTTAAAGCTGTGGTTTTTCTTTGTAGACCAAATCATACACACATACACACACACACATATATATATAATATGTATATTTTATTTATGAGAGTTATAGGTTATGTACAAAAGCTACAAAGAAGCTTATAGAGAGCATAAAAAATGTCAGATTATAGTCAGTAAAAGTAAAAATGTTAAGTTGGAATATGATATCTGATGTTAACTAATGAGAAATTGTGTCCATTTCTCTGGGATCTGGTAATTTTAGCCAAAATGGGAGATCATCTAGGGGCTCAATTTTCTCTCTGAAATGAGAGATAATTACATTGATGACATTATAAGGGTTTTTGCTTTACAAAGATAGATTACCTTGCAAGAGAGAAACATCTTACCTGTGGAGGGATATAGAAGTATCAATACAAGAGCAGATGAGGTGGTATCTGGAAATGAAAGAGGACAGGGAAACGCGGCTGTGCAGAACAGATGACAGGTTCATATTCAGGCTGGACTTCAAGGCCAGTGGAGAGGGAGGGCTGTTAGCAGATGGTCACAAATACATAATTACCTAATGATGAGATTCCTTAAACCTGTATTACATTAAGATTCAGAAACCAGAGAGCTATCAGTTTAAAAGTGTGGGCTTGTCCTCAGAAAGCTATACATATATTTTTAAAAGACTTGCACTCCACCAGGTTTTATTGAGTCATTAATAAAATTACATAAGAATTATGTAATTCACATACATCAAAGTATATATAAATTATTGTATATATATATAATATGGCAATGATATAGCATTTAAAGCATATTTAACCTTATCCAGTGGAACTGGGATTCATTAATGTTTGAGATGTAAAAATTAGAAAATGTAGTTAGTCATGTTAATATAGTTCAGTTCAGTCACTCAGTTGTGTTCAACTCTTTGCAACCCCATGTACTGTGCCCCCAGGCTTCCCTGCTCCTCACCAACTCTCAGAGCTTGCTCAAACTCATGTCCAGTGAGTCGGTGATGCCATCCAACCACCTCATCCTCCATCATCTCCTTCTCCTCCTGCCTTCAACATTTCCAAGCATCAGGGTCTTTTCCAATGAGTCAGTTCTTCGCGTCAGGTGGCCAAAGTATTGGAGATTCAGCTTCAGCATCAGTCCTTCCAATGAACACCCAGGACTGATTTCCTTTAGGATTGACTGGTTAATTTTAATACAAGTTAATATAAATTAAATTATTTATTAGGAAACAATATTTTTTTCTGTAAGAAATTTCTAAGGGCATAGCAGATGTAGCAGATGTAGTTTCTTTAATATGCATTTAGTAAATCAAGAGGAAAGTAAGAAGGTTATGGATGAAATGGAAGTTACAGGACAAATTACATTCTAAATAGAACCTAAATATATAAATTGATAGCATATGTTAGGATTTAAAATACAGCTGTATTCTCAAGAACCCATTTAACACTGTCCTTATAAACCCTGTCATATGTAGAAACATGCCTGGAGATGTTCCAAGTGCTTTGCAAACATTATCTCACTTAATTCTGCATTGATCCTGAGGTAGCATCATTATCTTGAGGTTTTGGTGGCTTAAAAAGGTTAAGTAACTTACTAAAATTCACACACTGAGTGATTAGAAAGTTATTCAGACAGTTTGGACTTAGAACTAAGCAGTTTCTCTGGGTCATATGTGCTTTTAAAATTGCTGCTGCTTCTCAGTTGCTTGGCAGAATATCACAGCATGTCTTTAACCTGACAGGATTCACAGACTTGCTTTTAATTAGCTAATTATAAACTTTGGTTATATAAATTAGCTGTTCTCACTCCTTAGGGGTGTGGGAACCAAGAGACTCTGCTCTTGGGAGCACCCTGGTCCTTACTGAAACCAACTTACATAAAACCCATGATGTCCAATCCAGGTCCTTCATCCTTGAATTTGTGACCATGAAAGGAAGTTTAGCCAGGAATTAGACATGTGGATTCCATAGTATTCAGTCGTTTTCCTCTATCTGGCTTCATTTTATGCAAAACCCTGGATTTAATTTAAGAACTAGTCATTTTTTTTTAATATATTGAAAGAAATTAACTATCAATCTTTACTGAACATTAGTAGATTACAGTCTTCAAAGCACAGACTCTGGAGTTAGAATGCTTGGGTTGAAATCTCATTCTGCCAGTTATTACCTGTATGCAGGCATGTGTGAGTACTAAATCAGTGCATCATGTCCAATTCTGTGCAACCCTATTGATTGTAGCCCACTAGGTCCTCTGTCCATGGGATTCTGTAGGAAAGCATACTGCAGTGGGTTGCTGTGCCCTCCTCCAGGGCATCTTCTGGACCCAGGGATTGAGTCTGCATCTCTTATGTCTCCTGGATTGGCAGGTGGGTTCTTTACCACTAGCACCACCTGGGAAGCCCTGCTAACTGTATATCACTGGACAAACCTGTTGAACTGATAGTGACTCAGTTTCCTCAAATCTCTAAAGTTGAGAAAAGAACAGTATCTTACTGGTAGGATACTATTTGTGAGAATTAAATATTTAACACATGCTTTAACAGGATGTGTCTTACAGAAAGCATTGTAAAATACTTGTTCTGTTACTAGTACTTGAGTAGTAGTAGCGGCAATAACAGTGGTTGTTTCACGCTGGAAAAATACTTGTGGAAACTACTGATATGCTTCTACCAAAACCTTTTGCTTCTCAAAAGTAAACCCCATTACATAGCATATTTCAAACGTAAAAATACACTTTTGTCCACAAGATTTTAATGACAACTCTAACTGACTTTCAACCCTTTTTTATTCCAACATATACTCTAGAAATATAGACAGAGGGAGATATGCTAATAAAAATAGCTTAAAATTTCTTTAGATAAAACACAATTATCTGAAACTCCCCTTGGCCTCATAGTCTTTTGAGTTTTGGGCAATTTAGCAGGTTTTCACAGCTCAGTCTAGCTACTCTCTCTAGTCCTGTTACCAGCTGCTTCCTTTGGTAGGTTGTAAGATTACTTGCTTTGTCTGTTCAGCTACAATATAATCCTTGAATCTATTAACAAACCCCAAATCTAAGTGGCTTCCTTTAATGGAGGTTTGTTTATGATCAAGCTAGATCACCCAACATGGGTTAGAAGAAGAAGCTATTTATTTTCCCCATTAGGAATCCAGGCGCCTAAGACCCCACTTCAGCATGGGTCTCTATGCTTCCCCTGTCATGAGGCAGGGAGATGGTGAAGTAGGAGAGGTTCTAAAGCTACTGACAAGAAGCAGCTCATATCACTCCTGCCCATGTTTCTTCAGCCAAAGCAAACTGCACAGTTACACCTCACTTCAAAGGAAGAGAAAAAGTTGCAATTCTTTCTGTGTCAGAAGACTTCTTGGAAAGGGCCCTCATGATCTTCACACTGGGAACTAGCTTATCTTCTCTTTGGCACTGTGATCTTAGTTGCATAGCCACTGCTTTTAAATTGAGTTTTCCAATAAAATTAATATATACCATGAAACAGTTAAAAATATACCAACTCTTGATCTGAATGTGGAATTTTTCTTAAGATTCAGTTGCTTTACTAAGCATACTTTTTGTTCTAGGATATGAAAATATGAATGAAAAATGGAAGTTGTCCAAAAGGTTTTGTTGCTGGCAGAGAGCCTCTTAGCACTGTGAATGCATATGGGAAACATTTCCCCACTTCCATTGCTTATAATATGTCTATAATTGCCATGGATATTTCTGGATTATTTTTATTGAAATAGTTTAAATGGTTATAGACTTACAGTTATTATGAAGAAGAAAATGAACTAATTATTCCCAATGAGTTAAAGTGAGGATAAATTGCATCAAATTTAGGTGATGATCTACCTTTCATCCCTGTAAAATGAAGAATCATAAGCTATGCACCTTTTAACTGAATCCCTTCATGGAAAATGAATAGGGCATGGCAGAGTCAATCTGTTAATTTTGGCTATATTAACCAGCCATGATAATTCCTACACAGTCTCTCAGAGTCAATATAAATCAGGGCGATGACCTTAATGAACAGATTGCCCACCACTTAGTGGGGTTTGCTGAAGTGTAAAGGCAAAGATTTCATTTTGTGTGTTTAGAAAGTAATTATTTTTTACAATTTATCTCATTATCTCATTTGATAAAATATTTAAAGACATATTGTAAAGTTTCTTGCAAGCATGTTGTAAATTTTCTTAGGGAAGAGATTGTAATTACAATTCAAGAACTTCTGGATAATGGTGAGGAAAACAAAAGTGTAAATCCAGGCAAGGGTTTACAACTTAAATGCTTAAAAAAAGCATTTTAGTTTTAGGCTTTTAAAATAATTTTAAATAAGATTAAATGAAGAAAAATAATCCCATTGTGACAATAAACATACATTTAAAATATTTTTTTAATGATTTTAAAATCTAATTTCTAATGGTGTACCAAAAAACACTTCTGTGAGTGATTAACATCATGTTAATTAATTCCCAAACTATCATTTCTCTTTCAAGAAAAGTCCAAAAGCCAGTTTTTAACTTTTAACTCTGTCTCAAATTCTGTTCTGGAATATTGCCCTAACATCATAAGTTCAGTTCAGTTCAGTCACTCAGTCCTGTCCAACTCTTTGTGACCCAGTGGACTGCAGGACCCCAGGCTTCCCTGTCCATCACAACACCAAGAGCCTACTCAAACTCATGTCCATTGAGTCGATGATGCCATCCAACCATCTCATTCTCTGTCGTCCCCTTCTCCTCCTGCCTTAATCTTTCCCAGCTTCAGGGTCTCTTCAAATGAGTCAGTTCTTCACATCAGGTGGCCAAAGTACTGGAATTTCAGCTTCAGCATCAGTCCTTCCAATGAAAATTCAGGACTGATTTCTTCTAGGATTGACAGGTTGGATCTCCCTGCAGTCTAAGGGACTATCAAGAGTCTTCTTCTCTGACACCATAGTTCAAAAGCACTAAGTTTTTGACGCTCAGCTTTCTTTATAGTCCAACTCTCACATCCGTACATGACTACTGGAAAAACCATAGCTTTGACTAGACAGACCTTTGTTGGCAAAGTAATGCCTCTGCTTTTTAATATGTTATCTAGGTTGGTCATAATTTTTTGTCTGAGGAATAAGCCTCTTTTTATTTTATGACTGCAGCCACCATCTGTAGTGATTTTGGAGCCCCCCAAAATTAAAGTCTGCCATTGTTTCCACTGTTTATCCATCTATTTGCCTTGAAGTTATGGGGCCAGATGCCATGATCTTTGTTTTCTGAATGTTGAGTTTTAAGCCAACTTTTTCACTCTCCTCTTTCACTTTCATCAAAAGGCTCTTTAGTTCTTCACTTTCTGCCATAAGGGTGGTGTCATCTGCATATCTAAGGTTATTGATAGTTCTCTCAGCAATCTTGATTCCAGCTTGTGCTTCATCCATCCCAGCATTTCTCATGATGTACTCTGCATATAAATTAAATAAGCACAGTGACAATATATAGCCTTAACATACTCCTTTCCATATTTGGAACCAGTCTGTTGTTCCATGTCCAGTTCTAACTGTTGCTTCCTGACCTGCATACAGGTTTCTCAAGAGTCAGATCAGGTGTTCTGGTATTCCCATCTCTTTCAGAATTTTCCACAGTTTGTTGTGATCCACACAGTCAAAGGCTTTGGCATAGTCAATCAAGCAGAAATAGGTGTTTTTTCTGGAACTCTCTTGCTTTTTCCATGATCCAGCAGATGTTGGCAATTTGATCTCTGGTTCCTCTGCCTTTTCTAAAACCAGCTTGAACATCAGGAAGTTCACAGTTCACATATTGCTGAAGCCTGGCTGGGAGAATTTTGAGCATTACTTTACTAGCATGTGAGATGAGCGCAACTGTCTGGTAGTTTGAGCATTTTTTGGCATTGCCTTTCTTAGGGATTGGAATGAAAACTGACCTTTTCCTGTCCTGTGCCCACTGCTGTAATGAACTTAGAATATATAATTATACCAAGTTCCTGTCATTTGAGCGATGATCACAGTTAAAGTTGCAAACTTAATACATCATATGTTGCAGCACTCACAATTTTATTGTTAGGCATATCACCAATATCACCTAGACAGGTCATTAATGAATATCATAGTGTGTAAACAGACATGTCAGGTTCAAAAAAGCACTGGTCTAAAATGAGGTCAGCATAGGTTGATTCTCTGAGCTTTATAGGCAGCTGAGCCCTCTCTAAATTCCAAAGCTAGTCCGACAGATAGAAGAGTGGCTTAGGCTGCTATAAAAGGAACAGCTAGGCAGCACCTAGGCAATTTCCCTCTCAGCAGTACTTGAGAAGAGGGGCAGCATGTTGCTTATCTCAAGATCTATGAAAAACATGGCTAAACAAATTTTTTTTTAACTAATAAATTTTCAACTTCCAGATAAATGTGTATTGTTTTTGTATACTGCATATGCTGCATGTGACACACAAAAATTATAATTATTGTACACAAATTCATAATATTTAAAAAAGGTATAGCATTTTATTTTAGTTTTAGTAATGACATACATAACAAAATTTTAATTTCCTGAATTTTAAAGAACTCTTAGAAAACAATTTTGAGACAAATATTTTCTCCCAATCTGTGGCTGTATTTTCACTTTCTTTATGGTTCCTGTGACGAGCATAAGTTCTTGACTGTAGTATAGCCAAATTGGAATTTTGTATGGCTAGTGCTATTTTGTGACTTGTTTAAGAAGTTTCAGTTAGGAGAAAGATATTTTTCTCTTATAGTCACTCCACTATTTTGCTTTGCAAAATTAACACTTTAACCCCCCTTTAACTGGTATTTTACATATGATGGGAAGTAAGACTAATTTTAGTCCTTAACACATGGGTAACTACTTGTCCCAGACTGTATTTGTGAATAGTTTCTCTTTCTCCATAAAGCTGAAGTGCAAATTCTGTCATATAGTCCAATTACATTCATGTGTTGGTTTCTCTTTGTGCTCTATTCTGTCTCTTCTTGAATATCACAATTATATCACTGTAGATTCTTAGGAAGTCTTGATACCTTGCAAAGTAGTAACACTGCAAGAATGAAAGTCATTCTCTTGCAGATTAAGGAGCATTTCTTCCTCTAGAGTGCTTAACCATTCTTTGAGAAGTTTATGCTCCATTTCTCACCCACTCCTCTCCAGTTGTGTGGGAAAGCAGGGTAGAGAGAGGATGATTATATCCTCAGAGACTCCCTCGACTCTTTAGGAGACCAGCAATGCCTCAAAAAGTGTTCCATGAAGGTATCCTGTAGTTGGAACACATAGTAAACCGTAATGCTGAAAAGAATAGTCCAAGTTCAAAGAGTGTCGTTTGATCACAACATTTTAAAATAAGACAGATAAAGAATTAATAAGTAGTGACATTATAAGTATGTTTGCTTTTAATTTTTAAAAGAACCCATTTAGTCCACCTAGTCTAAATAATCTGCATAAAATTATTTGTATTTATTGTCTGAATCTGTTAAATAGCAAATCGACCCTTGTATTCAGAGTATCAGCACATCACAATTCTCTCAAGCACAGACTATCCCCCTGTCTATTTTCACAGTGTCTTAACAATGGATATTGGTAGGTTGAATTTTCTGATAACTAGAAAGAAGCTACATGATCTTTTCTAGTACACCAGCATGTATATCCGAGTGAAGGTTAAGGTTAACTTAATTTCTCACTACAGTTGAAAATCAATTCTTCTACCCTTTTGTCATAATCCTATCAACTACATAGAGAAGCTGTTCTATTCTTGAGTTATATTTGAATTTGCACAGGGAATTAAATTTTAGCTTTCAGAAACTGAATGCTTTTATAGGATGACAGGACCTTTTTGTCTGTATTTACCGTAATAAGTAGTGACCCTGGAGAACTAAGGGGTTTTTCGTAAGGGCCCTTTGCTATAAAGGGCAGTCAGAGGAGGAAGATGGTGTATATGGTCTTAGTGCTGCTGGGAAATGATGTACAAAAGGCATTACTACAGTCACACAGATAGAGATAATGCACTTTTAAAGGACATTTAAACTATAGGTGTCAGTAACAAAATAATCACTTATTTTTATGTGATAATATTTCTGAGAAGCCAGAAACTTCCTTTTGAAGAGAAAATATTTTTCTTATTACATTATAAAACAGTTAGCATATAGGTGTGGTAATTGCCCTTACCAATTTACTGAGCTAGGATTTTTAAGTTTGTTTGCTGAAATTCAATCCATTAAGAAAATAAATCAGATGGCAAGCATGTTTTGCAGAATGTAATGCAGGTACACCATCTAATTATATGAAAGGGCAAAGTTCTCCTTCATTTGTTGAGTCTCACATCTTGCAATTTGCCTTCAAGTTCCATGAGCAGAGCAATGATAGATTGGAACACAAAGATGTAACAAAGAGCAAATGAGCGTGGGTGTGAAATTATACGCGTATCTTCAGCTTAGTCTCCAAATTGTTATTGTCCCTGTTTTGGGGCGTGCCACAGAGATTGCTCAGATTCCTCTCTTTATTTAATTTTGAGCTGTTCTTTACTCATACATCACTGTAACCCTGGCCTCACTCCTATACTTTGAAATGTTCCCTCCAAAAGTGTCCTTGTTGGTAAGTATGGATTTTTCTTTTCTTTTTTTTTCCACTCTGGTATTGTACCTATCTGATCTGGTCTTCTCACTGCTGTGCTGTGCTTAGTTGTTCAATCGTGTCTGACTCTTTGAAACCCATGGACGGTAGGCCTGCCAGGCTCCTCTTTCCATAGGGATTCTCCACGCAAGAATACTGGACTGGGTTGCCACACCTTCCACCAGTGGAATCTTCCCAACTCAGGGATCAAACTCAGGTCTCCCGATTGCAGGCAGATTCATTATTGTCTGAGGCACCAGGGAAGCCCATGAAGACTGGAGTGGATAGCCTATCTCTTCTCCATGGGGTCTTCTCGACCCAGGAATCGAAATCGGGTCTCCTGCATTGCAGGCAGATTCTTTACCAGCTGAGCTTCCAGGGAAGCCCACTCACTGTTTGTTTTGCCCTTTTATTTACTCTCACTATAAATATATATATATATATTTTGTACTGAAAACTTAAAAATGTTTATCCAGTTTAGGAGCCCATTGTTATTTCAGTCCAAAGTAGAAGATGAACACACTTTCTTTCAAATGTTAATACATTTATGGGTTCAGTTCAGTTCTGTTCAGTAGCTAGTCATGTCCAACTCTTTGTGACCCCATGAACCACAGGATGCCAGACCTCCTTGTCCATCACCAACTTCTGGAGTCCACCCAAACCCATGTCCATTGAGTCAGTGATGCCATCCAACCATCTCATCCTCTGTGGTCCCCTGCTCCTCCTGCCCTAAATCCTTCCCAGCATCAGGGTCTTTTCAAATGAGTCAACTCTTCGCATTAGGTGGCCAAAGTATTGGAATTTCAGCTTCAACATCAGTCATTCCAATGAACACCAGGACTGATCTCCTTTAGGATGGACTGGCTGGATCACCTTGAAATCCAAGGGACTCTCAAGAGTCTTCTCCAACACCACAATTCAAAAGCATCAATTCTTTGGCTCTCAGCATTCTTTACAGTCCACTTCTCACATCCTTACATGACTACTGGAAAAATCACAGCCTTGACTAGATGGACATTTGTTGACAAAGTAATTTCTCTGCTTTTTAATATGCTGTCTAGGTTGGTCATAACTTTCCTTCCAAGGAGAAAGCATCTTTTAATTTCATGGCTGCAATCACCATCTACAGTGATTTTGGAGCCCAGAAAAATAAAGTCAGCCACTGTTTCTGTTGTTTCCCCATTTATTTGCCATAAAGTGATGGGACGGGATGCCATGATCTTAGTTTTTTGAATGTTGGGCTTTAAGCCAACTTTTTCACTCTCCACTTTCATTTTATCAAGAGTCTCTTTAGTTTTTCTTCACTTTCTGCCATTAGGATGGTGAAATCTGCATATCTGAGGTTATTGATATTTCTCCCTGCAATCTTGATTCCAGCTTGTGCTTCCTCCAGCCCAGTGTTTCTCATGATATACTCTGCATATAAGTTAAATAAGCAGCGTGACAATATACAGCCTTGATGTACTCTTTTTCCTTTTTGGAACCAGTCTGTTGTTCCATGTCCAGTTCTAACTGTTGCTTCCTGACCTGCATACAGATTTCTCAAGTGGCAGGTTAGGTGTTCTGGTATTCTGATCTCTTTCAGAATTTTCCACAGTATTGAGATCCACACAGTCAAAGGCTTTGGCATAGTCAATAAAGCAGAAATAGATGTTTTTCTGGAATTCTCTTGCTTTTTTGATGATCCAGTGGATGTTGGAAATTTGATCTCTGGTTCCTCTGCCTTTTCTAAAACCAGCTTGAACATTTGGAAGTTCATGGTTCACGTATTGCTGAAGCCTGGTTTGGAGAATTTTGAAAATTACTTTACTAACATGTGACATGAGTGTAATTGTGTCGTAGTTAAAATATTCTTTGGCATATCCTTTCTTTGGGATTGGAATGAAAACTGACCTTTTCCAGTCCTATGGCCACTGATGAGTTTTCCAAATTTGCTGACATATTGAGTGCAGCACTTTCACAGCATCATCTTTCAGGATTTGAATTAGCTCAACTGGAATTCCATCACCTCCACTAGCTTTGTTCATAGTGATACTTCCTAAGGCCCTCTTGACTTCACATTCCAAGATGTCTGGCTCTAGGTGAGTGATCACACCATCGTGATTATCTGGGTCATGAAGATATTTTCTGTACAGTTCTGTGTATTTCTGCCACCTCTTCTTAATATCTTCTGCTTCTGTTAGGACCCTACCATTTCTGTCCGTTATTGAGCCCATCTTTGCATGAAATCTTTCCCTAGAAAATTATCACTAATTTTTTTGAAGAGATCTCTAATCTTTCCCATCCTATTGTTTTCCTGTATTTCTTTGCATTTTTCACTGAAGAAGGCTTTCTTATCTCTCCTTGCTATTCTTTGGAACTCTGCATTCAAATGTGTATATCTTTCCTTTTCTCATTTGCTTTTCCCTTTTCTTCTTTTCACAGCTATTTGTAAGGTCACCTCAGACAGCCATTTTGCTTTTATGCATTTCTTTTTCTTGGAGCTGGTCTTGATTCCTGTCTCCTGTACAATGTCACAAACCTCCATCCATAGTTCATCAAGCATTCTGTCTATCAGATCTAGTTCCTTAAATCTATTTCTCACTTCCACTGTATAGTTTGTCTGAGTGAACTCCGGTAGTTGGTGATGGACAGGGAGGCCTGGGGTGCTGCGATTCACGGGGTCGCAAAGAGTCGGACATGACTGAGCAACTGAACTGAACTGAACTGTATAGTCATAGGGATTTGATTTAGGTCATACCTGAATGGTCTCGTGGTTTTCCCTTTCTTCACTTTAAGTCTGAATTTGGCAATAAGGTGTTCATGATCTGAGCCACAGTCAGCTCCCGGTCTTATTTTTGTTGATTGTATAGAGCTTCTCCATCTTTGGCTGCAAAGAATATAATCACTCTGATTTCAATGTTGACCATCTGGCTATATCCATGTGTAGAGTCTTCACTTGTGTTGTTGGAAGAGGTTGTTTGCTATGACCAGTGTGTTCTCTTGGCAGAACTCTATTAACCTTTATGCTGCTTCATTCTGCACTCCAAGGCCAAATTTGCCTGTTACTCCAGGTGTTTCTTGACTTCCTACTTTTGCATTCCAGTCCCCTATAAAGGAAAAGACATCTGTTTTGGGTGTTAGTTCTAGAAGGTCTTGTAGGTCTTCATAGAACCGTTAAACTTCAGCTTCTTCAGTGTTACTGGTCAAGGCATAGACTTGGATTACCGTGATATTGAATGGTTTGCTTTATAAAGGAATGGAGATCGTTCTGTCATTTTTGAGATTGCATCCAAGTACTGAATTTTGGACTCTTTTGTTGACTATGATGGATACTCCATTTCTTCTAAAGGATTCCTGCCCACAGTAGTAGATATAATGGGCTATGCCTCCAAACAAAGGCATTGATCTTCTCAGCACATTGCCTAAGAGTTGCTAGTCACTGGGAAGTTGCTGCACACATCAACTCCTCACTCCATTCCTAAAAACAAAAGCCATGGAGGTTCCCTCACCATTTTCACTGTCAAAGGTGTTTATTCATCCTGGATAGCCTTCTTGTGGCATGCATCCCTAGTAGAGTTGACCTTTTGTAGAAATTTGAAGTCCTCAGGCTTTCTCATTACTCTTACTAAAGCAAATAGCTATTATTGCTGGTAAGTAAAACTCTGAATGGATTTAGTATAGACATAAGTTATGACACTGGTTAGTTCTGTATCATTATTTACCTGTATGTGGTATGTTATAAAAACAGATACACAGAGTATTTGATTTCTCTGCAGACCACTGCTATAGTTTGTCTATAAACAGGATCTCATTTCTTACACATAGTAGTTCTATTGGTTAGAATTTACTAAAATCTCAGTTTTGTAGCAACAGAACTGAGTCTGAGAGAGTTTAAAAAAATTGCCCAAGTTACAAAATAGTGTCTATTGGATTCCATGGCCCAATGAACTCTGACCCAATCTGAACGTCAAAATCACCTTGAGAGATCCTGAAATCAGGATTGATTTTAAAATCAGGTAAATGATTTTACCTTTGCATACCACTGAAATAGCAATTCACTCCTTCTACCCAGTGAAATCAGAATCTCTGTGTTTGGGACCCCAGCATTAATTTTTTTTTTTTTAAACTCTGTAGGTGATCCTAATAGTCACTGAAGGATGTTAAGTATTTTATCTTGTGCTCCTTTAATCATGTAAAAGATTAAGATGCTTGAGACAGTATACATTAATATTAGTATCAGTATTTTGGTGGTTATTGTGGGGAAGAGGGTGGGGAGGATAAGCTAGAAAATTGGCTCTTTATCACACATATTTCTCTTTGGAGGTATGTGTTTCTAGTTTGAAATAACTTATGAAGAAACTTTGGAAAAGTGTAGTTTCATTTGAAACTGCCTGTATTCTTTTTCTCATAAATTTAACAAGCACTTGCCCTTCATCATCCAATCTTCCTAACACAGTGTGTGCTGCATTCTAATGCACTTAGGGTAAGCCAGCAACTAGATTGGCCTATGTTATTACAGGTTTATACCTCAGGGCACATCGATTTGAGACATATTAGCATAGAGCTTAAAGCAATATTTTATTACTGTTTGGATTGACAAATTTAGTATATTAAAGAGCTTTTAGGTTATCAAATATTATATGCATTAGGAAAAGGTTAATTTGGTTTCAAATATCTGTTGTTGCTAATTGCAGTATTTTAAAAATCCCTTGCAATAGAAATTATATATGTTATAAATCTCAAATTGTTTCATTTCTTATTTTCTCTCTTCCTTTGATGACAGAAGACCTAGTGATTATTTTATGTATTATTAATTCATCTTTCAACTTTTAATATGAGTCTAGTCTAAACCTATTTCATATTATTTAATACTAGTCTATATAATACTATTTAATGCTAGTCTACTTTCGTGCATATTTTCCATATCTGTGATTACTCTTAAGTGGAGGCTGTGCCTGTGCACACATATGAGTGTGTTAGGCTGGTGGGTACATCATGCATTTGCAAAAATGTACGCCTGAAGGAGACTGTAGTTACAGTAATTTGCATCTGGACCCATTGCCTGCTCCATTACCCTGCCTTTGATTGAATCTGTGGTGATTGGCAGAGAAGGCAATGGCAACCCACTCCAGTACTCTTGCCTGGAAAATCCCATGGACGGAGGAGTCTGGTGGGCTGCAGTCCATGGGGTAACCAAGATTCGGACACGGCAGAGTGACTTCACTTTCACTTTTCATTTGCATGCATTGGAGAAGGAAATGGCAACCCACTCCAGTGTTCTTGCCTGGAGAATCCCAGGGGATTCTGGGGATCCTGGGGGAGCCTGGTGGGCTGCCGTCTATGGGGTCGCACAGAGTCAGACAGGACTGAAATGACTTAGCAGCAGTAGCAGCAGTGGTGACTGGGGCTATTAGATTCTCTTATGCTGCATTTACTTACAGTGCTTTATCTTGTTCATCAGAGCAGGTTTTTCTGTTTTTCCTTAGCACTGAATGACTGTGCAGTTTTGAAGTTATATACCTCCTCCCACCAAATTTCCTTCAATATTCTTTTTGAGCTACCAAATGTGACTACACAGATAACCTTCTGTGATACATTCGTTCAAATGTAGTTGCATTCATAATAGGAATATTAAAAAATATTCCTTGATAATTTGGAGAAGAAAATTCTGACAATGGGAATAAAAATTAATCATATTGGAGACTGACTTTTTTAATTTTGGTGTTTTATTGTGACCAGGTAGGTGTGTTTGTGAGGGAATGACATTTTTGTGTGGCAAGGAGGAGGAGAGGGATATTGTAAGAGTAAGTGAGAGTGAGATCTGAGACCTATTTAAACAAAATAGTTTACATTCAAACCAGTAGCATATGTGTCTATATATATCTCACCAATTGAACATGAATGTATTTCATGCTTTTTTTAATTTAACCATTTGTATTTCTACCTTTCTTCCATATCAATAGATTTCAAAAATAATTTTGTAGTGACTACAATCAGAGTCTAAGTAAGCATTAGGACATAAGTTAATAACTATTCTAGTGTTGTTTACAGTTCATACTATTTAAAGTTTTGTAATATACATTTTACATAAATGTTTAATTAGAAATCATGTCATATTAGGAGAGGAATTTTCTGGAGTTAAAAGTATACCATTAATAAAAACCACACACACACATTATAATTTTGACAATTTGCTTTTCACAAAGTTTTATTCTTTAAAATTGCTTTTAGCAATTTAACTTTGCTTTTTTAACATAATCATTAATATGATTAAATATAGATAGATGTAGATATCTATCTATCTATACATATATACACATATGCATACATATGCAGGGGAAGGTTGGTAGCTGAAAATGACATCAAAATATTGATTTTTTTATTATTGTTGAGATGGAATATTAATATTATTCAGATGAAAGATTTCTTTTCTTCTGAATGAGAGTTTTCAACACTTCCCATGTTTTACTGTCAATATTTATGCTGTCATACAATAAATCCATGTAAATATTTCTCCATTACTCTTACACTTATAAATTTCTTCTAAATCTTAAAATTGGTTATTCACATCTTCTTATATTTTCATTTCTGTAATTTTAATTCTCATTTAACCCTTTTAGGCATCTGGAATTCATTGTGATGAATACAAAATAAGAATCTAATTTTATTTTTCCAAATAAAGCTGTTTTTTATGAAAAACAAAACTATAATTTTCTCACTGTTTTATAAGCTGCCTTTACACAGTTCACATGAACTGATGCAAATACACACACACTCACACATGTACACATCTACATCTACATTAGAATTATCTTGAAGACTGTCTGTTTACTGCTCAATATGTAGACTTTTAAAAAAGGAGATATTTAAATATCTAATGGAGAAGCCCTCTCATTCATGATCCTTAGTGAATTTTTTCTTGAATATTTTCTTCTGTTTATGCTTTCAGATAAAATTTAAATCACTATTTCAAATTTAAAACTCAGTTGTTATTTTGTTTAAGTTTGCATAAATCCTTAAGGAATTGACATTTATGCAATAATTAGTGTTCCCATGTAGAAATAAGGCTCTAAGGAATTGTATAATCAGCTAAGGAATTTAATAATTGGAAGAGTTTCACATCTAATGGGAGAAAGGGGAAATAAACAGTACTCCTGTCCTGAATGTAAAATGAAAGTGATGGAATAATTTGTATCATGACTTTGACATGAACCCTAAATTACTAGCCAGTTTCCTTTTTCTGTGGACTGTCTGTCTCAAAGCCAAAGGGAGCTTGGAAAGCTGCAGGACAGATGTGTCTCTTGGTAAAGCCATTTTTTGTCTTGATTCTATTAAATATAATATAGATGAGATACTAATAATATTTGTCTCATTCTGTTATAAAAAACTATGCTCTGCTGTTTTCTATTATTGATCACTTTAGCTGAACCAGAAAACATTTTATATCACAGCATTTATTGATTGGTTTTGCTGAAATGAATGTCAGTATATTCAAGTTTTAAACATTTACTTTACAGCTGTGGAAAAAAAATGAACAAACATTTTCAAGGATTTAGTTGAAAAATTGAAGGGGCAGGTGTCAAACAGCTCATTTTCCCTGGTTGAGTGCTTATGCTATGTGGAATCTGGAAGGAGGTCAGCAGAGGGATTCTCTTCTGATTCTGTATTCCAAAGGGTGGTCCTAGGGATTCCATTTTCTTAAAACCCTCTGCCAGCTTTGAGATTCCCACTGAAGAAGCTTGGTTAGCATGCTCTTCCTCTGTGCACAGGGCATCTACAGTTTCAGGGCTCAGGGACACAGTCTATTACATTCTAGGTCAAGTACATAGAACACCCTGTCAGTTATTCTGAGTTTAATCAACAACAACAAAGTGTGAATGCAGAAACCTGGGGATGGGATATATTTGTCTGCTGAAAGATAAGATGTCTAAGTCCTAGACATAAGACATATATAGATATAGACAGACTTAGACATATGTCTATGTCATATTGTTGACACAAGTAGGAAGATAAAGATATATTAAATCAGGATATAAATAGGAAAACTAAGTAGGTGTTTTTTTTTTTTTCAAATCAAAAACTATTTGTTGCACAAATATTTTCTGAGTTCACTAGATAGACCTGATATGTTCTAACTGATAGGCATTTAACACTTTACACAATAGGTGAAGTTCCTGCATATATTCTGGGGTGTGAGTGAGTTCTTAAAATTTAGTCTTTAAGTACATCTCAAAATCTGTGTCGCTATGAGGGAAAGAATGCATATGTGATCAAAGAAGTGCTTCAACAGGAAAAATATGAATATTGTAATAAGAATTCTGCTACATGCAAATAATCCTAATTGAAGGGATTCATATAGAGTGTTTACCAAATATTCTTGATCACAATGAAATAAATGATGACCTTTTATACCTACAAATGTATCAGAAAATTTCTTTATGTTTGCATAGGATTACACTTCCAAATAATTTTGCTCATTTCATCTGTTAATTTAACGATTCTGGTAGCATTAGATTTAACTAGAAGGACCATTATTTTGAAGTTTCAAAAACTGAGTCAAAGTTATTTAATAGATACCCGCTATTAAAAAATATGGTTGAGGTCTGTATTTCTAGGGTTTATAAAAAGAAAAACTTGTCTGCCAATAACTTAATTTCCATGAGTTACATTATTTATTTGTAATATTTTAAAGTAGTCATATCTCTATAGTTTACATATTATAATCTTACTTGGGATTCAATCTTAGGATTTCAGCTTTTATTTATAGATTCAAATTACACAGCAAATATATTTACCAGTAAGTCATCAAGATTTATTCTTATATAAATCATGTATTGATTGATGATCCTTGACAACAATATATTTGTAAGTTAAAGTGTCACTATAATATCAAATAGCTGTATATATTATGTGAATGGAGAGAGAAATATTCTAAAGAAAATAAACATATATATGTTCAGTTCAGTTCAGTCGCTCAGTCGTATCTGACTCTTTGCGACCCCATGAACTGCAGCACGGCAGGCCTCCCTGTCCATCACCAACTCCAGGAGTTTACCCAAACTCATATCCATTGAGTCGGTGATGCCATCTAACCATCTCATCCTCTGTCATCCCCTTCTCCTCCTGCCCTCAATCTTTCTCAACATCAGGGTCTTTTCAAATGAGTCAGCTTTTATCAGATGACCAAAATATTGGAGCTTCAGCTTCAACAACAGTCCTTCTAATGAACACCCAGGACTGATTTCCTTTAGGATGGACAGGTTGGATCTCCTTTCAATCCAAGGGACTCTCAAGAGTCTTCTCCAGCACAACAGTTCAAAAGCATCAATTCTATGCTCAGTTTTCTTTATAGTCCAACTTTCACATCCATACATGACCACTGGAAAAACCATAGCCTTGACTAGATGGACCTTTGTTGACAAAGTACTGTCTCTGCTTTTTAATATACTGTCTATATTGGTCATAACTTTCCTTTCAAGGAGTAAGTGTCTTTTAATTTCATGGCTGCAATCACCATCTGCAGTGACTTTGGAGACCAGAAAAATAAAGTCAGCTACTGTTTCCACTGTTTCCCCATCTATTTGCCATGAAGTGATGCCAAATAGAAATATTTTAAAGAAAATAAACATATATATGTAGTTCACTTGAAATAAATATCTTTCTAATAAAATTTAAGTTACTTCAAAGTTGCTATACAAATTTGAAATAGTTATACATAATGATGATTCAGTTGTCATTCTCTATGCAATATAGTCATGTTATTACATGCCGTATTCAATCGTAACATTATGAAATTTGTAATTAGAATGATCATTTCATTAGCAAAAAACAGTAATATAGTATTGCATTTCTGTGAGTTGCAGCTCTCTAGTCCATGTTAAAAAGACTGTAAAAGTTTTTGAAAGGTTTTGAAAGGTTGAATGTATTACAAGCATTTTATTTATTGGGATTCATAGCTAACTAAGTAGGTATTTACCAGATAACATTTGAGATAGATCTTAAAACTCTATTAAAACTTGCATATAACGAGTTGAGAAAGGGGGTTGAAAAACATTTTGGGCATTGGGAACCACATAAACTGAAGTGAACAAAATGGGAAAAGTTCAATGAACACTGAGTAGTATGTCTTAGCTACACGAAAGATAAATTGATATGTCAGTGGCTGTCAGGCTGTAAACAGATTGAATGATATAGAATTTATAATCTATTTGAAGAGCAAAACGGACCCTTAAGTCTTTGTACCCTCAGAACATAAAGCTATGTATTTAGGTTGTAAAAAATACTTATGTAACACATCTACATACTACTGCCCCCACCATGAGAATCGGTATGTGTTAAAACATAAAGACTAGAACAATCCTTATTTGTTTGCCTTTTTACTTTAAAGCATTTCACTTAGTTTTTTTTTTTAATCTCTACCTGTATCATGTAATATCTTAGAAGTAGTGATTATATGTCATAAAGTTTAGTATTGATTTCACTACTTAAAATCGATAACATTAATTGTATGTGTATTTGAAGAAATGGCTACTGTTTAATCAATTGTCACCAGACTCACTTGTGTCCTTGGATTTCTTTGCCATCTTTGCTTATCTTATATACTTTTCATGTACAATATTGAGATAGCTTGTGAAGGTGAGCTGGCTTATGGTGGACAAAAAAGATGACTAGCAAACACTGGCAAGTATCATGAAATATTTAGTTTCTTCCTGGTGCTGTATTTTTACAATGGTTTAAGGATATGATATTACAGACACTATCAAGATATAAAGCATACTTTCTTCCTTAAGGAGAGAAGAGATATAGACAACATTGAGAGATGTCTAGGTAAATCTTTGTTCCTATTTGGGCCTAATCTAACTCTAGACTTTGCCTCCAACCAACTCTCTGGCATAGATCTTATTTTCAGAATCCTAAATACCCAAATAGCAGTCCATCAGGGGAATGCCTGGCCCCACTGAAATCCAGTATTTAAAGTTAAATTTTTTCTTCATTTTCTGATAAAGGATGCTGTAGGCATACATCTCCTGAGACTTGTTCAGAATGCAATCAGGCATGCCTTGATTTGTATAGGCAAATCTCTGCAATTGCTTTATTATTTCTCTTAGAATGAGAATCTGCCCCAAATGAATAGACACACTAGGATGTGCCCTTACTTGAAGATTTATCTTTCACATGTTTAAACATGATGATATTTATACATTACTTTTGTAGAATAGTGCATTTTATATGAAAAATTTATTTCCATTTTTAAATAACAAACTTGTTTTCAAGCTTAAGACCACGTGATATGTTTTTCAACAAAATATTACATAGAATTAGACAAGTCCTTCCTTGAACATTAAAAATATTTTTAATACACATGTTCACATTTAATATCAATCTGTACATCACATGGAATGAAAAATGTTGAAAAAATACCTAAAAGTCCAAAGGTAAATAGACATGATAAAGAAGGTAAATCTACATGAAAAAAAAAAATCCCAGAATACAAGAAAACTATTTTAAGTTAAATCTGCTAACAGGGAAATGTAATAAGATATCTCACCAATTTCATATATTTATTTCTAGTTCATATAATCAGAGCTCCTGAATTAAATTTATCCTTGCAAATATGCAGAACATATCACAAAGCACAGATGTTAAAATTCTCCATCCCTCCGTGAAACAATATTGCTTCCACAACATTTATTTGTCATGTAAATAAAGTGAAATATGTTCACAGATCTATAAGAAAGTTTACTCAATGACCTAAGAAAGTTTTAAGAACTTAGGCATGAACTTTAAAAGGAAGTCCCAAACTATTTTAAAAACTATTTCTATTTTTAACCTATTTTCAGCTATTTAAAAACTATTTCTACTATTTAAAGCTATTTCTATTTTAAAAACTATATTGCTTTAGGCTTCACTTAATAAATTTAAAATAGGAAATAAATGTTTTTCATGTAATGTAATGTATGCTTTGCTGTTGCTGTTGCTAAGTCACTTCAGTCATGTCCGACTCTGTGTGACCTCATAGACGGCAGCCCACCAGGGTTCTCCATCCCTGGGATTCTCCAGGCAAGAACACTGGAGTGGGTTGCCATTTCCTTCTCCAATGCATGAAAGTGAAAAGTGAAAGGGAAGTCGCTTAAATGTATACAATTTTAATATGTTTTTCTTTCCATTGTGATATATACTTCTAATGGAGGAAAAAAAAAACACAGAATATCTAGGGATTCCTTTGCCTTTGCATATCTTAGGTAATGAATAAATGTGATAAATATGTGATTAAAATTATCCTTTAAGATACAGAATTTACCAGCTTAAGCTATATTTTCAAAAAATGCAGGCAACAGTCTATAAAATGTCCAAGTTGCATTTAAAATTGGTTACTATTTTTCTCAGAAAGTGAGTGATACAGTATTTGCCTCTTAGGAAAATTAAATTACTAACTAGTAATTATAGTTCTCTAAATGTAATATTCTCAGTGGATATATGAACTATCTTGGGGCATTTTGGCACATGAGATGTAGCCATGTAGCTTCATTGTAAAATAAAGAAAATTACGTTCTGATAGATTATATCTTACATTTGTCTAGTATCTATCTATAAAGGCACTCTATTTTTCTTTTCCAACAGTCTCACAGAATCAATTCCCATAACCCAGATATATTTCTTTAAGGCACTGAAGGTTTGAAATGTAGGCCTGCAATCATAATATCATTTATAAAGCTGGGATTAAAATTAGTGTTGATAACTCAGTGACGCTCTACTCTGTTATATTGAATCTGCCTTTGTATTTGCTAAATTATGTAGCAAAACAATATAAATGAAATGCATTAATCTTTAGAAAACAAAGATTTAAAACACCCCTTGCCCACACTATCCCAAGTACTATAATTTTTGGAAAATTTAATTCAGTGTGATGTTATATATTAAATAGTATTAAAAAACATATTTTAAAAGTGTATATAGCATGGAAATACAATTATTCTGTAATGAGATAGAAAGCATAAAGTATGAGTATCTCTAGATTCTGGAATAAAAATATTGAAGCATAATTGTTTTATTCTCAGTATTAGAACAATAACAAATACTTTAGCCTTTGAGGAATCAGTTTCAGATGTACAGCACAGAGTTTTGATATTTTACATGTTATGAAATAATCACCACAGTAAGTTCAGTTACCATCCATTACCTTACAGTGTTGTTACAATATTATTGACTACATTCCTTATGTGTACATGACATCACTTTGACTTTTTGTTTCTTTTTTTTTTCTTTGTTCTCTATAGATGGAAGTTTGTATTTATTAATTCTTTCACCTATCTTGTCCACCACCCTCAATGCATTATGTATAAAGCAAATTTTAGGTAGGCAAAATAATAGTAAAACTTGAAACATAAACAACCTCATATAACTCTTCATAACAATTATAAAATGATGAAAGATGATTTCCCTATAGGAGGCAAAAAGTCTCCATGCTCATATTTTTTCCTATGAAAACCATCAAATGAAATTTGAAGTAAGATTGCTAAAATCATATAAAGATTTTAAGTGTATTGAGAAAACGGTTCATCAAGTAAGGCTATGATAGTACTATTTTATTGTGGAAACATTTTGCTTTGAAAGAATTATTTATGCACAGAAAGTGTCTAGCAAATTACATTTCTTTGCCATAGATAATTCAAAGGGTGTTCTTTCTCCTGTGTTAATAATATGGTATTATTGTCACAAATTAAGAACCCTCAACAGAAAAAAATGGCCCTACAATCTACTATCAGAAATAATAGTTTGAGATTAACTACTTTAAAATAAAACAACATTTTTTAAATCTCTCCTCTGATGTTGAATTGGCATATATCCAATATCACTCTGGCTGGGTCAAATTATTTATTTACCTGGGAATACATTTTGCTATTAATTTACCCTGCAGACTTTTAAGTTATGCTGAAGAAAAATTAGATGTATCCTGGATAAAATATTAAGAATTTTTTCAGTGAGTATGATGGTAGATAAGTAATGTCTGTTTTTAAAATTTTCCAAGGGAAATTTCTGTGCCCTTTCTCTGCAGTGTTAAACTTGTAGGCTGTGTATGCTTGTTTTTCCTTATGTTATATGAAGATGACCCAGATCTACTTTTACAGGAAAAGAATTCTTGGCTCAGACAGCTCTCACTAAGTCCATTTACCTGAATAAGTTGAGTGTTCAATCAAGAGCCTTGGTTAAGTTTCTTTACATAGCAAAGTTGTACTTTAATGCTATCTTCAGCTACCAAGACCACAAAGTATGTTATTGTGTGGTGATTTGATAAACAACATGATTGTTTTACTCAAGTATCTAAAGCCTGAAATTTTTGTGCAGCCAATTCATTTCCTTAGGTAATTAGGATTTTATAGCTAAACCTAGCCAGAACTTTGGAGCAGTGACCTAACATGACAAAGTTTTAGTCCCTGAAACAACTGTTTTTCAGGGATTTTTAAAGATATGTATATTAATCATATTGGAAAGCAAAGGGGGGCTTTTCTACAGTTAATAACCTGAAGTTACTTACATGTGTTTGTAAAACTGTGCTTGACATCTTCCACTGTCATTTCCCATTTAACTGTATTGTTAAATGATTAACCTTGTGTATATATAGCATAGTGGTAGGAGTCTGCCTGGTAATGCAGGAGATGCAAGAGAGAAGGTTTCAATCCCTGGGTCGGGAAGATCCCCTGGAGTAGGAAATGGCAACCCACTCCACTATTCTTGCCTAGAAAATGCCATGGACAGAAGAACCTTGTAGGCTACAGTCCATGGGATCACAAAGCATCAGACAAGACTGAGCAACTGAGCACATGCACATATGGATATATTAGGTCATTTATACCTTAGAATTTTTAATTTGAATAACTGTTGTAATGTGGTCACCATAAACTAGTGAACATCATTGAAAATATCAAGTCTAGGAAGAGTTTTAAGAGTAACTACTGGCTGTGTGATAATTATGAGCTTAAAGTATCTTGACATATTTCCAGTAAAAGAAAAGAACCATCATTCTTTATATGTGTTGTACTTTAAGGGTTTCTCATTAACTACTACCACTTGATAAATTATTCTTAGGGATGGAATAATGCGTATCTTTATACATGTATGGAGTCAAATATAGCTTTTCACATTCAAAATGTTTTATACATACTAATTAATCCTATGACCTTCCACTGAAGTAAGGATTATAATCCTTATTATAGAGATGAGACAGTGTTTTATCTTCTTGCTTATTGACACAGATAGGTAGAGATGGTTCTCAGATTAGTCACCTATATTTGGTTCTTATTCATTCTTCCATAATCTCACATAAAAATAGGCATTTTAAGTTTAACAATACAAATATGAATAGTTTACTTAATCATTGAATATAATTTCAAATCAAAAAATATATGGCAGTCTCATGGTGTGAGTTAGTCTCAAGCAGCAATTTCATGTAGCATTATAAACAGTAACTAACTTACTTTTGTGTGTCTAAAATATCAAGATTTGTCTGAATTTATAGTCCAAGAAGAATATATAATTAAACTAATATTGTATTAAACTTCAGCTTTAAATTAGGAATAATTGGCTTTTACCTTCCTGTGAAATTTTTAGAAATCTAACTTTAAAAACTAAAGTTAAGTATATAATTCTAATAAATTAGTCTCACATTATGATTTCTTTAAGTAATTATTTTTGTACTAGAGTTGCAAAGCATTGCCTACTGTCAAAAAAAATTAGGTTACCTGGGGATGAATGTTCTCTAATGGTAAGATCACCAGACTGCAGTCACTGGTGAGCCAGATTCTATTCTTAGAATCACCCAATAATGCCCAGTCTAATCTTCTGCAAGACTTTTTAACAGTCTTCACTTTTGTTTTCTCAGTTATAAAAAGAGACTTCAATTCCACACATATTTTTGATATGTGTGAAAGAAATATATACCAAAAAAAAAAAAAAAAAACAAGGGGGGAACAAAAACTAATGAAAGGTTGTAGTCTTAAGAGACTTAGTCTCTTAAGAGACTAAGTTTCTAGTGGGAAAGGCGTTATAAATGTAACTATTCTAATAAAATTCATATAATTTATACAATTTAAAGTGCAGTTAATTACTTTCAGATAGTTAACTCAGAGATAATGTGTTTGAATGAAAAGTGGTTGAGGTGACATTTAGAAGAATTTGAAAGTGATAAGAACATCAATAGAAGAGAGCAGGCAGGACTATAGGTGGAAGAGAAAGTATGATCAAACACTCAGAAACTGACAAGTGTAGACATGTAATGGTAGTGATGGCCTCATATGGAGTAAAGAAAAATATTCTGGAACAGTTGGGGGAGTTGGTAATTTCCTCAGTTCTGCCTCTTTGCAACAAAAATTTGAAGTGAAGGATGGATCAGTGTTACAGCCCCATGTAATTTCCTCAGATGGACCAATGTGACAGCTCCATGTTGCAGCTCAAAAACATTTATTTATTTATTTTTTTAATTTAGAAAGCAAAGGAAAATACATCCTCCAGGTGTGAGGGTGGGCTGACCAAAGGATGTGAAGAGAAGAGAAGCCCAGGGCCTGATTTTGGCTCCTCTTTATATATGTTTTTTTCTCCTCCCCCCAGAGCCTGCCCTATGTAAATTGACCTAGCTGGGAGGACTGTTTGTTTTAGCTGAGGTTTTCACTCCAGTCTTCAGACCTTCCTTTGTTCTATTTTCACAGGCATTTCCCTTCTTTGTCTTTTAGCCACCACCATTCTGAACTCCTTTTTCCTACCTAACTACCTGACAGAACTAATTGTGAGTCTTTGATGACAAGTCTTAAGAAGATTGAATGTTTTTTTTTTTTTTTCCTAGGAAATAGCCATCCATTGACTGTTTTAAAATGTGGGTGTAGGTAATCACATGACTTATGGTTGTTGCTATTGGAAGATGCCTTAAGATGGAAAAGTCTGAGCTAGAACAATGGCAGTGAGAAATAAATATATATGTATATAAACCTCTGAAACATCAGAGGATGAATCATTCAGCCTCTGAACCTTGCAAACTCATAGATATATGTACCTGTATTTTAAAAGTTGAACTGACAGGAATTGAAAGATTCTAGAATAAAAGTGAAATAAAGAGGAGACAATATTATTTCACCATTTATGTAGATTTCTAAGGCCATTTGGTAAAGCAATTAAAAAACTCTTCAAAATATAGGATTTCATGTAATTGTAAATCATGAATGATTAATTTAACTTGTTCATATAACAATATGGACTTTTATTTTTGTACAAGACTTTTTTTTTAATCCAAATGTTATTTTTAATTCAACCATTTTTTCTAAAGATACTTGAATTTTCTGTTGACCAAGTATAATATGTATCTCTGAAAATTTAGGATGTTCAATCACTAAGTTTTTATTGAATGTTTGATAATAGGATACATTTCTGATAAATGTTTACATATATATGTTTATATACATATATATTTGTGTGCATGCTCAGTCACTCAGTTGTGTATGACTCTTTGTGACACCATGGACTATAGACCGCCAGGCCTATATTCTTTATGGAATTCTCCAGACAAGAATGCTGGATTGGGTTGTCATTTGCTCCTCCAGGGGATCTTCCCAACCCAGGTATCGAACCCACGTCTCCTGCCTTGCCTACTTCTCCTGCTTGGTAAGCCAGTCAGGAAGCCCAAACATATATTTGGCAATCTACAAATGAGAAATTATAGGATGACATTTTGAAGAGTAAAAATTCATTCTATTTAAAGAAAATCCACTGAAGCACAAGAGAATGAGGCATTTGAGCCCAGCCACAATACAAGCAATTCAGTTTTAAGGCTGTAACTACAGGCAAAATCGGTTTTTAAAACCAATTACTTTCCAAATAATGCCTGATTGTTTTATATAGAGCTTTCATACCTACATATCATAGTTGTATTGTTGTTAATCATTATTTTGTTTACATCTGAATTTCTTTATTCAGTCCTTAGGGTAAAACTTTGTCTTTTTATTTTCCATACACTGTTTAGATGAGCCTTGGGATCAAAGAAACATGGGAATTTTAAGGAACTTAGGAGGTCATATAGTCTAAACTTCTGGTTAAAAAACAAAACAAGCAAAAAATAATTAAAAAAAAAAAAGCTTTTGTGATACTCCTGACTCCTGATTCTCTTGTTTATCCTTGAAAATGAATGGAAAGCTCACTCCTTTCCAAAGCATCCACTTCACTGTTGTGCCGTTCTTGGGATTAGAAATATCATTATTAAATTGAGATGGAATTTGCCTCATTTTAATTCCTAAACATGGCTGTTTGCTTTCTTGGGAAAAACAGGAGTTAATTTTTCTTTAACATAATAGACTTTCAAATATCGAAGATTGCTGTTCTGCCCTGTAAGAAGAACATGAGTGTACATATAAGTCGGATAAATTCTTCGATTTGTTGTATATGTTCTTTTATCTATTTATTTGCTCAGTAGATGAGAATGATTTATTGTGTCCTGCTGCATTAATCCAGGTTGGTTTTTCCCCATAAGAAAAAAATTTTGTTTGTAGTTTCTTATCACTAGATGAGCTTCCCTGGTGGCTCAGACTGTAAATAATCTGCCTGCAATGAAGGCGATCTGGGTATGATTCCAGAGTTGGGAAGATCCCATGGAGGAGGGCATGGCAACCCATTCCAATATTCTTGCCTGGAGAATCCCCATGGACAGAGGAGCCTGGCCGGCTACAGTACATGGGGTCACAAAGAGTCGGATATGACTGAGTGACTAAGCACAACACAGCACATCACTAGTTGTCTGATTTCTTAATTAAGCCTTTTTAAAGCAGTCAAATAAAGGTATAGGATGAACTTAAGAGAACCAAATAGGTGAATTAAATTCAACTAGTATTCAGAACTTGTTTTTAAATTCTTCTGTATTACAAAAATTAATTAATAGTAAAAATCTATCTTTTCTCTTAAATTTACTAAAATTTCAGTATTGACATTAAAAGATTTAAAGATGTATTTCTCAGTCATTATTAATTATGTTGGGCTTTCCGGGTGGTGCTAGCACTAAGAATCCACCTGCAAATTAAGGAGATATTAGATACTTGGTTTTGGTCCCTGGGTTGGGAAGATCCCCTGGAGATGTCAACCCATTCCAGTATTCTTTCCTGGAGAATCCCATGGACAGATAAGCCTGGTGGGCTACAGCTCAAAGGGTCACAAACAGTGGGAAAAACTGAAGCAACTTAGCACTCATGTTGATTATGTTTAAATGTGATGTGAAGGAAAAGGGAAAATAGACGATTGCCTTCATCTAATAAGATGATGATGTATCAAAATTAGAAAGTGGGGCAGGAGTACATCACTTATGCCCTATTATTCTGTACTCAAAAGAGTGCTGTTACAACTTGAGAAGAAAAACAAAACAAAAAAGCCCAATTAAAAATGGGCAAATAATTTGAATATACATTTCTCTAAAGAAGGTATACAAATAGCCAGTAAACACATGAAAAGATGCTCATCATTACTAGTCATTAGGGAGATGTAAATAAAACCATAAATAGATACTGCTTTGTATCCATTCAGTTCAGTTCAGTCGCTCAGCTGTGTCCGACTCTTTGCGACTCCATGGACTGCAGCACGCCAGATCTCTCTGTCCATCACCAACTCCCAGAGTTTACTCAAACTCATGTCCATTGAATCAGTGATACCATCCAACCATCTCATCCATCCTCTGTCATTCCCTTCTCCTTCTGCCTCCAGTCTTTCTCAGCATTAGGGTCTTTTCAAATGAGTCAGTTCTTCACATCAGGTGGCCAAAGTATTGGTGTTTCAGCTTCAGCATCAGTCCTTCCAATGAATATTCAGGACTGATTTCCTTTAGGATGGACTGGTTGGATCTCCTTGCAGGCCAAGGGACTCTCAAGAGTCTTCTCCAATGCCATAGTTCAAAGGCATCAATTCTTCAGTGCTCAGCTTTCTTTATAGTCCAACTCTCACATCCATACATGACTACTGGAAAAACCATAGTCTTGACTAGATGGACCTTCGTTGACAAAGTAGTGTCTTTGCTTTTTAATATGCTGTCTAGGTTGGTCAAAACTTTTCTTCCAAGGAGCAAGTGTCTTTTAATTTCATGGCTGCCGGCACCATCTGCAGTGATTTTGGAGCCCAAAAAATAAAGTCTGTTACTGTGTTCCCTGCTTCCCCATCTATTTGACATGAAGTGATGCGACCAGATGCCATGATCTTAGTTTTCTGAATGTTGAGCTTTAAGCCAACTTTTTCACTCTCCTCTTTCATTTTCATCAAGAGGCTCTTTAGTTCTTTGCTTTCTGCCATAAAGGGTGGTGTCCATTAGCATAGCTATTATCAAAAAGCCAGCAAACAAGCTAGCAGAAAATAAGTGTTAGTTAATTTGTGAAGAAATTGCAACTGTGTGTATTGCTGATGGGGATGTAAAATGAAAATATTTTCCACATTTACCTTATGGAAAATATTATGGCAATACCTTAAAAAAATACACAAAATTATCACATGATCCAGCAACTCCATTTCAGGGAATGTACCAACAGAAGTGAAAGCAGAGAATCAAAAATATCTGTACATCCATGTTCATAGTGCATTGTTTACCAAAAGCCAAAAGATAAAAGCAGCACAAGTGTTTATCAACAGGTGCATTTCTAAATAAGATGTGATGTATAAATACAGTAAAATATTATTCAGCCTTAAAAAGGAAACAAAATCTGATATATAGATGGTTAAAGGTACAGACTTCAGTGCAGAATATGAAAACCTTCTTGAGATAGGTGGTGAAGGTTGCACAATAATGTTGACGTACTTAATCTCACAGAATTATACAATTAAGATGGTAAATTTTATGTTTTATATAGGTATAACCATATTTTATAACAGATGCAGTTGCTTATTCTAATAAAATAAAGTAATATGAAAAGGGGAGTAATGAGAGTGAAGAAAATTCCAACAAAAGCATGTATTAATATGTGTGAGTGTGTGTATGTAATGTGCCACATCCAATAATTAGTATGAATTTTAGGATAATCCATCTGAGTCATATCCTAATCATATGATACATGGTGCATTAGAAGATGGAAATAAGCAAGAAGACAAAACAAAAATATTTTAAAATGTGAATCAAGTCAATACAGCCTTGATAGATCCATTTCATAGGTTTTGAAAGGTTATCTTCAGCGTTCTAAGAAAGGCCTGTCTTTAAGATGCAGTTGACTACTCTGTTATTTTGCAACACTGCATGCCCTTCTATGAGCCACAACCCCTTTGCCAACTCTTAAGGATTATCTATAGATTTAGTTCTAGCCCTCTTGATATATCATATTTTCTGCTATGCAGGTATTGCCTTTATCCTGGATTGCATAAGCTAAAGTAAAATTAGGTCAGTTCTACTAGGAATAATTTTAGAAGTGATATCTTTGAAACAGTTTTATTCAATGAGATACTCTTAGATGAATGTCAGAAACCTCACTTTTTTCTATCAGTGATGTGCAGTTTGCTGTGGGATTTTATAATTTTCTGAAACTGACGACTTGATTGCTTTGGGGAAATTCACATGCAGATTTTACCTTGAAGAGTCAAAAAGCATTGCTAAATGATGGATCAAGTGTAATGGGATTAAGGATTTTTTTCCATCCTTTTTATATTAATTACCCATCCATAAAGAGAGAAACTAATCACCCTGTCCCTGACTAATGCTCTGTAGGCTTTTGATATCTGTTTGATGAAACTATCACAAAAGATAAAGCTGGAAAAATTATTTTCTACTTTAGATACACATATAACACTAGAGTTGGCAGGGTTTGAGTTTCTGAGGCCAAACGAATATGAAGTGATGAATGCACCCTCACATAGAGAAGCAAAACTTAACAGCTATCTTTGATGTTACAAATAAGTGTGATATGTGTGTTTTTAAAACCAAAGGCTGACTGCCCATTAATCAATTTCCATAGGCATAAATCTGTGGCCACTTGAAGTTTGGCTGAGGAAAGACAAGTACGTATGAGACAGTGTGGGCTCATTCTCTATCCGTGGCAGTAGTCTGTCTACCCTGCTTAAATCTAACAAGTCCTAGGAGACAAGAAGTGTGTGAATGTTTAATATAATAGGAATATTGTTCACTTGGTGTGACTGATTTCTATATAAAGATACAGTTGTTTCACTTCTTTTAGTTATCCCATGTGCAGAGTGATACTCCAAAACCCCTTGGGGAGAAAGCTCCCATTAGTCACTCCTGGTGTGGGGGGAGTCAAGCCCTCCTCTTTGTATGTGAGTGAGAGGCCATTGACTTTCAAACCATTATGCCTTAGTTTGCTCTTGAATAGAGATTTTATATTAGACATACAGAAAATCTTTACCATTGTTCTGAAAAAAGTATATAATCCAATATCTAGTTAGCTACAATCTGGGAATGATAGCAATAAATTATATAACACTAGAAGATATTGCAAATAAACATAGAGGATATTTCTCTCTTTCATACATGCTGATTAAGCAGTAAATGTAGCATTTTGACTAATGTACATTTCAATGATTTAAATTAAACCTATTTTCCTAGAAGACCCAACCAAATATAACCTGAAGGATATATATATATATACACACACATATATATACATATATTACTTTTCTTGAATTTCATAATTGCTAGAAATTATGTGAGAGATTTATGAATTAATAGGGAAATTAAACATTTATAAATAAAATATTACTTGGAAAAGTGTCTTGGAATAAGCTTTAAATTATTAATAAATTGTGTATTGAGTTCTTTACTACATCCTTTTGGAAACATTTATACCTATTAATCTTCATTATACTATCATCTGAGTCATATTCTTTTTTAAATAATAAACTAGACAAATGTAGAATTTATGACAATAAAGGATCATTTCCTAATTCAGAGGTTTTGAATAAAATTTACAGAGAAGTTTCTTTTTGCTTATGTTTAAATCCAGATTTTTAAATATAGTACAGGAATTTTTCAATAGACTGCTATGGAAATATGATTTTTCAATTCCTAGGGTTATTTTTCAAAACTTAAATGGATCCTATTTATATATTTAATAGTTCTTAAGTTACAAAAACTATAAATATCTATGAATCTACTTAAGCCTCAGATAACATTTATTTCTGAAAATTCTCTTATGAATAACAAAAACTGTGATAATTTTTCTTCTACGAAGGGGCTATAGTGCCTGCTGCTGCTGCTGCTAAGTTACTTCAGTCGTGTCCGACTCTGTGAAACCCCATAGACGGCAGCCCACCAGGCTCCTCCATCCCTGGGATTCTCCTATTGTACCAATTATACTTAACATGTTGTTCTTGAATAATAAAAATAAAACTTAAAAGTATACTTTTGAATACAAAACATTTTACTAATTTTGACACAAATCAGTTAAAGTACACTGCAGTCTTCCACAACTAAAAAATGAAATCAATATAATTTTACTTTTCTTGATAATTCCGTTATTAGTAATGTGTAAATAAACTCTTAAAAAATACAGCAATGCATTGCCATTTTATAAAAGTGTCTTGATGCCTTCTCCATGTATTGCAAAGGTTATTGATACTTATCTGTGTTCTTTTTTGATTTCTTTTGTTTCTAATTGTCTTCCAATTTGACCCTATAAGTAACAGTCAATGAGATGATCTATATCAGTATCTTTCCCTTTCTAGATGTTGCTTCTAATCAGTGAGCAGGGAACACATATATTTAAACTCCTACAAATTTAGTAAAATTAAAGGGAAAGTGTGTGTAACTACATATCTTCCTATTGAGTGTATAGGATTTAGTACATGTTTGTATAGCAACTATTCTGTCTGCCTGAAGGTGTTTTTCTTTTGATGCTTTAAAAAAATTCTTCTTGCATTTATAATTTATAAAATGAGTTGCATTTTTAGTATGAAAGCAAAATCAGTGCAAAAATGTATTTTTTTTTCACATAAATGTTGTTCTCTTAGTTTTTTGTTAACATACAGCTTCTAGGTTCATGTTTTTAGTATAGTATTTATTTTTTCATAAGAGTAAGACTGTAGGAAGTATTCAGAAGATGTTATCATCTTTTTCAAGTCTAATAAGGTCTTTAGAAGATAGTTTTTAGATATATTCCTTCCATGTGTACTTAGAAATTGACAACAAATGGTTGATATATGATCAAATATATGAAATTGACATCAAATGGTCAAATATATGTAAAACAACTTGAAACACAATTAAATTGGACTTACAGTTTGGATATATAATTCTAAGCTAGCCCCATTTTAGTGTTTATGTAGAGATTTTTTTTTAATTTAACAGTGTGCTAATATGATCAATTATACAAATTCAGCTTCAATTATTTGAGAGGATTATTTAGCACTATAATCATATTTATAGTCACACAAAGATTTATTGAGCACCTATGATGTGGAAAACAATATTGTAAGCACCAAGACTACAGAAGTGTAAAAAAGAGAGTCCTGAGAACACAGAAAAGTACATAAGAAAGGATTAATAGCGACAATATATTACAATACATAGTAAAATAATAGTATCTCTTTTATCTTATATTCTATCTAGCAGAACAGACAGACAATCATAATAAATAAGTACAATATATGTAGATCAAATAGTTTTAAATACCTCATTAAAAAAGATGACTTTTGATACTTCAAGAAAGCATAGCATTGGAAAAGATCTTTTCAGGCTAAAACAGAAAGAAGGAGGGAAAATGCCCATCCTACTTTTTCTGATTTGTTCACTTATAAACACTTAGATTCAAATTTCCCCTTAATACAAGATTTAGTTTTCAAGATTGCTATTTAAAATTCAGTTATATAGGATATCTAATGTATTAATACTATTAGAATATATTGATCATCAGTAGAATTTGATGAGAGACTGTATTAGAATCAAAACTATGAGAGAAAGAGAGAAAGGCAACAGATGGAGAGAGAGAGAAGGTGAGGAGTGGGGATAAGGGTAGCTAGAGAGAGAGAGAATGAGAGGAGAGAGAAAGAGAGGTTGATTGTAATGGCCATGATCTCTAAAGTCAGAGAGACTCAGGATGGAATATTACAGAAGTCCAATATTGAGCAATGTCTGTAGCAAAATGTTAGAAATAGATAAATTGTTCTCTTCAGCAATAATAGAAAAAGAATAACATTTAAACTTCCAGTATATAGTGCTGCTTGTTTTTCCGATGTGAATTCATATCTTTATTTATCATTGTATATATCTTGAAATGTAATCCAGAAGAATTTTGTGTCTAAGACAGACACAGATCCTTAGGGGATTTGTGATACTATTATTTTTGGAGTATATAAGTGATTAGCTCCTAAAGGGAGCATAATGGATAATTTTCATGAATTTAGGTAGAAGAAAAAAACAGAGTGTCTATGATTCATCTTTGAGAAAGTTGTATGTGAAATAGTACACAGTAACTAAATAAACAGATACAAAATTTAGTTGAAGTGCTTAAATTAATATAATTCTAAATACAAAACTGATTGGTAATATAAGGAATAATCTGATGACAATTTTATGAGGGCATAGTGGATTATGCATACAAATGAGCAGTGCCATATCCACTTAGAAAGTCAGGTTGATTTTTATAAGATGGAAATGCAACTGGAAATTATATTAAAAATTTCTCCTAGGAGACTTCTTTCAAGCGTCATTAGTTTATTCATTCAATTGACCAAGAAAAATCTATGGGAAGGCTAGTAAGTGGCCAGTGTTGCTTCTATGATCTTTTAGAGCTTAATTTCCATTGAGATCAGAAAAAATAATTAAGATAATATTTGCTAGAAAATAGAAGAGCTATATGAGAGAGAGTAACTTTGGAGAGGCTAATGTACTAAAGAGTTAACTAAATTCTTTCTGAGGAGATAGCATATATGTTGGCATTTGAATGTAAAGGTATAACTCCTTCGAAAATCTTGGGGGTTAAATCTCTCTATGAATAGGACAATAGTATAAATTTAGCTCATACTGGTTCCTCAATGGGCAAATTTGCATCACTTTATTAATATTTTTAAACTCTTTTGGAGATATCAAGGACTCTACCAACAGAATTATTTTGTATTGGTTCAGTTAATAATATTTTATTATATGTATATATAATATAAATATTTTAATTGGTATCAATTTACCACAAAAAAATTCTGTAGGATATTCATGGACAAGATGATGCCAATAAAATGACTAAGAGAAGAATCAAAAGAATATATCTATTTTTTGCACATAAATATGTTAATATCATTACTTACATTAAACAAGTTTTTCAAGTAAATATAGGTATCGTTATACTTGTCATATATACACTATATATATATATATATATATATATATAAATCCTACAATATAAAATAGTAAATTGAATGCCAAAAGACGGGAAAATACATAAAAAGAAGTAAGATATATGTATAGCCTTAAGTATCTCCCCCTGCTGCTGCTGTTGCTGCTGTTAAGTCGCTTCAGTCATGTCCGACTCTGTGTGACCCAATAGACAGCAGCCCACCAGGCTCCCCTGTTCCAGGGATTCTCCTGGCAAGAATACTGGAGTGGGTTGCCATTTCCTTCTCCAATGCATGACAGTGAACAGTGAAGGTGAAGTCGTTCAGTCATGTCCGTCCTAGCGACCCCATGGACTGCAGCCTACCAGGCTCCTCCGTCCATGGGATTTTCCAGGCAAGAGTACTGGAGTGGGTTGCCATTGCCTTCTCCGTTCAGTTCAGTTCAGTTCAGGCGCTCAGTCGTGTCCGACTCTGCGATCCCATGAACTGCAAAACACCAGGCCTCCCTGTCCATCACCAACTCCTAGAGTTCATCCAAACCCACGTCCATCGAGTTGGTGATGCCATCCAGCCATCTCATCCTCTGTCATCCCCTTCTCCTCCTGCCCCCAATCCCTCCCAGAATCAGAATCTTTTCCAATGAGACAACTCTTCGCATGAGGTGGCCAAAGTATTGGAGTTTCAGCTTTAGCATCATTCCTTCCAAAGAACACCCAGGACTCATCTCCTTTAGAATGGACTGGTTGGATCTCCTTGCAGTCCATGGGACTCTCAAGAGTCTTCTCCAACACCACAGTTCAAAAGCATCAATTCTTTGGTGCTCAGCTTTCTTCACAGTCTAACTCTCACATCCATACATGACCACAGGAAAAACCATAGCCTTGACTAGATGGACCTTTGTTGGCAAAGTAATGTCGCTGCTTTTGAATATGCTATCTAGGTTAGTCATAACTTTTCTTCCAAGGGGTAAGCGTCTTTTAATTTCATGGCTGCAATCACCATCTGCAGTGATTTTGGAGCCCAGAAAAATAAAGTCTGACACTATTTCCACTGTTTCCCCATCTATTTCCCATGAAGTGATGGGACCAGATATCATGATCTTCGTTTTCTGAATGTTGAGCTTTAAGCCAACTTTTTCACTCTCCTCTTTCACTTTCATCAAGAGGCTTTTTAGTTCCTTTTCACTTTCTACCATAAGGGTGGTGTTATCTGCATATCTGAGGTTATTGATATTTCTCCCGGCAATCTTGATTCCAGCTTGTGCCTCTTCCAGCCTTCTCCGTATCTCCCCCTAAATACTTATTATTTATTACATGCTTTTACGTATGTCTACAATTCTTTGAAACTACTCCCTCTAGGAGAAAGGAGTTAGCTAACTTCTTGAGTGAGGAACAGCTTTAATGACTCATTTCTGATGGAGTCTAGAAAAAGAAAAATAATAATTGTATACTGGAAAAACATGGCAGATACTATCTTAACTGAGATATCTAAGTTAACAAGTAATGTCACGTTGTTATCTGTAGCCATAATATAATATGATGGAAAGGGAATTTCACTTTCATAATATTTTCTCCTAAAATCAGTCAGGACATCTAATCATGAAAAAACACAGGCAATCCGAAACTGAGGGATAGTCCACAGAACAGCTAACCATTAGTCTTCAAAACTGTCAGTGACAAGAAATCCCAGATTGGAAGAAACCAAGGAGATATGATGATTAAACGCAACACAATATATTGATCCCAAGAACATAATGTTTAATTTTGATAAAAGTTCCACTATTCTGTTAGATGTTAAAATTAGGGGAAATTAGGTGAAGGATATGTGGGATCTTCTATAATATCTTTTCACCTCTCTTGTAAATCTCACATTATTTCAAAGTAAAACATTTAAAAATTACCAATTTTTTAAAAAAATTTATTTATTTCTAATTGGAGGAGAATTGCTTCATAATATTGTGCTGGTTTCTGAATACCTCAACATGAATCAGCCATCAGATCAGATCAGATCAGGTCAGTCGCTCAGTCGTGTCTGACTCTTTGCGACCCCATGAATCGCGGCACACCAGGCCTCCCTGTCCATCACCAACTCCCAGAGTTCACTCAGACTCATGTCCATCGAATCGGTGATGCCATCTAGCCATCTCATCCTTTGTCGTCCCCTTCTCCTCCTGCCCCCAATCCCTCCCAGCATCAGAATCTTTTCCAATGAGTCAACTCTTCGCATGAGGTGGCCAAAGTATTGGAGTTTCAGCTTTAGCATCATTCCTTCCAAAGAAATCCCAGGGCTGATCTCCTTCAGAATGGACTGGTTGGATCTCCTTGCACTCCAAGGGACTCTCAAGAGTCTTCTCCAACACCACAATTCAGAAGCATCAATTCTTCGGCACTCAGCCTTCTTCACAGTCCAATACTCACATCCATACATGACCACAGGAAAAACCATAGCCTTGACTAGATGAACCTTTGTTGGCAAAGTAATGTCTCTGCTTTTTAATATGCTATCTAGGTTGGTCATAACTTTCCTTCCAAGGAGTAAGCGTCTTTTAATTTCATGGCTGCAGTCACCATCTGTAGTGATTTTGGAGCCCAGAAAAATAAAGTCTGACACTGTTTACACTGTTTCCCCATCTATTTCCCATAGGACCGGGTGATGGGACTGGATGCCATGATCTTCGTTTTCTGAATGTTGAACTTTAAGCCAACTTTTTCACTGTCCACTTTCGCTTTCATCAAGAGGCTTTTGAGTTCCTCTTCACTTTCTGCCATAAGGGTGGTGTCATCTGCATATCTGAGATTTTTGATATTTCTCCCAGCAGTCTTGATTCCAGCTTGTGTTTCTTCCAGTCCAGCATTTCTCATGATGTACTCTGCATATAAGTTAAATAAACAGGGTGACAGTATACAGCCTTGATGAATTCCTTTTCCTATTTGGAACCAGTCTGTTGTTCCATGTCTAGTTCTAACTGTTGCTTCCTGACCGGCATACAAATTTCTCACGAGGCAGATCAGGTGGTCTGGTATTCCCATCTCTTTCAGAATTGTCCACAGTTTATTGTGATCCACACAGTCAAAGGCTTTGGCATAGTCAATAAAGCAGAAATAGATGTTTTCCTGGAACTTTCTTGCTTTTTCCATGATCCAGCGGATGTTGGCAATTTGATCTCTGGTTCCTCTGCCTTTTCTAAAACCAGCTTGAACATCAGCCATAGGTACACATATATCCCCTCCCTCTAAAAATACCAATTATTTATGACTAAGTATTTTAAAGATTGTTATTCTCTCTATATTTTCCTGTTAAATACTTCATTTTTAATCTGGAATGGAGAATTATCCTGCCCAGATAACTTTTACACATCTATTTAGAAGGCACATTGTTTTATTGTAATTTTAATGACATGTTTTGACTGTATCAGTCTTTTGCATATAAAAATAATTAAGTGACTAATATTAAATTATGTAAAGTATATATGAAAAATGACTCTACAAAGTATGCTATATATAAATCAATTTACACAGGAAGCACTCTGAATTCTTCTTTCCAGATGATGTAAACAAAAATGATAGTCTTAAATTAATACTTAACTTTTCAGAGACTGCAGCAGTAATGTTGGGGAATGATTAAGGCATTAGAGGCTAAAATCTGTTGTGTGATTATGCATCTGAGATTCATTTATTGAACCACGAACATACTTTTATTATTTTCATGAAAAATTTGCTTCTATAAAGGAATGTTGCATGTGATTATTAATACAAACAGATAAAAATAGAACATGCTTGTGCAAAACGTTCTGTTGTTCTTGTAATTGTGGTCTTGAAATATTACCCTGTGAGAAAACGTGATAGGGTATCTTTCCCAAATTTATTTAAAGACTTCTTCACAGAGAAAAAAAGAACAAGCAATATGTTCCATTTCAATATATTACATATTTAGGTGCTGGAAGAAGCCGGATGCACAGTAGTTTCTATGTCTGACATACTTTCTAACCTGCTGATGATTTGCTCAATCCCACCAGTACCTTCAGAAAGCCCTTTCTGCTGAGACAGCTTTTTGAGATAATGGCTATTTTGAACATTCAGATTTGAAGATAATAGACTAACCTCTCTATAAATCTTACTGTTTCATATAAAATAGAGCTATAAATGAATTAAAAATGGATTACAAAAAAAAGAAATCTTTGCTTATTAGGTATTAATACCACCTCAAACCCTGAAGTTTATAATGTGAGGCCCAATTTGCAGAAGACAGTTTCAAAATAAGGACTGGAATATTTTGCTTACGATTTTGTAACAGTGATGATATAGTAAGTGAATGATACACTCAGATTAATTTAATAAGCATTAACTTAGTGGGACCTGAAAAAGTGAAGGCTTTCTTTGAGCAAGCTCCAGGAGATGGTGATGGACAGGGCAGCCTGGTGTGCTGCAGTCCATGGAGTTGCAAAGAGTAGGACATGACTGAGCAATTGAACTGAACTGAACATATAAGTTAAAATATAGCATTAACTGTAAAAAAGGTATGAAAATAAAGAATAAACATATATAGATGTTAAAGTGTTTAAATAACAAGCCATTAATAAAACAGTAATTGCTGCTGCTAAGTCGCTTTAGTCGCGGCCGATTCTGTGCGACCCCATAGACAGCAGCCCAATAGGCTCCCCCGTCCCTGGGATTCTCCAGGCAAGAACACTGGAGTGGGTTGCCATTTCCTTCTCCAAGATCATAAATTTAAGAAGTGAGTGGGGAAAGTAAGGTGAAACAGAAATCAAGAAATGAGATTATGAAGGTAGTTTAAGATGTATATATGAGAGGCAAACATATTAAGGACATTGAAAGAGAAAAGAAATGAGAAAGATATTTGAGTTTTTGATTGTGAGATTGTAAGTGGCTTTTGATATAAAAGTTTTAATGTATTTGCGAAGAAATGCAGGTGTAGGCATGTCTTTTGGTAAATGGGATAATGCAGGAAAGGATGGTTGTCCAAAGGCCAACATTCCTTTAAAAACTGATTACCTTTTAGGACTGAGAAATGATCTAATGTTTTATTTCATTGTTTTTTTTTTTTTTTTGCTTTTTACAATGAAAATATGCCAACTTGTTTTATTTTACTTATTATTTCCAGTTCTTCAAACATTTACTAGATTTCTACTCTGAACAGATTATAATGTTAGGCACTATCTGTTGCCCAGTTGCTCAGTCGGGTCCAACTCTTTGCATCTTTGAGACACCATGGACTGCAGCATGCCAGGCTTCGCTGTCCTTTCGCATCTCCTGGAGCTCCCTCAAACTCATGTCCATCAAGTCAGTGATGCCATCCAACCATCTCATCCTCTGTCATCCCATTCTCCTCCTGCCTTCAATCTTTCCCAGAATCAGGGTCTTTTCCAATGAGTCAGTTCTTCACATCAGGTGGCCAAAGTATTGGAGTTTCAGCTTCAGCATCAGTCCTTCCAATGAATATTCAGAGTTAATTTCCTTTAGGATTAACTGGTTTGATCTCCTTGCAGTCCAAGGAGTGCTCAGAGTCTTCTCCAACACCACAACTCAAAAGCATCAATTCCTTGGTGTTCAGCCTTCTTTATAGTCCAATTCTCACATCCGTACATGACTACTGGAAAAACCATAGGCATTATGGATACATTAAAATGAACAAGATATGCTCCCTTTCCTTAGGAAAATGATATTTGAAAAATGGTATTTGAGACATAATAGCAAAGTGTATATTATAAGGAAGATCATGCTTTAAAATACATAACATAATTCATTACATGTACTGGGGGGTGGGAGGAGAGACAGAAAACTTGGTTGAAGTCAGGTTAGTAAGTGATTTTAATGCCATGCTTAGAAAATGAAGTTTAATGTGCATCATCAATGATTGCAATAAGTGTGCATTTTTATATTTGTGAGGAATCTAGAAGATTGGATTGGTGAATATCTTAGACCTCAGGGCTTTACCTCTAGGATGATGAGCTCTGTCCAGAACTTTCAACTGCCTAAATAGTTCAGTGAAACCGTGCCAAACTAAGAGAAAACATGGGCCTTTGTGGTATACTTAGGACTACTTTTTGAGAGTCATGGCATGTTGACTTTGAAAAACCTTACAAAATGCTAAAGCAATAGGCCTCCTACTTGAGAAACAACCCTGGCTCCAAGACAGATAACAGAAAGGCTATTATTTTTGACATTCCCAAGAAAATGTACCGGAGTACTCTTCTGAGTCCCAAGGTGGGAAAAATAAATCCACATGGATTCTCTAAAGATGATGCTCTACTTTTTTTTTTTTCGTGGCTGGAATAAATCTAGAGACAGTTCCCAGCAGTATTATGACTAATGTTCTTGGAAGGAATCACCTATATATCGATCCAAATAAAGAATATTTATTTTAAGATTGGCATCTAACTACTTGCTCTGCTCTTCAGGAGGAAAGGAAAAAATGTGGTAGTTCTTATTGGAAATAGGAGCATATGTTTCCCAAAATATTTAACAGGCTTTTGTATTATCCAAACCTTGATACAAACCAGGAGCAATTAAAATGTAATAAAATATGCTCTTTTTTCATATAATATGCAGTATAAACACTTAACCTACATAGCATTTTTGAAAAATAAATTTGCATTTATTATTTTAACATGAGTTTATAAATAAACTTATTTATAGTAATATATATGACATACTTAAGACATACCATCTCTACTCTGCATATCCATGTTCCAGGTATAATGTTGCTTTCTTGACAAAATACAGAGGGAACACATTACTCTTGTTTCTCTATGATGGAACATGAATTTCCTCTACAAGGAGCCTCTGAGGATTTGGTAAGAGTAGTTGAAGAGCTGTGAACTACACTTAAGCAACTGTAAAATGAAAGTCTTTAATAAATGGGAGTCATTTGTTTCTTCAGTTGCTTTTAACAGGGGGGAGAAACAAAAGAATGAATGAATGTTTAATAAATATTTGGTGAATTGAATTGAGTAAATAATTGATTATTCTTCAACCACAAAAGATATTCTGGAGCTTTTAGAAGGAAGGTCCTATGGCAATTTAGTTTGATATATGAAAGTTGGCTTAAAGCTCAATATTCAGAAAACTAAGACCATGGCATGTGGTCCTATCACTTCATGGCAAATAGATGGGGAAACAATGACAAACTTTATTTTGGTTTGTCACTGCGGATGGTGACTGCAGCCATGAAATTAAAAGATTCTTACTCCTTGGAAGGAAAGTTATGACCAACCTAGACAGCATTTTATTTTATTTTTTTAATTTAAATATGTTCATTTTAATTGGAGGCTAATTACTTTACAATATTGTATTAGTTCTGCCACACATAAACATGAATCCGCCATGGGTGTACATGTGTTCCCCATCCTGAACCCCGCTCCCACCTCCCACGCCAAACCATCCTTCTGGGTCATCCCAGTGCACCAGCCCCAAGGATCCAGTATCAAACCTGAACTGGCAATTCGTTTCTTATATGATAGATGGTAACAATAACCCTATATGCTAGACAGCATTTTAAAAGGCAGAGACATTACTTTGTCAAAAAAGGTCCATCTAGTCAAAGCTATGGTTTTTCCTGTGGTCATGTATGGATGTGAGAGTTGGACTATAAAGAAAGCTGAGTGCCAAAGAATTGATGCTTTTAAACTGTGGTGTTGGAGAAGACTCTTGAGAGTCCCTTGGATTGAAAGAAGATCCAACCTAAAGGAAATCAGTCCTGGGTGTTCGTTGGAAGGACTGATGTTGAAGATGAAACACCAATATTTTGGCCACCTGATGCGAAGAGCTGACTCATTAGATAAGACCCTGATGCTGGGAAAGATTGAGGGCAGTAGAAGAAGGGAACGACAGAGGATGAGATGGTTGGATGACATTATTGACTCAATGGACATGAGTTTGGGTAAACTCCTGGAATTGGTGATGGGCAGGGAGGCCTGGCATGCTGTGGTTCATGGGGTCACAAAGAGTCAGACATGATGACTGAGTGACTGAACTGAACTGAACTGATGTAGCATTCAGTAGGCTGCCTGGTAGATAAAAGGTCCTGCCATTGTAAGGTGGCTTGTCTCAGCACAGAATTAGATATGACACAGGCATGTGAATATGATTGTTGGGACATGGTTGTTGACAATAGAGTAGGTTAAAACAATGTATACTTTTTAACCAGAACAAAAGGAGATGACAGTTCCTGACACTCAATAGATCCTTTGATCTGCTGTGAATGTTATTTTCTTTTTTTTTTTTCTTTCAAGGTGGGAAATGAGACAGATTTTGCCAAAATTATAAAATCTTGTGCATCTAGGAAAGAGCCTATAATCACCTTCTAGTACGATAGTCAAATGGTACTACTGGTCACAAACTTGATTTTGGAAAGAAAAATAAGAATACTTTCTAACCTTAAATCCTATGACTAACAAGTAGATAACATAATGACACTAGCAAACTCCTTTTTAAAAAATTTAAACATTTCCCCTATGTTTCCTGATAAATATCTATAGAAACTTTTTTTTTACCTTTTCAGACATGTTTCTATCACTGTAATTATTATAATTCATTTCTTTGCATAGTATAATTGCTGTCTACAGAAAGACCTAGCTAACACAAAGTCTCTCAGCCACAATGTGATTGAGATTTGAAGCTGGATATTCCTTATTTTCAGGATACTCTTGTATATCTTAAGATGTTTACCAGCATCCCTGATCTATATGCACTGGATATAGGAGACCCTCCCTAGTCTTGACAATCAAAAACATCTCCAGACATTACCAAATGTAATGTCACTATCCCACAAGGATAGTGACTAGGCTAACTGATAGATTATATATGTAGTTCCCTCAGTTGTGTGTATATACTGTAAAAGAGACAGGTAATTTCCATAAGAGTATATTGAAGGAAGGTAAGCTTTCTTCATTTTAATATTTTGAAATATTAGACAATTGCTATTGTGTTAGTATTAGGTGAATGATTATTACACGATGTTTCTTTTTTTGTTCTTGTAAAATAATTCAAGTTCCTTTCAAAAGGAATAGCAAATAAGCTTAAGCCATTGAACTTGTCATTGTACATTATATAGTTTTATATATATATATATATATAAATATAAATGGAATGTACATTTCACAGTGAAAGAAGTTAATTTCCAGAGGACTTAACTAAGTTCACACAACTAGAACCGAAAGTCAGCTCTCTTTATTTATTGATTTATTTTTAATAAAACAGGTTGCTTTTATTTGACAATACAGTGAAATTATATGGTTTAGGGAGTTAAGAAAATATCGTATCTATGTTTGTAGACCTACAACATAATATTTCAGTTCAGTTCAGTCCAGTCACTCAGTCATGTCTGACTCTTTGCGACCCCATGAACTGCAGCATGCCAGGCCTCCCTGTCCATCACCAAGTCCTGGAGCTTACTCAAACTCATGTCCATTGAGTCAGTGATGCCATCCAACCATCTCATCCTCTGTCGTCCCCTTCTCCTCCCGACTTCAATCTTTTTTTTTTTTTTCCGACTTCAATCTTTCCATCATCAGGGTCTTTTCCAGTGAGTCAGTTCTTCGCATCAGGTGGCCATAGCTTCAGCTTCAGCATCAGTCTTTCCAATGAATATTCAGGACTGATTTCCTCTAGCATTGACAGGTTGGATCTTCTTACAGTCCAAGGGACTCTCAAGAGTCTTCTTCAACACAGTTCAAAAGCATCAATTCTTTGGCATTCAGGTTTCTTTATAGTCCAACTCTCACATCCATACATGACCACTGCAAAAACCATAGCCTTGACTAGACGGACCTTTGTTGACAAAGTAATGTCTCTGCCTTTTAATATGCTGTTTAGGTTGGTCATAACTTTTCTTCCAAGGAGCAAATGTCTTTTAATTTCATGGCTGCAGTCACAATCTACAGGGATTTTGAAGCCCCCCAATATAAAGTCTGTCATGGTTTCCATTTTTTCCTCATCTATTTGGTATGAAGTGATGGGACCAGATGCCATGATCTTAGTTTTCTGAATGTTGATTTTTAAGCCAACTTTTTCACTCTCCTCTTTCACTTTCATCAAGAGGCTCTTTAGTTCTTCACTTTCTGCCATAAGCGTGATGTCATCTGCATATCTGAGTTTATTGATATTTCTCCTGGCAATCTTGATTCCAGCTTGTGTTTCATCCAGCCTGGCATTTCTCATGATTTACTCTGCATTAAATTAAATAGCAGGGTTACAGTATACAGCCTTGATGTACTCCTTTCCCAATTTGGAACCAGTCTGTTGCAACATAATATTTAAACTGCTATGATTTTTTAAATTTCCAAATGGATTTAGACATGCTATTCAGTGAAATTTTAAAACAATACTAATGATTTTTCCAAACAGTTTTTATATTCCTCTTGGGAGTCTGTTCAATAATATAACTCAAGTGCAAAAAGAAATGATCCTTCATAATTTTTAGAAACTTTTTTTACATTAAACTATATTAAATTTGTTTTTTGAAATAAAGCATTGGTTTATAGTATTTGTAATTTTTTTCTTTGTCATTTACTAAATGCTCAACATGCTGATTCATGAAACTTCCTTTGCCTGAAAGAGCCAAAGTAAATTGCAATTGGAAGTTCTGTAAAGAAGTCTATAGTATATTCTTTCATGAGTAATATGAAAAATTGAAGTGTAATTGATGTTCATTAGAAACCAATGTGGATTTTTACCAGTACATAACTAGAAACTCTTGTCTTAAAGAAAGGTAGTTGAAAAAAGTGATTTTTGTGGATTTTTTTCCTTTTTAAAACATGAAGACCTACTTTCATCAAATCTCTGCAGACCCTGAAACCTTTTTGGGACATTTTTGTATAGGCATATAATGTTATTATCATCTTTAATTGTAGCAGGCACACTTTTAGTTTCACATTTCAACATATCTGAATTGGTGAAGCATATTAAAATATCTTTTATATCAGAGTTTAATTGGCACTATTTTTCCCTTATAAGTACATAAAATAATGATGCAGATTACAATTGATATTTATATTCAATAGCATAAAAATTTAATGAGAAATATCAAAACATGTCAATGTTTTAAAATTTTGAATCAAGAAATATTAATTTATATGTTAAGTAATTTAGATAATAACATTAATTGCTAATGCAACTCCCATTGCCTATGATTTAATGGTTTAAAAAGCCTGTGAAAGACATGTACTTATAAAATGTTTTCAGCATAACTTTTTTATGCTGTCATATTTTGACAAGTTATTTGGTTTTTGTTTTATTGCTTTGTGTATATACACAGCATTTGAAATATATCTGATAAATCCTTTCAAACGTGCATGTTTACGTGATCACAGAACTGCTATTTATCCATCACATAAGTTTATCGGTTATAAGAATAGGCTTTTAGACTAACATAGGTACTCAAAATGCACTTGATTAAAAAATGAGAATAATAAGTGTATGGTTATAATTATTTCTGTAGTTGCTCAGAATGTTTTCTGCCTATTTTTTTTAAGTCATGTAGATACAGGAACCTAGTATATTGATTTGTAGTTTCCACAGATAGACATCTCATTTTCAGAATTATGAAATTCTATGAGTGTATTTCTTTTTATTGTATTTGTATGCCCATAAAAATATCCTGTATGTGTCAATCATTATAACCAAGTTGAACAGGAATACTATCGGAGGATTACATTTAGTTATCTGTCTTTTTCTAAGCATGAAAAGCCCTTGATATTATATCTTTTAAGCAAACATTTTAAAAATGAAAAGCAAATAGACAAGGGTTTTTGAAGTTTGCATCTGTTGATGCAGAAAGTAAGCTATTGATATTGCATATATTCAAACTAATCACAGTTTATGGAATTAACTGTAAGTGAAACCATGTAGAATGACATTTCATGCTTTTGGTTTCTTGTGATTTGACAGGTAGCTGTTTTCTCTGACAGATTGCAGAGGATTTGGTATCAACTTTCCATTCCTCAAGTTTAAGTTTCAAGTTTTTGTGTTTGCTTTTTTTTAAGTGACAAGTGGAAGGAGCCTAAACTTTGATTCTATTTATTTTTTATTTATTTTTATTTTTTTAAATTTTATTTTATTTTTAAACTTTACATAATTGTATTAGTTTTGCCAAATATCAAAATGAATCCATCACAGGTATACATGTGCTCCCCATCCTGAACCCTCCTCCCTCCTCCCTCCCCATACCATCCCTCTGGGTCGTCCCAGTGCACTAGCCCCAAGCATCCAGTATCATGCATTGAACCTGGACTGGCATCTCGTTTCATACATGATATTTTACATGTTTCAATGCCATTCTCCCAAACTTTGAATAAATAATTTTTCATACCCGCTGTGTGTTAGTCTTTCAGTTGTGTCTGACTCTTTGAGACCCCATGGACTGTAGCCCACCAGGCTCCTCTGTCCATGGGTTCTCCAGGTAAGAATACTAGAGTGGGTTGCCATTCTCTTTTAAAGGGGATTTTCCTGACACAGGGATAGAATCTGGGTCTCCTGAATTGCAGGCAGATTCTTTACCTTCTGAGTCACCAGAGAAGCCCTAAAGTGAACCAGGGGTTTGATACAATTATTTACATAATTGAAGTTCAAATTAGTAGCTCATTTTGATAGAAAATCATATTATGCTCATCAAGAGAAGACATTAAATAAATTGATATGCATTTATATTCATCCAGAAGTTTAACATTTCAACAGAAAATGCATGGATGTGTGTAGGAACAGATGATTTTGGATAAGAAGAGTAACTGATGGTCCATTTGAAACAACATAAAATTATTATCTCATAATTTCTCGAAATCAGAAATTTAGGCAAACCTTAACTGGGACCTCTGTTTCAGAGGCTCTCCCAAAGCTGTAATCAAGGTGTAGATGAAGTAACAGCTGATTTAAAGTTCATCTGATTTCCTCCTCCAAGCTCACTGACATGGGCTGTTGGCACATTTCAGGTATTCAGTGACTGTTGTCCAGAGGTATCAGTTTTCCATTGATCAGCTCAAACATGGCAGCTGGTTTCCCTCAGCACAAGTGAGAGGGAGCCAGAGAGGGGACAGCAAGACAAAAGCCAGAGTCTTTTGTAATCTAATCTGGGGATTAGATTACATCTCATTACTTTTACCATATTGTATTCTTCAGAAATGATTTCCTAGGTCTACACTTAAAAAGAGGGAATTGCAACAAGGTATGGATATTCAGCTGTCTTCCCTGGTGGCTGAGACAATAAAGAATCTGCCTGCAAATACAGGAGACCCAAGTTCAATCCCTGGGTTGGGAAGATCACCTGGAGAAGGAAATGGCAACCCACTCCAGGATTCTTGCTTGGAGAATCCCATGAATAAAGGAGCCTGTCAGGCTGCAATCCATGGGCTTGAAAAGAGGCAAAATAACTGAGCAACTAATACTTTCACTTTCACTATCAGGAATATTCAGAGGCAACCATCATTGGGGGTCATGTTAGAGGTTGCCTACCGCAGCACCACCGGCTCTCAGTATGATGCCTGTCCTCTTCTAAGCTAAAGCCTTTCTTCTCCTTCCCTTTTTGTGGTTATGTCCTTTTTCACCATCAACAAATACATTACATTTTTTTCCTTTACCACATACATTTTCCATACTCTGTAAAGCTTGATAACCACATCTCCTCAATCATCTTAAATGTGAGATTTAGTTGTTGTTCAGACGCTCGGTCATGTCTGACTCTTTGCAGTCATATCCATGGACTGCAGCATGCCAGGCTTCCCCTTCCTTCACTATCTCCTGGAGCTTGCTCAAACTTATGTTCATTGAGTCGGTGATACCACCCAACCAGCTCATCCTCTGTTGTCCCCTTCTCCTGCCTTCTATCTTTCCTAGCCTCAGGGGATTTTCCAGTGAGACTTGGTAGGAACATTCATTTGTTGAATTTGATACTCTTTGTGTTATGCAGTGGTGTGTTCTGAATGGCATGGCTACATTGCTGTTGGACTTAATATGAATTAAAAAATTAATGAGTGAGAGCTGCCCATGACATTATGCTATTCCCAAAACATGCAAAATCAATGCCTGCAGGAATTTTTAAAAAGGTGATAATTTTGAGCAGGGTATCTTTAGAGATGGCAGAGAACGAGAAGTGGTAGGAGAGTTTTGAGCAAATTAAACTTCATCAAATCTGAATCACTGATGTAACAAGGGAACACCCTCCTATGTGTTGCTATCCTCAACTTGTAGAATGCAGTGATTGTTTCTCACGAACTTCTATAAGTTTTAATTTCCCTTGATGAACTAGGATTTATTGTTCTCATAAAGTTTTCTTAATAAATGCAATGAGATTGGTAACTGCACCAATTAATTAGTCAAGTACATATAAAATCCCTAGGGTTCATTTAACTTGATCTTTAAAAATAGAGTCAAAATACAGATCTATAAAGAGCTAAAATGTATAGCAACTATTTTTTTATTTCAAATTTTATTTTCAGAAAAGTGAAATATATAGTAGTGGAAGCTACTAATTATCTGTGAAAATAAATAGCTTTGTAAAGTTACATCCTTCTAGAGTTGCCCCTTATTTATTTGTGCATAGTCTAATCAAAGGTCTGTCTCCTCACTTTTTTTTATTCACATACTTTTACATAGATTGCACCTTGTTTTTGAGTCATCAATTGTCAACTTACTTGTACAATGAATACACATTTTGTGTAATAATCCTATGCTATAACCTTAAAAAATATAATCTTATATCCTCAAATTATATCCAACTTTTATTTTGTATTGACTGTGTGACAGTAAATTTTTTTAGTGTTTTCATAATATTAACATATTTAATCTTCAGTACAATGTTTTAACAAAAATACTATTGTAATCCCCACTTTTCAGATGAACAAACTGAGACACAAATAATTTAAGTAATTTGCCCACAGCTTGGACTGAACCTATAAAGGTTTGTGCTTGTAAATAGATTGTGGTTTAACTACAAAATCAGAGTGGTCTATGTAAATCAGTGGCTTTGAATAAAAATACTATAGAAGCAGAGGCTTTACTCACAGTCCATATATATCCAAATAGTTAGTGAATGAGTGAATAAATGAATTTATAAATGTATTATGTGACTAGTTGGGGGTTTAATAAAGCATCACTGAATTCAGAAAACCTAAATGATGATCTAGTTTTTACAAAAAACAGTCATCAGAGATAGTTTTTTGTTAATTTCCTGAAGTGTTTATTTTGAATTAGTGTAAAACCTGATTCTGGAAAGCTTCCACATGCAGGGTCATCAAACTCATCTTATAGAAGAGCTGCTTCTGAACAAATAATAAAATGAGGCAGCTATTTTTCATTATCTACACAAATCTCAGTCTAACTTTGTTGTCACATTGGCTCATAAACTCAATTGTTCAGATAAAATGGAATTTTACTTGTAAAATGATATGCTTATTGACAACTTATATCATCATTCATAATGAAAACACATCACATTGTCAAGAAATAAAGGCAGAAATAAGAGGCCTGGCAAATCAACTTTAGGGTGTACTAAATGGTACAATTATGGTACACAAAATTGGATTTTCAAGATCTGAAGTAGTTCTTTACTGGGAAATTCTAATTGCTTTTTCCTCAACTTTTAAACAAAAGTCTTTTAGAATTCAATTATTTGGGTAAAAACAGCACTTATATTTCTGTTTTGCTCAGTAGTGGATTTCCAAGTGTCATGTTGACATTAAAATAAAACCATTTGGCAAATCTCATTTTTCCCCCATTGTCCTCTTTGTGAATTCACAAGAGTTCATCTTCCCATAGGTATCACTGGGAGAGTGTACTGAGAACCTGGAATGTGCTTAATGCCTTGGTATATGCTGTGTGGGTTGCCAAGAAGTAGAGGGGTAAAAAGCAACCAAAAGAGGTTTAAACGTGAAAATACATATCAAAAGTTTCAAAATAAGTGTTTAAGAATTTTAAAAGTTGAATAAATAGAGATTATTGTGAAATGTGAAAAAATGAGAGTATCTGTGAAGGAGATGTGAAGTCTGATTTTTATCATGCTTTTATTTTTTTTTTTTTCAGTATTTTTCTTTTTTTAATTTCAGATATACACATGCTCCCCATCCTGAACCCTCCTCCCTCCCCCCTCCTCATACCATCCCCCTGGGCCGTCCCAGCGCACCAGCCCCAAGCATCCAGCATCGTGCACTGAACCTGGACTGGCATCTCGTTTCATACATGACATTTCACATGTTTCAATGCCATTCTCCCAAATCTTCCCACCCTCTCCCACAGAGTCCATAAGACTGTTCTATACATCAGTGTCTCTTTTGCTGTCTCGTATACAGGGTTATCGTTACCATCTTTCTAAATTCCATATATATGCGTTAGTATACTGTATTTATATTTTTCCTTCTGGCTTACTTCACTCTGTATAATAGGCTCCAGTTTCATCCACCTCATTAGAACTGATGACATGACTGACATAAAATTTGAAAAAAAGGAGATGGAAAAAAAGCAGCGATTTTGTAATAATAAGATTTAACTTACTACAGGATTCATGGTCGACAAAAGAGTTAAGACCAATATGTTTTTGAGGCCCTTAATAAAAAATTGACTTCCATGTGCAAGACAACAGAAAACCATTGCAAATTATTTTAAGATGAAAGCAGCTTTTAAGGAAATTAGTCTGGCAGGATAATGAATGATAGATTATATGGATAGTGGACTTAAGACATGAGAACCATCTATAAAAAGAAATGCTTCAGCCCTTTGTGGCCAAATAAAGAGGCTTTTTGTTTTTAGAAATTATGATAATGTAAATGAAGTAGATTGACTGTATTTTCAAGAAGCTTGATATACCAAGACATATTAAAATAGCAAGTATATATGATAGAATGACAGAATGTGGTCCACTGGAGAAGGGAATGGCAAACCACTTCAGTATTCTTGCCTTGAGAACCCCATGAACAGTATTAAAAGGCAAAACGATAGAATACTGAAAGAGGAACTCTCCAGGTCAATAGGGGCCCAATATACTACTGGAGATCAGTGGAGAAATAACTCCAGAAAGAATGAAGGGATGGAGCCAAAGCAAAAACAATACCCAGTTGTGGATGTGCCTGGCAATAGACGCAAGGTCCGATGCCGTAAAGAACAATATTGCATAGGAACCTGGAATGTCAGGTCCATGAATCAAGGCAAATTGGAAGTGGTCAAACAAGAGATGTTAAGAGTGAACGTCGATATTCTAGGGATCAGCGAACTAAAATGGACTGAAATGGGTGAATTTAACTCAGATGACCATTATATCTACTACTGCTGGCAGGAATCCCTCAGAAGAAATGGAGTAGCCATCATGGTCAACAAAAGAGTCTGAAATGCAGTACTTGGATGCAATCTCAAAAACGACAGAATGATCTCTGTTTGTTTCCAAGGCAAACCATTCAATATCACAGTAATTCAAGTTTATGCCCCAACCAGTAATGCTGAAGAAGCTGAAGTTGAACGGTTCTATGAAGACCTACGAGACCTTTTAGAACTAACACCCAAAAAAGATGTCATTTTCATTACAGGGAACTGGAATGCAAAAGTAGGAAATCAAGAAACACCTGGAGTAACAGGCAAATTTGGCCTTGGAATACGGAATGAAGCAGAGCAAAGGCTAATAGAGTTTTGCCAAGAAAATGCACTGGTCATAGCAAACACCCTCTTCCAACAACACAAGAGAAGACTCTACACATGGACATCACCAGATGGTCAACACCGAAATCAGATTGATTATATTCTTTGCAGCCAAAGATGGAGAAGCTCTATACAGTCAACCAAAACAAGACCAGGAGCTGACTGTGGCTCAGATCATGAAATCTTCATTGCCAATTTCAGACTTAAATTGAAGAAAGTAGGGAAAACCACTAGACCATTCAGGTATGACCTAAATCAAATCCTTTATGATTATACAGTGGAAATGAGAAATAGATTTAAGGGACTAGGTCTGATAGAGTGCCTGATGAACTATGGATGGAGGTTTGTGACATTGTACAGGAGACAGGGATCAAGACCATCCCCATTGAAAAAAAAATGCAAGAAAGCCAAATGGTTGTCTGGGGAGGCCTTACAAATAGCTGTGAGAAGAAGAGAAATGAAAAGCAAAGGAGAAAAGGAAAGATAGAAGCATCTGAATGCAGAGTTCCAAAGAATAGCAAGAAGAGACAAGAAAGCCTTCTTCAGTGATCAATGCAAAGATAGAGGAAAACAACAGAATGGGAAAGACTACAGATCTCTTCAAGAAAATTAGAGATACCAAGGGAACATTTCATGCAAAGATGGGCTTGATAAAGGACAGAAATGGTATGGACCTAACAGAAGCAGAAGATATTAAGAAGACGTGGCAAGAACACAGAAGAACTGTACAAAAAGATCTTCACGACCCAGATAATCACAATGGTGTGATCACTCACCTCGAGCCAGACATCCTGGAATGTGAAATCAAGTGGGCCTTAGAAAGCATCACTATGAACAAAGCTAGTGGAGGTGATGGAATTCCAGTTGAGCTATTTCAAATCCTGAAAGATGATGCTGTGAAAGTGCTGCACTCAATATGTCAGCAAACTTGGAAAACTCAGCAGTGGCCACAGGACTGGAAAAGGTCAGTTTTCGTTCCAATTCCAAAGAAAGGCAATGCCAAAGAATGCTCAAACTATGGCACAATTGCACTAATCTCACATGCTACTAAAGTAATTTTCAAAATTCTCCAAGCCAGGCTTCAGCAATACGTGAACTGTGAACTTCCAGATGTTCAAGCTGGTTTTAGAAAAGGCAGAGGAGCCAGAGACCAAATTGCCAACATCTGCCGGATATTGAAAAAGCAAGAGAGTTCCAGAAAAACATCTATTTCTGCTTTATTGACTATGCCAAAGCCTTTGACTGTGTGGATCACAATAAACTGTGGGAAATTCTGAAAGAGATGGGAATACCAGACCACCTGATCTGCCTCTTGAGAAATTTGTATGCAGGTCACGAAGCAGCAGTTAGAACTGGACATGGAACAACAGATTGCTTCCAAATAGGAAAAGGAGTATGTCAAGGCTGTATATTGTCACCCTGCTTATTTAACTTATATGCAGAGTACATCATGAGAAACGCTGGGCTGGAAGAAGTACAAGCTGGAATCAAGATTGCCAGGAGAAATATCAATAACCTCAGATATGCAGATGACACCACCCTTATGGCAGAAAGTGAAGAGGAACTAAAAAGCCTCTTGGTGAAAGTGAAAGAGGAGAGTGAAAAAGTTGGCTTAAAGCTCAACATTCAGAAAATGAAGATCATGGCATCTGGTCCCATCATTTCATCGGAAATAGATGGGGAAACAGTGGAAACAGTGTCAGACTTTAATCTTTTGGCCTCCAAAATCACTGCAGATGGTGATTGCAGCCATGAAATTCAAAGACGCTTACACCTTGGAAGAAAAATTATGACCAACCTAGATAGCATATTGAAAAGCAGAGACATTACTTTGCCAACAAAGTTCCGTCTAGTCAAGGCTATGGTTTTTCCAGTGGTCATGTATGGATGTGAGATTTGGAATGTGAAGAAAGCTGAGTGCCAAAGAATTGATGCTTTTGAACTGTGGTGTTGGAGAAGACTCTTGAGAGTCCCTTGGACTGCAAGGAGATCCAACCAGTCCATCCTAAAGGATATCAGTCCTGGGTGTTCATTGGAAGGACTGATGCTTAAGCTGAAACTCCAGTACTTTGGCCACCTCATGCGAAGAGTTGACTCATTGGAAAAGAATGTGGTGCTGGGAGGGATTGGGGGCAGGGGGAGAAGGGAAGGACAGAGGATGAGATGGCTGGATGGTATCACTGACTCGATGGATGTGAGTCTAAGTGATCTCCGGGAGTTGGTAATGGACAGGGAGGCCTGGCGTGCTGTGATTCGTGGGGTTGCAAAGAGTCGGACACAACTGAGCGACTGATCTGAACTGATATATGATAGAAATGAGACATTTTTATAGGAGTCACAGAACTTTGTAACTTTGAATTTATAAGGTTTTTTCTTTTTTTCCATTGTCTACCTTTATGCCAATGAAGATTTTTAGCAGCAGATCTATCCACAATAATTGTAAAAGCTTCTCATAGATAACTCACTATTTTCAACCATATTTTACACTTTTCTCCAAGATCTGTATGTCCTTATGATATACTTTCCTGATATCTCATTCTCCTTGTTTCTGCATACACATTGATCAATGATCCCCATTATTCCCATATTGCTTTCAAACTTTAGTCCCCCACCTCCCCAAACCCTAGCCCTTGTCTGGACCCTCATCATTCTAACGTAGACTAATACAGTAGCTCTCTGATCTCTTTCCTCACTTCCAGCCTATTCCTTCCCCAGGGCAATCTCCTGCTGCTGCAAAGCATCTTCTTACATCTCATATCTGATCATGTTATGCCCAGTTTACAAAATTTGTCACCCTTTTGTCCATTGAATAGTGCCAATTACCTAAGAGCACAAAGCACGCTTTCAATATTTAATACATTTAACATATGTATGCACTGATCACCTAAAATTTGCCAAGCAATGACTGGGAGGGATCAGAAAAGCAAATCCTGGCGTGGTACCTGCTCCCATGGAGCCTCAAGTCCAATAGACAAGACTGATGCTAACCTCATAATTATATCACAAATGTAAACTTGCATTTGTGAAAAGTGTCACTGAGGAATTTGGGAGGAAGTGTAATGGGAGGTAGTGTAATGGGAATTTTACCCAACAGGGAGGTCAGAAAAGACTACCTATGAAAAGATTCTAGAAAATAGCTGGAGGATAGATTGATGAAAGAAGACTGAGGTCCTCATAATGTAGGATTCTAGGGAGAAGAGCATGTACAAAGTCACATCAGATACAGAAATATGCTGGGAGAGAGGGTACTAAAATTTTCAGTTAGTCTATAATGGACTGTGGGGCAGAATGTCACAAAATAACAGTTCTGAGAGGGGATAGAACACACTGGACTTTTAAACCAGTAAATTTATTCTGAAACATTAGTAAAATAATGAAAGGTTTTATGTAAGAGGGTGGCATGATCAGAAATGAATTTAGAAAAAGGGTGGTGGGTTGGCAGAGAGCAATAAATCAGGGCAGACTAAAGAGGCCAATGAGTCCTTGCTAGGACAGATGTGATGATAGTTGTGAGCTTGAAGATCTAAGAAGAAAGAAGATGACTGAAATGTAGTAAATGCCTATATTTGACTACAGTGTGGAATGAAGGAAGAAAATATATATACACAATAGAAACAAGGATAAATTAATGAGACAGTAAGATGAGTGGGAAGCTAGAAGGTCAGAGCTGTGGAGGAACAAAATTATGCTTGTTATGGAGAATTTAAAATCCTCACATATAAAATGATCAAATATTATCACATATAAGAATAAGCTATTCAATAATTGTCAAAAATGTAATGGAATATAAAACAATTGTCATATTAAACATGACAATTGCAATATTTGCGGAGAAGGCAATGGCACCCCACTCCAGTACTCTTGCCTGGAAAATCCCCCGTAGACTGCAGTCCCTGGGGTCACTAGGAGTCGGACATGACTGAGCAACTTCACTTTCACTTTTCACTTTCATGCCTGGGAGAAGGAAATGGCAACCCACTCCAGTGTTCTTGCCTGGAGAATCCTAGGGACGGGGAAGCCTGGTGGGTTGCCGTCTATGGGGTCGCACAGAGTTGGACACGACTGAAGCGACTTAGCAGCAGCGCAGCAGCATTGCAATATTTGAAATACAATGAGGAGTACAATTATTTTTATTTTAAAATTAATAAAACTTTCGTCCAAATAATTTTGAATACTGTTGTTCCCTGGATAAAATTTAAATCTAAAACTGACGATTGTGCACATGGCAAATCTTTATCCTGGCTTAGAGTGTCCCCAGCGGGTGGTTTACTTATGATTAATGATTTACAATTCTTGAATATTCAGATTGGTAAATGTGCTGACGCTTTTTAATTGCCAAACTCTTTTTACCCTCAGCTTGCCTTATGACAGCTTGCCTTCATTTTAAACATGTTGTTATGAACGCAATTTAAAATGAGTGCCAAAAATATGAGGTGGCTTCAGACATTGACTGTTATGGGCAAACACCCTGCATGAGCTTCTCTTCTGTGTTAATAAAAATAAAAAGAAATTATAATTTTCTGATAACTTGCTCAATATATTCAGATTTTTAAAAGGTAGTGAATACTGATTTTTTTTTTTTTGGATCTCTTCTATCATATATTGTCATGAGCCACAAATCAATGTATAATCAAACACTAATTTTTATATAATATATCAGATGTTTACATGTAAAAATGATAACTGGTTGGGATACTGGTTTAATTTTAATAATATTTGGTGAAGCTACGAGGATACAGAAAAGTTATAAAGAGGTTAAGTTTGAAATGGTTTATCCTAGGAAAGAGAAAATAAAGCAGTGTATTGATTTCTATTTTGCAATACACAAAGTGCTGTTTTGGTGGATGACAGACGTGAAAATACAAAAGAAAACAGTGTGTGGAAAGAACCCTACTCTTAGAAGACCGTGACACCTATTTTCATATGGGAAAAGTCATTTAGACATCTCTAAGTTTTTGTTCAGTAATCTGTACATTAAGCTAAAAATAGATGTCATGATTATATCACAAGGTTTTTTGAGAAACAAATGACTCAGTTTCTTGAGAAATTGTGGGCACAATGTAGGCAGGGACCATCTTACTTTAATTCCCTTTTAATAATAGGCACCTCAGTGTTTGATAATGAATGGATAACTCAAATTAGAATATTAATATGAAAGTATAAATGGTAAAGAATTGTTTTGTGAGTAAAAAAGGAGAACTTAATTTGGTCTAGGGAAAACCTTCTCTGTGTTTTAGTACAACTGTTGGCCGTTATCAATTAAATCATACCTTAATAAGTTGGTAAGAATCTTTTTTGTTTGTTTCTTTTTGTATTTCAATCAAGAAAAAGAGTCAAATGGATGATTTGATTCTTATCTTATACACTAAGCATATATTTATTGAGTTATATCTAGTTAAAGGTAGAGGAATAAAAACAATGTTAAAATAAATGATTTTATAATCGCAGTTGTGATCAATGCAGTTAGCTTAACAAGGTAAACTAACACCATAGCCAGCAAAGTAGAAGCAGTGTACCAGGAATTTTTATAAGTATTTTTATTCAAGAAATGTTTAGCGTATACTTTGTGCCATTCTGTTTGACACTAGAGATAAATGTAAAAACATAAGATAGGTTGAGACAACCTTACATGTGTGTTTTCTCCATTTTACAGATAGAGAAATAAAAGTTCCAAGGGATAAGGTTTCTTGTCTTAAAATATACAGATAGTATATCATCCATGACTCCAGCCCAAGTATGTCTGACTCCACCGTACTGCTCCCTCTAATTCATTTAGACCCTAACATTGGAGATTTTTGAGAGGTACTTCTGTTTGAGGGATCCAGTGTATACAGGGTAAACAACATAAATCTGCTCAAGAGAATTACCTAACTCTGGTGTTATGTTTTCCAAGGATTATAATGGTTACTTCTGATCATGGTGCTGCCCTATATTCTACTTTTTTGAACAGTGCCTCTTAGGAGGACATACGTTTAATATAGTTAAAAGTGTAACCTACCCAAGTGAGTGCTCACACTGTCTGCAATGCCTATTGCTACTATAAATACATCTTAGACCCATCGTCTGTATGAAGTCTTTTGTCTTGGGGCAGGCTGCATTGCTGATGACAATGGTTTTCCTATAAATTCTCATCAGTGTTTACTTCTGTAAACATTTCCCTGGTGTCTTGGCTTGGCCTATTTTGTTGCATGCAGCTAATGTTATGATTTATTTAATTTTGCTCCTCTTTTATGCTTATCCTCTTCAGTATTTAGCACAGAGCCTTGGACAAACTAGTACTCAGGACACATATGTTGAAAAAAATTGTCCTAGTTCATAGAAATTAAAAATTTGATAATTATTATTCTCTTCCAGTATTTAGAGAAGCAATGGTACTCTAGATTTCCTAGCATATTTACAAACATTTATAATCTATATCATTTCACATTTTCAAAATAATTGTCAGAATAGCATTTTTAGCAACATTAAAATGCCCATTGGTACACACTCTGTGTGTGTGTGTGTGTGTGTGTGTGTGTGTGTGCACATGTGCGTGTGTGCTTAGTTATATCTGACTGCTTGTGACCCCATGGACTTTATCCTGCCAGGTGCCTCTGTCCTTGGAATTTTCCAGGCAAGAATACTGGAGCAGGTTTCCATTTTCTATTCCATGGGATCTTGTTGAACCAGGATTAAACCTGAGTCACTCATGTCTCCTGCATTGGCAGATGGATTTTTTACTACTGCACCGCATGGGAAACCCTAATACACACTGTAGGAGTGATATATCCTATTTTCTTATATCATCATATACCCTCTTTCTGTGACTATTTACAACCTAATTTACCTTTCTAATGTGCTTACAGTAATGTTACTGGGATGTTTTGGTTTTTGTTTTTGCATTACAACTATACCTCTCCTTAAATATAATGCCATAAATCAGGCATAATTCACATTAGCAGTATCACTTTTCTAACATCATATGACAAACTACAATAAAATAATTTTCACAGGTGATTTTGAAGTTTGATTAAAAATAATTTGTTAACTTGTGATTTACATCTTAATTTCAGCTAGCCATTTTATTAAATAGGTATTTACACATATATGTAACACTAGTTGCCAGTCAGTTCTATAACCTGTGAACAACAAAATGTATTGATTCTCTTATTGTCCTTGACTGCATAAGTTCACTTATTTCTCGTCATGCGAATTAAATGTTGCCTTTACTTTTCTTTAATTGCTAGGTGCTTAATTTTCCTCCACTGTGAGAGTGCAGCTATTTATGGCTTTAACTTCTCTTATATTTTCCATTATTTGATCTTTACTGATCCATTACAATACATTGTCCTGTTATGAGTCATATTGTCTTACATTTATTACTACGATGTTACAGGGGTTTTTTCATGAGAATTTCAATATGCACTGGAGTGTGCATAAAATGTTAAATGGTCTACAGTAAGCAGGTGGTGATTATAGCTGCTTACATTCATGTTATAATTTGTGCTATTATGGCTGGGATCTTCTCACTGTGGATTAACAATGTGGGAAGGAGAAGGGGCTAGAGAGTATCATCTGAATTAATTCTGTGGTGTATCTGTGGGTGTCTGTATCTGAGTGTATGAGAAAGAAAGGGATAGACTAAAACAAAGAGACAATGCAAAGCAGAGAAAATATGATAGGCAGAAACTGACAAATATGAAGAGAGAAAATAATACTTTTATTAGGTATTTCAAAAATGTATTTTTATTAGACTTAAAAATTTTTACATTTTTGAAATGTAAGTTTTTTATTATATCTTCCCCTCAGTGTCTAGTACTATATATATATATATTTTTTACTAGCTTCTTATTTATTTTTGTGTTTTGGCTGCAACCAGCGGCATGCAGGATGATCCCTCCCACCCCTGGCCAGGGATCAAATTCAGGCCTCCGTGGTGGAAACACCAAATCCTAACCACTATGCCACCAGGAACTCCCTGAAGATTTCTTTTTGAGTACTTCTCATATTTATGCTGGCTTCTCTCCCCAAAATGACTGTATATATATATTTTTTCTAGATTAATCTTTTTTACTGGTTCAGTTTCTGGCTCTTCAAATGCAGGTGTGTAAGGTTTCATCCTTGGACCTCCTTTTTTCTCACTCTGTGTTTCTGTGAAGATGACTCAGCCTATTCTAGTAGACCCAGGCACTATCTCTGAGCAGCCAACTCCCAAATCTCTCTTTATTCATGGCTCCTTCCCAGGTTCCAGGTCTCTATATCTAATTGTTGATCACATGTCTAGTACTAGTTGATCATATGTCTAGTACTATATATGTTCATAGCAAACAGGTGAATTGAATTCACATACCTCTTACAGATGTGATGAAGGAATTGAACCATAATGTTTTCTGATAAATTAACAATACACAGAGGGCTTAACAAAGGCTTAGAATTTATTGAATACAGTAAGAAGTCCCTGAGATTCCTAACATCAAGATTGTCATGATCAAGTGAGAGAAATAAACCTAATCAGTCCTGGAAGGCCCAATATAGAGATATATAAATATTTAAATTAGAAACTGAAAAGCAAACATAGTATATTAACACAGATATCTGGAATCTAAGAAAATGGTATAGATAATTTTATTTTCCTGGTAGAAATAGAGACACAGATGTAGAGGACAAACATATGGATACCAGGGTGTTATAACATACAGGGTGCTGCAGTCGTGTCCAACTCTGTGTGACCCCATAGACGGCAGCCCACCAGGCTCCCCTGTCCCTGGGATTCTCCAGGCAAGAACACTAGAGTGGGTTGCCATTTCCTTCTCCAATGCATGAAAGTGAAAAGTGAAAGGGAAGTCGCTCAGTTGTGTCCGACTCCTAGCAACCCCATGGATTGCAGCCCACCAGGCTCCTCCGTCCATGGGATTTTCCAGGCAAGAGTACCGGTGTGGGGTGCCATTGCCTTCTCTGACCAGGGTGTTAGTGGGAGCCATATGAATTGGAAGACTGGGATTGACATATACACACTACTATATATAAAATAGATACTAATGAGAACCTACTCTATTTGGCACAGGGAACTCTACTTGGCATTCTGTGGTGATACCTCAATGGGAATGAAATCCAAAAAGGATATATATATCAGATACATATGTCTGATTCACTTTGCTGCATAGCAGAAAATGACCAGCAATGTAAAGCAAATATACCACAATAAAAATGTAATAAAACATTGATTTTGGTGACAGTTGTACTATTCTGTGAAAATACTAAGATAAACATTGAATAGTACACTTTATTTTTTTAATTTTTTTTAATTTATTTACTTTAATTGGAGGCTAATTACTTTAGAATATTGTGTTGGTTTATAATAGCCAGGACATGGAAGCAACCTAGATGTCCATCAGCAGATGACTGGATAAGAAAGCTGTGGTACATATACACAGTGGAGTATTACTCAGCCATTAAAAAGAATACGTTTGAATCAGTTCTAATGAGGTGGATGAAACTGGAGCCTATTATACAGAGTGAAGTAAGCCAGAAAGAAAAACACCAATACAGTATACTAACGCATATATATGGAATTTAGAAAGATGGTAACGATAACCTTGTATACGAGACAGCAAAAGAGACACAGATGAATAGTACACTTTAAATGAATGAATTGTTTGATATGTGATTTGTGGCTCAATAAAAGTCTTTTTGGAAAAAAAAATTTGAAAGGAAGACTGAAAGAAACAGTGACACTACACAGAAAAAGTTACCCTTCAGGTGCTTTTAAAAAAAAAAAAAAATATATATATATATATATATATATGTATATATATACGCAACTTATGAGCTCTTAACTATCAAATAAATGGATGTTTTATTTAGATAAAATTGCACAATGCATGTGTCAGTGCTAACTTTGCAGAAAATATATGCAAGTAATTGATTTTGTAATTAGAAACATTTATTTTTATGTCCTAATTGCTCTTTCTAGAATTAATTGAAAACAGTGAAAAGATCCATGTGAAGTCTTTAGCTAATATATATGATTGTAAGCTAGTTTCTAACTGCTTGGAAACTCAAGTTTCTGATTTGTAAAATAGAAATGAATATGGCCCACCTTGAAGATTTGTTGAGGAAAGTATAAAAATTCATAGATATGAAAGAAATAATAGTTGGTATGCAAAAGTGTTAATTTTTAATGAAATCCCCTTAGTGACTCTTTTTGGAAAAATATTTTCACTCATTTAAGGGAACATCTGGAGCACCTATTATTTACCAGATGCTAGTAACATGTGACACAGGGTTAAAAAGAATTGGAGCTCACATTCTGGTTTGAGAATGAAGAAGTTTGAGTCAATGAAGAATGTTTAGAATTAAGGACAAGAGGTGCATCTCACTTGTGCCAAGTACAGTGGTTCTGAAAGTCTTTCTAAAAGAGAACAGTCAACAAATAATTACTGACTCTCATGACATATACTGAGATACAGTAGTGACAGTCATATCAAAGTAATACTCCACATAGGAGATTGATGAAGCAAAGAAATCAACTGAAGAATTAGAGACCACATAAGTGGTGTTCTTGCTCAACTGCATAGTGAGGTACAAATCTCTGTATTGGATTTTTACAAATCCAGATGTCATGGGCAACGTAGATTCTGTAAAGAGTCCAGAACATGTCCAGAGTATGTAAAGAGTCCAGAATATGCAAAAGTTGTGTGGCATTTCTAGTAATTGAAGTTCCTTTAGCAAGTTTTATTATATAGGGGAATATCTAATCATTTAAAATTCACAGCCACTTTGAATCTAAATATCTTAAAAGGTATGTTATTCTTAGCCATTTTTACTATTTTAATACAAATGTATATGTTCTTACATCACATGAAAGCAATTATATAAGATGTTTCTTATCAATAGCCCTGTGATAAATAAATAATAAGTAATGATTTAGAACAATTTACTAGACTATAGTTGATTTACAATGCTGTGTTACTTTCTGCTACACAGCAAAATGAATTAGTTATATGTATATATACACATACACATAAATCCACTCTTTTATAGATTCTTTTCTCCTATTGGCCACTACAGATTACTGAATAGAGTTTCCTGTGCCATACTGTAGGTGCTTTTTAGTTGTCTATTTTATATATAGTAGTGGGTATACATCAATTCTGATCTTCCAATTTATCCCTATCCCCGCTTACTCCCTCGTAACCATAAATTTGTTTTGCATGTGTGTTTAGTCGCTCGGTCATGTCTGACTCTTTGCAACCCCATGGACTGTAGTCCTCCAGGCTCCTCTGTCTTTGAGATTCTCCAGGCAAGAATACTGGAGTGGGGTACAATTTCTTTCTCCTAAATTCATCTTATACATATATAATTCTATTTACGTTTTGTAGGTAAATTCATTTGTACTCTTTTTTGGGGAATCCACATATAAGTGATTCTGGAAATACATTTAACCAAGTTTTTACACATTTTTCTCTCATAGCATGTTTTATACTAGAAAGTTTCATCTGTTGGATAAGAATGATTAATGTGATCATCCTTGTTAGCTCTACCAAGTAAAGTAGGTTCTGTAAATTACTGGCTGCATTGATTAGTTTAGATCTTTAGTCTGTTAAACAAATACCATTCCTCCTAGTTATTTGAAGGTGTCAATAAAAATACATTTTACAGGCTATTTAAAACATATTTTTCCAATTTTAATTTAATAGCAGACTTGATGAATAATGAGCAAAAGGATAATGCTTATAAAATTATAAACTTCTATAAGAAGTTTTGATACTCTCCCTGAAATTTGACAATAAAATCTTCAATAATTGTTTTTCTTTTTAATGAAAAGTGATAATTTCATTAGGGCTAAAATGAGCAAAATCTTTATCTTGCATGGTTTTATCATAGGTTTAAGAATAACAAAATTTTCATTTGTTAACGTAAAAGCTTTATAACTTTATAAAATTTTATAAAACTTCATAAAATCGCAACTCTCAGGTTTTTGACATTCAATATGAACATGTTGTAACAGATATTTTAGGAAATTGATTTACATTTGTTGTATCTTTTATAACTTTTTATTTTATTGATTCAATGCTCAACTATTGTAGAAATGAAAGAAGTCGTTGTTTGTTTGCTGATTAATAATATGCACCTTGCCACTCTACAAGTCACAGTTTACTCTGCAGTAATATGGAACCATTAATTTTTTTTTCTTTCCATAATAGTGACAGTACAATAGTGATTTAGTCGCTAAGTGTGTCTAGCTCTTAGCAACCCCATGGACTGAAGACTGCCAGGCTTCTCTGTCCATGAAATTTTCCACAAAGAATATTGAAGTGGGTTGCCATTTCCTTCTCCAGGGGTTCATCCCCACCCAGGGATCGAACCTCGGTCTCCTGCATTGTAGGCCAGATTCTTTACCAACTGAGCTACCAGGGAAGCACAGACATCTTATTTTGCCTTTAACACTTAAGTTTTTTTTTTTTTTTCTTCCATGAAGCTCTGTCTTACCACCACAGAAAAATTAATTACTTTCTGTCTATATTTGTATACTTTATGTCTCTTCCAAAATTTCATCGTGATCTAATTATTTATTTTTTTAACTTTCTGACCTCCTCTTTGACTAAAATTAGGTTTCTAAAAAGTTCCCCACAACTTCTAGCACAATGCTCAAACAATTTTCATGGCACCAAATTGAACCAATATCGATAACTTAATACACAAATCAAGTCCCTGTGCATGATACTGTGCTAGGAATTTTGACTATGTACATGCATAGGAAATTTTCTCCTAATATCTTCAGAGTTCAACAAAAATTTAAAAGCACCATGAAAGAATTAGAACTAAGACTTTTCTTTTGGCAGAAGAAAGATAAGGCTATTTAAATTAAGAAATACAGTAAGGTTAAAGCAATGAGAGAAATAACTTTTGAAAATAAAATTAAAAATTTCAATAAATGATTTTACACTAAAAAACCAATGTATCTCATGACCAAAATCATAGATCTTTCAGAGAACATAAATGTATCACTTTGAATGTTCCATTTTAGCTGTAGTTTATAAAAAGCCTGTCATCATTGTCACTTCCAGAATTGAATCATGTGCTAATTATTTTTTTTAACTTTCTGATCTCCCTGCATTTTGAAGCAGAATTTAACCCTATGTCAATAAATGAACATTACTACAAATGTTTACATAATGCTATTTCTGTTAGAGTTTTCTATAGAAGCTTTCTGTGTATTTGCAAAATATCCACGTGGAAGTACACATTAATATTTTTCCACTGAGATTTGGAGGTTTTAAAATATGTAATAAAGAAATAATTTCATCATTTTAGAACTAGACACGAAATTCTGTTTAGAAAGAAAATACAACTTTTGAATAGAATAATAAATAAGCTGGATTATAGATAAATTATTATTGTGTGAATCACAATAAACTGTGGAAGATTCTGAAAGAGATGGGAATACCAGACCACTTGACCTGCCTCTTGAGAAACCTGTATGCAGGTCAGGAAGCAACAGTTAGAACAGGACAGGGAGCAACAGACTGGTTCCAAATAGGAAAAGGAGGACGTCAAGGCTGTATATTGTCACCCTGCTTATTTAACTTCTATGCAGAGTACATCATGAGAAACGCTGGGCTGGAGGAAGCACAAGCTGAAATCAAGATTGCCGGGAGAAATATCAATAACCTCCAATACGCAGATGACACCACCCTTATGGCAGAAAGTGAAGAAGAACTAAACAGCCTCGTGATGAAAGTGAAAGAGAAGAGTGAAAAAGTTGGCTTAAAGCTCAACATTCAGAAAATGAACATCATGGCATCTGGTCCCATCACTTCGTTGGAAATAGATGGGGAAACAGTGGAAACAGTGGCTGACTTTTTTGGGGGGGCTCCAAAATCACTGCAGATGGTGATTGCAGCCATGAAATTAAAAGACACTTACTCCTTGGAAGGAAAGTTATGACCAACCTAGACAGCATATTAAAAAGCTTTGTTAACATTACTTTGTCAACAAAGGTCCATCTAGTCAAGGCCATGGTTTTTTCGGTAGTCACGTATGGATGTGAGAGTTGGACTATAAAGAAAGCTGAGCACAGAAGAATCGATGCTTTTGAACTGTAGTGTTGAAGAAGACTCTTGAGAGTTTTTGGACTGCAAGGAGATCTAACGAGTTCATCCTAAAGGAAATCAGTCCTGGGTGTTCATTGGAAGGACTGACATAGAAGCTGAAACTGCAATACTTTGGCCACCTGATGGGAAGAGCTGACTCATTTGAAAAGACACTGATGCTGCGAGGGATTAGGGGACGGAGGAGAAGGAGATGACAGAGGATGAGATGGTTGGATGGCATCACTGATTCAATGGACATGAGTTTGGGTAAACTCCAGGAGTTGGTGCCTGGGAGCCAGGGAGGCCTGGCATTCTGTATTTCATGGGGTCGCAAAGAGTTGGACACAACTGAGCAACTGAACTGAACTGAACTGATAGATAACTTATAAAAATAACATTATGCCAATAAAATATTATAGAGAAATTTTTTATTTCCCAATTAAAATATATGTGATACTTCTCATATTTATAAAGAAAAGATAGAGGTTGAGCAACACACTGTATTAAAATTTGATTTTGAACTCAAGGTAATCTTTTGAATATTGAACCCGGGGTATCCCCTTCATTTATTTGAACAAATCTTGTGATTCCTGTGACCTTTAGTTTTCATCATGTTTAATTTTTCTTTGAGAAGTAGTTTAAGATTATTGAAAAAAACCTAAAATAAACAATGACAACGACAAAACTACTTTATGAAGACCAGAAAAACACAATGAAACAAAACTCTGGAATCTCAATGTTTTGTCTTCAAAGAATTCTGCATTTTAAGAATTTAAATATATATATTTATAATATATAATTTATATATTATATAATTTATTTTATTATATATATTTATTTATATAATCTATTTTCCAGGTTGGGTACTTGCCTGTCATCCAGATTTGTTCAGTTTTATTGTTACTTAAAACCTTGCTTCTATCACAAGTCCCATCCACAACTGGGTGTTGTTTTTGCTTTGGTTCCATCCTTTCATTCTTTCTGGAGTTATTTCTCCACTGATCTCCAGTAACATATTGGACACCTACCAACCTGGGGAGTTCATCTTTCAGTGTCCTGCCTTTTTGCCTTTTCATACTGTTCATGGGGTTCTCAAGGCAAGAATACTGAAGTGGTTTGCTATTCCCTTCTCCAGTGGACCACATTCTGTCAGACCTCTCCATGACCCTCCGGTCTTGGATAGCCCCACACGGCATGGCTTAGTTTCATTAAATTAGACAAGGCTGTGGTCTGTGTGATCAGATTGGCCAGATTTCTGTGATTATGGTTTCAGTGTGTCTGCCCTCTGATGCCCTCTCGCAACACCTATGGTCATACTTGGCTTTCTCTTACCTTGGACGTGGGGTATCTCTTCACGGCTGCTCAGCAAAGCACTGCCGCTGCTCCTTACCTTGGATGAGGGATATCTCCTCATGGCCACCCCTCCTGAACTTGAACATGGAGTATCACCTCTAGGCCCTCCTGCGCCCACGCAGCTGCCGCTCCTTGGGTGTGGGCTTTACTGACTATGCCAAAGCCTTTGACTATGTGGATCACAATAAACTGTGGAAAATTCTGAAAGAGATGGGAATACCAGACCACCTGACTTGCCTCTTGAGAAACCTATATGCAGGTCAGGAAGCAACAGTTAGAACTGGACATTAAACAACAGATTGCTTCCAAATAGGAAAAGGAGTATGTCAAGGCTGTATATTGTCACCCTGCTTATTTAACTTATATGCAGAGTAAATCATGAGAAACGCTGGGCTGGAGGAAGCACAAGCTGGAATCAAGATTGCCAGGAGAAATATCAATAACCTCAGATATGCAGATGACACCACCCTTATGTCAGAAAGTGAATAGGAAGTAAAAAGTCTTGATGAAAGTGAAAGAGGAGAGTGGAAAGTTGGCTTAAAGCTCCACATTCAGAAAACTAAGATCATGGCATCTGGTCCTATCACTTCATGGCAAATAGATGGGGAAACAGTGTCAGACTTTATTTTTTGGGGCTCCAAAATCACTGCAGATGGTGATTGCAGCCATGAAATTAAAAGACACTTACTCCTTGGAAGGAAGGTTATGACCAACCTAGATAGCATATTGAAAAGCAGAGACATTACTTTGCCAACAAATGTCCGTCTAGTCAAGGCTATGGTTTTTCCAGTGATTGTGTATGAATGTGAGAGTTGGACTGTGAAGAAAGCTGAGCATCAAAGAATTGATGCTTTTGAACTGTGGTGTTGGAGAAGACTCTTGAGAGTCCTTTGAACTGCAAGGAGATCCAACCAGTACATCCTAAAGGAGATGTCCTGGTTTGTTCTTTGGAAGGACTGATGTTGAAGCTGAAACTCCAATACTTTGGCCACCTCATGTGAAGAGTTGACTCATTGGAAAAGACCCTGATGCTGGGAGGGATTGGGGGCTGGAGAAGGGGACAACAGAGGATGAGATGGCTGGATGGCATCACCAACTCGATGCACATGAGTTTGAGTAAACTCCGGGAGTTGGTGATGTACAGGGAGACCTGGCATTCTGCAATTCATGGGGTCACAAAGAGTCGGACACAACTGAGCAACTGAACTGAGCTGATTGTTACTTATGGTAAAATTTAATTTTTTAACCTAATTTTACTCATCTTTCAAAACAGACATTGGAATATTTGATCTCCGAAGTCATTATTTTATTACAATGAAATTTTAACTTGTCAAATCATACAATCAAATGTCAGGAGAAGAATTTAGGTCATTTTATAAACTGATTTAAGTGACTTTTTTTCAGCCTGTCATAAAAAATTAGTTATGATTTTCTTCAAAAGCTAAGCTTTTTCCTTTTTTTTTTCTGTTATCAATGTTCAATTTAACTTTATGCTGCTCAGCCATGACAGACTCTTTGCAACCCACTGCGCTGAAGCCCACCAGCCTTCTCTGTCCACAAGATTTTCCAGACAAGAATACTAGGGAAGGCTGTGATTTCCTTCTCCAGGGGATCTTTCCTATCCAGGGATCAACCCCATGTCTCTTGCATCTCCTGCATTGGTAGGCAGATTCTTTATCACTAGCATCTATTTTATATCTGCTTTGATTTTATGTAAAAGTGACAGTTTATATATTTTAGATTTTATAAACAAGTAAAATATTGAAGATTACAAATAATACTAAATTGCTAAGAAAAAGAAAGACCTTGGATTGGAAGTATTTTTAATTAGCTTCACAATCATAATATTTGAAATAGAATCTGATTACTATCTTGACCTCATTTAGGAAAATGATATTTAAGACCCTACAAAGAAATGATATTAAAGAAAAGAGTTTACTAGGCAAAATCAGTCACTTAAAAAATGCACAAACACATACACAGATACAGACACACACATGTTGCTTACAAGTAATTATTTTACTATTAAACAATAGCAAGTTATTTGAGAGGTTTCAAGTCATATGTTTAAATATTTGGATAGAACATGTTTTGAAGTAAGCACATGACCTTTTTTCAGAATGATAAATGTTGGTTCTCATTTCCTTTGTGAAGGGTAAGTCTTTTTATCCCCAATGATATCAATCCAAACTGTCTGTTGCAAATCTCTCAGGATGTGAGTAAATGAATGGGCCATCTCTGGTTATTTGCTTCTTCCTCTGAATATTAATTTTCATTTTTAGAGTTGTTTCTGTTTTATATCTTGGGCAACTGATATGACCTTTTATAAGATTTATATTTTTATTTTAGTAAAACATTATATTTTAGATACACATGTTTCATATCTGGAATTTTTTCATATGTCTATCTGTTTTATTTTATATCAACCCTGTAGTATAATCATTCTTCCCAGAAAATTCCAAACTTCACTACTATTCTTTTAGCAGCCATCAATCCTAAAGTTCAAGATCATCATTCAAAATTCAAGATTATAACATATATCTAAATGTTTCTACTAATCAGTGTATCTTACTCACTTAATGGACACTGAAAAAGAATAAGGAATATGATTTAAAGTAGATGAAAAAGAAATAAAGATATTTAAGTTCAGTTAAGAGTATGAATTATAGAGTCTCTTCAAAATGAGAATAACAACCAAATTTTAATTTGAATCTAATTCAGTTTGACCATTTGGTTTATTGTAGTTATTAGTAAGCTCACCCTTCCAAGTAAATAAACTATATCTCTTCAAAGGACTTTAAAAAATCAGGACTGAAAAAATCTCTATCCTCCTCCCCTCGCTTTGTTTTATGTATTTATTTTACTATTATTATCATTAACCTTTATTCTACTTAGATGCACAAGCAAATCCTCTAATAGACTCTAAGTCCCTTGTAAGAGTAAAGGCTGTTTTTTGTTTGTTTGTTTCTCTCTTGTTTTTTGTTTTGTTTTGTTTTATTCTTGCTTCCCTGACAATGCCTAACACATAATGCCTTATATAAAGTCTTTACTCTAACATGGTATGATGACTCAAATGTCACCCAAAGGCACTAAATATTAGCATCTCAAAAATAGTGATTTGCCTTGTACTTTTCACATTATTGAAATGCTTGAGTTTTGAGTTTTGCTTCTATGTATGACTTAAATTTTCCAGGTTCTAGGTCAATTCACAGATATTTCAAAACTCAAATTTAATTTTATGATTTAAGGATATTTTGTTATAACACCCTTTTATGTGCTGTTAGTAGAAATGTTTTAATAAAGTACAATGGTAAGACTATAACAAAAGGATAGCAATACTGGAAGGTGTATGACTTAGATAAGCTGCCATAAGGAACCTAGAGCAGCTTTAATATACACACAGATGGAAGGGAAACCAACGGTGGATTGAAAAATGCAAAGTTTGGCTCACAAGGTGACCTGAGAGAAAGGCTGTCAGTGGGGGTGAAGATTTTACTGGTTTAATAATAAATAGGTATACATAAATAATTAGTTTGTGACAGTTTTAATGACAACTCAGCCATGGGAGAAGGTAAATCTACATATTGAAAGAAAGCAGTTAAAATGTTGACTTGCAGAATGACAGAAGTAAAGAGGATACATTTAAGTGGAGACAGGCAGCTTGTCTAAATATGGCTAATATTAAATACAGGTGATTATAGCATTTGAAATTAAAAATAATCTCTGATTCACTTATTTTAACATTGCCAAGTCCCCTCAGCTGCATATTTCACCAGGTGCCTGTGCAGTTGGAACAACAAGCATATCCAATGGTTTAAAAATAACATTCACGGTGTCACCTGATGTCACTCCAGATAAAAAACACTATTCCTAATCAGAGAGAACACTCTCTGGTGTTCATCATAACACATCCCAAACCTGCACTACATATTTATGCCATGTATTTTTTAAAGAATCTTTTGGATCTTGAACATATTACGTAGATTAAGCTTTCTGAAAATTGTAAACATAGAAAATAAATGAAACACTGGCTTTAGGAGGCTTATGCCTGTACAGAGCTCGTTTTTCATGATCAGGTTTAAAGAAAATAAAGATGCTTTTTCTTGTTTTGTCCAAATACCACAAACCAAGTCAAATATAAGTGTGATATTCATGATTCCCTCTTTAAAATGATATTTAAGGCCTATGGTTTTAGGAAACTCAAGTACATAGTCTGCTAAATATATCATCAGTTCAGATTTGGGGAAGAAAATGAGCATTTATCAAGTCATTCAGGCAGACAATATGCTACGTGCTTTGTGTGCATTTACTTTTCCCAATAAAAGTGCTCTGAGGAAGATATCTTACCTGTTTAGTAGATAAAGTAACTGAAGTCCTGAAAGATTAACCTGATTTCCCAAGATCAAAAAGAAACTCAGTGACAAAAACAGGACTGGCCCTTAGAATTCTCTAGAAAACAATATGCATACCTAAGTACCTGTATAAGGATTGTTTCTCAAATTTATGTGGAAAGGACCAATGATATAATTTTGAAAATGTATTGATGTTCATTCCTGTCACCCTTCTTCCACCAATTTGACTTTATAGTCTGAAAATAAAGCATCAAGAATCACAAGTACATTTATTTCTATTGCTCAATGACAGATTCAGTTTCTTCAGACACTGGTATAAAACAAAGGGGGTGGAGGCTCTTTGAAACATTGTTGCACATGACATTCACATTCTGTTAGTCTGAAAATGAAGGACCTTGACTTAATTTAGAATACTACAAGCTCTGGTTTATCCAAAATCTTTGAGTAGATCCAGACAGAGACTCTCTAATCTTATCAAGAAATTCTGAATGAAAAATATAATTGACACATAGGAGCAACACAATATGTAAGACAAATGCTAACAAGTATGAAAGGGGAAATTAAGAATAACACAATAGTGCGAGACTTTAATACCCCATTCACCTATAGATAGATCAACAAAACAGAAAATTAATAAGGAAACACAAACTTTAAATGATACAATGGACCTGTTAGACCTAATTGATATTTATAGGACATTTCACCCCCAAAATATGAATTTCACCTTTTTCTCAAGCACGCACGGAACCTTCTCCAGGATAGATCACATCCTGGGCCATAAAACTAGCCTTAGAAAATTCAAAAAAATTGAAATCATCCCAAGGATCTTTTCTGACCACAATGAAGTAAGATTAGATCTCAATTACAGAAGAAAAACTATTAAAAATTCCAACATATGGAGGCTGAACAACACGCTGCTGAATAATCCCAAATCACAGAAGAAATCAAAATATGCACAGAAATGAATGAAAATGAAAACACGACAACCCAAAACCTGTGGGACACTGTAAAAGCACTGCTAAGGGGAAAGTTCATAGCAATACAGGCATACCTCAAGAAACAAGAAAAAAGTCAAATATATAACCTAACTCTACACCTAAAGCAACTAGAAAGGGAAGAAATGAAGAACCCCAGGGTTAGTAGAAGGAAAGAAATCTTAAAAATTAGGGCAGAAATAAATGCAAAAGAAACAAAAGAGACCATAGCAAAAGTCAACAAAGCCAAAAGCTGGTTCTTTGAAATGATAAATAAAATTGACAGACTCATCAAGAAACAAAGGGAGAAAAATCAAATCAATAAAATTAGAAATGAAAATGGAGAGATCACAACAGACAACACAGAAATACAAAGGATCATAAGAGATTACTATCAGCAATTATAGGCCAATAAAATGGACAACTTGGAAGAAATGGACAAATTCTTGGAAAAGTACAACTTTCCAAAACTGAGCCAGGAAGAAATAGAAAATCTTAACAGACCCATCACAAGCACAGATATCATCTAGCAAACAAAAGCCCAGGTCCAGACGGCTTCACAGCTGAATTCTACCAAAAATTTAGAGAAGAGCTAACACCTATCCTACTCAAACTCTTCCAGAAACTTGCAGAGGAAGGTAAACTTCCAAATTCATTCTATGAGGCCACCATCACCCTAATACCAAAATCTGACAAAGATGCCATGAAAAAAAGAAAACTACAGGCCAATATCACTGATGAACATAGATGCAAAAATCCTCAACAAAATTCTAGCAGTAAGAATCCAACAACACATTAAAAAGATTATACACCATGACCAAGTGGGCTTTATCCCAGGGATGTAAAGATTCTTCAATATCTGCAAATCAATCAATGTAATACATCACATTAACAAATTGAAAAATAAAAGCCATATGATTATCTCAATAGATGCCGAGAAAGCCTTTGACAAAATTCAACATCCATTTATGATAAAAACTCTCCAGAAAGCAGGAATAGAAGGAACATACCTCAACATAGTAAAAGCTATATATGACAAACCCATAGCAAACATTATCCTCAATGGTGAAAAATTGAAAGCATTTCCCCTAAAGTCAGGAACAAGACAAGGGTGCCCACTTTCACCACTACTATTCAACATAGTTTTGGAAGTTTTGGCCAGAGCAATCAGAGCAGAAAAAGAAATACAAGGAATCCAAATTGGAAAAGAAGAAGTAAAACTCTCAGTGTTTGCAGATGACATGATCCTCTACATAGAAAACCCTAAAGACTCCACCAGAAAATTACTAGAGCTAATCCATGAATATAGTAAAGTTGCAGGATATAAAATCAACACATGGAAATCCCTTGCATTCCTATACACTAATAATGAGAAAACAGAAAGAGAAATTAAGGAAACAATTCCATTCACCATTGCAAAGAAAAGAATAAAATACTTAGGAATATATCTACCTAAAGAAACTAAAGACCTATATATAGAAAACTATAAAACACTGGTGAAAGAAATCAAAGAGGACACTAATAGATGGAGAAATATACCATGTTCATGGATCAGAAGAATCGATATAGTGAAAATGAATATACTACCCAAAGCAATCTATAGAGTCAATGTAATCCCTATCAAGCTACCAACGGTATTTTTCACAGAGCTAGAACAAATAATTTCACAATTTGTATGGAAATACAAAAAACCTCGAATAGCCAAAGTAATCTTGAGAAAGAAGAATGGAGCTGGAGGAATCAACCTGCCTGACTGCAGGCTCTACTACAAAGCCACAGTCATCAAGACAGTATGGTACTGGCACAAAGACAGAAATATAGATCAATGGAACAAAATAGAAAGCCCAGAGACAAATCTATGCACATATGGACACCTTATCTTTGACAAAGGAGGCAAGAATATACAATGGAGAAAAGACAATCTCTTTAACAAGTGGTGCTGGGAAAACTGGTCAACCACTTGTAAAAGAATGAAACTAGAACACTTTCTAACACCATACACAAAAATAAACTCAAAATGGATTAAAGATCTAAACGTAAGACCAGACACTATAAAACTCCTAGAGGATAACATAGGCAAAACACTCTCCGACATATATCACAGCAGGATCCTCTATGACCCACCTCCCAGAATATTGGAAATAAAAGCAAAAATAAACAAATTGAACCTAATTAAAATTAAAAGCTTCTGCACAACAAAGGAAACTGTAAACAAGGTGAAAAGACAGCCTTCAGAATGGGAGAAAATAATAGCAAATGAAGCAACTGACAAACAACTAATCTCAAAAATATACAAGCAACTCCTACAGCTCAATTCCAGAAAAATAAATGACCCAATCAAAAAATGGGCCAAAGAACTAAACAGACACTTCTCCAAAGAAGACATACAGATGGCTAACAAACACATGAAAAGATGCTCAACATCACTCATTATCAGAGAAATGCAAATCAAAACCACTATGAGGTACCATTTCACGCCAGTCAGAATGGCTGCTATCCAAAAGTCTACAAGCAATAAATGCTGGAGAGGGTGTGGAGAAAAGGGAACCCTCTTACACTGTTGGTGGGAATGCAAACTAGTACAGCCACTATGGAGAACAGTGTGGAGATTCCTTTAAAAACTGGAAATAGAACTGCCTTATGATCCAGCAATCCCACTGCTGGGCATACACAGCAAGGAAACCAGAACTGAAAGAGACACATGTACCCCAATATTTATCACAGCACTGTTTATAATAGCCAGGACATAGAAGCAACCTAGATGTCCATCAGCAGATGACTGGATAAGAAAGCTGTGGTACATATACACAATGGAGTATTACTCAGCCATTAAAAAGAATACATTTGAATCAGTTCTAATGAGGTGGATGAAACTGGAGCCTATTATACAGAGTGAGATAAGCCAGAAAGAAAAACACCAATACAGTATACTAATGCATATATATGGAATTTAGAAAGATGGTAACGATAACCCTGTATGTGAGACAGCAAAAGAGACAAGGATGTATGGAACAGTCTTTTGGACTCTGTGGGAGAGGGAGAGAGTAGGGGGATTTGGGAGAATGGCATTGAAACATGTATAATATCATATTAGAAATGAATTGCCAGTCCAGGTTCAATGCAGGATACAGGATACTTGGGGCTGGTGTACTGGGATGACCCAGAGGGATGGTACAGGGAGGGAATTGGGAGGGGGTTTCAAGCTGGGGAACACGTGTACACCCGTGGTGTATTCATGTTGATGTATGGTAAAACCAATACAATATTGTAAAGTAATTAGCCTCCAATTAAAATAAATAAATTAGAAAATATATATAATTGACAAGCTTATAGAAGATAAAAACACAAAATGACAGATAAGACAGATGAACAGGAAATATTCAGCAACATATTGTAATTACTGCAGTGATTCTAATACATTTTCTTAAAACCATGCTTAACTCATGAAGGTCAAGGATATCTGGAAGAAAAAAAATGGGAATTGAAGGGAAATATCAGATAGCAAAGTCTGATAGTGTCATAATGCTATTTTATAAGTTTTCAAACAAATGAAATATTTTGGTGTTAAATCCTGAGGCCTTAGATATTTTATTTTAATTTATTTGGATGATCATATAAGCCTATTGAGACCTTTGTGAAACCAGACTTTGATCTTTTGCATTTTGAAAATCACTTATAGCATAATTTTCATCAAATTTCATAAGGAATAGTGTTTGTTCCTAATAAATAATTAATAAAGACAATATCTACTAATTAATATATTGAGAACAGAATTTTCATAAGTCTTATAGCTACTCCCCCCAGTCTGACACTGGTATTGCCCCTTAGTTAGACTTTCAGCTTGTTGTTGATCTTCAGTTGTCAAGTCATGTTTGACTCTTTATGACCCCATGGACTGCAGCACACCAGGCTTCCCTGTCATTCATTATCTCCCAGAATTTTCTCAAACTCATATCCATTGCGTCAGTGATGCCATCCAACTATCTCATTCTCTGCTGTTTCCTTCTCCTCCTTTGCCTCAGTCTTTCCCAGCATCAGGGTCTTTTCCAATGATTCAGCTCTTTCCATCAGGTGGCCAAGGTACTGGAGCTTCAGCTTTAAGATCAGCCCTCCCAGTGAATTTTCAGGTTGATTTCCTTTAGGATTGATTAGTTTGGTCCCTTGCTGTGCAAGGGACCCACAAAAATCTCCTTCCGCACTACAATTTGAAAGTATCAAGTCTTTAGTTCTCAGACTTCTTTATGGTCCTATTTTCACATCTGTACATGAACTACTGGAAAAATCCATGCCCTTGGCTATACAGAACTTTGTTGGCAAAGTGATGTCCTTGTTTTTTAATATGCTATCTATGTTTGTCATAGCTTTTCTTCTAAGAAGCAAATGTTATTTAATTTCATGGCTGTAGTCACCATCTGCAGTGATGTTGGAGACCAAGAACACGATTTCTGTCATTATTTCCATTTTTTACTCATCTGTTTGCCATGAAATGATGGGGCCAGAAGCCATGATTTAGTTTTTAGAATGTCGAGTTTTAAGCCAGCTTTTTCAGTCTCCTCTTTCACTGTTATCAAGAGGCTCTGTAGTTCCTTTTCACTTTCTGCCATTAGAGTGGTATTATCTGCATATCTGAGGTTATTGATATTTCTTCTGGCAATCTTGATTGTAGCTTCTGATTAATCCAGTTCAGCGTTTCACATGATGTACTCTATATATAAGTTAAATAAGCAGAGTAAGTTAAATAAGCAGGGAAACAATATCCAGCCTTGATGTATACCTTTCCCAATTTTGAACCAATTTGTTCTTCCACGTATGGTTAACTGCTGCCTCTTGACCTCCATGCAGGTTTCTCAGAAGACAGGCAAGGCAGCCTGTTATTCCCATATTTTTAAGAATTTGCCAGTTTGTTGTTGTCCACACAATTAAAGACTTTAGTGTAGTCAATGAAGCAAAGTAGATGTTTTGCTGGAATTCCCTTGCTGTTTCTATGATCCAAAGGATGTTGGCAATTTGATCTCTCATTCATCTGCCTTTTCTAAATCCATCTTGTACATCTGGAAGTTCTTGGTTCACATACTGCTGAAGCCACGCTTGAAGGATTTTGAGCATTACCTTTCTAGTATGTGATATGAGTGTATTTGTGTGGTAGTTTTAACATTCTTTGGCATCGCCCTTCTTCGGGATTAGAATGAAAATTGAACTTTTCCATTCCTGTGGCCACTACTGAGTTTTCTAAATTTTCTGGCATATTGAGTGCAGCACTTTCACAGCCTCATCTTTCAGGATTTCAAATAGCTCAGCTGGAATTCTATCAGCTCCACTAGCTTTGTTTGTAGTAATGCCTCATAAGGCCCGCTTGACTTCGCATTCCAGGATGTCTGGCTCTAGGTGAGTGATCACACCATTGTGATAGTCTTGCTATTCTGTGGAACTCTGGATTCAGATGGATATATCTTTTGTTTTCTCCTCTGCCTTTCACTTATTTTCTCAGGTATTAACAAGACCTCCCAGGACAACCGCTTTGCCTTGTTGCATTTCTTCTTCTTGTGGATGGTTTTGGCCATAACCTGCTGTACAGTGTTATAGTCCATAGTTCTTTAGGCAATCTGTCTATCAGATCTAATTCCTTTAATCTATTTGTCTTCTACACTGTATAATCATAAGAGATTTTATTTAGGTCATACTTTAATAGCCTAGTGGTTTTCCTTACTTTCTTCAATTTAATCCTGAATTTTGCAGTAAATAGTTTAGCCACAGTCAGCTCCAGGTCTTCTTATTGCTGACTGTATATGGCTTCTCCATCTTTGGCTGCACAGAGTATCAATCAATCTGAATTCAGTATTCACCAGCTGGTGATATCCAGGTGTAGGGTCATCTCTTGCATTGTTGGAAGAGTGTGTTTGCTATGACCAGTGCATTCTCTTGGCAAAACTCTGTTAGTCTTTGCCTTATTTCATTTTGTATTCCAAAGCCAAACTTTCCTGTCATTCCAGATATCTCTTGACTTCCTACTTTTGCGTTACAGTTCCCTATGATCAAAAGGATTTTTTTTTTTCCTTTGGTGTAAGTTCTAGAAGGTATTGCAGGTCTTCCTAGAACTCTTCCACTTTAGCTTCCTTGGGATTAGTGGTTGGGGAATAGACTCAGATTACTGTGATGTTGAATGGTTTGCCTTGGAAATTAACCAAGATCATTCTGTCGTTTATGAGATTGTACCCAAGTACTGTGTTTTGCACTCTTGTTGACTATGAAGGGTACTCCATTTCTTTCACAGGATTCTTACCCACAGTAGTAGATATAATGGTCATGTGAATTAAATTTGCCCATTCCTGTCCATTTTAGTTCAGTGACTCCTAAAATGTCAGTGTTCACTCTTGCCATCTCCTGATTGACCATGTTCAATTTACCTTAATTCATGGATGTTACATTTCGGGTTCCTATGCAATATTGTTCTTTATAGCAACAGAGTTTATTTTCACCAACAGACATATCCAAACCAAGCATCATTTCCATTTTGCCCTATCCACTTCATTCTTTCTGGTTCTATTTCTCTGCCCCTCCCCAGTAGCATATTGGACACCTGCTGACCTGGGATGCTCATCTTTCAGTGTCATATATTTGTGTTCAACAACTAGTTTCTGATTTAGGTCTTCTCACAGGAGAAGATTAGCACATGCCCTTCTACTCCACCATTGTGTTACAGCTGTTCTTCAGCTTAGTCATTTGCACTATCAATGCAGTCAGCTTTCTTTACATCCAGTCTATGTTTCTTCATCTTGCCCACAAGCTTTCTCAGAGATGTTGCCAGATTTCTTGCCTAATCCATACACACCAAGGTGACTGCATCTCCCTAAAACTAAAAATGTCAGGATAGCAATAAGTTAATATGTTATAGTACGATAAAGTGAACTCATGCTTCCCCTATTGGACTAGACATATAGGAGATACTTTTCCTGCAAAGTGATTGTAGGAATAAAAAGAAATCAAATAACAAGATAAATCTAGAGATGTATGGAAGCCAGTTTCAATTTAAATTCCATTAACTACTAGGGAAGCTTTTGCTATGAATCTTCTTGAAACTGAAATGATCTCTTTTGTTTCTTTATTTCTTCTTTTAACCTACATTTATTTAGATACTTGAGCTTTTCAGAAAATAAAACATAGACTTGTTCCTCTCTCTTTGAGATATGTCTTTCATACAGGGGTTAGAACCTGCTACTTAAAATTGCTTGGTGATAATGCCACCTATTTTTTTTTTTTTTTGAGTGAGTGGTGAGAGGAGAGAGATTATCTTCCATTTGTGAATTAACAGATATCTATATCCATATATTGGAGAAGGCGATGGCACCCCACTCCAGTACTCTTACCTGGAAAATCCCATGGACGGAGGAGCCTGGTAGGCTGCAGTCAATGGGGTCGCTAAGAGTCAGACATGACTGAGCGACTGCCCTTTCACTTTTCACTTGCATGCATTGGAGAAAGAAATGGCAACCCACTCCAGTTTCTTGCCTAGAGAATCCCAGGGACAGGGGAGCCTGGTGGGCTGCCGTCTATGGGGTCACACAGAGTCAGACATGACTGAAGTGACTTAGCAAGAATATCCATTTATTTATTTATATATATATATATATACCATCCCACTTCATATATATATAAATTTATATATATATATATATTATATATATATATACTATCTTCTATATCCTAGAGATATTAGCAAAATTTAAATACCTGTATCTGAAATCATCACTACTTTTCTATAATATCATTTCAATGGGAAAGTATTTCCCCAAATTATAAAGAATATATTTATAAACTACTTTGAAGTGTTATTTAATATTTAAATGATTTATATAAGCTTTCTACTTCTATCAAGATTTAATGCACTCATGCATAGTTTGAATATTGCCTATATAAAGGTTAATTTATGAAGAATGATTATATTTTCATTCTAAATTCAGAGATCATAAATAAGATGCCACACAAAATCAAATACTTCAATACAATAAACCTAGTATTTAGATTGCCAAAAGCTACCAAGTATCAGCTTATTCTGTACAATTGTTAGGTAGATATATCACTGTTCTTATTGTTATCTCATTCAACCTTTGATAAAAAAAGCATAAAAAAAGGAAATTTTACAAGTTGCCCTTCCAAAAATATTGTTTATACCACTATAAAGATTGTGTTTATAATTATTTGTGAAACTTTAACTCTTTGTAGCATTGCATATTTCAGATATAATTTTTAGTAGGGTAGCCAACCATAATAAATATTCTTATAAAAGAGGGAGAAATATGACAAAAGGTAATTAAAAAATGAAAAGTTCATTATAATGATACTTTTTTGTACTTGTTCTCAAAATTTGCATTGATAGGTCTATCACTTCCATAATCTAATCTCATTTTTTTCTTTAAAGAATACTTATAATTTAATTGACAGTATGCTATTCCTTGGAGAAGGCAATGGCACCCCACTCCAGTACTCTTTCCTGGAAAATCCCACGGGAGGAGGAGCCTGGTGGGCTGCAGTCCATGGGGTCGAAAAAAGTCGGACATGACCGAGCGACTTGACTTCCACTTTTGACTTTCACGCATTGGAGAAGGAAATGACAACCCACTCCAGTGTTCTTGCCTGGAGAATCCCAGGGATGGAGAAGCCTGGTTGGCTGCCGTCTATGGGGTCGCACAGAGTCGGACACGACTGAAGTGACTTAGCAGCAGCAGCAGCATGCTATTCCTTATAATTATATAGATTCGTAAATAAACTGAATGAAAAATTAAAGTATATTCATATTAAATAGTTTTTCATTGAAGGTTAGAATGCTTAGAAAATAGTAAACACAGTGGGTCATATGGAAGACTATTCATTTGCCTATGTATATCTTTATTTTATACCTATAGAATTAACATTAAATTATAGAATAACTTTGCTGATTTTTTCAACAAAGCCATAAAATAAATAGCGTCAGTTTTATTTTTACAGGGCTGCAGCTGAAATCAAGGTAGAAAAGAATAAGTAAATCTATGTCATTATAGATTCATGCAAAACATAGCAAGAGATGAAGGATGTGAGCACTTCAGGATGTAAGGGTATCTTAATACTTGCACACACAAATCAAGTTAAAAAGCAACTACTTAGCACTGAAAACAATTTCTTTTTTTTATAATTTGCAATTGAAAGTGCAAATGTTTTAGAGAATAGTAATGCCAGTTCACCTATATTTACATATTAATCTGTGAGACTATTCTTACAAATAGAAACAATAGTCTTTCACTGCATGAAAATATTATAACACTTAATACCAACATAATGATAGCAATCATTGGAAATAAGTTAAAACAGTAGAATTATCGACATTTAAGGAATCGTTTATGTCTATTTAATGTTATCTTTGTTCTTGTAAATATAATGCTTTCATATTATAGCAGACTGTCTCATTCTCAGTTTTTAGGAAAATAAGAAATAGAGTTTAAGTGCCATGACAAGTATAAATGGAAATTGAAAAAAATTAAATATGATAATAGTGTTGTTTCATTTTCAGATGTTTCAATCAATGATAAGAGATTACACTTACTTAAAATATTTCTATAATTTTAAAATTTGTTCAGTTTCTGTTTCCTCTTTAAAGAAATTTGTTACATATCTATAAATCAGGCATTCAGCTATGTATCTATAAATCAAACTTTAAAAAATGTTTCTATTCAAACAAAATTCTTTTTGCAATAAATGCCTTATCTCATGTCTTTTGTCATTTGATAATAATTTTATTTATAATATAATGGTTTATGAAATAAGCATAGCTTATGCAAAATATAACGTAGCTTTTTAAGAATAGTTATAAAAATGGAAATTGTATGCTTTCTTGATGTAGGTGAGAGGTCACATGGAAGTCAGTCATATTCCAGTCTTAGCCAAATGTACCATTAGACCAATATAAAAATAATTTAGACAACAAAAGACACATTATTCTAACCTCCTCTATTGTTTAAATGGTTGTAAAAAATGTCTGGCACACATAAACAGGTGACCAAACTGTAATGACTCAACATTTCTCATGAAACTTGCTCTCCTGTTTCAAGGACTGCATCCTCAATGCAGAGGCAATCAGCTTGGTATTTAAATAAATTTTAAAAATGGTATTTTGAATTATTATTGGAAAATAGAATTATAGCCAAGTTACCCTGAGTGGCTATCCATGAAACTTGGCCTACCTTACCTCCTACAAAAAAAAGAGATTAAAAAAGTTAAAAAGGGTACAAACAATGATTAACTTGAATATTATGTAGATAGTTGTATAAAATGTTAAGATTTATATATATATGCATGTGTGCATGTTAAGTCGCTTCAGTCATATCCATTTCTTTGGGACCATATGGACTCTAGGCCTCCAGGATCCTCTGTCCATGGGGTTCTCCAGGCAAAAAAAACTGGAGAGAGTTGCCATGCCCTCCTGCAGGGGATCTTCCAGACGCAGAGATGGAACCCACATCTTTAAGTCTCCTTCATTGGCAGAAGAATTCTTTACCACTAGTGCCACCTGGGAAGTGGCCCCTCCCCCAACCCCGCCGCCTCTCTCTCTCTGTCTCTCTCTGTCTCTCTCTGTCTCTCTCTGTCTCTCTCTCTCTCTCTCTCTATATATATATATATATATACTAAGAGCAATTTGAAAGAAAAGAAGATAGAATACATAGGAGGTATCATAGTAGTTGTTTTGAGTCACTGGTCAAAAGAATGTTAACATCAGGAGTGAAGAAAGGAATAGCACTGTATAATACTCCAAATATAAACATTGAATGCCTTTATATGAAGCAGAAACATTGTTTCCTAATCAGAGAGATTTGCTGTGTTGCTTCATTTTGGTTTTTATTTTATTTATATTTTTAGTAAAATTTAATGGCTTGAGAAGCTCAACCACTCCTGAATGTAATGCCCTAGGAAACAGACTCCAAAAATACACTGACCTTGTCATAACCTAAAATGTTCAGTTGAAAACTCTTCAGTTAAAACAGAACTGTACTTGCTATGTCACAGAGATACCACTAGTAATTTAAGGTAACTGTCACTTTAAAAGTAGCCATCAACTCTGTCTAAATATACATTATTTTTATATAAAAAACCTGGTATCTTCTTTCAACGTGTATTTCAAAGAAAGCTAATACAGTGAATAAGCCTTTAAAGCAAATACATTTCTCTGTTATGCTACTGTGAAAGAAAATTGTAGTCATTAGTCAAAAAAGTGAATAAAATTGGTTATGTGCTACACAGTGACCTTGATATTGATTTTTAAAAAATTCTTGTAACCTGCATGATACCAAAACAACTACTGTTCACAACCTCACCTGTATAAAGAAACTGTTTTCCATTTGAAAAACATTATACATTTCTGAGTTAAAAAAAGCGTGTATCAGCTAAGTACATTTTAGTGGTTGGGCTTATAATGAAGCTGAGACATGATATTATTACAATACAACTACATATAATTTGAGGAAAATTAATTCTTTCAAATTTATCTTAAGCTCCATGGAGTTTTTAATAAGTAGGTATGCATATGAAATTGTATTAGCAGCTTTAAATATTAACAGTTATAATAGGGACTAATGAAAGAAACATTGTCTTATGTTTATTGACTTAGTCACAAATTTTGACTAATAAGTTGTTAATGTTCATTTATTTTCCACACCTCTAGTGAAATACAGTAGAAATCCATCTAGATATTCCATCAAAATACTAGATTTTTTTAAAAAGATATTGCTTATGAGCCTCAGGCAATCTCCAGGTCTTTTTTGGTTCCTGAGGTTTCAACTGAGAAAAGTGCCAATTAGTTCCAATTTTGATGATGATATTCATGACGTGGTCTCTAATATAAAATAATTTTTGTGGGAAATTTGGTGACATGTTTCCTCAGGATACAGACAAAGACCAATATACTCAGCATTCTATAGCACTGTCTAAATGTGACATAGTCTGTCAGTGCCAACACATTTAAATAGAAAGTGAAAAAAAAAATCTTTTTATGATGGTCTCTGTAATTTCAAACATACAGTTCAAATACTTGGAAACACCTCGATGTCTGACATTTAGGGTTTATATTTGTAATTTTTGATGATAAAAATTATTGGCTATATTGACTGTGCCAAGGAAGTAAGAATCATATATTTCAATCTCCTCAGATAAAATCATATCCGGAATACTGTGTTCAGTCATTGGACCCATATTTGAGGGAGGTACTGATAAACTGAGGCATCCATAGGGCAATGACCAGAATGACGAGAACTTCATAGAAAGAGAAGAATGAACAGTGTTAATAAGAAGTTCAAATTTATGAAGAAAATGATTGGTTAGGAAAACTTTTTTTTTTTTTTTAATTTGAATTCATTGTCCTGCGGATGACACTTTAACCTGAGTCTATACAGTACAGGAAATAACTAAGACCAGTGGGTAAAATTGCTAAGAAATTCAATATGAGATAGAATTCCCTGAAAATCGTGGCTGTCTGAAATTAAAATGTGCTGTTCTTGTTAGATATCTTCAAAGAGCAGATGACACAAGTTACCTTGGAGACTATAGAGTTCATGCCTGGAGTAAAGAATTGGATGAGGAAATCTCTATAGACTTAAATGATTTTGATGTTCTGTGAATTTCATAACTGAACTATTTCCTTGTGATAAACTTTTCCCAAATGTTTCAATGTTCCAAATGTTCAAGACAGGAATCTATTAAGTTGAAACCTATGAAATTGCAAGTCTTATAGGTTCAAAGTGGATAAATAGTAGCAGTTTCAGGCAGTTTCATTTACACCCATGGTTTTCTGAAACTATGCTCTAAAACAGAATTGAGTACCCCCCCAAATATGCTATTAATCTCCTGTTTTGCTCATTTAGCAAAATTGAAGCCAAATTCAAGAGATGCCATGTGTTTCACTAGTAGTTGGATTGGTCACAAGGATGAAAAAAACAAATAAAGCTAATTGCTAATATATCAGATTACTTTTACTTAATTAAATTTCTCATAGTTGTTGGTCAAATAGAGAAGCAACAATAACTAAACCAAAAAAACACAGATTACATGCAGTTATTAAAATTCTTTAAACATTGAAGAGTAACATTGATGCTCCAATACTTTGAACACCTGATGCAAAGAGCTGAATCATTGGAAAAGACTCTCATGTTAAGAAAGATTGAAGGCAAAAGGAGAAGGGAGTGGAAGAGGATGAGATCCTTAGACAGCATCGCCAACTCAATGGACATGAATCTAAACAAACTCCAGGAGATAGAGAACGACAGGAAAACCTCGTGTTCATGGGATCACAGAATCAGACACGACTTAGTGACTGAGCAACAATATGGAAAGCACACTATATCTTTAAGGATACTGGCTCTTACGTAATAGTAAGCAGGGCACTAAAGTATAAGGATAAATGAATTTATAAGTATATTATGATAGAAGTAATTACATATAAGGAAATTAAAACTGAATAAATGAGGAGAAATTAGAGGAAAAAATAATAGTGACTCACTTTAAACACGAGTCAGGACATCTGCACTCAATCCCAACTGTCACTAATCATTTTAGTGATTCAGAGTAAGGCATGAAATCTCCCGTGGCCTGAATTAGTTCATCTATAACATGAATGGTTTGGCTTAACTAACCTCTAGATCAATCTATGCATCTGAAACCTAAAATTTGTTACTATTTGAAAATATTCAACAATCAAAACTATAGAATCTTAGTAAATGCAATCTAAGTTGAAGAAAATTTAACAAGAAATCAATTTGTTAAATTAATGGTAAAATGACTAAATTAATGGTTTAAAAAGAGTATTTAAAGGCCATATTTTTATTGATGGACTTAGTCCATGAGAGAAAAAATGTACACATAATTGTGTGTTTTTCTTTTGTATTTTGGTTAAATTCATTGCATAGACTTGGCTGAAATATCAGTTTAGTGCCTTGTTTGGTTTGTTACTGTCGTGACCTTGAGAATACTCCTTTCAGGTCTCTACAGGAACTAATTGACCTATCACTCCAGGTTCAGCGCTCTGAAATCCATCACAGTAGTTGGTGTTGAAGCAGTATTTCCAATTGGGTGCTCCTAACACATTATTGAACAACATGGCGGGGATAGGACATGTCCATTCTGGAAAGGCACATGATCTTCTAGGTGATTCTCTTGAAGAATACCAGATAGCTTTGCCAAAGTTTCCTTGAAATTTCATTGCATTCATTGTTTCCATTCAGTTTTTCTTCCTTCCTCCTCCCCCTTCATTCAGATTAGGCCTGTCTCACAATTGGACAGTCCCAGGTTCTAGTGGCCCTTACATCTTTAACCAATAGCAATATAGGTGTTTTCTCTCATAAATCTCTTGCACACGTAGTCATTTCTCAGCATCTGCTTCCTGGAAGATCTGGACTAATATGTTACTCAGATCTTTTCCATTTCATTCTGTTTGTTGTTTTCTAGTTGCTAAGTGGTATCTAACTCTTTTTGCCACTTCATGGACTGTAACCTGCCAGAATCTACCTGCAATGCAGGAGATGTGGGTTCATTCAGTTTGCTGCTGCTGCTGCTGCTAAGTTGCTTCAGTCGTGTCCAACTCTGAGCAACCCCAAAGACAGAAGCCCACCAGGCTCCCCTGTCCCTGGGATTCTCCAGGCAAGAACACTGGAGTGGGTTGCCATTTCCTTCTCGAATGCAGGAAAGTGGAAAGCGAAAGCGAAGTCGCTCAGTCGTGTCTGACTCTTAGAGACCCCATGGGCTGCAGCCCACCAGGCTCTGCCGTCCATGGGATTTTCCAGGAAAGAGTACTGGAGTGGGGTGCCATCGCCTTCTCTGTCATTCAGTTTACTCATCTATAAATTGGAGATAATAATACCTAATTTATTTGGTTAGTATGAAAACTATATGATCTCATAAATGAAAATATGGCATTTTGCTTATACAATGCTACTGCTAAGTCACTTCAGTCGTGTCCGACTCTGTGCAATCCCATGGACGGCAGCCCACCAGGCTCCCCCACCCCTGGGATTCTCCAGGCAAGAACACTGGAGTGGGTTGCCATTTCCTTCTCCAATGCAAGAAAGTGGAAAGTGAAAATTGAAAGTGAAGTCGCTCAGTTATGTCCGACTCTTAGCTACCCCATGGGCTGCAGCCCACCAGGCTCTGCCGTCCATGGGATTTTCCAGGCAAGTGTACTGGAGTGGGATGCCATTGCCTTCTCCTATACAATGCTAGTGTCTGTTATTACTCTCTAGCCAAATCAGACAGCTAAGTTATTTGGTCTCACCACTCTTATTCACATTGTGCCCTCAAATTAAATTACCCTCTCTATCTACAAATAGCTAATTCCTACATCATTTATTAGAACAATTGTTAAGGCCATCTCTTTCATGAAATTTTAAAATGTATTTTTTTTCTTCTTCAAAACTGTTAGTACACTTAAAATATTTTTTTTTCTTTAATGATTACCCTTTATTTTTCAACTGCCTCATTCTGTATGGAAAATATAATTGGGTCTGGGTTTCTCTCTCACCCATATTTGCATTTCTGAGGATCTGGAACCCAAGGTATCAATAAATGTTAGTTAAATGTTTTAAGTTTGTTTTCTGGTAGTCAGGGGTCATATCAAGCAGAAATTCACCATAGAAAAGTTTGTTTTTTCTGTCAAGTACAGTGAGAAACCATTTATAGATCTAAGTATGCATTGACAGAACAGGAAGTGTGTTTTATATTGATTACCATGGATACTCTGTGAAGATATTGGGGTTGAGATTTAAGGTCTGTTCTGAAACAGAATGCTGTATTTGTTGTACCAAAGATTTACAGTGTGCTTTACCTATTACCACTGTACATTACTAATCATGCCTTTTATCTCTTTAAAAGCAGTCTCTCCATTATTTTTCAGCATCAATAATGAACCCCTAAGGTAAATTGTGCTATTAAACTGATGAGAAGTACTTTAGGGTCTCAGGAAATAATGACCTTTCCCATATTTAACTCACATCTGTAACTGGGATGCTGGGAAATCAATTCAGACTGGGAGTAGCAGAGATTAGGTGATAGAAATATAATGGGAGATCCTCCTCCCCACACCCTGGCCTGGCCTGATAAATGCCATATGGAAAAAAAAATAACTTACATGATTTATTCCCTTTTCCAAAAACCTACAGGATTTGTCTATTGTTTGCTGAACACGAAAGAAATATCAGGCACAGGTATATGGTGGTTGGCTTCAGAGATTCTGGTATTTGTTTTAAATACTGTAACATCATTATTTGAATGGATGTGGATTCTTAGACTATCAAACATGAAGGAATACGAATATAAGACATATTCCAAAACTAAGCCTAAATGACACTGTCTCAGATTATCTATGGTTCTTATCCCCTCCATTAGCGCAAGTAATCGAGTGTTTGAATTTGAAAGTGTAAGTTTATCTCATTGTTCCATTATAGGTAATAAAAGTGACCTATGTGAGGATATTAGATTAGCGGTTTTACTTAGTATTCACCTTATGCTTAGAAGGTGTGAAATTGTTAACTCATTCAAATTAAGTCATTATCCAGCTATGTAACAAATAGACTTGTGCTTATAAAGCTTAACTAAGCAGGTGCAGAGGGAAAGGAACAGCTCCATCAAATGCTTCAGAAGACCCTTTCTACTGCTGTTCTTTATTTTTACGTCTCATTAAGAGCAGTATTAACTATCACATACTGCTCATATAGGGAAAATTGGAAGATATTAAGCATCCTGAATAACCCTCAAAAATATTTTAGTACAAGGATGAGTTGGTGTTTTTTGTTTGTTTGCTTTTTAATCTTAGCCTCATGTCATCTTCTGGTTGCTAATAGGTAGACAAATGAGGAATTTGGGTATATTAATTTGCTAGAGGTGCTATAACAAAATACCATGAACTCAGTTGCTTAAACAGAAGAAATTAATTTTCACACAATTCTGGAAGGGTTGGTTTCTTCTGAGACTTCTCATCATGCATTGCAGATGCCTACTTTCTCAGTGTCCTCAGGTCTGTTTGTTTTCTCCATCCTAATCTCTTTTTGTTATAAGTACACCAATTATATTTGATTAAGGCCCACCTATATTTTTACCTTAATTACCTCTTTAAAAACTGTATCTACAAATCCAGTCACATCTTGAATTACTAGGGGCTAGGATTTAAACCGGTGAATTTGGGAGATCACAATCCAGTAGTCGTGTATGGATATAAGAGTTGGATCATAAAGTAGGCTGAGCACCAAAGAATTGATGCTTTTGAACTGTGGTGTTGGAGAAGACTCTTGAGAGTCCCTTGGACTGCAAGGAGATCAAACCAGTCAATCCTAAAGGAAATTAACCTGACTGTTCATTGGAAGGAGTGATGCTGAAGTTGAAGTTCCAATACTTGACCACTTGATGCAAAGAGCTGACTCATTAGGAAAGACCCTGCTGCTGGGAAAGACTGAAGACAGGAGGACAAGATGGTTGCACGGCATCACCAGCTCAGTGTATATGAGTTTGAGCAAGCTCTGGGAGATGGTTAAGGACAGGAAAACCTGGCATGCTGAAGTCTATGGGGTTGCAAAAATTCGGACAGTACTGAGCGAGTGAACAACAATTTGACTCATAAAATCTGGGAAATTTTTTTTTAATCTATGAATTGCATATTTTTCTTTATTTGAGAAATATCCTTAATTCATATGAGGGAGAGGCTATATAGTGAAATCACTTATAATAATTCTGTATCCCATCTTTGGATTTCTAGAGCTACTTGCTTTTCTAATTTCTAGTGAGTTATGCAGTCTGTATTTAAACATGGAATAATCAAAACAGACCAAGTAAGAAAAAAAGAAAATGGTGAGTATAAGAAAAGAAAGGAAAATGAGTTCAGGGATGGTCAAACACAGATCAGGACTTCTAAGATATTACAGTCAGTATCTCTGTGGGTTTTATCTAGGGGATCTTCCCAACCCAGGGATCGAACCCACGTTTCCTGCATTGCAGGTGGATTCTTAACCACTGAGTCACCAGGGACATCTGCTATATTATTTTAGGAAATTGCAAAGTAAAACAACATGAGCCACCATTACACACTCTTAAGAAAACTAAAACCAAAAACACTGACCTTGCCAAATGCTAGCCAAGATGTGAAATAGCAAAAGCTCTCATTAATTGCTGGTAGGAATGCCAATATTATAGCTACTTTGGAAGCCAAGTTGGCCTTTTCTTACAAAGCTAAACACAGATTTACCAAATAACACAGTGATTGCACCTATATATTTACCAAAATAATTTAGTAGTTTATGGTACATTAAAACTTATGTACCAGTGTTTATTCATAATTGCTGAATATTGTAAGCAAACAAGATGTCTTTCAATAGGTAATGTATAAGCTGTGATACAGCCATATAATGGCATATAATTCTACACTGAGAAGATGTGAGCTATCAAGCCACAAAAGAGGTGGACAAAACGTTAAGTACATCTTACTAAGCAAAAGAAGCTAGACTGAAAAGGCTACTGTTGTCGTTCAGTCACTCAGTCATGTCCGACTCTTCATGACCCTATGGACTGCAGTAGGCCAGGATGCCCTGTCCTTCACTGTTTCCCAAGGTCTGCTCAAACTCATGTCTGTCAAGTCAGTGATGCCATCCAACCATCTCATCCTCTTTGTCCCATTCTCCTCTTGCCTTCAGTCTTTCCCAGCACCAGTCTTTTCCAATGACCTGACACTTAACACCAAGTGACAAAAGTATTGGAGCTTCAGCTTCAGCATCAGTCCTTCTAATGACTATTCAGGGTTGATTTCATTCAGGATTGACTGGTTTTTATCTTTTTGCTATCCAAGAGACTCTCAAGAGTCTTCTCCAGATCACAATTTGAAAGCATTAAGTCTTAGATGCTCAACCTTCTTTATGTTTCAACTCACATCAGTACATAACTACTGGAAAAATGATAGCTTTAACTAGACAGACTTTTGTCACAATGTGATATCTCTGTCTTTTAATACACTTGGTTTCTCATAGTTTTTTCTTCCTAGGAGCAAGTGTCTTTTAAGTTCATGGTTGCAGTCACCATCCATATTTGTTTGGCAGCCTGAGAAAACAAACTCTGTCACTGTTTCCCTTGTTTCCCCATCCATTTGCCATGAAGTGATGGTACTGGATGCCATGATCTTGGTTTTGAATGTTGAGTTTTAAGATAGCTTTTTCACTCCTCTGTCACCCACATCAAGAGAGTCTTTAGTTCTTTGATTTCTTCCATTAGAGTATTATTATCTGCATATCTGAGGTTGTTGATATTTCTCCTGGCAATCTTGATTCCAGCTTGTATATCAAAGTCATCAGTTCTTTGGCCCTCAGCTTTTTGTATTGTCCAGCTCTCACATCTGTACATGAATACTGTAAAAGCCATAGCTTTGACCATATGGATCTTTGTCAGCAAAGTAATGTCTCTGCTTTTTAACACACTGTCTAGGTTTGTCTTATCTTTTCTTTGAAGGAGCAAGTGTCTTTTAATTTCATGGCTGTAGTCACCATTTGCAGTGATTTTGGAGTCCAAGAAAATAAAGTCTGTCACTGTTATCATTGTTTTACCATCTATTTGCCAATAAGTGATGAGACCGGATGCAATGATCTTCCTTTTTTGAATGTTGAGTTTTAAGTCAGCTTTGTCACTCTCCTCTTTCACCTTTATCAAAAAGCTCTTTAATTCCTCTTCACTTTCTTCCCTTAAGGTGGTATAATCTGCCTACCTGAGCTTATTAATATTTCTCCCAGCAATCTTGATTTCCACTTGTGCTTCATCCAGCCTGGCATTTTGAATGCTGTATTCTCCACATCAGTTAAATAAGCAAGATGACAAGATACAGGTTATATTGTGAAAGTTCATATAGTGAAAAGGCTATACACTATCTATATCCAATTATATGGTATTCTGAAATAGGCAAAACTATGATAGAGACGGTAAAAAGACTAGTAGTTGCCAAGGGTTTAGAGAGAGGGAAGAATGGCAGAATACATAGGATATGGGAAATGCATAGGTCATTGAAACTATTCTGTATAATACCATAATAGTGGTTATGTGACATTACATATTTATTAAAATCCATCAACCCTTTACAATACATGGGGTGAACCCTGTTGTAAACTATATAATAGGTGAAATATTTTGTTAGCTCTGAAACTAAAAATATAAACTATCACTTTATGTTTGTAAAAAAAAATGTGTACATTTCTGTGCTATGGACATGAAAGTTGCAAACTGCTTTACAGAAGAATGTAATCTGCCCCGTGTGTTGCAGACATCTTAAAGTGCCTAAAAACAAAGGACATGTAGTAAATACTGACCAGTGATGGTAATTTATATTATCTAGAACTGTCCTCAGGAACAGCAATTTCAGGGTTTTTGCCATTGCAAACATGTTCAATTGAAAATAATAAACTGTTAACTCTGTGGATGGAAAGTGAGCTGTTCCTGCTAACTGAATAAAATATAACAGTGGAATAAAATTATTCAGTGGAATAATTGAAAAACTAGTCTGAACTAATGAGCTCTATCTGTGTGGTAGCCACTGGATATGACAATCATGTTGCCATTTTCTCTCTTAAAAATTGATTCTCTGGTTTCAGTTATTATTAGTGGCTTCTATCAATCTGTCTCCATCTCTTTCTCTCATTCTCCTTATTGTACAATCTACAAAAAAGTGAGATGGAGGCCAAATCTCTGAAATGAAAAAATAGTCACATCCCACTTTGAGAGGAAATCAAATATAGAATATTTCATGTGAGTGGCTCTTTGATATTTCCACTGTAATAAGACTGAACATTTTCTGACCACAATAATTTGTTATATTGCTTTTTGATCAGCAGATTCTTGCCATCATGGAAGTTTGAGTGACATTTGACCTCCTGGGACCTCTGTGCCTTGGAGTCTATGTTCAAGTGATAAAACATTTGTAGTGCAACTCTAAATTCTATTTAGTGATTAATTCTAATGGAATGGGATAAAAGGAAACCACCCAAATGATGTCTTTCAGAAGCTGATCCTAAGTCTCCACACTGTAATTTGGTGTGAGATTTATCAATGTCTAGAATAATAAACTGCAAAACACAAAATTGATATGCTATTAAAAGCAATATATTTTATTCAATTTGCTCTTATTTTAATAATTCACATAATATTTATAGGCATTAATTTTAACACATATTTTATTATAATATCATTAATGTCTTCAAAATTATATTAAAATTTCATTGTAATTTCATTACAAATATATGTTATTTTGCATACCATCCCACAATGGTAAAATTCTTTAATTTCTTGATATAATTCTACAGACATTTCCCTTTCCCTCCTCTTTTGCTTTCTTTGCCTCTGTAACAATATCTCATTATTTTTTTGGTGGGTAATTAGTGATATAAGAGGGTATAGTGGACTTTTGAAAGTCGATCCTGTAGGCAATCATGCTGGTAGCTCTTTTTTACTCTGGGTAGATTTTGCTAGATTGTCCTTGTAGATTCTCCTGGGTAAACTGACCTGCATCAGCTGTTATCTGCTCTCCAGCCACATCAGGTTCTACTGCTACCCTGCTGTCACCCAGTTGACACCTGGCTGGCATTGGGAGGTCTCTGTTGTTATGCTGCCTCACAATATTTTTCAGGATAGATGATTTATTCCCTGGGCATAGTGGGAGAGAAAAAGTACAACTCAGAATTGACTTAGGTAATAATTTATCTATAGTAGCACTCACTCCTATTGAACTCCCTACTGCTATTCCCTACAAAGGATTAAACACCTCTCTCATCTCAGGTGTTCTTACATATATTAATTATTGGAATTATTATTCTTTCTCACTTCTGTAACATTTCTTACAAGTGAGAGAGAGTTTAAGATGTCCTTTCTAGGCATAACTAATTATACAAGGTGAGCAGAATAATTGAATAAAACTATCTTTTTTGCTGGATATTTTTTGTTTCATAATTATATTAAAATATTTCACTCACATAGTTTTTAAAGCTTACTTTTAAAGGATATTTATAATGATTAAGTTTATTGCAAAATATGAAAATAGTTGTGTTTACCACTTAAGTGTGCTCTTTCTCTACACACATATTGATGTATTTCTAAGTACTGATAGATTTCAAAGTATTGATGGATTCTGTGTGAGAAAAGTCACTGATGAGGTTGATATAAGTGTAATTGAGGATCTCAGCTGATACAGAACTCCTTCCCAGGAAGGGCTATAGAAACAAGCAATAGATAATCTCTTCTCTTAGGAGATGAACTTTTTGCAAGCATGAACAATTAAAACTGTGAACTAGACTCTAAGCAACTCCAGATATTTATATAGAATCTAATATTTTAAGTAGGCCCTTAAGCACTATTTTTGAGTGCATAGCTAATATTTATAAAACAAGTTTTAATTAAGGCCACTATAGCCATTTTGAGGCTTAGCACTGTTAGTTTCCCCAAGGACACAAAAATACCAAAGGTCAGAGAGTAGAATTCAAACTCAGGCCCAATTCCAGAGCATCACAGCTCTTAACTACTAGACCAGACAGAATAAAGAAAATGCAGAAGGGTGAAATCAACTCCTACTGATAATTATGAATATCTATTAGGTTTAAATATACCTGCATGTATTAGAAACATACTTAAATAACACACCATTTCAGTGATTTGTGGTTTAAAAGTAACCTCTAAGAAATAGTAATTTACTTATGAATACATTTCCATTTTACAAATAAGGGTGCTGCTGCTGCTAAGTTGCTTCAGTCGTGTCCCACTCTGTGTGACCCCATAGATGGCAGCTCACCAGGCTCCTCCGTCCATGGGATTTTCCAGGCAAGAGTACTGGAGTGGGGTGCCATTGCCTTCTCCAATGCATGAAAGTGAAAAGTGAAATTGAAGTCGCTCAGTGGTGTCCGACTCTTAGCGACCCCATGGACTGCAGCCCACCAGGCTCCTCCATCCATGGGATTTTCCAGGCAAGAACACTGGAGCTTGGGTTGCCATTTCCTTCTCCAATGCATGAAAGTGAAAAGTGAAAGTGAAGTCGCTCAGTCGTGTCCGACTCTTAGCGACCCCATGGACTGCAGCCCAGGAGGCTCCTCTGTCCATGGGATTTTCCAGGCAAGAGTACTGGAGTGGGGCGCCATTGCCTTCTCCTCAAAATGTTTATCTGTGTTCCCTTACAGTGATGACAACTTTTCATTCTATACATATAATGGAAAAATTGAACAGATTTAAAAAACATCTCACAACCTAACAACTAAAAAGCTTTTCTGATTGTTTAAATTAATTTCAACATAATAACCATGTATATAATAGTACAAGTTCAGGATAATTGCTTACCACCTTAATTCTCTCTCTCTCACTTGTCTCTCTCTCTCTTTTACTTTTTTTTTCATTTTTTTGAAACCTTGTGCTTCTTAAAAACTAAAGTGGAAATGGCAATTTCCTGGCAGTCCAGTGATTAGAAATCTGTTCTTTCAGTTTTGAGGGCCTGGCTTCAATCCCTGGTCTAAGATCCCAAAGCTGCTTGGTGTGGCCAAAAAAACAAAACCAACAAACAAAATTAAGTACATGAGTTTGAGTAAGTTCCGGGAGCTGGTGATGGACAGGGAAGCCTAGCGTGCTACAGTCCATGGGATCACAGAGTCAGACATGACTGAGTGAGTGAACTGAAAATATCAAGACATCAAATTTTATGTTTTCATGTACTAAGCCTTTTATAAACATGAGGTAAAGGCATATTTTATGGTGGAGTGTTTTGGGAGCTTTTGAAAATTCTGGTCTTTAATGATCAGTATAGTTATTTGAGAAGTGATTAATGTTACATAATTAGTTACTATTCTTTGGATCTTTTCTTTTTTTGGAAAATACTTTGGGTTCTAATATTAGTCCCAGTGTTTACTACCACTGTTGTTTATTTTCTTAATTTGAAAATAGGAATGATAACATCTCTTGTTATTGTCAGAATTAACTGCAATGGAGTTTATGAAAATCTTCTGGCATGGCATATCATAAGTTCAAGAAATGTAGCTGTTTTTCTAAAAAATAAAAATCTATTGATTTTTATTAGTGCTAAAATAAAATATTGTGTTAATATTTAGATGAGAGAAAATAAACCTCTAACTCTCTAGAATTTACCTTAAAAACATACCAGTTTGTCAAAATTTACTTTCTAGGAGGGTGTAGAACCCTCATTTTAATGGATATGCATTAAACTAATCATTTCTGTAGGTTATTTTTCACTTGTTATGTCAAATTTTGTATTTTTCAGCTCAAACCATTCTCATCATTTTAACACTTATTTATGGTATGAACAAATAAATGGTATAGGAAGTATTCTGGAAAGCAAATAGTGTGGTCTCAGACCAGTGAAGGATAGAAACTTGCAGTGGTTCACCTTCCAGAGGCTAGAGAAGTGAAGTTTTAACTTCCCTTGGGATTACCTGTCTTTCCTTGAGTGTAGGGAAGGGCCCAAAGGGAAAAGTCAGCTAGCCCACTCAACAGCTTAAATGACAGTGAACAAATGCTCGACTAGAATATTTGTTTTAATGAAGTAATTTAATAAAATATTGTCTAAGGTAATGCGTTTGAAACATTAAGATACTTTGTTCAGGTGACAAAGTTGATTATTTCCTGCCAAAACTATTTTTTTTCAAGGAAGTTGACATAGAAAAGAAAACCTTCCTAAAATCTTAACACTATAAAATCCTTAAAATGTAATTGACTTTCAAAATTGTCCTATAAATAGCTATATATATATATATATATATATGTATATCTCAAATTACAAGGCAATAAGGAATGTCCTTTTATATCATAATGTATGCTCTGTGAGTGTAACAAAACATTAAGCATTTTTAATACTAATCGTTATCTTTCTTTCTTCCCTGTCTCTCTTATAGGTGAGTAACTGAAGGTTAAAATCAGAATTCCTGGATATGAAGTATTATATGCTTTTTTATTGGTGTCCTGTGGGTAAGTAAAGAAACAAACTTGACTTAAGCACTGGATTGAATGCTGAATCATGCAAAAATATAAATTAATGAGTTGTGGCACTTTATCACTGAAGGTCATGACCAGATATTTAAAACCTATTTAAGTTAGACCCATGACTACTGAGGGAGTGAATATTTTCTATTTTCTAAGTTTTAAAACTGCGTCATTCCAAACTAGCACATAAGTAAATTAGGGTGTTTTATATTTGAATACCCATGACTTGTTGTGACGTATCTTGCATCAGTGGATGTTACCTCAGATGGAAGATTTTTTGGAAAACCATAAATGGGGATGTGATTTTGACTGTTTCACCAATTAACACTGATTAGTCTACATAAAAATTGTGGGAAAAATTATATTAAGTCTATAAATAAAGACTGCTTTACTAAGAAGCCTTTAGAATTTAGATTTTTAATCTTGGAAATATGATGGATCTTATTTTTAAACCAATATAATATTAAATATAAATCAAATGAAAAATGTTTAAGAACAAAGATTTTAAGAGAAATGAATGAATCATTTTATTCTTAAAATTTTATGAGAAAAAAACATTATTTTATTAGGAGATTTTGTAGAATTAGGGAATTATTTTCTTTTGAAGTCATTTTTTAACAAATACTAATTTGGTCTAAGATACAAAAAGTATTTTAAATAAGTGACTCTTCAAGAATCATTTCAAAAAAAAAAAAAGAATCATTTCAAAAGACAAAACAGCTTTTACAGTAAAACTCAAATGTCAGGGAAGTCTTCTTTATTACAGATTAATTGCATTGATGGAGGTTATTAGTGCACATTGAGATTTATGAGCTGAAAATCTACTTTAAAAATTAAAGAATCAGTACCTTTAAGATTTGATTGTAGCATTAATATATTATATTATTTAAAGAATATATTCCAGAGAAATATATATCAGAGAAATCTTTACCGTGTGGTTAGATGAGATTTCTAACCTGATTGCATGAAGCCATTTTGTAAGGAATTTTTTCTTCTCCGTGTCTTTATCTGCCTCTGGTTTACCAGCATTCATAAAATGTGATATTAGTTTTGTTAGCAAATTTAAGGGTACTACGATGATAAATATTTTAGGTAAAAGTTTAAATAACTTTTTAATGTTGTTATTTTATTGAATATATTGTTATACCTGGAAGTAGATAGAGGGTAACTAAATAATGTTTATCTCTAGATTTACCTTTATGACTTGATGTATCTGGCATATTTTTTTTAAACATTGAAAAGGTTATTTTTGGAAATGATCTACTTAGGATTATGTATTTACTATAGTTTGTGAAAATTATCTCTAAAAACCATAAAAATTGCTTCAACAAAATGTGTATTTGTACATTATATCCCAACTTTTGACATAATGGTTTCTGTCTATAAAATATTTACTTAAACCAACCTCAGTAATATATTCAATCTCATCAGACTTGGTTGATGGCTCTGATTTTGAAGGCATTTATATGAGAAAATGAATGATCCGGGGCTATTTGTAATATGGAAGCTGTGTTTGAGTTTGGTACAGCATGCTCAATGGGGCAAAATTACTAGGTAGTTCTGAGAATAAGCTGTTTCAAAATTCTGCTTATTTTCTCAGACTGTGAGAATATCTAGTAGAAAATTTTTGTTTTGGGAGATATACACACCTATTATTTCAGAATTTGTCATCATTTTAATGTGCTCACAATATTTATTTATAAACACTTGGGTCTAAAGCATAAAAATCAAATGAAGTAGTATACATTTTGAACATATATAAAAGTAAATGCTGTGGTTTAACCCTTATATTATTTGAGAATTAGTTCCTAGACATCCATGTGTTTTATTAGAAATGTATAGATTTAACTTACTCTTGAAATTGACAGAAAAATAGCAATAAAATTTTATTAAGCATAATAAACTTGAGTATGACCTCCATGTAACATCAGCAAAAGTTCAGTGCTTGAGAATAAGAGAATATTAGAAAGTAGATTAGCCTAGATGATGAGGGCACAGGCATTCATTATTGAGAAAATACAGGATATGGCTTTGATTTCAGAGAAGATTCTGGCTTTGTGAAAATATTTACTCTGGAGAAAATTACACTAGACACATATTTTTAAAAGAAAGCTTAAAGTTGAAATGTAATAATCAGGAGAATTTAGATTCCTAAAATATTTTTTCATCAATTAAAATAAAATTTTCAATCAAAATGAACTTGGCTTATGAAATCGACCCTTAGGATAATATCAACCAGTGATGTTATTTATTGTTTAAGAATGAGCAGTAATCATAGCTTAAATGTTCAGTTAGTGAACAAAACATAGGTGATAAGATAATTTAGGTTAATAATATCACTAGATAATATCACTAAAACTTGAAAGATAATTTATCTTTTGGCACATGTAGATTATCAAACAGGATATTCATTTTAAAATATGGAGGAAAAGCTAAAGTCATGTCCTCTATGCAGAACTAACATACAATAAATTTACTTGAAAATATTCACAATCCAGTCTCCCTCTCTATATCTTTGAGAGTCTTGTGAAAGGTGATTCAGTTGATAATAATAGGACAGCTGCATGCCCACTATAACATCCCTTTGTTTTTTCTTTTCCTGTTTAGTTAAGGAAATCAAAATTCAATATAAATGTTTCTTATATAGGGAATCAGAAGAGTCTTTATGTAAAGATTTTTCTAAATATTCTCATGAAGTAGTATAAATTTCTGTGGTATAAAATTTTTTTATATGGACTTCTTTACTACCTAGATAAAGATATGTTATAGGAAATCAAATTACTATAAGTTCTCCATTTTTTTTTCCTGTTAAGTTGCAGGCATTTCTTTTTGCTGTTACACTTGCTCGGGATTTTGTTGTTGTTTGTTTCTTGTTTTTAATATGGAGGGTGTTGTGTTTTCATAAAGGTTAAAAGTATTGTATTGCTATATAATCTCCATTTTGAAAAAGCTTGATTTTATTCTGAAAATATAAAACATTGTTTAAAGAAACATCATGAAATACATTTCTTAGGTTTACAAAAATATATTTATTTTATTGAGCCTTTAAACCATGCATTAAGACTACCACATATCTGTGAAAGTGAGTCACTCAGTCGTGTCCGACTCTTTGTGACTCTAAGGACTACACAGTACATGGAATTCTTCAGGCCAGAATACTGGAGTGGGTAACCTTTCCCTTCTCCAAGGGATCTTCCCAACTCAGGGATCAAACTCCAGTCTCCCACATTGCAGGCATATTCTTTACCAGCTGAGCCACAAGGGAAGCCCATAGTGAAAGTGAAAGTGAAAGTCTCTCAGTCTTGTCTGACTCTTTCACATATTTGTAGAAAAGCAGAATTGAAAATTCACGCAGCCACTATAGAATAGAGATTTGCCATATGATCCAGCAATTTCATGTCTAGGTATTGACCTGAAAAAGGCAGAAGTACTATTTTAAAAAGATATATGCACAGCAGTGTCCACTGCAGCATTATTTACAATAGCCAAGATTTAGAAGTCACCTTAATATCAAGGGATGGAAGGATGGATAAAAAAGAAGTGGTACATATGCACAATGGAATATTACTCAGCCATCAAAAGTGTTATTTTGCCTTTTGTGACAAGATGGATGGGTGTAGATAATAGTATGCTAAGTGAAATAAGTTCAGTCACTCAGTCATGTCTGACTCTCTGCGACCACATGGACTGCAGCATGCCAGGCTTCCCTGTCCATCATCAACTCCCAGGTTTACTCAAACTCATGTCCATTGAGTCGGGGATGCCATCCAACCATCTCATCTTCTGTCATCCCCTTCTCCTCTTGCCTTCAATCTTTCCCAGCATCAGGGTCTTTTCCAATGAGTCAGCTCTTCACATCAGGTGGCCAAAGTATTGCAGTTTCAGCTTCAACATCAATCCTTCCAATAAACATTCAGGATTAATTTCCTTTACGATGGACTGGTTGGATTTCCTTGTAGTCCAAGGGACTCTCAAGAGTCTTCTCCAACACCACAGTTCAAAAGCATCTCAATTCTTCAGCACTCAGCTTTCTCTATAGTCCAATTCTCACATCCATACATGACTACTGGAAAAACCATAGCCTTGACTAGACGGACCTTTGTTGGCAAAGTAATGTCTTTGCTTTTTAATATGCTGTGTAGGCTGGTCATAATTTTTCTTCCAAGCAGCAACCGTCTTTTAATTTAATGGCTGCAGTCACCATATGCAGTGATTTTGGAGCCCAAGAAAATAAAGCCTGTCACTGTTTCCACTGTTTCCGCATCTATTTCCCATGAAGTGATGGGAACAAATGCCATGATCTTAGTTTTCTGAATGGTGAGCTTTAAGCCAACTTTCTCACTCTCCTCTTTCACTTTCATTAAGAGGCTCTTTAGTTCGTCTTCGTTTTCTGCCTTAAGGTGGTGTCATCTGCATATCTGAGGATATTATTTCTCCTAGCAATCTTGATTCCAGCTTGTGCTTCATCCTGCCCTGCGTTTCTCATGATGTACTCTGCATATGAGTTAACTAAGCAGGGTGACAATATACAGCCTTGACATACTCCTTCTCCTATCTGGAATCAGTCTGTTGTTCCATCTCCAGTTCTAACTGTGGCTTTCTGACCTGCATATGTATTTCTCAAGAGGCACATCAGGTGGTCTGGTATTCCCATCTCCTTGAGAATTTTCCAGTTTACTGTGATCCACACAGTCAAAGGCTTTGGTATAGTCAATAAAGTAGAAATAGATGTTTTTCTGGAACTCTTGATGATCGAGCAGATGTTGGCAATTTGATCTCTGGTTCCTCTGCCTTTTCTAAATCCATCTTGAGCATCTGGAATTTCATGGTTCATGTATTGTTGAAGCCTGGCTTTGAGAGTTTCAAGTATTAATATGCTAGAGTGTGAGATGAGTGTAATTGTGTGGTAGTTTCAGCATTCTCTGGCCTTGCCTTTCTTAGTGATTGGAATGATAACTGACCTTTTCCAGTCCTGTGGCCACTGCTGAGTTTTCCAAATCTGCTGGCATATTGAGGGCAGCCCTTTCACAGCATCATCTTTTAGCATTTGAAATAGCTCAACTGGAATTCCATCACCTCCACTACTTTTCTTCATAGTGATGCTTCCTAAGGCCCTCTTGACTTATTCCAGGATGTTTGGCTCTAGGTGTGATCACACCATCACAGTATCTGGGTCATGAAGATCTTTTTTTGTACAGTTCTGTGTATTCTTGCCACCTCTTCTTAATATCTTCTGCTTCTGTTAGGTCCATAACATTTCTGTCCTTTATTGAGCCCATTTTTGCATGAAGTGTTCCCTTCGTATCACTAATTTTCTTGAAGAGATCTCTAGTCTTTCCCATTGTATTGCTTTCCTCTATTTCTTTTCATTGCTCACTTAGGAAGGCTTTCTTATCTCTGCTTGCTCTTCTTTGGAACTCTGCATTCAAATGTGTATAGCTTTCCTTTACTCCTTTGCTTTTTGCTACTCTTCTTTTCACAGCTATTTGTAAGGCCTCCTCACACAGCCATTTTGCTTTTTTTCCATTTCTCTTTCTTGGGGAGGGTCTTGCTACCTGTCTCCTGTACAATGTCACTAACATCCGTCCATAATTCATCAGGTACTCTGTCTATCAAATCTAGTCCCTTAAATCTATTTGTAACTTCCACTGTATAATCATTAGGGATTTGTTTTAGGTCATAACTGAATAGTCTAGTGGTTTTCCCTACTTTCTCCAATTTCAGTCTGAATTTGGCAATAAGAAGTTCATGATCTGAGCCACAGTCAGTTCCTGGTCTTGTTTTTGCTGACAGTATAGAGCTTCTCCATCTTTGGCTGCAAAGAATATAATTAATCTGATTTTGCTGTTGACAATCTGGTGATGTCCATGTGTAGAGTCTTCTCCTGTGCTGTTGGAAGAGGGTGTTTGCTATGACCAGTGTGTTCTCTTGGCAGAACTCAGTTAGCCTTTGCCCTGCTTCATTTTGTACTCCAAGGCCAAATTTGCCTGTTACTCCAAGTGTTTCTTGACTTCCTACTTTTGCATTCCAGTCCCCTATAATGAAAAGGACATCTTTTTTGGGTGTTAATTCTAGAAGGTCTTGTAGGTCTTCATAGAAGCATTCAACTTCAGCTTCTTCAGTGTTGCTGGTTGGGGCATAGACTTGGATTACCATGATATTGAATGGTTTGCTTTGGAAATGAACAGAGATCCTTCCGTCATTTTTGAGACTGCATCCAAGTACTGCATTTTGGACTCTTTTGTTGCCTGTGATAGCTACTCCATTTCTTCTAAGGGATTCTGGCCCACAACAGTAGATATAATGGTCATCTGAGTTAAATTCACCCATTCCAGTCCACTTTTTCATTTAAGTGAAATAAGTTAGAGAAAGAGAAGTAAAATATGATCTCATTTATATATGGAATTTAAGAATCAAAAAAAAATGACAAATTCATGGGAAAAAAAAAGAACAAAGAAGTGCTGGGGTAAATTTGGATAGGAAGGAGGGAAGTGAAGTAGGTAGAGAGGATTAAGAGGTACAGACATATAGTTATAAAGTAAACAAACCACAGGGTTATACAGTAGGGCATAAGGGATATGGTCTATAATATTATAATAATTTAGTATTACAGTATTAGGGACTAGTGGTTACCAGAGTTATTGTGGTGATCACTTCATAATGTATGCAAGTGTCAGATCGTTGTGTAGTACATCTGAAACTAACATAACACTGTATATCAACTGTTTAAATTAAAAAAGATTAACACATATCTTTTAAAGATATTCATATAAGAAATAATTAAATTATAAAATACTGAACAAATTTTGAAAAGATGAAAACTTATTAGGGGTCTTTTGATATTGGGTTTTTCACCCTCTGAATTTTGAATTGATTCTTTACCTCAGGAGAGGCCTGGGTTTTAACATTATATTATCATTGTAGATATATTTGTAAATGTATTCATTATTTTTGGGTCATAAAGTTAAACCCTACATAAACTTTTACATAATTCTACTTCTGACACTTTAAATCTAGGTGCCCATTCACAAAAAATATTATTGTTAGTGATAATATTATTCCAATTCTCCTATAGTTATTATTTTTTTAATTTCCCTAGAGATTCAATTCATTATGTGTAATTCTTCATAAGATCTGAAATTACTACATACCAATAACTTCATTTTATTTTGAATAGAATCAAAACAGGTGATCAAACATTACTTTATAAATGAAAGAAAATAACTCAAGTATTGGTTTATTGAAACATCAATTGTAAGACTAAAATGAAAAAAAGGAAATGTACCCATTTAGAAATAAAAATGGTCTTTGTCACTCAAATTCACAAATAAACATATAATTAGATTTTGAGTTAAAAAAAAATAAATCGAATTAAACAGATAAGCTTTCTCTTCTAAAATATTTATATTATTTCTACCGCATTTCAGTAGTGTTCAGTTCAGTTCAGTCTGTCAATCATGTCTGACTCTCTGTGACCCCATTGACTGCAGCACGCCAGGCCTCTCTGACCATCACCAACTCCTGGAGTTTATTCAATCTCATGTCCATTGAGTCGGTGATGGCATCCAACCATCTCATCCTCTGTCATCCCCTTCTCCTCCTGCCCTCAATCTTTACCAGCATCAGGATCTTTTCAAATGAGTCAGCTCTTTGCATCAGGTGGCCAAAGTACTGGAGTTTCAGCTTCAGCATCAGTCCTTCCAATGAACATCTAAGACTGATCTCCTTTAGGATGGACTGGTTGGATCTCCTTCCAGTCCAAGGGACTCTCAAAAGTCTTCTCCAACACCACAGTTCCAAAGAATGAATTCTTTGGTGCTCAGCTTTCTTTACAGTCCAACTCTCACATCCATACATGACTACTGGAAAATCAGTAGCATTACACATATTTTAAGTAGTTAGTATCAAATATTTATGAATGATTTGCTTAATGAATATATTGTAGGTTCTAGATGTTCAGTGAAAAATACAAGGCAGTATATATTTACAGTCTGATGTGTCTTATTCTTATAAAATTTCTTGAATTCTCATCAGGAATGTGAGATAATATAGCTTATTTTACTATACAAGTAGGTGTGTGCCCAGCTGGTTAGAAGGTCATTTCTAAAGAACTATCATTCTATTAATGTTGCCAAGTGGTACTTCTTTATTACTAAAAGCACTAATTACTTATCTCAAAGTAGTAATACTTTGCATTTGTAAAGTACTTTATATTCTTCAAAGTGATTTGCATGCATTATCTCATTTGGTCTTAAAAAAGGGAGCCTGCTCATTAAATTGTCCAGATGGAGTGAGGAATCAGAGTGTTCAGCCATAACTAATGTTCTCTCAAACCAAGGTGAATATATATCTAGTAGATACCTGCCCATAATAAATGAAGGGGAAAAAAATCAACATCCTCAGTTATATTAGAATCAGAATTTTGGGGGACAGTCCCAGTGTCCTCTTAATGTACTTTGCATAATCCTTTCTTCCCAGGTTAGTTACTGTCACAAAAAAATTCAGACAACATTTTATTCTGATCAGATATAATCCTCTTCCTTGTTGTTGTTCTTATTTAAATATTTAGTAGGCAAATATTTATATTAAAAAACTTTATGAAATTAAATATGTAAATCCCAAACAAATTGTTTATTCCTTCGTATAACATCTTACATAAAAATGAACTGTGGTAATTGAATATTGTTCGATATCAGAGCTAAATTTTATAATCTTTTCTACACTGACTCTTATGTCTTTTATATAGCTAAAAAAAAATCTCCTCGTCTAAATATGGATTTCTTTTTAAATATGTGTTAAAGTCATTTTGTGTATGAAAAGGTTGGCTACATGGCTAATCATGCTGACCACTTTTTCAGTCTCTAGTTTATTATAACAAATAGTGAGGCAAAAATTTCAGCAAGATGCAAGGGCTGTGTACTTGACTGAAGGATAATGTCTCCCTTGGGTCCTTTTGAATAAAGAGAGGTAAAACCTCAGCCAAAACCTTGCACAGTAAAAGGTTTTAAAATAAGCATTGATTGAACTTCTGGTTCAACTTATTTAAATCAAATACACAGATATTTTTATTTGTTTATCCTTGACAGCTGTACATTACATAATTTTAGATAAAACTATAAAGTTTTATTTTAGATTTTTTAATTAATCTTGCAAAAATGTATTGTGGAAATGTAACTTTTACTTTGTGTTATGCTTGTAACAATTTGACAATTATTTCTTATTAGCCATTATTTCTCATTTTTGAAGCTGTGATTTAGAGCAAAAGCCTAGGTAGAAATCCTCAGATACAATTTAGTTTCTTTCCACTGCAGACTGCCATCCCTAAGTAGCTCTTTCTATAGGACCCTCAGGGATGTTAGAGGTTTCTGAGGTCATTGAATCCATTATATTTACTTGTCGAAAAAGTCCTTTACTCCCACACTTGCCACCATCCTGCCATCAAACATTAATTTGCTAAAATGTTGAAGACTATAGAAAAAATATTGATAGGCTTTAATAAGTCTTTACAAAGTGTAGCCAAGTATTGAAATTTGGACAATGACTAGAAATAGTATAGTTTTATTTTTTCCCCCACAAATATATACAGTGACCAAATCCCTATTATTTTTATCTATTTTACAAAAGACAAAAATAATACCTGGAAAGTAGTCTTAATTTCAAGTACAATACCGTAGCTGTTTCCACACCATTATTTTTATAGGCAGGAGTCCTGCCAGGAAAACTAAACAATACATAACTAGGGAAATCCTGGCAACCATAATGAAGTTGCCATGTGAACCATCAAAGAAAAATGATCCTAGAGTGCTTAAGTCTGGATCAGCACTCTGTGGATTCAAGAACATGCAATAAAACCCTAAAACAGTTGGAGAATCAACTAAATCCCAGCTAAATGAGAGTTCAGCCTGAGGGTTTGTTCTTCACCCACCACCTTTCCAAACATTTGCCCCTGTAGGTGGTATCCCTTGGAACTGACCTTTTGATCAACATTTAAGGGTAAATGTTTCTTTGCTAAGAGCCTAGCATGAGAGAGGTTATTAACTTACCTGTGAATAATGGAGACTCCTAATGGTTAATTAAAAGTCACAGGTCACCTAGCTAGTAAGTATTGATGAGAGAATTAAAATCCAGATTTATCTTATTACAATGTCCATGCTTTCCCTCTATATTTGCATTACACAACCCAGAAGGTTAAAGATTGGTAATGCAAATAGATCTGGTTAGTCTGTTAAACACTACTATTTAATTTTTTTAAAATTGTTATGGAATTAAGGTATATTGATTACATTGATAACAGTAAATAGTACAAGTTAAAATTAGGAGTCATTTAAATTTTGACATTTGAAATTAAAAATAATCCTCAGAAAAGCTGAAAAATATAAACTTGTCTGATGTGAGATGAGAATCTTTTCAATAATTAATAAATGAGAATTTGTAAGAAGCTAACCAGATTTCTGGCTTCCCTGGTGGCTCAGACGGTAAAGCGTCTGGTCTACAATGCGGGAGACCTCGGTTTGATCCCTGGGTTGGGAAGATCCCCTGGATAAGGAAATGGCAATCCACTCCAGGACTATTGCCTGGAAAATCCCATGGACAGAGGAGCCTGGTAGGCTACAGGCCATGGGGTCGCAAAGAGTTGGACACGACTGAGCAACTTCACCCACTTCAAAAATACAGTTAGAGTGCTTGAACAGACTATACATGTGGTTATTTAGTCAGACTATATTGTGAAGGAAAAGCAAGAGTTCACTTCATTGCTCTCATTCAGTAAAAGACTCAGAAAAAATAAACTTCTGACAAAGTTACTTTGGCTTTAAATTGCTTTTAGAGTTCTAAAATTTGTTTGTATTTTTATTGCTGTTTGTTTGTGTGAGAGAAAAATGGTATTACTATAACTCTTTATATTTTTATTGGTATTTTTTATACATGTACTGATTTATTAAAAATCAATTTAACTTATATTTTACTTTCTATGAGATATATTAATTTTAATAGGATCTGACTTCTATTCCCTGACATGAAGAAATTGAGTTTAAATAGTTAAGATACAACAGTTAATAATGAGGAGCTTGTTATTGCAATTGGAACTGCACATGATACTACGAATGATAGAATAAATGACATGACTAAAATATGATTAACCTCTGTCATATTCTGAAAAGGCATAGAGAAAAGATAGAATATAAAGCATTGCTGCTGCTGCTAAGTCGCTTCAGTCGTGTCCGACTCTGTGCGACCCCATAGACGGCAGCCCACCTGGCTCTGCCATCCCTGGGATTCTCCAGGCAAGAACACTGGAGTTTGGGTTGCCATTTCCTTCTCCAGTGCAGGAAAGTGAAAAGTGAAAGTGAAGTCGCCCAGTCGTGTCTGACTCTCGAGACCCCATGGACTGCAGCCTACCAGGCTCCTCCGTGCATGGGATTTTTCAGGCAAGAGTACTGGAGTGGGGTGCCATTGCCTTCTCCGGATATAAAGCATTAAATTATATTAATTTCAAAGTAATTGATACACCAAAAATCATAATAAATTATTATTTTATATTAGATTTTCTTATAAATACTAAAGCAAAATAAAATATTTGTTCTAATATCAGTGAATGGGGAATTAATTGCTCAAAGTATGAAACAAGATATTTGAATGAATAATATGTTTTTCTATTTACACTAAAATTACTGTTAGTGTAATGTAAACAGTTTCAAATACAATAAGAATTCGGACATAATTTACAGAGGATTTTTGGAGTACTAGAATTTGTTTTTACATTGAACAAATATAAATAATTCTAAGAATTTTCCTTTTTCTAAAAGAAGAAAACTTAAATATACAAAATTATATTTTTGTATTTGATATAGTGATATCTTTATATGAATTATTATAAAATAGTTCAGTAACTCCAAACATAAAAAAGAAAATTTCTAATAATTTAAAGATTATTTACTTTGAATAGTGTAAATTATCTTTATGTCATTCTAATTTTGACAAAGTCAGATTTGCAAAATCCTTGCTGATGATGATGTAACCACCTTATTTATTCCTTTATCATAATGCATAATTAAAAATGAATGGAAATATATTTCAAATTAATTTCATTTCAAGAAGTATTTGCGAAGCATGTATTACAATACAAAACTACAATGGATTTAACAGAAATGCTAGTTCAGTGTCTCTTGTAAAATGGATATAAGATTCTTGATATATATGAATCATTTAACTTTGGTTTTATTCATTAGAATTGTTCAATTCAACAAAAAAGTTCATATCTATATATTATAAAGATGTGTCCTCTTCTTTAACATTTGAAAATTCTTCAATCATATTTTACAATTACTTGTTTATGAATATTTTATTTGGTAGCAAAAATTTAAAATATCATACATATTATTTCAAATATTTTAATATTAATTGCAACTTTATGCTCAAACAAAATGAAAATAATTTTCTTCTGTTGCACACTGAACAGTTGTCTTCTGAATTTTCTCTCATGTACTCTCTATGAACTCCTGCACCATTCACATTCATATTTATTTAACAAATATTTATTCATTACACAAATGTTTATTAACTGCCTCATATGAGAATGCCACTGTGTTAGGTCATAATTTTGTATATTCACTGTCTTCAAATAAGGGTGACAGATGGGTGGGCAAAAAAATTATATCAGCAGTGGATCAAGGATAGAATAGAAGCAATACCCAGAATAAAATTACTTACTGTCTATAGTTTGATGGTAAATAAAATTTTTCATGGACGTATGATCCATTGACCTAAAGGAAAATATCTGATGTCATTTTTAGGTGTATTGAGTAAATGAACTTTCTCATTATAAGTGTGTTCAATCATAGAGAAGGCTAATTTTAACCTGGATATAAAAACAGTTCAAAGTATGCAACCTGATTTGGAGGCAGGGAATAATTTACAATTAATTCAGTATCAGTTCAGTCGCTCAGTTGTATCCGACTTTTTGCAACCCCATGGACGGCAGCACGCCAGGCCTCTCTGACCATTGCCAACTACCGGAGTTTACACAAACTCATGTCCATTGAGTCGGTGATGCCATCCAACCATATCCTCTGTCGTGCCCTTTTCCTCTAGCCTTCAACCTTACCAGCATCAGGGTCTTTTACAAAAAGTCAGTTCTTTGCATCAGGTGGCCGAAGTATTGGAGTTTGAACTTCAGCATCAGTCTTTCCAGTGAATATTCAGGACTAATTTCCTTTATGATGGACTGGTTGGATCTCCTTGCAGTCCAAAGGACTCTCAAGAACCTCCTCCAACACCATAGTTCAAAAGCATCAATTTTGCATTCAGCTTTCTTTATAGTCCAATTCTCACATCCATAGATCTGTTGCAAAGTCACTTCTGTCGTGTCTGACTCTCTGTGGTCCCATAGACAGCAGCCCACCAGTCTACCCCGTCCATGGGATTTACCAGGCAAGAACACTGGAGTGGGTTGCCATTTCCTTCTCCAATGTGTGAAAGTGAAAAGTGAAAGTGAAGTCACTCAGTCATGTCCAACTCTTGGCGACCCCATGGACTGCAGTCTACCAGGCTCCTCTGTCCATGGGATTTTCCAGGCAAGAGTACTGGAGTGGGGTGCCATCACCTTCTTGGATCCATAGATGACTAATGAAAAAAACCACAGCTTTGACGGAATGGAACTTTGTTGGCAAAGTAATGTCTTTGCTTTTTAATACGCTGTGTGGGTTGGTCATAGCTTTTCTTCCAAGGAGTAAGCGTTTTTTAATTTCATGGCTGCAGTCACTATCTGCAGTGATTTTGGAGCCCACAAAAATAAACTCTGTCACTGTTTCGCCAGTCTATTTGCCATGAAGTGATGGGACCAGATGCCATGATCTTAGTTTCCTTAATGTTGAGTTTTAAGCCAACTTTTTAACTCTGCTCTTTCATTTCCAACCAGAGGTTCTTTAGTTTCTCTTCACTTTCTGCCATAAGAGTGGTGTCATTTGTGTATCTGAGGTTATTGATATTCTCCAGGCTATCTCAATTCCAGCCTGTGCTTCATCCAGCCCAGGATTTCTCATGATGTACTCTGCACATAAGTTAAATAAGCAGGGTGACAATATACAGCCTTTATGTATTCCTTTCCTGATTTGAAACCAGTGTGTTGTTCCATGTCCAGTTCTAACAGTTGCTTCCTGATCTGAATACAGATTTCTCAAGAGGCAGGTCAGGTGGTCTGGTATTCCCATATCTTTCAGATTTTCCAGTTTGTTCTGGTCCACACAGTCAAAGGCTTTGGCATAGTCAATAAAGCAGAAATAGATGTTTCTCTGGGACTTTCTTGCTTTTTCAGTGATCCAGCAGATGTTGGCAATTTGATCTCTGGCTCCTCTGCCTTTTCTAAATCTAGCTTGAACATCTAGAAGTTCACAGTTCATGTATTGCTGAAGCCTGGCCTGGAGAATTTTGAGCATTACTTTAGTAGCATGTGAGATTAGTGCAATTGTGTGGTAGTCTGAGCATTCTTTGACATTGCCTTTTTTGGGATTGGAGTGAAAACTAACCTTTTCCAGTCCTGTGGCCACTGGTGAATTTTCCAAATTTGCTGGCATATTGAGTGCAGCACTTTCACAGCATCATCTTTTAGCACTTGAAATAGCTCAACCGGCATTCCATCACCTCCACTATCTTTGTTCATAGTGATGCTTCCTAATGCCCAGTTGACTTTGCATTCCAGGATGTCTGGCTCTAGGTTGGTGATCACACCATCGTGATTATCTGGGTCATGAAAGTATAGTTCTTCTGTGTATTTGTGCCACCTCTTCTTAATATCTTCTGCTTCTGTTAGGTCCATACCATTTCTGTCCTTTATTGAGCCCATCTTTGCATGAAATGTTCCCTTGGTATCTCTAATTTTCTTGAAGAGATCTCTAGACTTTCCCAGTCTATTGTTTTCCTCTATTTCTTTGCATTGATTACTGAGGAAGGGTTTTGTATCTCTCCTTGCTATTCTTTAGAACTCTGCATTCAAATGGATATATCTTTCCTTTTCTCCTTTGCCTTTCACTTCTCTTCTTTTCACAGCTATATGTAAGACCTCCTCAGACAACCATTTTGCCTTTTTGCATTTCTTTTCCTTGGGGATGTGCTTGATCCCTATCTCCTGTACAATGTCAGGAACCTCCATCAGAGTTCATCAGGCACTCTGTCTATCAGATCTATTCCCTTAAATCTATTTGTTATTTCCACTGTATGATCATAAGGGGTTTGATTTAGGTTACTTGAATGGGTTACTGGTTTTCCCTAGTTTCTTCCATTTAAGTCTGAATTTGGCAATAAGAAGTTCATGGTCTCTGCCACAGTCAGTTCCTGGTCTTTGTTTTTTGTTTTTTTTTTTCTGACTGTAAAGAACTTTTCCGTATTTGGCTGCAAAGAATATAATCAATCTGATTCAGTATTGAGCATCTGGTTATGTCCATGTGTAGAATCTTCTCTTGTGTTGTTCAAAGAGGATGTTTGCTATGACCAGTGCATTCTCTTGGCAAGACTCTTATTATCTATTAGCCTTTGCCCTGCTTCATTCTGTATTCCAAGGCCAATTTGCCTGTTACTCCAGGTGTTTCTTGACTTCCTACTTTTGCATTCCAGTCCTCTATAATGAAAAGGACATCTTACAAAAATATTTAATTTCAGGGGAGCAATTATTTAGCTTTAAGAAAAATTTGCCGTGCCTCTTTAATCTTTGTTATGATGCAGTAAAATTGAATATTCCTTGCTGTATTATTAGTGTGAGAAAAAAAGACTTGTTATCAAATTATTTTTCTATATCATTATAATTTAATGTTTTCTTTTGTAGGTTATTTAATTATATTAGATCAAATATTCATATGGTAGCATCTTCTTCTCCCCAATTCAGCTATTGTTTGGCTTATACTTACATCAGATTCTGATTTTTTACAATTTTTCAAATGTAGCTATTTCTATTTAGCTATTCTCTAAGATACTTAAGATTAACTAGGCTAACAATGGTCCTCCGTAGTAGCTCAGCTGGTATAGAATTGCTTTGTTCAATTCCTGGGTTGGGAAGATCTACTGGAGAAGCAATAGGCTACCCACTCAGTATTCTTGAGCTAATAACAATATAAAAAACTTACTGGTTACATCCCACCCAGAATATTCATAACTTTTCTTTCTTTCTATTTTATTTTATTTTTTTAATAGTAACTATCTAGTTGAGATAATGTTTTTGCAAAGCAATCCTCACCACTTTCAAACAACTGGGGTAAGAAACAGATACTAGAATTTAAAATACATAGGGAATTTGATGGTTCTAATATCTAATTAAATCATGGTTGTTTCAGACTTACACTGTCCATACTAGCTTACCTAACATTCAGTTTAGTTCAGTCACTCAGTTGTGTCCGACTCTTTGCAACCCCATGAATCACAGAACGCCAGGCCTCCCTGTCCATCACCAACTCCCGGAGTTCACTCAAACTCATGTCCATCGAGTCGGTGATGCCATCCAGCCATCTTATCCTCTGTCGTCCCCTTCTCCTCCTGCCCCCAATCCCTTCCAGCATCAGAGTCTTTTTCAATGAGTCAACTCTTCACATAAGGTGGCCAAAGTATCGCAGTTACAGCTTTAGCATCAGTCCTTCCAGTGAACACCCAGGACTAATCTCCTTCAGAATGGACTGGTTGGATCTCCTTGCAGTCCAAGGGACTCTCAAAAGTCTTCTCCAACACCACAGTTCAAAAGCATCAATTCTGCGGCACTCAGCTTTCTTCACAGTCCAACTCTCACATCCATACATTACCACAGGAAAAACCATAGCCTTGACTAGATGGACCTTTCTTCACAAAGTAATGTCTCTGCTTTTGAATATGCTATCTAGGTTGGTCATAACTTTCCTTCCAAGGAGTAAGCGTCTTTTAATTTCAGGGCCGCAGTCACCATCTGCAGTGATTTTGGAGCCCCCCAAAATAAAGTCTCACACTGTTTCTACTGTTTCCCCATCTATTATTTAATTATATTAGATTGAATATTCATATGGTAGCATCTTCTTCTCCCCAATTCAGCTATTGTTTGGCTTATGCTTATATCAGATTCTGATTTTTTACAATTTTTCAAATGTAGCTGTTTCTATTTAGCTATTCTTTAAGATACTTAAGATTAACTAGGCTAACAATGGTCCTCCATAGTAGCTCAGCTGGTATAAAATTGCTTGGTTCAATTCCTGGGTTGGGAAGATCTACTGGAGAAGCCATAGGCTTCCCATGAAGTGATGGGACCAGATGCCTTGATCTTAGTTTTCTGAATGTTGAGCTTTAAGCCAACTTTTTCACTTTCCTCTTTCACTTTCATCAAGAGGCTTTTTAGTTCCTCTTCACTTTCTGCCATAAGGGTGGTATCATCAGCATATCTGAGGTTATTGATATTTCTCCTGGCAATCTTGATTCCAGCTTGTGCTTCTTCCAGCCCAGCGTTTCTTACGATGTACTCTGCATAGAAGTTAAATAAGCAGGGTGACAATATACAGCCTTGACATACTCCTTTTCCTATTTGGAACCAGTCTGTTGTTCCATGTCCAGTTGTAACTGTTGCTTCCTGACCTGCATATAGGTTTCTCAAGAGGCAGGTCAGGTGGTCTGGTATTCCCATCTCTTTCAGAATTTTCCACAGTTTATTGTGATCCACATAGTCAAAGGCTTTGGCATAGTCAATAAACCAGACGTTAATTTTTTTTTTTCCCTTTTTGTACATTGCTGGAGCACTTCCTTTTGTCCACTGAGGGGAAAATATATAGAAGCCAAAATAATGTTATAGGCCAACTTTCACTTAGAATAAAACATACAAAGACAATACCATAAATTTCAACCTATACAATTTAAATTTATTATTTGCCAAAATTTATTTTCTAATCTCATTTGCTCAGTCCTTCCAGAAGTGTAGAAAAAATTTAATAGATTAAACAGACATTTGTCATCAACACATTCAGAGTTAATAGCTCTAATTCTCATTTAGTTTACTTTCTGTTACAGCAGGAAAGTTAACATAAAAAAATAGAAAACTTTATAAAGGATCCTCATTAAATTTCTAATGAATTCTATAATGATCATATTGACGATACCAAAACACAATATAAATGAAACAAACTTCTTACAGTTGAACATTTTTAATTCACCAGTATTTTATAATTGGTAGAGATCAGGGGCTTCCCTGGTGGCACAGATAGTAAAGACTCTGCCTTCAGTGTGGGAGACCTGGGTTTGATCCCTACATCAGGAAGATCCCCTGGTAATGGGACTGGCAACCCACTCTAGTACTCTTGCCTTGAGAATTCCATGGATCGAGAAGTCTGGTTGGCTACAGTTCATGGGGTTGCAAAGAGTCAGACATGACTTAACGACTAACACTCTCACCATTGATCATTATTTCAGTGTATCAGTTCAGTTGGTCAGTCATGTACGACTCTATGCACCACATAGAGTGCAGCACACCAGGCTTTTCTGTCCAACACCAACTCCCAGAGTTTATTCAAACTCATGTCCATCAAGTTTGTGATGCCATCTCATCCTTTGTTGTCCCCTTCTCCTGCCTTTAATCTTCCCCAGCAACAGGGTCTTCTCCAGTGAGTCAGTTCTTTGCATCAGGTGGCCAAAAGTCCTGGAGTTTCAGCTTCAGCATCAGTCCTTCCAATGAATATTCAAGACTGATTTTCTTTAGGATTGACTGGTTTGATCTTGCAGTCTAAGGGACTCTCAAGAGTCTTCTCCAATGTTATAGTTCAAACACATCAATTCTTAGGCACTCAGCTTTCTTAATAGTCCAACTCTGACATCCATAGATGATTACTGGAAAAACCATAGCTTTGCTTAGACAGACCTTTGTCAGCAAAGTAATGTCTCTGCTTTTTATTTTATTTTGTAAATCCCAAATATTTATTATATGTCAAGTATATTTTGTATCACCATACTTGCTTCTTCTTTTTATTCACTAATACTAAGGAATATTTTAGTCAAGTTGTTCCACTGGCTTGATCTAAGTAAGCCTCCAATAATAAAGTTGAACTAAATCCTATCCTTATAAGTTGATAGAAAATGGAATTTACTTGAATTATCAGAAACTCTTATTCAATATGTAAGTATGAAATTGCAATAAACTATGTATGCTCAGCATACAATATTCTATTTCTTTAAGTCAGCATTTGGTAAGCAGCCAGCAAAAAGTCCTGCTAATTTTTATTCAGAAAAATAGAAAGTGTTTTATTTTTCTCTATATAAATAAAGAATAAAAGTACTAATGGTTTTCAAAGATACTTTAAAATCAATGTAACAATCTGTGAATGACAATACCATTATATGTCTAATAGTACACAACCATGCAAACTGAGCTAGTATATACACATATATTAAGTAGAGTCATATGACATTGTCAATCTTCAACCATTTTGAACTACAAAACAATATTTTCAGATGGTTTAATGTAACAATTCTGTGAATGAAAGAAATTGCCTAAAATGAACTAGTTGATTACATATCAAGTTAAACTCATGGTACTAGGTATATATTCTGGGACATCCCTGCATTCCTAATAATCAGCATATTTCTCCTCTCAAGTAAAGACAGAATAGCCATATTTTGTTATCACGCTGCAGTTTTCTGATGTGATATTTAAAGATAGTTAGCAATTATTTTATATAAAATATGCTTAAACTCTAGAAGAAATTGTGAGAGACCTTAGGAGGACTTTTGAAAAAAGTATTCTCTAACTAGAGAGCTGGAAGAATTAGCAAGTCAACAAGAATGACCTTTCCTTTTCCTGGGAAAGGAAAAAAAAAAAATATATATATATATAAGAAAATAATTTCCACTATCATATCAATAATTTGTCATGTTTTCACTCTTAATCACCTTGTCCCAAGGCCAGTATTTCCCATCAACTCTCATAAGATTTAAAGGAGAGAGTAATGAAAATTAGCCCAGAATGAGAAAAGTTGCCAAGCTTTGTTCCACTCATAGCTCCCAAAGTCTCATTGTTTTTGTTTTTGTTTTTTTCCTCTATACCCAATAAACAAGACAGGTATGACTTAGCAGCTTATACAGTTTATCATGGAAGCTATAAAATAATTTGAATTGCTCATGGCTACATATGGCACCAATTATTTTGAGATAAACTCAAAGAAAAGTGGAATTTTATATGTCATCTTTAAAAAATCCAAAGCTCAAAAGGATCATTTGACACCACCAAGTAACTTTGTGATAATAATGAAGGGATAGATAAGAGAGAACAAGCTGGATGTGAGATTTTATTCAAATATTGGGTGCCACATTCTCTAGAATTTGCTAGCATTGTGTTTTACATCTAAGTGGAATTTATCTTTTTTATTTTAGTTATTGTTAGTTTAAAATAACTAATATTATTAGAACATGACAGGTAATGTGCTAATATCTTTAATCATAATACATAGTGCTTGCATGGTCCTCACCACTTATCAATTATTATTCTTCGTGCTTCATTATATTATTCTCCAGACTATCTTCCCATACAGTGAAGCAGATGCTATTATTATTGTCATCTTTTAATTAGAGAAACAGACACAGAGGGTAAAACACTGTTCTGTCTCAAGAAATCCAACTGCAGGACCCATCCTCTTCATGTCTATCATTGAAACTAATTTTATCTAGAACTCATCTACACTCCACATTATCTACTCTACTATCTACCTTTTCTTCTGACCATGAATTAGTTTTCACAGTCAGACACCACAAGAAGACAAATCATGTCACCTAATTTAATAACCTAGTAATTCGGTAAAAATGCTATCATACAAAATTGTGCAAATTTGAGATTTTTGTACAAGCCCATGTATTAAGATAATGTTTTCTTTTCTGAATACAGTCACAAAGTTTAACTCCCATTGAAGACTACAGTATATACCTTCCAGTAAAAGCTAAATTAAACAAAAAGCCAAAAGAGAGTATTCTCTAAAGTGTGTCACTGTACATGTAAAATTTTGCTCCTTAACTTTAAAACCATTTGGGCTTTAGGTAATACCAGCAGAATATGTAGTTTTCACTTAGTACAGAGATACATAACTACAGTATGGCCTATCAATATGTATACAATAGATGCATGATTGCAGAGGAAATGTATGCAAATGTGGGCATACATATTACTATCTTTAAAATCAAAGTTATTGTGTGATTATGATCAGGCTTTGCGAAATCAAGTTAAATTTTCTACTCACTCAGGCTTATGTTCTTGGTAATATCCTATAGTTTCCTTTGTTGATGGCCACCCTTTTCTTCCCTCTTGTTATCTGGTCTCTGGATACCTTAACAAGTTCACTTTTCACCGTTCCTGGTTCCCTGCAAGGCAGCATCAAAGATCTATTTGTAGTCCCCTCAGTCTTCCTTTAGCTTATTCTTCCCTGCTTTTGCACAGGATGCTCTTTGGTTATAATGCCTTTTCTGTTTGTTGAACACATGAAATCCTAAAACTTTTAAGATCCCCTGTAAAACTTTTTCCTTAAGTCCTCAAAGTTTGCTGCTTCGTTCTCTTTGTAGCTGAGGATAATGTACTTGTCAAACTGAATTGAACATGCTAACTTTGTGGCCTCCGGTTTCCTTAGATGTAAGTTGGATCAGTACAATACTACATGGGTCAGAGTCCTGTCAAGAAAGAGATTGGATAATGTAAGTAATTAAATTGTTTAAGGATAATTTAATAAAGTGTTCGTTTATAAATGTGGGAAGACCAGAAAAATAGTGCTCTATATTGTTAGTAACAATAGGAGGTTCTGACCACGCCTATATCCCAAAGGGCTAAGGGAGGCACACTTTGTGGAATGGAATAAAAAGAAAGGGAGTTTCCTAGTGGCTCAGTGGTAAAGAAATCTGCCTGCAATGCAGGAAACCTGTGTTTGATCACCAGGTTGGGAAGATATCCTGGAGAAGGAAACCCCTCCAGTATTCTTGCCTGGAAAATCCCATGGACAGAGAAACCTGGCAGGCTACAGTCTGAGGGGTCATACAAGAATTGCACACAACTTTGTGACTAAACACAACAACAAAATAAAAAGAGAGAGGAAGTTGTGTAGAAAAGGCTGTTTAGAAGGAGCTCTGATTTTCTGGTTGAGGGATGTGGCCAACTGAGCAAATAAATGACCTAAAGTTCCTCCTTCCCTCCTTCCTATTTCCCGTCAGTGCTTCCCAATGGTTGGTCTCACCCAGGAGCCAGAACGGTTGATATGATTCATGCAAGTCATATCTGAGACTGAAAGTAAGTTTGTGAGGGATGAAGACAACTTTCCTACCCTACTAGGTTTTGTAAACGTGAAATTAAATCATATTACATCTGATACAAGTATATGTTTTAATTTGCATAATATGCAACTTAATGTTATTGTTCAGTCGCTAAGTCAAGTCCAGCTCTTTGCACTCCCATTGACTGTTAGACTGCCAGGCCCCTCTGTCCTCCACTATCTCCTGGAGTTTGCTCAAATTCATGTCCATTATTAACACAATGTGAAAGTCAAGTTGCTCAGTTGTGTCCGACTCTTTGCGACCCCATGGACTGTAGCCTACCAGGCTCCTCTGTCCATGGGATTTTCCAGGCAATAGTACTGGAGTGGATTGCCATTTCCTTCTCCAGGGGATCTTCCTGACCCAGGGATTGAACCCAGGTCTCCCGCATTGTAGATAGACGCTTTACTGCCTGAGCCACCAGAGAAGCAATCATACCCAAATTGTAAATTATTCCCTGCTAACAGTACATAGTACCGACATGTGTCCAACTGTTTAAAAGAGAAACTTAGGAATCACCCTTGATTCCTCATATACCTTTATTCCCCATATATAATGCATTTAGCTTGATCATTAAAATAGAGGTCTCATCTAAGTGCCTGGATCCAAATCCTGTAAGATTGTTATTAGCCCAGGAGAAATCTTCAAACAAATTAGAAGAAGCTTTGTCCCTTTAGGTAGTAAATAATCTATGACTTGATTAATGGAGCATGAACTAGTTTTCAGCCCCAATGAAACCACTTCTACCTGAAGTGAAGGACCAGTACAGCCATACACAAAGACCCAGAAATCATAGCTCTGTTATTTCATAACTAGTAGACTTAGCCCTTCTATAAAGGCTATGAAATTTTCTTTTCTGTAAGTGAGGGGATAATAATAGTACCTACTTTATTGGATCCTCTTGAGAAGTAAATGGATGTGTGTAAAACTCTTAGAAAAGTTCTGGTATGCATTAAACGTTATTTACATCATTTCACATTCAAAATATGTCTCAATCTTTTGCCACATCCCCCTACCAGCACCCATGACAGCCTTTAGTTCTTGCTGGACTATAAAACTAAGTCCTTATCCTGTTTCTTCTTTTAGTCCTCCCCTACTTCTAATCCTAATTCCCTACACAGAGAAATAGCATACATGCTGTTTCTATTTCACCACATATGTAATAAACATTTACTAATATTATATCTATGTTTCCAGAAAAGTTTGTTTTTTAAGGTATTTTGAAAATCCCCACCCCATGTAACAAAGCTCTGAATTCCATTATCTTGAAATGTGAAAGTACCTAGAGTATCCTGAGAATAAATACACATTACTGTAAGGAAGTCCCAGTATACTGCGTATTTCCAGCTAGATCCTTTCCCCGTGATACATGATTCCATTTCCTCGCTCCTGCTTTCTCAGGCGGCAGCACCCACTGTTCCTTCTTCAGGTTCTTACTATGATGTGCCTCCCCTACAGCTCCCAGTTAAAGTTTCCCACTCTCCCTGTGGACTTCTACTTCAGTTTCTCTCCCAGCTTTTCTTTTCTTTTTTTCCATCAGGATCACTCTCTTCCATTTTTATTCCATTGCTCTGTCATTCAGAGTAGCATTTCCCAACAAGGATGTGTCATTTTCATCAGCCTGAAAGATAAAACTTCCAGATCAGCAGTACCTGTAGGATTGAAAGTCTGCATTTATGAGCGATATAAAGCTTTTATGAGGCATATAAATCTACCAGGAAGATGCACCTGTGGAAACTAAGCAAGAACTCCGATTCAGAAAGCTGTAACTCTGAAGCCAAAGGCCTAAGCTAAACCAATAGAAAATGAATTTTTGGATATTGACTTTCTACAGAATGCTATAAAATATTTCTACCCAGCCAAAAGTAAATTGTTGAACTTCAGAAATCACTCAATTATTGGTATCTTCCTTCTTTCAGAAATCTCATTATTTACAAGTCCTTTTAATGCTCACAAAGTCTAATTTTGATTAACACCAAAGGTCGAAGATTATAAAGGCTCATTATAATTATAGCAAGAGCTTAAGTGCATATTTAGGGCACTCTTTCCATTTATAACTGTTTTGGTTACTCTATTGCTTTTCTGATTTTGTGGTATTTCACCACATTGTAAAAACAGTTGTATTTACTTTCCGTGGTTTGACTTTATTCTGCTACTTACTTCTTGGAAAATATATATATATATATAAATTTTTGTCAAGATTTACTAAAAAATGGTCTTTTGAAAATAAATTTTGCCAATATTTATAGTGGGTTCACTATATGCCAGGCACTCTTAGCCATTTTAAAGATACTAACTCTTTTCATTTGCCTAACATCTCTGGGTGATAAGCACAATTGCTTTGTCCTATTTTACCAATTAGGAAACTGAGGAACAGGGAGGTTAAGTATGTTACGAAATTCATGCAGCTGGTAGATGGCAGAGCCAGAAATTGAAGGCAGGCACCATTCAAATGTCTGCTCTTAAGTACCCTATTATTTGTAAGTCACATTTTTATATCTGACCCCAAAGTATATACAAAATACTAATATAGGAGAATGCTTTTACTGATATGTGGTGGAAAAAACCTCAAAATACTATTATCTGTTCTTATCTGTGAGGCAAATCTATTTTACATATATTAATAGCTGTATATATATGCATGATAGGATATTCTACTTTTTCTTACAAAACACCTGCATTAATATAATCGATTTAAGACAGCATAAGTGTACACAACTGAACTGATAATATAGCTCAAGAAGAGACAGATTAAAATGGCGAAAGTCAGTCACTGATTTACTCCCTCTAATAGAGTCTGTCTATTTTTCTTTTGCCTATTTGTTAAGTTTGGAACATAGGAGTATTATCATTAGTGTCTGAAAATAGAATTTTGAAAAAAAAGTTTTTTCACTGCCAGAAGAGAAAGTTAACACTTAGAATGTTCATTGACTGGTTAGTGTCCCACCCCAGGATTATTATCTGGAGTATCATAGTTACTTCCTAGAGATATGGTGTTAGATGCTCAGTCATGTCTGACTCTTTGTGACCCCATGGATTATAGTTTGCCAGGCTCTACTGTTCATGGAGTTCCCCAGGAAAGATTACTGGAGTGGGTAGCCGTTCCGAGGAAGAGATGTGGTTCTGAAAGTTCAGTCGCTCAGTCGTATCCGACTCTTTGCGACTCCATGAATCACAGCACGCCAGGCCTCCCTGTCCAGCACCAACTCCCGGAGTTCACTCAGACTCACGTCCATCAAGTCAGTGATGCCATCCAGCCATCTCAGCCTCTGTCGTCCCCTTCTCCTCCTGCCCCCAATCCCTCCCAGCATCAGAGTCTTTTCCAATGAGTAATTTCCTATTTTTATTATTTTTTTCTTCTCAATTGATTTTACAAAATCCAAATATATATAAATCCATATATCCATATATACCTTATATGTGTGTGTGTGTATTGACACCAACCAAAATAAAATAAAATAAAAAGTCATATCACTGATACTGTATAAACATGTAGTCAGTGACATATTTCAGATTATAATTCAGATAATTTGCTGTGATATAATTCTCTTTTCTTTAAACCTGAGCAGCTCCTTTCATTTCAAAAGGATCTTTATTCCACAGGGGCAGTTATCAGAAATATATATGAAAGCATACAAAGTTCAGGAGAAAGTAGGGAAAGAAGGATTATCTTTCTTTGTGGCATGAATTCAGATTCCCAAGTTCACTGCCTGTGTAAGAGGCAACATGGCCAAGCTGAGTAGCCAAGTTTCTGTGCATGGCCAATTTTTCAGCATATTTTGGGGCTCGACCTTGCTCCTGCAAAGAATGTGCTCTGAGCACACTAGAAGACTGTCTTTGCAGCATTAAGAAAAGTTCTGGCAGAGAAAAAATGTTGTAAATGGCCGTTTCTGATAATTAATGTCCAGGAAATTTCCATGGTTTTCCCCATTTTTTGTTCTAAAAAGTTTGCTTCTGATATCTTGTGCTGTTACCTTGGATGCTTTTCTTCTCAAAAGCCTACTGACTAGCTGCCAAAGAGAGGCTGGTTCACACCTTGCCTTTTTTCCAACGTGCTCTTCTGCTCCATAGAGATAGACAATACTCACAAAAGAAGGGGGGAAAAAAACTCACACAGCACCAATATGTGCATATTGGGTGACTTTCTAAGCTGCCAGGTTGCCAGAACAAAGCCTCAGGAGGATGCCAAGATGCTATCCAATCCTTGAAAAGTGAACAAAAGTACCATATCCATTAGGATCAAAAAGGTACAGAAGGTAATGTTGTTTTGTTTTTTCCTTTTCAACAGCAAAACTTGATTTATTTTACCTAACACATTAAAAATTGGGCTGCATGTCTATAATTTTTTTGCCACTTTCTTTTAAGTTATTATGTTTCAAATAAAACTGAGCAACAATTAAAAGAAGAATGAAAGGCAGTATTTGCATGCGAACAAACAGGAAGTTTTCACCAGTCTTTATTATTTGTTATTTTTCTTTCATTTTAGAAACATATAGATAAGTAGACTACTGCTCCAAAGTGAAAGCAGTGAAGTGTGCAACTGCCTGCCCTTGTCAGATTGATAGAGTGAAGATGTTGAACGAGATAATGGAAACTTTCTATTCTTCGAGGACTGGAATAAAGAAACCATTTCTAGTCACTCATCAGCATTGATTGCCTTTGTGCTTGCGGCACAGATCAGACCCTAGGTTTTACAAAGGGAAGCTAAAACAAGTACAGTGATCCACTTTGGGAAGCGTAGTTGGCTTCCGCTTATCATTTAGTACATAGCAGTCATAATACATGGCAACAAAACACAGCAAAGCCAAGAGCATGGAGCATGGCAAGAATGGAGCTAGATGTTTCTTCACTTACTCTGGTTCTGAAGCTTATGAACATTTTACTCTGGTAACTGTGGACACTAAGTGAATTTATGTTTTATTCTTAATCATGTTTAGCTTAGAATATTTTTATTGGTTTCTTTTTTCATCATTTGTGATGATCCAATTTTGAGTTGCTTAATTTTCAGAAATAGTTTAGTGATAAATAGCTACACTAAAATGCAATTTAGTGAACATGCATGAGCCTGCATACTGTAATTTATTTCTGTAAAGGAGGTATTGAAAATATGTAAATGATACCTTCAATAGTTTTCAGTTCTATTTTCCTTTAAACATTTACGAACTTTATATGCCACAAAATGTGTACATATTTTCACTGCACTGAATGAATATGGTACCTCATACATTTGCTTTTGAGCAATTTATATTACACAAGCAAGATGAAGTGGAGAACTGAAACAATTATCCAAATCATTCAAACCAAAGGAGCACTTTGGCCTCAATCATTTAGGTACAGAATTTCAAATCAAAGTATTTCTTTGGTTTGAATGATATGGACAATTGTCTCAGCACTCTATTATCACGACTATAGATTTCCAATCTGATTATGGGTCTAACATAAGATGGAAAAAATAATAACATATAATTGTGTTTTGAGAACTTGGCTCATTCCAAAATCATTGTGCCAGTGTTTCCTAGTTCAGACAAAATCTACAGGGTCAGTCATCTTCTGAAAATGAGTGACCTCTTAAAGACGCTTGAGCACTATTTAGAACTGAGAAGTAGAAACTCCTTCCTCAGTTTGCCTCTTCAAAAATCCATTTTGCTTCAACAAATTTTAAATATTATTTTCCTGAAATGAATAGTGTTCCACAATTCAGCAGAACACAACAATCCATGCAATCACAACAATGATATGAAAAAATGATTAAAATTAGTTTGGCATAAATATACGTGATTATACTAGGTCAATCATTTTAGTTTGATTTGATAATTTATAAATAATAAAAGCCAAAGTTTTCAGGCAACAATTATTATTACATTGATTATTATTATTGACACAAACATTAGAAACATTTTCCAAACCAAATCCTGTTCAATTGCTTTTTTACACCATCTTTTACTTTGGAAATGAAAATGGAAAAACCCTCAATATAACGAAACACATTTCAGAAGTGTGAAAGCTAAGACTTTCACTAAGTGTGAAAGCTAATTGCTTTATTTGCATTTATAAATAACTGTAGATATTTTAATGACATACCTAAAATACATTGATTGCATAAAAGTTCCTAAGTAATAAGTGGCATTTGAAGTGGGTCTCAGAAGTCATTCACTTTGCACCATCCTGCCCACTCCAGTATTCTTGCCTGGAGAATTCCATGGACAAAAGAGTCTGGTGGGCTACAGGCCATTGGATTGCAAAGAGTTGGACATGAATGAGTGACTAACACTTTCACTTTCACCACGAAATGCACTTGGTCAGGATGATCCCAGGTTGTGTGCAATTTCCACGATACTATTTTGGGCTTCCCAGGTGGTTCTAATGATAAAGAACCTGCCTGCCAATGCGGGTAGATGTAAGAGACAAGTGTTGGCTCCCTGGGTCAGGTAGAATCCCTGAGGGAGGGCATGGCAACCCACTCCAGTATTCTTGCCTGGAGAATCCCATAGACAGAGGAGCCTGGCGGGCTGCACTCCATGGGGTCACAAAGAGCTCAGACATGACCGAGTGACTAACACTTTCAGTTTTATTTTTTCTTTTTTGTGGATCAGTTTACTAATCATTTTTTATCCTTTTTTCATTTTGCGTTAGTAACTTTTATGAATAGTTTTTTATGTCTTTCAGTGAATATTCTAATTTTGTTTTTTATAAGTTGATATTCACTGTTTACATATTCAATCTAGCATTTCACTTATCATGTATCTACTAACAACTGTGATAATTTGGAGGTGATATTTAAATCATTTTAAAGAAAGGATTTTTAAGGATCATGTTACATTACTTAACATACAGAGGAACATACATGATTTGAGAAAGTAGCAATGAAACATACATTACCATATGGAAAATAGGTAGCCAGCGGAAATTTACTGAATGACACAGGAAGCTCAAATCTGGTGCTCTGTGAAAACCTAAAGGGATGCGATGGTCTGAGAGGTGGGAGGGATGTTCAAAAGGGAGGGAGCATACTTATACCGGTGGCTGATTCATGTTGACATATGGCAGAAACCACCACATATTGTAAAGCAATTATCCTCCAATTAAAAATAAATAAATTGAAAGCAAAAGAATAAAACAGACAAGCATCTTTGGCAATTTAAATATCTCTTAACCATGAATTTGGTTTTAGATCTAGAATACTATTCCAAATTTGATTTTGATGAAATCAAGCTTCATAGATTCAAACTAGACCCAATTTATTTTTTTACTAAAATGACATATCAAGCATTTTAACCCAGTTTAACAATTCTCATTTTATTCTTGTTATGTACCATAATTTCTTATCAATACTTGAGATGGTTTTGAATCTTAATTCTGGCACCCAGCAGTCTAGACTCTTAATGATTGCATCTTTTCCGACTCTAGTCAAATATTTGATTAAATATGCTAAACCAAGGACTGATCAGATGATATTGATATGGATTCTTTATTTAATGGTATTAAAGCCTGTTTATTCAATGAAACTGAATTTATTATATTTCCTTAGAAAAAATCCATAATAAAACTGACATTAATTATATATTCTATTTAAATAGTTCCCTAGTATAAAAAGTGCTTTTATATAAAGACTCTAAATGTATTTTCACAAAAACCCTGTGAATTAAGCAATATTATTCCCCTTCCAGAGTATGGAAATTGAAACTCAGAGTTGAATAGCCTATGAAAAATCATAGTTTACACATGTAGAACTGTGAATGAAACATCCTGATGTCCAGGGAATTTTCCAGTACACAAATCCCCCTCCCATTTTCCTCCTCTGAGTTACCACATCTATTTAAATAGAAAAAATAAACCCTAAACATTTTCAGAAAATGAACATAAAATAAATAACATGTATATGTGTAAAATCACATTATATCAGAAGATAATTATTATTATTATTCACCTTTATATTTATGTGATGTCATGATCTATGTAAGCTGCTAAGTCGCTTTAGTCGTGTCCGGCTCTGTGCGACCCCATAGACGGCAGCCAACCAGGCCCTGCTGTCCCTGGGATTCTCCAGGCAAGAACACTGGAGTGGGTTGCCATTTCCTCCTCCAATGCATGAAAGTAAAAATTGAAAGTGAAAATTGAAAGTGAAGTCATTCAGTTGTGTCCGACTCTTGGCCACCCCATGGACTGCAGCCTACCAGGCTCCTCCGTCCATGGGATTTTCCAGGCAAGAGTACTGGAGTGGGGTGCCATTGCCTTCTCTGAAGGACATATATACATCCATGTATATTTAATATGTATGTGTAGGTGCATGTGTAGATATATAGACCTATTTAGATATAGATATCTCTGCTGCTGCTGCTAAATCGCTTCAGTCGTGTCCAACTCTGTGCAACCCCATAGACGGTAGCCCACCAGGCTCCCCCGTTCCTGGGATTCTCCAGGCAAGAACACTGGAGTGGGTTGCCGTTTCTTTCTCCAATGCATGAAAGTGAAAAGTGAAAGTGAAGTCGCTCAGTCATGTTAGACTCTTAGCAACCTCATGGACCGTAGCCTACCAGGCTCCTCGGTCCATGGGATTTTCCAAGCAAGAGTACTGTAGTGGGTTGTCATTGCCTTCTCCATAGATATCTCTCTATATACATATATAGAGAAAGATCTCTCTATAAATATCTATCTATTTTGTTAATCTTGTCTATTATCTATCTACCTACAGTTGACCCTTGAATCATATGGGTGCAGGTTCACTTATAAGTGGATGATTATCAATAAATACATTCAATGGTAATACACAGTCTAAGGTTGGTTGAATCCATAATTGTGGAACTGTAGATACAGAGGGCCTACATTAAAGATTTTTGACTGCACTCAGAGCTCCTAACCCCTCCTTATTTGAGAATTAACTGTGTATCTGGAATCAACAATGAAACTTAATTCTTTAACTATTTACTTGGTACCATACCAAGTGATTCACATATAATATTTTCTTGATCCTGCTCATTCATGCTATACTAATCAATTTTTGGATAACCATAATCTTTGTATTAGAATTGAGGAAAATAAGATTTGGAGGGGTAATTTTATTTTGCAGTCACATAGCTAGTAAGTAGCAGTGCAGGATTTAAAATCAGATCTCCCTGACGCCAGTCTCAATGCTCTTAAATATTAGTGTATTATTGAAGTGTATTTTTCTCTAAAAGGAAACATATATTTCAAATCCAGGACCTCCTCAGTGGTCCAGTGGTTAAGAATTTGCCTACTGATGCAAGGGACACACATTCAATCTCTGGTCTGCTAAGACTCCACACACTGTGGGGCATACACATCTGTGAGCCAGGACTACTGAAGCCCTCAGCTCTAGAGCCCATGCTCTGCTACAAGGGAAGCCAGTGCAATGAGAAGCCCACACTCAGCAAGTAGAGAGTAGCCCCAGAGACAGTAGCCAGTGTAGAGCAATGAAGACCCAGTGTAGCCAAAAGAAAAAAAAAAAAAAAGGGAGAAATCCAATCAGAATTTTTCCCAGTAATGACATCAGGATTAGGTTCTTCTAATGTGTAATGGTCATCATTTGTCCACTTTGAAAATTAGGAACTTTAGCATCTCTAATCTTTTGAACTTTACGTTTTTCTGAGATTTCAAAAAATTGAAAATAATGTCTCTTCATTCATATCTGCAACTATTTTCTTTCTAATAATACATAATATTGAATATAACTTTCTAGATATTTAAATGCATTCAAAATATTTATTTATTTGTATATCTGCTAGCTCTCTTTTAATATCCCCTGACTTTTAAATTTTTTTCACTCACTTCCAGTTTCAAGTTCATTCTGATGGGGATGGATATGGAAGGAAAACAGGAGTTAAGGATTTCTATAAACCTTCTGTCCTCTGTCATTATTAAAGCATATGCTAATGTGCCTGACTTTTCTTAGCTCCCTTTTTCTGACCGTAGTTGAGAGAAAATTACAGCAGGTGTGTTTTGTTGTGTTTTAAAAGCTCAGCACAGATTTTCGTATTCATTCTCTAGTCCTATCTTCTGAGTTCCACACGTGTGTTCTGTGTATTCAAAATCAACAGCAAACCTAAAATTGATTTTTAAGCTACATGCATCCTTTTTCCCAATCCAAACATACTGATTATAGGGAAATAATGTGGAAGGAACTTCTCATCGTTTTAATGCATTTCTTCCATCTGCTATTGCTTTTCTAATGTTTTATGCCACATAATGGATAAAACACTACTTTTTCATAGTGTCCAGTTCAACTTCTCAGGCTTCCTACATGGTGCTAGTGGTAAAGAATCCACCTGCCAATGTGGGAGACACAAGAGATTCTGGTTCGATTCCTGGGTGGGGAAGATCCCTTGGAGGAAGAAATGACAACACACTCCACTATTCTTGCCGGGACACAGGAGCCTGGTGATCTACAGTTAATGGGATTGCAAAGAGCTTTACATGACAGCACACACACATCTCCAGTTCAACTATATGGGAAAAATCTTATACTTGTTACAACACTGGTGGTAAAATTCTTTCTTTCCTTTCTCCTTTGGGACATATTCCACTCACCTAGTGAAATAGGCAGAAATTTTGCTTGAGCTCATTCTCCTTTGATTCTTCTTTGGGCTTTCTTCTCAGACTATATTCCTGTAGTTCATCTAGGAACTATTGATTCTCTCCAATTAGTTTTTTGTTTTTTAATTAATTTGTACTAGCAGATCTGTGTAGCTTCATAGCTGACCATAAGTCCACATGCTAGTGTTGAACACACATGCTAATGCTACAGCTTTTGAAAGGACTGTAGCCAGATATGCTGTAGCTAGTCCAGAATATGACAAAATTGGTTTTCTCTGCATCCAACGTCATGACTTCTCACCCAATTTTGATGTGTGGATGCCATGTATGAATTAATGAGCATTTGTTTTCTGTTTATCAGGCCAACTTAAAATTCTAGTCTATATTCCTCAGTACCATTCACATTGGGTGGGCTAATTATATCACATTTATTTTGAAGTGGAACACTATAGCATCATGTGAAATACCATTTTTGAGGGGAAACAAGTGATGTTTTAAACAATTGGCTCTCTGGAAAAAGTATGTGTGTGTGTCTACTTACGTGATATTATTACAAATTTTATTGAAAAGAAGGATGTGTACCACAATTTCAGAAAATGATTAAATGTATATTATTCACTGAAAAATGCTTATGACCAATTTGTTCTCATAGAATCTGTTAATTTTTGCCTAAATCTTCAGCCCATAGCCATACCATGGTGGCACTTCATAAAAAAGCAGACTTCTGCTAAAAATCATGGTTGATATTTTCATTCATATAAATAGAAAGACATCACTGAAACAAAGAAGAGATATCTCAGAGCTACGAGCATTATTCAATGATATGAGTGACTTCTTGTTGACTTGGACAATGGTTTTTGAATACTATAAGAACATATTCTCAGTCTTTTCATGCTATTCACTATGTAACAGCTACAGTGATTTCTAAAATGTGATATGCATTATTAAATCTCCATTACTTTTCTTAAGTATAGAGTTTAGACAATCAACAAAATATATGTAAAGTCATGATTTATAATATTTGTCAGTTTCTTTGGTTAGCTACTAAGGTGTCACCACTGAATTCTGAGTTGCAAATGTTACTTTTAATGTTTAATTTTTAATAATTTTTGTTTTTGATAAGCCATCCAAATTCCTGAAATTTTAATAATTTGCTCTCTCAAGCCTATACGAAATGTTTGTAGGATCCACTGAAATAGCTTGAAATCTCAATTTACTCAGTTTTTCCCTGGCATGTTATTTAACCTCACTAAGCCACAGATTTCTTCGTTTGTGAGAACTAGACAAAATGACATAGGTATAACCCTTAGAACAACTTTCAGAACATGGAAAGTACTTACTAGTGGATTGTTTGGCTCCCGTTTAAAAAAACAAAACAAAACACAAATCTGCCTAGGTTATAGTCAGAAAGACCACTATTCATATTATCTTAAATTTGATATAAGGCTTATCAAGACAACATTTAAGACTCATTGCATTATTTCAAAATATTACATAAAATGTTATTGTTTATTCATTGTAACTTATCTGAGTTATTTACACCTGTCTGGTTGTAAGTGTACTAATAGGAATAATTTTCTTTATGAGTAACTTTGTGGATTTGTTTTCCTGAAGGCACATTTCAATCTCTAATACCTGAGAAGAAGATTCCAAAAAACAGAATATTATGTACAGCACTTTGAAACTTTAAATGAGAATATTAATTTCTAATCATAGCTTTCAGTTTTGTCAAACTACTTTCTTTGTATCATATAATAAACATATGTTTTGTCAACCTCCTTCCTCTACCTTCCATTATTAGGTATGAAGAGATTTTATTATTCATCCACATGTTCGAAGGTAGCTGTTTCTACCGTAATAGAGCCAAAATTGTCAATTTTTCAAATAGTAACTTGTTTTCTATGCCCTAAGATTTGAAAGAAAATAGTCTCATAATGGAAAGTAGTAAGCTGGCTTTCTAAATCCATAAATAGCTTGATTTTTATCAGGGTATGGTTTGCTACCTGTCTAGAGGTGTTTAGAAGGTTTTCTAACAATAGGATATGGGGTTTGTGGATAAATATGCTTTAAGTAACATTGTTTGTTTTTGTTTTTTCTGCTATTTCCCACTGGGTTTTTGTAATCTCAAAGTTGAGCTCTTCAAACTTGGAGACATTTCTCTAACCTAGAAGTGTTTAAAATTATAAATAAAAGTAAATGGATTTTAAAATTATACAAGGAAGAAAAATTAGGTTATAATTATTTAATTTGAAATATTTTTGAGCCATTCTCAGCTAACTATATAATTTATAGTATAGATAATATATAGATTCAGCCAATAAAAGAAGTCTGTCCAGTAAATAGGCTGCTTTTAATAATTAGGTATCATATTATTAACCATAGGCACCAGTATTAATTAAAAACAATACTAGAATAATACTAGACATAGTTTTTTAATGATTCTTCCATATCAGCTAAAGATGAAAAATATGTATCTTTTAAACAAAGTCAAGACTGTAAAGTTTTAACTGTCTTTGCATATGTCTCAAAAATACCAGATATCATTTTATTAAGGTAGAAATATAGGAACAGATACTGGGCATTTCCTATTGAGCTATGTTTAATGATCTATTTTCATGACATTCCTTTGGGTAATCAGCAGTTTTATTGCTTCAATATTATAGAAGTGTCAGATTATTTTTGAAGGGGAAACAGAGGGGAAAACCAACATTGGATCAATGACTTGACATTGCTAGTCAACTTAAAGCATAAAAACATCTATTTAAAAATCTAACTAGAAATTCTTCATCTGTAATCAACAGCAGTGCTCTAATTATATAGAGAATTGTCCAATATATTAGAGAATTTCTCTTCATCAAGTAATGTGCATGGGGATTTAACATTATACCCTAGACAAAGACCTAAGGTTACTAATAACTTTTAAAAAAGTTGTAAGCAGCTATCTTTTCAGAAGTGTTTTCAATAAGTTATAAATATGTCCTTTATTTTAGTCTCAATGTAGAGTGCAATTGAAAAATTAGCAATTAATAAAGTAATTTTAGACAACAGCAAATTTCTGTACATAGTAATATTCCTAATTGCCCATTTTCAGTAGTACAACTCACTTTATAAACGGTGAGTAAAATAAGGGAGCTCTTTGTAAGTAGCATCTGAAACATAGCCTAGTCTAGCTATAGTTTGAATTAAGGATTTCTCTTCTCTTTCTCTCTCCCCTGTTTTGCAAACTCTTGCTTACTTTTTTTTTAATAGATGTTTTTTCTCTACCTCAAAAGTCACCCTCTGATCTCTCCATGTTTCATTTTCTCACATTCTTCAGATCATAACTTGAATGTTACTGACTTAGAGAAGTCTTCTTTGTCTACCATATTCAAAATTTCCAACTTTGTTTATTTCCGTTTGTCCACTTATCATTCATCATGGAATGTATTATTTTACTTTATTTATTATATACCTCCTGCCAAGTAGAAAATGTTTCATAATGGCCCGGAATTGCTAGGCACTGTCTCCTCAATGACTAGCACAATGTCTGCCACATGAAAGTTGAAAGTGAAATTTAGTTGCACAGTTGAGTCCGACTCTTTGTGATCCCATGCACTGTATCTTGCCAGGCTCCTCTGTCCATGGACTTCTCCAGGCAAGAATACTGGAGTGGGTTGCCATTTCCTTCTCCAGGAGATCTTCTTGACCCAGGGAACAAACCCCAGTCTCCTACATGTAGGCAGATTCTTTACCAACTGAGCTACTAGGTCTGCCACATAATACTTTAAAAAATTTAATCAAATGAACTAAATATGCATGGTATAAGTTGAGGAGCTCATTATTGAGCATAGACAAATACTGATCCCAACTAGAGTTTATTTGCCATCTAAATAACAAATTTGAAATTTTTATATATGCAGTATCAGTGATTTAAAGTATTTTTTTAAAATAGGCAGAATATATTTATCTCACCATTTAAAAGCCCTAATTCATTTTTATTTTTTATTTTAATACAATTTTAAAGCTTACATTTCATACAGTACATTTATTACAAAATATTGACCTAGTTCTTATTAGTAATATACAATATGCATTCATTTGTAAATGTGTTTATTCAAAGGAAAATGATAAAACTCCTACAGTATGTTGTATGAGTGTGTTTAGTCACTGAGTCATTTCTGTCTCTTTTGCAACCTCATGGACTGTAGCCATCCAGGCTCCTCTGTCCATGGGATTTCCCAGACAAGGATAGTGGAGTGGGTTGCTGGTTCCTTCTCCAGGGGATTTTTCAACCCATGGATTTAATACATATCTCCTGCATTGGCAGATGGATTCTTTACCACAGACATACCAGGGAAGCCCTATAGTGCATTAGACACTATGTAAATACCACGGATACGTTGAAGCCTGTAACAAATACGGGAAACAAGTTTAGGACTGTTTAGACCATATACCCCAAAAATGAACTTACAGATGTTATCATTGAATCTTATTAAAATCTATAATAGGATGATCAGACTTAGTTTGGAATATCAGAGAAGAGCACCCTAAAGAAATGATGATTAAACTGACATCTGATCCCCCTGGTAATCATGTTTGTTTTCTTAATCTATGAGTGTCTTTCTGTTATGTAAGTAAGTCAATTTGTATTATTTCTTTTTAGATTCCACATATAAGGGATGTTGAATGTTATTTCTCCTTCTGTCCTCTGACTTACTTCACTCGGTATGACACTCTCTATGTCCATGCATGTGGAATAATTAGGGACTTTGGGAAGGTCATGTACATACTGCTCTATTTAAAAGGGATAACCAACAAGGAACTACTGTTTAGCACAGGCAACTCTGCTCAATGTAATGTTCCAGGCTGGATGAGAGAGGGGTTGGGGGGAGAAAGGATACATGTACACGTATGGCTGAGTCCCTTTGCTGTTCACCTGAAACTACCACAACATTTTTAATTAGCTATGAGTTTCCCTGATAGCTCAGTTGGTAAAGAATCCACCTGCAATGCAGGAGACTTCTGTTCAATCCCTGGATTGGGAAGATCCACTGGAGAAGGGTAGGCTACCCACTCCAGTATTTTTGGGCTTCCACTGTGGCTCAGCTGGTAAAGAACTAAAGAACCTGCCAGCAATGCGGGAGACCTGGGTTTAATCCCTGGGTTGCGAAGAGCCCCTAAAGAAAGGAAAGGCTACTGACTCCAGTATTCTGCCTGGAGAATTCCATGGATTGTATAGTCTGTGGGGTCTCAAAGGGTTGGACATGACTGAGCGATTTTTACTTTCTTTCACCTTCACACACATTCTACTCTATGGACTGTAGCCCACCAGGCTTCTATTTACATGGGATTCTCCAGGCAAGAATGCTGGAGTGGGTTGCCATGCCCTCCTCCAGGGGATCTTTCTGACTCAAGGATCAAACCTGTGTCTCCTGAGTTTCCTGCATCGCAGGCAGATTCTTTACTGATGACCCACAAGGGAAGCCTGATCGGCTATACCCCAATACAAAATAAAAAAGTTTAAAGTTTGGGGAAACAAAAATGATATCATGAGACAGAATACCAATTAAAAAAAAAAAAAACCTGACATCTGAAAATGAATTGGATGGTATTGGGTACTAGGTAAAGAAGAAAGGACTGGGAATAGTGTGTGAGGGGGGAAACAAAGGTGTGAAAACTGGCAAATTGGAGCAACTTGATAGATTGCATTCACTCCCATTAATACACATTATTTTATTTAATTTGAAACTACTTTAGAGTCAAATGATTTTCAATAGGATTTACTTTGTGTTGCATATTTGTAACATTTATTAAACAAAATTGAACACAATGTGAAGTCCCTTTTAAAATATGAAATAGGATTAAAGATTTTAACGTAAGACCAGGAACTATAAAACTCCTAGAGGAGAACATAGGCAAAACACTCTCCGACATACATCATAGCAGGATCCTCTATGACCCACCTCCCAGAATATTGGAAATAAAAGCAAAAATAAACAAATGGGACCTAATTAACCTTAAAAGCTTCTGCACAACAAAGGAAACTATTAGCAAGGTGAAAAGGCAGCCTTCAGAATGGGAGAAAATAATAGCAAATGAAGCAACTGACAAACAACTAATCTCAAAAATATACAAGCAACTCCTACAGCTCAACTCCAGAAAAATAAATGACCCAATCAAAAAATGGGCCAAAGAACTAAATAGACATTTCTCCAAAGAAGACATACAGATGGCTAACAAACACATGAAAAGATGCTCAACATCACTCATTATCAGAGAAATGCAAATCATAACCACTATGAGGTACCATTTCACGCCAGTCAGAATGGCTGCGATCCAAAAGTCTACAAGCAATAAATGCTGGAGAGGGTGTGAATAAAAGGGAACTCTCTTACACTGTTGGTGGGAATGCAAACTAGTACAGCCACTATGGAGAACAGTGTGGAGATTCCTTAAAAAACTGGAAATAGAACTGCCTTATGATCCAGCAATCCCACTGCTGGGCATACACACTGAGGAAACCAGAAGGGAAAGAGACACATGTACCCCAATGTTCATCGCAGCACTGTTTATAATAGCCAGGACATGGAAGCAACCTAGATGTCCATCAGCAGATGAATGGATAAGAAAGCAGTGGTACATATACACAATGGAGTATTACTCAGCCATTAAAAAGAATACATTTGAATCAGTTCTAATGAGGTGGATGAAACTGGAACCTATTATACAGAGTGAAGTAAGCCAGAAAGAAAAACACCAATACAGCATACTAATGCATATATATGGAATTTAGAAAGATGGTAACAATAACCCTGTGTATGAGACAGCAAAAGAGACACCAATGTATAGATCAGTCTTATGGACTCTGTGGGAGAGGGAGAGGGTGGGGAGATTTGGGAAAATAGCATTGAAACATGTACAATATCATGTATGAAACGAGTTGCCAGTCCAGGTTCGATGCAGGGTACTGGATGCTTGGGGCTGGTGCACTGGGACGACCCAGAGGGAGGGTAGGGGAGGGAGGAGGGAGGAGGGTTCAGGATGGGGAACGCGGGTATACCTGTGGCAGATTCATTTCGATATTTGGCAAAACTAATACAATATTGTAAAGTGTAAAAATAAAATAAAATTAAAAAAAATAAAACAAAATATGAAATAGGGAAATACTGAAAGTGTGCAAAAGGAATAATTTCTGTTAATCAAGAGGGAAATATATGCTTCACAAATTGATATTTTTGATGGTTTACTTAAATTTTGTAAGGTAATTTAATAGATGGTTCCTTGAATATAAATGTAGACATCTCATCCAAAGAATACCACAAATGTATGATGCCTTTCAAATTTTAATACACATTTACATATATGTTCTCATTTGATATTCACAAAAATATAAAAACCAAAGGAACAGAAGCCTAGTAAGCTCAAATATTCGAATTTTATGACTCCAAGCTTGTTGTCATCTTTGCCATGTTGCCAGAATTTCTGGCTATTATAAAGAAAATTAGAATTAAGGAAAATCATTAAAGCTATGTTATCTGAGGGATAAATTCTTTTCAAGTATTGAGGTGAAATATAAAGAGATGAAATAAAACATAGCTTACTAGTGTATAGGGCTTCCCTGGTTTACAGATTCAGCGGTAAAGAATCTGCCTGTAATGCAGGAGTCACAGGAGCCTCAGGTTCAGTCTCTGGGTCAGGAAGATACCCCAGAGGAGGGAAAGGCTACTCACTCCAGTATTCTTGCCTGGTGAATCCCATGAACAGAGAAGCCCAGCGGGGTACAGTGCATATGGTTGCAAAGAGTCGGACATAACTGAAGTGACTTAGTGTGCACTAGTATATAATTCTGTCTTTATTATATTAAAACTTTTCTCTGGATTACTCTATAATGGTACTAATCACCAATTTGTAAAAATGCATTCTCCATGCGAATAAATGAATCAGATTTTATTTTATGCCATCTAATTTGACATTTAAAAAACAAACAACATCAGCAAAAACCTCCTGGAAGTATTCACTCTTAAATACCCTAAAATAAAATGTTATTCTGAGTCAGAGTTAGCAACTAAAAAATACTAGAGATAGTATCATGCTAATGAAGAGGATAAATTTAAATTCTCAGGAAAAATTTTAAAAATTAAAAGTAACATTAAAGCTAGAAATATAATAGTAATAATTGGAACTTATCTCTAAAACCTACTAATAAGAGGATATGATGGAATACTGACTCTTACAAAATTATCTAGTTATCCATTTAAAATGTAACTTTTAAATAAAATAATGTCTTGAAATTTAGCTATTCACCTTTTTTTTACTTAAAATAAACAGAATTAAAAGCTACTTTGAATTTTAAAAATTAAATATGGAATATTATACCACAATACAAGATAAATCATTCAGTCTTATCTTCATATGTTGAGTGGTTAATATCACTATAAAAATGTTAACATAAATCTACTATTTGAGGAAAGAGTGTGTTTAAAAATCATGTGTAAACTGTAGCTTCTCACAGTAGGACCTCTTGGTTATTTTTATAGAGTCTATTTTGAGCAATTGATTGAATATTTCCTTTTCTCTGGTATGCTGAGTTGGATACCACTAATACTCTGATACATTCCTTTTGGGATCACAATGCTCCATGTGACAAAAAGACATATATATATATATATATATATATAAAGGACATATGGCCCTAAGAACCCTCCATTTCACTTTCTTTCTCTCTGAAGGCCAAATCAATACAAACCATCTGTTTCAGGTGGAAAATGAATATTGTTAATTTCTTTTTTTTTTCCATCATGTGTTCTGTTTATACTTCTGTCTTTTGAGTTTTACCTTTTTTTAATTTAATTTCAGTCATACAAAAATGTATTATTTGCCAAGCTGTCTTTCCTGTCACGTTATGACCAGTGATTCCATTTTCAGGCAAAAGAAGATTTCCTTGAGAGATTTAGGTTTCTGGCAAATAAAAGGAGCATATTAATCCTTTATCTATAATAATTTTTTAGAGTACTATAAAGTACTTGGGTCCATCTAATATATTATTGAATTTTATTTGTTTTTTATAATTACCTCAAAAATTTAACTCCTAAATCACTCAGTAGATTTACTGGCCTGAACTGAAATATTTTATAAGATATTTTTATATATAAAATATTTTTATAAGGTATTCAATCCTGTTGACATTTTCAGTAATGAAATTTGTCATTTCTTCATATAGTCATCATACACTATACATGTAGTTTCCAGAATATTTAGACTTACATGAAGAATTCAGAAAAATCTTGATTTTATTAAATTTTCTAAGGTCTAATTTATTACCACAGCCACTTGAGAAGGAAATTAAACTTCGTGGGTGTATGTATATGTGTATGGGGGAGGGGCTTATACCTGTGTATAAGTGTGGTGTGTGTGATATAGTCCAGTTATTTTGTATTTGGGTTGCAGGTGAATATTTAACATTTTTTACAAGGTCACAGTCACCTTGTCTAAAATATTCTGTTTAGAACACTAGTTTTGTATTGTTTAGATGACATTTTAAGCTTTATGACTAAAATGTGTGTGATCATGCTATCTTGCTGTATGTTCTATTTAGTCTTTGCCATCAACATTTCACATCTACGAAGCTGGCCATGGTGTGGTGAGAAAAAGCTGAGTGATTTCTGGTTTTCCACCAAATCTCATGTTACCCAGCAGACAGAAAAAGAAAACTCAAATACTATGTCCCCACTATTTGTCCAGTGCATAAGATTCTTCTGCATGCAAATCACTGCACAAATATCTATAACCATGTTTAAAGCAGAAGAGAAATAAAATCTCAGATCTAAGCACTTTTTCTAAATACTCCTACCTCAAATATAAATTTTATGAAGATAGTTAACTTAAGTGTAAGTTCCATAAAATGAGTGTGAACATGGACAAATTAATGAAAATGATCATTGCCACGTCTGACCTATGGATTCACATTTTCTGGTTTGCTTTCATTTTTTTCTTTTTTAAACCAGGGAAGGTTAATTGCTGTTACTCTTGCATGTGTTTTGTTACACAATCACTCTGACTGGAACACCATACAACGCTTTAAAACCTCAGAGTTTCTGGCTAAAAGTCAATGTCATCTGAAGAGATGAATGATTAGCAGTTGGTCGAGAAAAATAGCCTACTGAATGGAAGAGAGTTTAGACTTCACCCTTTTATCTGAATATTGCTGTGAAAGTAAAAGTCGCTCAGTCATGTCCGACTCTTTGCCACCCTGTGGACTGTAGCCTACGAGGCTTCTCCGTCCATGGGATTCTCCAGGCAAGACTACTGGAGTGGGTTGCCATTTCCTTCTCCAGGGGATCTTCCCGACCCAGGGATAGAACCTGGGTCTCCCGCATTGGAGGCAGACACTTTAACCTCTGAGCCACCAGGGAAGCCCAAATATTTCTGTATGGTAAAGAAATACATACATTTGTGTTTTGTTCTAATCTTGTGTTTGTTTTTATTTATTTAAAACATGTATTACCAGAGATCAATATAAGATTTGCTATGCTAATAAATGCCATAAGAAATTTTTATGAAACAGTTTATTATCAAATTCCTCATTTTTTAGGGCACAGAAATATGATACAAAAATGTGCTGGAATTAGAAAATGTCAAGATAGAAAGTGGTATAGTATGATTTACTTGTAAGTCTTGAACCAGAAGGAATCTCTAAAATCCTCCATTCTATTTTTTTCATTTTATAGAATTAGAATTAGAGGCATGGAAAGCATTGTTGGTCATCCCAGGTCATACTGCTTTGGTAGAAGAAGAATAATAATCATTCTTTCTCCCTCTACCTCTAACTTGTTTGTCTCAGATGTCAAAATTTGAATAATACTACATTAACTTAGTCATTCATAGATTTTGGAGCTTCATGGTATCTTTTAAATTAAAACTGAAATATTAAATCAGAGTATTGTCATGGAATTTTCAGAGTTTTTGCTTCATCAAATACAAAATCCAAAATTAAAATTAAATAATTATAAAATGAAAACAATAAAAAAGAAAACCATCTAAGAATATAAAATATCTAAGAGTAATTTTTAAAAGTTCCCTTTATATAGTTATTTTTAATCTAAAAATCATGCACTATACAATTGATCCTTATTTTTGTTATATTTCTAAACCAAAAAATGTCCCAAACACTAGCCAAAACTAATCTAACTTTTGACTGAGGAATGCTGTTCTAAGTTATCTGATCTCATAAACACCTATTGTGTGTACACGTTTTATAAACATGAAAGAAAAAAAAAAGTTTCCTAGAATGATCCAAGATTAGAGGACTAGAAAATGGCAGAGTAAGGCTTAGAAATGACAGATTCCAGATGTTCTTTCTGCCATACCAAACAGCTTCAGCGAAGAGAAAATAAGTTAAAGAACAAAATTTTTAAATGCAAAAAAATAAAAATAAAAAGCAAGCATACATAAAATATCTTCCTATTAATTGTACAGGAGACAGGGATCAAGACCATCCCCATGGAAAAGAAATGCAAAAAAGCGAAATGGCTGTCTGGGGAGGCCTTACAAATAGCTGTGAAAAGAAGAGAAGTGAAAAGCAAAGAAGAAAAGGAAAGATAGAAGCCTTCTTCAGCGATCAGTGCAAAGAAATAGAAGAAAACAACAGAATGGGAAAGACTAGGGATCTCTTCAAGAAAATTAGAGACACCAAAGGAACATTTCAGGCGAAGATGAGCTCAATAAAGGACAGAAATGTTATGGACCTAACAGAAGCAGAAGATATTAAGAAGAGATGGCAAGAATACACAGAAGAACTGTACAAAAAAGATCTTCACGACCCAGATAATCACGATGGTGTGATCACTAACCTAGAGCCAGACATCCTGGAATGTGAAGTGAAATGGGCCTTAGAAAGCATCACTACGAACAAAGCTAGTGGAGGTGATGGAATTCCAGTTGAGCTGTTCCAAATCCTAAAAGATGATGTGGTGAAAGTTTTGCACTCAATATGCCAGCAAATTTGGAAAACTCAACAGTGGCCACAGGACTGGAAAAGATCAGTTTTCATTCCAATCCTACAGAAAGGCAATGCCAAAGAATGCTCAAACTATTTGCACAATTGCACTCATCTCACACACTAGTAAAGGAATGCTCAAAATTCTCCAAGCCAGGCTTCAGCAATATGTGAACCATGAACTTCCTGATGTTCAAGCTGGTTTTAGAAAAGGCAGAGGAACCAGAGATCAAATTGCCAACATCAGGTGGATCATGGAAAAAGCAAGAGAGTTCCAGAAAAACATCTATTTCTTCTTTATTGACTATGCCAAAGCCTTTGACTGTGTGGATCACAATAAACTGTGGAAAACTCTGAAAGAGATGGGAATACCAGACCACCTGATCTGCCTCTTGAGAAATTTGTATGCAGATCAGGTAGCAACAGTTAGAACTGGACATGGAACAACAGACTGGTTCCAAATAGGAAAAGGAGTTCGTCAAGGCTGTATATTGCTACCCTGCTTATTTAACTTATATGTGGAGCACATCATGAGAAATGCTGGACTGGATGAAACACAAACTGGAATCAAGATTACCGGGAGAAATATCAGTAACTTCAGATATGCAGATGGAACCACCTTTTTGGCAGAAAGTGAAGAACTAAAGAGCCTCTTGACGAAAGTGAAAGAGGAGAGTGAAAAAGTCAGCTTAAAACTCAACATTCAAAAAACTAAGATCACGGCATCTGGTCCCATCACTTCATGGCAAATAGATGGGGAAACAATGGAAACAGTGACAGACTTTATTTTCTTGGGCTCCAAAGTCACTGCAGATGGTGACTGAAGCCATGAAATTAAAAGACGCTTACTCCTTGGAAGAAAAACTATGACCAAACTAGATAGCATATTAAAAAACAGAGACATTACTCTGCCAACACAGGTCCATCTGGTCAAAGCTATGGTTTTTCCAGTGGTCATGTATAGATGTGAGAGTTAGACAATAAAGAAAGCTGAGAACCAAAGAAATGATGCTTTTGAACTGTCATGTTGGAAAACACTCTTCAGAGTCCTTTGGACTGCAAGGAGATCAAACCAGTCAATCCTAAAGGAAATCAGTCCTAAATATTCATTGGAAGGACTGATTCTGAAGCTTAAACTCCAATCCTTTGGCCACTGATGTGAATAACTGACTCATTGGAAAATAGCCTGATGCTGGGAAAGATTGAAGGCAGGAGGAGAAGGGAACGACAGAGGATGAGATGGTTGGATGACATCACTGACTCAATAAGTATGAGCAAGCTCCGGGAGTTGGTGATGGACAGGGAAGCCTGGCATGCTGCATTCCATACAGTTGCAAGGAGTCAGACATGATTGAGTGACTGAACTGAACTGACTAGCTGTGAAGAGTTTCTTCATGATTAAGCCAACATTTCTCCTGTGCTTATTCATCCATTCAATTAAGAAATACTTACCAATACCCTTCCTTCCAAACCCTGGAGGTATAACCACGAACAAAATCCAGACAAAAACCCCTACCCTAACAAAGTTTTCAGGCACTGAACAAAATAAATAAATGAAATACATTTTATAGAGCAAACTGGGTGGCATGGAGAATAACAAGAACAAAATCAGGGAAGAGGTTGAAGGAAGTGCCAAAGAAATGAAGAGAGGCTAAGATTGGAATTCAGAGAAGACCTCACTGAGGTGGTGGTGAAGGAAGTGAGAGAATCAGTCTCCTGTGGATAGTTGGAGGAAGAGGATACAGTCAGATAGAACATAAATGGCAAAGACCCTATGGCAAGACTGTGTATGACATATTTAAGGAAATGAGAAATAGGCCAGTGTGATGAGCACCGGTGAACAAGGAAGAGACTAGTAAAATATAATAAGGTAAAAATGAATGAAAATCTTATCTGATAAATTCCCATAGGCCACTGGACAATTTTTTTCCATGAGATGGGAAGATACTGAAAAATTTTGAGCAGAAGAGAAGCACAGTCTGACTTACATTTTAACAAAATCACTCTGACAGCTGTGTTGAGAATAAACTTAAAAGAAGAGTTATCACAATTAAAAAGTTACTGCAATGATAGAAAAGATGATGGTGGCTTTCATCAGCAAGGTTGCAGTGCAGGTGGTGAAAGTGGTTGGGTTCTCGATCACTGAATAACAAAATATGAAAAAAAAAATAGGAAAACTGAGAAGACTCTAAGACTTGATCTGAGCACCTGTATATATGAAGTTGACATTTGTTAAGACAGAGGAAATTGAGAGCAGTTGTTTCAGAGAGTAGATCAGAATTTTCTTTTTTTCAATATTAAATTTGAGATAGCTAGTAGATATTTAAATGGAAATGTTGAATAAACCCTCAGATTTGTGTGCTAAGATGAGGCCCATATGGGTGATAAAATTTATAAGTCATTATCATAGAAATGGTAATTAAAGCCTTGAAACTGGATGATATCACCAAGGGAGGAATGCACATCAGAGGAGGTTATATTCAAAATCTGTGCTCTGGGATATTCTAAAGTATATGAGAGAGAAAGTTAAGGAGGAAACATTAAAGGAGAATGAGAAGGAGCCACTGGTGAGGTAGCAAAAGAATCAGAAAGGTGAGATGTCACAGAAATCATATAGAGAGAGTATTTCAAGGTAGTGCAAAAGATCAAACCAGGTCAAATGCTATTAGTATGTCAAATAGAATTGAAATTTCAATTCACTGAGAACTGGAAATAAAATTCAACACTGTGAAGGACATAGGCAATTGTGACAAGAGCAATTTCATTGACATTGTGAACTAAAGAGAAATTGGGAGGAGAGGAATTAAAGATAGTGAGTACAACTCATTTAAAAGAGTTTTGTTGAAATGATAACAGAGGGATTAAGTAGTATTTGAAGAGTGGAGTGAATTTAATAAAGGTAGTTTGGAATAGCAGCATGTCTAAAACTGTGGGAATAATGCAAGAGGAAATTATTGATGTAAGAAAGTGTGAGGAAAAGATTGATGGAGTTGTGATGTCCTACACGAACTTGGGTCACTGAATTGATGTCCTTGAACATCAAGAAAGAGTGGATTCTGGGACACAAATAGCAAAGAGTGCAGACTTAAAGCTGAGAGCACAGATCTATTCAATAAGCAAAGATACCCACCTATATGGGCATGAATTCAGGATAGCAGGAGATGAGAGGCTAGCAACTTGTAGAAGTTCCCTTCTAACTCATTTTATAGTCTAAAGGGTTTGGAAGCAAGTTTATCAGCTAAGTTAGGATGGAGAGAAGATGAAGGAGTTTTGATGTGAGATGAAAAGTTAAAAATGTTTCACTTGGAGAATAGAAGAGAAAGATTCTGAAAGTGCAGTATCTTTACTTGAAGCATTAAAAGTGGATGACTATACTCTTAATAAAAGAGCGTATTTTTATATGTATGCTTTTGTTTAGCCACATTTAGCTGTTTGGGTACAAGGATGGAATGGATTTAGAGTTAGATTTAACTGTGATTATGATTTGTCTGAGTAAGGATGACAGAAGAGGAAAAGGGGTCAAGGAAGGTGAAGGTACAGGCAGGGAAGTGATCAAAATGGTAGTCATGAAATTGAAGTGAACTGAGAAGGTGAGAATGTGTGGGAGTGAGTGACAGTGAAAAGATGGGAGGTTTATTAATTTAAAGGTCCATGTACTGTTAAATTAAGTTGGAGAAATTGAGCAGGAGAAAAAGGAGGTGTGATTAAAGGTGGGAAGCCTGATACTGAGATGGGAACAGTATTTTGGAAGAGGCAAGGTAGAGCACATGTCCACTTCCCAGACCAGTGATAAAAGGATTTTGGAAGTGAGAAGGTCAGGAAAAGAGCTCCCCAGAGGAGAGAGCTAGGATTAAATAAAGAAAGAAGGTAAAGAGATTATGAACGCATTTCTTGACTGGATATTGCAAACAAGGAAATCAAGATTGTTTTCATACTTGTTCTAACTTCACTTGAAGATGGATTTGTTTTTCATGCACTGTGTGTGTGCTAAGTCACTTCAGTTGTGGCCCGCTCTTCACAACACTATGGACCGTAGCCTGCCAGGTTTTTCTGTCCATGGGATTCTCCAGCCAAGGATACTGGAGAGAGTTGCCATGCATTTCCAAGGAACATTTCAGACCCAGAAATTGGACCCAGAGATCGAACCCGCATCTCATGTCTCCTGCATTGGCAGGCAAGTTCTTTACCACTAGCGCCACCTGGGATACTATTCCTAGGTGTTCATGTAGTGTTTTATTAACCTCTTTCATCTTAGCTGTTAAGTATAATTATCTCCATTTTAAGATAAGAAAACAATCCAACTGAGATAGAATTATTTTCCCATATCACCCAGCTTGTGAATGGCAGCACTGGGACTTAGACCCAGGTCATGGGCACAGTATTTCCACAGATTCATCCTAAATATTTTCCCCCCATGTGGAGCTGAATCAATCTTAAATGAGATGCTTACAGAGTAATCTAAATGTCATCTACCTAATGCCAGTATTCTAGGACAGGACACATTTCTGCCTCTTGCACATGATTCTGACATTTTCATTCAATAAATAAATACTGCAGTAGCCACTCTGGAAACTGTAGTAAACTCAATAGACAAATTTCTTGTCTTCAAGAAATTTCATGGAGTATTTGAAAAAGGAATTAAATATGTAATTATGCAGATAAACTGAAAAGTCTGTAGTTGTAAAAAAAGATTCAGACACATGATAGCCTGATGCAAGAGATTGCTAAAGCATCTCTGAAGCAGTGCTAAAAGTGCTTGGAAATTGGGTCTGAATATGAGAGGATCCCACCAGAGACTGTATGAGGACTTTGAGAAGGGAAGGCTCTTAGAGTCATGGAGAAAGAAGGAAGCCTAGCCATAACATCAGATCATCAAGAGGGGAGAGGCAAGAGACTTGCCTGAAAAGGGAATGAGGAGACATATTAAGTCTGTTTCAGATATTATATTTTTGTCTAAAAACTCTGGCAAAGGCTTTGAAACAGAAGAGTAACTCAAGGCATTCTCATTTATGAAACTACCTTCTTTAATTCATTCTCAACAACTATGAAAATATTAAATGTGGTATCTAGTGTTAATACTAGATGCTTTTCTTCTACATTTTGCACACATAAAATTTGCAAAAGGTACTTTATAAATTCCTAAGATAATTTTTAAAATACTTTTAATTATACATAAAATTAAAGGTAATTTAGCAGTAAGTGTATATGCTGGGTTTGGTCTCCTTTATGATAAATTTTAGTTTATATATATATATAAAATCTGCATGCCATTTTGCATTGCACTTTTCTCGTTTTTAATGAAAATATAAAATCCAGATATATACAAAAGCTTTCCATGGATTTGAAAATCTTGATTAAACATCGTTACATACATTTTCCCATTGATCTGGCTTCTGCTTTCAAACTGTTACAATTACATATTTGGCCAAATGTTCTCTTTTAATACTTACATTTGCTAAGTGATTTTTTTAGATGCTGAACTAATGATCATAATATCACTGGTTTTCTTTATTGAAGCCAAGAACATATTTAAAAATAAATAAATTAATATAAATTGACTCTGATTTCATAGTTTCAAAGCTATTTTACTTTTTGAATTTAGATATAAAGCAGACTCATTTTTTTGACAAACAACACTTATTACAAAGAACCTTAGGGTCATGATGTGTGAGCTATAGCATTATATAAAAATGAGTACTATTATTGGTATTTCTGAATAATTTAAAATTTTTTTGTCAAACAGTGACCCATCTACTAGAGTTTCTGTCAGTTAGTAAAAGCAGATCACTATTTTCACGGAAAAAGATCAAGATGCTTGTTATGTAATGATATTTCACAAAAATGGTGTTAATGTTATATGATGAACTGTTAAGATACATAATCATTTGTTCCAGTGATTACTACAAAGCAAAAACAAGAAACAAGCAAACACACAGGAGTCTGTGCATGTACACACACACACATTTTCTTTGACCTTGATGTTAATTTAAGCTTAAATTCTTTCTCTTGACTACATTCAGGGCATTTATATCTATATGATTTTATATAGCCCTTAGTCTTAGTAGCTGACTTCAGTAGCCCTTGCTACTAAAACTATGTACTTAATGTAATTGAAAATTAAAATTGGAAGATCCTTTAAAAAATCCTTTGGATCAACCACACAGCTTGGGTTTAAGTTTCTCTTATATCCCTATCAATTGGTCACCCATCACCCAACTGTTAATTTAGAATCCTTACTTTCTCATTTATATTCTGTTTTTGACTCCTAGTAATTTCTCACTTACGTTTAGCAATCTCAGTGTACCTTTTGTCAGTTCTAGTTTTCCAACATGTCCAACATTATTGCTTGTTAAGTTTGCATCCACTTTGAACTGAGTTAAAAAAAATACTACCACTATAAAGCTAATTGTGTTAAATGCTGTATACGTGAAAGATAGATGTTTGTATAGTTTCCTAATTCAAGATGGTTAATGGGAAAATCTTAGACATGTATCAGTAGGAATAGATGAAATATATTCTATGCAGAAAGAATAGCATGCATAGAGGAATGTAAGTGGAAAAGTTGTTACGCCTAAATACTTTAAACAGCCCAACTTGACAAAAATATTCAAAATGTAGAAGGGATTGATGGAGTTTAGATTAGACTGAAAAGGTAAGTTAAGGAAATATTCTGAAGGACTATGAATATCTGACTAAAATTTTAAGCTTTCACTTAGTAAAATTTTAATAAGGTATGTATATGTTCAATTTAATCTTTATAAATATTAATGTTAAGGTAGAATAAATGAGTATGAAAAATAAGAAAAACATAAAATAATATGTTGTTAGTCATTGATAAAATAATAATGTTTCAATTAGAATGATGGCAAGAAAAGTGGACATGGAATGATGATGATATTTCCAAAATAAACTCTAATTTTCAAACATTGGAGTGACCCTTTATCTGTACTATTTCAAAACTATCTCATGATAAATGAACTCTAAGTATCCCCTTTATATATGGAAAAAAAAAAGGATCTTCAAAAGCTGAAATAATAAGCCCAAGGCTATACAAGGGTCAATGGACAGTGAAGCAGGATATCATTCTTCCATCTCTAACTGGAGACCCTCCCAGGCTAGTTCTTTAGTTCTCTAATTTTCTGTTTTAAATTTCTTACAAAGTTAATCTATTGAATGGCTTCACTTACCACTTCCATAATATCCTGCCAGATTAACATTTCTAACTGTAGTTTCTTACTCCAGTGTAAATGTTGCATGACCAACATGCTCTTGTAAATTTCTCCTTAAATTTTGCATAATTTTGAAAATTTAAGTTAAAAAAAATTTCCCAAATATTGGCATATGCTGTGTTTTGTCAAATGAGAATCATTTAACTCTGTATTTTGTTTTATTGTACCAGATACAAATCAACAAATCTATTGTGCAATAAGCAAATTGTTTGCCTTTCAGGTGAATCTTTTCCTTTCTGTGGCTAGAATTGACTATTATACTTATTAAAATTTATAGTATATTGCCTTTTTAATTCCATCTGAAATGATTCTTTATAAAAATTAGAACTGGATGAATTGAATTAGTTTATGAATGCATCACATCCCACTTTTCTGCTCCTTCACAAATAACTTTGCATCTAAACTTTGTTCTCTTTGTCTGAAATTTTTTCTACTCTCTTAAGCTAAAATCTTGATAGCCATATATGACTCTACACATATGCGAGTGGCAGTCCTGGTGATCATTTCTTAATCTCCTGAGTCTCTATTTCAATAAAAACTACACTTTTTCCCAAGACTCCACAAAGTCATCTTTATTTCACTAATTCTAGTGTCTTTTCTAAAATCTTTTAAAATTTGTCCTAGATTTTTTATATAATAGATATAATAAAGTTTAAAAATAATATCTAATACTTAAAGATTAATTCTGTTTTTAAAAATCTTTCAACCACTTGAAAGTTCAACCACTTTCAACCTTAAAATTACCTTTCCCAATAAACAATCTAGGTGAAGTGAAGTGAAGTGAAGTAAAAGTCGTTCAGTCCTGTCCAACTCTTTGCGACCCCATGGGTCATACAGTCCATGGAATTCTCCAGGCCAGAATACTCAAGTGGGTAGCCTTTCCCTTTTCTAGGGGATCTTCCCGACCCAGGAATCAAACCCGGGTTTTCTGCATTACAGGCAGATTCTTTACCAACTGAGGTATGAGGGAAGCCCAATTATGTGCTAAATATTATTTCATCCCACTCCAAGCTCTACAGCATTGTTTAATCATTATGTATAATGCTATCTCATTTGTCTTTCCACTCATATTACCTCTGCTTACATTCTAAAATAGAATTTAGGTCACTGTTTGAACACTTGAAGTGTCTCCTTTAAACTGTTTAAGTGTGATAGGACTTGTCCCACTCATTTGACACATAGTAATACATTACCTGGAGTTCCCTAGTAGCTCAGCTGGTAAAGAATCCGCTTGCAATGTAGTAGACCCCAGTTTGATTCCTGGGTTGGGAAGATCCACTGGAGAAGGGATAGGCTATCCACTCTAATATTCTTGGGTTTCCCTGGTGGCTCAGCTGGTAAAGAATCTGCCTCCAATGTGGGAAACCTGGGTTCAATCCCCTGGGTTGGGAAGATCCCCTAGAGAAGGGAAAGGCTACCCATGCCAGTATTCTAGCCTGGAGACTTCTCTGGACTATATAGTCCATGGGGCTGCAAAGAGTCGGACACGACTGAGAGACTCACTTTCAATACATTACTTCCATTGGTATTTAATTTTTACACCTATTCCTTTCTTCCAAAATATCTCTTTAATCCTCATAGATGAATTGCATTATTTTATTCTTCTTTGTCTTTCCTGCACCTAACATTGTGCCTTATAGAACATATTGCATAATTTTTGGTTATAAAGTGCCTCAAGCTCTCTTCTTATGTTCTTTTTTTCTTTAGTCTTTATTGAATTTGTTACAATATTGCTTCTGTTTCTTTTCTTTTGGCCGCAAGGCATGTGGGATCTTAGCTCCTTGACCAGGGATTGAGCCCATAATCCCTGTGTTGTAAGGTGAGGTCTTAACCACTGGACCACCAGAAAATCCCCCAGGCTCTGTTCAAACACAGATATATATCTAGGGATGTAATGCTGTTGATTTTAGTGTGTGTGTGTGTGTGTGTGTGTGTGTGTGTGTATGTGTGTACTGGTAGTTTTAGGAAAAGTAGCAATGGTTTAAGCATCATTGCAAAATGCTTTATAGACCAATAATAGTTTATGTCTTTTATACATTAGAAATGTTTCTGGCTTAATGTGAGCAGCTTTACAACCCAAGTTATGGTATATTATATGATAATACTGATCCATGGTTTTGCCTTGTCTACCACTAAAAGAATAGTGCAGATTTGGAGAGGAGATCAAATTTTGGATATTCATATAGCTTATACATAAATAATTGTAGAATAGTCATTTCATAGCAAACAAGGTGTGAATATACTGTTTATTTTGAGGTATAAGTAGTAAGGAACATGTTTTCACTTAAATTCATAAAAATCAATGATCCTTTATCAGTGGCAAAAAACACAGCATGTGGTTTTTTGTAGTATAAATCTCTGTCATAGAAATCCCAGCTGCCAATCACTTCAGTAAATATTTTATGAGACCTAGAGGTCAGGATAATCTTGTCCTATTAGTAACCTTTCTACAGCAATAGATGAATTGCTCTGAGTGCACTGTAATAGTCAGTGACCCTCTATGCAAACAAGCCAGGACATTTTTACTCACTTTTGTCTTTGACAATTGAAAATATGGTATCTGATACATGCATTAACCATAAAAATATTAGATAGCGGATACAATCACCTTCTCTATAAGGAAGATGATCTGTATGTCTGTGTGTGTATTTATCTTTACATTAATGGAAATCTTTAGTTTTTGGAAGGAAATAAAATTTAATTTTTTTTAATTTTACATATTCTCCTGAAGTTGAACTAGTTATACCCCTTAAAATGAGAAATATACACACACACACACAGAAAGGAGAATTTCAATTACATTGAGTTCATGCACATCTTTGAACATGGAGCAAAAGACAAATATGATTGAAAGGACTTCAGCTAAAGCGTCCCAATTATTTTATCTAACTCTATTTAATTTCCCAGCTACTCCCTCAGCCCCTTTAGACATGTTGCATGCAAGTTATTTTCACAGATTTGCTTTTTTTTTTAATATATTTACTCTAGATCTTTATGCCTTTTAACACTCATATAATCAGATTACAAATGGGAATAAGGTTGTAAATTGTACTGAAAGAGGTTGTGAATAAAAATCAACAAAAATGAAAGCCCAGAAAAGTATATACAGTATTTCTAAACTAAAATAGAATATACATCTTCAGGTTGAAAAGGCCCACCAGTGCTCAGCAATGTGAATATAAGCAAAACGAAACAGGGAAAACTAGATACAAAATAATTAAAAACAAAACTCCTAAATTTCCCTATAGTTCCATAACAGAGTACTAAATCTGCTTGATAATTATATTGGTAATATAAACGTCATTAGCAGTAGCAGATGATATAGAGAGAAAAATATAAATATTTCCTCAGTTCCATACAAAAGCAGTAACTTTTGTTTAAAATTATATAGCTAGCAAAGCACTGAAAAATAAAAACAAAAATATAGACAAAGAGATGTGTATTTTAATGGAAGGATTTTAGAAATTTGCCTCCCACGGTCTCCACTTGAAACTTATTAGCTAAAGTGGTAGTAAAATGAAAAAGAATCACAAGAAAAAAAAACATAACGAAAATACTATTTTATAGATAAGTCCAGGAAAAAGAAACTAAAGCTCAAAGGGAACCCTCAGTCCAACACTCCATCATCTAGGATTGAGTATAGATTAATATATTCAATTATAAATATATTTTCAGTGTATGTAAAAGGTATATTTAAACCTTTTGACACAGTAACTTAAGATAACTGAAAAATAAAGATGTAGATAAACATTTTAGCACTATTTCAAATAATAAAAATAACTGAAAAAAAGGAAGAGACAAATATATAAATGATATCCAAATTCAAATGTTATTTAATATTTCATCATAAAGCATGTTAGCATAAAGTATTGTCAGGATTAGTTAATTTGACTTATCCCTGGAAGTTTTCTGTTTCAAAATCTAATTTACAAATATTTTTGACTAGAATATTATTTCAAAAAATTTTTTTAATACTGGACTAAGGTACAAATTTCATGGGGAAAGTACGCTTCAGAGAACTTTTTAAGAATGGCAAGCAGTGTGTTAATTGCTCGTTTAAACATCTTTAAGCAAGTATGAGAATAGTTTCACGCATAGAGTGATTCAGTGTAATATTGTAAGATGTTTTGTGTTTCCAAAGAATTCACTAAATTGGTTCAACATTTTAATCATGTTTCATCAAATTATTATTTGACTGCTAAATCTACCTAAAAAAAATCAACAGGACTTCTTAGAATGGTTGAATAGCTGCAGATTTTGTATGTCATACCTAACATGTCTAAAAGCTTTCTCTCATTATGCAAAAAGTCATGAATAATCAGGTCAAGTCAGTATGCAAAGAAAATTATCAGACTGTGAAACTAAGGGAAGGCCTATTAGTCACAAGCTGTACACCTGTTTGCTCGTTTCTAACTTTAAATGGTTTGTCATTCTGTTTATAAAATCTCATTACACTGAGAGTTCTATGATTGAAGAAAAAAATCTTAAACCCTACTCAACAATAAGGCAAATTATATTTACCTGGACAGTTGTTCAAAATATAGCTAATCAGTGCTTAAAATGTTACATTAATAATATACATGTAAAGCATATTTTTTTAAAATATATTTTACATATATAGAATAAAGCTTTTTCACTATAAAATATTAACCAATTCTAACAAGATAATTTGTGAATTATAAACAGCTTCTGGACAGTGTTATGTAACCAGAGTCAATGCTTGACAAAATATTTACTTCAAATATAATTTTACCCTAAGCTTAAACCTATACTGATTGTAACAAATTAAAAGTGAGGTGGTATTTTATTCAGTCATTTTATTTATTTATTTTTTAACACCTAAAACATTTTGTTTTGGGGTATAGCTTATTAACAATGTTGTGGTAGTTTCAGATGAGCGATGAAGGGACTCAGCCGTTAAAAAGACATATATTTGCTAATACTATACCTCAAAATAGGAATATTTCTGTTTCAATTTCATTCTGTGTATTTCGTTTATTAAAATAATATGAATTAAATTATGCCAGATTCTTCTATATACTTTCAAAAAAGAATGCAACAGATGTTAATATTTGTTTAGAACATATACAGTGAGAGATTTATATTTACTTTTATAGCAAGTTTAATTTTATGTGTATAGAATGGTGAATCTCTTTGATGTTTTTCAAGTTGTCATAGTTCATATTTTTAAACTACTTTTAAGTTTAGCTTTTTCAATTGAAAAAGTTCTAATGTTACAATGTAGTTTTTCCTTTTCTCCTTTTATTTTTTCCTGAAATTATTACATTTAATAATATTGTTAATAATATTTTAGAAAGTTATAACCAAATATTACTATTTTCATAGGAATGTCACATTCTTGTGAATATATTTTCTAATAATTAAAATCTGTAAATTTATTCTCCTTTATGTAAGGATTATATATGTTTTGTCTTTACACACTGAAAAAGTTGTTTTTGAGAAATAGAGATACTTTTAGGTTCATAACATAAAACAAACAGAAAAGATGCATTATATACCAAATAACTAGAATTATATATTTGATATTTACATTGATAGTAATACTTGCATGTGCAGACATATACATTAAATAAATATTACACTTTAGTTCTTTTATTGTGATTCTCACCAATACTGTGACTTGTTATATTTAAGTGTGAGATATTTTATAAAGAAAGCATATATCGAATGAATCCTATAATTTGCCTCAAAGCTGTTTAGAATATATCTGCAATGCACATTATGCTTCTAGAGCATGAAATTGAGCCAAATGTATATGAACTAGAACAAGGCTTATTGAGAAATTCAAGGACAACCAAGTAGTAATTTGGAAGCAAATCATCACGTAGACTTTGGAGGATACTTTTCAAAGCCTCCGAAGGAGTCTGGAAATGTAAGTAAAAATTGCCAAAGCTAACTCTTTTGATGCTGCGGCAATACTTTGCTAAAAGTGTTGTCTGTGTACATGAAGAGTGGGTACTGTAACAGCTTAGTAAAAGATGACAACAGGGTTAATATTTAAGTCTAGAGTTTAAGAAAGATTATACAAAATGAACAATTTTAAAATTTAAAAGTCTGATGATTTAACTATATAGAATGTATAAGTTAAAATTTTACAATGTATTCCAAATATTATTTTTAGAGAAATTGGGTAAAATATGTTGTCCCACTGATTGATGAAATAAGTTATGTGGGTTGCTGAGGCAGGAGCATCCCAGGTAAAAGGAAGAGCAAAAGATAGTATCTTGAGACAGGAGTTACATACTTCATTCAGGATCTGTTAAAAAAGATTCCAGCGTTTACTAGTTAGGATAATCAGAACTACTGAACTGGTGAATGGGAGATTGATGTTGATTTGAAATAAGCAGCATATGGGGGAGGGAGGTAAATGTCAGGGAATGGGTGTGGGAGCAGTAGGTGGCAGATCGCCACAGATTTTGTAGGACCTTGTAAGCTATCTAAATGAGAAAATGGGATTTTTTTTTCCTCTTAAGTAGTGATTATGGCAGGTTTTGAACAGAGCCATGACGTGGTATTGCACTGTGTGGAGGATTTGGGAAAGAGCAATGGAAGAAGTAAGCAAATCAGTTTGTGGGCCACTGAAGTAACTCAGGAGAAAAACGATAGTTCCTTAGATAAAGAGGCAGCACTAAGATGAGACAGCACTGTATGATGAAGGCAGCGCAAATAAGGTTTGCTGATGTCCTCAATGTGGAATGTGAGAGAAAGTAAAGGGTTGGTTTCAGGGTTACTGGAAAGAGCAATTTGAAATATAAAATTGATGTTTATTCACAAAGGGAAAATCGGGATTTGAGGTCTGGACAAATCTGGGTTAAGAATCCTGCTCGATACCCACATGGAGATATTGGATATATGAGTCTTAGAGATGACTTCTATCTGGAGATATAGATTTTGCTATTTTCAGCACATATGTGTTATAAAAGTTATGTGATTAAAATGGATAACTGAGGGAGTTGGTATAAGTGGAGAAATAGTCTGAGGACCATCATCGCATATACAGTGAGATATACTGTGGCAAAAAATGTAGGAAAAACACTAGTGACTATTTAAATGATGAAGGAAATTATGTGATCATATTTGGAAGTGAGTTAGAAAGCAAAGATGAACCTTTGTAATTAAAAGTTAATGACAACATGTAATTTAACTTGTTAAAGAAAAGTAATAGATACATGAATAGCAATTTAGACTATGTGCAAAAAATAAAATTATAAAAAAAAACAATTTTATTTTTAACAAAGGCCAAAGTTTGCTGTTACTTAAATTGTAGTCTTAAATCTAGAAAGGCTACAGTATAGTTAAAGGCTACTTTAGCTAAAGGTAATATATATTCTAAACTATCCTTTGATAACTAAAGCCCAAATAAGTTACTGATTGCTGCTCACTGGCCTGATCTTGAATCTTATTTGAGTAAAAATTGCACTATTTCTCTATTGTGGTGTGCTTTGAGTTAGAGGTATGGGATAGTGTCTATGCTAATCTATTATCAAGGGCAAATTATCTCACAATATTTATTTAAGTTATTATTTCACAGCAGTAACTTGAAGTCTTAGAAATTTACACTTAATAACCAAACCAGAAAGACCCAAACAAATTATTGGAATTTACTTAATTACTTCTTAAGATTTACAGTTTATGACTTGTAAGTTCATCCAGAGTGGAGCAAATTCAGAATTTAACTGGACAAATAACTTCAGATTTATTGCAGTCCTGCTCTCAGTTGAATTGGTGGCAATATAATGTGTAAGAAATCAAAAGAAAATGTAACCAAACCAACAAGGGGTTAATTAAATCTGCTGTTAGTATCATCATTGCATTGCTTCCCAGCTAATCATTTGACAAATTCTAGACTTTAAACTACTGGAGCAATATCCTCTATCTATATCCAGACTATTTCTTTTTCAAGTTAGTAAGTAATGACTATTCCAGAAAGTAACATATTTTCCTTTGAATAGAATAGGCAGACTGATACTTAATCATAAAAGAAATTTTACATTCTTTTAATAGTTTTATCAGGGAGTTTCATATTTTGTGTTGTTCAACATGCATCTTAATAGAGAAATGAGGTTGTTCGGCTTGCTAATTATAGTAATAATAATTGAAAACTCATGAGATTTCTTTTAGTTTCCTTCTCAGAATCAATTTCGTAAAAAATAGATTATTCATTGGTGTTTATCAGTCCTGTGACATCAGAACAATAAAAAAGTCATTCTTCTGATTGTTTATTACAAATATGCATAGACTTTTTCTTCTGGATAGTTGTCATTATTAATTATTAGGAAAACTAAGTATTTCCTTTAATAATTCTGGAATATAGCTGCATGAAGTGTTCAAATTATAATTTCCTGTACACTTCAAAAGAAAATTAGATTCCTGTAATATAAAGAAACTATCACTGGCTGAATTCAATCAGTCCTAACTTTTAAATCTCAGATCAGCCTCTTGCTAGTTGGCACTTTAAGAAAGCGCATAAACTATCTGAACTTCTGTTTCCTCACCTCTAAAATTAGTCCCACGTTCTACCACTCATATTACTCTGAGAATTCAAAAAAGTGCATATAGAAGAGTTATTTAATGACAGGAATATACTGAATTAAAATAGATAAAGTAAAAAATGCCTTCTGTGTAAAGCAAACTGCAACCATTACCATTTGTCAGCTTTTAGAAATGTGATTTTTCCCTGTATATTTCCATGGCTGATTTGAATTACATGGCACATGTTTTAAATATTTTAAGTACTTTATAACATATTACAATGTATAATAATTATTGCTAAGTTCATGTAAAATTTGGAGAAATGGCACAGTTTTTATGCTGGTGTATAAATTGCATCTACAGAATTTGAAATATATTCAATCACATGCATATTTCAAGTAATTGCTCAGATGAAATGGAAAATTAGCTAAGCTATACCTGATTTGTATGAACACATGTAGAACTGAAAGGTAAAATCCAGATGTAAATTTGAATGCTGCAGTTTATATGTATATTACTTTGAAGACACCTCAGCATTAGTTTTATTTCCTCCAGTATTCTACTTTACTGATATATTATTTTTCATCATGGCTAATTTTCCAGAGATAGATTAAATTGACAACCTTGACTATTATTGTTTTCTAATTTGTTTGGTTTCTTCCTAGACAATGCATTCACTATTTAAGTAGACTCCTTGATATACCAATATTGCAGGGGATGAATACAAATCATACATTTTTCAGCTGGAAGCATTGGGTTTGGGTCTCTGAATCTTTATTTCTTCTATTTGTCATACATTTTGCCAAGCACCAAAGATCCTATAACAGAGGGCTTGTCTGTGAATTTCCTTTACTGAGTACCTCTTTCTTATCATCTGTCCAACTTCCATTCTATAACTGAAAAAAATAAGATGCACTTGAGTGATTTGCTCACATTTGCAAATCTAGTTAGTTACAGAGCAAGAAAGACTTTGAATGTATCCTGACTTCCATTCATATTATAATATGCCCTATCCACATTGCTAATTATGGAGGGGTGAAATACATAGACTACATTTCCTTTGAATTCTACTAAACCTCTATGGAATTTCTTTTTTAAATGAGATTGGCGACAGGAATGTCAGTGGGTTAATGAAAGCAAAACTAGTGAACATTTTATTTCAGAGTCACTTAAGTGTTGAAATACTGCATGGCATTTAGTCTAGGACTTTCCTATATGCTTACGATACAAGCATTAAGATAAGAAATGTCAATTATCTGGTTAATTTGTCAATGTAGACAGCCAGTCAAGCCCCAACATGAACCCTCTTTAGTGTATATAATCTGAGTTAACTGTACATAGTTTAAATTGATTTGTTGATTGCTAACTTTTCTTTCACTTTGATTCCTACAGACTTTAGTTGAATAAAAACAATAATGTTTCTATGGCATATGGCTAATTTTCCCCCTTCTACAAATCAATTTCTGAAATTTAAAAACTTATTTATTAAACAAAATTGCCCTTTGAGAGGAGAAAGTGCCTAGTATATACATAACAAATATTATGTTTTTAATAATCACATAGTACTAAGAGTATTTAAATAATTTTACTTTTATTAACCTATTTAGTCCTATTAGTTAGGTACCAAAATCATCTCATTTTAAAGGTCAGGAAAGTAGAGAGAAGAAATAAATTAACCAAGGTTATATGCAGGAGATGCCAAAGATGCAGGTTCAATCTCTGGATCAGGAAGGTCCCCTGGAGTGAGTCATGGCAACCCACTCCAGTATTCCTGCCTGGAGAATCCCATGAACGGAGGGACAGGATATGGTCCATAGGGTCACAAAGAGTCAGCCACGGCTGTAGTGACTAAGCACACAGTACACACACACACACCTAGAAAATAGTAAACTCGGGATGTAAATCTTTCTATAAAGGATGTCAAATATTTCTATCTAAAGCTCATGACTAAAGCTCAGTATGAAATTTTGTATAGTTACTAGAGTAGTCTATCTGTAGTTTTTATTTATGATAATATCCATAATAGACTAAAAGATTGTTAATTTTTTGAAAATATTGAAATGTGTGGAATATGGTATCAAATTAACCAATCTGTATCTGCAGTTATAAATCTTTAGAGCATCGATCCAGAGAGACAAATAATAACTTTAAGAAAGTAAATTTATAGTTTGAGTTTATGAAGGAGAAGTGCAGCTCAGACCTCAGTAGTAGTAGTACTACTTAACAGAGGTAGTGCTATAATTAGTAGATATGACATGTTTGCAGACAAATAATGTGTACCTTAATTGTAATAATTGTTTAAAGTTCTAAGTACAGACCTTTTCTATTATCTGTGTTAATATATTATAATACAATTAAGCACTGTTGGTTTATTTTAAGGAATGTTGCTCTTGCTGCCCTTATATGGATAGTATATACTTGCTCATTTGAAATAAAATTCAATATCCCAAACTGCATTCTCAGCTTTATTCTCACTATTTTCTTGTCTTTAAAAGGTCTGATCAAACTGGATAAGGAAATACTCTTCAAACAAACCCCATGATTTTCCATTTCCATGTCTTTATATTCCACTTTATTTCTTTCATGCAGATGTAGATATACACCCTTATCTGTTGACTGCAAATTGAAATTAGGCTATGATTCAAGGGTCTAACACATGAAGATAATCTCACCAATTTTTAGTTCCCCAGATAAAAAGTAATATATTTTTATACTTCTAATTATATTTTGCCTATTTCCCTTCCAGCTTTACTTCCTAATGAGACTCTTATAATTTTTGTATGTGCTTTATCACCTTTATACAATGCTATGGAGATTTAATGAAAAGGCAATGTCTTATATCAATCTTTGTATACTCCAAACTACCTTGTTTATAATCTTTCTAAAATAATATTTATTAAATAGACTAAGATAGACCAACACTTTCTATTGGATAAAAACATTATGGATACAGCTAGGAGTCAGAAAAATTAAGTTATTTCTTATGATTGTGTTGACAAGGGTTTATACAAGATCCCTTCCCTGGTGGTTCAGACAGTAAATCTGTCTACTATCCAGGACACCTGGGTTCAATCCCTGGGTTGGGAAGATCCCCTGGAGAAGGAAATGGCAACCCACTCCAGTACTCTTGCCTGGAAAATTCCATGGATGGAGGATCTTGTTAGGCTACAGTACATAGGGTCGCAAAGAGTCGGACATGACTGATTTCCGATTCAGAAAAGAAACAAAACAAAACAAACAAAAAAAAACAACTCATGTCTTTCTGGATGTAACTATATTATTCACAAAGATTTACTCTATAATATTTAAGAGGTGGAGTGAACTTGGGCTTCATCTTGGCTGACATTTATCTGTAAGGATATATATATATATAGCAGTGAGGAGATGGAGAAGTACAACAGGTTTTTCTGGGATGGTGGTGATGTGGAGACTCCTTCTCATGGTTTTAGGAGTGCACTCAATTTTGAGTAAGATGGCTGTAATAAAATAGGAAGCAGTGAGTGAAAACCAGACAGGATAATGGAGTCCCAGCCAAGCAACTGAGCTTTAGGGAAAAGCCCTGAGAGCTGCCCACTGTGGGCCTTGAGCTGATTCTAGTTTGTTTGGCTTCTTATACCCTCCTGAATTCAGCAGATCACTGCATAATTACTTCCTTCTCACCACTCATGACTCCATTGTGTTTAACTCCCCATAGAAAGCTTCATAATTACCTGTGAGATCTTCTTCATAGCATTCATCTTCCACTGAAAACAACTTTTATATTTATTTATTTATTTGAATAATGATAAACTAGTTTGTTTCCAAATGAAATATAAGCCTTTTAAAGACAAGGACACTGTCCTGAACGTGCCTGTATAACCCAAGAGCCTAACAAAGTGCCTGACCATAGGATACACTCATAAATATTTGTTAGCTCACTTGGAAGAAGCTACTATCAACTGATTTATGTAAGATACATAAATGTGGGTTTTATCCTGCTTCATTACTCAAAGATTGTGTTCCTGTCTACTTCCATATTATTTAGTCTCATGACCTGAAAAGATGCATCCCCACATTTTTTGTGTGTGGTAGCATCTACTCTCATGTTGCTGCTGCTGCTACTGCTGCTAAGTCGCTTCAGTTGTGTCCGACTCTGTGTGACCACATAGACGGCAGCCCACCAGGCTCCTCCGTCCATGGGATTTTCCAGGCAAGAGTGCTGGACTGGGGAGAGACTGGAAGAGATTTCATTTGCAGACTGACCATGTTGAATGCCTCAAACCATGTGATGTTACTGATGCTTATAATCAAGTAGTTTAATGGGTATTACCTGGAATATTACCTGTACTACACCTGGAACAGAAGACAGGACAGAAACACTCTGTGAAGGAAAACGAAACTTCATTTGACCAGCCCAGCCCACAGAAAGCTCTTCTTCCTCGGAAATCGAGGAGCATATCATGTCTGCAACCTACATGTAGTATTTACTACTCTTTTCCGCTGAGTCTGTGTTATCCTTTCATTGAAAATGGGCATATACTTAGTAAATGCAGATTTGCTGATATTATTGACATTTTTCTTGAGAATGGATACTGGACAGCCCAGGGATTCCAAATAGAAAGAGATCTAGGAAGACATTTGAAAGCAAACCTCAGGGGAGAGGAAGCTCCTTAAAGGCAAGGAGCAGTTTTCTTTTGCCAGCCCTATGGCTTAGCTGAATGTGGTCACCAAACAAAATGACTGAATCTCACAAATAAGGAGGGATACACACATACACACAATTTTAATTAATAAAATGAGTACATATTCAAATGTTGAAATTAATTTGTTGAATCAGCTCATTTTGAAGTAGAAATTCCATTAAGACAAACTGTAGTCATTTACTAAAAATGCCAGAGGAAAGAGACCTACAAGGCAAACTCTTTCAAATACAGAACCAGAACAGTGAGTTTAATGTGAGCATGGCAACGGGGTCTTTTAAATTCCTCACAAACAGGGTAATGCACCTATATCACCCAGAAAACTGAGAAGATTATTGCGATTTTATCCACCAGCCGACGAAGTATTGTTGCCATATTTCTTTGGAGCACTTTTATAATTTTCAAACATTTATTGTCTCCTTTTAATTTTGCCTCTATGTCTCTTGTTTTATTGTATCTACATAAACAAAAATTATTAAAAAAAACTTGGAGTCCTTTTATTAATGTATCAGAAATTTTATATTAATACTTAAACAAGTAAGTACTGCTTAGTAAATAAAAATGCCACTTTAAAGACCTAGCTTCTTGGAGAAGGACTAACTAAAAATGTCTATGAATTAAAGAATGAGGGTGTATATGGCTAAAATAAATGCACTGTACTCCATCTCCAAGTATTCAGGGTTTATATAGTTCTCTAATATAAGATGGCATCATGAAGACATGTCAATTCCTTGCATAAATCCCCAATCCTTAAGCTGCTTCCTGTTCTGTTGCATTAATATATGCAAATATTCACATGTCATATTTGGAGGATAATGATAAGAGTGTAAACCTAAGGGAGACACAGAAAATGTGGTGCGGATCAAGAGATTTCAGTATTTAGTTTAAAAAGTACTAGTTCAAGTGAATTCACCTTTCGGTGGAGACTCTGCTATAGAGCTGTGGTCCCAGGCTTCCTTACTGCCCGTTGCCCTGATGGAGGTGTGGGTAGTAGAAGGCCCTCAAATCCAAAACAACCAATTTGTTGATTCTTCTTTGATTTATGTCATTGACTTGTGATTGTTCCAGAGCATATGACAGCTATAGTACCTGAAACTTAAATTGTTTTTAAAGAGTCAGCAGCAGATGATTCTAGTGCAGTTTGTTTTCCTACTCTGTACTCTATAAATTCAGGTAGACCCTGAAGTAGAAGTATTTTTTTTTTCCTTTGCAGTCAATCTATCAGAAAGACACAAAGTGTAACAGAAATTTTCAATAATCTGACCAATATCTTCACCACTAATAACTAAGTAGATGACCTTAACAAAGAATTCTATTATTTATAATAATCTTTTACACATATTTTCTTCTTTACTTATCTTGAAAGACATGAATAATAGATGTTTTAACCTCATTTTCATATGAAAACTCTAAGGATCTTTGCTCTGAAGCATCACGATTTCTTGTCCTGACACTTTCTATTATGTTATAAACTGTAACTCAAGTATAATACAATACTATGACAGTGATTTCCAATTGCTGGTCTCTAGATTAGATCAGAACTCTGGAAAATGTTCCATAGGTGTGCAGGAAAATGAGAGAATTTATTTGTAAAATTCACATCATGCTGCTTTCATAAAGATCACATATGTTATTCTGAGATTGTCTTTCCTACTTCTTTAGTGTTAAAATACTCTTTTTATAGAATCATATTATGTAGTCAACATTTTTAAGAGCTCTTACTTGACAATGTTCACATGTATGGAGACTTCAAATCAGCTACCACTTGTTTTTAACACACTGGTTATATAAATAGAAAATACCATATCCACTGTAACAGAAACGTGTTGATAGTAAATTTGGCACCTGATACTCCCCAGATCTCTTGTAGACACCAGGCTTATTGTTGAAGGAACATTCTGGTCCTTTTTCTGAGCAGCTCTAATCTAATCAGCATCTGGAAAAGATCCAGGTTCAAGAAACCAGAGGTCAGAATGCCATATAAGAGAGAAAGCAGAAAGGAGAGTCAGGGTACTGGAATAAGAAATAAGGAAATCAAGATCCCATAGGAAGAAAGTTATTTTCAGGGGAAACTTTAAGTAATAAATCTATGGTGAGTATCTCCATTGAGATGAAAGCTGCATATGATAGGCACAATCAATAGGGAAAATAGGACATGGTCCAGATGACACCACAAGAAGCCTACATTTCAGGAAGGCTCATCACTCTATGCTTGTGAAAGTGGTAGTTGCTCAATAGTGTCCAGCTCTTTGTGACCCCCTGGACTCTAGCCTCTCATGGCATTCTCCAGGCAAGAATTCTGGAATGGGTAGCCATTCCCTTCTCGAGGAGATCTTCCTGCCCCAGGGATCAAACCCAGGTGTCCTGCATTGCAGGCAGATTCTTTGCCGTATGAGCCACCAGGAAAGCTCCTCAACTATCAGTGTAGGCCTAGCCCCTGCTATCCTGGCCAGTCAAAAGGGAATCCCTCCAAATAGTTCTTCCCTTCACTTTTCACTTGGAGAAGGGAACGGCTACCCACTCCAGGATTCTGGCCTGGAGAATCTATACAGTCCATGGGGTCGCAAAGAGTCGGACACGACTGAATGACTTTCACTTCACTTCACTTCTCAACTTATTACAAAGAACATAGGGTGAGTTAAGATATATAGCTGCTAAAATGGATAATGTTAGTCTTCCCCACTGCTAGGTAGTGTGGAGAAGGAAGGATGCAGGAAGGGAGAGGGTGAGATCATAAATAGAATTTTCTCATTTTAATATTTTCTTCTATAAATTTCCCTTCAATTTTTAATGCCTATTACCATTTATGTGCTTTTATGCTAGCACTTAGCAAAAATGCTTGAGAAAGAAATAATCCATAGGATTAAAATTAATAAGCTATAGAAGATGCTTCCTAAACCTTCAGTTTACCTGGGGATGAGTTGGGACTACATTTTCATGTAATTTAATATTATTCACAGTCTATTTTTTATAATAACTTTGTATATGAGTTTAAGGTGTCCCTTAAAGAAAGAAACATCATGCCTGTAGAATGCTGTAGAATACTGCACTTCACGGGTGCTCAGCAAAGTAGGCGATAGGGTTGGTGACTGTCATATTATCACATATTTATCTCCTTTCTTGAGTGGAGTCATGTCTTCTAATACCTGTGTTAGAAAGGACTTCCCAAGCAGTGCATTTTCAGTTTCTGGACCTTCTTAAATTCAGAAGAAAAGCAAAAGGAAGGTTATTTGTGGTTCTTTAATAGCTGACATTTTATATGCTTATCTTTTCTGAAATGTATTTTTAAAAATAATTTTCCCTTCAATTTAGGTGTTGGTTCCTTAGAATGTCTTACTAGAAAATCAGGTGTAATGATATCAGATTAATAGTATATTCTAATATGTGTCATTGCCATGCAAATAACTAAATAACTTTGTGTTAAACGGTACACCACAGAATGAATAGAATTCTTTGCCACTATGATCCAATCTATGTTTTTTGTCATTGATATGTCATTACATAGTGTTTAAATATGAATAGCATGCATTGTTTTCATAACTTTCACTGTAGATATGTCTGAAATTGCTTTATTCAATTTTTAAATTAATATTTGAATCTATTTCCAAAATATTTCCAAAAATTCCAAGATATTTAGATTAGCCCCCCCCCAAAAAAAACACTCAACAGCTTTTTCTATTTAAATGTTTAAGAAAATGTAGAAATCCTGAGTATGTCCATTAAAAACATGACTTTGCATAGCTAGAGGTTTCAATATGTTGTCTAAGAAAATGAACAGTATATACACTAAGAATTAAAATAGATAATTGATGAGGTTTCCATACATATTCTCTCCCATCTTGAACACTTTTAATTTTTGACATGTTAATATACATAAATTGAAATTTATATGTTTTTTCATTAACCATCTCTGGCATTTTTCATACCTGTATCCCAAAGTTTAGACTATTAAATTGGATGCTGTATGAAATAAAATTATAGTATATTGTTAGTAAATTGATAAGTAGAATGCTATACAAGTATGGCAATATTTTCTTTCATATCACTCCAGTTTATCTGTGTGACTGAGTCTGACAAAGCTTGCCATAATTGCTATGGAAATATTTCAACTTTTTCCCTCAACATCTGTAAAATACAACTATATGTACTTACTGTCATAATCATTGAGTATAGATATTGAGAATCAAAGGCTAGACTTTAATAAATGTTTTCATTTAAAGCAGCATTTTATAGGACTATTAATCATCGAAATCTAAGAAATTAATATTAATATTGAATAATTGCAAAAATATGGAATTCAGATTTTAAAATGCATTAAAATGATCACTTATGAAAAATAATGTTCTTCTGTAGCTTTACACAATTCCTATAATCAAGTTTTGGAGTTTCTTTTGTTTTAATGTTTGTATAAAATTTTTATGTGTGTTTATAGTACTTTTCTCATAATATTAACTGTACATTACTGAAGGGATTCCTTAGCATGACACTGTTGGAACTCAGATTTGGAAGAGCACAAAAGAGCTGTAATTGTTGCCAGTCAGCAGAATGTGTTTTCAAAACAAGGATAACATTTTATTTTTCTTTCTCCCCAGTTCCGCAGTAGTGTAAGTGTTAAAGCCTGAGAGGTTTAGAAAGCTGCAGTGAATGTGTTAAGACTGTTAATGAAGCTTCTGAATCTAAGGACAAAATTAGCTCTCACACCCACACTGCGCAAAGTACAGCAACTGTCTGATAGAATTGCATCATGACTTTTACCTGGGGACACGGGTATTATATTCAGCTGAATTGATGAAATTGGGAAGACAGATGTGCCCAAAGGACATTTTAAGAAGCTTGTACCTACATAAATTGCTTGTGAAAAATCTCTAAAATTTGAATAAGAAACCAATGTAAAATGCTTTCTGCCTGTAAACTTCAGGTCATACGATATATATTACCTAGCATTCCCTTTACGGAGAGAGAACATTTGACTTTCTCTTTGTATCAAATAATGTATATAATGTCAAGTGCAATAAATGTCTTTTTTTTTTCTTATTTTAAAGATAAGTACTTAGGAACAAGAATTTAATGATGGCTGCTAATATGTGTATGTTGTTTGCTTAAAAACATGAAATTCAGGTTTTCATTGCAATGTGACTGGTATTTAAATAATTTGGATAATGTAACTATTTAGTAAATAGAATCACAAAGTAAAAACAGCAATGTCAATGAACACCCCCCAAAACAAAAACATTACTAAAAACTTTAATCTAAGTCCTTTGACAGTGAGACCTGTATCTCAATCCCAGTGCCCATCTCTTTTAAATCTTAGAGATACAGACTTTTACAAATGATGCTATTTCATTCCATTTTTAAGACATATATTTTAAGGGAAAATTTCCTCACAACTCCATCCTATAAAGCCTTGATTGTTTTAGGAAGTTGGCAGATATTTAGATTTGCTTTAGGTTTGCTTTTCCAAGAAATGTAGGAAATAGATATCCAAATCCTAGAAAATTATGATTGTTAGCAGTGAAAGGAACATATGTAAAGAGTACCTTACACCTTTGTATATGATCTTGAAATACTAGATGCTTATGTAATTGTTTTTAGAAATTTCAAATAGGAAATCACAATTACAAAGAAAATCCTTTCAGTGTATTAGAAATTTCTAGAATTTTCTAAGAATGAGATTATGTTTATATAACTGTGTAAAAAATTATCTTGTAAAAATGTTAATACAATGACATTTAAGATACTAAAACCATCTGATACTGACAGGACAGATTCCTCTTCTAACATACACTTATTGATATTAGGAATAAATGGGGTCACCTTTGAAATTCTTAAAACTAATAGTCCTGTCCACAAGAGGGCATGGGTTTCCATAGGAAAAGAACAGCATAAGAAGGAGAGAAAATAAATGGTTTTAATACTGAACTTTCTTTTGACTGACCATATTCTTAACTTTGTTTTTTTTAATATACTTTCTTCCTAATTATACTAAGTCCTTGAAGGACATAGGCTTTTACATATAACTATTTGTTCCCATAGTGAAAAACAATACCTTTATTCAAGATAGGTGAATAATAATTATTTGCCACTGAAGATAATAATGGTTTTGAAGTAATAAACATTATTATAGCTATTGAAAGACAATTTACTAGAGCAATTAACAGTTTACAAAATTGACTTTTTACCTCTATCATTTATTTGTCTCCACAAATAGTGGTGTTCCCTACTTTTACTTTATATTTTAAACATTTTTCCCCTTCAGGTTTGCAGCAGTAAGTGAATTACTCATGCAAAATGAATTTTTTTAATGATTTATCTACTAGAGAATACTTTTCCCTTAGTCCTAAAAAGAAGATATTAAAGTGTTAGTCACTCGGTTGTGTCTGACTCTTTTTGACCCCAGGGGCTGTAACCCTCCAGGTTCCTCTGTCCATGGGAACCAGGCAAGAATACTGAAGTTGGTTGCCAATTCCTTCTCCAGATATTTTATTAAATCTCTTGTTAAATAGCTCATCATGAGATTATTTCATTTTCTTCTTACATCAGTGGCTTATCCATATTTGGAATTTAAAATAATTTATCTGAAAGGGAAAAAATTCCCAACTTTTCTTTTCCTTCTGATTTTACCAAATAAAACAAAACAAAACAAAACTTAACCTTGATATGTGTGAACTACCTAGCCAGAGATCCTGTAATACATTTTTATATGTACAGACAGACATTAATAGAGAATTAATAGAAGCAATTTCTTGCCAAATTTCAGAATTAGTAAATAGGACTTGTGAAAGTAACTAATCCTGAAGGATTATGTAGCTAATTATAGAAGAAATAGTAATTTGATAGTCAATTCAGTAATTAAAGTCACCAGTTATCAACAATTATGTTTATTAAATCTGTACATTATTAAATCTAAATTGCAAAACAGAATAATATTAAAAATATAAACCTTTTCAAAGTCAGGATATTGGCAATGCAGTACATAAATTTTATCACCATCATGTAAATGAGATAGTTAATTTCTAATATTTTTTAGATCTTTTGTATCTTTTCTTGGGAATTCACAACTCATCCACTGAAGTTTTAGTTTATTCAAGTTTAAGCAATTTAATTAATCCTATTTCTTAGAACTTAGAACTTTCTTAGAACACTTCAAGTAAACAAATCCAACAAATAAAAACACATACTAGCAAGCTTCTTTATTTTCTAAAATGTAGGTACTACTTTTAGAAAACAAATTTATTTTAACAGGATCCAGCAATGGATGTACTATCACTCAACATGACAGAATCTGCTTCTCAATCTTAACCAACACATTATATAGAGCTTCATGCCTAAGATCTCCAGAGAAACAGGCCAAAAGCTCAGAAATTAATGCTAGAAAGAAAATCCCAAATTTCCTCCTATTATAATTTCTGAGATGAATTGTCCAAAGGTCGTTCAAAGTATTTTTGTTCTATCAAAGGGATATACCCAAGACTTACAACCACACATTTCCACAGTAATTACCCAAATATATAATCAGAATTTTTAAATTTAAACAAAATAATTTAATTAAATAATTTTATTCTTTGTTTTCTGATTATTGCTTTAAATACATCCTATTTAATTGAAAGCCTTATTAAATAATTGATTTGTGAGTAATATAGATAAAAACAATTTCTCTATGACCACTAATCAAATAAACAGATTTTTGAGCATGTCTTTCACATGAAGGAAATGATAATCTATATGTAGGTCAGTTTTTTGAGTAAGTTTTGAAGAGCAGTTAACTATATAAATAAAATTTACATATTAAAATATGTTATCTTAAACAATTAAAAATGTTTTCACTTTACTAGTTCTAAAACAGTTTGATGTGGAATAATTTTCATCAAACTTTAAGATGTGATTAAACTAATACAAGCCAATGTTTTTGTTTCTTCCTCCTTAATATATACATATATATATATATTTTTTCTGCAGCACTGCAGATATACTATTCTGTAGGCTCTTCCTAGTGAATAGCAGCTAAAATTCTGCTTTTTCCAAACGTTGTACCTAAGAAGCTGACTCTGTCCAGAGGTAGGGTAGTGCCCTGCTAATTTCACAAAGTCATTATATAAACTACAGGGAATACTATTTTTATGCCTAGTCTGTAGCACACACAGGTTGCTTATATTTCCTTCATTTTAATTGCAACACACATACAATTAAATGCTGAAACCTTAAATGTACAGCTTAATTCCCCTTATAAATGTGTAGACCTTGTATGGGCTTCCCAGGCAGTGCAATAGTAAAGAATTTGCTTGGCAGTGCATGAGCCTCAGGAGAGGTAGGTTGGATCAGTGGGCTGGGAAGATTACTGGGATAATCCCTTGGATAGAGGAGCCTGGTGGGCTACAGTCCATGTGGTCACAAAGAGGAGGACATGACTTAGCAACAGCACAGACCTATGTATATAAGAGGATAAAGGTATAATGCTTCAACATTCTTAATGCTCTTTCTCCATCAGTATACCCTCTCCTAAATGTAACAATTATTTAACCTCTATCCCCAAAGAAACTTTGTCCTGTTCTTGAACTTCATTTATATAGATGCCTGTTTTAAAGAAAATTAGAGATACCAAGGGAACATTTCATGCAAAGATGGGCACGATAAAGGAAAGAAATGGTATGGACCTAACAGAAGCAGAAGATATTAACAAGAGGTGGAAAGATTACACAGAACTGTACAAAAAAGATCTTCGAACCCAGATAATCACCATGGTGTGATCACTCACACTCACCTAGAGCCAGACATCCTGGAATGTGAAGTCAAGTGGGCCTTAGAAAACATCACTACGAACAAAGGTAGTGGAGGTGATGTAATTCCAGTTGAGCTATTTCAAATCCTGAAAGATGATGCTGTGAAATGCTGCACTCAATATGCCAGCAAATTTGGAAAACTCAGCAGTGGCCACAGGACTGGAAAAGGTTAGTTTTCATTCCAATCCCAAAGAAAGGCAATGCCAAAGAATGCTCAAACTACCACACAATTGCACTCATCTCACACGCTACTAAAGTAATGCTCAAAATTCTCCAACCCAGGCTTCAGCAACGCATGAACCGTGAACTTACAGATGTTCAAGCTGCTTTTAGGAAAGGCAGAGGAACCGGAGACCAAATTCCCAACATCTGCTGGATCATGGAAAAAGCAGAAGGGTTCCAGAAAAACATGTATTTCTTCTTTATTGACTATGCCAAAGCCTTTGACTGTGTGGATCACAGTAAACTGTGGAAAATTCTGAAAGAGATGGGAATACCAGACCACCTGATCTGCCTCTTGAGAAACCTGTATGCAGGTCAGGAAGCAACAGTTTGAACTGGACATGGAACAACAGACTGGTTCCAGACAGGAAAAGGAGGACGTCAAGGCTGTATATTGTCACCCTGCTTATTTAACTTCTATGCAGAGTACATCATGAGAAACGGTGGGCTGGAAGAAGCACAAGCTGGAATCAAGATTGCTGGGAGAAATATCAGTAACCTCAGATACGCAGATGACACCATCCTTTTGGAAGAAAGTGAAGAGGAACTAAAAAGCTTCTTGATGAAAGTGAAAGAGGAGAGTAAAAAAGTTGGCTTAAAGCTCAACATTCAGAAAACAAAGATCATGGCATCTGGTCCCATCACTTCATGGGAAATAGATGGGGAAACAGTGGAAACAGTGTCAGACTTCATTTTTTTGGGCTCCAAAATCACTGCATATGGTGATTGCAGCCCTGAAATTAAAAGACTCTTACTCCTTGGAAGGAAAGTTATGACCAACCTAGATAGCATATTGAAAAGCAGAGACATTACTTTGCCAACAAAGGTCCATCTAGTCAAGGCTATGGTTTTTCCAGTGGTCATGTATGGATGAGAGAGTAGGACTGTGAAGAAAGCTGAGTGCTGAAGAATTGATGCTTTTGAACTGTGGTGTTGGAGAAGACTCTTGAGAGTCCCTTGGACTGCAAGGAGATCCAAACAGTCCATCCTAAAAGAGACCAGTCCTGGGTGTTCATTGGAAGGACTGATGCTGAAGCTGAAACTGCAATATTTTGGCCACCTCATGCGAAGAGTTGACTCATTGGAAAAGACCCTGATTCTGAGAAGGATTGAGGGCAGGAGGAGAAGGGGATGACAGAGGATAGCTGGCTGGATGACATCACCAACTCGATGCACATGAGTTTGGGTGAACTCTGGGAGTTGGTGATGGTCAGGGAGGCCTGGTGTGCTGCAATTCATGGAGTCAGAAAGAGTTGGACACGACTGAGTGACTGAACTGAACTGAACTGTTTGTTAATTTTCACAAATTTTAGGGGAAGGGTTTCCGTTCATATATCAACTGAAATTATAGTTATGCAACATCAAATACTTTAATGTTAATTATTAATTTACCTATGTATATTTATATTTCAGATTGGTATTGTTTGCCTTATTTTTCAAGTTTCAGAATTTTGTGTTATGCTTGGCCCTTTTTGTTCAAATACACTTAGGAAGCACTGAAATCCAGAAATTTTTATGAATATTTACTCAATGAATATCAGAGAGAGGTTATACTGGTCTAAGGTGAAAGAGTGAGTCATTTATGAAATCATCACTGATTTCTTTGTTCTTTGACTCCTAGACCAATGGCTTATCTACTAGAGTATACCTCTTCTCTGGCTTCCCATGTGGCACTAGTGGTAAAGAACCCACCTACTAACGCAGGAAATGTAAGAACCGCAGGTTCCATCCTTGAGTCAGGAAGACCCCCTGGAGGAGGGCATGCCAACCCACTCTAGTATACTTGCCTGGGGAATCCCATGGACAGAGGAGCCTGGAAGGCACCGGTTCAAGGGTCACAAAGAGTTAGTCATGACTGAAGCGACTTAGCACGTAGGCAAACGTCTTTCTAAAGCTTGTCTTGTAAATATTTCATCCTACTCTGCTGAAGTTTATTACGGAAATAACAACAAAACAAATGAACAAAAATCAATCTTTATTATAATAAAAAATTTTAAGTTGCAATTTTATTTCATTGTCTTTCAATGTCAAAGTCTCAAACATGCTTCTCTATTCTTTGTTAAGATAATGATTTGTGATTGAGAGAAACAATCCCCAGCTTACTAATGCTTCCTCACCCTTCTGTTATCTCATAAAAAGGTCAAATTTAATATTACTAATTATGTTTATATATTTACAACTATGTTTCAAAAAAACTAGGATATCAGCTAAAAGAAATTTATTTTAACTTAAAAATAAAATCATATTGACAAATTTCCTTTAGAATTAGAATTGAATTTGATTTGAATATTAAAATGCTTATGTTAACAATAATTATGTCTTTTTTCCAAAAATGCACCCCTGAAAAAATAGTAAAATTTTTTTCTCTAATTGTAATAATGTTTAAATGTGTGGAATTTGTGTGAAATTTACCTAACCTCACGCTGTACAAATATGTAACATTTATAATTTTTTTTTTTTTAGTATTACATATCTTGAAGCTACCAGATGCTATTAAACCAAGACTCAATAACTACTTTTGTTTTAGTGGCTAAGTGTTTTAAATTGCATAAGCATTTGCAAAAAGTCATTCTCTTATTGGACAATTTTCCTCTTACTTCTTGCTCATTTTGTCTTGCTAAAGAGGGGACCAGGCTTGGAGCAATCCTATCAAAATTTTCCAGTTGTTTATGCACAAATTTAAGTTTTTTCAGATGTATTTTTCCCCTGAGTTATAAACCTACTAGTCTTTTTTATTACCCCTTCAATACACAGATATTCTCTTTATTCAATTATATACCAAACTAGCATCAATTAAATTTTTTGAAGGACTGCAAGGAGGACTAAGGTACAGCTCTCCAATTATGGAGCTTAGTTACCCAGTATATTCTCTCAATGATAAGACTAATGTTCTATAGGACCTATTGCTCGATTATTAAATTCTTAAAGCCATTAACTCAATATAGATGACAAGATCTTTTATTATTTTTAGAGCCCTTACTCCAATACCATCTATAGAATTACTGTGTATAGAAAGGGTTTTTAGTGTATAAAATAGAACCATGTCTTAGCCCCTACCAACAGGAACATCTTTTATAATATGTTTACTCAGTACTTGAGTCATTTTTTGGTTCCGTATAAGTATATCCATCTACAACATCACATAAGACAGGCAATCATATCTTTGTTAACTTTCTCACTACTACAGTACAGGATAATTTAAATAAGTACAAGAAGGTAGGAAAAATATTATTTTTAGTAACAGACACTTATCAGTGACATTCAATGATACCAATAAAGTTCTGGTCCTCAATGATCTCAATTTAGTTCTTAAATGAAATGGTCCAAAGAGCCAAAATTAGGTTCAAGTTAGGTAGATTCACCCTCAGTTTGAAAATCATGACTATTTCTAGAGATACTTCTGAAGCTTACTTCTATGAAGATATAAAATGAATCTTCAGTGAACAAGACTATAAGCAAATATATTTTATTTAGTTACAAAGGGAAAACTTTTTTCACCTATAATTTCACTGTGTAAAATATAAGCTCATAAAGACTAATGCCACTGAGATTTGGAGGGACGGTAGTTGGATTCAAAATCCCACCTCTTGGACTTACTACTGGACTAGCGTGTACAATTTACTGAACCTCTATAAGCTTCAATGTATTCTTTTATAAAGTGAACAAGATATGAAAAATATCTCCTTCACCTGAATGTGGTGAGCCTTAAATAAGTCATGAAAATTAACTAGCACAGGACCTGGGACATAGCAAATTCTTGTTAGCTAATAGTATTTTCTTTGTTGTTGATGTCATTATAGTTTTTATTATATAGGTCTCTAGAAATGTGCATCACAGGAAAAAAAACATTTTAATGCCCAACAGAAGTATCCATTTTCAATGGTCTGATAACTGAGTCAATTGAAATTCCAGAGGAATCGGCAGCCTTTGGACATGTCAACCATTCATCTTTCCAGATTCTCTAGGTCTTATCCCTGTATCAAGTCAGATCATCAGAATGGTACATACCAGGATTGTATTCCGTTAGCTCCCTTCAGAAATGTCTTCACAGAGTTATGATTTGGCATCCTGCTCTTGGCTTCTTATCAAAGGTCAGTGCAAGAAATGGCCATATGAAGAATGCCTATCTTCTTTTTGTAAAACTACTATTGAAGATACTGTCCATTCTAGTGTTTAATGGCCCTTAGACAAAAGGCTCTTGCTATAAATTCTTCTTATAGCAAAGTATAATGACTTTAGTATATCTGTTCTTTTGTTTTTAAGTGCCTCATCCTTTTGGGAAGCAGCAAGGGCTTTAATAATAAATAGAAGATTCTTTTCAACAAATACAGTTCTAGACAATGTATCTAGCCACTTATCTATTTCCACGGTCAGGGAAGAAAGAAAACCGATACATTCATTTTCCCTTTCCTGTTTCAAAGGTAAAAGGTTACCCTAAGAGGGAATATTTGCATACAGAAAGATTACATCCAAGAGAGGGAAAAGGGATGTACTGTTGATGATATAAAATTTCAAGGCAGGAACTTTTCGGAGGGCAGAGAGCTTTGCAATTACATCTTGTACACAAGGAGTTGCAAAGTGGCAGATCACTGACTTTTGGACTGCTCACTGTTTCAAAAAACACTGATGTGGAAGTGTTACACTTATCTAGAATCTAAGCATTTGGACATCTTTTTTCATGCTTATGAATTTTTCCCTGTTAAATTTATCTCTGTAATCAAGGCCATTATTATAAATGGTAGAATATGACACAACAGCCCCTACAGCATTACGTTAGGTAGTAGAGCTCCTTGAATATTTATATAAGGGCTTGCAAAACTTGAAACAATATTTTCTTGAAGGCTAATACGTGAACTGTGAAATTCCAGATGTTCAAGCTGGTTTTAGAAAAGGCAGAGGAACCAGAGATCAAATTGCCAACATCCGCTGGATCATGGAAAAAGCAAGAGAGTTCCAGAAAAACATCTATTTCTGCTTTATTGACTATGCCAAAGCCTTTGACTGTGTGGATCACAATAGACTGTGGAAAATTCTGAAAGAGATGGGAATACCAGACCACCTGATCTGCCTCTTGAGAAATCTGTATGCAGGTCAGGAAGCAACAGTTAGAACTGGACATGGAACAACAGACAGGTTCCAGATAGGAAAAGGAGTATGTCAAGGCTGTATATTGTCACCCTGCTTATTTAACTTATATGCAGAGTACATCATGAGAAACTCTGGACTGGAAGAAATAGAAGCTGGAATCAAGATTGCCAGGAGAAATATCAATAACCTCAGATATGCACATGAGACCACCCTTATGGCAGAAAGTGAAGAGGAACTAAAAAGCTTCTTGATGAAAGTGAAAGTGGAGAGTGAAAAAGTAGGCTTAAAGCTCAACATTCAGAAAACGAAGATCATGGCATCTGGTCCCATCACTTCATGGGAAATAGATGGGGAAATAGTGGAAACAGTGTCAGACTTCATTTTTTTGGGCTCCAAAATCACTGCAGATGGTGACTGCAGCCATGAAATTAAAAGACACTTACTCTTTGGAAGGAAAGTTATGACCAACCTAGATAGCATATTCAAAGTAGAGACATTACTTTGGCAACAAAGGTTCGTCTAGTCAAGGCTATGGTTTTTCCTGTGGTCATGTATGGATGTGAGAGTTGGACTGTGAAGAAGGCTAAGCGCCGAAGAATTGATGTTTTTGAACTGTGGTGTTGGAGAAGACTCTTGAGAGTCCCTTGGACTGCAAGGAGATCCAACTAGTCCATTCTGAAGGAGATCAGCCCTGGGATTTCTTTGGAAGAAATGATGCTAAAGCTGAAACTCCAGTACTTTGGCCACCTCATGCGAAGAGTTGACTCATTGGAAAAGTCTCTGATGCTGGGAGGGATAGGGGGCAGGAGGAGAAGAGGACAACAGAGGATGAGATGGCTGAATGGCATCACTGACTCGATAGACGTGAGTCTGAATGCACTCCGGGAATTGGTGATGGACAAGGAGGCCTGGCGTGCTGCGATTCATGGGGTCTCAAAAGTCGGACATGACTGAGTGACTGAACTGAACTGAACTGAACAAGAGCAAAATAAAACAGATTTTCACAACCTCCCTCAGTCCTTTCCCCAAACTTTCTAAAATATACTGCCTATTTCCATTTACTTTAGTGTTACCACAAGGCCTGGTGATGGCCACAGGGATGCTCAGAAGTATTAGTAACACTACTCCTTTCTCAGAGTCTGTTCTCTTCACCATGAAAATAGGTAAATATGAGAACTGCTTCTATCAGTTTATAAATAAATAAATATATATATTTATATATATATTCTGTACTGTAGAGCTTGAAATGTTGTTCTCACAGTGAAGGGAGTATAGTGAATCTATGAAAAAGTGAGTGCTTCTAAACTCTTCTGGATGCCAATAATATGAAAAATGGTTAATCTCCAGATTGGAAAACAATGTACATATCAGCCAAACTGTCACCAGACAGGACTATCCTAAAGAAAATAACTTCATAAGTATCAGTAATCATGTATCTTTTACCTCAACAATTTCTAATAAACCAGCATATACATGCATTGCTGCTGCTGCTGCTAAGTCACTTCAGTTGTGTCGGACTCTGTGCGACCCCATAGTCAGCAGCCCACCAGGCTTCCCCGTCCCTGGGATTCTCCCATGCATTACTTATCCCAAATAACCACTGAAATAATGTTTACCAATAATTACTTCTGATTAAAGACCATTAATAATAGGACTCTATCATTGGTAAGTCTAAAAGTCAAAAGTTAGATCTTAATTTGAAGCATGGTCTTTTGCTATTAATAGCATTCTTATTTAAAAACTGAAATAGCCAGTACGTATATTTTTGTTTGGGCCCATTAGTCTTATAATCATTTTTGTTCCAAAAATGATTGTACTAGTTGTTTTGTTTTTGTTCCAAAAATGTGGTACTAGTAAATGCATCTGGCCCTCTACCTCAAAAAGGGAAAAAGAAACAAACAAACAAACAACAACAACAAAACTTCACTTAGTTCTGAGTCACTACAATTCACACAACAAAAGAAAATGAAAGATAAATAATACACTATGGATTTTTTCCCCCAGGTAAAATTTCAAAGCCTAAATGGTTTTCACAGACCTGAAATCACAATAAATCCCCCAGCAGGTAACAGCTGTGGACTTATAAAGCAACACAAATTTCAGAAACTTGACTGCATACTTCTGGTTCAGCATTTTAGGCAAGACTCTGTATGCCACTAGAGTGTATACCGTAACATTTTGCTTGTCAGAAGGTACTAAGAGTTCTCTGTATTCTAAAGTGAGTCACTCAGTCATGTCCAACTCTTTGCAACCCTATGGTTTGCCTGCCAGGCTCCTCTGTGCATAAAATTCTCCAGGCAAGAATACTGGAGTGGATAGCTATTCCTTTCTCCAGGTGATCTTCCCAACTCAGGGATCAAACCCAGGTCTCCCATGTTGCAGGGGTATTCTTTACTGTCTGAGTCACGAGGGAAGCATTCTAGAGACATCTCTTTTTATTCACCTATTCTTGTATTTTTTTACTCATTTGTATGTTCATTAGAAAGAACATTCTGCCTGGTCTTCAGCTTCCAAAATTGAGAATCCTATCTTTTGCTGCTAAATCATTTCTTTATTGGTAAAAAAACAAAACAAAACAAAAAAAACAATAGCTTATAGAAGTACGTCATAAAAATGATCATGTTTTTTCCTAAATGGGCTTCCCAGGTGAATCATCAGTAAAGAATACGCCTGCAAATGCAAGAGGTCCAGGAGACTTGAGTTTTATCCCAGGGTCTGAAAGAACCCCTGGGGTAGAAAATGACAACCCACTCCAGCATTCTTCCCTGGAAAATTCAATGGACAGAAGAGCCTGTTGGCTACAGACCATGGGGTTGCAAAGAGTCAGACATGACTGATCATTAATGCACATCTTTCTTCCTAAATATCAGTGGCTTATGACTTAATTATGATAGTTTAAAAGATTAACAAAGTAATCTAAAATTAATTAAATAGAATGTCATTTGATATTAAAATTTAAGCTAATAATTGTTTTTTGTGGCAGAGATTAGTTGATTTTGTTTTTATTTTTTAATTTATTTACAGGGTTGTGTTGTTTTCTGCCACAGGTTGATGATGTTTAAATACATAGCTCTACCTACAAGAAAGGCATAGATAGGTTAAGCATTGAACAAACCTAATCTTTCCAATTCTAGATCTTTCATTCTGTAAAATGGGTATATATGTACATAATGAAGCATGATTTGATATCATCATTTTACCTGCTGTAATTACTCATAGGAATGTTTTTCTTTTGGCATGAGTTTCTATTTGGAATGTTCATGTTGATTATTGGAGGACATTAATAGCAAAAGATGCATTCTGTTTTTCCAAGTTTACTTTGTTAATACTCACTGTAAAAATCTAACAGAACTCTGGAATTAATGTAATTAACAAAAATTAAAATTTAAAAAAGTTCTCTGACAGAAACTTCAGACATCAATGTCTGGGGAATAAATCAATTTATAGCAATGCTATTTCAAAAGAGATAAAATGAATTATAAGAGTGCATACTGACTAAAAACCTCAGGACATTATTAATAAATATTGTTTCTATCCTAAGGTTTAGGGAGCTATGAAGCTAGTACAAAATATTATGTATTAAGAATTAATTTAGTTTTCAACCAGGATTCCTACAGAAGGAAGACTTATGAAATTGCTCCAACTGTGCATTTCCCCTTACAACATTTGATCCCAGAGGCACATTTTAACTAAATCTGACAGCAGGAAAGAAAGTCCAGGGCTAAACAGCACCATACAAGTTTTTGAAACAGGTGACAGCTAATGGCCCAAACAGTTCATATTAATAATCAAATGCTGGCTACCCTGTGGATCACTACCATGTGCTAATGAGGAGAGTCTTTCTCTCTAGGCAAGCAGCTCTCTGTGAAGCTTCTAATACTTCTGAAAACTGATGGATACACACAGAGAGAATGCAGTGGTTGCTACCTGCTACTAGCAACTGATGCACATATAACTCACAGGAAATCCGATTAGTTGGGTCAAGAGTTGAGCTTTATTTATCTTTATTTCTCTAAACCAATTTAACGAGACTTTTTAAAGCAAAGTTAAAAATATTTAAAATGTTAAAATGCCTCTCCTATGAGCCACAGGAAGTATTTCCAGAGTTATTGATTTTGCTTTTGTTTTTCCTCCTCTTAAAGGAGGAGGATAAACCAAAATTTTTGTTCACTTCTTATGGCCAAATATGCTTTTCTGATGAGAATGCTTATTAGTCTCCTGCAACCTTGAGGTGAGGAGATGCTCTCTGCTGTCAAGATGTGCAGTGGCAGCCACTTACCAGACTGGTGAATTACTATATAACTGTGATCACTGGTTGGATGATAGCCTGCTTCCATGTCCCGTGGCTGAACTTATATATGAATCCCCCACATTTGATACACAAAAAGCATCACAATTAATGAGAAGTAATTCTGTATGAGTCATATGGTGATAGATGTTTTACTATTCTCTTCTGGTTATATTACTTTCTCTCTTAAGATAATTATTTACAAAATGCAATACATGTAGTAAAACATTATATGTAATTTGTATTTAGCTTTGTGTGCCTCTCCATTCACGACTTAGTTACCTTGCTTTACACTGTTCTTTATCTTTCACTCCTTTGTTCAAATACAGCAAAAATAGTACCTTATCATTGCTAGGTGTTCAATAAGTTGTTGTTCAGTCTCTCAGTTGTGTCCGACCCTGCAGTCCCATGGACTGCAGCACGCCAGCCTTCCCTGTCCTTCACTATCTCCCAGATTTTGGTTAAACTCATGTCCATTGAATCTGTGATTCTGTCCAACCATCTTATCCTCTCATCCGCTTCACCTCCTGCCTTTCTTTCCAAGAATCAGGGTTTTTCCATTGAGTCGGCTCTTTGCAACAGGTGGCCAAAGTACTGGAGTTTCAGCTTCAGCATCAATCCTTCCAATTACTGCCTATGACACAGCATTTACAAATTGTATTTAAGATAAGAATTTCTTTCTTTAGAAAAGCTCAAGTTTGGGGAATTTTGAAAAAAATATTAGCAACATAAAATATATTTCCTCTTAACTAAATGTTGACACACTAATTTATTATTTAATGAAGTGTATTATATATATTAAGGACACATCAAGAAGGAAGATATTTACAAAAGAGAAGTACTCACAAACTGTTTTCTAACGGCAAGCATAAACAAATAACAAGTGATATTAAGAAAAGAATATACTAAGAGTAATCCATTTTATTTTTTGTAAAATTCCAATTTAAATGAGCTAATTTCAGATAAAACAAAGAGTGAAATCATTCAGGTCCTAATTGTCTCTCTGTCTCTATTACTAAACTCTCTGGACATCAGTTTCCTCATCTGAGTTTCCTGCAAATACTTCATGTCTATGCTTTGAAAACTATACAACCAAATCACTTCCAAATCATCTAAGAGTATAAATATTTTTGAAAAACATTCCCTTTACAATAATTTTCATTGTCGGGTGTCGTTCCAAGAATATATATGTTCACTTGTGATTAAATAGTGAAACATAATCACAGGTTAACTCAGAGGTATTCTAATCCTCTGTTTAGTATGCAGCTGAAATGAGGCACTGACTGTTGTCTGTCAGTAGCAAAGATTTCATTGTTTCATCTCAGCTGTGGCTTTCTCCATGTTTAGTAACCACATTGAAATCTACATTTTGAGTGTTTTGGGGAAACATTTGCTAATAGGTTGTCCCTTCTTTTGTCAAATAGATTCACATAATGTAATTATGGTCTGTAATGCCTCTTGGCCTTTATTTGTAATGGAGTATATTTTCTTGCTACTTAATTCATTTAATTTTAAACTTGTTTAAAAAAATCATTAAGGTTTAGATTTGTTTATTTAATAAGAAAAGGAGGAGTACCCTGGTAACATAGTGAACTGAGTTGACACATACTGGCTTCCATTCCATTCATGTATAAATGCAACAAAAAAATAGAGCAGCTGAAACAAAAGCCAGTTAATTACAGCCAATCTCAGAAGAAAGTAAGGGGAATATTCCCAAGTGGCAAAACAGGGCAAAAACCAAAAGCCAGGGTATTAAGGGCACAACCTAATGCTCTGGGAGTCTAGATGTTCCAATAACACAGAATGACTGTAAATTCAGTTTTGAGTTTTGATGCCAAGACTGATTTGGGTAACATGGCTTTGAACCAGTATGAAATAGATAGATAAAGCTGAGATTTATGAGTAAACCTGGGAACCTATGAGAACCGCCAATAGCCATAAAGCTATGATAAGAATAAAACTATTGTCAGGAAAAAGCTTGTCTGCATTTCTATATCTCTGAGCGCTAAAAAAAAATAATTCTCTTTGATAAGTGTTACACAAAACTACAGTAGCATGGGTGTGGTTTTCTCAACTTTTATAATCTGTTAGGTACAAGCATGGGCTTCCCAGGTGTCTCAGATGGTAAAGAAACTGCCTGCAATGCAGGACACTCAGGTTCAATCCCTGGGTTGGGAAGATCCCTTGGAGAAGAGAACGGCTACCCACTCCAGTATTCTTACCTGGAAAACTTCATATGCAGAGGAGACTGGTGGGTATTCCATGGCATTAAAAAGAGTCAGATGTGACCAAGCAAGTAAAACACACAGGTACATGCACAAACCAAGATATCAATAAAATACTTCATTGGGAACCTGTGAAATTCCTAGGGATCTGGCAGATACATTTTGTAAAGATGTTGCTATTACCATATTTGAGCCGAATCCCCAAGAAGGAATAAAATATTAAACATATACTAATAATAACAGTATATAAATTATACAAGGAAAAGTAGCCCAGCAAAATATATAGAATAAGTAACATAACATGAACATTTGATAACAGAATCATGTGAAAGGGATAATGAAAGAATAATGTTTAACTCAAACAGATTAAAATTTAAATTAATATGAAAGGGAGACATAACGAAAAAAGAGTCATATTTGATAGACTTGAAAATGTAGACATCAATGCTAACTTTTAAACTATGGATTAAACAGTAGGTTGCAGAACAAGAGCAAATTATTGAAGAGAAAGACAGTATAAAGTACAAAGGTGTAGCACTGAAGAATAAAAGAAAGAAATATATCAGGGAAATGAAGGCATGTTGTTGTAGCTAAGTGGTGTCTGACTCTTGCAATACCATGGACTGCAGCCTGCCAGACTTCTCTGTTCATGGAATCTCCCAGGCAAGAACAATGGAGTGGATTGCCATTTCCTTTGCCAGGGGATCTTTCAAACTTGAGATTGAACCCATGTCTCCTGTACTGGCAGGCAGATGCTTTACCACTGAGCCACCAGGGGAGCCCAGGCAAAGATATATGAATGATAAAATAGAGCAGTAAAAAGATAAGAAAAGAAATGAGGAGAGGAAATATTTTAAGATAATGGCAAATCAGTTCAGTTTAGTTCAATTACTCAGTTGTGTCTGACTCTTTGCAATCCCATGGACTGTAGCATACCAAGCTTCCCTGTCCACCACCAACTCCCAGAGCCTACACAAACTCATGTCCATTGAATCAATGATGCCATCCAACCATCACACCCTCTGTCGTCCCTTTCTCCTCCTGCCTTCAATCTTACCCAGCATCAGCGTCTTTTCAAATGAGTCAGTCCTTCACATCAGGTGGCCAAAGTATTCTCTTGGAGGGCACAAACAAAACCTTGTGAGCCCAGGACCCAGAGGCAAGGAGCAGCAACCCTACAAGAGGCTGACCCAGACTTGCCGGTGAGTGTCCAGGAGTCTGCGGCAGAGGTGTGGGTCCTCAGTGGCCTGCTGCAGGGTCCAGGTCCCTGCATGTGGCAGTGCATGCATGGGACCTTTTGAAGGAGGTCGCCATTGTCTTCATTACTGCCACCATAGTTGGGCCTCAGGTCAAACAACTGGGAGGAAACACAGCCATGAAGAAAATCAACAGAAAACGGGATTAAAGGTTTACTGAACATGGCCCCGCCCATCAGAACAAGACCCAGTTTTCCCCTCAGTCAGTCTCTCCCACTAGGAAGCTTCCATAAGCCTCTTATCCTCATCCCTCAGAGAGAAGACAGTGAAAACCACAATCACAGAAAACTAACCAAACTGATCACATGGACCACAGCCTTGTCTAACTCAGTGAAACTATGAGCCATGCCGTGTAGGGCCACCCAAGATGGACAGGTCATTGTGGAGAGTTCTGACAAAACGTGGTCCACTGGAGAAGGGAATGGTAAATCCCTTCAATATTCTTACTTTGAGAACACCAAGAACAGTAATAGCAGATAAATATCTATAATTACAAAAACAGAGATACAAATCCTAAATTTGAAGAGGCGCACTTAGCCTTGAACTTAGACCAAAACCTATTGTAATAACATTGCAGAAAACATTGATAGAAAAATAAATAAATAAAAACAGAAAAATAAATAAAAGATAACAAGATTTTAAAAGCAGTAGATTTCTTATCAGTACAAAATGAATACCAAAAAATAGTATAAGTCTTCAGATTTCCTCAAGTACTCAATTCACATATGAATTTTTAAAAGTTAAAATTGAAGTAAATTGAACATCTTTATTTTAGTGGGTTTTAAAACTGACTTACAACATTCAGAGAAAGTAATGAATAATGAAGTGGTATAGAGTGAGTAAAACATTAAAGAATGATTCAGTGTACTAATTAAAACAAAAGACAACATTGTGAGTTTCTATTAACATATCCATCATTAGGCTCCTTTTCTAATAATGTGATATAATTTAATATTATGTTTCATCCAACAAAATGAAAATATAATTTACTTACTAAATTTATTATTAACATGGCAACTATAAGGCTCTTAACTTTAGATCATATGATTAAACTGTTGCTTCTTTCAAATAATGTTTTATGAGACAATAAAGCTTAAAGGAGCAGCTCCATACATTCATTTTCTTTTTTTTAAGTTAAGTGTAAATAAAAGTTTTTAAAAATTAAAATTAGGCTAAAAGCATGTTATAATAACAGATGTTATATTAGAAGTTCTGATGATCAATAACAATAGCTTTTATTTCAGTTTGGTCACTCAGTCGTGTCTGACTCTTTGTGATCCCACGGACTGCAGCACTCCAGGCTTCCCTGTCCAACACCAGCTCCTGGAGTTTGCTCAAACTCCTGTCTGAGTCGGTGATGACATCCAACCATCTCATCCTCTGTCGTCCCAGTCTTCTCTTGCCATCAATCTTTTCCAGCATCAGCATCATTTTCCAATGAGTCAGTTCTTCACATCGGTTGGTCCAAGTATTGGAGTTTCAGCTTCAGCATCAGTCTTTCCAATGAGTATTCAGCTTTTATTTACTTAATGTAAAATATTGGGCTTCCCAGGTGGCGCTAGTCGTAAAGAACTTGCCTGACAATACAGGAGAGATAAGACACAAAGATTCAATGGAGAGGGTGCGGGAAGCAGGGAGGAAAGACCCTGGAAAACCCCATCGACAGAAGAACCTGGCAGTCTAGCATCTTACACATTCACACACATTACACTTTCATTCATTTTGTCACCTATGGTTTGTCAGTCCCTTAATATAAGTACTATTAAAAATATCCTTTTTACGGAAATGATACAGAAGTAAAAATAAATCAATTAATCTTTTTGTCACATTGCTATAATTAGCATCATTACTCTCAAACAGTGGTTCTCAGCAAGGGAAAATTTGTCCTGAAAGGTGTTTCTCTTTCATAATATCTGGAGATTTTTTTGTCTTAACTCAGGAGCAAGGATGCCCCTGGATCTGGTGGGTAGACATCAGGGATATTGCTAAACACCTTGCAATGCACAAGAAGATTCCCCACAACAAAGAATTATCCAATTTATAATGTCAGTAGTGACACAGCTGAGCAAGCCTGCTCTCAATAATATCAAATGCTGATCAAATTGAGCAATAAAAAATATGCTTCATCTGTTTAAAACAAAGCACAGCAAAAATACAAGCTTCGTTTTTCTGCAGCATTCTCTGTGGTTTAGAACAACTAACATCTCATAGATGTTTGGTTCAGTTCAGTTTGGTTCAGTTGCTCAGTCGTGTCTATTTGCGATCCCATGGACTGCAGCACGCCAGGCCTCCCTGTCCATTACCAACTCCAGGGGTTTACTAAAACTCATGTCCGTTGAGTTGGTGATGCCTTCCAACCATCTCGTCCTCTGTCATCCCCTTCTCCTCCTGCCCCCAATCTTTCCCAGTATCACGGTCTTTTCCAATAAGTCAGTTCTTCATGTCAGGTAGCCAAAGTATTGAAGTATCAGCCTTAACATCAGTACTTCCAATGGATATTCAGGACTGATTTCCTTTAGGATGGACTGGTTGGATCTCCTTGCAGTCCAAGGGACTCTCAAGAGTCTTCTCCAATACCACAGTTCAAAAGCATCAATTCTTTGGCACTGAGCTTTCTTTGTAGTCCAACTCTAACATCCATACATGACTACTGGAAAAACCATATCCTTGACTAGACAGACCTTTGTTGGTAAAGTAATGTCTCTGCCTTTTAATATGCTGTCTAGGTTGGTCATAACTTTTCTTCCAAGGAGCGAGTGTCTTTTAATTTCATGGCTGAACTCACCATCTGCAGTGATTTTGAAGCCCCCAAAATAAAGTCTGTCACTGTTTCCACTGTTTACCCATCTATTTGCCTTGAGGTGATGGGACCAGTGATGGAATTCCAGTTGAGCTATTTCAAATTGTGAAATATGATGCTGTGAAAGTGCTGCACTTAATATGCCAGCAAATTTGGAAAACTCAGAAGTGGCCACAGGACTGGAAAAGGTGTTTTCATTCCAATCCCAAAGAAAGGCAGTGCCAAAGAATGCTCAAACTACTGCACAATTGCACTCATCTCACACGCTAGTAAAGTAATGCTCAAAATTCTCCAAGCCCGGCTTCAGCAATACATGAACCAGGAACTTCCATATGTTCAAGCTGGTTTTAGAAAAGGCAGAGGAACCAGAGATCAAATTGCCAACATCCTCTGGATCATCGAAAAACCAAGAGAGTCCCAGAAGAACATGTACTTCTGCTTTATTGTCTATGCCAAAGTCTTTGACTGTCTGGATCACACTGCTGCTGCTACTGCTGCTGCTGCTAAGTCGCGTCAGTCGTGTCCAACTCTGTGCGACCCCATAGACCGCAGCCCACCAGGCTCCCCCAGTCCCTGGGATTCTCCAGGCAAGAATACTGGAGTGGGTTGCCATTTCCTTCCCCAATGCAGGAAAGTGAAAAGTGAAAGTGAAGTCACTCAGTCCTGTCTGGCTCTTAGCGACCCCATGGACTGCAGCCCACCAGGCTCCTCCATCCATGGGACTTTCCAGGCAAGAGTACTGGAGTGGGGTGCCATTGCCTTCTCTGTGGATCACACTAAACTGTGGAAAATTCTTCAAGAGTTGGGAATACCAGACCACCTGACCTGCCTCTTGAGAAACCTATATGCAGATCAGGAAGCAACAGTCAGAACTGGACATGGAACAACAGACTGGTTCCAAATAGGAAAAGGAGTATGTCAAGGCTGTCTATTGTCACCCTGCTTATTTAACTTATATGAAGAGTACATCATGAGAAACGATGGGCTGGATGAAGCACAAGCGGGAATCAAGATTGCAGGGGAAAATATCAATAGCCTCAGATATGCAGATGACACCACCTTTAGGGCAGAAAGTGAAGAGGAACTAAAAAACCTCTTGATGAAAGTGAAAGGGGAGAGTGAAAAAGTAGGCTTAAAGCTCAACATTAAGAAAACGAAGATCATGGCATCTGGTCCCATCACTTCATGGGAAATAGATGGGGAAACAGTGGAAACAGTGTCAGACTTTATTTTTGGGGGCTCCAAAATTACTGCAGATGATGATTGCAGCCATGACATTAAAAGACGCTTACTCCTTGGAAGGAAAGTTATGACCAACCTAGACAGCATACTCAAAAGCAGAGACATTACTTTGCCAACAAAGGTCCATCTAGTCAAGGCTATGGTTTTTCCAGTGGTCACGTATGGATGTGAGAGTTGGACTGTGAAGAAGGCTGAGAGCCAAAGAATTGAAGCTTTTGAACTGTGGTGTTGGAGAAGACTCTTGAGAGTCTCTTGGACTGCAAGGAGACCCAACCAGTCTATCCTAAAGGCGATCAGTCCCGGGTGTTCTTTGGAAGGACTGATCTAAAGCTGAAACTGCAATACTTTGGCCACCTCATGTGAAGAATTGACTCATTGGAAAAGACTCTGATGCTGGGAAGGATTTGGGGCAGGAGGAGAAGGGGATGACAGAGGAGGAGATGGCTGGATGGCATCACCGACTCGATGGGCATGAATGTGAGTGAACTCCGGGAGTTGGTGATGGGCAGGGAGGCCTGGCTTGCTGTAATTCATGGGGTCGCAGAGAGTCAGACATGACTGAGCGACTGAACTGACTGACTGAACTGATGGAACCGTATGCCAAAATCTTAGTTTTGAGCTTTCTGCTCAACATTCAGATGCTTGGTAGTTTTCACATAACACAAGCTACAGTATGAAAGCTGTCTCTCTGCAGGCAGCCTCCATAGTATGATTTCTATAGCTGTTGGCAACTGTCCCCTGACATCAGATTGGTTCAAGGAGACAGTCTTGACAACATAGCAGACACATACCAGGCCAACAGATTTCTGCTTTGTGCACTCCAGTTTCAGAATTTTACATGCATTTATATTGAGACAAAAATAATAAAATACATTGACACACTTCCTTTTAAGTATTAATGCCTTATCTTTTCCAGTGTCAGCAATCCCTCAGTAATGTAGCTTGCTCTAGTGCTGATAAAGCATTTATTTTGTTTTCTGTAACTTCCTTTTAGGGTCTAGCTCATTTATTTTTAATTCAAAATACTTTCCAGGACTTTATCACATCGATCACTGTATTTCAGATACCAGTTATCATGGTCCATATCTCTAAAAGGAAGCATATTGAAAATGAAATTTCCCACACTGGTGACTTATTTTTATTTGATAACTTTTAAATTCTACCAGTATCTGGTATAATATTGTTCTAATTCAGGAATTTTTTGTGTAAATTGTAAGATGATACAACTAGTATTTTAAATGGAATAATATTTAGTTAGATCAAGAAAAATAAAAACTATATTTCTTAAAATGTATTCCTATTTATCTTTATTTTAGCTAGTATTATAGAGGTGGTGTCTATTGGTTAAAAATATCACTGTCTCTTTAAAATTATATGAGGTGTTATTTGTCCTCAATTTTATTTTTTTCATGTTTTTCCCAACAAAATATGGAAAACAATATGATTTGACCTTATTAATTTTTCATGAATTGGGCTTATGAATCTCAAGATCTGTTTTTCTCATCTAAACTGTGCTACATATGAGTCTTTGATCAGTCAGTACATGAATAAAGAATGCTGTTTTTCAGAATTAAGAGGAAATGAAGCCTAAGGAGATATGTTACAGAATAATAAGTTCTAAATAAAATATAAAACTTCTAAATTTTAGATCTCATTGTATAAATACTATGTCTTTTTAAACCAAGTAATTTGTATTCCTGATGTATTTTTCCACACTTAAAACATGGAGTAGTATTTTATACATTTATCCTAAATCATATGTGTTATTTAATAAACTAGAATCTATAGGTTTTGCCATTCTAAAAATGTTATTTACATATATATCCAAAGAACAGAAATATCTAGAATTTTATGATAAATTAAGTCTAGAGTTGAGTAATGCTTTATGGAAGCAACTTATTTATCTAAGGTCAAAGCACATTTCAAAATACCATTAGTTGCAATATAATATAAATGTCTTCTGGTGAGTTTGTTAGTCTCAATAATGCTATGAAAATATAACTCAATATTACATAAAAATATAACTCTTAAAAATATCCAGTTTTATAGGCCCTTCTTGTTTTAGAAAGCATATCCTGTTCTTTTTACCTGAAGATATTATTTTATTTGTTGTCATCTTTCAATCATGTCTTCATCTTTCCATGCAAAACTCAAGGCATGGGTTTCAGGCTCTACACTTGAACACGCATCTCATGCAGAGGAATGCTTTCTAATTCACAGCCTGTAATTCTCCTCACAAGGAGTCAACACCTTTGGTGAAAAGTGTTTCATTTGTACCTGTTGGCAGCCTGATGACATAAAGTTTTTGCTCATAATGCCACAATCCCTTGCCTGTGAATTGTCATCAGGCTCAGGAAACTGTTAGAATTGTCCATTCTGAAAGTGTAAACAGATAAGTATGCAAAAATAATGGGGAAAATAGTATATTGGTTTCTGTTCTGTATATGACAACTTTAGTTTGTGTGTGTGTTTTAATTATTTCCTTTATTCCTTTCCTTTTTAAGGAAATCTCTGTCTTCAGACAGAATTCTTGAAAATGGGCTCCAAGACTAATCAGTGAGACCCATTCTGATGATGTGGATATCTGAATGGAGCCCAGATCGGGACAAGGGTTAAGGCCTTCCAGAGAATCAATGACAAGAGGCTCTTGGATGGGACAAGAAGTTTAAACTTGTTAATTGAGAACTAATCCTTAAAGACATGAAATCAGTTGCTACTCAGACCCTTTGGGGTAGCCAGTAAAAGTCACTGTTGACTTCAAGGACAATTACAGTCATTATTCTTTCACTGTGATGAGTCATCTCTGCCTGAGTTTCTCTAAGTCTGTGGATTTGTCCTGCCTATTTTAACCATTCATTTAAAATAGAGGGCTTCGCTAGTGGCTTCCCTGGTGGCTCAGATGGTAAAGAAACCATCTGCAATGCAGGAGACCTACGTTTGATCTCTGGGTGGGGAAGATCCCCTGAGACAAGAATGGCAACCTTCTCCAGTATTCTTGCCTCATCCATAGGGTGGCAAATGAGTTGGATACAACTGAGCGACTAACATTTTTGACACTTCATACAATTCCTACAAAGCATTTTTCTCTTTTTAATTCAGCCTTCATAGCCTTTCTAATCCTGACTCCCCATAGCATGGATTCTTGAAAAGTTCCTCACTTCATTTCTTCACTCATCACTCACGCTGAAGTCTAATGCAATCTCTGTGATATAATAAGAAATATATATTTAATCTTTGTTCCAGGTCCTTGGCAGAGGTCTTCTAAAATCTTTAGAATTTCGTGTCATAGAGGTATAAAGAGCATATATTCTTATTCATAATTGCCATTTTAACCAAAACTGCTGCTGCTGCTGCTGCTAAGTCATTTCAGTCGTGTCCGACTCTGTGCGACCCCACAGACGGAAGCCCACCAGGCTCCCCGTCCCTGGGATTCTCCAGGCAAGAACACTAGAGTGGGTTGCTATTTCCTTCTCCAACGCATGAAAGTGAAAAGTGAAAGTGAATTTGCTCAGTCGTGTCCGACTCCCCTAACCTCATGGATTGCAGCCCAACAGGCTCCTCTGTCCATGGGATTTTCCAGGCAAGAGTACTGAAGTGGAGTGCCATTCCCTTCTCTGAACCTAAGTTTATACTAATTAAGTAAAATTTGGAGGATAAGAGTTGGTTGCCACGGGAACCAACCACATCAACAGAGAGTTGGAACTCTAAAACCAGTAGGGGTGGGAGATGGACTGGGCACTGAGTTAATCATCAATGGCCAGAGATTTTAGTCAATCCTGTCTACATAATGTGAAGTCCATAAAAACCTAGATGAAGGAGATTTGAAGAGCTTCCAGGTTGCTGAACACATTGAGATTCCAGAGGGTGGTGCTCTTTGAGGACAGGGCAACTCCACATTCCTTCTCACAAACCTTTGTATATGTAAGTTTGTCCATTCAGTTGTTTCCAAGTTGTATCATTTATAATAAACAGGTAATAGTGCAGTGCTTTACTGAGGTCTGTGAGTCCTTGTAGCAGATTATCCAACCCAAGGAGGAGGTCATGGCACCCTAAGGTTTATATTAATAGCAAGTGAATCAAGAGTACAAGAGATCCAAACCTGTGACTGACATCTGAAATGGGAAGCCGTCTTTTGGGACTCCACCCTTAACCAAGTTTGGTGGGAGTGGGGGATTTTGCTAAATAAGGAGAGTTTCAGATCTGAATTATAGAACACCAAGTTGGTGGTATCCCAAGAGCTAGAGAATCGGTTGGTATAGGAGAAAACCCACATATTTTGTGTCAGAAATGTTGTGAGGAGAGAGAGAAGTAGTTTTCCTTTTAGCTGGTATTCTTCTTTACTACTTTCTTCCCATTCCTCTGAATGTATTTCACAAAGTAAAAGAAAGTGAGAGCATTAGTCGCTCACTTGTGTCCCACTCTTTGCTACCCCATGCCCTGGAGCCTGCCAGGCTCCTCTGTCCTTGAAATTCTCCGGGCCGAAATACTGAAGTGGGTTGCCGTTCCCTTCTCCAGGGGTTCTTCCTGACCTAGGGATGGAGGCCAGGTCTCCTGCATTGCAGGCAGATTCTTTACCATCTGAGCTGCCAGGGAAGCCCATATTTCACAAATCTTATCAACAATTTCCTTTAGACTAAGTTCAAAGGAAATCTTTAACATCTTACTTAAGCTAGACCTTTTTGACAGCTTTTACTTGTAATTTTATAGATATGTGTGTGTGTGTGTGTGTGTGTGTGTGTGTGCGTGCGCTCAGTGTGTCCAACTCTTTACGCAAAGTGCCCAACTCTTTGCGACCCCACGGACTGCAGCCTTCCATGCTCCACTGCCCATGGAATTTTCCAGGCAAGAATATTAGGGTGTGTTACCATTTCCTGTTCCAGAGGATCTTTTGATCCAAGGATCGAACTGCATCTTTGGCATCTCCTGCCCTGGCAGGCACATTTGTTACCCCTGCACCACCCGGGAAGTCTGTAAATGTTACCATATCGATTCACTATATATATTATACATAGATACATATATTTCTTAAAATACTCTGTCCCTTTAACTTCTCTGTCTCCGTGTTTTCTTAGGATTCCTTTTACTTATCTTCACACTGATTTTTGGCCTCACGTGCAGGTTCCACTTTCTTCTGCTCTGTTATATTGGTGTTCCTCCAGATTGTGTCATACATAGCTGTCATCTCCTATCACTCAACAGTTCAGATCTCACTCATGACCTGTGTATTACACTGCCTACCTGACAATTCTGCTTGCACATACCATGGGGACTTTACATGTTCAAAACTAGCAAATCCTCCCATCTTCCTACCACATCTCTGTACCACCACAATATGCAATTACAAAATCATGTCAATTCTACCTCCAATATATTTCTAGAATTATTATATATGCTTATAGGAAACATCTCTGCATTTCATAACAATGCTAAAATATCCCAATTTTTTAGCTAAAAATATTAAAAATATATAAAATTACTAAAAATTATAATGCTAAAAATAATTTGTTATCTTTGCTCCAGTATTCCTGCCCATTATTATGGTTTCTCTAGAAAAGTCACAGTCAACTTGCTGAAGTACATGACTGATTAAACTAGCTTTCAATTCTTCCCATAGTAGCCTGTCTATTGCAGTATGAGGATAATAGTTGCTGATAGAGTAAGGCTCTTGAGAGTATAATATGAAGTTACCTAAGTAAAGTTCCTAATATAGAATCTAACATCCAAAATAATGCTGGCTATGCTACTGCTAATAAAGACACTGTATTTATAATTCTTTCTACCCCTCTCATTAGCCTTCGGTAGTGAGAAAGTTAAGTAGCGACTTAAAAGTCTATTGTATGTCTGCTGTATCTATCATAGTGCTGGTTCAGAAATTAGCACTCAAGATATATTTGGATAAATATGAATAATGACAACAATGAAGATTTTTATAACATTATTCATAAAGTGTTTTCACTTTTCTTTCTCTATCTGTGAGGAAAATATACTTATTACTGTTATTAGCAGTATATGGGATTGGGACTCAACATATTTAAATCATGTATGCAAAGTCAAAGTCTGACACTGTTTCCATTGTTTCCCCATCTATTTGCCATGAGGTAAATAGATGAGGAAACAATGGGGACTTGATGCCATGATCTTATTTTTTGAATGCTGAGTTTTAAGCCAGCTTTTTCACTCCTCTTTCACCTACATCAAGAGACTCTTTAGTTGTTCTTTGGTTTCTTCCATGAGAGCACTATCATCTGCATATATGAGGTTGTTGATGTTTCTCCTGGCCATCTTGATTCCAGCTTCTGAGTCATCCAGCATGACATTTTGCATATTGTACTCTACATATAAAATATGCAGGGTTAAATAAACAGGGTGACAATATACATTCTTGACATACTCCTTTCCCAATTTTTAATTCATCCATTATTCCATATCCAGTTCTAACTGTTGCTTCTTGACCTGCATATACAGGTTTTGCAGGAGGCAGATAAGGCAGTCTGGTATTCCCATCTCTTTTAGAATTTTCAACAGTTTGTTGTGATCTACACAGTCAGACTTTACCATAGTCAATGAAGCAGAAGTAGATGTTTTACTGGAATTCTCTTGCTTTTTCTATAATCCAACGGATGACTGTCTTTTCTAAATTCAGCTTGTACATCTGGAAGTTCTCTGTTTACATACTATTGAAACCTAGCTTGAAGGATTTTGAACATCACTTTGCTAGCATGTGAAATGAATGAAACTGTATGGTAATTTTAACATTCTTTGGCATTGCCTTTATTTGGGACTGAAATGAAAACTGAAATTTTCCAGGACTGTGGCTATTGCTGAGCTTTACAAATTTACTGGCATATTGAGTGCAACACTTTAACAGCATCATCTTTTAGGATTTGAAATAGCCCAGCTGGAATTCCATCACCTCCACTAGATTTGTTCATAGTGATGCTTCCTAAGGCCCACTTGAAGGCTTCACATTCCAGGATGTCTGGCCCCAGGTAAGTGACCACACCGTTGTGGTTATCCAGATCATTAAGACCTTTTTTGTAAGGTTCCTCTGTGTATTCTTTTTTTTTTTTTTTATATTTTTAAACTTTACAATATTGCCTCTGTGTATTCTTGCCACTTCTTCTTAATCTTATATTCTTCTCTTAGGTCCTTGTCTTACTGTTCTTTATTGTGCCCATCTTTACATAAAATGTTCCCTTGGTTTCTCTAATTTTCTTGAAAACGTCTCTAGTCTTCCCCATTCTATTGTTTTCCTCTATTTCTTTGGGCTTTCTTATCTCTCCTTGTTATTCTCTGGAACTCTGCATTGACTTGGGTATATCTATAGCTTACACTGTGCTGAAAATTAATGACTAAATGAAACCTAAAACTAAAAAAAAAAATGAAAAGCAATTTCTGGAATAAAACATAGGTAGGGGAAAATATTTTTTGAACTTTATGTGATACAATATTTGTCTTTAGAATACATTTTTAAAAACTCTCAAAATTCAGTAAGAAATGAAAGTGTTTTTAAAATACTTGAGCAGACTTAACTTTTTAATTTTAGCTTTTATAATAGGTGTTTAATATCGAATGTTTATAAGCAAAGTGGAGGACATGAAGCAGTCATATATTGCTAATGTGAATATAAAATGTTCCAATAACTTTGGCAATTTCCTAAAATGTTAAACATCTATCCTCTATATAACCAGCCATTTTATATGTAGCTATTTACCAAAAAGAATGTAGTTATTCATGTAGCTTTCAATACAAAGATGTGTATACAAATGTTAATAGCTGTTTTATGTGTATTACCCACAAACTGTAAGTAATCCAACAATCCATCAACTGGAGAAAGCTTTATATGGACAATGGAATACTACTTAGCAATATAACATAATGAACATTCAATACACATAATAATATTGATGAATCTCAAAATATTATGCCAAAGTGTAAACAGCATATTTGCTGTAGAATTTTTTGTTGTTTAGTTGCTAAGTCATGCCCAACTCTTTTGTGACCCCATGGACTGCAACTCGCCAGGCTTCTCTGTCCGTATACTTCTGTTAAATTCTATAGTAACAGAAAACACATGAATGGTTGTGTGAGAAAGTGGGATTGATGAAGAACAAAGCAAGGGTTTATAAAGGTGACACAAAACAGTTTGAAAGTGATGAATATGTTTATCATCTTGATTGTGGTTACTATTTCATGGGTGTATGTTAGTTGTGCAGTTGATCTTTGTAGTTTATTCTGTAAATTATGTCTCAATAAAAGTCTTCAAAAAGAAAACACTATGCAGGTGCATACTACCATCTACTTTGGGGCTTCCTTGTTGTCTTAGATGATAAAGAATCTGCCTGTAATGCTGGAGACCCAGGTTAAATCCCTGGGTCAGGAAGATCCCCCTGGAGAAGGAAATGGTAACCCACTCTAGTATTCTTGCCTGAAAAATCCCATGGAAAGGGGAGTCTGGTGGACTCTGAAGTCCATGGGATCACAAAGAGTCTGATGACTGAGCAAATAACACTTTCCTTCATTTTCACTGTCTACTTTGCTACATTACCTCTAGTGTCAATGTAATTATGCCAAAGAAAAACTGTGCAATATCCTGTTACCATACAAATATGGCTTAATACATATAGTATATGTGTATATATATATATATATGCTAAAAATGCTCAAACTACCACACAATTGCACTCATCTCACACTCTAGTAAAGTAATGCTCAAAATTCTCCAAGCCAGGCTTCAGCAATACGTGAACGGTGAACTTCCAGATGTTCAATCTGGTTTTAGAAAAGGCAGAGGAACCAGAGATCAAATTGCCAACATCCTCTGGATCATGGAAAAAGCAAGAGAGTTCAAGAAAAACATCTACTCTGTTTTGTTGACTATGCCAAAGCCTTTGACTGTGTGGATCACAATAAACTGTGGGAAATTCTGAAAGAGATGGGAATACCAGACCACCTGACCTGCCTCTTGAGAAACCTATATGCAGGTCAGGAAGCAACAGTTAGAACTGGACATGGAACAAAAGACTGGTTCCAAATAGGAAAAGGAGGATGTCAAGACTGTATATTGTCACCCTACTTATTTAACTTATATGCAGAGTACATCATGAGAAACAGTGGGCTGGATGAAGCACAAGCTGGAATCAAGATTGCCAGGAGAAATATCAATAACCTTAGATATGCAGATGACACCACCCTTATGGCAGAAAGTGAAGAACTAAAGAGCCTCTTGATGAAAGTGAAAGAGGAGAGTGAAAAGTTGGCGTAAAGCTCAACATTCAGAAAACGAAGATCATGGCATACAGTCCCATCACTTCTTGGCAAATAGATGAGGAAACAGTGGTTGACTTTATTTTTGGGGTCTCCAAAATCACTGCAGGTTGTGATTGCAGCCTTGAAATTAAAAGATGCTTACTCTTTGGAAAGAAAGTTATTACCAACAAACAGAGACAGCATATTAAAAAGCAGATATATTAATTTGCCAACAAAGGTCCGTCTAGTCAAGGCTATGGTTTTTCCAGTGGTCATGTATGGATGTGAGAGTTGGACTATAAAGAAAGCTGAGCACCGAAGAATTGATGCTTTTGAACTGTGGTGTTGGAGAAGACTTTTGAGAGTCCCTTGTACTTCAAGGATATCCAACCAGTCCATCCTAAGGGAAATCTGTCCTGGGTGTTCATTGCAAGGACTGATGCTGAAGCTGAAACTCCAGTACTTTGGCCCCCTGGTATGATGAGCTGACTCATTTGAAAAGACCCTGATGCTGGGAAAGATTGAAGGTTGGAGGAGAAGGGGATGACAGAGGATGAGATGGTTGGATCGCATCACCCACTCACTGGACATTGGTTTGGGTAGACTCCAGGATTTGGTGATGGACAGGGAGGCCTGGCGTGCTGCGGTTCATGGGGTCGCAGAGTCATATACGACTGAGCAACTGAACTGAACTGAATGAGCATAGGTCTATAATATAGAGAGAGTTAAATTCTTCAAAGTGTGATCCACTAGAGAAATAGTCAGTGCTGCTTAGATGAAAATCTGTGGAAAATCCTGGTACCAAAAAATCCTCGAAAAAATGTGTTGGCATCGATTTTTCCCTGAGTTTGTAGGCTTGACCTTTTAAATAATGGATAATATGGAGGAGATTTACTAAAGTTCTTTCAGGACACAACTGGGGTCTATGAATTTAGAGCAGTTTGACTTAGTTACCTTATTTCCATTTCTTATTATATAAAAATGAAGTGAAATGTGTATATTACTCTCAAATGAAAACTCTAATTTCTAAACAACTAAAATGCCATGTAAAATATATATTATTAGAATCTTAAACTGAATTCCATATACTTTCTCTGTTATAAAAATGTTGTTAAAAGTCAAATAGTTAAAGCAAGATGAAAGATCCACTGCTAGCTTACAAGTAGGATTAAGGATTTGATTACAAAAACCCTCTAAACAAACATTCTTATCCCCATCTCTTAGTGCAATGACGTATATCTGGTAGGTAATTCGTAGATATTTATGAATCAGATGAGTTAATGTACTGTTCTCATTTTCCTATCAAGTATCTTCAACATTTTCAATACTTTCTAAGTAAAGCTTATTTCATATGTAAAAAAGTTATTTACATACTTTATTTTTGCTGTTATTATTGCTTTTACCCTCTCTGACACATATATATATCACCCCTTGGTACTAAACATAGTACCCTGTGAGTCTTAATCTTTGCATTACACACAGAATAGGATCTTGCAGTAGAAGACTCAGTATTCAATGTATCAATTAAAGGAATAAATGGATAATTGTATGAACTGATTTGAATAAGTGGATGATATGCTAAAATGGTGATATACATAAAAAACAATAAGCTTAATTTCTCAAAATATCTATATCATTCTTCTATTATTTGTAAAGTGAAGGTCATTTTAATAGTATGAGAGAGTATCTTCAGGTGACATTTAGAAAAAAATAATGGTTACATTGTTTAATTATAGACTACATTTTGTATGTATATTATATTTTTTAATGCTTAGGAATAACTTTAGTGATAACATTCACTTCTGTGCATGCAAATTGGGTAATTGTGTATCTAATTGACCACTTAGTTTGTAGTTGAGTAATTATTATTGTCAACTGCCTCTTTGCACATTAAATGAAGACCAGGTGAAAATGTTAATTAGGTTAATGATTTTAAATAAATTTTGTTATTGAAGAAACATGTTTTTCTGTTCCTGCTGTAGTTTTGAAATTGCTACTGAAAATGTTTGTAACATGGTCTTCCAACATTGAAGACTCAGATCACAACCTGAAATTCAAACAGCTGATTGGGTCACTACATCTCATTAAGGAAATCATTTTATAAAATTTTATGATTGGTACAGAAAAAGATATCATGTCGAATTAATTTGAGAAGAGCTAGTAATATGTGACAAATATTAGCTGTCCCAATGATGTATTCAAGTTGTCTATGTACTTATAGTTGCATTCTTTTCACCTTCTTAACCAGAAAAATCTTAGTGCATAAAATTAATTTCCTTATAAGTGTGTGCCTCTGCAAAAGAGTTGAAAAAAATCTTCAATTTTTTTGATAATAAAATATGACCTTCATTTCCATTAAATATGAAAAAGTAAATAATTTATATTAACTATAACTGAAATATAATACCTAATATTTGCATTTGAGGCAAACAAAAATAATTTGAAGGCCTAGGTTTTTCATCATTTCTGCTAGGATAGCAGAAAACCTTTTATGTAGGCTTGCTTAGTCAACAACTTGTAATCAAATCTCTCCTGGAGCAAATGCTCGATGATTTTCTATTATTTTTTTCAAGTTATCAAAACTGCCTCGGGTAGTTGGGTCATTAAATAGCAATAGGTATCAACAAGAAGCAGCCTCACATCATTAGTGCTAATGATGTTTCAGGCTTATATCTGAAAAATGACATATGGACATCAGAATAATTTAGATTGACTTCAGTGAGAGATATTTATTTCAGGATGGTTTGTAACAGCAATTGCAAGCTCAGGGAAAAGGAAAATAGGAAAGATTTTGATAAAAAAAAAAAAGGTTTGTATCATGTGTGATAGTCCCTTTTTACTGGTTAAATGATAAAATGCAATAAGACAGGTAGCATACACCTACTGAATCATTGGCTTGATTAATCACTTAATCATTCTCACACCCCTTAGCAAAATGAGTCTAAAACTTAACTATATTTTATGATCTTTTAGAGTAGGTGAAAATGTTGCTTCTACAAGTTTTTAAATATTAATATGCCATAATGTCCTAAAAAGTGCCGTGATATTGGATTATCTTAATTTCTTTTTCAATGTAAGTTTAGCTTCCCCTCAATATAGGTTAAATTAAACCGTGAAAAAGCCATTAGAAGGTGTGGCTCCCTCCAATCATTAACGTGGTTACACATTAAGAGTGAAAAATAATATGAAGGGAGATGCCAGAAATAAATTATCCACTGTAATTCAGAGAGTTATATTTCCAAAAATTAATCAAAATAAAGCCTTCAAATTAACCAGATTGACAGGAAAGTAACATAGATAAAAACAGAAAAATGGCAAAAATTACTTATTGGATTACTTCTATGCTATAGATATGCACCAGAAAAAAAGATATGCAAAGAAAATAAAAAACCTGTAAATCAAAACCATTTAGTCTCCTTGAGAATAAGTTGTCCTGTCAAACCACAAATTAATTTTTTACCATTTCTAACCCATTCTTGACACATTCACTTCCAGTTGACATCTCAGTCCACTGCAATCTGGTTTGCATTATCCACCAGCATTAAAATAAATACATAAATTTTTAGAAAGCTATCACAAGATAGCAATTAGCTCCTAATTCCCAAAATCAGTGACCTCCAGTTTCATTGCTAGGCCCTTCTGTCCATTAAATACTCTCTTTGATTTTACTATCACTTCCTCCTTGATATTAATCAGACCTCTCTATCCTTTCCTTGTCTTTTTTTTTTCTCTGACTCCTAAAAAATGGTGCAACCAAGTTTATAGCTTCTGCCTTTTTATTTAGCCTTTATGATCTGCTTGCTCTTCTGTGAGGAGTTTGTCCATTTATATGGATTACATGATCTGTAATTTCAGCAAATTGGATTCTTTTTTTTTTTTTTCAAAGACAGAATCAGCTTTATTTTTATTTTTGTTCATCTGAGAATCCATGTTTCAAGCAATTCCAAAGCACATGTCTTTTCACACTGTGAGATCTTTGAATCAGGAGACATCTAGTAGGTCATAGATTAATTGGTTTAATATCAGAGACTGAGTTTCCTCTAGCTGCTGGTGTCCTTTCTCAGGTTCCCTTAGCTGTTCAGAGTTCTCTGTGGCTCCATACAAATGTCAGGATGGTTGTTTGGTCTCTGTGAAAAATGCCATTGGAATTCGGCTAAGAATTGCATTGAAAAGTATATATTCTTTTGGGTGGAATGGATATTTTACCACTACTGATTCTTTTTCATCCATGAACACAGGATATCATTCCATTTATTTGCATCTTTGATTTCTTCATTAACGTCTCAATATTTTCAGTGTGCACGTATTTCAAGTCCTTAGTTAAATTTATTCCTTGGTGTTTTGTTATTTTTGATGCAGCTGCAAACTGATTTTCTCTTTCTGATGGTTTGTTATTGGTATTTAGAAACGCAGTTGATTTTTGTGTGTTGATTTGGTAACTTTACTGAATTCCTATATTAGTTCTAATAGTTTGTTGTTGGAATAATGCAGAAAATTGGAACTGTTAGAGTTCACTCTTTCTGTCACATCCTGGTCATCTGCAATATGGAAGACACAGTGGCTCCTGATATAACCTTCTCACAGTTCCTGTCAGTTACATGTGAATTCCTAGGAGAGCGGTGATGTTTCTTTGTGTGAACTGAAGTGGGTAAGGCTTGGACTTTGTAGAGAAATGTTTTTCCCTGTAACGTGATGTTTTCTGTGTTTTCTGGTGTGGTACTGACATGGGGTTTCGGAATGTTACTGACTTCCCAGTAATTTCAAACACAAAACTTTGCATTAACAAAAGAAAGTACTTTTATCTGCATGATTTATTGATTTTTAATGTGATTACAAATTCTTTATAAGACATGTGTTTAGCAAATATTTTTCTCCCACTATGAGGCTTATCTTTTGGTTTTTGAATTTAGTAGGATTCTTGAGTGTTTCACTAATTTCTCTGAGTAGTTCATGTATTTGGAAGCAGTATGGGCATTTCAAAGTCTTTTAAGTGAATTTTTATTTTCTGTTTCTCTTTACAGCATATATTAAAAGAGTAAGCGAGCAACAATAAAACCACAAAAGGACAAACATTAAAAAATGTATTGGAGTATAATTGATTTACAGTGCTAGTTTTGCTGTACAGCAGAGTGAATCAGTTACACTTATACATACACCCACTCTTTTTTAGATTCTTTTCCCATATAGGTCATACAGACTATTGAGTATAGCTCCCTGTATTATACAATAGGTCCTTCAGTTCAGTTCAGTCGCTCAGTCATGTCCAACTCTTTGTGACCCCATGGACTCCAGCACTTCAGGCTTCTCTGTCCATCACCAGCTCCCAGAGCTTGCTCAAACTTATGTCCATAGAGTCGATGATGCCATCCAACCATCTCATCCTTTGTCATCCCCTTCCTTTCCTGTCTTCAATCTTTCCCAGCATCAGGGTCTGTTCAAATGAGTCAGTTCTTTGCATCAGGTGGCCAACATATTGGAGTTATCAGCTTCAGCATCAGTCCTTCCAATGAATATTCAGGACTAATTTCCTTTAGGATTGGTTTGATCTTGCAGTCCAAGGGACTCTCAAGAGTCTTTTCCAACACCACAGTTCATAAAGCATCAATTCTTCGGCTCTCAGCTTTCTATACAGTCCAACTCCCATATCCATAAATGACTACAGTGATTTTGGAGCCCCAAAATTAACATCTGCCACTGTTTCCACTGTTTCCCCATCTATTTGCCATGAAGTGATGGGACCAAATGCCATGATCTTCGTTTTCTGAATGTTGAGTTTTAAGCCAACTTTTTCACTCTTCTTTTTCACTTTCATCAAGAGGCTCTTTAGTTCTTCTTCGCTTTTGGCCTTAAGAGTGGTGTCATATGCATATCTGAGGTTATTGATATTTCTCCCAGCAATCTTGATTCCAGCTTGTGCTTCATCCAGCCCAGCGTTTCTCATGTTGTGTTAAATATGAAATTGTCATAATTTGCTTTCAGAAACATAAAAGTGAAAATTTTGTATATGAGAGACTGTAGGGGTTTTAGTAATTCCTTGCCTTTTTAAATGTATAACTGTTCTTACAAAATAGCAAAGTCATAATAAGGAATAGTTGCTATGAATAAAGTTTACATATATATTTCATTACTAGAATTTTACTATGCAAATGAAAACATATTTAATATTTTGACCGTTTATTACCATCTCACTCTCAACATGGCACTGGCCAATAAAGCTTGATTTAAAAGACAAAAAATAAAAATATTAAATTGTCATATCTTTAGCTTCAGACTCAAGCAAACGTTCATATTTCAGTGTGATGATTTATCTGAATTTTTATGTGTGGCACAGTGTAAATGATATGGTTTAAATCTAATTTTTATTTTGATGAATACTTCAAAGAGTAAGCCAGTTTACAATTCCACATATTCCTCTAAAAATACTGTCTTAAGAAATAGCTTTGTGAGCTAAGTCATATGTATCACAGTTAATCTGATAGAAAGAAATATGAAATAAATACTTATATTATTATAATTCATATAATTTCTAAAGCCTAGTGACTGAAGAACATAACTTAGTTACCCTCTCTGACCTTCAAATAACTGTTTATCATAGGATTTCTGCCCTCAGGTGAACCTGCTATATTCTAGAAATAGGGCTTAACAAGAAAGCTGAATCAAACTCTCTAAATACTAGTTGCCACTTTGACAGTCTAGTCTTTGCATAAATGAAGCAAATAGACCAAGATCTAAGTATATTTGCAATCTTATAAAAAATTCTAAACACTCAAATTACACTCTAGAGTGTAATCCTAGATCCTGAGTAATAACGCATGCAGGGAGCATACTAAATGAGCATTTGTTTAAAATAGAATTTTCATTTTCTCCACCTTGACTCTTTTCCTTGTTTCATAGGTTCTTCGTCTTATAGGTCCTATTTATAAATAATGTTGTGACACTCATATTGTCTCACATACTTACATCTCTTGGAACCACTTCCATATTATTATCTAGACATTATACTTTAGGGAGATATTTACAGTGTTCAAACATATTGCATTTTGTTACAGTCATTCAAAATACTGCCTTAAGCATCACTGCCTCCATCAGTGCCTCTGCATATGCCAAATATCTGGAAAGATCTATTAACAGATGCCTATTTTCTCTAAAGTGATATTAACATTCCATATCATACTGAACTGAACTGATCATACTGAATTAATTGATTGAATATAGTAGAAGAATGACTTGCATAGAGGATGTGTGTGCTTGCAGGAACAGCAAACCTTATCAGCTGGTTACATGCAAGCTTTTTCACACTAAAATTGCCTCTCCCATGTCTCTAGCAAAGCCTAGTACTCTGTAAACAAAAAAGATACTTATTACATACATGTTGATTTTCATCTGTTTAATGGAAATGATTTAGTAACTGCTTCATACAATCCAGCTTTATACCTATATATATTTCTAAAACTATATTTTAATTTTGTTTAAACAGTATATTAGTTGGGCACAATCTTCATATGAAGTAATTATGAAATAGCTCTAGACAGAGCAGTAATATGTGGTAATTTAATAATTATCATCTATTACTCTGACAACTTAAATTACATAATATAGTAAGTTTATTTTTATATTTGCAATATTTTGTTTATTTCAATAAAATCCTATGAGATAGGTAATATTTTTTGCTACATAGCAGATTCTCAATAAATGTTAAATTCTTCCTTTTTAAGCAGATTTTTTAATTTCCCAAGGTAAAAAGCTAGGATTTGGCAAAACTTAAAAATCCAGTTTTCCTGATCCGTAAGTATTCTTTTGTCTGTCTCTGACATTTTTACGAGTGATTACTACAGGAACTGAAAATTCCCTAACAATGATGACATAGGGCAGCAGATTATAGTTCTAGATTATTCAATAATCTCAATGAAATTTTAGTTACTTGAATAGAATAGAGGGGCCTAGTTAAATGTACATCAAACATGTTGCATTTATTATGCTGCTAACCAGAAGAGTTAGCAGTTCAGTTCAGTTCAGATGATTAAGTTTTAAATAGTCTTTAATTTTCATCTAGTCTTTGGAAATTCAAAACCTAGATGAGACCAAGAAGAATCTTACACATTTGAGATAATTTAAAATGCCTTTGCACCACTCTGAAAAGTTTAAATCTGATAGCTAACCTTTATGATATAGTGAGGGTGTTTAAAATATTCAACTTCTGTGCTCCTTGATTTGTAAAGAGATAATAACCCCATTTTAAAATATGTGCAGAGCACTCTGTATTATGTCTGCACATAGTAAATATGCATCAAAGGTCAGATATTAGTATTTGAATAAAAATAAATAATGCATCTCTAATAACCTAAAGACAAGCTATTTAAAGAATAGATTTAAAATACTGAAAGAAAAAGTAATTCTAAGAGAGTATAATTACATATAGTGCATATTAAATAAACGGAGAATGTATCTATTTTCCTTTGTCTAATTTCTTGAGTCATTTCTTATTAGTGGTATCTCTTGGTCTTCTCAGAAATAGAAATTTATGCAACTTAATCTCTTTTGTTTTTCTATGTCCTTTGCTTCTTTTCCTTCTTTTTCCCTTCACTTTATTATTTAATTACTATTTTTCTTTTTATTAATATTTTCTTCATGTGCCACAAACATTAAACTGCAAGCATTATCCCAAATCACTAGGTTAATTTTGTTGGCATAATTGAGTTTCCAAAATACCTTTAGTGACTTAGTATCATTCAGTTCAGTTTAGTTCAGTTGCTCAATTTTGTCCGACTCTTTACAACTCCATGAACTACAGCATGCCAGGCCTCCCTGTACATCACCAACTCCTGGAGTCCACCCAAACCCATGTCCATTGAGTTGGTGATGTCATCCAACCATCTCATCCTCTGTCATCCCCTTCTTCTCCTGCCCCCAATCTTTCCCAGTATCAGGGTCTTTTCAAATGAATCAGCTCTTTGCATCAAGTGGCCAAAGTATTGGAGTTTCAGCTTCAACATCAGTCTTTCCAATGAACACCCAGGACTGATCTCCTTTAGGATGGACAGGTTGGAAGTCCAACCTGAAAGGATGGACTTCCTTGCAGTCCAAGGAACTCTCAAGATTCTTCTCCAACACTGCAGTTCAAAAGCATCAATTCTTCGGTGCTCAGCTTTCTTTATAGTCCAACTCTGAGATCCATACCTGACCACTGGAAAAACCATAGCCTTGACTGGATGGATTAGGCTATGCTAACTGTTTCTAAGGCATCGACTACAAGTCAAGTTTACCCAAAGTTTAGGATAATTATTTCTATAAAGGAAATTTGGGGCCTTATTGTTCTGAGGTGGTAAGAGTAATGGAAAAAAAATATGGCAAGCTATATAATCAATGGCTCCTTATTGCTCAGTGAATATTTCTCCAAGAGATAAAGTTTCTTTTTCAATTATTTTAGTTCTAAAATCTCTTCTGATATTTTTAATCATTCTACTTTTATAATCTATGATACACCTGTATTGTATAAAATGAATTATGAATTAATGAATGTCATGATTAAGGAAAATAGAATATTTAGAGCTTATTAAAATATGATACATTTTATTATTTGTCTATAGAGCAGTCAAGGTAATGGAATACTAGAAAATCATATGAATGTTTTTTCTATCAAATGAGTCAGTGAGGATGGAGATATTAATTTGATTAACGGGTTTAGAATTATCTGAAAAAGTGCATCTTAATGCTGCATATATTTTTTAAAGTGTTGTATATAATGATATGAATATAACTTAGGACATATTGGATTTCTAATAGAATCCATTTGGCTACAACTTTTTATAAAGAAATAAAACCACTAAAAATGAAAGCACCTCCTATGTGATGTTTAACAGGAAATTTTATAACCACATAATGTTCTCTGCAATTTCCACAGGAAGAAATTTTAGGAATTATAAAGAACTTTTTTTTCCCCCTTGTGGTTGCTTCTAGACTAAGTGCTAGTTCAATAAAATTACATTCTGTGTGTGTGTGTGTACATACATATATAAGCATACATATGTATATACATACCCAAACAAGTACATATATGTGTACCTATATATGTATATTTGAATATATTGACAAAGCTAATACCTTTAGTTGTTTGGTACTTGTATCTTGAATGTATTTTTCATGATCCATTTCTTTTTTTTATTTTATTGGTTTAATTTATTAAAAGCAGGATAACAAAACTTTTCTGAGCACCTCAGATTGATAAAAATTAGTAGAAAAACATTGAGGTTTTACTTTCTTAAAAGTATCTTTAGCAGCCATGGGAAATATTGTCAACTTACATAGCTATTCTTATTTGAAAGCCCATCTACAGAATTTAATAATCTTCTGAGGTGATGGATTTATGAAATCTTTGAAGAATAATCATCACTGTCTTTGGAGATTAATTATTGTGTTATTTGCTGTCATTGATGAGACTTTTTAAGTGATTCTGCATAATTTCTGCAAAGTTCCTTCTACCTTCAAATTACCTTTAATTAAAGGCTTACAAGGTTAGGGAATTTATCAGCAGAAAGCTAGAATATACATTTTTGTAATCGTAAAGACTCAGTCATTGTATTGCAGTTCTCAGGCCCCAATTCAACAATGGCATTAAAATGTATTATTCAGGGTCTTTTTCCCCCTTATGTTTATGTTTCAGTTATCTCTCTTTTTCTTCTTTCAAAGCTTGTCACAAAATAAAGTGATATAAATAAATCAGTAATATATAGAACATAAAAACACTGAACAAAAAAATTTTTAACTGGTAATGAAGAATCTGAAATTTGAAATGTTATGATTTGTTATTTTAGAGAAATGTGTGATATCAAGACTTTGAAGAGAGGAATGAGGAGGATGTGAAATGCAATTAAAGGTTAACGGATATTGTTAAACTTGATAAATGTAAATGTGCTTTATTATCAAAAGAGGCATTTATTTATAGAATTCTAAAAATGTTAGCACAATATGTATTTGGCTCAACTGTCTCTCTAAGTTTAGCACACACACACACAAAAAAAACTTGGAAAAAATAAGTTAGAAGAATTGCTAAATGCATCATATATAAATCCTATGAAAGATAAGAAATTAGATCAAGTAATATTCCTTGAATGTATGAAGCTTAAAAATTAACTGGAAAGTAATGATGTCTAAAGACAGAAAGAATAAGGATTTATTTATTTATTCAGTAAATATTGATAGTACTGTTTTATATCAGTTACTTGACTGGGCACAGGAGATACAAATTACTAAAAGAACCAAACACATATTTTCTACTGAAAAGGAAATTTGATCCCCTTATAAAAGAATTCATTTACACATAGTGAAAACACTTAATGTGCATAGAGGAAAAGGCAAAATCTACCTTTTAATAGGAAAATTACCTTTTAAAATGGAATAATACAATATATTTATTCAACAAAATATTATTTTATAGATTATTACCTCAAATAATAGTCAATAGTTTATTAAGGTCAGATATTTGATTAGAGAAAATCACAGTGCAGCAAAGCAATCTCATTTAGTGAAGGAGACACTGAAGCGAAATGCAAGTAGAGCATGATTTTTGAATTTTCCATACAGGACATTCTTTGGGCAGGCCTTGTAAGATTAAAATGAGGGTTGGGATATTGAGTGTGGTCTTTGATCCTTATTAGTTGTGTGTATTTGGACAGGCTCTACTTTTGAGTTAGTTTTCTCTCCTTTTAGGAGGAGTTATCTTAATTTTTAAAATCAAATCTTACAAAATGGAAGGTGAGGCTGAAAGAGTGGATATGAGTTTTTGTCACAAACAAGCATATGGGAAAGCAGGAAGTGTTTCATCCCAACCTATGGCACCACCAAAAGAGAGTCATGTATAAGTCATTGGGGAGCAGTCTGTAACTGGGAGTAGGAATTAATTTTACAATGCATTTCTTCTCTGCCTTTTTTTTAATCAGTCAAGTTCTTGTCTGTTTTTATTTGTGCTGCTCAACTCTGCCATTTGCCAGCCTTCCTTCAACATCAGTATTTTATTTAGTGTGGACATATCCTACTACAAAAACAGTTCTCAATAACTATCATTTACATCATAAAGTAATCTGTGGATAACCACTGATTTAGGATAATACTACCTTCATTAACAAATAAACACCTAACTTACTATCTATTTTATCTATTATCTCCCTATATCCTTGTTCTTGACCAAATAAGGCAATATTTTAACTTATATATTACTTTATATATAAATGGAATTTTTTATATAGTCAGCTTTTACATTTTCTAAAATTCTAGAATCACTGAGTAAATACTTATTAAATCAAGTACAGCTTTGGTATTCCCCAACTGTACCATCATTGTTCCACTAGTAAAAGAACAAAATTCCCAATATTTATTTAGAAACCATGTTCTACAAATTGAGCTTCACATTATAGACTTTTCAACCTTCTGATCTTAAACTAGTGCTAATATATACTAGTTATATATTGAGATGAGATGGTTATACAATATCACCAACTCAATGGACATAAATTTGAGCACATTCCAGGAGCTAGTGGAGAACAGAGGAGCCTGGTGTGCTGAAATCCATGGGGTCACAAAGAGTCAGACATGACTTAGTTGCTAGAGTCCAGCTCCAGCAGCCAGGGAATCAGCCTGAAGGGGTGAACAGTGTTGGCAGATGATGATGTAGTCTCTGACTCGTAGTACGGAACTACATGTTTATTTCAAGGTTCAGGTTCTCTTTTATACTTTGACAAAAGCATTAGGTCAGAGGTTTGATGTTTTTAGTTTCCCCCACCTAGATTTACTGTACTTGACTTGTGATTACATTGTAACTCATGCTACATTCTTCAGTTTATCTTTCTAAATCCTGTTTGCCCCTAGCATCTTAGGATCACTATCTCCTAAAAAGGCTTCTAGCTATTCTTAATTATTCCTAAACCCTAAACTCAGCAATCTTCTTTTGCCATAAATATTTTCCCTCACAAACAGGTCTCAGATAACAATCCTTCCTATGGCCTCAAGCTGCGGCCTATGTCCTCATCCTGGGACATTCTTTGTAAAAATCCTGGAACAAATGTCAATGGTTATTTCATAGATTATTTTTTGGGCACAACTGTAGAAGGCTTTGTACTATCTCATGCTTCTCTCAAGCACCTTAACATTCTTTCCAGCCAACTCAACCGAAGAAAGGAAAGAACAAGTCAGAATCACAAGGCCTAACTCCTTCATCCCGGGGCCATGCCTGCAAAATGAGGAGAGGGGGTTGGGGCTGTGCCTCCATTTTGTCAGTAATGCCTAACGAGGCTCCCAATACTTAGTGACTGAAAACTACTGATATATAACAGATGAGCACTGATTTTTTTTTTTTTCTATAATGTATAGCAACATCTAGACCAGAATTTCTTAATTGAGGGTGATTCTTCCCCCAGGAGACATTTGGCAATGTCTGGAGCCATTGTTGAATGTTGGGAGTGGGAGTGCTATAGGTATCTAATGGGTAAAGTCTAGACTGTTGCTAGACATTTTGCATATACAGTGCAGCTTCCCACACCAAAGAATTATCTGTGTCAATTGTGCTGTGGTTGAGAAATTCTGTTCTACATGGTGATACATAATAATTCATTTAAACCTCACAGCAACAATTTAACATACATGCTAATATAACAAAGGTTTATGGCTAATAAAACTGATCCAATGAGAGGTTATACAAAAATTCCAAATTCATAACACTAGAATAGGAACTCATATAATCTGGACCCAGAAACCTCTTGCTTAACACTATCCTAGTATCTCTACATGTCTTCTAGAATGAATCTTTCCTTCAAGTTATTCAAGAGCACCAAATATTTAATAGCACTTTTTATAAATGAGAACACAATAACAATTTCCTTACTTCCTCTCTCCTCTCTAATCAACTGTTAAATCTTCTACTCAGTGTAGCAAATAAATCATTCATCCAACCCATCAGCATTCTCTCGGTCCCTGTTCTATTTTAGCATCACATTAGGTTGTGGACTGAAAAAAAAGGTAGAAGATGAATAATATAAATAAGACATAACAATGTTCAATTGTGTTGGCTTAATAGCATCTACTGAGGTAGGTCATAAAAGAGAATCATAGATGTTTGCATTGTGGAGGAAAACTGCAAAGAGGAAGCTCTTTTGGATTTGAGACTTAGTGCTCTTGATTTGTTTTGGCACGATCTTGTTTCTGTATCTATTTCACTCTCATAACTTCTTTCCTTTTTCAATTTTTTTTTTAGTTTGTTTCCATTCTTTATATATTTATTGAGAATGTACTGTGTATTTAGCTCTTTGATACTTTGCTGGAAGTATTTTACAGAAATTTTACCTGCAAAATGATAAAATCTACTAAAAGACAAGGCATGATTATGCTACTAAAAGCTATAATATATAACAGTAAAAGAAAATATATGAATAAACTTAAGGTAGTATATAATTGCTGTGTGTTTCGTGCTCAGGTGCTCAGTTGTGTCTGACTCCTTGTGACCCAGAGGAATTTAGCCTGCCAGGCTCCTCTGTTCATGGGATTATACCATCAGGAATACTGGAGTAGGTTGCCATTTCCTTCTCCAGGGGATATTCCCCACCAAGGACTGAACCCATGTCTCCTCTGACTCCTGCACTGGCAGGGGGATTCTTTAAAACTGAGCCACCTGGGAAGCCCAGTATACAATTAAATGTTAAAATATTATATGAATAGTCAAACAAAATAAAGCAAAAACTCTCAGTCCAAAAATACAGAAGTTATTGGTTGTTTGTTTGTTTTTTAATTTTATTTTTAAACTTTACAATATTGTATTGGTTTTACCAAATATCGAAATGAATCTGCCACAGGTATACATGTGTTCCCCATCCTGAACCCTCCTCCCTCCTCCCTCCCCATACCATCCCTCTGGGTCGTCCCAGTGCACCAGCCTCAAGCATCCAGTATCGTGCATTGAACCTGGACTGGTGACTCGTTCCATCTATGACATTATACGTATTTCAATGCCATTCTCCCAAATCATCCCACCCTCTCCCTCTCCCACAGAGTCCAAAAGACTGTTCTATACATCAGTGTCTCTTTCACTGTCTCGTATACAGGGTTATTGTTACCATCTTTCTAAATTCCATATATATGCGTTAGTATACGGTATTGGTGTTTTTCTTTCTGGCTTACTTCACTCTGCATAATAGGCTCCAGTTTCATCCACTTCATTAGAACTGATTTAAATGTATTCTTTTTAATGGCTTAGTAATACTCCATTGTGTATATGTACCACTGCTTTTTTTTTTTAAATTAATTTTATTTTATTTTTAAACCTTACATAATTGTATTAGTTTTGCCAAATATCAAAATGAATCCACCACAGGTATACATGTGTTCCCCATCCTGAACCCTCCTCCCTCCTCCCTCCCCATACCATCCCTCTGGGTCGTCCCAGTGCACCAGCCCCAAGCATCCAGCATCGTGCATTGAACCTGGACTGGCATCTCGTTTCATACATGGAAGCAACCTAGATGTCCATCAGCAGATGAATGGATAAGAAAGCTGTGGTACCTATACACAATGGAGTATTACTCAGCCATTAAAAAGAATACATTTGAATCAGTTCTAATGAGGTGGATGAAACTGGAGCCTATTATACCACTGCTTTCTTATCCATTCATCTGCTGATGGACATCTAGGTTGCTTCCATGCCCTGGCTATTATAAACAGTGCTGGGATGAACACTGGGGTACACGTGTCTCTTTTAATTCTGGTTTCCTCAGTATGTATGCCCAGCAGTGGGATTGCTGGATCATAAGGCAGTTCTATTTCCAGTTTTTTAAGGAATCTCCACACTGTTCTCCATAGTGGCTGTACTAGTTTGCATTCCCACCAACAGTGTAAGAGGGTTCCCTTTTCTCCACACCCTCTCCAGCATTTATTGCTTGTAGACTTTTGGATCGCAGCCATTCTGACTGGCGTGAAATGGTACCTCATAGTGGGTTTGTTTGTTTTTATGATACAAAGAACAGGCAAGTATTTGAGTGGAGTTCAGGCATAAACTAAACTTAGTTAGACGGGTTGCTGTAAATACATGGGGAATTGGAAGACCAATCAGAATGAAGTCACAAGGTGTGAAATCGTGAGCATGACAGTTTCTCACTGAAATGCTTTCTCTTTTTCTTTGTATAATTTGACTTATAAATATGTATTTCAAAATATATGTTCACAGTGTGAAAGACATTTTCACTTCTTGATACTGCATCGAGGTTGCTTACAGGAAATTCATTGGCTTTTATATATTTGCACACTCCTTATGTAGATTAATATGCTCATTAAACAATTAACTATTACTATTGATTGTAGGATTTGTTTTAGGTAAGAAATTTGTAACTATAATTTTACCATAAACAATAAACTAGGATACCTAAACCTAAACCTAGAATAACCTAGGGATAGATGCCGTTCTGAAATCCACCCGTATAGGCACTCTCCCTTTTAGCAATCTAAGTCTGATAATAATATGATAACGCATAAATATCACATACTCACATAATTTTTCAGATAATATCTCAGGAGATAGGTCTGAATGAAAGATGATTATTCTAGTACTTAAGAGCAGGGGCTCTGAACTTAGACCAAAATGTTTAAATCCCAAAGAGATTTTTTGGTTTCTGCTTTTTACAAATTGGCAACATAATTATAAAAATATTGTGAATATTAAAATATATGTAACACAGTGTCTACTGTATGGTAAAGATTCACTACATGTTAAAATCTTTATTTTTTTGATAGTTGAGATGAGCCAAACTTACGTTTTTAAAACTTCAAAAATGGAAGTTTTAACACACATGTGTGTGTTAACTCACTTCAGTCATATCTGATTCTTTGCAACAGTATAGACTGTGGCTCACCTGGCTCTCTGTCCATGAGATTCTCCAGGCAGATGTACTGGAGTGGATTGCTATGCCCTCCTCCAGGGGATCCTCCTGACCCAGGGCTCAAACCCTGATTTTTATGTCTTCATGTTTAGCCAGTTATGAATAAATATGGAGCTTATTTGGTTTAAAACCCTAGAATTTCTAATAATTTGACATGTTTTAAAATATTACATTTTCAATTACGAACACAAAGTATATACAAATATTTCCTTTGTGAAATTCTGTGTACACACATGGAACAAGACAGTTCTATAAATCTCGAGATAAACCTTCACAGAGTAATTTATCTTGGGAAATAAGTTTTTTTTTTTATGTCATTTCATTAAATATTTTAGTTTTACTAGGAAGACAACATATTATGATTATTTTTTAGAATGCCGTTTGTGTATATCTAATAACTTATTGTTGCAAATAACAGATCAATAAAGATGATCTGTAATGCCTAATGTTCCTTAATGATTCTCCTACCCTTCTAAATGCCTATCTATCTATCTATGTCTCTATTTACATACCTATTTATTTATCTGGATATGCAGTGTGGTATTTAATAAAGCAGGTTATTTTACATATTTTTTTAAGATCTGATTCCTGTGAAGACAGAAATGTTGTTGAAAATAGCTCTAGCTCTTAGATAATTTTTGTACAATTTCCAGAAACCATTTCACCTTGTTTTCCTTAATGTTATACTCAGTTATTGGTGAAAAAAGAGGACTGCTTGGCTTTTAAAAAATAGAGCAAGGCCTGATTCCAAAAGTGATTTTTAGTAATTTTCAAATGTTAACCTTTCAAAATTATAATTTTCTGAGAACCAGTTACTCATTCAAATCATTTCAAAGAGTAAACACAGCTTAGGAAACTTGAAAATTTACCATTAAAGGCTTGTAACAAATGCAATGGAAGATCCTAATGCTCTGGGAAAAGAAAGTCTTTTTGCCTTAACCACTTTGCAATCGCAGTGAATGAACTAAATGGATGTGACCATAACATACAAGAAAATATCAGACCTTTGAAACATTCAAAGTTGTACAAGGAAACTAGGAAGAGTGTTCAGAGAGAAGATGGATATGGAAGGAAGACTAACACGAACAAGGTGGGTGAGGGGGCAGAAATGATGAGGATGGCTGGAACAAAAGGTAGGACGAGAAAGACAGGGAGAACACTGCGGAAATAGTACACAATCAAGTTTTCCAAAGGTCAGAAAATGGTAGAAGCCTCTACTTTGTGTAGTCTTATGTTACAAGATGCAGGGACACTTTGAGGCTCATTGGCAAACTTACTGTTTTAAACAAGCAATTCTCCTTCTCCATTATCCCTTTCTTTTCCTCCTTTATTTTCTCCTTCCTTCTTCTTCCTTTTCTTCTCCTCCTCCTCCAACACCCACTTCTTTCCTTTCTTATTTCTAATGAGGAGTTAATTAAAAAAGAAAAGTAAGAAGAAAAGAGAACAAAACTGATCTGTGAAATATATTAATAGGAGCCAAATAAAAAGGTGATCAAGCAATGTCATTGCTTAGTAGGGGTCAGCACTTATCAAGGTAAGAGACTGAGTCAAGTGACAGCCTGGCACAGTTAGGAAATTGGTTACTAATAGTATGTGTCACTAATGTGTGTCAAAATTCTCACAATTGGAGAAGTTACAAATATGAAAAGCTTGAAAAAATGCCAAGATTTTCAAACTCTACCATTACATATTATAATTTTACATATAGATTGAAAAAAGAAATAACTATAACTCCCTCTCTCTCTCTCTATATATATATATATATTATGCATATATATATATGCGTGTGTGTGTGTGTGTGTGTGTGTGGTTGTGTGTGTGTGGCAGGGGTGGGGGGGTGTAGTGAGCACACATTTTCCTCCTTGAGAAGCCTTGCTATCCCAGTAGCAAAGAGCAACACATGACACCTAGATATGGGTTTCTTCTTGGAGAAATGATTTATTCTAGAGTTTGGAGAGAAAATTTAAAATGAATAGAATCTTAGAATAAAATCCTAGAATATTTTGTTGTGTCAGAAATTAAAGAAGGGCTCAAAGAATAATAAGTCCCAACTGGCCAAGTAAAGGATAATTTGAACATCAAAATAAATAATGGATGTGATGGATTATAACCTCTTAAATAAAATAAGAAACTCTGAATCCATATTGATGTAAATAAATAAATGAATGAATCCTTTGGGAGAAGAGAAAACTCTTTACTACAGGAAGATACTGGCTAATGAATGAAGGTGGAATTAGAAAAACAACACTTTGACTTTAGTCAAAACTATTCAGCAGATGCAAAAACTAGTGGGAGAAAATCTGATGAAGAATGGAAGGATTATATAATTTCAGTGAATCTGTCCCTAAATATTTATGAGTCAAAAGGATAAGGAGTATAATTTTACATCTTTTGGGAGGAATCCAAGAACAAAACACCTGTAAAAGTAAACAAAGTTATCATCTCCAGTGGTAGGAAAAATTAAAAGCATTGTCTTGATAGGATGCAATGAAAGTATAGCATAACTTCTGTTTCATTTCTTCCCACGTGCATAATATGAATTTAACCATGGCAAAACATCCAATAAGCTCTAATTGAATGACTTTCTATAAAATAATTAGTCTTTAATTATTTAAAAAAAAATGCCAGACATAAAAGTCAAGGAACTGTTTGAAATTGAAGGGAACATGGGAAGCTTAACAACTAAATGCCAAGCAGGACTTGTTTGGGTCTATTTGTTGTAAAGGGGATTACTGGACAATTAGTATAATTTAAATTTTTCTGTGACTTGGATCATATATAAACATCAGTTTCCTGATTTTAATTTTTGGGATGTAATTTTGTATAGGATTATCCTTACTTGTAGAAATCAGAGTAATATCAGAGTAATATCAACTTGGTCAGAGAAAACAATAATATGAATACATTTATGTATGATAGAAAATTAGAGCAAATGATATAAAATGTCCATAATTGGGGAATCTGGATTGGAAGTGTTAGGTAGGTAGACTAGGAAAAAGAGTCCAAAATGGCATTGGCTAAAAGACAAAGAAGGGATAAGCCCGTGAAAATAGAACAATGGAAGATCTGAGGACCTGAGTGAGGACCTCAAGTAGACAAAACAGCCCTCCTGGCTAGCCCAATTTACATAGGGCAGGCTCAGGGGGAGGAGAAAATCATACAAAAAGACGAGCCAAAATTGAGCCAGGAGTTTCTCTTTTCTTCAAATCTTTTGGGTCAGCCCACCCTCATGTCTCTAGGATGTATTTTGCTTTGCTTGTCAGTAAAACTAAGTTATAACGCTGATCTGTCTGTTGCTTCAAATTTTTGCTGCGGTGAGACAGAACCAAGGAAATTACATACTCCCCCTGACAGAATTTTTTTTTTTTTCTATTGGTTTTATAAAGTTGAGATTATTTTACAGTAAAAGCTTTTAGGAAAAATTTTGTAATAGAATCAAGTCACAGAGAAGATACTTTGGCAAACAATGGAAAAAATAAATTGTGTTTTAAGGAAACACAGCTATAATTTAACTCTACACTTAAATTAAGGTGTTGAAATCTTTATTAAAACTGTCTCCATTTCCCTGATAAGTTGCCATGAAATTCTCACACCACCATTTGAATTTGTTTTAAATAACTTTCTATAGAGAATAAAGTAGATAAATAAGACTGCTACTGCATTGCTTTGAAATTTTCGTGGGAGAAGGCCCTATGTTTATAAGATTCAACACTTTTTTTCTTTGTTTATATCTACTATAGACAATATTCAAACACTCATACTTTCAATGAAAACTTTGCATGGCCCAATTGGTCAGATGCGTAATAATGATTCTCAGTCAGGTAAAGGCACTTGTAGTTTATTCTATAGTCTATAGTGAAATAGTTGCCACAGAACACTTTTTCTGAATAAGGACAACAGTACTGAAGAAAGGTAGTAGGTCTTCATTAGTCTCCGTGCATTTTTATCTGGAAAAGAAATGCACATATTTACTAATGGTACTCATCTAGCAGTAGGAAAAGGGCAGATATTGGGAATTTATAAAATAATATGCACAAATTCTTTTTAAAATCTTCAAAAATAAGGGAAATGATGTAATTAGTGTACAAGCTAGAGGTAATTTTCAGTCTTTTTTGCTTATTAAGGAATAGCAATAATTTGGGGCATAATCTTTTAAAAATACCATTAAGAAATTAAGAGAAGCAACCTATAGTGAAGAAAACAATATCAAGTAGCTAATTTTTTGAGACAGTACTAGAGCATTTTATTATTTACTTAAATTAACTCATTCAGTTAAGCCACTGCATGTACAAATGCAACAAGCATATCAGTTGAACCTCTCAAACTTAATGTTTTGTTTAGAATTTGTTTTAAATATATTCTATCATAGAATATGAAAAATTACCTATATTGAAGTTTCTGCAAAATTGGTAAGTCTTTAATTATTATGGAATCATTTCCTGAAGTAGTTTCAGGGAAGACAGTTGAGACATTGGAAGAGTTTGTGAGAACTATTAAGTTTTTACATTAGAAAAGTGAGAATTAGCAAGGTTTGACAGCACGTGTCAACATTTCAAACCTTCAGAAAGTATATAATACCATATTTCAGGTAAATTTCAGATACCAAGGAAAATTGATTTTATGTCATAAGACTGTATGCTTATAATTTGAAAGTATATGCCACCTTTTAAAGGCTTAAATTTTATTTTTTAATTTAAATATAGCTGATGTACAATGAAGTGTTAATCTCTGCTGCTGCTGCTAAGTCACTTCAGCCTTGTCTAACGCTGTGTGACCCCATAGACAGCAGCCCATCAGGCTCCCCCGTCCCTGGGATTCTCCAGGCAAGAACACTGGAGTGGGTTGCCATTTCCTTCTCCAATGCATGAAAGTGAAAAGTGAAAGTAAAGTTGCTCAGTCGTGTCTGACTCTTAGTGACCCTATGGACTGCAGCCCACTAGGCTTCTCCGTCCATGGGGTTTTCCAGGCAGGAGTACTGGAGTGGGGTGCCATTGCCTTCTCTGGTTAAGTATATATGTGTGTATATATATATATATATATATATGTGTGAGTATATATATATACTCACAAACATATAAATACGTTTTCATGTCTTTTTCCATTATGGTTTATCACAAGATATTGAGTATAATTCCCTGTGCAATGCATTAGGACCTAGTTGTATATTCATTCTATATATTATGTAATAGTTTGTATATGCTACCTCCAAACTCCTAATCTATCCGTCCCCTCACTTCCCTCCCCCTTGGCAGCCACAAGTGTGTTCTCTGTCTATGAGTCTGTTTCTATTTGTAGATACGTTCATTTTGCAATATTTTAGATACCATATATAAGTGATATCATGTTGGAAATGACATTATTTCATTCTTTTTTTATGATTGAGTAATATTTTAATATATATATGTGTACATATATATATATATATATATGCATACTGCATCTTCTTTATCCATTCCTCTGATGATAGACAATTATATTGCCTAAATATCTTGGCTACTATAAATAATGCTGCTATAAACATAGGGGTGCATGTATCTTTTTGAATTATAGTTTCATTCAGATATATACCCAGGACTGGAATTGCTGGTTCTTATGGCAATGTAGGAGACCTGAGTTTGATCCCTGGGTTGGGAAGATTTCCTGGAGAAGGGAACCCACATCAGTATTCTTATCTGATTTCCATGGAGAGAGGAAACTGGTGTGCTGAAGTCCATGGAGTCACAAAGAGTTGGACATGACTGAGTGACTAACACTAGCGTGGCAACTCTATTTTTCATTTTTTTAGGAACTTCCATTCTGTTCCTGCACCAACTTACATTCTCACCAACAGTATGATAGCTTATGGTGAACAGTGTTGGATTTGTGATCTCCAAAGGAGATTTAGGTTCTGGACCACAGACTAGGCTTTATCACTCAAGAGCTTTTATTAAAATTAAAAAGGACAGAGAAAGCTGATTCATTTTGATATTTGGCAAAACTAATACAATTATGTAAGGTTTAAAAAAAAAAAAGACGAAAAAAAAAAAAAAAGAACAAAATGGGGATGGAGAGTGCCCCCCTCCCTGCTAGTCTTAGCAAGGGAGCTATATACTTTTTAAATTGGTTATTACAATAAATCAAAAGAATGCCTCAAGGCTGTACAGATCTTACCAAACCCACTCCCATCATATACATTTTAAGATAACAGGATTAGTCATAAGGTTTTTAAGAAGGAGAAACTGTCCTCAAGCAGGATACATTGTTATTATATAATCTTTAGTACAAAATTTAAGCTGGGTTATTTTCTTGTGCAATCACCAGCTCTGGGTTTAAAGGAAAAAAAAAAAAAAAGAATTATGTGACTAAGATTAAGGAACATCCTCCTTGAGAATTCCAGACCCCTCTCTCCTCCTCAGGAACTTGGGACTTCTTATCAATGTACCTAGAAATTGACTTTCTCAAGTGTAGAAGGGTTCCCTTTTTTCCACACCCTCTCCAGCATTTGTTATTAAATTTATTTTTTTATTCTACATTAAATACCAGAATTTTTTACGTGAGCCCAAAAGCCAAAGAAGAGATTTCTAACTATGCTTCTTGAACCTTCTGTGCTTTGTTTATAAACAACTTTGAGTCAAAACTGCAACCTAAAAACTGGGCTTATTTCTCTCTTTAAGGACCATCCCTCCTCCTTCCTTGGTTCCTTCACAAATTTTATCTTTGTAAAGGTATGCTCAAAAACATAATTGTATTCTTACAGCCACTCTCTCTCTCTCTCTCTGTCTATCACACACACCTATCCCCCCACACACACACCTACCCCCACACACATACTTAATGATCCAGTCCTCTGAATGAAATTGATGGCTGTAAATGGTGCATTCAAGGTACACCCAAGCCTTTATTGCCCCTATTTTATGAAGACATAACCTTTATTGTATTAATGTTTCTGATTAGCTTTTAAATTCTTAAAAATGAAGTACAAATACTGTATTTACCAGACAGGCTTTTAAGACCTCAGGACTTCCTTGGTGGCTAAGATGGTAAAGAGTCTGCCTGCAATGCAGGAGACCCAGGTTTGATCTGTTGGATAAGTTTGTAATTTCCTCAGTTCTGTTTTGTCACAACAAAAATTTGAAGCAATGGACAGATCAGTGTTATAGCCCCATGTAATTTCCTTGGATGGACCACTGTTACAGCTCAGTTTTACTTAGAAAGCAAAGGAAAATACATCTTCCAGGCATGAGCACAGGCCAACCCAAAAGACTTGAAGAGAAGAGTAGACCCTGGCCCAATTTTGGCTCCTCTTTATATATATATATATATATATATAATTTTTCTCTTCCCCCTGAGCCTGTCCTACGAAATTTGGGCTAGCCAGGAGGGCTGTTTGTTTTACCTGAGGTCCTTGCTCCAGTCTTCAAACCTTCCTTTGTTCTATTTTCACGGGCTTTTCCCTGCTTTGTCTTTTAGCCACCACCATTTTGGAGTCCTTTTTCCTATTTAACTATCTAACAGATCCCTGAGTCCAGAAGATCCTCTGAAGAAGGGAACACTACTCACTATAGTATTCTTGCCTGGAGAAACTCATAGACAGAGGAGCCTGGCAGACTATAGTCCATGGGGTCGCAGGGAGTTGGACATGACTGAGGGGCTAATGCTTTCACTTTAAGACCTCAGCAAATATTTTTCAGTTATTATAAACAACCAATGAACAAGGATTACTTGTAGTATGACACAGGATGGAAAGATCTGAGAGGAAGGTGTTGGGGAGCAGAATTCAGGCAAGACACTGAGCTTGACAGGGAGACACTTCCATGAGAAACTTTAGGCTGACAGGGATACCATAAATGTGCATTTTTGGCTCCATTTTCATTTCCTATCTTTAATGTTTACAATAAGATTTAAAATAGTACTGCTCACATTTTAAAAATGCAGAGACTGAAAAACAAGGTAAAATAAAAAAGCCAATGTTATACAGATAGAAAGTAGCCATGCTAGGATTCACACTCAAAATTGTTTTATTCTACTGTTCATGCCGTTTGACTAAGCTGTGCTTCAACAAGCATACGTGGATCCCCATGTGCATATGGAGAAAGCATACTGTCAAAACTGAGTAGAGATGTTGAATAAAGGCTACTGAAGCATGGACTAGAAACTTCAAAATCTTCCTAAGATATTTTTCAAATCTTAACTCTGTTATTTTCCTATTGCTTTAAAATGACATAAAAATCCTAAACACTCTATTGCAATGACTGTCATAGTTAGGTACCAAAATTGTTCTAGACTGTAGTGCATCGATGACTCTACCCACAGACCTTTGTCCAGAGAAGTTACTAAGCCTGGAAATAAAGTAGGATCTTTTAGTACAAAAATTCAAAAGCATATACCTCCGTACCTTCAAGAAAATTTCCTTCGAGGGAGCTTACCTCCAAGCCAGGTTGTTGTCAGGCAAGATTATTAACTAAGGAAGGGAGTCATCAGATTCAACCGGCCCCTACTTCTAATGAGTTCTTCTATCTCTCAGCCTCTCTTAACATCTTCCCTTTCTCTTTCCTACATCCCATCACCTCCTCTGAAGGTGTCACATTGTCATCAGGTGTGCAGTGCTCTGTTCTGCAGTCTCCGATCAACTGCAAAATGCCCCATTCCTTTTTATTCCCCTGATAGTATCAGAAATAATTGATTTATCCCCATTCTTTCTGAGATATGCTTTCTTCAGTCTTTATTTAGGCTAGGTCAGTTGCTAACAACTAATCTTTTATATATTCATGTAAATTAGTTTAAATTTAAAGTTCTCTGTTAATTGACCTTATGCATTAGTAATCATAATTCTTGAAATAAACAAAACCAATAGAAGGGCATATAAGCTTTTTACTATTAGTTCACATAATTATGGAGGCTGGTGAGCTCCAAGGTCTGCAGGTGATTTGGCAAACTGGAAACCCAAGAGATCTGATGATGTGTTTCTAGTCCAAAAGTCTGCAGTTTCAAGACCCAGGAAAGCTGTTTCAGATCAAGTCAGGAGGTGGGAAAAATCCAACCTCCTGACTCATTCAAAAGATGATTAGACAGAAAATATTCTCTTACTCAGTTTTTATGTTTTTATTTAGGCTTTCAACTAGTATAATGAGGTTTACTCTGTAATATAGAGAATGCTTTCATGCCCATGCTCAGTCATTCAGTCATGTCCAACTACTTGCCCCATGGACTGTAGCCCACCAGGCTCCTCTGTCCATGCCTTTCTCTAGGCAAGAATACTGGAGTGGGTCATCATTTTCTTCTCCAGGGGATCTTCCTGACCCAAGAATCAAATCCATGTCTCTTATGTCTCTTGCATTGGCAGATGGATTCTTTACCACTGTGCCACCTAGGAAACCCCAGGGCAATTTGTTTTACTCAATATACCAATTTAAATGGTAATCTTATCCAAATCAGCCTTACAAAAATACCCAGAATAATATTTAACCAGATATTTGGGCATTACATGGCCCAGTCAAATGACAAATAAAATAAAATAACCATCACATCTTAGCAAAGGAATTTCATGTAAACCCCTTGGGATATCAATTTTTAGTAGTAAAGTTGTTTTCCTTTAATGCATCCTTAAATGCAGTGAGACAAAATGAACAGACAAACAAAAATGTATACTCGGAAGCCCATCCTTCTTTATGAATTGCCAGTCAAAAGTATGACCATATTGTTATGATAATAAGACCTATGAAATATTTAAATACCAACAAGCTCAGTTAGAATTAGGGAATAATGGGTGAAAGTATGAGAGTTTTAATACTGGAGTGGGTAGCCTTTCCTGTCTCCAGGGGATCTTCCCAACCCAGGGATTGAACCCAGGTCTCCCACATTGCAGGCGCATTCTTTACCATCTGAGCCACCAGCAAAGCCCTGAAAAATGATAGGTCTTGTTAAAAAAAAAAAAATCATGAAAACCTTTAACCTTACTCAAGAGATTTAAAAATATCCTTTTTCTTTGTAAATAATATAATTTCATACATACAGAAGTGATTAATCCTTTTAATATGGGTTTCCCTCATAGCTCAGTTGGTAAAGAATCCACCTGCAATGTAGGAGACCCCAGTTTGATATCTGGGTCATGAAGATCTGCTGGCAAAGGGATAGGCTACCCCCTTCAGTATTCTTGGGCTTCCCTTGTGGCTCAGCTGGTAAAGAATCCATTGCCTGCAATGCGGGAGACCTGGGTTTGATCCCTGGGTTGGGAAGATTCCCTGGAGAAGGGAATGACTACCCACTCCAGTATTCTGGCCTGGGGAACTCCATGGACTGTATAGTCCATGAGGCCGCAAAGAGTCGGCCATGACTGAGAGACTTTCACTTTCGTATTTCATTATATTTCTTCTGTTCATTTGATTCAAGGGCAGAGAAACAAAGAAAAATCATACTTGCCCTATTAAACTCATAGTAGTATTTTCTGTGATAACAAGGCTTTCATATACCTTTTAAAAATCATAATTTTCTGTGTTATCCTGCATTGTTAGAATTACCTAATATGGAGTCTGTTTTAGAAATCTCTGTCAAGAAATTTGTAATGCGATCATTGCCTACACTGCTTTAAATGGAATGTTTTATCTCCTATTCAGAGATTTCAATTGCTCTCTTAAGAATCAGAGATTGTTTTCTCTTCACACAGCCTCTCAGCATTTATTAAGTTTCAGGGTCCAGAGGTTTAACCGTGAATGAGACAGATAAATGAAATGAAGCTGTCTTCTTGGTCTGAGTGGCATTTCTTGCCTACTTCAATTTCTTCTGTTTCTTCACGTGTTTGTGTGTGAACTTCAGTGAAGCTGATACTACGACATTAAATAAAAGTGCTGTAATTTTCAGGGTTTCATTGTTCACAAATGTTTATCCTAGGCATTTATTTCTAAAGCTAAACCTTTCTACTCATCATTCCCTCCTCTTCCCATTACTTTCTTCTTCAACAATCTATATTTACTTTCAACATTGAGGTGGGAGAAGTAAATGTCCCTATAATGTCCTGAGAATGACTATCTTTACTTTTCTTTTTTTTTTCTCTTTGGATATACAAAAGTCCATTTGAATATATAATATAAGTTGATTATATCCTAAACTTACTCCCCAAATAACACCAATGCAACTTATTGATAAGAAGGTAAGACAAATTTGAACTTATTGCTTACTATGGTGGAGGTAGAAAACAAAACTTACCCAAACCTAGATAGTACATAGTGCCTTGTGGTGGAGAAGATTAAGTCAGAATTCACTGAAAATTGGATGTTTCAAACAAACATTTGTTCTTTTCAAACAAAATTTGGATAATCAAACCCTTCGCCTGGTCAGTAGACTCTGAAATAATAAAGTCAAGATAATGAAGACAGGAATAGCACAAAGTCCTATTAACATTAACAATAGGGTGTAGTTTCAGATCTTAGTATCTCAGCTGACTATACGGCAAAGATAGAGTTATTAGTTCTCAATAGCCAAAAAATGCTTATGCTTCCTTATGTGAATTTGTTTCATATCCAAAGTGAATAGAGTATTTGAAATTCAATGTAACTTGCTTCCATAATAAAACATGTGTCCAATAATGAGGCTACTTTTGAAATTGGTATTCACAAAATCAAATACATATCCTATCATTCTTTTTGATAAGATTGCCATTTTTCTGTGAACTTTGATTTATTCCTAGTTTACTTAGAGTCATTACATAGTCAGTGCTTTCACATTTTTCCACAGTGTACTTTTATTCAATTATCTTCCAGGAAAACCTCTTATTTTATTATTTTCCCATTTTACTGTAACATATACTACACTAAAAGTACTTATGTAATATCTGTCTTTCATTTATTCAATTATATCATTCAGAAAGTCAAAAATACTGTGTATTTAATATAAACTAAAGTATGGGCATGAAGAGGGAAGTCAGCCATATCTCCACCCTCACAGAATATTCAATTCAGTAGTGAGACTATATCCATTCTCTGGGACAAGAAAATTTGGATTATTTTCAAGGAAAAATGAGGAAGGATAAGTAGATAATTTTCCCACTTCATGGAGGAGGTGGCTTTGTGTTGTCTTGAAAATGGGTTGATATTTCTCTGCAGAACAAGGGATAACTTGAAACAAGGCGTGTTTATTTGAAGCATGAGTTAGTATTGAAAGAATGTTGGTGATATTTTGAATACAGCTATGATCAAATAGAAAATATTTTCAAAGAGCAAGAAAAATGTTATCAAACAGTCATTTTAAAGGCAAATCTCAGATATACTGAAGCAAGTATTTGATTTAATAGGCTATTTCTACCTTTTCATGTTTATCACTTAGTACCTTCCTCTGGGGAGTGTGTGAACATTTGATACATATATGCATTAAATCTACTGATTATTTGATGAACTATATTCCAGATGCTTACTCAAATAAAATATTCCTAAATTTGGCATGATAGAACTAAGTAAAAGGGTCACTTCTGACAACTTAAAGTGTTTCTGATTGAACTTCAAATATGGTTCCTATCAGCTGGTATACTTACCACAGTGGAGGAAATATTTCACATTTACTCCTTCCAGTCAAGCAGGAACATCAAAATGGTATCACATCAAAATAGGCATAATTTATAGGAAAAGCAATAACTGATGCTTCCTTAGGTTGTTGAAGGGATATAAGTTTGTAAAAGGAGTAAAGTAATGCTGCTTTTTCCTTCATGTTCTCTACATTTTTCCATGAACTACATTAAACTTTGTCCCTCAAGTGACCTTGAATATTTAACCACCTGCTCAGTTTAATCGGGAAATGCACAGACTCTGAAAAGCTGCCTGGATAAGGCCTAACAAGAGTATGCTTCCCACATATGTAAAGTTTACTGCACAGGCTGAGGGAAAGAGGGAATTGCTCAGCTGCTGGCAAATATGTCTAGTCCTAAAAACTTGGGAAAGTGATTCTAAATGAGCTAACAGGTTTTAAGGCCGAACTCTAACTGTATTTTATTAAAGTGAGATTTAGAATATCATTCTCTTGGGTGGGATTGTCTTTTCAAGGGAGACTGTAAAAATTGTGGAGAGAGTTTTGCTTAATTAGTGAGTCACTGATTTCCTTGTATATTTACTCTCTTGAATGCTTATATAGAGCTAGAGCCCTTGTTAGAACAAAAGTGAAAAATTATGTGTATGTGTATCTGTTAATATGTATATCCTAAATATATATTCTTGGGTCGGGAAGATCCACTGGAGAAGGGATAGGCTACTCTAGTATTCTTGGCCTTCCCTTGTGGCTCAGCTGGTAAAGAATCTCCCTGCAATGCGGGAGACCTTGGTTCGATCCCTAGGTTGAGAAAATACCCTGGAGAAGGGAAGGGCTACCTACTCCAGTATTCTGGCCTGGAGAATTCCATGAATTGTATAGTCCATGGGGTCGCAAAGAGTCAGACATGACTGAGTGACTTTCACTTCACTTTCTGCATATTTCACTTCAAATATATATATAATTTATACATATATAAATGTATACATATAATGGTAGTTATTTAGAAATACTGAGTAATCTATACCTTGAAGTTGACTTTATCTCCTTAAACAGATCAATAATATATGATTATGATGTTTTTTCCCTTGATGTAAAAGTGCATGTAACTCACATATTTGTGTAATTTCAATGGTTCTTAAAAGTTTAATAGTTAAAGCACTATAATTCATCTTACAATGATACATTATTCTGATACATCCAAAGTAACTTTATAGGATCTGTACAAATTAATTGTGTTATTTTCTGTATTGTGGAAGTAACAGCTGAAGGCAAACACATTTAGAAAACAATACCAGTATACTTTTTATTTCTAAGTTGTGTGTCTGACTTTAGTAGAACTGTCGTGCCAAGTGAAATATAGGAAAATAACTGCAAGATTATCTAAGTAACAAATTTACATTAATATGTTAATTGTGGGAAATAGCAAATATCTTATATAATTATCACATTTTAAAGTCAGGGATAAATGTAGTTTTCATCAAAAATTCAGACTTAAATGGTACTCTCACAATTTTATTTATTTGAAGAATCAGAACTTGACTTGATCTTCTTGTTTTTTCCTCAGAGTTAAATTGGTGCTTCTATTGTCATTATTTAGGGCTTCCCAGCTGGCCCAGCGGTAAAGAATCCGCCTGCAATGCAGGAGATTCACGTTCCATCCCAGGGTCAGGAAGATTCCCAGGAACAGAAATGGCAACCTGCTCTAGTATTCTTGCCAGGAGAATCACATGGACAGAGAAGCCTGGTGGGCTACAGTCCATGAGGTCTCATAGAGTCATCCACAACTGAAGCAACTTAGCATGCACACATTGTTGTTTTTATTTTTGTTTTCTTACTTTCTGTTTTGGAATGTGATGCACAGACAGTGGCAAAAGGGTAAAATACTAATGTTACTTCCACAGTGTCCAGATCACTTACATGTCTTTTTAGTATTTATAATATTATGACTTAAAGAGAAAATCACCTTCTGTCTAAAGTGACTGAATGACCATGTCAAACTCAGCTTAACTTTTCAAATAATGTATTATCTGGATCTACTGCATCCGTGCAGTTTTGGTCATTAATAAACTTGAATTGTTCTTCCTCAAAAATCAAATAACATGCTATACTGATGCTTATAGACGCATGTGAAATTTTAGAGAAATTCTAATTTAATACTAGTGAGTTCCACCTGGGCTTCCCTGGTGGCTCAGACAGTAAAGAATCAGCTGCAATGTGGGAGACCTAGGCTCGATCCCTGGGTTGGGAAGATCTGGAGAAGGGAACAAGCTACCCACTCCAGTATTCTTGCTTGGAGAATCCCACGGACAGAGGAGGCTGGCAGGCTACAGTCTGTGGGGTAGCAAAGAGTTGGATACAGCTGAATGATTTTCACTTAGTGAGTCCTTAAGTAGAATTTTTTAAGGCAATCTATACTGTTTTCTTGTTTTTCTACCCCAATGGGTTTTTAAAAGTTTTATGTCTACACTATAACCATGTTCCACTGGATCTTCTCTAGGGTGAGTGCTAATCTACTCTTAGGGAGTTTCTAATAGCAGAATTTGTTGCACCTATCATTTTTCTGGATAATATTTTTGCTTATTTTTTTCTTCTTTAAATAACAGGATAAAAGGCATATCTCATAGATTAGAAGAATTTGAAAGTTCAGCCCACCCTTAACAAACTTGAAGTTGGCAGCTTTTGTAACTCAGGAGAAACATGCAGCAGGATCCCATCCTATTAGAACACTTCTGAAAAGAATCTCAGTTATGCAATTGCCCCCATCTGAATTGCAATGTGGAAAACTTTATGAAAATAACAATTGCTTCTAAATTTCATGTTTCCTTCCATCTAGTCTTGCCCCTTCAACTTCATCCCTCACTCCTTTATTTCACATGCAAATACTCATAACTTTAAAGCTTAAAGGACATAATTTTGTCCTTTATATTTCAGTTTAATGAATTCTAAGGGATATTTGGCATCAAAGATTTTTTTTCAGTAAGTTGTTATATCATAGTGAATCATTCTTAAAACATTTTTGGTTTCTTTTCCCTTGTATCTTGTTTTTCCCCTAAGTCGCACTCATTTCAAAATATTTCGGTTATAGTATTTCAATGTAATTTGATTTCTTTGTCAATGGTAAAGTGCACTCATTAGATGGCTTTCTTGCTTAGTTTTTTTCTTTCCACTCAATATTTTTTTCTAGTCTAGTTCCAAAATCAATGGATTTGACGTTAGTGAAGGATTAAGCAATAAATTACTTATCCTTGTTTTATTGTGGCCTTCCCTCTTAGCTAAGATGGTAAAGAATCTGTCTGCAATGCAGGGGAGACCCTAGTTAGATTTCTGGGTCAGTAAATCTGCTGAAGAAAGGATAAGCTACCCACTCCAGTATTCTTGGTCTTCCCTCATGGCTCAGCTGATAAAGAATCCTCCTGCAATGGGGGTTTTATAGTAATTGTACTACTTGAATTCTACAAATAAAAATGTTTGTATTGATTAATTTTGTTTTGAAGAGAGAAGAGAATACCAAATCTTTAATTTCAATAAATCTTAGATTATTTATGGCTCAAGAGGGATGCAAATATACATAACTATATATGTACTTTTTTCCAATTGAAATCTAAATGCAAATATAATCCTTCACTTTTAAATACAATTTTAGGAGGATATTATGAATCAGGAATGAAACAGATTTATAGTTTTTGATGTATCAACTTTAAAAAATACCTATTTAATGTTCAAGTATATGATATAATGAAAGAGGTTTTTATCTTTAGATAAACTGACATAACAAAATTATTGTTTAATAGTGGTTAAATTATCCAATATTTGTAAAGTCATTGATTCATATACGAATTTTTAAAAAATTAGTTATTCATATTCAAAATATATCTAACGAAAGTTCTTCTCTATTTCAGAGGCAAAGAAGTATGTGCACATATTTTTGTGTGCATGTGTATGTTTTAAATACACATACCATTGTATAAAAAATACCAGAAAGACAAGCCTGTTATTTTGCTAAGATCACAAAAGTTAAACTGACTTTGTATGTAGATTCCTGACTTTCAAAAAAATTAGACTATTTTCTTTCAGCATAACTTAACAACACGTTTTATCTCGGCCTCTTTTTCCATTCATTTTCTTTCACTAGTGTTTGCTGAGTGTTCACTGAGTGTAGGTACTATTCTAGGTTCAGGGACGAAGGAATTAAAGCTCACTTCACTCAAGAAATTTATATTGTACTGAATGTATAGATGATAAAACGTGGCAAATGAGTCACATATTTTGTATAATAATAGGGGTAAGAGCTAAGGAGAGAATAAAACAGGGAAAAGATGGAATTGTGATTAATGTAGGGTGGCTTTTGAAGTTGTCTGAAGAAAGAATGTTTTAGCAACTGATAAGACACAAGGAAAGAGCGGGTTTATTGTTTTTGACAGTGAAAGAGCTACTCTTGTTTAAGAAGAAAAGGATTGAGATAGCTATTTGTTTACTCAGCTTGCCCTGAACAAATCTGGAGGCCTGCTGCCCAAGTTATATTTTTCTTGGAACATGAGCTGGAAATAAGATGTCTGGTCAAGAAATAGAGGGTCAACCCTAAACTTAAGTAGAGGTATATGAATACTGTGATCTGCTGAATAAGTCATTTTAAACAATGTTTTGAACTAAATAATTAATTCTAATACTATGGAACATGTCTTATAAACAAAATATATACAAATTATATCATAGGTATATATTTATAAAGTATACCCCTATTTACTACACTAAATATGTGACTCATTTACCATGTTTTGTTATCTATATACCCAGTATAATGTAGATTTCTTGAGTGCAGTGAGCTTTAATTCCTTTTTCCCTGAACTTAGAATAGTACCTGACACACAGTAAACACTCAGCAAATAATGTATTTTATAATTATATAATATATAAAATTATATATTCTTATATACAAATTCTGACTGAAGTCAGAATTTGAATAGACCACTCTTCAACATCTGCTTATTTAGTGAATATGTAGACACACTATCAAAAAATTTCAACAGAAGATATAGCAGAATGATTCAGTAAGCTGGGTAAAAATGTTCCATGCCACAGTGTTCAGGGATGTATTCCCATACAAATAGTTGAATTCTACAGGCAATATTGAGGAATGATTAAGAAACAGCATGGAGAAAAGCATAAGAAAAGAGCAAAACAAAACACTAAGGAGTGGTAGAGAGAGCTGTGGTGGGATGAAGGCCAGGGTATGCAGAGCTCCAGGAGAGAGTGAAGAGAGGTTGGAGAGCTAGTCTAGGGCCAATCCTCATCCTGAATCTGCAGGCTTGAGAGGGGCTCTGGTGGTCTGGTAATTGGAATGTAGTGAAAGATTTTCAGTAGAATAATAGTATGATAGGATCTGCAGTTTGAAAAGACACATAAAGTGTGTAAATTCTCGACTTTCAGTACCCCACAAGGTATGAGAAAGAGAATTACATACAAAATATTCCTTTGGAAGATACATTAACAAATTCCATAGCACAGATGGAAGCAGTTCAACTAGAAATGTTCAAATGTCATGCCTTTAATACTCTGTTCAGTTTTCCCTTTGCATTTGTTTATTTTACCACTGTTTTACTCAATGCCTACTATTTTATGAAGCCTCTAAAAGGAGCATTTGACACAGTGACAGAATACAATTATTTATAAATACAAAATTAAACAAAAGTATTGGAAAATTTTAAATGGGTTCTCCAAGATAAAATTCTGAAAAATTGTTTTAAAAACAAACTAAATGAGAGGAATTATGATGTCTTTGACTTTCCACTTTCTATTGGCATAGAGTTACAGGGATTGATTAGCATAGGTTTTTCTATGGTTAATAAGACTATTGGAAATTTTTCTTTCTTTATTTTTTTAATGTTTATATGCATAAGGTGAAAAGTGGCTCTAAGGGAGTGGGTTACAACCAGGAAGGTTTATAAGACAGAATGGTAATCAGGGCAAGAACTTAGGCTGTAGCATCAAATGGAGGAAGGGGAGCATGACAGAGAAACTCAAATTTCTCTGACTTCACAGTAGATTTCATGACCAGCCCTTATCCTATGTAACTCAAATACATTTTTTTTAACTGATAATACATAGTTTTTGTTCACTGGAGGTGTATTAGGGTTTATTTATTTATTTATTTTTAATTGAAGGACAATTACAATATTGTGCTAGTTTCTGCCACACATCAACATGGCTCATATAGGTGTACATATGTCCCCTCCTTCTTGAGCCTTCCTCCCACCTCCCACCACTCAAATGCATTTTTATAGGATACTGTACACTAGAGTATCTCAATCTAATATTATTGGCATTTTAAACTGGGCTTTTCTTTGCTGTAGGAGACTAATCTATACACTAAAAACTGAGCAAAATCCCTGGCTTCTACCCACCAGACACTCAGTAGCAACCCCTCTCCCACTGTGACAATCAAAAACATCTGCAAACACATCCCCAGAGGAGCAAATTCACCCCTTTGAAAATCATCATTGTAAACTATTCTGAGTTTTGTGTTCTAGATTCACTTATCTAAGAACTTGTTGGCTAAACCAGGGCAAGCCTTATTAACAAAAACATGTCATATCAGTTCTTTCCAAAGAAGTAATATAACGCAAGTCCAGGGAAGAGATTTTTACAAGTAACTTTTATATTCAGACTTTAACGAAATGAAGAGCAGGGAAGTTGACAGATTGTGCAGCAGTGCCGTTGGTAGGTGTGAGTGGGGTCAATTAAAACTGTGTGAGCTGAATATGCATTTTCATGTGCCTAATGATTTCTGAAAATCATTTGCTGTGATGCATTAAACTAGCCAATTTAAAGAGTGATTGACCAAAGGAAAGAAATTGCATAGCCAATAAAATTGATAAGAAATTTGGGATAAAGTGAGCACTAATCTTAGAAAAGCTGTTTGTGTGTAACATCTGCAAGGAATATTCATTATGAAGACATATCCACTGCATGCTGTTAAGTAAATTGTAAATTAAGAGTATAATATACGTGTAGCACAAAAATGGATAACTTAAGATTTAGAAGCTATTTTAGTGCTTGGTTAACCAAACATTGATTTCAATGAAAAAGCTGCAAATAGGAAAGAAGCTTGTAGACAGTGAGTTGTGCTTGATCTGAAATTGGGCACAATCAACTTCAGGTTAGCATTTGGTCACTTTTGAACCACTTTATAGTGTGACAGTGGTGTTATGTAAACTCAAACAAACATTGTCTGAAAAGTCCAAAGGGACCTGGCACAATCTTTTCACCAGCACATCTTCTTTTACAGCCTCATTACACTTGCCAGTGATTCATGGGTTTTAGGCTTGACTGAGAAGGGTGGAAGGGGCTAAGGAACTCAGTATGCTATATTTCAACCATGCAAATGAGCATATTTACCTGGGAATAAAAGGCAACATTTCTAAAAGAAATGGATTAATCTCTGTCTGGTCTTATTATCCTTTTGTTGAGATTTTCTAATCCATGAAGAAGTATTCTCAGTATAGCATTGCACTGCATCTCTAAAGTGACACAGAGCAGAGCAATTTTATCAAGAGGTACCCTGACAGTGGACAAGGACAGGAATGACAAAGGGCAGAAGCAATGTGCCGAGACTGGAAATGAATTAAGGACTAAACCTTTTGGAAATCAGATATTCCGAGATGTATTCTAGAGCATAATCTTTGACCAAATTATGAGTCAGTGAATGGAATTCTTCTTGTTGGAATAGGGAAGGGCCCTGACATCATACTAAAAACAAACTCCTCTTATTTTGATCAGAACTAATAGTTCTTTTTATGATTCTCTTTTTTCCAGGCCAGTGTGGACACAGATTTGAGAGGGGAAAGAAGGGAGACCATAACTCCTATAACTCCACTAATAGACAATAAACAAATTGAGAGAGCAAAATTGTATTAGGATCTGTAGCATTGTCCACTGTGCCTAGCATATTGTAAGTGTTACAAAAAATGTTACCCTAGATCTGTGGAAACAAAAACTTCCTTTAAAAATTAAACTGTTATATTTAAGCATAAATAATATTCTACCAGCAGATTATCAAAGTCTGTTTAGGGAAACATATCTTCAACTCTTGAGTGAAGTATTTAAATTCAGTTTTCCTGTAATGCTGGTATACCCAGGGATTCTGAAAATATGATAATTATTCTATATTGTATAGGAAATTAAAATTAAAGCATAAGTATTGTTCTTGCTAAGTCACGTCCGAATCTTTGCAACCCCACGGACTGTAGCCTACCAGGCTCCTCTGTCCTTGGGATTTCCCAGGCAAAAATACTGGATTGGTTGCTTTTTCCTTCTCCAGGGGATCTTCCTGACCCAGGGGTCAAACTCACATCTCCCACATTGGCAGATTCTTTACCACTGAGCCACCAGGGAAGTCCCAGAAAGTAATTATGCATACAAATGCATGTTCAATCGTGTCTGATTCTTTGTGACTCTATAGACTATAGTCTACCTCCTGTCAGTGGGATTTCTCAGTCAAGAATAGTGAAGTGGGTTGCCATTTCCTCCTCCAGGAGATCTTCCTAGCCCAGGGATATAGGCAAATTCTTAATTGCTGAGTCATTGGGGAAGCCCCAAAATACATACACATTCAAAGATAAATACAAAATAATTTATTCATTTTTGAAAATACCAAATAGAACTTCTCTCAGTTTCTAGAATGCAAATGACTTCAATAAAATAAGCAGATTAAATATTACAGATTATTACTAAAGATAGCATTGAGAACTGTTAGTAAGCAGAACATAGAAAACATGTATTTCTGACAAAGTTTAGGATTTACAATACTAGCCACTCATTTAACAGTGTTGCCTAATAGCTAAACAAATATAAAATAAGTTCAAAAATAATGATCTTTCTATTATATTAAAAGGTAATGTCTTTAACAACATAAATATTCAAAACTTATGTATAAATTTTGAAGTAAGCAAAAACACAAATCTGACTCCCATAAATCAAATGTCCTTTTCAGGCTAGACTTATATTTGATCTTTCAGTCAGTCAGTTAGTCAGTTCAGATGCTCATTCGTGTCCGACTCTTTGCAACCCCATGAACCACAGCATGCCAGGCCACCCTGTCTATCACCAACTCCCGAGTCCACCCAAACCCATGTCCATTGAGTCAGAGATGTCATCCAACCATCTCATCCTCTGTCATCCCCTTCTCCTCCTGCCCTCAATCTTTCCCAGCGTCAGAGTCTTTTCCAATGAGTCAGCTCTGCATCAGGTGGCCAAAGTATTGGAGTTTCAGCTTCAATATCGGTCCTTCCAATGAACACCCAGGACTGATCTCCTTTAGGATGGACTGGTTGGATCTCCTTGCAGTCCACGGGACTCTCAAGAGTCTTCTCCAACACCACAATTCAAAAACATTGATTCTTCGGTGCTCAGCTTTCTTTATAGTCCAGCTCTCACATCCATACATGACCACTGGAAAAACCATAGCCTTGACTAGATGGACCTTTGTTGGCAAAGCAATGTCTCTGTTTTTTAATATGCTGTCTAGGTTGGTCATAATTTTCCTTCCAAGGAGTAAGAGTCTTTTAATTTCATGGCTTCAGTCACCATCTGCAGTGATTTTGGAGCCCAGAAAAATAGTCAGCCACTGTTTCCACTGTTTTCCCATGTATTTGCCATGAAGTGATGGGACCGGATTCCATGATCTTAGTTTTCTGAATGTTGAGCTTAAAGCCAACTCTTTCACTCTCTTTCACTTTCATCAAGAGGCTCTTTAGTTCCTCTTTGATCTTTGGATTTATGTATTTAACTGCTGGGTGGTCATCATAACTTCTATAGCATATGGACAGTTGAAACTTAACAATAACTGAATCAATCAAATTTTCTACTATTGATAAATTGTCCTCTTCTTGAACATTTAATTTTTGGTACAACCATTTAGAGTAAGCTAAACTATCACCCTCTCTTCCAAATCCAATCAATCAATTTAATCATTTCTAGCACCACTACCTTGATGTGGACCCTCATTACATTTTATTAGAGCATTACAAGAGCATTGATTACTGCTATTCTCAGCTCTAGACTTTATTACCCTTAATACATTCATTCACCTGTTGTAGAGCTCATAAAACCATTCCCTTCCCTCAAAATCATCCTGCAGCTAAGAGACTCACCTGCTATATAACATCCTCAGCATATAATTTCTCGTTTATTGCCTTTGATCATGTTACCACCTACAGGTTTATCCTCCCTAACTCCCCCAGTATATACTATATCATTTATTATTCTGCATTTATTTATGTTTTTCTTCTTTAGATCATAAAAAAAAATAACTGAGTCATAGTCATGTTTTATTCCAAAGAACTAGCACAATTCTTGGTCTCTAGCAAGTACTGAGTGATTATTGAATAGATTTTCTGAGCCACAGTTGGCGAGCACAATGATGGTGCTGACCTTCTGAGAATAATACTTGCAGCTAGAACAAATATCTCCAAAATTATGGTGGTTAAGTAGAATAGAAGCTATTTTTTTTCTTTTTTTTTTTTGCTACCTAACCATCCAACATGATCATTGCATGTCAGGGGGTGGCTTTTCAGGATAAAACATCATTCTATCTTGTAGTTTTACAATCTGTTATTTTTCAAAATAGCATGACTCTTTTTATCTTTCTATCATTTATCTTTTTAAATGCACAGACTCTTGAAATCTTGTTTTCTTCTGGTCATCAGAAGGAATTTTAGGAAATGGAAAAGAAATTCACTTCTTAAAAACCATACATTAGCAAAACTAGTCACAAGGCTATGCCTGAAGTGGAGCAGGGAAATGTAATCATTGTCTGGGAAGTTATATCCACCAAAACTCTTCCTTGTTAATATCTGGGAGATAGCTAGCCATCTCTACCATATGACTTAGGAAAGCAAGAATATAAGTATTTTATTTCAGAAAACTAACATTTTCTGGATTTCAGTTATCTGGAAGAGGTTCTTAGTTTTTTGCTTTTTTTTTTTTTAACCGACAATTCTAGATATGCTTTGAGGTAGCATAAGCTTTGGGAATGCTTTTCAAAAGTAATTAAGCCCATGCAACTTTTGTTTGGACCTCCAGCAAATTGTAGGACCTGCCCAATGAGATTAGGCATATGGAATAGCTCAGATCTCCCTCCAGTAATTACATTTTACCTTCTTAAAACCAGATGTTCCCCAGTACAGGGAGAGCTGCATGTTTGCTGAAGCAGGTAGAATGTCTTTAAACAGTTCCACTTTCACACACTACAATTTTGAATAAAAAAGGAAGTCTCTTTTCTACCTTTCAATATACTGCCCAAGTTTCACTTATGAAAAATGTAATTTTTAAATAAATTGCTAGATTTCTTTATACAAATATCAAAGAACTATATCTGCAATTGCCTGAACTCCGCCATTTGATATACGTGAAATTAAATGAAAAAAATTTGCCCAGTAGAAATAGGTAGGTGCTATGTAAACACATCTGTAGGTCATTTAGAAATTACTATCATCACTCTTTTCTTTAAACTGACATGCATATATTTAGAAACTACTTTTCAAAAACCTAATGAAAGACTGTCCTTAATAATTTCCTTTTATGTTCACATATAAATCAGCATTAAAATCTTTTACATAATGAAATGCACATTCTTGGCAAGGAAAAAAAAGGTTTCAATTTGTTCTATTAGTTTTAAAAATGTGAGCTGAAATGTGTATCCTGTTTGTTTATATCATTTATACATTTATTGTCATTATATATGTGTAAAGGTGTTTCCTTCACATTTTGAGTCTTATACAGTTGTGAATTTTCTAGTGTCACATTTGCAGTAGCACTTAGACAATTGAATTACAATATAAAAAGAAATCTAGTTAGAAACAATTCATACACACATCTATGAGGAATATAAGTGTTTCATGTGAAGATTCTCAGGTTCTCAGGGCATCTTCTTTGAGTTCATTACATACTTTAAGTAAATCATTTATGCCAACATGGTGTCATGGATAATATCCTAATTTGTACATGAGTTACAACAATTATTTTCTGCCTGAGTACTAAGTCTTATCAAAGTCTGTGTTTCATCCTGTATTTATGGAGTCCCTAGGTTACACAGTGCTGTATCGCAGTGGAGGCATTAAATTTTTAGTCAAATAATGGGTTTTTGGGATCATCTCAAGCAGAACTTCCAAATAATTTAATCCTTCTTGTATAAAGTTTTATATAAGGTCATTTCATAGTCTCTGTATATTGAGAAAGAAGACAACTTACATAATTTACTGAAATAGACATCTGTTAGAGGTGAACCCGGAGAAGGCAATGGCACCCACTCCAGTACTCTTGCCTAGAAAATCCCATGGACGGAGGAGCCTGGTAGGCTGCAGTCCATGGGGTCGCTGAGGGTTGGACAAGACTGAGCGACTTCACTTTCACTTTTCACTTTCATGTATTGGAGAAGGAAATGGCAACCCACTCCAGTATTCTTGCCTGGAGAATCTCAGGGACGGGGGAGCCTGGTGGGCTGCCGTCTATGGGGTCGCACAGAGTTGGACACGACTGAAGCGACTTAGCAGCAGCAGCAGCAGAGGTGAACCAATGAGGTCATTTTAATTGAAATCCGTGGGGCAATGTATGGAAGCCAATTCTAATGCAAACTGAATACTAACTTCTATTTAAAACACCTGTGGGTTCAATTGATACCATTTCATGTTGAACTACACTAGAATTAAAGTTTCCAAACACCAATCTTTCAATGCTAGCAATTCAGAAGTCTCATTTGAAATCTCATTTTAGCCTTTACCTAAATCATCTACATCTTAACATTTACGGTTTTCTACTATTGATTATGTAAAGGACTGTAAGGCCTTGATTCTATATTTTTATATGGACTGTAGAAGCACTTGAGGGAATCTTCATTTGTGTCTTTGGTTGCTGTCATCTTCATTGTTTTATGGTTATAATATGAACTGACAGGTAATGGAAATATAAAGGGGTTCTTGAAGTTCTTCAGCATATGCAAAAATGGACATTGAAATGTGGAGACTTGTTTATGTAAGACTATTAACAGCTTTTTCAGAAAAACATGCTGTGTGTGTCTCATTTGAGTGGCATTACTGTTTTATGACTAAAAGGGTAGATTTTAAAAATAATAATCAAGGAAACACTCTATAGAGTGTTCTTTCTATAGCATCTTTATTTTTTTGGAATAAATTTGGAAGTACATGTAATTAAATTACAATTAAATTTGGAAGTACATGTAATAAAAATGATTATATGCACAGTATGATAACAATGTACATTTATTTCTCATTTTTAGTTTACCTTTGTTTTTAAAATCATGCTAGTTATCTTTGAAGGTGAAACCACAAACTGTGTTTTCAAGACATGTTTTTCCTCAGTAGAATTATGTCATGGAGAAACACTATGGATATCCATCAAAGTGAAACCTACAAGGACATAAGAGCTCATTATTAGTGAACATTGTAACCTTCAGATGGCTTCAGCATTTCTGTCATAAAATGGCAAGCGGAATGAGAGACTGAAGCACATCACACACTCGAAATTAACATCACTACATAAATTATGGCTCTTATACAAATCTAAAAGGATCTATTTTTTACTTTAAAGCAATGAATTATTACAACCTCCAGTCTTTGTGATAAAATGTTTCAGTGAGTTCAAGTTCAGTAAGATCAGTGCTGGCTTCAGGTGGACATTATTGATTGAAATTTGCTAAAGCATCCTGGCAGATACAATGCTACAACTTTAGTCAAGAAACCAAGCCAAGGAACACATCGTGGTTCTGATGCTTGTTCTGGATAGTATGCTTGTTCCTACTGCAAAAACCTAGAAAAAACAGAAGATAATCAAATGTAGAATTGTATAACACTGGTAAATGACAGATAATATTGTTCACATACTAATGCAAACTTTGGTAGTACACGTGTGATTAGGTATCACGTCAGTTTCCGTTTTTAATAAGTAATTTTGATAAATGAAAGGTCTTTTCTTCCCTGAGGAGAAAGAAAAGGATGATGAAGAGGAGCAGAAGGATGAAAGTCCTCCACAGAAATGGCCTGAATCACTCCACTGTCTTCATCTGGACTCCTCCACTCACAGTGCTGCTGAGGAGCTAGAGCCGGAGCCCGAGCTGGCGGCTCCGGGGGAAGATGCAGAGCCGCAGGCGGGGCCGTCCGCTCGTGGCTCGCCGAGCCCCGCCGCCCCAGGGCCCCCGGCCGGCCCGTTGCCTCGCATGGACCTGCCGCCCTCCGGGAAGCCCCTGCTCCATCCGACCCGGACCCGACCGCGGCCGCGGCGCCAGCACCACCACCGCCCGCCGCCGGGGGGCCCCCAGGTGCCCCCAGCCCTGCCGCAGGAAGGGAATGGGCTCAGTGCCCGCGTGGATGAGGGCGTGGAGGAATTCTTCTCCAAAAGGCTGATCCACCAGGATCGCCTCTGGGCCCCCGAGGAGGACCCGGCAGCTGAGGGAGGTACCACCCCTGTGCCCCGTACACTTCGCAAGAAGCTGGGCACCCTCTTTGCCTTCAAGAAGCCTCGTTCAACACGTGGGTCACGACCTGATCTTGAGACCAGCCCTGGCGCGGCTCCCCGCTCTCGAAAAACCACACTCGAGGACTTGCTTCGACCACCGGCCCGTCCTGGCCGTGGTGAGGAGCCTGCTGCAGGGGCTGAGGGGGGCACCAGCAGCCCAGACCCAACCCGCAGGAGTCGGCCTCGATGCACCCGCGAAAGCAAGGCATACTCCCTGATACTGCTCCCTGCTGAGGAGGAGGAGACAGTGGGTGCCAGGCCCGACAAGCGGCGGCCCCTGGAGCGGGGAGACACAGAGCTGGCCCCATCCTTTGAGCAGCGAGTACAAGTGATGCTGCAGAGGATCGGTGTGAGCAGAGGCAGTGGGAGTGCCGAAGGCAAGAGGAAGCAAAGCAAAGATGGAGAAATCAAGAAGGCTGGCTCAGATGATGACATTATGGACAGTTCCACAGAGGCTCCTCCCATCTCGATCAAGTCCCGCACCCATTCAATGTCTGCTGACCCTTCATGCAGACCTGGGCCAGGGGGCCAAGGGCCTGAGTCTGCCACCTGGAAGACACTGGGGCAACAGTTGAATGCAGAGCTCAGAGGCCGTGGTTGGGGCCAACAGGATGGTCTGGGCCCCCCGTCCCCATGTCCAAGCCCAAGCCCCCGAAGATCCAGTCCCTCCCCAGACAGCCTGGGCCTCCCAGAGGATCCCTGCTTAGGCTCCAGGAACGAAGATGGCTGGCTGAGGCCGCAGCCCCGTTTGGCAGGGCGACGAGCAGTGTCTGTGCATGAGGACCAGCTCCAGGCCCCTGCTGACCGGCCCCTGCGGCTACAGCGCTCCCCTGTCCTCAAGCGCAGGCCAAAGCTTGAGGCGCCTCCATCTCCAAGCATAGGATCTGGCCTTGAAGCCGAGCCTCTACCCACCCAGTCTACAGAGCCCTCCAGCCCACCCTCCCCAACCACAAACCAAAGAGGCGGCGGCCCCACCCCCTGACCTCTTCCTTTCTGCCGCATGAGATTATTTTATTAAAAAACTCAAAGGAAAAAAAAAATATTCTTATTTATATCCTAAAAAATCAAAGCTTAAAAATGGGTAGTGTGACAGTTTTCAAATTTGTGTCTGTTCTATATATTATATATGTATAATAAAATTACATATACTGTATATATTTTGAGAGAGTATACATGGAGTTTTATATGGATGAAGAATTTGAAGGATTTTTTTTTCTTTTCCCTTTTTTTTTCTTTTAACATTATCCCCTCTTTTAAACAAGGTTGATGAGATGACAGAAAATATTTGAATGAAGGCTGCAATCTGCTACAATGGAACAAAGCTTTTCTCTTTGCCACCCTGACTGATACGGTTAATGTGTGCATCTATGACCTTGACAATTTTCAACAAACATACTTGAATAGAAGAGAACTATACTTCAGGCAAAATATCATAGCAATCAAAACCTTTGGTGGTTAAATTGACTAAAAATATTGGCCCATTATTCAATTTACTTCATTTCTGTTAGTAATAGCCGTGGATGACAGAGAGATTACTGGGTGCTTTCATTGAAACGTATAAACAGAATTCAAGTTTAAAGACAGTAACCTACTACTGATTTTCTGAGGGACTTATCATTAAAATGATATTCCTTTATGTTGTTCGTTCATTGTTTGTTTACCCATGGAATGGTTATAAACTACAGAGATGACATTTGAAAATACATAAGTGGAAAATTCTAAAAGATGGAGCCATTTGCACTCCGTCAGGCATACACATAGACCTGATATCCACGAAAATGGGTAAACTCTCATATTTAAAAATTTAAATAGCACTATTTGAACTTTTTCTTCTGTGAGCAGCTCTCAGGCAGATGAACATTCCTATAATTGAAATTATCATGCATATTCTGACCCTAATTGGATAAGTTTTATATTAGGTTCACACCAAGCAATCATGGAAGCAATTATGGGCACTTGTCCTGGGGCTGCCATAGCCCAGGTGCTGCTGCCTGATTGTCATTTGGTAATTACCTTGGTACTTCCCAACTACTCCTTAGTATCAGTTAAATGATGCAGTATACTTCAAGTGAAGTCTCCTTGGAAGTAGAAGTAAATAATTATTTAGTTTGCTGCTTCATAAAGGTGATGCCTGCTTCACCTGGAATGTGCAGATGTATAATGAAAATTGTCTTCTGAGGAGAGCTGCACAGAAGTCAAATTGGAGATGAAATCTTTGCAATTAGCTACACAGTTCCTTTTGAAATATAGAAAACACCTTAAATATTAGTGATGATAGAGGCATTGCCAACTTTAAGATTTTTTTTTCAAGTCTTTGAAGTCTGACTTTGCAGAACAGATTGTAAATCTCTGGCCCATTACACACCTGCAGAGATTTTGGTGTTTTATTTCTCTTGGGTGAAACTGCAGAAGCCCAAACCATGTTAATCACTGTCAGAATCAGTTGTATAAAATGCCAAAATGCAGTGAGCCAAGTGTTTTATAATAAATATGACAATATAGTCAGAATGTTGTTTTGTTAGGCTTGTTATTTGTTGTAATTTTTCATTTATAGTCTTTGAAAGGAGAAAGTGCTAAAGCTTTTATCAGAAAAAAATTTAACCACAGGAGAGATGTCACCATACTGTATAAATAAGACTCTTTGTATCCTAATTAATTCAAATAAAAATAGATACACTAATTTAATATTAGCATTTGATTTAAATGCCTTAAGTTTGCCTCTTTTAAGGAAATTCATGTTAAATATTACTAAAATTTTTATCTGTCACTCTATGAATGACATATAATTAATAGAAGAATTAATATTTTCACTATATAATTTCATATATATGTATATTTTATTATCTTTTTATTTATACCTATATTTTAGACTTCTACTAAATAATAGGAATAAAAATTGGGGCATATAAAGAATAATTTTAGTCTTCTATCAATGTTCTTATTTAAAATAGACATTGAAGTAACTAGATTTAAAATTATTACAACAGCTTAGTTATCTCATTGGCTATTATTTTTTAGATAGCACCCTTACATGTATTTTTCACTGATTTCTCAAAGGAAACATATTTCGTGACAAAGAAATTAAATATGTCATATCATAAATTGTTATGTCTAAATCTTTTAATAATTTTACTTACGGCTGTGCCGGGTCTTTGTTGCTTTTTGTGTGGGCTTTGTCTACTTGCAGAGAGTCAGGGCTGCTCTCTAGTTACAGTGTGTGGCTTTCTCATAGCAGGGGTTTTCCTTGTTGAGGATTACAGGCTCTCCACAAGGGCTTCAGTAAAAAACTGAAGCAACTCCGGGGCTCTAGAGCACAGGCTACATGCTTGTGGTGCTTGGGCTTAGTAGTGGTGCACATGGCATGTGGGAAACTCTTGATTCAGGGATCGAACCCACGTCCCCTGCATTGACAGGTGGATTCTTTATGACTGAACCACCAGGGAAACCCCCCAATGGTTAATGGATGTTTTGATATGTAATATCCGTAAGTAAAATTCATATATTTCATATCATGTACCCTCTGATTATATCATTTTAATGACATCATTAAATTTTGAGGAAGACTGTCCTTCTTATTCAATAACCAATTACATAAAAGTAAAGTATTTTTAGTTCACTTTCAGTCAACATTTGTTTATTGCTAGTCAATTAATAAGGCAAATGTATTATGTTATTATTTCAGTTTCATAAATATTTATTTTTTACCTGACTCTAAAGTAATATGCAGAAGTGATACAAAGAAATAGAATATACTCTCCTGAGCTTTTTTATTTAGAAATACAATAACACTAAGGCGTAGTGAATAAATCACCCTTTCCATGTGTTCCCACAGTGTTAGAATTATTTTGCCATTGTCTATAAGCTGCTTGGAAACAAATGAAGATCATAAACTACTTGAGAAGTGACCTTATTTCTTCACCATTATATCATTAGCTCCCAGGGCAGCGTCTGGCAGTAATACAGGATCAAATAATAGTTCTTTCACTGAGTGGGTTGACTAAATGCTTGAATGCCAGAAGAATTAGGGAAAAACTAATGGAATGCAGAGTACTTACATACTGCATATATTTCTAAGGTCAGCATTATATGCATTCTGTGCTGCTCTACCTACTTTTAACCCTATGACTTGGATCATAAGGAGTAAGACTCAAATGTGGTTGTATAATATGAATCTTTGTTTACTACCATCCTGTCCCTAAGGCTCCTCAGTTCAGTCTCTCAGTCGTGTCTGACTCTTTGTGACCCATGGACTGCAGTACGCCAGGCCTCCCTGTCCATCACCAACTTCAGGAGTTTACTCAAACTCATGTCCATTGAGTCGGTGATGCCATCCAACCATCTCATTCTCTGTCATCCCCTTCTCCTCCTGCCCTCAATATTTCCCAGCATCAGGTTCTTTTCCAATGACTCAGTGCTTCGAATCAGGTGGCCAAAGTATTGGAGTTTCAGCTTCAGCATCAGTCCTTCCAATGAATATTCAGCACTGATTTCCTTTAGGATGGACTGGTTGGATCTCCTTGCAGTCTAAGGGACTCTCAAGAGTATTCTCCAACACCACAGTTCAAAAGCATCAATTCTTTGGCGCTCAGCTTCCTTTATAGTCCCAACTCTCACATCCATACATGACTATTTTAAAAACCATAGCTTTGACTAGATGGACTTTTGCTGACAGAGTAATGTCTCAGCTTTTTAATATGCTGTCTAGGTTGGTCATAACCTTCCTTCCAAGGAGTAAGCGTCTTTTAATTTCATGGCTGCAGTCACCATCTGCAGTGATTTGGGAGCCCCCCCCCCAATAAAGTCCCTCACTGTTTCCACTGTTTCCCATCTATTTGCCATGAAATGATGGGACCAGATGCCATGGTCTTAGTTTTCTGAATGTTGAGTCTTAAGCCAACTTTTTCACTCTCCTCTTTCAGTTTCATCAAGAGGCTCCTACCACACCACATATACCATATACTTATATAGGGATACAACCAGGAGTTAGGAATCTGCAGTTACAAAGTACCTGAAATCAATTACTATGACCTTCTCAAAAGTGTGGTGAGAGTTGGAATAGTTTTTCTTCTGATCTCTATTCTCTTTTCCAATAAAAGCCTTTCACTCTCTTCCCAATAAGGTAGTGAAAGAAGGTTATTTATTATTTAATGTAAGCTGAAACTAAAAACTAAGAAAGAAGCAGATTTTAAATTGAGATCAATTCAGATTTCTTGTCTAATAACTAGTGAATGTACAACATGTTCTTTTCTAAATTTTGTAAATAGTCTTTTTATTTCTGAACATTATATAAAAGACTTAGTTCCTAATTCCTTTATCCAGATAACTTAGTCTATTAGTCCCTCCCACTAATATTTAATATCATATCCCCTAGGCAATTATATGATATTCATATAACATATTACAGTATATTTGCACCAGTGAATACAATTGCAATTATTCTATTATTTTGTGTTTCAATAACCACATTTGAATTTATCCAAGTAGATCATAATAACTAATAGTCTCTGTGTGATCAGTTTTTATCCTAAGCCTTTCGTATGCATATGTAATAATTCTTACAAGTACTATATGAAATAGGTACTATTATTAACCCATTTTACAGGTAATAAAAATAATGTTATGGGAAAACAAACAAATGCCCTAACCCTTGGACTGTAGGTTATCTACACTAGATTGTTTTTAGGTGCTCTTTTAAAGGATATGCTCTGGTTTGTTATACATGTCTTCTAAATTTCATGCATGTTATCTAACAGCACTTGAGTTTTAACATAACATCATTAATTATATCCCAACAGTATTTAGCAACTGAAGTAATAGTAGAACAGCAGGGACATAAGATTTTTTGTAAAATTAGTAGCATAGTTGACTAATCAGTTGATTAATCTAACTACTTGAACCTTCACCTTATCAGTCATGTTGGAATATAGCAGAAGGGTAAAAAAAAAGTAAAACATATTAGAAATATAATATAAAAAAGGAAAACTGTAAAAGGAAAATGAACCATTGAACATAAGAGAAGTCTTTCAAAGAACTAGGGATTTAATGTTGTGTAAGAAGAGGAAAAGTAAACTATCACATAAACTTTATAGGCATAGGTATTTGAAAATAAAAAGATATGCATGATGTCTTAGTTTCTTTTTCAAACTTGTTAGTGTTTTTGTAGTTCAATAATATAACATCCTGGTATGCTTTTAAGGGAGAATATTGTTTGGCTATCTCTATATTAATATCAAAATTACCATGCGTGTTGTTTAAACTTTGTAAGCAATGTTATTAAATTAATTCAATGTGAATATTTTGCCTTGAAGTGAGAAAACTAGAATTTTAATATAATATTTGAATTTAAAATATAATGCCACAAACACAAATTTTTCAATGAACTAGAAGAAAAGTTTGGTACTTTGATGTCACAGAATTTGGAATATTTATCACTACTGAAAACCCCTTTAAGCAAATAAATAATAAATAACTTCATAACATTAAAGCATTGATTTTTATTATAGTCACCATATCTTTTTATGGAAAATGCTTCCTACACATCTGACTCTGTCCCAGCTTTCATTTAATTTTCTATTACTTCTGTTGTCTCCTTCTCCTAGAATAACAGCTTATAATAATGAACATGATATTTGGTTAATGAAGAATGCATTGCATATTCAGAGATATACATATTTATGTGACCTTCTTTTGTTCATAAATGCTAATATTTATTGCTTCTTTGTTGAGATTTTATTTTCTGTTTTGTGACAAACAAAAGTATGATTAGTGAAGCTGTAAAGTTCTCATGGTAGCTGCCTGTGTTCCCAAGATAGCAGCATTAGTGTCTACAGAAGCAGTTAATGCTGTTTATCATTACTGACAGAGGCTAGGAAGGCCCTTCTGTGGCTTTTATCTTTCACCTTGCCAATAGAAGTTGATGAGCTTTCTGATTTAAATTCATAGGTGATGGCTCAGGATTTACATGCACTTCACATGGACAAGCACACAGGTAAACCTAACCTGCTGATAGAGACTAATTAAAATCATCCTAACACTCTAATACTGGATATCCTTATGAAAACTATTACTTTATCCATATTTAATGCCAAAGTTGCCTTATGAGAATATGAAATAGAATAGAGCTCATGGAGAAATTATCCCATTCATGCCTTAAACAGGTTTAATTGCATTGTGAGTGACTTTTTTAGGTGTATGAAAAGTAATGAATGTAAGGCACATTCTTAATATGAATGTAAGTTTTTAAAATTTAATTTTTTAGTAGTTAGGAATTTTGAAACAAAGCAAAAGAATTCCAATGATATGACTCACTTGAGTAATACTGATCACTTTTTTCTATATAAGTATTTTCCAAAGTGTGATTCCAGAAAGAGATGCCAGATACCACCAGAAAACTAAATTTTGAGGTCAGATATATTTGGGAATTTGAGTAAAAGTTTAAGCAGCTTTTAACTTTATGAGAATATTCTATATTTAATGATACTGTAATTGTCCAAAAGTATAGCTTGATATCTAGCATTTTCTAAATTTTTCAGGAATCATTTTGTGTAGCTGGTTTCCCATGGAACAGTAATAGAAACGTTCTATCATTGTTGCTAACACAGTGTAGTGTTTTGAATAAATCTCCATTCCTACCACTCCTTCTAATTTGAATGGTTTCTTCTTGCCGGAAAAATAAAAGCTAAACTCCTTACTGGATGAAATAGGAAGGTACCTGGCCCAGCTCTGTCTTGGTCCTTGACCTTATAGCACATCCGTCAGTCTGCCCTTTGCTTCACCCATGCTGGGGTTTTCTTCCTTTAAACATATCAAGTTGTTTGACCCTTCAATATCTTTCTAACTTTTTTCCCTGCTGGCAGGAGGCTCTCTCTTAAACCTCAGTGTCAATTTTCTCTCTTCAGAGTCATCTCCCTTCCCTTGTCTTTTCTAAGGTCTACTGTTCCTATGATACCTCTCTTGGCACCCTGTGTGGTGCTTGCCACTTTCTAAAATTAGCTTATGTGTGACAATAAGCTATGTAAGGACAAGCTATGTTTATCTGGTTCATCATGAGATCCCCAGCACCCGATGGCACCTGCCACAAAGTAGGTATTCTGAACATATCTTTGAATAAATACTCATGATTCTCTCATAAAAACTGAGAAAAATTGCCTAAGAGGAGAGACCTTTCTCTTCCTTTTCATTCTTCCTTAAAAAGTAACAACTAAACAAAAGAGAAACAAGGTAAACAGAGCAAGTTACTTTCAAGAAATAAGTGGTATTGACTAATTAAAAGCAACCATAAATGTAATATAATATTAACTATGATAAGGCTGTATTTTGAAGCTTTTACTAATGAAGATAATAAAATATAGTGAAGAAAAATGATTAAAAGGATAGTTTGAAGAATCAAGCAACATGGCTTTGCTACATTTGCAATAATAGTAATATGTATTTTATTGATAAGGATGATAATAACATAGTCAAGTGACTTCAGAATCCAAAACTGACCCAAGAACTTAATGTTGTTATTTATTTACAACTTCATGAAGATTGCTTGAGTGTTTCTAACAAGGAAACACTGTTATCTAAATAATATGAAAAAATGTGTCATACCAGATAGCTTTGCATTCTTCTAGAACTTATTTTTGAAGTAATGTAGCCCTTTAAACATAATTCTATTTGTTTTAAACTGTAGGTTTTAGATAAAGGTAAAATAAATGTTCATATTTTCTTAACTAACTGAAGAAAAAGAACTTTGAAAATAAAGGTCAGCTGTTTTATTTTCCTTTGGGAATTGATCTCAGTTTACTCTGTGATGTGTTTCTAGGCTTGAGAAATTTAGATGGGGAGGCAAACTCTTTGACTTTCATGTTCAATTCTGAAAACATTTCATTTTAATGCAATTTTGCTCTTGCTTTAATGATATCAGCTGTATAATCTCATTTCTTTTTTGCCACAGAAAAGCATCAGAATAAAGGGAATAGCTTTTAGTAATAACAAGACACTCCACAAATCAATATTATACCCTTCAAAGGAATCTGAATTCACAGGATCAAGAAATTGTGACCCACAAGATTGTTTTCTTTTTTCATCAACAAAAATAGATTTTATTCAACTTGTTATGTTTTTGGTGCTCCATCAAATTCATTTTATACTACTGGCAACTGTTACACTATAAAGACTAAAGCAGTGTCTTTTATTCTATAACTGGAGTCGATGCCACATTCAGCTTTCATTCTTTCCTGTGACCCATCTTATTCTCTGACATCTTTTGAAAAATGCACATCCTATGCTAGAGAGCTTTGAAAACGTTCCTGTTTTTCAATCTGTTTGTAGAAGACAGCAGCAGCTGAATGGATGAGTATTTCTGGAAAATATGATGCTTAATGAAAAGCAGATTGCTGAGTCCCATTTCAAAGAGTAGAGTTTAGATATTTTCTCCATCTGCCTGCTGATGGAGATGCCGAAGACACTGCTTCAATCCCTGGGTCAGAAAGATCTTTAAGAGTAGGAAATGGCAACCTGCTCTAGTATTCTTGCCTGGAGAATGCCATGAGCAGAGGAGACTAGTGGGCTACAGTCCACAGGATCACAAAGAGTCAGACATGACTGAGCAATCACACCTATTAAATAAATTACCTTGCTTATTCTTCCCTAGTGGCTCAGATAGTAAATAGTCTGCCAGCAGTACAGGAGATCAGGGTTCAATCCCTGAGTCAGGAAGATCCCCTGGAGAAGGAAATGGCAACCCACTCCAGTATTCTTGCCTGGAAATCCCATGGATGGAGTAGCCTGTTGGGCTGCAATCCATGGGGTCGCAAAGAGCCAGACATGACTGAGCGACTTCACTTTATTATATGCACATTAATATGGGTCATAACATTAGATCTATATTATAAGAATATAGACATGCATTGATATTGTTATAATATATAGATAATATAAACAGTTAATAATATTTAATTAGGCATGCTATTATGGTATGCAATGAATAAAATATAAATATTAATCGAAACTATCAGTGGTATTAAATTTTCAAGAGCATAAAGCTTCTTCTGACCACCATGAAAAGTAAGAAGTCAGAGAAATGAGCGGTGATCCTTGATCAGATTTAGAATTACCACACCTTTTCAGGATAATGTTAAAATATCATATGAAAGATAATCAGTTCTGTTCAGTTGCTGAATCGTGTCTGACTCTTTGCAACACCAGGGACCGCAGCATGCCAGATAATCATAAGATTTTAAAAATGGATAAAAAACATAAATATGATATCTTTGCTTTACAATCAATGTAAATGTCAATATTCATTATGTGAATCAGAAAAAGAATATCAATTATTTTAACAGTTTTAGGGGATAAAGTTATTTTGCATATATATTATATACAGCTATTTTAAGGATTATATTTAATGTGAAATCTAACTTTAAATTATTTAAAATGTTAATTTCAATTAAGTATTGTAAACTCAAAAATATACTCAGGAAAATATCAATGTGTCTCTTACTTTTTCCCTCTTCTGTTTATAAGAGTACAAACATATGCATCCAAATAACTACATGACAAAAATCCAGTTAAACCTTAATACATTTGTATTTTAATATCAAATAAGTGTGGAAGTGTGTAAATTATTGCTTTTCTTAACTCTGGATAGTCTGCAATTCACACATTCTTCTGATTCAGATAATCAATTAGTTTTCTCTGAAAACAGATACTAAGAACAGAGCAAAATCATAAAAAAGCTATAAAAAAGTGTAGCATAGATATCATCCTTATTAATTAAAGGAAGTTAAAATAGCTCGTATGAATCTCATACAATAACTGCCCAACTAATACTTTTATGTAATAGTGTAATCCTGGGGCTTCCCTGGTGGCTTAGTAGTAAACAATCTGCCTGGAGAATCTGCAGGAGACATGGGTTTGATCCCTTGGTTGGGAAGATCCCCTGGAGAAGGAAATGACAACCCACTTTAGTATTCTTGCCTTGGAAATTCCATGGACAGAGGAGCCTGGTGGGCTGCAGTCCAGGGGGTCGCAAGAGTTGGACATGATTTACAGATTACACAGCAATGACAATAATATAATCCTAAAAGAAGAAGGCAAAAATAAGAGCTTCTAACATCAAACATTATTTTAGAAAATGAAGACAAAATGAAAGTCATTTTAGTTAATTAAATCATTAACTAAATGAAAAGCTAGTATTTACTAGTAAATATTTATGTTACTAAATACTGATCCCCAAATATTTTGTTTTTCTAAACAGAACTTGTGTATTTATTCATGTATCAAATATATAAAGGAGTAATATAAAACATGCAAAACAAATATGGTTGACTGAAACATTTCTGAATGACACATTCTATTTGGGAATGCAGATAATGGTACTGTAAGCAATTACCAACTTTGTTTTCAAGTTTTCTGAGGATTAAGCATTACATGTGGTTGATTAAAATCATGCTTCAGATTGTACTGGATCTGCGAGATTTTGGCTTTTGATTTCTTTGGAGCTGAAACTGAGGGTAGAAATATCAAACCAATAGGTCTGAATTGTATATACAATAGTATCAAGTATAAAGTGTTTGGTAATTTATTTTAGATATTAAAATACATTTTAGAAATGAAAATTATATGTATTCATTCTTTTTCATTAAAACAACAATAGCATTTTCCCAAAAGTCAGCTTGCAATGAGATAGGGTTTTAGTGATGAACTATTTTTGAGAGTGTATACTTTATCCAATCAAGTAAAATTTTGACTCCATCAGTTTCAGATTGCCACAGGACCTTGTAGTGGCCTGAGATGCAGGGTGAATCATTGGCATACAAGGGCTGATTCTACAGGGAATGCCATGCCTTTGGCCTTCTGATCTTCATTGCTCTTTCAAAATGCTGTTATCTTGGAAAGACTCAGAAAACAATTGCGTGGATCTCAGAAAGTCAGACCATGGAAAGAGTGCTGGAGGATTGGAGAAGATAAGGCCTTCTTGGCCTTTTTTTTTTTTTTTCTTTTTTTAGCTGTAGAAATGAGTTTGGGCCCCCGTAAGGTGATTAAGGCAGAAAGAACCTTCATAGGTGTGGATTTGCAGACATCATACTTTCTCTGGAATCAGCAGGAAACCACTGCCTTTCATTTAGTTAAACTCACCAGACCCACTGTTTCATGGCTCTCCTAAAAATCAAGTATGGTCAATTAAAAATAAAAAGTCATTCCTGAAACACTGCAGTGAGTTTTTCTAACAATGATTGTCTAAAAATTACAATCCTCTAATTACATTGGAGGTTTACTATATGGTAATTCCTTTTTTTGAAATAAAAATGAAAAAAGCTAAAATAATAACAACAGCACAAATAAAAACAAAGTAAATTATATTCAAAATGAGCTAAGATCATTCTAGGCTACTGGTGACATTAGCCTGTAGAAAATATTTATGTGGTGTATAGGGTAATCTGTACTTAAAAGAGAACTCTTGAGTGTAAACAACAAGCATAAGGATAGTCCTGAGGTCACAAAAGTCAATAAGCAGTAGATAGACCTCCTTAAACAAATGTGGAATTAAATAACATTAAAACAGCACCAGATACATGGTTAAACTCTATAAGTAGTCTAAAAGCAGTGTTCTTACCTTTATTCTGCCTCCTGACTTATGGTTACTGCATATTTACCTGGTACATTTTCAGTTCAATTTAGTCTCTCAGTCATGTCCAAGTCTTTGCAACCCCATGGACTGCAGCTCACCAGGCTGCCCTGTCCATCACCAACTCCAAGAGCTTGCTCAAACTCATGCCCATTGAGTTGGCGATGCCATCCAACCATCTCATCCTCTCTTGTCCCTTTCTCCTCCTGCCTTCAGTCTTTCCCAGCACCAGGGTCTTTTCCAATGAGTAGGTTCATTGCAGCAGGTGGCCAAAGTATTGGAACTTCAGCTTTAGCATCAGTCCTTCCAGTGAATATTCAGGGTTGATTTCCTTTAGGAAAAATTTTTTCCTCACAGTTCAAGGGAATCTCAAGAGTCTTCTCCAGCACTACAGTTCAAAAGCATCAATTCTTCAGCACTCAGCTTTCTTCATGGTCCAACTCTCACATCCATGCATGACTGCTGGAAAAACCATAGCTTTTACTAGATGGACATTTGTCAGCAAAATAATGTCTCTGTTTTTTAATATGCTGTCTAGGTTGGTCGTAGTTTTTCTTCCAAGGAGCAAGCACCTTTTAACTTCATGGCTGCAGTCATGTCTGCAGTGATTTTGGAGCCCAAGAAAATAAAGTCTGTCACTGTTTCCATTGTTTCACATCTATTTACCATGTAGTGATGGGATTGGATACCTTGATCTCAGTTTTTTTAATGTTGAGCTTTAAGCCAGCTTTTTCACTCTCCTCTTTCACTTTCATCAAGAGGCTCTTTAGTTCCTCTTAGTGGTATGTTTTATCCACTACTGAATTTTCAGTCAGTAATTGACTAATAACGAAACTATTACATTTTCCCCATGCTTCTCTCCATTGATGTTCATTCTTCTTAAGATTAAACACTCTTATTTTTTTTTACATTTCTTCCTTTTTATTATAAATATGTTGTGATCTTTAATTTTATATAAATGATTCCAAATGTATTCTTCTGTTTTCCTCTATCAGTATTTCATTTTCATGACTTTTCCCTTTATTTATTCACTAATTGATTTTTCACTGCTATATAGTATTATGCTTAATGAATATAACTTACCACAATTTATCCTTCCTTCTCTTTTGAATATTTGTTTTTTCCAGTTTTGTTTTCTCTTAAAAACTGTGCTTACCTGAAAAGTCTTATAAATGAAGTACTGATTTCCAATAACGATATTGCTAGATTAAATAATAGGCAAATATTCAAATTTAGAGGACAAGATCAAATCATTTTTCAAGAAACTAATACTAGTTTAAATATAGCAGCTATCTTCCATTGGATGTGGCTTTTCTTTTTGTATTCTAGCCTCTGATATATACACATTTTAAACTTCAGTGTAGTGGAATTTATTGATCATTTTCTTCAAGTGCATAGAAATAGTTTCCTGATAAAAGCTTCATTTATTTGTAACCATGCTGGCCAGTGCAAAACAAACAAACAAACAAATCCACAAACAATATGATGAATTTTACAAAACAAAAGAAATATCTGTTGTTTGTGGGTATATGGATCAGGGAGATTAAGAATGTATAGATTAACTGACAGCAGGAGAGAGAATCTCAGGCATGGCCCATTTGTTCATGTTTAGAGGTGCATGTCCTATGGCTTTACACAAATAAATAAAACTCAATCATGGATACATTTTGGTAAATATCTGGTTCATCCTTGTTTTATGAGGTTGGGCTATGATATAGTAAAATCTATCAAATGAATAATAGCACAGGAAAAAATTGATTTTTTGGCAAGTTAACATTGTTAAGAGCCATTTATTTGAGAGATCCCCCTTTTTTTTTTCCAGCAGAGAGTGAATGTGATTTTTTTAAAATTATGTGAAACATTGACTTTTTGTAACCTGAAAATACCCTTTAAGAAACACTTGACTATTTTACAAGTGTTTTCATGTTTTGGATACAGAACATTTTTGACAAACTGGATACCTTAAGATTGTAAAATTGAACAGCACTTTCCCCTTGACTTAAAATTGTGTATGCTACTCTGAAAATGTTTCTACTGGGCATAATACACATGCTGATTTTGTATGTCACAATTATAGTCGCATTTTAAAGATAAATGGAGACATTTTGATTTGTATCAATGATTATGTTTACAAAATGTAATATAAATATAGGACCATGGTCCATATGAAACATTGTGTTGTATGGACTTACATTATCTTTATGAGGTGTTCTTGGTTGAAGGACTCTCTTTTTTCTTTTAACTATTTAATACTCTATTTTCATCTTTTTCCTGGTGCTCGCCAGGCTGCAAAGATTAGAGTATACAAGTATTTTAGATGTGATTTTATACTTGGAGATGAAGCATAGTTAAATTCAATGTAGCTACTTAATTTGAAAGTCATTTCGAGGGGTTGTTATTTTGAGGAATATACCCTCAGTGAATAAATCCCTCACAAACTAGCAGAGATTTAGGGTATGTGATCTCTTAGAAAAGAGGACAAAAGAAAGTCTAGGACACTAAAGAAATGAGGTTACTATCTGGAAACTGAATGGGAGGGATGGAGTAGAACAGCCAATAGGCAGGGCACCTGAACAAGCTCTGAATTATGAAATCAACATAGTGGGTTAGAAATGCTAAGCATCTGTTTGCTTTTTTTTTTTTTTTTTTAATGTCTGTGTATCTGAGGACCCAGATTCATAACTCATCCTTGTCCAGGTAGAATTAGGTAGAAAAAGAGAACATGCTTTCAAGCATTGGCTGGGCTCCTCATCAGCACTGTATTATTTATTAAAATGTATTATTTTTTGTGGGGGTATAGATGATTAACAATGTTGTGGTGGTTTGAGATGGAAAGCAAATGGGACTGAGCCATTTAAATACATATATCTATTGTCCTTTAATTTCCCCTCCTATCCAGGCTGCCACATAACATTGAGCAGAGTTCCATGTGCTATATCCTTGTTGGTCATCCATTTTATCCTTTATCCTTGTTCCTTGTAGGTTATCCATTTTAAATCTAGAAATGTGTACATGTACTATATTTAATGGGCAGAGAATATTAAACTTTTTAATGCTTTAGCTTTTTGGTTTGATTGGTTTGTTTGTTTGTTTGTTTTTAATCTGGCAACTTGTGCTGCAATAGCCCAGAGTTGCAATGATAAAGGAGATAATGAAGTCTGGGCACCTTGATACTCTCTTTTGCATAATAAAGATCACTATTTAAAAATTAGAGCTTTGGTGGCAGAGAATGGAGGGACTGACAACTTTACTGAGCACAAACTTTTATTTTAAAAAAAATCCAATTTGCCCCAAAACCCAGCAAAAAACAAAAAAACAAAACCAGGACAAAGTGCTTCCTTGTTCATTCCCAGTTTTCATCAGAGGCCAGATCCTATAGGCTAAGGTCAGGGTTCCTAAAGCAGTCTCCTTAAATTGGATAGCTGAGATAGTTTTAGTTTAAGCAGGGCAAACTCTGGGAGCTAGGATGGAATACTCGGGAAAGGGTATGTAATTTAAGGTATCTGCCAAAAGCAGCAAAGTAAAAGTCGTTAAGTCGTGTCCCACTCTGCGAACCCATGGACTACACAGTCCATGGAATTGTCTAGGCCAGAATAATGGAGTGGGTAGCTTTTCCCTTCTCCAGATCTTCCCAACCCAGGTCTCCCTCATTGCAGGCAGATTCTTTACTAATTGAGTTATCAGGGAAGCCCTGCCAAAAGCAATAAGGAGGGAGTAAAAGAAGATCAGATAATAAATGAAGACTCAGTGCAGTTCAGTCACTAAGTCGATTCTGACTCTTTGAGATCCCATGGACTACAATGTACCAGGGTGCCCTGTCTATCACCAACTCCTGGAGCTTACTCAAACTCATGTCCATTGAGTCAGTGATGCCATCCAATCATCTCAGCCTCTGTCATCCCCTTTTCCTCCCACCTTCAATCTTTGCCAGCATCAAAGTCTTTTCAAATGAATCAGTTCTTCCTATCAGGTGGACAAAATATTGGACCTTCAGCTTCAACATCAGTCCTTGCAATGAATATTCAGGACTGATTTCATTTAGGATGGACTGGTTGGATCTCCTTGCTCTCCACGGGACTCCCAAGAGTCTTCTGCAACACCACAATTCAAAAGCATCAATTCTTTGGTGCTCAGCTTTCTTTATAGTCCAGCTCTCACATCCATGCATGACTACTGGAAAAATCATAGCTTTGCCAGATGGACCTTTGTTGGCAAAGCAATGTCTCTGCTTTTTAATATGCTGTCAGGTTGGTCTTAGCTTTTCTTCCAAGGAGGAAGTGTCTTTTAATTTCAGGGCTGCAATCACCATCTGCAGTGACTCTGGACCACCCCCCCCACACACACAAATAAAGTCTGCCACTTTTCCACTGTTTCTCCACCTATTTGCCAGGAAGTTATAGGACTGGATGCCATGATCATAGTTTTCTGAATGTTGAGCTTTAAGCCAACTTTTTCACTCTCCTCTTTCACTTTCATCAAGAGGCTCTTTAGTTCTTCTTCACTTTCTGCCATAAGGGTGGTGTCATCTGCATATCTGAGGTTATCGATGTTTTTCCTGGCAGTCTTCCTTCCAGCTTGTGCTTCATCCAGCCCAGTATTTCTCATGTTGTGCTCTGCATATAAGTTAAATAAGCAGAGTGACAATATACAGCCTTGATGATTTGGAACCAGCCTGTTATTCCCTATCCAGTTCTAACTGATGCTTCTTGACCTGCATACATATTTCTCAGGAAGCAGGTCAGGTGCCTATTACAGTATATTTATACATTTATATAATGATTTATACATTATATAAATTAAGCCTCAGTTCAGTTCAGTCACTCAGTTGTGTCCGACTCTTTGCAACCCATGAATTGCAGCACACCAGGCTCCCTGTCCATCACCACTCCCGGAGTTCACTCAAACTCACATCCATTGAGATGGTGATGCCATACAGCCATCTCATCCTCTGTTGTCCCCTTCTCCTCCTGCCCCCAATCCCTTCCAGCATCAGAGTTTTTTCCAATGAGTCAACTCTTCCCATGAGGTGGCTAGAGTATTGGAGTTTCAGCTTTAGCATCAGTCCTTCCAAAGAACACCCAGGACTGATCTCCTTTAGAATGGACTGAGTGGATCTCCTTGCAGTCCACTGGACTCTCAAGAGTCTTATCCAACACCACAGTTCAAGAGCATCAATTCTTCAGTGCTCAGCTTTCTTCACAGTCCAATTCTCACATCCATACATGACCACTGGAAAAACCATAGCCTTGACTAGATGGACCTTTGTTGGCAAAGTAATGTCTCTGCTTTTGAATATGCAGTCTAGGTTGGTCATAACTTTCCTACCAAATTAAGCCTCAGTTCAGTTCAGTTCAGTTCAGTCACTCAGTCATGTCTGCCTCTTGCGACCCCATGAATCACAGCACTCCAGGCCTCCCTGTCCATCACCAACTCCCAGAGTTCACTGAGACTTGCGTACATCAAGTCAGTGATGCCATCCAGCCATCTCATCCTCTGTCGTCCCCTTTTCCTCCTGCCCCCAATCCCTCCCAGCATCAGTCTTTTCCATTGAGTCAACTCTTCACATGTGGTGGCCAAAGTACCGGAGTTTCAGCTTTAGCATAATTCCTTCCAAAGAACACCCAGGGCTGATCTCCTTTAGAATGGACTGGTTGGATCTCCTTGCAGTCCAAGGAACTCTCAAGAGTAAGCCTACTACACTATATTTAGTGTAGATTTCTGGAAAATTGATTAGTCCCCACCCCAAGTTATACACATGATTCTGATGTCATTTTATAAATCGCTATTTTATTTTACATGAAATGTCTGATGTAAATTTATTTTTAAATTGAGAAAATATAGAAAAATAAATACTTTTTAGTTCTAAATAAAATGAAACTATTATAAATTATTTTAATTCAATTAAAATGTCTCTTCTCTTATTTTGTTGCCTAGAAATAAAATCCTATTACAATTAAGCAGTTATACGACTTTTATTAAGCCAAAGTTGGTGTTTACTTTATTTTCAAGTGGTATCTATTTATGCTTTATTGACTATGCCAACACCTTTTATTGTGTGGATCACAACAAACTGTGGAAAATCCTTCAAGAGATGGGAATACCAGACCACCTGACCTGCCTCTTGAGAGGCTTATTTAACTTTATGCAGAATTCAGTTCAGTTCAGTTCAATGGCTCAGTCATGTCTGACTCTTTGCATCCCCATGAATCACAGCACGCCAAGCCTCCCTGTCCATCACCAACTCCCGGAGTTCACTCAAATTCATGTCCATGGAGTGGGTGATGCCATCCAGACATCTCATCCTCTGTTGTCCCCTTCTCCTCCTGCCTCCAATCCCTCCCAGCATCAGGGTCTTTTGCAGTGAGTCAACTCTTCGTATGACGTGGCCAAAATATTGGAGTTTCAGCTTCAGCATCAGTACTTCCAATGAACACCCAGGACTGATCTCCTTTAGGATGGACTGGTTGGATCTCCTTGCAGTCCAAGGGACTCTCAAGAGTCTTCTCCAACACCACAGTTCAAAAGCATCAATTCTTTGGCGTTCAGCTTTCTTCATGGTCCAACTCTCACATCCATACATGACTACTGGAAAAACCATTTTTTGGTTTGACTACATGGACATTTGTTGGCAAAGTAATATCTCTGCTTTTCAATATACTATCTAGGTTGGTCATAACTTTCCTTCCAAGGAGTAAGCGTCTTTTAATTTCATGGCTGCAATCACCATCTGCAGTGATTTTGGAGCCCCCCAAAATAAAGTCTGACATTGTTCCCACTGTTTCCCTATCTATTTCCCATGAAGTGATGGGACCAGATGCCATGATCTTAGTTTTCTGAATGTACATCATGAGAAATGCTGTGCTGGATGAAGCACAAGTTAGAATCAAGATTGCTGGGAGAAATATTAATTACCTCAGATATGCAGATGACACCACTCTTATGGCAGAAAGTGAAGAAGAACTAAAGATTTTCTTGATGAAAGTGAAAGAGGAGAGTGGAAATTTGGCCTAAAGCTCAACATTCAGAAAACTAAGATCATGGAATCCACTCCTATCACTTCCTGGCAAATAGATGGAGAAACAGTGGAAACAGTGGCAGACTTTATTTCTTTGGGCTCCAAAATCACTTCAGATGGTGACTGCATCAATGAAATTAAAAGACGCTTACTCCTTGGAAGGAAAGTTATAGCCAACTTAGATAGCATATTCAAAAGCAGAGATATTACTTTGCCAACAAAGGTCCGTTAGTCAAAGCTATGGTTTTTCCAATAGTCATGCATGAGTGTGAGAGTTGGACCTAAAGAAAGCCGAGCGCCGAAGAATTGATGCTTTTGAACTGTGGTGTTGGAGAAGACTCTTGAGAGTCTCTTGGACTGCAAGGAGATCCAACCAGTCCATTGTAAAGGAGATGAGTCCTGAGTGTTCATTGGACTGTTGTTGAAGCTGAAACTCCAATACTGTGGCCACCTGATACGAAGAACTGACTCTTTGGAAAAGACGCTGATACTGGGAAAAATTGAAGGCACGAGGAGAAGGGGACAACAGAGGATGAGATGGTTGGATGGCATCACGAAGGCAATGGACATGAGTTTGAGTAAGCTCCAGTAGTTGGTGATGGACAGAAAGTCCTGGCCTGCTGCAGTCCATGGGGTCACAAACAGTTGGACATGACTTAGTGACTGAACTGAATTGAATTGAATCATATATTGCTGCAATTATTTTTCTAATACTGACAAATAAATGATTAGTTAAAACACTAAAATTAAAATTTGTGAGGCAGAATTCTCTAAAGTGAAAATTTATATTAATTTTTCTATATGTTTCATATAATTTTCATATATAAAGTATTTTTAAAATCAAATTTTATATTTTAATAAATGTGTAGGAAACTATTATTATACACATACCAGTATGGGCTTTTTAGGTGGTACTAGTGGTTAAGATGGAGGAGTCAATGGCAACCCACTCCAGTACCCTTGCCTGGAAAACCCCATGGACAGAGGAGCCTGGAAGGCTGCAGTCCATGGGGTCGCTAGGAGTCGGATACAACTGAGCAACTTCACTTCCACTTTTCACTTTCATGCATTGGAGAAGGAAATGGCAACCCACTCCAGTGTTCTTGCCTGGAGAATCCCAGGGACGGGGAAGCCTCATGGGCTGCCATCTATGGGGTCACACAGAATCCGACACGACTGAAGTGACTTAGCAGCAGCAGTGGTTAAGAATCTACCTGCCAGTGCACGAGATGCAAGAAACCTGGTTCAATTCCTGAGCCAGAAAGAACTCCTGGAGTAGGGAATGGCAATCCACTCCAATATTCTTGCTGGGAAAGTCCCATGGACAGAGGATCCTGGTAGGCTATAGTCCATGGAGCTGCAAAGAGTCAGATATGACTGAGTGACTAAGCACATAACATTATAGGTGTTTTTCTAAATAATTAAAGGTTCAGTCATCATTTCTTTTAAAATTATTTATTTTACTTAGTGTGTATGAACTATGGAGACAGAAATATAAAAATGGAAGCTTAAGTACAACATTGGAGATACTGGAATCTCTATGTAGCCACATTGATTTTGCTTTTTAAAATCCTTCAATTCTTTCTTTTTGCTGTGAAACATCTAGTAATAGTTTTGTGTCAGATCATCTTAGAGGTAAGACAAATCACGACAGAAGAAATAATTTTCTAAGGAAATAGTCACTCTGAGAATAGGTTATTTCCTTAAAGACTCAAAGAAAGTTGTTGATTTCTTTGTACAGTGTTTGAAGCTTTCAAAAATGTGGTTTTAAAGCTTATAAATAGTTTTAGGAAAATGCACATATGTGTGTGCATATATATGTATGCTTGTATGTATGTATATAGTATATATGACATCTTCGTGAGATGATAGCACTCTTCACTTTAATATCTTTTTCAGAAAACTAAGGAAAGTTATGCAATGCATGGAATATACAACCCTATTATGTAATATTTCTGATTATAGGGAACAGCAATTCCCAGAGTGATTGATGTTTTATCTAGTCAAACCTTACCATAGGGAGGAAATTTTGGCCAATTAAGAAGGAAAAAGGAGAACCATCAATCCAATAAAAATTGACAACCACCCCACCTCCACCATTAGAAAAAATATAGAAAAGTCCTATTTGTCCATCTAGTGCCTTTTCAAATGGCATCAAGAGCTTTGATTTTCTCCCCTGTGCATACCATAATAATGATTGCATATTAGGTAATATTTTACAATAAGTTGCCTTCTAAAGACAATACATATTTTAATGAAAGTACTTTAGCTAGAGCCACTAGAGGAACTAGACAAATGGAAGTTCTGATATCCTTTCCCTAGTCGCCTGAGAGACTTGATATATTTCCAATGACACTGGAGTAATTTCTTAGCTGTTATTTAAAACAAATTCTTCACATTGATTCTCTAATTTAAACCTAAGCTCTGGAATGCCCTCTTTTAGGAACGACACATCACCCAGGTACATTTCTAAGGTATTATAGAGCAATTAGATTGATTAATTATTCAAAAATTATTCTAGAAGGTCTACTCTGTGCCCATAATTTTTCTCAATAAAGTAGTCACAATCAGAACAGAGTAGTAGGGCATATTGTTGAATATAATTATTCCAATAACATGAGTCCATAAATACTATAATAAGTAATGTGTAAAAAAAAATGTCAGGGAAACATTAAATGATTCAATAATGGTCTACATTTAAAGGAGGTTAACATTTATAGAAGGCATGAGGAACACTCTAGACTTTGGAATTGTGGGTGATCTAAGAGTATATCCAGGGGTGAAACAAGAGCTGCATAGTGTAACAAAGGCGCCAATTATAAAGAGCTAGGCAGAAAAGAGATTTATTTGTGAGATTTATGTGTAAGATTGTGAGTCAAAAACTAGAAACATCTGACCAGAATGATAAAGTTAAAATGCAGAATAATTAATCCAAGTTGTAATTATCTATTGAGTATCTTCTGTGTATATATATATATATACACACACACACACACACATATGTATATACATTACATATAATACACTTTATATTGTACTTACTGCAAGCATAGCTATATATGACAGAGATGAATAAGGCATAAGAGATCTAATTTAATGTGAAAAGACAAAATTATATTGATTCAAAGAATTGTTTTTTTAACTCAAATCTTACTTTTTCCCTGATTGAAATAAAACTGTGGAAGTTTTTCTACTTCCAAGAATAGAATATTTTACTTGTGAGAAAGTTAATGGCCACTTTGGGATATCTTGAATCTGTGGTGACGGGACACCCAAGAGATGATGTGTAGACAAACTCCCCAAAATAGCAAGAATTATAAAATAAGTTGGGGGTGAATTAGTAGATCCAAGAGGCATGTGCACAAGAGATAACCATGAAAATGAATGAGATGGCACATGGTCGATTATAGAGAAAGGAGAAAGAGAACAAAGAAAAAACCTGGTGACAACTTGTATGTAGGGAATAAGACAAGAAAAAATATATATATTTTGAAAAGCAACAAGACTGTAGTTAAGAAGAAAAGTACGTGTATGGTATAGCATCTTGGAAGCCAAGAGATGTGGTTCAAAATTAAGACAGTGGTCAACATAGGCCACTGGAGAAGGCAGTGGCAACCCACTCCAGTACTCTTGCCTGGAAAATCCCATGGAAGGAGGAGCCTGGTAGGCTGCAGTCCATGGGGTCGCTAAGAGTTGAATACGACTGAGCGTCTTCACTTTCACTTTTCACTTTCATGCATTAGAGAAGGAAATGGCAGTCCACTCCAGTGTTCTTGCCTGGAGAATCCCAGGGACGGGGGAGCCTCGTGGGTTGCCTTCTATGGGGTCTCACAGAGTCAGACACGACTGAAGCAACTTAGCAGCAGCAGCAGCAGCAACATAGGCCACAGAGGCGGATGGTTCAGGCAGTAATGTGAGAGATGGGAAGTAGCAAATGAAGTTTTGTTTGCTCACCTCCTGCTGTGTGCCAGTTCCTAAAAGGCCATGAACTGGTACTGGTCTGTAGCTTTGGAGTTGGGGACTCCTGTACTATCCTTCCAGCCAGAAAGAGCTGATATCACGTGGTCAGAGTCCCCATCCTAACTCATATGACCTTTCTCCTGTGACTGGTCTTTCTATTGTGGCCAAACCCTACCCTAAGACAATTAGGTGAGGTCAGCCTCAACCTGAATCATCTTTTCAACATGAAACCACTAGGTGTGGTCAGAGGGGCTCACCTTGAATAACAAAGACACTCCTATCATTTAGGAAATTTCAAGGGGTTAGAGGCTACCTCTCACAAGCGAAGGATAAAGACCAGACCTGTTTGAGTAAAGCTGAGTTCCTTGTAAGGGCTTCCCTGGTGGCTCAGCAGGAAAGAATCCACCTGCAATGCAGGAGCCACAGGAGACTTGGGTTCAATCTCTGGGTTGAGAAAATCCTCTGGAGAAGGACATGGCAACCCACTCCAGTATTCTTGCCTGGAGAATTAGAAGAACAGAGGAGACTGGAGGGCTACAGTCCATAGGGTTGCAAAGAGCTGGACACACTGAAGTGACTTAGCATGCAAATTTCTTGGTATATACTCCTCTAACATGTTTTGGAGTCATCTCTTCACAAACGTCTTCCAACCTTTGTTTCTAATCCATTTGGGTCCTAGTAGTGTATGTATTTGGAGAAGGGCAACCCACTCTAGTATTCTTGCCTAGAGAATCCCAGTGATGGGGGAGCCTGGTCGGCTGCCGTCTATGGGGTAGCACAGGATCAGAAACGACTGAAGCGACTTAGCAGCAGTAGCAGCAGTGTATGTATGAGTCTTCCCTGGTGGCTCAGATAATAAAAAATATGCAATGCAGGAAACATTAATATTGACTTATTTGGAAAAAACAACATATCACTTATCTTATTCATAATAATGCTATTAGTATGCTTTTATATGTGTGTCCACAAGTATATTTCTATTGCCTTCCAGTTGCTTTCACCAATGTGCATGTGTGTTCAGTTGCTTCAGTCATGTTAGACTCTTTGTGACCCCATGGATTGTAGCCTGCCAGGCTCCTCTGTCCATGGGATTCTCCAGGCAAGAATAATGGACTGAATTGCCATTCACTCCTCCAAGTGATCTTCCAGACCCAGGGATTGAACCTGCGTTTCCTGCATCTTCTGCATTGTAGGAAGATTCTTTACCACTGAGCCACCACGGAAGCCCTTTCACGCAATAAATTACGGCCATTTCCTGAAGTCTTTATCCTAGACATTTTTTAGTGTGAACTTAGTATGTTATTCCTTCCTTTCCATATTCTCTATACTGCTGCTGCTGCTGCTAAGTTGCTTCAGTCGTGTCCGACTCTGTGGGACCCTATGGACAGCAGCCCACCAGGCTCCTCTGTCCCTAGGATTCTCCAGGCAAGAATATTGGAGTGGCTTGCCATTTCCTTCTCCATTCTCTGTACAGCTCACATTAAATTTCAGGTCAGACACTTTCTTCATCATACTTGTTAGATGTTCTTCATAAAACCTAGCTAGTCCATTTCATTATTTTCCTATATTTAGTCTCCATATTACATTCTGATCTGTATTCTATGTTCAGTATTCTATATGTGCTCTATATTTTGCATTCTAAACCAAGTCCCAATCTTCTAGATTTAGAATACACCACCTGTGCCCCTCAGATCCTTCTTTTGTCAGAGTTTACAGTCAACAAAATATTTTCTTTTTCTGATTCTCCTTAACAACACTTCTCTAGTAGAATATTTTTCCTTTGTCTCTTATTATATTATGCAGTATAAAAATACTAAATTCCATGTAATGTGTGCAATCAAATGGAAAAACAAAAGGTTGCCTTCAAAATTTCAAGGCCAAGTAATGACTATTCACTTGATATTTGCAAAGAACTTTAACAATAAATGCAATTCATATTATTTCTACTCTTCCTGTTTAATAATTTTCTGAAGAAAATCATTGATAAAAGGGCAAGTAAATGTTAAAAATGTATGTATATTTTTTTCAAATTCTTCTCAAGTAAAAAAATGACTCAGCATTGTGATTTCTGAAGCCACAACTCACAGAGTAAATCAAACCTGTGAAAATACCTGTACAAAGGAATAGATGGATGATTTGAAAATATATTCACAATATTTTTTTATTATACATGTCTCTGTCAGATACTATTTAACAAATACCCAATATAAGGCATGATGGTAGACTCTTAAAAATAATTTTTAAGAAACTTTAAAAATGCATTTTGCTTATGTTATCTTGCTCTGAAGAAACAATCAACTCCACTTACCTTCACTTTCATTTCAAAAACACACAAACTTTAAAATCATTGGTTAGCTCTTTTTGATATTAACTAATTGTTCTTTTAATCACGAATCTTTTGGTTGTTTTCTTTCTCCTTTTAAAGGAATTGAAGATGAAAATCACACACACACACACACACACACACACACACACACACATACCTCTCAGTATTCCTAAAGGTCTCTCTCCATTCATCATGTCAGCCTGGCCCAGCCTCCCTTAGAACTGAGCTGCAGCCTTAGACTTCCTATCTGACTCTCCTATCTTTCTCATCTCATTTTCAGAGGCAAGAGACTTAAATCTGATACAAAGACTCTCTCTGCTTCTTCGTGCTCCTTCTTTTTGTTTCAGACATTTCCTCTAATAATTATTTTGTAGGTTTAACTCTGTTTTGGTTCTGCTTATTCTTTAAAAATTAACCAGTTTTTGTCCTGAAAATGAATATACATAAAATGTATTCAAGTATACAGGCAATGATAAATGATCTCTGCCCTACTGACAATTTTTAAGGGTAAAAACATTCTCAAGTCTCAACCAACTTAAAGATAATTTTAAAAACTTTTCATCTCTATGAATTTCCCATACACAACAGTCTCCTCCATTCATAGCCAAATTGTAAAGATTAATTTTTACTTCTATCATTTTCAATGTCCCTATCATCTATTTGACCTTCCCTGGTGGCTCAGAGGTTGGGGCTTCACAGGTGGCTCAGTGGTAAAGAATCCACCTGCAATTCAGCAGACATGGGTTCAGTCCCTGGGTCAGGAAGATTTCCTGGGAAAGGAAATGGCAACCCACTCCAGTGTTCTTGCCTGGTAAATCCCATGGACAGAAGAGCCTGGTGAGCTAAACTCCATGGGATCATAAAGAGTTGGGCAGGACTTCATGAGTAGGTATGCAAGCACACACTATTTATTTAGGGCAGAACTCTAGTTATATTTGTGGCATATTAGGAAGAAAGTGAAGAAAAAATTTTTCAGAAAGATGAATATATCCACCTATGAAAAAACAGGTTTGGTTTAAATTTTTAGTGATTAGAGTTGAAAACTGTAGTGTCTGGACTTCAGTACCACTTGTTGATACCTCTACTGAAATGCCTATCATCAGACTGAATTTGACAGTCATTTATTTCTCCTTCCCAATAGGTTGAGAGTTTAGAGAAGGTATGAACTGTGTCTCTTGTCTTTATAACTGTATATTCTAAAGTTGATTTCATTTATGAAGTTATGAAGACATCAATTACTGTTGAAAGTGAAAGTGAAGTCACTCAGCATTGGGCTCTTTGCAACCCCATGGACTATAGCCCACCAGGCTCCTCTGTCCATGGATTCTCCAGGTAAGAGTCCTGGAGTGGGTTGCCATTTCTTTCTCCAGTGGATCTTCCTGACGCAGGGATCAAACCCCATTTGTCCGCATTGCAGGCAGACACTTTACCCTCTGATGAAAAAATACCAAAAAAAGGAAGACCAGAAAAAAAAATGTAGAGAAGAGAAATAGTATACTTAATTGTGAAAAGAGGGTACAGAAATTTTTAAACGAAAAACAAGTAGTTCCAAAGGTGTATCCATCAGCATGATAAAGACAAAGAAGACTTTTTTTTAATTTAATTTATTTTTTGTAATGGTCTCTTCAACATCCTTTTTTTTTTGTATAGTCTTTTTTTAAAATTTTATTTTATTTAACTTTACAATATTGTATTGGTTTTGCCATATATCAAAATGAATCTTCCACAGGTATACATGTGTTCCCCATCCTGAACCCTCCTCCCTCCTCCCTCCCCATACCATCCCTCTGGATCGTCCCAGTGCACCAGCCCCAAGCATCCAGTATGGTGCATCGAACGTGGACTGGCAAGTCGTTTCATATATGATATTATACATATTTCAATGCCATTCTCCCAAGTCATCCCACCCTCTCCCTCTCCCACAGAGTCCAAAAGACTGTTCTATACATCAGTGTCTCTTTTGCTGTCTCGTACACAGAGTTATTGTTACCATCTTTCTAAATTCCATATATATGCGTTAGTATACTGTATTGGTGTTTTTCTTTCTGGCTTACTTCACTCTGTATAATAGGCTCCAGTTTCATCCACCTCATTAGAACTGATTCAAATGTGTTCTTTTTAATGGCTGAGTAATACTCCATTGTGTATATGTACCACTGCTTTCTTTATCCATTCATCTGCTGATGGGCATCTAGGTTGCTTCCATGTCCTGGCTATTATAAACAGTGCTGCGATGAACATTGGGGTACACGTGTCTCTTTCCCTTCTGGTTTCCTCAGTGTGAATGCCCAGCAGTGAGATTGCTGGATCATAAGGCAGTTCTATTTCCAGTTTTTTAAGGAATCTCCACACTGTTCTCCATAGTGGCTGTACTAGTTTGCATTCCCACCAACAGTGTAAGAGGGTTCCCTTTTCTCCACACCCTCTCCAGCATTTATTGCTTATAGACTTTTGGATCACAGCCATTCTGACTGGCGTGAAATGGTACTTCATAGTTGTTTTGATTTGCATTTCTCTGATAATGAGTCATGTTGAGCATCTTTTCATGTGTTTGTTAGCCATCTGTCTTCTTTGGAGAAATGTCTATTTAGTTCTTTGGCCCATTTTTTGATTGGGTCATTTATTTTTCTGGAATTGAGCTGTAGGAGTTGCTTGTATATTTTTGAGATTAGTTGTTTGTCTGTTACTTCATTTGCTATTATTTTCTCCCATTCTAAAGGCAGTCTTTTCACCTTGCTTATAGTTTCCTTTGTTGTGCAGAAGCTTTAAGTTTAATTACGTCCCATTTGTTTATTTTTGCTTTTATTTCCAGTATTCTGGGAGGTGGGTCATAGAGGATCCTGCTGTGATGTATGTCGGAGAGTGTTTTGCCTATGTTCTCCTCTAGGAGTTTTATAGTTTCTGGTCTTACGTTTAGATCTTTAATCCATTTTGAGTTTATTTTGTGTATGGTGTTAGAAAGTGCTCTAGTTTCATTCTTTTACAAGTGGTTGACCAGTTTTCCCAGCACTACTTGCTAAAGAGATTGTCTTTAATCCATTGTATATTCTTGCCTCCTTTGTCAAAGATAAGGTGTCCATATGTGTGTGGATTTATCTCTGGGCTTTCTATTTTGTTCCATTGATCTATATTTCTGTCTTTGTGCCAGTATCACAGTTTCTTGATGACTATGGCTTTGTAGTAGAGCCTGAAGTCAGGCAGGTTGATTCCTCCAGTTCCATTCTTCTTTCTCAAGATAGCTTTGGCTCTTCGAGGTTTTTTGTATTTCCATACAAATTGTGAAATTATTTTTTCTAGCTCTGTGAAGAATACCGTTGGTAGCTTGATAGGGATTGTTTAATTTAAATTTATTTATTTTAATTAGAGGCTAATAACTTTACAATATTGTATTGGTTTTGCCATACATCAACATGAATCCACCACGGGTGTACATGTGTTCCCAATGCTGTTAAAGGAAAGATTTCAGGGATGTTCAGGAGTAATTAGAAGAGATTCTCTGGTAGAAGCAGAGAATTTAATCCAGATTTTGTGGGAATAGGATGACTGAAATGGATGACAAACAGAATTCAGGGCTTTTCAAATCAGATCAGTCACTCAGTCATGTCCGACTCTTTGCCAACCCATGAATCACAGCACGCCAGGCCTCCCTGTCCATCACCAACTCCCGGAGTTCACTGAGACTCACGTCCATCGAGTCAGCGATGCCATCCAGCCATCTCATCCTCTGTCGTCCCCTTCTCCTCCTGCCCCCAATCCCTCCCAGCATCAGAGTCTTTTCCAATGAGTCAACTCTTCACATGACGTGGCCAAAGTACTGGAGTTTCAGCTTTAGCATCATTCCTTCCAAAGAAATCCCAAGGCTGATCTCCTTCAGAATGGACTGGTTGGATCTCCTTGCAGTCCAAGGGACTCTCAAGAGTCTTCTCCAACACCACAGTTCAAAGCATCAATTCTTTGGCACTCAGCCTTCTTCACGGTCCAATTCTCACATCCATACATGACCACTGGAAAAACCATAGCCTTGACTAGACGAACCTTTTTTGGCAAAGTAATGTCTCTGCTTTTGAATAATCTGTCTAGGTTGATCATAACTTTCCTTCCAAGGAGTAAGCGTCTTTTAATTTCATGGCTGCAGTCACCATCTGCCGTGATTTTGGAGCCCCCCAAAATAAAGTCTGACACTGTTTCCACTGTTTCCCCATCTATTTCCCATGAAGTGCTGGGACCAGATGCCATGATCTTTGTTTTCTAAGCCAATTTTTTCACTTTCCACTTTCACTTTCATCAAGAGGCTTTTTAGTTCCTCTTCACTTTCTGCCATAAGGGTGGTGTCATCTGCATATCTGAGGTTATTGATATTTCTCCCGTCAATCTTGATTCCAGCTTGTGTTTCTTCCAGTCCAGCTTTTCTCATGATGTACTCTGCATATAAGTTAAATAAACAGGGTGACAAACTCCTTTTCCTATTTGGAACCAGTCTGTTGTTCCATGTCCAGTTCTAACTGTTGCTTCCTGACCTGCATACAAATTTCTCAAGAGGCAGATCAGGTGGTCTGGTATTCCCATCTCTTTCAGAAGTTTCCACAGTTTATTGTGATCCACACAGTCAAAGGCTTTGGCATAGTCAATAAAGCAGAAATATATGCTTTTCTGGAACTCCCTTGCTTTTTCCATGATCCAGCGGATGTTAGCAATTTGATCTCTGGTTCCTCTGCCTTTTCTAAAACCAGCTTGAACATCAGGAAGTTCACGGTTCACATATTGCTGAAGCCTGGCTTGGAGAATTTTGAGCATTACTTTACTAGCATGTGAGATGAGTGCAATTGTGCGGTAGTTTGAGCATTCTTTGGCATTGCCTTTCTTTGGGATTGGAATGAAAACTGACCTTTTCCAGTCCTGTTGCCACTGCTGAGTTTTCCAAATTTGCTGGCATATTGAGTGCAGCACTTTCACAGCATCATCTTTCAGGATTTGGAATAGCTCAACTGGAATTCCATCACCTCCACTAGCTTTGTTCATAGTGATGCTTCCTAAGGCCCACTTGACTTCACATTCCAGGATGTCTGGCTCTAGGTCAGTGATCACACTATCGTTATTATTTTGGTCATGAAGATCTTTTTTGTACAGGTCTTCTGTGTATTCTTGCCATCTCTTCTTAATATCTTCTGCTTCTGTTAGGTCCATACCATTTCTGTCCTTTATCGAGCCCATCTTTGCATGAAATGTTCCTTTTGTATCTCTGATTTTCTTGAAGAGATCCCTAGTCTTTCCCATTCTGTTGTTTTCCTCTATTTCTTTGCATTGATCACTGAAGAAGGCTTTCTTATCTCTTCTTGCTATTCTTTGGAACTCTGCATTCAGATGTTTATATCTTTCCTTTTCTCCTTTGCTTTTCACTTCTCTTCTTTTCACCGCTATTTGTAAGGCCTCCCCAGACAGCCACTTTGCTTTTCTGCATTTCTTTTCCATGGGGATGGTCTTGATCCCTGTCTCCTGCACCATGTCATGAACCTCATTCCATAGTTCATCAGGCACTCTATCTATCAGATCTAGGCCCTTAAATCTATTTCTCACTTCTACTGTATAATCATAAGGGATTTGATTTAGATCATACCTGAATGGTCTAGTGGTTTTCCCTACTTTCTTCAATTTAAGTCTGAATTTGGCAATGAGGAGTTCATAGTTTTAGCCACAGTCAGCTCCTGGTCTTGTTTTTGCTGACTGTATAGAGCTTCTCCATCTTTGGCTGCAAAGAATATAATCAATCTGATTTCGGTGTTGACCATTTTGTGATGTCCATGTGTAGAGTCTTCTCTTGTGTTGTTGGAAGAGGGTGTTTGCTATGACCAGTGCATTTTCTTGGCAAAACTCTATTAGTCTTTGCCCTGCTTCATTCTGTATTCCAAGGCCAAATTTGCCTGTTAACCCAGGTGTTTCTTGACTTCCTACTTTTGCATTCCAGTCTCCTATAATAAAAAGGCCATCTGTTTTGGGTGTTGTAGGTAAAAGTAAAAACTTGAGACTCATTTGGTTTGTTTTTGTTGTTGTTGCTCTTCCTCAGGCAAGCTAGACCATGAAAGGACTGCAAAGTTAATAGAGCATAATATGAACCTCATTTGAAAATGGCATGCCTAAAGAAAAATTAGCAGTGCAGATTCGATAGTACAGAGGATGTAAATGGGAATTATTTTACTGTATAGTACTGTAATCTTGGTTTTGGTAAAGATATTAAAATATCTCTTGATCTAAGTGTCAACCAAGCAGGCAGTTCATGACAAGGAAGTGTAACCATCTCATCCTCTGAAACAGAGATCAGTTACTTTTTTTTTTTTTTTTTGTATTCTTTGCCTGAAAATGTGATCTTCTCAGACTTTTTAGAACCCACACACGTGAAGGTGAGGGAGCTGATTGTCTCTCCCTCCCCATTTGGGTTAGCTGCATCAATATTGATGCAAAAGGCTGAAGAGATTGTGGCCAGATCATTCTAAAACCTATCACTAAGAATCAATTCCCTCTACAATGAATTTGAGATGGGAAATACCAATCTCAAGAGTCCAACACGACTGAGTGACTTCACTTTCAGTTTTCACTTTCATGCATTGGAGAAGGAAATGGCAACCCACTCCAGTGTTCTTGCCTGGAGAACGCCAGGGACGGGGGAGCCTGATGGGCTGCCATCTATGGGGTCGCACAGAGTTGGACACGACTGAAGCGACTTAGTAGCAGCAGCAGCAGCAGAGGAGAAATAATATTTCCATAAAACAGTTTAAAAAAGATAAAATATAAAGAATACAGAACTTTGGAACTGCAGTTTTAAATATTCAGTAAAGTTGAAGGTTTTAGTTATGTAAGGATGTCTTGCTGGATTTTTCCTGATTTATCAAGGAGTGATCTTTTTTAAGCTAAATCTAAATATCCACCAATATAGATATATAACTGCAATGCAGGCTATAGGAACTAACAGCTACAATTATTATCAATTTTTAATTTATATTGAGACAAAAATTTACTAATATCTTACTCTGTTCTCTAGAGTCTACAAAATAAATTTAATTTGTCTTCTACACGACAGCCTTTAAATATTTCAATAGAGCTACTATGAACCTTCTAACTCTTCTCTTTAGGCAAAATATACATCTTTCTAACTCACTTATGACATTTAGTTTATTAAATTATGAAAGCAGCTCCCTCCTCCCAAATTTAAAGCAATTCTCATGATACATTCTGGCCAGTATGAAGTAAAATGAAGTTATTTTTTCTGGACACAAGAAATATTAATTCTCCTTGTGGGCAACTTCATTTCACAAAAAATGCTTAATGAATTTAGAGTCAATTCAAGTCTACCTAAAAAACAAACAGAAACAAAACACAAATTTCTGTTCCGCCAGCTTCCTCTCACCCAGAGTAGCGTTTTTCTTACCCATGTAGAAACCTTCATATTTAGTCTTATTAGCTATTATCATGTTAATTTCGGCTCAGCTCATCCTGTAGCTTACTGAGAACTATATAGACAATGATTCCATGCTGCATTTAGCACATTGGGAGCAAATAAGGTTTTGATCAACTTGCAAGGCTAAGTTTCATGAACAATTTCTTTCAGAAGATGTAATGTTCAGGCTGAAATGAAGTTCAGAGAAATTGGAGGCTAGAGGGATTGTTGGAAAATAATTGCCGTAGTCTGGATATTAGGTGAAACAGTCCTAGGCTGACTCTAGTAGTAAGAACAACAACAGAACAATAAACAGTAAAAACTCAAATTAACAGAAATAGTGGCTTACTAGATGTATGTAATAAGGAAAAGAAATGAGTCAAAAAGGAACTGGACTGTTAGGTTTTAAGTTTGGATATTTAGAACCTGATAGTAATTTTGACAGGTATATTGAAGCCCCCCAAAAAATGGTGGTTGGAAAGAAGGACAAATATTTTAGATACATTAATTTTGAAGTGATGGTGGTGCAAAAACAAATTTCCAAAACACATACAGGTGTAGGAAAAAGCTGTTATAAACTGTAGAATTAAGGTGAATGATCAAGGTAGATACCTAATGGTCATCTATGCAGCAACGTTATCTGAAGCATGAAAAAAGAGACATCTAAGAGACATACATTTTCATAAAATTATAAACTCATGGGTATCATAAGTTGTATACCAGCCTAAAGAGAAAAATCCTAAAGAAGTGCTTAAGATTAAGGAAGCTCAAGCTTCCATATGAAAACCCATTGAAAAGTTAACATATAGTAAAGAGATGAATTGATATAGAACAGAAAATATCGAACTTGTCTTTCAAGTGTTCTTACTAGTGGAGTTGTCTAATATTATTTTTAAAAGATTCAAGATAAATTGTAACACTTTTTGCTGTTAACACTTAAATATTCATTAAGTTCACTTTTTAAATGGTGATATATTTGCCCTTACCTATTACCAGACCGTTTTATTCTCAAACCTTTATCTTTAAGAGGTTTAAGTGTATTACTATGCTCCTTAAATTTGGCATTCATTTTAAATCTTTTTAACCTTCAGTCCTCATATAGCTAATTAATCTGAATAAAGTTAACTGAACTGATTGTACTCATATAACCTTGGCCTAATTTAGACCCAGTCCACATTTTGCATTCTCTTCTTTGTATTTCATATATCATGATTAATATATGTATTGGAGCATTATTTATAAGCTAGTCATTGTGTCAGAGGAAATAACAGAATTTGTAGAGTATCATTACTGCTAAGTTCTTTTATCTTTTCTCATCCCCATTTCTGCTTGGAAATGCTCAGCACATCTAACATGTAGAATTATAAGATGATTTTCATGCAAAGAAAAAAACACAATCTCCAGTTACAAGTTTATATTTACTGATTTTCAAAAAACTACTTTTCCATATTTTTCTCCTAAGAGAACATAACATTCAACATATGATACTTTGAAAATTCAGCAAAAGAAGCCATTGTTTTTGACTATTTTTATAATGTTATCTTGCTGGGAAACAGGAACAGCCAAATAAAAAGGAATGCATAATTAAATATATATGTATGGTTTCAAAAAGTCTTGAAAATTGATTATTTCAGTGCTGAAAGTAATTAAATCTAATGCAATTGCTTTTTAAATGGATTTATTTCAATACAGATTTGAATAAACAAAAAAGCATACTATAACTCAACATTGATAAATGGCCAGCTATAATTTAATAAATATAAGTGAAGATACAGAGAAGGCAATGGCACCCCACTCCAGTACTCTTGCCTGGAAAATCCCATGGAGGAAGGAGCCTGGTAGGCTGCAGTCCATGGGGTCGCTAAGAGTTGGACAAGACTGAGCGACTTCACTTTCACTTTTCACTTTCATGCATTGGAGAAGGAAATGGCAACCCACTCCAGTGTTCTTGCCTGGAGAATCCCAGGGATGGGGGAGCCTGGTGGGCTGCCGTCTCTGGGGTCGCACAGAGTCAGACACGACTGAAGCGATTTAGCAGCAACATCAGCAGCAAGTGAAGATAATTCCCACATTAAAATACATACATACTGATAAGGTTGAAACTTTACTTCACATGGAATTTTGGCCTCTCAGGAAAAGTTTGTGTATTCCTTCAGTTCAGTTCAGTTCCGTCGCTCAGTCGTCTCTGACTCTTTGCGACCCCATGAATCACAGCACGCCAGGCTTCCCTGTCCATCACCAACTCCCAGAGTTCACACAGACTCACATCCATCGAGTCAGCGATGCCATCCAGCCATCTCATCCTCTGCCGTCCCCTTCTCCTCCTGCCCCCAATCTCTCCCAGCACCAGAATCTTTTCCAATGAGTCAACTCTTCGCATGAGGTGGCCAAAGTACTGGAGTTTCAGCTTTAGCATCATTCTTTCCAAAGAAATCCCAGGGCTGATCTCCTTCAGAATGGACTGGTTGGATCTCCTTACAGTCCAAGGGACTCTCAAGAGTCTTCTCCAACACCACAGTTCAAAAGCATCAATTCTTTGGCGCTCAGCCATCTTCACGGTCCAAATCTGACATCCATACATGACCACAGGAAAAACCATAGCCTTGACTAGATTAACCTTTGTTGGCAAAGTAATGTCTCTGCTTTTGAATATGCTATCTAGGTTGGTCATAACTTTCCTTTCAAGGAGTAAGCATCTTTTAATTTCATGGCTGCAGTCACCATCTGCAGTGATTTTGGAGCCCCCAAAAATAAAGTCTGACACTGTTTCCACTGTTTCCCCATCTATTTACAGAAGAGTAAAAATACAAAGGAGAACATAAACTGTTCTGGGTAATGAGAACAATATTTTATGTATTGGCTTGAGAAGTCCCAATGAAGCTAACATTCTCAAAAGATAATAAGGAATCATTGTGAAGTTTATGTAATTTACAAGTTACAGTTATACAAATTATATGCGATTTAAAGTTATTCTTGAAAAATTTTAGAACAGCTTTCAATATTTCTTTAAGATTACAGTTTATGCAATTACAAAAAAACTATGCTCATGTTATAAATTCTTATCTGCCAAAGAGAATAAACATACAGTTAACATTAACCTACTTTAAACTAGTGATAACTTGATAATTAATTTTTTTATGAAATAAATATCCAATTATACTTTCAATATTGTTTCTATAGTCAAAAGTCTAACCTTTCAACAGAATTTTTCCTTAACCATATTGAGAACTTAACTATTTCTTTTAAGTAATTGAAGATTTTTAATATTTTACTGTTTGCTTATTTAATTTATAAATATAGGCAATGCTCAAATTTAATTTTTATTGACAAAATATGTTTAATTATTATCTAAATGTTTTGTGATTCACCATTTTTGCACTTACTATAACAGCAAGAACAATAAGTTGTTCTTTTATTTGATAATGTTATTAATAACTGTATTACTTAGTTTTAGTATTTCACAGGAGACTGATAGTAATTATTATTTTATGGGTGCAAAAGATGGCAATGTCTATCCCATATTTACTGAGGTTCCATTTATACAGTCTATAAAAATAACTAGTGTTAGCATTATGTGTTACTTTCAAAATTATGAAGGCATATTATAATGTTTATCATTTGAAATAATAAGATAATGGTAAAAGGATAGACTTTTCAACAAATGGTGCTAGTAAACTGGTTATCTACGTGCTAAATATACTTTGGCCACCTGATCCGAAGAACTGACTCATTAGAAAAGACCTTGATTCTGGGAAAGACTGAAGACAGGAGGAGAAAAGGAGGACAGGGGATGAAATGGTTGGATGGCATCACCAACTCAATGCACATGAGTTTGAGCAAGCTTTGGGAGTTGCTGATGAACAGCAAAGCCTGGCGTGCTGCAGTCCATAGGGTCTCAAAGAGTCAGACAGGAGGGGATGAAATGGTTAGAACCTTCTAACTCTTCTCTTTAGGCAAAATATACATCTTTCTAACTCACTTATGACATTTAGTTTATGGTTGGATGGCATCACCAACTCAATGCAGTAATTTCTTGAATATGACACCAAAGCTCAGAAAACAGATAAATTGAGCCTCACTAAATTTAAAAAATAAAATGAAAAAGAAATTTGTACATCAAAAGTACTTTCATCAAGAAAATGGAATAACAATTCCCAGAACAAATATTTGTAAAGCATATATCTGATAAAGAATATCCAGAGTGTATAAAGAACTCCCGCTACTCAATAAGAAACAAATAATCCAATTCAAAAATGGATAAAGAAGTTGAATAAGTATTTCTTTAAGGAAGATATATAGATGGTCAATAAGCACATGAAATGATGATCAACACCACAAACCATTAGGTAAATGTAAATCAAAACCAAAATGACATACCATCTCACATGCATTAGATTTAGTGAGGATATGGAGAAACTGGAATCCTTGTGCAATACAATGTAAAACCGTTGATAATTCTTCAGCTAAACATAGAATTACCAAATAATTCAGCAATTCTACTACTGGGTATGGACCCAAAATAATTGAAAGCAGAGACCTAAAGAGATACTTGCATGCTAGTGTTCATGGAAGAACTGCTCACAATAATTGAAGGATGGAAACAACCCAAATGTCTATCAACTGATAAATAAACAACATCAATTGTATACATAAAATGAAATGATATCAGCCTTAAAAAGGTAGAAAATTGTGACACATGCTACAACATGATGAACCTTGAAAACATGATGCTAAGTGAAATAAACCAGACACAAAAAGATGAGGCAACCAAAATAGAAAAATTCATAGAGACAGAAAGTAGAATAGAGATTATTGGAGGCTGTTGAGAGCCAGGAATGGGGTTCATTGCCTAAGGTTATAGAGTTTCTGTTTGGAATTATGAACATTCTTGAAGATGGATAGTGGTGACCGTTGAACAACCATCTGAAGGTGCTCATTGTTACAGAGCTACACACTTTAAAATGGGAAAAATGGTAAATGTTATATATATTTTACCACAGTGAAAAAACAAATAAACACAAACCTCTGTGTTTAAAACAGAGAGCGCAGATGCTGTCTTTCTACCAGGAGAGAAACCTCAGAGTGTAAACTCTACCCACAGGCACCCAGAGACCTTCCTCCGCTACAGGGACACACTTGGGAACAGCAAGATCTTCCAATTTGTGGTTCCAGGACACCCTGACACCTGTAGCCCTGCCCCTTCTCCCCCTTCCAATAGTCTTACTTTAACTCCCTATTTTGGCTTAAGCTACTTGCTATGTGCTCGTGTCATCAGAGACCAGAGTCCGGACTAAAACCCTCAGTCTCTTCCTTCCTACCCCAAGATAGAAGCTGAATTCTTTTCTTTCAGAAACAGTCAGTGAGTCTGGCCAGAACCTCTGTCTACCACATCCACTGGGGCAGAAAGGGTGCTGAAGCCTGAAACCTGGTATACCTTGAGGATCAAGCTAGCAGTTCTCGTTTCTCACACTGTGTAAAGGTCCCGGGATTCAGTAACTCTTCTCTCAGGTCTCTGGACGATTCTAGTATTTACTGCTATGGTAGTTTTTATTTTATTTTATTTTTTTTAATTTTATTTTATTTTGAAATTTTACATAATTGTATTAGTTTTGCCAAATATCAAAATGAATCCATCACAGGTATACATGTGCTCCCCATCCTGAACCCTCCTCCCTCCTCCCTCCCCATACCATCCCTCTGGGTCGTCCCAGTGCACTAGCCCCAAGCATCCAGTATTGTGCATTGAACCTGGACTGGCATCTCGTTTCATACATGATATTTTACATGTTTCAATGCCATTCTCCCAAATCTTCCCACCCTCTCCCTCTCCCACAGAGTCCATAAGACTGTTCTATACATTACTGTCTCTTTTGCTGTCTCGTACACAGAGTTATTGTTATCATCTTTCTAAATTCCATATATATGCGTTAGTATACTGTATTGGTGTTTTTCCTTCTGGCTTACTTCACTCTGTATAATAGGCTCCAGTTTCATCCACCTCGTTAGAACTGGTAGTTTTTATATTAAAGGACTGACATACTTCAAAATAAAAATGCTACTCTAAAGGTTTTCTGCCTGGGTTGAAGTATCAAAAAATCAGTAAGAAGACTGAACTAATTACACAACCTATGAAGCCCTCAAGTTGCCTGTTGTGGGGGCCAACACTCTGAAGTTATAAATGCTATATTTGGCAGCACTTAAAAATATGAACTGGAGAAGGTGATGGCACCCCACTCCAGTACTCTTGCCTGGAAAATCCAATGGACGGAGGAGCCTGGTGGGCTGCAGTCCATGGGGTCGCAAAGAGTTGGACATGACTAAGGGACTTCACTTTCACTTTTCACTTTCACACATTGGAGAAGGAAATGGCAACCCACTCCAGTGTTCTTGCCTGGAGAATCCCAGGGACGGGGGAGCCTGGTGGACTGCCGTCTATGGGGTCGCACAGAGTTGGACACGACTGAAGCGACTTAGCAGAAGCAGCAGCAAAAATATGAACAGGTCATCACTTTAGGACACAGTGTGTGTGTGTGTGAAGTCGCTCAGTTGTGTCCGACTCTGTGAGACCCCGTGGACTGTAGCCTGCCAGGCTCCTCTGTCCATGGGATTCTCCAGGCAAGAATACTGGAGTGGGTTGCCATTTCCTTCCTCAAAAAAGTACAGAAAAGTAAGCCCCTACACTTTCATTTCATGGACTGATGATGGTTTGCCCTCAAGGACAGACAAAATCACTCAAAAATGCATCAGAATCCCCTCCTCAACCCTCCCAGTCACAAATGACTAATGGAAAAATCATCTTGAAAGCTTTTTTGACCAGTGCAGAACAACTTTTGAAGAAAATAAGGAGGATTCGAATGAAAATACTCACCATATGGGAAGTCTGCAACTGGTTGCTCAAGAAAATGCAGGATGGAAGCAGAATGCAGGAACTGAAGGAACAGGAAGAAATGCCTGAAAACTCAAAATGCATAAGACGAACACACAAAGTGGTAGAGAGGCTATAAAAAAAATCTCTGACAGAAACCATGCTGAATGTCATAAATTTGCCCAATCTCTTTAGAGAAGATTGCATGATGGATAGTGACTTGAAATTATATGAAAACACTAAATCAGAAGATGGGTCTAGCTAGAGTCAGGATTTGATTTGAGGAAAAAAACAAAACAAAACAAAACTCACTGATGATGTTGTTTCCTTAAAAAAAAAGAAAAGAAAAAGTAACAAAAAGAAAGAATTACCTGGTGATCCAGTGGTTAAGACTCCATGCTTTCACTACTAAGGGCCCCGGGTTCTATCTCTAGTCAGGGAACTAAGATCTCACAAGACGCTCAGCACAGCTGAGAAAGCAAAAACAACCTCCCCCTCCGCAATCCCCCAGAAAGTTAGGTGAATCTATCCAGAAAGTTAGGTGAATAAAATGAAATGAATGAAGAGTTTACAGGAGAAATAAGAAGTCTCCAAACTGAGAAAGTATCTTTAGTCAGAAAATACACAACTTGAAAGTAAGATTGAGAAAACTTTAGATGAAACATCAAATACTGCCCAAAGTATGAACATGGATTGCAACTTCATAGAAAATCAATTGAAGAAAGAATTCACTGCTTAGAAATAGAGAAGAAATATCAACGTGTATAGAAATATGAACTACACATATTTGAAGGGCAACTTCTATAGGATGATGCCCAAAGACATGAACAAAGAATTGGAAAGAACCATTTCCTTCTATCAAAATCAGACGTTTTTTCTATGAGGAAAGAGTTTAAAATTGAATGGTGGCTTTCTTGACAGAAAGATCACCAATCAAAAAAAGATACTAGTGAAATAGGAGTGTAAGTTTCAGCTTTTTCTGAGTGACCTCTTTGATCCTGTTGGTTCCACTCAAAGCACACAGAGTCCTGCAAGTATCAGAGGTCCCCAGGATCTTCCGGCTCCCAGAAAGAAGAAGGATCACTCATGCTGGAGAGGCTCAAGGATTTAGGGTCACATGCAAGTTTACTTCAATTTTCACAGTAGCCAACTCTGGACAGCCACAATGATATCATGACATTTGCTTGTGTTTTTTCTCTTTAGAAGTAATTTTGATTTATATCTTTAGTTTAACTGTTGTTATTTAATTGATACTATAAATGTTCTTATTAAATTGTGATAAAGTTTAATATCTAAGTATTTTTCAAGTACAGATTTGTTTAATATAATTCTATGGATACATAATTTCCACTTCACTGGACCTTCTAGAATTAGATAGTGTATGTATTATTATTATTTAAATTAAAGAAACACTATTATTTAAACTATCACATGAAGACATTTGCAACAATAAAGGCCTTCTCTTATTAAAAATGAAATTCAAAAAAACAAGGAGTCATAGTAGTATAAACGACAAACCAATCTATTTAGATCCTTAAATTTAACATTGAAAACACATCCTACTTTTTTTTTTTCTTTTTCTTTTTCCACATTCTACCTTCAACAGAATTAACCACTAATAATTACAGGAAAGGACAGTGTTTTGCCACAGTAATAGTAGGTAGATTTTTGAAAATTAGATAAATTCAGTTATGAGTTCAATTCCTACCTAAATTTATGCTACTGCAGCCTACCAGTTTCCTCCACCCATGGGATTTTCCAGGCAAGAGTACTGGAGTGGGGTGCCATTGCCTTCTCCATCCTTTTATATAACTATACTCATATTTGAAAGGACAAGCTCAAAAGGTTTACTAATTATTTGTAGGTCACTTCATTTATAGATTTTAGTCTTAGGATTTCTTTGTTTATACTCTGTGTTGGGTATTGTTCTCCATATGTTACTTTTTTGTGGGTCACCATAAAATATTTTTCTAAAGAAACTTTGAACCACCAAATATATATATATATATATATATATATATATATATATATATATATATATATATCTCCGTCAACTTGTTATTAAATGCATGAACTAGGAGGGCTGACCAAAGCAGTGAAACGCAATGTCAGAACAAATTGTGATTGCAGTATTAGCCCAGGAGCTCACCAGAGGTTCTGCTCTGGACCAATTTATCTTAAAATGAGCACAGTCTTTCAAATAATACCTCAAGATGCTGATGCCTATACTAGGAGATATGATCAAAAACTGTAAATCTTTTTGTCACCATGAATTGTACAAAGCAATCAATCTCAATCCCTTGGGACAAGAACCTGCAAAAACAAAAAAGAAATTGTATTTCACTCATTCTGAAGGACTAGTAAATCATTTCCAAATTGATGTGTTGTCTAATGTTTACATAAACATGTGTGCATATGTATATACATATATGTATATACACATAATATAATACATACACATAATTTCTTTTGATAATGTAATGGTTTAATGATTTTCTAGAAACCATGTTTTCAGCATCATTGTTACCTCAGTAAACATACTTGAAAGGCTAAAATGAAATTTTACTTTTTGATATTTTTTTGCTGTGTATTTTATTTTCTGACGTACTAAATTTCAAGAAAAGGTGCATGTATTACTTTAGCTTTTTTTGTATTCTAGAACCGTACTAGATTTTAACTTCCTACTTCATACCACTTTTATATTGCTTGAGTTGTTTCTATGTGAATTAAATGACAACGTATTCTTTAAATTTTAAAGATGTAGTTCTTCACTGCATATCAGACAGTGAAATTAAATAGAAAGTGCACTGGACCACACACTTCAGTGAGATCCTCATGTGCTGATGTTCACATCCTCTTCCTCAGGGGAAGTTCTTCTTGTACCTAATTCCTCAACAGTTAATGCTGTACACCAGTATATTTGTGCATCTTTTTGGGAACAGTTTTGTGGAAAATAAAATAACTTGACCGTATGAGACAGTAAGGATCTCTTCTGACTTACAGTTTTCATATAACATAATATAGAAACATCTTAGGAGAGATCTTATTTTTGATAAGGAACATTTTCTAGTTTTGACAACAGGAAACTTACTAGAAGACCTTTTATTAATGTAAGCAACTTAGATACTATCAGAAACTCAAATGCAGACACTCAGGTTATTTATGGGAGTATATATATTTTGACATGTGCACATATCTTGATTCTTAGATTTCAACTTTTAGAAGATCCTATACAAACAAAGCTTCCCTTGTAGCTCAGTCAGTAAAGAATCTGCTTGCAATGAAGGAGACCTGGGTTCAATTGCTGGGTCAGGAAGATCCCGTGGAGAAGGAAATGGCAACCCACTCCAGTATTGCCTAGAGAATCCCATGGGCAGAGTAGCCTGGCAGGCTACAGTCCATAGGGTCTCCAAGTCTATGGGGTCACAAGAGTTGGACACGACTGAGCAACTAAGCACACACACATACAAACAAAGCATTTCTTACCATGCTTTTATCTACCCTGAGTTGTCATATGTGTTTAGCTGAAGAGTGCTGAGGACAAAGGCTGTATTGATATGACATGCTCAAAATGCATTGAATTTTAAAAATCTATAAATATTGTACTTTTTGTCAATAAAAATAACATTTTATCAACTTGACTCTCTGTCAAGTTTTGTAACTGAATTACATATTATGTGAAAACTAATCAAATGTTCAAAAACTGGCCTCCACCAGTTGAAATGTAAAATGCAAGCATGGAATTTTACTTGAAAGTGGAAATCAAACTAACTTTAGTTATAGTCTATGTATGAAACATATATTACATGTATATATATAGTATGCATATTTATAATATAGCTATAAGTAATTAATCAAATTTTAAAATAAAGATTACACCTTTGTTTACCATTCTAGTTTTGAATTCTTTTATTTAGCTTGCAAGCTTGAAACTGCCTTGGAATTTTAAACTTTTGAAAGAGTCAAGAATTTATTTTGGAAATTTTGCATGTCATCATCAGACCATCTCCCCTCCCCTCCCTCTCTTCTTTTACCATGGCCTTCTTTCTCTGTAAGATATGTCTTGTCCATTTCATTTCCTCTGGCCTTTATGACCTAGTGATAGTTTTAGTGATTACATACAAATTTGTATACTGCATGGATGTATGTACATTCTAAATTCCTTATAAGAAATAATCAATTATAAAAAGACAATTGGATATTTTTAATAAATTCAGACTTTGGAAAAGAGTACAAGAGAAGCATTAGGAATTAATTTTTCACAGTTTTTTTCAGAAAACATTTTCAATTATTATCAGAATTAACTACTTTTTAAATATTTATTTGATCATTCCAAACTTTCCAGATACTATAAGTTTCTATACATTTTAGAAAAAAATCAATCTTGAAGGCAAATCTAAGTGAAGATTGCATGCTCAGATGTTCAGTCATGTCTGACTCTTTGCAACCCCATGGACTGTAGCTCACCAGTCTCCTCTCTTCATGGGATTTCCCAAGCAAGAATACTGGAGTGGGTTGCCATTTTGTCCTCGAGAGGACCTTCTGAACCCAGGCATTGAATCCATATCTCTTAAGTCTCCTGCTTTGGCAGACAGGTTCTTTACCACTAGCACCGCCTGGGAAGACCCATGTGATGGCAACCATCTTTTCTATTTTGAGATCTAACTGCTTGAGTTAAGTCTCCCTAAAATAAAAATACCAATAAATTTGAGGACATCTGCATGGAGTAAATATTCGTGGCTTTTTCTTTATATATCCTGATATTATAGTATTATAAGCATTATAAATGTGGAAAATTTGCTTGCTTGCTTACTTTCAATAAAATCTTTATCAAACTTTATCTCTTTTAAATTTTATTACTGCCAAAACCACTGTGGGAGAAAATGGTTTTGACACATTTTGAAGTAGTTAAAAAAAAAAAAAACATTTAGCAGTTTACATAGGTTTGCTTATGTTAAAATTGTATTGCACATGAGAGACACATAGAGTATATGGGACATATGCTACTGTCACGACAAATTATGAAAAGTAGAGATGATTTTAAGAAGTATCTAACTGTTGGATAAATCTTTAATGTAAATGTTCAAACATCTTCAGGAGTTAAACATGTGATACTAGAGAACTTGTGAGATCAGTTGTTTTTTGGGGTCATGCTACAATTGGTCACTCTGAAAGACCTCTCTTTATTTCTTTAAACTAGATGAGCTTTGGTGGTCTGACCTAGGGTTACTGATTGATAATAATAAAAATAACTTAACTGAGTCATTACTCTGTTCCTAACCTTGTCCTAGGAGATTTTTTTCATTATCTAATTTTATGTTCATGGCACAACTATTATTATCCTGATAAAGCAGCAGGAAAGATTATAATCGAGAGATTGGAACTAAGCACCTTCTATGGTACTCTTTAGGGGTGGAAGGCAACTTGAACTTTAGTTAGTCATACTTCAAATCTTTAATATGTTTGTGATATAGTTTCTCTGACTCAAACCCTTAACAAACTCAATAATTTTTCTCAGTGTTAGCTTGACATAAATGTAATTATGAAACTATCATTGTTTCATAACTTGAAAAGCCTTTTCTGAGTTAGCACCTACTAAAAGTTCCTACATTTTCAAATAAAATGAGATTCTATATCCCTGATCTCTAAATGTCTCTCTATATGGAATATTATGTAAAATACAAGCCATAAAAGATATATAGAGATAGTTCAGGCCTTCATAGTTTTAGTAATGCATAACTTAAGAAAAAAAAACAACCTTGTAGAAATTATTTAAAGTAGTTCATTTCAGTTCAGTTCAGTCACTCAGTCGTGTCCAACTCTTGGTGACCCAATGGACTGCAACACTAATGGCTTCCCTGTCCATCACCAATTCCCAGAGTTTGCTCAAACTCATGTGCATCGAGTCAGTGATGCCATCCAACCATCTCATCCTCTGTCATGCCATTCTCCTATGGCCTTCAGTCTTTCCCAGCATCAGGTTATTTTCTAATGAGTCAGTTCTTCTTCTTATCAGGTGGCCAAAATATTGGAGTTTCAGCTTCAACATCAGTCCTTCCAATGAATATTCAGGACTGATTCCCTTTAGGAATTACTGGTTTGATATCTTTGCCATCCAAGGGACTCTCAAGAGTCTTCTCCAACACCACAGTTCAAAAGCATCAATTCTTCGGTACTCAGCTCTCTTTATGGTCCAAACTCTCACATCCATATATGACTATTGGAAAACCATAGCTTTAATTAGATGGACCTTTGTCAGCAAAGCAATGTCTTTGCTTTCTAATATGCTGTCTAGGTTGGTCACAACTTTTCTTCCAAGAAGCAAGCATCTTTTAACTTCATGGCTGCAGTCACCATCTGCAATGATTTTGGAGCCCAAGAATATAAAGTCTGTTACTGTTTCCATTTTTCCCTACCTGTTTGCCATGAAGTGATGTGAATGTTGACTTTGAAGCCAGTTTTTTCACTCTCCTCTTCCACTTTCATCAAGAGGCTCATTAGTTTCTCTTCACTTTCTGTCATAAGGGTGGTGTCATCTGAATATCTGAGGTTATTGATATTTCTCTTGACAATCTTGACTCCAGCTTATGATTCATCCAGCCCAGAATTTCACATGCTCTATTCTGCATTTTAATTAGAAGGGTGGCAATATGTAACCTCGATGTACTCTTTTCCCAATTTGGAACCAGTCCATTTTTCCATTTCTAGTTATTTTGCTTCTTGACCAGCACACAGAATTCTCAGGAGGCAAGTAAGGTTGTGAGCATTCCATTTCTTTATGAAAAATCCAAAGCTTGTCATGATTCACACAAAGACTTTGACGTAGTCAATAAAGCAGAGGTAGATTTTTTTTTTTTTCTGGAATTATCCTGCTTTCTATAACTCAACGGATGTTGGCAATTTATCTCCGGTCCCTCTGCCTTTTCTAAATCCAGCTTGAACATCTGGAAGTTTTTGGTTCACATACTACTGAAGCCTATCTTGGAGAATTTTGAGCATTACTTTGCTAGCATGTGACAGCAGTGCAATTGTGCAGTAGTTTGAACATTCATTGACATTGCGTTTCTTTGGGATTGGAGTGAAAAGTGACCTTTTCCAGTCCTGTAGCCACTGCTGAGTTTTCCAAATTTGCTGGCATATTGAATTCAGCACTTTCACAGAATCATCTTGTAAGATTTGAAATAGCTCAGCTGCAATTCCATCACCTCTACTACTCTACTAGCTTTGTTCATAGTGATGCTTCCTAAGGCCCACTTGACTTTGCACTCCAATGTATCTGTCTCTAGGTGACTGATCACGTCATCATGATTATCTAGGTCATTAAGATGTTTTTTGTATAGTTCTTTGTATTCTTGCCACCTCTTCTTAATATCTTCTGCTTCTGTTAGGTCCATACTGTTTCTGTCCTTCATTGTGCCCACCTTTGCATGAAATATTCCCTTGGCATCTCTAATTTTCTTGAAGAGATCTCTAGTTTTTCCCATTATATTGTTTTCCTCTATTTCTTTGTATTGATCACTTAGGAAGGCTTTCTTATCTATCCTTTCTATCCTTTGAAACTCTGCATTCAGATCAGTATATCTTTCCTTTTCTCCTTTACCTTTTTGCTTTTCTTCTTTTCACATTTTTTCTTAGACATTTGATTTAGGTCAAACCTGAACAGTCTAGAGTTTTCTCCTATTTTCTTTCTTTCTCTTGACTTCCTACTTTTCCATTCCGGTCCCCTATAATGAGAAGAACATCTTTTTTTTTTGGTGTTAGTTCTAGAAGGTCTTGTAGGTCATCACAGAACCATTCAACCTCAGCTCCTTCAGCTTTAGTGGTTGTGACATAGACTTGGATTATTGTGATATTGAATGGTTTGCCTTGGAAACAGTGATCATTCCATCACTTTTGAGATTGCACCCAAGTACTGCATTTTGAATTCTTTTGTTGACTGTGAGGGCTTTACCATTTCTTTCAAGCAGTTCTTGCCCACAGTAGTAGATGTAATAGTCATCTGAATTAAATTTGCCCATTCCAGTCCATTTTAGTTCACTAATTCCTAAAATGTAGATGTTTACTCTTGCCATGTCCTCTTTGACCACTTCCCATTTACCTTGATTCATCAACCTAACATTCCAGGTTCGTATGCAACATTTACAGCAGCTGACTTTACTTCTATCACCAGTCACATTGACAACCATGCAGTGTTTTTGCTTTGGCTTTCTCTTTATTGTGTCTTGAGTTATTTCTCCACTGTTTTCCAGTAACATATTGGGTGCCTACCAACCTGGGGAGTTCATATTTCAGTGTCATAACTTTTTGCCTTTCCACATTGTTCACGGGGTCCTCAAGGCAGGAATACTGAAGTGGTTTGCCATTCCTTTCTCCAGTGGACCACGTTTTGTCAGAACTCTCCACCATGACCCATCTGTCTTAGGTGGCCCTACATGGCATGGCTTATAGTTTCATTGAGTTAGACAAGATTGTGATCCATGTGATCAGAAAGCAGTTGATTTGAGGGAAAGTTTTTTCTATCTATTTCACTAAATTTGTATTAAACTTTGTGACTGCATTGATTATTCAAATGTTGCACAATTGGATGGTGTCATCTCAATTCTTCTAGAAAGTTCTTTCCCTTAGGACTTCATCACACTTCTGCTTTGGAAAAGAGGCAATACCATGAAATTCTGTTTGAAAAATATTTACTATATATATGAATTTTTTTCTGAAAGATACTGTTTTTATTATATCATAAAAATTCATTTGAAAATATCCTTATAAAATTGTAGAAATGCTCCTATACCAAAGAATAAAATAAAATAAAAACAAAAATCCTGAGCTTTCTTCAACTGAACATTACAGTGTGTACTACTTTACTCTCAGCTTGGATAAAATTCTAACTCAAATTTAACATACAGCTGTAATAATAACTCTTTGCCATGTGTGTTTGCATTATTTTTCTCTAAAAGTCAGAACAATATACTTAACAGTCTAATTGAGTTCTTCTCATTTCCAAGTATTAACTCATGATGTTCTCTTCCAAATCTGGTCCTCCTCCAATGTCTTAGTAAATGAGACTACCTTCTATACATATAACATCATCTTGACACCATTTTTTTCTTCATGTTCCATCACAAAGCCTATCCATTGGACCTACTTGGTGTCATTCACATTTTCTATTTTTCTCTTTCTAGAACTGTCATTTCTTCACTGACCTACACTTGTCTTACTCTGGTATTTCTATGCCACTTCTTTTTATCCTTCAATTTCTTCTCCATACAGAAAACATTCTTTTAATTGCAAATGAAATCTGATGACACCATGCCACTTGTTAAAACCATTCATTGAATTCTTATTGATTCGAAGTATAGATCCAAATAGAAATGGAAAACTCTGTACAGTTTGGCCTCTTTTTATCACTTCAACTCCATTTTGTGTTACTTTCCACACTGTTACTCACATGCTGTTGACTTTGGCTTTACTGCAGGTTTTCATAGATAACACATTCCTTTTCTCTCATAACCTTTACAAATTCTTTTACCACTTCAGAGTATAACCTCTCCTTGCCCCACCCTCGTATCTTATTAGTGAATTCCATATAATCTTTCAAAATTAAGAAAAAAAACATCATTTTCTAAAAACAGTCTTTTCTTCTTTACCAGGCCATGCCTATATGATTTTGGGGTCAAAAAGAAAGCTATTGAGCCATGATGTTTAGAGAGCTTCTAGAAAAAGGAAGGGATCAGTATGTTTATCTTCCATAAACATAAGGATGTGAAGAACTAATGATTAATAATTTTACGAGAAAAATGAGACAATATAATTGAATTATACAATAGAAATATGGGAAAATAGCGAAAAAAGCTTGTGTGTGTTTTTGTTTTTTTTTTGAGGGGGGATTTATGAGGAAAAAGCAATGATGTATCATGAAGTTCAGGAATATTTTCCTTCAGATGGCTATAACAAGGACACATTTGTAAGGAGAATGGACATTCTATGCACTAAATGTAGCTTGGAGAACCAGAGTGACTTACTCGTAGAAGAAAATACTAACCCTAAATGTTCAATTAGATGAACAAAAAAAATGCATCAGTGTTTGAATGTAAAAGCCAGGCAAATAATAGTTGAAAGTGACTCTAATATAGCTCTAGAATAGATGACAAAATTATTTTAAAATTTAATGTATCTTTTTGATAGACCAGTTATTCCTTCACTTCTGAATTTGGTATGTTTTGAATTTTGATGGATTAGAAGAGATGAAATAGAGTAGAGAAATACCTTTAAAAAAATTATTTCTATTATACAAACTACAGAGATATCACTTTAGTTTTCTGGTTGCCATCCAACCAGAATTAGATTGCCCATAATCCCCAGTCTGAGGTGCACGCAAGTAACAGGTGTCTAAGTAATAGAGTTATCCTCCTTGTTCGAGCAGTGGATGAAGTAAGAGATGTTCTCTCAGCAGGGGGCTGGGCTATTTTCTGTCTCTTAAGGGCATCTGTTTTTCTTTTTTATACATCTGTAAGAGCAAGCATATTTGAAAACCCCTTAAGGAGATATCTTGCTCCAATTAAATACTACCACAGCCTTATTTGGAGATAGAGAAAAATGCAACTAATTGTCTTTCCATAAAGTTTAAAAATAAACAGGCACAAAATATTAGCTAAAAGCCAACTTGTGGCTTTCACACAATTTCTGGCTTAATCCAGTGACCCACATTGTGGAGACTTTAATATTTGCAAGCTCTGAAAAAATAGTTTTTGGCATTTTCAGTTACAAAAATGTCACATTATCCATGGTAAAGATCCAAAGTGTTTATTTTATTTTTCTCATCTTCTGGAAGGCAGGTATAACTGATGTAAGGTTTTCCTCATGGAAGTGGAGACTTTAAATCTGATTTTCCTGAAATTTAATTATTGTCTATATCATATTAAGTCTTGGGGATCAAAGAAAGTGGTACTAGAGTTGAGTCCTAATGAATTCGAGAGTTGAAAAGTTTGCTTGCTTATTAAGGGGAGAAATGGTATTATAGAAATGTAGACAGATGCCACATTACAAAGAAACTTTGTGTTATACTGTGGAATTTCAACTTGACATTACAAGTGATAATGATTCATCAAGGAAGTTATAGGGAAGAATGATATGATCAGATGTAAATTTTACAGAACTACTTTGGAAAGCATAGCAGAGAATTTGAGAGGAAAGGGAATAGATAAGGAAGACCTAATAATAGACTGTTGCCTTAAACTGGGTTAAAGGTGATGAAGGCCACTGTGAAGAGCTAACATTAAATGCAAACATATTCGTAAAATTAAATTGAGCAAACCCTGTGACTAGGTGTGAAGGTTGCTGACATGTCAGAAGTTAGTTGACCCCAAATTATCTAGAACACCTATATTTTAGAAAAAGAAATCAAGAATTGATGGTAGATTTGAGAGTAGAAAAGAAGATATTAACACCACTCTATTTTGCTTTCTGAGCAGTTTTGCATGCAAATTCTACACTAGCGATGTCTCTTTTATACTCTGTAGTCACTCTTTTTCTCCTTTCAGCCCGCTGCTTACTTCTCTTTGCATCTTCCCTAGTTTAATCATAGTACTTGATACGTAAAGGCAGAAGGACAAGAAGGAACAATTGTTAGTTACCAAGTGTGATCCAGCAATACAAGAAGTAACATAGAGCTACTCCGGATTACGTTCTCATTTCAAACCTCAGTTAAAATAATTAAGTGCTTAACAGTGTGCATTTGCATGCATACCACCCCTGAGGCCCATCATATCCCATGATTTGTGAACTTATTTGTTACCAAATGACTTTTAAAGAATGTTTATGTTTATTCCAGGACTTCCCTGGTGGCTCAGATGGTAAAACATCTGTCTGCAATGCGGGAGACCCAGGTTCGATCCCTGGGTCGGGCAGATCCGCTGGAGAAGGAAATGGCAATCCACTCCAGTACTATTGCCTGGAAAATCCCATGGATAGAGGAGCCTGGTAGGCTACAGTCCATGGGGTCGCAAAGAGTCGGATACGACTGAGCGACTTCACTTACTTACACTTATGTTTATTCTAGAGTTATGCTAATCTAACCTCCAGCATTAGGGAACCTTTTAGGCAAATGTACTCTTGAGCATTTATCTGATTTCAGACTCATTTCTTTTTTATATCTATCTCTTTTTTTACTTTTTGAATTTCATTATATGCTGAGTTTTCTTATATAGCTCATTTTCAAACATTTTTGCCATTTTTGTGCAATTTTCATATGCACTATTATCAGATTGCTCTCCATAATTTTCTATTTTAATCACATAACTTTTTAAATGAACTTTGCTTTTAAAAGAATTTAGTAAAGCAAGCTAGTAAAACTATATATGCTGTCTCATTTGGCAAATTAATTAAAAACAGTTAATTTCATTGAGAACAAGTTGCTTTGAGAAGCAGTCAAGTTACACAATGAAAAAGATCATCAGAGTGAAGGAGTACAAATGTTTCAGAGATATTGAAGTATATCATGGATTAAAACTCTTACTTGGTAGTAATGACAGATAAGAAACAAGTGTACAGAGTAAATAAAATGATCTTGATGAAGAAGAGTATATACTAGGAGACAGGCAGAACCACAAAGAAAAAATAGCCTCAAATAATAGATCTAGTGACCCACCTGAGGGTTGTTTGATATAGTTTGCTTCTATTGGCAGACAAAATTGTTTAGGCCAGTAGCTTTATCAATAGACATTCCATGCAAAGGATGCAAAGCTATCCTTTTTCAATACAAAGGATAGCTGCTCAAGCCATAATTTGACAAGGGCACCCTGAAATACAAAAATGCATTCTGCCTTTGAAAATGTGTTACTGGAGGTTATATATAGTTTGACAGGGTAGCAAGAAGACATGCTGTTATAAACTGATCTATTGTATAGTGGCTGATAGAGTGAAAAAGCAATATGATTTAGAAAGGAGGTTACTCTAGGGGTCTTATTAGAGTATATAAAGGCTTAGGAAGCAAACACAAGACTTGGGAAAGTTGAATTTGTGCTGAGCTACAATAGGATTCATGAACATGCTCGAAATCTCAACAAACCATGTGTGCTTCACCTGCTGGGTTAAATGTTCATAGAAACTTCAAAGTTTAGAACTTCACAGTACTGGGCGCATCAATAAAAGTTCTATATACTTCAGTGTGTTAAACTAGGTTTTGTGATTTAAAACACACCTATTTAAATAAATGGGATTATTCATTTCTGAGATAAACTAATTACCAAATCATGGATTATGATTAAAAAATAACGTAATGTTAGTCTCTCAGTCTTGTTGGACTCTTTGTGATCCCATATAATGTAACCCGCCAGGCTCTTCTGTCCATGGATCCTCCAAGCAAGAATACTGGGGTGGGTTGTCATTCTCTTCTCCAGAGGATCTTTCCAACTCAGGCACTGAACCCAGGTCTCCTTCATTGGAGACAGTTTCTTTACCATCTAAGCTACAGGGAAATTGGCATAATAAAGATAGTTTAGGTCCAATCCATGTGGTATGCTGGTAAATGCCTACTTAGTGACTCTCTGGGATCAAAAAGCCAGGATTTGCAGCATTTACCAAATTCCATGGTTAAAATACTTCAACTCTAGCTGATTTCAAGATAAACTGGCATAAAACTAAAGACAGAGTTTTGAGAAATGATGCATGCAACGTGCTCTCACAAATCTGGTAGGAACCAACTCCAGAACATCATAGAATTTAGATTAAAAGTGTCATTTCAAGAAAGATGTCATATCATGATTTTCTGTAAAAAAAAAAAAAATTGCAGAAAAAGGGAATTTAGAATCAGAATAATTTGACTGAAAATGTTGTCTCTTAAATTAAAATCATTTATATAGTATAGATAAACTTCAGGATTTTAGAACTGGCAGAGTTTTTAGGGATAGAAGGTCACCAGTCAAAACCATAAAATGAATTATCTCAATGGCATATGGCCAGTTTGTATTAACTTCATAACTGACATCTTCTAGCCCCAAGATATTTCAATGTTCTATTATGCTCTTCTATTACCAATATAATGGAAAAGTCATAATTAAATCAAATAGATGCTGTCTCTACTAAAGGAACAAGTTGAAGTCTGGTGGAGATTAGAAATATCCTTGCTTCAAAATCATTGTGCTGTTGAAAATTATAATAAAAATAAATAAATACACAAGAAAATAGCATTGATAGAGGAAATGAAATTTGTTTAAGGTCACATAGTACAGGTAGTTAGCAAAATACATCATACTACAGTTATGGATAATTTGGGTATGGGTTGCAAGATTGATGTGGGTTTTCGTTACTAAAACCCTGATTTATTTTAATGTTATTTAATTGACATTTCAAGAAAAACATGATAAACAAAAATATTTTCCATAGTTTGTGCGTATGATTAGGTGAAGAAAAGTACAATTGTAAGAAAATAAAACGGGAAGTAAGATAGTAAAAGTAATGATAGAGGGAATTTCACCTCACTGATACCTGTTGGTATGGAAACAAAATTCTGTATTTCACAGATTTGGGTGGTGGCTAGGAGACTGGCTACATATTTGATAAATTAATTCACTTGTGGTATTAGTAAATGATCATAGCTAATCATAACATGTCCTTTAAGGAAGGGGTCCCCAACCTCTGAACTGTGGACTGGTACCTCCTGTCAGATCAGCGGTGGGATCAGATTAGAAATAAAGTGGAACAATTGTCTTCTACTGAATTGGTCCCTGGTGCCAAAAAGTGTGGGGACCAGTGCTTTAAGGCAGTTTCTTCTCACAGTAAACCTTCCCTGATTAATTAACACCATGGTAAAATGATCTTCAATAAAATTAAAGACTCCAACAGGAGTCAACAAATAAAATTGGCCTTCAAATCCTACCTAGGTAAATTCTTCGAGCCACTAGGAAAGCCCAAAGTAAAACCAAAGCAAACTTGAAAGAAATTAACTCTTTACAGACATAAATTGTGGCCATTCAATGGTCAGAACCACTATGTAGTTTCATCTGTAGAGTAAAATGTTTGTTACATGAGTAAAGCTGAATTTGGAAGGTAGTTCTCCCCCAACTCCTGAAGCATTTTAGTTTTTCTTTTCTGTTTTTCTCCTCACTCACTCCCCTTCTCTCTTTTTCCCCCTCTCTCTCTTTCTTCAATCTGTACATGTTAGATTTTTCTTTTTTCTAGCTAAAGGGTAATGTTTAATCCTCTAGTCTCAGTTCTTTCTGCTGGCTAAGCAATCCAGGGACAACTTTTGATTTACATTCTTACCATGTAATTTTTTTTAAGCTGATAATTCTAATAAGCATTTCACTCATTCCCTTATGGATTTATGCAACTATCTCAAGCTTTTCACATTTTCTATTCAAATTGTATTTTACATTGCCTGTCATTTCTCATATGTTTCTGAAACTCTCCTTTTTCTGCCTCTGTGTTTTTGGGGAAAAGAGTGGAGCTGAAATGCTATTTCTCCTTTAAGCACAAAGTATTTGGTTTCTATATTAGAGGCATACATTTTCCTGAGAACTCTATCGAGTTGTTTTGACTTGTTAGCCAAAATTCTTATTATTAGCCTGAAGAATTTGTGTTTTTTAGTTTTGAAAAAGTAAATTGTGCAAAACTGAAAGCAGCTTGTAAAGTGCAAATACCTTCACCAGCTAACCAGGCAGTTTTGGTGTGACAGTAATTTGAAAGAACCTCATTCTGATCCTCTGGAGTTTGCTCTATGTAGTGTTATAGTTTAGTCGCTCAGTCATGTTCAACTCTTTGTGACTCCATGGACTGCAGTCTGCCAGGCTCCTCTGTCCATGGGATTTCCCAGGCAAGGATACTGAAAGGGTTGTCGTTTCCTTCTCCAGAGGATCTTCTGGGATCAGGGATGGAACCCGGGTCTCCTGCATTGGCCGGTGGATTCTTTGCCACTGAGCCACCTGGAAGGCCTCCTCCTGTATGAAACCTGTGTTTAACTATGTATACATATTTCTTATCAGTATATCTACAAATAGAGTGACTCAAGGAAACTGGTGTCAGTTTGTTTACACTTTCCATCTTCAGGAAATGGAAAGAGTTACTTGACAGTAAATATTTGAACACATTTACATATATAGTTTAAGGCCATGGTTCTCAAATTTAGTGAGTTTAAAAATCACCTGAAGTGTTTGTTGAAACGTGTTTCCAGGGTACCCCAACCCAGAAATTCCAATTCAGGAAGGTTTGCAAGCTGGCAAATGGCCAGGCTTTCCAAAACCTGGCTTAGGAAATAGTCAATTCAGTGAAGAGGAAAATCTTATCAAACTGTTCCCCTGACTTTTTTTTTTTTTCCTTTAAATGATTTGACAAGATATAGTAGCTGATAAAAAATAACTTTTTTAGACAGCTTCTTCAGGTATTTTCCCTCTGTTTATCAAATGATATTAGTGGTAGCTTACTTTAAAAAACACACTTTACAAAATATTTCTAATGTTGCACATTTTACAGCATGAGTTCATGAAAGCTATTAATTGCATTTCTGAAACAAGCTGTGCACTTCAAACAAAACTTTAGCCTAATGCTTTGATTTTAAGGTTATGGTTTGTATACAAATAAGGGATTTAAGACTCATCTGCAGTAGGATCAAAGCCTGTAAGGGAGAGTTGTGTTGTCAGCATCATACATAAATATATTAGAGTTTCTCCTAGGGATAAAGCAACAAGAATATTTAATTATTGCAAATTTGTGGGGGGAGCAGTGTATAATATATTATTTATTGTGGCATTTCATGCTAGATTAAGCAACATCATAGTAATGCCAAAGCCATTTAGAAGCTAAAGAATTAAAATAGAACTACCCAAAGGACAGAAATTAATCAGAAATCTTGTTGTTTTATACTAAAACTTTTCTTTGTCAAAAATTTAACTTTTCCTGTGGTATTTCTTTATAAAATATAGATGAACCACATGTTGTGATACAAAGTATCGTTCTTTCGTAATGAAAGAAATATCTGGAATAAAATCCAGCTATCTAAAATTCATTTAAAAAGTAGATACCCTAACAAACTATATTTCCAAGATTTTCTATTTAATAGGAAGCTCATATTTGTAGCAAGAACTAAATATAATATTTAGAAATATTTTTATGATTTAATTATTTTTTATATTTTTGATGATGCTTTTTCAGTTAAATTGTTCTTTTTTTCACCAGTAGGACCAAACATAAATTAAACTTATTAACTTACAATACTTCCATCTCAGAAGTTAAAATACTGTTAGACAGAGAAGACCTTATGCCCTCCAAAGTAAAGATTTCAGCATGTATCCTTCAGATAATAGAAAACACACACACAAAAATCACATACAAGTATGTATACAATAGAGAAAGGTTATGGAACAGGGTCCCATACATTTTAAAAGTGGTCTTAAATTGCCACTGCTCTTCAGGACTCTGCCTTGCAATGAAAACACATAAATTGAGTGCTGCTTATAGCAGTTAAGAACTTTTGTGTTGGGACCAGGGACAAGTTTTAAATGTGCATAAGTTTCACAAAAAGCTGTCTGCATAATTTATTTTTTTCTAAGTAAATAGAAATATATATATATATATTTGTTGTTGATGGTGGTGATTAATATTGATGTGTATAGATATACACAAAATACATAAATTGAAATCTATTATTCATTAACAAATTGGAAGGTATGTATTATCATGAAAATGTCCTATATCCCAGGCGGTCTCAATATGTTGACTGTGCTAAGTTAATCTCAAGTGAAGTTAAAAGGATCGTGAAAAGTAGGTTGAGTCTTAACTTTTGAGTATCTCAGCTTTACTTTTCAGTTCTGGGTTTATTCAAATAAAGTCTCCAGTTGTAAAAATCTATGATGTGCATTTCCAATTTTGCAATTTAAGATTCTGTATAAGATGATTGTTAACATATAGAAAAATATTCAATTGTGTAGATAATTGAAAAGTTTATGCAAAGTTCATCAAAAATAGTTAAGAAGAGAAAACAGGAAAGTTTTGAGTTTAAAATTTTAGTCACAAAAATGTACATTTTATATTCATGCATTCTTTACTAGTTATTGCATATTGCATAGTGTGTTTAGCCCAAATCAACATGGAAACTAAATCCATTTGTTAAACCTGTTTGCAAATCCTGCCTTTTATTTCATTCTTGTTCATTTATACTGCACTTTGATTTCTCACAGTTCTAGAGACTGAAAAGTCCAAATTCAAGGCATTGGCAAAGTAGATTTGTTCTATAAATTTCCAGCCCCCAGAAATGTGAGAAATAAATAATTGGTGTTTAGCCACTCAGTCTAAGGGAATTTGTTTTAGCAGAGCAGACCAAGGCAAGTAGCAAAGTGTTACCAAGTCTGAACCATATGTTTTCTTTTTTTTTTGGGGGGGGGGTCTTAAGGCAGATACCATAAGGTTTTATTTTAGGTTTTACAACTGTAAGAAGAATAATTTCATTTGCTATATTCTACTATCATTATTTTGATAGCCTGAAGAATTATTATTTCTTTTTTTTTTTTTACATACACATGGAAATTTATTTTAATTATGTAAAACATTATATAGTAGCAGACTCATTCACTTAAATATAAACTTTTTTGATTTCACAGTCATAAGTCAAGTATATCACACCACTGGCACAATTAATATACTATAGGAAATAGTTATACAGAAATATATACGTTGTCAATGCTCTTTGGAAAACTACATAGTACAATACATATGGTCTTTTTTTTTTTTTCTCCCAAATCTTCCCACCCTCTCCCTCTCCCACAGAGTCCATAAGTCTGTTCTATACATCAGTGTCTCTTTTGCTGTCTCGTATACAGGGTTATCGTTACCATCTTTCTAAATTCCATATATATGCGTTAGTATACTGTATTGGTGTTTTTCCTTCTGGCTTACTTCACTCTGTATAATAGGCTCAAGTTTCATCCACCTCATTAGAACTGATTCAAATGTATTCTTTTTAATGGCTGAGTAATACTCCATTGTGTATATGTACCACAGCTTTCTTTATCCATTCATCTGCTGATGGACATCTAGGTTGCTTCCATGTCCTGGCTATTATAAACAGTGCTGCGATGAACATTGGGGTACACGTGTCTCTTTCCCTTCTGGTTTCCTCAGTGTGTATGCCCAGCAGTGGGATTGCTGGATCATAAGGCAGTTCTATTTCCAGCTTTTTAAGGAATCTCCACACTGTTCTCCATAGTGGCTGTACTAGTTTTCATATAAATGTTTTCATATAAATGTTTTCATATAAATTTCATATAAATGTTTTCATATAAATATAAGATTTACTGGAAGCATTCTTTAGATTTCAGTAAAGAACAAGTATTAAATATCTCCTATACCTATTTCAAATAGATTTTAAACTGTTTTAACAATATAACAAAATTTAAAATTGTCTGATGAGGGGATTTTAGGGCAGTGAAACTATTCTGTATAATAGTGGTCATTGTTGTTGTTCAGTGGCTCAATCATGTCCATCTCTTTGCAAGCCCAAGGACTGCAGCATGCCAGGCTTCCCTGTCCACCATCTTCCGGAGCTTGCTCAAACTCATGTCCACTGAGTCGGTGATGCCATCCAACCATCTCATCCTCTATCATCCCATTTTCCTCCTACTTTCAATCTTTCCAAGCATCAATGTCTTTTCCAATGAGTCAGTTCTTCACATCAGATGACCAAAGTATTGGAGTTTCAGCATCAGTCCTTCCAATGAATATTCAGGGCTGATTTCCTTTACGATTGATTAGTTTGGTCTCCTTGCAGTCCGAGGGATTCTCAAGAGTCTTCTTCAACACTATAGTTTGAAAGCATCAATTCTTTGGTGCTCAGCCTTCTTTATGGTCCAACTCTCACATCCATACATTAAACTGGAAAAACCATAGCTTTGACTATATGGACCTTTGTCAACAAAGTGATGTCTCTGCTTGTTAATATGCAGCCTAGTTTTGTCATAGCTTTTCTTCCAAGGAGCAAGCATCTTTTAGTTTCATGGCTGCAGTCACCATCCACAGTGATTCTGGAACCCCCCAAAATAAAGTCTGTCACTGTTTGCATTGTTTCCCCATCTATTTGCAATGAAGTGATGGGACCAAATGCCATAATACTGGTAGATTCATGTTATACATTTGTCAAAATCCATAGAATGCACAATACAGAAAAAGAACACTATAATAAAGTATCAATATTGATTCATCAGTTTTAACAAGTGTACCATGTTATTGCAAGATATTAAAGGGAATGAGTGGTATAGGGGAACCCTCTGTCTTTTCAGTTTTTTGCAAACTTGAAAGTATTTTTTTAAAATTATATTAATTAAAGAAATTCACCTAGGCAAGTGTTACTTATGTTACTGTTAAACAATAGTGACTATTTAACAATAGTTAGTGACTATTTAACAATAGTAGCATATATAGATTCTCTGTCTACACTTTTTATCACTATTAAGACTACGTTTAACTTGTCATTCTAATTTTTTAAAATCTTACTGGCTCACTCACAGGATGAGAAAGATTAGAAAACAAAGAATGAAAAGATTTCAGATAAGTACAATCAGTAATTTCTTTGCCCATGTTTCAGATTGACCTATTATATAGATGGCTTCCTGGTGGCCCAGTGGTAAGGGGGTAATATAGGAGATGCAATATATATAGGAGATGCAAGAGACTTGGGCTTGATACCTGGGTCTGGAAGATCTCTTGGAGGAGGAAATGGCAACCTATTTTAATATTCTTGCCTGGAAAATCCCATGGACTGAGGAGTCTGGCAGATTAGAGTCCATTGGGTGTCAAAGAGCAGACACAACTTAGTGACTGAGCATGCATATATTATATGGATACTTATATTTCTACCCTGTCAAAACTGGCCTCAGTCATGTAGACCATCTAATTGTCACACTACTATTTGTTGTAAATAAAATATGGCTAAAGATATGTGTCACTTATTATCATGAGCTGCTATTCTTGGGTTCTAGAATACAAAGTTTCAAAGGCTACTTTGAGTCTTGAATATTGAACAATATAAGCATAAGCTGGATGAAATGAAGATTCACTTTTCTCTTATGCATGAATGAATATCCTCTATCATATTATGACAGATGTCAATTAGCATTCCCAGTTTATTTTTCATGTGCCTTGAATAATTGTAAAAAATATAATATCTTATAACCCATTATAGAAATATGACTACTACTACAACAACAACAAAAGACAATAACATAATAATAAACTGCTTTTTATCATTAAACTTCCCATGTGGCTCAGAAGGTAAAACGTCTGCCTACAATGCGGAAGACCGGGGTTCGGTACCTGGGTCAGGAAGATCCCCTGGAGAAGGACATGGCAACCCACTCCAGTATTCCTGCCTGAAAAATCCCATGAGCAGAGGAGACTGGTAGGCGACAGTCCATAGGATCGCAAAGAGTCGGACACGACTGAGCGACTTCACGCTCACACTATCATTAAACTTGGCATCTACTAAAACAATGATTCTGATTCCATAGATCAGGGTAGGATCTATGTGCATTTCTATAAAGCTCATGGAAAATGTGCCAGTGTTTTGACCTCAGGACCATGGCTTAAGAACCTCTATACTAAATCAAATCATTGATAACAAACCATGCTTAAGCTTTAAGATATTAAGAAGTTTTCATAGTGGAAAAAGGTCCAGTTATGACAATTAGGCATTTGTCAAGGTTTTTTTCCAAAATAGTTTTAAAGGAAAGTTGCCTAAGAAAGAGCTACTTGTTATTTAACATATCTACATTGGTACTCAGGATTTTTTCAGAATTTTACTGGACTAAAATTAGAAATAACCCTTAGTACATGTTATTATGACCTTATGAACAGATCTACTTACTCATGTCTAATATAAAATCATTTTCTGATATATTTCTTCCAATCATTAATCTCTAAAATATATTTTAAATTTAGTTCTACATTTCATATTAGAAAAGATTCCATAAAAATTAAAGATAGGACATAAGGGACTTACTTCAATTTCCACAGTGAATATGTGGTAGAATGATGATGAAATTTGCAGGGTTTCTATGTGTATGTCCTTGGAAAGAAAAGTATAGCCCAAAGGACTTCTCTTCAAAGAAACAAGATTTGTTTTTTCTTTTTTTCTTTTTAGGTTAGAAACTGTTAGGAACAGGTGACAGCTGAGACAAAATATTGACAATCTGAAGTAGAAAGTCTTTGCAGATTGGTAAAGGGAGACATAAAATATTTTTGTTAATCACATTTCTTCAAACCAAAAGGAAAATAAAGCTAAAGAGCATTTCAAAGAAAAGGATGACAGTGAATGAAACAAACAAGTTTTCTTTAGCTTCATTTTTTTTATTTGTAAGAGTTAATGCTTATTTTACCTCTATTAGCTGATGTTGTGTTATATTTAGCTTTCAGATTTTTAAAGATGAGGTAAATGCATATAAATATATATATATATAATTTTTAATTGGAGGATAATTGTTTTACAGTGCTGTGCTGGTTTCTGCCATACATCAACATGAGTCAGCCATAGATAAACATGTGTACCCTCCCTCTTGAACCTGCCTCCCAACTCCCACCCCCAACCCCTCTTCTCCCCACTAGGTTGTCACAGAGCACTCAGTTGAACTCCCTGAGTCGTACATAAAATTCTCACTGGCTATCTATTTTTTGTTGTTGTTCAGTTGCTCAGTCATATCTGACTCTTTGGGACCCTATTGGCTGCGGCATGCCAGGCTTCCCTGTCCTTCACTATCTCCCAGAGCTTGTTTAAACTCGTGTCCATTGAGTCTGTGATGTTGTCCAACAGTCTCATCCTCTGTTGTCCCCTCTCGTCATGGCTTCAGTCTTTCCCGGCATCAGGGTTTTTTCCAATGAGTTGACTCTTCTCATCAGGTGACCAAAGTATTGGAACTTCAGCTTCAGAATCAGTCCTTCCAATGAATATTTATGATTTTCTTTATGATTGATTGGTTGATTTCCCTTCAGTCCAAGGGACTCTAAAAAATCTTCTCCAACACCACTTTGAAAGCATTAATTCTTCCTTGCTCAGTCTTCTTTATGGTCCAGCTCTCATATCCGTACATGACTACTGGAAAAACCATAGCTTTGACTATCTATTTTATGTATGGCAATTTACATATTTCAGTGCACTCCAGTGTTCTTGCCTGGAGAATCCCAGGGACAGGGGAGCCTGGTGGGCTGCCGTCTATGGAGTCGCACAGAGTCGGACACGCCTGAAGCAACTTAGCAGCAGTAGCAGCAGCAGATAGGCAGAGCTGAGGAATATCAGGGAATTTTGGTGCTTTTTACCTCGTGGAGATCTGTTTTCAGTCCATCCGATATTATTACACTCTCCTTATATACATTCCTGTTGTTAAAGACAGAGTAATTCTCATTAAAAGTAATCATCAGCTATTGCTTGTTGTTTTAAAATATTTCTGTAAAAAGGTGTTTTTAATTTTACAAATCTAGGCAGTATATAGGAACTAACTTAAATTATGGTTGTCATTTCTTCAAATTAATTATTTAACTTGTAGAAATTAATTCATGAAGAAAAATCATGTTTTCAAAGCCGAGAAGGATGAGAAACATTTACTCTTATGTGTTTCTTCTCAAGCTGCACATTAATTAGTAAGAATTATTCTTTTGTGGTAAGTTTGCCATGTATCCTACAAACATACATGCAAAGTGATTACCTATATCTGATGCTCTTGCATCTTTTCCTTTTCCTTTCCAGTTAAGATATTTTATTTTTTGCAATTCAGCATACTGTGTGTGCTTTGCTGATGTGTGCAGTGTTTTGGTTCATTTGTCATATTTACTCACATATTGCTCACCATGGGTAATTGTTGTCTGCATACTTTTGTATAGGTTAATTTGTATTGAGTGGTTTATAAGACAAGAGAGAAAAGGGCAGTAATTATGTGAGTAACTACGGCATATAATTCCTTTTTTGTTTAATCAGTATGGTGGCATTAAGTATCAAAACAAAAATTAATTTAATCTATTTCTTGACATTTTCTGTTGCTATTATTTTATAGAAAAAGTTGGGAAAGAAAAAAATTGAGTTTGTTTGTTCCTTATTTGTGACTGAGAACTTCAGTTTGTGTCTTTATTCTTTCCCTAAGGGACTAACGTTACAGTTCAATGCAAGTTTTTGTGTGTACATACATATTTCATTCTTACATTTTAATTAAAAGTGTTAATTAATTATGTATTATAATCTGCACATATGAAACTTTTAGAATGTCTATAAATATACATGAACCACACAGGATTGTAATAACAATTCGTGATATTTTTAAAGTTTTGTAATTTGCTTAAAAATCTCTTCACAAAACAAAAATCATTATTATTCTTGAATGCCAGGAGTACGATTAATCATTTGCAATTAAAATAACATCTCAGTCTTCTAAAATACTTCTGTATTATAGCTTCATTTCACTCCTACTTATATTAATGTTTAATAGGACTATTCATATATAAAGATTTTTGCATATTGGTATATATTTCAGAAGTGTATGACTAATTTATGAATATTAACTCATGTCTTTTTGCAAACCAGAGATAGAAAAGGGTAATAAAGTACCACAATAAGCCAACCTGTTTTTCAGTCACACAGCTGTGTCCGATTCTTTGTAACACCATGGACTGCAGAACCCCAGACCTCTTAGTCCTTCCCCATCTCCCACAGTTTCCCCAAGTTCATATCCATTGAATCAGTGATGCTATCCAGCCATCTCATCCTCTGATGCCCTATTCAATCTTTCCCAGCATCAGTGACTTTTCCAATGAGTTGGATGTTACCATCGGGTGACCAAAATACTGAATCAGTTTCATCTATCCTTCAAATGAATATTCAGGGTTGATTTCCCTTAAGATTGACTGGTTTGATCTCATTGATGCCCAAGCTTCCCAGGTGGCTCAGTGGTAAAGAATCTGTCAGCTAGTGAAGGAGGCCAACCTAGAATAATCTAATTTCACCTCTGAGACTTGACTTTCCCTTAAGGACTTGACTTTCCCTGAAGCAAATGGGATTAGTACAAAAGCTTGTATTTGTTGCCAGGAAGCAGAATTTGGGGTGTGGCTGTTGAATGTTTGTCTTAATTAGCAACTGTTTGCTTTTTCACTAGAATTTTCCTAGTCCTTGTAATTTCCAGTGACCTGAGCCTTATGTGGCTTCTTAAAAGTTCAGTAGCGTGTAGCTCTCATTGCTATGTATTATCTCGCACTTAGTTTCATTTACTGAATTGTAGATTTTGCATATGAATCTAATTATGCTATAATAATTTGCTGGTCTCCACATCAGCAGATTTGCCAGGTCTCAGACACTAATTTCTTTTCTGAAAATTTATACTTGGTCTTCCCTATCAGATTTAACTCCTGTCTTTTACTTACATGAGCTTGTGATATCTGCCAGAAACCTCTTTAACCTTTCCCTGCCTTGTCGTTTATCACCCAATTTTTCATAGGAGTAAAATCTGCCTGCTAGTACATTATACTTTAAAAACATAATAAAAATTATTATTATTATATTGTAACATGTAGAATGCTGCCAATAAGTTAACACAACACTAGAAGATTTTTGTGAGAAATATATTTTATTTAGAGAAATTTTGATGTAAATTCGGCTCAGACTTTTAAAAAACTGCTTATCAGAGTCTCAAAGTAGCACTTCTAATTTGACTAATTTGAGATTACAAGAATATTGTGTATTATATTTGAAAGCATATAGACTTAGTAGACTCTAATAAACAAAAATTCTACTTGGTAAGAACTTTAAAAATCATTTTATTTCATCTTCTTACCAAATTTTAAACTTCCTCTCTATTACCCTGACAAGTAAGTAAGACAAAACATTATTTTTAAAATGGCTTAATTCTATACAGAGGGATTATACAATTATACAAATGCTCCTCAATATAAGAAAAGTTGAGAGTATGTAAGTTTGGCATTTATTAACATATTAAATGCACTTTGGGATAAAAGAGATATTAATTCATATCTGAAGAGATTCAAACATTGCAGAAAAAAATCAGGTCAGACACTCCTAGTGGACAAAATCTAAGTAAGTATGTCAGTCAAACCATATATGACCCCAGATTACCAACAATATGACATGCTAGAGATGAGACTTTGTCATAGTATCTCAAGGTTGTCCAGAGAAACAGCATAAACAAATACACACACACACACACACACACACACACACGTTTGTCTTAATTGACAAGTACCACACAAAGCTGAAATAAAGGGCTCTGGATCTCCTGCCATGTATTCCAAACATTATCCTATCTGGTGAGTCTAGGTCTGGCTTCCTGGCTTCTTAAATGGTTTTTAAGTTGGGCCTGCCCTTCAAGAGATTATAACTTACTGTTATATGTATTACTGGGCAGTTGTGCTTTTCTTATGTCTATTTAAAAATTTCTTTGATTTTATGTGATTTTTAATGTTTAAATCATCACTTTTGTGACTAAAGTAAAACATACTAACTTATATAAAATATTTTCATAAACTTTTGAAAATATAATTAATTGAAAAGCATGTTTCCCATTATATGCTAACCTTCATATATTGATATTTGATAAGATTTGATAAACATTAATATAAGATTATGTTTAATAAAAACCACAAGATTGAAGGATAGCAGTGCTAAGAGGGCTAAAATAGAAAAATATAAAAAGAAAATCCATCTGGTATTCCTCCAAGTGAGAGAAGCACATGTCTCCTTGGTTGGGCACTCAGTCATGTCTGATTCTTTGTGACCCCGTGGACTGTAGCACACCAGGCTTCTCTCTCAAACTCATGTCCATTGAGTTGGTGATGTCATCCAACTATCTCATCCTCTGTCATCCCCTCTCCTCCTGCCTGAGTCTTTCCCAGCATCAGGGTTTTTGTTTTGTTTTGTTTTAAGTTGACTCTTCACATCAGGTGGCCAAAGTATAAGAGCTTCAGCTTCAGTATCTGTCCTTCCAATGTACATTCAGTACTGATTTCCTTTAGATGACTGGCTTGATCTCCTTGCTGTCCAAGGGACTCCCAAGAATCTTCTCTAGCACCAAAGTTCAAAGGCATCAGTTCTTGGGTCCTCAGCCCTTTTTATTTTGCAGCTCTCATGTGATACATCACTACTGGAAAAAGTATAGCATTGACTATATGGACCTTTGTAGGCAAAGTAATGTCTCTGCTTTTAATATATTTCCTATGTTTGTCACAGCTTTTCTTCCAAGGAGCAAGCATCTTTTAATTTCACGGCTGCAGTCACCATCCACAATGATTTTGGACCCCAAGAAAATAAAGTCTGTCATGTGTGTCAATTCATGTCTTATTAGGATATACATATAAGAGGTCACAGATGTACTATTTACTCAATTAATAAATTAGTACATTTCTAATCAGTTCAGTTCAGTTCAGTTGCTCAGTCGTGTCCGACTCTTCTAATCGGTGTGTTTGCCTTTCTCCCCACCTTCTTCATCATACATACTTAATTTAATTTTAAATAGATAGAGTGATATAAAAATGTTCAGATATAAATTTCCAGACTTAATGATTCTTTCTTGGGGACAGTCATGGCTAGTTAGTTGAAGATGTACAGTATTTTTATATTTGCCTCATGTCCTATTTTCTGCTGTTTTTTTTTCTTGAATAACCATGCACAGGCATAATGCAACAGAGATATCTTGATATCAGACTGTCTTTTAAGAACACTTTTCTTGATAGTATTTCTAAGCAAGTTTCTGCAAAGGCAAAAATTTCTAGGAAAAGATCCAGAACTTCCCACTTGACCTGAAATATGAACATAACTTTTAGAAAGAAATGCATGAGCACTTTTAATCTGTGATTTTCTTCATGATTTTTTCTCGAATTGAGTCTTTAAAATTTAATAGGCATGATATTTTAAAATCGTAATACTTCAACTTGCTTACCACATTATATCTAAGAGGAGAATGATCTATGAAACTGTTTCCATGTTTATTATTAATTATATATTTAAATGATATTTAATCTCCAGAATCACTTTAGTGACCTCTAAAACTGGAATAATTTATTAAGCTGTAACATTATTCACTTCTGTTTTAGAACTATATAATAAATTTGTAGCTACAATAATTTGGCAGGAAATTGCTGAATACATTTGGAGAAATACAAAATAAAGAAACTACAGCTGACTAAACATTTGGACAAGTAGCTCAGATTGTAAAGAATTTGCCTGCAATGCAGGAGACCCAAGTTCAATCCCTGGGTTGAGAAGATCCCCTGGAGAAGGGAATGACTACCCACTCCAGTATTTTTGCCGGGAGAATTCCATGGACAGAGGAGTCTGGTTGGCTGTAGTTCATAGGATTGCAAAGAGTCAGACACATCTGAGCAATTAACACTTTCACCAGTTTAATAGAACAGTACTTGAAAACAAAACATAGCTCATTTTATCCAGGTCCATCTGTGAGTGGAATGTAAAGCTGAATATATTTTTTGAGTCAACATTGTTTGATTAGCAGAACAAATAGTAGAACAGAAACTATCCACCACTCTTTCCTGAAACTCGTTTACTAGATTCTAGATTTTTGAGAGCACGCCTCTTCTTAAGAGTACAATAAGAACACGCCAGTCAATCCACTGATAGTCTAAAAACCAACACTGTATGTCATAATTCCTTTTATTGAATCATTCAGGTTTAAGAGTCATTACCTTTTGAATTCATAGTAAAATATTAGGAAATGACACAGCAGGTATTGTTTGTGTCTGAAAGCCTTTATTCTGAATGGAACAGCTCTATTATCAATCCGTCCTTGGAAACCGCTGTAATCTTCCAGCAATTTTTGAAAGTCACAGTAGTGCCAGCATTATCTCCAACCAATAATTAATTTCATGCAAAACTTCTGTCGTAATTTTTAATATGTTTAAATCTCCATGTAAAGGCTATTGAAAACAAGTTCCTACTAGTAAGTAATTACATTTTGCTTGGTTAATTCTAACATTGAGGAGATAGTCATTTTTTAGTTCTTAGAGGTGAACATGGAAACCCTTGTTTTGTGCTTCTGTAACTCCAATGGAATTGCACGATTTGCGATATGTCATTTGAAGCCATGAAGCAAGTTGTTTCCGTTCTAGTTAACTCAGAGATAGCTTTTCTATTATTTCCACTGTAGCTGGGTCCTCACTCTTGTTATGCTCGTAGTGCTTCTCTATTAATGCTTTCCAAGTCACTTTGTACAAAATGCACCATTGTTGAGGTAATGCTGGTGATTTCACTATTAACAATTGAATGCTTTCTCATATTATAAAATTTATATTGATGATGAATATGTGTATAATTTATATCTAGATTGAAAAATTAAAAATCACATGGTAAACAAATTCATAAAAAAAATTCACCCTTAATGGCTAAACAACTTTCTCAGTAAAGAAGCAAAAATTGAAATAAATGTATTTATCAGTGACTAAAGGAATGTGCATTATACAAAACTAATTGTAAGGTGTTTTTGTAACAATCTGCATGCATTATCCACTTCCAAAGTCTGGTGACTCAATGTAGTTTTTCCCTCACATTATTTTACCTCTTTAGGTTACTTGAGTTATTGATAAGATTAGGGGCTATCCTAAAAGCTTAACCATGGCAGAGACCCTGTTTGCTGAATGGAAAAAACATTTTCAGGCATTAATAGTGAACTTCTCTGACAAACACTGCAAACTCAGGGAGAAAATTATCCCTTTGGCTGAAAAAATTTTAAGGTCCCAGTTTAATTGACTGTCATTTTGGCAATAAAATATCATTTGAATTTTGAAAGTGCTTCATTAGAGAATTCAACAAATGTTTATTTTTTGGTGTGGAAACAGCTCATTTATAATGAAGAAGTCCTAGATATATGGATCAGAAGACTGGGTTTGTGTCCTAATTCTGCCATGTTCCAACAGTGTTGTATTAGATAAGCCACACAATCTCTCTATAGTCAGTTTTATCATTTATAGCATAAGGATAACAGTATCTTATTCATAGAATTCTTTTATTATGCAATAATATATAATATATTAGAAAGCATTTTATGTACCACATGATGAAAGCAATTCCATGATTATAAATTATGTTTCTTAATGCTGAACTTACAATAAACAAAGGAATAATACACAACCTTCTGTCTCAATAAGTAAGAAATATGCACTATAACTCTGTTATAGTGCACTGACAATATATTGTTAAGTATAAATGTATATTTATAATTACTATAAACTCAGTAAGCTATATTAACATTTTTATGTATATAAGTTATCTATAAATTGAAATTATTGCCTGCATTTTTGGCATGGACTGAGGATTAAATATCACTTATTTGCTTTATATTCAGTTCAGTTCAGTCGCTAAGTCGTGTCCAACTCTTTGCGACCCCATGAATCGCAGCACACCAGGCCTCCCTGTCCATTACCAACTCCCAGAGTTCACCCAAACTCATGTCCATCGAGTCAATGATGCCATCCAGCCATCTCATCCTCTGTCGTCCCCTTCTCGTCCTGCCCCCAATCCCTCCCAGCATCAGAGTCTTTTCCAATGAGTCAACTCTTCGCATGATGTGGCCAAAGTATTGGAGTTTCAGCTTTAGCATCAGTCCTTCCAATGAACACCCAGGATTGATCTCCTTCAGAATGGACTGGTTGGATCTCCATGCAGTCCAAGGGACTCTCAAGAGTCTTCTCCAACACCACAGTTCAAAAGCATCATGTTTTGTATTAATTAATATATATTAAATGAGCAATGTGCACCAAATACTGAGATCATCACTAAAAATAAAAAAAAGATAAAAGATACATTCTGTACATTCTCACTGTAAAATGGGAAAAACATAAATTATAAAATTATTATAATCTTTTTGGCTTACTTCAGTCTATAAATAGAAAAAAATTATTATAATCTAGGAAAAATATTATCAAATTATGCCCTATGAATCAAATCAGACCCACTGTTTGCTTTTGTATGGTTTGAGAGGTCAAAATGACTTTTTACATTTGTAAATATAAAGTGTGAAATTTAAACAGACTATTAGCCTTTCTGGGAAAAAAGTTGCTAATTTTTGCCTGTAGACCCAAATAGCATATAATCTGGCCCTCACAGGAGAGTTTGTTGAGGCTTGTCCACAATGATGACAGAAGTGAATGAAGTATGAATAGGTGTTTTGTAAAGGAAGTTAGGAAAACTCTACATGAGTATGTAATGGATCCTGTAATGTGGATAATACCTACAGTTAAATAAACAGGAGTGTAACTCTGTGTGTGTGTGTGTGTGTGTGTGTGTGTGTGTGTGTGTGTGTGTGATAGTTTGGGAAGAAAAGCAGAGAGAGTATTCAAGTATATGGGAGGTGAGAACTAGTCCAGAAAATTCGATTACTTCAGGAAGACTGAAATGCAAGCCTTTTATGTCATGCCAGGAAAATTTTATCCTAAAACTAGTGCAATCCAGTAGTGGACAAAAAAAGGACAAACCGATTATGATTGTTTTAGTTTTAGAAGGGATACTCAGATGACAATAAATATATTGGTAACAGACTATCACTATACTCTGAGAATTGTGAATAAGCAGAGAAACAGAGAGACTAGAAGGAGAGAGACAGAGAAACAATAGAAAAACAAAAATGCTTTAGTGTTGCACCTTTGTGATACCGAAAGGAGCTTGATGGGAAAATAGCTCACAAGAGTCCATGTAAAATGAAGGAGAAAACATTAAAGATAGATAATGCTTTCAAGAATTTGGTCTATTAAAGTTGGATTAGGTGATATTTCCTTAATTATAAATAGAGATTGTATGGCTATTTACTTAATAAGTTTATCGAGAAGATTATGTTATTGAATAAAATGGTTTCACTATGCCCAGTAAGAACTAAATTAATATTATCTATTTCTACACAAGTGGGCAAGTTTCAAAACCTGAATCCCAGATTTCTCCTCTGTAAAATTAGGAAAACACTCATCTTTAGAGTTTTTCAGGGACATATTTGTAAAGAGCTTATATCACAAGATCTGTGGTCAGTGAGTGTTCTTCAAGTAGTGATGCTTATTTTTTTCTTGAATCTTCTCTCTGCCTTCCTCTACAGACACACACACATACACTCTGCCTACCAAACCACTGTACATAATTTACATTATGTACCTGCTAAGAGGAGTCCATCAGTCAAGTCAGTCATTTAGTCATGTCCAACTCTTCTTGACCTCATGGACTGCAGCATGCCAGACCTCCCTGTTCGTCACCAACTCCAGGAGTTTACTCAAACTCATGTCCATTGAGTCGGTGATGCCATCCAACCACTTCATCCTCTGTTGTCCCCTTCTCCTCCCACCTTCAATCTTTCCCAGCATCAGGAACTTTTCCAATGAGTCAGTTCTTCACATCAGGTGGCCAAAGTATTGGAGTTTCAGCTTCAACATCAGTCCTTCCAATGAATATTCAGCACTGATTTCCTTTAGGATGGATTGGTTGGATCTCCTTGCAGTCCAAGGGACTCTCAAGAGTTTTCACCAACACCACAGTTCAAAAGCGTCAATTCTTCAGCTCTCAGCTTTCTTTATAGTCCAACTCTCACATCCATACATGACTACTGGAAAAACCATAGCTTTGACTAGACAGACGTTTGTTGGCAAAGTAATGTCTCTGCTTTTTAAGATGCTGTCTAGGTTGGTCATAACTTTTCTTCCAAGGAGCAAGTGTCTTAATTTTATGGCTGCAATCACCATCTGCAGTGATTTTGGAGCCCCCCAAAATAAAGTATGTCACTTTTTCCATTGTTTCTCCATCTATTTGCCATGAAGGAATGGAACCAGATGCCATGATCTTAGTTTTCTGAATGTTGAGCTTTAAGCCAACTTTTTCACTCCCCTTATTCACTTTCATCAAGAGACTTTTTAGTTCTTCTTCACTTTCTGCCATAAGGATGGTGTCATATGCATGTCTGAGGTTGTTGATATTTCTCCTGGCAGTCTTGATTCCAGCTTGTGCTTCATCCAGCCCAGCATTTCTCATGATGTACTCTGCATATAAGTTAAATAAACAGGGTGACAATATACAGCCCTGATGTACCCCTTTCCCTATTTGTAACCAGTCTGTATATACAGTAAAGACATGGAGAAACTACAAACATGTGGTACAGTGGTTGGTTGATATGGAGGCAGCCCTGAGGAGATGAAAAGGTTAATTTGAAACCTAAACAAGATGAATGGAAAAAGAAAAAAAGATTACTGTTGATGATAATCCATCAGTGCAATAAGTTTGCTGATGATTTGCATGGGATGTAGGCAGCAAATTTAAGAATGGGCATGACATTTTAGAGTGACTATGGAATGGAGAAATAAAAAAGAAATAAAAGCACTTTTGAGTAACTGAGGGACCAGCTGAGTTTTAAACCATTGACTTATGGTTAATTGCATAGCTTTCTTCATCCATTCTCTCTCCTTAGTCTACATCAATAAATGAAGCGGTAAGTTTTTAGGGAACAAACTAGAAAGGAGGATAAGATGAAGTAGAATCTTTGGTAAAGTAGAGGATACTGTTGACGTATAAGATCACATAGCATCTTTCTTAAAAATTTTAATGAAGTATGCTTGATATACAATGTTGTGTTAATTTCTGCTGTATAGCAAAGTGATTCAGCCATATAAGTATAAATATAAATATATATATAGAACCTTGTGAAAATCACTCAGTTGTGTCTGATTCTTTGTGACCCCATGACTGTAGCCTGCCATATTCCTCTGTCCAAGGAAATCTCCAGGCAGGAATACTGGAGTGGGTAGCCATTCACTTCTCCAGGGGAATCTTCCCAATCCAGGGATCAAACCCAGGTCTCCTACATTGCAGGCAGACTCCTTACCATCTGAGTTACCAGGGAAGCCTATATATATATAGAATTTTCCATTATGGTTTATCATAAGATATTGATTATAATTCCCTGTAATATATAGCAGGACCTTGTTGTTTATCCATTCTGTATATGATAGTTTGCCTCCACTAATTCCAAACTCCCAATCCTTCCCTCCCTCATATGCCTTAATTGCTAACCACACTTTGTGATATGTCTGTGAGTCTGTTTCTGTTTCGTAGATAGGTTCATTTGTGATATGACATGAAAGTGAAAGTCACTCAGTCACATCCGACTCTGTGACCCTAATCCATGGAATTCCCCAGGCCAGAATACTGGAGTGGGAACCTTTCCCTTCTTCAGGGGATCTTCCCAACCCAGGGATTGAATCTACTTCTCCTGTACTGCAGGCAGATTCTTTACCAGGTGAGCCACAGTGGAAGCCCAAGAATACTGGATTAGGGAGCCTGTCCCTTCTCCAGCAGATCTTCCTAACCCAGGGATTGAACCCAGGTCTCCTGAATTGCAGGCAGATTCTTTACCAACTGAGCTCTCAGGGAAGCCCATGATATGACATAGTATGTTGATTATGAATATAACAGTGCCAGAATGTGGCTTTCTTAAAACTGGGAGAAAATAGAAAGCTAAAGATTTGGAAATCTCTGTGAATATGAAGAATTTGGGGATTGGCGATGAAGGAGTAAGAGACCTAGAAAGACTTGGGCCAAGAACTGGTGGGTGTTATTTATTAAGTTGCTTCAGTCATGCCCAACTCTTTGTGACCCTATGGACTATAGCCCACCAGGCTCCTCTGTCCAAAGGATTCTCCAGGCAAGGACACTGGAGTGGATTGCCATGTCCTCCTGCAGAGAACCTTCCTGACCCAGGGATCGAACCTAAGTCTCTTATGTTTCCTGCATTGGCAGGTGAGTTCTTTACCACTAGTGCCACTTCGGAAGCCCAAGATTGACATCAAAGTTACCACTAAAAGTGTCAGACCCATTATGGCTTGTGATACATTCTAGGTATAGATATGGGAAGAAGATATAAGTTTCTGCTGTGAACAGTGGAGGTTGAGTATATAGTCAGCAGAGGCCACAGAACAGTGGCAGAAGGAAGCAGTTACCTGAAAACTGTTGACTGAGGGGCTTGCATTTTGGAGCATAGTCAAGGATTTTGTAGAAATGACTAGCTTCAAGATTGTAAATAGAAAATTGGGCTGAGTTCCCTCTCTACAAATTGTAGGAAGGATTTGAATGATTGAATTCTGTAGTCATTTTCAATTCTAGAATTCTGTGGTAATTTATACTAATAATAATTGAAATTAAGGGTTTTATTTTATGCATTGGAGGAAGAGATGAGACATGTTTAGTGTAATTGCATCAGTATATTAGTGTACATAAAACATTGCCAAAAGAGTACTCAAAATACAAATTCCATATCCCAATCCTACACTTACTGGTTCAGATGCCTTTGAAAGGACATCTTATATTTTTAGAAAAAAGCCTTCCTCATAGCAATTAATAAGCTTTACACATATATCCATAGCATATAAGCTAAATCCTAAAATCTCTAACATTACCCTATTATATCTAGCTGTATTTCCAAGGTCATATTAATCTCATATTGCTTAACAGTTTTCTGACACTACTACACACACAAAAAAAAAATCACTGTTTTCTGAGCATAATGTTCATTATTCCTTTGAGAACAGAAAACAGCAAAATTCTGAGTAACTACAATAAACACTTGTGGTGAATGCATTCATTTCATTGTCTTGACTTATAAGTAATAAATATATGTTGATCAAATGGACATTAAGATCTCAATTTAAAATAAAGAAATACATTTATTTCTGGGTGTTCTTCTTTCTGAAAAGGAGGATTTTAAGCTAATAAAATATTAAATACAAAATATAATAAAACAACAAGCTACTCTTTGAAGTCAAATTTAGCCAAAGCCTAGAGATATAGGCCTGCATAAATTGTTGTCCAAGACAACCCTATATAGTGATCATTTCATCTATGCATTTCTTTTTTTTTAACAAAAGGAAAGTGTGTGTGTGTGTGTTTTTCTTTAAAACAGGCTGCTAGAATTACTTTCTTTTTTTTGCCTGTGGTTGGTGGATGGACTCAGTGAGGAAAACCATTATGGATTGCCTCATTAGAGGATTCCTGAAATTGCTTACTTGTGACTACCCGCCTGGAAAGCAATCTCTTGCTCCTTTGCCAGAGCGCTGGAAAACTGGGGGTTATTGAACCCTCTGTCATGTAAGGAGCTAGAGAATAAAGATAGGTTATGCTGAGAGAAATCACAAAACTCCTTTGTGCAGATGAATTTTGATTTGCATATTGCCCCATAGACCCAGAGAATGGAATTGTTTTCTCCAATTATAGGTTATATAGAAATATGGCTAGACTAACAATCAGTTTTTTTTTTTTCTTTTGAATAGTGCTTTAGAGCTACAAGTTTAACTATCTGTGAATTGTATTATTTTGAATGAATCAAAAGAGAACTTCTACAGGAAATGATGCTTGATACTTAGAATCATACCAGCACACTGACATCACAGCACTCAGAGATTACAATTTGAAGAGTATCTAATTCATTTTCTGGCTGGGTTCAGAATCATTCTTTTGAAAACCTGGGACCAGGTTACATCTCTAAGCTTTCTTTATATTTCTAGTGACTGTTATAGTTTCTGATATCTATAGGCAATCAGTAAACATTTTTTTCATAAATGATGATATGTATCAATTTATTTTTTAATTTTGATAAATTTTATTGTTTGCTAAATTTTAGCAAGATTAAAGATATGAAGTTTCCTAATCTCTTCTTCAGTTTAAGAAAATTTCCTATTTTTTCAGTAAAAAAGAAATAAATATTTATAATTATTTTTATATTACTAACTTTATATTTTTAAAGATTTTTACTATTTTATCAACTAAAATCAATGTATAATTTAATTTTTACTTAGATATCAATTTCTTAATTTTATAGTATATCTACCTGTCTCCTAACCTGGCTTAAGTTTTTAATTTTGGGCATGGGGAGTTAAGCCTCCAAACTAAATATATAGTACTAGAAACCAAAAACTATTATTAAAATACTGCCATAGTTAAGAGTTTAACAAATAAGAGCTCATTATGTTTTAGAAATTGTTATACACATTGGGAATATAGCAGCTATGGAAAAACAAATTATTGGTTTATTCATACTGTTAACTGCCCTTTGAATTCTACATTCCTACAAGGATTGTTGACTACCCAAATTATATATTGTCAAGACTGAGTGACTGAACTGAACTGAACTGATTCTGCTTTGGCTTTGTACAATGTCTCTTATATGTCTTACAATATCTAAAGTTAATGGACATTTTTAAACTAATTTCAATATTATCCTCTGAAATTCTAACCATTCTAACTTAATTTAGTATTATCTAAAAACCAAAATAAAATTACTTGGCCATGATCCCTGAATGCCTAAATTACTTGCTCATGTTACAGTGAGCCATTTTAAAGCTAAATGGACTCCTACTGTCTTTTCGTCTTCCTGTCTTATTGTCTGTCTCTGGTATCTTCTATCCACTTAGGGGTAGATGTATTGTTCAGTGGAGGTAGCAAGATATGTGTGCTGTGCTTAGTTGCACAGTTGTGTCTGACTCTTGCGACCCCATAGACTGTAGCCTGATAGGCTCCTCTGTCCATGGGATTCTCCAGGCAAGAAGACTAGAGTGGGTTACCATTTCCTCCTCTAGTCTAACTCTTTAGGAGCCCATAGACTGTAGCCCTCCAGGCTGTTCTGTCCATGGAATTTTCTAGACAAGAATAGTGGAGTGGGTTGCCATTCCCTTCTCCAAGTAAGGTTTACTAGAATATAATGATTGTTTCTAACTAGCCAATAGCTTTCATTTAGGGATTATGTACAAATCTAGATTTGAATATTTTATTTTTCAGGTTCTTTTTTCAGTTATTCAAATAATAGATGACAATTCAGCATAATTACTATTCATAGAAATTATTTCATATTTTATTCACATGACATTCTTGCCTATGATTTCTAGTTTTTCACATGTTTTTTTTGCCATACTGAAGAGCTGAAAAGCTCAAGTGGCCCTAGTGGTAAAGAATCTATCTGCCAATTCAGGCAGACTTAAGATAAAATTAAGGTTTGATTCCTGGGTCAGGAAGATCCCCTGGAGGAGGGCATGGCAATCCACTCCAGTATTCTTGCCTGGAGAATGCCATACACAGGGGTCTGATGGGCTATGGTACATAGCGTCTCAAAGAGTTGGACACGGTTGAAGCAACTTAGCACATGGAGTCAGGTACATCCAGCTTTTGGAAAAAGCTCTGTGACTTTATGGTCTGGTTACTTTGAGCAAATTTGAACTTCTCTGACTCTCAGTGTCTTTATCTGTCATATTCCCTCTTCTCCCTCAGTTGGTAATTGTATAAATTGCTTTGCACTGTGTTTGGCACACAATTGATACTCAATAAATGGTAGGAGTCATAATGGGGCTGTTATACTTTAAACTATTCAATCATTGAATCTGTAATGAATTGTGGGTCAATGGTTCTTTCAATCCAATAATAAAATGAAGAGGAAAGAGCACACTTTGATTGAAGGTAATGAGAAGATAATGTGTGATTAAATTAGATAAACATGGGGAGAGAGCCTTGGTATTTCTGTGATTAGGCTGGGCCCGATATAAATAAGTGCCACACTAATTTTTTTTCTTTTAATTTTTTTTTTTTTTTTTTTACCACCTTAGCCTGGATTCTGAATTCCAGTGAGATGGAAATAACTATAGAATACAATGGTTAAAAAAAAATAAAAAATAAAAAGTTACAAATTAACAATAGAACTTATTTAGTAAACTAAATTGTAGCACTGATTAAGAGTTTTGAAATGTCTTTTCTTTGTTGGAATAGCTGAGAGACTTTAAACCCTTGGTACATAGACTTTAAATTCAGTTTCCAATAGGGTTTTAGTACAATGGAGGTGATTTTTATTTTTCTATTTTTATTTGAACATGTTTCCAGTAAAAAAAATAAAAATAAAAAACATTATACATGCATCTAACAGCTATCAGTGTGCATGCTAAATCACTTCAGTTGTGTCCGACTTTTTGTGACCCTCTGGACTATAGCCTGCCTGGCTCCTCTGTCCTAGGGATTTCTCAGGTAAGAGTACAGAGTGGGTTGCTGACCTCTTCCATGGGATCTTCCCGACCCAGTGATTGAATTCCCATCCCTTATGTCTACCTGTATTGGTAGGTGGGTTCTTTATAGCTAGCACCACCTGGGAAACCTAATAACTATCAGCAACCTACCAGTATTATAAAGAGTATAGTTTGGTAACAGTGGGTAGATACCATGTGATTTTACTTTTGCTAAAGCTAAAAATGCAACTAAACTTCACTTCAAAAAGTATATTACAGCAAAATGAGAAGGAATTTGAAAATATAGGTAAACATTCTAGAAAACCAAATGTTTTCCTTTGAATAAATATTTTCATTGAAGGTGGGCATCCCTTTTACCTAAATGCATTCATAACTCCATATATCAGAATTGCTATGTTTACTTTTCCATCATACCCTTCCAAGTCTTTTCTCTTATACGAAACTGCAACAGAAACGATAGAAATCTTTCCTTATTAACTAAACATGTTTGTTTAAATAGCCATTTTATTATTAATAACACATAGACTTTTTAAACAAAATTTTATTACTTTCTGAATATAAAAAGAAAGTATTATTCTTATGAAAACAATATACTGAGTGAAAGAAAAATCACTAATCACTTTATTGTGCAAAATATTAACAATACTCTTGATCCTTTACGATTGTTGTACTCAAAAATATGTGTCAGTGCTTCAGTACATCTTGGTATGTTTTCTTTCAGTATTTTCTTAATAGGAGCTAATATTAATAGTAAAATTGGAATCAAGGCAAATAATGACTTTAAATTCTTCTTTTGTTCTTATATTTTGGTTAATATTAGTTTTGAGTATATTTCTAACCACTGAAATTTATCAATGTTATAATTTAATTAGCAAAAATTTCCTACTGTTAAACAAAACTTATTTAATCATCCCCTGAGGGCATTCAGTTGGCTTCTAATACTTCATTTATAGAATATATAATGTATATATTTTTAAGTACAAATGATTATCTGCACCTTAGGTCTGCTGGGTTTTCAACTCCTAGTGTTTGAAAACAGCCACATTTAATAATTTTCTATGAACTTAAGTAAAGAATGATTAGTGTGTACATCCTTTGGCAATCAACCTAGTAAGAATTATGGTTAATAATTTCCTCTTAGAAGCAGTTATAGGTAATCAGTCTTCTCCCACTTAAAAGACAAAGGAATGATAGTTAAGGGCTATGTAGCATATAATGAAACATTTAAAATTTTTAATTATCTGTACTGTGTATACAAAAATAGTCATGAAAGACAGATTGATAGATAATTCATTTTCTTTCTCAGTGATTATGGTTCCATTTTAACACTTGCTGTTCACAAAGACAAAGTTCAATAGATGATTCATATATAGCAATAATTTGAAATGAGCTTTGGAAAATACACTTTGATGGAAAATAGGAGGGAAGTTTACATATGACCCACTAATGAGTTGATTTTAGTAAGTGTGAAATTCTGATTGAATGTAAATTAATTTATTACCTTCTCTATGAGTTGCAAACAAGTTCTCCTTTTGTCCTATAATTTTTCTCTGTAATATTGAAACTATTCAACAATCTAGCAGAAAATCAGCATATTTAATCACTTTAATTTCTCTAGCCAAAGTGATTTCAGTCAATTAACTCAATCAGCCCTTCTATCCTCCAATATGCCAAGTATTTTGGGCCACTTCACTGCCCCTGAAATTTCACAGACAATCTACTAAGACAAACAAAGAATATATATTTGAAAGAGCAATGTAGTGATGGTATTTGCATATTAGGAATTTTCTAATCAAAATATTCAGTTATCAGGAACATAAAGTAAAAGGTTAAAGCAATTTAAATTCAGACTCAAAGTATTCATACCTGTTACGATATAAAATCAAGGTGGTTTTATTTCATGTAAAACATTCTTATAAATCAAAGTAATTATTTCATTTTATTACATTACTTTTGGAGGAATTCAATCTAATGTAATTCCATTAGGAGAACTACTTACATGCAATATATTTTAAGATTAAAAGGTGAGGCTAATGCATTGCAATTATAAGTCAGAGTACCTTAAAGTATTTCTGTGGCTTTTGGAGATACACTTCTAAATTCATGTGTTACTGCAGTAGGAAAGATGGCACAGATGGATGAACTTGTGTCTGATATTGAAGAAGTTATATCACTTGACAGGTCCAAAAAAGTTGTCATTTTCATTCTACTCATAATTAGGAAACTTGGTTGATACTTAAGGTTGGAAAAACCTAGAGATGAAATGTGCCCCACTTCATTATTCAGCTTCTCATTCTCCTCCAGAGCATTCAATCCTTAGATCCTCTTGGTTTTAGGCTTCTATCTGTAAAATTAATAGCCTTTTATAGAAATTCTTCTGAGTCTAAAAATCTATTAATCTACTTTACAAAAGCACTGAGTGTAAAAATTTAAAGGAAGAGGCAGCTGGGGGCAACAAGTACAACCACCAACTTAGTTTTTACCTTGCTCTGCTGCTGAAAAATCATGTGACCTTAGGTTTCGGTGTGAAAGTGAAAGTTGCTCAGCCGTGCCCAACTCTTGCGACCCATGGACTGTACAATCCAAGGAATTCTGCAGGCCAGAATTCTGGAGTAGGTAGTCTTTCCTTTCTCCAGGGGATCTTCCCAGTTCAGGAAATGAACCAGACACTCCTGAGTTGCAGGTGGATTCTTTACCAGCTAGGCCACCAGGGAAACTCAGGTCTCAATGTGGTCACCTTTAAATTTCAGTCTTATGATCTCTGAGATTTATTTTCTGCACAACATTCATGATAATAGCATAGGTACTTTGATTTTCTTAGTTGAAAAATGGAGCTATGTGAATTCTGTTTTCATCACACTTTATTAATTTGTTTTTTGATAGTGTTTTTAATTTTTTTATGTTTTTCTTTTTCTTTTTTTAAAAATATAAATTTATTTATTTTAATTGGAGGCTAATTACTTTGCAATATTGTATTGGTTTTGCCATATGTCAACATGAATCTGTCATGGGTGTACATGTATCCCCATCCTGAACCCCCCTCCCACCTCCCTCCCCATACCATCCCTCTGGGTCATCCCAGTACACCAGCCCCAAGCATCCTGTATCATGCCTCGAACCTGGACTGGCGATTTGTTTCATATATGATATTTTACATGTTTCAAAGCCATTCTCCCAAGTCATCCCACCCTCGCTCTCTCACACAGAGTCCAAAAGGCTGTTCTATACATCTGAGTCTCTTTTGCTGTCTCGCGTACAGGGTTATCATTACCATCTTTCTAAATTCCATATATATGCGTTAGTATACTGTATTGGTGTTTTTCATTCTGGCTTACTTCACTCTGTATAACAGGCTCCAATTTCATCCACCTCATTAGAACTGACTCAAATGTATTCTTTGTAATGGCTGAGTAATACTCCATTTGTATATGTACCACAGCTTTCTTATCCAGTCGTCTGCTGATGGACATCTAGGTTGCTTCCATGTCTTGGCTATTATAAACAGTGCTGCGATGAACACTGGGGTACATGTGTCTTTTTAAATTCTGGTTTCCTTGATGTGTATGCCCAGTAGTGGGATTGCTGGGTCATAAAGCAGTTCTATTTTCAGATTTTTTAAAGGAATCTCCACACTGTTCTCCATAGTGGCTGTACTAGTTTGCATTCCCACCAACAGTGTAAGAGGGTTCCCTTTTCTCCACACCCTCTCCAGCATTTATTGCTTATAGACTTTTGGATCGCAGCCATTCTGACTGGTGTGAAATGGTACCTCATTGTGGTTTTGATTTGCATTTCTCTGATAATGAGTGATGTTGAGTATGTTTTCATGTGTTTGTTAGTCATCTGTATGTCTTCTTTGGAGAAATGTCTGTTTAGTTCTTTGGCCCATTTTTTGATTGAATCATTTATTTTTCTGGAATTGAGTTGCAGGAGTTGCTTGTATATTTTTGAGATTAGTTCTTTTTCAGTTACTTCATTTGCTATTATTTTATCCCATTCTGAAGGCTGTCTTTTCACCTTGCTTATAGTTTCCTTTGTTGTGCAGAAGCTCTTAAGTTTAATTAGGTCCCATTTGTTTATTTTTGCTTTTATTTCCAGTATTCTGGGAGGTGGGTCATAGAGGATCCTGCTGTGATTTATGTCAGAGAGTGTTTTGCCTATGTTCTCCTCTAGCGGTTTTATAGTATCTGGTCTTATGTTTAGATCTTTAATCCATTTTGAGTTTATTTTTGTGTATGGTGTTAGAAAGTGTTCTAGTTTCATTCTTTTACAAGTGGTTGACCAGTTTTCCCAGCACCACTTGCTAAAGAGATTGTCTTTCTCCATTGTATATTCTTGCCTCATTTTTCAAAGATAAGGTGTCCATAGGTGTGCGGATTTATCTCTGGGCTTTCTATTTTGTTCCAATGATCTATATTTCTGTCTTTGTGCCAGTACCATAGTTTCTTGATGACTGTGGGTTCGTAGTAGAACCTGAAGTCAGGCAAGTTGAATCCTAGAGTTCCATTCTTCTTTCTCAAGATTGCTTTGGCTATTCAAGGTTTTTTTTTTTTTTTTTTTTTTGTATTTCCATACAAATTGTGAAATTATTTGTTCTAGCTCTGTGAAAAATACCGTTGATAGCTTGATAGGGATTGCATTGAATCTATAGATTGCTTTGGGTAGTATACTCATTTTCACTATATTGATGCTTCCGATCCATGAACATGGTTTATTTCTCCATCTATTAGTGTCCTCTTTGATTTTTTCACCAGTGTTTTACAGTTTTCTATATATAGGTCTTTAGTTTCTTTAGGTAGATATATTCCTAAGTATTTTATTCCTTTCATTGCAATGGTGAATGGAATTGTTTCCTTAATTTCTCTTTCAGTTTTCTCATTATTAGTGTATAGGAATGCAAGGGACTTCTGTGTGTTGATTTTATATCCTTCAACTTTATTGATTAGGTCTAGTAATTTTCTGGTGGAGTCTTTAGGGTTTTCTGTGTAGAGGATCATGTTATCTGCAAACAGTGAGAGTTTTACTTCTTTTCCAATTTGGATTCCTTTTATTTCTTTTTCTGCTCTGATTGCTGTGGCCAAAACTTCCAAAACTATGTTTAATAGTAGTGATGAAACTGGGCACCCTTGTCTTGTTCCTGACTTTAGGGGAAATGCTTTCAATTTTTTACCATTTTGGATAATGTTTGCTGTGGGTTTGTCATAGCTTTTATTACATTGAGGTATGTTCCTTCTATTCCTGCTTTCTGGAGGGTTTTTATCATAAATGGATGTTGAATTTGTCAAGGGCTTTCTCTGCATCTACTGAGATAATCATATGGATTTTATATTTCAATTTGTTAATGTGGTGTATTACAATGATTGATTTGCAGTTATTGAAGAATCCTTGCATCCCTGGGATAAAGCCCACTTGGTCATGGTGTATGATATTTTTAATGTGTTGTTGGATTCTGATTGCTAAAATTTTGTTAAGGATTTTTGCATCTATGTTTATCAGTGATATTGGCCTGTAGTTTTCTTTTTTCGTGGCATCTTTGTCAGGTTTTGGTATTAGGATGATGGTGGCCTCATAGGATGAGTTTGGAAGATTACCTTCCTCTGCAATTTTCTATAAGAGTTTGAGTAATATCGGTGTTAGCTCTTCTCTAAATTTTTGGTAGAATTCAGCTGTGAAGCCATCTGGATCTAGGCTTTTGTTTGCTGGAAGATTTTTGATTATAGTTTCAATTTCTGTGCTTTTGATGGATCTGTTAAGATTTTCTATTTCTTCCTGGTTCAGTTTTGGAAAGTTGTACTTTTCTAAGAATTTGTTCATTTCTTCCACGTTTTCCATTTTATTGGCATATAATTGCTGATAGTAGTCTCTTATGATCCTTTGTATTTCTGTGTTGTCTGTTGTGATCTCTCCATTTTCATTTCTAATTTTATTGATTTGATTTTTCTCCCTTTGTTGCTTGATGGGTCTGGCTGATGGTTTGTCAATTTTATTTATCCTTTCCAAGAACCAGCTTTTGGCTTTGTTGATTTTTGCTATGGTCTCTTTTGTTTCTTTTGCATTTATTTCTGCTCTAATTTTTAAGATTTTCTTCCTTCTACTAACCCTGGGGTTCTTCATTTCTTCCTTTTCTAGTTGCTTTAGGTGTACATTAGGTTATTTATTTGACTTTTTTCTTGTTTCTTGAGATATGCTTGTATTGCTATGAACCTTCCCCTTAGCACTGCTTTTACAATGTCCCCAGTTTTGGGTTGTTGTGTTTTCATTTGCATTCATTTCTATGCATATTTTGATTTCTTTTTTGATTTCTTCTGTGATTTGTTGGTTATTCAGCAGCATGTTGTTCAGCCTCCATATGTTGGAATTTTTAATAGTTTTTCTCCTGTAATTGAGATCTAATCTTACTGTATTGTGGTCAGAAAAGATGCTTGGAATGATTTCAATTTTTCTGAATTTACCAAGGCTAGGTTTATGGCCCAGGATGTGATCTATCCTGGAGAAGGTTCCATGTGTGCTTGAGAAAAAGGTGAAATTCATTGTTTTGGAGTGAAATGTCCTAAAGATATCAATTAGGTCTAACTGGTCTATTGTATCATTTAAAGTTTGTGCTTCCTTGTTAATTTTCTGTTTAGCACCTACCCATAGGTGTGAGTGGGGTATTAACATCTCCCACTATTATTGTGTTATTGTTAATTTCCCCTTCCATACTTGTTAGCATTTGTCTTACATATTGTGGTGCTCCTATGTTGGGTGCATATATATTTATAATTGTTATATCTTCTTCTTGGATTGATCTTTGATCATTATGTAGTGTCCTTATTTGTCTCTTTTCACAGCCTTTGTTTTAAAGTCTATTTTATTTTATATGAATATTGCTACTCCTGCTTTCTTTTGGTCTCCATTTGGATGAAATCTTTCTTCCAGCCCTTCACTTTCAGTCTGTATGTGTCCCCCTGTTTTGAGGTGGGTCTCTTGTAGACAACATATATAGGGGTCTTGTTTTTGTACCCATTCAGCCAGTCTTTGTCTTTTGGTTGGGGCATTCAACCCATTTACGTTTAAGGTAATTATTGATAAGTATGATCCCATTGTCATTTACTTTATTGTTTTGGGTTCAAGTTTATACACCCTTTTTGTGTTTCCTGTCTAGAGAAGATCCTTTAGCATTTGTTGGAAAGCTGGTTTGGTGGTGCTGAATTCTCTCAATTTTTGCTTGTCTGTAAAGCTTTTGATTTTTCCTTCATATTTGAATGAGATCCTTGCTGGGTACAGTAATCTGGGCTGTAGGTTATTTTCTTTCATAACTTTAAATATGTCCTGCCATTCCCTCCTGGCCTGAAGAGTTTCTATTGAAAGATCAGCTATTATCCTTACAGGAATCCCCTTGTGTGTTATTTATTGTTTTTCACTTGCTGCTTTTAATATTTGTTCTTTGTGTTTGATCTTTGTTAATTTGATTAATATGTGTCTTGGGGTATTTTGTCTTGGGTTTATCCTGTTTGGGACTCTCTGGGTTTCTTGGACTTGAGTGATTATTTCCTTCCTCATTTTAGGGAAGTTTTCAACTATTATCTCCTCAAATATTTTCTTTCTTTTTGTCTTCTTCTTCTGGGACTCCTATGATTTGAATGTTGGGGCATTTAACATTATCCTGGAGGTCTCTGAGATTATCCTCATTTCTTTTTATTAATTTTTCTTTTTTCCTCTCTGATTCATTTATTTCTACCACTCTATCTTCTGCTTCACTAATCCTATCTTCTGCTTCTGTTATTCTACTACTTGTTTCCTCCAGAGTGTTTTTGATCTTATTTACTGCATTATTCATTATATACTGAATCTTTTTTATTTCCTCTAGGTCCTTGTTAAACCTTTCTTGCATCTTCTCAATCCTTGTTCCAGGCTATTTGTCTGTGATTCCATTTTGATTTCAAGATTTTGGATCATTTTCACAATCATTATTTGGAATTCTTTATCAGGGAGATTCCCTGTCTCTTCCTCTTTTGTTTGGTTTGCTGGGCATTTATCCTTTCCTTTATCTGCTGGGTATTCCTCTGTCTCTTCATCCTGTTTATATTGCTGTGTTTGGGGTGGCCTTTATGTATTCTTGAAGTTTGTGGAGTTCTCTTTATTATGGAGTTTCCTCACTGTGGGTGGGGTTGTACAGGTGACTTGCCAAGGTTTCCTGGTTAGGGAAGCTTGTGTTAGTGTTCTGGTGGATGGAGCTGGATTTCTTCTCTCTGGAGTGCAATGAAGTGTCCAGTAATGAGTTATGAGATGTCAATGGGTTTGGAGTGACTTTGGGCAGCCTGTATATTGAAGCTCAGGGCTGTGTTCCTGTGTTGCTGGAGAATTTGCGTGGTATGTCTTGCTCTGGAACTAGTTGGCCCTTGGGTGGTGCTTGGTTTCAGTGTAGGTATGGAGGTGTTTGATGAGCTCCTGTCGATTAATGTTCCCTGGAGTCAGGAGTTCTCTGGTATTCTCAGGATTTGGACTTAAGCCTCCTGCTTCTGGTATTCAGTCTTAGTTTTACAGTAGCCTCAAGACTTCTCCACCTATACAGCACCATTGATAAAACATCTAGGTTAAAGATGAAAAGTTTCTCCACAGTGAGGGACACCTAGACAGATTCCCAGAGTTACATGGAAAAGAGAAGAGGGAGGTGGGAGTTAGAGGTGACTCAAATGAGATGAGGTGGAATCAAAAGAGGAGAGAGAAAGCTAGCCAGTAATCACTTCCTTATGTGTGCTCCACAGTCTGGACTGCTCAGAGATGTTCACAGAGTTTTACAGAGAAGAGAAGAGGAAGGAAGGAGACAGGGGTGGCCAGGAGGATAAAGGGGGAATCAAAAGGAGAGAGACAGATCCAGCCAGTAATCAATTCCCCAAGTGTTCTCCACTGTCTGGAACACACAAAGAGATTCACAGAGTTGGGTAGAGAAGAGAAGGGGGAGGGAGGAGATATAGGTGACCTGGTGGAGAAAAAGGAGAGTCCAAAGGGGAAGAGAGCAGTCAAGCCAGTAATCTCGCTCCCAAGTAAAAAGGGTACTGAAGATTGGGTTCTTAAAGCTACAAAATTGATAACAAATACCAAAAAGCAAAGATTAAAAATCTAGAGTAGAGGTTGGATTTTCAAAAACACAATATTAAAGTAAAGAAAAAAAAGTCACAAAAATTATAAAAAAACATATATATGAAGTTAGCTTTAAAAAATAGGGTCTCTCTCTCTTTTTTTTTTTTTTTTTTGCAAAGTAATGCTACTGCTAAGTCACTTCAGTCGTGTCTGACTCTGTGCAAGCCCATAGATGGCAGCCCACCAGGCTCCCCCATCCCTGGGATTCTCCAGGCAAGAACACTGGAGTGGGTTGCCATTTCCTTCTCCAATGCATGAAAGTGAAAAGTGAAAGTGAAGTCGCTCAGTCCTGTCCGACTCGTAGTGACCTCATGGACTGCAGCCTAGCAGACTCCTCCACCCATGGGATTTTCTAGGCAAGAGTACTGGACTGGGGTGCCATTGCCTTCTCTGAATAGTAGGTTATAAAAATGAAAATTAAAGGAGTAATAGAGGACTTAAAAATGTTTTTTAAAAAAATTTAAAAAATGATAGTAAAAATATATCTAGGACTTTCTCTGGTGTTGTTGTGGGCAGTGTGGGGTCAGTTCATTTTCAGATAGCTCCTTGTTCTGACTTACATTTCTCAAGATCTATAGGCCCCTTCCTATGTAGTCGGTACTAACTACACGGCTTTAATCTATTGCACCTGTCACTTCCAAGGTGGTTCTCTCTGTTTTAGCTTCTTCTGTTTGCTGGTCTCTTCAGTGTCTGATTTCCACCCTTACACAAGGGGGTGGTGGTGGACACATTGTTAGGTTCACTTGGTCAGTAGCACTGTGGGAAGGGAGGGACGCTGCAAACAAATAACACTGGCGTGTGCTGGCAGTGTCTCAGCCTCACTGGGCCTGCCCCCACTCACAGCGCATGTGTCCTCCCTGCCCACACTGCTCAGGCTGTAGGTTGTTCTGCTGGGAACTGTCCGAGGCTGGCCCTGGGCTGCATGCACCTCCCAGGTCTAAGCCATTCAGGTTCAGGCACTCTGATAGTCCTCAGATGCGCAGACTTGTTAGGCCTGCATTCTGTGCCCTTCCCAGGTCCAAGCAGCCAGGTGATGAGGTGTTTGGCGAGCGCAGACGCTGCGACTTATCGCCTTCCCCGTCCCTGCCATTCAGTTTTCTGGGTGTACAGCCAGCACACCTTCTCAGGCGGATATTGACTGTCCAGAATCCCAAGAAATCTTAGTTAGCAGTGAATCCTGCTTGCAGTTTGGTGGATAACGCCTCTCTGGGGCTACGATTGCCACCTTCCTGCTCTGGCTGCCTGTCACCAGAGGGGGATGGTCTGCAGCTGGCTACCTCTGTTCAATCCTTTGTTCTGTGCGCGGGCCTGACTGTGTCTTAGGTTAGGGCTTTTCACGTGGTAGCTATCTCACAGTCTGGTTTGCTAGCCCAAGTTAGTTCCCTCAGATGGCCCTCGGGGCATTCAGGCCCGGTCCTTACACTAAGCAACGCAGCCCGCGCCTCCCTGCCCAGCTCCTGCTTGCTAGTGGCAGGTGCAAGTGTCTGCGCTGCTTCTCCGCTGGGGGAGTTATTGCTGCACACATAATCTGTGGTTTTAATTATTTATTTACTTTTCCTCCCAATTATGTTGCCCTCTGTGGTTCCAAGGCTCACCACAGACTCAGCAGTGAGAATGTTTCCTGGTGTTTGGAAACTTCTCTCTTTTTAAGACTCCTTTCCTGGGACGGACCTCCATCCCTACCTCTTTTGTCTCTCTTTTTGTCTTTTATATTTTTTTCTACCTCTTTCTGAAGACAATGGGCTGCTTTTCTGGGTGCCTGGTGTCCTCTGCTGGCATTCAGAAGTTGTTTTGTGGAATTTACTCAGCGTTTAAATGTTCTTTTGATTTGTGGGGGAGAAAGTGGTCTCCCCATCCTATTCCTCCGCCATCTTAGGACCGCCTCCCGTCAGTGTTTTTAAATATTAGATATTATTATATTTTCATGTATATAACACACATAACTAATTCACACATGAAGTCAAATATTTTGTATATTTTGTTTGCCTTCAGTGTTTTTCTCTTTGGATTTTATTTTTATTGAAGTATAGTTGATTTACAAAGTTGTGTTACTTTCTAGTGTATAGCAAAGTGATTCAATTATATAGATTTATACTCATATACACACACCACGAGGTTGCAAAGAGTCAGACACAACTGACACTGTGTGCACGTGCACACACACAGACACACACACATATAACCACGATGGTGTGATCATTCACCTAGAGCCAGACATCCTGGAGTCCGAAGTCAAGTGGACCTTAGGAAGCACCACTACAAACAAAGCTAGTGGAGGTAATGGAATTCCAGCTGAGCTATTTCAAGTCCTAAAAGATGATGCTGTTAAGTGTTACACTCAGTATGCCAGCAAATTTGGAAAACTCAGCAGCAGCCACAGGACTGGAAAAGGTCAGTTTTCATTCCAATCCCAAGAAAGGCAATGTCAAAGAATGTACAAACTACCACAAAATTGCACTCCTCTCACATGCTAACAAAGTAATGCTCAAAATTCTCCAAGCTAGGGTTCAACGTGAATGGAGAACTTCCAGATATTCAAGCTGGATTTAAAAAGGCAGAGTAAGCAGAGATCAAATTGCCAACATCCGTTTGATTATCAAAAAAGCAAGAGAGTCCCAGAAACATCTACATCTGCTTTATTGACTATGCCAAAGCATATGAGTGTGTGGATCACAAGAAACTGTACGAAATTCTTCAAGAGATGGGAATACCAGATCAACTTATGTGCCTCCTGAGAAATCTGTATCCAGGTCAAGAAATAACAGTTAGAACCAGACATGGAACAGTGGATTGGTTCCAAATAGCAAAATGAATATGTCAAAACTGTATATTGTCACCCTGCTTATTGAACTTATATGCAGAGTACACCATGCTGGGCTGGATAAAGCACAAGATCAAATCAAGATTGCCAGGAGAAATATCAATGACTTAATAACCTCAGATATGCAGGTGGAACGACCCTTATCGCAGAAAGCAAAGAGGAACTTAAGAGCCTCTTGATGAAAGTGAAAGATGAGAGTGAAAACTGGCTTAAAACTCAACATTCAAAAAACTAAGATCATGGCATCTGGTCCCGTCATTTCATGGCAAGTAGATGGGGAAACACTGGAAATAGTGACAGACTTAAATTTCTTATGCTCCAAAACTACTGCAGATTGTTACTGCTGCCATGAAATTAAAAGACACATGATCCTTGGAAGAAAAGCTATGACCAACCTAGGCAGCATATTAAAAAGCAGAGATATTACTTTTCCAACAAAGGTCTGTCTAGTCAAAGCTACAGTTTTTCCAGTAGTCAGCTTTGGATGTGAGATTTGCACCATAAAGAAAGCTGAGCACCAAAGAATTGATGCTTTTGAATTGTGATATTGGAGAAGACTTGACTGAATCCCTTGACCGCACAGAGATCCAACCAATCCATCCTAAAGGAAATTGGTCCTGAATATCCATTGGAAGGACTGATGATGAAGCTGAAGCTCTAATACTTTGGCCACCTGATGCAAATAACTGAGTCATTGGAAAAGACCCTGATGATGGAAAAGACTGAAGGCAGGAGAAGGGGATGACAGAGGATGAGATCATTGGATGGCATCACCGACTCAGTGGACATGAGTTTAAGCAAGCTCTGGGAGTTAGTGATGGAAAGGGAAGCCTGGTGTGCTACAGCCATGGCTCATGGGGTCACAAACCCATGGGCAACCCATGGGCTCATGGGGTCACAAAGAGTTGGCATGACTGAGCGACTGAACTGAACATACATATATATATATATATATATATATATATGTGTGTGTGTGTGTATATATATATATATATATATAAACCTCCTTGTTTTTAACAATGCCACTTAACATTATCATTAAGATTCATAAATTGATATTTTCCCATTGCTATTCAAAATTTTATACTCATTTATAATTAATATTATTGCCAGTATTATAAGTACAAATAAACATAATATTTATAAATTCTTTTTTTTTTTTTTTGGATTGATGCTAGAAATAAATGAATTAGCATTAACAAAATGTTTTGCACTTTTTTGATTGACTCTCCTATTAGGTGGAGTTATATTTTAATACCAGAGAAGGCAATGGCACCCCACTCCAGTATTCTTGCCTGGAAAATTCCACGGATGGAGGAGCCTGGTAGGCTGCAGTCCATGGGGTCGCTAGGAGTCAGACAAGACTGAGGGACTTCACTTTCACTTTCCACTTTCATGCATTGGAGAAGGAAATGGCAACCCACTCCAGTGTTCTTGCCTGGAGAATCCCAGGGACAGGGGAGCCTGGTGGGCTGCCGTCTCTAGGGTCGCACTGAGTCGGACATGACTGAAGTGACTTAGCATAGCATAGCATATTTTAATATAGTCTATGCAGGTTGATTTTCCTTATTTTAACTAACACTGCTCATAAAGATAAAAATGAGTTTGATTTTAATTTCCTCTTTATTAACATTCTAGATTTATAAATTGGTACAAAATCTGCCCCTCCCTCCCAATATGGCAATATTGCCTAAGCACCGAGAAAAAACATGCAACCACACTTTACTAAAAATATTTGTACAAGCAAGTATCTCATGCAGAGAGACTAGCCACAGTGGTGGCAAGAAGAAAATTACATGTTGAAAGAAATGGAATAAGGCAGGAGATTATGACAGAGGAGATAACAAAGTTATATAAAGAGCAATGTGGAGTTCATAAAGAACTTTAAACATTGTACAATTAATAGAATTGTGTTGAAGAAGTAATAAAAGATAAAGAAGTGAGGAACAGAGAGAAGAGGTCACATTGTAAGCATACAAAGAATAAAAAAAGAACAATAACAGAAAATCTGTGTAAGCTTAGGCAGAGATCTACTCTAATTCTAATGTTATAGTTTGTGTTTCAAGTTTGCTGCCTATAAATATTAATTTATGTAGACAAAGCCAGGGAAAGCATATTGAAAATTGACAAAATCTGCCATGAGCCTAATTTTATTCACATAACATAATACAGATGCTCCAGGAAATTTTTCATTTACCTCTTTAAAGAGGAACTATTTTGGTCATCTCAAGTTATATCTTCCTTGCCCTCTCCTTAGTCTGACAATGTTTGCTCCTTATTGATGATTGGTAAATATCTTGGCTTCCCTTGGTGATTCAGATGGTAAAGAGTCTGCTTGCAATGCAGGAGCCCTGGGTTCAATCCCTGCATTGGGAACATCCCCCAAAGAAGGGAACAACTACCCACTTTAGTATTCTTGCTGGAGAATCCTGTGGACAGAGGAGCCTGATGGAAGGCCTATGGTGTTTGCAAAGAGTTGGACACAACTGAGTAATTAAGCACACAAATAATTTACCCCTGGTTTCTCTCATTGTGTTCCTCTGTACTGAGAAAACCACCCCCAACCTTCCTCCAGTGAACTTTAAAAATAATTCACAGTAATCTATGCTACATGCCATTTGACTGAATATAGCAGAGTAAATGGCTACAGAATATTTAAGTCTGCCAAGATGTCAAAGGCATTGATTTGTACATTAAAAAGTGCATAGTGAAAGTGAAAGTTGTGGCCAAGTCTGTGACCCTATGGATTGTAGCCTACCAGGCCCCTCTGACCATGGAATTTCCCAGGTCAGAATACTGGAGTGGGAAGCCTATGCCTTCTCCAGGGGATCTTTTTGACTCAGGAATCGAACTGGGTTTTCTAGCATTGCAGGTGGATTCTTTACCAGCCAAGTTATCAGGGAAGCCCTCAAAACAACGTGAAAGTTGCTCAGTCTTGTCGGACTTTTAGCAACCCTATGGACTGTAGCCTGCCAAGGCTCCTCTATCCACAGAATTCTCCAGGCAAGAATACTGGAGTGGGTAGCCGTTCCCTTCTTTAGGGGATCTTCCTAACCCAGGGATCGAACCCAGGTCTCCAGCATTGCAGCCGGATTCTTTACCGTCTGAGCTACCAGGGAGGCCCAAGTGCATATACCTAAATTAAGAAGGAAAATGCAATAGATAATTCTCTTTTGCTTCAAAGCAGAATGAGAGGAAATAGAATGGTAAAAAACATTAAAAATGTGAAATCAAAGCCCAAATTCTATTAAAAGTATTGCTTTCCAAAATATGTTCATTTATGCAAAATAGATTTTAGTTGTTGAATGGTAGTGGGGGGTGTTAAGTCACTTCAGTTGTGTCAAACTCTTTGCAACTCCAGGCTTCTCTGTCCTTGGGATTCTCTAGGCAAGAATACTAAAGTGGGTTGCCATTTCCTGCTCCAGGGGAATCTTCCCAACCCGGAGATGAAACCTGTGTCTCTTACATCTCCTGCACTGGCATTGTTAACATTTCACATGTTAGCAAGTTAATGCTCAAAATCTCTCAAGCTAGATTTCAACAGTGTGTAAACTGAGAACTTCCAGATATACAAGCTAGATTTAGAAAAGGCAAAGGAACCAGAGATCAACTTGCCAACATCCATTGGATCATAGAAAAAGCAAAAACAAAACAAACAAACAAAAAACTTCTGCTCAATTCACTACGTTAAAGCGTTTGGCAACAAACTGTGGAAAATTCTTCAAGAGATGGGAATATCAGATCATCTTACCTGCCTCTTGAGAAACTTGTATGCATGACAAGAAGCAACAGTTAGAAATGGAAATGGAACAATGGACTGGTTCCAAACTGGGAAAGGAATACGTTAAGGTTGTATCTTGTCACCTTGCTTATTTAACTTATATGCAGAGTACATCATGCAAAATGGCAGGCTGGATGAAGCATAAGCTGGAATAAAGATTGCCAGGAGAAATACCAATAACCTCAGATATGCAGATGGAACCACTCTTATGGCAGAAAGCAAAGAGGAACCAAAGAGCCTCTTGATGAGAGTAAAAGAGGAGAGTGAAAAAGCTGGCTTAAAACTCAACATTCAAAAAACAAAGATCTTGGCATCTGGTCCCATCATTTTGTGCCAAATAGATTGGATAACAATGGAAGCTGTGAGAGACTTTATTTTCTTGGGCTCCAAAATCACTGGTGAGAGTGACTGCATCCATGAAATAAAAGACACTTGCTCCTTGGAAGAAAAGTTATGAAAAATCTAGACACATTATTAAAAACAGAGACAATACTTTGATGACAAAGGTCTATGTAGTCAAAACTATGGTTTTTCCAGTAGTTATATATGGATGACTTGTGAGAGTTGGACTATAAAGAAAGCTGAGCACCAAAGAATTAATGTTTTCAAACTGTGGTGTTGGAGAAGACTCTTTAGAGTCCCTTGGACTGCAAGGAGATCAAACCAGTCAATCCTAAAGGAAATCAGTCCTGAATATTCACTGGAAGGACTGATGCTGAAGCTCTAGTATTTTGGCCACCTGATGCCAAGAGCTGAGTCATTGGAAAAAATCCTGATTCTGGGAAAGACTGAAGGCAGGAGGAGAACGAGAAGACAGCGGATGAGATGTTTGGATGGCACCACTGACTCAGTGGATATGCGATTGAGCAAATTCTTCAGATGGTGAAGGAAAGGGAATCCCAGTGTGCTGCAGTCCATAGGGTCTCAAAGAGTGGGACACGACTGAGAAACTGAACAACAACAATAAATTGTTTAAATCTATTCTATAAATAATCACTATACAATTCTGTAAAGTAAACCAATATACTCAATTGTTTAACAAGCTATATTGTAATAAATAACACTGGGTTGAATTCTGAGCAAGTTTGATTTCTTATATACTTCAAACAGGGTGTAAATGCTGCATGTTACACAGTTATTTCATGTTTTTTCTTTTAATTGAATTATGAATTATTAAGTAAATTTAAATTATGTGTATCACAAACCTAATGTAATTTTACCCATAAGTTATGTGAAAACATACTTTACTGAACTGGTGCTATGGAACAAATTATAGAGAAATAATATTCATAAAATTCATGTTTCAGTGAAACTAACTGTGCAGCCCAGTATATTCTCCAGCCCCACCTCATTTCTCTACACACATTTACAGTCAAACTCCTCAAAAGAGATCACTTCAGTGCTTTCTTCTCTTTCTTTGGTCAGCTAATTTCCTTCAGACTTTTACTCCTACTCCTTTACTGATTTTTTTTTTTAAGATCACCAATGCCTTCCACACTGTGAAACCCACTTTTCTATTTTTCATATTACTTGACTGATTGGCAGTTAGGACATAGTTGATTACTCTGCCTCTCCATGATAACTCAACCTTGATTGACTCCGTTTCAGCCTAAGTGGCCACTCCTTGGTGGTGGTGCTTAGTCACTCAACTGTGTCCAACTCTTTGCATGCCTATGGACTGTAGCATGCCAGGCTCTTCGGTCCATGGAATTTTCCAGGAAAGAATACTGGAGTGGGTTGCCATTCCTTACTCTAGGTGTTCTTCTCAACCCAGAGATCAAGCCCATGGCTCCTGCAGCTCTTGTGTCTTCTGCAGTGGCAGGTGGATTCTTTACAACTAGTGCCACCTGGAAAGCCCAACAGGCACTTTATTCCTTTCATCTTACTGATTGGTGACAGTGAAGCATCCAATACCTGCCCATAAATCCCTTTCTCCTTGCAATTCCTTGATGATCTCTTCAAGTCTTATAGCTTTAAGTTTATTTATATCTCTGGCTCAGGTCTTTATTTGTTGCCTACTTAGCATGTCCATGTAGATAGCTATCAGACATCTCAATCTTAATCAATCCTAAAATTTTCTCCTAATTCACATCCTCACAACCAATTTCCACCTAACAGGGGTCTTCCCAGGTGGTTCAGTGGTAAAAATCTGCCTGCTAATACAGGAGACCCATGTTCGATCCCTGGATTGGGAAAATCCCATGGAGAAGAAAATGACAGTCCACTCCAGTATTCTTGCCTGGGAAATCCCATGGACAGAGGAATCTAGCAGGCTACTGTCCATAGGATCGCAAAAGAGTCAGACACTGAACAACTAAGCAACAACATCGGCCACTCCAACTATCTAGGTGCTTGTGTCACAAAAACCTCTCTTTTGTATCCCACATACTACCCATTAAGAATCTTGCTGGCTTTACATGAAAGTATTTCAGGTTTTAAAGATTATATGTTAACAATCTACAGAATTGGTACTGTGAATCCAAAGTACCACCGTGTCTTTCTTGGGGTTACTGTGAAAGCCACACAGCCAACTTCTGGCTTCTACTCTCAAGGTTTGCCCCTAAATCAACTTGCATCACAGCAACTAGGATGATCCTGCAGACACATAAGTAAAGGCAGGTCATTTCCCTTCAAAAAGCATCCCATCTTGTGTCATTTAACATTGCAAGCCTCAGTTCTTACTTCCACAATTTCTATTATAATTTGCTGCATCTATTATCATACAACATACTATATAATTTACTTATTTCCTTCCTATATTGCCTATATCCAAAATAGTAACTAAGTCCTATGAGTACTGGTTTTTTTTCTTTTCAGACTAATCCTGTCCTGTGATCACATCGACGACAGGTTTTATTTGTTAGATGAATTAATTAATACAAATCATTAAAGAACATACAAACACCATTTGTCCATGTCCAGCAGAGGTTGCAGTCTAACAAGGAAGACATTCTTGACATGTCCCCATTGAACCTTAGATGGCAGATATAAATATTTAGAACAATAAGTGGATAATAGTAAGTGCTATGTGTTTGCTATGAGTATTATTATTCTCTATCAGTAATATCATCATAATCATTATCATAACTATTAGTAAATATGAGTATGTATTAAATGAGTCATTTTCTGTATCACAATAACCCTGAAACAAAGCAGTTTTGGGTATTATCATTTTGTTGATGAACAAGATGAAACTTTGGGAATTTCAATAATTTGCTAAAGGAAACATCTAGTCTGATGCAAAGTTAATATGAAAATTTAGATCTGCCTGCCTCTAGCACTTGCACTTTTTCATTAAACTATAATTGATTTCCATTGTTTTGCTTCAAAAACAGTTTAATATACTAATAAAATACCGTACACTTTGTATACTCAATGCAGAATTTGAATTTGTATTAGTCTGTACAAAAAATGTTCTACTGTAAAACTGAAAAGTTGTACCCTGAAGGTAAAATTTAATCCAGCAAAATTCTTAAGTTATCCCCTGTCAAATGGAATATTAGTAGGCTGTCTGTAACAATATTTAGACAAAAAAAATTGGATAAAAATATGTCAGTCTCATTTGTAAATCTCAAGGGTGATTTGATTCAATTAATATTAAATATGAGTTAAAATAGGATAGGAAATATGGTTTGTTGAGGAACTCAGATTGTTTATGTACTATTTATTCCATTCACAAGTATTTACTGAATACCTGAAATACTTGAGTTGCATTCTAAATTTTGGAAGTAGGAGGACAACATTGAAGAGTTCCCATCTCATGGGAGGGACAGAAATGAAAGGGATTGAAAAGAAGAGGTGATTACATTGCATTTTGATACAGGCTATGATTAAAGTATGAATGCAATGCAATGAGATAATAGATTGCCTTCTCAGAAAGGGTGACCATGAGTTGAGCATTAAAAAAAAAAAAGAATAAAGAAAAAACTAAGTAGATGAAAGGGAATAACTCTTTTTTGAAATAATATGAAACTATTTGTTACATAAATATATAATGTTTGTAAAATATGAGACTCTGTTGAAAATATGCTCATCCTCAGAAGTGCAGACAAGAAGCTGAACTTCTGCAAATGTTTCTTTGATTTTAATAATTGCAAATGGGATGTAGGCACCCTAGTGAGTCATCACACCATTTTATCTCACATGAACATCTACTACATTTTACTCTGTGGTATAGTTGTATGATACTTCCTGCTGCTGCTGCTGCTGCTAAGTCGCTTCAGTCGTGTCCGACTCTGTGCGACCCCACAGACGGAAGCCCACCAGGCTCCCCGTCCCTGGGATTCTCCAAGCAAGAACACTGGAGTGGGTTGCCATTTCCCTCTCCAATGCATGAAAGTGAAAAGTGAAAGTGAAGTCGCTCAGTCGTTTCCAACTCTTAGCGACCCCATGGACTGCAGCCCACCAGGCTCCTCCATCCATGGGATTTTCCAGGCAAGAGTACTGGAGTGGGGTGCCACTGCCTTCTCCTTGATACTTCCTACTTTCTCCAATAGACTATAAGTTTGTTGAGGACAGATATCTGTTTCTTTTTTTTTCTAACTCCACTGTACTTATCAGAGTGTTTTAAACATAGAAGGAAGTAAAAAATTAGTGAACTCATAAATTAATGAAATGAACTTTGTTATTCAATGATAAAAGTAAAGTTATAATCAGAGTTTGGGGGATTAATTTAATTAACATTTACAGAAGAGTTATGTATTCAGCAAGTCCCACAAGGAGATATAAAAATGTCACATAATTGTATTTTTAAAGTATTATGTATGTCACAGTAAGACCATGGTCAGGTGGATCTTTCTGAATGAATTCCTCTGATTTCAGAAAATCTTTTTTGTAGCATCATTTAACCACTGACTGACAGAAAGTTAAACATTTGCTCTGCTTTTCAGCTTTCCTTATTTGAAAAAGAGTTAGTGTTTAAAGATAAGGATAAAAAGATTATTAGAATATTTTATGAAAGATTTTCAGTGCCTCTTTAGTAATATGTTTACATATCACTTCTGTCGGCTAAATATTTAAATAACAGGATTAATTTTTTTTTCACTTTTTTAGTTATAGTACATACAATAATAAAACTTGAAAGTATACTGTGGGTTGAATTGATTTTTTTTAAGTTGCCATATTGTCCTGAGAGAAGATCTACAATTCAAGGAGTAAGTGTCAAATCCTGGGGACAGGTGCCATAAAACAGGAATCAGCATCATCCTAGAAACTATTTGGGAAACCTGTATATGGAGAAATGGAATATGACATGTAAGAGAACATTTTAGATAATCCATTTTAGCAACTTACGTTTTCAATATTATAGTTTGAGATAACCTTACCGTGCGGCTTCCCAGGTATCCCAGTGGTAAAGAATCCTCCTGTCAATGCAAGAGACTTTGGAGATGTGTTTTTTCCCTGGGTTGGGCAGACATTCTAGGAGAGGAAATGCAACCCACTCAGTATTCTTGCCTGGGAAATCCCATAGACAGAGGAGCCTGGTGTGCTACAATTCATGGGGCTGCAGAGTCTCACCTGACTGAGCACACATGCGGCAGCAACCTTACTATACTGCTAGTTCTATGGTAAATTACTTGATTTTAGATTCCATTCAATATTTCCATTCTGCTAAGCTTAATAATTAATTTGCTTTTAATTTGACTTTAAAATATGGTCCCATTGTTCAGAATCATAAAGTTTTGCCCCCTAGACATATGAAATGCATTCTGTAGTTCTGAACCCTACATAAAGAATGATAAAGCAGTGGTTACCCTTCACTTCATTCATCTTGTTTATTCAAGATTGTAATCAATCTACACCACAAGTTGTGGCTAAAAAGAATTGCTTAAACATTTATATTTTGCAAACCTTCTCACAGAATCTTTATTACCTACATGCCCCAGTGCTGTGACTAAGCAAATGACATTCAGTAATACATCACAGTCTGTTGTGCTGAATCAAAAACATTTCTGATTCAGGGGTTCCAAGGCTTTTACATATGTGTTTGTATTTAAAGGCATGGGTTGAATGTATCCTTTTCATCATGTCTATGAGATTCTGTTCAACATTAAAGTCTAGTTAGTAATTTTATATTGGCCAATGTATTTTATAAGGCAGCAGTTCTTATTTGTTTTTAATTAAGGCAAGTCAAAAACTTTGTTATCCCAGGTCTTTCTGTGCCAGGTGTTATATGAAAGAATATAAAACAAAATGAAAGATGACTATTTAATTGTACATAATTTTAGCAAACATAGCTAACTGTATTTTGACTTACAACTGATGTTCTTGTGCTTTTTATAAAGCTATTTAAATTTGTATTGTCTATTATTTATTTTGAGTATATATATTCATGATTCTAAACAAATAATTGAAAAATTCAGTCTTACATGGCAGAGTGCCAGTTTGTGTATAACACAGTCAAATCTAGTGATTCTCCCTTTAAAGTACTTGTTGTGCTTGGTGTTTGTGTGTTTACGTGTGTGTGTGTGTGTATGTGTGCACATATAGTGCTACATATTGATTTTTCCTTTAAACAGATTCATGACCTCATCCAAGTCACTTAGTCATTTAATCCACATAGGCATCAGTTGTCTTATTCATCAAGCAGAAAAGTTAGAAACTGACTGCTCAAATCTTCTATAACTTTTTAATAAATAATAAATTCTATAATTGCATTATTCTACCAGTCTATGTTGATTCTCATGGGTTCTTTTTTTGTTTGTTTGTTTTTAGGGATAAACTAGTCTTCAACATTTCATTTTATGGTTTTTCATGAGGACTATTAAATGAAGACCTTTTAAGTATTAAAAATATTTCATGAAAGATAAAATTAGTTTATAAGGGTCTGGATGAAAATTTCTTTACTGAAAAACTAGCTCATCACAGTTAAATAGTTAATAGAGGTTTAGAAAGTGTTCCTTTTATTATGTCAAAGTGCACTTATATGAATTATCAATGTCAAGAGAGGCATCATGGCTAGTCACACAAGTTTGTGAATAATTACTTTGATTGAGGTTTCCTTATGTGTTACATAGTTTTAAGTTAAAAAATAAAGCTGGAGAATATTTGGAAGCATGACCTAAAACCTGATTGTAAAAAATCTTTATCAGATACAATGCAATCTTACAAATATGATTGATTTTTCCTGAAACTAATTCTATTAATTTATATTAAAGTGAATGTATAAAACAGACTATCAGTTCTTAAATTTTAATATGTCCACGAGAATGTTATGGGCCTAAGGAAATCTAGACATTAATCCAGATATTTCATTTTCCAGATAGTGGAAAAATGAAGGAAAATGGATAGAAGTAGATCTCCATGGTCTCTTAGCTAAACGGTAGTGCAGTTGATACTAGACATTTTTGTCCCAGTTCAATGATCTTTCTAGCATAACAGACTGCTTCACTTTCAATGCAAATAGGTTCCAGTGGATTAATTTTAAATGAGTACTTGCCTTACAGATGGCAAGTAAAAGGCCTGGGATGTCAGAATAAGGTTAGGAAATAGGTAAACAGAACAAGACCGAAAAGTTTTTTTCCCATAAAAATAAATGAGCTGCTTGCCTGGTTCCTGTGAGAAGATCTAAAGGATTAACCTTTTTATTCCAATGTAACCAAAAACATCAAATAAAGAAAAACCTATCAACCAAAGAAAGGTTTACTCTTGGTGTATTTGGACTGCATTATGTAGGGGACTGTTAAAAGCATCTATAGTAAAATTTTTAATGTCATGTATAATCACAACCTAATTTACTTGTCTCAGAAATACAATTCAATAAATGAAGTAAATACATCACCATGCCTATTTGCTGGAACTCAGGGAAAATTACTTTATTTGATTTTATCTGTTATAACCTTGCATATAAATACACACAAGTACACAAATGTGAGTTTTAATCTCAAATTAAATTATAGAAATTCATGTTGAACAATAGATTTAGGCCTGCTGTTCAGGTTAACAATTTAGAACATAAAATGAAAATGCAAAATAAATAATAAAAGAATATAGAATAATGCTATAATAAATTAAATATAGGATGAATGACTAATTTTACTATATCATTTGAAAGTGCACTTGATATTAGGTGCTCTGAAATTTTATGATTTCATAAAAGCATAAAACCTCAGACTATTGATTCATTGATAACTTTATATAAGCAAATCATAATTTTATCTAAATATGTTCAATTTGTTAATTGCACTTTAGGATTTTTTTAGAGTGCCGTGCAATAGTAAATAATTAATTGAAACACCATGTCTGGAAAAAAGTGTGAAGAGTATGAATTTCAAATTCATATAGAGCTGGATTAGAATTCAGGTATATTTCTTAAACAAATTTCCTAATCTCCTTAATTCCTGCTTAAATATCATTAACTGGAATAGTTTTGAAAATTAGATGACAGATAAAAAGATAGGCTACTTTAGTTTTTTTAAAATAAACTCTAGACTCTCAACATTTTGTCTGGCTATAAATCTTAACGTGTAAAGAGAGCAGATAATTAAATATTCAATTGAATATTGAAGTCTAGCATTCTATAAAAAGTTCTTAAGAGTAAATATTTGCATATTTTTTTACATTTAAAGTGGGGCTTCCCTGGTGGCTCAGGTGATAAAGAATCTGCCTGCAATGCAAGAGACCTGAGTTCAATCCCTGGGTCAGAAAAATACCCTGGAGAAGAGAATGGCAATCCACTCCAGTATTCTTGCTTGGAAAATTCCATGGACAGAGGAGCCTGGCAGGCTGCTGTCCATGGAGTCACAAATAGTCGGACATAGCAGAGTGACTTTCACTCACTATACATCTAAAGAAAAACAGATTGTGGTCCTTTAATTTACATTTTCTTTGTCTAATGTATTCAACATAAAATGAACACTTAAAACTGAGACAATTAAAAAGTTCATGCTGTTTCAGTTGGAGAATTGTGACTGCTTCTATATTTTAAGAAATTTTAAAAATTGACAGATTTATGGAGATCCAGTTGGGCAAAAATGAAATCACACAATATGCAAATTATGATTGCACCAATACTTATCTCAGGAAAAGGACATATTTCAAAGATGTTTGATAATCATCTGTAATCTGCGTTTTTATAACTCCATTGAAAATATTCCGTTTATTCTAACCGGAAGTCAGAGTTCTGTCTCTGAAGACCCATCACATTTTCTTGTACATTTTCTGCATACCTCAATTACTCCCTTGTAAAATAGGGATACCAGACCCATCATATGGTCCCTTCCAGTCCATAAACTCATTGTCTTTTTCCTTTTGAAAAATCTGAGTCCCTAGCACAGCAACTTTCACAGTGCTTGCTCTTAATAATTTTTTTGGATAGCGAATGAATGAATTACCAGTTTTCTGTTTGCTATTCTGTGCACAATGCTGGTGTCTTTAAAATGACATTTTATTTAAATTACTACCCAACAATGTCATTCTAAAAATCTTTAAATCCATTTTGTATTTAGGAACACATTAACAGTGGTCAATAATTTAGCTATTAATGTGAAGTGTCATTTCACCAGGGATCCATCCTGTGAAATGGATGATATGGAAGCATTTATTTAAAAGAGTTTTAAAGTACTTATGTGCAGTCCAAAGCACTCAATTTCTAAGCTAAATGCTTCACTAGTTCACTCTGCCGCAAGTCTAGATGACTTTGGCTTTAAATTAGAGAGCAATGCTTCCTTACATTCCAACTTGAAATATCTATAATACACCACACTTTCTCATGTGATTTTGTGGTTCAAATAACACTTTTCCTAGCATGTAGCTGTTTTAAAAGCTCTCAGAGTATTACTTTGTTTGATTCTTAGAACAGCACTAGTATCGTTTAACAGGATTTTTAAAGTCCATTTTACAGATTAAATATCCAAGAATTTCAGCTTCTTTGCCCAAGTTTTCAACTGCTAGCTGAGTGGCAGAGTGAGAATTGGCAGGCAAGACTAACAGTATCATGTCAAGTGCTTTTGCCCTGCTATGCTCTTTTCTTAAACATGATATAAAAATGTCATTACTAGAACAACAGCAGCAATAATGGATATTTAAAGATAAGGTAGAAAGAGAACAATTTGGATTAAGGAAAGCTTACTGATATCCACAAAATCTATAACATCACTTGCCTTTTTATTCTGTTTTTGTTCATTTGCTTTTGTTTTCATCTTGCTAGTAATTTGTTGCATGTTTTCTAATGTATTCAACATGTACCAGTGTTGTTGAAGGCAAATGATACATGGCAAAACCAATACAATATTGTAAAGTTAAAAAATAAAATAAAATAGAATAATAAAAAAAGAGAAACAAAATAGTTGTACCAAGCTATCAGTCTGTTCTTTGAAAGATCTTTTAAAAAATTCTCTTTCTTTAAGCCTCTGTAGATATTCTTCCCTGATTAATCCCAAGAAATAATCCACAGTCATAATGTCAGGGGCAATTCCAGTTTCAGAAGTTGTCTTGTTGCAGAAGATATGATGTACTGCCCATTGTTCTATTTTTTAAACGGTGACCATTTTGGGAAAGTAATAACATTTTTATCAAAAATTTGCCTAAAAGTTATGAGAGTATAATTTTATGAAAAGGAAGAATCACACTTATATACACACACAAACATGCAGACATACACACACACACACACACTCACATTTTGGTTAGAAGAGTCATTTGTAAACAAATGAATTTCCTAACCAAAATAGTATTTTACAATATAAAGTGTCCAGTGTTTCACGGTTGTAAAACTGTCAATATCAGTATTAAAAAACAAAACAAAACAAAACACCCAGTTAACCTTTACTTCTTTGGGCTTCCCTGATAGTTCAGTTGGTAAAGAACACACCTGCAATTCAGGAAACTCCTGCTTGATTCCTGACTCAGGAAGATCTGCTGAAGAAGGGACAGGCTACCCACTCCATTATTCTTGGCTTCCCTTGTGGCTCAGCTGGTAAAGAACCTGCCTGCAATGTGAGAGACCTGGGTTTGATCCCTGGGTTGGAAAGCTCCCCAAGAGAAGTAAAAGGCTACCCACTCCATATATTTCACAGGTTGCAAAACTGTCAGTATTTAAGAAACAAAACAAAACAAAACATAAAGTTAACCTGTACTTCTTTATTATAAAATGACTTCATTAGTATATATAAGTAGGTAATTAAATACATAAATCGTTTCATTTAATTTTTTCTTGTGTACTTTTTTCCTAATATGCAGTGATGAAATAAATACATGTAGTAAAAATAATATTTCTTTAAGAATAATTCCACAATCCTTTTAACTCCTTTAACATGAATTTCATAAATTAATATTATTTTTGTGTCTGTTTGCCTTCAGTATATTTAAAGTACTTATATTAGTATGATTTTAGCTGTTATATTCTACTTTCAGTTCAGTTCAGTCGCTCAGTCGTGTCCGACTCTTTGCGAATCGGACATGAATCGCAGCTGCCATGAATTGCAGCTCGCCAGGCCTCCCTGGCGTCCATAACCAACTCCTGGAGTTTACTCAAATTCATGTCCATCGAGTCAGTGATGCCATCCAGCCATCTCATCCTCTGTCGTCCCCTTCTCCTCATGCCCCCAATCCCTCCCAACATCAGGGTCTTAAATGATAGTAAATATATACTATGGAAAATGATTATATATGAATCAAAATAATATAAAACATTTATTTTTTTGTCTTCACTTACGTAAAAATTTTCTTTAATGTACAACTTTAAAAGTTATAAGAAGGTGTATGAAGGAATTTTATTTAAAATATACTGATCTCAAATGATAGAACAATACTGTAATATATGAAAGGAAATAGTCACAGCTTCTCCACAGACTGAATACTCTGAAAGTTTGATTATTGATCTTTCATCCATTTCACTATAATATTACAGGTAGAAACAGCCATAAACATTAAAACTAAAAATGACAATATTTCATATGGTAAAAAATGTTACATGTAGTTGGCAATATTATACCTTAATAAAAGTAAAGTTTATTAAGTGTAAATGAGTATCTGAATTAAACCAAGCTTGAAGTTGCAATTTTTCAAAATACAGGAAAAATAATTAACACTTTTAGTAGCCAGAGTCCCACTAAGAAAATAGATATCAAACTGAAAGAGTGCTGAGGGAATGAAGGAGTTAATGATCAAAGAACTGAAAAAAATACAAAATCATTACCACTCTTAGGTCTGAAGGCAAAAAAAACAATGTTTGAAATGGAAACCAGATATGAATCAAAGTGTCCAATTGGTGTCAAAAGACTGGAGTTAAATTATTCACTACATCAAAATGATAGTGTCAAAATTCTTTACACAAAATAAAGATTCACATTCAATTTTCTTATTAAAAATTCAGCCAATAATGTTTACCCATTAATTCAACAAATATTTGTCAAGCACCTACTATAAACCAATCTGAAGTGCTTAAACATTGGGTACAAGAATCATTGTTCTTGCATTTAGGGAACTTATAGTTGAGTAGGGAATATTAGTTATTAAACAAGTATTAGCATATATAAACATATGCATAGATCATGATATATACGGCAAAAAACAATGGTGCAATGTAAGTTATTTCTTCCTAAGATGTTTGATTGTCTCAAAGCTGCCATAGCTTTTGATAGTGATTTGGTTGGTGTAAGCCTTTGCTGATTTCTTGATCCATATTCATAATCAAAGCAACTTCCCTGTACTGACAAGCTCTGCTGTTGTCAGCACGGTTGTAGTCTAAATTGTATCCTGAATAAGTTAATGGATTTTAATAAATGCTTTTCCCAATATAGTTTCCATGAAGATAATCTACATCATTAATTTAGTTTAAAAATTTAAACCACAATAAAGCATAAATGTATAAGATTTGAAATTCTCTTTGAATTCAAAAGTAAGGGATATTTGGGGAACTATTTTAAGTAACTCAGTACATGTTGCTAATTACAGTAATTATTATTTTGTCACATTTATTACCTTCATCTTTCATAGCATGAGTAATTAAGTGGCAAAAACAGGTTTTATATTGTGATCAAACACTATTCTGTTACATCTACCCTACTGATGTCTTCAAAGAAAGTGCTGTCACAGTTTTACCAGTAAAGAACTTGTAAGTTGTTAAGTAGAAAAATATCTCAGTTTAAAGAACATAAGCCTGAGGCCTAGATGGACTTGATAGCTTGGGTAAAGATATTCAAAGAAAGACTTGCAACAGAAACCAATTTAACAGAATTCTTACTGTCAGTGACATATGAATGCTCATTTTTAGTATGTTCATTATAACTCTTACTTAATATCATAGGATCCTGTAGATGCAACTGGAAGCTTCACAAAGGTCTTCTCAGTAGAAGGGGTATTCTATTAATGATTGAGTTCTTTTAGTGCTGGACAGCAGCCAGTAGAAACGCAAAGCCCATGAGTCTCAAACAATTATATGACTGGCTTCCACATGGAAATCAAATAAAAGATACTGGTCAATCTGTAGGGAAATTTTGCCTCATGATATCAAAGACAGAGTAGATAAAGTGTCCAAAATAACCCAACCAAGACCAATATCATTTAAAAGTATGTGAAACGAAAAGTAATGACTACCACAGACAAAAATTTAAAAACGACATTAAATGACCTTCTTTCCATGCTCCATAGTGCAGAAAATTGCATCTTTACCTAACTATTTTCGTCCCATAAAGAGATCAGAAGCTGTTTTCAAAGGAGTGTTTTGGATCTGCCTGTCAGTGCATCCAAAACACACCTCTGCTGATTTTCTGATTATAAGCATTTTATAACAAAAAGTCAGCAATGTTTAGTATCAGCAGACACCATTTTGAACCATTCATTATATAGTCAGCCTAAGCCTGGTTGAGACAAATGATACTTGAGATTGATAGTCTATTTGGCAGCCATTCTTAGACAGTGTCTGAGCTCTGGCCCTATACCTACTTGAGTCACTATAAAATTAGATTTCTAGACCACACAATACAATATAGACAGTATCATGTAACAGTTAGCGACTAGGTTTCATATGTGAGTAGAGATAACTGTATAAAAATTATTCATGAGTCTTTTGTATATCTATTTAAGACGTAGCACAAAATATCAATCTGTTTTCCTTATCTGAGTATCCATTTAATTATAACAGTACAATAATTATAAGATAATCATTTCTAATTATGTTTTCCTTTTTTCCTGAAATTCCAGGATGCACCAATATAATTTTGTGCTCAACCTTCTAGATTTTCTCCCTGCTTCTTGTACTTTAAGATTTTCATTGTTTGGATGACTTTATTAGGAATAGCTGAAAATCCATTTTGACAGGGTATATATGAAAAATGAGTAAACTGATATAAAATTTAAATTTATTCACATGGCTAATATCAATAATAATGAACATAACATTATGTTTTTACCGAAAGTTAGCAACAACAAAAATGTGTTTATGGTGTTGTTATTTTACTTTGTTATTTTAATACAGGGTACATTTTCAAAGGGCAAAATTATTATATACTTCTTTTGAATTTTTATCGATGAGAATATTTTAACTCATTACTCAAATATAAAATTTACTTTGATTTTTAAAATCAGTTTCATCATGATACTGTCTATGAAACCCAAGAAATATTCAAATTGAAAGGCTAGCCTTATTCAGACACAGGACAAAGTTGACATACACAAAGCAGTAAGTATACAAATTTAAATTCAAAACTGCCAGATTATTTACTGAAAAATTACAAGTTTTCCTCACAAGATCACATTGGTTTTAGAGCTTCCTTTCTATAATGCAGGTTTCAAACTGTCAAACTATTTAATGGCAAACATAGATTTTCCACTTTTAAAACAGCTGATACTGTAGTGTAGAGGCAAATTAGGGCAATTTATTTCTACACAACTTTGAGCAATTTTTATTTTCAGACATATGCCAATTAAAATGTACTGCTGAAAATAAAGTGTTTTTCTGACATTATTTATAGCCCTCCTCAAATCTGTTATCAGATTCTTTAAAAGAAAAGATTTATCATAAATCTCATATTTTAACATTTGAATATTAGTGTGAAAGGAAGAATTAAAACATTAGTTAGTATGCCTTACTTTCTGTTTTTCACTTTCTTTCGTTTAACATTAGGTCTCAGCAGACATAGAGAATAGACTTATGGGCGTGGGGAGAGGAACGGAGAGGGTGGGATGTATGGAAAGAATAATATGGAAATTTCATTACCATATGTAAAAGAGATAGCTAACGTGCATTTGCTGTATGGCTCAGAAAACTCACACAAGGGCTCTGTATCAACCTAGAGGGATGGTGTGGGAAGGGAGATGGGAGGGAGTTTCAAAAGGGAGGAGGTATATGTATTCCTATGGCTGATTCATGTTTGAGGTTTGACAAAAAACAGCAAAATTTTGTAAAGCAATTATCCTTCAATAAATTAATAAAAAAATGAGCATCAAATGATCATGATTTTTACAGACAATTTACAGTATATACAAAACATATCAACCATTATCTTATTTCTTAAACACTTAAAAAAAGTAGTTGAGGACTCAGTTACAAATATTATAAATCGAAGTCTAATGCAAATAGCTTTTCTATTTACTAGTGAATACTATTGGAGCTTCTCTCGTAGCTCAGTAGGTAAAGAATCAACCTGCAATGCAGGAGACCTGGGTTTGATTCCTGGGTTGGGAGGATCCTCTGGAGAAGGAAATGGCAGCCCACTCCAGTATTCTTGCCTGGAGAATCTCTTGAAAAGAGGAGCCTGGCAGGCTGCAGTCCCTGGGGTCGCAAGAGTCAGATACCAACTTAGTGACTAAACCACCATTGGATTACAGGGGGTTCCCCAGTGGCTCAGCAGTAAAGAATCCGCCTGCAATGTGGGAGCTGCAGGAGACATGGGTTCAGTGGATTTGATCCCTGAGTGGGTTCAATCCCTGGGTGGGAAAGAGATCCCCTAGAAGAGAGCATGACAACCCACTCCATTTTTCTTGGGAAATTCCATGGACAGAGAAGCCTGTCGGGCTACAAAGCATAATAAAATCAAAAGATTTGTTTTAAATGTATTTTCATTTTATGGAAAATATTTCAAATTTTTAATTTAGGCTATATAATTTGAATTGATTTTGAATCTATTTTGAGGGGATCTCCAAATCAGAATTCTTTGTGGCATTCAAAGATTCCCAAAATACAACCTTCAAGTACTTTTGCACTTTCACTTCCCTTGGTTCTCTTTATGTTTTTGAAGTTTAAGGAGAAGTGGGCTACTATTTTACACAGAATAACTTTATCATCTCTTTCATCAAAAACTCTTTCTTTACTTTTCTCCTTCTGAAATTCAATCCCTCCTTCAAGGTCGATCTCAGTTGTCTCTTCAAGTATATTCCTCCTTACATGATGTAAACACTTGTTCTTTAAAAATGCTTTTAGCTTATCTGGTGTCATTTATTTTCTACATGTATCTTGTGGTTGCTCACACTGTATCCTGTCTCTCCTACTAAAAAACATTGGTTCTTGACAGGGACTGAATCTTGTCTACTCATTGTTCCCTGGAAATGCCTAGCTTGATGCCGTGCACATAACAGGGACTCCACAAATATATGCATTTACTATTTTATGTTATACCACTCCTTTGCTTGTAGTAAGGACATCTTTGCATAATGAAAAGTCCTGGTACAAAAACAACAATAAGCCTGGGCTCAATTGGCAACCCATTGGTCTAAAAGCTTTATTCATTCATTCAACAAATATGTATTGATCTCCTGTGGTTATCTGTGTACTACCTGAGTTGGAAGGCAGAGAATTAGAAAAGGTCATATCGACTTGCATTTTGCCATTCTTCTCCAGAATGTATTAGGTTGGTTAAAATATTTGTTCAGGTTTTTCATAACATCTTATGGGAAAACCTGATTGAACTTTGTGGCAAACCCCATAGGTAAAAGATCAATTTGATTTCTCCTCTCAATGCCTTTTTGCTTCCACTCTGAGACTAAAAAAGTGATTTTAAATGTGTGTTCCCACTTTCACTTAAGAGTTATTGAAAGGAAAAAGAATTGAGAGCTAAACGGGGGAGTAAGCTCTGTGACTCTACCTTCTTCCTCTTTAACCAGGACATTCTTTCTTTTTTTACTATTAGCATTCTGGGGAAGAAAAGGGAAAAAAAAATGCAGCTGAAAACCAAGATGGAAAGAAACCGTTCTAAGAAAGAAGGCAATCTCAGATATGTGAATTATACTGCATTATTTTATTGCATTGATTTTGTGATTAATCACTGTCAGTATTCAAAATGGAACTTTTTTGCAATGTTACAATTTAAAGAAAATTGTATCATTTAAGTTATTGAAAATTGGGCATAATTATAGAAGGTATAGCTCAGTTGGTAAAGAATATGCCTGGAGGGCAGGAGACCCGAGTTAGATTCCTGGGTCAGGAAGATCCTCTGGAGAAGGAAATGGCAACCCATTCCAGTATCTTTGCCTGGAAAATCCCAGGGCCAGAGGAGACTGGTGGGCTGCAGTCCATGGGGTCACAAAGAGTCAGGCATGACTGAATGACTAACATACATACTATATGATGTATAGTGTTCCTAGAGGCCAAATAATTTAGGATATATGCAGGGTTGAATTTCTTTATTAATAAAAAGGTAAACGAACACTCAGTTGTTTTCTGGCACAAGAATATTCAAGTAAAAGCTGCTTGGAGAATAGTGTTCCTGGTTGGTTCAGTAGCCTATCTCTTCTAAGATTCTCTGCATCTTCCTCTTTTGGGAGCAAGTTGGCCCCAAGCATCTTGACCTCTCAAGATTTTGTCAAAAATCCAAGAGGGAAAATATATTTTCTTCATATCTGTTTCCTTTCGACAGGGAACAAAAATATCCCAGAAGCTGTCAGCCCACCTTCCTCAGGTATGGGTTGATGGCCACACTCTTATTAATAAGAGAGAGTAGAAATTGTAGGGAGCATGTTGGCTTTTCAGCTTCTATCAAATGTGGTGAACCTGCCAGGAAAGAGAAGACAGAGAAATGACTGCTTAGCACTAAATAGCAATGGAGAAAAAACACTGAAGAGGATTGTTTAAAAATAAAACAAAAAAAGTCAGATTCTTATCTAGATTAAAGTACCCTAACTAGATGCTGAAATAAACTATATTTAAAGCAGTTATTTTGAATAAAACTGCATCGTTTTCATTTATGATTTCCTTTTCTTACAATATTAATATTGCAAGTGGTTAATTGCATTTCATTTGTTTTATTGCTGATTCATTTTCAGTTTATTCATATTCACTTACTACTTTGCCTTTTGAAGAAAGATTAAAAATAAGTCTGTTTGAACTCTGCATGCATTTTTGATCACTGGTGCCATTTATGTATAGTATGAATCAAGATGTGCTTGTATTTTTCCCTTCTTTGATGCTTGTTTTTATGTCCACCAAGCATGGCCTTTTGTTACTGTGTTGTTTCATCTTTTTATTTCTATTTTATATCTACCAGAGGAAAAAAAAAGATTAACATAGTTTAAATAGATTCACTTAACCAAAAGATAAATCATTTTTAGATTTTATGTGAGGAAACATTAGATACTATGGAAAATATTTTCATCTCTTTCTACCATATAGTAACATTTTAAGCTATAGTAAACCAGCTTATAAAATTACAGTCTGAGAACTTAGCATTTATATGTTTCCATTTAATGTTCATAGTATATTTTACACGTGTCAAAGTTCAGAATTGCTAATGAACTCAGTGGTGAACACTTCTTAAAACAGTGAAAACTTAGAGGTTCAGAAAGATTGCATTATCCATTTAATTTGTTTCCAAAATGCAAGGACCACTCTGAAGATAGAACTCATCTTTATAAAATATGCCAATTTTTCAGCTTACATAAATTAATAATTGATTTGCACTCAGACACACTTATTGATCTATAATTAAAAGACCTCCAAAAGCTATTTTTAAGCTGTCTTGCATTTCAAAATGTAGCTGAAGTTTTAGAATTCAGAGAAATCTTTCGTTTTTGAAGGAGATTTAAAAGGATGCAAGCATACACTCTAATCCATGTTTTCATATGGATGTCTTTAAATTTCTTTTGTAAGATTTGGTATTTTGCTTTATCATTATCATCTTTTTCACTTGAAAAGCTTCTTGATAATAGTACTTAGGAAGTTGGTAAAATTAAATATCAAATTTAACTACTGCATTTTGAATTTCTGTTAATGTAGTATATGAATATATAAAACCAACACCCTACTACCATCCCCATTCCCTTGAAAGGTAGATAAGGAAAATGTAAACTATAAAATAGTTATAATGTTTTTGGTGTTCTTTATTCACATTTGTGTTATATATTATCTTCAAGAAAAATGTGACCATCCTATAAGGAATTTTCTTCACAAAACTGGAAAGTTGATAGAGGACAGAGGGGAGCTCAGATTTGTGGGAAGTAAGGACGAAGCTGTGAAGCAGTTTTTGGAGAGGCAAAGCACTGAAGCACCCCTCTAGAGAAAAGTACTAAAGCAGAAAAAGAAACAGATTGTTCCTTATTGCAATGAATATGAGCTCTGTCCTCAATTGAGAAAAACATAGATCTGGGAATGGAGAGGCGAAAGGTTGTATTATTTTTGCCCGTGATTTCATTCTCAATTTATCTTGTTTTATTTTATTTGTTAATTAATAAACTTTATTTTTAAAGCAGTTTTAGATTCATAGCAAAATTGAGAAGAAAGTATAAGGTCCCTGTATACTCCCTATCCTCATTTATTTTCAGTTTTTATCAAAGAAGTACTTGCTCTTATTTTGGTATGAGAGGCCTGCACTTTAGAGTTTAAGCACAGCAGTTTAACACATAGACGGGCTTGCTCTCTCACCCAGTCAACCCAACAAATGGTAATATTACACTTTCTTAGATAATCTCTGTGAGATTTCAGACACAAGTCAGCAAGTTTAGCAAAGACAAGCAGAGATCATATTAAGAGGAAAGGTAGTGAAGAATATCTTAAAATAATTTGAAATTATTATCCTTTACACTGTTACTTTCTTTCCTACAACTTCCTATAACATACACTTTTATTGAGGTTTGTACTGAATTTTTTACTGATATTTTAGTTTGTTTAAAAAAAAAAGAAGTTTAGCTGCAATGAGTCTATGACTCTGAATACTCAGTCATATTATAACTCAACAGAAAAGAATTGTAATTTTCTATATTCAAATGTTTCTTGCTCCTGTTCTTTTACTTCCATCTCTAATTACCCCAAAATCCCATGTCAGGTTCTCCATGCCTTTGGGCTGGGTTTTACAATAATCTTTTATTTTTCAGTCTTGACCTGTTTTGATCCATTCTATTTAATACCATCAATGAATATTCCCAAATCATGAATTTTGCACAGCCAATTATCTACTTTGAAAGAAAGACAAAAAGAATAAAACTTTTCTGCCTATCTTCCTGTCCTCTATTTCTGGACATAAAATTTAATATTGATCAGACAAAAATAGAGGGCAGGAAGATAGGCCTATGTCAGATAAAATTAATTTAATGAATATATAGCATATTTAACAGCATGGAGTAGAAGAAAGTAATGACTATTGAGGGGTCTGGAGTTTCTACTGGTTCTGTAGAAATAAGCTGGAGAAAGGTGCTCTGATTCCACAGTACCGTGGCCCAGTTATTTAGATAGAAACATCAGCAGAACAGGCAGGAAGGGCAATTAATCAGGTTACTACTGCCTGATAAAATGATCCCTTAACATCACTCAATTCCCTTTGTTCTAATTCTGTGTTCTCAAGAGAAACATCAAATTTAAAATTTCATCTCCTCAGAGACTTTACCTACCCAAGAGGGTATGCCCTTGTAGATGACTTGTCCCAGTTGTCGAGCCCCAGAATGTCTCTCCAACATAATTTAAAACACTGCCATCCAATTTATGAATTAGCCTCATGTGGCTTTATCTTAAGTGACTTGCTTTCCTAAGACCAGAACACCTGTAGCAATTTGACAAATCCACATTGCTAATTCTACACCAAGACATGGCAATTCCATTAAACTATATTTCTTGAGGCACATCCTGAGAAAAGTAGCCTAAGTCACCCACAGATTAAAAAATTAAGTTATTAAGAAATTAAGTCAGTTTGACACACTTTTTTTTTAAGCTTCTGCTTAATTAATTCGGTGATGGTCTTTTTTGGAATCTGTGTTAGGCATTATTTCTTGCTGACTTCAGCAAAATTATTTATCCTGCTGCAAAAATTTGTCTAGGTTAGTTTTAATCATCCCAACACCTGGACACTAAAGATACAAAATACTAATATTATACATCAATACCTTTGGGAATACTTCAGAAAGATCCCATCAGTAAATTCCTATGTAAGAATAAAGTTCTCTGTTACTCTTAGTCTAAAATTGTATGTGCAATTTTAGAAAATAAAAATGTTAAAGCATTAACACTGAACTCCAAGGTCTTTGGTGTGCATTGTGTACTCTCGTTAACCAGACTCATATCATGTAAACTTTTGGTTTACATGATACAGTAATATGACCATATTTCTTTAAAACTGTCTCAGTGTTAACTGAGTGGATGTAGTTTAAGAGATATTTGTGTTAGAGAACTTGGTCAGAGTTTCATTTCTGACAAAGGATAATTATCCTGCCATGTGGTTCCTCAGTTTCCCCACCTGTTAAAGGAGAGTATAATACACTGTTTAGAGGATTAATTTATTTAACACATATAGAGTGCTTAGAACATTACACATAGCAAATTTAGTTTTTGTTATTATGTATTCTCAAATGATGGCTATTGCAGCAGATTGGGAAGTCAGAGATTTTTTGCTTCACTTCTTTATAACTTTGCCGAGACCTCAAGAGTTTTGCCAATTTCAGGGGTCTTCTGAATGTAAAAATTTTTCCTGGGGTTAGAGCATGCTAAAATATTTCCCCATTATTCTAACAGATTTTAAAAAGCAGATTCTCTCAAAATGGATCTTCTTCTATGCTTTCATTGTAAGGTGAGAGTGAGTATAACTTTATCTGGCTTGATTTGGTTGGTCTGAACAAATCTCTTCTCAGTCAGTCACCCAGCCAGTTCAGTCACTCAGTCATGTCCGACTCCTTGGGACCCAATGGAATGCAGCAGGCCAGGACTTCCTGTCCATCACCAACTCCCAGAGTATGCTCAAACTCATGTCCATTGCATTGGTAATGCCATCCAAACATCTCATCCTCTGTTGTCCCCTTCTCCTCCTTCCTTCAATCTTTCCCAGCATCAGGATCTTTTCCAATGAGTCACTTCTTCCCATCAAATGGCCAAAGTATTGGAGTTTCAGCTTCAACATCAGTCCTTCCAATGAACATTGAGGACTGATTTCCTTTGGGATGGACTGGTTGGATCTCCTTGCAGTCCAAGGGACTCTCAAGAGTCTTCTCCAACACCACAGTTCAAAAGCATCAGTTCTTCGGTGTTCAGCTTTCTTTAATCCAATTCTCACATCCATACATGACTACTGGAAAAACCATAGCTTTGACTAGACAGACCTTTGATGGCAAAGTAATGTCTCTGCTTTTTAATATGCTGCCTGCATTGGTAATGACTTTTCTTGCAAGGAGCAATGTCTTTTAATTTAATGGTGGCAGTCACCAACTGCAGTGATTTTGGAGCCCCCCAAAATAAAGTCTGTCACCATTTCCACTGTTTCCTCAACTTTTTGCCATGAAGTGTTGGGACTGGATGCCATAATATTAGTTTTCTGAATGTTGAGCTTTAAGCCAACTTTCTCAATCTCCTCCTTCATTTTCATCAAGAGGCTCTTTAGTTCTTTTTCACCTTCTGCCATAAAGGTGGTATCATCTGCATATCTGAGGTTATTGTTATTTCTCCCAGCAATCTTAATTCTAGCTTGTGCTTCATCCAGCCCAGCATTTCTCATAATGTACTCTGCATATAAGTTAAATAAGCAGGGTGACAATATACAGCCTTGACATTACAGATTTCTCATGAGACAGGTCAAGTTTTCTGGTATTCCCATCTCTTTAAGAATTTTCCATGTTTGGTTGTCATCCACACAGTCAAAGGCTTTGGCATAGTCAATAAAACAGAAGTAGATATTTTTCTGGAGCTCTCTTGCTTTTTCGATGATCCAACGGATATTGGCAATCTAATCTCTGGTTCCTTTTCTAAATCCAGTTTGGACATCTAAAAGTTCACAGTTCACATACTGTTGAAGCCTGGGTTGGAGAGTTTTGAGCATTATTTTGATAGCTCAGAGTGATGTGAGATGAGTGCAATTGTGCAGTAGTTTGAACGTTCTTTGGCGTTACTTTTCTTTGGGACTGGAATGAAAACTGACCTTTTCCAGTCCTGTGGCCACTGCTGAGTTTTCCAAATTCGCTAGCATATTGAGTGTAGCACTTTCACAGCATCATCTTTTAGGATTTAAAATAGCTCAACTGGAATTCCATTATCTCCACTAGCTTTGTTCGTAGTGATGCTTCCTAAGGCCCACTTGACTTCCCATTCCAGGTAGTCTGGCTCTAGGTGAGGGATCATACCATCATGATTATATGGGTCGTAAAGGTTTTTGTGTGTGTGTAGTTCTTCTGTGTATCTGTGCCACCTCTTCTTAACATCTTCTGCTTCTGTTAGGTCCATAACATTTCTGGCCTTTATTGTGTCCATCTTTGCATGAAAAGTTCCCTTGCTATCTCTAATTTTCTTGAAGAGATCTCTAGTCTTTCCCATTCTATTGTTTTCCTTTATTTCTTTGCATTGATTGCTGAGGAATGCTTTCTTATCTCTCCTTTTTATTCTTTGGAACTCTGCATTCAAATAGGTATATCTTTCCTTTTCTCCTTTGCCTTTCACTTCCCTTCTTTTCACAGATATTTGCAAGGCCTCTTCAGACAACCATTTTGCCTTTTTTCATTTATTTTTCTTGGGGATGGCCTTGATCCTTGCCCCCTGTACAATGTCATGAACCTCCACCCAAAGTTGTTCAGGCACTCTGTCTATCAGCTCTAATCCCTTGAAACTATTTCTCACTTCCACTGTATAACTGTAAGGGATTTGATTTAGATCATATCTGAATGGTCTAGTGGTTTTCCCTATTTTCTTCAATTTAAGTCTGAATTTGACAATAAGGAGTTCATGATCTGAGCCACAGTCAGCTCCTGTACAGTCAGCTCCATTTTGCTGACTGCATAGACCGTCCCCATTTTGGCTGCAAAGAATGTAATCAACCTGATTTCAATATTGACCATCTGGTGATGTCCCTGTGTAGAGTTTTCTCTTGTATTTGGAAGAGGGTGTTTGCTATGACCTGTGCATTCTTTTGGCAAAACTGTTAGCCTTTTCCCTGCCTCATTCTGTACGCCAAGGCCAAATTTGTCTGTTACTCCAGGTATTTCTTGACTTTCTACTTTTGCATTCCAGTCCCCTATAATGAAGAGGACATCTTTTTTGGGTGTTAGTTCTAGAAGGTCTTGTAGGTCTTCATAGAACCGTTCAACTTCAGCATTACTGGTCAGGGCAAATACCTGGATTACTGTGATATTGAGTGGTTTCCCTTGGAAATGAACAAAGATCATTCTCTGATCAATCTCTTTCTCAGTGAATGCCTTTCCAATATTTCATAGACTCTAAGTCAAGAATTCTTGATTGATTCAGAGTCAGAGCAAATTTGGAGATTCACTGTTTTCAGCCCCAGTAGATTCCTGCTGTCATAATGTCCTATTGTCTTTTTATTAGGAAAGGATTATAGTGGTTTACAAATTTTCAAAATGTAATCAATAAATACCTACAGATGAGTGAGATAAAATTATCTGCTCTACATTTCAACCTCCACTCCTGCTTCTTGAATGCATAGATGTGTCATTTGTCTGAAATTTGCTTTAAAAATTGTTCAGGGAATGATTTTACAGGAGATTTCAAAAGTAGATTGAAAAAAAAAGTTCAATATTGTTTTATCATTTTCAGTTCTTCTTTAGTTCTTCAAAACCTTTATGCTACTATATTCTTTATATTCCTGCCAATGAAAAGTGAAGGTTCAAAAACTGCAATAGCTTTCATATCTACTGTTACCTCAAACTTTTAGGTATATTATTTCCATAGGCTTAATATCAGTGAAGTATAATATCTGATACAAATGTAAATTTTACTCTAACTTTGCTACACCACACATTCCTTTCTCTACTTTGGTGATCAATATGTAATTCTCCAAGATGAGGTATGAGCATTGAAGCATACAATTTTCCTTTTCCTTCATAATGAGCATATTCTGGATATGAAGCTCTGAAAAGAATTTTGGTGAGTAATGAAACCTAGTTACTAAAGCTTTTTAGGTATTTATGAATGACTGTGACATGTTAAAAATCTATATCTTTCCATGTGTGTATAAAATTTAGACAGATTTGAAGTGTGAGTATATGTGTGAGTATATGTCCTCTTTTTCAAGCTGTTTTTTTTTTTTTCCTTTGCTATTCTGATACAAAAATGGTCACTTTAGATCAAACTCCTAGAACTTTCTTTTTTCCCTCTGCATCTTGAACTTTTTGCTTGGAGACATTTAATGAAAAGGACAAAAAGAAAAAAAAAAAATTCCCATCTGTATGTCTCTTTGGAAATTCAGGTTTCTTGAAGATCAGGGATAGAACTCAATAGATCCCTCAACGTTTAAACTTTCTGAATATGACATGATTTGTAATGTAGAAGTAAAGGCACATCAAAGTTGGCAATTCAAAAATGTGACCTGTCTATTGTATTTAACTTTCAGGTGAGTTCATGAGTTTCTTCCTGCTGTGTCCCTTTCCTGTGCCATTTTAGGCAGACAGGAGAATAATAGAGTGATTTTTCTCTGTGTTTTAACAGCATAGTTTATTTGAGAATGCTATTAGTTTTACCTTTTGAAAAACAAAGTACAATGTCTGAGTAATACAAGTTTACAGCCCTGTAACTAAAGGAAATATAAAGTTATATTTAGTGTTTTAATGTGGAAAAGGCTTTTCAGTTCTAAAGTGGAAAACTTTAGTTTGTTTGATTAAATGTCTTACAGCAAAATTCTGTTTCTTTTATTCACCTGTGCTCCATCACCAATGAATGATCCACTGGTTTTAAGATATAATATGTGTTTGTGTGTATTCATATGGCAATATTAGCAAGCATAACAGCACAGTCATATAAAAGATAGAACCTACTTTTTACTTAAATATTGTTTCAAAGAGCTAGAGATATCTGGTTTTAAATACTATAGTCATTAACAGATGCCACACCATTCAGCATCTGGTCATATATTGAAATTGAGACGTAAATGTTTATGATCAAAATATAACTTACAAGCAATGAAAATGCCAAATAACATGTCATATATATTTTTGTATGTGTGTGTGTGTCATACATATATTTGTATGACTAAATATATATATACGACTAAATGACTTTAGTTCATAACACCTCTTTACCAAATCCAACTTTATGTATACCAAGTTCAAAAACATGTCACTATTTTCTATGAGTTACATTCACCTGTATAAAAAGATAAATCATTTGGAAATTTTATGTCTTACACAGTTGAAAAGAAAGATAAGAATATTTTTATGCTTAAATTGTAGCTTTGTCCTAATACATATCTTTGATAATTATAGGCATATATGACTTTTCTTTGTTACTTTATACCCTTTCCTATAATGAGAGAACTGGTCAACGACTACCTATTAGTAGTCATAATTACCATTCTATATATATAGACTTCACTGGTGGCTCAGGCATAAAGCGTCTGCCAACAATGTGGGAGACATGAGTTCAATCCCTGGGTTGGGAAGATCTCCTGGAGAAGGCAATGGCAGTCCACTCCTGTATTCTTGCCTGGAAAATCCCATGGATGGAGGAGCCTGGTAGACTACAATCCATGGGGTCGCAAAGAGTGGGACACGACTGAGCGACTTCACTTTCACTTTCACATGAATAATATATAGAAAAGCTTAAGATATCAAGTGAACACAGTAACAGCATAATATATATAGGCCAAGCCTTTGTTGATTACTTGAAGGCTATCTAACTGCAAAAAGTTACTTAAAGACCATTACAGAAGGTACAGAAAATGAAATCTGTTCTGAAAGCAGGATATTGCTAACATATGAAATACTTGTGTTTGTCAAAGCAAGTGACACCACATTTTCTAAAGAAGAATATATTTGATCTTCAATTCACTGATCTTATATCCTTGCATATATATTTTTTTCTGTATGAATAGATATAATTTTAAATACCATGTGCTTGTCAGATCCATGAAGTGACTTGGAGAAGGCCTTATTTTCAAAATTATCTTGTCAATTTCATTGTGACAGTAACAGAGGCAGGTAGCAGCAGTTTTCTTCTGATTATGTTAAAATCTCATCTATTATTTAGTTTAAAGCTGACAGCATATATTAAGGCTTAATGAAGGCTTTCAGTAATTTCAGACTAAATTTATCTTCCCCAATTTTATACATTTTTTGTCATTTGAGGGTTATAATTTGATCAAAGGTTAATTTCAAGAGGAGTTTTTCCAAATTATTTTAACATTGAATAAGTAGAGCATGAATTTTTGGGAAATGTATCCATGTGAAACTATTTTTTTAGGAGAACTGGAATGATAAGACAGGTATTAAGAAAAGCGTTGACTTTTTTTAGTAGAAAAATGTAATTACCCTTTTTATCCATATTCTCATTTAGCACTCATCAAGTCTAACCTGTCCTCTCTCCTCCCTGCCAGTCATCCTAATTCATCGACTATAGATTGTTTTAATCTTAGTGGAAAACATGGAACTTTAATGATCTGTGTAGTAGTATCAAATTTATTGCATAGATAAATATAAGAAAAATATTTAAGTGAAAAATATGTTTAAGGGCTAAACATTTTGTTGGGGTCTTCCCTGGTGGCTCAGTGGTAAAGAATCCACCTGCAATGCAGGAGACACCAGAGATGTGGGTTCAGTCCCTGGGTTGGGAAGATCCCCTGGAGAAGGAAATGGCAACCTACTCCAGTATTCTTGCCTGTGAAATCCCATGGATAGAGGAACCTGGTGGACTACAGTCCATGGGGTTGCAAAAGAATTGGAAATGACTTGACAACTAAACAGCAACAACAGCATTTTGTTAACAAAAATACTGACTTTAGTTTTTGTTTTTTTCTTTAATTTTTTAACAGAAGTCATACTTTTCTATAGTTTCTTTTCTCCAATAGTTTTCTTCCATTGGATGGTATCAACTGATAGAAAATGTTTGCAGCCACTCTTGAAAAATGTGAATTCCTAGACTCAGAAGAAAGAGAAACTGCTTTTACCTTCCTCTCACATTCTCTCTTGGAACTAACTTAACATTTGGATCCAGCAGAGAATTGGTCTACTGTAGCCAGTACCATGAATAACTGCCAACTTCAATGCTTTTTTAGAATTCTCTAAATGTTTCGTGGAAAACAATATCACAGTACATATGCTGGGGTTAAAAATGCTCCTATCCAGATATACAAACTAAATTCTTAAAACAACTGCCCTACGTTTACAATAAGCTATAAAGTCTCTTTTTTTTATGTAAAAGTGTGCTAAGCCAGAACTTGTAGGTTAAAAACAAACTGAATTCTAACAAAAAATGGTGGAGAATTTGCATTTTTATTAATTATTTTTTGAGTGACACAATTTGTCTCTTAGTGTATAACTGTTATAAACTAGAGTTTATAATTTTGATATGCTATACTTATTAAAATTATTTTGTATCATATTATCACCTTGTTAAATATTGTGAAACAGTTAAGAAATGCTACTCATGTTGACCCTAAAAATGCATTGTTTTATAATATTGAATACTTCAAATATTGAAAAGTTAAGGATAGTAGTTATCATTGATAACTTGTCACAGTGCTACACAGTAAATTGCACATTTAATTCAAATATTTCTGACCAGAAAATATGACCCAAGTCCTTGAGAAGTATTAGGTATATCAGGAAAGTTGAGCATATACCAAAAGTATAGAACTTAAAATATTATGAGCTTATTTTTTTTAAATATTCTATTTATCTATTTGAAATATTATTTTGGTACTTTGAAGAAACTACTAATGTTTTCTCCAATGTGTGAATTATGTTGGAAAACATGTAAGATTTATCACGTGCATGCTCAGTCATGTCCGATTCTGTGTGACCCTATGGACTGTAGCCTGTCAGGCTCCTCTGTCCATGGGATTCTCCGAGGCAAGAATTCTGGAGTGAATTGCCATGCCCTCCTCCAGGGGATCTTCCCCAATCAAGAATCGAACCTGTGGCATCTCCTGCATCTTCTGCATCTCAGAAGGATTCCTGACTGCTGAGCCACCCAGGAAGCCTGCAAGACATAACAAGACAGGTTAAATACATTGATGCACATGTCTTTTCATCGTAACCATTGTTTAACTTTGGGTTCCTACAAAACCTGACCTGACCCTGAAGTAGAGACTTGTGTGCAAGTAATTGATTTAGGTAGTAATACCAGGAAGCACTGATCATAGAATAAAGAAGTGCTTCTGTTAGAGGAAAGAAATAAAGTGGAGGTGTGCTAACAAACAGGTTACCACTGTGGGCAACTGGAGTACAAGCTTGTGGGCAACTGCTGGGGGAATGTGTAGAATCTGGTTCAGAGTCATCCTATCCAATGTGAAGAAAGTTGAGAGTTCCTGGATACTTTGCCACCTCTCAGACAGCAGACAAGTTGATAGACAGCAATCTCTGTCATTGGTTGAAGATGTTAATGCCCTGCCATTTTATGCCTGCTCCACTGCTTAATTCAAACTTACGAAAATCAGAAAAAGCTTTCAGGCTTAATGTTGCAAGAATTTACAGCAAAAATGAAAAGTGTGAGGGGTCAGTGAGTGCTATGGATAGGATATATGAGCAGAGAATCCACAGATTCTGTTAAACATGGCTAAGTTTTTGATATGCAAATGAGAAGAGTAAAAAGCATCATCTTCACAGATAACTATTTAGCATACATGATAAGACAGTGTGATAAAATGATATGTGGAAGTGATGTAATCATTTAAATTAGAATGTTAAACATAGTGGCACTTTGGCAACATGTTTTCTGTTCAGAATGTGATTGAACTGGAGTCAAACAGGAAGCTGCTTGTTACTGTAAAACTCTATAGAAAAGTGACACAGACCTATGTAGGCAGGCACACCATGCAGGAATGGCATTCAACAGGACCCAAAAGTTTAATTCAAACAATAGAAGTGGTTAGGACTGGGTTTCCTCACAGCATCAAATAGGTGTTATTACTTGATTTCTTTGGAAGGAATGATGTTAAAGCTGAAACTCCAGTACTTTGGCCACCTCATGCGAAGAGTTGACTTATTGGAAAAGACTCTGATGCTGGGAGGGATTGGAGGCAAGAGGAGAAGGGGACGACAGAGGATGAGATGGCTGGATGGCATCACTGACTCGATGGACATGAGTCTCAGTGAACCCCGGGAGTTGGTGATGGACAGGGAGGCCTGGCGTGCTGCGATTCATGGGGTCGCAAAGAGTCGGACATGACTGAGTGACTGATCTGATCTGATCTGATCTGATAGAAACTTTGTAAGCAAAAGAAAGGAAAAGAAGAATTCAATGCCAGTTAAGGAAAGATATCAAATGGGCTTCAACTCACAATTAGAAGGATGTGTTGTGTACCATGCAATATCACAAATAAAAATTAAAAACAGAAAAACTAAACAGAAGTCTCATCTTTCAAGTAAGGCTACAGCATTTAAATACAAGAGTTAACATAGTCTGTTTATTCATAAATGTGTTCTAGATGCCTAGAACTGTGTCTGACATACAGAAGATGCTAGATAGGTATTATTAGAATGGACAAATGTGTACTCCCATCTGTTTGTTGGGGTGATGTAACATGATGACCCAGTCAAAGAACATTTTTGGAAAAGGAGGTGGTGTTGGAGAAAGTTAGAAAAGGAATTCAGCAAAACTATTCAATCTTCAGTACTGAAAAGTGACTTACTTCAAATTTTCATTGGAATTAATAATGTCTATTTATATTGAACTGCCTATTTGAATTACACCTTGGGTAAAATTTAGATTTAATTCAGGTTTAGATTACACAATCTTAGAAAAATGAGGCATATCATTATTTAACATTGTCTTCAAATAACTCACAAACTTTTTATGGATATAAAATATTTTTGCATTTTATACAATCAAACGACAATGCAAAAAATATATACATCATGAAGTAGTGATGCAGAAACTCATATGAAGAGTTAGCAAGCAAGGATCAGTTGGTCTGAAATAATTGTAACCTAGGAATAAAGTTAAAAAGGGGGGATGTTGGGATAATTTCAAAACTTAAAATAAACAAATCTGTATGCTGAAATATAAGTGGACTTTGTGACTCAATAGAAAAGGGAAGCGAAAAGGAATGAGGAAGGAATTACGTGGAATTTTAATATGGCTGAATTGAGGAAAGGGAGGGTTTGTGAGAGTTTCGTAATTTAAAACAGAGAAAAATTCAACTGGTAATCTTTCTTCTGGAAATGTTCAAAGAGTAACTAATGGTTTTTCAGGATTGTAAAGGAAAATTTTGAGCAATTGGAGATAGTAAGGAAATATTTTTCAAGGTTATTTGTAATATAAAATTCATTATTCAGTGATGTCACAAATGTGTTATTAGATTTCAGATGAAAATATGACTAGGATGGCACAAACAGGAAAACTGTTATGGTATGAGAACCAAAAAAGTCAGAAATAAATGGCTAATAAATAAATAAACAAATAGAAGAATATTTCTTCATTTTTAGCTCCATCACAATCTCTTAAAATTACACTGCACATTCTTAGCCCTTGAAAAAAATCCAGTGTTTAACATATTGTCATAATTAATGTGAAATGGTATTTATGTGATTATATTATAAACAACTTTAGAATATATGAGAATTCCACAGCTGTATGCTGCAGATTTTTCATTTTACTCATGGTATTTTTAATTAATATGATATTCAGTGGTTTGCTATATGACTTAGGGCAGAGACTAAAGCTGTTCTAACAGACATTTTGAAATATAGTGATTTAAACAACATGGATTTTTATGTTTCTCTTGTGCAAAACCCTTAAAGTGAGGGAATGTTTCAAGCTGTTGGCAGTCTCAATTTTATATCATGACTCAGGGATGCAGGCTTCATCAGTCTGGTACGTCTTCCATAATACACAATGCTGAATTCTTCTCTACATGACCCCCGTGGTGAATCCACTGCTCCAGTTTCCACCAAGTGATCTTGTTTCTTGGAAGAAACCAAGATCAAGGTGTAAAGTCCCTGACTCAGAAGTGATATGCTTTACTTCTTAATTCTGTCAACTAAAATTTAATTACACTGAACTTCAAGGGAGTCTGGCAGCCATCTGCCCTGCTAAGGAGAGATGGAAAACCAAAATCAGGTGAACAACAAGCAATCTGTGCCAAACACCTAAAATAAAAGGCAGAACATCAGGTATCAACCTACTCAAGTCATCATGGTGTTTGAATTTTTTAAAGTTACATTTCCCTAAGAGTATTCATCTTTTTGTAAACAAAGAAACATGAAATTATCATAGTTGATTTAAGGATAATCTACTCCCCCTCCCCCATTTTCTTTCCTAGTTACATTTTTCTTTGTGATTATACTGAGAAAATGTCTCTGACTGAGACAAAACAGAACTGGCATTAGAATTATAAAATATTATTTTTGTTTAAAATCTTTTGATAACTCTATTTTAAAAATAGTATCAATTTGTACATGAAAGAAAAAAATCTCCTAATCCTAATACATCAGCTCATTTTATTCTTCATATTTTTTCCATACTTAAGGGCTCTAATAAATCCAAATTCAAATTTAGCCTTCAATCTCTAGGCAAGAATAAGAGGTTTCTTTACAGACTGTATAGAACTTGATGGCAGAAGTTAGACGTGTTTTAAAGCAATTCAGGCTTCTCTTATTTCTGGTGAAATAGCTTAATGGAATGATTTATTTTTAGTGATATATATATTTTTACACCACAGTATTCCACTTACTATTCAAAAAATTTTTAACTTGCTATTTACTATATAGTTTTCATTTGTCAATTATCGATCTCTTGTTCATTTACTTGCTTATTAAAACATAATTTAAAAACTTTTTAAATTATGGAAAATATTTTTCTTAACCATTCTCACTTGCTCTGAAGTAAGTATATAAAATATGGATTTTTATACACACACAGATATGTATGTAGATAAAATATATAGACATGGATATAGAAATCTAGGTAATATTGGTGTCAATATATGGATAGATATAGTAATACAGAGATGGACAGGGATATAGATATATATAATTCTACTCTGTGCTCCTATATCTAATTTATGATATTGCCACTGATATTTACAGAACCCGAGTCATATTAGTAAATGCATTATTCATTTATTAAAATTATAAATTTAAATATGAAAGATTTTAGATAATAAACTTCAGTGATTATGTTTAAACTATTCATCATTCTTTGCTTTTAACTTGCTTAATTTGGAACTGGTATCGTGTTATCTATGTTAGAGGAGAGAAACATTGATTAAAAGCCTAGTATGCCCCATGTTTTATGTACCTGTTATTGAAGCCATAAAAATCCCACATGGTAGATAGTATTATTACTCCTCTCTTTTTCAAAAGATGGGAAATTAAGTCAAGGGATATTAAAGTAAACTGATAATTCTATTGAGCTAACAATTGGTGGAGTACCTGGCTTTAAATTTTGGGTCCTTCTATTCTATCACAATATGTACATCCCCTTTGTAAATTACTGCTACATTTTCACTTGCATATTGAGCTACTAGTTTCTCATGCAATAGCAATGACAATTATTTCAATAGTGTCTATCATATATGTGTATTAATACTGTATCTATCTCATATATTCAAAGCAGAATTTTATCAATAAACTGAACAGTTAACTTGGTTAACTATTTCATTGTAAATATTATTCTTCAAAAATTATGCCATTTAAAATGCAACTTCAAGAAATGACTGTATTAACTATTTTACTGAACACAGTGAGATATAATGAAGGATGTAACAATCATGGCAAAAATGCATTAATATTAAATATTTACTGCATAACTCAGTCTTATTGGACACAGCTGTCGATAAAATATGCCCTTACTGTTGACAAGTAGCTCCTGTGTTTTGCTTGTAGATTAGCTTGCAGCCCTGCTCTATATTCTTTATCTTCATCACTGCACCAGTCCTTTAATTAGGCAGTGAAATCTTCTGCATAGTGATTAGGAAATCACAGTTAAGAAGGTGTTACAAAGAGATGTTTCTGGAAGCTACTCAAAATAGCTCCATGCTTTGGAAATTTCTCCATGTACAGTATCAAGGAAACGTGTTTGCATTTCAAAAGCAAGTGACAACTGACCTTCAGTAATCAGGTTTACTAAACTTTTAATCCTCAATCCTGAAATGTTGGGTGTAAATAGAAAAAGTTTTGAACCATGGTTGGCAAACAATGGCAACTTCATTATTTAATCTGTGAAATGAGGTAGTTAACCACTTTTGTGGTGGAATGCAAATGGGTTTTAGATTCTAAGAGAATACTTGAACTTATACAAATAAATTTGCTACTATTGCATGCCAATAAAATTTGAAAATATATCTTATAAAATTGAGAAACAAATCCATTTTCATAATTATACTATTACCAGTACTTTAAAGTGTGATACTTTATAAGAAGTACTGATTTCAGAATCAAATTTTTTCATTTCAGAATTCAAAGATATAACTGACCAAGGTAAATGACATAGGACTCGTGAGTCAGGACATATTTACAGATAGTTTTATTATTATGGACAAATTATGCTTGTTATTATAACATGTAACATTCAAAGTTATTGCAATTATATAATACCAAGGAAGGAAAAACACTGACACTATGAAAAATAAGTTTAAGACATAAAAATGACCCCTCCTTTTGTTATTTTTTATTTCTTTCATCAGTATCTTACAGTTTTCTGAGTACATGTATTTTGCTTCCTTAGGTAAATTTATTTCTAGATATTTTATTCTTTTTGTAGCAATGGTAAAAGAGATTGTTTCCTTAATTTCTCTTTCTGATATTTTGTTGTTAGTGTATAGGAATGCAAGAGATTTTTGTGTATTAATTTTGTATCCTGCAACTTTACCAAATTCATTGGTTAAAATCAGCAGTTTTCTGGTGGCCTCGTTAGGATTTTCCATATATAGCATCATGATTTTGCATTCAAATCTGAGTCACTATGTATGAACTTCCCTGGTGGCTCAGATGGTGAAGAATCTGTCTGTAATGCAGGAGACCTGGGTTCAATCCCTGGGTCAGGAAGATCCCCTGGAGAAGGGAATGGCAACTCACTTTGGTATTCTTGCCTGGACAATCCCATGGATAGAGGAGTCTGTGGGCTACAGTCAATAGGGTCACAAAGAGTCAGACATGACTGAGCGCCTAACACATACACACACACACACTATATGTATAAAGTCTCTGAAAATTGAATGCAGTAATATAGTAATTGAACAAGATGTTTTTGAGTGCTGAGTAAATTTTGTTGGTTTAAGTGGCAGTGAGATTTGGTACTTCATTTCACCTTCTTGACTGGTTGGAAGAATTGACCAGATACACACCATCAAAACATCAAAAACCCTGTGATGAACAATTTTATTATACAGTCAGTCACCATCTGGAGATAGTTCTAGATCTTTAAGTTTGTTAATGGTAACATTTTGGGGGACAGTTTTTAATCTTTCTGTTTCTCATGGGGTTTTTTGTTTTGTTTTGTTTTGTTTTTTTAATCTGGTTCAATTTTGGAGCCTCTATTCTTTTTTAATCTGGTTCAATATTGGAGCCTGTATTCTTTCCTACCAGGGCTTCCCTGATAGCTCAGTTGGTAATGAATCTGCCTGCAATGTGGGAGACCCCAGTTAGATTCCTGGGTCGGCAAGATCCTCTGGAGAAGGGATAGGCTACCCACTCCAATGTTCTTGGGCTTCCATTGTGACTCAGCTGGTAAAGAATTCTCCTGTAATGCTGGAGACCTGGGTTCGATCCCTGGGTTGGGAAGATCCCCTGGAGAAGGAAAAGGCTACCCACTCCAGTATTCTGGCCTGGAGAATTCCATGGACAGTCCATGGGATCACAGTCAGACATGAATGTGCGACTTTTACCAGGAAAGAATGAAAGAGTAAAGGGTAGTTTTCCAATGTAAAGACTGTGGGTCCAAGCTTTTTATATGAAAATATCAGTCTCTATCACTTGGGCAAGTTCTATAATATCTCTATGCTCCTGGTTTCTCATCTTGAAGATAAAAATAATAAACTGTGCCTCATTAGAGGTATATTGATGAAATGCATTAATATAGATTAAGTTCCTGGAACAGTGCCTGGCAAATGTTGGGCACATTTTTTTCTAGGCCGATAGAACTAACTGATGGATTGCTTTAGTTTGCTTTCTTGATGTATTTTCATAATGTTATGTCATCTCTCCACAATCTAATGAAGAATATAAAACAGAAAGGAAACCACATAGAAGGGATAGTTAAATATTTGAAATAAAAATTTAGTTGCAGCATCCATGATGTATATTTGCAGTATTCTACTTTGTCCCAGACTCTCTCAATTCAGAGACTCTCTTGTTCACCTTTTCCCAGAATAAATCATCAGTTTTTACATGGATAGAATGAGAGAGGGGCATTTGTTAGTCTCCTGAACAGATATTAAGCCTTTTCACTCCCCCTTCCATTTGTAGCAGTGAGAATTCCTCCAAAGCCCAAGCTTTCGGGACATTTGCTCTTCAAATCAATTTGGTTTGAACTTTACAAACTACCAGTTTAGGACTCTGTTCCATCCCAGGATTTAAGAAGCAACAGACCACATGTTCCTCTGTTTTCCAGATTACAAATATTCCTCCTCTTCTTTCCTCTATTTCCCTTAACTTGAGCACTTAGTGCTTTTTAAGAAACTTACGTACCTTTCACATAGGGCTTGAGGAGGAAGTAAAAAGTAAATGTGTCCAATCAAGCATTTTGACACCAAAACCTAGAGGATACTTTCAAGTTCAGTTCAGTTTAGTCGCCCAGTCATGCCCAACTCTTTGCGACCCCATGGACTGCAGCACGCCAGGCATCCCTGTCCATTGCCAACTCCTAGAGTCTACCCAAATTCATGTCCATTGAGTCAATGATAGCATCCAACCATCTCATCCTCTGTTGTCCCCTTCTCCGCCTGCCTTCGATCTTTTCCAGCATTAGGGTCTTTTCAAAAAAGTCAGTTCTTCGCATCAGTTGGACAAAGTACTGGAGTTTCAGCTTCAACATCAATCCTTCCAATGAACACTGAGGACTAATCTTTTTTAGGATAAATAAATTAAAAAATAATAAATACTTTCAAACCAGTATTTAAAAATAATTGAATATATTTAATGAAAGATTTCAAGTTGTTTTATGAAAAACTCTGCTGATATTCTGCCACATTTTCCAGCTCCTTAGAGGGTGAATATTGCTCAAGAATATAGATACAGATTACTGCATCTTTTTTCAGGCAACCACTTATCCTAACCAGGGGCTTACATGAAGCCCTGATGATTGAGGTATTTGAGAGCCACCCCCACTCCATTACTCTTGCCTGGAAAATCCCATGGATGGAGGAGCCTGGTAGGCTGCAGTCCATGGGGTTGCTGAGTCTAATACGACTGAGCGACTTCACTTTCACTTTTCACTTTCATGCATTGGAGAAGGAAATGGCAACCCACTCCAGTGCTCTTGCTTGGAGAATCCCAGGGACGGTGGAGCCTGATGGGCTGCTGTCTAGGGGGTTGCACAGAGTCGGACACGACTGAAGCGACTTAGCAGCAGCAGCTTTGCATATACTCTTCATTTTTCCTTTGTGACAGACTTTGAATCATCTTGTTTATAGACTGTAGAAGCAACAGAATAATTTAAGATATGGAGAAATATATTTTATTTCCTTTGCACCTTTTAGGCCATATAAGCAAGGCTGAAATTCTTAGAGTTAGAATTCTTATATAATTTCAATTAAATGCGGAGGAAGAAACTTTTATTTAAAAAATTTAACCTCATTTTGTACTTAATTTTGTCAAGGTTGTTTCCACAATGTGAAATTAAAAGAAAGGGAAGCTAGTGGAAAGGAGATGGTGCTAGTTTTCATACTTTTGTGAATAAAAATTCAAACTTCTCTCATAATTTTTTTTAAAGTCAAGTTTAATAATAAGCATTAACTTAATTGTGCTTTTTTTTTTCTTTCTTTTTTTTTCCAATCCATAGAGGGAAGGGAAAATATGAGTATGGGGCATCACTTATTTCTACCTCTGCCATCCGTTCTCTTCTATTTGCCAAGGAAGAAATTATGCCAACTGAAATTATGTTGAATGGAGAGTGCTCATGAGTTTCCATTTCTGTTAAGGAACTGGGAACTGAAAAGTGATTACCAGCTTACGGAGACAAGAACAAAAGATCAGTATCAAGCAGTCACAAAAAAACACTGGTGATGGGAAAGACTGAGGGCAGGAGGAGAAGCGGACGACAGAGGATGAATTGGTTGGATGGTATCACTGACTCAACGGACATGGGTTTGAGCAAGCTCCAGGGAGATAGTGAAGGACAGGGAAGTCTGGCGTGCTGCAGTCCATGGGGTTGCAGAGTCGGACATGACTAGTGACAGAGCAACAACAGTGCCTTGAAACTTGAGCTCTCAGGTGGTTTGTCTAAACTCTTTCAGCTACAGTTCTCTAATTAATACAATATCATTAAATATAATCCTTTCCTTGCATTCCTTAAGTATTGTTGTAAAGATCAAGTGTGTTTTTACTATCAAAAGAAATGAAAGCTTAAGTGATGATGCAATATTTAAAAGTATTATTATATCTTCTTTACCCATATTTGTCAGAATTCTTCATTAAAAAAGAAGCAACAAGATGTGTATATACACAGAGAGAAGGGTGGGGGAGGTGGTGCTGTGCTTAGCTGCTCAGGCTCAGTCGTGTCTTACTCTTTGTGACTCCATGGACTGTAGCCCGCTAGGCTCTTTTGTCCATGGGAATTCTCCAGGCAAGATTACTGGAGTGTGTTGCCATTCTGTTCTCCAGGGGATCTTCCAGATCCAGGGATCAAACCCAGGTCTCCTGAGTCTCCTGAAGAGCAGGCGGTTTCTTTACTGCTGAGCCACTGGGGAAGCCAGATATCCACTTAGAGGGCTGTTTTGCAGTTAATGAGTGGATCTGTGTAAAGCACTTGAAGCAGGGCTAGCAAATTGTAAGGACTCTATATATGTTATAAATTATTATTATCATAAAAATGATTTAGTCGGCATGTGACACAACTGTTTTACTCTGCTTCCTGGCCAACAGAAGAATTCCATGTGTTCATATTCCTAACCCACAGATTCACCATCCTTGGAGTTCAAGGAAGAATTTCACAGGTGTACTGGCAGGCGAAATAACAGTAACACATGACTGGCAGACACCTATAAAACTCTCCAGTCTACCTTAATATTGAGAAAATAAATCTCCTTGTGAAGAATAACAAACGGAAGACTAAGGAGGTTCTGGTTGAAGGCATAGGGAATTTTTCCTTTCCTGCAAGTTTGTTTTCAGAGGTTTATTTGGCAGTATAAGGGTTAGGCAAGTGTTCAGATTATTTTTAGATGATTTTAATATTGGCAGGGTAAGTATAGAATACACAGAAAGTTGAGAATTCAGCTACTTAGACCTTTACAGTTGAGGTTTGCCCCCGTTATTTAATTGCAATAGGAAGAAGCAGATGTTTGCCTGGGCATTGCCCTTTTTCTGGCTTCTGTGTAGCTGACCTGTAATCTGTTCTGTTCAGCTCTGTGACTTTATCAATTGGTATATAGTGTTATGCTAACTTTTATACTGAATGATCAATCCTACAATAATCTAGAATTATAAATAATCATTATAATGAAAGGAAATTTTAAAAAGACTCATCTTTTCTACTTCTTTGAGGACTCACATACAAGCTACATTTATCTGATTGGGTTAGATTAGAATGTATTCATTCTTTATGTGTCTAGAATACGTGTAAGTTTTTGCTAAACTACATGGATTTTTATGCAATAATATATTGAGTTCTAAGGATTATATCCATCAATAAGTAAAGACAGATCTACCTAATTATTTATGAATATTTTAGAAGCAAAATAATATGTTTATTTAATCATTTGCAGTGCTAAGATTTAAAAAATGCTAAGCTTTAAAATTAATGGAAATTTATATCTAAGAGGAAAATTTTAAGAACCAAGCATTATTTTTATTGTTTTAACTTTCTAAATGGATTATTATTTCATTACTTTAATTAAAATCAATCAAAAGAGTTTATTATTTGGCAGAGCTAGAAATATTCAAAATATTCAGATTAGAATGTCTGTTATATTAATTGCACATGAGGTACTTACAAAAAAAAAAACAGAAATCCTAGTTCCTGTCTATCATCTAAATAAGACAAAATAATGAATCATTGAAGGAAAATTGTCTGCAGGTTGTCTATATTTAAGTCTAATTATATACTACCTCAAATGATTCACCAATTTATTGAGATGTCTATTTTGTTTTTCAAAAAGATATTTGCTTTAGCAGACCTATTATTGCATCTATTGGGTAAAATTGTATCGGTATATTGCGTCTATTTGGTAAAGTTGTATTAGTATGCTGGCATACAAAGTTTTGAGAACTGTTGTAAAGAGAGAGTATCTTCATAAATCTTTATAAAAAGGTTTAGGGACAAGCAGCACACTTTTAACTTTTACTCTAGCCTGACAATTACATGGAAACACTTTCCAGTATTAAGCTATCTGTTTATGCTACTTGCTCCTTCATCTTTAATAATACATACATTGAAGAAAATATTTCTCCACTTACAAAGTAATGTTGTTTTTAAAGGCATATAGGAGAGTTGCAAGAGAGACTGGAGAAATGTCAGATTTAAGAGGATAGGTGAATAAACTCAGTTTCTGTTTTGTTTTTTGTTCACTCTTTCCTTTTAGACTTTTTCATGCCGCATACACATTACCTATTGTAGTCCAAGGTCAAAGATTTGCCAGTGAACACTACAAGAGAGCAGAGAAGAGCAGATTCTTCAAACTACACAACCTGTTAAAATCCATTCTTTCATTTTTATAATCAGTCATATACACAACAGACTCTTATTCTTAATGCTTGGCTTGCAAAATAATTTAGAGTCACAGAAGGAGCAGAATCTACTTTAAAACTCTGTCATTAAAGATAAATTATGCTAGTTTTGTCTGTCTGTCTACTTACCTATCTCACTATATCTATGAACATGTCTAAAATCTTAGGAGTGTGGATATACTTCTTTAATAGATATTTTAAACACTTCCACACTCTTCCACCTGTTAATTTTGGGGGGGACAGTTACAACATTTCTGACAGATAATCATTTCATCTCTATTTTGGAATTTAACATAGCCATATAGGAAACCTCTTTAATGACACTCTATTTTCAGCACACATGGTTTGCAGCATGTTACATTGGACAGCAGATTAGTAGCTTGATTACTTAAGAATTTTGCCTGAAGGTATAACCATTAGGTAAGTGTTTTTCAAACTTGAAGAGGCAAGAATAGCACATTGTCAAGAAATCATGTGTTTCCTTTCTATTAATGGCTAAAAAATTATTAAAAGTTTACTTTTCATTGTTTAACTGGTCTCATCCTTTTTTTTTACATACCAGTATTTGCTATTTATGGAAACTTCTTTATTAATAGTCCTTTTATCCAGCACCTGACATAAACCTCCTTATAGATTTAAGTAAGCAAGAGATTTAAGTGAGAGACAATTTATATAAGAAAAAAAAATGATATGTTAAAATTCCTAGAAGTGGAACTAAATGATACTGTAAATAATGGTGGGTAGAATACACATAGTATCTTTTATAGATTATGGAAGAGTAGATTAGATCCTATTCCCATCTATGTATTATTATTTTTTTCTGCATCCTCATGGAACTTACATTTAAAGGAGATAAGACAAAACAAAGGAACAAGGTGATGTTATATGGTGTTAAGTATTATAAAACAATAGAATGAGATGGAATGGTTTAGGTCCACTTTTTCTGAAATGTTTATTTCTCGATCTTTTCTGAGCTATCTAGATACTGTTCTGGACTTTCCTCTTACAAAGATGATGGTAGAACCCTGCACTATATGTTCAATGAACAGATCACATAATCTGATCTTTGAGGGGTTTAACAACAGCTCCATCTGGCTCTGTCCTCATATATAATTCCAGTTGATGTTAGTAGCAAAGTTTTAAAATTCTTAAGTACTTTAAGGTTTCATTTTAAAAACAATTGCAAAGCTATTAACAATTCATCATAATGCAAAGAAGAGATCTTTTGAAATATTAAATTATTGAACCCCAATATAGTTTTTCTAATAAGGCTTAAATATCTTCTTGATATGACAATTTGAAATGAAAGCTCCAGGTAGAATGATTATAATCATTTCCAGACCATGGAGACATCTTATATAGAAGTTATTTATAAAACTATTTTCATACATTTGATACAGGTTTTACACAACATATTACATAGCAGTCTAAAGGCAAAATTATCAATGTAGTCTAAAGTTCTCTGTTTGGAAATCTGTTGCTTAAATGTGGAACCATTGTAACAATTTTAAAATTGAGATTTTTCAACAATGACAACAATGATGTGTTAGGCAACATAAAATCCTTTTGGCTTACATTAAATAAAAGAATTGAGCTCTTGATATTGATGATTTTGCTTTCAAATCTGAGTGACAATGTGTATGGACTTCCTTGGTGGCTCAGATGGTAAAGAATCTGTCTGTAGTGCAGGAGATCTGGGTTCAATCCCTGGGTCAGGAAGATCCCCTGGAGAAGGGAATGGCAACTCACTCTTGTATTCTTGCCTGGACAATCTCATGGATAGAGTCTGTGGGCTACAGTCAATAGGGTCACAAAGAGTCAGACATGACTGAGTGCCTAACACATACACACACACAAACTATATGTATAAAGTCTCTGAAAATTGAATGCAGTAATATAGTAATTGAACAAGATGCTTTTGAGTGCTGAGTTAAATTTTGTTGGTTTAAGTGACAGTGAGATTTGGTACTTCATTTCACCTTCTTGACTGGTTGGAAGAACTGACCAGAAATTAAAAAAAAAAAAAGATGTGGTGGGGGGAGCTTATCTATTTCCTAGGGTAGGAAGCAACCTGGGGATTATTGAAGAAACAAGTTTAATAAGTTATAAACATAATGTTTTATTGAAATGAAACTCTTTCATTTTCTTAATGTCTTGAGATTGCCTTGAAATCTGATGAGTTGTAAATCTAGAGAAGCAGGATAGACGGAAAACAGGAGATGGATTAAGGAGGAGATACTGGACATGGCCAAAGGGAAATTGGCAGTAGCAAATAGTGTATTGTTCAGTTCAGTTCAGTCACTCAGTCGTGTCCGACTCTTTGTGACCCTATGGACTGTAACAGGCCAGGCTTCCCTGTCCATCGCTAATTCCCAGAGCTTGCTCAAACTCCTGTCCATCTAGTCAGTAATGCCATTCAACTGTCTCATCCTCTGTTGCCCCCTTCTCTTCCTGCCTTCTATTTTTCCCAGCATCAGAATATTTTCTAATGAGTCAGCTCTTTGCATCAGGTGGCCAAAGTATTGAAGCCTCAGTCTTAGCATTAGCCCTTCCAATACAGCCATGAAATTAAAAGATGCTTACTCCTTGGAAGGAAAGTTATGACCAGCCTAGACAGCATATTAAAAAGCAGAGACATTATTTTGCCAATAAAGGTCCATTAGTCAAGGCTATGGTTTTTCCAGTGGTCATGTATGGATGTGAGAGTTGGACTATAAAAAAAGTTGAGCACCGAAGAATTGCTGCTTTTGAACTCTGGTGTTGGAGAAGACTCTTGAGAGTTCCTTGGACTGCAAGGAGATCCAGCCAGTCCATCCTAAAGGAGATCAGTCTTGGGTGTCCAGGGTGTTCATTGGAAGGACTGATGCTGAAGCTGAAACTCCAAAACTTTGGCCACCTGATGCGAAGACCTGACTCATGTGAAAAGACTTTGATGCTGGGAAAGATTGACGGCAGGACAAGAAGGTGACGACAGAGGATGAGATGGCTGGATGGCATCACCGACTCGAAGGACTTGGTTTTGGGTAGACTCCGGGAGTTGGTGATGTACAAGGAGGCCTGGTGTGCTGCAGTTCATGGGGTTGCAAAGAGTTAGACACGACTGACCTACTGAACTGAACTGAACTTCCAATGAATATTCAGGATTGATTTTGATTGACTGTTGTGATCTCTTTGCCATCCAAGGGGCTCTCAAGGGTCTTCTCCAACACCACAGTTCAAAAGCATCAGTTTTTGAGTGCTCAGCTTTCTTTATGGTCCAACTTTCATATCCATACATGACTACTGAAAAAACCATAGCTTTGACTATATGGACATTTGTTGGCAAAGTAATGTCTCTGCTTTTTTATGTGCTATCTAAGTTTGTCATAGCTTTTCTTCCAAGGAGCAAGTGTCTTTTAATTTCATGGCTACAGTCACGATCTGCAGTGATTTTGGAGCCCAAGAAAATAAAATCTCTCACTGCTTCCATTGTTTCCCCATAACTGACAGTAGGAAAGAGTGTATCATTGTTGTTTAAGTACTAAATATTTACAATGCACCAAACTTTATATCAGGTTTTTTTATAAACATTTATTACTCCTTGGACTACATATGTAAAGTAGCAAATGTTAAAGCCATTGCACAGTGAAAAAGGTAGATATTGATTAGGAAGCCTTCTTCTAGAAGACAAGTTTCAGAAGAAATTTGACATAAGTGGAGTGATGAAGGGAAACTAAGCTGCTATGATATACCAGCCTGCATTAACTGTTCTGTCTAACTGTATTACATAAAATACTGACAATACTCTTTCAAAGGTGATATTTGCTCTTTCTGATTTTACATGAGAGAAATAATACACTCAGAAAGACACACTAACTTCCCTAGATAACATAGCAAGTTAGTACTGTAGCAGGGACTCATATTTAGATTTGTCAGTCTGCCAGTCCCTGTAGTTTCATGACACCTCAGTGCTTCCCTACCACTGCTTCTCCCTTGAACTGATTTCTAATGTCATTTATTTGAAATGCTGAGTTTCTAACTTATTCACTCTAAGGCACAGACTTGTCAGCTCTCTCTGTAGTAGATCTGTCCCAATTACCTAGGTAAGTGGTACTGTATTAGGCAACAACTTACTAAAGTGTAATTTACTGTTAACCTTCACTCCTAAACTTGGAGAAAAAGTGCTTTATTTTATTTTCCCTAAATTCCCAAACTTCTGGCTGAAGTGCAACCAAATTTAGAATGCAAACAAAGATTGTTGTTGTCTAGTTAATTTGATTTGAAGTCTTTCTAGTTTTTCATTTATTATGTAACCTCTTGGTTTGTAGGGAACATAATTTTTTAGTATATTTATAGATTTTTTTTTTTTGCACACTAATCAGGACTTTATTTAAAAATTAGCAAACAATACTGTAGAAACATTGATATGTAAATTTCTAAAAAGCTGCATCTTAAATTTAGTTGGCAAAGACTACATTTAGCTATAAGCATGTTTAGTCTTCCATGTAGAAACAAGATACTAAACTGTAAAAAAAAAAAAAAGCTTCCTATTGTTTGAAAATACCAGTTTAAGTAGAGGACTGTAAAAATGCATAGATTTTTAATGAATTGACTGTACAAGAGTACTCCCCTTTCACAGTATTCCTTTTTACTTCATATGTGAGTTATTGGTTATGCTGTAGGATTTAACTGTCACAGCACTAAAAGATTTTATAGATTTTATGCCAATTTTAAAACACTACATAGGGTGTAGAGCATTCAAATATAATCCTAATGTGAGTTCATGGCTTTAAGATAAAAGTAATTTTACCGTTCTGATAGGAGAGGTAACCAAAATGCAAAGAGTAGTATAAACATATATTGTTGTATGGGTCATTGTCTGTACCACTGGATCTTTCCAGCTTTCATTTTTCAGAAAGAAAATTTAATGAAATTATTTTTACCCACTTCTATAATAAGTATTATAGAAGGTTTTGCTCTTTCAATTTCTAAATATAGCAATCTTCTTTGATTAGGTTGATCTGTAAACTATTAATATCTATATAATGTATACTATTTTCTGTGCAGAATTTCATGACAGAGTCATTTTGTCTTTTGAGAGAAGGATAATGACATAGTCAATTTACTATAGGTTATTCATTGCATATCATGTTATATGATGAACAGATATAGAATAGCAACATTTTAGGGCAGATGAATACATCATTTTATTTAAAAGCAAAGAACTCTCATATCCCTTGTATTGTTTTATTTTTTCTCAAAATATTTACATTAGCAATGTTATCCTTTAGTTTTGGTAAGACAACATTTTTTTTCTTATAAACTCAACACAATTGGAGTCTGAACTTGATTGAGTTTCATCTTAAGATTTAAGGCCTATACTATTATACAAGAGGAGATAGCAAAATAGAAATAAATGTAACAGTGTTTTTAATCCTCAGTATATATTTGCTTACAAATTTTAAATCTAATAATATAAATCTTTTAAATGACTATAATACATATATATATGGCATATATATATATAGTATATTATGGGTACATCATATTTTATGTTTTGTGTTGACAAGAAATCAAACCAGAGTGTTTAGTATTTATGTGTGTGATCAAAATTATTCAAAATATATATTAAAATGATTAATTTATCACCAATTATCTAGAAAAGTGCTCCCATATTGACAGATAAGTAATCTTTTCTTCATTCTTCTTAACCCTCTACTGTGAATTCTATGAGAGTGAATAGACTCTTATTTAAGTGAACAGTTTCTTAGTTGGATATAATCTATTAACAGGATGAATATTAAGATGGTGAATAAAAATGCTGAAAAGATTTAATTAACAACTCAGGAAGGGCATTTTTATTTGTTTTCAACTTGGTAAAACTTTTGTGATTCTCACCTGTAAACATGGGGGGTACGGGGTAAGAAGCTTTTTCTCCATTATAATGAAGAGAATTACCATTAAGATTTTAGAGGGAAAAAGATTTCATATCCCCTAGCATAATGTCAGGTGGTACTTGTGGTGAAGAACCTGCCTGCCAATGAAGGAGATGTAAGAGACAGGGTTTCAGTCCCTGGGTTGGGAAGATCCCCTGGAGGATGGCATGAAAATCCATGGCAGTATTAGTGCCTGTAGAATCCCATGCACTGATCAGCCTGCAGGTTACAGTCCATAGGGTCACACAGAGTCAGATGCGACTGAAGCAACTCAGCACTCCCTCAGCACACTGTCAGATTCTTTCAAGTATATTTAAATTCTTGTGCTAGAATTTCTGGCAGCACAAGATAACAATCAAAGTGAAACTTTCTTCTTTCAGGTATTGAAAAGAATTTCATTTTTTTTAATCTTACTCTTAAAATATAAATACCCTGATGAACACTCTGTTGATGTTATTAGTGTTTTCTGTGAGTTGGGGAAAAAGTTGTACTTCAAAAGAGGTCAGAGAGAATTGAAAATGCAAAACAATAAACAGAGATCAATGGGACAATGTACAGTTATCCTTCCTACTGGGCAATTTCGTATGTTACAAATGTAAAAGGGGAAAGTGTACAAGATGATTTGACTTATTAGAACACTTGTTAGAAAAAAAAAGACTTTGTTTTTGTTAATGTTTATTGCTTTAAAGTATTTCTTTTATTCTTAGTGTGCATTTAATATTCCTAATGTCGATTTATTGATTTGTAGCATTTCTGTAAGAATGGGGAATTCTCTGCCACATCACTAGTACCAAAATGTACCATAACACTACCTCTCTCTCAGACAGAGAGAAATGGAAGTCCACTAGTGAAAATACCAAATTCTATGTTTAATCAAACACTTTGAATTCATTTTCACTACAGGCATATTTCTGGGGTTCTGAATATTTATTAGTTTTGGGGAATGTGTTGGGAATTCCAAAAATAGTGTAACAATTAAAGCCATTCCTTAGTTTATCTTAAGTAGATTTTAAAGGCCTTATTTTACCCAGTAGTCTTCTTAACTTTCTACCCTTTATTATGCTGAGTGGTTTTATATTTGAAAAGTGTACTACCAGGCTGGACATGTGACTGGAGTAAGGCAACCTACAGCCGTGAGGTATTGATACAGATCAATTTAAACATATTGTGTGTGCTGTTTAGTTTGATATTTTTCTAAAAGACAATTTCATGTTTTTTATTGATGGTTCATAAAGAAAGAAGATGTAAGTATGGTCCCATCTTAGGCTAACAACTCATGAGATTATGATGATAAAAGGGACATTATCAATTAGAAAGTGCATTCCCAATGCCTATATTCTATAGCTTTTTAACATAGAAAAGATACATACTTTGAGTAAAACAGTAATAAAGGTGGAAATGTTTAACTTTAAAATGTTTATATTTAAAGTGGATTTTTGTTTGAAAATAATATCAAAGATATTTTGAGACAACTTCTGTCATGTATGTTCTAACAATACTTTAAAAGTATTTTATGGATCCATAAATATTTAAGGAAATTATAAATAATTATTAAAATTGTTCCTTTGAGTTTACTGTTAGAATCTAAGCACTGGTTCAGTTTTATAGTTCAATTTTTATTTTATATTGGCATATATTTGATTTACATTGTTGTGTTAGTTTCAGATGTACAGCAAACTGATTGTTATAAATATGCATACATTCATTATTTTTCAAATTCTTTCACATGCAGTTTATTATAGAATATTGAGTAGAGTTTCCTGTGCTCTACAGTTGGTCCTTGTTTTTTATTTTTATATGTAATAATCTGTATACGTTCATATAAACTCTTAATTTATTCCTCCCCCCATCTTTCTCCTTTGGTAGCCATAAGTTTTATGTCTGTGAGTCTGTTTCTGTTCTGTAAATAAGTTCATTTGTATCTTTTAGTTAGATCCCACATATAAGTGATATAATATGATATTTGTCTTTCTCCTTCTTACTTACTTCACTTAGCATGATAATGTCTATATCCAATCATGTTGCTGTAAATGGCATTATTTAATTCTTGTTTATGGTTCAGTAGTATTCATGGTATATATGTACCACATCTTCTTTATACATTCCTCTATTGATAGGCATTTAGCTTGCTTCCTCAGACATATTCATATTCAATCTTGATGAATCAACACTTATAAAATTGCTGTTTCTGTATTCCCTTAAATCTGATTTGTCTGAAACATGATATAGCATAGTATGTTTTTAAAATCATGCTTTTTTTTTTAAATTCGATAAAATATATATAACACAAACTTTACCATTTTAACAATTTTAAGAGTACAATTCAGTGGTGTTAATTTCATTCATAATATTTCTCAGCATCACTATTAATTTCCAAAGCTTTTTTATCACCCTAGACAGAAAATCCACCCATTATAATGAATAGTAAATTTTAATTTTTTTATTTTTAAAATTTAGTTTTCTATAATTTATAAAATATAAAATAATTATTCTGTAATTTTTGCATATGTATACATACCTACATGTATATGTATACACACGTGTATGTGTATAATATATATATAAAATATCAAGAAGCAATTTTTGAGTTACCTGTTTATCATATGGTCCATCACTGTGTTGCATATTTTGAGAATTAACTCAATTTTATATGGCATATTTTAAGTGCATCAGACATGGACACATTGCAGAGTATTTCTAATTCTATATGTACATATTAATATGTTTTACTGGTATATATGAAGCAAAAATGAAGCAAGGCAAAGGCTAACAGAGTTTTGTCAAAAGAATGCACTGACAAACACCTGTTTCCAACAACACAACTGTAAAAATGGACATCACCAAATGGTCAATACCAAAATCAAATTGATTATATTCTTTGTAGCCAAAGATAGAGGAACTCTATAGAGTTAGCAAATACAAGACCTGGAGGTGACTGTGGAGCTGACTCAAATCATGAGCTCCTTATTGCAAAATTCAGGCGTAAGTTGAAGAAAGTAAGAAAAAAAAAAAAAACTAGCCCATTCAGGTTTGAGTGTGTGCTAACCTAAATGAAATCCCTCGTGATTATACAGTAGAGGCAATGAATAGATTCAAGGTATTAGATCTGGTAGAGTGCCTGAAGAATTATGGATGGAGGTTCATAACCTTGTAAGAAGGTAATGACCAAAACCATCCCTAAGAAAAAATGAATGCAAGAAGGCAAAGTTATTGAGAAGGTTTTACAAATAGCTGAGGAAAAAGAGAAGCAAACAGCAAGGGAGAAAGGGAAAGATATACTGAACTCAATGCAGAGTTCCAGAGAATAGCAAGGAGAGATAAGAAAGCCTTCTTAAATGAACAATCCAAAGAAATAGTGGAAAACAATAGAATGGGAAAGACCAGAGATCTCTTCAAGAAAATTGGAGGTACCAAGGGAACATTTCATGCAAGGATGGGCATGATAAAGGACAGAAATTGTAAGGACCTAACAGAAGCAGAAGAGATTTAGAAGTGCAAGAATATACAGAAGAACTGTACAAAACAGATCTTAATGACCCATGTAATGACAGTGGTGTGTTCACTCACCCAGAGCCACACATCCTGAAATGTAAAGTCAAGTGGGCCTTAGGAAGTATTATTAAAACCAAAGCTAGTGGAGATGATGGAATGCCAACTGAGCTATTTAAAATCCTAAAAGATGAAGCTGCGACCGTGTTGCACTCAATATGCCAGCAAATTTGGAAAACTCAGCAGTGGCCACAGGGATTAAGTAAGTCAGTTTTCAGTCTAATCCCAAAGAAAGGCAACACCAAAGACTGTTTAAACTACCATAGAATTGTGCTTATGCTCAAAATCTTTCAAGCTAGATAACAGCAGTATGTGAAATGAGAACTTCCAGATGTACAAGCTTCATTTAGAAAAAGCAGAGGAACCAGAGATCAAATTGTCAACATCTGCTGGATCACAGAGAAAGCAAAGGAATTTCAGAAAAACATGCACTTCTACTCCATTGACTATGCTAAAGCCTTTGACTATGTGTATCACACAAACTGAAAAATTCTGAAAGTGATGGTAATACCAACCATCTTACCCATCTCCTAAGAAACCTGTATGCAGGTCAAGAATCAACAGAACTGGACATGGAACAATGAACTAGTTCAAAAGTGGGAAAGGAGTACAACGAGGCTGTATATTTTCACCTTGCTTAGTTAACTTATATGTAGAGTACATCAAATGATTTGCCAGGCTAGATGAGTCACAAGCTGGAATCAAGATTGCCATGAGAAATATCAACCACTTCAGATATGCAGATGATACTATTCTAATGGCAGAAAGTAAAATTTATATTTTTACTTTTAAATGTATTCCTGAGTTTATATTTTGTATTATAACTCATTAATAGGAGTTACCTTTATATTATGGTATTTTCTGTCTCAAAAAGCTCTAATGTATGTACTTTCCCAAGAAATTGGGTGACTAAATGTATCTACTACTTTTATATTTAAACTATATAATATTCAGTTTTTTCCTTCCCTTTTCCATTAAAATGTCGGCTCTGAAGATATCCATTATTTTTCCCCAAGAGTTTACAGTAACTTAGAAGCAAGTCCAATGTATATATAGGTTATGGATTTTTCCTTTGTACTTACCCTCTGTGCACTTTATTTTAACAAAGATACAGGCTACAAACTTCTACTTTCCTGGAGATGTTTGCACAAGGTACTTTGAATTGGTTAATATGTATTATTATGAACATCAACATGCTCCTAAGGAGGCATTGACTTTAGTACTGAAGCTTTCTTGGTGTTTATGCTGCTTATGCTCAGTATCTACACAAGAATATCCCTTTCCCTAAGTTAAAGGCCTTTGGCTTTACGTACAACTATTGGATATGTATTTCTTAGAACTATATAAACCTAAAGACAAAGTATTTGATGAAGGAAAGGTATCAGTCCCATAGAATCTAACCTTCTCCCAAATCAAACTCTACAGTTTATGTATATATATATATCATTTTTAAGATTGATTATTTATTCATTTATTTGACTGTACTACACAGTATGCAGGGTTTTAGTCCCCTGACTAATAACTGAACCCTTTCTCCCTGTGTTAAGAGTGTGGCGTCTTAACCACTTTACTGCCAGGAAGGTCCCCCTTCCAGATTTTATTTTTTTTAATTTAGTTTGTATTTATGAAGTGTCATCAACTACATTCAGGCTGACAAGATTTTTCTGTTGTAGGGTGTTTAACATATGACTAATAACTATTTTTCCTTTTAATCCTCACTGTTGCATTGAAATCAGAAATCTGCTTCTCACTACAATACCTTTAAAATCATATCCTTACCTCCTTAACATCTCTGACCTTATCAGCATGAAGACGAGTTTAATTTCAGATCTTAAAAATGCAACTATTGTAAATTACTCTGACATCCCTTATCCTTAATTCTTCATTGGCCTCATAGGTCCTCTGTTAAATTATTTTAAAAAACTCAAATGTAATCTTATTTACAATTCTACATTCCCATAATCATATAGTCATAGACTATATATTTTGATAGACTATATTTTTGCTTATATTTAATTGAAGTAGTCATTCATTGTCCTTCATGTGATTTTCCAATATAGAATAGCAGTGACTGTATGGCCTTTAGTACTCAAAGATTCTCGTCAATATAGTAACATTTAAATAAAAACAGCAGTAGCATCTTTTAAAAGCATTGTAACTCTTCAGAATGATTTAATAGAATATAATTCATATTCTGCAAAATGCAAAATAGGATTAATAATCAATATGAGTATTTACACCCTCTTAATTAACAATAAAATCTGTTTTAACATTCAATAAATATTCAGTGAGAATCTGTTACATGTTGAGCACTCTCACAGGTTTAGGAACACAAAAAGGCGTCAGATATATAAGGTACCCATTAACTTATACTCAGATGTATAAATTCCTAAGTGTTTCCGACTTTTAAAAACTAAAGATATTGTTTTGAGTCCTGTATTTTGAGAATAAATTGCTATGTATTTTAAGAAAAGACATTGTTTCTCTATAACCATTTGGATTTGCCTCTCTATATAAATTCATATTTCAAAGTTGGCCCAGACCCAAAGCATTGTTAACTTCCTTTCCTTTCTGGTTCACTGCACCTATTCAGACACAGGCTTCAAATTACTCCTTGAAGAAAACCAGCAGGTGATTGATAACTGGAAAAATAACCATGTCCATAGGAATAAATCAAACACATCTGTGTGTGTGGTAGGCCACAGTTATTTGAGCAACTATGTGTAGCAATGGCATCCATAAATTTCATTGAGGCCCTAGAATTCAAATTGACATCAGCAAAATCAAAATTAATTGCCTATAAACTACCCTTTTGTCAACATAATTATATTTTAGTAACATGAAAAGTAACCATTTATTGCATTAAATAAAACCTATAAATTAAAAAGCTCTCTGATTCATTTTTCCCCTTCTAAAGAGTCATTATAAGAAGAAATAAAAGGTTTTACCCCAGGAGACATGTTTAACTCTGTGCCTATGGGTAATTCATTGGAAATTCAGTGGTGTTTATGGAAAAAGATGATGAGTATGTGGTAATACAAAATCTCATAATGTACTGTTTCAGAATTCAAAGGCTCTGCTAGCATCAGAAACAGTATTTTACATTCAGTACAATTCACACTTAAAGTTAATAATGACCTTCAAAACTTGCTCTTATTTATTGCTGCTGAGTTAAGAACAGAATAGCAGAGTGGAAAATGATGACATCAGGGGCACAGCAGGTAACTTAGGCACATTTAAAGTAATACTCATTTGCTACTCAGTGAAACATATGATTTATAATATTTTACATTGCAAAGTATTTAAGTGATCTAGATGTTAAAATGCTATCTTCAGAAAATAATTTCTTAAAAAGATTCATCTATAAGAATTATCAAAAAGAATGCCATCTTAATTTTTATAGCTTATGCAATTTGCATTGCAAAGGTATGCATTTTCATGGGCAATTATAGAGGGTAATAATAAGAAATGGAAACTTTTTTGATCAATAAGGGAAATGTATAAAGTCATATTGTAAGTTTATCATAATCTTTTTTAATAAATATGCTTGATTTCCAAGTTGAAAATGTGTTATAATAGCTTGGGTGGAAAGATAATTAATCTAGTTAAGGCATAAAAGCCTTACTAGATGAAACCCAAATTTTATTTGCACTGTTACTTTATATAGTTGGAAATATTATTGAGAAAAAGCTGTTTTCCCATCCTCTATTTTGTAATATCAAACTGCATCCTAGCAGTCAACTACAGAATAGCAAATGCTTTCCAATAGGTTCTATTAAAAAGGTTTCCAACAGGTTTAATTATCCTGCAGATGTAGGTGTACAATAGTGATATCAATTGAAATGCATACATTTTAAAGTTATTTTATGGTAGAAAATTCTCAGTAGGCAGAGAGAACTATATCTGAATCTAAGCAACTTACAGAATCCTAAAATAATAGATGCTAACAAATGTCATTCTCAAGCATGAAATTCTGTGGTGTGTGTCAAATCCAAAGAAATGTAAGATCACACCATAATCCTTAAGTTTTTTTTTTTTTTTTGAAAATAAATGCAAATAGTTTTAATTAAAAATAAAAATTTGTAGTGGGGTATCTCTTCTATTTCACCGACTGGATGTTCCTTAAGGATAGGAAACCATCTGTTATAGTTGTATAGGGCTGAAAAAAAATCTCTCTGAAATATCACTTTTTTTTGCCTTATTTTTCTCATTAGGTAGTAGTCAATGCTACCACCAGGTCTGGGTATCCAGAAATACTCTGATCTTTTTAATCTGCCAGAGATATATTTGAAAAGTCCTTTTCTCCCTGTATCAGTAGATGCGAGACTGGAAATTTTCAAAAGGACCTTTATTCTCTGTAAGTGTGTGTGCACACACTATGAGAATGACCACAATAATAATCTAGTAGGAAACCAAGGCATTTAATGCCTAACAGAAGCTATCTGAAAAACAGCACCTTATTATTTACTTCCATCATCAGCGATCTGATTTCCACATCGGACTCATTCTTTGCTAGTATGAAGTTTTGTTCCTTTTGCCTCTCCAAATTGGACCCCCATTTTGCAGTGGATGTAACATTCCCTTTAATTCACCTATTCTTCTATATTTGCATCTATTTTAGAAAGACATTATCTAGAATCCTACTGATATAAAATTTTTAAATGCTTTATAGAGCAGTAATAAACCAATTATAGAAATTAACATAAAAATAAATTGAAATGCTATTTTCTGTATTTATATGATGAAGAATCATTCTTCTGTTAAAGAAAGACATGAAAAAATCACACACAGTAGTAAAGGTAAGGTTGGAATGACTAAGCCTGAGAGCCACTCAATTTCTCCCTTGTTCAAATTTATGTTCACTATTAGATGAGGAAAAGAAGTATATATATAAGTTAAATTAGTTTTTGCAATTGAAAAACTTTTATTCCACTAAAGGAATAAAACAAGGGGGAATCATTTTTACATATATTAAATATTTTATATTAAACTTGTATATTTGGTATATCTTTAGGGCAAGTACTGGAGCATCTTCAGACACACTAAATGTAGAAACCAGTAATAAATTTAATAAATTTGTTAAGCATATTATGGTACTTATTTTTTTAATTTAATTTTATTTTTAAACTTTACATAATTGTATTAGTTTTGCCAAATATCAAAATGAATCCACCACAGGTATACATGTGTTCCCCATCCTGAACCCTCCTCCCTCCTCCCTCCCCATAACCTCCCTCTGGGTCATCCCAGTGCACCAGCCCCAAGCATCCAGTATCGTGCATCAAACCTGGACTGGCATCTCATTTCATACATGATATTTTACATGTTTCAATGCTATTCTCCCAAATCTTCCCACCCTCTCCCTCTCCCTCAGAGTCCATAAGACTGTTCTATACATCACTGTCTACTTATTTATATTTTTCCATAGGTACTATCTTGTGAATCTTGTCAGATAGTACCCATGGAAAGATACAAACAGCCATAATATTGTGAAAAAATTTATTAAATTTAAGGGATACAAAGAAAAAAAAACACTTTTTCTTTGTTATTAAGGTCTGTAATTATATTTTACTCTATCTTTCATGTATGAGGTACAAATACAAGTTCAATCTTCCCTTGGTAATACTGAAGAAAAATAAAAAAGAAAAAAAAAATAATAAAATTACCCACATCATCTCATCATTCTCATCCAAAACACACCATGTAAAATTACTATCTGAAATTGTGAGTTATGAAGTGCTTTAAATGCTTTTTGATATTAATGCTTTTACATAAGAGATATAATAAATAAGGAGTTAGAAGACCTAAAAAATAAGTAAAATACACCAATTGCTACTAAGTATTTCAAAATTCCAATCATGGGTCAAGGGCCATATCTATTCAACAAGTGAAAAACTTCAGTTTTAGTATTGTCAACTCAGAGTAATTAAAACTAACAACAATTTAAGAAAGAGGACTATAAGCCTTATCTTACATCACTTACATCATTTTTATAAATTGAAGTTGAAGCCTGAGGCATTTGTTTTTATACCAGTATAGAATAACTGCTGTGATTAGCTAAGTAAAAATGTACCTTGTGCTTCTGCAATTAGAATAATGGAGAATAAAATTTCTAAAAATAAAAATAAAAGGATTAATTTACTTACATTATACAGTACCTCTTTAGATTGAGATCATAAGAGCATAGTAGACTCACTCTGTAAATTTAAAGTAATGTTGTTACAGTTTTTAGTTTAATAGATTCATGAGTTTGATATTCTTAAACTCAATAATCTCTTAAACATACTTTTAAAATTATTTTATAATAATCTGTATCATCAATTAATATATCAGTATTAGTACTTTAGAGGAAAGAACTGCAGAATAATGAGCCTCCAAAAGCTTATTTATTTTTATTTTTTAAAGAGGATAGATTCTAAATTTGGGGGAGAGAAGTAATTTTGAACCAAGTTAATATGTAGATTTCTATGTGCAAAATGAACTGTATATCTTCCTAGAGTCAGTACATGGTCAAACAAATCCCATATGCCTTTTATATTCATCACTGAATTTCTGTATAATGCAAATTTTTATTTTGAGTCATACTTCTAAAATTCTACAAAGATTCTGAGTCATTTAATGTAGTTGATTATATCCATCTAGCAAATTTTGTAAAATCTTAGCTTCTTAAAGTCTTTTGCTTTTTATAAGCCACTTCTACCTATATTCATTTTTAATTCATGCAAAAATCATTTGAACAGATATTCATATTCCTATTGTACACATGTAAAATCTAACCTCAAATGAACTAAACTATTTGCCTTAGATCCTAGATTTAAGGTACATACCTAAGGTCATAGATACAGGACTTAAATCCTTTGACTTCAAATTTCTGTGTTTGACTGCACAAATTATAATATATCTGCTAACAGACATTTTAGGGGAAAAAATATCTATTTCAAGAGTCATTTTTTTAATGTTTTTAACTCAATAAAGTTCAGTTAATCAGAGTATTTCTTTCACTCAATATTCTGCTTAATAAAAAACCTGCTGTGTTTAAATGACCCACTCTTATTCCTGATACCTAGAACAGAAAATTGAACATTTCTGAGATGTTTTCACAATAAATACTTTGCAAGAGTAATCGCGGTTCAGAGTTCTTGAATCACTAATATATGATCTGTTTTTACCAAGAAAAATATTAACTATTAGCTTTAAGAGAAAAAAAAAAAAAACATAGTACAAATATGTTTGAATGAAGATAGCAGCAGGAAAAAAAATCCAAACCCCATCTAGACAGGTACAGACTTTATTTTCAATTAAAATGATTTTTTAAATATTTTAAAAATAAACACAATTTTCTTGCTCTTTTTCTCTGAATTCTTAGACCACTGTTTGTCATTTTAAGTCAAAGCACTAAAGCATGTATTATGCCATATAACCTGCAACTTGAAGAATGTCTTATGCAGATGATAGGTGTGTTTGATGATTGTGATACTTGGCTCATTTTCAAAGCAAACATGTAAAACCCTTGCCTTAGATCAAAGTATGGGATATAGACCAAATATGCTTGCAGTTTCATGAAAAATGAGACGGAAACCTGCGTTATTCTAAATGGAATGCACATTGGAGTTGTACGGATTTGAAAATGTTTTTAAGTAATGTCAACATGGGAAAATATAATAAAAATGTCAAAGAGGTTGCTTACTTAATTTGAATTTGTTTTCCATAGAATTATAGCTTCTGCTTTATGGGAAATTAATTAGCTTCATATTTTTTTCTAATAGTTCAGTTCAGTCGCTCAGCCGTGTCTGACTCTTTGCAACCCCATGTACTGCAGCATGCCAGGACTCCCAGTCCATCACCAAATCTCCGAGTTTACTCAAACTCATATCCATTGAGTCAGGGATGCCATCCAACCATCTCATCCTTTGTTATCCCCTTCTTCTCCCGTCTTCAATATTTCCCAGCATCAGGGTCTTTTCAAATGAGTTAGTTCTTCACATCAGGTGGCAAAGTATTGGAGTTTCAGCTTCATCAGTCCTTCCAATGAATATTCAGGGCTGATCTCCTTTAGGATGGACTGGTTGGATCTCCTTGCAGTCCAAGGGACTCTCAAGAGTCTTCTCCAATTCCACAGTTTTCTAATAAAATCACAGCTATTAAAGCAACCCAGAAATACAGCACAACATGACAGCTTATATGGCATAAATAACTTTTGAAGTTTCAAAAGTTATTTCAAAAAAGTTTAGAATACTTAAATTGTGTGAATAGCTAGTTATGTCTTCTCCTTTGCTTCATTTTTCTTAGCAATATACCAATTGTGGTCACATCCACTTTTGCGGCGACTCAAAGGTTTAATCTGGATAGATGCATTGTCTTCTATAAAAGATATCAACATTTAAATAATTCATTACATTCCAATTTTATGGGTTTTTTCAATTATGTATATATTTATTTATTTATGGCTGTGCTGGGTCTTCGTTGCTTTGTGTGGGCTTTCTCTGTTTTCAGAAAGCAGGGGCTATTCTTTGTGGTGCAGGGGCTTCTAATTTCAGTGGCTTCTCTTGTTACGCACAGGCTTTAGGGCATGAAGCTTTTAGGAGTTGTGGCATTCAGGCTCAGGAGTTTTGGCTTGTGGGCCCTGGAGCATGCTGGCTTCAGTAGCAGTGGCTGGTGGACTCTAGAGTTTGGGCTCAATAATTGTGGCACAAGGGCTTTGTTGCTTTGAAGCATGTGGCATCTTTCTGGACCATGAATTGAATCTGTGTCCTCTACTTACATTGGCAGGAGGATTCTTATCCACTCCACCACCAGGGAAGTCCCCATTCTAATTTTAGAAACTATTAAAAAAAATTCTTATTGTCTCATATTTTAAGGAACAACAGTTGTTTCTACATATTTATTTCTAAACAAAAATATTAAAATAAAAATCCATAAGCAAATTATTTAATTTATTAAGAAACTTTATACTTAAACTACACTTTTCAGATTTTTTCTCCCCCTTTTTTGTATAAATTTAAGCAGAATAATAAATGGCAAACAACAAATGAATGAGCCTTGCTTTTCACTTTGTAAATTAGTTGTTTCCAGGTAGAGACATTCCATTCAGAATAAAATTATGTGCTTATTATTTTTACTAACCTGGCAAAGATAATGCTTATCATTGAAACATTATATCAGGTTTTTTTAAATTTTATTTTATTTAACTTTACAATATTGTATTGGTTTTGCCATATATCAAAATGAATCCGCCACAGGTATACATGTGTTCCCCATCCTGAACCCTCCTCTCTCCTCCCTCCCCATACCATCCCTCTGGGTCGTCCCAGTGTACCAGCCCCAAGCATCCAGTATCGTGCTGGTGACTCATTTCATATATGATATTATACATATTTCAATGCCATTTTCCCAAATCATCCCACCCTCTCTCTCTCCCACAGAGTCCAAAAGACTGTTCTATACATCAGTGTCTCCTTTGCTGTCTCGTATACAGGGTTATTGTTACCATCTTTCTAAATTCCATATATATGCATTAGTATACTGTATTGGTGTTTTTCTTCCTGGCTTACTTCACTCTGTGTAATAGGCTCCAGTTTCACATTATATCTTAATTAATAACTTCTATTAGTAAAGGCTTATATCTGAAAATTTAAAAAGAAATAATACCAAAGATTCTTGAAAAAGTGTTAGTCACTTAGTTGTGTATGACTCTTTGCAATCCCATGGACTGTAGCCCACAGGCACCTCTATCCTAGGAATTCTCCAGGTAAGAATACGGGAGTGGGTAGCTATCCCTTTCTCCAGGGGATTTTCCTTACCCAGGGATTGAACTTGGGTCTCCTGCATTGTAAGCAGATTCTTTACCCTTTGAGCCACAAGGGAAGCCCCAAAGATTCTTAGAATTATTTGTCAAACTGCAAAGGCATCATCAAAGTGCAAGACACATTTTATAGGAAAGGACAGGAAAGTAAAAAATGGGAGCATATGCGTTCTTGTTTATTCTGGTACTAGAGTAATATTATTTCAATAGCCGTATAAGAGATATTAACCAGTCAAGGAAGACCTAGAGGGAAGATTGGTTAGAAGGAAAGTGATTAGTTATGGCTCTAGGCTACTCAGGCAAAACAGTTCTATCCAATAAAAATCAAAACCAACTGTTTAATGGTGGTTTTGCTTTTTCATTAGATGTACTAAAATGCATTTTGCAAGCATTGTTAATAACAGTTATAAATGAAATGCTTTACTTTTACTTCAATATATATTGGCTTAGTGGTTTACAAAAACAAAACAAAAAAAATTCAATGCAGGAGACACAAGTTCAATCCCAGGCTTGGGAAGGTGCCCTGGAGGAGGAACTGGCAACCCGCTCCAGTATTGTTGCCTGAAGATCCCCATGGACAGAGGAACCTAGTGGGTTTAAGTCCATGGGGTTGCAAAAACTCTGACATGATTGAGCAACTAAACAATAACAGTACATATTAGCTTCCAATAAAAACAGCATAGAATAGATGTATCTCAAGAAACTGATTTTAATGTTTTTCCAAGTAATTTTTTGTTGTTACCAACTGAAATTTAAAGGTCTTCTTCATTGTATGTATAATTCTCTGTTATTCCCCAGTGTGTTCAGTTTTATCCTCTTGTTCTGGCAAAACTATTAATCTTTATGAAAGTGCCAAGTTTAAATAATATGAATATTCTATAAGGTATATATCAATGTTTATTGAATTTCAAGTTTTTATCAGGCACTGCATATTTTTTCCCCTGTGTAATATACTAGAGTTATCTGTGAAGAAACAATATCTCTTATTAAAAATAGAACTTTGCCACTCAAACAAGCACAGGTGTTAAGTTGCCAATTAAAGTGAAGCAAACTGTCAAATGAAAAATGTTAATTATACTTTCTTAATCTTGACTTTGTCTTTTCTTTGTACTAAAGTCCCAACTACATATATTTGGTCATTCTGCTCTAACTGATTCAGCTTCAGAGTTCTCTGAGAAATCTCTTGTTTCTCACCTGACTTCAGGAATGTGATCATTGCTTTGTCTGTCTACTGGTTTGCGACTATGACAAAATTAAACATTTAGATTTCTTGTCAGCCCTAATATTTGCACTTCTGGCAGGAATAAAGGAAAATGTCACTTGAGCATATCCCTGCATGGGACATGACTTCTCCTAACTGATGGATTACAAAAGTTCTATTTTTATGGAAACTGCCATTTAAATGCTTATGATGCCTTATTTGATGGAGAAGCAAATCCCCACATATAACAACGCAAGACTGAAATGTTTATTGCCTAGAAATGCCATGAGTTGGAGGTTTTAGTGTTTTTTGGAATAAGAGTATTTGTTAAATATGTTGCAAGACCAACTTTTCTGTTTTTTATAAACTTGGCAGACATGGGGAAATTGGAATTATTCTAATTTAAAGAAATAAAGTTTACTCAATTATGTAATATTTATTTTTATTACAATTTAAAAAGAAAACAAATTAGCTGGGCTTACTTTTAAATTAAAGTTAACTTCCAGTTCCTTAATGTTAAATTGCAGGAAAAAGTCTGAAATTTCACACTTCTTAAAATATCATGGTCAAATATATTTGTTCTATAATATGGTTCTCATTCATTTGTTGTTTGCCATTTATTATTCTATTTAAATTTATACAAAAATAATTAGTCTCCATTTTAGTAACAAATTCAGAGAACATCTAAGACATGTTTACAAATTCCTAAAATGTAGAATCTTATATTTTATATTTTTGTATCTATTTCAAAAAGATAGTTTTTAGTACATAATGTTCACTCCAGAATTGCTTGTATGCAGCACTGCTTCAAGCCTGAGGTTGATCTCTTAAGTGACCTTGAGGTTTATATCCTTAAAAGGTGAGAAACTAAAACCAAGCATTAGACATGTCTGTACTACATAGACAAGAAATTGAGGTGATGCATTAAGCCATCATTCCCATTGAGGGCTGTATTGACATACTGAATTATTTTAATCTTAATTAAAAATAATTGTGCTGCATGTGTGCTTTCTTAGCCTTTAATTAACATAAGCTCTTCAAAATCAAAGTGGCAGCATAATAATGTGTTCATCATTTATAGTATAAATGGTGGCCCAAAGGAAAAATGCATTGCTATAATTCCTGTGTAGGTTGTTGCTGATGCACGCTGCTGATGAGAAAGCCAATCAACTAGAGGATGAACAGGAAGAAAGAAAACATTAGACATGATTTACACTTTAAAAAGTATTATACGGAAACTTATGTTACCATATGTAAAGTAGATAGCCAATGAAAATCTGCTGTATGACTCAGGGAACTAAAGAGAGGCTTTGTAACAACCTAGAGGGGTGGAATGGAGAGGAAGATGGAAGGGAGGTTCAAGAGGGAGAGGACATAAGTTATCCTGTGGCTGATTCATGTTAATGTTTGGCATAAAATAAAAAAAAAATCTGTAAAGCAACTATCCTTCAATTAAAAAATAAATAATTTTTTAAAAAAGAAATAAAAGTATTATATTTTCTTGTTTTACCAGTATGCATGCCAATTAGTTCATAGAGTCTTTTTTTTCCCTAACCTGTGTACGTGTGTGTGTGTGTGTGTAATTTGGTTGTATACTGTATGAAGTGGCACATTTCCCAATCAGGTAAATCTGGAGGTGACAGTGAGTTTAAACACAAGATTTGATTACACTTCCAACTAAATAGCCTGGAAGTAGTAAAAAAGAAATGGGTGATTGCTGTGGTAGAACAGACAATGACAGGTTTTTCCAAGTTACAATTAATGTTAATTTTCTGTTCCTCCATGAATATCTTTATTGAGCTCATGCTTGATGAGCTGCACTTTTGTAAGGGCTCAGTGGGGCAGATAATTTAAAATAACAGACAACCCCCTAAATCATTTATATACGACCTTGGAAAGATTTATAAAGTTTGGACAGGGCATAGATTCACATTCTTTATTGTTTCTACATTTAGCTTAAAGTTCACTGTGAGGTGTCCCAAAGGAATTCAAATTAGAAAGGAAAAGTTCTAGAATTATGAATTCAGATTATGCATATGTGGATTGGTCTCAGGTCATTCTGCTTTTTTCTCTAGCTAAGAGTCTGTTCCCTGCTTGATCTTTATTATTCTGCTGACTGATTCGAGCCTGAGACCAAATAAATGGTCTCAGGACAGGAGCTCTTCGGTCATCTTTAAACAGCACGGCAAAAGTATTCTGAGTATCCCATTTAAGGTATTTTATGCAAAGTGTGATATACGTTATTTTCTTAAAAGCTTTAGAACTTCTTTTTTGATTTCTGAAAAATAGCACTCAGGAAACGTCTCAAATCAACTAGTGCACTTTTACTGATCAATATAGGAATATTTAAAGCTACCATTTTTTTTCTGCTTTGTTTTAAATAAAATTTTGGATAATAACCATTAACTTAAGAAATTTATTTTTTCAGTTCAGTTCAGTTCAGTTTGGTCACTTAGCTGTGTCCAACTCTGTGCGACCCCATGAACCGCAGCACACCAGGCCTCCCTGTCCATCACCAACTGTGAGAGTCTACCCAAACCCATGTCCATTGAGTTGGTGATGCCAAGCAACAATCTCATTCTCTGTCATCCGCTTCTCCTACTGCCCTCAATCTTTCCCAGCATGAGGATCTTTCCAAATGAGTCAGCTCTTCCCATCAGGTGGCCAAAGTATTGGAGTTTCAGCTTCAACATCAGTCCTTCCAATGAACATCCAGGACTGATCTCCTTTAGGATGGACTGGTTGGATCTCCTTGCAGTCCAAGGAACTTTGAAGAGTCTTCTTCAAATCCAACACCACAGTTCAAAAGCATTAATTCTTTGGTGCTCAGCTTTCTTTACAGTCCAACTCTCACATCCATACATGACTATTGGAAAAACCATAGCCTTGACTAGATGGAGCATTGTTGACAAAGTAATGTCTCTTCTTTTTAATATGCTGTCTAGGTTGATCATAATTTTCTTTCCAAGGAGTCTTGGAAGGAAATTTAATTTCCTTTTAATTTCATGGCTGCAATCACCATCTGCAGTGATTTTGGAGCCCCCCAAAAGAAAGTCAGCCGTTGTTTCCACTGTTCCCCCATCTATTTCCCATGAAGTGATGGGACCAGATGCCATGATCTTAGTTTTCTGAATGTTGAATTTTAAGCCAAATTTTTCACTCTCCTCTTTCACTTTCATTAAGAGGCTCTTTAGTTCTTCTTCACCTTCTGCCATAAGAGTGGTGTCATCTGCATATCTGAGGTTAATGATACTTCTCCCAGCAATCTTGATTCCAGCTTGTGCTTCATCCATCCTACCGTTTCTCATGATGTACTCTGCATAAAAGTTAAATAAGCAGGGTGATAATATACAGCCTGACATACTCCTTTTCCAGTTTGGAACCATTCTGTTGTTCCACGTCCAGTTCTAACTGTTGCTTCCTGACCTGCATACAGGTTTCTCAAGAAGCAGGTCAGATAGTCTGGTATTCCTATCTCATTCAGAATTTTCTGCAGTTTCTTGTGGTCCACACAGTCAAAGTCTTTGGCATAGTTAATAAAGCTGAAATAGATGTTTTTCTGGAACTCTCTTGCTTTTGCAATGGCGACCCACTCCAGTACTCTTGCCTGGAAAATCCCATGAATGGAGGAGCCTGGAAGGCTGTGGTCCATGGAGTTGCGAAGAGTCAGACATGACTGAGCAACTTCATTTTCACTTTTCACTTTCATGCATTGGAGAAGGAAATGGCAACCCACTCCAGTGTTCTTGCCTGGAGAAACCAGGGATGGCAGAGCCTGGTGGGCTGCCATCTATGGGGTCATACTGAGTTGGACATGACTGAAGCGACTTAGCAATGATCCAGCAGATGTTGGCAATTTGATCTTTTGTTCCTCTGCCTTTCCTAAAACCAGCTTGAACATCTGGAAGTTCACTGTTCACATGTTGCCGAAGCCTGGCTTGGAGAATTTTGAGCATAGTGGGTTGAAATTTCCTTCTCCATTTTATTTCTAGATTTAATTTTAAATATGTGTTTGTTTTAACATAGGTGCTTCCCAGGTGGCTCAGACAGTAAAGAATCTGCCTGCCATGCAGGAGAGCCAGGTTTGATCCCTGGGTCAGGAAGATCTCCTTGAGAAGGGCATGGCAATCTACTCCAGTATTCTTTCCTGGGGAATTCCATGGACAGAGGAGCCTGGCAGGCAACAATCCGTGGGGTTGCAAAGAGTCAGTCACAACTGAGCGACTAACATGCACATTTTAACATACCATGTTCCCCTCTCTAGGGAGGTAGAAATATTGATGTTATTTATCTTATATATAATTTATAGACAGATTTTGAGGACTTTCTATATGTTTGTGGAAAACTAAATTTTCTTATGTAATGCAGTCCCTTATTCATTAGTTACAAAATCTGTTTAAATTATTCCCTAAGACTCTCAATTTGCCAATCAACAGAATTAGTTCCACCAATAATTGTATATTTGTTGAACTAGTCATCCTCAATATTTTTATTAATGCAATCAGTAGAATGATAATTATTATTATGAAATTTACAAATTGTTATCTACTTCCCTTCTCAGTAATTATTACTCTTTATGAAATGTGTTTGCACATTGCAAATCATAATGGAAATGCATTTTAGTAAAGAATAGAATAATTTTGGCTTGTATAAATTTGGAAATGGTATTTTTGTTGAAAACCACTATATGCTAAGAGAAAAAAAAATGTAGAAAACTGGAATATACTTAGAAGTCATCTCTCATCGGAGGAATTCTTTCTGCACCATCTAAAACATGGGTCATTTCACTTTTCTCCTTTTCATCTATTGGTAAATCTTCACATATGACAAAAGATAAATTCTTATTGGACATGTTGAATTTAAAATTTTTACTAAAGTTGAAGGAAAATCTACTTTTCAGTAGCTTCTAACATTTGTCCTGGTGTATATTCTTAGGACTACAGTGGTGTATGTCTCCTGATTCTGCCTTAGAAAAATACTTCAGATACTTGAAGGGTGCTTTTATCTCATTTTAATTTTTCTACTTTTTAAGGTGAAAACCACTAGACTCACCAGATGCTTTCAGCTTTTGTTCATGCCTTTAAGTATATATATTTAGTGTTTCAGTGAAGCTAGTGACTTAAGACATACAGCAGCCACCTGTCACTTCTATCCTCAATTGAATCCTACAGTCCCCATAAACTCTGAATAATCATAAGTTCTCTTTTATATCTTGCCTGATTGGACTGGCTTTCTTATCATTCTCTCTCCCCACCTTATTCTGAAATTTTCCAAGATAATTTGGTGGTCATACCTTTCTTATTGAGGACTAGTTAAAATAAGAAAACGGAGGTCCCCTTCAAATGTATATTGATGTAATAATTCACAATTTTTGCTAAAGTGCTTTAATTGCTGTAGAATTATTTTGTTTTATGACCTTCAAATCATATTCCTTCATCTCATTCCCAAAGATAACTAAAAAGAATTGATACCATTATTTATGAAAATATAGATATTGTAGCTTGATTTATGGAATCCTCTTTAAAAATATTGGTGTACATACAAAATAAAAGGTGAAACAATTAGTTTGGCATAGGAAATGGCAATCCACTCTCGTATTCTTGATTGGAAAATTCCATGGACAGAGGAGGCTGGTGGGCTACTGTCCATGGGGTCGCAAAGTGTTGGATACAACTGAGCAAGCCTGCATGCATATATATTTTCCATGAATACACAGGAATTGAACCCAGATCTCCTGCATTGCAGGCAGATTCTTTACCGACTAAACAATGAGGGGCTTCCCCACAGCTCTGAGACCAGACTTATTCATTTGCCTGTATTATGTATTGCCCCTATTATTCCTACCTTAAAAAAATTTTTTTTAAGAAAATCAAAGCAAAAAGCAATTAAGCAACTATAGTTTTCTTTTTGTCTGTTAATCCTGTACCCTTTTCCAAAAACTATGGACCCCTAACTCTAATTATTTTGTTTATCAAGCATTGAATAGTTTATTTATAAAATCAAATCATTCAAAGATAAATAAGATCTAAGGACACCTGTAATATTCATTAATCTTTAGTATATTTTCTTCTAAAATTATAATTTATTGTAGTTTAAGCATTTTTCTTAAATATTATAGAATAATACTTTTTATTGTCATTAGAACTGGTCTATTTTTTAGAGTCTCTATGTTAATGAATTATGTTATTATTATTATTAATTTTATTATTTTGTACTTGACTTCAACTTGTGTGAGTCAAAGAGTGGGAAGATCCAAGTTTACATATCCAGCACCTTTATTATTTTATGCCAAAATATATTATGTCTCCAAAACATCTATTTTGGCTTTTAGGACAATTAATATGACCATAACTGGGAATCTTACTCTTACTCCTTGGAAGAAAAGTTACGAGCAAACTAGATAGCATATTGAAAAGCAGAGATATTACTTTGCCAACAAAGGTTCATCTAGTCAAGATTATGGTTTTTCCTGTGGTCATGTGTGGATGTGAGAGTTGGACTGTGAAGAAAGCTGAGCGCCGAAAAATTGATGCTTTTGAACTGTGGTGTTGGAGAAGACTCTTGAGAGTCCCTTGGACTGCAAGGAGATCCAACCAGTCTATTCTAAAGGAGATCAGCCCTGGGATTTCTTTGGAAGGAATGATGCTAAAGCTGAAACTCCAGTACTTTGACCACCTCATGCGAAGAGTTGACTCATTGGAAAAGACTCTGATGCTGGGAGGGATTGGGGGCAGGAGGAGAAGGAGACGACAGAGGATGACATGGCTGGATGGCATCACTGACTCGATGGACGTGAGTTTGAGTGAACTCCGGAAGATGGTGATGGACAGGGAGTCCTGGCGTGCTGCGATTCATGGGGTCGCAGAGAGTCGGACACGACTGAGTGACTGAACTGAACTCAATTGAACTGGGAATCATTTATGAACAAATTCATCTGTTTAAGAGAGGGAATAAACCTGTTCATCAGAGCAACTAGATGCACATGGATACATAATTCATCCTTATTAATTATGGTTTTTATATTTGTGAAATCTAATCACTAAAACTTATCTGTAACACCAAAATTAAACCCATAACATTTTCTTGCTCACTCATGGACACGCAGAATGGTAAAATTTTGAGCTTCCCCACCAGGGTGTTTTCTTAGCTAAACTCAAACAAAATGATATCTGTCTTTAGTTTCAGTTCTCATACTGTAAAATGTCTTCTTTCTATGGTCTATTTAGTGTAGATGTAATGTACTTTGCATTTTTATGTTCTATTGTTGGTGTTGGTGCTTTGTTGGCTAAAACTGATCCCCCCAACAACATTGTACTGAAGTACTGCCTGATACTCCTAAGACAAGAAGTTTCTAATATGTCTTATGAGAAAAATGTCAGGCATGAGTTATGATGCTGATGATCTTGAGTTCAATGCTAATCAATCCACAATATGGTACATCCAGAAAGAGGACGAGAAAATTTATAATATGTACATGAATCCTCTCAGAAAAGTGCTAAAGTAACATCTATATCATATGATGAAACTATGGTAAAAATGGAAATAAGGCTAAATTTATGGCTTCATGATATTATGACTTACTAAAAACTGCACAATAGATAACACTGTTGGACTGAAAGCCAAGAACTCTATGGACATATCACCCAGAGTCAGGAAAACATTAAACCCTTCACAACCAGTGGTATATTACAATTAGGTAGTGCATATTATTGTTTATAAGAAATATATATTAAATAAGTTACCATGAAATAATGTCATATAATGATTGAATGACAAAAATGTTTTGAACCAAAGGCTCACAGGAACCTAATTCTGCTTTTTCTGGGAGCAATGGCTCAGTATTTACTAATTCAGTGTCCACAATGACACAATAGAAAATAACGACCATGAATAATGAGATTGGCTACACATATATGCATACATTAATATAGATATATAAATATCTGTGTATATATATATATATATATTCATTCAGTGTTACTGACTTTTTTGAGAGTCCAATATGTCACTTTAGAGAATTAACAGTAATAATGGATATTTGCATGATTTACATGCTAGGAATTTACACTGTTTTCAGGTTTATTAGAGACAGGGAACCAGATTTTGTTGATATTTAAAATGTTATTCTGAGGCAACAGTGTTTATGTATGTATAATGAGTACTAATTCTGAGCTCGTTGTATCTGCAATTGTATATTTTGAATATAATTAGAACTTCTGTAATTATACATTTTAATTATCTCACAAATTTTAGAATGTTCTTGTTTCTTCTTCCTAGAACAGCAAAAACACTGACAACAATCACAATAATGACAACAATAAAACACACTGCTACATCCCAAGGACACAGTGTGACAGACAGAGTGTCAAAAATAATCACAGGGAATGATGGAGCATCCTCACATCATTTGAATTCTTTTTTAGTGAATTTCATAATCTGACAGTGTTTTGTTTTTCACGCGCCATGATTTTTGGTTTGTGGCAAAGAGGTTAAGTATTTAAAGGTCTCCTGCTGGTTAAGCTGTCCTACTACTCCCTTGATAGATTCACTGTTTTGAGATACAAGTTGTCTCAACTTTGTAATCTGGCATTCACATTGGCAGTATAAGTAAAAAAAAAAAAAAAAAATCACCTTATCTGCATGTGAAAATTGATACTGATATTAGTTTATTTGAATATGAACTTATTTCTCATAAAGCTGTTGTAGTTTTTTGCTGTGGGCTCACATTTTGTTGTTGTTAATTGTTTAGTTGCTAAGTCATGTCCAACTCTTTGTGACCCCATGGACTGTAACCTGCCAGGCTTCTCTCTCCATGGGATTTCCCAGGAAAGACAGCTGGAATGGGTTGCCATTTCCTTTTTCAGGATATCTTCCCAACCCAGGGATCGAACTTGTGTCTCCTGCTTTGGCAGGCAGATTCTTTACCACTGAGCCATGATATTCCTTCCTAAAAGGAAAGTAAAGTACTTACATAATTCTTTAATGATGGTTACGGTAGGCAGGACATTGTTGATAGAACATCTCTGGGGTCTCTTTAAAATTTTATCATTTTATAATTTCCCTGCTGTTGCTGCTGCTGCTGCTAAGTTGCTTCAGTCGTGTCTGACTCTGTGCGACCCCATAGATGGCAGCCCACCAGGCTCCCCTGTCCCTGGGATTCTCCAGGCAAGATCACTGGAATGGGTTGCCATTTCCTTCTCCAATGCATGAAAGTGGAAAGTGAAAGTAGAAAGTCACTTGGTCGTGTCCGACTCTCAGCGACCCCTTGGACTGCAGCCTACCAGGCTCCTCCGTCCATGGGATTTTCCAGGCAAGAGTACTGGAATGGGGTGCCATTGCCTTCTCTGATAATTTCCCTAGCAATCTACAAAATTCAGATTAGCTTTTTTTTCTTTTTTATGTTTTTGATAGCCAGAAAATTCTGATTGGGGTTTCCAAAATATATGTACTTTAGGTTAAACTCTATGCAGAGAATTGGTAAAATATATAGGAAACCAGTGAATGCTGCTTAGTTCTCCAATTAGGCTTTATTGATATTATTTATAAATATTGTGGTAGAAAGACTTAACCTATAGATTCCATTTTTAATTTATTGATCAGTAGGTATTTTTGTGAGTAAAGGTGTAATATTATCATATTTAACTACAGCCTTTTCCCTGGTGGCTGAGAGGGTAAAGAATTGGCTTTCAATGTAGGAGACTGGTTTCAATTCCTTGGTTTGGGAAGATCCCTTGGAAAAGAAAATGCCAACCCACGTGAATATTCTTGGCTAGAGAATTCCATGCACAGAGAAACCTGGCTGGCTACAATCCATGGGGTTGCAAAGAGCTGGACATGATTGAGCATGCACCTTGCATTTATTTTACCTCTATACACTTTACAACTAAGTTTGTTCTAATTCTATTAAAAGTTTATTGAACAACTTGTTAGAACTATCCAGTGCCTTTTGAAACATTTTTTCTTTTCCAGAGAGTAAAAAAGTAGAATATTTAGTCTTCAGTTCAGTTCAGTCGCTCAGTCGTGTCCAGCTCTTTGAGACCCCATGGACTGCCGACAACAGGCTTCCCTGTCAATCACCAACTCCCAGAGTTTACTCAAACTCGTGTCCATTGAGTCACTCATGTCATCCAACCATGTCACCGTCTGTCATCCCCTTCTCCTCCCGCCTTCAACCTTTCCCAGCATCAGGGTCTTTTCCAACAAGTCAGTTCTTCGCATCAAGTGGCCAGAGTATTGGAGTTTCAGCTTCAGTATCAGTCCTTCAAATGAATATTCAGGACTGATTTCCTTTAGGATGGACTGGTTGGATCTCCTTGCAGTCTAAAGGACTCTCAAGAGTATTCTCCAACACCACAGTTCAAAAGCATCAATTCTTTGGCGCTCAGCTTGCTTTATAGTCCAACTCTCACATCTATACATGACTACTGGAAAAGCCATCTTTGATTCGATGGACCTTTGTTGGCAAAGTGATGTCTCTTCCATTTAATATGCTGTCTAGGCTGGTCAAAACTTTTCTTCCAAGGAACAAGTGTCTTTTAATTTCATGGCTGCAGTCACCATCTGCAGTGATTTTGGAGCCCAGAAAAATAAAGTCTGCCACTATTTCCACTGTTTCCCCATCTATTTGCCATGACGTGATGGGAACAGATGCCATGATCTTAGTTTTCTTTGTGTGCTGAGACCCCTTCACAGCCTCCCCCAGACGCTGCCCTCTCTAGGAAGGTTTTTTTAAATTAATTTATTTATTTTTATTTTAATTAATTTTAAAATTAATGTATTCATTTTAATTGGAGGCTAATTACTTTACAATATTGTGATGGTTTTTGAAATTGACATAAATCAGCCATGAGTGTACATGCGTCCCTCATCCTGAACCCCCCTCCTCCCTCCCTCCCCACCCCATGCCTCAGAGTTGTCCCAGTGCACCAGCCCTGAGCACCCTGTCTCATGCATCTAACCTGGACTGGCGATCTATTTCACATATGATAATACACATGTTTCAATGCTATACTCTCAAATCATCCCACCCTTGGCTTCTCCCACAGAGTCCAAAAGTCTGTTCTTTACATTTGTGTATCTTTTGCTGTCTCTCATATAGGGTTATCATTACCATCTTTCTAAATTCCATATATATGAGTTAATATACTGTATTGGTGTTTTTCTTTCTGACTTACTTTACTCTGTACAATAGGCTCCATTTCATTTACCTCATTAGAACTGATTCAAATTTGTTCTTTTTAATAGCTGAGTGATATTCCATTGTGTATATGTACCACAGCTTTCTTATCCATTCATCTGCTGATGGACATCTAGGTTGCTTCCATGTCCTAGCTATTGTAAACCATCCTGTGATGAACATTGGGGGTGCACATATCTCTTTCAGTTCTGGTTTCCTTGGTGTGTATGTCCAGCAGTGGGATTGCTGGGTCATATGGCAGTTCTATTTTCAGGTTTTTAAGGAATCTCCACACTGTTCTCCATAGTGGCTGTACTAGTTTGCATTCCCACCAACAGTGTAAGAGGGTTCCCTTTTCTCCACACCCTCTCCAGCATTTATTGCTTGTAGACTTTTCGATAGAGCCATTCTGACTAGTGTCAGAATGGTACCTCATTGTGGTTTTGATTTGTATTTCTCTGATAATGAGTGATGTTGAGTATGTTTTCATGTGCTTGTTAGCCATCTGTATGTCTTCTTTGGAGAAATGTCTGTTTAGTTCTTTGGCCCATTTTTTTATTGGTCGTTTATTTCTCTGGAATTGAGCTGCATGAGCTGCTTATATATTCTTGAGATTAATCCTTTGTCAGTTGCTTCATTTGCTATTATTTTCTCCCATTATGAAGGCTGTCTTTTCACCTTGCTTACAGTTTCCTTCGTTGTCCAAATGGTCCCATTTGTTTATTTTTGCTTTTATTTCCATTACTTTGGGAGGTGGGTCTTAGAGGATCCTGCTGTGATATATGTCAGAGAGTGTTTTGCCTATGATTTCCTCCAGGAGTTTTATAGTTTCCGGTCTTACATTTAGATCTTTAATCCATTTTAGTTTATTTTTGTGTATGGTGTTAGAAAGCATTCTAGTTTCATTCTTTCACAAGTGGTTGACCAGTTTTCCCAGCACCACTTGTTAAAGAGATTGTCTTTTCTCCATTGTATATTCTTGCCTCCTCTGTCAAAGATAAGGTGTACACAGGTGCATGGATTTATCTCTGGGCTTCTATTTTGTTCCATTGATCTATATTTCTGTCTTTGTGCCAGTACCGTACTGTCTTGATGACTGTAGTTTTTTAGTATAGTCTGAAGTCAGGCAGTTTGATTCCTCCAGTTTCATTCTTTCTCAAGATTGCTTTGGCTGTTTGAGGTTTTTTTGTATTTCCATACAACTTGTGAAATTATTTGTTCTAGTTCTGTGAAAACTATAGTTGGTAGCTTGATAGAGATTGTATTGAATCTATAGATTGCTTTGGTTAATATATTCATTTTCCCTATATTGATTTTTCTGATCCATGAACATAGTATATTTCTCCATCTATTTTCATCATCTTTGGTTTCTTTCATCAGTGTTTTATACTTTTCTATACATAAGTCTTTTGTTTTTTTAGGTAAGTTTATTCCTAAGTATTTTGTTCTTTTTGTTATAATGGTGAATATAATTGTTTCCTTAATTCTCTATTTTCTCATTGTTAGTGTATAGGAATGCAAGGGATTTCTGTGTGTTAATTTTATATCTTGCAACTTTACTATATTCATTGATTAGCTCTAGTAATTTTCTGTTGGTGTTTCAGGGTTTTCTATGTAGAGGATCATGTCATATGCAAACAGTGAGAGTTTACTTTTTTTTTTCCCATCTGGATTCCTTTTATTTATTTATTTTTCTTCTCTGATAGCTGTGGCTAAAACTTCCAAAACTATGTTGAATAGTAGTGGTGAGAGTGGGCACCCTTGTCTTATTCCTGACTTTAGGAGAAATGCTTTAAATTAATCACCATTGAGGATAGTGTTTACTGTGGGTTTATCATATATGGCTTTTATTATGTTGAGGTATGTTCCTTCTGTGCCTGCTTTCTGGAGGATTTTTATCATAAATGGATGTTGAATTTCATCAAAGGCTTTCTCTGCATCTATTGAGAATAGCGTAAGTTTTTCTGGTCCCACCACTTCATGGGAAATAGATGGGGAAACAGTGGAAATAGTATCAGACTTTATTTTTCTGGGCTCCAAAATCACTACAGATGGTGACTGCAGCCATGAAATTAAAAGACGCTTACTCCTTGAAAGGAAAGTTATGACCAACCTAGATAGCATATTCAAAAGCAGAGACATTACTTTGCCAACAAAGGTTCATCTGGTCAAGGCTATGGTTTTTCCTGTGGTCATGTATGGATGTGAGAGTTGGACTGTGAAGAAGGCTGAGCGCCAAAGAATTGATGCTTTTGAACTGTGGTGTTCTCTTGAGAGTCCCTTGGACTGCAAGGAGATACAACCAGTCCATTCTGAAGGAGCCCTGGGATTTCTTTGGAAGGAATGATGCTAAAGCTGAAACTCCAATACTTTGGCCACCTGATGCAAAGAGTTGACTCATTGGAAAAGACTGTGATGCTGGGAGGGATTGGGGGCAGGAGGAGAAGGGGACGACAGAGGATGAGATGGCTGGATGGCATCACTGACTTGATGGACGTGAGTCTCAGTGAACTCCGGGAGTTGGTGATGGACAGGGAGGCCTGTCGTGCTGCGATTCATGGGGTTGCAGAGAGTCAGACACGACTGAGCGACTGATCTGATCTGATCTGTATCACATTGATTGATTGGAAAATATTGAAGAATCCTTGCATCACTGGGATCAAGCCCACTTGGTCATGATGTATGACCTTTTTAATATGTTATTGGATTCTGTTTGCTAGAATTTTGTTGAGGATTTTTGCATCTATGTTCATCAGTGATATTGGCCTATAGTTTTCTTTTTTGGTGGCATTTTTGTCTGGTTTTGGTATTAGGGTGATGTTGGAATCATAGCATAAGTTTGGCAGTTTACCTTCCTCTGCAATTCTCTGGAAGAGTTTGAGTAGAATAGTATTAGCTCTTCTCTCAATTTTTGGTATATTTACCTGTGAAGCCATCTGGTCCTGGGGCTTTTGTTTGTTGGAAGATTTTTGATTACAATTTCGATTTCTGTGCTTCTGATGGGTCTATTAAGATTTTCTATTTCTTCCTGGTTCAGTTTTGGCAGGTTATAGTTTTATAAGAATTTGTCCATTTCATCCAATTTGTCCATTTTATTGTCATTTAGTTGCTGATAGTAGTCTCTGATGATGTTTTGTATTTCTGTGTTGTCTGTTGTGATATCTCCATTTTCATTTCTTATTTTGTTGATTTAATTCTTCTCCCTTTTTTTCTTGATGACTCTGGCTAATGTAGAGTTTTAAGCCAACTTTTTCACTTTCTTTTTTCATGTTCATCAAGATGCTCATTAGTTTTTCTTCGGTTTCTGCCATAAGGGTGGTGTCATCTGCATCAGTTCAGTTTAGTCACTTAGTCATGTCTGAGTCTTTGCAACCCCATGGACTGCAGCATGCCAGGCCTCCCTGTCCATCACCGACTCCTGGAGTTTACTCAAACTCATGTCCATTGAGTCCATCATGCCATCTAACCATCTGATCCTCTGCCATCCGTTCTCTTCCTGCCCTCAGTGTTTCCCAGCATTAGGACCTTTCCAAATGAGTCAGCTCTTTGCATCAGGTGGCCAAAGTATTGGCATTTCAGCTTGAAAACTGGTCCTTCCAGTGAACACCCAGGACTGATCTCCTTTAGGATGGACTGGTTGGATCTCCTTGCAGTCCAAGGGACTCTCAAGAGTCTTCTCCAACACCACATTTCAAAAGCATCCATTTTTCATCCCTCGGCTTTTTTACAGTACAACTCTCACATCCATACATGACTACTGGAAAAACCATAGTTTTGACTAGACAGGCCTTTGTTGGAAAAGTAATGTCTCAGCTTTTTAATATGTTGCCTGTGTTGGTCATGACTTTAATTCCAAGGAGTAAGCATCTTTTAATTTCATGGCTGAAGTCACCATCTGCAGTGATTTTGGAGCCCAGAAAAATAAAGTCTGACACTGTTTCCACTCTTTCCCCATATAATTGCTATGAAGTGATGGGACCGGATGTCCTGATCTTTGTTTTCTGAATTGTTGAGCTTTAAGCCAACTTTTTCACTCTCCTTTTTCACTTTTATCAAGAGGCTCTTTACATCTTCTTCACTTTCTACCATAGGGTGTTGTCATCTGCATACGTGATGTTACTAATATTTGTTCCAGCAATCTTGATTGCCATCTGCATATATGAAGTTATTGATATTTCTCCCGGCAATCTTGATTCCAGCTTGTGCTTCATTCAGCCAAGTGTTTCTTGTAATGTACTCTGAATATAATTTAAATAAGCAAGGTGAGAATATACAACCTTGACATACTCCTTTCCTTATTTGAAACCAGTCGGTTCCCATGTCCATTTCTAATTATTGCTTCCAGACCTGCATACAGATTTCTCAAGAGGTAGGTCAGGTGGTCTGATATTCCCATCTCCTTAAGAATTTTCCAGTTTGTTGTGATCCACATAGTCAAAGGTTTTGACATAGTCAATAAAGCAAAAGTAGATTTTTTTTTTCTGGAACTCTCTTGCTTTTTCAGTGATCCAGCATATGTTGGTAATTTGATCTCTGGTTCCTCTGCCTTTTCTAAATCTAGCTGGAACATCTGGAAATTCACGATTCACTTACTGTTGAAGCCTAGCTTGGAGAATTTTGAGCATAACTTTACTAGCATGTGAGATAAGTGCAATTGTGTAGTAGTTTGAGCATTCTTTGGCATTGCCTTTCTTTGGGATTGGAATGAAAACTGACTTTCCAGTCCTGTGGCCACTGCTGCATTTTCCAAATTTGCTGGCATATTGAGTGCAGCACTTTCACAGCATCATCTTTTAGAATTTGAAATAGCTCAGCTGGAATTCCATCACCTCCACTAGTTTTGGTCATAGTGATGCTTCCTAATGCCCACTTGACTTTGCCTTCCAGGATATTTGGCTCTAGATGAATGATCATAACATCGTGATTATCTGCGTCATGAAGATCTTTGTTCATAGTTCTTCTGTATATTCTTGCCACCTCTTCTTAATATCTTCTGCTTATGTTAAGTCCATACCATTTCTCTCACTTATTGTGCTCATCTTTGCATGAAATGTTCCCTTGGTATCTCTAATTTTCTTGACGAGATCTCTAGTCTTTCCCATTCTATTGTTTTCCTCTATTTATTTGTATTGATCACTGAGAAAAGCTTTCTTATCTCTCCTTGCTATTCTTTGGAACTCTGCATTCAAATGGGTATGTCTTACCTTTTCTCCTCTGCTTCTTGCTTCTCTTCTTTTCACAGCTATTTGTAAGGCCTCCTCAGACAGCCATTTTGCTTTTTTGCATTTCTTTTTCTTGGGGAAAATCAATTAGTTTTCATTAGCTTTCAGGGATCATCAAGAAGTCCTTTTCTAAGAAAATCCTGTTATAGTTCATCTATTCTAAGAGGCAATATTTTCCATCTCTGAAATTGAGATGTGTTTAATAATAGATGATGCATCGTAGTTCAATTGTTGAAGCTTCTTTCATAGTGATAATAAAATTATGATGTGTCTTATAATTGACAGCTTATTGTTTTTGCTGAAATAAATTTCATTTCTGACACATTTTTGATAAGTGGAAGTAATGTTGTTTTCGTGTTGACTTGAGTTCCTATAATTGGGATAATGTTTGCCATCTGATAATTTACATTTTTCAAGGTCTTATTTCCTCAAAGTGAGTTTTTCAATTCAGTCTAATAGTACAAACAAAAAATGGGCAATTCTTTTATAATAATTTCAGATATATTATCAAAGACTTAATAATCCTTAGAGTAAATGAACATATTACAAAGCAATTGCAACTTAGCTTTACAATTGCCTTATATAATGGCATTTCATAATAGCATATTTTTGGCTATCTCTGGTTTTTGTTTAACTAATATTTCTGGATATACTAATTTAAAAAAAAAAAGAAGAGGGAAAGAAAATTGTAGGTTAGTATTATAACACACAAAAATATTTTTTTCCTGATTTACTTAGAGTTATAATAAAGTACTGTGAATATTGAAACACTTTTAATAATATCAAAATTCCTTATGCATAAGGTAATTGGGAAGGGAAATAACAAGGGTAAAAAAAAAATTGAATGTGATTCAGTTGCCTTTCAAACATTACAGGACTTATTCCTCTTTACAAATAAGACTTAAGGGCATTTATAATAAAAAAAAATATATGCATAGGTTTATACATGCTCTTACAAATTATTAAAATGCTAATATTTAAATTTATTAAAGCACTAAATATTAAGTAATGATACCATTTAATTTTAGGTTCTATGCATTTGTATGTGACCTTTGGTTTTGTGTGTGCCCAGTTGCTTCAATTGTGCCTGACTCTTTGCAACCCTATGGATTGCAGCCTGCCAAGTTCCTCTATCCAAGTGATTTTCCAGGCAAGAATACTGCATGGATCACCATGCTCCCAAACATTTTAAACATGGCTGGAGGGAATAACCAGAAATCTGAAGTGTCTATGCAGTTACTTGAATACAGTTTTACTTTTTTCAGGTGAAAAACAGAAAAAAAAAAAAAAAGATAACCAGAAATATCTTGTATCAAGTCCTACAGTATTTGGTCAAAGTAAATACTGAAGATTTACAAAAATATGATAATTAGAATAGTTTAACATAGATTTTACTATAAGGTCAGTAATAAATCATAATTGCTCAAAAAGTTTGAAAATTATTTCCTGAGAGATGGGATAAAAAATTGAGTAGATGATGATGTTTTGCAGATGGATAACTGACATAAAGTAAAACAATTTCACCTATGTCTTTTGTCCCCTGTTATATTGGGAAAAATAATGAAAAAATAATATTTTTCAAAGAAGCTTATCAGGCTTTCCTTGTGATGAAAATAGTACTGGGAATATATCAGGTACTCAATAAACATTTTGGAGTAAGAGAACAAAGAATCATCATTAGAGCTCTGTGAACTTTTCAGTATTACTGAGCAGTGATTATCAAACTTCAGATTGTAATCTTTAGTAAGTCATGATACAGTTTAAATGTTTATAACCAGTATTTAAAAATAGAGGATAATAAAAATATCCAAATATATTAATATTTATAAAATCTGTATCTTAGTTAAACATTGATTGTTAGCTTGAAAAATACAAATTACTAGAAAAGAATAAAAAAATATTAATTTCATTTATTTATATGTTTTGTGTGTACTTATATTTACATGATTTTTGCATTAGGCAGATTTATACACACATACACACATATGCATATCCCTATGTTAAACTGCCAGTGCTTTGGTGCCAAAGAAGGCATGTTCTTGGTTGTGATAATTAATTAATTATATAAAATGTATATTCCATGAGAATAATGTAAATGAGTTTGAAAAGGAAGTCAAATTAATACGTACTTATGAAGTCTCCTTTCTTCTCCTTAAACCACACAAAATCTATTTCTAAGATAGTATATAAAAATGCCATAAATTGATAAAAGTCTGATATAATTCTTCCTTTAAAAACAAACAAATTTAAACACTGAAAGATGAGGAAAGTCTTATAAAAGATAGAGAAGTAACAGACTTTAGGATTTAATAAAGTGCCTATCCAAATGAAACCTCATTGGTTTCAAGTAAAGGACACACATGGAGTGAGTAAGTGAGTAGATGAATTGAATGACAAGAAATATTACTGAGATATAATGTAGTACACCTAAGCTGAGTTTATTTATTTGTTCTTCAGAAACCCTTAATCCACCTCGTTGCCTCGTAACTGCTATTTCTTGCTCCTTAGCGAATGAAGTTCAGAATGTTGTGGACTTCTGGTCTTGCAAAGGAAAACAAAATTGCTCAATTAGACTCTTGAGAAGGGCTTCATTTGTCATCGTGAATTACTTTGGTCATTGGCTACTATTAAGGAGGAAAAAGGAAAGGGAACAAGGGATCATGCTCTGTGAACAGGTCAGATTAAACTAGCCAGATGGGTTCATGGTGTCATGCATATTGTAGAAAAAAAAAAAAGGAGCTTTGATACCTGATAACTTAATTATCTGCCACTATCAGTTGAAAGGGCTTTTAAACATGTCCAAAATGTCTACCAAATTTTCAGCAAGAGTGACAGCAGATTTTTAAACAAGGATAAAAATGCAGCAGTCTTTCTAGAATAAAACTCTGACAGACTATGATGAATTACCTTATTATAGTTGCTTGCATGACAAATGTACTTGATCAGTGTTTCTTCCTGGGAATAGTTGAGCTTATCCAGAGGCAAAAGTTGAAAGGAAATGAGAGCGAACTAGTAATCCTAAGTGTAATACATCAGCATTTCTATGAAAGTATTCAAGAAAACCTTATCAATTACTGTTTATGTCAACAGAAAGTACTTCCTCTATTCCCTCATGATATAACCTCTTTTTGAGGATTTATTTAAGTGACTTTTTAAAAAAGGACTGTAAATCACAGAAGTTTTTTTTTTTTTTAAATGTGTGTGTTTTTTTTTAACAGAAACTGAAAGTTACTTAGCTTTTAAAAGGATTTTCAGATGTGTTTCCTATCCAAGTTTTAGATGACACAGTAGCCACACATATTTAATCATATTCCTAATATATCTTTATTCAAATATTGAAAAATGAACAATTGGGTAAAATAATGGAATTAAGAAAAACTCTGGATTGTTAGAAACGTTTAAATCACCAAGTAATAAATTTCTTAATAAATTAAAAAAAAATCATATAAATATTTCTGCAACTGTGTAACTTTGCTGCTCTTGGAAAACATGATCAGAAAATCAAGGGCATTGCCAAAATAGTTGCATTAATTTTTATGTCACTATTTAAGGACAAATTTTAAAAATGTCTACCAGTTTTACAGTATTACATAAAGAACAATGTAAAGCTAAGATTGTTTTTTTGTCATTACCTAGAAATAAATGGTAGAAAGTTACGTTTCATTGTTTGTATGTATGTATTTATTTCATGTGAATGTAACACAACTGCGATCATGCTGGCATTGTTCTTACTTTTTTTCTTCGAAGGAATGTTATTTTCTAGACTTTTTGAGTACTTTTATATGTATGTATGCATTAATTCAGAGAAGGCAATGGCAACCCACTCCAGTACTCTTGCCTGGAAAATCCTATGGACAGAGGAGCCTAGTGGGCTGTAGTTCATGGGATCGGGAAGAGTCGGACACGACTGAGTGACTCACTTTCACTTTTCACTTTCATTCATTGGAGAAGGAAATGGCAACCCACTCCAGCATTCTTGCCTGGAGAATCCCAGGGACGGCGGAGTCTCCTGGGCTGCCATCTATGGGGTCGCACAGAGTTGGACACGACTGAAGCGACTTTGCAGGAGCAGCTGCTGCTGCTAAGTCGCTTCAGTCGTGTCCGACTCTGTGCAGCATGCATTAATTGTTGAATGATAGTTGTGCATCATTGATACACTGTATACTTTTGCACACATCTATATGGATAATGAGAAGGCAATGGCACCCCACTCCCGTACTCTTGCATGGAAAATCCCATGGACGGAGGAGCCTGGTAGGCTCAGTCCATGGGGTCACTAAGAGTCGGATACGACTGAGAGACTTCACTTTCTATTTTCACTTTCATGCATTGGAGAAGGAAATGGCAACCCACTCCAGTGTTCTTGCCTGGAGAATCCCGGGGACGAGGAAGCCTGGTGGGCTGCCGTCTATGGGGTCACATGGAGTTCGACATGACTGAAGTGACTTAGCATAGCATAGCATATGGATAATGAAGTGAAGTTGTTCAGTCGTGTCAGACTCTTTGCGACCCCCTGGACGGTAGCCTACCAGGCTCCTTCCTCCATGGAATTCTCCAGGCAAGAGTGCTGGAGTGGATTGCCCTTTCTTTCTCGAGGGGGTCTTCCCGACCCAGAGATCGAATCCGGGCCTCCCTCATTCCAGGCAGACGTTTTAACCTCTGAGCCACCAGGAAAGCCCTATATGGATAATTGATCAGGTCAAATGGTAAATACGTAGGTAGATGCTTAATGTTTTGCCACTTTTGCCTTTAAAAAAAATATGTGATGTGACTAGATGGTACATGTATTGGGCAATCAGCTAAGAAACTCCCAACCTCTTGATCAATACACATGTTCATTGAGGCTTAGTTTTTGAAATATTATGTGTACATAAGCAACACAATGAATGACTATCTTCTGGAGTCTACAAACATAGGCAAAAATCTTTCCTGGATTTTTCTAATTTTCTTAGACTGCATTGTGTTCATGCATACATAATGTGCTCCATGTAAATGAAAAGTGAACAGTAATTTTCAAACTGCAGATTGTGATCTATTAGTAAATCATGATAACAATATAAATGTTTATAACCAATATTTAAAAATAGAAAAGAATAAAAATCCTCAAGTATAAAATGATTATTTTATGAAAATTGTTTTTTAGAAAAAAAATATATATTTATAAACACGCATATATACATATGCCACACATGCAAATATGTTCATTTGATCGGATCACACAGTACATTTCTTAACTGTGGGTTGAAAATGCTATATAAGTTGCTAGTGTAGAGACCAAGGGAGGGATCCGTGATTAACATAGTAACAACAAGTAAACTAAGCCTCCATTTGAGAAAGTTAAGACTTTAGGACAGCGTTCTCATCTCTGCTGCTGCTTACTAGAACTACCTGAGATGTTTTTGATATGTATAGATGAATGGTTTCTAATCAAATCAATAAATCCCCACACTTGATATGAGGCCAGGTAGATGTGCTTTTTTCTTTTTTTTTTTTTAGTGCTCTCCAAGTGATTAGGATGTAAAGCCAATTACAGAACCTCTTAAGTAGCAATCATGATAATTTTTAAAAAGTCTTTTTATTTTCACTTTGTGATTTTTGACAGTTTGTATCTTAGAAAGTTTGAGAATATCTATACATTGAAAACTACAAATTAATAAATGGAAAGGGACACTTGAGGCAAGTATAAAAATCAATTAAGTGACTTTCAGATGTTATAAATATATTCTATGCTTTTACAAATGTTTACTTGTGAATCAGTCAATTAGAAGAGTATCACAGAAGAAAGAGTATAAGTTTTGGACACATTAAGAATGTCATAGTTATTTTTTTCCATCCTCCTTCAGTTAATTCTTTGTTCACTTTAGTAACAAATATAAATAGTAACATAACATAAATAGTAATTGAGGAGAATTTCATAGTTTTATCTTTCTTTTCACCTAATGATCAACTTTTCTCTTATGAATCCTCAATGGTTACATCATCTTCTTCCTCTTTTTTACAGTCAAGTCTGGTTTATATTTTTACTTAAGGTGAATGACAACATTTTTTAATAATGAGTATGAAATTTCCAGCATTAGTGGAGAGATATGCAAAGATTGAGGACACTGAATACTTGTGAGAAATAAACAGTTCCTCTGCATTTGTTGCTTATCACCTCTACTTGCCACCTGTTGTTTTGTATGTAAGGTGTCTCATGTTTGGAAAGAATAATGTTTGCTGTGGCTTTGTTGTATATGGCCTTCGTTATGTTGAGGAAGGTTTCTTCTATGCCTACCTTCTGGAGAGTTTTTATCTTAAATGAATGTTGAATTTTGTCAAAAGCTTTCTCTGTATCTATTGAGATGGTTGTGCTATGCTTTAGTCGCTCAGTTGTGTCTGACTCTTTGGACTGTTAGTGACCCCATAAATTGCAGGCCACCAGACTCCTCTGTCCATGGGGATTTACCACACAAGAATACTAGAGTGGGTTGCCATGGCTTTCTCCAGGGGATCTTCCCAACCGAGGGATCAAACCCAGGTCTCCCACATTGCAAGAGGATTCTTTACTGACTGAGCCACTAGAGAAGCCCTTTGAGATGATTACATGGTTTTTATCTCTCAGTTAGTTAATATGGTGTATCACATTGATTGATTTGCATATATTGAAGGATCCTTGAATCCCTGGGATAAAGCCATCTTGATCATGATTTATGATCTTTTTAATGTGTTGTTGGGTTCAGTTGGCTAATATTTTATTGAGGATTTTTGCATCTATGTTCATCAGTGATACTGGCTTGTAATTTTCTTTTTTTGTGTGTGTGGTGGTATCTTTGTCTGGTTTTGGTATCAGGGTAATGGTGGCCTTGTGAAATGAGTTTGGTAACTTTCCTTCCTCTGTAACTTTCTGTATTTCCAGTCCCTCTTATATCTTTTCTTTTCTCTTATTCATCTGGGACCCCATAATTCAAATATTGGTGTGCTTAATGTTGTCCCAGAGGTCTCTGAGACTGCATCCACTAAGTGAAATGAGTAGATTTGGACTTCAGTGTTTTGTTTTGTTTTTGTCCTGTTGCAGTTGGCTTTGTTCTGCTTAATTTAGCTGCTCTTTAGCTTGTAACTCTCAAAGTCAGTAGGAAGTCAAATTCAGAGAAGATCTAAATGATGTAAACAAGTTTGACCAGCCCAAGTGATGTGAATAAGTTTGACATCTATTTAAAATGTGTGAGCAGGACCAAGATATGCAAGGCTAACTTTGCAGCCTTCGTCCTGTTTGCTTTCAATAACAGAAGATCAGTCTTCAGCAGCACATGTGGAAATTTAAAATGAACACAGCATGAATTTGAAAAGAAATAATTTCAAAATTTTTTACATTCGACAAAATTCTGATATTTATTCTGCATTCTGTTTGGGTTTTATGTTTTCCCTTTGTGTTAACTATACTTTAACTGCTACATACTTCATGAAAAATCAGGTGCCAAATTTCTAAATAAATGTTGGGTTGGTGGTTTCAACAGTTGTGGCAAAAACATTCATCTGTTTATTAAAAGTAAAATTATCTTTATAAAATTAAATGCTAATATATATATATTGTCTAACATTTTCAAAAGTAACAGCCCAAGCACAGATATCCTATCCCACAGTCTCTTTACTTTAAAACAGTTTCTGACATAATTTATCCAAAAAAGCACAAAAATATTGATTATAATAGTAAGATAAATGTATGAAGGTAACTAAGATGATTTTATTCAAAGTTTATATTTGAATCATCCTATACAGGTGCAGTTGTAAACCTGTTTATTATTGTGAATGAGACACATATCAACTTTTTAAATACAGCACGGTGGATAGTATCTTTATTATGAAAGATCCTTTGTATTCAGACACTATAAAAATCTTCATATTTGTCAATTTACAAGTCCAGCTCCTCTGTTAGAGAATATTCTCCTTCAAGGAAAAGAATTTTAGCCTGAGTATTTGTATTCATAGTTCTAGAGCCTCCCATGTTATTTAAGAGAGTAAGTGGAAGAAAGGAGGAATTTAGTCCTTCAGCTTCCTCAGAAATACATTATTTATGGATTTTTACCTATCAGTAGCCTCTCATGATCTCAAATATGTAAGAAAAATGTTAGCAATTATATCTGTATTTTACCAATAATTTAACCAGTAACCAATTTTACACTCAAGATAACATCCAGATATGTAATTACAAATACAATTTTCTAGCATTTTAAAGTGCAATTATTGTTTATCCAAGTTATAGGAGTTATAGATGTCTGCAGAATTTTGTCCTAGGTTTGTGCTTTGGTCATTTTTAGACAGTAATGAGTTTATTTACGAATAATAATGATTTCTAACATTCCCCACCATGTCTCAGTATGAAAGATATTCGGAGATTATTCAAGCCATCTTCCTTCAGTATATAGATCAGGAAGCAAAGTACAAATTAGTGAGACTCTGGAGTTGTCTTCATGGCCACTCCTGAAACACATCTCCACAAATACATATTGTTTCTTGTAATATACTTTTTTGCTGTTTCTAACACATTATTTCACTTGATGCCCACAGTATTGTGAGTTGGTAAGCTAGGTATCATTAAATCATTTTTTCCAAAATAGCTAATACCAATGGTTAGCATACTATATATCTTTATAGAAATAATTTGCTGATGCCAGGCAATACGATGCTATAAATAATGTGTATTCTATAAAGAGAAGGGGCTTCCCAAGTGGCACTAGTGTTAAAGAACCTGCCTGCCAATGCAGGAGACATAAGAGACACAGGTTTGATCCTTGGGCGGGGAAGGTCTTCTGGAGGCAGGCATGGCAACCCACTCCAGTATTCTTGCTGGAGAATCCCATGAACAGAGGAGCCTGGTGGGCTTAAGTCCATAGGGTCGCACATCATAAGACATGACTTAAGCGACTTAACACTTATGAGGGTACATAAAGAGAAAGCCAGTTGCTCTGTGCATATAAATGTTTATTAGCAAATCTTGTTCAAAATCAGGCATTATGCTTTAAAAAGACAAATTAACTTTCAACCTATAGTTACTTGGAAAGGTGCTAGAACCTGAGATGGGTTGGTGTGACAATAAAGACCTTAATTAGAGTGAAAAGAAAGTTGTTTGGAATGAAAGAATTCAAGAGGGGAAATGAGTTAATGGGAGCTGATCGAAGTAGGAAGACTGATACCACTTTATTTGGGACTGCAAGTTCAGTGGGAATCATGTAAGTGAAAAATGAACAATTCCTTAGTCTTGTTTTGAACTTTGTAAGAGGCATTTAACCCCAGTAGTTTAGAATGTGAGAGATTTTAATAATTGAAAACAGATCAGTAGAATTGATGTGCAGAGTGAATTAGAAATGAAGACCCTGATCCCAAAAGGATGTCTGTGTAGTGTGTGTGTGTGTGTGTGTGTGTGTGTGTGTGTATACCTTTGACTCCATGTGAGAATGTTTTCAGAAAGAGTGGCTAAAGATCACTGCCCAAATGAAGCCAAATTGTATATGTCACAAGTATGCTATGAATATATACCATATTTGATATTTTCATAATAATTTATTTTAAAAGAGTAAAAAAGGATTATGATGTCTGAACTAAAATGAAAAGGCCATTGGGCTAGAAATCAAGGTCTGTAGGACCCAAGACAAGTCATTCAATCTGTCTACACATTACTGTTTCTTATTTAATATGTAGAATGTACCTAAGTTCCTTTCAGTATTATATTTATATATCTATCCAAGCATTATGGAACTAGGGTGTATATAAATAAATCCTAATAAGAGAAAGTGGAAATAAGCATGAACTACTGGTGCAAGGTTTCCATAAAAGCCAGACAGCAGAGTATGATGGAAACATAATGCCTGATGGTATCATTATCATTACTGTGGTCCAAACAACATTGCAATTTTTATCCTAGAAGGCCACTGTGGTCTTGCTAGGATATTAATATACTATTTTGCTATCCCCAGTGATAGTATTTTAAAAAATAGACATAGAAACAATTAGATCACATGTCTAAAGGAGTCAAGTCACCTTTATTGTTTTCAGTTTTTCAAAATATAATACCCCCATATATACAATTTAAAAGCATGTAATTGCTGTTTTGTCTGTGAGATTAGGAATAGTCTGTACTGCATTAAAAGTTATAGTTTGTTAACAATGCCATGTTTTCAAGAGGAATATCATGGAACATGTGACAATAGTAAATACATAAATTATTACATAAATGAAATAAAATTGGTCTGTAGATAAGACTCTTATTTCACATGAAAGTGTCACACAGTTAAAATTATATCACGTCCTGAACACAGTGTAGACATGTAGGCAGTAGTAAAATTAAAATGCTCTATCCATGTAATACATCACTCATTTAAAAAGTATAGTATTTAGCTCATTATCAATAATGAGAGAATCTACTTATAATCTCACAGAGTGCCAATATTCCTGTAATTATGATAATAATAATTTAGAATATGCTCTTTGAAAAGAATCTAGGACAGTCTACAAATAATAAACAATGAATAAATCAATCTGGGCTCACTGCCCAGATTATCACAAATATGTATAATGGACCAAAGAAAGAAAGAAATACTTGTAAGTACAATTGACTCCATGAGAAGGGCAAAAAAAGAAGAGTAATTGGATAAAACCATGGTCAAATATAAGTACAGGCCTCTCATGAATCTTTTTTTATAAAAAGCTATGTGTATCTGTATATTATGACTTTTTTCTTTAGAATTCTTTAGAAGTCCTTTTGAGATAAATTAAAAAAAAAAAAAAAGCAGATATGTGTCCTTCCACCATTTGACATGTAGGAGAAATATCACCCAAGGAAACAATGATTTACTCAAAATGCACAAATCTACCTTAACTATTTTAATTGGAAAATCAGCATATTCCAGTTAGAAATTCTACCTCTTAAAAGACATTATGTGAAATGAGTTACATTTTTATTGGTAAATAGCAAGCTGGAATTATTGTTTTACATGCCAAAAACAGCTCCAAATTGCTCCCTAATGTCTTATTGATGTGCCATTTTCGTTTATTGAGCCACAAAACACTGTTGTTTTATTTCCATTTTTAATTTTTAAAAAGCATAGTGAAACATTGTTCTCTGATTTTAATCAAGTAAAAGCTAAATAACCAAATAAACAAAGATACCTTGGGTGTAGAACATTCAGTTCTGGATTTCACTGGACAATAATTTAACTTCCTAATTTTAGTTTTTCTGTGATTCATTCAAATATTCTTTTATCCATCTAAAAAGAACATTTTTTGAGTTTCCACTACATATTTACACTGCTGGATGTTAGAGTTAAAAAAATACATAGGATTTCCAATCTCATGGAGCACAAAACAGAATGAATACAAAAAAAAAAAAAAAAAGAATCCAAAGAAAGTTCATAGGCATTTGTTTTTTTTTATTTCATACACATAGGCATGTATAATGTATATGACGTGCCATATGTAATTCATAGATGTAGTATAATTATAATAGGTTATATAGTTATTTCCACTTCAGTATTCTTGCCTAGAGAATCCCATGGACAGAGGAGCCTGGAGGGCTACAGTTGATGGGGTTGCAAAGAGTTTGACAAGACTGAGTGACTATCAGTTTCACACTTTCATTATTACTAACACTGATACAGTTTCACACTTTCACTTTCATTATTACTGAATTTAAAGATATCTGAATTCTAGAATTTTCCAGGCAGGTAAATGTGGATAGGATGATTGATACTGTAGTAGAACCATGAACAATACATCAATGGTGAAGATATTTCTAAAATCTTTGGGGAAATAATACAATTCCACAAGGCTTTTGCTGATTTTGTTAAAATTTTGATTCCTTATATGCTGATGACATAAAATAAATGACAAAAATAGATGTCTTCAAATCAGTAAAAATTGACTCACTGCCAAGTCATCTGTAAAAGCCCTTTTCCTATGCAGTTTTGGAAACACACCATTTGATTTTGTCACAGCCATAAAGATCTCTGGGATGTAAAGAAAAATAGAGATTGGAATAAGTTGTGATTATTTATTTGCCATGTCTTATTTTGTGTACTGCAAGCATCAGAAAATTATTCTTTTGGAACTAACAGCATATATTGTTTCTTTCTGTTTTAGGTAAGCACATTAATTATTCCTGGTATAATCAGACAGCATCAAGGTAAATTAAAACATGGTAAAATTATATTTCATAAGAATGATCAGTATGTAAATACATATGAAGTTTTAGATAAAATGGTTAAGACCAAGTTTATTTTTGGAACTCAATACTGAAAATACCTTAGAAAACAGAAAATCTAAATGTTGTTTTTTGGTTTGTTTTATTCTGATACCAGAGCTATAAACTTACCAATAAAAATGTGTGCCACATGGAGTGTTAAAAATGTTTATTACTTTCTAATGCTATTAGGTCATTTCTCATATTTTAAAGAGAAATGCAAATCAGAATATTTTACACACAAACATTATATAAGCACATTTGTTGTCAATATGCAAATTAATGTATTGATTGCACATATTTGATTTAAAAATAAACTGAAATATAACAAAGAAGTGATTTTCAAATATACAAAGATGCTGATAGTTATTTTAAAGGATATATATTTTATGCATTAAACTTTTAACTGGGAAAAATAGAGTAATATGAATCAATTTTATTTGTCACTCTGAAGATTAGTTATCAGCTAACATTAGAAATTAATTTCTCCTGAAAATAAATTATTTTTCTAGGAGGAATATGCTATGGTCCATAAAATTTTCTTATTATTTTTTCTGTAATTACTTAACTCATAGTTAAGCATGCTGTTTTGGTAGTCACAACTGAAAAATCCAAATTTAATAATAGTTACAGGGTAATATAAGTAATATCAATTTCTAGAAATACATGTAATGTTTATATTTATATATTATAGGAAACTTGTTCCATTTCCAATTTTAATTTCAAAATAAAATAAGAGTGTTTATAATTACTTGCAATTTAGCTTGTTTCTCTGACTTTTTGCACTGAAGGCCGAGAGAATTCAAGTTTGTAGGAGCATGTCCTGTACAGTATAATCAGGCATTCTTAGGGACCAAATTATTTGTTTCTGTAACAAAGATAACAAATTGATGGTTCAGGAACCTACATTTCTTTAGAATTTATTACTTTTGAGCCCAGCAGCTCTGGAAGGGGAGGTGAAGTCTCATTATCTCAGGAAAGGACAAAGTATTTTTAATTAGAAGAAATACCATTGTTGTTCATTATAGTATATCAAAATTAAATGATCTAAGTTATGCAGCAAAGGTGTTCTTCTAAACACACACGTGAACCTTAACTTTAGTAAGTAGTGAGGCTAAATTTTACTTTTATTATTAAGTAATTATGTTGGATTGAGAAGCATAGAAGTATTGTTTGGCTAGTGTTTTGCTCCTCATTTACTATTTTACCTTTCCGATAATGTGAGTTGTTGGGACTCTGATAAAATATATGCTTTTTGTTTTAATTAGAAGCTAATATTTAATAGGTCAAATTGAGACTTTTTTCTATTAACATAGATAAATGTCTACAATGTTAGAAAGTATGAGAAACTTTCTAAATGCTTCCTAATTGTGTTTCTCTGGAAAGGTTTAGCAACATCTGTTTGAATGAGTATTACAGTAAATATTTGAAATCATACATTTAAGTAAAAAAATTATTTTTCTTCATCTCAAAATATATCAGGAAGGGAGAAAAAAGTTCAAAATTTTTGCAAATGTGACCAGTTTATAATGATAATCAGATATAGATAATTTTATAGAAACATATGTCAAAACTACTTTATGGCCTCAAAACAAAATATTTTGACTTTTACTGTTACGTATTCAGAAACATAAAATTCCAGTGCATAATCTCATATTTTTGATTAAACAAATCTTAAACAGAAAATATTTAATACTTTTTTGATAAAATTAGCATAGTTTTCTGTTTAACTGAAGAATTAGAAATATAATTTAAGTGTTCTCTGATAATTGTGAATTATGCCATGTGTCAGGGTCCATTGTAGTAAATGTTTAAATAGAACATAATAAGAATGAAAGATATGTGTAGAGGTACTTTTACCAGAACAAAGAAAATAAGTAACAAAAGCAAAAAACAAAAATATGAAATGTTCTTAACCACGCCAAAATATTCTTAACTATATAATTTTCATTTTGCATTTCCTCTGAAATAAAAAGCACAACAAGGTTTTTTTTTGCATTTCTTGTTAGTTGGATTCCAACTAATTGGTTCTTTACTTAATGTTAGTTTTCCAGAGTACATGATATATGTTCTTTGTCCATTTGAGGCTATGCTTTGAATGTAAACACCCAGCAATGACATTATGAGTTCAAGATTGATAGTTATTTGATTTAGCAACATCTGTTGTTGTTTGATATATGCCAAGCAGATGCTCTTCCTTGAAATTCAACATGCAATTTGATTTACTCACATGACATGTAGCCTTGACAGAAGAATACTATTGCTATTTATGCACAGGTATTATAATTAGCAATTGTATGCGGCTTTAGTCAAGCAAATGTCTATGGACTGGGTCAAACATCATTAACTTTAATAAGAACAACAACGGGCAAACACTTTGAATCACTTACTCCATAAACTGATGTAGAGTTCTTTTATGTTTCAAGGCATCTAGAGTCATTTTTCCAATTAGCAGTCCTTTCTTTTAATGCTCTTGGAGAATTAATGAAAACACAACAATATATGTCATCAGAATGATATTCTTTCCTATGTCTGTCATTGTATTTCAAATCTGTCACATGTACAGAGTTGTAATGAGAAAAATACCCAGAGACAAACACTACTGTTAATTTAATTCTCTATTCACGTTTTTTAATATGCAGCAACACAATAAAACTGCTGTAATTGTAACTGAATTACACTGCTTCATAGTTTATGTGGGGACACAAAGGGATTTAGGATAAATATAAGAAGTGATCATGCTGAGTATTAAAGAGGTCTGAACAAGGGTTTTCTGACAGGATATCTGTAAAAACCAAACAAAAGTATATTTGTCCTAAAAAAAATATGAAACTTATATAATACCATGCCAGTGATTATGTGTATTGTAATTCTAAGGAAACCTAATGTCCTATAACAGAATATGCATCAGATTCCCCTTTTCCAAGGAAGTCTCTTGCTCAGTGTTAACAATCCAATGATATCTTGTGACCTTTTCTATGCAAATATGAGTAATTTCAGACTCTCAGAGCCTCTCATGCACTACTCCTTAAAGGGACATCCTTAATTGCTTTTATAGTCTCAATTTTATTTTAACCTCCATTACCTGTAATATCTTCTTTGAAGCTTGAAATTAACTTTTCTTTCTTCACCATTTTATCCTCTCCTATTTTGGTAAGCCATGATTTAACTTTTCTACTAAAGTTCTAGGGGGTTTCATGCAACATAGACATGATTAATGTAATATGATAAAGTACATCTTTATTATATTATTCTATTAGTCACATTCACTGAAAGAGAAATACATCCTTTTTCTATGGAGATCATTCAGAGATGTGCCGTCTTTTGCATATATAAGCAAAATTAATGGTACTGCAATAGTAGAATATACACATTATGCTGTTTACTTGGTAATAAAAGCTTTTGAGCCATCTCAACTAGGTTCTTACTAACTCAACCTTTTTGTGATCAGCAGGTAAACATATATTAAGAGACTGACCTGAAAATCAAAGCTGTGATCTTAGTCTACTGAGAATGGTACTCTAAACAATTAAGCTAACCAACCCAGTCTAGGCTATAATTTAGGAGAGAGAATGAGATCAGATAACAAAGCTAGAGTTACCTTTTAGATTTTAGTTTTCTACCTAAATGTTTCTCTGGAATAGATTGACTATGTCACCCCATCCTTAAAGTTAACACTTTGTTCTTTAAGTATATTCTCATCCCAGCTCAGTTATGAGGCAATAACAATATACATTTTCTTATTCTAAAATTAAAATAAGGCCATTTAGCCTTTGTTTTTGTTCTTATAAGATGGTGGGAGGTTTAATTTTAAATGACACAAACCATCATACTTATTATAAGGAAATCAAACGTAATTGTAACAAAAATGATTAAGTATTTTAAAGTTTCAAGGGGACAATAAATAGTCATAAAAATGTCATAATACTCATGATCATCCTGACATCATTGCTACAGACCTCAAATGTTTGAAGCTCTTATGTGAATAAGCAATGGATGGTCAAATTTAGTCCAAGTCACCAGCTGTGGCCTGAGTGGAGAAGCTGTGTCCCATTTCCCTTAGTGATTCTCTTTTACCTGGCACATTTTTAGACACTTATGAATATTTTTGTTGTTGCTATTGGCACATACATTTGTTAGATTATTTTACAAAGAAAAAAATCTATATTGACATATGCCAGGTTTCATATAATCTAAGCATAATGGAATTTAATAAACTGTTTATTACAAATCATCTATCTTAAAGTCCTTAAATGAGGCAAGGGAAAGTAGGTAATCAGGCTAGTTCAAAGATACCTACCTTCCTACTTACCTACCTATCTACCAACATAGATGTATGGAAAGACAAAAAAAAAAAAAGAAAGCTTTCTTTAAAAATAATTGTTCCTTATCATAGTCTTTTAGATTACTAGAGATTTTAGAAATGTAACCATTAGTATTAATAAATTTTTTTAATAAGAAGTTAATCAGTAAATATTCGGTGTGCAATCTTTTTTTCTTTGTGATTCTGGAACCTATGACAGGTTCTTAAGATATACAAAGGAGATAGCATGAAATCTGTTATCAAAAAGACATGATCTATTGTAGAACAAAAAATAAGCATATGAGATTTTTTTTATAAGAAGAGATGTAGGAAATATTGTCCAGTGGGGACAAATAACTTCTAAATGAACAAGAATATTTTGTTTTAAAAACCATACTTCCAAAATTGTAACTTTGAACTACCTGGTTTAGCGGTATAACACTAACAATTGAATAAATGCATCAATTCAGTCATGCAGTCATGTCCGACTCTTTGCAGCCCAATGGACTGCTGCATGCCAAGTCTCCCTGTCCATCACTAATTCCTGGAGTTTAGTCAAACTTACGTCCATCGAGTCAGTGATGACATCCAACCATCTCATCCTCTGTCATCACCTTCACCTCCCGCCTCCAATCTTTCCCAGCATCAGGGTCTTTTCTTTTTTTTAAAGTTTATAGTTTATATTTATTTTATTCCATGGTTTATGATGGGATTTGATTTTCTGTTCATTTTCTAACTTCTATAAATTTCTAGATTACTGACCTACAGGTTATCTTCCTTTCTAATGTATGAATTTTTATTTTATTTTATTAATATAAATTTATTTATTTGAATTGGAGGCTAATTACTTTACAATATTGTAGTGGTTTTGCCATACATTGTCATGAATCCGCCATGGGTGTACATGTGTTTCCCATCCTGAAACCCCCTCCCACCTCCCTCCCTTTCCCATTCCTCTAGGTCACCCCAGTGCACCATCCCTGAGCACCCTGTCTCATGCATCGAATCTGGACTGGCGATTCATTTCACATATGATAATATACACATTTCAATGCATTTCTCCCAAATCATCCCACCCTCGCCCTCTCCCACAGAGTCCAAAAGACTGTTCTATACATCTGTGTCTTTTTTACTTTCTCGCATATAGGGTTATCGTTACCATCTTTCTAAATTCCATATGTATGCATTAGTATACAGGGTCTTTTCCAGTGAGTCAGTTTTTCACATCACATAGCCAAAGCACTGGAGTTTCAGCTTCAGCATCAGTACTTCCAATGAATATTCAGGATTGATTTCCTTTAGGATAGGACTGGTTGGATCTCCTTGCAGACCAAGAGACTCTCAACAGTCTTTTATAACACCGCAGTTCAAAAGCATCAGTTCTCTGGCGGTCAGATTTCTTTATAGTCCAACTCTCACATCCATACATGACTACTGGAAAAACCACAGCTTTGACTAGACAGACCTTTGCTGACAAAGTAATGTCTCTGCTTTTTAATATGCTGTCTAGGTTGGTTATAACTTCTCTTCCAAGGAGCAAGTGTCTTTTGATTTCATGGCTGCAGTCACCATCTGCAGGGATTTTGGAGCCCCCCAAAATAAAATCTGTCACTGTTTCCATTGTTTTCCCATCTATTTGCCATGAAGTGATTGGACCGGATGCCATGATTTTCATTTTCTGAATGTTGAGTTTTAAGCCAAATATTTTATTCTGCACTTTCACTTTCATCAAGAGGCTCTTTAGTTTTTCTTAACTTTCTGCCATAAGAGTGGTGTCATCTGCATATATGAGGTTATTGATATTTCTCCCAGCAATCTTGAATCCAGCTTGTCCTTCATCCAGCCAAGCGTTTCTCATGATGTACTCTGCATATAAATTAAATAAGCAGCGTGACAATATTCAGCCTTGATGTACTCCTTTCTCTATTTGGAACCAGTCTGTTGTTCCATGTCCAGTTCTAACTGTTGCTTGACCAGCATACAGGTTTTTCAGGAGGCAGGTCAGGCGGTCTGGTATTCCCATCTCTTTCAGAATTTTTCACAGTTAGTTGGGGTCCACACAGGCAAAGGCTTTGGCATAGTCAATAAAGCAGAAGCAGATTTTTTTTTTTTTTCTGGAACTCTCTTGCTTTTTTGATGACCCAGCTGATATTGGTAATTTGATCTCTGGTTTCTCTGCCTTTTCTAAATCCAGCATGAACATCTGGAAGTTCACAGTTCATGTACTGTTGAAGCCTGGCTTAGAGAATTTTGAACATTACTTTGCTAGAGTGTGAGATGAGTGCAGTTATGCTGTAGTTTGAACATTCTTTGATATTTCCTTTCTTTGGAATTGGAATTAAAACTGACTTCTTCTAGTACTGTGGAACTAGGACTCAGCCACTGCTGAGTTTTCCAAATTTGCTGACATATTGAGTGCAGCACTTTCACAGCATCATTTTGAGGATTTGAAATAGCTCAACTGGAATTCCATCACATCCACTAGCTTTGTTAGTAGTGATGTTTCCTAAACCCACTTCACTTCACATTCCAGGATGTCTGGCTCTAGGTGGGTGATCACACCATTGTGGTTATCTGGGTCATAAATATATTTTTTGTATAGTTCTTCTTTGTATTCTTACCACCTCTTAGTATCTTCTACTTTTGTTAGGTGCATAATATTTCTGTCCTTTATCGTGCCCATCTTACATGAAATGTTTCCTTGGCATCTCTAATTTTTTTGAAGAAATTTCTAGTCTTTCCCATTGTATTGTTTTCCTCTATTTCTTTGCATTCATCACTGAGGAAGGCTTTCTTATCTCTCCTTGCTATTCTTTGAAACTCTGCATTCAAATGGGTAAATCTTTTTTTACTCCTTTGCCTTTAACTTCTCTTCTTTTCACAGCTATTTGTAAGTCCTTCTCAGGCAACCATTTTGCCTTTTTTCATGTCTTTTCATTGGGTATGGTCTTGATCATTGCCTCCTGGACAATGTCATGAACCTCTGTCAATAGTTCTTCAGGCATTCTGTCTATCTGATCTAATCTCTTGAATCTATTTGTCACTTCCACTCTATAATCATGAGGGATTTGATTTAGGTCATACCTGAATGGTGTGGTCATTTTCCCACTTTCTTCAATTTAAGTATGAATTTGACAATAAAAAGTTCATGATCTGAGCCACAGTCAGCTCCTGGTCTTGTTTTTGCTAACTGTATAGAGCTTCTCAATATTTGGCTGCATAAATATGATCAATCTGATTTTGGTATTGACCATCTTGTTGTGTCCATTTGTAGAGTCATCTCTTGTGTTGCTGGATGAGGGTGTTTGCTATAACCAGTACATTCTCTTGGCAAAAACTGTTCGCCTTTGCCCTGCTTCATTTTGTACCCCAAGGCCAAATTTACCTGTTACTCCAGGTATCTCTTGACTCCCTACTTTCACATTCTGGTCCCCTATAATGAAAAGAACATCTTTTTTGGGTGTTAGTTCTAGGAGGTCTTGTAGGTCTTCATAGAACTGCTCAGCCTCTTCAGCATTACTGGTTGGGGCATAGACTTGGATTACTGTGATATTGAATGGTTTGCCTTAGAAACAAACAGAGATCATTCTGTCATTTTTGAGGTTGCATGGGTAAATTCAAAATTAAAAAAAAAATTTTTGTTTAACACTATTTACAGTATATATTTTACCTAAACCCATTCTTCTTCCATTATTTTTTCTGGCTCATATTCAAGAATAACTGTTTCTGTTACTTCTTTGAAGGTTTTGTCATCATTACTCATGCATTGTTCTCTAAAAATATACAAGCATATAGAGAAATAAACTGCTCTGGTTATTCTAAATTTAAAAGAATGCTCTTTGAATTATCCTATAGGATCAAAAGCATTAGATGATAATGTAATGGTTAAGGATTTTTTTTTTAAATATTAACATTTGAATTTCAATTTTCTCCTATTTCTACATAAAGAAATTTAAGAAAACTTTCCCATAAAAATCTTGATCTTACAGCTGATTATAGTTAGCTTTAATACTTATAGTTTCAAAACTATTTCAAATTAATTCATTTTTAAAATTTTAGAATGTTCACCATTGAATATTAAGGAATTTTGAATAATTCTGGGATTCATATACTGAAACAATGCAAAAAATATTATTTTTCTCTACTTACATGCCTTTCTATTAAAAATAAAAACTCTGACATAAATTATTCCTAAGTCAAGTGCATAGTCATTAGGACTCTATTCCTATCCATATGTTCATTCTCAGCTAAAAACATACCCTCTGTGATCCAGATTAAATTATTCAGTCATCTTGCATCAGGAATTTTGGGCTGTCAGTAATACTAGAATTGAATCATTGTCCTGATTTTTAAAACATGGAAACTATGACTATCATTGACTCTATATTTCAATATTTTGACTTTTAGCTTGCTCTTTTAGTTTCACAGTTTTATAGATAATATTGGGGTTTTCTTGGTGACTCAATCGGTGCAGAATCTCCCTGCAATACAGAAGACATAAGAGACGTGAGTTTTATCCCTCAGTGGGGAAGATCCCTTAGAGAAGGAAATGGTCCTACCTGGGAAATCCCATGGACAGCGGAGCCTGGCGGGCTATCGTCAATGGGGTAGCAAAAGTCAGACATGACTTAAGTACTAAACTATCACCATAGAGAGTATCAGGGATGTTTTCCAGAAACCTTTCCCTTTCATTTAATAAAAATATTTAATGACAGCTAGACTAATCTTGCCTGGAAAACCCCATGGATGGAGGATCCTGGTAAGCTGCAGTCCATGGCGTTGCAAAGAGTCGGACACGACTGAGCGACATCACTTTCACTTTTCACTTTCCTGCATGGAGAAGGAAATGGCAACCCACTCCAGTGTTCTTGCCTAGAGAATCCCAGGGAGGTGGGAGCCTGGTGGGCTGCCATCTATGGGGTCGCACAGAGTCGGACACGACTGAAGTGACTTAGCAGCAGACTAATAAAACCCTGAAGAAGGGAATGGCTGCCTAATTCAATATTCTTGCCTGGAGAACTTCATGGACAGAGGAGCCTGGCGGGGTACAGTCTATGGAGTCGCTGAGTCAGACAAAGCTGAGCAACTAACACACACACACACAGACTAATGAAAAGTAAATATTGAGAAAGAAGTGTGTACATTATATGTATCCCATTTTCAAACACTATGGAGATTATTGCCACTGAGTCAAATATCATTTCTCACTTGAGCACACCATCTATTTCTCACTGAGCCAAATACTATCTCCCATTGTAAGTTCTGATTCAACCATTATTTTAATAATAGTGAGTGCACTATCTTCTTAATTATTTGGAAAGACAAACACACAACTATACGATAGTTCAGTGAAGTTTTCTGCCATTATAAGAACCAACTTTTATTCAGTTTTCCATAGCATGTACTTCATTTCCTTTCAAGCCCTCAAACAAAGCATCTTTTAAATCCCTATTTCCACCAACAGTCTATTTTAAATAGTATAGTTTATTTCTATCAAATGTTTCAAATGTCTTTCAGCTTCTACCTATTAGCAGATTCTAAAGTCACTTTGCCATTTTCAGGTATTTTTTATAGCACACTCTACTTTTAGTTATCAAAATTTGTATCAGTTTCTTGTGACTACTATAATAAATCACCACAGTCAATGTATACACCAATAAAAATGTATTCTCCCTCACTTCTGGAAGCCAGAAGTTTGAAATTAGTATGACTAAGCCAAAACCAAAGTGTCTGGAGGGCTATGCTCCCTCTGTAGGCTTTAGAAATGAACACATTCCTTGCCCCTTCTCACTTCTGGTAGCTGCTGGCTTTCCTTGTGCTGCATCATTCTATTCTCTGCAGTGTGGTCACATACACTCCTCTTCTTTTCTGTGTTTAAAATCTCACTCTGTTGTCTCTCATAAAGATATTACAGTGGCATTTAAGGCCCATAGAGATAATCCAGGATAATCTCTCCATCTCAAGATCTTCAATTTAGTCACATCAGCAAAACCCTTTTTTTTTTTTTTTTCTTATTAAGTAACTTACAAGGTAACTTTAGGACAACTATCTCCAGGGGGCATTTTCAGTTTACACAGGTACCATCTTAGAATTCTGCTTACCAGTTCCTGCTACTAAGAAAGTTGTATATATCTTTCAAATAGCTTCAGGACTATTTATATTTTTATTACATTACTGAATATAATATAAACTATATATTATGAATATATTTAAAGCATAACATTAGGTAATAATATAGATTAGGCATAGTAGAAACTTTTAATTTCCTCGGCCAATTCCAAATGAATGCTGCTGCTGCTGCTAAGTCACTTCAGTCGTGTCCTACTCTGTGCAACCCCATAGACGGTAGCCCACCAGGCTCCCCGTCCCTGGGATTCTCCAGGCAAGAACACCGGAGTGGGTGGCCCTTTCCTTCTCCAATGCATAAAAGTGAAAATTGAAAGTGAAGTCGCTCAGTCGTGTCTGACCCTCAGCAACCCCATGGACTACAGCTTACCAGGCTCCTCCATCCATGCTAGTGGCTCAATTAAGAAGCAGCTTCAAGTCCACACTCAAGCTTAACAGGAAATGGTGTTGTATGTGGGAGTTGTTGCAAAATCATGTCATATTTGCCTTTCATAGTCAACTGTAGTAATATCAGATATACTATGATCATTGGAAAAATAAGCAATAAGAAGTAAATATATATGTAAACAATGTCACCCCCTTCAAGTTAATGTATTATTTTATTCTTTATATAATATTGCAGATTCCTTTCATAAGAGTGATGTTGGATTTTCTTATCAGCTAGTTCTGACTCTTCCATTTATTAGGTCTCTGACTTAGTGTTTCTTTACCTTAGAATAATAACTACCTCACATGTTCATTGTGAAAATCTACTATTGTATGACTAACTTTTTGTTAGTGAGGTCAAGCATTATTATTTTTGCTGCCATTTATACTGATTCATTAAGATATTAATAAGCATAACATCTGATTTGTGTTTAAGTTGAAGTCTTGTAGAGAGGTTGGACAATAAGTCTGTGATTAAAATTCAGTATAAGCAGAGAAAAAACATTGAGTTGTAGAGTTAAATAGCAGTTAACTTGATTTTCGATTTGGAGGAAATGCTACATTATTTTGCAAGTTTCCTAGTACTATTTTAAATATATGAAGAGAAATTAGAGAAAACAGTTCAGTACAGGTTGTTTTCTTTATGCCCACTGAATTTGGAAAGAGCTTGCATAATGTAAGAAGGTTCTACTTCAGTGAGTAAAAAATGCAAAATACATTGCAAAACAGAACATGTATTTTTATTAATAATTAATATTAATTTCCTCAATCATACACACTAAAATATGCCAACAATGTATTGTCCCTGGAGATATATATGAAATATCCATATGTTTATTCATTTTCATTTTATGCATGATATGCTTAATTAGTATGTATGATTAATTAAAGGACATTGTTACAGATATAAAGTTTAACCTATTTATAACTGAGTGAACACACTACTTTTGAAATTTCCTAGATAGAAGTTCCACAAATTTCATCAAATGTCTACTTTTAAAGAAACCTGATTACATTTTTTTTGTGGAAAACTGTTATTTTAATAATATTGTTTGTGTTTAATAAATGAATAACACACATGCAAATAAAGTAGATTTTATAATTTCTTTACAAAAATGATTTTTGCAAGAATATATATAAATACATTAGTCATTTTATGTATATAATGCAAATTTTGGATTTTCATAGCCAACAAATAAGGAAACTAATGTTTCTAAACACCTATTCTTTACCTTGTACTGGAACATATTCTATTTGCCATTTCAATATGTTTTTGTAGTTATCTTATTAAGTATACCAAACAACCTTGGTTTTCTACTTGAATCATGATTATAAATAATTGGACATTTGAGTGCTTGCATGGTTTCATTTTCTGTTGTACCCTCATAAGCCATCTCTAGCTTAGGTCTTAGGAGAAGGCAATGGCAATCCACTCCAGTACTCTTGCCTGGAAAATCCCATGGGTGGAGGAGCCTGGTAGGCTGCAGTCCATGAAGTCGCAGCATCCGACATGACTGAGTGACTTCACTTTCACTTTTCACTTTCATGCATTGGAGAAGGAAATGGCAACCCACTCCAGTGTTCTTGCCTGGAGAATCGCAGGGATGGCGGAGCCTGGTGGGCTGCCATCTATGGGGTTGCACAGAGTCAGACATGACTGAAGTGATTTAGCAGCAGCAGCTTAGGTCATATGGAAAAAAGTAATACAAATTAGTTTGATTTTCTTAATATATTCCTTCAAAAGAATACATTAAAGAAAGAAAAAACATAGTGATTTTAGGCAATTTTGAACTAGAAACTTTTAGACACATCAGATAGTAAATTGTTGTTCAATCGCTTAGTCGTGTCTGACTTTTTGCAACCCCATGGACTACAACATGCCAGGCTTCCCTGTCCTAGTAATGCACATGGTTTTGTGGTTTTATTGCTTTTTTTTCTTTTGAGTAAAAGCATCTTACTTCAGCATCTTACCCCATATTATTATAGATGGGGAGGTGAATAACATGATTGTCCATTGCAGAAGTTTTTGCTATGATTTAGTCTTCCCAGAACAGCACATTAAACCTAGACAGCATATTAAAAAGCTGAGACATTACTTTGCCAACAAAGGTCTGTCAAAGCTGTGGTTTTACCAGTAGTCATGTATGGATGTGAGAGTTGGACCATAATGAAAGCTGAGCACTGAAGAATTGATGCTTTTGAACTGTGGTGTTAGAGAGGACTCTTGAGAGTCCCTTGGATGGAAAGGACCTCCAACCAGTCCATCCTAAAGGAAATCAGTCCGGGTGTTCATTGGAAGGACTGATGTTGAAGCTGAAACTCCAACACTTTGGCCACCTGATGTGAAGAGCTGACTCATTTGAAAAGACCCTGTGGCTGGGAAAGATTGAAGGCAGGAAGAGACGGGGACGACAGAAGATGAGATGGTTGGACGGCATCATTGACTCAATGGGCATGAGTTTGAGTAAACTCTGGGAGTTGGTGATGGACAGGGAGGCCTGGTGTGCTGCAGTCCATCAGGTGGCAAAGAGTTGGACATGACTGAGCATCTGAACTGAACTGAGGCTTCCCATGTTGCGCTAGGGGTAAAGAATCTGCCTGCCAAAGCAGAAGATGCAAGAGACACAGGTTAGATCGCTGGGTCGGGAAAAATCGCCTGGAGTAAGAAATGGCAACCGACTCCAGTATTCTTGGCTGGAGAACTCCATGGACAAAGAAACCTGGCAGGGTATAGTCCATGAGGTCACAGAGTCAGACACAACTGAGAAGTTGAACACATCATTGTCATCAGTATGCTAAGCTCATTGTCATCAGTATGCTAAGCTAAGATTTAGGGTGGATATTCCCAGTTTCTAGTGAGAATATGGGGCTTCTCAGGTGGTGCTGCTGGTATAGAAAGTGAAAGTGTGAAAGTGAAAGTCACTCAGTCATGTCCGACTCTTTGCAACCCCATGGACTGTACAGTACATGGAATTCCCCTAGAGTGGGTAGCCTTTCCCTTTTCCAGGGGATCTTCCCAACCCAGGGATGGAATTCAGATCTGCCCACATTACAGGCGAACCCACATGCCAATGCAGGAGAAGTGGGTTGGATCCCTGGGTTGAGAAGATCCCCTGGAAGATGACATGGCAACCTACTCCAGTATTCTTACCTGGAGAATCCTGTGGATGGAAGAGCCTCGTGGATTATGGTCTATAGGGCCGCACAGAGTTGGGCACAACTAAAGTGACTTAGCACAGAGTGAGAATATGTCTTATTTCATTAAAAATGCTATGTAGCATAACCTATCTTCCAAAATGATTGACTATCTACCATGAAGGTACATAACATATACTTTCCTATGTTAATTCATAAAATTATTCAGTAATCTACTTTGCCTAACATAATCAATTTTCTATTAGCAGAGTGAAAAATGAAAGTAATTGTCTAGAAAAAGCCAATGTAAAATTTACTCTGCCTCAAAATATCTAGAAAATTGAAAAAAAAAAAAATGAAGTCTTTTAGGACAGGCATCTACATGCTTATTTGTGTTTTCTGCTTAACTTTGGGTAGATCTCAGGCATATATGTATTTTTTCCCCTTAACTCTAGGAAATCCATTATATAATTTAACTAAGACAACTATAATAAATGGCCTTTACTCAAGAAATTAACATTTTTCCCCCTAGAAGAACTGTGTATCCATATATGAAAGCTTTCTAGATCTTAGTTATCTATATCCCAATTTTTATACTCTTTATTATCAGCTACTTATGGCTATATGCTTATTAACATCATTTGCATTTAAGTGTGATGATTTAAGTCACTCTTTTATGTTTGTTTATTGAAATAAAGCACTCTTTAGGCTTTGCTTGCATTAACAGTTGTAAGCTTATAATTTTCAGTGAAAGTAATTCCTTTCTATAAATGAATATTTTGGAAATGGAAAGTAATTAAAGACTAACAAAAGTAAGCAAATGGATTTTTAAAGCTCCTAATTATTGTTTGAAGCACAATGGACATTTAAGGTAACCCATCTTCTGCAAAAAAGTTAAAACCATGTAGCTAATTTAGATACTCAGTAAGCCCATAGAATTCATTCATATTGAGAGATGAGTAATTGAGGAATTCTGGCAGACAGTTGAGAAAATTTATGGAAGATCATTCAAAAAAAAAAAAAACAATGAAAGAGCAGGAAATGATATAAAATATTATTTTTCTATATGCTTACATGGTGATATTCAAGTACCAAGTACATAATTAAAGAGTACTGTGATGAATCACTCCTACTAATGAGGAGTCCTCCTGCAAGGGTGTGGATACAGGAGAAGTAGTGATAGCCATTCTTCAAAGGATGCTAGTTAGCAAATCATCTTCATAGGATACTGAATGAGTGCTTGTGGGTTTGGGAAAAAGCCCTCTTTTGTTAAAGTCAGTTTGTTTTTTGCTATACTTAAAAGAGAGCATCTTTGAAGTAGCCTCCAATATACAGTGAGTTAATTTCATATCAATCATAAAGGAAGAAAGGCAGTATCAAGGATGAAATCTGAGTATGTCTGACTCCTAGATTCATCATTTGTGTATGAACTAGGGTAAGATATATAAGCTATGTTTCTTTTCCCTTATGAAAAAAACAGATTAATAATTAAACATAACTCACAGACAATTGGAACATGAAAGTATAATTATATAGATTTAAGGGACTTAATATAAAGTAGTCAATAAAATGACAAATGTATATATTTAAATATGTATACACATGCATGTAATTTGTTACTGGCAAGGAAAAGAACTTTTTTCCAAAATGTATATCTAATTGTTCACTTATCTGAAAATTTTTCTCTAGCTCCAATTACAAATATCCTTAGTAAAAGAAATAATATATCAATATGACTGAAAATTATAATAAACTATTTTTTTTTCTTTTCTCTTTTCCTGGAGAGGAAAGCATTGGAGTATAGGAAGGTACTGCATCTATCATGGGATAAGACGTGACTATAGAGCAAATATGGAAGCAGTAGTTAAACAGAGTTTTGTTTACCTGTATGTAGATAATCATGGTGCATAAACAGTGGTGCGTTGTTTTAGCCTAATAAAAAAATGAAATATTATTTATTGGTTGGTCAAATCAAAAATACATTTACTATATTGTTAAGTAATTCAGTTCAGTTCAGTTCAGTTCAGTTCAGTCGCTCAGTTGTGTCCCACTCTTTGCGACCCCATGAATTGCAGCACACCAGGCCTCCCTGTCCATCACCAACTCCCAGAGTTCACTCAAACTCACGTCCATAGAGTTGGTGATGCCATTCAGCCATCTCATCCTCTGTCATCCCCTTTTCCTCCTGCCCCCAATCCCTCCCAGCATCAGAGTCTTTTCCAATGAGTCAACTCTTCCCATGAGGTGGCCAAAGTACTGGAGTTTCAGCTTTAGCATCATTCCTTCCAAAGAAATCCCAGGGCTGATCTCCTTCAGAATGGACTGGTTGGATCTCCTTGCAGTCCAAGGGACTCTCAAGAGTCTTCTCCAACACCACAGTTCAAAAGCATCAATTCTTCGGCACTAAGCTTTCTTCACAGTCCAACTCTCACATCCATAAATGACCACTGGAAAAGCCATAGCCTGACTAGACGGACCTTTGTTGGCAAAGTAATGTCTCTGCTTTTGAATATGCTATCTAGGTTGGTCATAACTTTCCTTCCAAGGAGTAAATGTCTTTTAATTTCATGGCTGAAATCACCATCTGCAGTGATTTTGGAGCCCCAAAAAATAAAGTCTGACACTATTTCCACTCTTTCCCCATCTATTTGCCATGAAGTGATGGGAATTAGGGACAGATATAATTTGACTACCTATTCAATTATGGGTGTCCAGGTATAGAAACCCAGCCAGGTTATAAGCAAATCATTAAATATTTTTCTAATATAGGTAGTTAATGCTATAAATTCCCTCCAAAGTACAGCTTTAGTGGTAAAGAACCCGCCTGCCAATGCAAGAGACATAGAGATACAGATTTGATCCCTGGGTCAGGAAGATCCCAGCAACCCCCTCCAGTATTTTTACCTGGAAAATCCCATGGACAGAGGAGCCTGGCAGGCTACAGTCCATAGCGTCACAAAGAGTCATACATGACTGAAGAGACTTAGCACAATGCTATAAATTCCCTCTGAACTACAGCTTTAGCAGCATCTCAAACATTGTCATGTATTTTCATTTTTATTCAATTTATTTAGATGTATGTTAGTTTCTGGGCTTCCTGGGTGGTACAGTGATAAAGAATCCACTTGCCAATGCAGGAAACTCAAGAGACGCTGGCTCAGTCCCGTAGTCAAAAAGGTCCCCATGAGAAGGAAATGGCAGCCCACTCTGGTATTCTTGCCTGGGAAATCCCATGGGCAGAGGAGATTGGCAGGCTAGAGTCCACTGAGTCTCAAAGAGTTGGACATGACTGAGAAACTGAGCACATAGATGTAAGTTTCTAATATTTGGGTATTAACAATAAAATACTGTTTTTCAACTTAATTTCATTATTCAAAGATATACTTTATCTGACTTGAATACTTTTAAATTTATGAAAGTTTGTTTTACGGTCAAGTATATAACCTATCTTGGTAAATGATTTTGTGTGCACTTGGGAAGAATGTATAATCTGCGTTTGGATGGAATGTTCCAAATTTGTCAGTTAGGTTAATTTGATTGATAAGGTTGTTCATATTTACTATATCCTTATTGATATTATGTCCGCTTGTTCAATTAAATTTTGATAAAGGGGTCGTCTTAGTCTGTCCAAGTTGCTATAACAGACTGGCGTAGATTGGGTAGCATATAGACAACAGGAATTTTTTCTCGTAGCTCTGGAGGCTGGGGAGTCCAATATCAAGATACTGGCAGATTTGGTGAACCTACTTTGAGTTTCATAGTGACCATCTTTTTTGTGTGTATTCTCTCATTGCATAAGGAGCAAGGGAGCTCTATGGGGTCTCTTTCGTATGAACACTAATCCTAATTGTGAAGTCTCCTTCCTTAGAAACTAATCACCTCCCAAAGGCCCTGATTCCTAAACCATCACATTAGGGGTTAGAATTCCAACATATGAATTGGGGTGGGAACACAAACATTTAGTGTATAACAGGAGTTTTAAAAGCTCAGTTTATGATTGTGGATTTGTTTATTCTTGTAGTTGCATCAATTTTTGTTTCATGTATTTGAATTTATGCTAATATATGCAGATATTTTTAGGGTTATATATCCTTGTGACTAATGAACACTTTTATCATTGAGAAATGATATTTTCTTTCCTGATAATATTTATTATTTGAAATCTACTTTATCTAACATTAATATAGTCAATTCATGATTATTGCTTTCTTATATCTTTTTTCATTTTAAAACTCTTTAAGGCTTATAGAAAAGATTATAAAGTACTACAGAGAGCCTCCATCTACCCCATAATACAGTATATTTCTTGCAATTAATAAACCAATGTGGTGGTTTATTTGCTAAGTTGTGTTCAACTCTTGTGACCCCATTGACTGTCCCACCAGGCTCCTTTGTGTATGGGATTTCCCAAGCAAGAATACTGGAGTGGGTTGCTATTTCTTTCTCCTGGGGATCTCCCCCAAAATAAAAGGTTATTGTTAACTGTAGTCCATACTTTGTTCAGATTCTTAGTTTTATCTTAATGTCATTTTTCTCTTGCAGCATCCCACGCAGGACACCACATTACACTTGGCAGTCAGGTTTCCTTGGGCTTTTCTTATCTGTGATAATTTCCATCTTTCTTTTATTAGTGTTAGAATGCTGTGTCTTATATCATTACTTTTAAATTATTTGTGTCATTTTATTTAAAGTTTATGTTCCTTCTAGTTAGGTCTTACTTTTTTTTCCCTACTTGACAATTTTTGATTTTAATTAAGGGCAATTTTGACTTTTTAAATTATTTAAATACATTTAAATAAATGTAATTATTGATCTGGTAACCTTTAAGTTATCATCTTGCTATTTGTTTTCTATTATTATTTTAATTTTAATTTGTTCTCCCTTTTGTGCTTTAAGATTGAATGTTTTTATGATGTTATTTGTTTCTATTTTGGCTAATTATCAATAGCTCTTTTTTTTATTTTTATAGCAATTGCTTTAGCCTTTATAGTCTAAATGTTTAACTTTTCACAGTGTATTTGCAAGTGGTATTATGCCACTTCAGAGTAAAAGAACATTACAAATTTTTTTTCTCCTTTTGCAACCCTTGTGCTATTATTGCCACACAGTTTACTTTTACTATTTATAAAAATCCACACCATATTATTATAATTTTTATAAAAACTCAATTATCTTTTCTCTCCAGCACTCTGTTCTGAAAACTATGGCTACATTGGGAGTTAGCCAGGCTCCTCCTGGGTTTCTTATCCCTGCAGTGAAACTAGGAAATTCTCTCAATACAGTGAACTGCAGTATCTCAAGGTCTCACTGTGTTCGTCCATCTTCAGGGCTCACTATCCTTCATTTGTTGTCCAATGAACAATGGTTTGCAAGCTGCTACTTCATATATTTTGTTTGTTCCAGTGGAAGAGTAAATCCCATCCTTGTTATTGTCTTTTGACCATCTAAAATAAACTGAGTAGAATATATCATGTGAATAGTGGTACTTTACAAGTAATCTAGCAGAAAGTTGGAACCTCACAGAAACACACACACAGGAATTTAGCTCCTTAAATCCCATGCCTCCTTATACTAGGAATTACAGAAGTATATTTAAAAAAATAAAAAAGACAAGAAATTAATGCTATGTAGTCATTAGATATAAAAGGAAGACTGGGTTTGGGTCTGATAACCTGGATGAAAATCCCGGAATGTAGCTTTGTATCTGAACAGAATATTCTCTTAGAATAGTTTTTCTGATACAAAAAAACCAAAACAAACAAATTAATAATGCCAATCTCACAAGATTATACTGAAGACCAAAACACCAAGCACACTATTTAGCTCATTCAGTTCAGTTCAGTTCAGTCTCTCAGTCGTGTCCGACTCTTTGCAACCCCATGAATCACAGCACGCCAGGCCTCCCTGTCCATCACCAACTCCCGGAGTTCACTCAGACTCACGTCCATCAAGTCAGTGATGCCATCCAGCCATCTCATCCTCTGTCGTCCCCTTTTCCTCCTGCCCCCAACCCCTCCCAGCATCAGAGTCTTTTCCAATGAGTCAACTCTTCGCATGAGGTGGCCAAAGTACTGGAGTTTCAGCTTTAGCATCATTCCTTCCAAAGAAATCCCAGGGCTGATCTCCTTCAGAATGGACTGGTTAGATCTCCTTGCAGTCCAAGGAACTCTCAAGAGTCTTCTCCAACACCACAGTTCAAAAGCATCATTTAGCTCATTACAGAGATTTTAAAATGCTTATTTATTTCTCCATTAAAATAGTTGTGATTTCATGTTAGCTTGCATAAATTTCAGTGCCTAATATGTTAAGATACTGGTATGTATTTGCCATCTTGAAACTCTAAAAATAAACTATCACCCCATTTTATAGCTAAGGGAATCATATCTCCATAACATAGTCATGGCTGAATATACAAAATGAGTAAGTATTTTCTGTAGGATCTGAACCCTCATTTTTTATCCTTTTTTTTTAACTTCTCCCTGCAGTTTAGCTTCCTTTTCACAAAATAATTTCCAAAGATATTTTCATTTTAGAAATATGGATCCAATATCAGAATTTTCAAACACTCTTGACTACCATTTGCTATTTCATGTGCTAAATATTATATCCAAAATTATGTAAAACCTGTAGTTATAAACTACTACTTCCATAAATCTGCCATTATAATGACTATTCAAAATGCTTTTCTCAGTAAGTGAGCTTAATTTTATACACAAAATTAATATGTTTAACTATTATAATTTTCTTTAAAATATTACTTTTGACCATCACACTGTCAAAAAACTCTTGATTGAAGTCCGGAAAATTATCAAAATGCACACCCATGAGAAAACAGCTATCGTTTTTTACAGTTTATGATTCTGTATGTTTTGGTTATTCTTTATGATATAACATAAATTTCTGTTATATGCACTACCAATTGACACTGTCAAAAAAGCAGAATTTTTGAGGACTGTCAGATGTCACAACCACTCTTAAAATCACATGCTACTATTTTATGATAGTATTTTAAAACACTTTGCATTAGAAGCACTCTGAATTATTATAGTGAAGATTGTATTTCCCCCCAACAGTAGTATTTTAGGCTTTTTCAGTGTGACATGTTCTTTTAGTCTGTTTTGAGTTCATCTCCCTTTCTGTCAAATATTCCTTGGTAAAATATTATAACAGACCATTTTTCATATTATGATCTTTGTAGTTCTAAGTACGATTTCATGTCTCCTATCTGAACTGAAAGACAAATGCCGCTTTCTCCACAACCTCAGAAGCACAGAAATCTATCCTCGTATCACCTTTCAGATTCATATATTTTCCACTGATCAGACTCTCAGCAACATGTCATGTTATTTTTTCATATTTGTCTTCTCCAGAATCTGTCCTATCACCTTTTTCATGTAATTATTGTAGACATCCTAAGTGCCATGTACCAGTTTGCTGCCTTGCTTGCCCATTCTATTTTGAGAAAATCCTAGAGTAATTTAGTTCTAGGGAAATAGTGGGGAATCATCATCATATCCACATAAACATATGGACAAATACATATAAATCTTTCTCTTTATACCTTTCTGAGTTCAAAGCCCAGCTTTTCTTTTTTTTTTTAATTGAAATGTAGTTGATTTACAAATATTGTATTAGTTTCCGTTGTAAATCCTAGCTATTTAAGAAATAATTGTGTAACATTTGACAAATTGCTTAACCTTGTGTTTCAATCTTCTTAGTAATAAAATGGGAGTAATTGATGTACTTACCTATGAGTATTGTACTTAGAAGAGGGCCTAATATGTAATAGTTATCATGTAAACATGAGTTATGATGACTGCTATAGCTGATGCTACTGACATTACTTTTGCATCACTATCACAGTAAAAGTAAAGATTCATGTAGGCACAAGTATACCAGAAGCAAAGTATTGATTTTGGAGATTTGTGTGACTCATGTCATGATTGTCTGTCATACTAACCCTAAATCTAGAGCATCCCTACTAATGTTATTTATTCCCTTCTCATAAGCATCTTCTCTTAGGAAAAACAAAATAATGAAATAATCAGAAGGTAAAATATGATTTTTAACCATGATAATAAATAATATTTATTTAAAAACTTTATACTTAAAAAAAGGTGGATAATAAAACAAGGAAAATAATTACCTTTATTAAATAAATTTATAAGCATTACAAAATTTTACATCTATTATCTTTTTAAGTCAGCTAACTACCCTGTCAAGGAAATATTATTGTGCTATTTTACAAATAAAGTTTTCAAAGTTAATAAAAAGTAGAATTGTTTGTCCAAGACTACATACAATGTAAGAGTTGGTATTAATTATCAAGTCCAGTCTTTTCTGGTTCCAGAGATAAAGAGATGAAATCTTAAATACAAACATGGAATTTCTGATTGAGAAACACTAACTGATTGGAAAGGTATTTTGAGCAGCTGGCCATTTTCTAAGTACATCTGCAGTTTCTGTTTATAATTGGCAACCTTATGTTTCTAGGGCTTTCTCAAGTCTTGTGAAACAGTTAAACAGTAGACAGGGTAGCACACACCTTTTCAGGTCAGAGCAAAGAGAGCTGCCAGTTCTTATCTTAAATCAATTGATTCATTCAATAAATTAGTTAGTACTCAGTATATGAGACCTTATTTTTCTTTTGGTATGCTATTCACTTAGTGCTAAATAGTATTACTATGAAGATTATTTAAAATCATACATAAGTTACGGTTTATATCATTGTCTTAGTTTGTTCTAATATAACAAAATACCATAGACTAGGTGGCTTAACAACAGGAATTTATTTGTCATAGTTCTGGAGGATGGGCAGTCTAAGATCAGGATACCCTGATGAGAACTGTCTTCCTGGCTTCCAATCACAGACATCTGCCTTCTTTCTGTGAGGGTGAGCTTTGATTTCTTCCTTGTCTTTTAAGGACACTTACCATCATAGTATCCCATCCTCATGGACCTCAACTAAACTGAAGTATCTCCCAAAGGCTCTACCTTCAAATATCATTGCACTGAGGGTTAAGGCTTCAACACATGAGTTTGAGGGGGGACATAAGCATTCAGTCCATAACAATCATATTGCTTTTCTGTTTCTAACTCATCAATAAAAAATAAAATTAAAGTGTGTTCCATTGTACTCCCCCTAACTCACTACTGCAATTACTGCAGCCTCCTGTGGGGTCCCATGCTGTCATTCATTGCTCCTCTCCAGGCTGACCTAATTCAGTTCTTGGAATGTATTTTTTACCTCGGGGATTGATGTTTCTTGAAGTAGTTCCTCCTTCCTGTGACTTTCATGTTCATTCCCCTTCTATTTAATTCACCTTCAGGTTCCTTCTCAATGATTACTTCCCAGAGAGCCCCCTCTGAATTTTAATATCTCAAAAATTAAATCCTTCTCTTATTTTTTTTATTAAACCCCTATTTTTTTCTTCATAGTATTTGTCAATATACGTAATTACACATTTATTACATTTATCTGCATAATGAATTAAATGCAAATGAGTGAGATGCAATGACTTCTGTTGCAAGGTGCAACAGAAAATCATCCTGGAAGGACAGTACAGCTGGTGGAGGACTGGCAGGGCACAATTCCAAATAAATGTAGACAAGAACACTTCATCAGGGAAAAGCTTGTAATAGCAATTTAAAGCTTCCTGAGGCAAGATATGTTCCAATTTAAAACAGTAGGAAATGGTATCATCAATGAAAAAGGAAGAGTTTTCCATCTGGTAAAGCGATTTCTACCTGGTAAACTCTGTAGGGGAAAGTTAAACATCAGAATCTCAGCTCCAGGCCGAGCCTTGACACATAGAAGGCACCTAGTAAATAATTATTAATAAGGGAATACATAAATAAAAAGGTAGATGTTAACTTAAATAAAATTATATGGGCTTTAGACTCAAATTGGTATATGTTAAAAAAAAAAAAGATAACAACTGTGTGATTTCAGGAGGATTTGTTACTATACTTGAAGTTCAGATCCCTTGTTGGAAACATAGGTATAAATACACCCTCATCATCAGAATATCTTGAGAATGAAATATAAGTTTTCTGGCTCAGTAAGTGTTTGTTTCCTTTTCTTTCCTTTCAAAACTTAGTACTGACTTTTACATGTGAATGATATTCATTGGATATCTTTTCACTACAATCACACTTGCCTTGTAAGAGTAGTTCTCTAGTTTTCTTCTAATTGTTTATTATTTTGATTTGTTTATTTTTATTTATTTATTTTTTTGCTCACACACTCATGACTAGACATGGTATTAATTTCTTATTTTCAGTAAATTGTAGAATAATTATAGTTTTTAGTCACCTTTGAAGATGAGAGGCGGTTGCTTGTCATAGCAAACACCCTCTTCTGACAACAAACTACCCTCTTCCATGTGTAGAGAAGACTCTACACATGGACATAACCCGACAATCAACACCGAAATCAGATTGCTTATATTCCTTGCAGCCAAAGATGGAGAAGTTCTATATAGTCAGCAAAAACAAGACCAGGAGCTGACTGTGGCTCCGATCATGAACTCCTTATTGCCAAATTCAGACTTAAATTGAAGAAAGTAGGGAAAACCACTAGATGATTCACGTATGACCTGAATCAAATCCATTACAATTATACAGTGGAAGTGAGAAATAGATTTAAGGGACTAGATCGGATAGACATAGTGCCTGATGAACTACGGACGGAGGTTCGTGACATTGTACGGAAGACAGGGAGCAAGACCATTCCCATGGAAAAGAAATGCAAAAAAGCAAAATGGCTGTCTGAGGAGGCCTTACAGATAGCTGTGAAAAGAGAAGAAAAAGCAAAGGAGAAAAGGAAAGATATATCCATTTGAATGCAGAGTTCCAAAGAACAGCAAGGAGAGATAAGAAAGCCTTCCTCAGTGATCGGTGCAAAGAAATAGAGGAAAACAACAGAATGGGAAAGATTAGAGATCTCTTCAAGAACATTAAAGATAACAAGGGAACATTTCATGCAAAGATGGGCTCAACAAAGGACAGATGGTATGGACCTAATGGAAGTAGAAGATATTAAGAAGAGGTAGCATGAATACACAGAAGAACTGTACAAAAAGGATCTTCACAACCCAGATAAATATGATGGTGTGATCACTCACCTAGAGCCAGACATCCTGGAATGTGAAGTGAAGTGGACCTTAGGAAGTATCACTATGAAGAAGATCAGAGGACGTGTTGGAATTCCAGTCGAACTATTTCAAATCCTGAAAGATGATGCTGTGAAAGTGCTGCACACAATATGCCAATAAATTTGGAAAATTCAGCAGTAGCCACAGGACTGGAAAAGATCAGTTTTCATTCCAATTCCGTAAAAGGACAATGCCACAGAATGTGCAAACTACCACACAATTGTGCTCATCTCACATGCTAGTAAATGCTCAAAATTCTCCAAGCCAGGCTTCAACAATATGTGAACCATGAACTTCCAGATGTTCAAGCTGGTTTTAGAAAAGGCAGAGGAACCAGAGACCAAATTGCCAACATCTGCTGTATCAGCGAAAAAGCAAGAGTTCCACAAAAACATCTATTTCTGCTTTATTAACTATGCCAAAGCCTTTGACTTTGTGGACCAGAACAAACTGTGGGAAATTCTGAATGAGATGGGAGTACCATACCACCTGACCTGCCTCTTGAGAAACCTGTATGCAGGTCAGGAAATAACAGTTAGAACTGGACATGGAACAACAGACTGGTTCCAAATAGGAAAAGGAGTATGTCAAGGCTGTATATTGTCACCTTGCTTATTTAACCTATATGCAGAGTACATCATGAGAAACCCTTGGCTGGATGAAGCACAAGCTGGAATCAAGATTGTGGGGAGAAATATAAATAACCTTACACATGCAGATGACACCACCCTTATGACAGAAAGTGAAGAGGAGCTAGAGAGCTTCTTGATGAAGGTGAAAGAGGAGATTGAAAATGTTTTGCTTAAAGCTCAATGTTAAGAAAACTAAGATCATGGCATCTGGTCCCATCACTTCATGGCAAATAGATGGGTAAACAGTGGAAACACTGTCAGACTTTATTTTTTTAGGCTCCAAATTCACTGCAGATGGTGACTGCAGCCATGAAATTAAAAGATGCTTACTCCTTGGAAGGAAAGTTATGACCAACCTAGACAGCATATTAAAAAGCAGAGACATTACTTTGCCAACAAAGGGCTGTCTAGTCAAAGCTATGGTTTTTCCAGTAGTCATGTATGGATGTGAGAATTGGACTATAAAGAAAGCTGAGTGCCGAAGAACTGATGCTTTTGAACTGTGGTGTTGGAGAAGACTCTTGAGAGTCCCTTGGACTGCAAGGAGATCCAACCAGTCCATCCTAAAGGAAATCAGTCCTGAATGTTCATTGGAAGGACTGATGTTGAAGCTGAAACTGCAATACCTTGGCCACCTGATGCAAAGAACTGACTCATTTGTAAAGACCTTTATACTGGGAAAGATTGAAGGTGGGAGGAGAAGCAGACGACAGAGGATGAAATGGTTGGATGGCATCACTTAGTTGATGGACATGAGTTTGAGTAAACTCTGGGAGTTGATGATAGACAGTGGGCCTGTCGTGGTGCAGTCCATGGGGTCGCAACGAGTCTGACACCACTGAGTGACTGAAATGAAGTGAAATGAAGATGAGAATCAGGAAGCTTTAAGGAAGCATCTTTGTGTTGTGATGGTTGTTTCTGTTTTAACGTGTTTGTTTCCTGGCACTATGAGCTCTGGTAAACTACTTGGAGATGCTAGTTTTTTGTGGTCTGAGAATAACTTACCACTTGAAAGAACAGGTGTAAAGGCAGAAATGAGAGACTTTAAGAGTTTGGGAACTAATCATATTAGTTTCAAATTTCACTCAGACCAATATGTTTAAGTAACTTAACATTTGCAAGAGTGTTCTTCCTACTATGTTTGTAACTCTCCAGTTTTCTTGCTCTGTTTTCTCATACCCTCCTCTAAAAATATTTTATTTAGTAAAGGTAACTAGGAAAATACTCACTTGCAAAGTGATTTTCACCCAAATCTAAAGATGTATCCATGTTCTATAAAGAAAAGAAGTAAAAATGGGAGGTCAAAAAAACGTATATGAAACGAAACAGAGTAGGCATTCTCTATATAGGTCAGTCCTCCAATTGTCATAATTATGGTACATAATTAGGTTTTAAAATTTTTATAAATGACACAAATAAAGATATGGAGCAATGTAGGCAAGCAGTGTTTTAATGCTAATATTTAAGAAACTACAAGCAGGATTTTCCCTGCTCAAATTGTAATAATTCAAAGTACTCATTACTGTTGACTTGAAATATATGAAACTGAGAAAAACTCTGTCTTCATAAGTATATGTGCACCGTCCCTGTTCCCTAGAGCAAGGTTTTCATCTTTTGTTCTTTAGTTAAATTTATAAGTGCGTTCAACACATTTCTTGCATTTTAGAATTCTTGAATAGCTCAGTAGAGTAAATCACTATTTGTGAACTACAGCCCTCCAGTAGTTAACCCCACTCTGCTCTAGTTACTCATGCTTATTCATCTTTACACATGTAAAGACTGTTTTTTCTATTTTTTAAAAAGAAGTGGTGGGAAATGACTGAAGCCTCCAGATTTCATTGGCTCTTCAAACAATATTGTAGCCTTAAAAACTCTCTGGACAGCTGGTTCTTTGCGTGTTGGCCATATCCAAATGAGTCATCTAGGCAACTTGGTCTGTGTGGTTTCCTTTGTAAGTAAACAATGTATTTCCTGTTTTCTGATGTCCAGAGGACAATAACGATGATCTTTTCTGAAGCAGTCATTTAGACCACAAATAAGCTTGATTAATGTTGGCAGATAGGGAAGAGTCGCAGAGAATCCTTCCTCATGGGTTTCAGATCTCGGTAAGGACATAAAGAAGAATCTGAGGTCTTACCCATGGCAGAAACAAGTTTACTGAAGAAATAACAGAAAGAGCACCTCAAGGGAGAGGTAGGCAAGCCAAGAGAAGCACTGACACCAGAATGATGAGGTATGGGGTTTTTAAAATAGAGCTTTCACATATTTATCTAGGTGGGTGTGGACTGACAGTTTTGATCGGCAGTTGGAAGTTACATAGCAACAGGTTCCATTGAGCATGTCTGTCCCATAATTCAGTCTGTTTTAATCAGAGGTATGTATGTATAGAATATTTGAAAGTGAAAGTGAAAGTCGCTCAGTCCTGTCTGATTCTTTGCGACCCCATGGACTATACAGTCCATGGAATTCTCAAGGCCAGAATACTGGAGTGGATAGCCGTTCCCTTCTCCAGGGAATCTTCCCAACCCAGCGACTGAACCCAGTTCTCCCACAATGCAGGTGGATTTTATAAACCCTTAATAGGCTCCCCACTGCCTGGGGTCACTTGGGGCGTACATCAAGGGTATATGTGCTGGAGCTGGAGAAGTCGCTGTGCCTGGTTTGCATCCACTGTGCACCTAGGGCTCATGTGCCAGAGTTGGAAAAGTCTCTGTGGTTATTTTGCAGCATGTCTGTGAGTTCTCCTGGGCTGCACTGGGGCATTTCTGGTTTAGGATTTAGAGATCAGCTTTTATCTATTTCAGCCAGCCCGGTTTCTCATGCCTAACTTCTTACCTAACAATTAATGATTTAAATGAGAAATTTATTTATATAGTTTAAAATGTCCAATATTGACACATAAATGAAAACTAATTTTTAAATATTTCTGAGGAGGCAAAAATATGGTTCCAGCAGAACAGATTTTTGGAGATTTCATCAAATTTAGACACAAATGAAAATTTGGCTTGGATGAATTTTATTCACATGGCAAGTGGCATGTGCCAAGACATAATCATTTCTAAAAAAAGAAAAAAATCAATCATGTTTATTTCAGTGTCTTAGTGATCATTACAAATGCTTTTCTCTTAAAAGAAGTAAAGCTCTATGAATCCAGATAGAAATAGGACAAATAGCATGTTAAGGAATTATTACAGCTGAGGGTTATTAACTATAATCAAGGGCCAGCTTTAGAGACAGATCAAGAAGCAGAAGGTTAGTTTGGTTTCTAGCCAGATCGAGAGCCCTGTACCATAGAGGCCATCTGGATGCTGGAAAGTTAGTTTAAATTCTAGTCACTGATTTTTATTTAATTTGGGATAAGTCCTTAAATTCTAGGACAAGAAAGTCTTTCTATAAATAAGCTGGGAATCTCCCTTTCTTCAGATCTCTTATTATAGTAAAGTATTCCAAGTGGTGTTTCATTTTAGAAATACCACTGTCATAGAAGACAAGATACAAATGATATAGTTCAACACTAGCAAATCTGAAATCTTCATATTTACTGAGATGTGCACCATATGTTGATATTTTCTTTTTTGTATTCTTATTTAAAAAGTTCATTATCCACTTAGGAAAATACTAAATTTATATCTGTTTAAGCAACATTTATGGAACTTTTGTTATCTGATTTCTTAAAACACTCCATTCCTTTGGAATGATAATGTTTTCAATAACTCTTGTTATTCAACTGTTAGTATCATATAGAACTTTCTATATCTGTACTGTTCAATACAGTAGCCACTGGCTACATGTAGCTATTTAAATTTGAATTTAAAATATCTATAATTAAAAGTATAAAAAAATTATTTTCCTCAATTACACTGGCTATATTTCAAGTCTCTAAAAGATACAGATTGCTTCCATCATCAGAGAAAGTGGTATATGACAACACTAGTCTAGACCACTTGCATGCTTAACTCTGCAAAGGCAGTGTAGAGTACTTGTGACAGATAACAGTATTTCCCACAAAACCTAAAATATTTGCCGTCTGGCCCTTTGCAAAAGGTGCCTGTTGAATTCTGATGTAGACCATTGTCTAAAGTACATTTTTAAGAGCTATGAAAATGAGTAGCTCTTGACCTTTGCTTTCCATTCTTTTAAGTTTTGTGTAATTTATGTTTTATGTAAACATGTTTCAAGGTCTCTGTCTTCTCCCCTTTTGGGCTCTCCTTACACAGCGATAGCCTTAAGTGGTTTTTCAGATCCAGGTAGGAAAATGGTTGCAAGAAATGGCTACTTTTGATGTTTATGTCAAATTGAAGTCATAAATTCTGTAGATACAGGGAATGCTAGGTATTAGAATGGCTAAGCCTACCATTACAGCCACAAAATATATCATAAATCAGTTTGGATTGGAAATATTTACAAGTCTCTATTTTCATGTCTGTTTTATAATATGTAACAAATTCAGTTCACGATGTTCCTCAGTAATTTCAAGTTCATTTTGTATTTACAGATTCAATTGCACTTTATATGCAAATGACTCATTATACTTTAGAAAAGCAGTATGTTAATTTGATTAATTTCTTACCTTATTTAAATCTTATGAAATATCACCTGCCATTCAATCTACACATCAGCTATAACAAAACAACAAACATTACAAAGAGCTGAAGCATTAAATTTCTGTTAATCAGAAGACAGATATGACAGGATTCACTTTATGCACATATGACTACTGGATGTGCTGGGGATTTAAAGCTCTTTACTATCAATTCCTCCATGGGCCCTAAATAGCAAACTCCCTGTAATAAAATTGTTCATCTAAAATAGACACTTGAGAATGCTGATTCCATTTTCTATGTGGTTTGCAGTAGTTTGTGATTTAGGCAATTTCTGTTTGCAAGTCTGAAGTACAGTATAATAAAACATTGCGGTAACTCCTTGCATCTAACATGATTCCATCCCCTTTGAAGGAGTTTGTTTCCTCTTGTCCTTGCCTCTGGTCATGGGGAATGATAAGGATCATTATGTTGTTTACCCCTGTGATCCTTGGTGCTGCGTGTCCCCCTGGTAGGATGTGGTTATTTCCTCTTTTCAAACCAGCTTCTTTCTGTCCATTGACTCTCAGCTTTAGGGAAAGGGGAAATGTACAGCATGACACTGCAGGCAAGAATTTATTCCTGAAAGCCACAGAAGGGAAATTAATGGTTAGGTGCAAAAGGAACCCTCAAATACAGTGACCTTATGGGCTCAATTGGAGAAGTCAGTGGCACCCCACTCCAGTACTCTTGCCTGGAAAATCCCATGAATGGAGGAGCCTGGTAGGCTGAAGTCCATGGGGTCGCGAAGAGTCAGACACGACTGAGCCACTTCACTTTCACTTTTCACTTTCATGCATTGGAGAAGGAAATGGCAACCCATTCTTCCAGTGGTCTTACCTGAAGAATCCCAGGGACAGGGGAGCCTGGTGGGCTGCCGTCTCTGGGGTCGCACAGAGTCGGACACGACTGAAGCGACTTAGCAGCAGCAGCGGCAACAGCATGGGCTCAATTGTCCATTACATACTAACTCTGTGTTTGAAAGTAAAATTCTTAATCATTCAGTCTTGTCCAACTCTGTGACCTCACAGACTGTAGCCTGCCAGGCTCCTTTGTCCCTGGATTTCTCCAGTCAGTAATACTGGGAAAATAGCCATTTCCTTCTCTAGGGGATCTTCCTGACCCAGGATCGAACTCGAGTCTCCTGCATTACAGGCAGATTCTTTACCCTCTAAGCCACCAGGGAAGACCAGAAGGAATAATATTTTAGGGCTGTGGACTGGTGTCCTCATGTGATCCTCGAAGCATTACTAAACAGTTTATGAAAGAGAGTAAAACTTGGGGACTCTTGTTTGTCGCAGCAGTGACGTGGGCAACTGTACTACAGGAGAAGGGATAGTGGTGGGGGAGCCTCAGACCAGTAGGAAGTTCTGGGGTATTTAGAAAGCAATATTTGGAAAGGAAACAAAGACACTTTGTGTTTAAGAATTTAACTGATAGGAGGGAAACACAGGTTTGAAGAAAAATGATAAGAATATGAGAAAAGTTGAAGAGAAGAGAGGATTAAATGAATATTCAAATGTGAAAAAGGATAACGCTAACCTGGGATTCATTAGGAAAGGATGAATTCTCCTTTGGAAGATGAAATAATCCAATAAAAGAGTAAAATAAATTATGGTATTGGCTTGATAAGTCCTTAGCAGACAAATATTCTTTTTGTTTTTTAATTGATGTTGATGTTTAAAATGGGCCTTTTTTGATGCTTTTAATTGCTCTATTGTTTTCTTTTTTTTTTAATCCAAAGTGATATTTATTCTTTCCAAGTTTTAGAACTATTCTTATTTCTTGTTGATTACATCATGTTTTATACACAATACTCTTCTAAGGTAAACACTACTTACTTTTTCTTTTCACTGAATTTCTTAGTAAGGAGTTTCATAGCTTTTTCACAGAAGAAAATTGTAGTGACCTTGAGTAAACTAGAAGTATGTAAGAAGACACCTGATATTTCAGAGATTTGTTCTTTGCACACAAAGTAGGGGAAAGATTTAATAAATATGAGATATTTATACAGCCAGATTAGTAGAATATTATTAATGACTTTAGACTATGGTACGTATTTTAATTGATATTTATAAATAGCTTTACTCCCTGTGGTTTTGTAATATAACATTTACCAAACTTCTTTTTTGATGGAATTTACATATGGCACATCAGGATGATTAAAAGCCAGCAGTCTTTTCACAGCATGACAAAAAATAGGATTTGATTTATCTTTATGCCTGGCCTACCACTTGCTGTGACTATACTTTTGAAATTTTAATATTCTCATTTCTCATAAGGAGTTTGTTATATAAAATATTATGTAAATAACCTTTTCTACTTCTAAGAAATGTTTTTGAATTTTTATTTAATACAATAATTGTCTGATGAGAGAAAGAGCATGCTTGGTCCTCACAATTTGTAATGTTTTCTCAAGAGATAATATGTTTTGAATTAAACAGAATTATACATATTCTAGCATATTGGAGTATTGAAATCACTAATACCAAGTTTTTTTAACAAACATTTAAAAGGTTTTAAATTATTCAGTGTATATGGAATTATCTACCTTTGCATATATTAGCATTGCTAGAACATTGTTAAAAATTAGGAGATTAACAGAATTGAATTTGCTATCCAATTAGCAAATGCAATTCAGAATTCTATTGCTGTGATATATAAAGTAGAATATATTGGGTTGGCCAAAAAGTTTATTCAGGTTTTTCTGTACTTTTTTGGAAAACCCAATATGTCATTATATATGTGGTTACAAAGGCAGATTTATGATAATACGTGTGTGTCTGTTGTGAGAGAGAAAGAGATAATAAAATGTTAATATTAATATAATAAGAAAATGCTTTTCCTCCTGTAAATAGAATCATCATACTATCTGGTGAATATTTTTAAGTGTCAGGATTATAACAAGTTAAATTGAGTGATATTCTAATTTTGCTGAAGTAGACTGCAAACTTGATTTAATGATTTCATCCCCTGATTTTATATAAAACAATGCTAGTTACTGTGAAGTAAGAACTCATTATGTGTGAGAAATTTAGCATCATCTTATTCTAGCCTTATCAGAATCTTGAATTAGAAGCAACATTTATACTCCATACTTGTGATAAATTTAGACTCAGAGGTCTGATTACTATGATAATGGTCACAGATAGCAAGTGGCAGTGTCAAGATTTGAACCCAGCTACGCTTGACAAATGGAAAAGGCAATGGCACCCAACTCCAGTACTCTTGCCTGGAAAATCCCATGGATGGAGGAGCCTGGTAGGCTGTAGTCCATGGGGTCACTAAGAGTTGGACACAACTGAGTGACTTCCCTTTCACTTTTCACTTTCATGCATTGGAGAAGGAAATGGCAACCCATTCCAGTGTTCTTGCCTGGAGAATCCCAGGGACAGGGGAGCCTGGTGGGCTTCCATCTATGGGGTCGCACAGAGTCGGACACGACTGAAGTGACTTAGCAACAGTAGCAGCAGCAACCCTTGACAAAAGCTTGATTCAAACCAAAGTCTACATTGTTTTATTTAAAAGTTGTATCATTATTTTATTTATTAATGTAAATCAAGATATGTAAGATTTATTCAAATATTGCAGTTTTAATTTGTCCTTCCAATAGGTTCTTTTTGGGTATGGAGTTATGAGGTGATTATTTAGTCTATTGGAGAGAAGATGTGCGAAGTTGTTCTTTCAAGTACCAAGAGACACAATTCTAGCAAGAACTCTCACCTATATAGTCTTTTAATAGCACACCACTTCATTTCCAGTGTCTGAACCACTTCCATTTTCATGGTTCCCTTTTGATCCTGTTGACCTTGTCAACAACTCTCTGAAGTGAGAGTCTCATTAGATTCATGATACAGGTGGAGACACTGAGGCTCCTTGTACAAGGGTACATGGGTGTGAAGGGACTGTGCTGACACTTAGATCCAGGTCTTGAAAGTAGCTGTGCCCTTTCTACTTCCCCACAGTTGCTTTTATGAATGAAAGTGGAAAAAGTCTGCTTTGTTCATGCTTGCTTTAATGCTTGGGGAAAAAAAAAAAAATCACTGAGGACTTTGAGATGCTGGTAAAGATTTTGGAGTTAAAACCCATAGGTCTGAAGGTCAGGGTCAGATGACAGACACTGTTGTATGAAATTTTTCTTAAGAATCTATTGTCAGGAAATTGTTGGTGCAATTTCTAGTCTTTTATAATAAACTCATAGTGCTAAAATCGCTCCACATTCAATGCTTCTGTAGATGTGATTCTGTTGGATGTACTTGGGTTTTTGCCACATCAGTCTGATGTAGAAGGGGTGAAAGGGATGATGGTTGGGATACAAGAATGGATGCCTAATCAGCTACACTGACCTTTAAGAACCATAATACTGTAAAGTGAATACATTAGATTACAGAGGAGGAGGCAGAGGAATTTGAAATGTATGCTTTAAAAGACTGAATATATTTGTAAGTAGGAAAAGCTTTTTAATACAACATTCTGATTATGAGTTGCTTTGCCTTATTTCAGATAGGGAAGTCTGGATAGTCATACATACTAGCTCTATGATGGATTCATAAGGGCTTCCCTCATAGCTCAGTTGGTAAAGAATCTGCCTGCAATGCAGGAGACCCAGTTCTATTTCTTGGTTGGGAAGATCTGCTGGAGAAGGTATAGGCTATCCACTTCATTCTTGGGCTTCCCTTGTGGCCCAGCTGGTAAAGAATCTACTTGCAATGCAGGAGACCTGGGTTCAATCCCTGGGTTGGAAAGATCTCCTGGACAAGGGAAAAGCTAGGAGATTTTCCCAATATTTTCAATTTAATTTTTCTTCAGTATTTTAAATTCAATTCAATCGATGATGGATTCATAAGCATCATATTCTTGGTTTAAATGATACTTGAGCTTTCATAATGACTACTATTTAGATCAAAATTATTAAAGTTACATTAACAAAACCAAAAAACAAAACACAGCTTTGTGAGATTCTTCCAGTTGTGAATTGTGATTTCACACCTTTGCTAAGTATGCTGACACATAACAATGCCATAGATCAGTGTGACTAAGATCAATCATACTGACACATAAATCAACATCACTTGAAAAGTCACAGTGCCCTAATGTTATCAGTAAAACGATATTTTAAGATGATACTAAATTTTTGCAACCATTTCTCATTTTTAAGAATTGCTATAAAATGTTTCAGGAACATATGAAACCTTTGAAGTTTCAACTTTCCTCACTTCTCCTGTCTGCTTGCCCACTGCTCGTGATAAAAAGTATACAGAAATTTATTTTCATTTCTATCCATAGTTCCCCACTTCTTGACTTACTTGTGTTCATTCTCCAGCTGTATCATTCCCTACTCCATTCCATGTTAGTATATTTATCTATAACTCTATTTTGTTCAAAGTCTACCAGGTAATTAAATCTTTATAAATAATCCATTCATGCTCTTGTTGATGATTGATACATTTTTGTTAAAACATTCCTCCATTAATGAGGTGTTTTTTTTTTTTTTTCAAGTAGAAATGAGAGGTAAAAATGAAACGAATCAGATAAGAAAGGAGGATCAATTAAAGAAGACCAATGGTTTTGACTTGAGCATCTAGATGGATGCCAGTACTATCTTCTAAAATTGGGGGAAACAGACAAAATAAAGTGTAATAAAGAGATGTTGAATATTAACTTTGAATTGCCTCTGTGACTTCAAGGTAGAAATGTTACTTAGAAAGTTCAATGTATAAGTCTAGAGTGAGAAAGAAAAATCACTAAGGGTAATATCTGATTTATGGAAGAGTTCAGATTATCTCAGGAGAGAGTAAAAGAAAGACCAGCCTGGATCTGGGATCTTCATCATGCTAAATCTATCTTTCCATTAAGTGTGATTTTTATGAAATTTTTACTCTCAAGTTGCATATTATAATTTTTTCATATTATTCATATTATCATGCAAGCCAAATGAAATCCAATATGAGTATATTAATTTTCATCAAAATCTGTAGGATAAAGGTGATTAAAACCATAATAGGTTATCACCTGTAGTAAACAAGGCACACCCAAATCTCTTTTGATTTCCCAATACTTATACACTGGAGCCTATTACCAGCAGTCCACTAGGTTCCAGATTTTTTGTAGGTTTTTGATAGACACAGAAGTGAATAGAGACTACTACAATATTTTATTGACATCTGTAGGAACAGATCATTTTCATGTTAGACTGGAGGCTATTTAAAACATATTAACTCTAAAATAGGTTAGAAATGACAAATATGATCATGCATACAGTCATTCTCAACTTTATGCCAGTGGAAACAGGATCAACATCAGCAGCACAGTAATTTCTGAGTCTAGACCTGGCTTCAGAGTACTACTCTGTACATCAAACAAAGGTTAGTCCAAACAAGTATATTCAGTGTAAGGATGAGTCCCATTTATCAACCCCCTGAAGGAGATCAGCCCTGGGATTTCTTTGGAAGGAATGATGCTAAAGCTGAAACTCAGTACTTCGGCCACCTCATGCGAAGAGTTGACTCATTGGAAAAGACTCTGATGCTGGGAGGGATTGGGGGCAGGAGGAGAAGGGGACGACAGAGGATGAGATGGCTGGATGGCATCACTGACTTGATGGACGTGAGTCTGGGTGAACTCCGGGAGTTGGTGATGGACAGGGAGGCCTGGTGTGCTGCGATTCATGGGGTCACAAAGAGTCAGACACGACTGAGTGACTGAACTGAACAATGAATAAATTCCATGTACAATTGTCAAATAATTATTTTATTGAAAGCATTTAATGTGAAGATACTGTATTAGTTTGTAGGGGTACCATAACAAAATACCCCAGACTGAGTGATTTAAACAATAGAAATTCATTTTTGCACACTTCTGGAGGCTGTAAGTCTAAGATGAAGGTATCAGCACAATTGAGTTTCTCTGAGGCCTCTCTCCTGAGCTTGCAGATGGTTGTGTAAACCCTGTGTCCTCACACGGGCCTGCCTTGGTGCACACACTCCTGGTGTCTCCTCCTATGAAAAGAATACCAATTCTAGAGGACTAGAACCCAGCTTTCTAATCCATTTAAACTTATTGATCTTCATAGAGGCCCTATCTCAAGTTAGAGTTATATTTGGGGTTAGGACTTCAACACAGATTTTAGAGTGATACAATTCAGTTCATAATAAATATTACATCCAAGGAAATGATTATTAAAATACAATCTTTCCCTCAAATACTCACCAGCCAATTTAGCAAAAGTATATGTATTTATATATTCATAATATGCATTGTGTGTATAGACACATACACACACACACATATATATATATGTGCATTCAAAAACTTATAGAAGCCATTATAACAATTTTTTTTGTGATATGTATAAATTTTTCTCAGAGTTTAGGTATATATCACTAACAGAGAAATAAGAGTAGGGACTAGAGCAGGATTTAGAAAGGAACAATAAAAAAGCAATTTTTTAAAAGTGACTAGAGGAATGTGAACCCACTCCAGTGTTCTTGCCTGGAGAATCCCAGGGACGGGGGAGCCTGGTGGGCTGCCGTCTATGGGGTCGCACAGAGTCCGACACGACTGAAGTGACTTAGCAGCAGCAGCAGTAGAGGCAGTCAAGCAGGATGGTAGGTGTTATGTTCAAAAGGGAGACTGAATAGGTTTTAATCTTGGCTCCACTTAATGTATAATCTAGATCAGTTAATTCTTCCTATAATTAGTAATAGTAATGATAGCAACTTAAATTCTTAATGAAATTAATTTACATAATGTGTGTCAAAAGGCCCCTATACATCCCTTATTATTATCTGAGGGTTTAAGGGAAAACAAAAAGTGGGAAAAAGAGAAGGACAAGCAGTAGTATACACAGTTAATATTTTTTTAGTAATTTAGAAAATCAACCTCTCCAAATAATCTCTCATTAAAGTATAGTAATGGCTTTCACTCAATTGCTCTCTATGAACGTAATCTATCTTTTCCTAAAATGACTTACTGCCTTTCTCTTCCTGTGAATTGATTGCATTATGACAGCCCATAAATTTTACTGCTCTTAAAAAGAAAAAAATTTAGATGCCCTGACACATCTTCCCAGATTTCAGAGCTGTCTCTCACTGATTGAACCACCACCACCAACAACAACAAACAACACTTAACCTTGCCCTAGAATGTGGGCACAGTAGGAGAACAGTACCAAAGAAACACCAAGGGAAAACAACTTCCTACTGCCAGAATTCTATAATCTATTCCCCATCAAGGAGTTTACCTTAACATTGAGTTCAGTTCAGTCACTCAGTCATGTCTGACTCTTTGAGATCCCATGGACTGCATTGCAACAGGCCTCACTGTCCATCACAAACTCCCAGAGTTTACTCAAACTCAAGTCCATCAAGTCGGTGATGCCATACAACCATCCCATCCTCTGTCGTCCGCTTCTCCTCCTGCCCTCAATCTTTCCCAGCATCAGGGTCTATTCAAATTAGTCAGCTCTTCGCATCCGGTGGCCAAAGTATTGGAGTTTCAGCTTGAACATCAGTCCTTCCAAGGAACACCTAGGACTGATTTCCTTTAGGATGGACTGGTTGGATCTCCTTGCAGTCCAAGGGACTCTCAAGAGTCCTCTCCAACACCACAATTCAAAAGCATCAGTTCTTCGGCACTCAGCTTTCTTTATAGTCCAACTCTCACATCCATACATGACTCCTGGAAAAACCATAGCCTTGACTAGATGGCCCTTTATTGGCAGAGTAATGTCTCTGCTTTTTAACATACTATCTAGGTTGGTCATAACATTCCTTCCAAAGAGCAAGTGTCTTAATATCAAGGCTGCAATCACCATCTGCAACGATTTTTGAGCCCTAAATAAATAAATAAAATATGTCACTGTTTCCTGTTTCTGCATCTATTTTCCCTGAAGTGATGGGATTGGATGCCATGATCTTAATTTTCTGAATGTTGAGCTTTAAGCCAAGTTTTTCACTCTCCTCTTTCACTTTCCTCAAGAGGCTCTTTAGTTCTTCACTTACTGCCACAAGGGTGGTGTCATCTGCATATCTGAGGTTTTTTATATTTGTCCCAGCAATCTTGATTGTCATCTGCATATATGAGGTTACTTATATTTCTCCTGGCAATCTTGATTCCAGCTTGTGCTTCATGCAACCAAGCATTTCTCATGATGTACTATGCATATAAGTTAAATAAGCAGGATGACAATACACAACCTTGATGTACTCCTTTTCCTATTTGGAACCAGTCTGTTGTTCCATGTCCAGTTTCAACTGTTTCTTCCTGACTTGCATACAGATTTCTAAAGAGGCAGGTCAGGTGGACTGGTATTCCCATCTCTTTCAGAATTTTCTGGGAGACATATTAATAACCTCAGATATGCAGATGACACCACCCTTGTGGTAGAAATTGAAGAACTAAAGGGCCTCTTGATGAAAGTGAAAGAGGAAAGTAAAAAAGTTGGCTTAAAGCTTAACATTCAGAAAACTATCATGGCATTTGGTCCCATCACTTCATGGCAAATAGATGGGGAAACAGTGGAAACAGTGGCTGACTTTATTTTTCTGGGCTCCAAAATCACTGCAGCTGGTGACTGCAGCCATGAAATTAAAAGACGCTCACTCCTTGGAAGGAAAGTTATGACCAACCTAGACAGCATATTCAAAAGAAGAGACATTACTTTGCCAACAAAGGTCCATCTAGTCAAGGCTATGGCTTTTCCAGTGGTCATGTATGGATGTGAGAGTTGGACTATAAAGAAAGCTGAGTGCCGAAGAATTGATGCTTTTGAACTGTATTGTTGAAGAAGACTCTTGAGAGTCCCTTGGACTGCAAGCAGATCCAACCAGTCCATCCTAAAGAAGATAATTCCTAGGTGTTCCTTGGAAGGACTGATGTTGAAGCTGAAACTCTAATACTTTGGCCACCTCATGCAAAAAGTTGACTCATTTGAAAAGACCCTGATGCTGGGAAAAATTGAGGGCAGGAGGAGAAGGGGATGACAGAGGATGAGATGGTTGCATGGCATCACCAACTCGATGGACATGGGTTTGGGTAGACTCTGGAAGTTGGTGATGGACAGGGAGGCCCGGCGTGCTGCAATTTATGGTGTCTCAAAGAGTTGGACACGACTGAGTGATTGAACTGAACTGAACACAGTCAAAGGCTTTGGCATAGTCAGTAAAGCAGAAATAGATGTTTTTCTGGAAGGCTCCTGCTTTTCCAATGATCCAACAGATGTTGGCAGTTGGATCTCTGGTTCCTCTGCCTTTTCTAAAGCCACCTTGAACATCTAGAAATTCACGGTTCATGTATTGTTGAAGCCTTGGCTTGGAGAATTTTGAGCATTACTTTACCAGCATGTGAGATGAGTGCAATTGTGCGGTATTTTAATCATTTAACCTTATCATTAATTCAGTTTATTTTTATAAAATTCCAAACACTAGTGATTATATTCCAGGCAGAGTGCTGAATAGTATTATAGTTCCTTTAGTATGAAATCTAAAAGTTTGGAAGCCCAAGCAAAAGATCAAAGAGAGATGCATGAGAATAGGCCTAGTGATGCAATAAATTTACTACCAGAGTCAAATTTCAAGATTGGACATAATAGACAATGGATCACTTTTATGAAGTGTCAAAAAATAAAGAAAGGAGGCAATAAATGGAGTTAAGGGAAGACGATAGGGAGGATCTTTTGTATTCACCCATTCAATCTCATATTATTTAGATGCTTTGCAACTTGTAAGAATCTGTTTGTCACATCTAGGGTGAATACATCCAATATTGGCAGAACAGCCCTGGGCAGAAATATCATCACTGTTACATATCCTGAATATCCATAATTGTGGCTTGGGATCAGAACTATGAAACCTAATGCTTTCCAAGACATCATTTATTTCCTTTCCAACCTCCTTTAAAAAAAAAAAAAAAAAAAAAGGAGCTGAGATCTGACTTTTTATCAACTAAGTTGGATGAACAAGAATCAGGAACTCTGTCCTAGACTCTCTATATACCTGACATCTAAATCTTAGGATGAAAATGTGTAGATAAGAATGCCTTCTAGTTTCAGTTCTGTTTTTTTTTTTTTTTTCTATCCAGTTTCCTAGCACAAGAACAGATGACCACATATGGAGAAATTCACACTTCTTAGGGGAAGATCTTATTTTCTTTGAATTAAGTAGTGCATACTATAGAGAGTAGTGATGTGGTTACCTGAAATATACCTGACTATGGCAGCTCATAACACAGGAATAGCTCTTAAGAATATCCTAAATTATATTACTTCATTGCCTTTTGCTCAACTCACTGGGATATATAGATTTTTACATACCTAAGAGGGTGATCTGATAAGGATGTTCTTCAAAATTCTAGTATCATGCTGAGCAAATCTTGGGTAGGTCTGTTGTTTGTCAATCTTGACATCTCTTTAATTTTTTAAGGCAATTAATCACCTACAGAGATACTAAGGTTTGCCTGGAATTTTTACATTTCGAGTTGCTTCTTTGATAGCATCATCCAGATTTTATTTAAATGGGACTTCAAATGAACAATTAAAACAGCTAATCATACCACCTCCCTCTCTTTCCACTTGATGACAGATGTAGGAGGCATTTCTGCCTTCTTTGTTTTTCATCCTTCCCAGCTTATTTTTCTTTTGTTTTAAAACCTGACCAGAGGAAAGATATTCCAAAGATATGCAACAAGCATTTGTTAACACTGGAATGTGTCCATGGAAATAAAAGAGGCTACAGCTCTCATTAAGTTATATGAAGAAAAGATTAATTGGATAAAAAGACTAAAAAAGGATAGAAACTATAGTAAAGTGTGCTGCAGATTATCAACTGCAATTTACTCAAATAAAGAATCTAGTCCAGAATCCTAAAATGATAGCCACTTCAGTGAGGTTCAGTTCCCTATTAATGTCTATCTTCTTTGCTGGGGAAACATGGATCATTCAATCAAAAGGAAAGAAGTGAGTCAAATGAAGCCGAGGAATATAAATGGAGCATTATATAATTTAAGGAGTAGTCAGTGGAAAAAAGTATGAGACATAAAATTCAAGACTCTATTTATACTTAGCAGAGAAAAATATATCAAACAGTATCTTTTTCTATTACAGTTTTATATTTGATATTGTCCAACAAACTTTGTTTTTTATTTAGTAAGCTTTTTGTGGTTAAAATGAAAACAAAGAGATTTAATTTTTTCTTATTTTTAAAATAAGTCTTGGAGTAAGGATTCAAAGTCTTAAACATAATATATTTTGTTGAGTATGTATTATTTTTATGAATATGTATAAAGTAAATTGAGCATTTTTTGATATAAAATTTCATTTGAAAAATATTTTTTCAAGCTAGTAGAAGTAGATCTGCAATTTACTATCCAGCAAATGGGTAATTCTTTGCAAATATTTGTTCAATACTAAGTACTTAGAAATTTTGGCATGGTGATTTCATAAAATTCAAGCTGCTATTTATGATTGTTTGAATTATACAGTGCAATGGATGGCAGCAATTAACCAAGAAAATATGAAGTGAATTATCCAAATAATTAAATCAGAATCTAAGCAGTAATTACATACTGAAAATCCACTTGCAACATTTAATAATTCAGCAAGACTTGCTTTACTTTTTGTCATAGATGCTGTCTGATATTGTGGAAAGAAGGTTGACCTCGCAATTAGGGATCCTGATTCTACTGTCAGTTCCAAAACTAACCTATTTAGTGTCTGATTTCCTCATAAGTTATTTGGCTTTAAAATAGAAGGATTTAATGAATTTTTAGGTCCATTCCAGGTCAAAAACTGTTATAAGTCTTTGTAACACTTATAAAAAAAAAAAAAAAAACAGGCACAAAGTTGAAACTCCACTTTGTCCAGTGTGCGAAGTGTCATTTAAGGTGACGTAAGGTCTACACTTCTGAGTACTGATGAGAAGAGCCGACTCATTGGAAAAGACCCTGATGCTGGGAAAAATTGAAGGCAAAAGAAGAGAGAGGCAGAGGATGAGATAGCATCACTGACTCAATGGACATAAATCTGAGCAAACTCCAGGAGATAGTGAAGGACAGGAAAGCCTGGTGTGCTGCAGCCCATACGGTCACAAAGAACTGGACATGACTTAGTGACTGAACAATAATAGCAAGGGCTTCCCTGGTGGCTCAGATGGTAAAGAATATGTCTGTAGTGCAGGAGACATGGGTTTGATCCCTGGGTGAGGAACATCCTCTGGAGAAGGGAATGGCTACCCAGGCCAGTATTCTTTCCTGGACAATTCCATGAATAGAGGAGCCTGGCATGCTACAGTCCATGCAGTCACAAAGAGTGGACACAACTGAGTAACTAACTCTTTTTTTTCAAGATATTATTGACACCCTTTATGATTAAGACAGTCAATATTTAGACAAACATTGAAAACAGAAGCAAAGATCTTAGCATGGAGATCATAAGTCATCTCCACAATCATAGAATCTACTTTAAGAATAAGTTAGCCTAGATAGGTAAGGCAACAATCACCCATTTCATTCAGTAGCAAGACCAAGGCTGGTCTGGATATCACACTTGGACAAACCACTATTCTGCATTTGTCTGAAACAGTATGGAAGTCACTGGCCATATGTTATGGAGTATGTTAAATGGAGTCAGTGAAATGATGTATCTGAATTTTTTGTTTTAATATGTTTAGGTTTTAAAACTATTAACTTGATTCAGTTATCAGAAAACATTTTTAAATATGTTAGAAATTTGGGTATTTGAATATTTTTTCAATGGTACATTTTATGAAATCTACAGATCAGATGAATCTAAAACATGCTTGTCTTTTAAAACAATACCAAAAGAGCAAAATGTCTCATTGTTTAAAATATTGTTAACACATTGAAATAATATTTTTGTTATGATGGATTAAATAAGACTTTTTTTTTTTTTAAACCCATTCTTCCATTCAGTGGCTGGGCAAGGGAGGAGAACTTTATGTGGATAATTGCTGCACATTATGAACATAACAGAGACTGTAGTGTCATGCTTTGTTTATGAACTAAATTTCAGCTACCAGAATTGAGTTGCAATCCAGCCTTGTCTCTGGCTCTTGTTACATTAACTGGGGAGAGTTATTTTACTTTGTAAGTGTTAGTTTCTCTATCTGTAAAATGGTTCCTACTTAATAGTGTTTTAGAATGACTAAAGAAATAATGGACTTTATAGAGGACTTCCATAGTGCTTACCAGACAATAAATGCCCAGTAATTGAATTCAGAATTATTATGACAGAAAGTTATTTGTTGTGAAGGGAAAGAAGGATAAGAGATTAAGAGTGGATGACATAAATTAATGCATATTGTCTCCCATCATATTCTCTAAATAGGAGAGAATTTACTCTCTCATTACGCTGCTGAGACGATGGAATCCCTGGAGTTTCTGTATTTTTTCCCCAGCAAATTGGCTCATTTCCATTTGTTTGTGTTTTGTGTTTCAACGAATATCCAAGAGTAAGTTTCTAGAGTCTGGTAGGGGTGTGCTTATTCAGGCTTTATGCATCCCTTTTTAAGTTAGACCAAACAGCTTATCTTTGTCCTACAGAATAGCATACAGTATAGAGTACATAAGAGTGTTGACTGTTACAGAGAAAGCCTCTAATTCTGCTTTGGAAGATTAGGACACTGTTGAAAATGAACACTTTGTCTAACCACAAACCAGGGAAAACACAGGCCCCCCAACAGGCTTCTTCCGACTGCCTTTGCTGCTGCTCTATGGCCTGCCCGAAGGGCACAGCCACTCATTTATGGTCCAGCCCCTCCTCCGCTCTCAGGAGCGCTGCTGCAGCATGACTGATAACTTTCTACTATTGAGAAGAGAAGTGGACTGTCCCATAGTAGATTTGTGTCTCTCCTGTGGGAGAACCTACCCAGAGAGGCCCCTATTATTTACCTGCAGCCAATATATAGATCATGCAATGAACTGGAGAATTTCAGACCTTTTCTATGAAAGTTAGTCGTATCCGACTCTTTTGTGATGCCATGGACTGTAGACTAGCAGTCTCCTTTGTCCATGGAATTCTCCAGGCAAGAATACTGGAGTGGTTTGCCATTCCCTTCTCCAGGGGATCTTCCAGACCTAGGGAAGGAACCCAGATCTCCTGCCCTGTGGGCAGACTCTTCACCAACTGAGCCACCAGGGAAACCATAGTATTCCTATTTTAGTTTAAAAAGGATCATAATGGACACTTTTAAGATTTTGGAAGAGGACTTAATAAACAAACCACCATCTATCTCTGCTCCCTTGGAACACTTTAGACAGTGTCTTGTATAAGACTGTGGGCCTCAGACCTTCTCTGTGGTACTATTAAACACATGCTATCTTTTTAAGTCACAGGTGATTTGGATTTCAAGTTGCTGGAAGCTTGCTTGGAACACTCATTTAATCCTCACATATATCTGAAAGCTCTACTGATTTCACCCTCTTTCCCTGGGCTTGAGTGATTTCATGTTATGACCTCAGAGATAGCATGCCATAGTTTAAGATGTTTAGCTAATATGAAACTGTTTTAGCCTGTAGCTTTGCCTAAGGGCAAATGTGTGCCACCCTAGCCAACATGAAGGGGAAATTTTCAGCAGTGAGAGCTCGACAGTCTAATTAATTATTTAGAGGTTTCAAGGGGGAGAAAGAAGTCTGGAGTCTCAGAGTTCCCATTTGCAATGCATTAAACAATCAGAATAATAATAAGAAAAAGCAGAGAAAGACAGTCCTGGCTGTCTGGAATGTGTAGGATGTAATTTAAGGGCCAAAATTAGAAATAACCTAGGATCTTAAAGACAATTTTAAGACTGAAGATTACAGAAGCAAATCCTTCTAGAATTGCAATACTATTTTTTTTCCTCCTTTTGTCTTTATTTTTGTATCTTGAAATGCCTGCAGAACTTTACTTCCTTGCCTCCTAAATTGCCTTCATATATTAGAAGTCTTTGGCTGAGCATATAATTAAAGAATCCAAATGTGAACACCGGGGAGAAAGGTGTGTAATAAAGTAAGTGGCAAATATGAATTAGTTAAAAGTAGGTCACGTCATACATTGTAATAGCCTTCATTGACATCTCTCCTAACTTAGGAGATAAAAGTAATAAAAGGACATTACATGCTTAAGTTTGAGACAGGCATTTGTTTATTACTACATAATAGACACCTATAAATTAATTGGATAAATACCTGAAAGGAAACCTGGTCATAAGAGTAAGCATAATCAATAAATGCAAGCCCTCTAAGTAGAGATCGGCAGGAAGAGTCTCAAGGGGTCCATATTAGCACATGTTAAGTATTTGGCTAATGACACACTCACATCTGTGGTATTCATTTTCTGATACCAGAATCAAATTAGTCAGGAAACATGCAGAAGGGCAAAGCAACCTGCAGAGTTAACAGTAGTGAAATGAAAGTCACAATGAATATAAACTAATATTAAGACAGAGAATACACAAAAGACAAATGTAACAGGAGTGCCTGGTCTGATAAATACTGAATTGGAGACATGCATGATACACATTCTAGTTAATTTTGAACTGCTCTTGAACTTAAAAACAGTTATGTGCATAAAAGGCATAACAAGGACTATTTATATATACACATATTCATATAACAGAGTTTTTCCATGTAGTTTATAGTAAGTGAATAATCAGTAGAAGAACATTAAGGAATAAGAACATATACTTGATTAAAGAAGAAACACAAGTGACTAATAAACATCTGTACTGTTCATACTCTTTAGTTATTAAATAAATTTAAATTGATTTATTTTTATTAAAAATGAGAAAAGAAAAATGATAATAATAATAGCAACACATGCATGGCTTACATAATATATTAACTTATTTAATAATCCCCACAGACTGTTGTTTAGTCACTATGTTGTGTTCAACCTTTGCAACCCCATAGACAGTAGCCCACTAGGCTCCTCTGTCCATGGGATTTTCCAGATAAAAATATTGGAGTGGTTTGCCATTTCTTCTCCAACCACAGACTTAGGAGGTAGTTACTACCATAGACTTCTACAGATGAGGTAGGGAGTGGTGAATGAGTAACTTAAGGTCACAAAACTTCGGTGAATTTAGGATTTGAACCCAAGTGGTATGCTCCCAGCATTTGTGCTTTAATTAATTACTTTGTACTGCAACTTTATCTGGAACTTCCCAGATGGCTCCAGTGGTAAAGAATCTGCCTGCCCATGCAGGAGATATAAAAGATGTGGGTTCGATCCCTAGGCCAGGAAGACACCCTGGAGAAGAAAATGACAACTCACTCCAGTATTTTTGCCTAGAAAATACAATGGATGGAGAAGCCTGGCAGCTACAGTCAAAGAATTGGACACAACTAAGCAAGTAAGAACACACATGCACACTACCTCTGTCCAATATTTCTGGGGTTGAAAAGATACAGGCTGCATTGTATATTTTAGATTCAAAGACAGTAAGCTATGGATTGATTTTGGTCTAGTTCAGGAAAACTCACAAAAGAATCTGATACTTAGGAGATTCAAAAGTTTAGATCTGTGATACATTCATTGAAATCAGTGGTTCTCCATATGTTGTCTCCACAACAGCAGATGACAAAACCTTAGAATCTGCTCCAAGTACAAATTCTCAAAATCTAACCTACGCATATCGAGTAAGAAGTTTGATGTTAAGTCCTCTGGGTGATTCCAGTGTGTTGGGTAACACATGCTCTTTCCTATTGGTAAATTAGATTATCACAAATCAAATAAACTTATTCTTGAAATTCCCTAAACTCATATAGAAGATTTTTAAAGCAGCTAATTGTACTGCTAAATCCAAAAACCCTCTTTTCACCAGAAGTTTCCATTATTATGAGGCAAAAGATAAAATTTCTTATCTTGACCTAGAAAATCTTGCTTTCTCATTCCTCTACCTTCCTCTTTAGGCTCATCTTGAACTAAGCTCCCCTTGGCATTCTTTGTCCTGGCCACAGGCTGGTCAGTCCCTTGTGATAATGTCATTTCACTCCACAAGTCTTTGTATATGCCTTTCCCAAAGCTAAGTAATAATATTTTTTATCTTCTTCTCTACTAAAATCTATAAGTCTTAGATTTGAATTTAATGATTATTTCCTTAGAAAATCCTTCACTGGTGGCTGTGATCAGCAAACCCTTATTTTATAGCTGCAATAATGTCTCTTTTGAAGCCTGTACTGTGTTTGAATTTTGTAATTACTAATATGATTAATATCTGCCCCTTCTGCTGGACTGTGAGTTTGGAATGTACTATAAGTGGCCTTTTTTCCTATAAAAAGGAAAAGGCCTTGGTTCAGTGAATCAAAGGAATGCATGAATTATTTCCATTTTACTTCTTTTAATTCCAGGTGTTTTACATATAATTATTGATTTGGAAAAAGGAATCCTAAATTAATTAAATTAAAATGTTTTTGTGATTATACATGCATACCTTTTTCACAGAAGTGAAATATTTCAAATTTGCAGTATCATTCTTAAATTGTAAAGATATATTGTAATTACTATTTAAAATTTTTATCATTCATTCTACTTTTCCAGTTTATCAGAGTCAATCAGTGGGATATGCAGTATAAAATTTATGGATAAAAAAATGTAGTGCTTAGAATTCTAAAAATTTGAAAGTGCAAAGAACTTTGAATATTAACTCTCCAAACATTTTATTTATAAGTGATGGAACTGAGATCTAAATGTGATAATTGATTCATTACAGATCAAACAATTAGGAAGTAAAGCTCAAATTAGAAATCATTTCTACAATGTTTGTTGCCATTTAAAAAACAAATTGGATACTGTTGTATTTTATCATATATCAAAATCCATAAAACTTATAATTAAATCACTCTGAAAACCTTTTAATAAGACATTATATAGGTCAATCTCATTGGAATGGGATATTAAAACTATTTTTTCCTTTAGAGATGCATCTTGGTTTTAATTTTTGGTATGGGGAGGGAGGTGGGAGAGGGGTCCATGATGGGGAACACGTGTACACCTGTGGCAGATTCATGTTGATGTATGGCAAAACCAATATAATATTGTAAAGTAACTAGCCTCCAATTAAAATAAATAAATTTATATTTAAAAATTTATATTTTTGAGTACATATGCTTGCTTACATATGTTAACATTATATTCTTATCAATGTAACTTCTTATTTTCTATAATGAAGGTAAAATTATTCACATGCATAATTAAATAAATGACACTAGGAGTAGCTAAGTCAGTAGATAGGTGAACATGAGAGAAGGAAACATAGATGCACTTCTACAAAAGAGCTGGAGTTAGGACTGGAAAGTTAACCATGATGCTTTTGATGATCATAATTAATTACTGAGCATCTACCATATATCAGATACTTTAGATATTTCATTGCATTCTGTTTTAAAAAATAGAGGCAGATAATATTCTTTCTATCTGTAGACATATATATATATATATATAATATATATATAAGTAATTTGCCTGGAGCATGATTTTCCCATAGTTATGTAACTGTTCAGTGCTGCAGGGATGTCTGATTTTGAGAAAAATTGATTTGAGACACTTTGCTACACATACTATGTACTGTTACCTGGGAAAGTTACTTAGAATTATTTGATATCTGAGGGCCTAGAGGAGCTATCCCACGTTGAAGGTCAGGAAGGGCGGCAGTGAGGAGATACCCCTCGTCCAAGGTAAGGAGCAATGGCTGCGCTTTGCTGGAGCAGCCGTGAAGAGATACCCCATGCCCAAGGTAAGAGAAGCCCAAGTAAGACGGTAGGTGTTGCAAGAGGGCATCAGAGGGCAAACACACTGAAACCATACTCACAGAAAACTAGTCAATCTAATCACACTAGGACCACAGCCTTGTCTAACTCAATGAAACTAAGCCATGCCCGTGGGGCCACCCAGGATGGGCGGGTCACGGTGGAGAGATCTGACGGAATGTGGTCCACTGGAGAAGGGAATGGCAAACCACTTCAGTGTTCTTGCCTTGAGAACCCCATGAACAGTATGAAAAGGCAAAATGATAGGATACTGAAAGAGAAACTCCCCAGGTGGACAGGGAGGCCTGGCGTGCTACGATTCATGGGATTGCAAAGAGTCGGACACGACTGAGCGACTGATCTGATCTGATCTGAACTGATATTTGTGAAATCTGTAAAGCATTCTAATGTTCTTAAATAAGGCAGTGGTTCTCACACCAAGAATCCCAGGAAAACATTTTCAAAATGCCTTTTCAGGAGCCAGAGATTCTGATTCAGGACTAATGTGGAACCTAGTAATCTGTATTTATATATCCACATTCAGAAGTGAAGGTGGCCCCAGTACCTTAGTGATTAAGAAAACCATTAAAACTAAACTCTTAAAGCTATTAGAACATTAAAAATAAGTACTATAAAAATTTCAGTCCTCAGCTCTAGGAGTAAGCATCCAAAACTATCCCCAACAGGCATGAAGCAAATTATTCACTCAGTTACTCTATCAGAAAAGAACCAAAGTACTTGCACAGAATTAAAAGAGCTCATGATATATGTTGGAATAAAAACTCAGTGTAGTAAACAGATAGTACATTGATCTATTGCTTGTACTTCAAAATTAATATTATCTGTGTTCTAGGATGTTTTGTATTATCTTCGAGATTTTATTGAATGAGAAGATTCTTAAACATGGATGCTAGAAATTGGATATAGTTCAGATGAGCTTTATATATTTAAAATTTATCACCATGTATAGATGTACAGGGATGAAACATTGTCATGTTTCTGTTAAAATGTGTGTTTAAATAAAAGGTCAAACAAGATCTTTAAATTGAATGTGTTTTAAAGCTGACATTAGCTTATTCTGACTCTGTGTGTATGTGCATGTTCAGTAGCTTGGTAGTGTCCTACTCTTTCCCACCCATGGACTGTTCCTGCCAGGTTCCTCTGTCCATGGAATTTTCCAGGTAAGAATACTGAAGTGGGTTGCCATTTCTTCCTTCAGAATATCTTCCCAAACCAGGGATCAAACCCTCTTATCCTGAGTCTTCTGTATTGGCAGGCAGATTTTTTTTTAACCACTGCATCACCTAGGAAGCCCTTATTCTGACTCTGCTGCTGCTGCTGCCAAGTCGCTTCAGTCGTGTCCGACTCTATTTGTCTTTAAAAATATAATTCAAATTATTGTATTGCTCTGCTTAAAATTGAGTGATTTTATTTAAATATATATGTATGCCATTGCCTTCATACTTAGTGTGTGTGTACATGGTCTTAAATAATTGCTAATTGATGCTTTTCAACAATTTAAAATAATCCGTGCTTCTTTCATCACATTCCTGTTTTCTTGGTTAGCATTTACAATGCAAGATAATACTTCCCTCCCCACCCCCCACCACCCCGCCAAGGACTTAGATGCTTTTATTCTTGATTTAAATAACTACCTTGGTCTAGATACTGACAAAAATAGCGACAAAGATATACAGTAGTATTTCTTGTCTTTCAATGTGATTCAAGTTGATTTAATTTAAATATACTTTATATAACGAAAAGTAATTATGTTGTAAGATGATACACATGAAAGTGGGAAAGAAATGAATCTTATTGTGAAATCTAGTGTTATTTTGATTTGAACCCTAAGTCTAAATTGCACTTTTAAATTGTTCCATATGTTTCCGAGGAAAATATTAATAAATTATATAAAACATAGAAATAGCTTATAATTTCCTATTGAAGGCACTTTCAGGTTGTCATTTGCTTCACAAGCTATTTCAAATCAAATCTCCAAAGCTACATGTAGGGCAAGATTCATATATTATCATCTCAATTATTCTTTATTAACAATAATAATAACTATATATATATATATACACACACATTAGCTATAGATAAGATTTCAATGTTCATTTTAGAAGTCGAAAGAGATTTTCACTATGTTCCTTTTTTAAAATTGGTGTATAGTTGATTTACAATCTTGTATTATTTTCAGGTATATAGCAAAGTGAATATCAGTCTGTTTTAGATTCTTTTCCATATAGGTCTACAGAGTATTGAGTAGAGTTCCCTGTGCTATACAGCAGGTCCTTATTAGTTATCTATTCTATATATATTGTGTATATATATATATATATATATATGTATATATACATATACATGCATTGTGTATATATATACATATATTGTATATATACACATATACATATATATATATGTCAATTCCAATCATCCAATGTATCCCTCTCTCTTTGATATTTCCATCTTCAAAATATTTATTTTTAAGATTTAAATATTCTAAGGTTAATATTTTTTACAAATGTATAGATTTTTATATTTAACTAAAGCCCAGAGGTAGTTCTAACATTTAAATAACTTGTTTTGCCTACATATATTTTATATATATAGAAGTATATCATATTTATTCTATATATCTTAAAAATACAACCTTGAAAACTATACTGTAAACTTTTAAATGTTTATGGATTTATTTTAAGGTTACTCTTTATAATGTTTTAAGGAAAATTAAAAGAGCTATGCAAGATAAATAAATTGTAAAGTTCCAGGCAGTTTACAGTGGTAGCAGTAGTTACTTAAATATTGAAACTTATCTCCCATAATTTTAATGTACATCAACTCAGTTGAGATAGAGCATAGATTACTCTAGGTCAGCAGAGAAACTATTTATTTCACAATTGTAGCTCTCTGAATAACTTTGTATTCTCTCATTAAGAACAACAGTACAGAAAATCATTTACTGCTCATTTTACAATGCACATAATATCCTGTGCATGCTTAGGCAACAATATGCTGACTTACAAATCAGGACAGGCATCAAAATTACTGAACTTAGAAAATAATTCACAGTGTCAATGTGAATAAATTTTTAGATTTTGAGAATATATTTAGTCCAATAAAATAAGGTTCTTTATTCATGAACAAATTTGAAAGGTATTCAAGCAGGACTCCTAAACCATTTACTCTGAATTATTGGCTTTATTATTTTAATACAATTTTCATGTCACTTTGTGGTAACCTTGTGACTACATAACAAAAACTAGAAAAAGAGATCAGCACAGGAGCAGAATAGAGTTACAAATCAACAAGTGCATTTTTTTTCCTTTTAGTGAAGATAGAGGAAAATCATGTTACAATCAGATTTGCTTTAATGTTTCAAAAATTACCTATAGACATTAGCTGAGGTGACAAAAATAAATTGAAGTTAACAACATATATATGTATACATACATAAATGTATTTATATCTGTGCAGGTATGCTTAATTGCAACTAAGATTAAAACTATGTCTGCTACTTATGAATTTGAAGAGAACAGAGAGATCAATGCAATGATATAGGAATAAAATACATGCTCAGTAGCTTCAGTCGTGTCAGACTCTACATGATCTTATGGACTATAGCCTCCCTAACTCCTCTGTTTATGGGATTCCACTAAAATTATATAGGTATAAAAACAAAATAAGCAACTTATGATTATTGAAAGTATAGACTTTCAACTTTTCAAAATAATAGAAAAGCTTAATTTGTGTATACCATATTGATTTTATTCCTTTAATTCTTCTTTCCACTTCTGAACATGGATGTCTTAGAAAAACCAAAGATAGTTAAATATAATTGTCACTGATGTAGAGCCCAATTTGTGGTTCTGTTTAAGAATTAAATAGAAAATACATCTCTGGCCATGGTTTCCATAAGGGTAAGATCACACATGTGCTTTCTTGGTGGCTCACAGTAAAGAATCCATTTGCAATGCAGGAGACTCAGGGGATGAGGATTCAATCCCTGGTTTAGGAAGAGCTCCTGGAAGAAGGCATGGCAATTCATTCTAGTATTCTTGCCTGGGGAATCCCACAGTCAGAGGAGCCTGGCAGTCTAGAGTCTATGGGGTCTCGAAGATTCGGACACGACTGAAGCTACTTAGCACGCATGCATCTAAGTATTCCATTGTAACATCAATTGTTTTGCACTTTTAAAAATGTATTTATTTTTAATGGAAGTATAATTGCTTTACAATATTGATTTGACTTCAGCCATACATCCACATGAATTTCCAATAGGTGTACATATGTGTTTGAAACTAGTGTTTTGACACATATAATTTTTCACTTAGTTTTAGGAAACTCAATCCCCATTACTTAGAGAGAGAAAAAAAAGCAGCATATGCTTATTTTGCTACTCGAAGGCATTTGAGCACACTTAAAGAAAAGTTATGACCAACCTAGATAGCATATTGAAAAGCAGAGACATTACTTTGCCAACAAAGGTCTGTCTAGTCAAAGCTATGGTTTTTCCAGTGGTCATGTATTGATGTGAGAGTTGGACTGTGAAGAAAGCTGAGCACTGAAGAACTGATACTTTTGAACTGTGGTGTTGGAGAAGACTCTTGAGAGTCCCTTGGACTGCAAGGAGATCCAACCAGTCCATTTTAAAGGAGATCAGTCCTGGGTGTTCTTTGGAAGGAATGATGCTAAAGCTGAAACTCCAATACTTTGGCCACCTGATGCGAAGAGTTGACTCATTGGAAAAGACCCTGATGCTGGGAGGGATTGGGGGCAGGAGGAGAAGGGGACGACAGAGGATGAGATGGCTGGATGGCATCACTGACTCAATGGACGTGAGTCTGAGTGAACTCCGGGAGTTGGTGATGGACAGGGAGGCCTGGCGTGCTGCGATTCATGGGATTGCAAAGAGTCGGACACGACCGAGTGACTGAACTGAACTGAATCTAACACTGAGTCTGCTCCTCATCCTATATCCCATGTTCGCTGCCCACAAGACTTGATCTTTCATAAGAAATTATTTTACTGTTTTTATGATGATAATAGTTAATAGATGTTACTAATAAATCAACTTCTTGCTTAATCTCATAGAAATAAATCTTTATTTGTAAACACAAAGCCAGTTTTGAGACAAAGCATTTGACGATTAAGAAAAAGGAGCAGATGGAGTTCTTTCAGATATTTTTCATATTTACTTGTCTGCTCATAAAGCCAGTCCTAATTATACCTTAGAAACACAGACGAGATTTTTCATGTGTGTGTGTGTGTGAGAGAGAGAGAGAGAGAGGACTAGAGGAATGATTGTCTTTTCTTTGTTTATAATTTCACAGTACTGTTATTAGTAATTTCTAACTACTTATGTGCTATTCATTAGATAGAATCAAATTATTATAAGAAATGTAAATATATCTGAAAGAAGAAACCTCACTCTATTGCTTTGCATCTAAATTTTGTACCTTAAAGGTAAAAGTAAACTAATTTCATGGTTTGCAGCAAATAATAGCTAAGAGTCTCTATTTAGGGAATAAAAAACAAATAGTGATAATGATGTTGATTCTACCATACAAAATCTAGAATGAATTTCCTTTTCAAAATGACATTTGAAATATCTACCTGTATATTTACTATAATAATGCTTTTGTCTAATAGATTTATTTTTTATTTAATATAAATCTGTTTATTTTAATTGGAGGCTAATTTATATATTATGAATTAATTTAAAATTCTGCTTATATTTAAATCTACAGTTCCGATAATCTCATCAGTTTTACAAAGGAATATTTTCTAATATATCTTATGTTTTGAATGTTTACATATTATATCCTGGCAGCTTCATGCTAATAATAATTTGAATATATATATAGTATCCCTTTCTATTACTTTTCAATTAGGAGAAGTGTTATTGAAAAGCTATCCCAATATTTAGTATGTATGAGACCCCATGCAGGGTACAGATGGCATTTTAACCCCATTCATATGTTGAAAGCATTTCCTTCATTTGGAAGTCACAGGCATCAAAACAATCATGGAAAGAAGTGGTCTTTAAATTTTAATTTTATGAAAATAAAAAATTTCATGAAAAAAAAATTTCATGTATAAAATATTTGCCAGAAATAAATTTTATTCAAAAGACAGTAAGCCAAACGCACTTGTAAAGGCCAAGGAAAAGACAGATAAGTATGCATACAATTATATGAAAGTTAGATTGAATTATGTTTGCTTAGGTAATGCTATTTTTGTTTATGCATATACTTTCTTGAGTAGTGCAAAATAACCTTCAAATATCTTATGTCTGCTTTCTGACACCATTGGATTTTACTGTTTATTTGTTATGCTGTTATATATTGCATAATATAAACATATTATAACATATAAACATAGTATATAACACATAAACATGTTCATGAACATATCTAATATATACATACTAAATATAAGCATGCATCAATATTAAAAAACATAGATCATGGCATCTGGTCCCATAATTCCATGGCAAATAGAAGGGGAAAATGTGGAAGCAGTCACAGATTTCCTATTTTTGGATGGTGACTTCATGAAATTAGAAGACAATTGATTCTTGGCAGGAAAGCTATTATAAACCTAGACAGTGTGTTAAACAGCAAAGACACCACTTTGCTGATGAAGTTCTGTATAGTCAAGGCTATGGTCTTTCCAGTAGTCATGTGCAGGTATGAGAGCTGGACCATAAAGAAGGCTGAGCGCTGAAGATTTGATACTTTCAAACTGTGATGTTGGACAAGAGTCTTGAGTGTCTCTTCGACTGCAAGGAACTCAAATCAGTCCATCCTAAAGGAAATCAACCCTGAATATTCATTGGAAGGACTGATGCTGAAGCTAAAGCTCCAGTACTTTGGGCAATTGATGTGAAGAGCCGATTCATTGAGAAAGATTCTGATTGTTGGGAAAGATTGAAGGCAGGAGGAGAAGCAGGCAGGAGAGGATGAGATGGTTAGACACCATTACTGATTCAGTGGACATGAATCTGAGCATATTCCAGGAGATGGTGAGGGACAGGGAAGCCTGGCATGCTGCAGTCTATGGGGTTGCAAAGAGTCAGACACAATTTGGTGACTGAACAACAACACGTAAGTTTTTTATCTAAATCTTAATCAGTAATGGTTTTAACATGTAAAGTTATTTTTTACATTTTGTTTTTATGTATAAGTCATCTATCTTGATAAACAAAATATTCTGAAAATTTTCCTACTTAAGATCTAAATATAAATGACCTGTCTTAAGTTTCTATTTTATCAGAATGCAGTATATATTTTATGGTGAAATGAACTATCAAAGTTTTATTAAGTTCGTAAGTTAATATATATTAACACACTCATAAGCCACAATTATTTCCGTGAGACTGAGGATTGGTGAGGAATTTTATAGTAAGTGTGGTTTTAGCCAAGCTTCTTTTCTTGTAATGGGAGCATTAAGCATCAGAACACACAGCTTTCTAGAAAATTATTTTTTTTATTACCTGAACTGTGATACTCCAACAACAGTTGAAACTTCACTTCTTTCGGGTTGAAAACAAGCCAAGTTTTGTTGAGAGGTAGATAGAGGGAAACTCCATTCAGTGATGACAATATTTTGAATGATAATATTAATTCAAATAGGAAATTTAAGGAAGGAAGAAAATTCCATATTAGAGTTTTACATCTAAGAGAAATTTTGCCCCAAATGCCTCCTAATATGCACCCTTAAGGATGAGTATAAACACGTCCATGTTGACAGCTGAAATAACTGGAAAAGGAAGTTATTTGAGTCCTGTTTCCAGTTTGAAGACTTAACTCACTCTTCTGCTGCTGCTGCTGCTAAATCGCTTCAGTCGTGTCCGACTCTGTGCGACCCCATAGACGGCAGCCTACCAGGCTCCTTCATCCATGGGATTCTTCAGGCAAGAGTACTGGAGTGGGTTGCCATTGCCTTCTCCAAACTCACTCTTCTACTAGTTCTGAAATGCATAAAAGTAATTATTTATGGATTAAGAGGGGCTTTCCCTGGTGGCTCAGCAATAAAGAATCTGCCTGCAATGCAGGAGCCTGAAGAGACACAAGTTCGATCCCTGAATCAAGAAAAGCCTCTGGAGGAGGGCATGGCAACCTACTCCAGTATTCTTGCCTGGAGAATCCCATAGACGGCGGAACCTGGGGAGCTTCAGTCCATAGGGTCACAAAGAGTTGGACACAACTGAAGCAGTTTAGCATGCATGCATGGATTAGGGAAATGTAGAAAAAACCTTGTAGAAAAAAATAAATCCTGGGAATGTCTTCACGCTTTCCTTGAAACATTCCTACATGCCTGTGGTTGCTTGCAAAGCTAAACTGATGAAGCATGAGGGGATTACAGTTTTGTCAACAGCCTGATTCTGCTCAAGCAGCAGGTGCACTGGCTTGATGACCAGCAAGGCCACTGGTGCCACAGAACGTGAGTTTCTGGCAGTAGTCATTTTGTGTTAACACCATTATTGATGGTGATCCAAGCATGATACAATTTGCCAGTGAATCGTTTGAAGTACTAGATATTGTTTTAAAAGCATAGAGAAAAGGAAGAATGAATTAAAAAAAAAAAAAAAAACAGATTCAAGCGCTTGGCTTATTTCTTTTATTATGACTGCCAAATACAGCCAACGCAGCCATGAGAGCTGCTGCCACTCCAGAAGCAGAAGCGCTGTGTAGAGGAAGTTGGAAGGACTGAAAAGTCAATGCTGAAACTGAAAGCAGACTGCTAACTCAAATTCTGAACTGTGCAAGAACAGGATATTTTCCTTTTCTTTTTTCACAACGAAGCATTTTTTTTATTTCCTCCTGTTTAGATCAAAGACCAATGTTCTTAACTCTCTGTCACCAAATTGCTATGGTTTTTTATGTATTTAGACCATGTTTATATGTGTATATGGTTATTAAAATAGCTTTACTGGTAAAATAATTAAACTTTAAAATGTCAAGAAAAATAAAATGGCAGTCACTCATGAACCCAGCCCCAAATATCAAATGCAAACGTGTTTGCATATTGCCATATTTTCTTCAGATTTTAAAAAATGAAAGAAACTTAGCAATATCACTGCCATGTGCATATTTGAATTTTGTTACATTATTATGTTCTCGTGGAAATATAAACTATTTATTTTAAAATGTATATTGTTTTGTTCATTCTTTTTTATCTGATTGAAAAAAATTTTAATATAAGAACTAAACATTATCCGAAGTAGAAAATAGCCTAATAGAATTCTATTACAACCCTTGCCTAGAATAGTAGCGTCTGCGTGAAGGATTCTCCAAAGGGGAAATCAAGTATTTTGACTGAACAAGTCTTAATGCACTGATGTTATCACTTTGCAATTTTCTCATTCATTCAATAATATATTTTTTTATATTTATTCATGTTTAGGCTTTTAAGATGCTAGGTGACAATCCAGTGTGTGACTAAACAACAGTTTTTTAAAATCACCTTAATGTCCATTTATGTTCTTTCTTTCCTTTTTTTTTAAACTATTTGAGAGTATCCAATAATCTTTAAATCAAAATTCCAAATTAAGGTAACCATCAGTACCTTGCTACCATGTTTTATATATGAGGTGTAATTTGCTCAACTAGAGGATGTTAAATTTCTTAGAATAATAAATATATTGATGATATTTTCATCAATATCAGAAATAATCTGTTAATACAGATTAAATGTATTTCTTAGCTAAGGAAATCCTCACTTTAAAAAAAAAATCAGCTTGACAGAACATGTAATTTCAGTCTCCCAGGGGAATACAAATAGACTTATTTGATCCTCCGTAATAGTAAGACCCTGAATTATACAAAAGTGTTTAGGAGTTCAAAGCAAGAGGAAACTCATATGTTTTTGAGTGCCTTTTATTTACCAACTACTGTTGTGGGCAATGGGGATACAGTCAAGAAAAAAAAAAAAACCTGTCCATCTTTTCATCATTCAATTAAAATGTATTATTCCTATACTTTTTGTGTACAGATACTGTGTTGAGTGCTAAAATGTTAAAGGCAAATAATATATAGGCACTTGTAGCTCATCTAATTTAAGACCTTACTCAAATTTACAAAATATCTTTCTTCTACTTACTAGGCCAGCTTTACTATTTTAAAGAAGTAGCACTTCTTGGATTATAAGCAGGAAATAAGTAAGAAAGAATAAAACCATTTGGTTAGGAGGTGATAATAATAAGAAAATCTGAAGATAATTTCATAAAACACTTCTGATTCTAAGTGAAAGAATAGTTTCAGTAGGGCTAAAGACATTACCATATATTTATGTCAACCTTGGTCCTTGAAGCTGGATAACATTCAGTATGCAGAGATAAAATTGTACCTTAAATACTATAGATGGTTTGGGAGGAAGTATGGAGTTAAAGGACTTCCCTGATAGCTCAGTTGATAAAGAGTCCACCTGCAATGCAGGAGACCCCGGTTCAGTCCCTGGTTGGGAAGATCTCCTGGAGAAGGGAAAGGCTACCCACTCCAGTATTCTGGCCTGGAGAATTCCATGGACTGTATAGTTCTTGGAGTCGCAAAAGAGACATGACTAAGTGACTTTCACTCCCTCACTCACTTCATGGAATTAAAAACACCTAGATGTGAATCTATCAGTCTTATGAAACTTCTCATGACTGTTAACTGTGAAATCAGAATAATAATGCCTACTTCAACTCCGAATACATGCATACAGTGTTTAGCATAGTTCTAAATCATTGTAGAATTTTAACAATCGCTAGTTTTCTTATTAATTTCCTAGCAAGATTAATTTCTCTCCACCTTTTACAGCTTTTTCTAAAATACACATCACTCATCTTTTTCCTCTATTCACTTTTTGGGAACTAAATGGGTAACAAATGAATAAGCAGACAATAAAATGTGGTTACTATAGTTTGTTCCTGTTATAATACAAACCATCACTAAATCCTAGAGAGTTGTTCATATGTAATTATGCCACAGCCTCTATTTTATTCTTCACTGTGAAGTTATCTGATGTGCGAAAATATCTAATTTGTGACTTAATAACATTTATTCCAATAAAGTTATTGTGCACAAAAGGAAATGATGTCCTTACAACTTCTAATCAGTTTCCTTGAAGTGTGAACACAGTACTATTCTGTAACATTTGGTTTCTGTCGTCTTTCTCAATTTATAAATTGAAACTGATTCTACAATATCATAGTGGGAAAATAGATGCTATTTATTTGAAAATTATTAGGTAGCACAACTCTGCCAGAATGTTAAAGTCACCTAGAAAAATGGCCTTAATAAATTTTTAAAAACATGAAATTCTGTTGGGGTTAAGAGAAGGACAGTATCACATAAAATTAACTTAAAGACTAGCAAGTCTGGCAGAGTACCTGCAGTAAAATCTGCTTATCTAATATTGATTTTCAGAAGTTGAGTGAGAAGACTAAAGTGGATATTTGATATGAAATAAAAAACCTACCTACCCACACCACCATTTTGGATTGTTTAAGACTTAGAAAATAGTTCTATATATTGCAAGAACAGGGAATTTTTGTGGGGAAAAATAATTTACTTAAAACTTGAGACCAAAACTAAACTGATCAATTGATGCTGCTTAATTATAATGAGACAAAATAAATAAAAGGAGGAAAACACTGGAGTATTCTAAAGATGGGAGATCATGCATTCCATAGGTAGCTATTCTCATGTAACATTTTTAGAATGGAGCCATGTCTTTAAAATCTATATTAAGTTTCAGTTAAACCAAAAATAGTAATATTTTAAAGCAAAGCATTACAAATTTAATCAAGTAAGATTGTTATAAGACTGAAATAGGACTGTAGTAGGACTTTTTGGATTGATAAAAATACATGATTTATTATTCTTGACTCAATGGACATGAGTTTTAGCAAACTCCGGGAGATGGTGAGGGTCAGGGAGGCCTGACATGCTGCAGTCCATGGAGATGCAGAGTTGGCCATGACTGAGTGAGGAACAGCAACTATATTTGAAGACTTAGATAGCAGTGTATTAGCTGTTTCAAAAGAAGAGGGAAACCACTAGTTTTGTTACTCCCTAAAAGATCCAGCAAAATAGTTAATTTTTATAATGAAGATAATATAATTAATAATAGTTTTATTTTTCAAACTTGGGGAGAATCAGTGGCTACTGATTTTTAAGGCTTATGTCATGATGTGAAGGGCGTTTTTTAGTTCTGTAATAGAACTGAATCCAGGACATTGGGATTGGATTGAAACCTCTCAGAGAAAATACAACACAGAGTAGTTTTTTTCATAAAGTTGGACCACAGTGAAGGTTGAGGGCCAAATAATTGACATGTTCTGGATTGATATGATGCTGGAGAAGACTCTTGAGAGTCCCTTGGACTTCAAGGGGAGCAAACCAGTCAATCTCAAAGGAAATCAACCCTAAATACTCATTGGAAAGACTGATGCTGAAGCTGAAACTCCAATACTTTGGCCACCTGATGCAAAAGCCGACTCATTTGGAAAGACCCTGATGCTGGGAAAGATTGAAAGCAAAAGGCAAAGGATGCAGGAGAGGATGAGATGGTTAGATAGCATCACTGACTCAGTTGTCATGAATCTCAGCATACTCTGGCAGATAGTGGGAGACAGAGGAGCCTGGTGTGCTAAAGTACAGAGGGTCACAAAGAGCTGGACAAAAGTTAGCCACAACAACTTGAATAACAAGGACATAAGGACACAACTGAATAACAACAATAATATAGATGCTTAAATAATTCCTGGTCTATACAGTGACTTTATTTTTTTTTAATTAGGATAGTTGTTTTACAATGTTGTGTTAGTTTCTGAATTACAACAGATGAATCAGCTATACATGTATATACATGTATTGCCTCCCTGTTGGAATTCTCTGTACCCCTACTGCATCCTACCCATCTAGCTCACCACATAGTACTAAGTTGAGCATCTTGCACTATATAGCAGGTTCCCACCTGCTATTTTACACATAGTAGTGTATATATGCAGAAGGCAATGGCACCCCACTCCAATACTCTTGCCTTGAAAATCCCATAGATGGAGGAACCTGGTACACTGCAGTCCGTGGGGTCGCTAGGACTCGGACGTGACCGAGCAACTTCACTTTTACTTTTCACTCTCATTCATTGGAGAAGGAAATGGCAACCCACTCCAGTGTTCATGCCTGGAGAATCCCAGGGACAGGGGAGCCTGTGGGCTGCCGTCTCTGGGGTCGCACAGAGTCGGACAGGATTGATGCGACTTAGCAGCAGCAGCAGCAGTGTATATATGTCAACCCCTATCTCTCAATTCATCCCGTAATTCCGTTCCCCACCCCATGTCTGTGTGTCTGCATCTCTATTTCTCCCTGCAAACAGGCTCACCAGTACCATTTTTCTGGATTCCACAAACATGCCTTAATATGGAATATATACTTTTCTCTTTCTGACTTACTTCACTCTGTATGATAGACTTTAGTTCCATCCACAACTCTAAAAATGACCCAATTTTTCTCCTTTTTATGGCTGTGTAATAGTTCATTGTACATCTTATCCATTTATCTGTCAATGGACATTTAGGTTGCTTCCATATCCTGGCTATTATAACAGTGCTTCAGTGAACATTAGGGTGCATGTGTCTTTTTTTTTTTTTTTGGGTGCATGTGTCTTTTTGAATTAAGTTTTCTCATGGTATATGCAAAGAAAACCATAAACAAGATGTAAAGGCATCTCACATATGGGAAAAATATTTGCGAATGAAGCAACTGATAAGGATTAATCTCCAAACCAACTCCACAATTATAGCTCATGCAGCTCAATATTAAAAAAAAAAAAGAAGGGGGAAAAAAAAACAATTAAAAAATGGGCAGAAAACCTAAATAGACCTTTCTCCAAATAAGACATACAAATGTACAGGAGGCACACAAGAAGATGCCCAACATCACTAATCACTAATTAATAGAGAAAGGAAAATCAAAATGAGATATCATATCACACTACTCAGAATGGCCATCATCAAAAAAAAAAAATCTATAAACAATAAATGTGAGAGAAGGTGTAGAGAAATGGAAACCCTTTTGCAATGTTGGTAGGAATGTAAATTGATTCAGCCACTATAGAGAAAGATATGCAGGTTCTTTAAAAAGCTAACAATACAACTACCATATAACTCAGCAATCCCAGTACTGGCCGTATACCTGAGCAAAGTAGTTTTTAGTAAAAGAGTTTGTATAGCTAAGTTTATTTCAGTCCGGAATGTACAGCTAATGTACAAAGCTATATGTACAGTCCAGAATGATCCCCTTGAACCCAACCCCTAATCTATAAAGGACCAGTAGAAGTCACACTAAGGAGCTGTAGGGGCAATTCTCTGGGGAACTTAAAAAAAGGAAGCAGAATTCCAAGGTTTGAGTCAAGGTCTTTGGTTACATATGGAACCACAGATTTGTTCCAAGAATATCTTAACAATATCATCCCCTAAATTCCTTTAGCAACATTGGATTTGTTCAAAGCTGTTAACTGAATCTTTCATATAAATAACGTGTAAAGAATGATGTGTCATATTTTTAGCATTTTTATTGTAAATATATATATAGCATAATATTTAACAGTTTAATCATTGTAAGTGTGCAATTCTGTGGCATGAATTATGTTCATGTTCATAAGCGTGCTTTCTTAAAACAGTTGGACTTTAATAATAATCAGAGGATAAAAATCTTGGAGATGATATATGCCTCTAGGAAATGAGAAGTAGTGGAGGAGAGTTTAGCATGAGTATTCCCATGGCCAACCTTATCAAAGTGAACTCGGATAGTGACTCCCCAAATCAGTCAAGTTAACTCAGATAATAAACATCTCTATCACTACACAATTCTATCCCTAAATTGGTACTCATATAAACCTACCTGAACATGGGAATTATCTCCTACAATCTTTTGCTTGATTTTACAAGTTCACAGACTCTTTATTCTACACTTTAGCTGCACAACGGTAGATGTATGATGAATTCATCTTCAGGATGTCAGATCACATATTTATATGTATTGCTCACCGGAAATAGTTCTAATATGCATGTTTATATATTTTTCTATAAATAAGAAAATATGTTGATGGATTCTTTTAAAAAGCTACATGTAAATACTTAGATATTATAAATTACAGGAATAGAAGATCAAAATACGTAAGAGGTGTACTGATATACAAATTCATGATTGAAACATGAAAACTAACTTAGCATGTAAACACATTATTGACTGGGGAATTTTGCAGAAACTAGTGCCCATGACTGGAGATCTATTATGTAAGAGGATATTGAAACACCCCAGTCAAAAATGTCTGGGCAACAAAAGATATATGTATATGCCTCTGGTCAATAAGTGGTTAAGAAATAGTTCACCTAAGAAATACCTGTCTTCTAAATGGACTTTGAGATTTGTGGACTACATATGTTGAATGATTATTCCATTGATTAGTATTGAGCTATAAAAAAAAAATTCTACACAGATGCAAGATATATAGCTCAAAATTCACATATATGTAGACGTAATTTATGGCAATCAGGATACATCTGACAATTTTAGAGGCTGGACAAGGATTCACTAACCACTGTGAACAAAACAATTAGCTGGGTTATGGTGTTCTTAGTTGTAGATGGTATCATGCCAATCTCTTCATACTTCATGGAGCTTTTATGTTTATGCTCAATGAATAGCACTGTTTATAACAGCTCATAGAGTTGTTTGGCTTCATAAATTGTTCATGTGTCTGCCAACCTGTTTGTCTAGGGAAAAAATACTTTGAAATATAACTGGAAGCACATTTTAGGCTATTTGCATTAACTATCTTTAAGACAAGTTTAGAGTACTTTAAGAGACTGACATTTAGAGTGCATAATCTTTCATGTAAGAAGTTTCATCTTTGTCTCCTGAGGCTTCTGTTTATATATGAAGAAAACTGCAATGTGACATTTGCTAATAATGTCTACTAAAGGAATGCTACATCTTCAGGGTACTTCTTAGACTTATAAATTATGGCAATTATTAATGAAATAAATGAATCCATTTTAGAGCACAGAACTGTTTATTTTTAGAGTTAACTCATTGCATTTGATGTATGTCAACTCTTCTACCCTATAAAAAGGTCTGGATTAAGAAAAAAATGATATCTCTTTGTGAATTGTATCTCTAATCTCCCTAAATGGAAAAAAATGCAGATTTTAACTGACTACTTATTAGCTGTGTAAACATGGAAAAAGACAATCTCTTCTTAGCTCTAAGACAATGATAATCAAATTAAATACATTTTAAGAATTATTTTATGCCTTATTTTTATTTGTTTCCCAAACATCTTTATTTGATGTATTTATTTTATCTTATTTTTTCTGTTTATACTTGTTTGGTTTAGGAATTGAACTTGTTTATAAGTACTTAAATGTCCACCAAAATGTAGAATATAGAATATGACTCAAAGGAATTGTTAGCTGGCAAACCATCTCTCCCCATGTCTCACTTGGGTTGTGTAATAACTTTGGAGTGCAAGTAAGACACCAATACATTTTAAAAATTATTGCTTAATATTTCATTTTGTTAACTAATCTAAATTATTGCTTGATAAAATATTCCAAGTTGTAATTTTGCAAATGGCTTATAAAGTTTTCAAATACATAGCACATTTTTTTACATTTAGTTTTATGAATTTTTTTTTCACAACAGATTCTATATAAGATCTCATCAAAATATTTGTTAGTAATAAAATAACAAAATAAGAAGTGCTCCATTTTACTTAAATGCCTCATGGCAAATGATACATTTTCAGACTTAAAAGCTGAGAACCAATTTGAGTCTATCAAATTCATTTGAAGTATATTTTAAGTTATATTAAAAAAAATCTCAGCTCTCTTCACCCACTCTAAAAATAATCTATTAACTATTTATTTGGTTTTAACCTGACAGCATACTTTAAATCTTATTTGAAGTAAGTCCCAGACACTCTAAGGGCAAGTGGAAGATGAATCATTTTGTGAAGTAAAATGTAAGCAACTAGAATCATATTTTAAAATATCAACTATATAAAAGGGGCATTATAAAATTACAATTTAATCTCTGAATCATTCCTTTTCATTGTAAAAGTTGACTTGAATTTAAATAATTATTTCTCATATGTTAAGTTGAGTGTATATAACCTGAACTCCCATTTTTGGGTCAATGTGAAAATATATTAAACAAAACATTTTCTCTAAAAAAAAAAACCAGAAACTTGTTAACAAATCAAATTACCTCATAGTGAGATGTTTCTTTAATTTATTTTTGGGTGTAATGATTGAGAAGAATATGGACTTTAATTTTAAAATTCTTCTCAGAAGTGTTCTAATACTTATACGAAGTCAAGTGGACCTGAGGAAGCGCTGCTGTTAATAAAACTAGTGGATGTGATGAAATTCCAAAACTATTCAAAACCCGAAAGGATAATGCCATCAAGGTGTTGCATTCAGTATGTCAGCAAATCTGGAAGACCCAGCAGTGACCACAGGGCTGGAAAATGTCAATCCTTATCCCAATTCCCAGAAAGGGTAGTAATTAAGAATATGCTAACCATCAGACAGTTGCACTAATTTTCCATGCTAGTAAGGTCATGCTTAAAATCTTGCATGCTAGACTTCAGCATTATGTGAATCAAGAACTTCCAGGTGTCCAAGCTGGTTTTAGAAAAGTCAGAGGAACCAGAGATGAAATTGCCAACATTCTCTGGATCATAAAGAAAGCTAGGAAATTCCAGAAAAACATCTACCACTTTTAACAACTACACCAAATCCTTTGACTGTGTGGATCATAATAAACTGTGGGAAACTCTGGAAGAGATTGGAATACCAGACCATTTTACCTGTCTCCTGAGAAATCTGTACATGAGTCAAGAAGCAACAGCTAGAACCTGTATGGGACAACTGACTGGTTCAAGATTAAGAAAAGAGTATGACAGGGCTGTCTGCTGTCACCCTGTTTGTTTAATCTATATGCTGAGCACCTCATGAAAAATGCCAGGCTGGATGAGTTACAAGCTGGAATCAAGAGAGGTGGGAGAAACATCAATAACCTCAGATATGTGGATGACACCACTCTAATGGCAGAAAGGGACAAGGAACTAACAGCCTCTTGATGAAGGTGAAGGAGAAGAGTGAAATAGCCGGCTTAAAACTAAATATTAAAAAAAAAAAAAAAAAAAAAGTAAGATCACGGCATCCAGCCCCATTGCTTCATAGCAAATAGAGGGGGTAAATGTGGAAGTAGTGACAGATTTCCTCTTAGGCTGTAAAATCACTGTGGATGGTGACTGCAGCCATGAAATCAGGAGACATTTGTTTCTTGGCAGGAAACTTAGACAGTGTTCTGAAAAGCAGAGACATTAATCTGCCAACAAAGGTCCATATAGTCAAAGCTATGGTCTTCCCAAAAGTTACATACGGTTATAAGAACTGGATGGTAAAGAAGGTAGAATGCCAAAGAATTAATGCCTTTGAACTGTGGTGCTGGAGAAGACTCCTGAGAGTCCCTTGGGCAGCAAGGAGATCAAGCCAGTCAATGTCAAGGAAATCAACCCTGAATTCTCATTGGAAGCACTGATGCTGAAGCTAAAACTCCCGGTATTTTTGTCATCTGATGCGAATAGCTGTCTCATTGGATAAGTCCCTGATGCTGGGAAAGATTGAGGGTAGAAGGAGAAGAGGGTGTCAGAGGATGAGATGGCTGGTTGGTATCACCATTGCAATGGACATGAACTTGGGCAAAATTCAGGAAATGGTGCCAGACTGGGGGGCTTTGCATGCTGCAGTCCATGAGGTTGCAAAGAGTCGGATATAACTAGGGGACTGAACAACAATACTTACACAGAACAAGCAACCTGCAGAATATATTACTCAGTTAGTCCCAACCTCAAACAAGTAAAATGTCTTGTTGAACACTAATTCTGCTTTGAAGAAGACAGTGATCCAAAAAAGTAGTCTCTGCAACTGGAGATTCAGCATGCTTGCTAAGCTAAGACTTTAAACTGCTAATAAGCTATACGGAAAATCAAGTATAAAATCACCTAACCTTAGTGATTCAAAATTTGGAAAAACTTCTAAATATATTAGAATCTGAATGTTTTGATTTTTTTTAAGTGGAAATTGGTTACAAATTTTTGGTACTTTAAAATGATCTATGCAGCATCATTTGATAATGTTAATTGCATATGAAAATGACAAAGACTCTATTGGGGATTCTGTACACTGGTTTTAGTGGTTTCCTTTGTATTAGGGAGAACAGGCAAAATGAATCTGTTGCTAGTTTCGAGAACATAGATGGTTTTCACAAACAACTTTTTTTTTTTTAACTTAATGAACATTTTAAGTGAGTCTGTTTTCCTCTTTGAATTGGCTCCTAGAAAGCTTATAGCCAAATGTGTTTCCCATTTTTAGGAGGTTAAATGTACACTCTTTATAGTCAAGTAGACCTGGGTTTGAATCTAGTGTGTCACATTCTCTCCCTGAGCTTCAACTTCTCTGTTGTGTAAAGGAGATGATTACTTCACAGGTAGTAATCATTGATTTTTTAAATGGACTGACAGTTTAGAAGCATATAAAGTAATTCTTGATACTTGGAAATATTGAAAACATATTACTGATGGGTGCACACCTCATCAGGCTGTTGCATGATTGTGCATGTTATAAATAAGGACTGTTGGAGTTGAGCAATATAGGACATGTCATCAATACACCTAACCCGATATTTTTCTTATGGTATTTTCCCCTTTTCCATTTAGTATGCTTTTTGTAGTTCTTTCAAAGTATTAAAATTGCTATATTGTCTGCATTTTGATGCTGATCTTAAATTATTTTGATAGTACCATGCAAGTAATTAAATAAATAAAAAGTGAGAAAAATTTCCTCTAAAACTAGATTGTATACTGTGCAGCTTCTTTAGAGAAAAATCTCTCATTTTTTAAAAACTGTCTCTTCTCTTCTTGGTGTCTGTGGTGCAATTGTTTGTTAGTATGTGTTGTTTTCGAGGCAAAGAGGATGAAGGCTTTGGGCAGAAACCACGTTTTTAGAATTTACTGGTAATGATTGAAACCACAGTATACATAATCAAAAATCAGTCTAGTCAGGTGCAAGAGTGATGCAAGAAAAGCTTTTACAGTTTAGCATGCATGAAATATTGAAATATAGAGTAGAGGTAAGGAGGGGAAGCAGAGAAAGTAAAGAGTGGTAAGGAATATATATGTGCAAAGATTATATTCTTAAAGCCCTTACTAGAATTTTGAGGAGATTGAATTACTTTCTGTAGGCACTGTGAAGTTATCACTCTTTTCTTGTTTTGTTTGTTTTAATAAAAATTCTCATTCTGAGATAGAGATACAAATGAAATGTTAAGAAAGAATACAGAGAAATCCCATATACCCTTTATCCAGTAGTAGAACATAAACATCTTGCATAGCTATGGTATGATATCACAACGAGGATATTAACATGATATATTCAAGACTCAAAACCATTCTATCACCACATGGGTCCCTGGTGTGTCTGTTTTATAGCCACACCTACCTCCTCTCTGTTCCTATTCCTGATCCCTGGCTATTACTAACAAATATAAATGAATTCATACTGTATGTAACTTTAGAATTTAGTTTGTTTTTTTTTTTTCATTTGGCCTAGATCCTATGGATCCATACAAGTTGCTGCATGACTCAGTGATTTGCTCCTTTTTATCACTGACTAGCATTCTATGCTAACATATACTGCAATGTACTTATTCATTCAACCATTAAAGGATATCTGGGGCATCTTTCTCTGTTAGAATTATTTTGCTTAACCCAATACCCTCCAGGTCCATCCATTATGCAAACTCATTACATCTCCTTTATCCATTAATTTTTCATCAGACACTTAAGTTGCTTCCATATCTTAGCTATTGTAAATAGTGGAACAAAGGGGTACATATATCTTTTAGAATTAGTGTTTTTGTTCTCTTTGAACAAATACCCAGATGTAGAATTGTTATATTGTATAGCCCTTCTTCTTTTTTTTTTTTTTTAAGAACTTCCTTAACTATTATTTTCCTTAGTGCCTATGCATATTTACATTCCCTCCAGCATTGCTAGAGGGTTCTGTTTTCTCCACATCCTTGCCAATACTTTTTTTTTTTTTTTTATCATTTTGATAACAGCTATTCTGATAGAGGGTTTCCCCAGCCTGCAATGCAGGAGACGTGGATTCAGTCCCTGGGTTGTCAAGATCCCTAGAGAAGAGCACGGCAACCTATTCCAGTACTCTTGCCAGGAAAATCACATGGATAGAGTATTATTCTGATAGGTATGAAGTGGTATCCCATTATGATTTTGAGTTACATTTCCCAGTGATGTTGAGTACTTTTTCATGTGCTTATTCACCATCTGTATGCCATCTTTGGAAAAATGTCTACTCAGGTCCTCTGTCCATTTTTAAATCTTTTTTTTTTTTTAATAAAGAGTTATATGAGTTCTTTATTTACTGTGGGCATCAACCCCTTATTGGAGATATCTTTTGCAAATATCTTCTCCAATTCAGTAGATTTCCCTTTCATTTTTTAGTGGTTTCCTTCACTGTGAAAAAAGTTTTTAGTTTGACTCAGTCCCTTTTGTTTGTTTTTGTTTTTATTGCACTTTTCTTGGGGAATTTTTGTAATTCTAAAAGTGGCCTTAATAAACATGGGTTAATAGGTAATACACATGAAATGGCTATCAGGGAAAATACCCAATAATACAGAGAAAATATGTTATAAGGAAAATAGATAATAAGTTTGTGAAACACATAAAATTAACACAAAGAATCAAAACAGGAGTAACATAATTCTTTAAGGAGCTTAACCAATAGGTTTCATCAATGCACAATAGAATACTATATTTAGTTTCACTTTTATAGACACAAAACAACTAATATCTAAATTATGCTATTAAAGTTCTATATGCTCTAACATGGCCATCCCTGGTGACTGAGATGGTAAAGAATCCTCCTGACAATGCAGGAGACCTGGGATCAGTGCCTGGGTTCAGAAGATCTCCTGGAGAAAGAAATGGCAACCCACTTCAGTATTCTTCCCTGGGCAATCCCATGGACAGAGGAACCTGGCAAACTATAGTCCATGGGGTTGCAAAGAGTGGGACATAACTGAGTGACTTTCATTTTCACTTTCATGCTCTAATGTGAATTCTTTACTGGTGTACGGAATTTTTTGTGAGCACAAATTTAGGTAGCTTTTTTAAAAAACTGATTTTGAGGCTTAGAGTATTGAAAAATACATAAACTAACACGATTGGATATACTATACATTATTAGGGATGGTTGCCTTATTATCTAAGGGAAAAATATAGAATTCTGGGTTCTTTCATTACAGATAGAATCTATTTTCACAAATCCAAAAATCAATAAAACTTGTTTTGGGAGAGTAAATGGTTACTTGGTAACTTATCTTCTATATCATCTTCCAGTAACAGGTATTACAGAGATTATGTGTAAATCTAGTCATGTGGAGTATTACTGAAAAGTAAGAGTTGCAGTTCAGAAAAGGTAAAGGAAATTTTTAAAGAACTATGAGAATTTTTTTAATTGTACTGTAATAATAAGCAAATATCAACACCATGATCATTGTTTTTCTTATCCTTGTTAACTATGCAAAACTAATGGTAAAATATGGGCTGCTGCTGCTGCTCAGTCGCTTCAGTCATGTCCGACTCTGTGTGACCCCATAGACAGCAGCCCACCAGGCTCCTCCATCCCTGGGATTCTCCAGGCAAGAACACTGGAGTGGGTTGCCATTTCCTTCTCCAGTGCATGCAAGTGAAAAGTGAAAGTGAAGTCTCTCGGTCGTATCCGACTCTTAGAGTCTCCATAGACTGCAGCCTACCAGGTTCCTCCATCCATGGGATTTTCTAGGCAAGAGTACTGGAGTGGGGTGCCATTGCCTTTTGGAACTGCTAAGAGGCTACTCTAGAAAACATAGTTCCTGTTTATTGCACACAAGTTTGCTATTTGAATTTGTTACTCTCTATACTTTTGTTTGTAACATTCTGAAGTAATGATTCCACACAAAGATCTGTATTTGACATAAAATTCTATTTTACCATTGAATCTGTGAAGAATATTAACCTTATAAATTATCTATATGAATGTAACTTTGAAGATGTTAATAATTCATGCCAGGTTGAATCATTTTATATAATTTCTTTTCTCAAATGGCTTTCATCAGTTATAAAGCTTAGAAAAATAGAATTATGGGCTTGGATTTTTACACTTAAGAAAATTTGCAATATAATCTTCTAAACAGTATTATTTTCTTTTGAAATTTTGTAAGTACTCATTTAGGGAAATGTTAATTTGAGATGTGTGTGATATATTTAAACATTAATGAAAAAAACAGAATTATAAAAATAAAAAATTGGTGGCTTAAAATTAATTTTTTTTTATTATTAATGGTGATTCAATTCAGTTCAGTTGCTTACTCGTGTCCGACTCTTTGCGACCCCATGAACTGCAGCACGCCAGGCTTCCCTGTCCATCACCAACTCCTGGAGTTCACCCAAACCCATATCCATTGAGTCAGTGATGCCATCCAACCATCTCATTCTCTGTCATCCCCTTCTCCTCCTGCCCTCAATCTTTCCCAGTATCAGGGTCTTTTCAAATCAGTCAGCTCTTTGCAGCAGGTGGCCAAACTACTGCAGTTTCAGCTTCAACATCAGTCCTTCCAATGAACACCCAGGACTGATCTCCATTAGGATGGACTGGTTGGATCTGCTTGCAGTCCAAGGGACTCTCAAGAGTCTTCTCCAACACCACAGTTCAAAAGCATCAGTTCTTTGGCACTCAGCTTTCTTTATAATCCAACTCTCACATCCATACATGACCATTGGAAAAACCATAGCCTTGACTTGATGTACCTTTGTTGACAAAGTAATGTCTCTGCTTTTCAATGTGCTGTCTAGGTTGGTCATAACTTTCCTTTCAAGGAGTAAGCATCTTTTAATTTCATGGCTGCAATCACCATCTGCAGTGATTTTGGACCCAAAAAATTAAAGTATACAAATAGCTCATGAAGCTCAATATGAAAAAAACAAACACTCCCCAGTCAAAAAATGGCCAAAAGACCAACAGAGAAAATTCTCCAAAGAAGTCATACATATGGCCATAAACCACATGAAAAGATGCTCAACTTCACTAATTATTCAGTTCAGTTCAGTTCACTTGCTCAGTCGTGTCCGACTCTTTGCAACCCCATGAACCGCAGCATGCCAGGCCTCCCTGTCCATCACTGTTTCCACTGTTTCCCCATCTATTTGCCATGAAATGATGGTACCAGATGCCATGATCTTCATTTTCTGAATGTTCAGCTTTAGGCAAAGATTTTCAGTCTCTTCTTTCAATTTCATCAAGAGCCTCTTTAGTTCCTTTTCACTTTCTGCCATAAGGGTGGTGTCATCTGTATATCTGAGGTTATTGATATTTCTCCTGGCAATCTTGATTCCAGCTTGTGCTTCTTCCAGCCCAGAGTTTCTCATGTTGTACTCTGCATAGAAGTTAAATAAGCAGGGTGACAATATACAGCCTTGATGTACTCCTTTTCCTATTTGGAACCAGTCTGTTGTTCCATGTACAGTTCTAACTCTTGCTTCCTGACCTGCATACAGGTTTCTCAAGAGACAGGTCAGGTGGTCTGGTATTCCCATCTCTTTCAGAATTTCCCACAGTTTATTGTGATCCAGACATCAAAGGCTTCAGCATAGTCAATAAAAGCAGAAATAGATGTTTTTCTTGAACTCTCTTGAAATGCAAATTGAAACTACAATGAGGTGTCACCTCACACCAGAAAGAATGATCATCCTCAAAAACTCTACAAGCAATAAATGGTAGAGAGAATGTGGAGAAAAACAAAACCCTCCTACACCATTGTTGGTAATGTAAATTGGTACCATCAATATGTACAGCAGTATGGAGATTCTGTAAAAAACTAAAAGCAGAACTACAATATCATCCAGTAAAATAACTTAAAATCTATGCATACAGACACATATACTTGAATACATGTGCATAATGCTCTAAGAGCATACCTAAAACAGTGACTTTAGTAAATGAAACTGTAGTAAAAATATCTCATTGTCAGAAGTGTGAAAGTTCTTATTTTTAGGCAAATATGTAGCTTAATTCAAGACCCAAATGTCAGTAACAATATAATGTAGAAAAATATGTGTTTTTAGTGACTGTAGTTCTTTTAATGATAACCAATATGATATAATGAAAGACACTGGATTATAAATCTCTTGAATTCTAATCCAAGTTATGACTTTGTGCAAATATGTGATCTTGGGAAGGTAATTTTTCTTATACATCTTTGTCCATTGAATGAAGTAGCCAGATTAGCATCTAGACCTAAAATATCTACAAAGAAACCATGACATTCACAGTGGCTTGCTGACAACCTACAAGTTCATCAGCTCTTGTTCCCTGCTTTACCCTTTTTAGAATTTTCATCACTACAAATCATTTTACTGTTACAGTCTTTATGACATTTCTACTGACAATGTCTAGTCCCCATCATCTCTCACCATATTACTGATATTTAATACCAATTGAGAGTCTTTTTTGTGATTTATGTAGGAGGTAAGTACTGGTTCTAAAATTCAGGCTCTGCTGTTTCTAGCTGTCCATAGTCAGATGGGCTATTCCAGATTATGCTCTAATGAATCTATCCATGAAATATGCACTTTATCATTTTGTTCTTTACTCCACTTCACCTAGTTTCGTCACCTATGTGGGGTCAGACCCTTTCACTTGAATTTCAAGCAAAGACTGTATTTCTCATCCTCAGTTCTGGCAAGGGTTTTAATTTGGGACATTTCTTTAGTCTTTATCCATGATGACTGGAGTTTGGATCTTGATGCTCACTGCTGTCACTCAAAGCCTAATCATAAACAAAGGATAGGTTGGCTTTAGCAACACAGTTTATCTCCCTATCTAATTAATGCATCCTTGGCTGGGGTGCTGCTAAGGCAGCAGAAATTTGGCTTCTAGCTTTGTGGATTTGCATCTGCAAGTGTACTTTGCCTGTAGCAACTTGGTTTATTCTCTCCATTTTAGATCCACTTATTATCAATCTGTTACACTGTTCCAATTCTATAAAATAATACATAGTCACAAGATTGTGTTTCTGTTGTGTCTAGGGCAGGATCATCCACAAAAAGTATTCCCTGGAGGAATCATGTACAGATCCACAATCTATCTAGCTTCCCATGACATTGCTAACCTTTAAGAACTTAGTTGTTTCATCTCTTTCAGCAGTACAGAAATATTAAAAAATGAATCTATTTTAAACAAAAATGTGCAAAAGAAAATATATGCTCAGCTGAAATCTTGTATTGCATGATATATTTCTTTAGCTATGCATCTGGTGGATATTTCATATTTTGTATGTTAGCAGCCCCATCTATGCACTGGGAATTTTAGTTTCTCACTCATTCCAGGTGTTTCTGATGAAATTAATTAATGCAGTGTACCCTCTCTAGTCACTCAAGGGCACAACTGACCCCACCCTAGCCAGTCATAGAACTCATCCTTTTCTCCAGAGGAAGACTTATTAACCAAGATTGAGTTCCTCACTGAGATTAAATGGACCCTAAGGGAGTAACAATCTCTTCTTTTTTAAAAAACACCTTCTGTGAGGATATTTAACTGTTTGTTAGTTAATGGCCATCTTTCCCTGACAGTGCCAACCTAAGTATGAAATATAGCTGGTAATGAAGAGAGAGATGTGTATGTCTATATCAAGCCAGTTCTTAAATGAGACTACTCGTGCAATTTCCATCTGTATGTACCAATAGGAAGTTTGTTTTGTTTGCTTAATCTAGTTTCAGTTAGAATCCTCTAAGCAAGAGAATTTAACTTGCCAGAAAACTACTCTTTAGAAACGATTGCTAATAGTTTGGTAAATTTTCTTTCAGGATAAAATAAGATGGTATGGGATATATCCTTTAATGTGATTTAGCATTTATTATTTGTAATGCATACTTGATAATATTATGGAAAATTATAATTTATCAGAACTGTATAAATATAACCTATTTTGTGTACAGGATAGGTTTCTCCACAGAAAATATGATTTAAGATGACACTTGTAGGATAGTAAGATGTTAAACTGCTGAGTAGAGGAAAAGAAGGATTCCTGTGAGTGGAAATATACTACAAACGTATTCTTAAAATAACATGCACAAATATGTGAGATGAGAATTTTCAGGAAGCTGCAAGTAAGTCAACATAGCATGAGTTTAGGACTAAATATGACACTCAGCATGTAAGCGGATATTAGACTATGAAGACATTTCTAACCTATCTGAACCATACTTCCATTTCGGACATGGATGTGATAATGGTATCTTTCCTGTAGAGTTTTGTGAGTCTTAATACAAGTTGTGGAACCTGCTCAACCAAATGCTCAGTAAATGGCACTGCATTTATAGAGATAATGAATTATGTTAATCTCCTAGTATATCCCCCAGATGTCAATTTTGTTTTAACCACAATTATTATATTAGGAAAAAAAAGCTAGTTATGTAAGCAATGCATTTGTATGTTTTCAATAAAATGATAATTTCTTGGAGAAAATCATCTCTATTGCGGTATCGTTTGCCTGAGGAGATAGGCAAGCCTGCCCTCTAGTGGTATTATCTTAGAACTGCAGACATACGGTCCTCATAGCTGAGAAAGGGTTCAAAGTAGTGAAGGTTACACTCTCTGACATAAATCACAGCAGGATCCTCTATGACCCACCTCCCAGAATATTGGAAATAAAAGCAAAAATAAACAAATGGGACCTAATTAAAATTAAAAGCTTCTGCACAACAAAAGAAACTATAAGCAAGGTGAAAAGATAGCCTTTAGAATGGGAGAATATTATAGCAAATGAAGCAACTGACAAAGAATTAATCTCAAAAATATACAATTCTGCAGCTCAATTCCAGAAAAATAAACGACCCAATCAAAAAATGGGGCAAAGAAATAAACAGACATTTCTCCAAAGAAGACATACAGATGGCTAACAAACACATGAAAAGATGCTCAACATCACTCATTATCAGAGAAATGCAAATCAAAACCACAATGAGGTACCATTTCACACCAGTCAGAATGGCTGCGATCCAAAAGTCTACAAGCAATAAATTCTGGAGAGGGTGTGGAGAAAAGGGAACCCTCTTACACTGTTGGTGGGAATGCAAACTAGTACAGCCACTATGGAGAACAGTGAAGAGATTCCTTTAAAAACTGGAAATAGAACTGCCATACGACCCAGCAATCCCACTGCTGGGCATACACACTGAGGAAACCAGAAGGGAAAGAGACACGTGTACCCCAGTGTTCATCGCAGCACTGTTTATAATAGCCAGCACATGGAAGCAACCTAGATGTCCATCACCAGACAAAAGGATAAGAAAGCTGTGGTACATATACACAATGGAATATTTCTCAGCCATTAAAAAGAACACATTTGAATCAGTTCTAATGAGGTGGATGAAACTTGAGCCTATTATATAGAGTGAAGTAAGCCAGAAATAAAAACACCAATACAGTATAATAACACATATATATGGAATTTAGAAAGATGGTAATGATAACCCTGTATGCGAGACAGCAATAGAGACACAGATGTATAGAACAGTCTTTTGGACTCTGTGGGAGAGGGCGAGAGTGGGGTGATTTGGGAGAATGGCATTGAAACATGTATAATATATCATATATGAAATGAATCGCCAGTCCAGGCTCGATGCATGATACAGGATGCTCGGGACTGGTGCACTGGGATGACCCAGAGGGATGGGATGGGGAGGGAGGTGGGAGGGGGGTTGGTTCAGGATGGGGAACACATGTACACCCGTGGCAGATTCATGTCATTGTATGGCAAAACCACTACAATATTGTAAAGTACTTAGCCTGCAATTAACATAAAATTTATATTAAAAAAAGAAAGCAAAGTAGTGAAGATTAAAACTACATGACAGCTTTATGCAAGAACAAAGAACATCTGACAGTTACTGGAAACTTCAAATCTGAATTCTTGCCATATAAGTTATCTCAAAGTCCTGAAACTGATTGATATATATATATATATATATATATATTTAAAGATGAGCTATAGTATTTTCCAAAAGCCACCTTCAAAATTCTGAGATCTCATATGATGCCCACATATCTATACATGTTTGTTGATGTATGTTTTCTGTGTCTTGGAGTACTGCCTTCTTTTCTAAATAATAAAATGCACTGTGGCTCTTTTTTGTTTATTCACATGGATTTAATATTCCAGCTTTTCAAATTAATGAGTTGGCAGTCTTATTTCAATTCTCACATTTTCTTTCATAATTGTACTTTCTCGTCACACCAAATTTTTGAAAATATTTGATCTCTATTCATGTGAAAAATTTCCTTCATTGTATTTTATGTCCCTTAGCATTCACCAAGAGCCACCAAGAAGTGATAATGACAATAGCAGATAATTGTGAACAACATCCTATTGTTAGTAAACTGAAATAAAGACCATTGTAACAGAAGTCTTCTAGATGTGGAGTCTAGGGAAGTCATTTGTCTCTATCAATGAACTGGTTAATAAACTTCCTATATAGACACTGAAGTCTATTTAATACATCTGAATATTTTTTGTTTCTCCAGTTTTGCTGACTTACAATGGATTTTTCAGTTTACACTGTGGATTTTTATAATTTAAAAACTACTTATAAATCTGCATTCCTTTTAGGTGCATTTTATATATTTTAAATATCTTAAATTTGGGGCTTCCCTGATGGCTCAGATGGTAAAGAATCCTCCTGCAATGCAGGAGACATGGTTTTGATCCCCTGGGTTGGGAAGATCCCCTGGAGGAGGACATGACAACCCACTCCAGTATTCTTGCCTGGAGAATCCCCATGGACAGAGGAGCCTGGCGGGCTACAGTCCATGGGGTCAGACACGACTGACTAAGCACAACACACACAGAGCACACAGCATTGAAGCTGGGAAGTCTATTTTATGGTTGTTTTGTTGTTGTTTTTTTAATATAAATGTCTTATTTATCTGAAATAATTATTTTATGAACAGTTCTGTGTAAAGTCATATGAATAGAAAACATTTCTTCAAAAGCAATATATATATTCTGTGTAGAAAATATGTGTTCATTTAATTTCCCAAATCAGGACTTGTGTTCCATTTCAACATTCTCAACTATTATTGGATTATATAAACCTTCCTTTTTGACCTTGGCTCATTTTTCCCGTTATAACTTTCATGTGCTGACAAGAAATTAGCATAATTAGACGTGCTGGTGATTATGTAATAGTTTCAAAATAAAAGTAAAACTGAAAAGTATATTCTAAACATAGTTCAAAAGACACACCACTCAGCCCCAACCAACTCTGTATCATAGCATCAAGTGGATTGTGTACAGTCTCATTTTGAGACGAGGCATTGAATCCTAGATGGAAAAGAATCTGCCCACATGGCTCAGATGGAAAAGAATCTGCCTGCAATGCAGGAGACCTGAGTTAAATGCCTGGGTCAGCAATACTCCCTGGAGGAGGAAATAAAACACACTCCAGTATTCTTGTCTGGAGAAGTCCATGGACTGAAGAGCCTGGCAGGCTACAGTCCATGGGGTCGCAAAGAGCTGGACATGACTGAGCGACTAACATTTCCTTTAAAACAGGTTTTCATACTGATATGATAGAGATGTTTGAATATCAGGGCTAAAAGTGGTTAAAATTAGGGCAAAGGCCATACAGTTTTTGTTGCTGTTGTTGTTGTTTGTTTTTTTCAGTTCACTTCAGTCGCTCAGTCGTGTCTGACTCTTTGCAACCCCATGAATTGCAGCACACCAGGCCTCCCTGTCCATCACCACAACACACTAAATAGATCAACACTCAAGTACTTTTGTTTAACAGCCCTTCTAGAAAGTAAATTTAAATGCAGTTCAAGCACTTGAAACAATAATTTATTCATCAGTATCACTTTCTCTGTCTAGTCTTCATGAAATAGCATTATGATATTTTGCAGTGGGATGTGATTGTGCAACCTGATATTACTTGTGTGTGCAGATAAAAGAGGAATGATTGTATTCTTATTATTTTGCATACTATGAATTTAAATTTCAATTAAGTCAGATTAGATATTCTGTTCTATGCCATCTTTATTTAACATTAGTGGTGATTAGTGTCTAATTTCAATTGCTATTGATATCAGCTTTTTACCCTCCCATCTGTGAATACAAAGTCAAGCTTATTCACACATTTCCTTTTTTTTTTTTTGTATTTTGAGTTTACAGGGATTAAAATCTCTTAAAATTTAAGTGTGAAATGTTTCAAGTTAAGAAACTTTAAAGCACAATCTTGTATGTTGAAGCTTATAGTTGGTAAAAGTTTTAAGCTAACTTTAAGTTGTGTCTTATTTTCTCCTTAAAATGAATGAATAAAAGATTTTCTAGGTACCTTAAATTCTATGCTAATATCTGAAACAACCATTTATAAGATATTTATATTAATTAATTTAGCAAATAGATTTTAATCATGAACCCAATGTATAGTGCTTAAAACCTAATTGCATAAAAATACAAAGCTTCCATACAAACCTTCATTCTTCCTCATTTTTCCCCCCTGTATTTTCTTTGCAACCTACTGGATCTCAGGCATCCATTGACTCTAAGACACTTTCCTTATTGCTCTTCCTTATCTCTCCCATATTTATTTGGTTCCACTGTCACTGCCTCAGTTTAGAGCCTTGTCATCTCTCACTTCTCTGCCTGCAACATCCTTCTAGATGGCATTTATGATTAGCAAATTTACTCTTCACAGCTAAATCAACTTGTCTCAAATGTAAATTTAGTCAGTGTAATCCATACCTCCCCATTGCTTAGTGATAGAATCATGTTTGTGAAAATAGAATAAGATAGCTATTGATTTATTCCAGGTAATTATGCTTACTTTGATTTTGAGAGCATAATGGCAAAATTCTCAGTTATTGAAGCAATGCCATAAGCCAAAGGATGTAGAAAGTAAATATGGAAGTAGCTATTTATATTAATTAGATTTTGACTACTTCCAAGAAACCAGTGCAGATATTATATAAATATCATTATAATTAACAGCATTTAGACATGTGTATATTACAAAAAAAAGTGTTTAAAATTCCTGGTTGCCCATCTTTCTGTGTAAGGCAGTGGACAGATTGCTGGTAGTCAGGAGACTGGGTGATTGACTCTTATTCGTTTTTCCTCCTAACTAGCTGATGAGTCCCTTCCCTTTTGACTGCCTTAGTTTCTACATTCGTCAAATGGGGATAATAATGCCTAATGGAAAAGTAAGAAAGATATATCATATCACTATGAATCCAGTAATAACTGGAATCATAATCACTTAATGCTGGCAGTGTGTTTTCAGATATTTCAGGCCTTTTGATTGTCACTAAAAGGTCGTCGTTAAAACTTTGTCAGATGCTAGTGCTCTGTACTTAATCATTCAATTGTGTCTGAATCTTTGAGACCCCTACAGATTGTATGTAGCCCATTGGGGGTCTTCTGTCCATGAGAGTTTCCCAGAAAGAATTCTGGAGTAGGTTGTCATTTCCTCCTGCAGCGTATCTTCTGGAACCCAGGGATCAAACCTCTTTCCCCCTCAGTGCAGGCAGATTCTTTACTGCAGAACCATCAGGGAAACCCCATCAGATGCTAGTTCATTTCAGTTCAGTCACTCAGTCGTGTCTGACTCTTTGTGACCCGATGAATCATCACCAACTCCCGGAGTTCACTCAGACTCACGTCCATCGACTCAGTGATGCCATCCAGCCATTTCATCCTCTGTTGTCCCCTTTTCCTCCTGCCCCCAATCCCTCCCAGCATCAGAGTCTTTTCCAATGAGTCAACTCTTTGCACGATGTAGCCAAAGTATTGGAGTTTCAGCTTTAGCATCATTCCTTCCAAAGAAATCCCAAGGCTGATCTCCTTCAGAATGGACTGGTTGGATCTCCTTGCAGTCCAAGGGACTCTCAAGAGTCTTCTCCAACACCACAGTTCAAAAGCATCAATTCTTCGGTGCTCAGCTTTCTTCACAGTCCAACTCTCACATCCATACATGACCACTGGAAAAATCATAGCCTTGACTAGATGGACCTTTGTTGGCAAAGTAATGTCTCTGCTTTTCAATATGCTATATAGGTTAGCACCTTTTAAATATTTTGTAATTCTCTCATTGGGCTTCCCCAGTGGCTCAGCTGGTAAAAAATATGCCTGCAATGCAGGAGACCTGGGTTCGATCCCTAGTTTGGGAAGATTCCCTGGAGAAGGGAAAGGGTACCCACTCCGGTATTCTGGCCTGGAGAATATAGGCATGGAGAATATTCTAGCCTGGGCTATATAGTCCATGCAGTCACAAAGAGCCGGACTGGCTCATTGCAAAATAAAAGTAATAGATAATACAATTTCAATCCACATAAGATTTTATAATCAGTACATATGAGATTTTATATTAATATATAAGTTCTATAATAAAAGGCATATTATTCAAAATTTTACAGTTACTGAAATTGTTTAAGAAGTAATGTAAAATAAGAGGCAGTTTCCTAATAAAACACATTTAAAATAATTGATGGCCTTGAACAAAAAAGGGGAGGCACTCAATGTAGATCTCTGACTGAAATAAATATGATTATATGTGTCTGTATGTGTACATATACACACTGTAGAATATGTACATGTTTAATATTTATATAGTAGGAAGTTATCAAACAGATTTCTTGATCTACAAATACCTCAAATTGGTAAATATTTCTACTTAACTAAATTATTGTTAGTGGCTTTGACATAAAAATTTCCAAGATAGCAAAGAATGAGTTCCATAATATTTTTCAGTTTATACCAGTTATTTGAAATTTAGATCATTCATATAATTTAAAACTAGGAAACTTTGAAATTTAAGCTATTTATTGACTCATTTAATCATTTTGCTGTTTTCCACAATGCCATTAACCTAGAATTTAGATGTAATTTCCCATATTATATACAGAAGAACATTATCTCCACTAGAAACTATCAAATTGTCATATACCACTTATGTTTTAATATTAACTTTGTTTCATTTAAGAAAAAGAACTTTTTGATTGCATCTTAGTTTGAGAGAAACTGTGGGTGGTAGTTTAAAAGATGGTTAGCAAATTATCCCCTAAAGACATTTTAGGTTAAACAACACTCAGAAAGAGATTGGAACTAACCCACAGGTATTGGAATGAAGGGGTGATGTGGGTGGTAAAGGTGGCTTGTGGCTAGAAACTAATTAGCATTGAATAAATTACTAATCAAATTTCCTTTTTCAAATAGAGATATGATTTATTCCAGGGAGGGTCTTAGTATAATTGACCTAAATATTGACCTATTTTTGCTATCTTTTCTGCTATCAAATAAAAGACTTCTGATAAATGGAAGTTTGTCAAGTGACTTTTCTAAGATTAATTTATTCACAAATTTATGTTTTTGTTAAACAATAATGTATGACAAATCTATCTACAAAATTTTTCAAAATACTGTCTAAATTTTTGTTTATGAGAGTCTTGAGTTAGTATATTTTATTTGTGATAATTGAGTGATTTGGGGCTTTCCTGGTAGCTCAACTGGTAAAGAATCCACCTGCAATGCAGGAGCCCCTGGTTCGATTCCTGGGTCAGGAAGATCCCCTGGAGAAGGGATAGGCTACCCTCTCCAGTATTCATGGGCTTCCGTGATGGCTCAGATGGTAAAGAATATGCCTACAACAGATGGAGACTTGGATTCGATCCCTGGGTTGGAAGACCCCCTGAAGGAAGGCATGACAACCCACTCCAGTATTCTTACCTGGAGAAGCCCCATGGACACAGTCCCATGGGATTGCAAAGAGTTGGACACGACTGAGCAACTAAGCAAAACACAGTACTTGTAAGTATTTTAGAAAAAGATTTGACAAATGCTAAGTGCTCAGAGTGTTAGTTATTATTACTTACATGTAGATTCATTCCAATACATAAAGGTATATTTTTCTATACATATAAATTTTTTAAAAGCAGTATATTACATATTCAACAAATTTTCAGGATGTTTTGCTCTTACATGTTGAGACTATTGAACTTTAATTATCATTATATGAAATATTTCCATTGATTGTTTTTTTAAATTATTTCTTTTCACACTACTTGTTAGAAACATGTCTGCTTTTCTACAATAATTTTCTGGATATTCTTTCAAAATATTTTCACTGCATTCTTTCATTCATTAGACCAATGGGCAAAAGTGATTCTGTACTTAATACTAGGTCTGTGAACAAATATTTATAACATCCCTTTTAGGAAATAAGCAGAATGAAGCATATGAGTAAAAATAATTATCTCTGGTCATAATTACTAAGCAGAGATATACAAGAATTAGAGCAAATCCTTCCTGAATAAGTCAGAATTTCTTCAAAGAAAAGGAAAGTTCTTATGAGTAAGTACGAATTTATGAAGCAGAGGAAGGAAGTGGTATGAATAGGAAGAAAGTATGTTTCAAGAATTCTGGTCACTTAAAGAGCATATTTTTTTTTCTTTTATATTTGCAGCAGAATCACAAATAATCATTTGTTAAACTACTTTTCATTTAAGAAGGCTTTGGAATTGAACTCTTTAACACTTGAGAGCTTGTCCAATAATCCTCAGAAAAGGATAAACTTGCTTACATGTGGAAAAGCTGGGATATCATGCCTTTATTTCCCAGTGATTTGATAATTACCTTTACAATTTTGAGACAAAAATAGAGACAAATAAAGACACTGTTAGACACTGAAAATGCTTTGTGAGCTTCATGAGTATTTAGGCTTCAAAGAAATGTGAATTGAAGGTTTTAAGGTAGTCTGGTTAACACATGTACACCCATGGTGGATTCATGTCAATGTATGGCAAAACCAATACAATATTGTAAAGTAATTAGCTTCTAATTAAAATAAATAAATTTATATTAAAAAAGATTAATTTTAAACCATGGTATTGAATCTGTGGTAGTTATTTCAGAGTCCCTCAACAATATTTTGAGAAAAAAATAAGCAGAATTGAATAAAATTAAACAAAGTATGAGAAGTAATAATAAGCTAGAAATAATGATTAGATAAATGAATCAAAAAGTTGTTCAAGCAGGTGATAAATGACTGACTTAGTAAGCTTCGTAAACAGAGACTTTTTAAGACCTCTTATTACAAAGGTAGTATGAAAGTACTGTCTTAGTCAACTTGGGCTGCAATAACAAAATACCATAGACAGGGTTGGTGGCTTAAACAGCAGAAACTTATTTTCTCACAGTCTTGAATCTAGAAGTTCAAAATCAGGATGCTAAGATGGTCAGGTTCTGGAAAGCTCTCTTATTGATTGGCAAGTAGCTGCCTTTTCTCTGTGTCTTCACCTGGCAGAGAGAGAGAGGACATCCAGCATGACAATTCCACCCTTCTGAGTGCATGCAAACCTAATTAATTCCCAGTGGTTCATTGCCAAACATAATCACGTTAGGGGAAGGGCTTCAACATATGAATCTGAGTGTGACACAGTTCAGTCCATAGCAAGCACTTAGTGTAAGATTATCAGCATGTGAGCTAGTTTCCTTAAGAAGTCTTTGGACTCAAGATGGAGAGCTAGTGGAGTGAATTAGATCACAGCTGTGTTGGTGATCATTGCAAAGTAATTTCTCTACCTTCTCTGCGCTTATTTCCTCATTTGTAAAATAAAGGAAATAATGATACCTACCAAAAAAGAAAATGCTTAGGATGGTAAGAAATGAAGTGCTTAGCTGTTTAGATAGTGCCTGGAATATAGGGAATGCTGGATAAATATTTGTATTTACTTTTTCCCTATATGTTAACAAAAGTAATTAAAATAAATGCCTAAAGTTTATGAGAACTTTAACCAGAACACTTTCAAAGTCCTCACCAACTTAAGGGATTCCTTGGCAGTCTGAACCTGAATGTCTCCTATACCACAGAAACAACTATTATAAAAGCTCTAACATGTCTCAGGTTTGTGTGGTTTTACAGATTTGGGACTTCCTTTCATTAATTAAATCTCCATTCATTTAGTCAACCAGTTTTGTATAAGTAGTCTTTGAAAATCAGGATTAGATATTTACTAGGTTTTTATTGAAGTTAAAATATAAGCATAACAGTATATCAGCCAGCAAAGCTAAAATTTAACCTGATTCACAAAGTTGTGTTTAGAACTGAACTTTTAAGTTAAGGATTCCTTTCTAGAAATGACTTTTCTGCAGAAGCAATAGTGAGGGGCCAACACAGAGAGAAGGTTAAAACAGTATTTTTGCATATCTCAAATGATTTAAATATCATCATACAAACAATAAAAAATATATTAAAAGCATTTAAGATACAGTTGAAACTGAGCAAAGGATTACATATCATAATTATTCCAGAGGACTGAACCCAAATTTTTAAAGATGTCATTAGAATTATAAATAAAAATGTTTATGTTGTAATAGATAGTTATTAAAATGTGGAAATAAATGAGACAGAATATAAACTTTTAAATAATACCATGAGAACAAAATATTTTGAAATGGGTAATATTTCAATTATTTCCATATATTAAGAATCCCTTGAAATCAGTGTGTTAATTTTTTTTTCCCAACCACAGACATCTATTTTTATTAAGCTCTTTAAGATTCCACCTTTCTTAAAGTGCTCCAGAAATCAGATGAGGCTCTATGGAGTAATGCCATCTTTATCAAGTACTGGCAAAGGTTGTAGCTGGGAAAGCCTTGGTTTGTTGAATGAAAGAGGTATCATAGAACTGAGTAACTGATAATATTTAGACCTTGAATTAAGTTAGGCCTTGATCTGCTTCTAGTCAATTGATCTCTTGAAATAAGTGAGTTGAACAATAAGATTTTAGTTCTTCTATGATTTTTTCTTGCATTCCTCTAGATCTCACACATTCTTAATTTGTTTTATAGATCACTCTTTTTTTTTTTCCTGTGGAATAAGCCAATATGTATAAGGGAAACGAAAAGGAAATAAGTGTAAAATGGCTTGATTTTAAGTTTTGGTGCACATTTTGAAGACATTTTCATAGAATATATTGCTCTAAAGTTAGTGTTAAAGCAAAATTTTCCATTAGGATAATGAGCTGAGCCTTATGAGCTTGTAACATGAGTACAAAAATATACACCTTATTTATTCCCCAGGGCTATTGTAAAAATTAGGTAAGAAAATATATGTGTAAAAGCTGTTGGTAAAAATTTAGCCATGTGAATATAGATGTTACCATTCATTTAATGGATATGATACTACTTAGTGAAGCCTAGTTATGTTTCTTCTAGGAATTTTGCTCTGCAATCTAATGTGTGATTTTGTTTACTGGGGAGCCACCAGTAATTAAAGTGTGGTTGATGTTCATGCTGTTCACATTTGTCCAGTTTTTTACCCATCACCTACTGATGGTAATTCATGAGCATTTAAAATGTACAGCAACAGTCTGCTACAGCATGGCCTGTCTCACATCCCTCTAGCTCATGCTGGGCTTTCACAATGGAGCCTGCTGAGACAAAACAGTTTCACAGTTTTCTTAGGGTGAATTACTTTCCATTTATTCAGGATAAACCAAATGCTAATCAATTCATAGAAAAAGCCTAGTTTTTTAAAAAACATAACAAGGCACACAGAATTTCTAGGTAAAATCAAATGTATAATTTTTATTTTCTATGTAAAATCAAATGAAAATATGAATGATACAAGGTAAGATAAAAGGATAATCACAAACACAATATTTCATAACAAAACTATTTCCCATTTAGAGTTCAATAGAAAAGATGACATGAAAAATAAGTACAGTTACAAATATCTCAAAAAAACTGTATTGGAGTATAGTTGATTTACAATGTTGTGTTAGTTTCTGATATACAGTAAAGTGAATCAGTTATACATCAAAGATCTCAATTTTTACAATATCTGAGAGTAAAATTCATTTTTGGAAGTACAAATAACAATTAAAATAAGGCAAATATAATTATTTCAAATCTACATATATTAATAAAGCTAGAAGAAGTACAGGTATATCTCCCAATGTAGCTAAAAGCTACAGTGTGACTAAAACTTTGTCTTTAGTAAATAACAGCTTAAAAATCTAAATGTAGGATTATTTTGAAAATTCAGTGCTAAGCATTATCTCTATATAATTATTTCATTACAAAAGGGAAAACTTACCAAGGACATGTAGCAGGCAAATACCCCAAAATAGTCTGTCTTCACAATCTTGTTTATACACCTAATGGTTTTCCATAACGTCAAGAATTAACTTTCAGCCTTTATATAGTCAATGAGAATTGGCCCTATGAAAGTTAGGAAGTTTGCCACATGAACATTCCAGTATATGGGAAGCAAAATGAAGAATGGATAGCACATGGGAATCACTGTGATAAAATGGTTTTGGTACTACACAAGTGAAATTCTAGTCTTATATCGGCCAATCTTGCTGAAGTTTAGTTTTCTAATCTGTAAAATGAGCATAGTAGTACTTATCTCGTTGGGAATCTGTAAGGACTAAAAGTATGTCTTCTATAAAGTAGCTGTGATAGTGCCTGGAAGAAATGTGTTGTCAACAGAAGATACTAGGTGATTATCTCTGGAAAAAGAATGTTCGACATAAACCGAGGCCAGATGTCAAAATAAAGCTACTCATGTCAGACGCTGTTAATCCATCATGAAAAAACTGAGAACACAAGGAAAAAAATTATTTGCCCCAGTAAAACTAGGGTGTATTCCTAAGAAATGAATTCTTTCATGATTTTAAGCCAGGTGTCACCTCATCCATACACAAATGAAGTATCTTACATAGAGAATTTAGATCTTACGGTCTTAGGAAAACTGCTCTGATGCAACTTGCACTGAACATCTATTAAAGTAAGATGACAATATTGGAATTACTTATGAGTCACAATAAATAGTCATCTTCTCTGATCCTTGAAATTGCACGTCTGCTTTCCTTGCTTTTCCTTCAAATGGCTGCCCCTATTCCAAGAGTTTCTTTGCCTTTCATGAAATGCCTCTTCTGAGAAATATCCACAATGACAAGAAATAGAATGCCTGAAAAAAACATGTGAATTGATCTAAATTTAATGGCAAAATTTTAAGAGTTGGTAATTTGGAAAATCTAAAGCTGTCTCATTTCAGAAAAAAAAAATTGTGTCCTGGTAAACAATGCACACTTCACCTGTTGTGATTTCCTCAAAATACGACTAAAAACACAAATTCAGATAACAGAAAGATACAAATGTGTTAAAAATCTAACCACTCTGATGGTACATAGAAAAAAAAATTATTTGAAATCTCTGAAGTTTTAATTTCACTAGTGCTGGAAGGTGACCTACGTGTGGTTAAGGATGCAGAGATGATGTCTAAAAAGCATGTTTGCTAGTTGATTGGAGGGAGAATGCTCACCCCACACTGACAGTTAAGTTTATGATACCAGTGTTGCAAGAGAGAGGACTGCAAGCAAGCAGCAATAAGCGCCAGCAGATCTGCATTAACACTTTATATGTTGAATTTAATAATGTATTCTTCATGCTAAATAACTTTCTGAAACTTATTTCATCTGATTTGAGATGTGATTTGAGAACTGCCAATATGTTAGGCAATCTGCTGCAAAATTGTCTGTTTTCATCTAAGTACCTCTGCATCATCTTTAGCTGTACTGTGTACTGATTTTTTTTTTTTTTAATGCAGTCCTACTCAGCAAATCAGAGAGCTTAAACTTATGTTTCCAGTAGCAACAGTATGCTAGAGGGATTACTTTAGCTACATTCGAGGCCAAAGGAAAGGTAAATGTCAGCATTAGGGCAGACACTATGCCGTGTTTAAATAGTGCACCTGCACAAAGAACCTATTAGATTAGACTGTAAAAGCAGAACACTGAGTTGGAAATTTAGGGGCTTCCCAGGTTGCACTAGTGGTAAAGAGCCTGCCTACCAATGCAGGAGACATAAGAGACTGGGGTTCAGTCCCTGGATTCGGAAGATGCCCTGGTGGAGAGCATGGGTAACCCACTCCAGTATTGTTGCCTGGAGAATCCTATGGACAGAGGAGCCTGGCAGGCTACAGTCTGCTGCTGCTGCTGCTAAGTCGCTTCAGTCGTGTCCGACTCTGTGTGACCCCATAGACAGCAGCCCACCAGGCTCCCCCGTCCCTGGGATTCTCCAGGCAAGAACACTGGAGTGGGTTGCCATTTCCTTCTCCAATGCATGAAAGTGAAAAGTGAAAGTGAAGTCGCTCAGTCGTGTCTGACTCTTAGCCACCCCATGCACTGCAGCCTACCAGGCTCCTCCGTCCATGGGATTTTCCAGGCAAGAGTACTGGAGTGGGGTGCCATTGCCTTCTCCGAGGCTACAGTCTATAGGGTGGCAAAGAGTGAGACTTAGCACGCACCAGACACCAGAGGGAGGTAACTGCCCACCTGGTGGGATTTCCAGTCTTGGAAATGCCTGGCCGTTCCACCTACTCTGGTTGATGCATTAAATACCTCACTGTAAATGTTCATTCTTTTTAGTCTCATGTTCCCCAAAATGCTATCCTATTAAGTACAAACACCTCAGGGAGGGCTAAAAGGCTATAAATTATGTTAGACACAATTTAGTATGAATGGGCTCATCAGAGCTGGTCCTGAGAGGTTTTGATTAGGGAAGCAATAAGGAATGTCATAAATAAGAGAAATATGTTCGTGCGTCAGTGCATGGGTGCACGTGTGTGTAGGAGGTATGTAATGAATGTTTCATTTTAATTACTTACTGTTTTGTTTCCATATCTGCCCAGAAGTGAGAGCTACAACCTCATTTGGGAGCTCCCATGTATCCCGAGTTTTCCTGCCATAATATATGAATTTTTGATTCTAAAAGCTGAATTACTGAGATGAAATGGCTTTGAGTTGAATCAATTCACTCTGGAAAGTAGTTGTGGTCCAGTTGAAAGCATAATAAAGTAATACCCAGTTCCACTATTGCCTCACTGCAGGATCATTTAACTGTAACCAATCTATAATCATGCTTCTGCCACGTGACTTTCATACTGCAAATTACTCCTCCTTAGGAACCAGGACCATGTGCTTTGCCCATATCCTGTGCTGGTTTACCACTAGTCTGGATCCTTGGCTGAACTTGGTGTATAGATATGACAATAACATCTGAATGTACACATTGAAAATATAAAGAATAATTTTTAAGATTGACATATATTTGTAATTTTACCTTTGCTTCTGTTAAAAAACATGTTAAATTATTTTTAAATGCATCACAGCTATTTAAAAAATAAAAACAAGAACAATTATAATCATCAGGAAAATCCTGACCAAATTATTTAAAACTTAGTGGAATTAAGGTGAATATAAATAAGGACTTAGGCCAGGAAGTTGAATGTACGTTACTGTAAGAAGTGAATAAAATGTAGAAATGGAAATAAACTTAGCATATTTAAAGGCAAATGTCAGGAGGTTAACCTAGGTTCAAGAACAGAATTAGAAAATATGAGTGTTGCTCCAAGGCTAGGGATAAGAAAAAAGAAACATGGCACAAAGTATATCTTATGAGATAGTGTCATGAATGGTTATATAAGAACAGACTCATAAAGTGTATGCTTCGTTTAGATCAGAGTAAATTTGACATGAAGCTATTAGCTTAGTGGTCGAAAGTGCAAATAAAAAGGAGCCTTTCTGTAAAGCTTACAGAATCCCGGTCAAAACACTTTTAGAATAGGTAGAGTCAACCAGAGAAGTGGAAATTTACCTAGGGAAATATATTTTGCTAGTTACATCTGTACTGAAGTAGCCTTTGACACATCCCCAAAGACCGTGATTTAGTACAAAAAATAAATGGTCATAAATATCAAAGAGTGAGGTCTCAAGGCAACAAGTATAGAAGCTCTAAGAAGGTAAATGTTTCATTGTGCTTGACTACAGTGGACTCACTACTTAAACAATTCAAATTTTCAGATTGAAAGCAAGAAAATCACTAGGACAGGTAAATGGACTAGAAAAATAAACACATGGTATGTTAGAGTGAATTGAAAGAATATTTGAAAGAAAGACTTGCAAAGGAAACAATTTTATTTACTGGGCACTGTGACAATAAAACAGCTAATTATACAAATTCCATTTCAAGTAAGAATGAAAATTTTCAGAAATGTTGTAGACTAGGAATGTGTGGGGGAAAGAATTAAAGGAAAAACACCAAGGAAAAAAATGGGTGAAAAGGTCTGGAGGGTAGGTGATAAGGAATTATTTGCTAAGCACAAAACCAATACACATTATGAAGTAGAAATAAGCCTATTGACAAAGAGTCCTACAGGAAGCTAAAGTAATTGGTCTTCAACAAAAATAAATTTAAAGTTAACTGAAATATTTTCATACTATAAACAAAAGAGAACTAGGAAGGACTTTTGGGTTGCACAATAACTAATATTTTTTAGTGAATATCAAATTGAAATATTTGAGGATTCAAATTTTGTTTCGCTTGTAATGTTGTTTCTGTTGAGTTAGTTGATTGGTATTTTGGAATTCTTAATGTAGGATGATTCTGACTTTACCTTTTGTGAGGAAAACATGAGTTCACTGCAAAGCAGTCCACTGTTTTTGCCTACTAATACTTTAGGGTATGTCTCTTGCCTGAAAATTAAAAGGGACAGTGGGACACTTGCCCCTGCTTTTCTAGTTTAGAGATTTTGAGTCTGTTACTCATCTGAGCAGTCAGATATTTTGCTTTGCCTTTAATTCCAATGAAACTAAACCTTTCTTGATGCTAAAATTCTGTACATTATACAAATCTGCAAAAATTAAAAAGAATTGAAGATGATCCATTTTTTTTTTAATGTATGCACTTTTGGAAGTCTGGACAAGTAGGAGTGTATTTAAAATGCAAATATTATACTGAGATGCTAAAATAATTTACATTCTGAGACTGTAGTTTAAATATAATTGCATTACATTAAAGCACAGTTGGGTTTATCGTGTGATATAAATTTGGTTTATTTCTTACAGATTTTTGGTGACTAGGATTTTGTTTTGATCTTGCAGTATATACAGAAATTTTGCAACCATCTCTTATAATTTGTGAGGCTTTAGCAGCAACATTTGTAAACACAAGGGGATGTTTTCACTTTTTAGTAGGGGAAGAGCAGATGGTTGGGATTAAGGGAATCACTCCTTCGTGTTTAATAATGCAGCAGGGAAGGCAGTGGCAAGCTAACTTTTCACCAAGAGAGAATAATTTTTCAGAGCATCAGCTGCATCTTTTCTAGCTAGAATAGAGCTTCTTCAGATGTGTACCATCTGCATGGGAGTGAATCACACCAAAAGATCTAATAATACTTGTAAAGTACACTTTGTTCCCAATGAATTCTATATAGAGAAAATAATCTCTGTATTTGTTGGAAAGGAATGGTGAAGAGAAATGTGCATGTAAGTAGAGGACTTGTGGATAGTAATTCAATAAGACAATAGAAAAGGCATAGACAAAGCAATCAAATATATAGGAAATCAAATTTTTTTAAAAATTAGGTAATGTTTTGGATCTATTGCAACATATATTATAGAAACAATCAATAGAGAAAAATGATTTTAAGATATGTTGTTTAAATATAGTTTAAGTGTGTTTTGAGCCATCCAAAAACATTTTTTTAGAAAAGAATAAATTTATAATGTGATTAAAATTATAAATTAATTGTACATTGAATATGACAGAATAGAAAACAAAATAATAGTAAACTATATTATTATGTAATGCAAATACCAATACAAGAGAAAATTATAAAGGGTTTTTAATGATCATAGATCTTACTGTAAATGATCCTTATTACAAAGAATCTGATATACTGAAGATCAAGTGAGTCTCTCAACACCTACAGTTTCACATCCCCCACTAATAAACATGTAGCAAAATTGAGCCATGTAATGACTGACTCAGTTTAGTTGTTCAATATCAGATTCTAAGAAGGTGAAAGTTGCTCAGTCGTGTCCAACTCTTTGTGACCCCATGGACTAAATAGTCCATGGAGTTCTCCAGGCCAGAATACTAGAGTGGGTGGAAAGTCCCTTCTCCAGGGGATCTTTCCAACCCAGGGATCAAACCCGGGTCTCTTGCATTGCAAGTGGACTCTTTACCAGCTGAGCCACAAGGGAAGCTAGATTCTAAGAAAGGTACTTTCAAAACATCATTGATATGAATAGAATAAAAAATCTATAACCACAAAATCAGTAACTAAACAAATATTTGTTCTGAAGGAATCACAAATTGGAGGATTGAATTTAACTTTTTTTGTTAATTTTTGGTCAGCAATACTTTTATATTGAAGCCTTCATATAAAAAATAAAAGGCATGTGTTGTGGTGAGTTTGATAGTGTCATAGCCATTGATTTAGGCATGAGTATAACTAGAGAAGCTACCTTAATAAGAATTTCATAAGTCCTACATTTGAAAGGGCCTTCATATAGCCTGTACTCCATCTGCTTCCGAGTGCTGTACCAGTGGCCAGTGTCATATAGTGCCTTGGTTTGAAAGAATATTTTTTTTCCTATCACTTGAACATAGCTCTTACATTTTTCAGGGCTGTATCTCAATATACAGACTAAGCTTAGCTTTTTAAAAGTATGATTCTCTTTGTCTGAAAGTGTAGACAGTAGAATAAAAAGAAAATTAAAATCAGCATCCTTTTTTCCTCTTGAGTAACAGTCCTGCCAACTGAAATTCCAGAGCCTTAGTTCTTCATCTATAAAATAAACAGAGTAGATCAGATGATTATTAATATGCTAATCATTTAAAAATTTAATACATAGACTTATTCTTGGCCTTTGTGAGGGATTTTTATAGAATCATAGACCAGTTGGTATGAACAAAGGAATTGTTCAAAGTGATCTACAGATTAAAATATGTGAGAGGCATTTTGTATAGGCAGAATAAACAACTGCACATATATAAGATTGTGGGTGCTACTGTAATTAATAAAATAAAAATTAAATGGTTTCTAGACTATCTGATATAAAAATGAACTAATTTAGATATTTTTCAAATTTTATGATGTTCAAATAGCGATTTGAACCCTAAAAGGCTTTGAATCTTTACATTATGGAGTGCTAAGCAGGAAGGAATCAAATGAGAGAATTTATATCATCTATTAACTGGGTCAAGGACTCTTTCCGATACTTGAAATAATTCTCACTGTCACCCCTTTCCTAATATGAACAGAGGGAAGCACAACCACAATAGAGATTTATTTCTGTTAATCAGTAGACAAATTAATATAGGTTAATTGAAGATTAACACTGGAGTTGTATCAGCCAAATAGAGTGGAGGGAAAAAAAGGTAAAGCAGATTATAGTTAAATATCCGAAGGCTCTATTTCAAATTCTGGCCATAACTGGTTACCTGTTTGTTCATGTAAATTCAGAAAAACAGTGATTATAGTATCAGACTTCTCATCTCTGTTTTTTAAAATATACCTCCTTTGAAATATTTTCATTATTAAGCTAAAACAGTAGAAAGGTAATCACAAATTGCATAAAAATTGCACAGATACATAAAGATCTTTTAACTGTCCAGCTCAAAGATTCATAATGTTAACATAAACGTTTTTGTTTTGAACAGAATTTGAACATAATAAAATATTAAAATTCTAATGATAATTAAGCAAGATGATTTAATTTATTTACTTAAATGAAAATATAGAAATAGAACTCACAGGAAATTTTTAAAAAATATGATGATTATATTTTTCGTACTTTGAAATGGAGGCAGTAGGGAGTTGTTTTGTTGCTCAAAAGTGACTGGCAGGAATGTGAATTAATAAAATTAGAAACATTTTCAAAAATCAGAAAGAAAGCACAAGAGCTGATTGTGTGTGAATTTGTGTGTGTTTGCACTAAAAAAATATATATGAAAGAGATAATATAGTTTTGTATAAAGAAGACAGGTGTAGGAATAAGCAATATGTTACTAGAAATGCAAAATGATAGAGATCATAGAATACTACAAGTTATTCTGTGATTAGGGAGATATTTTCTGTTTTCATAAACAAAGTATATTAAAAAAAATTTGCCTCATAAAATGCAATGACAAAGAGCCTAGCCTTTAAATTCTGTTGTATTTGAAATATTATAACCTGGGGCTGTAGGTTCATACATTAGCCATGCTTAAAGTATGCTTGTTACTACTTGGCACCGTCAGTTTTAATGCAGCTTTTGTTGGCTTTAAACACTGAAACAAATAGAAAACAATCAGGCTCTAGTGACTTGGAACCTGGATAGCAGCCCAGCTTTCATTTATTAGGACCCTGGGAAAATAAATTTAAAAGGGGAAAATTTTCAACTGCTTTCGGGTTACATTTAACAAGTACTTCTCCCAAGGATTTCCAAGCCTTTTTTACTTCTATTCATTCTGCTGATTGATTATATAAATTATAGTAGGAACTAATGCATTTAAGGACTGAAGTGTCTGTTCATGTCATTCTTGGGATTGAATAGAGCAGCAATATTTATAGATGACTTATAAATCATACAGATTTATCTATTAGTGTAGCAGCTGCAGCTAGATATGATGGTATGTGCGCTAACGTTCACCTTCAGAAACCTTTGGGTTTTTAATAGTACATTCACTGATCTACTTTGTCCACAGAAAATTATTCTGAGAATTCTAATATTGTGCAATTGAAGGACATAGTTATAACGGCAAGCAGTATATTAAATGATACTGAATTATTTCCATAGTTTTATCAATATTTGGCATATCCTTAATCTTACCACTTTGTGAGTAGCCTTTCAGTGAATTGTTGTGAGAAATTAGTCACAAAATTGTAAATGATTAACTACCATGCATAGTATCACATGGGCTTCCCAGGTGGCGCTAGCGGTAAAGAAACTGCCTGCCAATGTAGGAGACCTAGGAACATGGTTTCAATCCCTGAGTCGGAAAGATCCCCTGGAGAAGGGCATGGCAACACATTCTAGTTTTCTTGCCTGGAGAATCCCATGGACAGAGGAGCCTGGCCGGCTATAATCCATAGGGTCGCAGAGCCGGACATGACCGAAGAGACTTAGGACGCATGCACTCACACACATAGTGTTATATAGTATTCCTGTAAGGTGGATGAGAACCATAAGAATTGTCCTGTTTTAAATGCTTCAGATTCTGGATTATAATTGCCTAATGTGATGCAGGTCAGGAAACAACAGTTAGAACTGGACATGGAACAACAGACTGGTTCCAAATAGGAAAAGGAGTACGTCAAGGCTGTCTATTGTCACTCTGCTTATTTAACTTATATGTGGAGTACATCATGAGAAACACTGGCTGGAAGAAGCACAAGCTGGGATCAAGATTGCTGGGAGAAATATCAAGAACTTCAGATATGCAGATGACACCATCCTTATGGCAGAAAGTGAAGAACTAAAGAGCCTCTTGATGAAAGTGAAAGAAGAGAGTGCAAAAATTGGCCTAAAGCTCGACATTCAAAAAACAAAGATCATGGCATCTGGTCCCATCACTTCATGGGAAATAGATGGGCAAACAGTGTCAGACTTTATTTTTGGGGCTCCAAAATCACTGCAGATGGTGATTGCAGCCATGAAATTAAAAGATGCTTACTTCTTGGAAGGAAAGTTATGACCAACCTAGACAGCATATTCAAAAGCAGAGACATTACTTTGCCCACAAAGGTCCGTCTAGTCAAGGCTATGGTTTTTCCTGTGGTCATGTATGGATGTGAGAGTTGGACTGTGAACAAAGCTGAGTGCCGAAGAACTGATACTTTTGAACTGTGGTGTTGGAGAAGATTCTTGAGAGTCCCTTGGACTGCAAGGAGATTGAACCAGTCCATTCTGAAGGAGATCAGCCTTGGGATTTCTTTGGAAGGAATTATGCTAAAACTGAAACTCCAGTACTCTGGCCTCCTCATGAGAAGAGTTGACTCATTGGAAAAAACTTTGATGCTGGGAGGGATTGGGGGCAGGAGGAGAAGGGGACGACAGAGGATGAGATGGCTGGATGGCATCACTGACTTGATGGACGTGAGTCTGGGTAAACTCCGGGAGTTGGTGACAGACAGGGGGGCCTGGCGTGCTGTGATTCATGGGGTCGCAGAGTCGGACATGACTGAGCGACTGAACTGAACTGAACTGAATGTAATATAAAATTAGTGATGAAAATAGAACCTCATAAAATTCTTGAATCTTCTCTGTGAGGAGAGACCATATAGTAGAAGTTTAACACTTCTTAGAATACATCATTTCGTCTACTGATTTCTCTGTTATAGTCTAGTAAGTTCTCTTCTCTAGAACTGAAATATGTTTATCTCACTCATAATTTTAAAATGTCATATTTAAACACAATGCCTAGTAATCCTTGTCTTCAAAGATGAGGTCTTCAAGTATTAACTGTTTATTTTTATTTTTTAGACAGGAAGCTCTAGTAAATGAAAAAAATACCACATTTCTGTGAAAGAATTTTGTAAATTATTAAAGCAAATTCAAAACATAAAATTAATTTTAAAATATGCATTTGTATTTTTAAACTACATTATCACCATACCAAGTTATGTCTTGCATTTTCTTCAACCTAAAATAAATTAGGGGGCTATTTAAATTAATTGCTGCTTGATTTATTATGGGATTATTATTTTATATTTTTTTTTGTTTTTGGCATATTTATTTACTTATCTACAAAATGCATACATCTCATTTTTGACCCACATATATCTCCATGACTCTGTCTTTCTGTTGATTTATTTATATATATTATTACTTTATTTTATTTTTTGACCACAAAGGTCCAATAAATAACACACTTGAGATCTTTTACGAAACATAGCTCCACCTTGATCTTGTCACTAAGGAACCAAATGACTAATTTACAAATCAGGAGTGAATTATTTTCAGTAAAATTCAGATCATGGGTTCTAATGTAAGGAGTTTGCAGGTCACCATTCCATCTTAATGAGTAAAAAATCTGAACTGAAAAATCAACAACTCTTCTTGGATTCATCAGAGAGGGGAATACACAGGGCAGAGTTCTCAAGTTTAGAGAGACAAGCAAATTAAGGATTCTGAGACTTATCCAAGCAGATACTTACAAGTATAAACTGCCTTGAAAAATTGGTGTCAGGTAGAAGGCAATGGCACCCCACTCGAGTACTCTTGCCTGGAAAATCCCATGGACGGAGGAGCCTGGTAGGCTGCAGTCCATGGGGTCTCTAGGAGTCGGACACTACTGAGCGACTTCATTTTGACTTTTCACTTTCATGCATTGGAGAAGGAAATGGCAACCCACTCCAGTGATCTTGCCTGGAGAATCCCAGGGATGGGGAAGCCTGGTGGGCTGCCGTCTATGAGGTCGCACAGAGTTGGACACGACTGAAGCGACTTAGCAGCAGCAGCAGCAGGAAAACCCAAACTGTAACTGTTGAAATGCTGAAGCTTAGTGTGTACAAATCTAAGAGTTAAAAATTTCTAGGGGCCTCAACTATAAGGAGGCCCTTATAATATTGTGGATTTTCACCCCATGCCCCCCAGAAGCTTGACCAGATTCCCATAGTAAATATCAGAGAAGAGTCCCCCAGGCAAACAGAAAAAGGTACTCTCTCCCCACCTCCTCCCTGTCATCCACACAGGGGAGGTGAAAGAAGAAATGTTGAAATATACCCGACACTAACAAGGCCTGCCCTCAGTACTTAAGGATAGCCAAACCTGCTGATCAGAGCCGAGGTGACCGAACTCCAGCCCTCTTCCTGTCCCATCTAAACAAGGAGAAACAAATAGCAATGAAAACAAACCCTGAGAAATTGGTAAAGTTTACATTTCAGGGGCACAGGATCCCTACTGACTGAATGACTGAGACCTAATCATAGGAATACTGAATGTTTCCCCTCCCTGTGTATCTTACCACCAGCTTATTAAAAGCCCAATTGCATTAATTCCTTTTTGCATAGTATTAATATATTGATTGGGGGCAGGAGGAAAAGGGGACGACAGAGGATGAGATGGCTGGATGGCATCACCAACTTGATGGACATGAGTTGGAGTGAACTCCGGGAGTTGGTGATGGACAGGGAGGCCTGGTGTGCTGCAATTCACGGGGTTGCAAAGAGTTGGACATGACTGAGCGACTGAACTGAACTGAAGTGAATACATTATGCTCAGCTAACAAGAAAAAAATCACAGGACATGACAAAAAGCAAAAAAAAGCACAATTTAGACATAGCAAACATCAGAATTAGACACAACAAGGATATTGGATAGATCAGACCTGGAATTTGCAGCAACAGTTATTGATATGCTAAGTGTGCCAATGAATAAAGTAAATGGCAAGCAGCAGCAGATGGTCACTGGAAGCAGAGTGAAAATGTTAAGAAAGAGTCAAAAAGAAATACTAGAGATAAAAACCACTATAATAGAAATGAAGAATGCCTTTGATGGACTGAACACAAATGAGTAAAGAATCTCTGAGCTTGAGGATGTCTCAATAAAATCCTTATGAATGAAAAGCAAAGAGAAAAAAGATTAAAAAAATAGAAATTCCAAGTACTGTGGGACAACTACAAAAGGTATAAGATGAATTTAATGAGAATACCAGCAGGAGAAGAAACAGAGAAAGGAAAAGAATATTTGAAATAATAGTGACAGAGAATTCCCTCAAATTAAGTTAATGTCAGATACCAAACTACATGGGCTTCCCAGATAGCTCAGTTGGTAAAGAATTTGTCTGCCAAAGCAGGAGACATAGGAGACGTGGATTCAGTCCCTGGGTCTGGAAGATCCCGTGGAGGAGGGCATGGCAACCCACTCCAGTATTCTTGCCTGGGAAATTTCATGGACAGAGGAGCCTGGAGGGCTACAGTGCATAGGGTCTCAGACACGACTGAAGTGACTAAGCACATATGCATGCACAAAACTACATATCCAGGAACCTTAGAGAATACCAAACAGGATAAATGCTTAAAAGTACACCTATAAAAATAATCTTTAAACCACAGAAAATAAAAGATAAAGATAACATCATGGGGAAGCCAGAGGGGAAAAATACCTTACCTATAGAGGAACAAAGATAAGAATTCTATCTGATTTACCTTCAGAAAATATTCATGCAAGAAGAGCATGAAATATTTAAAGTGTGGAGATAAACATCCCACCAAGCTAGAATTTTGTACCTCATAAAATTATCCTTCAAAAGTGAAAGTGAAATAAACACTTTTCCCAACAAACCAAAATTGAAGGAATTTATCATCAGGAATTTTCCCTTGCAAGAATATTAAAAGGTCATGAGACAGAAATAAAATAATATAATACAGAAATTAACATTTACATGAGGTAAATCACTGCAGATGGTGACTACAGCCATGAAATTAAAAGACGCTTACTCCTTGGAAGGAAAGTTATGACCACCTAGATAGCATATTGAAAAGCAGAGACATTACTTTGCCAACAAAGGACCATCTAGTCAAGGCTATGGTTTTTCCAGTGGTCATGTATGGATGTGAGAGTTGGACTGTGAAGAAAGCTGAGCACCGAAGAATTGATGCTTTTGAACTGTGGTGTTGGAGAAGACTCTTGAGAGTCCCTTGAACTGCAAGGAGATCCGCCCAGGTTCGATAAAGGATACAGGAAGCTTGGGGCTGGTGCACTGGGATGACCCAGAGGGATGGTATGGGGAGGGAGGTGGGAGGGGGGTTCAGGATGGGGAACACGTGTACACCCGTGGCAGATGCATGTTGATGTATAGCAAAACCAATATGATATTGTAAAGTTAAAAAAAAAAAAAAAGATGTTATACATAAGTCATCCAGGCCCAGAATATGAAAACGTAAAACTTTCAATAAATGTATCATTATCATAAAAAAATAAAGATGATATGATACTAAAATAAAATTAAAAAAATAAAAGCAATCAGCCCTGGGTGTTCTTTTGAAGGAATGATGCTAAAGCTGAAACTCCAGTACTTTGGCCACCTCATATGAAGGGTGGACTCATTGGAAAAGACTCTGGTGCTGGGAGGGATTGGGGGCAGGAGGAGAAGGGGATGACAGAGGATGAGATGGCTGGATGGCATCACCGCCTTGATAGACGTGAGTTTGAGTGAACTCCGGGAGTTGGTGATGGACAGGGAGGCCTGGTGTGCTGCAATTCATGGGGTCGCAAAGAGTCAAACACGACTGACTGACTGAACTGAACTGAAAATAGAATATCTTTTTCTTTTTAAATGATCTAACATGTAACAATTTGTTCAGAATAATAACATTTTTAACTATGTATGCTTGTGTATGTGTATATATTTATACACAGGTATGTACCCATATGTATGCTTATGTGTATAAGTGCAATGAACTATACAAGGGACTCGAACAGGGCAAGATCAGTCATTGTTAGGGGTGAGAGGTTAGTGAGATAAAACGGCAGAACATAGAGGACTTTTAGGGCAGTGAAAGTATTTCACGTGATACTATAATGATGGTTATTTGTTATTTTACATTAGTCAAATCCATAGAATCTGCAAACACCAAGAGTGAACCGTAAGGTAAGTTATGAACTTTGAGTGATTATAATGTGTCAATGTAGGTCCATCCTTGGCAAGAAAAATGTCTCATTCTGGTAAGTGATGTTGATATCAGGAAAGGCTATACATGTGTGAAGGTAGTGGGTATACGGGACAGCTCTCTACCTCCCTATCTCCCTCTCAATTTTGAGGTAAAAATAAAACTTCTCTAAAAAATGAAGTCTTATAAAAAATCCAATAATATAGATATTTCATATTTTGTCAATAATATTTTAAAATAAAACTACTAATATTATAATAGCCCCCCAAAATATATGATTGACAACATATACTTTTTAAAAGAATTTGCAGCATTGTTAAGGTATAATTGATGCACAAAATGTACAAATTTCTTGTTACAAATTGAATTTTGGATATATATATGGGCTTTCCTGATGGCTCAGATGGTAAAGAATCTGCTTGCAATGCAGGAGACCTGGGTTCAACCCCCGGATCAGGAAAATGTTGCATAGAAGGGAATGTCAACCCACTCAGGTATTCTTGCTTGGAGAATCCCCATGGACAGAGAAACCTGACTGGCTATGGTCCAGGGGTCACAAAGAGTCAGACACAACTAAGAGACTGAAGCACACAGCATATATGTATCACTTCAGTTCAGTTCAGTCGCTCAGGCATGTCTGACTCTTTGCGACCCCATGAATTGCAGCACACCAGGCCTCCCTGTCCATCACCAACTCCCGGAGTTCACTCAGACTCACGTCCATTAAGTCAGTGATGCCTTCCAACCATCTCATCCTCTGCCATTTCCTTCCCCTCCTACCTTCACTCTTTCTCAGCATCTGGGTCTTTTCAAATTAGTCAGTTCTTCACGTCAGGTGGCCAAAGTATCGGAAATTCTGCTTTAGCATCTATCCTTCCAATGAATATTCAGGACTGATTTCCTTCAGGATTGACTGGTTTGATCTCTTTGCAGTCCAAGGGATTCTTAAGAGTCTTCTCCAACACCACAGTCAAAAAGCATCAATTATTCAGTGCTCACCCTTCTTTATGGTCCAGCTCTCATATACATACATGATTACTGATAAAACCATAGCTTTGACTAGATGGATTTTTGTCAGCAAAGTGATACCTCTGCTTTTTAATATGCTGTCTAGGTTGGTCATAGCTTTTCTTCCAAGGAGCAAACATCTTTTTTTTTTTTTTTTTTAATGGCTGTAGTCACCATCTGCAGTGATTTTGGAACCCAAGAAAATAAATTCTGCCACTGTTTCTATTGTTTGCCATTCTATTTGCCATGAAGTGATGGGGCCAGATGCCATGATCTTCGTTTTTTGAATGCTGAGTTTAATCCAGCTTTTTCACTCTCCTCTTTCACTTTTATCAAGAGGCTCTTCAGTTCCTCTTCCCTTTCTGCCATAAGTGTGGTGTCATCTGCATATCGGAGGTTATTGATATTTCCCTTGGCAATCTTTAGTCCAGTTTGTGCTTCATCCAGTCCAGCATTTCACGTGATGTACTCTGTGCATAAGTTAAATAAGCAGGGTGACAATATACAGCCTTGACATGCTCGTTTCCCTATTGGGAACCAGTCTATTGTTCCATGTTTGGTTTTAACTGTTGCTTCTTGACCTGCATACAGATTTCTCAAGAAGCAGGTCAGGTCGTCTGCTATTCCTGTCTCTTTAAGAGTTTTCCACAGTTTGCTGTGACCAACACAGTCAAAGGTTTTGACATAGTCAATAAAGCAGAAGTAGATATTTCTCTGGAACTCTCCTACTTTTTCTATGATCCAATGGATTTTGGAACTTTGATCTATGGTTCCTCTGCCATTTCTAAATTTAGCTTGAACATCTGGAAGTTCTCAGTTCATGTACTGTTGAAGCTTTGCTTGGAAAATTTTGAGGATTACTTTGCTAGTGTGTGAGATGAATGCAATTGTGCAGTTGTTTGAAAACTCTTTGGTATTGCCTTTCTTTGGGATTGAAATGAAAACTGACCTTTTCCAGTCCTGTGGTCATTGCTGATTCTTCCAAATTTTCTGGCATATTGAGTGTAGCACTTTCACAGCATCATCTTTTAGGATTTGAAATAACTCAACTGGAATTTCATCACCTCCACTAGTTTCATTCACAGTGATGCCTCCTAAGGCCCACCTGACTTCACTTTCCAGAATGTCTGGCTCTAGGTGAGTGATCACACCATCATGGTTATCTGGGTCATTAAGATCTTTTTTGTATAGTTCTTCTGTGTATTTTTCCACCTCTTCTAATCAGTTTAGGTTTGTGCTTAGTCACTCAATTATGTCTGACTCTTTGCAACACAATGGACTTGTACCCCACCAGGCTCTTCTGTCCAAGGGATTCTCCAGGCAAGAATACTGAAGTGGGTTGCCATGCCCTCCTCCAAGGCATCTTTCCACCCCAGGGATCAAATCTAGGTTTCCTGCATTGCAAGATTATCATCTGAGCCACCAGGGAAGTGCAGTCTAGGTTTAAATATATTTAAAATGTATACACCAATTTAAAATATATGTACATATCTTATATTTTATATATATTTAAAAATATATAAGTTAAGGTTGGTATATATATATTATCAGTTGGTATATATATTTTAATATATGTATTTATTTAAAATACATGTAAAAATATATAAAATACATGTACCAATTTAAAACATATATACCAATCTTATATATATGCCCAGTCTAGGTTTAAATATATTTTAAAAATATATACTGATTTAAAATATATATACCAATATCCACTTCCTAAGATGAAAATTGGATGGGTCAATTTATAATTTATAATTTTATAGTAGTTATAAAATATTATTATTAATGGTAATTAATGATAATAATAATTTTATATAATTTATAATTGACCCATCCAATTCTCATCTTAGGGAATGGATATTGGTATATAGAAATATCCTACACATGTGGCTAGAATGATTAGATGTAAAGTCAGAGGTAGTAGGTTATCCATATTCTACTATGAATTGAGAACAGTGTCTGCATACTGAAGAAAGAGACAGATGGTGTCCTATGGCCTCCATGACCTGACTTAAGATTCCAGCTTTCTCATGTGAAATCCAACTTCATTCATAAGTCATTTATAGCCTTACAACCAAGTCCTCTGTTTTTCCTTAAATTAGGTCATTTTGGTTTACCTTAATGAAACCAGACATGTTTTGATTAAAATAATGATAATGAAAAATATAATGACTAATTTTTCCCATGTATATTTAATAGTTAAGACTGAATTATAGAATACAATTATAGAAATTTTGTTTATGGAAAGAAAAGAGCAATGATAATACTAAAATCACATCTTTTGATCATTTTTTTAATGTTATGCTATGTCTTTGGACCAAAAGAGGAGAGTGAAAGAGTTGGCTTAAAACTCAATATTCAGAAAACTAAAATCATGGCATCTGGTTCCACCACTTCATGGCAAATAGATGGGGAAGCAATAGAAACAGTAACAGACTTTTTATTTTGGGAGGCTCCAAAATGACTGCAGATGGTGAGTGCAGCCATGAAATTAAAAGACACTTGCTCCTTGGAAGAAAAGTGATGACCACCCTAAACAACATATTAAAAAGCAGAGACATTACTTTGCCAACAAAGGTCCATCAAGTCAAAGCTATGGTTTTACCAGTAGTCATTTATGGTGTGAGTTGGACTTTAAAGAAATCTGAGTGCCAAAGAATTGGTGCTTTTGAACTGTGGTGATGGAGAAGAGTCTTGAGAGTCCCTTGGACAGCATGGAAATCCAACCAGTCAATCCTGAAGGAAATCAGTCCTGAATATTCATTGGAAGGACTGATGCTAAAGTTTAAACTCCAGTACTTTGGCCACTGATGCGAAGAACTGACTCATTTGGAAAGACCCTAATGCTGGGAAAGATTGAAGGCATGAGAAAAGGATGACAGAGGATGAGATGGTTGGATGGGATCACCGACTCAATGACTATGAGTTTGAGTAAACGCTAGGAGTTGGTGATGGACATGGAGGCCTGATGTGCTGCAGTCCATGGGGTCTCAAAGAGTCGGACACAACTGAGTGACTGAACTGAACTGAACCGAACTTGGACCAAAAAAAGTGATCTAAAAAAGTCATTAGGGACAAACAATTGAAAATTTGTTGAAAAACATGTTGTCCAGTTCCATTAATGTGCAGAATAGTGTAGAATCATTCTATTTTTATATGCTAGCAGCAAGTAATTTGCTATTAAAAAGAATATGCATCAGTGGTATATACTCCATTTTCTGTTATAAAGATTCAGATACAGGAGATCTATTTTATAATATGTTCATTTTTTTCCTTTAATATACTTTGACTTGTTCATCTGTTGAATATACTCTTAGTGTATAAACTGGAATAGACCAGAAATCCTCCACATTTCCTGTATATGATTATTATAGCCTTATATTGCCCAGGATTCTAGTGGTATATTAGATAATATGGTGTTTTTGGAGATAGGAGAAAGTAAATAATTTTTATGACATTTCTAGAAACTTTTACAAGATTGTCAAGAGATTAAAATTTATACAAGAAGTAACTCAATACAGAAAGCTTGTAAAACTCTCAAATCCATGTGGTACTTGAAAGGTTAGTTACCATCTTAAATTTATCTAAATCTGCTTAGTATCACAATAATGCTGTGCAATAATGCAAGAAAACTGTGCCTTAAATGTGCTTCTCTAGAAAGGTGCATATCTTAAATGCTGTTTATTAATGCAAGTGTGTATATACTGTACATATCTACTTTTTTGCAAGTCACATTTTTATTCCACATCCTTCCTCTATGCTTTATCTGTGTAACACCAATATTTTAGTTTCTAACTCTCGAGAGAGTGTATGATAGTGGAAAACAAATTATCAAAGCAATTATGATGTTTTCATACCTACAGGAGCTAGAACTCTCTGCTTTTAAAATTAATTATTAGTTTCAACTTCTGAAATGTAGACAATGCTACAGGTACTCAATCAAACTGTTAGAATGTTCTATTTTGAATCATAATGAAAGATTTTTTTGTCAGAAGTGTATCTTAATATATTTAGCTATCAGAAAGATTTATCAGACTTCAATTAAAAAATCATTTAAAAGCAGCACAGCTGATTAGAGGATGTTTTCCCTTTTTAAAATAAAAAAAAAATCAGTACAAATCTAATCACTATCTGCTATAAATTCAAATAATAGTATGTTTTATGCTATATTTAATATCCCTTAAAACTGTCTGTAGTTATTTACTTGGGGAAATAGATTCATGGGGTCGCAAAGAGTCAGACACGACTGAGCAACTGATCTGATCTGATCTGATTAAGCAATTTTAAACATTTAATTGTTTGCAGGTATGGTTTTGGAATAAATTAAAATTAGAAATTCTTCATTTTGAAAATTATTTAAATGATTTCTCCTATCACTTTTGACTATATGCTAGATCTAGCAAGGTTGATATCTTAGCCTGATTCTCTCAGGTGTCTTAGGAGACACATTTTAGGAGACATAAAACTGACACTATGGTTGATATTTGTAGATTTGGACGCTGGGCTAATTTTTTTTTTTTTTTAAAGTACCAGATCTACATTCTGATAGACACTTTAAAAAACTCAGATCCTATTTATTTTCAGCATTCAGAATTCAGGCTGGGCTTTAATCTTTCCTTAGAAACTCTCACAGACCTCAGATCTTCCCATCAAGCCAAAACCAGATTTTGTGTATGTGTATGTGTGTTAAGTTGCTTCGATTGTGTCTGACTTTGTGCGACCAGGGCTTCCCTGGTGGCTCAGAGGTTAAAGCGTCTGCCTGCAAAGTGGGAGACCTGGGTTCAATCCCTGGGTTGGGAAGATCTCCTGGAGAAGGAAATGGCAACCCACTCCAATATTCTTGCCTGGAGAATCCCATGGATGGAGGAGCCTGGTAGGCTGCAGTCCATGGCGTCGCAAAGAGTCGGACACGACAGAGCGACTTCACTTTCTTTCACTTTCTTTGTGCGACCCTATGGACTGTGGCCTTCCAGGTCCTCTGTCCATTTGATTCTCCAGGCAGGAATACTAGAGTGGGTCCCAGGCCCTTCTCCAGGGAATCTTCCACCTATGGATTGAACCTGCATCTCATATGTCTCCTGCATGGGCAGGTGAATTCTTCACCACTAGCACCACCTGAGATGGAGATGGATTTCTGCGTTCAAGAGATGCAGAAACTTGAAACAGTCCTGAAATTTACCTAAAGATAAACACCCTTTTTAAGCCTCTTCCAGGATACTATTTCATGAATATCCAGAATTAATACTATCTTGAAGTTCATAAACAACACTTATTTCTCCATTTTGTGTCACTAATTTGCATGTTCTAGTGTAAAGCATTTAATACACCATATTTGGAGCAAAATTCCCTTAGTTTCAGTAATAATTTAGGTTTTAAAAGGGCACTAGGTATTACTGCTTGATAATTAGAAAACTTGAACTCTAGCACTGGTTATGTGTCTATTGGTTATCTTTCAAAATATGTTTATTTGCATAAACATGCATGTGTCTGGTTTTCTATTTTAGGTGCTGATGATAAAGTAGAAAAAATAATTTACAAATTCTGGCATCTAATGAATTTACATCCTAGAAATTATCCTTGTGGAATTGCTTAATTTCCATATTTGTATGTAGCTATCTCTTTCATGCATACATATACTTAAGTAAGTAGATAGAAAGATACATATAGATATTAATCCAAGGCATTATATATACTGAGAACTTTTATAATATGCAAGGAAATTATTTTATTGTTAGTTTTAAATTAGCAACAATCAAATCAATTAAATTAACTAATAAAATCATTCCTAACACTTTAGAGACCTATTGAGTTTCCTATTTCAAATGCTGAGTTGCACAATACATAACTATTGTCTCTAGATTTGCTGTTGTGTATAGCAATGACCTTTCTTTACTGTCATGTTGCATTTAGGGAAAACATCTGATTTGTTATCCACCTTAGGATTCTTTTTGGCAATGTAACCTATTAATTTTCTTTTCTTTTATCCTTTGAGTCCTTACCTCTTAGAATTACTTGCTGTAAAAGTTATATTTGTTACAGAGCAAAGGTTAGCAATTACTCTGACTAATGGCCACTATTAGTACTTGGGTATCTTTAAGGGCTAAATTATAACATTGTATTATGGTTGGAATTACAGTCTTTTTACCTGAGATGGATCTTAAAGATCATCTTGTTCTATCCTGCAATTTCACAGAGTTTTTAATTATCTAGTACAAGGTCACATAGTCACTTGGTAGCAGAGCTGGAACTATGTCCAGATCTCTATGTTCTTCATGACCATACAACTAATTATTTATATGAGCTAGTATTGCCTTCTTACATATTTCTTCCTGCTCCTAATGTTAACAGTGTACTACTTTGGTATAGCATGTAATGTATTTTAACCATGTCTACCCAAACAGTTCAACCCACTCCAGTACTCTTGCCTGGAAAATCCCATGGATGGAGGAGCCTGGTGGGCTACAGTCCTGGTGGGGTCACGAAGAGTCGGACACTACTGAGCAACTTCACTTTCACTTTTATGTATTGAAGAAGGAAATGGCAACCCACTCCAGTATTCTTGCCTGGAGAATCCCAGGGACAGAGGAGCCTGGTGGGCTGCCGTCTATGGGATTTCACAGAGTTGGACATGATTGAAGCGACTTAGCAGCAGTAGCAGCAACCCCAACAGTTATTTTCTGTCAAAATTATATTTCCTGAAAAAATCACATGCTTAAAAAAAATTAGCTTAGCAACATAATTATTGGGCTTCCCTGGTGGCTCAGTGGTAAAGAATCCCTCTGCCATTGTAGGAGATGCAAGTTCTATCCCTGGGTCAGGAAGATCCCCTGGAGAAGGAAATGGCAACCCATTCCAGTATTCTTGCTGGTATAAGCCCATGGACAGAGGAGCCTGGTGGGCTACAGTCCATGGGTGTCAGAAAGAGTTGAACTCAACTTAGCAATTAAACACAAAACAGAATTATTATCAGATATGAAAATAGAGGCTAGGTGGCTCAGATGGTAAAGAATCCACCTGAGATGCTGGAGACCTGGGTTCCATCCCTGGGTTGGGAAGATCCCCTGGAGGAGGGCATGTCAAAGCACTCCAGTATTCTTATCTGAAGAATCTCCATGGACAGAGAAGCCTGGTGGGCTATAGTCCATGGGCTTGCAGAGTCAGATGCAACTGAGCACAGCAACATATGAAAATAGCGCAACATCTATTGCAAATAAGCTGGAATCTGGTGGATGTGAGAAAGGCAAAAATAACCATGAAATTTATGACTATTTCATGAAGCTTATGATTGAAACTCTCATATACCATTGTTTTATTCTAATGCACACCTAGATTTAGCTGAACTGAACACAGGACAATAAAATTTTATTTTTTAATGTGACTAGAAATAAATAAATGATTACATTAAATTTTGTCTTGCAAAGTTTGTGGACAGCTCCAAAAATTTTAAAAAGATTTGTTTCCCCAGATAAAATGAAATAAAAATAATTTCATTCAGAAGTATATTAGTAAAATCATGGAAATAATAGTAATATTTAAGACAATGCAGTCCTAATGGACAATACAGGTTACTTGGCAAATTTTTCTATTTTCAAATAAAAATTAGTCCTTGGTAGCTCCTGACTTATGATATCACTTGCCATTTTAAGCATCTTTATATGCTTGAATGTCAACGTATATACTGCTTCTTCATATTAATGAAGAATTCTAGACCCAAAAGTAGCTTTGACAATCATAGATTAATTTAGACATTTTCAGATAAACTAGTTGAGGTCCTAAGGGATAAGTAGAACTATGCTCTGTGAACTCCTTTAGAGCAGGAAAATATTGTTTATATATAAATAATATTATATATATATAATTTGCCCTTATATAATTTGCCCTCAAATGAGATACAGGAGACATGAGATTCTGTGAAAATGATGACTTTCTATACTGAATATTTGGAAATGTTATTTTTGAAATATGAGTTTTTATTGTTTGTGTGAGTGTGTGTGCTCTCAGTCGTGTCCAACCCTTAGCCAGCCAGGCTCCTCTGTCCATGGGATTTCCCAGGCAAGCTGGAGTGGGTTGTCATTTCCTCCTCCAGGGGATCTTCCCAAACCAGGGATTGAACCTGCATCTCTTGTGTCCCCTGCATTGGCAGGCAGATTCTTTACCATTAGCACCACCTGGGAAGCCTATGACTTTTTATTAGAAGGGTATTTATTTTTAAAGTATTGAAAATAACCCATTCTTTTGCAGCCATGACACATTAACTCATGTAAGTTGTTCTCAAAATATCAGCGTTTTGTAACATCACATATAATACAATATTTCTTAATTCTGTAGGATGTTTTATTATTTTCATTATTTAAAAAATTCCAATTTTAGATCAAATCACAGAACTAATTAATATCATCATATTTTTAGACAAGAAAATATTCAGTGTTTTCTTCTTTAGATTACTGTATACTAACTTAAAAATTTATTCCCAGGTTACTTTTTTTTTTTTGATTTACTTTTTATCTAGCTCATATCCTTATGTGATTTCTCTACTTCTTTTGAATTTTTATGTATTCATTTATTATGCATTAAACTCAGCAATTTTCATGAGACTGTTCATATTACTTTATATTCTGTCTTTAATTGTGTTAATTTTTCCATTTCTGTTTTCTTTAGTTGCTATCCTCATATATTCTATTTATGTATTTAAATTTATTTAAACAGAATTGTGACTTAAAATGGATGCAAAGTCAGCTGAAATCTTAGCCTTAAAAAATTCAAAACTGTCAAATTAAAACTGTCAGCAGGAAACAACTTCAAACACACTTTCTTTTCAATGGCTACTATTGTAATTCAAACTTTCACTTAGAATTGAAAGCAATTATGATTAAAGGCTTTCAATTTTGATTTTTCATTAAAAAGTAGCAATATAAGTCTGTTAATGCTATAAAGGTAAATTTGTTTAAGAGTGTACAGTTGGGGATTTAAATAAAATGTGGTTATTTAAAACCCTTTTAATTTATGTTCCATCACTCCCTGCTGTTAGAACCTGTTTCAGAACTTAATTATCTTGATGGCTACGACAAAATTCTGTGACAAATTACCCTAGGAAATATAAGAACATAATTTAGGACAAAAAGGTTTTAAATTAACTGGCTTTTGCTCAATGGAGTTCTGTCAGACAATTTTTGTTTTGTAACTGAATATTGATTGAGAGAGAAATGGAAAAGATTACAGGAATCGTCATTCATTTTTGTAAAATAAGTTGTAGTTTCCACATGCCATATCAAATAACAAATCATATAGCACCATCTAAAATTTTGGGGCATTGCTCTTTTCCAAACTTGCTATTTTATAAAGAATTTTAGTTTTGTGTTCACTGAACACCAAGCAGAGCATGAGTCTCTCTTAGCTTGGTTGCTGAACATGTGATTTAAATAGGTTTTATATATTAGAATGCCCTTTTTTTATTCTCATGGACCAAATTAATCTGAGCTCAATTGTAGAACTCTAAAAAGTACTGCGGTGGAGGTGTCAGCAACACTAGCATCAAGATCAGCAAAGGCACTGTTAAATGTGACATTTTGCAATTAATTCTAGCAAAGGTGTTCAGTCACATCATCCCTTCAGTATAATTTGTATTTGACCCTTGATAATACATACTTTCTTACATTTCAAGTTCATTGTTTTTAAGAAATGATTTTCTTCAGAACCTCCTAGACTTCTGGTCTTAACTTGGAGTGCTTTTTGCTTTTGCAGTTGTCTTTTCTTTGTACTGATTCATTTAAGTAGAGTTAAGCAAAAATATCAGATTTAATACCAGATTTATTGTCTACTGTATCACTAGTCATATTACTTCATTTATATTGGTAATGTTCTTTACTTTATTAGGTTATAAATTTCTTAATGCCAAAAACAGTGTTTTTCATGTTTATATCCTTAGCACCTAGCATGATAGTCACATAATGGATTGAAAATATATGTTTAATCCCTGAATACAAAAAGGAGTAGAAGTCTCCCATCCTTGAAACTAAATCATGCTTAAAGTCAGTTCCCATTGCTGCATCTCTTCCAATAGCAGTATTGGCAGTACTTCTCTTGAGAGTATGGGAGATGTGGTCTGTATTTCCTATCTTTGAGTACTTGTTCAACTACTTAACTTTGCAAGCACAATATTTTTAAATGACTTCTTTTCATTTTTTTGGAAGTTCTCAGCCTATAAAAATTTTTGTTTTTCATCATTTCTAAGAACAAATTCACATGTCAGCTCACAGGACTTTGTCAGAATTCCCTCAGAAACTCACTTGCTGTTACTGAATTGAAAAAATAAAATAAAAAACTGGGGGGTCGTGGAAAAAGGGGTTGTGCACAGTTGTTAGTCACTAACCTTTTTTCATGGGTTCGGCACCTGTCTTCTCAGCAGATCAATTTCCATTTTATTAACATTTTCTGTGTTTCCTCTCTTCTTTGTTGTGGTCTGATTTCATTCCACCTTGAGGAGTTGGATTTCAAGCAATATACTTGAGACGTGTTTTAAAAGTTCCCTGAATATTTTGAAATGGGGTTTTCCAAATTAATCAGCACAGCAAAAAGTAGACTGGACTTCTTAAGGACTTAATTCTCATCAAGAATATAGTTATCTGTTAACTTTTTTGCTCTTTTTAATCCTTCCTTTTAAAAGAAAATTCTGCTATTGAAAGTGTTTAAGGCTATCATTTGGTTTCTCTGTCCTTTTTTTTTTTTTTTGCATTTTAGTTAGGGTAAGGTATAGATTTAGAAAATATTTCCTTAAACCATTTTCTCCAATTAAAGAATTTAGAATATTGCTATAAATATTCAAGATGGGTTATTTTATTTATGCTTCTCTGGATTCCTTCCTTTCATTTATTTAATTATCATATGTAAGAGATAAAGAGTAAATAACATACTCCTTTTTATTTATTTATTTTTAATTGAAGAATAATTGCTCTACAGAATTTTGTTGTTTTCTCTTAAACCTCAACATGAATCAGCCATATGTACACATATCTCCCCTCCCTTTTGAACCTCCCTCCCATCTCCTTCCCCATCCCACCCTCTAAGTTGATACAGAGCCCCTGTTTGAAATTTCCTGAGACATACAGCAAATTCCCTTTGGCTATCTATTTTACATATGGTACTGAAGAAATTATTTGCAGGACAGCTCTTGCCTGGAGAATCCCAGGGATGGGGAACCTGATGGGCTGCCATCTATGGGGTCGCACAGAGTCGGACACGACTGAAGCGACTTAGCAGCAGCAGCAGAATGGAGAAACAGACATAGAGAATAGACTTATGGACATGGGGAGAGGAGAGTGTGAGATGTATGGAGAGAGTAACATGGAAGCAAAGATATTCCTTTTTATACATGATTCATTTAATGCTTTAAATTTATTATACTTTAAAATATTTAATCTTTTTAGTCATTCAGTGAGATAGGCAGAGAAGATGACGGTATTTTCACTGGAGGATCTGATGCTCACAGAGGTGAATAACATGTCTGTCTTGAGGTCCTAAGGCTTGATTGCATCTTGTCTCAGATTTAATGGCTTTTTCACCTACCTCCTAATCTACCCACCACCAAATATTTTCATTTCTGTCACATATCCAGTGTCATTCCTAAAGAATGCTACTACCAAATGTACATTATGAACCTCACATCAAGAACACTGTGTTGGTTTCTCCTTAAGAAATCTGTGTGTGTGTGTGTGTGTGTGTGTGTGTGTGTGCATATCTGACAATAACATAAACTCTGAACCTTGCAATTACTATATGATAATGAAAGAGGTATCAATGAAAAATAAACTTAAATATCTTATCATTTATACTTTGAGAAAGTTTAGTGGATATTTTACCCGATACTTTAGATCAGTTTCATATGATGGTAAAGATCAAAGCTAGCATCTTTTCATTGTGATGTTAATTAATTTCTGCCTTGATTCTACTGTTCTTATATATTCTCCTAAAGTAATCCATCATCATGCTGAGGCAAGGGTAATTCAATCTATCACTGTTGGATTCTGATAGAGGGCTTAGGGGGAATGCAAGTCATCTCCCCAGCAGTAATCAAACAGCTGTGATACATGCCACTTTACGCTTATATCATCATATAATAGATGGCTTTCCTCTTCATGGAAGCTTGCCTCAAAATTTTCAGACAGATGGACCCTGATGCAAAGGTTTCATTTTGTGGAATTTAAGGCTGTGAACTAGTTATTGACAAATACTACATCATCAGTTCCAGTTGAAGACACAGCCTAATAAGTAGAACATTGGCACTAATCCTTATTTAATCAGCCTTAAAATGGTAATTTCAAATTGATGAGGGCACAGGGAATAGATTTTGTACTCATAAAGTGCTTCTAAAAATACCAGTAATGTGTGTATACAACCCAAGGATGAAATTAAAGAGTCCCCAGCAACTATAATAAGAAGAATAAACTATAAAGAGCATGACAAAAGTATGACTGAAGGACCTTATTAAAACACAGAGAGGAAAATTTCTTTCTGTCTCTCCAGTAACACGTATTCATATTGTAGTCTGAAATTTAATCTAGGGAACAAATATTCATAGGATTAAAAGAGAAGGATTTTTAAAATGTGAGTAAAAGTATCATTAAGAACTTCTTTCACTTCTGGAGAGAGTATAATCATATGAACAAGCTCAAATGTTGAAAGGGATTTTACAGCTCGTATGATCCAAATCAGTTATTTAGATAAACAGGCTAAGTAAGGTTAAATTATACAGATAGCAACTTTCTAAGCAAATACTAGAATCCAGGCCTCCAAATGCTCTGTTTTCTGTTTTTGTCCTGTCTCTGCAAACATATGCTCATGAACAAAGAACCAGCTTGCATCTCTCTTGTGAGCACTCATAGCCCCATCCCCTAATTCTGAGTAAAACTGTAATGCAGAAAATTTGATTATTTATAAAACTTTCAATTTTTTAAAAATCTTCTCCATGACCAGCTCTTCAGGTCATATTGTTGCCACTCCCCTTAATGTTTTGTTACACCTGATTTCAGCAAAGAATATATGCACAATAATACATGATCACCTAACCTGTATTGAAGTTTAAGAGGAGTTCTTTCTAATTTTTTCCTGAGTAACAAACCTTGAAGATAAAGCCTCGCGGCCCCAGGATAAGTCTAATTGTGAAACTTTAATAGTTAAGGAAGAATTGGACAAGAAGGTCAGTGAGAAAGACATACCTTCCTTCCTTTGCTTCCAGAGACTTTTTAGAAGTGGTTTCTTCTTAGGGACAATTGGACATTTTTCTTCAATGATAATAGCAACAGTCACAAATGTAATATAGACTGAACATGGTACTAAGAGCATTGCAGATATCAGCTTTCTCTTCTTTACACAGTCTATATATATATATATATATGAAGAAAGTGTGGAGATGTTAAATAACTCACTGATTATCTTAAAGCTACTGAGTATCAGATTAGGATTTGAACTCTTCATGTATGCTCAGTCCTTCAGTTGTGTCTGACTCTGTGTACTATAGCCTGCCAAGCTCCTCTGTCTATAGGATTGTTGTTGTTCAGTTGCTAAGTTGTGTCCAACTCTGTGACCCCATAAACAGCAGATGCCAGTCTTCCCTGTGCTTTACAATTTCCTGGAGTCTGCTCAAACTCATATCCATTGAGTCAGTGATGTCATCCAACCATCTCATCCTCTGTTACCTACCCTGTCCTCCTACCCTCAGTCTTTCCCAGCATCAGGGCCTTTTCCAATGAGTTGGCTCTTTGTATCAGGTGGCCGAAGTATTGGCACTGCAGCTTTAGCATCAGACCTTTCAATGAATATTCAGGGTTGATTTCCTTTAGGATCAGCTGGTTTGATCAGACTCTCGTCTTCTCCAGCACCACAATTTGAAAGCATCAATTATTTGGTGCTCAGCCTTCTTCATGGTCCAGCTCTCACATCTCTACATGACTACTGGGAAAACCATAGCTTTGACTATATGGAACTTTGTCAGCAAAGTGATGTCTCTGCTTTTTAATACAATGTCTTGGTTTGTCATAGGTTTTCTTCCAAGGAGCAAGTGTCTTTTAACGTCAGAGTTGCAGTCACCATCCACAGTGATTTTTGAGGCCCAAGAAAATAAAATCTTTCACTGTTTCCACTTTTTCCCCATCTATTTGCACGAAGTGATGGGATTGGATACCATGATCTTCATTTTTTAAATGCTGAGTTTTAAGAAAGCTTTTTCACTCTCCTCTTTCATTCTCATCAAGAGCCTCTTTAATTCCTCTTTGTTTTCTGCCATTAGAGTCATATCACTTGCGTATCTGAGATTGTTGATATTTATCCAGACAATTTTGATTCCAGATTGTGAGTCATCCAGCCTGGCATTTTTCATGATGTACTCAACATAGAAGTTAAATATGCAAGAAGATAATTTACAGCCTTGACATACTCCTTTCCGATTGGAACAAGTCCCTTGTTCTATGTCTGGTTCTAACTGCTGCTTCTTGGCCTGAGTACAGTTTTCTCAAGAGGGAAGTAAGATGGTCTGATATTCTCATCAGTTAAAGAATTTTACACAGTTTGTTGTGATCCTCACAGTTGTTAGCTTTAGTGTAGTCATTGAAGGAGAAGTAGATTTTTTTTTTGGTGGACTTCCCTTGATTTTTCTATGATCCAGCAAATGTTGGCCATTTGATTTATGGTTCCTCTGCCTCTTCAAAACCCAGCTTGTACATCTAGAAGTTCTTAGTTCATATACTGTTGTAGCCTAGCTTAAAGGACATTGAATATCACCTTGCTAGAATGTTAAATGAGTGCAGTTGTGTGGTAGTTTGAACATTCTTTGGCCTTGTCTTTCTTTGGGATTGGAATGAAAATTGATATTTCCATTCTTGTAGTCACGGCTCAGTTTTCCAAAGTTGCTGACATATTGAATATAGCACTTTAAGAGCATCATCTTTGAGGATTTGAAATAGCTCAGCTGAAATTGCATCATCTCCAGTAGCTTTGTTCATAGAGACCCACTTGACTTCACATTCCAGAATGTTTGCCTTTAGGTGAATGACCACATCATCTTAGTTATCTGGGTCATTAATATCTTTTTGTATAGTTATTTTGTGTATCCTTGCCACCTCTTCTTAACCTCTTCTGCTTCCGTTAGGTCCTTGCCATTTCTGTCCTTTATTGTGCCCATATTTGAATGAAATGTTCCTTTGGTTTCTTCAACTTTCTTGCATAGATCTCTAGTCTTTCCCATTCTATTGTTTTTTTCTATTTCTTTACATTGTTCACTTAAGAAGGCTTTGCCATCTCTCTTTGCTATTCACTTGAACTCTGCATTTAGTTAGTTAAAGCATTCCCTTTCTCTTTTGCCTTTTTTTTCTCATCTTTTCTATTTGTAAGCCCTTCTCTAGCAACCATTTTGCCTTCCTGTATTTCTTCTCCTTAAGAATGATTTTGGTCACCACTTCCTGATACCTTCAAGAATACTGGAGTGGGTTTCCATTTCCTTCTCCAGGGGATCTTCCCAACCCAAGAATCAAATCCACTCATCCTGCATTGGCAGGTGAATTTTTTACTACTGCCACATGTGAAGAATAATTTTTTCTCATGACTCAGTGGTAAAGAATTTGCCTGCCAATGCAGGAGAGACAGGTTTGATCCATGGGTTAGGAAGACCCCCTGGAGAATGAAATGGGAACCTGCTGTGGTATATTGGACTGGGAAATCCCATGGACAGAGGCAGCTGGTGGGCTACAGTTCATAGAGTCAATGAACAGTCTGACACACTTTGGATACCAAACAACAACAACAACAACCTTAATTTTTTGAACTCTTATTAGTGTAAATGTCTCCTCCCAATAATCCTAATGCAATATTTGCTATCCTAGACTACCCTTGGTATACTAGAATTCTCTCCATCACACTCGCTCTCTGTTTTTACATTACCCATTTGCCAACAACTGAAAACTAATATATACATAACAAAATCCTATAGCACACATCTTAGTATCTATAGAATCATGATTTAGTGTAACTCACTTTTGAAATAATATGAAATAAACACTTATATATGCACACATTGGAATGTTGAAATAGTATTAAAATTTTGTGACCAGGAATCACACTGAAATATGTGAATTAATAGAATCAACCTTTTAGTTTTCCTGGGCTTCCCTGGTGGCTCAGACAGTAAAGAATTCACCTGCAATGTTGGAAACCTGGGTCTGATCCCGGGGTTGGGAAGATCCCCTGGAGAAGGGAAGGGCTACCCACTCCGGTATTCTTGCCTGGAGAATTCCATGGACAGAGGAGCCTGTCAGTCTACAGTTCATGGGTTGCAAAGAGTCAGACATGACTGAGCAACTTTCACTGTCACTTTCGTTTTCCTATTATAATAAAAACATTAATTTAATTATAGAACATACTATTTTAATAACTAATGTACATATATAGTATACATTTGTATATTTTATAATATTTAGAGACACTTGCTTTCTTCTAGTCCTTGTCTTAAATGATAAGAGACAAAAATGAAATCTGAAAGTTTATGGAGCAGAAGAAGGAGATGATATCTACAGTGTGAAGCAGGTTGGGACAAGTGCCTTGAGGGTATTGCAGGGTCCTGTAGGCAATCAGAGAATGAGACTACTCATTTCTTACTGGGGTGATCAACGAAGGTTTCACGAAAGAGCTAGTGAGCCAGAGATTAATGTATGTAGAGATTTTTGAAGAGATGAAGTGAAAGAACTGATTTTAGGCAAACACAGTGTAACAGGTTCAAGTTGAAGTTTATATGAAACATACTGATTTTTCTGAATATCTTTGGGGAATAGAGTGTGATTGAGCTAGAGAGAAAGATTGAATCTGTACAAATGTAAGTAAGGAATATTGAAGAGATTTGATCTTGGATATAGTATTTTCATGTCATTGGAAGAAAGAAAGTATAATGACTGAATATGAGAGAAATTGAAGATGGAGAGACCAATGAGAAGGCAACGATAACAAACAATATAATAAAGAGTGTTATTGAGCTTTTTTGCAGTGGCTACTTTATGCATATGCTTTAAGTTATTCAACACCTCTAAAAATTGGGCATCAACGTATTTTAGCAATTAAAAACTTTGAACTTCAGAGCAGTTAGATAATTTGTCTAAGCTCATACAAACCTTAAAAAGGAGGAATTTTTTTAGAGGTTTAAGAAAAGGAAGAGTAGTTAACATATGATGATTAAATGATCATTGGTAAACAACTTTTTCACTAGGGTGAAAGCTATAAACAGAACAAAGAATGCAAAAATAAAATTATATTTTCATAAACAAATGATAGGATGGCATAGTAAGCTAAGGGATTCTTGTGTGTTCATGGAGACATGGGAATGAATGACTTGATGGTTGGAGGAGCAGGAATGGGAAAATAGGTTAACTAAGCAAGGGTGACAATGAAGTTGAAAGGAAGTGAAGGATTATGAGAGATCCTTAGAGAATTTAGAGTTTTGAAAAATTATTAATACTTCAGCAACTATAAGTTTATTTGAAACAAATGTTCTCTCGATTTATAAATTCATAATAAGATTAATTGCCAACATCCACTGGATCATCAGAAAAGCAAGAGACTTTCAGAAAAACATCTATTTCTGCTTTATTGACTATGCCAAAGCCTTTGACTGTGTGGATCACAACAAACTGTGGAAAATTCTGAAAGAGATGGTAATACCAGACAACCTGACCTGCCTCTTGAGAAACCAATATGCAGGTCAGGAAGCAACAGTTAGAACTGGACATGGAAAAACAGACTGGCTCCAAATAGGAACCAGTATATTGTCACCCTGCTTATTTAACTTATATGCAGAGTACATCATGAGAAATGCTGGGCTGGAAGAAGCCCAAGTTGGAATCAAGATTGCTGGGAGAAATATCAATAACCTCAGATATGCAGATGACACCACCCTTATGGCAGAAAGTGAAGAGGAACTCAAAAGCCTCTTGATGAAAGTGAAAGAGGAGAGTGAAAAAGTTGGCTTAAAGCTCAACATTCAGAAAACTAAGATCATGGCATCCAGTCCCATCAGTTTCATGGGAAATAGCTGGGGAAACAGTGGAAACAGTGGCTGACTTTATTTTTTGGGGCTCCAAAATCCACTGCAGATGTGATTGCAGCCATGAAATTAAAGATGCTTACTCCTTGGAAGGAATGTTATGACCAACCCAGACAGTATATTAAAAAGCAGAGACATTACTTTGTCAACAAAGGTCCATCTAGTCAAGGCTATGGTTTTTCCAGTAGTCATATATGGATGTGAGAGTTGGACTACAAAGAAAGCTGAGCACAGAAGAATTGATGCTTTTGAACTGTGGTGTTGGAGAAGACTCTTGAGAGTCCCTGGATTGCAAGTAGATTCAACCAGTACATTCTAAAGGAGAGCAGTCCTGGGTGTTCACTGGACGGACTGATGTTGAAGCTGAAACTCCAATATTTTGGCCACCTGATGCAAAGAGCTGACTCATTTGGAAAGACCCTGTTGCTGGGAAAGATTGAGGGCAGGAGGAGAAGGGGATGACAGAGGATGAGATAGTTGGATGGTGTCACTGACTCAGTGGACATGAGTTTGGGTAAACTCCAGGACTTGGTGATGGACAGGGAGGCCAGGTGTGCTGTGGTTCATGGGGTCCCAAAGAATCGGACACGACTGAGTGACTGAACTGAACTGAATAATATTAATATTTAAAATGACATACAGTAGTGTTACTGTTTTAGCTATTACACATAAAGCTGCCTACCACTACCTAATATTTCAGTGTTCTATTTTCAAACTGTTGAATGTAATTAATCTATTTTTATGTTAACTGATTAATGTTAATTTGCAGGTTCTCTTTGTTATCAATCATCTGATAAAAACTTCTATTAAAAATAAGATTTATAATTTTAAAGCTGTATATACTCATATGTTACCAAGTAATATATTTTGCAAGGAGATCCAACCAGTCCATTCTGAAGGAGATCAGCCCTGGGATTTCTTTGGAAGGAATGATTCTAAAGCTGAAACTCCAGTACTTTGGCCACCTCATGCTAAGAGTTGACTCATTGGAAAAGACTGATGCTGGGAGGGATTGGGGGCAGGAGGAGAAGGGGACGCCAGAGGATGAGATGACTGGATGGCATCACTGAGTTGATGGACGTGAGTCTGAGTGAACTCCGGGAGTTGGTGATGGACAGGGAGGCCTGGCGTGCTATGATTCATGGGGTTGCAAAGAGTCAGACACAACTGAGCGACTGAACTGAACTGAACTGAATATATTTTGGATAAATATATTAGACTGAAAGGTATAGTCTCTTGAGTAGGACCACCTATTTATTAAGTTCTAGTTAGGTAGTTATTAATAGGCATATCTATTATAAATCACCAGTCTGCTCTAAAAGTCTGAACTTATGTTAAATTGCTTTCTGGTTAAGAATATGGAACATTTGATTTTGTTTGCCTTTTATTTATTTGAACATTGTAGGGCATGTTAAGAAAAATATTGACTGGTATTTAAAACTACAGTGGTCATAAATAAGTCAATTAGATTTGCTGTATTTAGTTAATTCAGAACACACACACACACACACACACATGTCATTGTAAAATACATGGGATAAAGAATCCAAACACAGCAGTCATTTCAGCCTAAAAAGTCAAGGTAATTCAGTTGTAGGTTATTATTTAAGAGACTTCAAGGCTAATCATACTAATTATACACTGTAGAATACTCTCTAGGATAACTGAAGTTCTGTCTTATCACTAAGACTTCTCTTGCCTTGTTGCTTTGTTAGTAGTTAAATTTAATTTGAAGTTACTTTAGGATAAGTGATAATCTAGTCAACAAAAAAGCCCCAAATGAGAGGGGGAAAGATCAAACAAAATGTGTATTCAATTGCTTTGTTAGTGTCAGTTTCTTCAGCTTGCCTGAGTTTGAATAAAAAGTAAAATTCAAATTAAATTAACTTCATATTTTTTAAAAGATTATGTATTTATTTATGTATTATAATTTATTTATTTTAATACTACTTACCTAAATTATAATCTAAATGTTTATTTCCTTATTTTTAATTTCAATTGATTTTTGTTTTGTTTTGTTTTGTTTTGTTTTCATTGACCCTGCTTCCAAATGTCCTTCATGCTTTTATAATAGTTTGGTCTCAGCCTCCACTTTCTATCTCTGCTCTAGCAGAATGCCCAGTTTGTCATAGACTCATGTGAGAAACCCTCTCCGTGGCTTACCAGATAGACTTGCTCTAGATTCTGATAGATGTAATAGATGATTTCCTAACTTGTGTTTCATAAATACTAACTTACTGAATTTCTGTAGTCTGAGAGGCAGTAGAGAATTGACAGGCACCTACCGTGGTAGTTCTCAATAAACATTGTTGAATGTATGTTGAATAGAAAGAAGTATTATAATATATTTAAGTTTACTTCTTCAGTTAAAAGGTCATACTTTGTTCTGATCCTTAAATGGGAAGAATAGCTCAGTATAGATTGAGGCAACAACTTTTGGTATTTTGGTTTAAATTTTTGTGCCTAATGCATGTGTGTTTCCTCGGTCACTCAGTCGTGTCTGATTCTTTGCAACCCTGTGTACTGTAGCCCACCAGCATCCTCTGTCCATGGAATTCTCCAGGCAGGAATACTGGAATGGATTGCTAGTTCCTCTTCCAGAGTATCTTCCCTACCCAGGGATTGAATCCATGTCTCCTGTGTCTCCTGTATTGCAGATTAATTCTTACTGCTCAGCCACAGGGGAAGCCCTTTGCTCCTAATACATCTCTGCAAAATGGGAAAGACTGCTTCTTTAAAATTATGACCAAAATATACTTGACCTATTAATAACTAAACAATATCTTATATAATTTGAAAATGAATAGTAGGCTATATAATGGGAAAAAAAGCATAATTTTGGAGAAATGTGGTGCTGTTATGGCTACAGTTATAAAGAGCGTCCCAATAAGACTTTCTCATTTGAAGTATTAAATAACTGGTTTTGAGAAATATGACATAGAATCAAATAGGAGATAAAGATACTCCAACAAGTAGGGTCAACAATAGATAATCACTTCCAAAGATTTAGGAGTATTACCAAAATGTTCATTCATTCAGAAAAAGAAAAAAAAAAAAAGGAAATGTGCCTACTGTATTCTCAGGGTTTTTATTGCTTAGGATACAGCTACTCAGCACAAAATAAACTCCCTGTTCTCAATCCCTATGTTCTTGTGCTAAAAACACATCCAAAGTAAAAATTATGTTCATCTCTAAACAAACCGGCTCATTTTATAGCTTTATTTTACCTGCAGTTTTACTGGTGAAGTGAAAAAAGTGAAAGTCGCTCAGTTGTGTCTGACTCTTTGCGACCCCGTGGACTATACAGTCCATGGAATTCTCCAGGCCAGAATACTGGAGTGGGTAGCCTTTCCCTTCTCCAGGAGATCTTCCCAACCCAGGGATTGAACCCACATCTTTCACATTGCAGGCAGATTCTTTACCAGCTGAGTCACAAGGGAAGTCCAAAAATACTGGAGTGGGTAGCTTATCCTTTCTTCAGCAGATCTTCCCCACCCAGGAATCAAACCAGGGTCTCCTGCATTGCAGGTGGATTCTTTACCAACTGAGCTATCAGAGAAGCCCATTACTGGTGATTTTTTTTTTTTTTTAATTTTTATAGAACTTGGCACAGCAATAGGCACAAGATACATTGTTAAAAATAAATGTCAGCTGAATCTGAAGCCTTGGGTATTTAGAGCTTGAAATTTGAGTATTAACACTGTTTAATTGCTTTTAAGCTAAAATAACTTGTTTCAAAAAAAAGAAGAGTGAGTAAATATATAACCCTGTTTTATAATCAAACCTATTTGGAGATCATGTCTGCACCTGTTAAGAGTGGTCCTGTTTGTTTTTAATGTTTGGTCAGCAGTCCTGGTACAAACTGAGGCTCTAAGCTGACAATTATAAGAATGTGTTTTGATTTTTTAAAAAATAGTCATTGTAATTGAGTTTTATTTTCCAGAAGAAGAATTAAAGTAATAGAAGCAGCAATCATAGAGAGAAAAAGAATGTTTTTAAAAAGGTCACTATATGTAAGAAGAAGCTCCAGAAGGGAATCACATACATTATCTGAATAATTTTTGCCACTTATTTATGACATGCTTGATGACAAACATTTGATTTAATTATACTTATTCTGCTATGATAGACATGATATATGTGTGTGTGTTATACACACACATATACTTATTGTTTTGGGCAGAACTCTAAAGAACTAAAGAGACTCATCTACTTTGTAGATATTTATTTATTTCTACCATAATGTCTAAATCTTAAAATACTAAATAAAAGTTATCAGAAACATCTTACTGTAAAAGGTATTTGAATACAAAGTGCTAGTGGTCTTTATTAAGATGTTATTTGAATTCAAAGTATTTAAACATATTTCACTACTTATGCTTATGTATAATTATAAAATGTTTGTTTTGGCAACTTAATTTTTAATTAATCTTTAGAACAGGTAATGATGTCAGAGAAAAGATTATATTAAAGAGTTGATATTAACATAGGTAATAGTCAAATGATTAAAATAAAAGCAAAGCAGGATAATGAGTCAACTCTTTTTAGTGCCTGTAAAGTATCAAGCATCCTTACAATTGCTTTATATGTTTTAATTCATTTGATTCATGTGAAATCTGATGGAAGTTAAGGCACAAGAATACTGAAGAATCATCATCAAGCTCCAACAGCTAGGAAGAAATATTTAGATCAAAAACATTGCCCCTTTGACTGCTGTTAACAACTTCATTATGGCAACTAGGAATAAATGTGTTAATTATACCCTTAAATTGTTTTAAGAATTTTTAATTTTTTACAATTATTAAGGTGACATATTAAAATATCAATGTAGCAAAGATTTTTAAATATTTTGAAGTGATTATGACAAATTTTATGTTTGATTTTCAGTACCATAATTAAATACAAATGATCCCTGATTTATAATGATTTAGCTTGAAATTTTTGACTTTATGATGGGTATGACTCACATCCAGTAGAAACTGTACTATGAATTCTGAATGATCTTTACCCAGGCTAGCAATATGTGGTACAATACTGTCTCATGATGCTGGGCATTGGCAAAGAGCCACAACTTCCAGTCAGCCACACAATCATAAGTGTAAACAACGTATACACTTACAACTCATTCTGTACCCAAATATTGTTTTTCACTTTTAGTATAGTATCAATAAATTACAAAAGACATCAATACTCTATTATAAAACAAGATTTGTATTAGGCAATTTTGTCCAGCCGTAGACTAGTGTTTAAGTGTTGGAGCACATTTAAGGTAGGCTCAACTAAGCTCCGCTTATATTAACATCTAAGTAGACTGCTGCTGCTGCTGCTAAGTCGCATCAGTCGTGTCCGACTCTGTGCGACCCCAGAGACGGCAGCCCACCAGGCTCCCCTGTCCCTGGGATTCTCCAGGCAAGAACACTGGAGTGGGTTGCCATTTCCTTCTCCAATGCATGAAAGTGAAAAGTGAGAGAGAAGTCGCTCAGTGGTGCCTGACTCTTAGCGACCCCATGGACTACAGCCTACCAGGCTCCTCCGTCCGTGGGATATTCCAGGCAAGAGTACTGGAGTGGTTTGCCATTTCCTTCTCCACTAAGTAGACTAGATGTTTTAAATACATTTTCTACTTAAAATATTTTCTAATATTGATGAGTTTTTCATGATAACCCCATCATAAGTCAAGGAAGATCTGTATAGTTTTTTCATTTGTATCACCCATCCTCAAGAGTGTTGAACATGAGAAAATATCCTATACTCCTTTCTCTGGTATCACAGTGAAACATGAAACAATTGTAGATCTCTGGGTTCCATCCATTACTCACTTTAGGATTAACAAATATAACTGACCATGTAGATGCAAACTTTATTTGCTGGCATATGAATAATAACAGAATAAAATTAAAAGAGATGAGAATGTCTATAAGTAATTAAAAGAGAGAATATCCAGGGCATTAAGGAAATTCATAAATAATACTTTTCAACATTCACTTCATGATTGGAATATAGAAAAAACGGTTTACTTCAGTAAAATGTTAGAATGTTGATCACTGCTTTGTCGTACATAATACAAAATATTTTTTCAATGAAAACATACATTTGCCTCATTCATGATGATATGATGATGGTGATGCTACCAAAATGTCCTCATTACCTATAAAATAATTCTTTTGGTAACTTTCCCAATACTGCCAATTATTTATTAATAACAAACCTTAGCAAATCACACACACACACACACACACTCACTCACACACACACACACACACACACACAAGATTTCAATTTGCAAAGAATTAATTGAGTGCCTGATCTATAATAGAATGTGAAAAGGAATACATAAATGAATAAGGCCATCCTTGGCTCAAGATGCACTCAAAAAAATGTGTTAAGTAGTTAGGTTTATAACACAAGTTAGCGAATTTAGTATTTAAAAACTATAATGCCAAATTTTATACACTGTGAAGAAAATAAGATATTACACATGAAGATCTGAAAGTCATGTTCTAATCCAATTTACCTTTGAACTTAACAGGTTTAATATGAGGTATATTTATTGAAGAATAGTAACTATAATATAGGAAAAAGTGGAAAAACTAGCTGTGTTGGCAACATATTTTTATTATTATCTAGTTAGTTAAATCTCAGCAAGTGTATTAATCACACATTGATGTGTATTTACAATAAAGCAACCAACTTATTAAATTGACATCAAGTTTTTGAAAAGATTCTTAATTTGCAGTATGACCAGTCATCCTGATGATTACATGTTTAAGTATAGTCCTAATTGATCATGGAGCCTTTTGCTATAAATTACAGAGAGGAAGTACAGATTTCACAGGTTGATTGTGGCTTAATGGCAAATTTCACAGTCTGAATAGAAAAAGGATATAAACACACAGGAATAAGGTATTTACACGGATTCAGGATGTGAAAAGTTCCTCTCCAATTTCCAATGCATACGGATATACTGATAAACAAATATGAGAATACAAAGGAAATACTAAGGGATGAGGAAATTAAAAAAATGCTATCAGTTGTATCTATCCAGAATTTTTATTTTAAAATAGACAGATATATATAGAATTTAATGTTGAAAATTTTGTAACATATTAACCCATAAATAAAAATATACTGTACAGTTTAATTAAATAAAATGCTAAGTAAATATAAGTGATTTAGAACTAGTTATTAACTTTTAGTTAATATTTCATATGTCAATGTAATATTTCCCACCCAATAAGCCTTTGATTTTTAAAGGAATCAGTTCATTGCAAGGATGAAACACTTCATAAAAGTTCATTGTCCTTCCTTTTCATACAACACTGAAGTTCTTGTATAAGATTCATAAATACCTGAACATTAACAGATTTATATTAACAGTTATATATTATTATATATATAAACAGTTATAACAGACATATGTTAACAGTTATAATCCATAACTTTGGATTTTGGTCAAGTTCATAAATTTTAATGATTAAAATCCCAGTGTTCAAGACAGAAAATTTTTATTCTTTTTGAGTTTTAGTGTGAAATAATGTTTAGAGTAATTTAAAATTTCTTTATAACTAGTTTTGTGTATCTTTAAAATTACTTAAAAAAAGCTAAATGATTGCTAATTCAGAACTAGATTATATAAAAAGGAAAGTTGGATTGTCTTACTACATTATTTAGTAAGATAAAATAATTAACATAGAATTGTGTTAATAAAGTTTATTAACACTAGAGTATTAGTAACATAGTAGTGTTTAGTCTTTTCTTTTCCATGCATTTCTTTTCCATGGGGATGGTCTTGATCCCTGTCTCCTGTACAATGTCACGAACCTCAGTCCATAGTTCATCAGGCACTCTATCTATCAGATCTAGGCCCTTAAATCTATTTCTCACTTCCACTGTATAATCATAAGGGATTTGATTTAGGTCATACCTGAATGGTCTAGTGGTTTTCCCTACTTTCTTTAAGTCTGAATTTGGCAATAAGGAGTTCATGATTTGAGCCACAGTCAGCTCCTGGTCTTGTTTTTGTTGACTGTATAGAGATCCTCCATCTTTGGCTGCAAAGAATATAATCAATCTGATTTCGGTGTTGACCATCTGATGATGTCCATGTGTAGAGTCTTCTCCTGTGTTGTTGGAAGAGGGTGTTTGCTATGACCAGTGCATTTTCTTGGCAAAACTCTATTAGTCTTTGCCCTGCTTCATTCCATATTCCAAGGCCAAATTTGCCTGTTACTCCAGGTGTTTCTTGACTTCCTACTTTTGCACTCCAGTTCCCTATAATGAAAAGGACATCTTTTTTGGGTGTTAGTTCTAAAAGGTCTTGTAGGTCTTCATAGAACCGTTCAACTTCAGCTTCTTCAGCTTTACTGGTTGGGGCATAGACTTGGATTACTGTGATATTAAATGGTTTGCCTTGGAAACGAACAGAGATCATTCTGTCATTTTTGAGATTGCATCTAAGTAATGCATTTCGGACTCTTTTGTTTACCATGAGATGACTACTCCATTTCTTCTGAGGGATTCCTGCCCACAGTAGTAGATATAATGGTCATCTGAGTTAAATTCACCCATTCCAGTCCATTTTAGTTCACTGATTCCTAGAATGTCGATGTTCACTCTTGCCATCTCTTGTTTGACCACTTCCAATTTGCCTTCATTCATGTACCTGACATTCCAGGTTCCTATGCAATATATCTCTTTATAGCATCAGACCTTGCTTCTATTACCAGTCGCATCCACAGCTGGGTATTGTTTTTGCTTTGGCTCCATCCCTTCATTCTTTATGGAGTTATTTCTCCACTGATCTCCAGCAGCATATTGGGTACCTACTGACCTGGGGAGTTCCTCTTTCAGCATCTTATCATTTTGCCTTTTCATACTGTTCATGGGGTTTTCAAGGCAAGAATACTGAAGTGGTATGCCATTCCCTTCTCCAGTGGACCACATTCTGTCAGACCTCTCCACCATGACCTGCCCGTCTTGGGTTGCCCCACGGGCATGGCTTAGTTTCATTGAGTTAGACAAGGCTGTGGTCCTAGTGTGATTAGATTGACTAGTTTTCTGTGAGTATGGTTTCAGTGTGTCTGCCCTCTGATGCCCACTTGCAACACCTACCATCTTACTTGGGTTTTTCTTACCTTGGACGTGGGGTATCTCTTCACGGCTACTCCAGCAAAGTGAAGCCGCTGCTCCTCACTTGGACGAGGGGTATCTTCTCACTGCCGCCCTTTCTGACCTTGAACGTGGAATAGCTCCTCTAGGCAAAAAAGCAATATGGCTGTCTGGGGAGGCCTTACAAATAGCTGTGAAGAGAAGAGAAGCGAAAAGCAAAGGAGAAAAGGAAAGATATAAGCATCTGAATGCAGAGATCCAAAGAATAGCAAGAAGAGATAAGAAAGCCTTCTTCAGAGATCAATGCAAAGAAATAGAGGAAAACAACAGAATTGTAAGGATTAGAGATCTCTTCAAGAAAATTAGAGATACCAAGGGAATATTTCATGCAAAGATGGGCTCGATAAAGGACAGAAATGGTATGGACCTAACAGAAGCAGAAGATATTAAGAAGAGTGGCAAGAATACACAGAAGAACTGTACAAAAAAATCTTCATGACCCAGATAATCACGATGGTGTGATCACTCACCTAGAGCCAGACATCCTTGAATGTGAAGTCAAGTTGGCCTTAGAAAGCATCACTATGAACAAAGCTAGTGGAGGTGATGGAATTCCAGTTGAGCCCTTTCAAATCCTGAAAGATGATGCTGTGAAAGTGCTACATTCAATATGCCAGCAAATTTGGAAAACTCGGCAGTGGCCACAGGACTGAAAAGGTCAGTTTTTATTCCAATCCCAAAGAAAGGATAAGCCAAAGAATGCTCAAAGTACCGCACAACTGCACTCATCTCCCACGCTAGTAAAGTAATGCTCAAAATTTTCCAAGCCAGGCTTCAGCAATATGTGAACCGTGAACTTCCAGTTGTTCAAGCTGGTTTTAGAAAAGGCAGAGGAACCAGGGGCCAAATTGCCAACATCCGCTGGATCATTGAAAAAGCAAGAGAATTCCAGAAAAACATCTATTTCTGCTTTATTGACTATGCCAAAGCCTTTGACTGTGTGGATCACAATAAACTGTGGAAAATTCTGAAAGAGATGGGAACACCAGACCACCTGACCTGCCTCTTGAGAAACCTATATGCAGGTCCGGAAGCAATAGTTAGAACTGGACATGGAACAACAGACTGGTTCCAAATAGGAAAAGGAGGACATCAAGGCTGTATATTGTCACCCTGCTTATTTAACTTATATGAAGGGTATATCATGAGAAATGCTGGGCTGGAGGAAGCCCAAGCTGGAATCAAGATTGCCAGGAGAAATATCAATAACCTCAGATATGCAGATGATCACCCTTATGGCAGAAAGTAAAGAAGAACTAAAGAGCCTCTTGATGAAAGTGAAAGAGGAGAGTGAAAAAGTTGGCTTAAAGCTGAACATTCGAAAACTAAGATCATGGCATTCGGTCCCATCACTTCATGGCAAATATTTGGGGAAACAGTGAAAACAGTGGCTGACTTTATTTTTCTGGGCTCCAAAATCACTGCAGATGGTGATTGCAGCCATGAAATTAAAAGACACTTGCTCCTTGGAAGGAATGTTATGACCAATCTAGACAGCATATTCAAAAACAGAGACATTACTTCTTCAACCAAGGTCTGTCTAGTCAAGGCTATGGTTTTTCCTGTGGTCATGTATAGATGTGAGAGTTGGACTATAAAGAAAGATGAGCAATGAAGAATTGACGCTTTTTAACTGTAATGTTGGAGAGAACTCTTGAGAGTCCCTTGGACTGCAAGGAGATCCAACCAGTCCATCCTAAAGGAGATCAGTCCTGGGTGTTCATTGGAAGGACTGATGTTGAAGCTGAAGCTCCAGTATTTTGGCCACCTGATGTGAAGAGCTGACTCATGAAAATACCCTGATGCTGGGAAAGATTGAGGGCAGGAGGAGAAGGGGACAACAGAGGATGAGATAGTTGGATGGCATCACCAACTCCATGGACATGGGTTTGGGTGGACCCTAGGAGTTGCTGATGGACAGGGAAGCCTGGTATGCTGTGGTTCATGGGGTAACAAAGAGTCTGACATGACTAGTGACTGAAATGAACTGAACTGATGCTGAATAAGAGTGTGCTCAGTTAAGCTGTGGTATGTCAGGCACTTATTACTGAACTGATTTAAATTTAAGAAAATATTTGGTTATCTTTATTAATGATACCCACTACAATCTGAAATACTGTATCTATATTGGAATAAAAGCAGTTCACAAGAACAGAGGACTACTTTTTAAGTTAAATTTATTAAAGCAGTCATAATATTAATATCCAAATTACCCAATTTAATTGTCTTTTCAAAGCAAAATGTTAATCATGATATAAAATCAGTTTACATAAATACAGATAATACATACACACAAAAACATAAATATTGTTTCCATCAGATCAGATCAGTCGCTCAGTCATGTCTGACTCTTTGCGACCCCATGAATCGCAGCAAACCAGGCCTCCCTGTCCATCACCAACTCCCGGAGTTCACTCAGACTCACGTCCATCAAGTCAGTGATGCCATCCATCCAGTTTCCATTGTTTCTGTTAAATAAAGATATCAGAAAGCTAGTAACTTCTACAAAGACATTTCTTTCTGCTTACATATAGTGGTTATAATATTGCATGTTTTGTTTTTAAATTTGATGTTTCTGAATATCTTATCATTGTGTCATGTGATTTATGTATTAAATCCTTAAGTAATTGATATTGTTCTCACTCTTCTGTAGAGGTGGACACAAAATCTAGCAAATATGAATGAGGTAGTACATGTCTGTGTGATCTAGATCTCAGTGGGTTTTTCTAACATACGCACTGTCTCAAAATTACATAATTTAATCATTTAAACTCTCTAAAAATTATGTCTGCCATTTTATCAGGGCCTTAATAAATAATGCCATTCAAATAGAATTTATTAACAGTTGTTAATATTTATGTTATCTACGTGATTTCAGTGAAAAATAGTAAGATCTTTTTAAAAATATGAATGTTTAAATACATGAAAAATAGAAATATAAATAAAATTATTTCCATAAATAAAAATTCAAAAATTGTCTAATGTTTATGTATGTTTGTTGAAAATGGAGTATATGTAGGATAGAAAACAAGGAAAATATATATTTGGGGAAACAAATATTCATTATTATAAGTAAATAAAGTGTTACAGAAAAATAAATCAAAATATCTAAAATCTTTGGCATTAGAGGTTTAAAGTTTCTGAAGCAACTAATTCCAGAATCAGAACTCATACATCCATATTCCTAGCTATTATTAATAATAAGAATCCACCTCAAAAAATAGAGAGAGAGAGAGGCACTTTGAGAAACCCAAAAAACAAGGCAGCAAATGTTGCCTATTTTGTCATGTCTCTCATTGCCTTCAGGTTGTCTTGTCAAGAGAATGTTATTTGAGTTAATTTCTTTCTTTAATTTTTTTAACATAAGATTTTATTGTTATAAAAATGATTGCAAAATTCAAAACTCTATTAGTGTCCACATTTCTCATTTTATTCCCAAAATAAAGACCCAGATTCGATTATACACTTCTATGTAATCATGTGCATTGGTGTCCTCTGACAGAACCAGTTCACTCATCTATTCAGATTAGCCCTTTTATTATGCATTGAAACTATCTGTTGCCTTTTACTAATGTGTAGTATGAATCCTAGCCACACATTAAATTGCACCTGTTACTGCTTAACACAGTGGGTAAGAGTTTGGAATCCAGTAATTATGGCTGAGTTTTAATCCACTTATTGGTTGTTAATTATAGGTAATTTACTTAACCTCTCTCTGCCTTAACTTCCTGTTTGGTAGAATGATGATAGTAATAGTATCATACAAGTACTTGGCACATTTCAAGTGCTCAGTAAAGATACCTAGCAATGATTATTTTCTCATACATATATCTTCATCTCATTCTAAAAATATTAACTGAACAAAAATTAACTCAACGCCAGAGGGCCAGACACCATGTTAAATTATAAATGGTAAGAAAAACAAAACTTATGCTAGAGCTTTAAAATCCTTAATAAATAACAGGAAAACAAAAATGCCCCTGAAAAAGAAAAATACAATTTGATAAATCCTATTCCAGAATACATGCATAGCATAGGGTGTATAAACAAGACTGTTAAAATTGCAGGCACTATCACTGCACCTGTTACTTCAGCACTGAAGGTACCATGAGGATCAATCATCAGTGGGTATAAATATAGGGCCCCCCAGGTGGCATAGCAGTAAATAATACACCTGCTTATTCAGGAGACACAGGGTCAGGAGACCTTGGTTGTATCCTTGGGTTGGGAAGATTTCCTGAATAATCTCTTGAACAGTGGAGCCTGGCAGGGTGCAGTTCACGGGGTCACAAAGAGTCAGACAGGACTGAGCGACAACTTGCACACATGGATGTAAATATAAGTAGCATTTCAGACAGTGTATCTCTTCAAATTAAAGAAACAAACATGTCACCAGCACCAAGATTTATAGATATTTAATTGTTGGATTCTTTAGGGGAAAAATGTTATGAGAACTTAAACTGTCAACAAAGAAAGCAAGGGGAGGGAGAGAGGAGTGGAAAGAGGAAAGAAAAAAAGAAATTATCCTTTTAACTCAGGTACACTGTCATCCTCATTTTACCAGTATTCTTACCATGTCACTCAAGAGATCCTCTGGTCAGTACAGATCACTGTCTATCAGTTAGATAAAGCGCCTTATATTTGTTACCATAGGTTGCATTCAGTTTGGGTCTTTTGAGTATAAGCTCTCTGAGGGAAGAAACTGGTTTATCTGAATCTGACCCTTCAGTGTTATTTCAAGAGTTGGTGTGAAAGGACTTCTGAGAATTAGGATGCCCTGAAGATTACTTATTCCTTGCCTTTGCCTTTTTAGAAATGTGTTTCTTTTACATTCAAGAATTGAAACTTAAAATTATTTTGATCCTTTAGAAGAAAGATTCAAATAATGTGATCATGCATCTTATCTTTAAGGAAGAATTGCACTATCATCCCCTGCCGCTGTCCTCAATGATTCACTTAAAATCAACATCTGATATAATCAACATCGCTTACATAAGAGCAAAGAGAATTTATAACTAAAACTTCTAAATCCCAGATTGTCAGAAATACTAAAAAGACAAACATAAACCAAACCATCTACTGATAAAAATCATTTTACAATTATACAAAACCAGAATACAAAGTATGATTAAATGTCTTCATGAAACTGATAGTTATGCTCAAATGTGTGAACAGATACTATGTATATGATGCCAAGGCTTTAAGCTGTTGGCAAGCAGAGTTGATTCTTATCCACTAGCCTAGTATCCTCTCTCTTGTCAAGCCCATGGGTACCAGAGTGATGAATTCACATGGAAAGAAATTAAAGTTAAAGAGATAATATCTGGATGAAAAAACTAGAAATATTTATGTACTGTTTTAAAACAAAGAACATAAAAGAGTCAATGTAATCAAATAAATAAGACAGCTTTGTTATTTGACTTCTATTTTACTATAAATTATGATTTTATAATTATATATTTATAAAATTATATATTTTTCATATTAAATTCTTAGAGCAAGCAAATACACACACAAACATGTATCTATGTATAAGGATGATAGAAAGGCATACATTGAAAAAAAATAAAAAAATAAAATAAAAAAAACAAAAAAAGAAAGGCATACATTGGGACTATTAGAAAAACTTAATGAGATTCTTTTAACAAATATCCATAATTTCAAATACAAAATGATTAATAATGATTCTTCATATTGCTACTGTCAATTCTCTCAGTGCTAGCTATAAATTTTCAAAAGCATTAAACTTAACAGGATAATATTTTTTAAACAAAGAAAAATTCAATTTTAAATATTTGCACAGTCCTTAAAACATAATCTTGTTAATAATGGACATGAGTTTGAGTAAACTCCAGGAGTTGGTGATGGACAGGGAAGCTTGGAGTGCTGCTAGGGTCGCAAAGAGTCGGACATGACGGAGTGACTGAACTGAACTGAACTGAACAATGAGTTTGATATAATCTGGATTATGACACAAACTATCAGTTCTGGGGGTATAACTATGATTAAAAATTTAAAAGATCATAAAATGTATTTAGCCCCACCTCTTCTCATAGCTGGCATATTTTTGTAGCTGTGCTGATAAACAGTGTGTAACTTTGACAGTCAAATACCTCTACAGTTTGAAAGAATGCCATTTCATATGGGAATCCTTTTGTTTGTTTTTTTGAGTTCTAATTGCTATTTTCAGGTGACATGCACTTTGACTTCCATTTTGAAATAAGATAATGTTTGTTACTTTCTAAAAAATAAAATAAAGTCCAAAGAATGTTCTTTCAAGCTAATGTTCTTCAACACTGAGAGGCATCTTCTAATAATGGTGCTGTGGTCAAGCACCAGTACATAAATTGTCTTCTGTTGTGACAGCAATATGCACTGGTTTTCTAGTAACACTGTAACGAAATAAGTATTTCTCAGATTATCAAAACTATGTTTTATAATTATATATTTTAAAAAATGATTATGCTTTATAATAATATAGAATACATAATAATATAAAAATGATTATTCATAATTTATGAATTATGCTTCATAAATATATAAACCAGTATATGAAGCTATTTCCAAGTTCTGAGTTTTTTTATGTAAAATAAAATAATGTCTGCTTATGAATGAAACATTTTAAAAGAAATGGGGAGCAAATAATTTTAAAGGCACATCATATTCCTGTGTTAATAATCTAAAAACAGGCTACCTGTCAAAATTGATAACTGACTTTGAAAATCTGAATTAAATTTTTGTTAAACTTATTTTGTCTAGTATCTATAATACAAAGTAATTTATACTTGAAATGTATTATGTCTTTATACATGCTCTCTTGGTTCTTTACTCTGCAGTTACTTTACTCTGTTGTAACAGTGAAAGCCTGCAATAAAATAGACTCAAGTTTGCTTTGAGAAGATATTCAATTTCCACTAAATTCTGTTGCTTCAAGTCTTTTTTATTTTCTTTCCCATGGAAATCTGAGAAAATCCTATGATTTGGATAATGAACACAGACTTTCCAGATTTTAAAAAATCCATCAAATGTTTTTGACACATCAAGCAATCACAAAACCAGCACTGGCCTGAGTATTATGACAACTTGTCAGACTGAAGTATTGTGCCTACCGAGGCGTTTTCATGTTTTGTAGATAACAAGGTGAAAAGTGAGTAAATACTGCACAACAAAAGCACAAAAGAATTCCCCATTTGCATTCCATTGCTTACATCTTCTCTAAGGGTTACTTTGGTTTTTAAAAATAGAAGTATGTTAAGTTAAAATTGTCAAATGAAAAATATGAATACATATAAAACTATGAACTTAGAAATTCAAACAATTGCTTACCTTAATGAAAGATAGCCTATTTTCATATGGTCACATATGGCTAGAAACCCAAGTTTCGATTCTCACAAATAGATTTTATCAATAGATATCCCTCCACCACTGAAAACAATGATTTGTGAGTTTTCTTTTGGAAGGAGGAATAGCATAACAATAGTTTACCATATAACCAAGACTATATATTCTGTCCTTAAATATGAAGCTGCTATCTAGTATTTCTTTTTGATATACAAAATGCAAATTCTGCATATAATTTTAATCTTATTTTCTGTACGAAGCTAATTTATTATCTCCAAATTAAAGGTATGTTATAAATCTAGTGTACATTTTAAGAATTGGATTTTTTTTTTTTTTTGTACTTTGTGGTATTTTAGTTCATTTAGACTTGCTGGTATCAAGTATGTGTGTTCTTATATTTTTCTATGTAAAGTTATTATTTGCAATCTTCTACTCATTTTTTAGCTGGTTGTTGCAGTTCATTCTCCCTCTGAAGATGTACTATTCTTTAACTATCTTTCCCCTTCAACAAATGTTAGCCTAAACCTACTGATTTTGTTTTCTTCGACTATTTAAGCTTACATACTTAGGCTGATGACTCTAATTGTTCCTACTCTCCACTTCTTTCCCTACTAGAGAATCATCCATACTTCCCACTTCTTTCTGCAATCAATTTATTTGTTTGTAACCACCACTGGTCAGTTATTGCAATATTAGTGCATTGTAAACCACTCCAAGACTCAGGTACCTGTGTATTTATTTCATGAGTGTAGGATTTCTATGGTTCTTATGCACTCATTTGGAATGGACTTCTGAGTTTGAGTTGTGGTTAGGTCTGACTCTCATTTTGGGTCCAGACTGAAGAGTCAATGGGTTACTAGAACAAGTGCTTTTTATGGTGACCGGCAGGAGTAGAAGAAGGCAAGACAATATAAAACACATTTAAAGTTTCTGGTGTGACAACATGGCTTATGTCTGCCTGTATTTCAGTGGTCAAAGCAAATCATATGGCTACACCCAAAATCAATGGGGCAGTGAAACATATTCTACAACAATGAAGTTATAGCATGGGCTGGTAATGAAGGCAGAATTGAGAACAAAATGTCATCAACTACAACTAGTAAAAAGGCTTTTTTTTTTTTTTTTTTTTTTTTTGATATTTTTAAAAAATTTTTTTAAATTAATTTTATTTTATTTTTAAACTTTACATAATTGTATTAGTTTTGCCAAATATCAAAATGAATCCACCACAGGTATACATGTGTCTTCTCAATGCATACATTAACTACACACTACTCAACACTTAGCACCTGAGTTGGCTTAATCTTTTGGTATTGGAGGGCTTCCCTTGTGTCTCAGTTGGTAAAGAATCTGCCTGCAATGCAGGAGACCTGAGTTCAATCTCTGGGTTGGGAAGATCCCCTGGAGAAGGGAAAGGCTACCCACTCCAGTGTTCTGGCCTAGAGAATCACAAAGAGTTGGACACGACTGAGCGACTTACACTTCACTTCACTATGGTATTGGGCATTAACTTTGTTGATGTGGGAGGACTTTTTAGGTTTACAAAGTTAATTCAAAAACTTTTTTGAAAATTTTCTGTCTTTAATTATGTTTGCTAAAGACCCTTGACTCATTTTATTTAAATAAAAAGATGTTATTTTAACCACATAAAAACAATATCAGTACTAAGTAGTCTTCTTTTCCCAGATGTAAAAGAAATAGACTATAGGCATAGAAACTGAAAGATTCAGCACACAATAAAAGTGTGAAGTCCCTGGGCTAAGAATGGACAAGGGTACTTAGCTGTGTGAAGACAGGGTGAGATTAGAGGGCAGATGAAATGTTAGGGAAACACCACATATACGATCTTATGTTGAGTTCTTGTTTTCTTTTTGTAGGGACTTATTTTATATGCCCCTAAACAGGAAAATTTTGAAAATACAACACCAAATGTCAATTTAAGTAATATAATTACCTAGTAACTTTAATTTAAAAGACAACATTTCCATTCACAGTTCTCTTTTAAGCTTTAAAGTGTTATTTCAAGAGTGTTTTATTTTATGAATAGTCTAAAGATATAATATTTGAAAGTTTCTTAATAGTCTCATTTTTGTTTTAAGATAACTAATTATGGAATCATTGTGGATTATTTGGAGGTACACTCTCTACTAGGAAAAGAGTTCTATGTATTGTCTTATTTTGAGACTGCTTTTTCTTGTTATTTATAAGAGTGTTTGAATAGCTGATGTATTTAGTGGTTGTAGTAGCCAACTGTCAGCAATGTTGGCTTAAGCTCAGCTACTTTAAAACCCAAAATTCTTATTTTGCATAATTCTTCAATATGTAATAGGCATATTTGAAAACAGGGCAATTCATGTAGCTATGTAGAGGTTTACTTTGTAACAGATGTTCATGGTAGTTTAAGAAGCTGCTATGCTTGATTACATATCCACAATATGTATGTGGATATACTACCTACACTTAGGTTATTTGGCAACAATTTTGAACTTGAACAATTTCTATTGAAAATTCAGTTAATTTTAAAAAATCCACTCATGTAATTATATCGTTAAATCAAGCCAGATGTTTGTAGACCTAGTACTTAATGGGTTGGCTTCCATAATATCGAATGCATTTATAGACACTCACCTTTGTATTATATTCCTGCCTTGTATGCAGGGACACATTAAGAATAAATCTAACAAACTGGTCTGTAAATTTACTTTCAGGAGTTATAGAGATTTTAATCTACTATTTCATTTGCATCATTCTCCACCTTTAAAGATTAATTATAAAAATATTTCTGTCTCATGAACATCATTTATTGTGAGCCTATGTAATAGACTGAGGAAGTAGATGAGTGTCACAATTAGAGAGACGTGGTTTTAAATATCTGCTTAATATTTAATAACTTTCTAGCTTATCTAAGCTTCACTTTCCTTATCTGTGAAATTATACAATAATATTCCAAAATGATAGAACCAAATTTAAATGTATACTGCTCATTGGATTGGATATAAACATGAATAGTATAGTAGTATTTTACACTGTGTATGCATTGGAAATTTGCAATTCCAGTATGCTTTTTAGTTGAACTGAAAGGTCATAAGAAAGGAAGAGGATTAAATGATATCAGAGTGACAGCCCACCTTGTGACAATACTTACAGACATCCTAGTTAATATGAATATAGTTGATCTATCAACTCACTGTTAGTCATCACTAATGCCCTTTAGTAGCAGGTAGTATTGAAAACGTTGAATTAAACAGTTTAATTTACAATGAAATGAAATGAATCTCAGTAGAATAAATCAAATATCTCACCCATGAAGGTTAATTATCTTTCTTTTGATAAAGAGAAAAAGACATCCATGACTGAGTAATGTCTTCTCCCACTTTGAAAGTAATGGAAGCTATTTCTAGGTAGATATTTATATCCATTATTTAATTTTTAATATTTTCTTATAATTATACCTGATTTTCTAAAAATATTGTCAATAAAACAGCAATTACTTTGTCAGTTCATGTTGACAGCAGAAACGTCAGTTGAAAAAAATATCACTTATTAACTCAAAATCTGTAAATTTCAGGAACTGTAATTATTACTATGAATATCTTTTTCCCCCTCACTTTTAGCATTGTGAAATCTATTGTTAATGATGCCACATCTTTTCTCTTTCTTTTCCTAAAAGCAGTTAGATACACATAAAAGAGAAGTTAAAATCGCCTGATAGCATATGAAGTCAGTGCACATAGCTTGGCTTCAGTCACTGAGGACAGAAATGAAACCAGTTACTGTGGATGAATATTTAACTGTCTTAGCTCAAGGCTCTGGTCCTTCAAATAGCTTGCACAGTCTCTAGGGTCAAAGTAGAGAAGTTTTCATTGAAGAGTGCATAGGAATTTTAGTTAAATTGCTTTCATTAGTATTAGTAAGAGACTCAAAGAAAAGCCTGCATCACACTTTAAAATAGTAGCAATAAACTAAAACCTTCATTAAAATTATTTTTGGTAAATATACCTTCATTATTTTGTGAGTGTTTAAAAATCCTGTGTCTGGCTCTTACAGTCAACATTACTCAGGTCAGTAAAGTGACCTTCCTATTACTGAATATAACTCAGTCCTAAGAACAATGAAACCTTCTAGATGCTGGCTTTGTAATTTTGTTCTGCTTCCTTACAGAAACCATTTCACCTTCATTACAGAAATGCACATTAAAGACCACTAATTTGGAATGGGTCCTGATTGTTTTTTTCAATAAAGTTCCAATTGTGTGTGTGTGTGTATGTATACACACTAATGAATTTCCTGTAGATATGTAAAAGTGATATTTCCCATAGTAAATGGTAAATGATCATATAAGAAAATAGAAAAAGTCTATTTGAATCAAAATGATTTACCCAACTTATTGTTCTATATTGTGAGCCTATGAAATGACCAACTATACAGCTACAGAATGTAAGATATAATTTATCCAGAGGCGCTCAAATAAAGAAAATTGTTGCTTTTTCTGCAATAAAATTGTGATACTCATTACTTAAAAATTGATAACAAAAAAGAAAACGAGATTAAAAAAAACCCCAACAGCAAAACAAAACAAAAATACTACCCCCCCAAAAAAAATGTACAGCAAAGAAAATGCCATTTCCCCCCATCCAGAATTTCATTTCTTATTTTTGTTGAAATAAAAGCTTTTATTGAAGATATAAACTAGTTAGAGAATTTAGACTATTGTGTGCAGTCAACTTTGTACAGCTATAGCAAATTGATTTCATATTGGTATGACTCTTACTGGATTCCCTGGATTTTCTTATCCTGATGTAGTTCTCTGCTTTATTTCAAAATAAAACACTTGCAAACGCTTCCCCATGTGCTGGAGTTGTTTGAATGTTCGGCTGAACAGTATGAATCGGTAGTAATAAAAGCATCAGCAGGATTCATTTGCAGCCTCCTGCCGGGAGACACTTTACCTTAGCAGCTCAAATTATATTGAATCGTAATGAATGAAGAAGTGGATCCCTGCCAGGGAATAGTTTGTAACTTGGAAAAGTAGATATAATTACATAATAATTCTGCCTTTGCAGAAGGTAGCTCTGCTTTAGAAGTACCTGATGTTATTTACAGCTGTTACTTGCAGCTCTGTTTAGTCATCATGTTGGTATATCAATCAAACCAAAGAATTTTATGTTCTTTTTATTTCTACTTTACTGCTAAACAAAAAATGTAGTGGCATCTATTTCACTCCTGCAATCGATCTAGGATTTCAAAATCTTAACTCCTAATACTCCATTGCAAGTTTTATTTACTAATCATAGCTATCTATGATATAGAAGTATTTTTGTAGTCTCTAAATCTTTCTTCTCTTTTACCATATACACATTTGCTTGCTAAATATATATACATACATATTCTGAGAAATATGTATATATACATATATATGCATACATATATACATACATATATATATATACACACAGGCACACACACACACACACACACATATATATATATGCAAGTATCCTATAGCAAGAAAAACCAAAGTTCAAAGCACTGTTACATGGGAATACTTTAACTAAATTCACAGTGTCCTTTAAATGTATGTCTACATTTTTCTGTTCCTTGACTTTTTTTCTGATCTTTTTTTTTTTTTCAAATACAAGCGGCATAAATTAAAGACCAAATATAGACATAAATCAGAGACTTGGTTTGAGGAACCAAAGATTACTCTAAGCTCATTTGTTAAGATAAACAATGCTCAACAGTGGTTGTAGGACAAGAAAAACAGGAAAGAACAAAGATTTTCCAAGACAGTCTTTGAATAAATGAATGAATTTCCATTCTGACACATGACTGATCATCTTTAATTGTGTAACTTGTAGCATGAAAATGACTTTCCCTACAGTCTCTTCTGTCTGGCACACACTGACTTCTCATTCAAGATTCAGTTCAAGAATCTCTTTTGTTGGAATTCTTACTTGTAATCTCTACATTCTGCTGCTGCTGCTGCTGCTGCTGCTAAGTCACATCAGTCGTGTCCGACTCTGTGCGACCCCAGAGACTGCAGCCCACCAGGCTCCCCCGTCCCTGGGATTATCCAGGCAAGAACACTGGAGTGGGTTGCCATTTACTTCTCCAATGCATGAAAGTGAAAAGTGAAAGTGAAGTCGCTCAGTCGTGTCCGACCCTCAGCAACCCCATGGACTGCAGCCTACCAGGCTCCTTCGTCCATGGGATTTACCAGGCAAGAGTACTGGAGTGGGGTGCCATTGCCCTCTCCGAATCTCGACATTCTAGGAACAACCTTTTCTCAGAACAGTGGTTCTTAAATGTTCATATGCATAAAACTCACCTGAGTAGTTCATTTTAAAATATATATTCCCAAGTTCCATGCCCAGTCACTAATTCAAAAGATATGAGATGAAGTCAAAGAATCTGCATTTTTGATTGAGTCAAGTGATATGTACACAGTCCAGGGCTATACTTTACAAAACCCTACATTAGGAGGAAATGTAAAGTTAATATTAAGAATTACTTAATTATTCAGTAGGCACAGTGTATGTGGCATTAAAAGTAGGTTTCTTTTTAGAAAGAAGAAATAAAATTAAGCATTAGCCTCTTCAAATCTGTAAATGCCAGGTAGGTTTTCATCTTTGATTACATTTCTCCATATAATCCTCTACCCATAGAACAGTAACTAGGCTTAGTTGCTGAGCCATGCATAACTCTTTGTGACCCTATGGACTGTAGCCTGCCAGGCTCCTCTGTCCATGCCTCCTCTCTCCAGGCAAGAATACTGGAGTGGGTTGCCATTCCTTCTCCAGGGGATCTTCCTGGCCCAGGAATCAAACCCAGGTCTCCTGTATTGCAGACAGATTATTTACTGACTGAGCCACCAGGGAATACTGGAGTGGGTTGCTATTTCCTACTCCAGAGTGAGCAATCAGAGAAATCTTTTAAAATATGAACTGAATCTTTTTTTAATTGCTCATAATTCACTATAAGGATTTTTGCCCCCACTGTTCCCTAGGCAGGGAATCACTCTTCTTTGCTCAGTCTCTTCATTTTCGGTCTCAGTCCCAACATAATTTATTCAGAGAGGCATTCCTGAACACCCTGTTTAAAGTATCTCCTACCACCTCCCTCCAGACTATTTGCATGCTATACCACAGTATTCTCAGCACCTAGGACAGCAGCTGACACACAAGAGCTCAATAAACAGCATTCAGTAATGTGTGGATTACATATTGTAGAAACTCTATTCTGTTATCTATTATCTGTCTATAACAAAAATCCATGGATTACGGAATGTTATGGCTAGATTATTGATATGTGTGTGTTGAAATAAGTCTTTCAACAATTATAAAAGGGCAAACTGGGCCATAGCAGCTTCCACAATTCAAATAGCTATTTCTGCAGTTCAATCTACCAGTGCAGTTATATGAAAATACAGATAAGGGAAATCAGGTGGTGAGCAGAAAATTAAGAAGACAGTCTCTCTCCAAACTTAACTTTTCATTAAAATAGCTACTTTCCTTATAAAAGATGGGTATACATGATCGACCAATTATTTAAAGCAATAAAATGCCAACAATCATTTAGAATTTCAGTGTATTTTTTATTTTATTATTAATAGAAATTAATTTTTAAAATCAACAAAAAAATAGGGATATTTTGAACTATCATTACTTACTAAAATATATACCTTTGGTAAATGTTGTCCAGTTAAATTTCAAGAGATAATAGTGGTGCTGTTCCAATTCCATACAAATTTTATTTATTATTATTTACCAAATGTCAACAGATAGACTGGAACTTAGTCCTTTAGTTCTAAGACTTAGACTTTATCTCATAACTTTGATTTTGTTATGCTTTGCTTTTTGTCTTATGTTTTGATTTTTCTTTATCATGTAAACAATATTTAAATGCCTTCCAATGTGAAATAAGCAAATGAGTAGTAATACCAAAATCAGAATCATTTGATGAGCTGTTTTGTGACCAGATACTTTTATGGAAGAGAATTTTAGTTGGCTTAAATAACCAAAGCTTTTTGACTGGTTCTTTAAAATACGGATAATTTTCTCTGACACCATATGGTTTGTAACTTCAGCCATAAGTGCGGAAATTATAAAAAGCTAAATTTAGGCTGTGACCATGACAGCAATACATTCAGAGATTCCCATGAGGTAAATGCCTTACTTTTATAACTCCCATTATGGTACATTTTGGGAGTGTTTTGAAAATTTTCCAGTGCCTACAATAGGCACTGAGTACACAGTTAATATTTTTAGAGTCACGATGGAGGCAAAACTTTTCTTCATTAAATGTTAACTTGAAATTTTATCTCTTGAAAGTATGATGTTATCTTTGCATGTAAAATTAATGTGAGTTATACCATTCTGGACAAAAATCTAATAGAAAATATAATAAATTGATTTTTGTCTTTCTTGAAAGGTTACTGTTAATTTGGATGGTAGTGCTTGGAAATCTAGTCTAGAACTTTAAGAAATCGATGTCACACAGCTAAGAATCATGCTGAAGGAGAGATATCAGATATGTAGGAGAGAAGAAAGAGGAACTAGATGTAAACCTACCTATTTTCAGTAAAGTATTAAAAAAAAAGCACTACTACCTTCTCATAGATCAAGTTGCTTATAAAGAGACTATCTTACATAATATTTTAAAAGAGCTGCAAATGTGAATTTAAAGTTTTCTTGTTTCCAATAGATATGTATTTTATAAGGTTGGTAGAATAAGCAAAACACTGAGTTCAAGACCTCTGAGGACTTCTTTTTATTTTAAATATTGCTTTTAAAGTTATTTTTTTTTTCAGTTCAGTTCAGTCACTCAGTCATGTCCAACTCTTTGCGACCTCATGAATCGCAGCACGCCAGGCCTCCCTGTCCATCACTAACTCCCAGAGTTTACCCAAACTCATGTCCATCGAGTTGGTGATGCAATCCAGCCATCTCATCCTCTGTCATCCCCTTCTCCTCCTGACCCCAACCCTTCCAGCATCAGAGTCTTTTCCAGTGAGTCAACTCTTTGCATCAGGTGGCCAAAGTACTGGAGTTTCAGCTTTAGCATCGGTCCTTCCAATGAACACCCAGAACTGATCTCCTTTAGAATGCACTGGTTGGATCTCCTTGCAGTCCAAGGGACTCTCAAGAGTCCTCTCCAACACCACAGTTCAAAAGCATCAATTCTTTGGCAATCACCTTTCTTCACAGTCCAACTCTCACATCCATACATGACCACTGGAAAAACCATAGCCTTGACTAGATGGACCTTTGTTGACAAAGTAATGTCTCTGCTTTTGAATATGCTATCTAGGTTGGTCATAACTTTCCTTCCAAGGAGTAAGAGTCTTTTAATTTCATGGCTGCAATCATTATCTGCAATGATTTTGGAGCCCCCAAATATAAAGTCTGACACTGTTCAACTCTTTGCGACCTAATGAATCGCAGCACACCAGGCCTCCCTGTCCATCACCAACTCCCAGAGTTTACCCAAACTCATGTCCATTGAATTGGTGATGCATCACTTCACATGAAGTGATGGGACCAGATGCCATGATCTTAGTTTTCTGAATGTTGAGCTTTAAGCCAACTTTTTCACTCTCCTCTTTCACCTTCATCAAGAGGCTCTTTAGTTCTTCTTTACTTTCTACATAAGGGTGGTGTCATCTGCATATCTGAGGTTATTGATATTTCTCCCAGCAATCTTGATTCCAATTTGTGCTTCATCTAGCCCAGCGTTTCTCATGATGTACTCTGCATATAAGTTAAATAAGTAGGATAACAATATACAGCCTTTCCTTTTCCTATTTGGAACCAGTCTGTTGTAAAAAGAAGTTGCACCTAGTTATTGACTCTAATAATGGGAGGTTTAAATAGCTTCCTAAGAAGAAAAGAAGAAACTCTGTCTTTGTAGCAACCTATGTCATAAATGTTGAAATACTGCTGTCAAACCAAATTTAGGTTAGTGCATTTTTACATTTTTGGGGTATTTTTGCAAACCATTGTTTGCTGAGGATAATTACTGTATGGATCTCTTAAAAAATATTCATCTTTGGATAATAGTTTTATCCATATGTGTTTGAGCATGTCTATCAGGGATGTCTACCTAACAAGTTCTTTATATGGTATATCAAGTTAATCATCTTGGATACAAATTTATAATTTCAAGTTGCTAACTTTCTGATTGGACTTCCCTGGTGGGGAGTGGTAAAGAATCTGCCTGTCAATGCAGGAGATGTCGGTTCAATTTCTGGTTTGGGAAGATACCCTGGAGAAGGAAATGGAAACCTACTCCATTATTTTTGCTTGGCAAACCCCACGGACAGAGGAGCTTGGTGGGCTATGGTCCATGAGGTCTCAAAGAGTTGGGCATGACTTAGTGACTGAAGAGCAACAACAACAAATTTCTCATTAGACAAAGGTAGATTTCATCACAGAAACTATAAAATATCATGTATGAAATGAGATGCCAGTCCAGGTTCGATGCATGATACTGGATGCTTGGGACTAGTGCACTGGGACGACCCAGAGGGATGGTATGGGGAGGGAGGAGGGAGGAGGGTTCAGGATGGGGAACACATGTATACCTGTGGTGGATTCATTTTGATATTTGGCAAAACTAATACAATTATGTAAAGTTTAAAAATAAAATAAAATTTTAAAAAAAGACAATAAAAAAAGAAATCTAGAAATTATTTAGATACTCTGTTTACCCATTTAATTTTGAAATAAAAGGTTCAAACACTTTTTGAATGTTTTTAAGATTTTATTTAAAATTTTTTCAAGTACATATTGATAAGAAAATAAGGCCAGAAGAAAGCTCCTAGTCCAGTAGAATCAAGTCTATTTAAAGATTCCAAACATTCTAACAGTCATGTGTTTTGTGCTATATTCTGTTGATCATATATACAAGCAAGATAATATATCATCACATAAATAACATTTCTATAGAACAAAATTCTTGTGACCAAAAAAATGACTGTTTAATGAAATAAATTCCCTTAAAAATTTTATTAGCAATTAAGGAATGTTTAGCAGATTTTGATTTGTAGCTATCACTATTATCTATTAATTGAATATGTAGATACTACAGATGTCTCTTGAGAACTCAATTTAAGTCAGAGAGAATATTCTTTAGAAAATTTCAATTTGAAAGGAAAGCTATAATTTAAACATTTATATAAAATGCATAAATTTCAAAGTACATTGAAAGAGTATTATGTTATGAATAAAGAAGTTTGCTCTAATTCTGGGCTTATTCCAAAAATTATAATATTTTATTTCTGTATTTCAGACATTCCATTACCAAATAACTACCTCCACAAAACAGATGCAGCTCAAGATATGAAAACATTCAAAATATGTTTTCAAACATTGAATGGTATTTGGCCAAAGTTATGATGTTCAGGACAAGAGGAATTTTCTTTCTATTACATACAATTTTTCCATGTTTCAGTAGAAATACTTAACGTTTATGTCTTAAGAAATTCACAGAATGTCAATGTTTTAAATCTATTGCAAATCAAAGATATTTGTACTAAAGAGAATATATTTCAGATAATTTTTACTGTATACATTTTCTTACCTGATTCTTTATGAAGATTTCTTAATAGATAAAACTTGATATTTTTTTTTAACTTTACAATATTGTATTGGTTTTGCCATATATCAACATGAATCTGCCACAGGTATACACGTGTTCCCCATCCTGACTTGAAAATAGTACTGAATGCTTCTTAAATTTGATGTATGTACCATAAGTACTCCATATATATTTTCCTTTCTTGAAACTTTCTTTCTCTCTCAAGAACAGTAATTTTTTCTTTAACCTCATAATATCAGCAACCCATAGTCATGTATATAAAATACATAAAAGACAGACATTGTTTTTCTTTACTATAATTTCCAAGATATTTCCACCCAGTGTAAATTTAGAAAATAGGTTTGAAAAGGAGAGAAGAGAGGAGTGGAACACTTTTTAAAGCAGGAATATTTGTGATTCTAAACATAGAAGTTACAGCATAATTCCTTTTAAAAAGTAAATAAGAAACTAAAAATTATTTTAAATTTAAGATTTGAAGACAAATTGATAGTTTGCTAAAAAGTTCATAGCAAAGATGTTAAAAATTAACAGTTTCTTTTAGTTTTTCCACTTTGTTACACAATATAATAGAAGGTAATATGTAAATGTCCTCAAAGCGTTCAAAATTAGAGATGTGTTTAAATAGTTTACAGTAATCAGATATTTTGGAAGATAGATTTATACATCATAATTACCTAAACAATGCATCACACATTGGATTTACATGCTTGCTCTAATATGTTACACTACACGTGAAGCTCAGGGCCAAAATTTACCAGGTATAGGAAAAGGTATTGACCACATGAAAACATTTTTTTTTACATGTCATTTACATTCTCAGGTATCAAATACAGTTAATTTGTAGACTCGTTCACACACTGGATTTGTCTTAGTTTCTTCATGGTATCATGTAACATAATGCTCTTATTTTTGTGTTTTCTGGAAACTGAAAAATAGGTCTATAATTTTCCTTCAAATTTAAGTTCTTATTAACAAGTAAACATTTTTGATACTATTAGATTAATAATTTAGAGTAAACAAATTTTCTTCTGATGTACTTTCAGAGTGGATTTTGATGTGCGGGAATATTAGGAGAGGTTGCCATCCAGAGGGATGAGGAATTCAGGGCAGAGTCAAAAAATATCAGACAATTTTTCTTATAACAATTTTGACTCAGGCTTACTCTAATAAATCATAAATTATTTAAAGTAATGCAGAGTATCCTAATAAACCTAGTCCTGGATCCTGATGTGAAAAGTATAATATGTAATGTATATGAACATAGTAACTCCAAACAAGACCAGAAAAATGAAAAGGAAAAAAAAAATATATATATATATGTATAATATTATTAGTATATGTATTTTATATATAATATAAATATACATAATATAATATATGTGCATATATAAAATATATATAATATAAATATATATATATATTATTGGAAACTCATCTTTTCCAGTCCTGCGGCCACTGCTGAGTTTTCCAAATTTGCTGACATATTGAGTGCAGCACTTTCACAGCATCATCTTTTAGGATTTGAAATAGGTCAACTAGAATTCCCTCACTTCCACTAGCTTTGTTTGTAGTAATGCTTCCTAAGGCCCACTTGACTTTGCATTCCAGGATGTCTGGCTGTAGGTGAGTGATCACACCATCATGATTATCTGGGTCGTGAAGATATTTTTTGTATATTTTCGTGAAGATATCTGTGTATTCTTGCCATATAAAGAGGAGAGTGAAAAAGTTGGCTTAAAAGTCAACATTCAGAAAACTAAGATCAATCTGATCCCATAACCTCATGGCAAATACATGGGGAAATAGTGGAAACAGGGACAGACTTTTATTTTGGGGGTCTCAAAATCACTGCAGATGGTAACTGTAGCCATGAAATTAAAAGATGCTTGCTCCTTGGAAGAAAGTTATGTTCAACCTAGATAGCATATTAAAAAGCAGAGACATTACTTTGCCAACAAAGGTTCATCTAGTCAAGGCTATGGTTTTTCCAGTGGTCATGTATGGATATGAGAATTGAACTATAAAGAAACCTGAGCATCGAAGAATTGATGCTTTTGAACTGTCGTGTTAGAGAAGACTCTTGAGAGTCCCTTGGACTGCAAGGAGGTCCAACCAGTCCATCCTAAAGGAAATCAGTCCTGAATATTCATTAGAAGGACTGATGTTGAAGCTGAAACTCCAATAATTTGGCCACCTGATGGGAAGAGCTGACTCATTTGAAAATACCCTGATGCTGGGAAAGATTGAAGGTGGGAGGAGAAGGAGATGATTGAGGATGAGATGGCTGGATGGCATCACCAACTCAATGGACATGAATTTGAGTAAGCTCTGGGAGTTGGTGATGGAGAGGGAGGCCTGGCCTGCTGCAGTCCATGAGATCCCAGAGTCACACACGACTGAGGGACTGACCTGAACTGAACTGAACTGAATATTTAAAAGGGAATCTTTCTTCCTGATCTCCAAATTTCTTTATGGTCTAAAACTTTCAGAAATAAGGCATTTGAAATAAAATAGTAGTGCAATATCAAGGTTACTTTTGCCTATTAATTTATTCATTAATTAATTCAAAGAATATCTAATGAGCACATATCAGGCCATACCTCAACTGCTCTGCTAGGATAGTTTTCCTCAATTCCCTCCATGCCTCCATGCTGCTCAAAGGTACTCTGCATCTGCTATGTGCTCCCATAGTATCCTGTGCATTTCACTACTAGAGAACTTTTTACTAGGTATTTCAGTCATATGTTTGCTTCTCTGTTTTCTTCCCACTAGACTGTATATCCCAAATCTCATTTTTGTATCTGTACTGTTATACAGTCAATTCAGTTCAGTTCAGTTCAGTCACTCAGTTATTGTCCGATTCTTCCCAACCCCATGAACCACATCATGCCAGGCCTCCTGGTCCATCACCAACTCCCAGAGTTTACCCAAGCTCATGTCGATTGAGTAGGCGATGCCATCCAACAATCTCATCCTCTGTCATCCCCTTCGCTTCCCATCTTCAATCTTTCCCGGCATCAGGGTATTTTCAAATGAGTCAGCTCTTTGTAGCAGGTAGCCAAACTATTGGAGTTTCAGCTTCAACATCAGTCCTTCTAATGAATATTCAGGACTGATTTCCTTTAGGATGGACTGGTTGGATCTCCTTGCAGTCCAAGGGACTCCCAAGAGTCCTCTCCAACACCACAGTTCAAGAGCATCAATTCTACGGTGCTCAAGTTTCTTTATCATTCCAACTCTCACATCCAAACATGACTACTAGAAAAACCATAGCCTTGACTAGATGGACCTTTGTTGGCAAAGTAATGTCTCTGCTTTTTAATATGCTATCTAAGTTGGTCATAACTTTCCTCTCAAGGAGTAAGCATCTTTTAATTTCATGGCTGCAATCACCATCTGCAATGATTTTGGAGCCCCAAAAAAACAAAGTCAGGCACAGTTTCCACTGTTTTCCCATCTATTTCCCATGAAGTGATGGGACCAGATGCCATGATCTTAGTTTTCTGAATGTTGAGCTTTAAGCCAACTTTTTCACTCTCCTCTTTCACTTTCATCAAGAGGCTCTTTAGTTCTTCTTTACTTTCTGCCATAAGGGTGGTGTCATATGCATATCTGAGGTTATTGATATTTCTCCTGGCAATCTTGATTCCAGCTTGGGCTTCATCCATCCCACCATTTCTCATGATGTACTCTGCATATAAGTTGAATAAGCAGGGTGACAATATACAGCCTTGATGTCTTCCTTTTCCTATTTAGAACCAATCTGTTGTTCCATGTCCAGTTCTAACTGTTGCTTCCTGACCTGCATACAGGTTTCTCAAGAGGCAGGTCAGGTGGTCTGGTGTTCCCATCTCTTTCAGAATTTTCCACAGTTGATTGTGATCCACACAGTCAAAGTCTTTGGCATAGTCAATAAAGCAGAAATAGATGTTTTTCTGGAACTCTCTTGCTTTTTCGATGATCCAGCAGATGTCAGCAACTTGATCTCTGGTTCCTCTGCCTTTTCTAAAGCCAGTTTGAACAACTGGAAGTTCAAAGTTCATGTATTACTGAAGCCTGGCTTGGAGAATTTGGGGCATTACTTCACTAGCGTGTGAGATGAGTGCAATTATGTGGTAGTTTGAGCATTCTTTGGCATTGCCTTTCTTTGGGATTGGAATGAAAATTGACCTTTTCCAGTCCTGTGGCCACTGCTAAGTTTTCCAAATTTGCTGACATATTGAGTGCAGCACTTTCACAGCATCGTCTTTCAGGATTTGGAATAGCTCAACTGGAATTCCATCACCTCCACTAGCTTTGTTCGTAATGATGCTTCCTAAGGCCACTTGACTTCACATTCGGATCCAATCCAATTACAGCCTCTCTAATGTTTGTTGAATGAAAGAGCAAAGCACAATCCTTGCTCTAAGAAGTGGATACAGGTTTATAAATATTTGCTAAATAAGATTCAAAACCCCAAAGGGTGTTATTTTGGAGATTATGAAAGGGTATATTATGGGAGGGGGCTTCCCTGGTGTCTCAGAAGGTAAACTATCTGTCTGCAATGTGGGAAACCTGCGTTCGATCCCTGGGTTGGGAAGGTCTCCTAAAGAAGGGAATGGCTACCCATTCCAGTATTCTTCCCTGGGAAATCCTATGGACAGCGGAGCCTAGAGGGCTAATGTCCATGGGATCGCATAAAGTCGGATATGACTGACTAACACTTTAACACTTTCCTTTTGGTATTATGGGAGATTGCATAATGTTTGTATAGAGAAAGTGACATTTAGGTGATTGTTAAATCATAACAGATATTTTCCAGAGTTGAAGAGGAGGGGTCAATATAGTTATAAGAAGGCTACAAGGTATAGGAGAGCATGACATTTTTAGAGAACAACAAGGGAGTTGGCATATCTGGAGCATAGGACTGGTGGGCTGGAGAAGTATGTTGAGATCAGATTCTGAAAGGACTCAGACATTACCCTAAATAACTTACTTAGATGCTTTCCTAAAGGTAGCCGGGTGTCTGTGGAGGTTACTGAGTCCAGATAAGAGATCATTCTGTTAGCACCATAGAGGATAAATGAATGAAAAGGATTGTTGGAAAAGAGAAAGTTTAGAATTGTTACAGAAATCCAAGAGGAAATTTCTTAAGGTCTGAAGCAAGATTTTTGTGCTGAGTCTAACAGATACTCAACAGTTTAAGGAAATCTTCAAGCTAAATTTCTACTTAGCTTCAGCAGATAGGTCTATGCCATCCTAGTCTTTGCCTAATCTACTTTGCTTTATGCTTATTTTCTATACCCACCTAAATATCATTTGAACAGTCACACTAAGGAGGTAATATTGTTAGTCTGAGTTCAGAGTCCTGACACTGATTCAAGCTATTAAAAATAAGCTTTATAATGTACAGCATGTTTGAATTTAAATTAGAATTTACACTGCAGAAGTAAATGTCATCAACATACTTTTTAATATATTACATTGAAATAAACTGGTAGTAAAAAATGCTATGTTTTTCCAATTCAGTTATCATCCACCATGTGTCTCTTTCCTGCTCAACCCTCCCATCTCTAGCATCACATAGCACATAGAACTGCAGTAAAAAAGCTTCATAATAGAATGGTTTCCAGAATAAGTTTCCTAATAAGATGGTTTTCAAATGAAAGAGGGAATAATTAGAGCTGGGCATTTTCTGAAAAGAGTAAAATCAGGTTGAAGCAGCCTACTGTTTTAGTTTTAGGTTATTTTTTTCCAAAATTCTACTGTTAGTAGAGGAGGAAAAGAACCTTGAGGTAATATGTAGTTGAATTACATCTAATAGTTTAAAGAAGATATTTTTGTTAAATCTGTGAAGGACAGAAATATCAGTTCTGATGGCTTGAGTATAGGTGTAAATGAGGTGTGTGCATTTCGTAGAGTTCTGGAGCTTTCCTTCTTTTTGACCTTGAAAAGAGAACTTTGAAATTCACTTCACAGAGCTCAGATGGAAGAAGATACATAAAAAAAGAGAGAGAGAAAGAGGTCACTCATGCATTTGGCAAAGATTAATGGAAGGCTGCTACTGTTTGCATTGCAGAGTTGTATGGGGAGTGTCTCCTCATACTTTGCTATGGAGGATTTTCTAATATTACTCTATGATAGCTGGCTAAATTAGATATTCACCAGTGAAATTCAAAAATAGAATATGGAATAAGGCTAAAATTGGGGCAAAATAAAGGTATTATTTGAGCTATAAGTCTAAGAGGTACTTGTGTACTACTAAAATTAGCAACTATAATATTAAAGAATTGCATAAGGAAAACACTAAGATAAAATTACTGAAGTAAATAAAAATATGAACTTCATAGCAAGGGGGTAAATAGAATGAAAAATTTAAAGAATAATTAATGAAAAATCTGTTGTCCCTTCTCATTACCTTGATGAATAGGGTAAAAGAAATAAGACTTAAATTATGATGGTAAAATATTTAGGAAAAAAATCAAGTGTCTGTTACTCGCTTAGACAACCTAACTTTACAAGATATAGTTGTCCAAAGTTTCATCTAACTTTACTTCTGAAGATACTGCTTGGAAATGCTGTTAATGAGGCAGTAGTAATAATGAAATACTTCCCAGAAAGATGATTCATTATTCAGTGCAGTACAGTCAAGCAAGTTTTCAAGTTGTGTAATTGTGATAGCAGCAGAAAGTGACAAAGATAGAAGAAATTGTACCTTTTTTTACAGGGTACAATTTAAATATGGTGTTTGAGAAATGATTGGGAAAGACATTTTCCCTGAAATTAGAACCAACTCATCTGCCTTGCTTTCTTTTTCACAGTGTTTCATCATAATGTTTTCCTTTGTTGAATTTAAATGACTATGACATTCTTCTTCCTACCTTGGCATATTTTTCAAGGAGATATAGTTTTAGATATATTAATAATTTTAAAATATGTTTTAAAATATTGGTTTTATTTGGCAAAATGATTATACTACTAATCATTCATGGGTCAATTTCTTGGAAGATCTTTCTTCTGCAAACTACTGTTGACCATAAAAACAAAATTGTGACTTTGAATTATATTGTATTTGTTTAATGTAGCATGTACATTTCCCTGGCTCAGAGTGGGCTGCTTCACAAAACTGTATAAAACTGGCTTACTTTTTAAATTCTCCAGCACAGGGTGGTACACTGCATGCATAATTCAACTTGTTGAAGCATCCTGGAAAATTTTTCTTTATTGTTAAAATTGTAGCAACAAGTAGAAATTAATTACTTGTTATAACACAAAGAGCTTTTATGCTATATTCCAAATGTTGTTTTATACTGAAGTCTTGATTTGCAAATGTGAGTGAAAGATTGACTTTAAATATCCAGAGATGATTAGCTGCCAGCTCTAATCAAATTGAGAAGTAATTAGCAAATCAAAACTTGATTAGCTCTTTGCTTGATTTACTAAAATTATAGTTTATGCAGTTTAAATAATGGGGGAGGGGAGTTTTCTATACTCCAGATACAGGAGAGTCTACTATGCTAGGGCAGGAGGGGTGCATGCATGCTAAGTCACTTCAGTCATGTCCAACTCGGCGACTCTACAGACTATAGCATACCAGGCTTCTTTGTCCATGGGATTCTCCAGACAAGAATACTGTAGTGAGTCACCATGCTCTCCTCCAGGGGATCTTCCTGACCCAGGGATTGAACTCTTGTACTGCTGTATCTCCTGCAATGGCAGGTGGATTCTTTATCTCTAGCATAACCTGGGTAGCCCTATGTTAAGGCAGGAGAGGTATTCTGTACTTAAAGTACTTTCTAAACCTAATCATAGTTTTCTGTTCCTTTATAATACTGCAGTGCTATACATTAGTATTTTATTTTTCTGGGAATGAAGCTTCTCATAATTGTTACATATAGTACAATGTGCTCTTTCTCTCTATATATATATGTGTACACACACACCCCCACAGACACACACATATGCTGTGCTGTGCTTAGTTGCTCAGTTGTGTCCAAATCTTTGCGACCCCATGAACTGTAGCCCTCCAGGCTCCTCTGTCCATGGGGATTCTCCAGGCAAGAATACTGGAGTGGGTTGCCATGCCCTCCTCCAGGGGATCTTCCCAACCCAGGAGTCAAACCTAGGTCTCCTGCACTGCAGGCAGATTTTTTACTATCTGAGTCACCAGGGAAGCCCATGAATACTGGTCAGATCAGATCAGTCACTCAGTCGCGTCCAACTCTGCAACCCCATGAACTGCAGCACGCCAGGCCTCCCTGTCCATCACCAACTCCCAGAGTTCACTGAGACTCACATCCATGGAGTCAGTGATGCCATCCAGCCATCTCATCCTCTGTCATCCCCTTCTCTTCTTGCCCCCAATCCCTCCCAGCATCAGAGTCTTTTCCAATGAGTCAACTCTTCGCATGAGGTGGCCAAAGTACTGGAGTTTCAGCTTTAGCATCATTCTTTCCAAAGAAATCCCAGGGCTGATCTCCTTCAGAATGGACTGGTTGGACCTCCTTGCAGTCCAAGTGACTCTCAAGAGTCCTCTCCAACACCACAATTCAAAAGCATCAATTCTTCGGTGCTCAGCCTTCTTCACAGTCCAACTCTCACATCCATACATGACCACAGGAAAAACCATAGCCTTGACTAGATGGACCTTTGTTGGCAAAGTAATGTCTCTGCTTTTGAATATGCTATCTAGGTTGGTCATAACTTTCCTTCCAAGGAGTAAGCGTCTTTTAATTTCATGGCTGCAGTCACCATCTGCAGTGATTTTGGAGCCCAGAAAAATAAAGTCTGACACTGTTTCCATCTATTTCCCATGAAGTGATGGGACTGGATGCCATGATCTTAGTTTTTGGAATGTTGAGCTTTAAGCCAACTTTTTCACTCTCCACTTTCACTTTCATCAAGAGACTTTTGAGTTCTTCTTCACTTTCTGCCATAAGGGTGATGTCATCTGCATTTCTGAGGTTATTGATATTTCTCCCAGCAATCTTGATTCCAGCTTGTGTTTCTTCCAGTCCAGCGTTTCTCATGATGTACTCTGCATATAAGTTAAATAAACAGGGTGACAATATATAGCCTTGACGAACTCCTTTTCCTATTTGGAACCAATCTGTTCTTCCTTTCTCCGGGGATATTTCCAACCCAGGACTCTAACCAGGGTCTCCTGCATTACAGGTGGATTCTTTAACAGCTGAGCTGCCAGGGAAGCCCATATGCATATATATAAAGTTTGTATATATATATATGAAGGATCATTTAAGGAACATTTTAAGGATCACTTTAAGTGTGTGTAGAATCATTGTTTTGTAATGGATACATCAAGTATATTTGAGATTTTTTTCAATTCCTAGATATGAAAGCCTTGCAAGGTATACTGATCCATGACTAAATGATTGGATATTTTAGATTCACGTAAAGGAAAACAATAGGCTTCCCAGGTGGTGTAGTGATAAAGAATTCACCTGCCAGTGCAAGAGACACAAGAGACATGGGTTCGATTCCTGGGTCAGGAAAATCCTCTGGAGTAGGAAATGGCAACCCACCCAAGTATTCTTGCCTGGAAAATTCCATGGACAGAGGAGTCTGGTGGGTGCAAATAGTTGCACATGATATCACACACAGTAATAATATAATAATAAAGGAAAACAGTACACCACTGTTAGTCAACGGGGACTGCAATTAGAAAATACCAAAGGCTGGGTGGTCTATACAACAGAATCATACTTTCCTACATTTCTGGAGCCTGGGAATCTAAGATCACGGTGACAGAAAGATTGGTGTCTGGTGTGGAATTTCTCCTTGGGTTATAGATGGTCACCTTCTTTTGTGTCTTCACAGAGTCTTTCTTATGTGCGCAAGAAAGTGGTGGGTGGGTGGACACTGGTTTCTCTTCCTCTTCTTAGGACACAAGTTCTGTCATGTTAGGACCCCACTTTTATCACCTCATTTGACCCTTATTACCTACTGTCTCATTGGTTCTGTCTCTAAATGCAATTGTATTGGTGGTTAAGACTTCAATATGTGAATGTGGGGGACACATTTAAGTTCATAACTACCCCCTGATCAACGTCTTTAGAACAGACTTGTTAGAAAAAAACAAATGGCAAAAGAGAAGAAAATCACTGCTGCCTGGGAATATCACTGCCAACAACAGCTGTGGGGCCATGAGAGACACAGCAGCAAGATTTACAACCTCAAATGTCCTTACACTTCTGCAGAAAGCAGGCAGAGCTAAAGACATCTTTCTAGAGTTGACTCTTGAAGAACGGGGGTTATTGTCACAGATATCAAGCTTTTATTCAACAGTTAACATGGTGACTCCTAGCCAAAATTAATTGTGGAGCTGATTTGCACTCATTTTATGTATTTTTATAAATTTGAAGTCTCAATAACTGTCAAACCAGCAGCATATCATTGTCTGTCAGCTATTTGTTTGGTAATTTGGTGATCCAGTAATTCATCCCTTTCTATGTAAATCCAGAAGTTTCAAAATGTTTATACATTCAGAAAAACCTTTTTCTGGTTCCCTAGGAATACCAGCACAATTATATAATGGTATTACTCGTGAAGATTGTTTTAAGCATTCTATTTGTAAAGATGCTTAATAATCCTAATGGTTAAAAAGCTATTTCTGGGTTTTCAAAATATAAATTATAAACAAATTCCACAACAAAATGTTCTAGGGGACATATACAGGCATCATTCTTTATAGTTACATTAAAATTCTGATATGTGGTAAATTAAAACTGTGTCTAATTTTATTTGATATTTAAGTATTTTACTTTTTCCCCTATCTCATCTTTTTTTTTTTTAATTCTTTCAAGTAAGGTGTTTAGAACACAAATCAGCTTTAGAAATATGACAGAATCGTTGAAGCAGTTACAGGGCGAGCTTGTTTTGTTGTGTTTCGTGTTGTTGTGCTTCACAGATACTGCATTTTTTGCAGATAAGCTTTGTGGCAACCCTGCGTCTAGCAAGTCTATCAGCGCCATTTTTCTAATAGCATTTGCTTGTTCCTTGTCTCAGTCTCACATTTTGGTGATCCTCATATCTTAAACTTTTTATTATAATTATATTTGTTATGGTGATCTGTGATGAGTGATCACTGATGTTGCTCTTGTAATTGTTTGGGGATGACCTGAATCGCACCCATAGAGGACAATACACTTACTCAATAAATGTATGTGTTCTGATTGCTCTAATAACTGGTCATTTCCCATCTCTCCTTCTCTTCTGGTATCCCTATTCCCTCAGACATAATATAGAAATGAGGCCAATTAATAACCTTACAATGACCTGTAAGTCAAAAGCTAGAAATAATTAAGCTTAGGAAGGAAGGCATGTCAAAAACAAAAATATGCTGAAGGCTCAGCCTTTTGCACCAAGTTGTGAATGTAAGGGAAAAGTTCTTGAAAGAAATTAAAAGTGAAACTCCAGTGAACACACAGATGATAAGAAAGTGAAACTGTTATTGTTGATATGGGGAAAGTTTTAGTTGTCTGATTAGATGATCAAACCAGCCACAACATTCCCTTAAGTCAAAACGTAATCCAGTGCACCAGCCCCAAGCATCCAGTATCGTGCATCGATCCTGGACTGGTGACTCGTTTCATACATAATATTATACATGTTTCAACCCAGAGGGATGGTATGGGAGAGAGGAGGGAGGAGGGTTCAGGATGGGGAACACATGTATACCTGTGGCGGATTCATTTCAATATTTGGCAAAACCAATACAATATTGTAAAGTTTAAAAAAAAAAAAAAACGTAATCCAGAGCAAGACCCTAACTCTCTTCAATTCTGTGAAGTCTAACAGAGGTGAGGAAGCAGTGGAAGAAAAGTTTAAACTAACAGAGGTTGGTTCATGAGGTTTAAGAAAAGTAATCAAGCCATTTCCGTAATGTAAAAACACAAGGTAAAGCAGCAAGTACAGATATAGAAGCTCCAGCAAGTTATCAAGAAGATCTAGCCAAGATAATCAGTGGCAATGGCTACACTAAAAAGCAGATTTTCAATGTAAACTAAATAGACTTATATTGGAAGAGGACATCATCTAGTTCTCTCAGGAGAAGTCAATGCCTAGCTTCAAAGCATCAAAAGACAGGCTGACTCTTCATTAGTTTTTTGTTTTTTTTTTCCCTTTTTAAATTTTTTTTTATTTTTTAACTTTACAGTATTGCATTGGTTTTGCCAGGTTCGATGCACGATACTTTATTAGGTTTTTTATACCAGCAGGTCCTTACTGGGTTTAATTCAATCTACTTTTATAATTTCCCTAGTATCCCATACATATCTACTCCTTCATTTATTCTGAATTTCTATTAATTCCATTTATTGATTGATTTAATATACAATTGAAATAATTTATTTCTTGCTCATCAAACAATCATTTCCTAGATTTCTGCCCATGTTTCCACAGTGTAATTTAGGTAATTGACAGAGACAAAGCCAGTTCACAAAGTTAATTAAAATTTTCCATCTCTTCACTTCCAATTAGTTTCATTGATATGACATATTTTCTCCTATTTATTGCCTCACTATTATCACTAGGCAATACACAAGTTATGCTAGTCTGTCAAATAAATAGCAATTATTAAAGTAATCTTTAAGTAGTCACTATTTTGATATTTTAATTGTCCTCTTGTCTATGAACAGCTAAGAGTTTTATTATTATTTGCTTCATTTATGTAGCAATTTTAATTGGTTCTTGAAGGTGTTTTCTGTTTTTTCTTTCATATCTGGAAATCAGAAAAGGGTAATGTAAAGCCAAGGAAGTAAGGAATAGTAATTTAATATCTCTTACTACAATGTAGTAAATAAAATATTAGTTTAAGGCTCTGGGTTCCTTAGGGCTTCCCTGGTAGCTCAGCTGGTAAAGAATCTGCCTGCAATGTGGAGGACCTGGGTTCAATCCCCGGGTTGGGAAGATCCTCTGGAAGAGTATGGCAACCCACTCCAATATTCTTGCCTGGAGAATCCCCATAGACTGGCAGGTTATAGTCCACGGGGTCACAAAGAGTCAGACATGACTGAGCAACTAAGCACAGCATAGGATCCTTAAATTAATCCTGATTCTTTATGTCCTCCTTACAAGATCACTTATGATATGGGACAGATAAGTATATTGGATTTGTTTGAACCTATAAGAACTTTTATAGGAGTGTTATTAAGGAAATATATATAGACTAATGTTATATTCACTCTGAGGAGAAGTCTAATAGTCACTGAACATTTTCTATAATACTGAGATTTTCCCTAAATGGCTTATTTTTACATACATACATACAAACACAATTATAAAAATATTATTTTTTCTTTTGATTTTTTTCTGAATTTTTCTTTTGTAAAAGTCATGTAATAGTCATAAAAGTGAATAGTCTGTCAAGAATGTAGTTTGGTTTCTTATATTTTTACTCATAAATTCATATTCATAAAAGCTCTTGACTTCTTTTCCCTCCCACAGTAGAATTCCTGTCAAGTAACAAAGCAGAAATACCTTATTGTTTTGGTGATTTATGTATTTACATATTCCACTTGCCCTCTGTTCAGAAAGAGAAGTTAACCAGGCTGGCTGGAAGAATTATTTTGTATAGTATGAGATCTTTCTCTATGAAAATTGAGATCATTTAAAATAAAATGTATGTGTTGTAAAGCAATAGTAAAACCAATTTAGAAAATAAGTATATTACAAAAAGTGTTATTTGAATTTAGAATACTTGACTAACTCCTAAGAGAAGAGATTAGCATTATTTTTTTTTTTTTTCTATAATGGAGATCTCAACCCAGATCTCTACTTTCTGAGACCACTTCTATGTTCTTAAGAGTTTGTTCTAGTTATTTAAGAGTAAATAATTATATGTGCTCATTGGTTAGTGTAATCTTTTTGTAGAGTCCTTGAAATGTTCTTTCTAAATTAATTATTTTATAGAACAGAAATGTTAACAAAGTAGGCATGTAGTATGTCTGTGATATGCATTGCTTTTGAATTTTTATATTCTGTTTTTCAGGAACTTATACTTTCCATGTTTTGAAATATGTGAAGAAAAATATATTCTAAAAACTAGAAATGTTTAGTTGTAGTCCACCATTATTTAACTCTGGATATCACTGTTTTAAAACGTCTTTAGCTCAATAAGTATATTTACTTGTTACCTTAAAGAGAAAGAGGATTTATTCTAAGGTTATGTATCTCATAGAATTAAAGGAAAAGCTTAACAATGGATTTCCCAGACCAATCCTAAGATCACCAAGGGAACCATTAATTCTGTTGTGTTGAGTTCTGCCATTGATGTGACTTGGCTAAGGGCTGATTCACATTCTGTGTCTCATGGTTTGAATTCTGAAAGTTGGTTGACTCAGTTCAGTTATAGATTAGTTCTTATTTGGGCAGATCCTAGTCAACGATGGTTAAACACATTATTATGGAGTTTATATAATAGATATATCTGGAGACATAAATTTGGAAATAAACAGAATATAGATTTTTTTTTAATTTATAAGAGTATAAGCCCATCACCTGGACTTCCCAGGTGGTGCTAGTGGTAAAGAATCTGTTTGCCAATGCAGGAGACATAAGAGAGATGGGTGCAATTCCTGGGTGAGGAAGATCCCCTGGAGGAGGGCATGGCAGCCCACTCCAGTATTCTTGCCTGGAGAATCCCCATAGATGGAGGTGCCTGGTGGACTATAGTCCGCAGGGTCGCAAAGACTCAGACACTACTGAAGCAACTGAGCACACATGCATGCATGGAATCACCTAAGGAATAATTTCTATTAGAGAACTACTCCAAACATTGGAACAGCTTAACTTCAAGAGATTTATAAAACAAGGCTAAGGAAGCAAGCAAGACTCAAAAAGAGCAAGTAGGAACTTAGGAGGAAATCTGAAGGTACTAGCCCCAAAAGCCAAGCAAAGAAAGCATTTTAAGTGCTTAAGGAGTGATTCATGTTGTTAAATGTTGATGTAGTTTAAGAAAGACTTAGAGAATTGACCATTAGATTTAGCATCCCAAAAGTCACTCATGACCTTGATAAGAGCAACTCAGTGAATTTTGGGGGGCAAGTGTCTTATTGGAGCTAACTTAAGAGACTGAGAGTGGGTAAACTGGTGATTGGATGACTAGGTAACTATTTGGAATAGTTGTGCAATAAATGAAAGCAGAAAAACTAGTTGTTCACTGGAGGGGAATTGGTCAAGAGACAGATTTATTTCATGCATGCATGCTAAGTTGCTTGAATCGTGTACAACTTTGTGACCCTGTGGACTGTAGCCCATCCAGGCTCCTCTGTCCATGGAATTCTCCAGGCAAGAATACTTGAATGGGTTACCATAGGAATCTCTTATCTCCCCTGCACTTTCAGGTGGGTTCTTTACACCTAGGTCAAGAGGGGAAATAAGATCATGGCTGTTTGTCAAATAGGGAATATCCAAAAAAAAAAAAAAACTGATTAAGTAGTGGTAAAAGGTGACAGTTAATGGAGTAATGTTCTTGAGTAAACAGGAGGATATAAGAACAAATATATAACAGGAATACCAGCTTTAGAAAGAAATACAGAAAGTGCATGCATTCTAATAGCTTAACAGAAGAGAAGGAAGTATATATGGGTAAAATAGTGAGTAGATGTGCTAATAAGAATTTACTATAGTTCTTTTTTTAAAAAAAATTGAGCTATAGTTGATATAGCTCATATACAACTCTGTGTTAGTTTTAGGTATACAGCAAAGTGATTCAGTTATGTGTATATTCTTTTTGAGATTGTTTTCCATTATAGGCATTATAAGATATCAAATACGGCTTCCTGTGTTATATAGTAAATCCTTGTGCTTTATTTTATATATAGTGGTATGTACTATGTACTAGTAATCACATGTTACTATTTCTATGCCCCCATTCCCTTTTGGTAGCCATATGTTTGTTTTCTATGTCTGCTAGTCTATTTGTTTTGTAAATTAATTAATTTGTACAATTTTTTGCATTCCAAAAAAGTTATATCATATATTTGTCTTTTTATGTCTGACTTACTTCACTCAGTATGATCTCTAGATTCATTCATGTTTCTGCAAATGGCTATATTTCATTCTTTTTATGGTTGATTAATATCCCATCATATATATGCATGTATATATATGTCACATCTTCTTCATCCACTCATCTGTTGATGGACACAAGTTGCTTCCATGTCTTAACTATTGTAAAAAGTACTGCTATGAGCTTTGGGGTGTGTATATCTTTTTCAATTAGAATTTTTGTCTTTTTTGGATATGGTCAAGAGTGGGGTTGCTGGGGCATATAGTACCTCTATTGTTAATTTTTAAAGGAAACTTCACACTGTTTTCCTTAGTGGCTGCACCAACATACATTCCCACCAACAGTGTAGGAGGATTCTGTTTTTCCCTCACCCTTACTTGTACTTTTTATTTGTAGTCTTTTTGATAATAATCATTCTGACAATTTGCATTTATCTAATATTTAGTGATGTTGAGCATCTTTTAATGTGCCTGTTGGCCAACTGTATGTCTTCTTTGGAGAAATGTCTATTTAGTAGTTCTGCCCATTTTATAATTCAGCTGTTTGTTTTTTAAATATTGAGTTGTATGAGCTGTTTATATATTTTGGAAATTAAGCTCTTGTGTTATTAAGTCATAGTGTTTGCAAATATTTTCTCCCAGGCTGTAAGTTGTTTTTTGTTTGTTTGTTTGTTTATTGTTTTCTGTGCTGTGCCAAAGTTTATAAGCTTATGTTTCATTTGTTTATTTTTGCTTTTATTTTTTTTTCCTTGGGAGACTGACCTAAGAAAATATTGCTAAGATTTATGTCACATAAAGCTTTGCCTCTGCTCTCTTCTAGAAGTTTTATGGTATCATGTCTTATATTTGTCTTTTATCCATTTTGAATTTACTTTGTGTATGCTGTGAGGAAGTATTCTAACTTCATTGATCTACATAAGACTGCCCAGCTTTTCTAACACCATTTGCTGAAGAGACCGTTTTTTCTCCATTGTGTCTTCTTGCCTCTTTTTTTCAAAAGTTAATTGACCATAGTTCTCTTCTGAGTGTTCATTTTTCTCAGTGAAATTAAGAAGCATGGCTATTAGCTAGGAAAGGTTAAAGGAAGTAATAGAGAGGTTTGATGAGTGAGTAGAAGGTCTAGAGAGTCATCTAGGCTTGAAACATTAATATCCTAAAAAAATACAGGAATTCTGCTTAGCAATAAAAACTTCAGATTAGTGGCCAAGAATTTAAAGTTATATTAGACAGCCTCTGGTTTTTCCCCCTCTCCCAGGTATATTTTTTTGTCACTCCCTTGAAATACTACATACTGTCTTTAAAGTCAGTTAATTTTTCATGCACATATCCCAAGTCTAACTGTCACACATAGTGGTTTTTTGTAATTCTTATATTCTCTAAATCATAGCCAAAGTGTTTTAAACCTAATTGTTAACGGTTGACGACTTTAGTGATAAATGAGAGAAAATCTGGCATGTAGAATTGAAAAAAAAAAATCTTAGCAATCATTAAGTCCATTCACAGTAACTGACATTGAAAAAAAATAATGATAGTATAGGTTAACAAACTGCCTAAGATCACAGTTAGTTCAGATTATTATAGAGTGGTGAGGAAATTCTTATGCTTTATTATAAACATTGTCATTTCATACTGGTTCCCTCTAAAAATTATCAATAATCTTTTCTTATCACTCAAAATGAGAATCAGGAATCGATTTTAGTAATTTGTTTATCTGAGTCACATCTCTCTAATTGTTGCCTTATAATAAGAACTATCATTGCTTACTCAGTGGCTTCCCTGGTGGCTCAGATGATAAAGAACCTGCCTGCAATGTAGGAGACCCAGGTTCAGTCCCTGGGATGGGAAGACCCCCTGGAGAAGGGAATAGCTACCCTTTCCAGTATTCTTGTCTGGAGAATTCCATGGACAGAGGAGCCTAGTGAACTCAGTCTATGGGGTCACAAAGAGTGACCTGAATGACTAACACATTATTGTGTAGTGTTTATTCACTGCAGGCACTGCACTAAGCACTTTGTAAGAACTACTTCATACAATTCTAACAGTTACCCTATCAAGGGAGAACTTCTACAGATGGAAATTGTGAAAATTGCCCAATATAAGTCACTTGTTTAAACCATATAGTTAGTAAAAGAATTGTGAATTCAAACCTAGAGCCTTGTTCTTAACCAGATGAAGATAGTGACTCTCAAACTTTGAAGTGCATCAGAATCATCAGAGGTGCTTATAAAACACAGTTTGTTAGACTCTATTCTCTGAGTTCTTCAGTCAGTAGATCTGGGATGAAGCCTAAGAAAGTTTATTTCTAACAATTTATCCCTTGATGCTGATGCTGCTGATCTAGAGACCCCGTTTTGACAACCACTGTTAGAGTTTATCTTCCTTTTACAGAAAAAGTGCTGTTCTGTGCTTAGTCGCTCAGTTGTGTACGATTCTTTGCAACCCCATGAACTGTAGCCCACCAGGCTTCTCTGTCCACGGAGATTCTCTAGGCAAAAATACTGGAGTGGGTTGCCATGCCTTCCTGCAGGGATCTTCCCAACCAAGGGATTGAACCCAGGTCTCCCGCATTGCAGGCGGATTCTTTACCAGCTGAGCTACCAGGAAAGCCCTATACAGAAGATATCTCCCTTATATTGCTTCAGGGGTCCTTCTTCTTTTTATTCTCCTCTTCATTATCTTGTTTCAAGCCTTTCATCTCTTACTACAGTCTCCTTCACACCTTGAAACATGGATATTCTGAAAACATCTCATATATCTAACATTGCAGTACATGGATTTTTAAATAAAATGTATTTACGTCATTAATAGCAAGTATGATCTTAACAAATTTTGGGGTATGATTATTTAAATTTCTTTGTTGTTATATATCATGGTATGAACATTTTTTGTTCTTTAAAAATTATAAAATAAAAAAATACAGCATAGCTAAAACTCCCATAGATCGAACTATGTATCCTTATCAATCACCATTGGCTATTTGTAGAGATTTAAAATATTTAGGCAAAATAGACCGACTGTTAAAATTTCTTCCTATATGGGTATTCTATGTTCTATATTTTTCTGTTGTATTCAAACTGCACATCTTAACTAAATCAGTTACTCTTGAGTGTGATTTTCAGTGGTTCATGGCTCAGCTCAAGAATTTTTAGTGAATTCTAAATAGCTAATAAAGTATATACAAACTGAACACCTGGATTCTAGAGATTTACAATCAATTAGTCTGTCCAATCTTGTCTCCCAATTCTGTCTCCCTATGTTCAAAATATGTTTGCACTACTTCTGAATATGTACAAAATCTACTATTAAACCAGCATTCATACAATTCCTAGAATATTTTTTTACTTTTTTGGACTTCTACCACTGTCCCTGGCCTTAGATTAAAAGCATCTCCTCTCTGAAGGCATTCCTAAATTCCTGGATAATTGTATATTCTCTCTCCTGTTTAGAACTTTTATAGAAAATTTTGGTACTTTTTTCATCAAACTATTTAAGGTGACACAGATATGGATAATACAAACATAAATGGGTTTTAAATTCATATCTGAATAATTATCTCCACTTTTAATTTGTCAGCCTAAATTTCTTCAGTAAAATTAGGGTTGTAATATGTATGTCGCTGCATAGAGTGAATTGTAGAAATAAATCAAGTAATGAATTTACTAGATCATTGTATACTCCTACAAAATATTGTCAGTAATGTTAGTTCTGGTAATAGGTAGGAATCTTACATCTTTAAATTATGGAGATCTAACCCACACTACCAAGAGTAGAAGTGGAATGCAATATTTTACTTTCTTGAAAGACCAGGAATGGATTGCAGTTAGGCATACATAGACCCAAGGTTACAAATTATGTCTTTATTGTTGTTTCTCTAAGTCTCCTGGTGTCTTTAATAAGCTTCTTTCCGTCTGTGGGCTTTTACGCATATATATATATATAGAGAGAGAGAGAGAGAGAGAGACAGACAGACAGACAGACAGATGGACTTCCCTAGTGGCTCAGTGGTAAATAATCTACCTGTCAATGCGGGAGATTCAAGTTCAGTTCCTGAGTCAGAAAGATCATCTGGAGAAAGAAATGGCAACCCACTCCAGTATTCTTGCCTGGGAAATCCCATGGACAGAGGACCCGGGTGGGCTACAGTCTACGGGGTTGCAAAAGAGTGAGACAAGACTTAATGACTAAACAACAACAGTATTGAAAGATATTTACACTGTTAGAAATAAGTGTGTTGGAACAAATATTTGCATATATTTATTTCTCTCCATACATAAGTTAATAGTTTGTGTGTGTGTGTTTGTATATATTTATCTTTCTTGATTCCAGTTTTTAAAAAAAATTGATTTCTATTGTGATGTTTATGTCATTTTGGTAGTTTCTGGTGGACCCTGCTTGAATCTCTTGCCCAGCTTTGGCTGTACTGTGGAGAATATGGTCGTAGAATTTCCTTTCCTGGGTCTTAAACCCACCTCTGGAAAATATAATGAACAGGCTTATCATAACTGTAGTTGGTAAGAGTGGTGACATCCTTAACGAAGATATTTTGGCATACTAGACCATGCCTAGTACACTTTCTTCCTTTATAATATAATGTTAATGTCTGGTGCCCAAGACACTACTATATATTTGTTTTGAATTATCAGTTATTCTTCTCCTAATATCCTATAACTTGAGAATGTAGGCTATATGTGACTAATCTTTTTGTCTCACATAATAATACATTGCTCAAGAAAAAATTTCTATAAAAGCTCTCAGATAAACTTGATTTAACAGAAAAAGTAATTCAGAACAACATACAAATGAATCTCTCTCTCTCTCTGTCACACACACACACACACACACACATAAAGACACAGAGAAATCACCAAAAATGTACAGAAAAAGTCATTTCAGGAATGCATTTAATTGAAATTTTATTTTCTCCAATAGTTCAGAATTCTAGAGCAAATTTCCCAAAACATTTTGTAGGATTTACATTTACATCAAAAAATTCAGTGTGTATTAGAACTAAAACCTGTGACTGGTATCAAAAGCATGGTCCATCCAGGATGCTGTTGCTGCTGCTGCTAAGTCACTTCAGTTGTGTCCGACCCTGTGTGACCCCATAGACGGCAGCCCACCAGGCTCCCCCATCCCTGCTCCTCAAAATTTGATGTCCATCTGTGTCACTCAGGATCTTGTTATAATGCAGTTTTTGTTTAAAATGATCCCGCGTAGGGTCTAAAATTGGTGTATCTAGCAAGTTGCAAGTTGAAATTGATAGAGCTCATGTGTAGACCTCACTCTGAGTAGCATGGTTTAGACTAGAGCACAGAATGACAATCACATCTAGTTGCATACATATTTTTGTGTAGTCAGCATAGAATTTCAACTTTTAAAAATGAATTTAAATACCTTCCTGTGGACTTAAATGTTCTCATTTATCCATTCCATACTTTGTTACTTAGAAGTCTATTCCTTCTCAAATGTAAATTATCAATTTTCCATGAAGAAATATTTAGAGTTTAGATGCCTGTTCATTGCCTTTTTTCATGTCAAATGATTCCATTGATTAATCTGACTGATTAATCTAAACAGGAGAGGTCCTGGGTGAGAGATGCCCTTTCAGGGATTACAAAATGTGAGAGATTCCTGTATTCTTGTTCAAAATATTTGAGTAGGCTGAGATCTTATTCTAATCATTTCTAGTGTTTTCTATCCTTTCTAATATGGATGAAATATATAGTATGTTGGTGGGAGGCAGGGAGGCAGTGGGGAGATGAGGTGATAGTTTGCTGGATTTTAATTTTTAGAGAACAGCAGACAGTCGGCAACCTTTCAGACTTTCTCTTTAAGAACTTGCCATGTCCAGATCAAAGGAATTTATTAGGCTTTTAGCACTCCTGTTTTTTTATAGCTCAAAATGAACAAATTTTCAAGTACAAAAGAAATGCTTTAAAAGAGTTCTTTTAGTCTTTATTTGAAATCTCCTGCTCTCCTTCAGTTCACAGATGTGTCCTACACTGAATGGAGGAATCAGACTACTACACTTTGATCATTTCACTATCTTGTTTGATTAGTGTTTTCAAACTATGGAGTTTATCAGCAGGGGGCAGGTTGATCCCTGTGGCTTATAATGGGCAAAGTATGGGGGGAAAATAGGTTTTTAGAAATCGTTTAAGATCAATCAGTTTCCTCCTTCTTCAAGGTTTAAAAATAACATCATGGACAGATAGAGTTTGACACAGAATAAGATCAGATACTTCCAAAGGGAAAACTGACCAGCATGTATGGTACACTTTTCCCTCTTTTTCTCTTTAAAATTATGACTTCCAGTCCTTAAATTATTACAAACTATAATCAACTCCTTTTTAAAAAGAAAGCAAGAGGTACAACTACTCAATTTTAAATTTCATTTACTGTGCAAACATCATTTTCAAAATGAAGGTTAGGGTTGTTAAATAAAATTTTAAGAATTCAGCACTTTGAAAGTAGTGAACTGTATTGCATGCAGTAATTTTAGGGTTACTTGCATGTGAACTTGCCTTATTCATCCTCCACTTAGGGACTGTTAATTTGCAGTTCCGTAGCTTGTAATTCAGGAGAAACAGCTTTTCCTATGATAATAAATTAACATTGAAATATAGGCTTTCTTTGGTGTTTTGAAGATATTCTTAGTGGCAATACTGTGAAGATTGTCAGTTACTGACCTTTCAGTATGGCTGTCAACATACTAGATTAAGGGTTGATTTCACTGTAGATCTTGGGAATGTGTCTAATTATAGATTTTAAAAATTTGGGGTAAATGAGATCATGTGGGACTTTGAGTTTAATTTAACTAGTTTTTAATTTGAAATGCAACCATGGGCACAGGGAATTAAAGAAAAAAAGATGCTGCTTAAGCCAGATTCTCAATGTACACATTTGCCTTGAGCATACCCCTGCTTCCTAAAGTTCTACTGTGAGGCATCCAGTGAGAGCTTCTTGACGGAGCCCTTAGTTGACCAATCCCTAGGATCCTTCATGACGCAAAACGTCTCTACATCTTCTTTGTTACCCTTGTTGTATAAAGAAGAAGGCAATTCTGGACAATCTATTTCGTCCTAAAAAGTAACTGACTGCTAGCTCAGATGACCAAATGAAAAGAATTTCAGGAAAGACAATCACAAGCAGCTTTTCAAGATAAAATGAAGATAATATCAAAGCTTACAGTAGATTTTTGAATTTTTTTTTAGGCATCCCAAATCCATTTTTTTATGTTTTAGCAAAATGATCAATATCAATATTTAATTTCAGATGAAGTAAACTTGTAATATGTTTAGTTCAGTCTCTCAGCCATATCCGACTCTTTGTGACTCCATGAACTGCAAGACGCCAGGCTTCCCTGACCATCACAAACTCCTGGAGCTTACTCAAACTCATGTCCATTGAGTTGGTGATGTCATCCAACCATCTCATCCTCTGTCATCCCCTTCTACTTTCAATCTTTCCCAGCATCAGAGTCTTTCCAATGAGTCAGTTCTTCACATCAAGTGGCCAAAATATTGGAGCTTCAGCATCAGTTCTTCTAATAAGTATTCAGTACTGATTCCTTTTAGGATTGACTGGTTTGATCTTGCAGTCCAAGGGACTCAAGAGTCTATTCTGACACCATAATTCAAAAGCATTAGTTCTTCTGTGCTCAGCCTTGTATGGTCCAACATGCATACATGACTACTGGAAAAACCATAGCTTTGACTACAAGGACCTCTGCTGGCAAAGTCTCTGCTTTTTAATACGCTGTCTGGGTTGGTCATAGCTTTTCTTCCAAGGAACAAGTGTCTTTTTATTTCATGGCTGCAGTAACCATCTGCAGTGATTTTGGAGCCCAAGAAAATAAAGTCTTTCACTGTTTCCATTGTTTCCCCCATCTGTTTGTCAGGAAATGACGGGACCGAATGCCATGATCTTAGTTTTCTGAATGTTGAGTTTTAAGCCATCTTTTTCACTCTCCTCTTTCACTTTCATCAAGATGCTTTTTAGTTCCTCTTCACTTCCTGCCATAAGGGTGGTGTCATCTGTATATCTGAGGTTATTGATATTACTCCTGGCAATCTTGATTCCAGTTTTTGCTTCATTCACCCTGGCATTTCACACAATGTACTCTGCATATAAGTTAAATAAGTAAGGTGACAATATACAGCCTTGATGTAGTCCCTTCCCAATTTTGAACCAGTCTTTTTTTCCATGTTCGGTTCTAACTATTGTTTCTTTACCTGCATACAGGTTTTTCAGGAGGCAGGTAAGGTGGTCTGGTATCCCCACCTCTTGAAGTATTTTCCACAGTTTGTTGTGATCCACACCAAGGCTTTAGCGTAGCAAATGAAGCAGAAGTAGATGTTCTTCTTGTAATATACTGTTGTCTTGAACTGAAAGCAAAATGTCATTTTATGTTATTAGTTCTCTCTTGTCATTAAATATAGAATAAGTAACTTTATTATTTATATGTTTCTTTATCTTTATTCCCAAAAGACTTAATATGTTTGAGTTTTTTGGTGACATTATCAATCTGTGCCAAATCCCTATGTCATTTAATCTTCAAATTGAGATTGTTAACTACATCACATGAAGTTGTTTGATAGGAGAGTTTGATATCTGTTCACTTATTAATTACTCATTATCAATTATATTTTAACTATTTGAGGCAGTTTTTTAACTTTAAAATGCTGAAATATGGGGTTTTTGTGGTGGGGGGGGGTGGGGGTTACCAGATATACCAAGAGTAGGATAATGATAGAAAAAACAGAATAGTAAAGACTGAAACAATTTCAAGAGATTTCCTTTAGTCAAGGATTTATCTCTTCTCCATCCTCATAATTGCTACTTCACTCCCAGTTGCTCTGCAGCTGTAATATCACTAACATGGTCTCATTGTCTCAAATATTCCCTCGCATTCTCTTTCCAATATGTCCTTCAAATTGAGTCCAGTGTTTTCTTCATAAAATGTGAATCCTCCTATGCCACACCCCTCCCTCTGATTTTTAGATAGCTCTCCAGCTGTTCCCTGCCCACCTTTCTGTGTAGTCTCTACACTTCCACCGTTTTTCCCAGATGGAGTGTTGTCAGGACCCCGCAAGTGGCATTTTCCATGCCTTGGCACATGCTGTTCTTTACCTAAGGACTTTGTGTTGATTCTTCAAGAATCTGACTAATCATCTTGCCATCTGGGAGGTATTTTTTGACACCTTTTCTTCCCACCTCCTTCAAGGGTGGTGAGCATTTCTCCTCTCTAGTTCCATTCCATCCTAGTTAATTGCTTGTTTCTCCATTAAAATATGAATATTGTGAAAGCCAGCACTTTGTTCAGAAAAAGTCACAGGCCTCCTCCACTACTAAATTCCAATGATTTCCTAGTTCCTCCATCCCCATACTTGAACTTTCTCCCATTTCTGCACTCTTTAACTTGGACAATGGCACTAAGATCATCTCATTACCCTGACCAGACACTTAGTGTATGCATGGAATACATAATTCATGAAAGCAGTAGGTATAGTGGTAAGTGTTAGAAGCTATGTATGGATTAGAATTCAGACTGACCCTTACTAATGCTGTGATCTTGGGTAATTTCCTTAATCCTTCTTTGTTCCTGTGTTTCTTCTGCTCTACAATGGGAGTGGTAACAGTACCTACCAAATAGGACTATTGTGAAGATTATCCCATACTCCCCTGAAGTTCAATAAAATTGCAAAGGAGCACACACAAAGCATGTTGATTGGATTCTCTTTAAGTTTATGTCCACTAGCTTAGAAGGCTTCCAGGAATCACACTACAGTCCCAGTGTGTTCCTTCTTTCAGCTGGGTGATCATGCTGTACCTCTCTCTTCTCTTCACCTTCAACACCTCTCTCATTCTTACTTTCATCTGATGATTTGGCTTCTATTTTGCTGAGAAAAATAGAAGGAATCAGAATTGAACCTTGCATACTCTGTCACCTGTACATCCGTCCACCTATCAAACTCTGAGCTTTTTCTCTGGCTATCATTACTAGCTATCAGGGCAAAAACCAGCACTTCCATTATGTACAGACCTCATCTTCTCTCATCTGTGCTGCTGCAAAGCCCCAGCAATTGTTCTTAGTCTTTCTACATCAGCACAAAAGCTTTCTTAAGCATAAAAGTTTTCACCTTCCCACTTAATCTTTCTTATCTGCATAACAGCATGCTCTTGCTTCTCTTTACTTAAAAAACTATTTGCCCCAATTCCTTTGTAGCTACTGTTTCACTCTCTCTTCTGTTTGTTTACAACAAAACTCCCCAAATGAGCTGTCCATACTGTTCATTCCCATGCTTTCATGCTAGCTTGAACTCACTGCAACCAAGCTCCCATTGCCACCACTCCATCAGGACGGTTCTAGACAATGTCAGTGGTAAATTTTTGAATTTTCACCTTAATTAAATAGCAGTATTTTCCACAGTAAATCACTGACTCTTACTTTTCTCTTGTTTAGTCATTAAGTAGTGTTTGACTCTTTGTGACCCCCATGGACTATAGCTTGCCAGGCTCCTAGGTCCATGGGATTTTCCAGGCAATACTGGAGTGAGTTGCCATTTCTTTCTGTAGTGAATCTGCCCAGACCATGGATCAAACCAGTATCTCCTGCATTGGCAGGCATATTCTTTACTGCTAAGTCACCAGGGAAAATAACTGATTCTTACTGGAAATGATTTATTCAGTTGCCTGCCAGTAACCCACCCTTCTGATCTCCCCTCCTTCCTCATAGGATGCTCCTCATTCTTTTGACTGTGTCTGCTTAACTCCCTAACCTCTAAATTTTCAGCCACTGGGCCCCTTTTCTCTCCTGCCTTCAGTTCAGTTCAGTTTAGTTCAGTCTCTTTGTGACACCATGAATCGCAGCACGGCAGGCCTCCCTGTCCATCACCAACTCCCAGAGTTTACTCATACTCATGTCCATCAAGTCAGTGATACCATCGAGACAACTCATCCTCTGTCATCCCCTTCTCCTTCTGCCCCCAATCCCTCCAGGCATCAGGGTCTTTTCCAATGAGTCAACTCTTCTCATGAAGTGGCCAAAATATGGGAGTTTCAGCTTCAGCATCAGTCCTCCCAATGAACATCCAGGACTGGTCTTCTTTAGGATGGACTGGTTGGATCTCCTTGCAGTCCAAGGGACTCGCAGAGTCTTCTCCAGCACCACAGTTCAAAAGTATCAGTTCTTCAGTGCTCAGCCACAGTCCAACTCTCACATCCATACATGACTACTGGAAAAACCATAGCCTTAACTAGACAGACCTTTGTTGGCAAAGTAATATCTCTGCTTTTCAATATGCCATCTAGGTTGGTCATACCTTTCCTTCCAAGGAGTAAGCGTCTTTTAACTTGATGGCTGCAGTCACCATCTGCAGTGTTTTTGGAGCCCCCCAAAATAAAGTCTGACACTGTTTCCACTGTTTCCCCATCTATTTCCCATGAAGTGATGGGACCAGATGCCATGATCTTAGGTTTCTGAATGTTGAGCTTTAAGCCAACTTTTTAACTCTCCTCTTTCACTTTCATCAAGAGGCTCTTTAGTTCCTCTTCACACCACCATAAGGGTGGTGTGATCTGCATATCTGAGGTTATTGATATTTCTCCCGGCAATCTTGATTCCAGCTTGTACTTCCTCCAGCCCAGCGTGTCTCATGATGTACTCTGCATATAAGCTAAATAAGCAGAGTGACAATATACAGCCTTGACGTAATCCTTTTCCTATTTGGAACCAGTCTGTTGTTTCATGTCCAGTTCTAACTGTTACTTCCTGACCTGCATACAGGTTTCTCAAGAGGCAGGTCAGGTGGTCTGGTATTCCCATCTCTTTCAGAGTTTCCCACAGTTTATTGTGATCCACACAGTCAAAGGTGTTGGCATAGTCAATAAGGCAGAAATAGAGGTTTCTCTGGAACTCTCTTCCTTTTTCCATGATCCAGCAGATGTTGGCAATTTTCCTCTGGCTTTTCTAAAACCAGCTTGAACATCTGGAAGTTCACGGTTCATGTATTGCTGAAGCCTGGCACAAAGAATTTTGAGCATTACTTTACTAGCATGTGAGATGAGTGCAATTGTGTGGTAGTTTGAGCATTCTTTGGCATTGTCTTTCTTTGAAATTGGAATGAAAACTGACCTTTTCCAGTCCTGTGGCATTTAATTATTGATATTTGTTTAGTCCATGCTTTTAAATATCATCCATAAACTGGTGATTTTCAACTTTGTATCTGCAGTTGAGAGCCTCTCTTCTGAACTTCAGAATCATATATTCACCCAATGTTTGCTTCTGGTCTAAAGGCTTTTCCAAATCAACATGTGTCAAATTCACATTTTTCCTTTTTTCTAAGATGTCCTTCTTTCATATTCTTCTACTTTACAGATAATGACAATTCCATCATTTTATTTTATTTATTTTTTACTTTATTATTATTTTTTAAATTTTATTTTATTTTTAAACTTTACAATATTGTATTAGTTTTGCCAAATATCGAAATGAATCTGCCACAGGTATACATGTGTTCCCCATCCTGAACCCTCCTCCCTCCTCCCTCCCCATACCATCCCTCTGGGCCGTCCCAGTGCACCAGCCCCAAGCATCCAGTATCGGGCATCGAGCCTGGACTGGCAACTAATTTCATACATGATATTATACATGTTTCAATGCCATTCTCCCAAATCTTCCCAACCTCTCCCTCTCCAACAGAGTCCATAAGACTGTTCTATACATCAGTGTCTCTTTTGCTGTCTCGTACACAGGGTTATTGTTACCATCTTTCTAAATTCCATATATATGCGTTAGTATACTGTATTGGTGTTTTTCCTTCTGGCTTACTTCACTCTGTATAATAAGCTCCAGTTTCATCCACCTCATTAGAACTGATTCAAATGTATTCTTTTTAATGGCTGAGTAATACTCCATTGTGTGTATGTACCACTGCTTTCTTATCCATTCATCTGCTGATGGACATCTAGGTTGCTTCCATGTCCTGGCTATTATAAACAGTGCTTTGATGAACATTGGGGTACACGTGTCTCTTTCCCTTCTGGTTTCCTCAGTGTGTATGCCCAGCAGTGGGATTGCAGGATCATAAGGCAGTTCTATTTCCAGTTTTTTAAGGAATCTCCACACTGTTCTCCATAGTGGCTGTACTAGTTTGCATTCCCACCAACAATGTAAGAGGGTTCCCTTTTCTCCACACCCTCTCCAGCATTTATTGCTTGTAGACTTTTGGATCGCAGCCATTCTGACTGGTGTGAAATGGTACCTCATAGTGGTTTTGATTTGCATTTCTCTGATAATGAGTGATGTTGAGCATCTTTTCATGTGTTTGTTAGCCATCTGTATGGCTTCTTTGGAGAAATGTCTATTTAGTTCTTTGGCCCATTTTTTGATTGGGTCATTTATTTTTCTGGAGTTGAGCTGTAGGAGTTGCTTGTATATTTTTGAGATTAGTTGTTTGTCTGTTGCTTCATTTGCTATTATTTTCTTTCATTCTGAAGGCTGCCTTTTCACCTTGCTAATAGTTTCCTTTGATGTGCAGAAGCTTTTAAGTTTAATTAGGTCCCATTTGTTTATTTTTGCTTTTATTTCCAATATTCTGGGAGGTGGGTCATAGAGGATCCTGCTGTGATGTATGTCGGAGAGTGTTTTGCCTATGTTCTCCTCTAGGAGTTTTATAGTTTCTGGTCTTAGTTTAGATCTTTAATCCATTTTGAGTTTATTTTTGTGTATGGTGTTAGAAAGTGTTCTAGTTTCATTCTTTTACAAGTGGTTGACCAGATTTCCCCGCACCACTTGTTAAAGAGATTGTCTTTAATCCATTGTATATTCTTGCCTCCCATCATTTTAGTTTCTCAGGACAAAGGACATGGAATTATCTTTATACCTCTTTAAATCACACCCAACTTCACATGCATTAACAAAATTCCTAATGGTTCTACCTTCATTATATACCCTGAATCAATCCAATGCATACAGCCATCCCACACAAATAACCTGGCACAATTCAGTTCAGTTCAGTTCATTTGTTCAGTCATGTCTGACTCTTTGCAACCCCATGAACCACAGCACGCCAGGCCTCGCTGTCCATCACCATCTCCCGGAGTCCACCCAAACCCATGTCCATTGAGTCGGTGATGCCACCCAAGCATCTCATCCTCTGTTGTCCCCTTTTCCTCTGCCCTCAATCTTTCCCAGCATCAGGGTCTTTTCAGATGAGTCAGCTCTTCACATCAGGTGGCCAAAGTATTACAGTTTCAGCTTCAACATCAATCCTACCAATGAACAACCAGGACTGATCTGCTTTATGATGGACTGGTTAGATCTCTTCGCAGTCCAAGGGACTCTCAAAAGTCTTCTCCAACACCACAGTTCAAAAGCATCAATTCTTAGGTGCTCAGCTTTCTTTATGGCCCAACTTTCACATCCATACATGACTACTGGCAAAACCATAGCCTTGACTAGATGGACCTTTGTTGACAAAGTGATGTCTCTGCTTTTTAATATGTTGTCTAGGTTGGTCGTAACTTTCCTTCTAAGGAGTAAGTTACTTTTAATTTCATGGCTGCAATCACCATCTGCAGTGATTTAGGAGCCCCCCCCCAAATAAAGTCAGCCACTGTTTCCACTGTTTCCCCATCTATTTGCCATAAATTGATAGGACTGGATGCCATGATCTTAGTTTTCTGAATGTTGAATTTTAAGCCAATTTTTTCATGCTTCTCTTTCACTTTCATCAAGAGGCTCTTTAGTTCTTCTTCACTTTCTGCCATAAGGGTGGTGTCATCTGCATATCTGAGGTTATCACCATTTCTTTATAACACTTTCCTTGCTTACTACCAATCTGCAGAATCTTAAATTGTACCTGATATGTAGTTGACTCTCATTCAATACTTGTGAATAATAAGTGAAATAGAAGCTCTTATTATTTTCAAGCGTATTTTCCATGGTTCTTTTATCAAACAAGTATTTCTTATTTGAAGGCTGCTTAGCAGCAACTGACATGTATATGCTCAGTAATTATAAAGTTTTTATTTTGGTCACACATTAAATGACCATTTCTAAAATCTTAAAATTTTTAAATTTAAAATATTAAAATCTCCAATTTTGCTAAATATAATTTAATTTGATAATTTGAAAAACATTTAAACGTTGTAATATCTTGAAATCATTACTGATGCTATCCTATAGAAGATGGGTATGAGCTTGTTCTTAATATGTATTGGTTTGTTATTATACAAAGTTAATATATAAAAGTTAGTTGCTATTTAAAATAGATTTCCAATAACAGTTAACTTTGTTTTTAATTTGGTTCTTTCAAATAAAAGTGCATGGTCGAAATTTACTTTGATATCTAGGTGGTACTATCTCATTACTTTACTGCCAACAGTTGTGATGAAAATAGCAATATTGTATTGCCAAATGATCTTGTTCTTTTCAGTAAAGTCTTTTGTGTCTTTAAAAGTCTCCTTTATTTTTATTAAATTTCTGTAGTTCTCATTCTCACCAGAGGTTATTATTCTTTGCTACTCCCCACACTAATTCTAATCTTCTCAATTAAGTCTCAATTATAAAATCCCTACCGTCAACTAATGATATGGAAGCTTTTGCTTTTTTATCCTCTTTGAGAAAACAAACCAGACCATCTCACTGTTGAACTGTTTTAACTTTGATCATGCTATCTATAATGATATCCTAAAACCACAACATACAGCCCTTTCATCTCTTACCAGATTTAGACACACTACTTAGGTTTTCTTGTATATTCAGCAGAAACCCAAAGGGTTATATATAAATATTAGATATGTGCGTGTGTGTGTATATATATATATATATATATAAGCCTCCCAGGTGGCTCAGTGGTAAAGAATCTGCCTGCAAATGAAGGAGAAGCAGAAGATGCATTTTATCCCTCAGTCGGGAAGATCCCCTTGAGGAGAAAACGACAACCCATTCCAGTATTCTTGCCTGGGAAATCCCTTGGGCAGAGGAGTCTGGCAGGTATAGTCCATGGGGTTGCAAAGAGTCAGACACAACAGCACACGTGCACACACATAAAATATGTGTGTATGTGTATGGCTAAGGGGATAGCATAGTTTTCCATGCTGACTTCTATTATTATCATTCTAAAATAACACTATCATTTTTTTAAATAAAGGACTAGTGCTAATTATAGCTGGTAAATGAACAAACAGGAGATTGTAAGGTAAGCAAGGGGAATAACAAGACCCCTCATGCTCTTATAACAAAAGAGTTTATCTTAGACCTCTTGTTTCCTCATAAAAATTATTACAATAGGAACAAACAGGGAGTATAACTCACTAAATCTCTCCAAGAAGCAAGACTTGGAAGAAAGCACTTTAGATCAACACTGTACAATAAAAATATAATGTGAACCACATATATAATTTAAAATTTTCCAGTAGCAACATTTAAAAAGTATGTTTAAAAGGCAACATTAATTACACTAAAATACTGAGTTCAACATATCCAAAATGCTATCATTTCAACATATAATCAGTATGAAGCTTATTCCTGAGGCATTTTTTATTTTTAAGGTACTAAGTTTTTGAAGTCTATTGTTTTTTATTTTTTGTAAGTATTTTCTACTTACAGTAACTTCACTTCAGACTAGCCACATTTCAAGTGCTCAGCTGTCATTGGTGCATAGTGGTTGTCATATTGGACAGTGTAGCTCAAGATAACATACATATAAGTAAAGAACACTCTTTCCTTGAAGAAAGCAGTTTGTGTATCTAGAGACATCACCCAAGAAAGTCCAGCCAAATCTAGATGGATATTCCTCCTTGAATTTTCTCACAGTGGGGCACAGTCACTGCTCAGGGAATATTCTGATTTTAGGAGCTACTACTAACCTTCTAATATTCTTTCCCCAAAGGCCTTAAATCTACTCAAAGCAGACAGAATAGATGTGTGGGAAAGGGATTTGTCATCTGTCAAAACTACTTACTGTCTAAGTAGTATTAATTCTGACTTTTAAAATCTCAATTTCCTCACCCACAAAATGGGATTCACAATATTACTTTCCTCAAAGAATTGCAGTGGAAATTAAATGATATCAAGAGAATAAGAAGGGCTTCCCTGGTAGCTCAGCTCGTAAAGAATCTGTGTGCAATGCAGGACACCCAGGTTAGATTCCTGGATTGGGAAGATCCACTGGAGAAGGGATAGGCTACCCACTCCAGGATTCTTGGGCTTCTCTGGTGGCTCAGTTGGTAAAGAGTCTGCCTGCAAGTCTGGAGACCTGGATTCTATCCTTGGGTTGGGAAGATTCCCTGGAGAAAGAGAATGGCCGAAGACCTGGGTTCAATCCCTGTGTTGGGAAGATATCCTGGAGGAAGAGCTACCCACTCCAGCATTCTGACTTGGAGAATTCCATGGACTATATAGTCCATGGGGCCACAAAGAGTTGACATAACTGAGTCACTTTCAATTACACTTTTCTTGAATACTTTATTTTTTTTTAATTTTATTTTATTTTTAAACTTTACATAATTGTATTAGTTTTGCCAAATATCAAAATGAATCCGCCAACCTACCTGACTTCAGGCTCTACTACAAAGCCACAGTTATCAAGACAGTATGGTACTGGCACAAAGACAGAAATATAGATCAATGGAACAAAATAGAAAGCCCAGAGATAAATCCACGCTCATATGGACACCTTATCTTTGACAAAGGAGGCAAGAATATACAATGGATTAGAGACAATCTCTTTAACAAGTGGTGCTGGGAAATCTGGTCAACCACTTGTAAAAGAATGAAACTAGAACACTTTCTAACACCATACACAAAAATAAACTCAAAATGGATTAAAGATCTAAACGTAAGACCAGAAACTATAAAACTCCTAGAGGAGAACATAGGCAAAACACTCTCCGACATACATCACAGCAGGATCCTCTATGACCCACCTCCCATAATATTGGAAAGAAAAGCAAAAATAAACAAATGGGACCTAATTAAACTTAAAAGCTTCTGCACATCAAAGGAAACTATTAGCAAGGTGAAAACACTTTTCTTGAGAGTAACAGATAAGCACAGCATCTTTGTCAACAATTTTTGCTCAATAAATGTTAACTGAGTTATCTATCCTTCCATATTTCAAGACTAATTTAACCTAAAACTATATATTAACAATATTGGTCACCTGATGTGAAGGAATGACACATTTGAAAAGATCCTGATGCTGGGAAAGAATGAAGGTGGAAGGAAAAGGAAACGACAGAGGGTGAGATGGTTGGATGGCATCACTGACTCAATGCACCTGAGTTTGAGTAAACTCCTGAAACTGGTGATGGAGAGGGAGGCCTGGCATATTGTAGTCCATGGGGTCTCAAACAGTCGGACACGACTGAGCAACTGAACTGACTGACTGATATATTAACAATGTTGTCTCATAGTGGACCTTCAAAAGACATTTGCTTATGGGAAAGTGCCTATCAATTAAAGGTTATTTTTACTACCAGGTTTGATTATTTTGATGTCTTATGAACCTTAGAAAACCACCACTTGTGTGATAATGGTGGACAATGGTTAAGGTGTTTTGTTTTTGTTTTTTTCCTTTTCTTGGCTTCCTGCTTTTCCTCTTTCTGATAGCACAATCAGAAAATAAGATATCAAGCCCTGATCTTTACAAACATCTGCCCTGAGAATGGGAAAGACTGGTCATGTTTCCCTACTGCCCAAACAAAAAGTTCTAATAAACCTAGTGTTTAAACATAATAAATTAGATTACCACTTTTCAAATGAACAGTGTGGTTATAACTCAATCTGCTGCTAAGTCGCTTCAGTCGTGTCCAACTCTGTGCAACCCCATAGATGGCAGCCCACCAGGCTCTGCCGTCCCTGGGATTCTCCAGGCAAGAACACTGGAGTGGGTTGCCATTTCCTTCTCCAGTGCATGAAAGTGAAAAGTGAAAGTGAAAAGTAAATGTGAAGTCGTTCAGTCATGTCTGACTCTTCGCAACCCCATGGACTGAAGCCTACCAGGCTCCTCTGTCCATGGGATTTTCCAGGCAAGAGTGCTGGAGTGGGTTGCCATTGCCTTCTCCATAACTCAATCTACTTGAGTATAAATGCACATGCCACACAATTTATATGCTTTGATTCTGTACAAAGCTTCTGGTTATTCTCATTGTCACAATAGTCGAATACATTTATTTCCACAGGAAGAAATAGATGTGGATTTCACAGATGACAGACTTGTCTCAACTTTTCCCTTGGTAGTAAAAACTCAATTTCCATTTTTATTGTTTTAAAGAGGGAAATAATTTCACCTGATAAAATGTAAATGTGGCTAGCACATACTCTGTCTCCACCATTAAAGAACTTGTTGACTCCAGACTTGTTTAGTGTACCAATTCCTACGCTCACCTTCATTTCCCATTATTTTTTCTCAACATTTTTAGTATTCTCCTTGTGCTAAAGAAAGTTTCTTTCTTCAGTAATTGATAAGATAAAGAAACCTAAGACTTCACAACTAGTTCATTTTTAACTCAGATGGTTTGCAGCAGAAAGCACATTATTTCCCTGAGGCCAAAACAATTATCTGTGACATCATAAAGAAGTTGAACCGGCACATGTGAAAAACGCCTGGTGTATTTCACTTAGTGAAAAGAAAAGAGAGTGAAAAGGTTAAAGGTCTTTTTATAAGTGGTATTAGGAGATATTGAGCATAAAGAATATGTAGTTACAATGCATAGGTGTAACTTTAAAAAAAATAAGCACAATTTTACTTGCATTCTTGAAATCTGAGCAATGGTCAGTTAAAAAGCAATTTTTATTGTCACAGAAGAATGCCTAACTCTTTTAGAGAAATTTCAGAGAACAAAGAAGCATGGAATCAACAGTAATATGCAAAAGACAGTCATGATAGACAAAAGGATACTACATGCAGGATGTTCATGCAGCCCATGGACATTGTCAGCCTATAGATAATATCAACACAATTAACAAGCAGACAACAGAGTGTAAAATAAGCAGCATCAACCGAACACAGCAGCACGTAAGGTAGGGCCAAAAGCACAGAATACTCTTTCTGTTATATAGACTGTGTTGTTGTTCTTGTTAGGTCTGTACTTTTATGATGGAGGAAGATGGTATTTTGGAAATATTGCTCTGGGAGAAAAGATTTCTGCACTCTTAGCTGCACTACTAAATGTAATATCACTAAACTCAAATTCTTTTCTTGAGCTTCAGTTTCCTCATCTCTAAAATGAGAGAACTTGATTGGATGCTATCTGAGGTCTTTTCCAGCACAAAAATGCCCTAATTCTAATGCCGTTATAAACTTACTTCTGGTACCCATGGAGAGGACCTAGAACATACCAGTCTGACCTTGGTGAACAGTGAAGGATAAAGAGCAGTAATCTTCAGGTGATTTCTCAGGTTCACGTGTGAATTACTTCTAATTAAAAACAAATCTATATATTTTTTGTTGTTCAGAAGAGAATAACTAAGTAGAAATAAACTAGGTTAACATATATTCCTTTTAATCTATCAAAAAGTAAAAAGCATGCCTTAAATTATCTTGCTTTTTCCAGCCTCAAATGTCCCAAATACAATGCTTTTTCTAAGGTTCTGTCTTGGTGTTCATTAAGAACGATTTCAAATCTCTACTTCTTCTGCTGATGGCATTTTATTATTTTATTCTTCCCATTCACCAAGCTCTATCCATCTGCGACCTCCCTTCATTCCTTCAAAGGCCAGATCAAATCCAAGTCAACCAAATTCATTTCTCAGCAAGCTGTAAGAATATAAATCAACAGTAGTTAAGCTCAGTGTGAAACACCAACATGAAAAAAGAGTTGAATATGATGGCATATATGATTTGAAGTTGTGTGAGTGTTAAGTCTAGGCAGAGTCATATCTGATAAAGAAGAGAGATAAGGAAGTTGCATGTCAAGAGAGTAGAGACATGAAGAGAGCAGCACATAGGGGTGACTACTGTGGTCACCTTTCTTAGGGGCTTGTTTTTTCTGCATTATTGCTCTGCTCTGACCATTCCCTAGCTGAGTTACTTGGACTTTCTCATCCATAAGGGCTTCCCTCATAGGTCAGTTGGTAAAGAATCCACCTACAATGCGGGTGACCCCAGTTCGATTCTTGGGTCAGGAAGATCTGCTGAAGAAGGGGTAGGCTACCCACTCCAATATTCTTGAGCTTCCCTTGTGGCTCAGCTGGGAAAGAATCCACCTGCAATGTGGGAGACCTGGGTTCGATTTCTGGGTTGGGAAGACCCCCAGGAGAAGGGAAGGAGGGTACCCGCTTCCGTATTTTGGCTTGGAGAATTCCATGGACTGTATAGTCCATGGGGTCTCAAAGAGTCTGACGTGACTGAGTGACTTTCACTTTCACTTTCTCATCCATATACTAATATTCTCTCACCGTTAGTCTACCAGTCCAACAAAGAAAAGTCTTAGTGTGATTGTTTGTGTGTGTGTGTGTGTGTGTGTGTGTGTGATTCAGTGATCTTTTTGCTAGACAATCCCATTTAGGCTAAGTGCTTGAAAGATTTGGCCTTTCTTACCCAAACTGGGCACTAGAGTGCTTTTTTGAAACAAGAAGAGCTGGCAGTCCCTGGAGCTGAATAATGATTCTCCCATAGAAGGAAGAACCTTCGACCATCAGTGTTCCTATTAAATTGCACTGTTTTTCTTCTTTACACTTACAATAAATCTCCTTTCACGTGAAGCAACATGACTGAATCTCTATAACTTGTGACTGCAAAAACTAACTAAAATAATACATTTTTGTTGCTTGATTTCAAAGCTTTTGTATCTTGGGATGAGAGTAGGAGAGAAATTAACTGTATATTATTTCCTACTCTGATAATGGTTACTGAGAAATTGTTACAGGTGAGCAGAGGACCTGTTTTCTAACAATGCATCGATTTAATTCCTTAAGATTTTCTACTGTTCCTCTATGTGCAAAGCAGTTACTCCTTTTTCAAAATTATATGTGGTAAATAGTTGATAAGTAAATAAAGTGAGAAATGAAAACTGGATTGGTCTAGTCACTGCATTCTATAGTCTTTAAGCCAAGAAGACCCTACCTAATCTGATATCATGTTCTACCTTTTATTTTTCCTCCTATAAATCTGCAGCAACCACACAGGTTGTTTTCCTACTTCTTGAATACTTCAAATGATTCACTTCTTCATGACCTTTGCTTTTGATAATCCCTATCCATGAACATCTTCCCTCATATACACTCTCTCAATTTATTCAAATCTCTGATTAAAATTTTTCTCCTCATATATGCAGTCTTTGATCACTCTTCCAAAGTAGTGCTATCATTACCCTTTATCCCCTAATAGTTTCTTCTATTTTTTCATGGTTCTTAGTCCTATCGGACATTAGTCTATGTTGATTCATTTTATTTCATTATTTTAAAAATATGCCTTCAAAGTAAGATTTCATGAGTACAGAACTTTTCTCTCCTGGTCACTGTAGAATTGACAAAAACCACTGTAGCATCTGTCATAGAGTAGGTGTTCAATAAATGCTTATTGAATGAATGAAGCAAAAAATTAGTATAGGAAAATAATGAAATTCTCATAAAGTTCATCAAAGGTAAGTCAAGAGAGAAAAAAAAAAAAACAGGCAAGTAAAATCTGCATGACTCTAAAATTTACTTCTAGGTATTTTTTAATGAGTCTGATTACACTGATACTCAGGAGCTGGGTGAAAATAAGCCTTTGCTTTCTGGTTACTTAAATAGCAGTATCTCTTAAAGTAACATATTATTTAAATCAATATCCCTTTATAGGAGAAACAATAAACTATTCCCTTGAGTTTCTGATAACTTTTATGAATCTAAAAGTATTACAATTGAAACCATTCATTTAGCCACTAAATCAATTGATTTTTAAGTCCTCTAGAATTATGCCATAAACATAAAAATGCTATAAAATACCTTTTCTTTTTTGACATGTTAACAGAAGTGGTTATGTATATGAAGCAGTGTTTAAACAATCTTAGTGATGGGTTATTTAGAAAATGTACAGATTTTTCTTCTTTATTTAATCTAAATTGAATAAGATTTTGTAAGTAAACACTAATGGAAGTTTAAAAGCCTGGTAAAAAAAGAATGAGTGCAGAGTGTTATAATACCTCCTGCTTTTTCCCTTGACTGAATATAAGAACTGTGTTAATGCAATATTTCTTGCCTGCCTGTTTATCAAACCATGGTAGGGTCAGGCTTTCTGGGACTAAACTGGTAGCCTCTGAGTATAAAGAATGTCAGGTAAACGGATGTAAATTGTCTGTGTCCTGACCTGAGGGCCCAGAACACTTGTCAAGGGACAAGTGTTCCACAAACCCAGCCCATTAACCAAAAAAGCCCTCTGCCTGTATAGGAACAGAAGGTTACCAACAACATGCAAGTTAAAAACCTCACTGTCACTTAGTCACAATTTCTCTTCCATGTGTAAAAGAATGCATCCTGTGAGCCAACATTATTCAGCTTGCAAATTCTGTCTGCTCAATTCTAAGACTAAAGTTCCACCTAAAAGGTCTGATTAAGAAGGAAAAATAGAGTAGTCTCCAGGGGCATACTAATTTCAAGCTTATGTGAGTGTTCCCATAGATAAATTTACCAAGGTTACAATGTGCTTGCTTGGCAATTTATCTAGATTACTGAGAAGAGAGTGTTGTAGGAAAAAACTCTCTCTCAAAGCTAAAATAATCATTTCTATCCATTAGGTATGAAGAAGTACCTAAAGACACTCCAATCCAAATACAACTATTGAGTGATAAAGATATCAGTACTGATCTCTCTGAAGGACCTATATTTAGGATGTTAGCAGGAAAAAAAATAAAAAGGAAGGGAGGAAGGGAGGGAGGGGAGTAGGATGCACGACTGAGACTCAAAGAGAGAAAGAGATGAAAGTTAGATAGTATACTTCCTACTCTAGCTTACCAGCTCATTTAAACCCAAATCAATCTTGCTAAACCTTGTACTTTCTTTGAGATGTGTGGAATATAGGGGAAAAGATGCTGAAACAGAAACGTTCAGTATTTTATTTGAATTAAGACCTTTGTGGTAGGATTGTGATTGAAAGATTTTATCCAGAAAACCTATAAATAAAAAGGAGTCTGGAATGCTATCTACCTGAGATTCATTCAAGTTGTTTATATATGAACTAACTTTACTCTTTGTTTCTCAGGGTCACATGTTTATTTAATGAACTCATGATAAGAGCCAGGCACTATATTAAGTTGGGAATATAACAGTCAATGAAAATAGAAAGAGTTCTTACGCTCTGGAAGATTATATATTAGCAGAAAAGGCATATATTAATTAAAATATAACACCCACACAAAAAGGCACCAAGTTACTGTAAATACAAACACACAAGTATAAACAAAGATAACTATACATATAAATAAAAAAGACATTATCAGTGTGATGATGGAAAAGTCCTCTCTTCTGTGACAAGTATATGCTTAGTCTGAAGGAACGAGTGGTTTTTAAAGATCTGGGATTTGATTGTAATTATGTGAGGAGGTGGAGGTGTTAGCCAACTTTATGTGGCAATCATTTTGCAGTATATATGTATATCAAATATCATGTTGTACATTTAAAATATATACAATATTAGTCAATTTGTATAACTCAGAAAGATATTTGAAGAGTGTAAACAGAAAGGCATCAGGAGCAGTCAGTACAAAGGTATAGCAGTGAGAGAAAGTGAACCAAGATAGCATAGAGGCCTCAGCCCCAAGGAAAGCATATCAAAGGGCTGGCTGAGGCATACTTGTATCATTCAGAGCCTTTCCTTTCCCACTACCTGTAAAACACTGGAAGAATAATGTAAAGCAAAATAAGATTCTAGATGGTTTCCCATAGGGATTTTAAAGTCGGTGACATTCTAGGGTTATTATCATCTACCATCTCAAGTACCTAAAACAAATGATAATTAAAAAACACTGGTTTGAAACAAAAAATAAAAAAAAAAACCACTGGTTTGCCAATAATAATTTAGAATAAGATAATCTGAATTTTAAAAAATTTTACCTTTCTGAGATGAGGTCAGAAATGCATGTCCTCAAATGATTAATTAAAACTATATTGAATAGGTAAGCATTTTATAAAATGTAGCTAAATATTTTAATTACTACATCCAAATTAATATTTTTGAGAGTTCTCTATTGTGTGTTTGGTTCAAATAGTCTTGTAGAAATTATTTTTATTTTGTGTTTTGACTGTCTAAAGAATAATTATTAGGCTTTACATTTGAGCTATGATATAATTGACTAAATAGAAATCTTTTAAAATCTCTGAGTTATCTTGCAATGTCACCAGGAATGTAAATAAAAGAGAGAAGAAAAATTACTATAGAAATGTTTGGACTCTAAAGACCTGTTTTCTTTTATATTTGATTTAGCTTTCTTGCTGTAGCTTCTCGGTTTTTGAAGTTTTAAAGTGAGATCATTTAAATAGATGAAGACAATATCATTAATTTGTTTGTGATGAACATGGTTGTCATGTGAGCAATAAATATGTCCAAGTATAATACCACCAGGATTTTTAGTAGTATTTTTTAAGTGATTTGTATTGATTTGCCTGCAAAGTTCATCATAAAATCTTTCTAACCATATTAATATCCTTCTTGGTGAAAACAGCACTACTTTTGTGTCATTTATGTGAATAGAATAATGAACATCATAAGGGACATTTCATATTTCAGTGTTTATAAAAAGTAAAAAGATTTTTGTCCTTTATGCCTATAAGTAAGCAGTTATATTTTGAGTACTTTTTTGAGTTAGTTACCATTCTTAAACTTTTCTGTGAATATAGCAAAAGTCCACACATCTACACAGCTGAGTTTTATTTACATTTTACTAAATATTTGCTAATATTTGGCTAATGTTTAGTTATTTATCTCAGTCTTAACCACACCTATTACTTGAATAATTAAAAGTATTCACACACCAGTTTTCCCTTTAGGTTGTTATGAGAAATCAAATTCTAACAAATCTGATACTGATAGTAATTTTAAAAGTTATCAAGATATGAATGTTCCCAATTTCCATTTTAAGGTTATATTTAGCTCTTCTATGGGGCTTCCCTGATAGCAAAGTGGAGAAAGAATCTGCCTGCAATGCAAGAGACCCCGGTTCTATCCCTGGGTTGGGAAGATCCCCTGGAGAAGGGAAAGGCTACCTATTCCAGTATTCTGGGCTGGAGAATTCATGGACTGTATAGTCCATGGTGTCTCAAAGAGTCAGACATGACTGAGCGACTTTCACTTTCACTTTAGCTCTTCTACATCAGAACATGTAAACTTTAATAATATTTTACAAAATTTCAGAGATGATATGGTTTTGCAAATTTCAAACTTCCACTAGCCATAAGATCCATGCATACTGTTAACTATAGCATTTTAACTTTTTGGGAAAATGCTTTCATTTTTCAAAATATACTTTTTAATAAGAAATTTAGATATAAAAAGAAAAATAATGAATATAAGCATTGTTTTGTGTTTATACCACAGAATAGAGAACTGATTTTTAGAAGCCAAGTGATACACACATGTACTGTTGTATTTCTTCTATTTTCATGCCCACACGTATACATCATGCAATTCCCTATCTTATACCTCTCTCCTTTTTCTAATGCTTTGTATAGAATAGTTATTAATAACATTTTTTGTGGGGTAATGAAGATGAAGAAATAGACAAGTCAGAGTGTCTCTGTGGTAAAAGTTAGCAAAGGATTTCACATGAAGTTCTGGGGAAAACTGTCCACACTGCAGATATTCTTTGATCTTAGATGGCATAAACATGTGAGCATAATGTTATATAAATTTTACCATAGAACTGTAGAGGTAAAAACAACCTTATATTTAAAAGAGTAAATATTTTTTGGTGTATGCGTGCATGTTTTGTTTGGAGGGTGGAAAATAGAAGGGAGAAGAAATAATTTACATAGCTTGAGTTTGACAAAATAATCCCTGCATATTTTAACTATCATCAGATTTTCAGCATTTACAGGCTAATTAGAGAGACCATCCTTTTTTAAAACAGATCCAATATCATTTGACTTTTGGCATTCATTTGCATCAATATAGAGAGCACTCACCAGGCTGCTCATGGCTATTGACACCACAGCAGAGACCTCATTTTGGTATCTTCCTGATTCCCTTCCCCACTGACAGATCTGTTGCATTAGGCCTCCATGCTAAGTCTTGAGACACTGTCCATTAGTTCCATGGAACTTCTGTCCTTTATAATAAATAGGCTTACATTCCCCTTAAAATCAATTAGTTTTACATCATAGAAATCTAAACTCTGAGGGTGTAATGATCACTTTGTTTATTTACCTCTAAAACTCCCATGCTGCTGCTACTGCTGCTGCTGCTGCTAAGTCACTTCAGTCATGTCCGACTCTGTGCAACCCCATAGACGGCAGCCCACCAGGCTCCCCTGTCCCTGGGATTCTCCAGGCAAGAATACTGGAGTGGGTTGCCATTTCCTTCTCCAATGCATGAAAGTGAAAATTGAAAGTGAAGTCGCTGAGTCTTGTCCGACTCTTAGCGACCCCATGGACTGCGGCCCACCAGGCTCCTCTGTCCATGGGATTTTCCAGGCAAGAGTGCTGGAGTGGGGTGACTCCCATAGAGAACTTAAATTCTGTTTGGCATAAAATCCCTGACTCCTACTATCTATATTATTTATGAAACTCTTGATAATAAGATCTCCCCAGGAACCCATGTCTATTGTTTAAAAATGTAATCCTATTTTGAGATGAAAAGTTTGAATGCTCTTCTTTTACTTTAACTTGTCTAACATTATTTATTTATTAAAAATATAATTTAGATGATTGCAACATAGGACAGAGTAGTGAAATTTAGAAGTCAGTTGTTAATATCATCTGAAATCTCATTTCTCAGTCACATAGGACCTTCTGTCTTGACTGTCCTACTATTACATACTACTTTCTTATATCAAGTTGATATTTATTTTCTTCCCATAGAATCCATTTATACCCATTATAATCTATTCATAAAAAACATATCTCATTCCTCCTCCCATGACAATCCTTCCACTAAATTCTTCTTTCCAAGCATCTTGTCTTTCCAAGTTAGCCATCCTCATTTGCTTTAACATGCCCTTGTCATCATGTTCATCATTGAACACCATCCTCCTTTGCCCCCTTTATTTTATTCTTTTTATATTCATTTACTTACATTTACTTTTGTTATGTTTTGTTTTTTTTTTTTAATTTATGTCGCCCCCTTTATTTTTATTATTTTACAAGTGTGGCATCCTAGATTATCTATTATCTTTCAGGTGTTGTCTGCACAATGAACAATGGCATGGGACTATAGTTGCCCTGCCCAGGCATACATAGCGCACTTCTAACAGTGTAACCTAAAACTGAATCAACTTTTTTCAGTTTTATCACACTGTTTATAAATATTTACTTTATTGCTCATTAAAATACTTATATTAAACTGCCTTCTATCTACAGTATATATTTATTTAGTTGTGTGTGTGTGTGTATGTATTTATCCAGAGGAATCATTTTACAAGTTTTGGTATTGTCATCTGATTAGATTCAACCAAATGCTTGATAAGTCAGCAAGATACATGTATTTTTTACTCCCTTTTTTTCATTATTTCCAACTTTGAGTCATTATTAATGTTTACCCAAATCCTCCCTCTATAATGTCCTTTATTTCTCCAGATGCAATGAGAACTGGTTAGTACTAAGAGAGATACATAACAGGGTAGAGAAGCTATTTTACATGATAATGAATGAGGAAACAGCCTCAAATTATAGAAAGAATGTTTACTGAAAATATATCCTACTATATTAAGGTAAGCTAGGAGTAGAATAAAAACTAAAAGAAACACAGTGGATTCCTAGGCTTAAGTGTTTTATACATATCATAGGAAAATACATAAAATAAGGAATCATATTTGAGGAAATATATTTGACAAATACAAAGCAAATTGAGAAGGGCTAACCTTAATGGTAAAAGATTGAAACTAAGGAGATATTCTGAACGGAATATGAATAGCTACACAAAGCGTCCTTTAAGAGTTTATATTTGCATATCTTAGAAGAAATGTTCAAGGACAGACTTCCTAGAAAGTTACTAGAAATAGACAAGCATCATCTGATTAACCATATTTCTGACGATTATGGTGGGAATTCATGAATTTTCTGATAGGTCTGATACCTGACCTCTGCATTCTTTCTATCTTTGATATCCTATGAAAATAAAGGAAACAATAAAGTTTTTTAAAAAACATTGCTTTCTTTACCTTCTTTCTATCTTTGATATTCTATGAAAGTAAAGGATAGAGTTTTTTTTTTTTTTAAATCATTGCTTTCTTTACCTACAACTGTGCTTATATATCTCAAAGAAATCAGAAAGCCTAACTTCAAAGGAAATTAACAAAAATGAAAGAATAGTGAGGTAGTATGTTAAACAATGATTTGCCACACTACCTGGAATTGACAAGTAAGAAGTCATGTTTCTCAGAGATCAGAGATTTGTGTTGGCCAAGAGTCAGATGAGGTTTTATTTGTTTTTTTTTTTTTTTTTTTTTGAGAGATGGGAATTGAGTGGTGATTTGAAGGCCAAGAATAGGAGAAAGATTGATGTTCCTGGGGAGATACTCAATAGATGGTAAGCCATGGAAACATAAAGCAACAGGAGAGTGAAGGGGATGAGAAAGCCATCTGCATGGCATCTCACCTTAGTTCAAGACCTTATTCTCTCTAAGGGACTTTGCTATGGAGAAGTTGTAAAGATCCCAGGCTATTCTAGAATGGTGCCTTTCAACTTGTACTGGTTCATGGTTCCAGTGAATGGTTCCATGCTGATTGCCAACTAGTCTCCATACCTTTAGTCTCCCATTGATACTAATCATTAGGGTCCTTACCTTTTATTCATCCAACACACCATGTCAGAGAAATCTTCTATTAGAAATACTGCTTATTTAAGAATTCAAAATGATTGTCAGTAGTTCATGCCTGTCCCATATAGCCTGATAGTAAATTTCATCCATAATAATGTTGCTAGTAATTATTTACTGAAGATTTAACATGTATAAGGTACTGAACAAACATCTTCCATGCATCATCTTGTTTAATTCTCATAAAAAAATAAACTAAGAAATTGGCAACGTCAATTTGGCACAAACTTTCTAGTATTTAATAGTATGATGTCTGGATCAGTTCCTTCATTTGATTACTAATTCAACAAGCATTTATTAAATGTGTATTATGTATTGGGCACTAGTATAGGATGGTGTATTTCAACTGGGGACAATTTTGCCCTCTTGGGGACATTTGCCAATGTTTAGGGGTATTTTTGCTTGTTATACTTGAGGGGAATGGCTACTGACAACTGTTGGGTAGAGGTCAGGAATGCTACTAAACTTACTATACACAGAGCAGCCCTCACCCTAAAAGATTATCTGGAAGCACATGTCCCATGCCCTAAGGTTGAGATATCATGGTGTAAGGTTAACAGATGTAATCCCCAACAAGTCAGACACATCTCTGCCCTTGTAGAGATTCTGTTATTAGTTTAGAAGGCAGATATAAAATCAATAACCACTAAATTAAATACATAGTTATTAAATGTGATAAATCAATGGAAAATAATATATAGGGTGCTACAAAAGAATAAACTGGAGGAGTTAATTTAGTTTCTGTTTCAGGGAAGTGCCAGGGAAGCCTTTTTAAAAGCAATATGTAAACTGAAATCTAATGGAAAATCAAGAGTTCACAAAGCTACACATATGCAGAAGATCTGAAGAGGGAAGAAGCGTTACTCAGTTGAAGAATAGGAGAAAAGCTGTGTGAATGGACCACAGTGAACTGGGTATGCATGGAGACGAGAGAGGAGCTCATCTCTGATTTTCTTATGCGTATCTTTTCTCTCATAATAAGTTTGCAGATTTCCATGAGGAGAACATGACAAGTACAGTATTTGTTTTCTATCCTGTGGAGTGCTTAGAACAGTATTAAGACATGATAGATACACAATAACTTCTTGCTAACCTGACTTGAGCATTTTTCCTAGGAATCTAGTTTCTAGATCGTATTATGCCTATTTCCACTCTAGGGGAATTGTAACGCCTGTGACAAACTTTCCCATTAATTCAGGGATTGCTTCCCATTGCGGACTCAGCCTGAGCACTGCCATTTGTCAGGCAGTCACCGTGTCTGCAGGTCACCTGGGGCTACACTGGAGAAGTTTTTATGCAACTAGTATTAGTAAATCACCTGTTGTCAGCTGGCCTTGTTTTGGAATATGAATAAAAACCATAGATTTTGTTATTCTTCTTAAAGAATTCTTACTAAGTGCCATTTTCCTCTACTAAGTATTAGTAAATTGTTTAAATATTAGGGCAAATGGTCACTTTGCTAAAAGAAAGATTCAGATGATTTATAAGATCCTGAATTATTACAATACATTCTTACTAGGAGCAAGCTAACATAAATACTCATAAAATATTTTAAGATATAATAAAGAAAATAAAAACCCTTTGGGATCTGAGATTTTCTCATGAAAATTTTTCAGTTATTACTGACATTGGAGAATGAAATATCTTCAAAAATTCTTGTTAAGACACAGGGAGATGTTTTAAAAAGACTCATTTCAAATACTCCCGAATTTATATTATATTTTGTAAAGGAAGTGAAGGTGTCAGTTTATTTTATTTTTTTACTCAAGTAAAGAATAGTGTTTATTACAAGGAAACAGAGCTCTCACAGAATCAAAGGAAATGAAATCAAGTGCAGTTGAGCATAGATCAGTGAAATACACAAATTCTTCACATTAAAAAAAAATTATTGGTACATGCTTTTTATAATTTTAAATAAAAGAATCATCTTGGGCTAAACTGGAATTTTGATTAAACTTCTTCTAGAGAAAAGATACAAGTCTGATGTTTAAAATTTCATAAAAGGAATGACCTATTTTACTGTAATAAGTAAATAAAACACCTCCTTGAACAGCTATAGGGCTTCCCCGGTGGCTCAGCTGGTAAAGAACCTGCCTGCCAGTGCAAGAGTAGCAAGAGACATGAGTTCGATCCCTGGGTGGGGCAGATCCCTGGAGAGGGAATAGCTACGCACTCCGTTATTCTTGCCTGGAAAATTAAGCCTGGTGAGCTACAGTTCATAGGGTTGTAAAGAGTCAGACATGACTGAGAGCACACACATACACATGAACAGCTATATATCCCATATACAGTTGATCTCCCGTAAGTTAAGTATGCTGAGTTTTAATATCTTGTTACATTACTTTCTTCAGTGTTTCTTAGTGTATTTAACATATAGTTAGTGTTCTCTGTGCTCCATAAATATTCTTTGTATGATAGGATAAATAAATATTAAAGGCCTAATTTTGTCACACACCCTGAAATATAAATTGACAAATTACATGTGTATATATATGCATACAAATATACATACAGCCTTTTTCCATGTCATTTTAATAAAACTTTGCTTTAGACTCTATTTAAATTTAGAGAAATTTTTAAAATCTCTATCACTTTGCTCTTTCTTAGTTTACTTGATTCTTTAATTGCTTGCTTTCTGGAGTTAGCCTGATATTCTTGCAAGGCTGCAAAAAATGGTGCAAACTTATCCAAAGGTCAGTTCAAGCTCATGTTCCTTTGGCCTCTTGCCACCCAAGGGATAAAGTTCCTGTAGAGGACTATGTAATCACTTCAGAGAATATTGGTGTTTGAAGGAGCGAAAAGGACTAAAATATATGAAAAATTCATGGTCCTTCATTGGCATTCATGCTGTTAGTCGATTTTCATCAGACAGTAAATGAGAAGAACCTGAAGTCTTGTTTGTGTTAACAGAGCTCTTTTATATGCTGGACAGATCCTGTAAATAAACACTCAGCATGTCATGAAAAATTCTACCACTGCATACAAGAATAGACTTTGTCATATTGGGGCCTAAATATAGGCAGTGATTCTCATGACTGACCACTATTAATAAAAAATTTACATTAATAACAAAATGTATGGAAGAGAAGATGCATCATGAGATGAAGTTACCATATAGGGTCCAGAGGCAGATGTGAGATTTACAGTTCATTAGGCATGCTGATTAAATTCAGAATTAAATTAATATAGAGAGATAAGAAGAATATCAGTTTTTGCAAGTATATTTTGGAAAGCACTTTCTGCCTAATCTTTGAGCTAAGTGCAGCAGGTGAGGTTGAAGAATTTTCCATCTATAACAAAATTTAATGAGCATATTGAATTACAGTACAGAGTTAGTGGCATACCTTAAATATGCAGCTTTCTCTAGATGATAATCATCTTAAAGTCATATATATGTGAATGAGAGGCAGTGTGTGATTTATGATATTAAAAGAACATAGCATGTTATAGCTGAAAGTGACCTTAGAAATCTAAAATTGTCTGTTTCATGTTGCAGATGATGAAACTGACACCAGTAGAGGCGAATGATTTCTCAAGTTTTCATGATAAATTCCTAAAACTTTTTCTCTTTTTTTCCACGTTATTTCTCCATGGCTCAGACAGTAAAGAATCTGCCCACATTGCAGGAGAACTGGGTTAGATCCCTGGGTTGGGAATATCCCCTGGAGGAGGGCATGGCAACCCACTCCAGTATTTTTGCCTGTAGAATTCCCATGGACAGAGGAGCCTGGCGGACTACAGTTATGGGGCTGCAGAGTCGGAAACAACTGAATGACTAAGCACAGCATAAATCAACCTATTTAGCTTCCTATAATCACAGGGAAAATAATTTAAATAACACACTTTCACTTATAGAATTCCAAATTATGTTCTACTCCATTGTTTCTTATTTATCATTTAATTTTCAGGTTAAAATCATTGCAAAAATGTAACAATGCACTTATGCAAATGCATGATCTATTTCATATAGATGGCTTGTTTTGGAAGTAAAGGGAAATGCTCTACGGGGCTCAACATGTACTTTGCAATATGTAAGAGACAGTCATTTTTATTTAGCTGTTGATCTGTTGCTTTTAGCCATGAAGCAAGGAATGTGCTTTGGTTTGCTTTTCTCACAGCTTCATTCTTCATATGTCCCATAGTGACACAAATAGAGAGACTGACAACAGATTTATTACCTAAAGCTCAGCTGAAAAATTAAATGATACAGCTAAAAGTCATAGTCTGATTGAGCATCCACTTGCCAGTATAAAATCCAGAGCACTAAAAAATCCATAATAATAAAGTGGCAAACTATTTGGAAGAAAGAAAAATTGGGAATAAATCACTAGTTTGATCAGTCTTGAGTAACTGACTAAAACAGGTAAATAATTATTTGAAAATCTGTCAATCTTTAAAATCTTTGCCTTTCTAAATACAGGAAAGTCTAGTTCTTTCCACTAATCTGTTAGGTTATCTCCCCACAATTTTACAATGTGATAGAATTTTTAACAGGAATTTTCCTTCTTTCCTGGATTATTCAAAAGATAATCAAAGGATTTGATTATTTTTGAGCATTTCTGCAAGCTTGTTTCAGCAGTGCCGTGTATGAAGATATTCACCAAACTGAAGTTAGAGGCCAGAATATTTAATTTACATATTTTCAGATTACATTGCATATAGAGAATACATAATTTAAGGTAGCTAAAAACAATCATTTGTACAGTACATTGGCAAAAAATAATAATTAAAAAAAAATGTTTTATTGAATGTTCTAGTAATTTCTGAAATAAGCTTGACTGGAAAGCTTCCTTTTTAAAATATTGAGCCAAATTAGCATTCTGTATTTAGTAAAAAGACAGTCTGAAGTTCCACTTTATTAAATGCAGTTTTGCATATTTTTCTTTTGTATTGTTTCAAGCGGAACATTTAATGACTTTTGTGTCCTTTGCTTGTTCAATTTCCACAATCATGGTAGGATAAGAAAATAAAAGTAAGTTTAAGTCTGGGAATTTTGGTTGGTGATAACAACATGCCCAAAGATAAAACTAATCTCATGTCTTATTGAATATGTGCCAATACTTTTCTCCTTGTTTTATGATGAAGCTTTTAAAGTTATTTAGAAAAGGCTGAAGGAGTCATTATCCCAGCATATTTATACAGTGAAGGTAAAATAATATGAACAGAATAATAATATTTTTACTGTGAGTGCCACTTAGGTAATAAGTATATATGATCACATAAGTATATTTTAGAAGGTACTTCATCCTAAATCATTGAACTTTTTTTTTCCAGGGTGAAGGAGTTGGGAGGGCATTGGGAAGGCAAACAGTTTTGACAGTTTGCTATTCCATCTAAAATCATTAAAGTTCTCTAATGTATTTATTCAGAATTATCCTCACACAACATTGTTCTTTATGGTTGTCTGATTTGCTTATGTGATACTTTCTCTGCCTTAGGTTAAAAAGAGAAGGATGAGTTAGAGTTGTGTGTGTCTTTTCGATGAATAGAACTGTTAGTGGAAATCTAATAAATTCAGACATAAAATATTGATTGATCTTGCTCTACTTATTCTCATGAATTATCTTAAAATTATAACCTCTTATATTTTCAAGATTATATGAAAAGCAAAATATAAGGCCTAAATATGCTCTCCAAATTATGACTGATTTTGCTTTCTGATGCTGAAAGTCAAATTATTTTATTGAATAATTATAGTAATATTTAACATGACAAAAATGCCCAGATTTCCTAGGATAATAATGAACCAACCTGGTACCAAGAGGAAACTATCTTTTTGTGCTTTTAACTATGTTCTTGATTCTCTCAGGTATATAAAAAACAGTGGAAATGTTGGTAGAATCCAGATACCCTAATTGCTTATCTTCCTCTTTACTTCTACAAGATGGTACTCATTTTGTTTTCAATTTATTATTTTATATTGCAGTATGAACTTGGGCAAACTCTGGGAGATTGTGAGGGACAGAGAGACCTGGCAAGCTGCAGTCCGTGGGTTCGCAGAGTCAGACACAACTGGGTGACTGAACAGCAATAGCCATTAAGCAATATTGTGTTTGTTTCAGGTGGACAGCAAAGGAACTCAGTGATACATATACATGTATTGATTATGGTTTCCAGGGGGGTGAAAGGGGAGGAAGGGATAGTTAGGGAGTTTGAGATTGACATGCACACACTGCTATATTTAAAATGGATGACCGGCGAAGACCTCCTGTATAGCACAGGAACTCTGCTCAATATTGTGTGGCAGCCTGGATGCGATAGGAGTTTTGGGGAAAATGGATTATGCATATGCTGTTGTTGTTACGTCCAACTCTTTGTGACCCCATGGACTGCAGCATGCCAGGCTTCCCTGTCCTTCACTATCTCCCAGAGTTTGCTCAAACCCATGTCCATTTAGTCTGTAAGGTCATCTAACCATCTCGTCCTGTCATCCCACCTTATCCTCTAGCTTTCAATATTTCCCAGCATCAGGGTCTTTTCCAGTGTATATTGCATGTACATGTAAGATGTGACTTTTAAGCAAATAAACCCTTTAGATAAGTTGTCACAATGATTATTCAATTTATGATATTATTAGTAGTTCTAGATCTGTGTGCCTTTGTGTGTGTTTCTGTCTGTGCACTGTAGCAAAAAGCTACCTTCTTCAATAACACCTAGGAATCATTTATCCTAAATATAATGGAAACAGTATGATGCAGTGTGTTCACACTTATTCACAGGCCAGCGCTAATATTTGCAAGGTATACAACAAAAGACAAAGGGAAGCCGACATACAATTGGTCTTAATATTTAAAATTTTTCAAATCATGATAATAAACTATAAATTAAAACATTTTGAATTGACTACCTTGATAAATATATTGGCCTAGTGATCTGGAAGAATGGATTTGAATTTAGGATACTTGGATTCCCTTGAATACCTCATTTAGCATGCAATGCAGATAGAACTGGCCCCAGGTCCCTATCTACTAACTTTTCTACCACAGACTACACATTTTGTTAAGAAGAGTCTTTGCTTGAATGGGGATCTGTGGATGCCCCAGATCTATATCAGTTCTGCACACATACACTTAAAAGACAATTGCCTATTAGTTTAGCAGTGGGCAAACCAGAGGAGAGACCCTATACGTTCTGAAATGACTCAATGCCATTTGAACAGCTAGTTCCAGGATCTTGCATACTTGGAATATAGTCTGGAGCCTTGCTATTCAGAATGGCTCCCTATAAGTGAAATCAGTAAAACCAGGAATCTTGCTAGAAATGTGGAATCTCTGGCTGCACCTCAGAACTAATCAGAATCTTTGTTTTAAAGCATCCAGTGTTTCCTGTGTGCATCAGTGTTTGAGAACCGTCTAAAAGATGGCAGTGACATTGTCAAAGATGCTAGCTAGGCACATCTCCTTTGCCTCTCAGACTCTTCTCTCTGTCATATCACTAACTTCCAAATCTAGGCTGTAACATACATAAAGATATATCTTAGTCACCACTGTAGCAACTGGCTATTTTATTTCTTTTGTTTTTTAAATAAAATTTCAGACCAAAGACGTATTCTAATAGAGTAAATATATTGTACATTTCGAACATCCTGTCTCACACTGACAGGAAATAACAATTGTAAATGGAGGCCTCAATTTTAAACAGTCAAATGACTTTATTTGGCTGTGAAGATTTAAACAAATTTATTATTATTTGTTTTCTCCTTAAAGGCATAAGCTCAAGTTCTGTTTTAAACATGTAAATACATACACTTTGTTACATGAAGTATACAAGCAGCTGTTGATAATAGCCCAAATGCTAGCTGCATAAATGCACAAACTACAGCACAGTGCCTTATGTTTAGCATTTAATGTGTTTCTAACATTGAAAACTACAGTTAAACTTTTATCATTGGTGCTTTTTTTTTTTTTAATTTTAGTTTTACCTCAAGTTTTTCTTTACATTCTGCCAACATTAATCATGTACATATTGAAAAAATAATATAATGGCCAGTTGTTGTTGCAGTTACCTTACAAGTACTATTAAAATAAAAATACTGGTTGATATCCTTAAAATGTTAATAAATTTATAAATTAAATATTTAGAAACATATTTTCAACATGTGTCATATGTGATTGATGGCACTATTTTTGATGATGAATATTGACTTCTAAATCAAGAAGAATTACTGTTACAGGGCAAGCAATATTTGGGCTTAAAAATTGTTAATGGACTATGGTAATTAATTACTTAAAATATTAAAATCTCTAAATCACTTATGTTCATTTTATATAATCAAGTATGGTGCCAAAAATTGGCTTAGAAAATTTTAATTTGCTATCAAATATCTAGTTAAAATGTAATATTTTTAAAAAATAAATCTCAACTGAATTAAAATAGTGTATGTCATACAACTAAATACATATATATATATATATATACACACATGCATATAGATAGATAGATAGATATTTACATTTACTAGGTCAACTGAATTTTAGCCTCATTAATTGTGATTACTGACCACAGACTAGAATATTCAAAATGATTTGTAGCTAGGAAACTTAAAAGAATGTAGTTATAATAGGTCTGATAATAGGTCAAATATAATTGATCCAGCCAGTGTTTATTATATTCATAATTGTTAATAATCGTCTTCAACTTTGTATAAGTTAGGAAACACACAAAGAAATGAAAGATTGTAGAGATAAATTATAATGATGAAAAAGAAGTAATTCAAAATGTGATAAGGGAAAATATGATAGAATGAATTTTTGTTTTATGTAAGAATGAAAGATTTGTTAGAATAATTTAATTCAAAAGAAAATAAAGGACATTGGAATTTTTACATTCTTAAAATGAAATATGTGTATAAATGTGATTGATTAATAAGTAGCACATCAAATATTTTTATTCTACTCCTTGAAAGAGGAAGACATTCCATTGTAGAATAAATTGATGCACCAGTTGAGAATACAAAATTAAAATGTGTAGATCACTTAGATATCTATAGTTCTCCTGCTGTTAACAGTCTAGAGTTCCTCAGCTTGATTTTGTGGAAAGCTAGCCATTCCCAACATAGGGACTCATGAACCATAGACACCAGGTACATGTACATTCACTCAAAACTCAGTGATAAGATAAATATTCCATTTAAAAATATGTAGAAGACTTGGACAAGTCCAATCACCTCATTAAAAATGATATATGATGGCAAAGAGGGAAATGAATAGATGCTTCACATCATTTGACATTAGGAAATGCAAATTAAAACCACAGTGAGATTCTATTACATACCTATTATAATAAGAGAAGAACTTTGAGCATACCAGGTGTTGTGGAGATGACAGAACTGCACATGGAACAATGGACTGTCTCAAAATTGGGAAAGCAGTTTGTCAGCCTGTATATTGTCACCCTGCTTATAAACTTTATGCAGATTACATTATGTGAAATGCCAGGTTGGATCAATCACATGCTAGAATCTTGATTCTACATATCTACAATCTCAGATATGTAGATGATACCACTCTAATGGCAGAAAGTGAAGAGGAACTAAAGAACCTCTTTTTGAGGGTGAAAGAAGAGAGTGAAAAAATCTGGCTTAAAACCAATATTCAGTGTTAGTATATAGAAATGCAAGTGATTTCTGAGTATTGATTTTGTATCCTGCAACTTTGTTAAATTCACTGATTATCTCTAGTAATTTTCTGATGCTATCTTTAGGATTTTCTCTAGGGTTTTCATGTCATCTGCAAACAGTGAGAGCTTTACCTCTTTTCTGATCTGGATTCCTTTTATTTTTCTTCTCTGATTGCTGTAGCTAGGACTTCCAAAACTATGTTGAAAAATAGTGGTGAAAATGGACACCCTGGCCTTGTTCCTGATCTTAGGGGGAATGCTTTCAGTTTTTCACCATTGAGAATAATGTTTGCTGTAGGCTTATCATCTATGGCCTTTACTATGTTGAGATAGGTTCCTTCTATGCCCAATTTCTGAAGAGTTTTAATCATAAATGGGTGCTGAATTTTGTCAAAAGCTTTTTCTGCATCTGTTAAGATTATCATATGGTTGTTATCTTTTAATTTATTAATATGGTGTATCACATTGATTGTTTTGTGTATATTGAAGAACCTTTGCATCCCTGGAATAAACCCAACTTGATCATTGTGTATGAGCTTTTTGATGTGTTGCTGAATTCTGTTTGCTAAAATTTCGGTTAAGGATTTTTGCATCTATGTTCATCAGTGATATTGGCCTGTAGTTTTCTTTTTAGTGTGTTGTCTTTGTCTGGTTTTTGTATCAGGGTGATGGTGGCCTTGTAGAATGAGTTTGGAAGTGTTCCTTCCTCTGCAATTTTTTTAAAGAGTTTTAGAAAGATAGGCATTAACTCTTCTCTAAACACTTGATAGAATTCTCCTGTGAAGCCATCTGGTCCTGGGCTTTTGTTCTTTGGGGAGATTTTTGATCACAGTTTCAATTTCAATGCATGCAATTGGATTGTTCATAATTTCTATTTCTCCCTGGTTCAGTCTTGGAAGATTGAACTTTTCGAAGAATCTGTCCATTTCTTCCAGGTTGTCCATTTGTTATCCATTTATTGCCAGAGAAATTAAGGAATCAATCTCATTCACCATTGCAACAAAAAAAATGAAATATCTAGGAATAAACTTACAAAGGAGAGAGTACAAAAGTACTGTACACAGAAAATTATAAGACACTGATGAAAGAAATCAAAGATGACATAAACAGATGGAGAGATATTCCATGTTCCTGGGCAGGAAGAATAAATATTGTGAAAATGACTATACGACCAAATGCCATCTACAGATTCAATGTGATCCTTATCAAATTGCCAATGGCATTTTTCATAGAACTAGAACAAAAAAATTCACAATTCATATGGAAACACAAAAGACTCTGAATTGCCAAACCAGTCTTCAGAAAGAAGAATGGAGCTGGAAGAATCAACCTTCATGACTTCAGATTATGCTACAAAGTTGCAGTCATCAAGACAGTATGGCACTGGCACAAAAACAGAAATATAGACCAATGAAACAAGGTAGTAAGCCCAGAAATAAACCCATGCACCTATGGGTACCTTATTTTTGACAAAGAAGGCAAGAATATACAATAGGGCAAAGAGAGCCTCTTCAATAAATGGTGCTGGGAAAATTGGGCAGCTACACGTAAAAGAATTAGGTTGGAACATTTCCTAACACCATACACAAAGATAAACTCAAAATGGATTGAAAACCTAAATGTAATGCCAGAAACTGTAAAACTCTTAGAGGAAAACATAGGCAGAAAACATTCTATGACATAAATTAAAGCAAGATCCTCTGTGACCCATCTCTTAAAGTAATGGAAATAAAAACAAAAGTAAATAAGTGGGACTTGATTAAACTTAGAAACTTTTGCACAGCAAAGGAAACTATAAGCAAGATGCAAAGACAACCCTCAGAATGGGAGAAAATAATAGCAAATTAAATAACTGACAAAGGATCAATTTCCAAAATATTCAAGCAGCTCATACAACTCAATATCAACAAAAAACCCAATCAAAAAGTGGGAAATAGACCTAAATGGACATTTCTCCAAAGAAGACATATAGATGGCTAACAAACACATGAAAAGATGCTCAACGTCACTCATTATTAGATAAATGCAAATAAAAACTACAATGAGGTATCACCTCACACCGGTCAGAATGGCCATCATCAAAGAGTCTACAAACAATGAAGGCTGGAGAGGGTGTGGAGAAAGGGGAATGCTCTTGCACTGTTGGTGGGAATGTAAACTGATACAGCCACCATAGAAGACAGTATGGAGATTCCTAAAAAGACTAGGAATAAAACAACCATATGCCCCAGCAACTGAACTCTTAGGCATATACCCTATAGAAACCAAGATTTTAAAAGACACGTGTATCCCATTGTCCATTGCAGCACTACTTAGTATGGCTAGAATATGGAAGCAATCTAGATATCCATCAACAGATGAATAGATGAAGAAGTTGTGGTACATATACACAATGGAATATTACTCAGTCATAAAAAGGAACACATTTGAGTCAGTTCTGATGAGGTGGGTGAACCTAGAGCCTATTATACAGAGTGAAGTAAGTCAGAAAGAGAAAGATAGTGTATTCTAACACGTATATAAGGAATCTAGAAAAATGGTACTGAAGAATTTATTGACAGGACAGCAATGGAGAAACAGACATCGAGAATAGACTTATAGACATAGGGAGAGGAGAGGAGAGGGTGAGATGTATTGAAAAAGTAACATGGAAACTTACATTATCATCTGTTAAATAGATAACAAACAGGAATTTGCTGTATGGCTTAGGAAACTCAAACAAGGGCTCTGTATCAATCTAGAGGGGTGGGAAGGGGAGGGATATGGGAGGGAGGTTCAAAAAGGAAGGGATATATGCATACCTATGGTTGATTCATGTTGAGGCTTGACAGAAAACAGCAAAATTCTGTAAAAAATTATCCTTCAATTAAAAATATAAATAAATTAAAAGAAAATAAAAGAAAGAAGGAAGGAACCATGAAAATAAAGCTACTTGACTGGGTGGTAGTAAAAAAAAAAAAAAAAAAACTTCAAAAATCTAACATCATGGCATCCAGTCCCATCACTTCATAGCAAATAGAAGGGGAGAAAGTAAAAGCAGTGGCAGATTTTATTTTCTTGGGCTCCAAATCACTGTGGACTGCGACTGCACCCATGAAATCAAAAGACGCTTGCTTCTGGGAAGAAAAGTTATGACAAACCTAGACAGCATATTAAAAAATAGAAATATCACTTTGCCAACAATAGTCCAAATAGTCAAAGCTATGGTTTTTCCAATAGTCATGTAGGGATGTGAGAAAGTCACTCAGTCACATCCGACTGTTTGTAACCTAATTGACTATACAGTCCATGGAATCCTTCAGGCCAGAATACTGGAATGGTTAACCTCTCCCTTCTCCAGGGGGTTTTTCCCACCCAAGGATTGAACCCAGGTCTCCAGCATTGCAGGTGGATTCTTTACCAGCTGAGCCATAAGGGAAGCCCTTGGTTGTGGGAGTTGGATCATAAAGAAGATGGAGTGCTGAAGAATTAATGCTTTTGAATGTTTCTGATGCTGGAGAAGATTCTTGAGAGTCCCTTGGACTGCAAGGAGATCAAACCTGTCAATCCTAAAGGAAAATAAACCCTGAATATTCATTGGAAAGACTGAAGCTGAAGATCCAATATTTTGGCCACCTGATGTGAAGAGCTGACTCATTGGGAAAGACCTTAATGTTGGGAAAGGCTGAAGGCAGGAGGAGAAGGGGACAACAGAGGATAAGATGGTTGGATGACATCACCGACTCAATGAACGTGAATTTAAGAAAATTCCAGGAGATGATGGAGGACAAAAAAGCCTGGTTTTGCAGTCCTTGGGATCACAAAGAATCAGACATGACTGAGCAACTGAACGATGACAAAGAGGAACTAGGACTCAAACTACTGCTGGAAATGGAAAATGTTACAACTACTTTTGTAAACTATTTAGAAGTTTATAAAATTAAAAACACTCTTATCATAAGATCCAAGATTTCCTCTCTTAGGACTTTACCCAAGAGAAATGAAAATATATGTTTGTCAAGGCTTGTATGAAAATGTTCCCAGTAACTATAGTTTTATTAACAGTCAATTGTAAACAACCCAAATCTCCATCAACAAACGAATGGATAAAATATTGTGACACTGTGCTGTGCTTAGTCACTCAGTCGTGTCTGACTCTCTGTGATCACATAGACTGTAGCCTGCCAGGCTCATTTGACCATGGGGATTCTCCAGGCAAGAATACTGGACTGGGTTACCATGCCCTCCTCCAGATATCTTCCCAACCCAGTCATTGAACCCAGGTCTCCCACATTGCAGGCACAAAAATATTAATGTTGCCTAGGAATGAAGATAGATGTAGGGAAAAGCAGGAGGGTGATATCAAATTTAAGGCTTTAAGTATGTGTGATCTATTATTGCATGTAACTTTTATACTTCAAGCTATTTTAGAAAATACAGCAAACATAGAATAATGAAAAGGTGAACACCAGTGCAAAACAATAAAACAGCTCAACATTCTATATTTGTGTGTGTGTGTGTGTATGCATGTGTGTGTGTGTGTGTGTGTGTGTGTGGAGAGAGAGAGAGAGAGAAGAAGAGATGGGCAGTGAAGTATAAAATGACATTAGGGTCAAGGCAACATAGAGACCAGATAAGATGAAGTACTTCAGGACAGTTGACTGGAGCAGAGGTTATCAAGAGTTATTGAGGACAGAATAAATAGGTACAGAAAGACAGGTTGAGGCTAGATTGGAAAACAATATGGATTTTTCATTGAAAATAAGGAATTGCTAGGTCATGACATTTGATATTAAAAGGGTTTAGAACAGTCAGGTAGGATCACATAAGTCACCATGAAACAATACTTCCATTCTTAGCCAAAGCTAACAAAAGATTTCTGTTCTAGGTCAACCAAGAAGAGATCACGTAAGAGGTAAAGAAACTTAAAATCCATTAGCAAAGGCAGTTCAACCTCTCAAGAAAACTTGTGCTAGGCACAAAACTCTTTTCTGGGGGTCCACTTTCCCTACAACCTCCTTATCCCATTCTGTACCCATTCCTTTGCTTCTCCCATCCTGAAACTGCCACCGGTAAGAAAGAACTACTTCGTTTTCCTTCAGAAAATGCGATTTCATTCCACATACCTTCTTTTAATAACAAGTCATACATTTCCCTTCAGCAACCAAGAACTGACTTTTTTATTGGCATTTGACATATTGGTGAACATACCTATCAGTGATAATAGTCCCCCCCCCCTCAAGATCAGAACAAAACAAAACAATTGCTTTCTGACTTTTCACATGTCAGGATGGTGCCAGACACTATTCATGGATAGTCAAAAAATCTCTTTTGTTTCTGTGTAAAAGGGAGGTCCTTTCAAGGCATGAATGTTTCAGAACTTGAATTTATTTGGAAAAGACCCAGCTCTTCAATACACTGTCGTCACTTAGTTTAGCACAGGATAGAAACTCGGGTAACCAAAACACCTGGAGAAATGATTGTAAGTTCAGTTCAGTTCAGTTGCTCAGTCGTGTCTGACTCTTTGGGACCCCATGGCCTGCAGGACGCCGGGCTTCCGTGTCCATCACCAACTCCAGAGGCTTGCTCAAACTCATGTCCATCGAATCAGTGATGCCATCCAACCATCTTATCCTCTGTCGTCCCCTTCTCCTCTGCCTTCAATCAAGACTATCATAGGCAGATATTTTAGAGTATAATTAGTGTTAATAGTTTATCTACAAGCTCATATCACATGTACAGTTTTTAGTTTTGTTCCTGTTGTTTTGAGGTACTTTCTTGTTGACAAGCTTGTGACAGATATAACAATATAGCAATTTTTACCTTAGAATAAACCTAGGCACTATGAACATTTTGTGCTTAATGTTGATGACTCTTAGACATATCTACAGTAGAGGAGCAAAAACAAAACTACTAGATATTTAATTTTGACTAGTTCCCAGTTCACGGGACTGTGACATTCATTGAGGTCAATGTTTTCTTGTATTTGCAGCAGTTTGGTTTGCAAGGGCTGCCTTGTCTTGAGACCATTGAAATAAGAACTCAGAACTTGAGCAGAAAAAAATAAAGATACTGAAAATGATCAGATCATTTATGAGGCAATTATAAAGGTGCAGGAAGAGCCAATAGAATCCAACTGTGCTTAAAGGTAGGGTCTGTGGGGAACATGATGAATACAGCATGATTCATCTTCCCAAAGACACACATATAAAATGTAAGTATAAAGTAATTTATGGAGTTATGAGAAGGTTGGTAAGATGGAGGCAATAGGAGTGGGGAAACAGAGCAGATTCTGAAAAATAACTGAAAAGTTCAACATGTGGATATGATTGGATTTGGACAGGAAAAGAAGTCACAGTGAGTGAGATTCTATGCTGATAGTTTTTAAAGAGTGATACTAGGGAAATATGATAGACAGTTGATTAGGAAAAAGTCACTTCATGATTTTCTACTATGGGAAATATGATAGTACAACTTTCTCAGGATTGGAGCTGATGAATTAATGATTTGAATTAGAGACTTCTATCCCAGAGAGCAAATTAGAAAACGGTGCTTCCTCTCCCTGGCAAGCAGGTGCACACTGTTGGGTGCAGGCCTTGTCAAGAGGATAGCAGCTTTGGAAGAAGCAAAGAAAAGATTTCCTTAGATTCCACACAGCCAGCTCTAGGGTCATGTCTTGGCCAGTTAGATGCAGGCTGAAATTTAGCCAGACATATTTATACAGTGCACATTTTGCATTATATATTAAGGTCATTCAACAAGTTTTATAAAGTCTTGATTTTAATGTACTAAAAGTGTTGAAGACACTAAGGAAAAAAAAAATATCCAGGTATAGAAAATATTGAGAAAAAGAGTGAGCATGTTATAATTTTTAGAGTATATTTTCATTTTAATCCCTATTTTATAGATATTTTAATCCCTAGTCTTTTCTTTTTTGGAGAAGGGAATGGCATACCACTCCAGTATTCTTGCCTGGAGAATTCCATGCACCGAGGAGCCTGGTGGAGTACAGTCCATGGGGTTGCAAACAGTGGGACATGACTGAGCGACTAACACACTTTTCTTTTTAACTAGTTTAACCTGCAGTTTAAATCTCTTTCTTGCTTCATTGAATTTTTTATTTTGGAGTTTGGTCCAGTGGAATGATCAATTTAAATATGAGTTGATCCTACAGCATCCTGTTTATATACAATCAGTATTCAGTAGTTTACCCTTTGGTTACTCATGACAAGTTATTTTATATTCCAAGGTCCAGAGGCCATTAGGGTTTCTTATCAGATAAGAAATGTTTGGTGTGTAGTCCTATTTTAGTATTTACTCCAGTTCTAGTTCATTCTCCCTAATGTAAGCTCATTAGTTTATTCAGTGGTGCAAATTAAAAGGATACCTTCACCTTCTCCCAGTCCCTATCCTATCAGTTCTAAACTCCACAGGAAAATTACAAAGAAAGGAAACTTTTCTTGAGAAATAGGTATAAGTATAGAGGTAATGGACTTTTACTTGTTTTTTGGAAATTCTGAGATAAATATTTCTAATATCCTTTTAAATATATAGTGTTTTTAAAAAATAGATCAGTCTTCAAATTAAGGAGCAGTTTGTCTTTATCACCTATTATGATGATAACAACAGTGATTTAAATAAAATATTAAGCAACATATTCTGTGTTATGGACTGAACTATATCCCTCACCCTTGAATTTATATGTTAGATCCTTTACTCCCTAACATGACTGTATTTGGAGATGGGCCCTTTAAAAAGACAATTAAGATTAAATAAGGTTATAAAGGTGGGGTCTTAACCCAGTATGACCAATTTCTCCTTAAGATAATAGGGAAAGACTGCAGGGAGGCTTGCACACAGAGAAGAGTCTAAGTGAGGACACAAGAAGAAGCAGCTATTGACAAGCCAAGGAGAGTGGGCTCAGGAAAAACCCTGCCAGCACCATGTTCTTAAATTTTTTGTCTCCAGAACTGTGAAAAAAATAAAATTTTGTTGTTTAGTCCATTCTCTCCTCAAAGACATTCAAAATAATTACTTTAATAGTTACTATTTCATGGTGATGATTCTTTAATTTCCAAAAAAGTGAGAATTTTATATTATTTACGTATATAATATATATAGTATATAGCTCTCTCTCTATATATAGCATATATCCTTTGCCTATTAACATTAGTTATATTGACAAATTTCTATCAATTTTGTATTAACATTTCACTTAAGTTGATAGAGAAATTTTCAAAATTATCCATGTATTTGTCTTGCCATTTTGAAGTTAAGAAGATAATATCAAAGGTATACTAAATAGGAAGTTGAAGAGTCTTCTTAGGCCAAGGATTTTAATCCTGTTTTTGATTCTAGGTCCTTTCATTCTTCTTCTGTTGGGCTTCCTTTGTTTTGAAGTGTGTAGTACATAATATTTTCCCAAAAAATGCATATCAAAAACTGAATTGGCAAAAAGAATTATCATTTTTCCCTTTAGTATAAAGAAATAGGTTGCCTTCTTATTTATACTTTACTTGATATAATTTATTTCAGGCTTCCATCATACCTTGTTTGAACTATTACAAAAACTTCCTGAGTGGTCTAATTTTCTTCATTCTTTATACTAATGACAAAATCACTTTCTTCAGTTCAGTTCAGTTCAGTCACTCAGTCGTGTCCGACTCTGTGCGAACCCATGAATCGCAGCACGCCAGGCCTCCCTGTCCATCACCAACTCCCGGAGTTCACTCAAATTCACATCCATCGACTCAGTGATGCCATCCAGCCATCTCATCCTCTGTTGTCCCCTTTTCCTCCTGACCCCAATCCCTCCCAGCATCAGAGTTTTTTCCAATGAGTCAACTCTTCACATGAGGTAGCCAAAATACTGGAGTTTCAGCTTTAGTATCATTCCTTCCAAAACACCCAGGACCCATCTCCTTTAGAATGGACTGGTTGGATCTCCTTGCAGTCCATGGGAGTCTCAAGAGTCTTCTCCAACACCACAGTTCAAAAGCATCAATTCTTCAGCGCTCAGCTTTCTTCACAGTCCAACTCTCATGTCCATACATGACTACTCAAAAAACCATAGCCTTGACTAGACGGACCTTTGTTGGTAAAGTAATGTCTCTGCTTTTGAATATGCTATCTAGGTTGGTCATAACTTTCCTTCCAAGGAGTAAGCGTCTTTTAATTTAATGGCTGCAATCACCATCTGCAGTGATTTTGGAGCCCCAAAAAATAAAGTCTGACACTGTTTCCACTGTTTCCCCATCTATTTGCCATGAAGTGATGGGACCAGATGCTAATATTTTACTAAGGAAAAAAAATTAAAAAAAATTAATAGTAAATTAGCTGTTCCTAGAATCTGCAAACTACAGTTCAATTAACTGGCATAATATATATGGTCCTTCATTTTATCTTTTGGCTCTGAACTCTCTCACAGGTTCCTCATGTGCTTTAGACTCACAGTGGAAGAGTGTAACACTCCATGTTCAAACACTTCTTATTTGCCTGTGCTGTTTTGAGGTTTGAGGTACGCTCCTACCTGACTTGTACTTATTAAGATACTACTTATTTTTCAAATTTGAACTCTCATAACAATCTCCTTCTGCTGGATTCTCCCATCATCATTGTAAATATAAATTGCTTCTCATATTTGACCTAATCCATCCTTCCCTGGTGGCTCAGCCAGTAAGGAATCTGCTTGCAATTCAGGTGACCTAGGTTCATTCCCTAGGTCAGGAAGACCCCCTGGAGAAGGGAATGACAACTCATCTGAGTATTCTTGCCTGGAAAATTCCATGGACAGAGGAGCTTGGTGAGCTACAGTTCATGGGGTCACAAAGAGTTGCACATGCCTGAGTGACTAATAACATCAATCCTAGATTATAACTGTTATAACTGTCACATACCACATTGCACTATTAATTGCAGTCTCTTTGGTGAGCTTAAATTTCAGAGAACTGTCTTGTTTCTGTGGAATAATAGTAAGAAATGGATTGTATATGTTCATTAAATTGACTCCAGATTTTAAAATTATTTGTAATTTAAAGTACATTGCATATAAAATAATTAAAATATGGTTTCATATTAAAACATAAGCTACATTTTAGGTATGTTTTATAAAAACATGTTAGCACTTTATTTAGTGATTGGAATTCCTAGTGATTAATATTTAAGCATGAAACACTTTTGTTAGTTGGTCAGTACATTTTTTGGTCCTTGGTATTTATGAAGAGATGGGAATACCAGACCACCTGACCTGCCTATTGAGAAATCTGTATGCAGGTCAGGAAGCAACAGTTAGAACTCAACATGGAACAACAGACTGGTTCCAAATTAGGAAAGGAGTATGTCAAGGCTGTATGTTGTCACCCTGCTTACTTAACTTATATGCAGAATATATCATGAGAAACATAGGTCTGGAGGAAGCACAAGCTGAAATCAAGATTGCCAGGAGAAATATCAATAACCTCAGATATGCAGATGACACCACCCTTATGGCAGAAAGCAAAGAAGAACCAAAGAGTCTCTTGATGAAAGTGAAAGAGGCGAGTGAAAAAGTTGGCTTAAAGCTCAACATTCAGAGGACTAAGATCATGGTATCCAGTCCCATCACTTCATGACAAATAGATGGGGAAACAGTGGAAACAGTGGCTGACTTTGTTTTTCTGGGCTCCAAAATCACTGCAGATGGTGAGTGCAGCCATGAAATTAAAAGACGCTTACACCTTGGAAGGAAAGTTATGACCAACTGAGATAGCATATTAAAAAGCAGAGACATCACTTTGTCAACAAAGGTCTAGTCAAGGCTATGGTTTTTCCAGTGGTCACGTATGAATGTGAGAGTTGGATTATAAAGAAGTCTGAGAGCCAAAGAATTGATGCTTTTGAACTGTGGTGTTGGAGAAGACTCTTGAGAGTTCCTTGGACTGCAAGGAGATCCAACCAGTCCATCCTAAACCAAATCAGTCCTGAATACTCATTGGAAGGACTGATGCTAAAGCTGAAACTCCAATACTTTGGCCACCTCATGCGAAGAGTTGACTTATTGGAAAATGCTCTGATGCTGGGAGGGATTGGGGGCAGGAGGAGAAGGGGATGACAGAGGATGAGATGGTTGGATGGCATCACTGACTCTATGGACATGAGTTTGAGTGAACTCCGGGAATTGGTGATGGACAGGGAGGCCTGGCGTGCTGCAACTCATCAGGTCACAAAGAGTCGGACTCAACTGATCGACTGAGCTAAACTGAACTGAACTGATATTTTAAAAAAGTTTAAAAGTGTATTTATTCTTTAAATTGTCTTTAGATTTATTAAAATTGTGATATCTACAAAGTATTGGTATCAATCAGAATTATTATAACATCTTGTGCACGTCTGTACTGGACTGTAATGTTGCGTGGGTACCAAGTGATGACCAGGGTGGCCTATAAAATCTAGACTACATGTTCAAAAATATTTCACCTCATCTTAAAAATAAAGAAATAGATATTGTGGTTCAAGTGTTACATCTCTATGAAATATATACACAAATAGAGTAGTATTATTAAAGTTATTGTGATTATGTTACAAGTTGGAGATCTGAAACACTAAGTAAACTTGATAGAGCCCTATTTATTGTCAGAAGCACTACTTTATTGTCTAAGTTTCTGATTGCAGGTATGAGGCAGCTCCTTTTAGCTACTCTGCACATAATATGAACAATATTGCAGCTAGATTATATCTGTCATAGATGAAAGCAATATATTTTTCTCCTAGTAATTCATTCATGGTTTTCTAGATCCATAATTCCCTAGGGAGTGTCATGAATCTACATAATGTTCCCAGATGCTAGATAATGCAATTGTATATGTGATTTAACTGACAGATGTATAAAATCACACGCAGCTAGATAACCTCCCAATGACTGTACAGCTGTGAATCTTGAAAAATGAGTTATTCCAGCTGAGGTAAACATACAATATAATGAAAATAGTCTAATTCCAATTTATTCCCATGTTTTATTTTATTTTATTTTATTTTTAAACTTTACATAATTGTATTAATTTTGCCAAATATCCAAATGAATCTGCCACAGGTATATATGTGTTCCCCATCCTGAACCCTCCTCTCTCCTCCCTCCCCATACCATCCCTCTGGGTCGTCCCAGTGCACTAGCCCCAAGTATCCAGTATCGTGCATCGAACCTGGACTGGCATCTCGTTTCATACATGATATTTTACATGTTTCAATGCCATTCCCCCAAATCTTCCCACCCTCTCCCTCCCCCATAGAGTCTATAAGACTGTTCTATACATCAGTGTCTCTTCTGCTGTCTCGTATTCCCATGTTTTAATTGTATGAATGTTAAAGATCTTATTAATAGTAAAAAAAAAGAAAAAGAAAAAGAAAAAAGACCTGCCTTTGAATATTTGTAAAATAGCACATAGAAACAATGAATAAAGAAAAATAATTTTGCTTTTGTTGTGCCTCTTTAGTGAGGATTCTAAACTGTGTAATTCTTGATGTAGTGCATCAATTATTTATATGGCAGTAGATATAACTCATTTATAATCTTCCTCTTTCCCTAACGATATAAAAGGAGATTGGGGTATGGAATAGGTGAGGAGCATATGTGTAGATGCAAATTATTTGTAATGTTCCATTTCTTGGATTGCTGTTGTATTCCTCTTGTTTATTATGTAATACTTTTTAACACTTATGTTGTGTGTGCATAATTTTTTATAGCTCAAATATTATATTTAAAACTTATTTAACAGGAAAAGGAATGAGACGGACTTCTTTGCTCCTTCATCCTACATCAGTTATTGAAGTTAGTGTGTGTTCTACCAAGGAACCAGGGAGGAATTGGAAGGTTACAACCACCCAATTAGTTGTATCTTTGAATTGCTTGATCACTGATTCAGTAACTTAAGATCAACTACAGACAGATTTGACTCATCATTCTCACCGATCAGAGCTCATGACCTCCCCTATACTAATTAGCTACCAAAACACTTAATGACTTAAGGAATAATCATTTTACTATATCATGATTTTGAGGAACAAGAATTTAAGCAGGTCAGTATTGGGGAATTCTACTTTTTATGGCATCAGAGAAAGTAACCCACTGATATTCAGCTGCAGAAGGCCTGATCTGTAGAGTTCAAGAAAGTGTCATTCACAGCTGACATGCCTGGTACCTTTTGGCTTCTGTTGCATGAGTGTCTTAGGACACAGTAAGATTCTTAGGACACAGACAGTAAGATTCTTAAGTGAAGTCTCAGGCCACCAAACAAAATGGAAGCTGCATGGCCTATCTTCCAAAGTAATGTAACATCTTCTTGGCTGCACTATACTAGGCAAAGATTACCTTAATTCAAAGGATCAGGGCAAGACCCATATCTCAGTGAGAAGAGTGTCAAAAAATTTTCAGCCATGTATTTAAACCACCACACTCACACATAAATAGCATTCTGTTTTGTGCCATCATTTTATTAATTTTATATATCCATGTACTTTTCCAGTCATGTTTCCTAGAGGTCTCTGCTTATCAGATTCTAAACTGGTAATTCTATAAGGACCCATAAATAAGCTTTGTAAAAAAATGTGCCCTCTACTTTATTTATTTTCCTTAAATGTTATTGCCACCATTCAAGGCTCTTTCATCTGTAAATTGGTAAATTGGTCAATGGTATGGCTCAGTGGTAAAGAAGCTGCCTGCCAATGCAAGAGACGCAGGAGACATGGGTTCAATCTCTGGGTCCAACAGATCTCTTGGAGAAGGAAATGACAACCTATTCCCATTCTTGCCTGGGAAATCGCATGGCCAGAAGAGCCTCACGGGCTATAGTCCATAGGGTCACTAAGAGTTGGACATGCCTGCCTGAGCATGTAGGAAGGGCTAAATGCTATAACAAAGATGTATATCTTTCACTACATAGATAGATAGATGAGAGATAGATGAGAGATAGAAGGAAGGAAGGAAGGAAAGATCTTCTCTCTCTGCCAGTTTGTGTAGATGCTGCTGGAAACAAAGTTATGGCCTAAGCTTATGATTTGGATAGCTCAGAGTTGCGGCTCCTGTCACTTTAGCAAATGTGCCTTTATTCTTCTTGAAATTCCTCTCCAGTGTCACAGGCACTCCTTATTTGTTTTGTCTTTGTGTGTCTATTTACATAGACTTCCAACCAAAAGCTGCTAGCAGATCTGGATTGCAGTCAGGAATACAGCTAACTCACTGTGCATCATTTATTTTTGTCCTTTTCCTCTTTATTTTCTTATATTTGTACTGCTGGCTCCTTCTTTTAGACTATTTTGGTCAGCTTTTATTGCTATTATCCTCACTTTCTTCTTATGTGGTCCAAAACTAATAGGCTTTAAAAAATTAATACAATTACAAACGCAGATCACCATATTCTCATGATCTGATTACCACAAATTATCAATTCATGATCTGTCCAGTTTTATCTTTTCATTATCTATACAATTTTATTTTTTATCCTGAAAAGATAAAAGAAGATTTGTTTGTTTTCCAAGCAAACAATGATATTCTATCCTTTTTTCATTCATCCATGAACTTAAATACTTCTATAAAGTTAATTCAATCAATGATTTATATACCTGAATTGATGTTAATATGAGAAAGATAGGATAAATATTTGATGCTTTTTTGTTTGTTCTTGACAGTTTTTAAAATCACCAGTTAGTATTTTGGCATCTTCCAGACAAGTTTGTCTCCTTCTTTCTTAGTTTTGAAGATCAGTATGTGTTCATAAATTTAAGCATATCTTATGTCTTGTAATCCATTGATGTGCTTACTCAAATAGTCTCATATTTGACCAGTGAGTTCCTCTTCCATTCTTTTCATATAACATCAGTAGGCTTTTATGGCTTTCTAGTTTTCCAGGCTGTACATTTCTTAGTCCTAAAAGCTATTTATCCAAGAAGTCTCATTTTATTTTATGGAAATGTATTTACAGATCTCACTTATTGTACTAGAGTTGCTCATTGCTGCTAGAATTGCTATTGTTTATGGCTCTTTTCTGTGACAGTACACATAAAAACATACAGGCATAGACACATGCATGTGTGTACTTTAAGACAGATACATTATATCTGTGTTTTAATACTTCTGAATCAAATTTTGGGCCATAAAGATTTTACAGTGCATAGATGAGTGTGTAAATGCCTCTACATTTTTATGTGTATCATGTTTGTTTCCAAGAATCAAGACCATCCCCAAGAAAAAGAAATGCAAAAAGGCTAAATGGCTGCCTTACAAATAGCTGTGAAAAGAAGAGAAGCCAAAAGCAAAGGAGAAAAGGAAAGATATACACATTTGAGCTCAGAGTTCCAAAGAATAGCAAGGAGAGATAAGAAAGCCTTTCTCAATGATCAATGCAAAGAAATAGAGGAAAACAAAGAATGGGAAAGAATAGAGATCTCTTCAAGAAAATTAGAGATACCAAGGGAACATTTCATGCAAAGATGGGCTCAATAAAGAACAGAAATCGTAGGGAAGCAGAAGCAGAAGATATTAAGAAGAGGTGGCAAGAATACACAGAAGAACTGTACAGAAAAGATCTTCACAACCCAGATAATCACAGTGGTGTGATCACTCACCTAGAGCCAGATATCCTGGAATGTGAAGTCAAGTGGGCCTTAGGAAGCATCACTACGAACAAAGCTAGTGGAGGTGATGGAATTCCAGTTGAGCTATTTCAAATCCTCAAAGATGATGCTGTGAAAGTGCTGCACTCAATATGTCAGCAAATTGGAAAACAGCAAACAGGACTGGAAAAGGTCAGTTTTCATTCCAATCCCAAAGAAAGGCAATGCCAAAGAATGCTCAAACTATAACACAATTGCGTTCATCTCACATGCTAGTAAATTGATACTTAAAATTCTCTAAGCCAGGCTTCAAAAATATGTGAACCACGAACTTCCAGTTGTTCAAGCTGGTTTTAGAAAAGGCAGAGGAACCAGAGATCAAATTGCCAACATCTGCTGGATCACCAAAAAAGCAAGAGAGTTCCAGAAAAACATCTACTTCTGTTTTATTGACTATGCTAAAGCCTTTGACTGTGTGGATCACAATAAACTGTGGAAAACTCTGCAAGAGATAGGAATACCAGACTACCTGACCTCTTGAGAAACCGATATGCAGGTTAGGAAGCAATAGTTAGAACTGGACATGGAACAACAGACTGGTTCCAAATAGGAAAAGGAGTAAGACAAAGCTGTATATTGTCATCCTGCTTATTTAACTTCTATGCAGAGTACATCATGAGAAACGCTGGGCTGGAAGAAGCCCAAGTTGGAATCAAGATTGCCCGGAGAAATATCAATAACCTCAGATATGCAGATGACATCACCCTTATAAGTGAAGAAGAACTACAGAGACTCTTGATGAAAGTGAAAGAGGAGAGTGAGAAAGTTGGCTTAAAGCTCAACATTCAGAAAAATAAGATCATGGCATCTGATCCCATCACTTAATGGCAAAAAGTTGGGGAAACAGTGGAAATAGTGGCTGACTTTATTTTGGGGGGCTCAAAAATCACTGCAGACAGTGATTGCAGCCATGAAATTAAAAGACATTTATTCCTTGGAAGGAAAGTTATGACCAACCTAGACAGCATATTAAAAATCAGAAACATTCCTTTGCCAACAAAGGTCCAGTCTAGTCAAGGCTATGGTTTTTCCAGTGGTCATGTATGGATGTGAGAGTTCTACAGCTGAGAGTGGAAAGCTGTCCATAAAGAAAGCTGAGTGCAGAAGAATTGATGCTTTTAAACTGTGGTGTTTGAGAAGACTCTTTAGAGTCCCTTGGACTGCAATGAGATCCAACCAGTCCATCCTAAAGGAGATCAGTCCTGAGTGACCATTGGAAGGACCGATGTTGAAGCTGAAACTCCAATACTTTGGCCACCTGATGCGAAGAGCTGACTCATTTGAAAAGACCCTGATGCTGTGAAAGATTGAGGGCAGGAGGAGAAGGGGATGACAGGGGATGAGATGATTGGATGGCATCACTGACTCAATGGACATGAGTTTCGGTAAACTCCGGGAGTTGGTGATGGACAGGGAGGCCTGGTGTGCTGCAGTTCATGGGTTCACAAAGAGTTGGACATGACTGAGTGACTGAACTGAACTGAACTGTCACAGAAAAGACCCAGGAATCCAGTAACAATAGTCCTACACAATATTCCAGCAAATTTGGAAAACTCAGCAGTGGTTACTGGATTGGAATAGGTCAGTTTTCATTCCAATCCCAAAGAGCAATGCCAAAGAATGTTCAAACTACAGCATAAGTGTGTTCATCTCACATACTAGTAATGCTCAGAATGCTCCAAGCTAAGCTTCAACAGTTTGTGAACTGAGAATTTCCAGACACACAAGCTGGACTTTGGAAAAGCAGTGGAACCAGAGATCAAATTGCCAACATTCATTGGATCATATAAAAAAAAAAAAAAGGGAATTCTAGAACAACATCTACTTCTGCTTCATTGCCTTTGACTGAGAAGCTCACTATAAAGTGTGGAAAATTCTTCAAGAGATAGGAATACCAGACCATGTTACCTGTCTCCTGAGAAAGCTGTATGCAGGTCAAGAATCAATAGTTAGAACCAGACATGGAACAATGGACTGGTTCAAAATTGAGAAAGGAGTGTGTCAAGGTTGTGTACTGTCACCCTGCTAATTTAATTTCTAATCAGAGTACATTTTTTTAAAATTCCAGGTTAGATGAGGCACAAGCTGAAATCAAGATTGTCTGGAGAAATACCAATAACCTCAGATATGTAGATGACACCACCCTAATGGCAGAAACTGAAGAGGAACTAAAGAGCCTCTTGATGAAGGTCAAAGAGGAGAGTGAAAAAACTGGTTTAAAACTCAACATTCAGAAAACTAAGATCACAGCATCTCATCCCATAATTTCAAGGCAGATGGATGGAGAAAAGTGGAAACTGACAGATTTTATTTTCTTGGACTCCAATATCACTGCAGAGGGTACTGCAGCCATCAAATTAAAAGACACTTTCTCCTTGAAAGAAAAGCTCTGACAAATTTAGACAGCATATTTAAAAGCAGAGACATAACTTTGCCAACAAAGATCCATATAGTCAAAGATGTATTTTTTCCAGTAGTCATATATGAATGTGAGAATTGGGCCACCAAGAAGGCTGAGTGCCAGTGAATTCATGTGTTCAAACTATGGTGCTAGAGAAGACTCTTGAGAATACCTTGGACAGCAGGGCGATCAAGCCAGCTGATCCCAAAAGAAATCAACCCTGAATATTCATTGAAGGACTGATGCTGAAGTCGAAGCTCCAATATTTTGGCCACCTGATGGGAAGAATTGACTCACTGGAAAAGACCCTGAGGCAGGGAATGATTGAGGGTAGCAGGAGAAGGGGATGACAGAGGATGAGATGGTTGGATGGCATCACGGACTTGATAGACATGAGTTTGAGCAAACTCTGGAAGATAGTGAAGGACAGGAAAGCCTGGAGTGCTACAGTTCATGGGGTCACAAAGAGTCGAACATAATTGAACAACTATAGAGATTCTACTTACTGGTATTAATACTACCTTTCTTTCCTTGACTGAGTAAATGTGACACTATTTACATTCAAGTCAATGAATGAAAAGTCAAAAGAGAGAAGACAAGACATTTTTGTCATAACCTTACCTCAAAACCCAAAGAGCTACACATCATTCAGACAATTTAAGGATTAGTGTTAGGAAAAGTGAAAATTTAGGACCCCTTCACTTATCATACATTTTTTCCACTCTGCTTCTTGATGACTAATATTCCTTTAATGAAATTCAGTCATAGTTTCAGTAAATAGAGATTAAATACCTATATGCACATACACAGTCCATATACAATATATCTAAAATACAGTCATTAAGAGAATAATCAGTTTACCAATACAAATGACTTATCAAAGTCTTTCCTGTTTTCAAATGGGATGAAGGACCACAACTGGCAGGTGAGGCAGATTCCTACTGAGCAATGTGGAAGAGAAAGGAGAGTCTGATGGTTCAGAATACACTGTATGTAGTTCCTGATCCTCAGTTCCTATGGTGGCTTTACTGCCCAGTTACACATAAAACCCAGTTACAAGAGGCCTTATTCCCTGGTGGCTCAGCAGTAAAATACCTACCTGCCAATGCAGGAGATCTGAGTTCAGTCCCTGGGTTGGGAAGATCCCCTGGAGAAGGAAATGGCAACCCACACCAGTATTCTTGCCTGGAGAATCCCCATGGACAGAGGAGCCTGGCATGCTACAGTCCATAAGGTCTCCTAGTGTTGGACATGACTGAAGTGACTTCAGACATAGGGCCACTCAGCAAGCATTTCACTGGAGGAGGGTTATCTTACCCTATTCTCCAGATGAGATACAAGGTAAGAATGTGGAGTTAAGCAACTCTAACTGTGTCTAATACAGGATCTATTTATATGGCAATTATGTTTTATAGTTACACTGGTTCATTTTCTTTTGTTTTTTATTGTGAAGTAAAAATTTGCCTTAGTGGTTTCTTATCTACTGTACACTGGGGGATTTTTTTTTTTTTTCAAAGCAGAATGACTCAGTATTAGATAACTTGCAAAAGTTCCTTAACTATATATGTTTTTTATGGAGCACTTAAATATGGTAAAATTTAAAATTATTTTCACTCTCCTTAAAGCAGAAACAAGGATAGGGGACATGCAAAATAACATCATTGTGTAGTAAAAACGGACAAAGATTTTGTTGTTTTCATCTTTTATTTCTTCAGAGTTAATGGATGTGCTTGATAGATAGCAGGTATTCCATCTTTATTTATTTATTCAAAAACCATCCTGAGTTCCTAGCACACAGAGTTCTGTATAAGAAAATGGGTTCTTAATAGTGAACAGAGAAAACCAAGCCCTCAGTAAAGAGACAGAAAGGACATAGATCATTTATATAGCAGGCCAATAACGGCACAATAAAAATAGCAGTTTCTATAACATTAGTCAGGGTTTTCCAGGTGGTGATAGTGGTAAATAACACACTTGACAGTGAAGAAGATATAAGAGACACGGGTTCGATCTCTGGGTCAGGAAGATCCCCTGGAGGAGAGCATGGCAACCCACTCCAGTATTATTGCCTGGAGAATCCCTGTGAACAGAGGAGCCTGGCAGGCTAGAGTCCATAGGGTCGCAAGGAGTCGTACATGACTGAAGTGACTTAGCATATACACATACTGTTAGTATGCTGCCAGACTTTGCTCTGAGTGTTGTGCTGTGCTGTGCTTAGGTGCTCAGTCATGTCCAACTCTTTGCAACCCCCTGGACTGTAGTCTGCCAGGTTCCTCTGTCCTTGGGGATTCCCCAGGCAAGAATACTTAAGTGGGTTGCCATGCCCTCCTCCAGGGGATCTTCCCAACCCAGGAATAAATCCCAGATCTCCCGAGTTATGGGCAGATTTTTTACTGTCTGAGCCATGAGGGAAGCCCGTTCTGAGTGCTTTATGGATATAGATTCATTTATGTTTTTATTATAATTATACAAGTCAGTACTGTCACTCTCATCCCATATTGGAGACGAAGAATTTGTGGCACAGAGAGGTGGTGTACTATGTTCAAGTTCATATGAGTAAGTGATGAAGCTGGTGCTTTGGACTGGGTGTTGACTGCTTCTAGAGGGTACATATGTCACATGAACATGATAAAAGACACTGTGTAGGCAATTTTAATAGAAAATTGATCACCTGGCAGAAACCTATTTCTGCATTTCCATTTCTTTCATGATGATTCCTTGATTTGTCTACTTATAGAAGGAGTCAACTGCTGATCATAAGCTCTTTGGGGGCTTCATTATGTGTTCTCTTGAACTTCACATGAGTGAGACATTTATCTAGACCTTGTTCCACAAAACTTCACGTCATTTGTGAGTTTGGCTCATTGAATATTTGTTAACAGTCTGAGAAATTTGGGTTTTGACCTCCAATCCTCACATTCAAAAGGCCAAAAGAAGAGAAGCTCATTGGAGTCTAATTTAACTTTGAAAAATGTGTTTTACAGTTTCATATCCCCTCACATTTTATCTTTGATTATTTATGGTGAACCCCTTCTCATTCATATAATTTGCTTATCATGGCATATGATTTAGAAAAAGTGTTCATGAAATATGTATACTGTTAGCATGACCTCAGATTAATCTGTTTTAAAATGTTGCTTAAAACTATACTCACACAAATAAATCCCTTTCATAGATTCTTTGTCTTTTTATTTTCCTTAGTAAATCTAATAATATGATTAGAGTTGCTCAGATAATCTTCCATCTCAAGGTTTTATTCATTTCTGATTCATTGTGTCTATTATTAAACCCAGCTGTTGATGTTTTTGAACAAACTGATTTCTGAATTAACTCTACATTGTGTTCTATAATAACCCCACTTCAGTATTATCATGGGTTGCTCCCAATTTACTTTTAGATAATTAAAGCCTCTCTTTATTCCTATCCAAGTTGCCTGTTTTATTTCCCAGAACACAAAGATGTGATTTTATTCATGTTGCTCTAGGGGTCTAAAGTTGATAATCATTTTTCTACATCTGCCCTCATCAGTGTCTGCTTACAAAATATGCTGCTATATCCCCTTCCTTTGGTTCCTCTCATTAGCATTCACATTCCCACTGATACGGTGTGTTTTTCTGCCACAAGCCATTCCTTGTTGTTTTCCTATAAAGTCAATACCTTTGCATCAAAATTGTCCTAATTTCCTTAGCATATTACATATTTTCCTTGTGCTGACTTTTTTTTGTGAATTATGTACATATGACTGCATCTGCTTCAGAATTGATGACATCTATTACTTCAATATGAAAAAAATGTATTTATTGATCAATATCTGAATAAGCAATTCACAAGTTGGTATAGGAAGAGAAGAAAATCTAGGTCATCATAAAACACTGCTTATATCTCTTTAATTTTCATGACAAAAACCTGAAACCTATTAAAATTTGCATATTATTTATTAAATCAGAACCAAGAATAAGTGGTCTAGCTAACTGTCATAACCAATACATTCTAGTGGATATTCATTTACGTATATATATATTTGAATGTATACTTATGTAAGCACAAGTATATTTTATATTCATATACTTTGCAGGTTTACTTGATATTTTATATGCTTTATAAATATTTAATTATGATCCCTTGCTACATATCAACCCCTAAAATGACAAAATGAAATAGTACAATTCCAAAGAAGTTGTGGAATTGCTCATTCTCTAGAGTTATGATTTGGAGCTGATATTTTAAATTAAGGTTTTTAGATTTTATACATTACTGTTATTTTCTTTGACCACCAAAATGCAAACTTCCTTGGAAGACTATGTTTTTGTATAGTTTTACTGTGAAATAGGCATTGAAAAATAAGTTGATATTGTTAGAAAATTTCCATAAAGGTGAAAGTCATTATCCATATTATATGTATGTGTATATATGTTTTTTAATGACTTTCTTATTTGCCTTTTCTTAACCTGAAGAATAACATCTACACCAAAAACAGTATAACCGGAAAATAAGAAGGCACACTTTGATATTGTATAGATTAATTTAATGTTATGTAGTCATATAAAAATACTTGAATTTTATCTCCTGGAGATATGTAAACCCCTATTCTGCTGCTGCTGCTAAGTCGCTTCAGTCGTGTCCGACTCTGTGCGACCCCATAGACTGCAGCCCACCAGGCTCCCCTGTCCCTGGGATTCTCCAGGCAAGAACACTGGAGTGGGTTGCCATTTCCTTCTCCAATGCATGAAGGTGAAAAGGGAAAGTGAAATTGCTCAGTCGTGTCCGACCTTAGCGACCCCATGGACTGCAGCCTACCAGGCTCCTCTGTCTGTGGGATTTTCCAGGCAAGAGTACTGGAGTGGGGTGCCATTGCCTTCTCCATGTAAACCCCTATACTTTCCACAATTTTTATCAAGCAAAAAAAAGTATAAAATGCCTTTTAAAGAATGTTTTTTTTTTTCTTTTTCAGATTTATATTAATCTAACAGCATGTACTTGAAAAGAATTAAAGTTAAAATATTTGTAATCTGGATGTTCCTCTAACTTTCCTATGCTCTTCACCCCTGTGGACAGTATCATGAGTACCATAATAGCTGGATGTGAAGGGTTTTTTGAAACCTTCTCTGTTTTACGAAAAAGGACTTTGGAAAATACTTACTTGCAAATGTAGGCCTCCTATCACTTGCTGGTAGGGGTATAAGATAGTTATAGTTATTTTTCTGCCTTTAGAATTTCAGAAATTTGATTCTAAGCCTGTGAATAGAATTTGGGTGGCGTTACTTGAGATGCAGTTTTGATGCCTGTGTTAAGAAGATCCCCTAGAGAAAGAAACAACCAGTATTCTTGCCTGGGAAATCCCATGGACAGAGGAGTCTGGCGGGCTACAACCCATGGCGTCACAAAGAGTCAGACATGATTGAGCGACTGAAAACACACAGACATCTGATGTCCAGAGACTTTTCCATGTATTTCTTGAAGTGTCATATATTTCCTGTACTATAAGCATCTCAAATCTCCTTAGGACATAGGAAGAATGTATATATATATATATATATATATATATATATATATATATACACACACATATATATATATAGCCTTATATAGTCATCATGAAGATAGTTAAATGTGAAAATACAATCTTACAATATTTTGCTTAATTTTAATGAGGTTATAGAAATGACAGAAGATTGAATATTATAGACAGACTTGCCCAAAAGACACACAGGTTGCTAGTGGATGAATTAAAAAATAATCAATAAATAAAGTCAATTGTGTGCAACAGTTTATTTTGTGGGACAGTCTTTTTGTTTGTTTGTTTTGAAACAGTCTCTATAGCTTTGGATTCTAATGCCTAATGCAGTTATCAATTTTCATGTAAAAATTTCTCAGTAAGTTTAACTTAGTGATATTTTATATTAGTCAGAACTAGAAAATTATTTGTAACATTTGTCCATAATATGTAGTAAAAATTTAGCTCCCCACATTACCATGATCTTTAAAAAAAAGTGTTATAATGTTTCCAAACATTTGATATTTTTCACTTAATTTTGGCATTTTAGTTTATAACTTTACCAGTGTTTCCAGTTTTCACTAAGTTGATGAATTAAAGCCACATGTCCTAAACTAATTGGCAGTGTATTCACCTGTTCCTAAAAATAATTTTTGTTTAAACTTTAAACAAAAAATTATTTTTGACAATATCTCTTGGCATTCAAGCAGGTTAAAATGTTTTCCATCCTCTTCTATAAATAGCAGTGAAAAATGCAAACTTTGAATCAGTGACACTGTATTACACTCTTTGAGTGTTTTGCTGCTTTACAAACAAGGTTTTCCTTATAGTTTATTTCTCCCTAAGAGACAGCACTTTGTTAATATGGCTGTGTACAATTTTCTGACAAGTGCTGAACCTACGATAACAAAAAATGGTTCTTATTTGTGATATGTCAAATTACTGTTCTGAGAGTAGACCTTTTAGGTTGCATTCAGCCTTTAATTTGACTGAATTTAAATGGCATAAAACGCCTTTTAGTTGGGCCTTGGCTGGCATATCATATATCTCATTTCAATGAAAAACATTCACATGCAAATACGGTTTGTTTGGAGTGAGGACAAATGTGACTATCATGACTGATGAAGGCTTTTGATCACAGTTCTACAAACTGAAACCTTGAAAAAGAAGAGGCTATTTGGACTAGCATCTGCAATCCCATGAATTATTTAGTTCACATTATTCATAAATCTCTTTGAAGAGGAGGTTTTATGAGGTTTTAAGGAGAAGTAGTCATAGTGGTATTGCCAGTGTCAATGTATGCTGTAACTGCCTGCATGCATATGAACACCTCGTTTAAACATTACGTGTTCTAGAGCCTGTAAAGTGTGTTATCCAAGTACTCAAGCCAAGCTGATCTTTTAGAAATGGAATCCAATGCCCAACCCTTCCTTACTCCATCCACCACTGGGTCTATTGGAAGAAAAAGTTGACTTAGCATAATATGAAGCAGTTCACATAGATGAAGTGAGTGGTGCCCATTAACAGAACATCCAGATTCCACTCCTGCTTTGTAGCAGAGCAAGCTAAAAACCTTTCGTCCACTAACACCATGATTCTCCTTTCCTTAATACTTTTGCATGGATGTAGCTGCCTGGAAAATCCTCTCTCCTCTCTTTGTAGATTTCCAACCAGCTTTCTGTAGCTGATTGTTCTAAGACTTAATCCACTCTTAGTAGTTTTATACTAAATCAACTACTAGTAGTTTTATACTTACATTCCTTTCAATGACTTGTTTATATATTTGTTTCCCTGGGGACAAGGATCTTGTATTAATCACATTCTTTGTTTCAGAGCAATAGCATCCCTGTAATTTATAGGGCATGCTCAATAAGTGGATGTTAGATTATCTTGAATTACCCTCACACTGTATCTCCTAAATGGAACAACAGATGTGCCTTATATTGCTCCCAGTTTGTGTAAAGGACTATAACTTCAAAATTATTTTAATATTTGAAATATTGTTAATATTGGTTATGTTTTAAGAAAAGCATCTTATTTAGGGATCTTCCATTCACTTTCAGCTGGCACAGGGAGCTCATGTTTAGACCTAGTTTTTAGAGAGTAAGTCGAAAGGCTTAGTTGTAATTTGCTCATTTCAATTTGTAAGCAGTGCTTTAGAGTTTTAAAATTAATGAACAGTTTCAGTTTATACTGTTGAATAAATGTCTCTTCCCCTCTATTCAGAGTGACCATATTTGATAATCAGTGCTGCAAAGGAGGTTAGACCACATAATCTTTAAAGGTATCATCTATCTCTGAGATTCTCTGCTTCTCTGAAATCATCCTAGGTGGAATTTTAGGCTTAATGGGAGTGGATTCAAATGCAAACAACCTGAATTAATTTACTTACAGTTTGACCATTTTAAAATCCTGTGAACTTTATTTTCTCTTTAAAATATATTTCCCTATAAACTGTTGGGACTGTTCAACATTTTTATTAATACGTACATATAAAACTATTTGTGAAATTATGAAAATAGCATCATGACAGGAATATTTCTTTTCTGGGCAGATGGATTATTGTTTCATAGATAAGAAAAATCAATACATGGGTACTAAAAGTCAGAATGTATTATGTGAGAGGAAAGCTCCTGTACTGGGAATTGGAAGATTCAGAACCTTCTAGATTCCCCTCCAAATAGCTAATTAATTCTGAGAAAATCTTGTACTGTCTCTCAGACCTTCATTTCCACATCTACAATTAGGAATTAACAGGCTCTGACCCCAAGAGTTTCTTTGTGAATTCTGTGCAGTTATAGATATGGAAACTTAAAAAAAACATTAAATTACTTTTATAACTGGGAGATGTGCTAATATCACCTCCAAAAAATTTAGGATAAAATATTGTATGTAAAGAAAATTTTCTTATTTTAAGAATTCATTTTCAATTTGATTTAATGAAGTTGTTGTTTTAGGTTTCTTGTCTTTTCTAACTCACATTTTAAACCCCAGTTGGTGTGTTTGAATATATCTGTCATTCAAGGAGATCATATAACATGTCAGTGTTAAAATTATCACTTTTTCATTGTGAACGTGACTATTACAGACTTTGAAGTAAAATGTACCAGCTGTAAAAAAAAAAAAAAAACTTAATAACCATGATATTCTTTAACTATTAAGTATCTTATTAAATATAAACTGTTTAATATCATTATGATTATCTTGACATATATTTAAAACTTTATAACTAGTAATATTTGATATGTAAAATGAGCATATTATCCACCAACTGAGCATTATCTTACAATTCCAAACTAGCAGCTAACCTATCTGTAGCACAGTTTGATGTAATCTTCCCACTTGTTCTTAGTAGCAATCTGTGGCAGGTACCAGGAAAATGAGGATTCAGAACATATTTCTGTGTACTTGTCTTCATCAAAATGTATTTTGTTCCTCTTTTCAGGGAAAAGGCTCATTTCAAAGGGCAGTAATTTTAAACTGCCTGAAAGTGTGAAAGTTTTAATCGCTCAGTCATGTCTGACTCTTTGCAACCCTATGGACTGTAGCCCACAAGGCTTCTCTGTCCATAGAATTCTCCAGGCAAGAATACTGGAGTGGGTAACCATTCCCTTCTCCAGGGGATCTTCCAAACCCAGGGATTGAACTTGGGTCATCTGCAGGGCAGGCCGATTTTTTCTGATCTGATCCACCTGCTGCTGCTGCTGCTAAGTCGCTTCAGTCATGTCCGACTCAGTGCGACCCCATAGACAGCAACCCACCAGGCTCCCCCATCCCTGGGATTCTCCAGGCAAGAGCACTGGAGTGGGTTGCCATTTCCCTCTCCACCTGGGAAGCCCCAAACTACCTGAATCAAAGTATAAAGTAAGAACAGTTTTCTTAAGTGGATCTTGAAATCTAGATCACTCCTTTGTATTTCTAAGCTTTTTTATCTAGTCTTTCTCCTAGCATTTTGCACTACACTAAACATGACTATTCATGCCATTCTAAGGTATTTGTAACCTGATTTGCTTCTATCATGGCTCAGTTGTTAAACAATTTGCCTGCAATGCAGGACATCTGGGTTTGATCCCTGGGTTGGGAAGATCCCCTGGAGAAGGGAAAGACTACCCACTCCAGTATTATGGCCTGGAGAATTCCATGGACTGTATAGTCCATGGGGTTGCAAAGATTTCGACATGATTGAGCGACTTTCACTTTCACTTTTGGAGAAAGGAATGGCAAGCCACTCCAGTATGCTTGCCTGGAGAATTCCATGGACAGAGGAGCCTGGATGGGCTACAGTCTCTGGGGCTGCAAAGAGTTGGACACAACTGAGCAAGTGATAGTTGCTTCTATATGTGAAATACAAGTAGCTTGATTAGTATGTTGTAATTATGCATTTTGTAATTACACGGTTTTAATTTCTATGTAACCCCCTCTGCCATTTTGCTAAGACATTTAAATAACACTGTTACAACTAACTTTGTCCCAAGATACTCTTTTGGTCAGAGTTAAGCATAAAGTAAAGTTTATCCAAAACTGATGTGGAGAAGATCATGAAAAATACATCAAATAGATTTTCTGAAACTGAATTCCTAAGACCACTTTTCCATTTTATCTCCATATGATCCAATTAATACTACCTATCAGCATTTTCCCAGCTGAGGCAAACTATGTTTAGAAGATGTTTTCCTCCAAATACTGAAATAATTATCACTATAATACTCCATTCAGAGAGTATTTGTCAGATGAAAGTATGTATAATTCAGATGATATCAGTCTTTTTTTGCAATTAATAATTATGTATATTAAGACTATATTTGACACAGAAGTCTGGACATGTTTTTTTTTTTTTTTTTATCTGTTTACATAGTAATTTTAAAGTAAATTTTAAAATACACTTTTGAAAGTATCTCAAAATCCTGAAGTGGTCTGTATTTACGGTATATTTTGTTTCCATTCCTTGTGTGTCTTAAAATAGAGTTTTGAGACCCTCATCATATCTCTGAGGAATGTTACCTGTGTCACTCTTATTCTGGTGGATTTCAAATAAGATGTGGTCAGAGTAGATCCTTAATTGCTCAACATTGGTTATTATGTATTAAATCAAATGTTAACCATATCTTTTGAACCACAGTCCTTACTTGAAAGTTCATGTTACAATTGGCATTAGTATATCAAAGTAGAATGATAGTATCTATTGGCCCATCTATTAACCAAGAGAGTAATAGCACCTAATGATTTTTCATGCAAAATAAATTATACAGAAAAGGTTTACTATATCAATATGAAGTAAGAGTGTTAAGTAAAAGGCAAAAGCAGAGAAACATAGGAAGAGAAGTTACCATTGATATTCTCTGTAAAACACGCATGCTGCTGCTGCTGCTAAGTCGCTTCAGTCATGTCCGACTCTGTGCAAGCCCATAGACGGCTGCCCACCAGGCTTCCCCGTCCCTGGGATTCTCCAGGCAAGAACACTGGAGTGGGTTGCCATGTCCTTCTCCAATGCATGAAAGTGAAAAATGAAAGTGAAATCGCTCAGTCGTGTCCGACTCTTAGGGACCCCATGGATTGCAGCCTACCAGGCTCCTCCGCATGGGATTTTCCAGGCAAGAGTACTGGAGCAGGTTGCCATTGCCTTCTCCGAAAACACTCATGAGTGTGTGCCAAATTCCCTCAATCCTGTCCAGCTCTTTGCGACCTTATGCACTGTAGCCCACCTGGTTCTTCTGTCAGTACTGTCAGTAGACAGTATTCTCCAGGCAAGAATATTAGAGTGGGTTGCCATGCCTTTGTCCAGGGGATTTTCGCAAACCAAGGAATCCAACCTGAATTTCTTACATCACCTACATTGGCAGGTGGGTTCTTTACCACTAGCACGACCTGGGAAGCCCTCTCCATAAAACACACTGGGACAAAATATCGACCTACCAGTACCTATTTATCAACATAACAGTACCACCTATTTACTGTTCAATCAATAATGAAGTTATCTTGTCACTCATTATGACTGTAAGTTAAGTAGCATCTATGTGTCTGAAGACCTTAATTGTATAATATTACAGTAAAATATACAAGAGATCTTATCTGAAGAATTTGAAACTGATGTTTCTAAGTGGTCACATTCCCTTCCCTTGCTATAAACAAGTGATGTACAATAGACTTCTAAGTGCTTCTTAAATTAGTATGCCTTAGCAATCCACTCCAGGACTATTGCCTGGAAAATCCCATGGACAGAGGAGCCTGCTAAGCTACAGTCCACGGGGTCACAAATAGTTGGACACGACTGAGCGACTTCACTATATATCACTATATTAGGAATGTATGGTCAGTGTACGTATTCTGGGTCTGAGCTATTGTAGTGTGGATGACTTAATTTTAGGGAATCATGCTTCTTTCTGAAGTATGAGTCAGGATGAGATCATGGAAGCAACAATGTCTGATCCACAACATTCTGGGAGTCGCCTTTCACCTTGCTTGAGCTCCTCATTGGGATGATTCATCAGAGGTTAAAACCAAGTATTTCTTGATCATATGCTTATGCATGGAGAAGCTTGACAGCCAGCCCACTGAAATGATTGCCCTTGGATCCCTTGGAAACTGAACAAGTTACCTGCTCTTATGATGAGGCTGATTAGATAGATTCTCTTAAATTATTGCTAATAACGTTCCCTTTTTTCGCAGCTTTTCCAGAATTAACCCAGTATCTAGTAATTAGGAGTTAGGGTACATTGAGTTCATGTTTACTTCATGACTATTTTCTTGAATGCTATAGGCCAAATCAGTACATGCTGCTGAGTTTCACATCACTCTGTATTTATACACCTTATCAAAAATACCTCATGAAAACATCTGATTATTTCTGTCATTTTTTTTTCTGTTCCAACCCCTTGACCCACTTCCTGTCACTACTCTGCTGAAGTCCAAGCTGTAAACTCTTGAGGTCCATGTAAATTCCAAGTGGTATAAATCATCTCCCTTACATCAATGAATCCCAGTCATTTATGATAATGATTGCAAATCTGCTATCAGTCCATAAATATGTTTTCTTGGATGCTACTTTGGTTCTCTGGTTGAAAACTGTTCTCAACACTAGCACAGAGTCCAGTTATATTTCTAAATAAAAAGTAATAGATATCAATAATATAATATGAATTGAGTAAACAGTTATATATGCATAGGATTATACAAAGTGATTACATAATATTGTATTCTGTGTACACACACACACATATACACCCAGGACTTCCCTGGTAGCTCAGCTAGTAAAGAACCTGCCTGCCAATATAGTAGACACAAGAGGCACAGGTCTGATCCTTGGGCCAGGAAGATCCCCTGGAGAAGGAAATGGCAACCTGCTCTAGTATTCTTGCCTGGAAAGTTCCATAGACTGAGAAGCATGGCAGCTATAGTTCCTGGGGCTACAAAGAGTTGGACACGAATAAGCGCACACACATGCAAACAGATACATACACAGACAAGCACGCACACACACACACACACACACACACACACACACATATATATATATAAACACAAACACACATGGAGAGAATGTTTGTGTCCTATTATTTTTCTCATGTCACTGTCTGCCTTGGAATGTGAACTTTTATTGGTAGATGCCATAGTATTACTGGTTCTACATGAGAATTGAAGAATTTTGATGGCTCCAAAAGTATTCAACATTATACAGTTGCTTTATTATTTTACCATTACTATTTATGGATTAAAAAAAGGATAATTTACTTCAGTTCAGTTCAGTCACTCAGTCATGTCTGACTCTTTGTGATCCCATGAACTGCAGAATGTCAGGCCTTCCTGTCCATCACCAGCTCTCAGAGCTGACTCAAATTTGTGTCCATTGAATCAGTGATGCCATACAACCATCTCACCCTCTGTCATCCCCTTCTCCTCCTACCTTCAATCTTTCTCAGCATCAGGGTCTTTTCCAGTGAGTCAGTTCTTCACATCAGGTGGCCAAGTACTGGAGTTTCTGCTTCAGCATCAGTCCTTCCGGTGAAGGATTGGAATTTCCTTTAGGATGGACTCATTGTATCTCCTTGCAGTCCAAGGGACTTTCAAGAGTCTTCTCCAACACCATAGTTCAAAAGCATCAATTCTTCTCAGCTTTCTTTATAGTCCAACTCTCACATCCATACACGACTACTAGAAAAACCATAGCTTCGACTAGATGGACCTTTGTTGGCAAACTCATGTCTCTGCTTTTTAATATGCTCTCTAGGTTGGTCATAACTTTTCTTCCAAGGAGCAAGCACTTTTTAATTTCATGGCTGCAGTCACCATCTGCAGTGATTTTGAAGCCCAAAAAATGTGTTTAAACTAGTAAAATAGAATATATTTTAAATAAATTATTGAGCAGAACGTCTCTAATTAATACAGTAAATTAGTAGAAAAAACTGAAAATATAATTACATCTAGAAAATAAGAAATATGACCAATCTCACTGATGTTAGAATTTAGTTTTCTAAGTATCTGTTTATAAAACATTTCTTAAATCTAATAGTTTTCATGTACTTAGCAACAATCTCGGAGAAGGCAATGGCACTCTACTCCAGTACTTTTGCCTGGAAAATCCCATGGACGGGGAGCCTGGTAGGCTGCAGTCCATGGGGTCGCTGAGTCGGCCATGACTGAGCAACTTCTATTCACTTTTCATTTTCATGCACTGGAAAGGGAAATGGCAACCCACTCCAGTATTCTTGCCTGGAGAATCCCAGGGACGGGGAAGCCTGGTGGGCTGACGTCTCTGGGGTCGCACAGAGTCGAACATGACTGAAGTGACTTAGCAGCAGCAGCAGCGGCAGCAACAATGTAAGGAACGTATCCTAAATTTACTCATTAAAATTAGCCTCTGAGGATTTGCGTACTAATCGAAGACTAATCCTCAGTACTATGTTTTATTCCAGTTATAGATTTAAGATATTTGTAAAATAGCTTCCTGGTTTAGTAACAGACATAAAATATAACTTCAAAGGATGCCCATGTACTTTATATATTGAGAACCTTTTATTCTAGTACTGCCTCAAAGCTTTCATAATAATATATGACTGATACATCTAACGGTTTGAAGTTATTTCTCAGTATCTTCTAGAGGCATGAGTTTGAGTCCAATTTTTTTTTTTTTTTTACCAAGTCTTGAAATCCTCTTCCTATATTTATTAAGGTAAAAGTCATAAGCCTCTGGGCAGTATGGAATATAACAAAAGAAAAAGAAATTTATAAATTGGTAGTGACTCATGAAGTTTAAAGAGATTCTTGACAGCAGAAGAAATAAATATAAGATAAAGTAGTATAAATATTTAATATGTAAACTATCAGTGCTAGAATAATCAAAACAGCAGATAAAAAGTCTTAATACAAAATAAGTTATTTTGATACATATAATTAATTCAACATTATAGGCTGAGGAAACATGAAAAAGAAATAATTATATACATCACTTAATTCTCAAAATACACATGAATAACATAGTTAGAAGCTTAAAATAAGCTTCTGCTTCATTTCTGTAGAAGCAAAATTGTTATTTAACAGAGGAAATTACTGTGTCCCACATTTTGGATACTGTTTCATAAACCAAAATTATTTTGATGGTGCATGTTTCCCTTGCATATAACTAAATTTTACTTACATGATGAAATGATCTCATTCAATACAAATATTGATATATAACCAGTACTGTTCTGTTTTATATACACTATTGCATGTAATCATATTATAGCAGCACTGATGTCAAGAAATAAAGCTAGGTTTTAAACATTTTATTATCAGAAGTTTCAATCATCTACAAAAATAGAAAACATCATAAACATTATGTATTTCAAGATTATATTGAAAGGAATCTCAACAACTGATCTATTTTGATATTTAGTTTTGTGAAAAGGTAAACACTTAAATGGAGACGGAAATGGCAACCCACTCTAGTGTTCTTGCCTGGAGAATCCCATGGACGGAGAAGCCTGGTAGGCTGCAGTCCATGGGGTCGCACAGAGTCGGACACGACTTAAGCGACTTGGCAGCAAACACTTAAAAATAAAGTTATTATAAGACATTAAAATTTTCATTAATGAAATTTCACTTGATGAAAAAGAAAGAGGAAAGTGAAAAAATTGGCTTAAAACACAACATTCAGAAAAAGAAAAACTATGACCAACCTTCAGTTCAGTTCCGTTCAGTTCAGTCGCTCAGTCGTATCCGACTCTTTGTGACTCCATGAACTGCAGCACGCCAGGCCTCCCTGTCCATCACCAACTCCCGGATTCCACACAAACCCATGTCCATAGAGTCGGTGATGCCATCCAACCATCTCATCCTCTGTCATCCCCTTCTCCTCCTGCCCTCAATCTTTCCCAGTATCAGGGTCTTTTCAAATGAGTCAGCTCTTCGCATGAGGTGGCCAAAGTGTTGGAGATTTAGCTTCAACATTAGTCCTTCCAATGAACACCCAGGACTGATCTCATTTAGGTTGAAATGGTTGGATCTCCTGGCAGTCCAAGGGACTCTCAAGAGTCTTCTTCAACGCCACAGTTCAAAAACATCAATTCTTCAGGGCTCAGCTTTCTTTATAGTCCAACTCTCACATCCATACATGACCACTGGAAAAACCATAGCCTTGACTAGATGGACCTTTGTTGGCAAATTAATGTCTCTGCTTTTAATATGCTGTCTAGGTTGGTCATAACTTTCCTTCCAAGGAGTAAGCGTTTTTTAATTTCATGGCTGCAATCACCACCTGCAGTGATTTTGGGGCCCAGAAAAATAAAGTCAGCTACTGTTTCCTGATCTATTTGCCATGAAGTGATGGGACCCAATGCCATGATCTTAGTTTTCTGAATGTTGAGTTTTAAGCTAACTTTTTCACTCTTCACTTTCACTTTCATCAAGAGGCTCTTTAGTTCCTCTTCACTTTCTGCCATAAGGGTAGTGTGATCTGCATATCTGAGGTTATTGATATTTCTCCCGGCAATCTTGATTCCATCTTGTGTTTCCTCCAGCCCAGCATTTCTTATGATGTACTCTTCATATAAGTTAAATAAGCAAGTGACAATATACAGTCTTGATGTAATCCTTTTCCTATTTGGAACTAGTCTGTTGTTCCATGTCCAATTCTAACTGTTACTTCCTGACCTGCATACAGGTTTCTCAAGAGGCAGGTTAGGTGGTCTGGTATTTCCATCTCTTTCAGAATTTTCCAGTTTATTGTGATCCATATAGTCAAAGGCTTTGGCATAGTCAATAAAGCAGAAATAGGTGCTTTTTCAATGATCCAGCAAATATTGGTAATTTGATCTCTGGTTCCTCTGCCTTTTCTAAAACCAGCTTGAACATCTGGGAAGTTCACAGTTCACGTATTGCTGAAGCCTGGCTTGGAGAATTTTAAGCATTACTTTACTAGTGTGTGAGATGAGTGCAATTGTGCGGTAGTTTGAGCATTCTTTGGGATTGCTTTTCTTTGGGACTGGAATGAAGACTGACCTTTCCCAGTCCTGTGGCCACTGCTGAGTTTTCCAAATTTGCTGGTATATTGAATGCAGTGCTTTCACAGCACTGCACTCTTTGCACATCTTTGAGGATTTGAAATAGCTAAACTGGAATTCCATCACCTCCACTAGCTTTATTCATAGTGATTCTTTCTAAGGCCCGCTTGACTTCACATTCCAGGATGTCTGGCTCCAGGTGAGTGTTCACTCCATCGTGAATATCTGGGTCAGGAAGATCTTTTCTGTATAGTTCTTCTGTGTATTCTTGCCACCTCTTCTTAATATCTTCTGCTTCTGTTAGGTCCCTACCATTTCTGTTCTTTATTGAGCCCATCTTTGCATGAAATGTTCCCTTGGTATCTTTAATTTTCTTGAGGAGATCTCTAGTCTTTCCAATTCTATTGTTTTCCTCTATTTCTTTGCACTGGTTGCTGAGGAAGGCTTTCTTATCTCTCCTTGCTATTCTTTGGAACTCTGCATTCAAATGTGTATATCTTTCCTTTTCTCCTTTGCTTTTCACTTTCCTTCTTTCCACAGCTATTTTAAAGGCCATATTAAAAAGCAGAGACGTGACTTTGCCAACAAAAGTCCATCTAGTCAAAGCTATGGTTTTTCAAGTAGTCATGTATGGATGTGAGAGTTGGACTCTAAAGATAATTGAGCACCAAAGCATTGATGCTTTTGAACTTTGGTGTCGGAAAAGACTCTTGAGAGTCCCTTGGACCACAACGAGATCCAACCAGTCCATCCTAAAGGTAATCAGTCCTGAATATTCATTAGAAGGACTAATGCTAAAGCTGAAACTCCAATACTTCGGCCACCTGATGCAAAGAACCAACTCATTGGAAAAGTCTCTGGCTCTGGGAAAGATTGAAGGCAGGAGGAGAAAGGGACGACAGAGAGTGAGATGGTTGGATGGCATCACCAAGAAGATGGACTTGTGTTTGCTTAAACTCCGGGAGTTGATGATGGATAGGGAGCCCTGGCGTGCTGCAGTCCATGGGGTCATAAAGAGTCAGACCTGACTGAGCGACTGAATGAACTGATTGCACTTAAGTATTAACAACAGTTCTTAGGTACTGTGAACTATTAAGTATTCAAATAGGGATCCAAAGTAATCTGTACATGTCATTTGTTCAATTTGTCTCTCAAGTTGCCCCTTAAATTGGTATTTTTTATCTCTAATGTCTTTTTGCTAAAGGAACAAATACTAAAATATCTTGCACGTGGTTTCCACATTCAAGGTTAGACTAACTGCATTGACTTAATGCGTTTTTTGTTCCTTGTGTGCACTGGACATTGGAAGTTCTATGTACAGGCACAGTAGTATCCAGAGTTGGTTATATTGCAAAAAATATTTCTTAAATGATATTGTGTACTTCCAAGAGTCTGATAGTCTCCATTTTAATGATGTTAACTTTATGTATTACTATGTATCTGCCTAAAGCTTACATATAAAAACTTTTTAAAGATTGTAGAATGGTGGTTTTTGAGTTATATTATTTCCTTTTTATTTACTGACGGGGATAGTAGTGTGAAGAGAAGTTTCCACTCATTAAATATTTGATTACTCTTGAATATATCTCCTTCAACAAGCATTTCTTTCTCAAGCATCGTTTTTACACATTTTTCCGCTGTAAAATGTGTGTAGTTATTAAGAAAGAAAAACTTGTGACAGCGATTAGATAAAGTCACACTTTTTCAAGTTTTCAGATTCTAATGAGTCTTAGAAGAAAATTCTCATGTTTAGATGATGTTAGTTGATAGCTAAGAAAAATGTTATTTTAAATAAATCTCAAGTGATTAGTATAAAAATGTGTTTAACTTTGTTCTGGATAGTTAGTGAAGAAGGGAGAGATGTGTGTGGTTATCTAGCTCTGAAATGCAATTATTTTAATTTCTATATCTTGAAGACTATAATAAGGTGGCAAGTGTCTGATAAATCAGATATAGTACTTTTAAAAACAGTGTGATTTCCTCCTTTGTAAAAAGGAATAAAACTCACCTGTTATTGGTTCGCATTACATTGCTATACTATATCTAATGATTACATTTTGATAAAGAGGATTTGGGGCTTCCCCAGTGGCTCAGCTGATAAGGAATCTACCTGCCGATGCAAAAGATGCAAGAGCTGTGGGTTCAGTCCCTGGGTCAGACATATCCTCTGGAGAAAGAAATAGCAACCTGCTCCAGTATTCTTGCAGGGGAAATTGCATGGACAGAGGAGCCTGGCAGGCTGCAGTCTATAGGGTGGCAAAGAGTCGGACACAACTGAGTACATGCATGTACACACAGAGGATTTTAAGATATACATGCTCAGCATGCTCTTTTGGTTGTAATTTTACTACCAAATAGATTTGTGAGCTAGAAAAAGTCATATCTCTGCTTTCCAGTTTTGTAATATTATGGATCTCTTAGTTTTCACTTGGAAGTAATGCAATATATATTCTCTCTTATTTTTGTAGTTTGCTCATATGTCTATAAGAGGAACTTTCTTATTTTAAAAATTATACTGTGCAGTGTCTTTCAATGGCAATGGGATTTTGTTTGTTTTGTCTAATTATAGATTAAATCTTGGGCAGGGAAAAACAATGTATCTGAGTATGAAGTTACAGATGTCAAGAACCTCTGTCTCCTTGGAAAGTCAAAGTACTTGCTAAGTTTATTGCTTCTCTATTAAGGAACAATTCCCTAACTATAAATTTGTTTATGGAAGGAAGAATAAAAGAAAAAAAAAAAAACACTGGGTAAAATACCAAAGTATTTTTTAAAGGCTACATAATATTAGAATAAAAAGATCCATAATATTTTAGTGTTCTTTCTGTGAATAAATTCCAGTAATATCTTTGCTATTTACTAAATGTTTTATTGCTAAGTAACCTTTCATAAAACACTTCTAAAGGCAACTTCTAATCTAGTATGTTCTATATTATTCAGACATTGCAAACACTAACAAACGTATCACCATTTTGTTATGACATTAATCTTAAAATTAGAGTAGAAATTAAAGAATAGGGAAAATGTGACTAGGTCATACAAACTTTGAGGTAAGTAAAATTCATCTAATATCCTTTGAGAATGCCCATTGCCCTACTTCTAGTTCCTATGCCTCATTTTGAGAATCACTGCTTTAGATCACCAATTTTCTGCAGAATTATTAGTGATATCTTTCAAATTGACAGTTGATTAATATAATGAACTAATTAATTGGTGACAATCAATTAATTGTATTTTTATTTTTTGATCATCTGTATTGGGGATTTTGAAGATAAACCTCACTAATATAACGCCTAATATTCATTAACTATTTAGCATCCATATGTAAATAGCTGATGTTTCAATCATTATCACATGATTTTTCTTTAAAAAATACATACACAAATTTTCACATTATTAATATAATTATTAGCAGTTACAAATTTAATATTATAACTAATCATCTCTGGAAAACAGTGTGAATGACTAAAATGTTATAGTTATAACTTGCTTTTATCATAAGGGTGAAGAAATGTTAATGTTATATCTAAAATTTTCTCTGGTCAAAGTACCTTTACTTCCTTTCTTTTCATTTTAACTGTGAACTACTAAATTTGTATTTTTTAAATAATTTTCCGTCACTTTTGGGTAGTGTGCAATGTGCACTTTACAATTGACTTATAATTGGACTGTGCTGACAATGGAAAATCTTACAAGTATTGAACATGACATTTATGACAGTCTTGCTGTCATCTTGGCTTCTTTTATTGAATATGCAGAGAATTATAATTGGGCTAACAAGCCTGGTAGCCTGGCCTCTTTCCAATTATATTAACCAGCCTAGTCTAGTATTAGCTGCCTGAACACACACAGAAACAGACATTGAACTTTTGTTTTTCTTTCCTTTTTATTTTGTTACTTAACCAATAATCCAAGAATAAAACCACCTGTTTTCCTGTAATGTTTGACAACTTTAAATAATTCATCTTGGTTCCCCTGGAAATGTAAAGATTGCTTTCTCTATTTTTATGTCACTAATTTTTAATAAAAAGCTGATTTTGTTTGTGGAATATTAGTTGTATCTATTAACATATTTGGTAATATTGCCTCAAAAATTTCTAAAGTCTTTTGGCAATTTTACTTTCAATTTGTGCTTAAAATGTTAAGTGGTGAATTTGAATTTGGTATAAAATTTCTTTTCACATGAACAATTCAATATACTGATACATTGAAATATTTTCTTTGAAATTTAGTCAAATAATATTTTTTCATAATCTAACAGTAAGCCCTTCAGCTTTGTGTAATCTTTGAAACAACACAATTTAATTGAAAAGCAAATATTAAAAAAAGTTAAATGAAATAGCTTGTGGTCTAAAAGGTCTGAGAACATCCCAGTGTAGCAGTTATTTGGAGTACTAGATTCTGTACTTTTGCTTGTTTCATTTTGCTGGCTTCCTCTTATTTTAGAGCATATAATATAGTTGCATATTTTTATCCACACTTCCTCTACAGTTCCATCAGCAATATTTAAAGTACTCTTCTTTGTCAGTGGTTAACTGGATAGAAATATTTATATGAAAATAACCTGGGAATCTGTCCAATGGAAGCAAAACACCAGTATGGTGTATAAGGGATATGACACGGACTGTATTTTGCAGCATTGTTATTAGAAGTAAAAACAAGCAAAAAAACCTAAAGGCAACCTGATTTGCTATAAATAGGGAAATAGTCCTATACTTCATACACATTATAGGAAAATATACATCTATTAAAATTAGTGAATTAGAACTCTGTGTGTTAATCTGGAAAATGTGCAAAAAGCAGACTGCAAAGAATTATGTATAATATGATCTTGTTTTTGGAAACAAAATACACAAAGTATATATGTTATTTTTTTTGTAAGAAAAGCAAAAGTGAAAGTGAAAATCTCTCAGTCGTGTCCAACTCTTTGCAAACCCATGGACTATACAGTCTATGGAATTCCCATGGCCAGAATACTGGAGTACATAGCCTTTCCCTTCTCGAGGGCATCTTCCTAACTCTCTCCTGCATTGCAGGCATGATTCTTTACCAACTGAGCTATCAGGGAAGCCAAAAATAGCAAGGTTTTTGGCAACTAAGTAAGCATTGAATGAATGCAAGTGGTCTTCCCTTGCTTTTTATCCAAATGTTATGAATTGCATTTTAATTGTTAAATAACATGAAATACATCTAAACTATACTGGTATTTTAATTGAATTATTAACTAAAGTTTAGTTAAAAAGGACAGAGAAAGAAAGATGAACAGTTCTTAAAAAGAATTTTGTGTCTTGCAGCGTTGCTACTTACAATCTGTGGCTCCTATCTAGTTTATTCTTTCTTTTCCAAAGACTTTAATCATGTATTAACAAAATATAACCAATTGTCATTTTCTTCATTATAAGTCCTAGTCATCTGAAGTGTGCTCATCATGTAATCATAAATGTATCATTTAAGACTTTAATAGTAATAACAAATCTCTTTTTCTTGTTAGACACTATCTAATATACTAATATGCTTGTTCTCTTCTTGTGCAATCTTGCCTTGGTACCAGCGGCTGCTTCAAAGAATAAAGTTAAAGGTGAGCTACTGAGCAACTTTCCATTCTGCATGATTCACCATGTTTGTTTTCTGCTCAGTCTTCTGCATCCTCTTAAATAATAGAGCCAATTCTGTTCATGACAATACCAGTTCTGTGTGTAGATATTTGTAAATTTCTACAAATATATATTAATTATTTAGTTTCTGGTATGTGCCTGTGTTTGCATGATTGTGTACTTATTTTCTTGTTTTACTTTCCACTTTATTCCAAGTGGAATAAGGTGCTTTTATGCCCAACATTTTGCCTGTTGACTTTCGTTTCCTTGATAAAATTGTGAATTGGAAAAATACAGCATAAAGTAAAGCTGATGGAAAGGCTCAGAATTGAACATGCCTTTATAGAATTATGTGAAAAGAAAATTTTATCCTTTAAAAATTGAATATTATAAACTCCAATTTTCTATTTATGGCTTTTCTTCTATTTCCTAGTTATATTAAGTTTTCATTTGCTAGAATCCTGAAAATACATTTTCATGAGAGAAGATGTGCTTGCCTAATACCAGATATCTCCCTGAGAGAAAAAGAATTTTGGCTTGATGTATCGAAGTCTTTATGACTTTTGAATAATTCAAGTGTGTGTGTGTGTGTGTGTGTATATATATATACATATATATATATAAATAAAATACTATGTCATAAGTTTATAGCTTGTGTGTTTCAATTTTATGTTCTCTAGAACAATCTATACATTTTAAAAATGTTTTCTCCTTCTTATATTCCTAATATATAATATTTTTCCTCTTTCATTTATCTTTATTTAGCAACACTGTAATAACTTTATTAGTCATACATTTGTTATTTTAAGTTTTCTCATCCACAGAGTGTGAAAACAAATAATTCAAAAAGTTGTCGCTAGGATTAAGTAAAATATGTAAAACAACTTATAAATTTCCTGATGGTACAAGCATTTAAACAATGCAAGCTTCTTCTGTCTATTCTTTGTGGGGAATTTCTGACTCTTCATCATTCCATATTGCCTTGCCTAATATCTTCCCCTGTGTTCTCAGGAGGAAAGACCAGAGGGTTTTGTCTCTTTCTTAGCTTGTTGTAGTCAGACCTTTTTTTTTTTTTTAATTTTAGTTAGAGGCTAATTACTTTACAATTTTGTAGTGGTTTTTGCCATACATTGACGTGAATCAGCCATGGGTGTACATGTGTTCCCCATCCTGAACCCCCTTCCACCTCCCTCCCATCCCATCCCTCTGGGTCATCCCAGTGCACCAGCCCTGAGCACCCTGTCTCATGCATCAAACCTGGACTGACAATCTGTTTCACATATGATAATATACATATTTCAATGTATTCTCTCAGATCTTCCCACTCTTACCTTCTCCCACAGAGTCCAAAGGACTGTTTTATACATCTGTGTCTCTTTTGCTGTCTCAATATAGGGTTATCATTACTATCTTTCTAAATTCCATATATATGCATTAGAATACTGTATTGGTGTTTTTCTTTCTGACTTACTTCACTCTGTATTATAGGCTCCAGTTTCATCCACCTCATTAGAACTGATTCAAATGTGTTCTTTTTAACAGCTGAGAAATATTCCATTGTGTATATGTACCACAGTTTTCTTATCCATTCATCTGCTGATGGACATCTAAGTTGCTTCCATGTCCTGGCTATTATAAACAGTGCTGCAATGAACATCGGGGTACACGTGTCTCTTTCAATTCTGGTTTCCTCAGTTTATGTGCCCAGAAGTGGGACTGCTGGGTCATATGGAAGTTCTATTTCCAGTTTTTTAAGGAATCTCCACTTTTCTCCATAGTGCCTATACTACTTTGCATTCCAACCAACAGTTTAAGAGGGTTCCCTTTTCTCCTCACCCTCTCCAGCATTTGTTGTTTGTACATTTTTGGATAGTAGCCATTCTGACTGGGGTGAAATGGTACCTCATTGTGGTTTTGATTTGCATTTCTCTGATAATGAGTGATGTTGAGCATCTTTTCATGTGTTTGTAAGCCATCTGTATGTTTTTTTTTTTTTTTTTGAGAATTGTCTGTTTAGTTCTTGTGGCCCACTTTTTGATTGGGTTGTTTATTTTTGTGGAATTGAGCTGCAGGAGTTGCTTGTATATTTTTCAGATTAAATTCAGTTGTTTCATTTGTTATTATTTTCTCCCATTGTGAAGGCTGTCTTTTCACTTTGCTTAGAGTTTCCTTCGTTATGCAAAAGCTTTTAAGTTTAATTAGGTCCCATTTGTTTATTTTTGTTTTTATTCCCATTACTCTGGGAGGTGGGTCATAGAGGAGCCTGCTTTGATTTATGTCAGAGAGTGTTTTGCCTATGTCTAGGAGTTTTAGTTTCTGGTCTTACATTTAGATCTTTAATCCATTTTGAGTTTATTTTTGTGTTTGGTGTTATAAAGTGTTCTTGTTTCATTCTTTTACAAGTGGCTGACCAGTTTTCCCAGCACCACTTGTTAAAGAGATTGTCTTTTCTCCATTGTATATTCTTGCCTCCTTTGTCAAAGATAAGGTGTCCATAGGTGCGTGGATTTATCTCTGGGCTTTCTATTTTGTTCCATTGATCTGTATTCTGTCTTTGTGCCAGTACCATACTGTCTGGATGACTGCAGACTGCAGCTTGTAGTATAGCCTGAAGTCAGGCAGGTTGGTTCCCTGAGTCCATTCTTCTTTCTCAAGATTGCTTTGGCTATTCACCGTTTTTTGTACTTCCATACAAATTGTGAAATTATTTGTTCTAGTTCTGTGAAAAATACCGTTGGTAGCTTAATTGGAATTGCATCGAATCTATAGATTGCTTTGGGTAGTATACTCATTTTCACTATAATGTTTCTTTTGATCCATTAACATAGTATATTTCTCCCGTCTATTTGTTTCCTCTTTGATTTCTTTCATCAGAGTTTTATAGTTTTCTATATATATAGGTCTTTTGTTTCTTTAGGTAGATTTATTCCTATGTATTTTATTCTTTTCTTTGCAATAGTGAGTGAAATTGTTTCCTTAATTTGTCTTTCTGTTTTCTCATTGTTATTATACGGGAATGCAAGGGATTTCTGTGTGTTAATTTTATATCCTGCAACTTTACTATATTCATTGATTAGCTCAAGTAATTTTCTGATGGAGTCTTTGAGGTTTTCTATGTAGAGGATCATGTCATCTGCAAACAGGGAGAGTTTTACTTCTTCTTTTTCAATTTGGATTCCTTTTACTTCTTTTTCTGCTCTGATTGCTATGGCCAAAACTTCCAAAACTATGTTGAATAGTAGTGGTGAGAGTGGGCACCCTTGTCTTATTCCTGACTTTAGGGGAAATGCTTTCAATTTTTCACCATTGAGGATATTGTTTTCTGTGAGTTTGTCATATATAGCTTTTATTATGTTGAGGTAAGTTCCTTCTATTCCTGCTTTCTGGTGTTCTTTTTTTTTGTTTTTGTTTTTGTTTTTTAATCATAAATGATGCTGAATTTTGTCAAAGGCTTTCTCTGCATCTATTGAGATAATCATATGGTTTATCTTCCAATTTGTTAATGTGGTGTATTACATTGATTTGCAGATATTAAAGAATCCTTGCATCCCTGGGATAAAGCCCACTGGGTCATGATGTATGATCTTTTTATATGTTTTTGGATTCCATTTTCTAGAATTTTGTTAAGGACTTTAGCATCTATGTTCATCAGTAATATTGGCCTGTAGTTTTCTTTTTTTGTGGGATCTTTGTCAGGTTTTGGTATTAGGGTGATGGTGGCCTTATAGAATGAGTTTGGAAGTTTACCTTTTCTGCAATTTTCTGGGAAAGTTTGAGTAGGATAGGTGTTAGCTCTTCTCTAAATTTTTGGTAGTTTTCAGCTGTGAAGCCGTCTGATCCTGGGCTTTTGTTTGCTGGAAGATTTCTGATTACAGTTTCAATTTCTGTGCTTGTGATGGGTCTGTTAAGATTTTCTATTTCTTCCAGGTTCAGTTTTGGAAAGTTATACTTTTCTAAGAATTTGTCCATTTCTTCCAAGTTGTCCATTTTATTGGCATATAGTTGCTGATAGTAGTCTCTTATGATCCTTTGAATTTCTGTGTTGTCTATTGTGATTTCTCCATTTTCATTTCTAATTTTGTTGATTTGATTCTTCTCCCTTTGTTTCTTGATGAGTCTGGCTAATACTTTGTCAATTTTATTTATCTTCTCAAAGGACCAGCTTTTAGCTTTGTTGATTTTTGCTATGGTCTCTTTTGTTTCTTTTGCATTTATTTCTGCCCTAATTTTTAAGATTTCTTTTCTTTAACTAACCTTGTGGTTCTTCATTTCTTTCTTTTCTAGTTGCTTTAAATGTAGAGTTAGGTTATTTACTTGACTTTTTTCTTGTTTCCTGAAGTAAGCCTGTATTGTTATGAACCTTCCCTTAGCACTGCTTTTATAGTGTCCCATAGGTTTTGGGTTGTTGTGTTTTCATTTTCATTCACTTCTATGCATATTTTTATTTCTTTTTTTTATTTCTTCTGTGATTTGCTGGTTATTCAGAAGCGAAGTGTGTTGTTTAGCCTGCATATGTTGGAATTTTTAGTTTTTATCCTGTAATTGACATCTATTTTTACTGTATTGTGATCAGAGAAGATGCTTGGAATGATTTCAATTTTTTTGAATTTACCAAGGCTAGATTTATGGCTCAGGATGTGATCTATCTTGGAGAAGGTTCCATGTGCATATCAGAAAAAGGTGAAATTCATTGTTTTGGGGTGAAATGTCCTACAGATATCAATTAGGTCTAACTGGTCAATTGTATCATTTAAAGTTTGTATTTCCTTGTTAATTTTCTGTTTAGTTGATCTATCCATAGGTGTGAGTGGCATATTAATCTCTCCCACTGCTGCTGCTGTGGCTAAGTCACGTCAGTCGTGTTCGACTCTGTGCGACCCCATAGACGGCAGCCCAACAGACTCCTCTGTCCCTGGGATTCTCCAGGCAAGAATACTGGAGTGGGTTGCCAATTCCTGCTCCAATGCATGAAAGTGAAAATGAAGTCGCTCAGTCCTGTCCGACTCTTAGCGACCCCATGGACTTCAGCCTACCAGGCTCCTCTGTCCATGGGATTCTCCAAGCAAGAGCACTGGAGTGGGGTGCCATTGCCTTCTCCAATTATTGTGTTATTGCTAATTTCCTCTTTCATACTTGTTAACATTTGCCTTACATATTGCAGTGCAGCTATGTTGCTGCTGGTGCTGCTAAGTCATTTCAGTCGTGTCCGACTCTGTGCGACCCCATAGACGGCAGCCCACCAGGCTCCCCGTCCCTGGGATTCTCCAGGCAAGAACACTGGAGTGGGTTGCCATTTCCTTCTCCAATGCATGAAAGTGAAAAGTGAAAGTGAAGTCACCCAGTCATGTCCGACTCTCAGGGACCCCATGGACTGCAGCCCACCAAGCTCCTCAATCCATGGGATTTTTCAGGCAGGAGTACTGGAATGGGGTGCCATTGCCTTCTCCGGCAGCTATGTTGGGTGCATATATATTTATAATTGTTACATCTTCTTGGATTGATCCTTTGGTCATTATGTAGTGTCCTTCTTTGTCTCTTTTCACAGCCTTTATTTTAAAGTCTAATTTATCTGATATGAGTATCGCTACTCCTGCTTTCTTTTGGTCTCTATTTGTGTGAAGTATCTTTTTCCAGCCCTTCACTTTTAGTCTGTATGTGTCCCTTGTTTTGAGGTGGGTCTTTTGTAGACAGCATATATAGGGGTCTTGTTTTTGTATCCATTCAGCCAGTCTTTGTCTTTTGGTTGGGGCATTCAATCCATTTAAATTTAAGGTAGTTATTGATAAGACTCAGCAGTGGCCACAGGACTGGAAAAGATCAGTTTTCATACTGATCCCAAAGAAAGGCAGTGCCAAAGAATGCTCAAACTACCGCACAATTGCACTCATCTCACATGCTAGCAAAGTAATGCTCAAAATTCTCCAAGCCAGGCTTCAGCAATATGTGAACTGTGAACTTCCTGATGTTCAAGCTGGTTTTAGAAAAGGCAGAGGAACCAGAGATCAAATTGCCAACATCCACTGGATCATCAAAAAAGCAAGAGAGTTCCAGAAAAACACCTATTTCTGCTTTATTGACTATGCCAAAGCCTTTGACTGTGTGAATCACAATAAACTGTGGAAAATTCTGAAAGAGATGGGAATACCAGACCACCTGACCTGCCTCTTGAGAAATCTGTATGCAGGTCAGGAAGCAACAGTTAGAACCAGAAATGGAACAACAGACTGGTTCCAAATAGGAAAAGGAGTACGTCAAGGCTGTATATTGTCACCCTGCTTATTTAACTTATATGCAGAGTACATCATGAGAGACGCAGGGCTGGAGGAAGCACAAGCTGGAATCAAGTTTGCCAGGAGAAATATCAATAACCTCAGATATACAGAAGACACCACCCTTATGGCAGAAAGTGAAGATGAACTAAAAAGCCTCTTGATGAAAGTGAAAGAGGAGAGTGAAAAAGTTGGCTTAAAGCTCAACATTCAGAAAACGAAGATCATGGCATCTGGTCCCATCACTTCATGGCAAATAGATGGGGAAACAGTGGAAACAGTGTCAGACTTTATTTTTTGGGCTCCAAAATCACTGCAGATGGTGACTACAGCCATGAAATTAAAAGACACTTATTCCTTGAAAGGGAAATTATGTCCAACCTAGATAGCATATTCAAAAGCAGAGACATTACTTTGCCAACAAAGGTCCGTCTAGTCAAGGCTATGGTTTTTCCTGTGGTTATGTATGGATATGAGAGTTGGACTGTGAAGAAGGCTGAATGCTGAAGAACTGATGCTTTTGAACTGTGGTGTTGAAGAAGACTCTTGAGAGTCCCTTGAACTGCCAGGATATCCAACCAGTCCAACCTAAACGAGATCAGTCCTGGGTGTTCATTGGAAGGACTAATGTTGAAGCTGAATCTCCAACACTTTGGCCACCTCATGCGAAGAGTTGACTCATTGGAAAAGACTCTGATGCTGGGAGGGATTGGGGGCAGGAGGACAAGGGAATGACAGAGGATGAGATGGCTGGATGGCATCACTGACTCGATGGACATGAGTCTGAGTGAACTCCAGGAGTTGGTGATGGACAGGGAGGCCTGGAGTGCTGCGATTCATGGGGTCGCAAAGAGTCAGACATGACTGAGCGACTGAACTGAACTGATGGTCCCATTGCCATTTACTTTGTTGTTTGGGTTCAAGTTTATACACCCTTTCTGTGTTTCCTGTGTAGAGAAGATCCTTTGGCATTTGTTGAAGAGCTGGTTTTGTGGTGTTGAATTCTCTCAGCTTTTGCTTGTCTGTAAAGATTTTGATTTTGATATTTAAATGAGATCCTTGCTGGGTACCAGTAATCTGGGTGGTAGGATTTTCTCTTTCATCCCTTTAAGGATGTCCTGCCATTCCCTCTGGCCTGAAGAGTTTCTATTGAAAGATCAGCTGTTATCCTTATGAGAATCCCCTTGTGTGTTATTTATTGTTTTTCCCTTGATACTTTTAATATTTGTTCTTTGTGTTTGATTTTGTTAATCTGATTGATATGTGTCTTAGGGTGTTTTGCTTTGGGTTTATCCTGTTTGGGACTCTCTCTGTTTCTTGGACTTGGATGACTGTTTCCTTCCTCATTTTTGGGAAGTTTTCAATTATTATCTCCTCAAGTATTTTCTCATGGCCTTTCTTTTTGTCTTCTTCTTCTTGGACTCCTATGATTCTAATGTTGGGGTGTTTAACATTGTCCCAGAGGTCCCTGAAGTTGTCCTCATTTCTTTTAATTATTTTTATTTTTTTTTCCTCTCTGGTTCATTTATTTCTATCATTCTATATTCTACCTCACTTATCCTATCTTCTGCCAACATTATTCTACTGTTGGTTCCCTCCAGAGTGCTTTTGATATCATTTATTGCATTATTCATTATTGATTAACTCATTTTTATTTCTTCTAGATCCTTTTTAAACATTTCTTGCATCTTTTCAATCCTTGTCTCCAGGCTATTTATCTGTAACTCCATTTTTTCTTTTTTTTTTTTTCAAGATTCTGCATCATTCTTACTATCATTATTCTGAATTCTTTTTAAGGTAGACTCCCTATCTCCTCCTCTTTTGCTTGGTTTGGTGGGCATTTATCATGTTCCTTTACCTGCTGAGTATTTCTCTGCCTTTTCATCTTGTTTAGATTGCTATATTTGGGTTGCCTTTCTGTATTCTGGCAGTTTGTGGTTCTTCTTTATTGTGAAAGTTCCTCCCTGTGGGTGGGGTTGGATGAGTGGCTTGTCAAGGTTTCCTGGTTAGGGAAGCTTGTGTTGGTATTCTGGTGGGTGGAGGTAGATTTCTTCTCTCTAAAGTGCAATGAAGTGTCCAGTAGTGAGTTTTGAGTTGTCTATGGGTTTGGTGTGACTTTGTGCAGCCTGTACATTGAAGCTTAGGGCTATGTTCCTGTGTTGCTGGAGAATTTGCGTGGTATGTCTTGCTCTGGAACTTGTTGGTCCTTGGGTGGTGCTTGGTTTCAGTGTAGGTATGGAGACTTTTGGATGATCTCTTACTGATTAATGTTCCCTGGAGTCAGGAGTTCTCTGGTGTTCTCAGGTTTAGGGCTTAAGCCTCCTGCCTCTGGTTTTCAGTCTTATTCTTATAATAGCCTCAAGACTTCTCCATCCATACAGCACTGATGATAAAACATCTAGGTTAATGGTGCAATGATTCTCCACAGTGAGGGACACCCAGAGAGGTTCACAGAGTTACATGGAGAAGAGAAGAGGGAGGAAGGAGATAGAGGTGACCAGGAGGAGAAAAGGGGGGATCAAAAGGAGAGAGACAGATCTAGACAGTAATCAGTTCCCTAAGTGTTCTCCACAGCCTGGACACACAGAGATTCACAGAACTGGATAGAGAAGAGAAGAGGGAGGGAGGAGATAGAGGTGACCTGGGGGAGAAAAAGGAGAGTCAAAAGGGGAGATAGTAATCAAGTCAGTAATCACACTCCTAAATAAAAATGGGTACTGAAGATTGGATTCTTAAAGGTACAAAATTGATAACAAATACCAAAAAGTAAAGATTAAAAATCTAGAGTAGAGGTTAGACTCTCAAAAAACAACATTTTAAAAAAAATCACAAAAATTATAAAAAATATATTTGAAGTTTGCTTTAAAAATAGGGTCTTTTTTGTTGCAAGGTAATAGTAGGTTATAAAAATGAAAATTAAAGGAGTAATAGAGGACTTAAAATTAAAAAAAAAAAAAAACATGTTTTTCTTTAAAAGTGATAATAGTAAAAATATATCTAGGAATTACTCTGGAACTGTTGTGGGCAGTATGGGGTCAGTTCAGTTTCAGATAGTTCCTTGTTCCAGCTTATATTTTTCAAGATCTATAGGCCCCTTCCAGTGTGCTGCTGCTACTGCTGCTAAGTCGCTTCAGTCATGTGCGACTCTGTCTAACCCCACAGACAGCAGCCCACCAGGCTCCCCCATCCCTGGGATTCTCCAGGCAAGAACACTGGAGTGGGTTGCCATTTCCTTCTCCAATGCATGGAAGTGAAAAGTGAAAGTGAAATTGTTCAGTCATGTCCGTCCTAGCGACCCCATGGACTGCAGCCCACCACACCCCTCCATCCATGGGATTTTCCAGGCAAGAGTACTGGAGTGGGTTGCCATTGCCTTCTCTGCACTTCCAGTGTAGTTGGTGCTAACTACAGGGTTTTAATCTGTTGCACCTGTCACTTCCAAAGTGTTTCCCTCTGTTTATTTTGGCTTCTTCTGTTTGCAGGTCTCTTCAGTGTCTAATTTCTGCCCTGACACATGGGGGTGAAGGTGATCACTTATTTAGGTTCACTTGTTTAGTCGTGCTGTGGGGAGGGAGGAACACTGCAAACAAATATCACTGGCATGTGAGGGGAGTGCTTGCAGTGTCTCAGCAACACTGGGTTTGCCCCCGCTCATGGCATGTGTGCTTTCCCAGTCTACACTGCTCAGTCTCCAGGTTGCTCTGCGTGTGAACTGTCTAAAATGGGCCCTGGGTTGCATGCACTTCCCAGGTCTAAGCAGTTCAGGTTCAGGTTCTTGGATACTCCCCAAAGGTGCAGACTCGGTTGGGCCTGTGTTTTGTGCCCTTCCCAGGTCCGAGCAGCTCAGGCGACCAGGTGCTTGGCAAGCACACTCTCCAGAGGTGGCAGGTGCGTCTTATCACCTCCCTGGTCCCAGCTGCTAGGTTTCCTGGGTGGCCGCGGTTGCGTCTTCTCTGGTGTGGCCAGTGTCTCTTCTGGGGAGCTGATCTCTGGCTGCAACCCTCCCGGTGGATGTCAACCATCCAGAATCCCAGGAAGTCTTGGTTAGCAACCAGAAGCCTGTCTGCAGTTTGGTAGGGAATGCCACCTCTGGGGCCGAGTTTGCCGCTTTCTGGCTCTGGCTGCAGCCTGCCTGCTTCCCTGCCTCCGCCGGAGGATAAGGATGGGCCAATTCACAGCCGGCTAGCTCTCCTCTGGTATTGCTCAGTCCTTTGTTCTGTGAGCTGCCAGCAGTGCCTTAGGTTAGGGCTTTTGTTTGTTTTGTTAGAGCTTTTTGCGGGATAGTTCTCTCTTTCTCTCTTCTCTTTCCTCTCTCTCCCTCTCTGGCTATCCCACAGTTTGGGTTGCTATCTCACGTTAGCTCCCTCAGATTGCCGTCAGGGCATTCAGGCCCGGTCCTTACCCTAAGCAATGCGGCCCGCTCCTCCCTGTTCAGCCCCCTCCTCCCTGTTCAGCCCCCGCTTACTGGTGGCCTATGCGAGTTTCTGGGCTACTTCTCTGCTGGGAGTTGCTGTTAGGCATGTTATCTGAGGGTTTTATTTATTTATTTATTTAGTTATACATTTTTCCCTCCCAGTTATGTTGCCCTCTGAGATTCCAAAACTCCCCACAGACCCGCCAGTGAGAGGGTTTCCTGGTGCTTGGAAACTTCTCTTTAAAGACTCCCTTCCCAAGACAGGTCTCCATCCCTAACTCTTTTGTCTCTCTTTTTATCTTTTACATTTTGTCCTACCTCCTTCCAAAGACAATGGGCTGCCTTTCTGGGTGCCTGGTGTTCTCTGCCAGTGTTTACAATTTGTTGTGGAATTTGCTCAGCGTTCAAATGTTCTTTCAATGAATTTGTCAGGGAGAAAGTGGTCTCACCATCCTATTCCTCTGCCATCTTAGGACCACCCCTCCCATATTCAGATCTACCACAAGGCCACCCATCTGTTTTATCCCTTTCTCTCTCTCAGGTTCTAATTTTACAGCTAGTTTTAGTACTATGCATAGATTTATCTTTGGAGTGTTAACTGATCACTATTTATAAGGCTAGGGCTTCCCTGATAGCTTAGTTAATGTGCAAATACTATTTTCTTAGGAATGTATTTATCTTAAAGAACACTAAAAATATAACAGATGAGATAGCAATTTTTTTAACCCAGTATTTATTCCTCCACATTTATCCTAGTCTCTTTTGCAATAAATGTACTGAAATTAGCCAATTCTTGATATAGTACTTTTCTATGGACAAAAGAAATGCATTCACAAAACAAGACATTACTTGATAATGAATATATATTTATGAAATATATTACATAATAAGAGATTAAGATCTACATTTTAGAAATGAAGAGTTAAGAATGATGTAAACTATAGTACATTAATTGTGGAATATAGAATTTGAGTATAAAGGTAGTTAGCAAGATGCACATATTGAAGTTGGAGTCCTTGTTCTTGGAGAATGCTTTATATGAGAAGTGGAGCTTAAACTGATTCTTGAAGGAAGGGTAGAATATATATACAAAAAGTAACACATAGAAGAGGAAAACAGGAATTTGAAAGCATAAGTAAAGGTATAGAGGCAGGATTGAGTATCATTTATTTCATATAGTGAGGACATCTTTTAAAAGAATAAGACATATTTTTATGTGAGTGGAGGAAATTAAATTTGATGATGGAATGATCATGAATTATATCTTCTCATAATAATATCTGTATTCACTTTATAATTCTTAAAAACGATGGACAATAATTACAATATACAGGAAACCAATTCACCACTGAAAAATTACAGCCATACATTGTAAGTGTCTGCCAAGTCACATTAGGACTCAGACTGACTAGGATTTTGCATTATAAACATATTTAAGTGTTAGTTGCTCAATCGTGTCCAACTCTTTGTGATCCCATGGACTGTAGCCAGCCAGGTTTCTCTGTCCATGGAATTTTCCAGTAAGAATACTGGAGTGGGTTGCCATTCCCTTCTCCAGGGGATATTCTAAATACAGGAATAGAAACCTGGTCTCCTGCATTGTAGGCAGATTCTTTATCATCTGAGCCACTAATGAAGCCCATTGTGCCCCATTTAGGAAATCCACGTTGTCATTGCCTTGTCCCACACCTATCCACTTTATCTGAATTTCTCTCTCTCTCTCTTTCTCTCTCTCTATTTTTTTTTTTTTAATTTCTGTGCTAAATTGCAAGAGGATCTACGACATAGTTTACCTTGTGTCTGCATTTTTGCATCTACAAGATGTTACAGAGACAAGAAATAACTCTAAAATGAACTATGCCTTGAGAAGAAAATTGAAGTTTTATTTCTAATGATTGCGACAGATGTGTATTAGGTAGATAACAAAGAGAACTACCCAATGCTTTTACTGTCCAATTTCTATGTCAAAGCAAATGGTCTTCAAACAGGAAAAAAAAAAAAAATGTGGATAATAGGAATAAAAATCCAGGATAATACAAGAGTAGGTTACTTAAAAATACTAAATTTCTCCTGATCTACACAGAATACATTCTAGGGAATCTGAGGAAGTTTTGTAGAGGTTTACAGTTCATTCATTCACTCCTTTGGAATCATGCAAATGTGGGGAACTTGTGCAATATTGGACAGAGACATGTGCTCTACTATTTTTTAAGGACAATGGATTATGTTTGAGAAAACACAGACTGGTAAATTTGACATTAACTTCCCAATAAAATTATTAAACCCTTTAACCAACAATTTGTGAGTGCTTAAATGAAAAGAATTCACTAGGAGTGAGTTAGCTGTTACTAGTCATGGCATACAAAATTTCCCTAACTTTCCCCATCTCCTTATTTTTGGGGGAGGGCATTAAATATTATACCAGTGTCTGAAGGCAATAGTATAGTATTCAAATAGTATACTATTAGAATTTCATCAAAACATGTAGCAACTCATTCCTTATTTTTCAGAAAATGTCATTCTGAAATTCACTAATTATTCTTTAGTGGTCAAATCCAATGGTGGTTCCTCAGTCCCCAAAGTAATCATTGTTTTTCTGCTGAATATAATGTTTCTTTTTATTTTTCATTTCCTTTGGTTTCAGTGTCTCTGTTAGAGACTTAATTTTCTTTTTAACTTCTCTTTGCTTCTTTTCTTTCCTTTTCCCCCCCTTTTTCCTTCTTCTTTTCTATCTTGTTCTGGAATATAGGTTTCATTCAGGTTTTATCTTTGATCCCTGAAGAAATCACTTCTTGCAGTGTTGCAAGTCTCCACATCCTTTTTTGGAAGGTGATATTTACTTTCTACAACATTTAAAAAGCAACCATTTTTCTGCATGATTATGAACCCACAGCTAATCTCACTGTTGTTGACTGTTAAAAGAAAGACAAATGATTCAGATTCTTCCTCTATAAACTTACAACTGAGAAGAAAGAAAGGGGAGAGGGAAAGCCAAAAGGAGCAAGAGAAAGGAAGAGAGATGGGAAGTAAATTGTGTTATACTTTATAGCCATGAATTGTTTATGTAGACCAAATAAGAAGATGAGTTAATTCTGAGATATAAAAGAAGAATGATGAAGGAATGTAAAAAGAGGTTAAGAAAGTGCCCTTCATGGTGTTTAAGTCCCTTGTTCTAATAGAAGTTTCTATTTTACTCTTGCCCTTTGGGTCTCTGACACATCTCTCTTTTCATTAAAATATTTGGATAGGTTTCTCTTGCTTGTAATCAAAAGACAACTGATTAATATACTTTTTTCCTTTCTCTGTAGTTTCCTGAGTTGCTTTCAGTTGTCACTTTTCAAGACTTGCTCCTACTACTAAGCTCCTACTGATATTTCTGTCACCCTGTTGAACATTTCTAACTGAATATTAAAAGCTGAAATTCATTTTTTTTGTACATCAGAACCCTCATGACTTTATTTTTCTTCCAATGAACAAATATTGAACTAATTCTTTAGTTTAAAATACTGGAAATATATTTGACTCCTTCATTCTAATGGTACCCATAACCAACTGATTATCAAATTATCCTAATTTTAAGAATAAAATTATTGTCCTAATTTTACTATGGGAATAGAAGCATTTCCATGGATCCTTCTTTTTCAAAACACTCATTCCTCAAAACTTGCCTGGAGTAGTTCTAACATTTTTTGATTGAATTCTCAACACTCCTACCTTCAAATCACAGTGAATTCATATATCACCATTATAATCTATCCTACATTCAGATATCAATAAGATCATCAAGGCTTTACCACTTAGAGAGAGAGAAAAAGGTAACAAGAGTATTTTTAATTCTTTAGTATAAAATGATTTTATTTAACTCTATTACAAATGTGTAGACTAAATGTAGCAAAATGACTAATACTGTTCCAGAATTACAGACAATTTCTAAATGGTTTTAATCTAGTAAACATATTTTTAGTGTCCAGCCTAATTTCTGGGCTTTAGTTTTGATTCAAAACAATGACTTTAATGGGGAAGAGCATTTTATGCCATCACTAAGATACTAGCCATTAGCTATTTCAATCAAATAATCATACATTAGTGCTCAAATAAAAATTAACACAATTATTCTGACATTATATAAGCATTTAAAGATAATATAGAAGACTCAGCAATCTAAACTGAGATATATGTGGTCTAGAGAAAAATCAATATTGCAATTTACTGTATTTAAATAATAGCCATACAAATATTACTAAATAAATGATTTATTTAGTTATGAATATAAAAAGTCTGCTGTTCAACCAAAATATGACATTTAGTGTCCCAGGCTTCCCATCACATTTTTCAAGGGTACATTGAAAGACACATATGAGTTTAAAACTGAGGCATTGCTTTGAACTATTGTTAGATTTTATCTTAAATAAGACAACTATATTTCAGTTTGTACTATATATTAAGAAGCTCCATTTTGCAATCTGAATTGCATAGATCAAATCCTGGTTTTTCAACTTACCTGATTTCAACACCTGAACAATTTGATTACATTCACTCAACATTCAGTTGTTGTGACATTTATATGTGATTATGTATAAAAAGATATTAACCTATGGAATGGCATATAATAAACACAATAAATTTTATCTCATTATTGTTATTATCATCATTATTATTTAAATAATGTCTGTAGAAAATGAAAAACCATGTAAAGACAAGTCCCAACTAAAATGTTTCTTTGGATATTAACTGTATTTTATTTTTGTGGTGTCATTCAGATGTTTATATTTATTCTAACATAAAGTAAACATATAATTTAATGTGAAGCATCCAGTAAGCATATGCATTTTTCTTTCTTCATATTTAATTAAAATCCAAAGTATATAAATGATATCACTAAAACATTTCAACTCAATATCAAAAGAAAGAAAAAGTGCAAAAACTGTATCCCAGAGAAGTTTATATAATGTTTCAAATGTAGAAATTACTTGCTTTTATTATCTGTGAAGAAATTGAAGAATAAGGTTCTATATAATTTTTTTGGAAAACATCTAAGCTCGTTTTTCTTGAAGCTTTGTTTGATTTTAATTTTAAAAAATGCAAGGATTTATTCAAACTCTTGTGTAACAGCTACAAAATCTTCATAAAAAATAACTCAAGAAACAGTTATTGAAGCTTATGTTTGTTTATCCCTAAGGGTAATCTAAGGAAATATGTTGGACATGTTAGAAATATGTAAGGAAATTTAAAACATGTTAGGTTTCTATAACATACACAAGGGTCCCGGGTGGAAGGCTCTGAGATGGTACCTTTTATAAAATTAAGAATGTTTTCATTTTTTTAATAAGTCAATTTTATTGAAATATAGTAGATTTACAAACGTATTAGTTTCTACTGTTTCAGCAAAGTGACTCAGTTGCACATATAAATATATGCATTATTTTTCATGTTTTTTCCATTATGGTTTACCACAGGGTATTGAATAGTCCCCTGTGCTATGCAGTAGGATCCTGTTGTTCATTTCTTCTATATATAATAGTGTGCATCTGCTAATCCCAAAGTCCCAGTCATTGCCTCCCCCACTCCCCTGCTTGGCAACCACAAGTCTGCTCTCTGTGTCTGTGAGTCTGTTTCTATTTCATAGGTAGGTTCATTTGTGTCACATTTTAAATTCACATGTAAGTGATATCATATGGTATTTGCCTCTCTCTGACATACTTCAGTTAGTATGATAATATCTAGGGCTATCCATGCTGCTGGAAATGGCATTATTTCTTTTAATATGGCTGAGGATTATTCAACTTTGTTTCTATGTCTTGAACTATTGTAAATAATGCTACAATGAATACTGGGGTTCATGTATCTTGTGGAATTAGAGTTTTCTCCAAGTATATGCCCAGGAGTGAGATTGCAGCATCATATGGCAACTCTATTTTTAGTTTTTTGAAGAACCCCCATACTGTTCTCCATAGTCAATGCACCAATTTACACTTCCATTTCCAGTGCAAGTGGATTCCCTTTTCTCTGCACCCTTCCCAGCATTTGTTATTTGTGGACATTTTAGTGGTGGACATTCTGACTGGTGTGAGATGATACCTCATTGTAGTTTTGATTTGCATTTCTCTAATAATTAGCAATGTTGAGCATTAAGATTCTTTTCTTAATCCATTTCTAGTTTACCTCACTTTATGAAAATTGCTGAAGTCATCACTATATATGATAAATCACTAATTTTTTTAAAGATATAAATTTATTACTGCAATTTTTCTCTAGATGACAACAATAATTATAACTGCAAATATATTTCCTATATGCCAGACATTACACTAAACATTTGTTATGTCTTTTCTAATTTAGTCCTCCTAAAACTATTTGAGATAGATGCTTTTATTATGCTCATTTATAAAAGTGAGGAAAATAAAACAAAGGGTTAAGAAATATGTTTAAGCTAACAAAATGATTAAGAGGCAGGGGAACAGTTCCAAATCTGACATACTGACTACTGAGTTCAAGCTCTTAATTTTTTAAAACATCTAAAGATGTCAGGTTAATCAATACAAAAATTCATCTAATCCTATTCATTTGTTTAAGTGCATTTATCTAGGTTCCATCCACTCAGGTAAGGCTGGGGATGGGAATGGCACTAAAGCAGAATAGTGATGAGCTCTTATCAGGGGAAAACAATCAATCGGACTTACCTTGTTGGGTATATTGGTGAAGAAAATATTCTCCCAATACACGTTTAGTTGTTTTTCATTCTTATTATTCTTTCTTTTGGTTTTCTCATTCACTCACCTCATGTTAACCTCACTTATTTCTTCATGGGAAAGTGAGAAGGTAATTAGTTTTTCAATAAGATGAATAATGTTCTAGGAAAGCTTTAGGCATAACTAATTTAAAATGTTTTACTCAGAAGAGGGTAGCAGGGTTAAAAAGTATATTCATGAAATTTTATTATAAGTCAGTCGGTCAAAATACAGATAATTTTACTTGTTTTTAAACTGAAGCTTTATTTGACCTCGTTTCTGGTTTTTACTTCTCACTGTACAAGGGCTTTGACGATATTTGCTTTGTGGAGTTTCTTGGTATTTTGTTTTTGCTGTTCAGTCGCCCAGTCTGACTCTTTGCTACCCCGTGGACTGCAGCATGCCAGGCCTCCCTGTCCCTCACCATCTCCTAGAATTTGCCCAAGTTCATGTTCATTGCATCGGTGATGCCATCCAGCTATCTCATCCTCTTATGTCCTCTTCTCCTTCTGTTCTTGATCTTTCCCAGCATCAGGGACTTTTCCAATGAGTCATCTGTTCACATCAGATGGCCAAAATACTGCAGCTTCAGCATCAGTCCTTCCAGTGAGTATTCAGAGTTGATTTCCCTTAAGATCGATTGGCTTGATCTTGCTGTCCAAGTGACTTTTAGGATTCTTCTCCAGCACCACAGTTCAAAGGCATCAATTCTTTGGTGTTCTGCCTTTCCTTATGGTCCAGTTTTCACAACCATGTGTGACCACTGGGAAGATCATAGCCTTAACTACATGGATCTTTGTCAACAAAGTACTTGCTCTGCTTTTCAACATACTGTCTAGGTTTGTTACCACTTTCCTGCCAAGAAGCAATTGTTTTCTGATTTTGGAGCCCAAAAAGAGGAAATCTGTATTCTCAGTATTTACTACTTTATTGCCCCTCTTCAGGTTGCACATTACAAACTAGTATGGCTCAGAATGGAAAGAAAATTCTATTTTCAAATTTAAAAGAATGTTATCTTTCACTTGATTTAATGAAGCTTCTTTATCCCCCTCTCCTTTCTTCTTAAAATTCAAATACAGTCTTGAGTTTTCTTGTGGACATGTGGATAAACTTAACTCATTTGTCACCAAAACATGGTACCACTTTGTACAGCAATTACTTTGTGCACCATTACTTAAAGTTTATAGCCTCATTTTCATCATAAATAAATCATTGTAATACTTTTTATTCTATCTAAACACTTCTCATCCAAAAGGCAAGATCTGGGACGCTATTCAGTTGGCTCCTGTCATGTTAGTAAAATTGGTATTTACTTATTCTAAAGCTGTTGTATGGTGGTTTAGAAAGTCTGTAATTAAAACCCCAAGGTTTGTGGCTTCTTACAGGTTTCTAAACAGAAACAATCTGTAATAAGGAGAAATACAGTGATCAGTGTATAACAGTTAGACATTTTGGGGCAAGACATTTTCAGAACAAGTGCTATAAGGCTAACAGCTAAATTACACTAAAAATAAATTCAAGTATATTTTTCAAATCAGATAGAGTGATTATTATAAGCTTTTAATGGAAAAAAATCCTTTCACTTGACAGCATAGTGTAACATATTTATCAGGAGCAAAGTGTAATGTTAAAGGCTTTGGAGGTTATCAGAATACCTGGGTTTTAGTATCTCCTCTTCTACTTATCTCATACCAGTAAAATAGGGATAAAAATATCAGTATTACCTATGTTATAGAGTTACAACAATCAAAAGAGTATATAAAAGTATCTTTAAAACAACAAATTAATATCCAGATATTAATTTTATTAATTGTATAAGGTAATTTTAAATTTTTTTATATTTTAAATTTTTGTTAGGGTTTGATTGATTTACAATGTTATGTTAATTTCTGCTGTACAGTAAAATGAATCAACTATACATATATCCACTCTTTTATATTATTTTCTCATATAGGTCATTACAGAGTATTGAGTAGAGTTCCATGTGATCTACAATGGTCCTATAAAATTGTGGTTTAGTCTCTAAGTCATATCCAACTCTTTGCGACCCCATGGACAGTAGCCCACTTTCCAGGCAAGAATATTGGAGTGGATTACCATTTCCTTCTCCAGAGGATCTTCCCCACCCAGAGATCGAACCTGGGTCTCCTGCATTGCAGGAAGATTCTTTACCAACTGAGCCTCCAGGGAAGCCATGCTATACAATAGGTCCTTATTAATTACCTGTTTTATATATAGTAGTGTGTGTATTGGTTTCCCAGATGGTGCTAGTAGTAAAGAACCCACCTGCAAATGCAAGAGACATAAGAGACCTGGGTTCAATCCCTGGGATGGGAAGATCCTCTGAAAGAGGGTACAGCAATGCACTCCAGTATTCTTGCCTGGAGAGTCCTGTGTACAGAGGAGCCTGACGGGCTATGCTTCATAGGGTGACAAAGAGATGAACATGACTGAAGAGACTTAGCACACACACATATATAATAGAGTGTATATGTAAAGGGCTTCCCAGGTGGCACTAGTGGTAAAGAATCCGCCTGCCAATGCAGGAGACACAACAAACTCAGGTTCGATCCTTGGGGTAGGAAGATCCCATGGAATAGGAAATGGCAACCTGCTCCAGTATTCTTGCCTGGAAAATTCCATAGACAGAGGAGCCTGGCAGGCTATAGTCCATGGAGCCACAAAGAGTCAGACATGACTGAGTGACCGAGCACACACATATGTAAAACTCAATCTTCCAATTTATCTTCCCTCTTTTCCCTCTGGTAACCATGATTGTTTTCCACATCTGTGACTCTACTTTTGTTTTGTAAATAAGTTCATTTGTACCATTTTTTAAGATTCCACATATAAGTGATAATATGTCTTTGTCTGACATACTTCATCCAATATGAAAGTTCTTTGTTGCTGTTTAGTTGCTAAGTCACGTCCGACTCTTTTGCAACCCCATGGACTATAATCGCCAGCTAAGTTCCTCTGTCCATGAGAATTTCCCAGGCAAGAATTTCCTCCTCCTGAGGATCTTCCCTGACCCAGAGGTTGAACCTGCATCTCCTGCATTGGCAGGCAGATTCTTTACCACTGAGCTACCAGGGAAGCCTATGACAATCTCTAGGGTTATCCATGTTCCTGCATTATTTTGTTCTTTGTTAAGGTTGAGTAATATTTCATTGTATATAACTGCTACATCTCCCTTATCATTCCTCTGTTAATGGACTTTAGGTTGTTTCCATGCCCTGACTGTTATAAACAGTGCTCTAGTGAACATTGTGGTGTATGTATCTTTGCAAATTATGGTTTTCCCCAGGTATATGCCAAGGAGTGGGATGGCCTTGGTGTCACAGCAATGGCGACATACCATGGGATCATATGGTAGCTCTATTTTTAGCTTTTTAAGGAACTTCCCTACTGTTCTTCATAAGTACAAACTAAAGTTGCTCAGTTGTGTCCAACTCTTTGTGATCCCATAGACTGTAGCCTACCAGACTCCTCCGTCCATGGAATTTTTCTGGCAAGAGTACTGGAGTGGGTTGCCATTTCCTTCTCCAGGGGATTTTCCCAACCCAGGGATTGAATCTGGGTTTCCCACATTGCAAGCAGATGCTTTCCCTGAACTACCAGGGAAAACTACATTCCCACCAATAGTGTAGGAGGAATGCCTTTTCTCCACCCTCTCTCTAGAATTTATTGTTTGTAGATTTTTCATGATAGGCAATCTGACCAGTGTGAGATGATACCTTATTGTAGTGTTGCTTCACATTCTTCTAATAATAATAATTTTTAATGCTGAGCGCATTTTTACTTACCTTTTGTCCATGTATATGATTTCTTTGGGAAACACCTATTTAGATCTTCCACACAGTTTTTGATTGGAGGGTTTTTTTTTTTTTCTGATATTGAGCTGTGTGAGATGTTTGTATGTTTTGGAGATTAATCCCTTTTTGGTCACTTTATTTGCATATATTTTCTCCCATTCTGTGGGTTGTCTTTTCATTTTGTTTAGATTACATCTTCTTTCCTTAAAATAATTCGTATCTACATTTTTCATTCTTATAATTGAAATGCTTCACTTATAAATAATTCATGGAGGATAAAACATTATTAAAAAAAATGTTTGAAGAATAACATGCTAAAAGTCATATAAGGACCTGCGCATCTTAATTGCATATTCTAGTTATTATTATTTTTTAACACACCCGAATAAACCTACTTATGCATAGATTCTTGAGTACAATTCAACATGAGGTTATTTTAGTAACATCAAAGTAGTAATAAAATGTGTGGCATAAGCTAATTTATCTCACTATTTATGTACTTTTCCACCCTGGGTAAATAAAAGCCATCTACTATCCCTGGTAGCTCAGACAGTAAAGCATCCGCCTGCAATGTGGGAGACCCAGGTTCAATCCCTGGGTTGGGAAGATCCCCTGGAGAAGGAAATGGCAACCCAATCCAATACGCTTGCCTGGAAAATTCCACGGATGGAGGAACCTGGTAGGCTACAGTCTATGGGATCGCAAAGAGTTGGACACAACTGAGCAACTTTACTTTGTACTTTTGTACTATCAGAGTAGGATTCCAAATTTTTTCCATGTAATCTGTTTTCTTCAAAATGGGATAATCATCTGATGGACATTGGGTTCACTTAATAAACACTCTCTTAGATACAAGGCAGGAATACTGTTTAACTTGAACAGTTACCAAATAGTGCATAATTATCTTCCATCTTAGCCAAAAGTCATCTTGGAAAAGATGGTCAAATCTCTTGGCTGCCTAACCAGAGTATAAGAATCCTAGTAATGTATTCTCAATGGCACGTGAACTAGTTTCTGATAGCATATTCCAATGGATACTTTGCAATAGGCAAATACCTGTGTATCTGAATACACCCTAAAAATACAGATATTTTTATGTAATCTGATATTTGACTCATTGTAAACTAGAAATTTATCTTCAAATAAAATGTTATGCTTCATGCATGCCATAGTTTCTTCGTTATACAACTAGGGGATAAATTTAGATTTAGGTGAAATATAGCTATACAGCTAAAGAGAGATAAATTTAAAAACTCCTTAAAAGCCTTTTGGAAAGTATTAACAAAAACTTTGAGGTCTTTCAGATGCAAATCTTATTTAATACATCTATCATAGCCAAGAGATCATTTCAGCATAATAATTTGACTTCATATTTATTAGAGCAAAATATGTTTAATGAATATTTCTTGTATAGCTATTTAAATCATTGTGAATTACCTCATCATGAATTACCTCAACTAGTTGTTGCTGTTGTTTTAATAAAAAGGCAAATTGGGAGAAGTCAAGTTTTTAAAAGTCCTAGCAATTTTTAAGTTGGAGAAGGAAATGGCAACCCACTCCAGTGTTCTGGCCTGGAAAATCCCAGGGACGGGGAGCCTGGTGGGCTGCCGTCTATGGGGTCGCACAGAGTCAGACACAACTGAAGCGACTTAGTAGCAGCAGCAGCAGCAATTTTTAGGAGATTTCTTAAAAACAAACAAACAAACAAATATGTTCACAGCCTAGTAGAGATATACTGAAATAAAACGTATATTCCTTATTAACTGCAATTGTTCTGTTTTAAAATGTAGCAACTGGAAATGTATTTAGTGACGCATTCATTCAACCACATTTAATTATTCTTCTATTCATTTCCAAAATATTTGTTGAATGTGTGTGTAAATTACTAGTTAAAAATAATGATAGCATATTTTATATATAAAGTAAAATCTAAAATATTAAGACATGTTCAAAAATGAATATATCTGTAGGATTTAATTTCAAAAGATGACACTGATTTTTGCAAAAACTTTTCCCCAAAAGGTAAACATCACAATTTGCCCTGGAGTATTCTATTTATCATTGACTTCCACATAACATAATTGAATGGAAGATTGCATTATCAGTTTACATATTTTGTTATTAAACTTTGACTAGTACTGATTTACATACAAAAGAAATTTTGAAAGAATAGAATCATGTTGTTTTTGTTGTCAAAAAATTCTCTGTGGCCTTAAAAGAAACTATTATCTTGAAATAGGTTGGAATATGGCTACTAAGTTTTAAGATATCAATCATATTATCACTTCTAAAACTGGCAGGGAAATGACTACACTATTATGGTTTAAACAAATTAGACAGGATTCATTTACTTTTAAAATTATATAACTGCCTCACTTCATCAGTATTTTGTACAAATATATATGACAGATCCAAAAATTAACTTGGACATATAATTGAGAAAGAGGAAAAAGTAAGGGGAAATAATAAAATGGCTGGAAAATGAATAAGATGACAATAAAATTATTGAAAAGCTATATAAAATGCAAGTTGCATTCATTGTGGGGAACACAGTGTCAGAGAATGTTCTTATTTTGAAGATATAAAACTACTTTAATTTTAAATGTCAAAGCACTTGCATTTACAGGTGAGGAAGTACTGAGAATAGGTAAAATCAAACAATTGCCTCAAAATGAATAAAAAATTAGATACCTCATAAGAGAATCTATTAGTGGTAATTTAAAAAAAAATGTGACACCCAAGCCTGCATTCAAAACAATTATCAATTAATTTATGTCCGTTATTAAGAATCATGAGCACAGGGCAGATGAGATCTCTGATATGAGATGAGGGCATTTAATTCTTACTCTTACAAATAGATTTAGCTTAATCAGATAATTTTACCTTGGAAATAGCACTGCTACCTATAGATAAATTGTGCTATTCCTACTCACTTTAATTTATGGAACGTTTTACTCTTCCAATAGATAAGCAATTTGTTGTGGTTGCATGCTTTGTCCCAATGAGAGCTGTACTAACAAACTGGCTAGTTTAGTCCAATAGCTTAAGTCATAAATTAGGTATAATAAATGTTTTCTGACAATGTGGACATCAAATAATTAACTTTTTTTTCACACTAATTCCAAAGGTTTGCTTCTGTGAGTATTTTTTCAGTGTACAGTGACTTTCCTTTATATTTGTTGAGGGACTAATTTTGCTCCACTTGGGTTCTTACCATACCAATTTCACTGTCTTTTTATTCTCTCTCTTCATTTTTGCTTCTCCCCTGAAACTATAAGGAATAGGAGGCCCTAATTATCTTGTATTGTCTGGCTGTTTACCAAGGTTTTCTAGTTTTTCCAAATTGCCATAACAATTCACATCACTATGTATGGACAAGTCCCTAGTGTATGCAGTATCTTATGTAATGGAAAAAGACTGAATCACTGCTGTACACCAGAAGCTAACACATTATAAATAATTATACTTCAATTAAAAAAAAGAAAAACTTTAACAAAAGAAATTTCAATTCTGTAAGTCAGCTGTCTTCGTTCCATTAATTGCTCTTCTCCTGTAGAAGGCATTTGCCCCATGGTTCATTTCAGTTCAGTCACTCAGTCATGTCTGACTATTTGTGACTCCATGGACTGCAGCATGCCAGGCTTCCCTGTCCATCACCAACTCCCAGAGCTTGCTCAAACTCATGTCCATTAAGTCAGTGATGCCTTCCAAACCTACCACTAAATACTTGAAGCCAACTGCCTTCTGGCTTTCTTAAGTAGTTCTGTAGTTTCCCAGCTCAGATTAATTCCTCATATCTAATATTGATATGTATGCTTACTTTTAAATCATGTTCTCTACATTCAGAGTTCAACTGTACATGCACTTGATCTAGAAACTGATAGCTTATGGTGAACAGTGTCAGATTTGTGATCTCTGAAGGAGAAGATTTAGCTTTGGGACCAGGGACCAGGCTTGATCACTCAAGAGCTTTTGTGTGGCAGTGTTTTATTAAAATTTAAAAAGAGACAGAGAAAGCTTCTGACATAGACATCAGAAGGAGGAGAGAGATTGCCCCCTCGCTAGTCTTAGCAAGGGAATTATATATTTTTTAAATTGGTTATTACAATAAATCAAAAGACTATCTCAAGGTTGTAAAGATCTTACTAGACCCCATCCCATAATATACAATCTATGACAACAGGATTAGTCAGAAGGTTCTCAAAGAGAAACATGTCCTCAATCAGGATCCATTTTTGTTGTATAATCCTTACTAAGACTAAGGAATGTAGAAAAAAAGGTTGTCCTTTCCTCCTCCTTGAGAATTCCAGACTATCTCTCCTCCTCGGGGACCCTGGACTTCTTATCAACCTACCTAGGAATTGATTCTCTCATCTCCCGCTTTTCTTTTAGGAGATTTATGTTGCCAAGGGAAAGGGGCATCATTTTCATTTCATAACTACTTCCTGCTGTGATAGGGCACTGTCCCTAATTTGTTGAGGCAATATATTCTCCTAATCCTCATATTGATCCAGGGGCCCCAAGTAATAGTTGAAGGAGGTTGTGGCCTTCGTAGGAGCTTGAACAACCATTTGTAACCTAAAAGCTTTCAGACAGTTAGAAACAAACCACATTATATAGTTACAGATGTAAGGCAAAATAGTCATTAAGCCAAGTTAAAACATAATCAAAATTAAAAGTCACATTATGTCCATAGTTACATCAGTCCATTTTAGGATTGTTAGATGTCATCAGATCAAGAACAGATGTCATATAAGATTGTTGTTGGTGAAGGTTTTTGCAGAGTTGAAGGAAGTCCTTTCCTTGAAGCAGAGAAAACCACCATGGGGAGTCTTCAATTGATTGGGGGTGGCGGGGGGGTGGGGGGATGGGCGCTCCACAGACCCAGCAATTAGACCGATTGTGGAGGCTGGGTCAGGAGTCACCTCCCAGAGTTCTCATAATGTCTGTTGAAAAGCTGAAAGCTGGGTCATATAGTTAGCTAGTCCTAAAGCTTCAGGATCTATGACAATATCTGTACACAAAAACAGTCTGTCATAGAGACAGCCCCTTCTTCTTAGGGGCAGTTGGAGCCCTCATTAAAGCTATGGGTCAAACTTTAAACCAACTGTCTTGTGTTTCCTGTGTTACCTTACATGGGTGTCTTTTAATAATGTCATTAGCCTTTTCAACTTTTTCTGAAGAGTGGGGTCTCCAGGAACAGTGTAAGTGATATTCTATTCCTAGAGCTTTCAACACTCCTTGAGTTACAGTAGCTTTAAAGATGGAGCATTGTTGCTCTGAACTTTAGAGTTTAAGGTCTCCCCCTTACATCATGAGAAGTCAGTACAGTAAGATTTCACCCATTCCTTAACGTCAGGCTTTATTGAATACTGCTTTTGATGTGAAAATAGGTGAGGGTCTTTGAGCTTGTTAAAAACAGGAACAGTATTTTGTTCTTCACCCACAGTTTTTTTCATCAGTCCACACTCTAGGATTTAAATTAAAAAGAGTGGGTTCCATATTTATGAAAACAGAGGCCTGGACTTTGCTCAGTATATCGCTCCCCAGAAGGGGTGAGGGAGAATCTGGCATGATTAGAAACTCATGAAAAAATAGGAAAATAGCACATAGTCCCAGTGGCAGCTTAAAGGGTGAGTGAAATAATAGTATTTGGCTCATCCAGACAGCCCCATAATGGTAGGAAAGCAAACCAAGGGCTTCAGTGAGCACAGAGAAAGTTGCCCTAGTGTCCAAAGAAATCTACTGATTGCCCCCTCCCCACACAGCTATTAATACTCAGGGTTCCTCAGGTGTAATTAGGACGAGGGCTTGTGTGGGGGCCCCTGGGAACCTTTAATCTGGATTGTCTTGAGAGTTCAAACCCTGGGGCCTATGCCTCAGAGGGCAGTCTCTTCTCCAGTGTGGCCCTTGCAGACTGGACATGGATGCCTGAGGCATCCCACTTAAGATGCCCCTCCTTCCCACAGTAATAACAAGTCTGTCCCTTTTCACCTGGGTTCCTCTGGGCTTTTTTTCTCAGGCTGTTTCAGAGTAGATCTAACAGCCATTCTGGGGCTTCAGTCTTTTGCCTGGTTCTTTTTTGCCTCCTATTTTCCTGCTCATATTCTCTACCATAATATACCATCTAAGCCAGTTGCAACAGTTTTTTAAAGACTGATTTGATCCAAATGCCTATTTTCATAACTTACAGCAGATATCTGGAGCTGACTAAGTGAGAAATCTATCTTTTACCATCATTTCTCCCTCTGCACTTTCAGGATGAGCGTCATTAAACTTGCAGAGAGCCTCCCATAGTTTATCTAGGAATTTACCAGGAGTTTCCTTCTCTCCCTGTTCTATGTCAATCAGCTTAGCATAGTCTAAAGTTTTACTGTGTGCTCGCTTGAATCCTTCAAGAATACATCTGACAAACAGGCTCTGTTATGGGAACTGCTTGGCTCCCAGTAGGGAGGAGGGCTATTTCATGTTCCCTCTTTCCACTTGCCTTCAAACCATTCATCTCCAAAAGTAGTAGCTTCCCTAAAACTCAAGCTCTTGAGTCAGGAGTCAGCATCTGTCCCAAGACATACATCTCTCCAAGTAAGCTCATAAAATAAAGTTAGTCCCGTAAAGGTTTCTCTGTACTTTTTGGATCCTTTAAATAATCTAGACTGCAACTGGGACTGTTTGAATTTCTACCAAGACTGAGGCAACCCTTCCTGGAAGGGTGTCCTAATTCTCAGCCTGTTCAGTTGGGAGCCCCAGATACAGGGGCAAAGTAAGAGAACAGGAGGCAGCTTAATGTTTCACACCCAGATCTTCACCCTTGGGACATAAGTCTGGCATGTCTCACAGAGAGAAAGAGCAATTCATATGTCACCTCTACCCATTTCTCTTGTTTTCTACAGAACTGGTCTAATAGTAAAACAGTATTATAATTGAGACCTTTCAACAGGCCAGCATTTCCCATCTTACAAAGGATACTGTGGCCATTCAGTATCACAGAAGAACATCAGGAGTGTCTTTTTTAAACTCTGGGGATCAAACATCCCAGTTTTTTAAAATACATTTTAAAGAAGTTGTTCTGGAACTGCTAGCTCCCATCTGTAAGAAAGAAAAAAAGTGTATATGTATGGCAAAACCAATACAATACTGCAAAGTAATTAACCTCCAATTAAAATAAATAATTTTATATTAAAAAAAAAAAGAAAAAAGTGGTATCCACAGCCATGGCTTCTTTCCATTGGAGTCATCCCTCCCTGCTCTAGATGGGGTGTAGACAGACTTTCCACTGAAGCTTTCCTTCCCTGGTCAAACCTAGTCTGTCCCTTACTGATGCAGGCGCCTTACTCATCCCTCCTGGTTCTACCACTGAGGTGGGGTGGAGATGCACCAGAGATAGACTTGATGGCATCCCAAACTGATTTAATTCCATAATACCAGGACCTTTGTCTGATTTTTGCTCTTCCTCTGATGCCACCTGGAGTGCAACAGAGTAGCCTTCCAGAATGCCTCCCAAGCTTGGACTACTAAGGGAAGCATCCATGTTCTATGTGCCTGTGCACATTCTTGAGTACAGTCTTGACTGCAATAGAAGCACTGAGTTATAAAGGGATGAGCAACAACCAAGATGTCCTTTCTGAGTGTCACCACACCAGTATAGCAAAAGAGATGATGGAGGGTTGGCCAGCGAGGAAAGAGTGATTTTTATCCTCAAGCTATTAGGGCCAATCCTTCCAGTTCATTACCACAGATTCCACAAAAGGAATATCTAAGGACTTCAGACAAAAGCCATCAGAGAGCCTCCTCTGGTCCACTAAGAGCTAGCGTTACCAAAGGAACAAGCCCACTGTATTTCCAATCTGGGATTCTTGACCTAGAAACCTTGTGCTTGCTAGCAGCAGTTCCATCCATATAGTTTGGAGGCACAGTTACGACAAGGACTCACTTTTAGGACTCTGGCCCCTGAGGCAGGCAGCCAAGATAGTGATTTCTAGCCTGAGAGATGTCCCTGGAGCTAGAGCTCCTCCTTGCTCCCAGATGTGCTCTTAGCAAGCCTGGGTTCCCCATGACTACCAAGTTTGGGGTCTAAGTAAAAGTACACAGCAATAGCATGTATCACAAGTCCCTTGGAAGTCTATGATTTGACAGATTAGATTAGTAGTTCTAATTCCCCATGCGATTATGAAATGGTCAGAGACCAGGAAAATCTGACTGAGAAAGGAAAGTTCGGTCCATACACTCACCCATTTCTGGCTGTTCCCCTCACAGGGACATTGGGTGTCTCTTGGCATTGGCAAGCTGGTATAAACTCTTGACAAAGCTCCTGTTGTTGGGGCTGCCTTCAGTCATTACGAGGCACCTCGAAACAGCAGAGCAGGGTTCAATGCTTGCTGCAAGCAGGGAGTATCATTCATTCACACAAGCATACTGTAGAATTAGTAAAGTAAAGCAGAAAATGTGTATACTGAGAAAGCAGAGAGGCTAGAGCTCTTGAGTGTTCTTACCTTGTCCTGAAGATCCCAGATGAGCCCCCAAGATGATAGCTTATGGGGAACAGTATGGGATTTGTGATCTCCGAAGAAGGTTTAACTTTGGGACAAGGGACCAGGCTTGATCACTCAAGAGCATTTGTGTAGCCGTGTTTTATTAAAGTGCAAAAAGGGACAGAGAAAGCTTCTGACAGACATCTGAAGGGGGATGGAGAATGCACTCCCCCCACCCCACCCGCCCCGCTAGTCTTAGTAAGGGAATTACATACTTTGTAAATTGGTTATTACAATAAATCAAAAGATTGTCTCAAGGTTGTAAAGATTTTACTAGACCCATTTCCATAATATACACTTTAAGATAACAGGATTAGTCAGAAAGTTCTCAAGAAGGAGAAACATGTCCTCAAGCAGGACACATTATTGTTATATAACCCTTACTAAGACGAAGGAATATAGGAAAAAAAAAAATCTATCCTTTCCTCCTCCTTGAGAATTCCAGACCCTTCTCTCTTCCTCCTCCTCCTTCTTCTCGGGGACCCTGGACTTCTTATCAACCTACCTAGGAATTGACTTTCTCAAAACTTTTCCAGAAGAGCCCAAATAAGCATCAGTAAATTGTCCAGGGAAAAAATTGTTCTTCCCCTTTGTATAAGTTGACAGAAACTTTGTGTCTTCATATGCCTTTCATATAGCTACTTACTGAGATACCAAATGTCACTTAGTATGACTTAATTGAATGTTGCTATGAGCTTTGTTCAATCCTGATATATAAATTAATAGAGCCATGAGCAAAGAGTTGAAATTCTTCAAGCATGTGACCTAAGCATCTTGGAAATTTAGATTTTTTTTTTTTTCAGTACAAGATCATTTCAGCCAACACGTACGCTGTTTCTATTTTTAAAATTTCTCCATATGATTGATAAGTGCATTGGTACAAAGTCACCTATTCCTGTCTCAGATAATTTATTTTCTCTTGAAGAAGAAAAAAAAATAAGAGTGACTCTTATTGTTTGATTGCAAAATAACAAATTATCTCACATATGGAAAATTCTCCTACCTGTGCCAGGACCACTTATACTATTCAAACTGAGATTTAAAAATTTACTTGTTACTCCCCTCATTTGAGTTATATTCTTTCACTTACTTAGGAAATACAATTGAAGCTAAAGTATATATAATTTACTTTTCTTGAAAAGTTATCCTGTAGCTCATAAAGACAACTGGAAACTAGTGTTTCATAAATCATTTGAATTTTAAGGAATCATGTAGAGGATTTCTAAATTCAAAACCCTTCTTTCTACAAATTATTACTTCCTTAAAAGTTCTTGAGGGATATAAGATATATATTTGTATAATAAGTTGATTATCTATTATGTGTTAAGCACAGGTCTAGCAGGTAGGAACACAAAGGGCTTTGTCTACGAATATCTAATACTCTCTCATTTCCTATTACTAGATTATAGAATACAAGAGCACACACTGATATTTCCAGAATTTTAAAATGGGTATACTGTTATTTTATTTTCTTTGTTAAGGGCTTGGTTTATTGATCTACTAGCATTATGACAGTGTCATCTAGTGGTTCCTACACCAGATCATAGGCACGTGCCTGTATAGGTGTTTTACTTCCAGCCAATGAATTTCACCTGATAAAGCAAGTTATACATGTTATGCATACATATCTTTCTATACACACTAACCTTCCTGGAACCTTGTATTAAAAGCCACTATAAAGAAACATTCTCAATAGGTCACTTGAATAAAATGACCTGATTGCATCTGTCTCTCCATGCTATAAAGCCCATTGCGAACCTTTAAGAAATAGATGAAAATACAAGTTGAATTAGTATTTTTAAATTAAATATCATTAACTTAAATTATAACTGTATTGTAGTTTTTATTGATACTTTATTGATAGCATTCAAGAGAGTGTATATGCATTGCATAGTTGCTTTGGTCATGTCTGACTCTTTGCGACCATATAGACTGTAGCCCTCCAGGCTCCTCTGTCCTTAGGGTTCTCCAGGCAAGAATACTGGATTGGGTTTCCATGCAACCTTCTAGGGGATGTTACTAACCCAGGGATTGAACCTGTGTCTCTTATGACTCCTGAATTGGCAGGCAGTTTCTTTTATCACTAGCACCACCTGGGAAATAATTAACTTTTAATTATTTAGGATTAAAACACATAATCTGGGACATTATGAAAACTATTTTTGCAAAACAGACCTGAAATTTATCTTTTCCACATTAAAAAGTACTTAAGTCCCAATACAGTTCTAGAGTTTCAATCAGCAACCCTGTGACACCCTCAAATCCAAAGATAAAGGTCATCTACAGAACATAGATAAAGCTTTGTAATAGGGGCTTGTTGGAGCAGTTCTAAAAGTTCCTGTGCAGCACCATCATTCCACAATGTTTTCTTTAAAAGATAATATATTTTTGCGTGAGATTTCTCTCCTCTGTCTGCTTTTATGTACCTCGTTAATTTTGTTCTACTTGCTATGTGATTGCATTTTTTTTTTTTTCCTTCTTGTTCTGAGTCTACCAGTTTCTGCAAAGTTATGACCTGAGCAACTCACATTACTTTCTGGGTGGTTTATGTAAATAATAATAATAAAAACCCCTGAAGCTTTATCCCTGTTCCCAGTGGTATCCCACTGACCTCTTTTCAGCTTGAAAAGGTTCTATCTATGGCTGATGTTTTTTATTTCTTCCCACTGGCAATTTTCAGCCTACTGTGCTTCTTCATCTGATTTCTTGACTCTTTCTTGACTTAAGAATTAATTATTGAAATCTATCAGATGCACTCTGAAAATGTCAGTGTATTTGGTTGGATTTACTAAGAAGCACAGCTTTTCAGCCAACATGATATTGGAACTGAATTTCAAGTAGTGCTTTTCTTCACACATTGCTTTCACAGGCAACACAAAACATAATGCAGATGATCTATACCATCTCTGAAAAGGTTTGTGTGGTAGAAAGCCGTTTGTCTCTATCACTTTAAAGCAGAATGTTTACCTTTGCATTTTAGTGCCTTTATTTCTCATTGGAACTTTAATAAACACTTTGTATAGAACTACAAGAGACTCACAGAAGCTGTCCATCTATCCTCCAGCCTCCAAACCAGCCTGTAGCTAATTTAATCTGTCCAATTCAGATGGTTATTGATCCTGGTATAAAAGGAATCTACAATCTTTCTTGTATTTGGTGGAATATTCTACAAGCCTATTCTCACAAACTCAGACATAAGAATGCATACACTGAATAGCACAACAAGGCAGCTTGAGAGTGAAAGCAGTTTAAACACAAAGATTAAAATCACCTAAAGAGAGATTCAAATGCATTTATTAAAACAGTCTAGGTGTGGGTTTAAGAAGGGAAGGGCTGCTTTAATTTACAAGACATAATTTTAAAAGAATATTAATAAGATAATGTTTTAAAGAGCTTATACTTCATACTTATTTACTAACTTCTAAAATAATTATTAGGCACATGGCTACCCACTCTAGTATTCTTGCCTGGAGAATCTCACGAACAGGAGTCTGATGTGGAGTCCATGTGGTTGCACAGTCTGATACGAATAAGCACAACCCGCAAGTTAACTGTAGGCCAAGCTCTGTTTCAGGTGTTTCATTTTCACTGGTGTATATCACAAAGCAGAAAAAAATCTCTATCCTTACAGAACGTATGTTCTAGTGGAGACGGCGGGTAGACAAGCGACAACACCGCAGAATAAGGAAACAGTACTTGGAGAAGGCGATGGCACCCCACTCCAGTACTCTTGCCTGGAAAATCCCATGACCGAGGAGCCTGGTAGGCTGCAGTCCATGGGGTCGCTAAGAGTCGGACACGACGGAGCGACTTCACTTTCACTTTTCACTTTCATGCATTGGAGGAGGAAATGGCAACCCACTCCAGTGTTCTTGCCTGGAGAATCCCAGGGACGGGGGAGCCTGGCGGGCTGCCGTCTATGGGGTCGCACAGAGTCGGACACGACTGAAGCGACTTAGCAGCAGCAGTAGCAGCAGCAGCACAATTGTGTTTGAAGGTGATTAGTATATGAAGAAAACAGAGGCAATGAGGTTTAGATATGCCTGGAGGTGGGAGGATTGCTATTTTTTTGAATTAATTTTTATTGAACCACAGTTGCTTTTTAATGTTGTGATAAGAAGGCTTTATTGAGAAGATGACATCTGAACAAACTGAAGACAGTGAGGGATCAGGCGGTGAGGATATTGAGGGAAGAGGATCATGTGTCAAGGAAAAGACAAGAGCAGAATGCTTCAGGATGTGTTACATCCATACTTAAGAGCAAGGAAACTGGTGTGGGTAGAGCAGACTGAGGCAGAGAAAGAAAGTGAGATGTTGAAGGAGTAGAGGATATTAGATTGGCCACTGGACCTGTTCAGGAAGGATTTTGGTCTGCTATGGACCAAGCTTATGGTTGGTTTATGGACTCAACTTTTAAACTAAATTTTAATGGGAAAGCATTGGAAGTGAAGAGTGACATGGTCTGCCTTATGTATTTAAAAGATAAGCCTGGTTGCTGTATTGGGGTGGAGATAATAATGTAATATTACAGGAAAGAATTGGTGGTGGCTTTTATCAAGTGTTAGCATGAAGGTGGAGAAGAAATCACAGTTGGTTTAAAAAGATAGCCAGTAAAATGTTCTCATAGTTTGGAGGCAGAATACTAGAGAAATTAAAGAGTCAAGATGTCTACAAGGCTTTGATATATGCCAAAGGGAGGATGGCTTTCTGATTTGCTGAGGTGGAACGATTACAAGAAATAATGTACAAATATATATATGGAAAAGTTTATGGTTGATATCCTATTTTCACAGCTGAGACAAATAGCCAATATATGCTATAGACATTATTCATAGATATATATGTATCTATAATATATATGCATAATATTAATAATGATACAAAATTATATAATATTTCATAATATTAATAATCCAAAATATTTCCAAACTCATAGGGAAATTTATGTTGTTTCCTCTCTCCTCCTCCTTTATACAAAGTGCTTCAATAAAGGTGCTTTAAATATATTCTTACATTTCAATTTTTTATTTCTAGGAGTACCAAGAAGTTAGGCTGCTGGGTTAAATTATACAGCTATTTGTAAAATCTGTTTTTACATTATTCCGAATTACTTTCATATGAGATTGTGAAAATTCACTTTTTTATCAACACATATTCACAAATGCAAGAGTTTCCACTCCAATGAATCTTAGCTAACATCAGATAGAATCACTTTTTAAAAAGTATTTTGTCTAACTTGATAGCTAAATAATATTACATTCTTGCTTCTATAGTATCCTTGTGTACCTGATATAATTAACTGGAATTCTCAAAGCATTTTTGAACCATCTTTCTGAAAGTAAATAATGATTACTCAACATGTGCTTCTAGCAAATTAAATTTTAAAATATCCTCTTGTTTTTTAAAGTATTTCAAAGAGGCAACAATATTTGTTAGAGTGCTAAGAACTTAGTAAGTTTTTTAAAATTTAATATAATATTTACAACTGATATCAGAAGGTTTTATATTCATAGATTAAGAAGTTGAAAGAATGAAAAATTATACATTCTGCTCAATTATATATTTATTGTTAGTTTACATTGGCTGATTTTTAAATACAGAATTATTTGTAATAATAATGATAGGAAAATTATGTAAATAATTTTAGATGAAATTCTGTGAATTAAAATTAGAGAGTCTTCCCTATTTTCTTTTCAAGGATTACTCACATTCATCTGGGGCTTCTCTATCTTTCTCTGACTCAGAGGCACACTGGTTCCCTAGGGAACCAGTGTGTTCCCTGTGAGGGGTGGGTGGGTGGGGGTGTGTGTGTGTTGGCTGCTCAGTCATGTCTGAGTCTTTGTGACCCCCTGGATTGTAGCCTTCCAGACTGCTCTGTCCTTGGAATTCTCCAGGCAAGAAACTGGAGTGGGTTGTCATTTCCTTCTCCAGGGGATGTTCCTGACCAAGGATGGAACCCTGGTCTTCTGCATTGCAGGCAGATTCTTTACCACTGAGCCACCAGGGAAGCCCTAATTTCTCTCCTACTAACAGACTTTTCTTCTTGTGGGTGTGTCTTACCTCCCAGCCTCAAACCCATCATGTTTCTCTCCATTTTTTTTTTTTTAGTCCAAATTTAACTTCTTAGGATCTAGGCCTTTAATATCTGAATGAACCAGAATAACTTCATTTCCTGTAATTGTTTAACATATATATTTTCCCTGTGTTGTTACATTGAACAGCCTAACTACTGCCTAGTTTAGGAGAGGGGATCAAGGTGAAGAAGAAACCTAAATGGATTAGGAGATGTATGAAAGAAATATAATAATAATATTTCAAGACTATGCCACCTTATTACAATAACTACCTGAAGTATTTCAAGCAAAATCCTATACTTATCTGATCCTTAAATGTTTATCAAGAATTTGTACTTATATTTTAAAAATTATAATTCATTTAACCTTGTGAGATAACAGTTTTATAGATGAGGAATGCATGACTTAAAAATATTAAGTAATTTATTTTAGGGTTATCTATGAGTAGATACCTAACACATTACAGAAACTCAGATCTTTGTATTTCATGACAAATAATTTTCTACCTACAATTTCTTAGATGTTTGTATATTAACAGAAATAAGTTTTCCTCCCTCCATTTAAAAGGAAATGGGGAATAAACACTTACAGTAAGTAATGAGAGGTTGATAGAGTGCTGGATAAGAGGAGAAGCAATCAGTGGGAATAAGAGGGTGAGGGGCATAGGATCAATTCCAAAACATAAGTTTCTGTGATGTTCCAGTGCCTTGTAGCTGAGCAAAGGATGTTAAACACTTATGATAGCAGTGGTGCAATAAGAGTATAAATCACTAGCCCAGATGTAATGTGAAGACTTTCATAATTTGAAATATAATGATATCTTCAGATTTATGAAAACTTTGGACATTGTTAGATTCACAAACACTCAATCTCTGTTAATGAGATCATCAAAATAGCATAATCAGTGTCATGTTTTTTTTTTAATATATTACATAGTATGTTGGAAAGTTTTCTGGTAGATTATGTGCTCTAGGATGACATTAGTATGGACCCAATATAAGCAGATATAGCAATTGATATATTAAAAACTTTGATGTAAATGGGTTTCCTCCATTAGCTGTAATAGCATGTGAATCAAAGAAATGCAATTTTTTTATAATTTTACTATGATATCTAATATCCTTTCAATGTGTCTTTAAAAATTCATGTGTATGAAATTATTTTATAAGTTGAGAACTGTTTTTTTTTTTCTTTTTCTGTTGAAGCGTATCTCCATTAGTAGAAAAAGAAGACTATGAAACTCTTTAGAGATTTTTTTTTTCTCTATAAAACTCTTCAGGAACATTCCTCTTCTACACTTCAAAGCCTTTCTCTTGTTATACTGTTCTTAATAGGTCTCAATATTGTTAGATTTTAAAATAAAAGCATGGAAAATTCATTGTATTCTTCTTTTAATCAACTTTATCTCATTTATGTCTAGACAGCCATTAAAAAAAATAAGCACACAGTAGTGCCAAAAGAAAATGAAGCAGGCAAAATAGCTTAAATTGTCCTTGTCTCTCCTTTCTAGCCAATTTATTTTTCTACCCAGCTTTCTGATGGGTATCTGTGTTTGTGCAGGAACTCTGTCTATATCTACTCCAGCTGAATACTCACTTATCTGAGTCTAATAACATCAGGGCTCTAGATGCAAATGGGATGAGGAGACTAGGAGAAAGAGAGATTGTGTTAGTCATACTACATAGGGCTCATTTTTACTTGATCTGAAAAACCTTCTCTGGCTGGTTTACTCAGCTTTTCAGCAGCTGACCTCAAGCCCTTCCCAACTGGGTGGCTTTCTTCTATGCACTCTCAGGATTCCCCGTCCTTCCTCTCTCATAACACCTACCACAATTGATTGTCTCTATTTATATGTTCCTTTAGCTTCAGAAACTGCAAGAAGTGCTACTAGACTCTGATGCAGTGAGTAATCCCTAGGTATTCACTGTGTGTCTTCAGAATAAATGACTTATGAGGATATTCAAGTAGCACACATAAATAAATCCAAGCCTAAAATGTGCTATAAATATAAAGCTAAAAGTATCAATAATGAAAACAATAATAGCTAACTCTTATTGAGCACTTACTAAGTGCAGATGCTTTTCTAACCACTTTCAGCTATTATCCCATTTTATTTTTATTACAACCATAGAAGAAAGAGAATTGCTATGAGCTTCATTTTTATGAAAATAATTTGCATGATAATTGTTCTGGTATCTCCACTTTCCTAGTATAACCTATTTATTTTCCTACTTATCTTCCTATTATTAAATGCTTTAATGAAGTGCAGATCAATTTTGTTATAAATTGCCAACCTAAAAAGAGTATTACCTGCTCTAAAATAGATACAATTTAAGATATATCTGTATCTTAGAACACTTTGTAGAAAATGACATTAAAAAAAATGTTGGCAGGGAAGTCCATGCAGTAAGTAAAAGAATAGACACATTTTGTGTATTTCTGTATGATGCACCGGAAAGAAGGGATGTGACCACAAAGCCACTATCATTAAACTCAGAATGTTTTTATATGCAGATGTTCAGAAATCTAGTTGGGATTAAAATAAAGTAAATGTATCATGATTCCATCATTCTATTTTTTTCAGTTCCAAATGCAAACATTTACTTAAATTATTTCTGTTTGTATAGTTAGAAGGATTTGAAGATACATTTGATATCAGCTTTTTACTGCTGTTGTTAATATTTCTTATTTGTTCTATTTATGGTATTTGTTTTAATATCAGACTGTTCTGTTTTCTATTTATTAATAATCATGAGTGAAGTGCAAACCTGTTTCTTTAAGGTGATTTTTTTTTCTCCACACACTACTCTTGTCATCCTCTATTAGATATGATTGTAGGCACTTTTAAAACTATATTCTGAGAAATTTGTTGAACTATCTTATGATATTTTTGTGTTCCTCTTCCTTTTAATATCAAAGTTCAACCTTAATCATACATTTTTATTTTGCTGAAAATGTCTAGTGATTTTCTTGCTAACTCCATATATTTCAGGATGTGTTTTCATATTGAGTGAGTTCTTTTTGACTCCTGGGTTAGCATTTTCTGAAACACGAGTGCTGTTTTCTCTGCTACTTAATTTTGTGAGGTCATCCCCTAACCTTTCTAAAATTTTCTACTTGTCCTTCTGTCTTTAATCCTGCATGTGTAAACCTGGGAACAAAGCTAAATTGTTAGAGCATACAGACTGAACATACACTCTTCCTCTTTTTTTTTTTTCCTTTTTTTGTTTTTGGAGTGTTATTTGTATCACCATTCTATGCTAATTTGGGGGGGTGTTTTGTTCTTAAACTGTTTATTTTATGTTGGAGTGTAACAGTGTTGTGTAGCTTCAGATATACAACAAAGTGATTCAGGTATACGTATGCATTGCAGGCCGTGTCTCCTGCACTGGAGGCAGATTCTTTACCATACAAGCTACAGGGAAGTCCCATACATATACACGTATCTGTTATTTTTCAAATCCCTTACCCAATTAAGTTGCTACAGAATATTGAGCAGAGTTTTCTGAAACACTCTTCCTCTTGATTTCTTGCCACATTTGAAACATTTTGTAATTCACTGAAGATTACTTTGAGTTACAGCATTAGGTATTATGGCAAATATATTCAATATTCAATTTTTATGTTCTTAAAATATACTTGTAATACATATGAAAAATAGAATGAGAAACATTTTTATTATTTCTTTTTCCGGTGGTAAGAAGAACTAGATCTTTCAGCTAGACAGTTTTATAGTTTAATAAATCTATTTTATTAAGCCTATTTTAAAGTTTTATTAACCTATTTTAAGGTTGAAAAAATGTCAAATGCAGTGGTGCAAGATAATTAGAGTTTTGGACACTGCTCTGATGTTGCTGTGACACTGAGAGAAAAAAAAAATTGGACGATTATTTTATCTCCTACTCTACTAAGCTACTTTTCCCCCATGCTATCAGCATGATTATCTATAGGAGAACAAACATTAAACTTTAAACAACTCATAATTTAATAAGCTGAGTATAAAGTTTATTCATGACATGTAAACACTTATAACTCTCTTTCTCAGAAGACTTATTACAAAATTAAATATAAATATTGAATTTGGAGTTCAAAAAAGAGAGAAATTCAATATTAACTAAAATAAGGGCAATTATCTTTTTAAAAAGTAATTAGTAATTCTTGAGAAAGATTAAATTTGGAAATGGTAAACTATGGAGATTCAGTCAGAACTAAGAAACTCCACAGCTGAGGCAAGAAGGGAGTAGTGGCAGTGAGTGTGAAAAGGCATCTACATTTCACCCTCACTTTAACCCCTTGCCTTAAAATCTAACCCTAATCCTGTCCCTAGTCAATGAACCTAAAACTCCGGGAAGGAGCATGTCTGGGGAGGAAAAGGATGAAATATGCCTGATCATAAAGTGAGCCAGTTGTAAACTGAGCTTCACTTTTCCAAAAGAAAATAGTTTTCAAATGTTTCAGTATTTTGAAAGTTAATCTCTTAAAGATATTCTTGTCATGGTTAGATATATTCTTGTAGTAGTTACTTATCATTGTAATAATCCATATATATATATATATAAATCAGTATATTTTATAAAATCCATTCATAAATAGTACTTTATGTATAATTCTCATAATTCAAAGATGTTTTAGTCAAAGTTCTCAAGTATAATTTACCTTGGATGTCAGAGTCTTGCTGTCACTGAAGCCACCTGAGTCATCTAGCATGATTTTCTTAGAGCACAACTTCACATTTATCCAAGTTATTAAAGATATTAAAAAACGTTTTGATTTGATCCTAACACTGGAAATTTTAGTGCATGTCTAAAATATCTGTTATTCATAATTTACATAAGGTAATCACTTAATATGGGCTTCCCATGTGGCTCAGCTGGTAAAGAATCTGTCTGCAATGCAGGAGACCTGGGTTCAATCCCCAGGTTAGGAAGATCCCCTGGAGATGGGAGATGCTACCCACTTCAGTATTCTGGTCTGAAGAATTCCATGGACTGTACAATCCATGGGGTTGCAAAGAGTTGGACACGACTGAGAAGCTTTCAAAATCACTTAATATATTTCTTAAAGCCACTTTTAAAGAACTGACAACCATCCCTTGCAATTATCGTCATACGCTTAAGATTAAGTCCATGTTAAATTCTACTTTTATTGTTCTATTTATAAAGTTTGTGTCAGGTGATTTCCATAAGAGTTCAGAATGAGCACTAAATGAGGTTATTTGGTAAACATGTAGAGCCTTTACAAGAACTGCTATGCACAGTGTGTGAGTGTGAATATTGCTCATTTGTGTTCAACTTTTTGTGACCCCATGGAATTCTCCAGGCCAGAATACTGGAGTGGGTAGCCTTTCCTATCTCCAGGGAATCTTCCCAACCTAGGGATGGAACCCAGGTCTTCTTCACTGCAGGCAGATTCTTTACCAGCTGAGCCACAAGGGAAGCCCAAGAATACTGGAGTGGATAGCCTATCTCTTCAGCAGATCTTCCTGACTCAGGAATGAAACTAGCACCTCCTGCATTACAGGAGGATTCTTTACCAACTGAGCTATTAGAGAAGCCCACAGTAACTTTTCTTTTCTTTTCTTTTCTTTTTTTAATTGAGGTATATAGTTGGATATGGGCTTCCCCAGTGGCTCAGTGGTAAAGAATTTGCTTTCCATTGCAGGAGATGCTGGTTCAATTCCTGGGTCAGGAAAATCCCCTGGATAAAGAAATGGTAACCCTCTCCAGTATTCTTGCTTGAGAAATCCCATGGATAGAGGAGCCTGGTGGTCTATAGTCCATAGGGTCACAAAAGAGTCGTCCATGACTTAGTGAGTAAACAACAAAAACAATAATTAGAGGTACAACGTTATGTATGTCAGGTGTATAACATAATGACTCTCAGTTTTTAAAGTTTACACTCTATTTATAGTTATTATAAAATATTGGCTCTATTTTGTTTATTATTCAATACATCCTTGTAGCTTATTTATTTTATACATAGTAGTTTGTACCTCTTAATCTACCCCTATCTTGATCCCACCCAACACCCTCCCCACTGGTAACCACAAGCTTATTCTTTATTTCTGTGAGTCTGTTAACAGAGGAGTGGATAGTGTGCTGGAAAATCATAAGGGACTTTGTACTACCCCTTGGTTGGTAACAGGAAGTAGTTATCAACCTTCAGTCTTAAAATGAACTGGAGAAGATAATGATTTCCAAGATAAGAAAGAAACAGTACAGGGAGGTCCACTTTTAAAGGTGAGAACTAGCTGGATATGACTCTATTGGAAGTGAGATTCTGACCTCTCTCTCCTTTCTTTGCTCTGATTTCCTGGAAGGGTCCTGTATTTGTCTAACTTTAGTAGAAGCCAGAGCCTAAAAGCCCAACCTGTAAGCCAGCCCCCCAGGGCAGGAACAGGATAACGGCAGAATGTCAGCTAAAGATCTAGGTGTAGATCTCTCACAGGGAAAATTTTAACCCCTCTTCCTCTTTGAATGTGTGTATGTGCTGCTGTATTTCTTTCCATGGGGATGGTCTTGCTCCCTGTTTCCTGTACAATGTCACGAACCCCCATCCCTAGTTCATCAGGCACTCTATCTATTGGATCTAGTCCCTTAAATCTATTTCTCACTTCCACTGTATAATCATAAGGGATTTGATTTAGGTCATACCTGAATGGCCTAGTGGTTTTCCCTACTTTCTTCAATTAAGTCTGAATTTGGCAATAAGGAGTTCATGATCTGAGCCACAGTCAGCTCCTGGTCTTGTTTTTGCTGACTGTATAGAGCTTCTCCATCTTTGGCTGCAAAGAATATAATCAATCTGATTTCGGTGTTGACCATCTGGTGATGTCCATGTGTAGAGTCTTCTCTTGTGTTGTTGGAAGAGGGTGTTTGTTATGACCAGTGTGTTCTCTTGGCAAAACTCTATTAGTCTTTGCCCTGCTTCATTCTGTATTCCAAGGCCAAATTTGCCTGTTACCCCAGGTGTTTCTTGACTTCCTACTTTTGCATTCCAGTCCCCTATAATGAAAAGGACATCTTTATTGGGTGTTAGTTCTAAAAGGTCTTGTAGGTCTTCATAGACCCGTTCAACTTCAGCTTCTTTAGCGTTACTGGTTGGGACATAGGCTTGGATTACTGTGATATTGAATGGTTTGCCTTGGAAACGAACAGAGATCATTCTGTCATTTTTGAGATTGCATCCAAGTACTGCATTTTGGACTCTTTTGTTGACCATGATGGCTACCCCATTTCTCTTAAGGGATTCCTGCCCGCAGTAGTAGATATAATGGTCATCTGAGCTAAATTCACCCATTCCAGTCGATTTTAGTTCGCTGATTCCTAGAGTGTCGACGTTCACTCTTGCCATCTCCTGTTTGACCACTTCCAATTTGCCTTGATTCATGGACCTAACATTCCAGGTTCCTATGCAATATTGCTCTTTATAGCATCGGACCTTGCTTCAACCACCAAGCACATCCACAACTGGGTACTGTTTTTGCTTTGGCTCCATCCCTTCATTCTTTCTGGAGTTATTTCTCCACTGATCTTCAGTAGCATATTGGGCACCTACTGACCTGGGGAGTTCCTCTTTCAGTATCCTATCATTTTCCCTTTTCATACTGTTCATGGGGTTCCAACCAGTCCATTCTAAAGGAGATCAGTCCTGGGTGTTCATTGGAGGGACTGATGCTGAAGCTGAAACTCCAATACTTTGGCCACCTCATGCGAATCATTGGAAAAGACTCACATGCTGGGAGGGATTGGGGGCAGGAGGAGAAGAGGACGACATAGGATGAGATGGCTAGATGGCATCACTGACTCTATGGACGTGAGTTTGAGTAAACTCCAGGAGTTGATGATGGACAGGGAGACTTGGTGTGCTGCAATTCATGGGGTCGCAAAGAGTCGGACACGACTGAGCAACTGAACTGACTTATTGACTGACTGATGTGCCTGTGTGATAACAAAGTACCTCAGGCTGTTCACAAATTCATTGATAGTTGGGATTTGGATTCTGGCTACATTAAATTTTTGAATACAGAAAGAGAAAAGGGAAAGAACTATCTGGGAAGATAGCATCCATTCTTTTGCCTCCTGTCTAGTAAGCCACTCTAAAGCATAACCACCTAACTTCAAACACTAATAGCCAGATTGCCCCACCTGTGGAAAGGAAAAGAGTCCTGAATGTTTTATTCTTCAAGAAATAATGTGGTGAAAAAGTAATTGTGGTTTTGCATTGCTGAACTTTGCTTGTTTGATATTGGAATACACTCAGATATATGTAGTTATGTTATATACAAATTTAATGCACATTTCTCACTTTATGGATTATTTTGCTAATAAGATTACTTGCTGTTTATATTTATTTTATACTATAAAAATGATATTATCAGTTCAGTTCAGTTCAGTCACTCAGTCATGTCCGACTCTTTGTAACCACTTGATCCACAGCACGCCATGCCTCCCTGTCCATCACCAACTCCCAGAGTTCACCCAAATCCATGTCCATTGACTCGGTGATGGCATCCAACCATCTCATCCTCTGCCATCCCCTTCTCCTCCTGCCTTCAATCTTTCCCAGCATTAGGGTCTTCTCAAAGGAGTCAGCTCTTTGCATCAGGTGGCCAAAGTATTGGAGTTTCAGCTTCAGCATCAGTCCTTCCAGTGAATATTCAAAACTAATTTCCTTTAGGATGGACTGGTTGGATCTCCTTGCAGTCCAAGGGACTCTCAAGAGGTTTCTCCAACACCACAGTTCAAAAGCATCAATTCTTCTGCACTCAGCTTTCTTTATAGTCCAACTCTTAGATCCATACATGACCACTGGCAAAACCATAGCCTTGACTAGATGGACCTTTGTTGACTATGTAATATCTCAGCTTTTTAATATGCTGTCTAGGTTGGTCTTAACTTTTCTTCCAAGGAGTAAGCTCTCTTAATTTCATGGCTGAAATCACCATCTGAAGTGATTTTGGAGGCCCCCAAAATAAAGTCTGACACTGTTTCCACTGTTTCCCCATCTATTTGCCATTAAGTGATGGGACCAGATGCCATGATCTTAGTTTTCTGAATGTTGAGTTTTAAGCCAACTTTTTCACTCTCCTCTTTCACTTTCGTCAAGAGGCTCTTCGGTTCCTCATCACTTTCTGCCATAAGGGTGGTATCATCTGCTTATCTGAGATTATTGATGTTTCTCACAGCAATCTTGATTCCAGACTGTGCTTGCTCCAGCCCAGCGTTCCTCATGATGTACTCTGCATATAAGTTAAATAAGCAGGGTGATAATATACAGCCATGACATAATCCTTTTCCTATTTGGAACCAGTCTATTGTTCCATGTCCAGTTCTAACTGTTGCTTCCTGACCTCCATACACGTTTCTCAAGAATCAGGTCAGGTGGTCTGGTATTCCCATCTCTTTCAGAATTTTCCACAGTTTATTGTGATCCACACAGTCAAAGGCTTTGGCATAGTCAATAAAGTAGAAATAGATGTTTTTCTGGAACTCTCTTGCTTTTTTGATGATCCAGCGGATGTTGGCAATTTGATCTCTGGTTCCTCTGCCTTTTCTAAAACAGCTTTAACATCTGGAAGTTCATGGTTCATGTATTGCTGGGGCTTTGCTTGGAGAATTTTAAGCATTACTTACTAGCATATGAGATGAGAGCAATTGTGCAGTAGCTTGAGCATTCTTTGGCACTGCCTTTACTGATGTTTTACAGAAACCAAATTTGAGCAATTTTTTTTTAATTTGAGTTCAAAATGGCTCATAAAACAATGGAGACAATTCAAAACATCAACAATGTATTTGGCCCAAGAACTGTTAACAAATGTACAGTGTGATGGTGGCTAAAGAAATTTTGCAAAGGAGACAAGAGCCTTGAAGATGAGGAGCATAGTGGCTGGCCATTGGAAGTTGACAGCAACCAGTTGAGAGGATCATTGAAGCTGATCTTACAACTACATGAGAAATTGAAGACCTCAATGTTGATTATTTTATGCCATTAAGCATTTGAAGCAAATTGGCAAGATGAAAAAACTTGATAAATGGATGCCTCACAAACACTGCAAATCAAAAATATTGTCATTTTGAAGTGGCCTCTCCTCTTATTCTATGCAACAACAATCCATTTCTCAATCGGATTGTGAGTTGTGACAAAAAAATGGATTTTATATGACAACCAACGAAGACCAGCTCTTCTCTGGGATGGACTGAGAAGAAGCTCCAAAATACTTCCCAAAGCCAAACTTAAACAAAAAAAGAAAAAGAAGGGGCACGGTGTGGGTCATGGTCACTGTTTGGTGGTCTTCTGCCAGTCTGATCCATTACAGCTTTCTGAATCCAGGCAAAATTAAATTGATGAGATGCACCAAAAACTGCAACTGCAGCTGGCATTTATCAACAGATTGGACCCAATTCTTCCCCATGACAATGCTTGTTGCACAATCAACGCTTCAAAAGTTGAATGAATTGGATTACAAAGTTTTGCCTCATCCACCATATTCACCTGACCTCTCACCAACCGACTACTACTTCTTCAAGCTTCTCGAAAACTTCTTGCAGGGAAAATGCTTCCACAACCAGTAAGAGGCAGAAAATGTTTTCCAAGAGTTTGTAGAATCCAGAAGCATGGGTTTTTATGCTACAATAACAAACAAACTTATTACTCATTGGTAAAAATGTGTTGATTGTAATGGTTCTTATTCTGATTAATAAATATATGCTTGAGACAAGTTATATTTAAATTTCATGGTCTGAAATTTCAATTACTTTTTCATAGCCTAATAAAGAAAAATTCTTTAAGTTGATTCAGATGGTAAAGAATCTTGCCTGCAATATAGGAAACCCAGGTTCAATCTCCAGGTCAGGAAGATTCCCTGGAGGAGGAAATGACAACCCATTCCAGTATTCTTGCCTGGAGAATCCCATGGACAGAGGAGCCTGGTGGGCTTTAATCCCTGTGGTCACAAAGAGTCAGACAGACTGAGTGACTGAACATACAAATAAAGAGGTTTCATTGTAAATATAGAGTTTAGGTAACAAAAGTAATTTTCAAAAATAATTTAATTATTCAGTTATCCAATGTGGAAAAAAAATAATGTGGAGAACGCTGGTCAACTAAAGTAGATAAATGAAAAGGATATCAAAGCAGAGGCTGAATAACAAATCAACTTGAAAAAATGAGCAGTGGACTTCCCAGGATTGCCTGTGGTTAATTATTTTTTTACTGAGTAGGTACACATAAAAGTTGTGCATGGAGATATTTTTGTCATGCAGCTGTAAAAGTAGGCAAGTCTGCTTCCTATGATTGATGATATTGTTTTTCCTTTTAATATGATGGAATTTTTTAAAAACAAAACAACTGTGCTCCCAGGGATATTGGAAGTTGTATGTAAAAGGTACATGGTTTGTGTGCGATATTCAACACAAAAAATACTTTTAAAATGCTGTGTTTTATTAGAAAAGGAGTAAGACAATCCTGGCTTTGATGAGGCAAGAGAAAGAGCAAGCTATAAAGAGATGTAAAACGAGATACAAGGAGGAAGAGCCTCCATGCCTTCTCCTTACATTCCACCTTATAGCACTGAGGTAGTTAGCAATCTGAAAGCTCCCAAACCTGTTGTAGAAAAGTTTTTATTGAGATTTCATTAGGTGGGCACGATCAGTTAAAGACTAGCCATGTGATCGAACCCTTTTAGATGTTTCCTATCCACTGGAGGTGGCAAAGTGGGGCTAAAAATTCCAACCCTCTAATCATTTGGCCAGCCCCTCCTTTGAAGAAGTGCCCAGTTAGTTGTCTTATTAGCATAAACTCAAATAGGATTGAAAGAAGTTTGTTTTGAAAAACAAAAGAAATGTATGTCATTCAGGGGTTTCAAAATTCCAAGCATTTTTGAAGTTCTTCCAGTAGGTTCCTGGGACAAGGATCTATCTATATCTATATCTGTATCTATATTTATATCTGTATCTATATCTATATCTGTATCTATGTACCACAGCATAAGAAGGCACTTATTGGTTTAGAAGCCTAAAAAATCCAGGCTAAACCTGGCTTTAGACATAACTGTTCACATAACTGTTCAAACAATACCATCATCATTGTCTCTCTCTCTTTGTAAAATATTTTAATAATTATATTTTTTATTTTTGGCTGTTTTGGTTCTTCATTTCTGTGCAGGCTTATCTCTAACTGTGAGAGATGGGGTTGGTGTCTAGTTACAGTGTGCATGCTTCTCCTTAAGGTGGCTTCTTTGGGTGTACGGACTTCAGCAGTTGCAGGTCCTTGGCCTGGTAGCTGTGGTTCCTGGAGTCTAGAGCACAGGCTCAATCATTGTGGTACATGGACTGAGCTGCTCCCCAGCACATGGGGTTTTACTGGATCAGAGATCAACCTGTGGCCCCTGTATTGTCAGGCAGATTTTTCACCAGTGAGCCATCAGGGAAAGCTTGTATGTCTTTCTTGGCAAATTTTAGCTCTATTTTTTGCTAACTTTACTTTATTCCTAGATGATCTCTGACCATAGTAGGGAATGGTGGATTCTTATAGTTCCAGGTTACATGGTTGTCTCTCCCAAAGTCAGAAAGTCAAAATGAGATAAAATCAGATTCATGCCTGTGCATGCACTCTCCTCTCTCTCTCTTTCTCCTTATCTTCCCGACACCTTCCCTCCTTCTCTTTGTGTGTTTCTATAAATCTCTGAAGGCAGAAAAAAGAACAGAAAACCACTAGACCATTCAGATATGACCAAAATCAAATCCTTAATGGTTATACAGTGGAAGTGACAAATAGATTCACGGGATTAAATCTGATAGACAGAGGGCCTGGAGAGCTATGGACAGAGGTTTCTAACATTGTACAGGAGGCAGTGATCAAAACTATCCCTGAGAAGAAGAAATGCAAAAAGGCAAAATGGTTGCCTGAAGAGGACTTACAAATAGCTGAGAAAAGAAGAGAAGCAAAAGGTAAAGGAGAAAAGGAAAGACACATTCATTTGAATGCAGAGTTCCAAAGAACAGCAAGGAGAGAGAAAAAACCCTTCTTCAGATATCAGTGCAAAGAAATAGGGGAAAACAATAGAATGGGGAAAAACAATAGAATGGGGAAGACTAGAGTTCTTTTCAAGAAAATTAGAGATACCAAGGGAACATTTCATGCAATGATGGGCACAATTAAGAAAAGAAGATGTTAGATATGGACCTAATAGAAGCAGAAGATATTAAGGAGAGGTGTCTGGTATACACAGAACTACACAAAAAAGGCCTTAATGACCTAGATAATCATGATGGTGTGATCACACAACTAGAGCCAGACATCCTACAGTGCAAAGTCAAGTGGGCCTTAGGAAGCATCATTATGAACACAGCTAGTGGAAGTGATGAAATTCTAGCTGAGTTATTTCAAATCCCAAAAGATAATGCTGTGAAAGTGCTGGATTCAATATGCCAGCAAATTTGGAAGACTCAGCAGTGGCCACAGGACTGGAAAAGGTCAGTTTTCATTCTAATCCCATAGAAAGGCAATGCCAAAGAATGTTCAAACTGCCACACAATTGCACTCATCTCTCATGCTGGCAAAGTAATGCTCAAAATTCTCGAACTTAAGCTTCAACAGTTTATGAACTGAGAACTCCCAGGTGTTCAAGATGGATTTAGAAAAGGCAGAGGAACCAGAGATCAAATTGCCAACATCCGTTGGATCACAGAAAAAGCAAGAGAATTCCAGGGAAACATTTACTTCCACTTCATTGAATACACTAAAATCTTTGTGTGGATCACAACAAACTGGATAATTCTTAAAGAAATGGGAATACCAAACCACCTTAGCTGTCTCCTGAGAAATCTGTATGCAGGTCAAGAAGCAACAGATAGAATCAGACATGGAACAATGAACTGGTTCCAAATAGGGAAAGGAGTGTGTCAAGGCTATATATTGTCACCCTGTTTATTTAACTTTTATGCAGAGTACATTATGTGAATTTCCAGGCAGGATGAAGCACAAGCTGCAATCAAGATTTCTGAAAGAAATATCAATAACCTCAGATATGCAGATGACACCATTCTCACGGCAGAAAGCAAAGAGGAATTAAAGAGCCTCTTGATGAAAATGAAAGAGGAGAGTGAAAAAGCTGGCTTAAAACTCAACATTCAAAACAGAAGATCTTGACATACAGGCCCATAACTTCATGGCAAATAGATGGGGAAACAATGAAAACAATGAGAGGCTTTTTTTATTTTTTGGCTCCAAAATCACTGCAGATGGTGACTGCAGCCATGAAATTAAAAGACGCTTGCTCCTTTGACCCTAGACAGCCTACTAAAAAGCAGAGACATTACTTTGTCCACAAAGGTCCATATAGTCAAACGTATGGTTTTACCAGTAGTAATGTATGGATGTGAGAGTTTGACCGTAAAGAAAGCTGAGCACCAAAGAATTGATGCTTTTGAACTATGGTGTTGAAGACTCTTGAGAGTCCCTTGGACTGCAAGGAGATCAAACCAGTCAATCCTAAAGGAAATCAAATCTGAATATTCAATGGAAGGAGTGATGCTGAAGCTGAAGCTCCAATACTTTGGCCACCTGGTGCAAAGAACTGACTCAATTGAAAAGACCCTGATGCTGGGAAAATTTGAAGGCAGGAGGAAAAGGGGATGACAGAGGAAGAGATAGTTGGGTGGCATCACCAACTCGATGGACATGAATTTGAGCAAGCCTCAGGAGTTAGTGATAGATATGGAAACCTGGCATGCTGCAGTCCATGGGCTCTCAAAGCACTGCACACGACAGAGCAACTGAACTGAACTGAACTGAACTGAAGGCAGATTTTGGCCACTTTGGGCCATGTGTCTTCTCTAGACTAACTACCACTTCAGAAGAATTGGGATCGTTTGCTTTGGAAGGAATCAGAAACAAATGATTGCCTTTTGACATTCCCAAGCCCATCTCTTTTGATGAATTTCCATATCTGAAAGTAAAGGATGCTAGGGAGAATAGAAATTAGTAAATGTCCACTGCAAGTCTTTTGGAGATATTTCCCTGAAGCATCATTTTTAATGAAGAAAATAAGGCAATAATAAGACACTGAGCACTGTGTAGACCTTGCAGCAATTAAAGAAATAGAGAGTAAAACCTGGAGTATTAGAGTTAGTCATTAAATATTAGTGAGAATAAATATTTCATAAATATCTCTCAGTTATTTTTATAAAAAGCTACAAAAGTATGTTTTATTGCTTCTAACAGTCTTCCTCTTTCCAGAAATTTTTAAATGTCTTTGTAGAAATAAACTTGTGTTACTAAGTAGCCACTTCAACTTCAAGATGAAGTTATGTTTTGATTTTAAGCTTTGCTTTAAAATTAGAAAAATAATTTCCCTCAGTCTTTGAAAGGAACTGTTAATTTAGCATGATAATTGAACAAACTGAGACTTATGTTTCAACTCAGCATGTGATGTTTCTTGTTTATAAATTTGTTTTTAAGGATTTTTGAAGGAGCTGATTAATTTTGATAAAATCTTCTAGATCTCTAAAGATAGGAGGGTGAATCTTTCTTTCCATGAGTCCTTCAACTTCTTATTTTGAAATGACATGTATTTAATGACTTGTAACAATTGGGGTGTTTATTTTTTTCTTTTAAAAATAGATTTCAGTGAATTTTTTTAATGTGAAAAACAGCAAGGTATGTAATTATATTCATTATGGTTTGACAATAAGATAGCAAAAGTAATTTCTAAATGACAAGATTATTACAAGATGCATAATATTTGAAAGCATTTAATGTGGAATAGACATATGAATAATTTATTCAACTACATTGATCACAATAATTCTACTTCATATTATATTTATCCAAGTATGATATTTGTAAAAAAGTCATGTGATAATTGCTTGATATTTTGATCTTGACATTATGTCATACATTTATTTTTCAGATATATAGACACTATATTAAATATGAAAACTACCAGACTAATGTGAAATAGCCGCTATTCTTTCAAATTGTCTTAGCATAGATAGTGAGATTATAAAGTTTTTTAGTTTTCTGTTATTTTGATCCATTTGAACATTATTGAATAGTTCCCTGTGATACAAAATGGATTTCTGTTTTATTTTTAAATTCTTTAACTCTGTGATTTTAAGAACTTTTTTTAAGATTATTCCCAAAAGTTGAAAGTGTAAAATATGGAAAAATTTTATATAATTGAATCTCCTGCACATAAGAAAGAGTAGGATACCATGGTTTTAATAAAAATGTCATTTCAGATAAATCATTGATTTAGGTTTGGGTTATATGAGCTCAAGAGAGGAAGATTATCTTCAGTGGAAATTGCTGAATATTAGCTGCTTATGGCTTCATAAAATATTAAGTAAATGATAGTCTCCACTAATAGAATTTGCCATGTACTTAGACTTAAATACCAGAACAACAATTAGAAGATTAACATTTATAATGTACTTAAAATATTATATGAAAGGAACTAAAGATAAAAGTTTGACTTGTATATGTGTATTTCTTCATCCTTTTCTGTACTCATGCATTCAATTTTTTTTTTTTTTTTTATTAAGCAGTTACTACATGAAAGGCAAATTGTGCTAAGTCATTGGAGTATAAAAGTAGAGAAACTGTCCATATGTTTCAGGAACTACAGTTGAAGTGGCACAAAGACCTTGATTTTGACTTTATGAAGCAAATAATATGATCAGTGAGATAGATAAGTAAATGGATAATTCAATAAAGTGTGATACATTTTAGAGATTTATAGTCATTGGACGTTATAGAAACAAAAGTAGAGGCATTTTTCATAGACTGGAGTAAGTGCTTGAATAAGAGGAGTAACAACAAGTAAGCTTTGAAAGATTGATAGAAGAAGTTGAGACAAATGCCAAAGGAAAGGGCTAAAGAAGACACATGCAATAGGAAGAGTCATAGTGTTGTAGATTCTGGTGACTTTGATTTTTTTTTTTTTATAATGACGTAATTCACTTTTCACTTTCATGTATTGGAGAAGGAAATGGCAACCCACTCCAGTGTTCTTGCCAGGAGAATCCTAGGGATGGGGGAGCCTGGTGGGCTGCCGTCTATGGGGTCACACAGAGTCAGACACAACTGAAGCAACTTAGCAGCAAGTGTATAGAACAGAGAATAGAATGAAAGGAAAAGAGGCTGGAGAGTGAAGGATCATTCAGATACTAACGGAGGATTTTCAATTTAATCTTCATGATCCATTGTTGTCATTGTTGTTCAGTCTCTAAGTTGTGTCATACTCTTTGTGACCCTATGGACTGCAGCGCACCAGGCTTTCCTGTCTTTCACTATCTCCCAGAGTTTGCTCAAACTCATGTCCACTGAGTCAGTGATGCTATCTAACCATGTCATTGGACTCTTTTCCAATTTTTGGCTCTTAGCATCAGGTAGCCAAAGTACTGGAGCTTTAGATTCAGCACCAACCATTCCAATCAATATTCAAGGTTGATATCGTGACGAGTTTGACCTCATTGTCCAAGGGACTCTCAAGAGTCTTCTCCAGCATCACAACTCGAAAGCATCAATTATTTGTCATTTAGCCATCTTAATGGCCCAACTCTCATATCCATACATGACTTTCATAAAAGCCATAGCTCTGACTATATGCACATTTGTTGGAAAAGAGATATCTTTGCTTTTTAATATGCTCTCTAGGTTTGTCATAGATTTCCTCCCAAGAAGCAAGTCTCTTTTAATTTTGTCACTGCAGCCAGCATCCACAGTCATTTTGGAGCCCAAGAAAATAAATCTGTCACTACTTCCACTTTTCCCCCTTCTATTTGCCATAAAGTGATGGGACAAAAATGCTATGATTTTAGCTTTTTGAATGTTGAGTTTTAAGCCAGTTTTTTCAATGATTAATTTTTTTAATTAGTAAATGACCTATTCAAATTGCTTCCCTGGTGGTTCAGATGGTAAAAAGTCTGTCTGCAATGCAGGAGACCCAGGTCTGATCCCTGGGTCAGGAAGATATCCAGGAGAAGGGAATTGCTGCCCACTCCAGTAATTTTGCCTGGAGAATTCCATGGACAGAGAAGCCTGGCAGGCTACATTCCATAGAGTTGCAAAGAGTCAGACACGACTGAATGACTAACACTTTTCAAATTTATGTTTTAAAAGGATTTCTAGGTAATAGAGGCTTGCTTTATCCTAGACCAACCAAATTTAGTAAGTGGAAGTTTTATTTCACCAGGGTGTGGGAAGAATGTAAACTACTGCAAAGCAACAGATGGAAAAGTGTAAAGTTGAGTTGCTTTATTTGTTTTTTAATTACTACAAATATATTACTGGCTTGGCAGTACTCACTTAGAGACAAAGGGAGGTGGAAAAACAATAATGGACAGGGATATATATATATATAAACTGAAGCATTTTCTTGGTAGCACAGAGTTCAGTAAATTAGCATCAGGTTGATACTGTCACATAATTTGCTGGTAGGAGTACAACAGAGCAGCTTGTAAGAACAGATGAGCCAGGGCACAAATAAAGCAATGAACATAAATCAGAGAAACTTAATTTAGCATTGGACATCTAGATGGTGGTCAGTGAGCTGATCATTATTACCATACTGCCATGCACAGAGGAGACTCAAAAAATATTTGTTGATGGTAATTATAAACTCAGAAAGAAACATGACTAGCATTTCCCACCCCCATTTAGGCTATCTTGGTCCCGGAAGCATTTAGATGTTTATTGTGATTAGTCAAAGGTGCTTTGCGGAGAACAGTTTTGATGATTATCTGGACTGTAAGGTATTTCAAAATATCATGTGTTTCATTTGAAAACAGAGGCAAATTTATTTATGCAGTTTATTTATTTCCAGCAGAATGTCTTATCAGTGTGTGTTTCTGATGATTCAATATTTAGTTTGGTTTTATTTGAAAAAGAGGTTTATGTATACAATCCATTGAATTTAGAGATAAATATTGCTAAATATGAGTGAGACTTTCAATGTAGCAATAGTCTTACCTAGGATTAATTTCTTTGACTACTATGTTGCCAATTTAACTTATCAATCTCACATTAATTCCTCATTTTTTTGTCCACTGCAAGTTTCAATGTTCTTACTTGACTGTTGAAAATTTTGCCCATGTGTTTCTTTATTTTGCCAAAAAAAAAAAAGAGAAAAAATATAAATATCATTTTAATTCATGATCCTGAGCATGAAAAGAGTAGAGTAGAGGTCACAAAAGCTAAAATAAATCATTTATATATGGTAAACTCAAACCTAATTAAATTTACATTAATAATAATAAATAAAGAGCACTATTAAATATGTAGCTCAGCCTATCTGGGACAGATTCTCAGTAGCTGTTCGACTTGAAACTCAAACAAAGGCTGTTTTCATTTTTTTTTTAAGTCTAGAAAAACAATAACAATTGCATCAATTACAATAAATGCTCTGACTTATCTTTTTCATTATTATTAGAAATTTTTATCTGAATATAAAGGCATTGTTTGAATTCCTCTTTTACAGTTGTTCATTCCTGCCTAACTCTCTTCTTCATTATCCCAACTTTCCTCAAGTACAACCATTGAAAATTCAAGTAAGGAAAAAAAAAAAAAAGAAACATAAAATTTAAACCGTTTGATTGTGGTGAAATACATTTTACTGCAATACCACACAACACAGTAAAGTAACTTACCCTATTTTATAAGCAATCGTAATCACTCTTACATGTACATTTAGAAATACTGATCTCTAGAATTTTTCTGGTCTCTATTCTATTATTGTAGATGGCAATTAATTGTGGCATCAAGGAAGGGATAAATAGGTAAGTGGAAGGATTTGTATTCTGTTTATTCATAAGTTCACATAACACTTCTGATTATATTCCACTGCTGCTACTGCTAAGTCAGTTCAGTAGGGTCCGACTCTGTGCGACCCCACAGACGGCAGCCCACCAGGCTCCGCCATCCCTGGGTAGCCATGACTATATCTGCATGTCTATACTTGCAAGAGAATCCCAAAATATGGTGTTTATACTGGGAGTCACATGCCGAGATAAAGCTGGAGAAGGAAATGCAGATATTGAGAAACGATTAGCAGTCTCTACCACATATATTGCCTTGGGAATATTGTGTCCTCCCTTGACTTTGATGTTTGTTTTCTAGTTTTTAAACAGCAGAATTACAAACTCTTTTTCCCATGGATTTTCTCCAAACTCTATTATAAATATTTCCCATGAGAATAAAAGATTTATGGTAAATAAATGTACATGGTAAATATAAAAACTTTAAAAATAACATATAGATTTATGAGAAAGCGACCCAAATACTTCTTTTCTGAGTGTGTTACTGTTTCATAAAATATTATAAAGACCTTTTGTGATTTATACTAGAGTGTTTTTTCATAATTTCATTTTTATAAAAGAATCATCCATATATAATGTCAGATTTGTGAGAAATACAAAGTTTTCTGAACTCTCACTGCTCTGAAAGAAATGCTTTTCTAAAAATAAAACGTACATGTTGGGAAAATGTTCAAATCAACGTGCTAGTAGTTATGTTCAAAATTCCATTACTGTTAATGAGATTTGCAGGCATAACTTGCACTGCAAGTTTCTCTGAAATTTTTCCCAGCTGTGTCCTTAAAAGATGCCTACTTCTTCTTTTCCTTCTTTTTTAATTCATTTTATCAGAGCAGTTGCTTTTCAGTTTATCCATTTGTGTGTCAGTGGCATTTATCCTACATAAAATGTTGGACTTAAATGTAAAAGAAAAATACAGTGTATGTCCACTACATGTATATGAGTCACAAACGATTCATTGACGTGAACTTTAGCACCTTAGCATAGTTCTGGTATGGAACTACTGCATAATTCATTATAAAAGAACATGAAGCAGTCAGAAGTCAGTATTCATTCAGGGATGCGCTAAAATATTAGCAGCACAAGGAAATATGCTTTTTCTATACATAATTTACACAGAGCAGCTGATACATTTTATGGTTCCTAATAGAGTTATTTTGGTCCCTTTACAGTTTTTTGGAAATATTTAAAAAGTAATAAATTAAGAGAAAGTATATTAAAACCAATTTTCATGGCATATCTTATTATTTTCTGTTTTGTATGCATTTCCTTTGAAGGCATTTAGTAGTGATTAAATTCATATTTCTTAAAAATATTTTTTAAATGTGTGATATAGTCACACGATCTAAAATGCAAAACTGTAAAAGGTATATAGTCTTTAAGATTTGTTAACATGATTTTTAGCTCATCATCTTTTTCTTATACCACATGGACTTGCTACTTCCTAAGAAAGAGAAAACTGATTTATATCATTCACAAGTCCTGCTGGCAATATTTTATATTATCGGAGTTCATGCCTTTGGCCATTATTTTAACTTGATTCTTTACAAAGCAGGAGCAAAAGTAGGAACAAGAATCACCTACAGAAACATTTGCAAAACACATCTCACCACTACCACCTTCCCAAACTCTGCCTTACTGAGCAACACGTTTTTATCATAATTAGACATTTTGTGTTCTTTTGGTTTGGCTGGGAACTTATTTTCTAGAAACTCTAAAACATGTTTATATTTTCCTTATAAAAAAATAATTACCACATCCTTAAAAGGCAAAATATATATAATTTTTCTCCAAGTGTTAGTCGAAACACAACCAAAGTAAAAGCAATTCGTTCTATGAATAAAAACTGTTAATCCTATAAAATAAAATCTTGCAGGAAAGACATTATGTTAGTAACAGCATAATGAGTTCAGCAACATCATTTTACTATCTTCCATACATATCAGGTTTCTAGTTCTAATGAACTCTGCTCTCAAGGAAATTAACATCTTCAGTGCCCTTATGATGATCACTGAAATATAAGTCAAACAATGGACAGTATTCTATATGGCCAGATAAGAATCTGAAATGAATGAATGAAATGAAGTCACTCAGTCGTGTCCAACTCTTTGACATCCCATGAATGGTTGTTAAATAAATTAAATATTAGATAAAAGCAATGCACTAAGAATTTAAATTATATATCCTAGTAGAAAGGAACAATAACATTTCCCCAATGGTGGAATTCTCCAGGAAAGGACTCTGAGAGGATTCTGAGATAGAGATTTGCATGCGAAAGAAGCAGGATTGGCCAGAAGTCAAAGTTGAAATGCAGTCACAGCAAGTCTCAGCTGATCCATCCAGGGGCATAGAGCTAGGATGACTTTTAAAAGTTGTCCTTTTTGTAGTCCTTCATGTGCTCGTGGTTGCGGGGTGTGTGTGTGACATCGGTGAGTTAGCTTCTTTTGACTGAAGACAATTCCAATCAAATGACTCAGTTGAGAGTTGCTCAGTTATCCAGTTGGTGGGGAACAAGTGCCTCAGGCGTGATGTGGGATCTGGTGTGTGTGTTAGTGTCTCAGTCTTGTCCGACTCTTTGTGACTCCATGGACTATAGCCCATCAGACCCTTCTATCCATGGGATTCTCCAGGCAAGAATACTGGAGTAGATTGCCATTTCCTTCTCCAGGGGATCTGGGATCTGGGGGATGCCCATCAGTATCTGTTCTCCCTAGCTTACTTTGAGATAGGGAGATGTTGAGCTTCTCTGGTAGCTCAGATGGTAAAGTATCTGCTGGCACTTCAGGAGACCCAGGTTCAATCCTTGAATTGGAAAGATTCCCTGGAGAAAGGAATGTCTATCCACTATAGTATTCTTGCCTGGAGAATTCCATGAATAGAGGAATCTGGTGGGCCATGAAGTGGCAGTGTCGGACACCACTGAGCAACTAACACAGGGAGTTGTGAGTGAATAACCTCTGTTTTGAAGAATTACACAGTGAAAGGAGGAAGGCTTCTTGATTTGGGTTGGAAAGATTGTTCAAATAACTAGTGTATAATTTAAAATTTTAACACTGGAAATCCTTTACATGTGCCAGTGAACCCAGGAACAAGTAATAGATGGTGGAAGAAAAAAGTTGTAGTCCAGTAGGAAACCCAACTTCATAAAGCAGATAGGTAGGAAAGTCTGTGACAAATGAAAAAAGAATCTGGTTAATAAACAAGAGATGCCCTGAAGGCCCTTCACCATTTGGCACCAACTATATATCTTCTTCACTGTTGCTTTTTTGACACCACTCCAAATTTTTTCTTAAGCACTCATTATTTACTGGAATGAACACTAATTTCACAAACAAGATATTTCTCGTGCTGCATTTCTACCTCCTTTTCTCCATTTCAAGTCCTCCCATCCTTCAAGTCCTATCTCATTCCACATTTTCCCCCAAGCCTTCACTAGAATCCTCCCTTCTTGAAACTCTCCTCCATTTCCTAGTCATTGAGTGCATGTTCCTGTCTCTTTTTCTTATCCTTTCCTCTCATGTCCTTGACTTTGATTTTTTTATTTCTTTCTTTCTATAGATTCATAATCTACACATCAGACAGGAGAATAGCAGTGTCTATCCAAAACTTTTCTTCAAAGAGCTTTACATTTGTTTTCTCTGTCCACACCTCTATCTTCTTTGCTGATGTTTCTTGGTGATCTTAGTCACTACGCCCTTTTTCACAACTATTATCTTTTGCCTTCCTTTCTCTACTATACATTATCTGACTTGTCTTGCAAGAATTCTGTCCTCCTTTATTATATTTTAGTAAGCATATTCTATGATTATGTAATTTTGATATAAATAGAGGGAAGTAACAAAAGAATAAAACAATTTTATCATCTAAGGATATCTGTTATCATTATGTTGTTACTGTTGTTTCAGTAGCTAAGTCATATCCAACTCTTTAAAACCCCATGGACTGCAGCACACCAGGCTTCCTTGTCCTTCATTATCTCCCAGTTTGTCCAAGTTCACGTCCATTGAGTTGGTGATGCTATCTAATCATTTCATTCTCTGCTGCCCTTTTCTCCTTTTGCTGTCAATCTTTCCCAGAATCAGGGTCTTTTCCAATGAATTGGCTCTTCTCACCAGGTGGCCAAAGTATTAGAGCTTCAGCTTCAGCATGGGTCCTTACAGTGAATATTCAGGATTGATTTCCTTTAGGATTGACTGGATTGATCTCCTTGCTGTCCAAGGGTCTCTCAAGAGTCTCCTTCAGCAACATAGTTTGAAAGCATCAGTTCTTCAGTGCTCAGCCATCTTTATGCTCCAACTCTCATATCTGTACATGACTACTGGAAAAATCATAGCTTTAACTATATGGATCTTTGTCAGCAAAGTGATTTCTTTGCTTTTTAATACACTGTATAATCATTATGTTAGCATGTTTCTTTTCCTCTTTCTGCATTATGTTAAAAATTCAATCCCAATTTTATGCCTAATTTGTATTTTTAGGCTAAATTATTTAATTATTTTTCGTATACTAAAAGTGCTTGTGAATGTCATTTTTCTATAAGAAAATAAAAGTGTTTGGAGATACATTATACAGTATTCCATTCTATTCTGAAATATAATTTAAAATGAAATAATAAGTAATAGGATTGAAAAATTCAGGTAATCAGTAAAAAGTATTAATGATTATCAGTAATAAATGGAGTCATCAAAAGATAGGAAGTTTGAAACTACAAATAGAAAGACATCATGAATAAGCATGCTGTGTATAAGGAAAAAGTAGATAATTTGTTAAGCAGCTAGATTATAGCTTAATAGGAACAAAAATAAATGACTTTATATACATAAAATTGAGCAAGACAATCTGTGCTCAAAGTCAAATCTTTAGTACCAATAGGTACTTGTTATACAACCAAACCTAAATTTAGCATTTGAAAGACTTAACTACTTAATGAGGATTGTTTTCCTGTGTGACTTGCTTATTTGGTTCCATATTCCTTATTCATTGAAAGACTTATCAAAGCACCACAAATAGGGTCATTTCCAGAAAGAAATGTGAAAATGACTCTTGTTCCTCTTAAACAATTTGCAAGCCCAGAAATGATTAATAATAATTCCTTACATTTGTATAACAAAAGTGTTATAAAATCACTTTCATATTAATTATCGCCTTTTATGCTCACAACAAAACTGTGAAGCAGGGTATTATAATTATTCTGTTTACAAATGGATAAACCAATGTCAGAGAAGTTAAATGATTTACTGAAGGTGGCACTGTTAGCAAAGGGCATCCAAACCTTAACCCGATTCATTTTGTTGTTGTTGTTGTTGTTGTTGTTATTATTATTATGTTTCTCTACTAATGTTAGGGAGGTGAGCTTTGTTGAGTTGACAAAAATATCATATTTTTCTAATAAAGAAATTTTAATCTTAAATTCTTTATACCAATTTCCTTCTTGGTTGTTGGTATATGTCCTGGGATATAGGAAATAATATATTACTAAACTCATAAATCGGAGAAGGCAATGGCACCCCACTCCAGTACTCTTGCCTGGAAAATCCCATGGATGGAGGGGCCTGGTGGGCTGTAGCCCATGGGGTCGCTAGGAGTCAGACACGACTGAGCAACTTCACTTTCACTTCTCACTTTCATGCATTGGAGAATGAAATGGCAACCCACTCCAATGTTCTTGCCTGGAGAATCCCAGGGACGGGGGAGCCTGGTGGGCTGCCGTCTATGGGGTTGCATAGAGTCGGACATGACTGAAGCAACTTAACAGCAGCAGCAGCAAACTCATAAATGAAGTACATTAGTGTGTATGAAATTTTTCTCTGAAACAAAGCTGTTATACTTTTGTCTTCTGGCAATTACTACTGAAAATAAGTCATAATCCCCCTGCCTCTTCTGAGAATTACCCAGTTGGATGATGCTAGAGTTTTAAAATATATTCTTAAAATATTAAACATTTCTAGTATCTGACTAGATCTGACTAGATACTAGAGTGTTCATTAATGTTGCCTATGAGGCAATAAAGACATTCAGTCTTCAGATATGTGTATTTCTATTTCAGGATTATTTTAATCTTCACAGCCCCAATTATGCTTAACTGTCCTTCAGATTTTTCCAAAAGTTGAGTCCTAAACCTATCTACCGTATCTATCATCTTCTTTCCCACTGTTTTAATTCAGTTGTCACATTATTTCTACATTCTTGGAATCTTTTAATTTTTCTTCTAATTCTTTTATTTTGGTTTCTAGTATTAAGATGCTGTTGATTACCTTTAAGTCAGATTTTAGTTCTTCAGTTGCTTTTTAAATTTTCTTTGCAATTCTTTCTTATTTTATATATTTTCTTTCCATCCTATGGTTTTGATTTTTCATGTCACCCTATTTATCATTCTTCTGTTTCATTGAGACCATCTTCCTTGTTTTCTATTGAGTATGTTGCTAAAATTTTTCATCTATGGAGGAGTTACTATTCATGGTAAGACACTATCTATGCTTTTGCTTTGTTCATTCATTCATGAATAGGAAATTTTATCCAATGTGTGCTTTGTGCTTTCCATTAGAGTTCTCAGATTGCCTTTGATTCCATTTTCTTTCGGCATGAATATTGGATGAATATCCTTTTTATCCAAATAAGAAGGGAAAAGATATACACAGTTCCTGAACCGGTTGATGCTATCTAGTTGGCATATAAGTATTAATACATGAGACCTGTTAGGTTAAGATGTGGTCTTCTTCAACTCCTATCGTATTTTTGCTTGATACTCTGAATGTTGGAAGTACTATTATGTATTAATAGTGCATAATAATAAGGGACATTTCTGAATTGTGTCTCATCGTGAAGTCGCTCAGTCGTGTCCAACTCGTCGTCACCCCATGGACTGTAGCCCACCAGGCTCCTCCATCCATGGAATTTTCTAGGCAAGAGTCTATTTTATTTTAAAATTTCCTTCCTGATTTTGCAAGCAACTACCAATTCTCCATCTAACCAGCTGTATAAATATTGTACCTAGAGTATATATCTTGTTGCCATGGTAAACATACAAGTTATTGTCCAAAAAGGGAAGGTCTGAGAGTGAAAAGGCCTCTATTAATATCCATGCCAGGGAACCAACATGTACTAGAATTATCCCAGGCAAACTGGGAAGTATATTCACCATAATTCTAGGGTGTTTCAGTTGGATATAGAAGAAGAGACACTACTCTAAGAATGAAGTAGCTAGGTTCTGTTAGTACTCTGTGACATGAAATGGGAGTTGCCATGTAGTAGAAGAATGGACACTAAGTATTCAGTGTCTCAAACACTGTACTTTGGGAGCAAAAAAACTCTTTGGAAGTTTCAGTTTTGTAATTCTAGAAGTTTGCTCCTATAATTGCATAAGATTGGAAGCTAGCAATTAATTATCTCAGTTCAGTTTTCTTAACCTGGTAATTCATAGATGTTTTCCTGGAATGCTTGTGATATATTGATGAGTCCCACTGTCCAGTTTTACCTTGAGTATTCATTGTGTATGTGTGTGGTTCTGTAATTAATTTTTGGTATGATGAAAGAAATTGAATTCAGCTGTGCCAGCAAGATTTTATATAAATTTCGGTTTCTGCTTCATTAAGTTTGGTAATATCATTATGTGTTAAAATCTACTCCATACTTGATGTATTACATTTACATGTGTTCCTTTTTTCCCATAATTTTTGCTGTAGATTAGCAATTCTTAGAGAATATGGAGCAACTAATGGATTCAATAAATATTTATATGTATATTCATTCTATATAAATATTTATATATTTAGCATATCATATTTTTTACTTGCTTGGAAATTCAACCCTCTACTCCAATAAATAGGTGTCAAATGTTTTACTGCTAGTAACAAAGTATGTACCTTAAAGTGAAAATTCACTAAGTATCATATTTAGTTCTGTTAGTGGCCACCTTTAATATAATGTTTTAAATATATTATCTGATTCATCTTGATGTACTCTTAACTTCTTAATGGCTGACTGTGTTAATGCTGAGCATGAGCCAGTAGGGCACTGCTTTCAATGTATAAATAACCTGGATGGCTGCTCCAAAGGTACTTAGTGAAAAGATTAAAGTCTGCTTAAGCAAGAGAGCTTTCAAAATGTAAAATCATGATCTAGCTCGAAATCATATGCTTAATTGTATACTAAACTGCATCCATGCCTATTTTTGTTGATGAGAAGGAATGACCGTTTCAGAGTAGCCCCAATATTAGTTTTTTGTCAATAAATTTGTTGTAGCTGGTGGGACTATGATGACCTCTTATTTCATCAACTGATATGTAATCTTCTCTGTAGCAGATGTCACTTCTTCCAGGAGAAAAGGGCAACTTACAACGCGACCTTGTAGCACTTCCACTTTCCCCCAAACCTGAAAGTGGCATTACAGAAACAGTCTTAACACTTGCATGCACAGAAAAGCCTCTGGCCTCATTTCAAAACAAATTAGAAGAAGATAGTCCCACTTGCCTTTCCCTCTTTATTCCTGTTGCCTCCAGAAGTCTCACCAAAAATAAAACATATAAGACATTGGTAGTAGATCTCTGTGGTTTAAAAAGTGGTCAAAACAGATGTTATTTTTAGGATCCTAAACTGATATGTCTTTTTTAGTCTTTCACATTTAGTTCTTTTATTAAAAATAGTTTTATGTAATGCAAGGTATACAGTCTTAAATTTTTTTATTACATTGATTATAATTTATTATTGTCCGGAGGATTATGCATCTTTTTTTGTTTTCAGTGCTTCTTTCTTGTATAGCTTCTATGATTATTCATCAGTTAAAATTTATACTTACTCATTTACCATGAGATAGCTCATTAACAAGTGGTTTTCAGGTGATGTGGATATAAATAATCACTGAGGTAAATAAATCTATTTAATATGTTATTTAAACCCTTAAATCCTCATTATTGATAAGTGAAACATAAGATGAGAGCTGTTTAGTATTTGACTAATATGCCATAGTAACTGGTTTCATTCAAGGTCACAAGAGAAAAATTGTGTTTGTGGCTTGCTTTTTCTTCTTCTTATTTTTTCTTTTCTTGTCTTTTCCTAACTTGGAGAAACCAGTATTTAGCCAAACTTCTTGGCCAAGTTGTTAACATAATCAAAACAATCACTATTAAATTTTAACATGCATATTTTAAAATTATCTTAGTTCCTAGATTGAAAATTATTTCTAGATATCTACATGCTATGGAAACTAGGAGGTTATTTATAAACACATATATAGTATATTGTATATTATATTTAAGTAAATCATCTTCCAGTTTCCATGTATATGTGTATGAGGATATATGTGTATGAATGTGTATGTATATACATATAAACTGTTTTTCTGGTCCAGATAATACTGTTATACCATTGATTATTATAAAAGTTATGTAAAAATACTTTACTAGGACAATGCTGTATGTTCTGTGCTTAATCTTTTCTTCTAGATGTTTTATATATAAATTTGATATTTCACATGTTATTAAGAACTGCATCTTTATTTCATTTTAGTAGACAACAATGCTTGGTTTTGCTTGATTTTCTCCTATTTAAAAAAAAAAAAAAAAGCAGTATTTTGTGACATCTACATTGCAGTGCCCAGACTACAATGAAAAGAAGAGGGAGAGAGGAAACAAAAAAAGTAGCAACTAGCTTTGTTTGATATTTTGCTGTTAGAACATAAAATATTGATGGCTCAATTAAAAATATGAGTTCAAATGAAAAGCACTTGCTTACTGGAAATTTATATGTGATTCATAAAAAAGACAGCTTTTCTACAGCCTCTTTCAATGGGATGTTGTAGAAAGAGGATACTGAACAGGGAAGCTGGGAACTCGGGCTTCAGCCAGCTCTCCCAGTAACTAGTTGTGCCATGGTGGCAATCACTGTGCCTCTGGAGGCCTTAGTGTTCTCGTTTGGAATATGACAAAATAAAACTGCACAATCTCTAATGTCACTGCCAGATGAAATCCCAATGTTGTGTGCTTATTTGGAAAAGAGACTAAGGTTTCAAGTTATCTTCACACTGTTGTACAAACCACTAAAATTGAAGCTCCAAATATAATAATTTTATACAGTAGTAAGATGAAATATGAAGACTGTTTTATGATTGTTGTTCTGGAAATATGTGAAAATCACAGCCAGGTAAAAGTAGCAAGAGTATGGCAGATAATAGGAAACATATCTGGAGTATCTTTTCTGATTCTTTGTTTGCTACTGCTACTGCTACTGCTGCTAAGTCATGTCAGTCCTGTCCAACTGTGCGACCCCATAGATGGCAGCCCACCAGGCTCCCCCGTCCCTGGGATTCTCCAGGCAAGAACACTGGAGTGGGTTGCCATTTCCTTCTCCAATGCATGAAAGTGAAAAGTGAAAGTGAAGTTGCTCAGTCATGTCTGACTCAGCGACCCCATGAACTGAAGCCTACCAGGCTCCTCCATCCATGGGATTTTCCAGGCAAGAGTACTGGAGTGGGGTGCCATTGCCTTCTCTACTAAATGATATTATTCCCTTCTTGTCGATACTCTCATTCAAAACCAGCAAATGGCTTTCCACTCCTCTAAATCTAGGCATGTTTTTCCATACACTTTGATAATTTGTTGCATAGCAAGGGCAGGGATACAGTGTTCTTAATTTTGCAGTGAAGTAAAGTACTGTTTGGGCTTCAGGTCTGTGATAAATGTGCTCCATTATAGATGTCATTTACAATATGTTCCTCTATGGCTCTGCTAACCCTTTTCTCATACAGAGTAAGACAGTCCTGTTATTTTTATGAATTAGAAAACAATAATTCTTCTAGTGAAGGTGTGTGAGCCCTGAAAGTGAGCACTTTATCAATCTAAATTAGACCCTAAACATTTTGTTCAGTGAAGCATAGATTACAGTTCATTGGTTCAGTAACATTAAATAATTATCATGTTAGAATAATAGCACTTCCTGAACTTCTTAAACTCATTGGTCAGTCCATGAATCAATCCATATCGTTTTTTAGAGAAGTGGGGTAAAAATTAATGCTTATATGGATACATTAAAAACATGGTTTATAAAGCACTGTAAGTTATTTGAGTAAAATATATATCTGCCTGAATTTTTCATACTTATATTTTTAGTCTGGCCTCAGATTTGGATTCTACACTTACATGTTACATGCTTTTAAATATTATGTATATTTTTGAAGGAAAGGTTTGGGGAAAATGAAGAAGAGAGGTAGATGAGAATGAACAAAAGAATCAAAAAGGGCTCCTCCTTGTCCAGTAAATATTCAAAAGAATTGGAGAACGGGTCAGAAATTTATGCCATGCTGATAGAATTATGTCCTAAAAGCATTTTTTTCTCCAAAATGAAATGTCTCTTTCTTCATGTTCCATCTATCTGGATAGTGGATCTATAATGAGCTGAAGAAGGGATTTTGATCTTTCCTAAGAGTGTTTTGTCAATGATCAGAAAGAACTAGTTCAATTTCTTTCCAAGTTGAACCAGAAAGTCAAAAATCAAGAAAGGTGAAGTTTTTCAGCAAAGGGGTAGTAAATGCACTAAACCTTTACAAGTTGGTATAGTATTGCATTTTATTTTTTGGTATATGTGTAAAATGTATTGATAAAAGGATCTGTGCACCTCTGACAGTATTGGAGGCAAGTGGAAATATCATGGTGAGAGAATGAAGTTGAGGTTAGCAGGATCATTCCTAACCAAAGCATATATAAAACATAAAACAAGTTGGACCAGTTTTAAACCTGTGCAAGTAAAGCGCGTATATTCATATGGAAAAAGAGAAATTTCATAGTGTTAACTGAACTTTTTTCTTCACTAAATCTCTTTCCAATCATTTTTGGTTTGATATTTTGCCTTTGTTAAAATTTTCTTTACTTTATTTAAATCTATATTTAAGTGATATATGCTATCTTTGTCTCATATGAATATGTGCTTATCTAAGGAAAATTAATGGAATACCTAAGTTTTAAAATTTAAACCATGAATGCAGACACAGATTTTCTTTCAGAAACAAAGGACATTGTATATTTCTAATTCAGTTTCCTATCTTGTAGTACTGGTGACCAAGTTGATACTTAGCAACTAAGTATAGCCCCAGGTATATTTACCTACATTTTCCCCGCTTTGGTGTCCAGTGGACTGGCATTTGTTGTTGTTTAGTCACTAAGCCATGTCTGACTCTTCGGTGACTCCATGGAATGTAGTCCACCAGACTCCTCTGTCCTTGGGATTTTCTAGGCAAGAATACTGGAGTGGGTTGCTAGTTCCTTCTCTAGGCTATCTTCCCAAATGAGAGATTGAACCATGGCTCCTGCATAGGCAGATTCTTTACCACTGAGCCACCAGGGTAGCCAATTTTTTTTTTTTTTTTGGTCATACTGCCCAATATGCAGATCTTAGTTCCCCAACCAGGGATCAAACCCACGTTCCTTTCATTGGAAGCATGACGTCTTAACCTCTGGACCACCAGGGAAGGGACCGCTGGCATATCCAGTGGATAAATAAGAAACTTAGTTTAAGAGAGGAGGATACTTAGGCAGACCTTAAAATACAAGGTGCTATTGAATGTCAACAAGTATCTACCTGCATTCCACTTCTATCTTGTCTAGTGTGTACATACATGCTTAGGTTATCATGGACTGTAGCCCACAAGGCTTTTCTGTCCTTGGGATTTTCCAGGCAAGAATACTGGAGTGGGTTGCCAGTTCCTTCTCAAGGGTATCTTCCTGATGCAGGGATAGAACACACATCTCCTGCATCCCTGGTATTGCAGGTGGATTCTTTACTGTTGAGTCATTGGGGAAGTCATCTTGGTCTAGTCTAGATTCCAGATTTTCATTTTTCTCTTACTTTTTATGAGTGTAGTCTTTATTGTTTGGCAGTTGAGGTCTCCTTTTGATCTATTTTCATTCCCAGTTTTATTCATTCTTCATCCCAAATTTTCATCTTTTTGTTTTCATCTGAACATGTGCTGTTTGCATTGGATGAGTCTCTCATAAATATATTTATTAGGCAATGCTATGACACATAGACCCCAGGTTGTAGGATGACTTAAACACGTATTCAAGGTATTTTTGTGTGTGTGTTCAGTTATTGATCTAAGCTGAGTGTTCCTGATCTGAGATGTGGTCCTTCTCAAAAAGGTTGAGAGAAACAGAAGAAACTGGCCACCAAGGGCTTTGTCATCTTCTAAAAAAAAAAAAAAGAAACCTCTTAGATTGTCATCCCAGTCAGCTGCAAGGAGAAAGGGGAGAAGGAGAGGAGAACACGGCAGAATGCTGTAAGACTTTCTAGTGTATCAAGCCCACAAAATAATTCCATTGGTCACGATTCTTTGCTATTTACCCATTTGGTCACATTTAATTGAAAACTAGGACGGGCAATGCAGTCCTCTATAAGAACAGAAAGGGAGGAAGAACATTAATTTCTCTGCATAAGAAATGACACAAAGTGCTACTTTTAGTCCACTTAATTCTGTCAAAAAAAACCTATATCCCAAATCTATATTTTCAGATGAGAAAAATGATCATTAAAGTCTTTTGTTTCTGTATTCAATATAGCAATATATTTTTTAACTATATGCTTATGTGTTAATTACTTCAGTTCAGTTCAGTCGCTTAGTCACGTCTGACTCTTTGCGACCCCATGAACCACAGCACACCAGGCCTCCCTGTCCATCACTAACTCCAGAAGTCTACCTAAACCCATGTCCATCAGGTCGGTGGTGTCATCCAACAATCTCATCCTCTGTCATCCCCTTCTCCTCCTGCCCTCAATCTTTCCCAACATCAGGGTCTTTTCCAATGAGTCAGCTCTTCGCATCAGGTGGCCAAAATATTGGAGTTTCAGCTTCATCATCAGTCCTTTCAGTGAACACCCAGGACTAATTGGCTTTAGGATGGACTGGTTGGATCTCTTTGTAGTCCAAGGGACTCTCAAGAGTCTTCCCCAACACCACAGTTCAAAAGCATCAATTCTTCTGCGCTCAGCTTTCTTTATAGTCCAACTCTCACATCCATACATGACTACTGGAAAAACCATAGCCTTGACTGATGGACCTTTGTTGACAAAGTAATGTCTCTGCTTTTTAATAAGCTGTCTACGTTGGTCATAACTTTCCTTCCAAGGAGTAAGCATCTTTTAATTTCATGGCTGTTATCACCATCTGCAGTGATTTTGGAGCCCCCCCAAATAAAATCAGCTACTGTTTCCACTGTTTCCCCATCTATTTGCCATGAAGTGATGGGATCGGATGCCATGATATTAGTTTTCTTAATGTTGAGCTTTAAGCCAGTTTTTTTCACTCTCCTCTTTCACTTTAAACAAGAGATTCTTTAGTTCTTCTTCACTTTCTGCCATAAAGGTAGTGTCATCTGCATATCTGAGGTTATTGATTTCTCCCAGCAATCTTGATTCCAGCTTGTGTTTCTTCCAGTCCAGCGTTTATCATGATGTACTCTGCATATAAGTTAAATAAGCAGGGTGACAATATACAGTCTTGACGTATTCCTTTTCCTATTTGGAACCAGTCTGTTTTTCCATTTCTGGTTCTAACTGTTGCTTCCTGACCTTCATACAGGTTTCTCAAGAGGCAGATCAGGTGGTCTGGTAGTCCCATCTCCTTCAGAATTGTCCACAGTTTATTGTGATCCACACAGTCAAAGGCTTTGGCATAATTAATAAAGCAGAAATAGGTGTTTTTCTGAAACTCTCTTGCTTTTGGAATTTAATTAGCAATTCACTTTTTGTATCCAACTGTATTGTTTTCAGGTACATTTATGTATGAGATTTGTCCAGTCATATAGAATATCTTTCAGAAAAAGACTGGAGACTGCTGCGTATGGGTTTAATGTTCTTGATTTTCTCATACTTTAAGTTAAATGAATGCTAGGATCCATTTTGATATTGATCATTTTGATACCTAACATTAAATAAGATGCATTGTTCATGGTAAGCACTAAAATGATATGTATGAATATGTATCAAATGCACAAAATACTAAAAGTTGATATGCAGTTTAAGTGATAGCTATATTATTAACATCAATAAACTGGATATTTCCCTTTTAAAGGAATGATGTTATACCTAGCCAAAAAAAGCATTGCATTAGTTTCTGAGGTGATAATTCTTGTTTTGAAAGTTACCTTGTATTTGTGGAACCTGTCTTTGATTATCCTTGGTATGTAGCTTTTGCAGTCTCATTACATTCTTTGTCTGTGTTTATCAGCCTTACACCACTCTTTTTCTTACATCTTTTTACCTTCTCCAAAAAAGAGAAAGAAATTTTATGTCTCTATTTGAAAATATATCAGAGAATCTATTAATAAGAACAAACTTGATAGATATTGCCTATCAACAAACAAATGTATAGTCTCCTAGTTTAGATGGACAAAAGAAAATATCATTCAGTTGATTTTATATGCATACGGATGTTTTAAATTAATGTGAGTAGCCTGAAGACATTTTATACAGTGTCATTCATGGTGAAATTTCTTGTCAAAGAAAGAAGAAATTAATAACAGAAAAGCAACTATTTTCACTAGTTTAAAGAAGATCTTATAAAACATTTATATATGTTCATATGGATACCATATAAAAAACAGCATATACGAAGATTCATTTTAATGTAATGATACTGAGGAAATGATTTTCACTTTTAGAAACAGCTCTGATGTATATTTTATTTAATGCCCATTCTTTGTTACCTTCAGTTGCAAAAATAACACCTTTATGAAACATTTGTACCAATCTTTTGAAACCAGATAGGTTACTGATTTTTTCGTACTATGAAAAAGTAAAGTTTTCTTTAAAACTTCATTTTTAATCTTTATTTTCCTGAAAGACAACGAAGACTGCTATTCTAATAGATCATCTTATTAAAGTCAGACATATAATCATGTGATACAGTAACTTTGGATTACCTTAGAAACTACTGTCAGGACTAAGAAGACTATGAAAAACCTTGGAAAGTAGCTGAGCTGAATAGTTTAAATTTGATAGTCAGTAGGGCTTCCCTGGTGGCTTTGATGTAAACAATATGCCTGCAATGAGGAAACCCTGGTTCTGTCCCTGGGTCAGGACGGTCCTCTGGAGAAGGGAATGGCAACCTACTCCAGTATTCTTGCCTAGAGAATGCCATGGACAGAGGAGCCTGGCAGGCTACACAGTCCATGGGAGTCACAAAGAGTTGGGCATGATTGAGAGACTAACACCCAACAGGCCTACCAGCCTTAGTATTATAAATCTTCATGGTATTCAAAAATGATTTAAAAAGCTTCTATTCAATTTTTCTGCATGTTTTGCTAAATTATTACCATTCAATTGAACTTTGAAAATATATTATGTACACACATATAATTTTATACATGCACCTAAGCACAGATACACACTCCCATAACAATGAAGATAAATCCTTCACTATAGAAATTCCACCATGTGATTCTAATAAACCTACATCAAAACTAAGTATAAACAAACTCAAATTTAGAAATAAACAGCATGTTTAACAGTCATGTACTTACAGAGGCATCTATATAGAGCAGGGCTTCCCTAGTGGCTCAGATGGTAAAGAATATGCCCGCAAAGCAAGAGACCCAAGTTCGATCCCTGGGTTGGGAAGATCATCTGGAGAAGGGAATGGCAACCGACTATTTTTCCCTGGAGAAGTCCATGGACAGAGAACCCTGGCAGGCTACAGTCCATGGGGTCGCAAAGAGTTGGACACGACTGAGTAACTAACACAGTCTCTTTCACGCTATACAGAGCAGTAAGGAAATTTAGTGCCAAATATTGTTGAGACCCAAAACTTCAAATGCTTATTCACCAAAATTGTTTTGTAAACTTTATAATTATTTCAAATCTTAGAGAGAAGTACCTTTACATTTTTTTGAAACAATTAAAATCATCCTATATAAAAGGTTTTTCACAATATAATAGTATAATGGCATTACTACAGTTGCTATCGGTTCTATTAATTCAAGGAATAATAATATATTAGCACCTGGCTCAGGTCTTGAATACATAGTTTAAAAAATTTGCCTAGTATTCAACAGACGGGGACGATTATTTTGTAGCTTTATAAAGCTGAAAAATAAAATCCATTCAGAATGTTTTATTAAGATAATCATTTTCATTCAGAATTATATAAACTGGTTTTTCTGTTTATCTATTCTGACTTCTGTTCTTTAACGCCTAGATATTATTGCTTCCTCCAAATTCGTCTTTGTGATATAGATTCAGTGATACACTAGGTGAATTTGTCTATTACATGATTACTAGAATTTGGTCTTCCATTATTTCGGTTATATGCAGTCTGATACAATAAACTTACTCACTGACATGCAAAACGAATTATGCTCTCATTTATGAGAAAAGCATGCTCCAACACACAGTTACTATTCATATAAATCCATTCATGTCTACATGTTATTAGGTACTAAATTACCTTTAAAATAATTCAGTAATTTAAAAAGTAGAAGATTTTTATTAAAGGATTTTTAAAGCAAAAGAAGAAATGTAGTTTTAGTACAGGCAACCATTTCTAACATGAATTCACTGATCTAGAAAATTACTTTAATGCACATATCAATATACAAGCCAGTTGCTTATATTTCAGTAATTTTTTAAAAATCTATGAACTCCTTTTTGGCATGTAATGAAAATATATGAGAGCTTTTCATAGTAAAATATTAATTATGCATTCATTTTTATCTCAGTAAAATAAAAATACAAGCTTTTACTTAATTAAAAATTAGTAAATATTTTTAAATGGCAAAAGAATCACTAGGTTTACTGTAATCTTCTATATTAAAAAAATTAAATATGTTGATAGAAAAATACATCTTCCACTTTTTTATGATAAAAAGACTTGGTAGCCACTTAAGACATGAAAATAGGGACATTGCAAACTTCAGAACACAGGAGAGAAAGAAAGTCATGGGAAAAATGAGAACAAATGCTCTTTTATTAAATATCTCTACTTGGATTTCTCAAATTCATGTACAATATTAAACTCAAATAATCACTTTTATTTTTAATATTTTATAACTTCATGCCTATCATAATGTTTGCCATACAGTGGACACTGAATAAATTGGTTCTGAATGAAGAGTTGAATAGAAAATTATTTCATAAAAGACCTAGTTTGAAATTTGTATTATGTCATTCCTTGTTTACTTGTAGCTGTTCACATATTATTTATCTTAATTTATATTGATGATGACAATAATATACACGTTTATATTAATTGTACACTTTAATTATGAAGAAATATATTTTTGTGCATTACAGAATATTGCTTCAACAAAAATGGTAAATTATTTTTAACAAAATATTTGATTTCTAATATCTTATATAAACACTTTTTGGTAATTGTTTTAACTTTCTGATCATTGTGATTTTATCTATTTAACTGAAGATTTCCACATTGAAATGTAAATATGAATCACAAATAACTAGTTGTATAGTAAGTATTTGAAATCCAGACTCTATCTTTGATATGCCTAAAAGTTCTGCTAAGTAATATGATTTGATTTGATATGGTCTTTGAATCACAATTTAATTCATTCCTGTTTATTTGTTTTTCTGTTATATATCAAGTTATACATTATTTATTCATGTTTCCTTTGAAACCATCTCAAAGTCATTGCTTCTTATATTTCCAAAATGTACATAAATATGCATATATTTCTTTCTCTTTCATATACTTATGCAAATTTTTCATTTTATATTTCATCATTATCATTTTCATAAGCAAATTTTTTATGACATTCTTCCTATAACATTCCAATGTATCCATTGGATACAGTGTGTATCCAAACACATCCAAATGTATCCAGTTGCCTGGAACATATTTGCTATATTTTAAACTCATATTTTCATGGTTGACTCTTCTCTCACCTTTGCTCATATTCCTCTGCTATTCCTTGTATCTTCTAACTCTATCTCATTTCAACATGACTAATTTAAGATGAAATTTAATTTATGAAATGCCCTTCTACAATTTATGTTATTTAGTGTAAGTGTCTAAACTCAGTGTTCAGTAAGAATTTTATCTCAAAGTATCTAGCTTATAGGCAAACCAATTTTTAGAATGGTTTTATAAATGCCCCAGTCTGGGTTGAAGCCAGTCTGGGTCATGAAGAAATGCTGAAAAATCTTTGTGAAGCAAACTTTGAAATCAAAGTGGATGAACTCACCAATGTTATATCATATTCATTTTAATATGCATACCCTGTAGTTGCCTACACAGGATTGTGTGTTTCTATCATATATATAAAGAAAATCAGATAGAAGTTGTACATATGTTAGAATTGTTAGTCAGTGAGAAACTGCATTTCCTTATATTTTCTGTTAGATTTCTGTTTGTTTTTTTTTTTTTTTTTAAGATTTATTTACTTTTGGCTGTGTTGGGTCTCTGTTGCTGTGTGTAGGCTTTCTGTAGTTGTAGCAAGCATGGGGCTTCTCTTGACTGCAACACATGGGCTGCTTATTGTGGGGGCCTCTCTTGTTGAAGAGCAGGGGCTCTAGGCCTGCGAGCTCAGTAGTTGTGGCTCACAGGCCTAGTTGCTTCACGGCATGCGGAATCTTCCTAGATCAGGGATTGAACCTGTGTCCGCTGCATTCACAGGTAGACTCTCAACCACTGCACCACTAGGGAAATCCAGATTTCTTTAACGACTCATTTCTTAAGAATGAAAGGAATTAATATAATATCTGGTTAATAATGATTAGGCTGGTAAAGATGTAAATAACAAAGTAACATCTAATGGACTGATAGCATTTGACTCCCACAAGAGACTGAGCAAGTCCTACCTGCCTGCGAATGTTTGGGAGTTTCCTGTAGAGGCATGGATCAGCAGTGGCCTGCTGTGGGGACAGGAGCACTGGAAGCAGCCATCTTGGGAGGCACAGTAAGTTGGCATAAGTCCTCTTGGAGAAGGTCACCATTAGCCCTATCATAGAGACTGCAGAATCCAGGACTGGGCTGCCTAACACCAAACTACAAGGAGGGAGCACAGCCCCATCGATCAGCAGAAACATGAATTGAAGATTTACTGAGCGTGGTCTTACCCACCAGAGCAGGACCCAGTTATCCCACAGTCAGTCCCACCCATTAGGAAGCTTGCACAAGCCTCTTATCCTTACCCATCAGAAGAGAGACAGAAGAAACAAGAATTACAGGCCTATGGTCTCCAGAATGAAAACCACGATCACAGAAAACAGTGAAAATAATTGCATGGATCACAGCCTTGTATAACTCAGTGAAGTCATGGGCCATGCCATGCAGGGCCACCAAGACAAACAGGTCATGGTGGAAAGTTCTGACAAAATGTGGTTCACTGGAGAAAGCAAAGGCAAACCACTTCAATATTCTTGCCTTGAGGACCCCATGAATAATATGAAAAGGCAAAAAGATCTGAAACTGGAAGATCAGCCTCCCAGGTCAGTTAATGTCCAATATGCTACTGGGAAAGAACAGAGAAATAGCTCCCCAAAGAATGAAGAGTCTGAACCAAAGCAGAAATGACACCCAGTTGTGGAAGTATCTGGTGGTGAAAGTAATGTCTGATGCTATAAAGAACAGTATTGCATCAATTCAGTTCAGTTCAGTCGCTCAGTCATGTCCGACTCTTTGCGACCCCATGAATCGCAGCACGCCAGTCCTCCCTGTCCATCACCAACTCCCAGAGTTCACTCAGACTCACGTCCATCGAGTCAGTGATGCCATCCAGCCATCTCATCCTCTGTCGTCCCCTTTTCCTCCTGCCCCCAATCCCTCCCAGCATCAGAGTCTTTTCCAATGAGTCAACTCTTTGCATGAGGTGGCCAAAGTACTGGAGTTTCAGCTTTAGCATCATTCCTTCCAAAGAAATCCCAGGGCTGATCTCCTTCAGAATGGACTGGTTGGATCTCCTTGCAATCCAAGGGACTCTCAAGAGTCTTCTCCAGCACTACAGTTCAAAAGCATCAATTCTTCGGCACTCAGCCTTCTTCACAGTCCAACCCTCTCATCCATACATGACCACAGGAAAAACCATAGCCTTGACTAGATGGACCTTTGTTGGCAAAGTAAAAGTCTCTACTTTTGAATATGCTATCTAGGTCGGTCATAACTTTCCTTGCAAGGAGTAATTGCAAAGGAACCTAAAATATTTGGTCCATGAATCAAGGTGAAATGGATGTGGACAAACAGGAGACAGCAAAAGTGAACACTAATATTTTAGGAATCAGTGAACTAAAATGGATGGGAATGGGCAGTTTAATTCAGATGACCATTATATCTACTACTGTGGGCAAAAATCCCTTAGAAAGAATGGTGTAGCCCAGCCCTCATAGTCAACAAAAGAGTCTGAAATGCAGTACTTAGGTACAATCTCAAAAAACAACAGAATTATATTGGTTTGTTTCCAGGGCAAACAATTCAACATCATAGTCATCACAATAATCCATCTATACCCCAACCACTAATGCTGAAGAAACTGAAGTTGAATGCTTATATAAAGACCTACAAGATTTTCTATAATTAGCAACATCTATAATGAAAAGATATCCTTTTCATTATAGGGGATTGGAATGCAAAAGTAAGAAGTCAAGAGATACCTGGAGTAACCAGCAAGTTTGGCCTTGGGGTACAAAATGAAGCAGGGCAAAGGCTAATAGAGTTCTGAAAAGAAGATGCACTGGCCATAGCAAATACTCTTTTCCAAAAACAGGAGATGAATCTACACAAGGACATCACCAGATGGTCAATACTGAAATCAGATTGATTATATCCTTTGCAGCCAAAGATGAAGAAGCTCTATCAAAGTCAGCAAAAACAAGACCTGGAGCTGACTGTGGCTCAGATCTTGAGCTCCTTATTGGAAAATTCAGACTTAACTGGAAGAAAGTAAAGTAAACTATTAGATCATTCAGGTATGACCTAAATTGAATCCCTTATGATTATACAGTGGAAGTGATAAAGAGATTCAAGGGATTAGATTTGATATAGTACATGAAGAACTACAGACAGATTCATAACATTGTATAGGAAGGGGTGACCAAAGTTATCCCCAAGAAAAAGAAATGCAAGGAGGGGTGACCAAAATCACCCCCAAGAAAAAGAAATCCAAGGAGGCCAAGTTCTTGTCTGAGGAGGCTTTACAAATAGCTGAGAAAAGAAGAGAGGTGAAAAGCAAAAGATAAAGGCAAAGATATACCCAGCTGAATGCAGAGATGCAAAAAATAGCAAGGAGAGATAAGAAAGCCTTCTCAGGTGAGCAATGCAAAGATATAGAGGGAAACAATACAATAGGAAAGACTAGAGATCTCTTCAAGAACATCGGAGATACCAAGGGACTATTTCATGAGAAGATGGGTACAATAAAGGGCAAAAACTGCAAGGATTTAACAAAAGCAGAAAATATTAAGAAGAGGTTGCAAGAATAAACAGAAAAACTGTACAAAAAAAGGCCTTAATGACCTGGATAACCACGATGGTGTCATCATTCACCTAGAGCCAGACATTCTGGAGTGTGAAATCAAGTGGGCCTTAGGAAGCCTTACCAAACAATGTTAGTGGAGGTGATAGAATTCCAGCTGTGGCTATTTCAAATCCTAAAAGATGATGCTGTTAAAGTGCTGCACTCTATACGCCTACAAATTTGAAGCACTTAGCAGTGGCCACAGGACTGGAAAAGGTCAGTTTTTATTCCAATCCCAAAGAAGGGCAATGCTGAAGAATGTTCAAACTACCATACAATTGCACTCATTTCACATGGAAGCAAGGTAAATGATCAAAATTCTTCAGGCTAGGTTTCAACAATATGTGATTTGAGAATTTCCAGATGTAAAAGCTGGATTTAGAAAAGGCAGAGGAACCAGAGACCAAATTGTCAACATCTACTGCATCGTAGAAAAAGCAAGAGAATTCAAGAAAGACATCCACTTCTCCTTCATTAACTACACTAAAGATTTTCACTGTGTGGATCTCAACAAATTGTGGGAAATTTTCAAAGAGATAGGAATACCAGACCACCTGACCTGACTCCTGAGGAACCTGTATACAGGTCAATAAACAACAGTTAAAACCAGACATGGAACAAAAGACTAGTTCCAAATTAGGAAAGAAGTACATAAAGGTGGTATATTGTCTCCCTGCTCATTTAACTTATATGCAGAGTGCATTTTGTGAAATGCTGGGCTGGATGAATCACAAGCTAGAATCAAGATTGATAGGGAAATTATCAGTAAACTCAGATATGCATACGATACCACCCTAATGGCAAAAAGCAAAGAGGAACTAAAGAGCCTCTTGATGAAGGTGAAAGAAGAGAATGAAAAAGCTGGCTTAAATTTCAACATTCAAAAAACTAAGATCATGGCATCTGGTCCCATCACTTCATGTCAAATAGATGGGGGAAATTGGAAACTATCAGACTTTATTTTCTTGGCCTCCAAAATCACTGCAGTTACTGAAGCCATGAAAATGAATGACCATTGCTTCTTAAAAGAAAAGTTATGACTCACATAAACAGTGTATTAAAAGGCAGAGACATCACTTTGCTGACAAACATCCGTATAATCAAAGTTATGTTTTTCCCAGTAGTCATGTACCGATGTGAAAGCTGGACAATAAAAAAAGGCTGAATGCCAAAGAATTAATGCTTTTACATCATTCTGCTGGAGAATACTCTTGAGAGTCCTTTGGACAGCAAGGGATAAACCAGTCAATCCTAAAGGAAATCAACCCTGAATATTCATTATAAGGATCGATCTAAAGCTGATGATCTAATACTTTGGCTACCTGATTGAAAGAGCCAAATCATTGGAAAAGACTGATGCTGGGAATGACTGAAGGCAGGAGGAGAAGGAGAAGACAGGGGATGAGATGGTTGGATGGTGTCACTGACTCAATGGACGTGAGTTTGAGCAAACTCCAGGAGATGAGGAAGGAAAAGAAAGCCTGGTGTGCTGCAATCCATGGGGTGGCAAAGAGTTGGACACAACTTAGCAACTGAAAAACAGCAACATACAATAAAGAAGAAAGGAAATATTTCGTGGCCTTTCACAGCACTTGAGAATGAACGTGGTGTGTGCTTAGTTGCTCAGTCATGTCAGACTCTTTGAGACTCCCATGGACTGCAGCCCACCAGCCTCCTCTGTCCATGGGTTAGGAGTATTCTCCAAGCAAGAATACTGGAGTGGGTTGCCATGACCTCTTCCAGAGTATCTTCCCAATCCAGGGATCAAACCTAGATCTGCAATGCAGGCAGATTCTTTCCCAACTGAGTCACCAAGTAATTTCAAAATAAAGACATTATTTAAGAGAGATTTGCAATGTTAGGTCATGTGTAAATGTTCTAATTAATATTTACTTTCCTGATACTTTGTATTTTTAAGTTCCATTAATTTTATCATGCAAAAAAAATAACAGTGTCACCATCAGTCTAGCACTTCTGTTGGAAGAGGACTATGCTATCTAGACTTATAACAATAATTTTCTACTGGTGTAAATATAGGGCACCTGTTTTGTAGTGCTTGTCTTGAAGTGGTAGAACAATGGTCCTAATTCTTCTCACTCTTAACAGTCAGTCTGGTGTGTCCAAGCAAACATATATGAAATATTTATTCTACAGAGCAGACAGAAGTCAACTGAGTCTCACTGATGCTGTGTAAAATTAATGCTACTAAGTCATATGAAAATGTAAACAATAAAAGAACAAAAATCTCTCTCCAAGCTCTCTAGTCTTTTGTGCTTGTGCTATGCTTAATCGCTCAGTGGTGTCCAACTCTTTGCAACAAATTGACTGTGGCCCACCAGGCTCCTCTGTCCATGCAGATTTTTCAGGCAAGAATACTGGAGTGGATTGCCATGCCCTCCCCCAGGGGATCTTCCCAACCCAGGGATCGAACCCAGATCTCCCGCATTGCAGGTGCATTCTTTACCGTCTGACTTTTGTGAAATCTATTGTCAAGTTTCTTGAAAAGTTTTGGTTACATTTAATATCTTCATTTGATCACGTCTCATTCACTTCCTAAAACACTGTGTCCTGCTTTCTGCTTGTATTTTTTAAGTTAACCTCTTCATAGCAAAGCCTGTAAGACATACTGGTGGTCAGTCCCCCTGGACAAGTGTCTGACTTTTTATAAACTTGATTTTCCTGTAACATATGATATATAAAAATCTCTTTAATTCTTTTTTTAACTTTGGGATATATCACTCTCTTTTTGATAATCAACTACTTTAGTCTTCTTATCCAAGAGCTGCTGTTTTGTTCGTGTTACCCTGTATCCTTTTCCTTGGGTAGTCTCTTTCCACACTGACCCTGGGTTTGACACTGTGATTTGTTTGGGCCAATGGGATGGTAGCAAATTTAAAGCATGAAGAGACTAGAAAAATGTTTGCTGTACTCAGTCAAGTAAGAGCTATGAAATCAAGCCCAGTCACCATCGGTCACCACTGCTGATAGTCACCCTTCCCTCAGAATTAGAGCCTCCCAAAACAGATAATTGGCAACTATAGACATGTTAGGGAGCACAGCTTAAATCAAAAGTAGCCAGTGGAGCACTATACAAATCGCCACTTCATAAAACTGTGAATTAACCTCAAAAGTGGTTATTGATATAAGCCATTATGTTTTGGATTGATTTACTGAAGAGAAAAATTTAACAGATATACTAAGTTCCCTTTTATAACTAAACCTTAATTAGAGGCATCGCTATCTATCCTGTAGTCTATCTGGACATCCAGGGTCTTTCTCAATTGTTTTTCCCTATTTTTCTCCTTCATCTCATAGGTTTTTAAGTTGTGCTACTATTTATAAACCTCAAATTATTTTAATACTTATATGATTGAATATTTTATGAAGTTACATATTTTGATATGCTAAAATTATTAAACCTCAATAATTAGAAGTAGAATGATTTGTTTATTTAAATATGGATTTAAATGCCTCTCTCCCTCTTTAGATTATATATTCCACTTTCTCTTTCATAATACACAGCATGTCTGACTGCCTTATACAATACAGGTATGAGCCTATTGTTAATTCTTTTATTTTATTTGTTATCTAATTAATTCTGAGCCTCTTAAAGTTTTTTGTAGACGCCCTTCTAAAAGATTATATAGAGAATGAAAGTATAGTCTATTTGTTGTTGTTGGTTTTTTTTTTTCATTATAAAAACCAGAAATTGTGCCATAGTTGTTTCACTCAGATGTAAAATCTCCATCATCTCGATTCCTTGTTTAACCAAAGACTGTTTGGACAGCTTGCAAAGAATTCCTCAGTAGGAAATTGATCTCTATAGTGTCTCTGTCTCATGGCTGTGTTTGCCAGCTTTCTTACCCAGAATTATTCCCATTCACAAAGCTAAGTATTACCCACAAAATCCTTAAAGGAATTTAAACTAAGCTTCTGACAATTAGAATAAAAGAGGGAAAAACTGTTAAATGTCTGGCATTCGAAACTTATGAGTAAATATCTTTTCTAACCACACCTTTCATAAATGCTACACACAGGAAGCATTTGAAAACACTGCCAAAATTTTTTTAGCTACTTACACTTTGCTATTTTGCTCAAAACAATATACCCTTTCTAAAGCAATCATGGAAACAGATGAAACAGGCCTTTTGTAGGGCAGCCTCTCAATATGGCTTTTGGAGTTGATTGAATGCATTATAGGACATTGTTAATGCTGACCTTATTGAAGCAACTTCCATCAATTACTATACTAAGTTGTGTGCTTAAACATTTAGTTATTTCTTTTTACTTGCTTTTAATGTGCCTTACTCATAGTAATATTCAATCAACAAGTTTGAATAAATGAAAAATGAATCAACATTGTTATTTTTCTACTCAAATTTCTTCCAAAACATTTTATCCCTTTATCAGCGGGAAATATATCCTGATGTGTTAAAATAAATTGAGGCAATATATAGTTTTAGAGTCTAAGATATACCTCCACCTCTTTTAAAAAATGTTCTCTCTATATTAGTGTATTAGAGAAAACTTGTGTAGGGGCAAAGTAGAACTCTAAATTATAGAATTTGAATATATGTGATAAAAATCTAAATCATACAAAATTGATGGGCACTCCACTGGGTCAATGTAATTGAGTGTGGGGAGATGGAGGGAGAGATGAGGAACAACTACATGAATTTAATCAAATTGTGTTCTTAAGAAAGTACATTTAAAATTCAACTGAATAAGAATTATCCTTAATGAAGAGTCCTAAGCTTAACCCTTTAATTAGTTTTTCTTGGAAATTTTTATGGAAACTGGGCCTATTATTGCTATTTTTAATATGACATCAAAAAATATAAATTAAGTTTAGTAAATTACAAGTTACAGTTAGGTGGTTTTTCTATATAGATAAGAAAAATTATTAGAAATCAACAATTTTCTTACCTTATATATTCATATTCTTGTTTTTTGTTGTTGTTGTTGTTTTGGTTTGAATCCTGAAACAACTAGCATATTCAAGGATTAAATTTATAGGATTAAGGTAAACACTGTTATGTAAGAATATAAGGGTCTGTAGGGATTTGGTTAAATAGCAAATGCACAGAAATAAGCCATTAAAATGGCTCAATCATCAATTCAAACCACAGATGACTGCTGTTTATGGATAAGAGTGTACCCTACTTTCTCACCAACCCTTCTGCTTCCTATTTGGTCTGCATCCAAATTTCTGCTGTGTTAACATTTGCTCCTGGGAGGAGATGAAGGAAAAAGGTCCATAAGGTTTCCATTGGCCCAGATAGTAGAAACATCTGCTGAATTCACTAGCAGCTTGGAGATGAAGGAAAAAGGTCCATAAGGTTTCCATTGGCCCAGATAGTAGAAACATCTGCTGAATTCACTAGCAGCTTGCTGGTCCAAGTGAGGAGGGAGAGTTGATCCTTATCAACCCTGCCATATGAGTCAATATTTCCTGTGCCCTGGGGCTACACCAGCTTAATCAAGAAAGAATAAGGAAGTGCTTTACATGTCAGAATTCCTTCATTAAAAAGCATGATATTTTTTAAAGTAACCATCATGACATTATAAATTACATGTTTAGTAGTAATGAAATTCAAATTTTAACAAATAGCTGCTTATTGGATCACTTTACCATTAATTAGATCATTTTGAGTAATGATGGACTCCATGCTTCAAAACTTTGCTTAGAGAGATTTGACCCTTAAACTGGAGGAGATGGTTATTGTTCTCAGTGAAAAAAAGTATGATGGAATAAACATGTATCGTTTTTTTCTTTCATAAGGTCATCTATATAGATAACTTTAAGATTAGCTGGTCAAAGATTCTAATAATGAGAGTTGGGATTAATGTCCCCAAAGTGAATTTAATGAATTGTTACTAAATGTAACTGTTAATTTTAACACACATATGCATATACTTGCCATTCTGAAAGTATTTTTATTTAAAACTATATACTTATTCTCATGTTGCTGCCAATACTCTAGTCCCTCGGAAATTTTTACAATTGCCTGTTGAGTCTGTGCCTCATCCTATTGAGTGACCTACATTTGAAAATATTTGATAAATCATTGCAATTCAAATGGTTTATTTAAAATTTTGAAAACATAACATTTTAGATATTTAATGTTGAGCTATCAGATGAATCAGTTAAGACTAATGTATACCAGTGTCATATATATGTGAGTATATATATACATATAAAATTTATAAATATATGATATATTTATATATATGTGTATATATATATATAATTTATAAATATATGATAGCTTATGGTGAGCAATATACGATTTATGATATATGAAGAAGGAGATTTAGCTTCAGGACCAGGGACCAGGCTTCATACACTCAGAACTTTGTGTGGCAGAAGTTTTATTACACTGAAAAATGACAGAAAGCTTCTGACACAGACATCAGAAGGGAGACAGAGAGTTGCCCCACTCTCTGTCCTAACAAGACACTAGTTTTATCAAGCCTTATACACTTTTACCAGACCCACTCCCACAACATACACCTTAAATTAACAAGATTAGAACTAACAATAGAAAGGTCTTACCAGACCCACTCCCACAACATATATCTTAAAATAACAAGATTAGTCAGAAGGTTCTTGTTAAGAAGGAGAAACACACCCTTGAACAATTATATTGTTTTTATATAATCATTAGTACAGAGCTTAAGGACAAACACACCCTTGAGCAAGATGAGTTGTTTTGCTGTATAATCATGAGCTCTGGGCTTAAAGAAAGTTAGTCTTAAAGACTGCTGTCATAACAACTCAGAGTTTAAGAAAAAAACACCTTATGCAACTAAGACAAAGCAATGTAGAGAAAAACTTTTGTCCTTTTCTCCTCTTTGAGGGCTCCAGACCCCTTTCTCCTCCTTAAAGGCCCTGACTCCTTATCAACCTACCTAACAGTTAAGTATTACATATAGCATATTATATATATAAAGAGAAAGATAGCTACATCTCTAAGTCTATCCATCTATTTTAACACATATTTTTATTTCGTATCTATCAAACATATGACTAGGATTTTGAGATGGAAATCTGTTGTTGCACAAATTGTATATAGAATTCATGAAGTATGTCATGGTCTATTTAGCTCCAATCAGATATAGAAAGGAAACAAATAGGAACAGTTTTGAGCATGAATAATATGAAAGTGAAAGTCACTCATATGAAAGTGAAAGTCACTCAGTCATGTCTGACTCTTTGTGACCCCATGGACTATACAGTCCATGGAATTCTTCCGGCCAGAATACTGGAGTGGGTTGCCATTTCCTTTTCCAGGAGATCTTCCTGACCCAGGGATTGAACCTAGGTCTCCCTCATTGTAGGCAGACGCTTTACCATCTGAGCCACAGAAAGGAAACTAATGGGAACAGTTTTGAGCATGAATAATGTGAGTACTCCTTTTGAAGAGCCTTTACTTCTGAAGACAGGTATACATACATTTTGACCTTTGTTAACTTGATGTTTCAGTCACAATGCCCACTTTCCTAGAAAAACTACATAATTCTTGGTTTCTTATATATATGATAATGCTCATGAGACTCAAGAAGCTATATCTAACATCAGGTTTACCCAAAGGTCACAAGACAGATGGCACAAGGATGCCAAGAACCAGCAGAGACTTTATGCCCCACTGAAATGCTTCTGCATAGGCAGTCACTCCTTACTAGACTGAATTTGTGTGGGCTTCATCATCTCAAGAAACCTCCAGCTCTGGAATCGCTTCAGCTTTTATGCCTTCTCAGGATTATGCCATCAGTTCCCATTGTTTGATACAAGTTCATCTGATCAATATTGATAATTCATTATTGAATAAATATTTTTGAGAGTGAAATGTGGATGCTTAGTCCAGTACGTAGCAACTCATTTATTTTAGACCCAGGATATACCATGAATTCTTTGAATAGCAAAGACAATTCAATGAGAGTCAACTTTTTAGGAATTCCTAAGACTAGAGAAAAGACCAAGAAACATCTGTTAACCTTTTCTTTTCAACATTAGAGTGAAGAGGCTGTCGGTTTTGTTATGGATATATTCCCCATTTATCATTTTGCAACAATCTCTCCAGAACATTGTTCAGAATTAAGGAGTTAGATATTTTAAAATTCCACCTCAATTTATTTTATCAAAGTTTAGTTTTAATAGTTTCCACTGAACACAATTTAATTTACTATTATTTTCTAATTAACAGATTAAAAATGCAGTAACCCCCAGAAAGGATATAAAAAGATAGTATTCATTTGTTATTTGCCTAATCAAATATATAATTCTTTGAGGTGAGTTATCTGTATAAATCTATACAAAGTATCAAGTTTCATTTAAAGTTTTCCCACAGCAGTTTTCACTTGCTATCACAGGGCAATGTTCCCCCAGATCTAATGTGGCAGTACAAAGGACTTGAACATCAAAGCATGTAAACATGGACACGATGGGTGAAATCAACATTAATGAAATCTTTGTGCATTCAGAAATGATCAAACAGTGAAAAACACACCCTATTAACCACTGTGTTATTACATTTTTTTTCAAAAGGGAGCTTGTTCCTTAGGGAACATTCCAAGTTGATTCATAAATTACTGCATATTGATCAACACTTAAATAATTATGGTGATATCATTTTGAACACAGTGTTCTTGTGTTCAAAACTATGCACCCACAATGTCCCAGGCAATTTCTTAAGCTCCTTAAAAAATGAAAAGTGATATGCTTGTACCTCTGTTACGGAGTTTAAACATGTCTCAGGTTAATTAAGTTGGGCATAAAATTTCAGTTATTGGAAAAGAAAACACTTATTTTTATGATATTAGTCAGAGCAATTATGCTATAAAGTTTAGAAAATACAGTCTTATACAGGAGAAAATCTCAAATATTTTGTTTCCTCACTTTTGTTGTCTTTTGGGAACTCATTATTTATTTGATAGCATAGTATTGCTATCCACTCAGGGAAATATATTTTTGAAACAAAAAAAACTCTTTTAACCATAATATTTACATCTGTATGTCTCAAATAACTATTGCAGCTTTAAAAACAAACAATGACATGAAAGTCCTTCATTATTAATAAGAGGAACTTCTCAAGGCAATGACATTTTAGGGTGAAAGTAAGAGATAAACTGTCCATCAAAGAGTAGGGGTTCTTTGAAAATATGGGCAACAATCTTGTTTTAGTATATAATTCAAGTCAATAAAATATGGATCTTCATTTATTAAAAAGTTATTTACAGTGTAGCATGAAAAATTACCAAGAAGTTGGTTACTTCTACAATCTATCCTCATAAATTCATAGATTCTTTGCTGTTTTCTCAGTAAAAAAATTCTTTATTGTCAATTCAACTCTTACAGTGATTCATCTCTGAGATTAAAAACCTTTGATTTAGGGATCATGATTAAGTAGGAGAAAAATCGTATCTTCTGAGAGTATATATATTGAGCCATGGCACTTTCTGCAATGGCTTTCTTCAATGCAATTGAATGTAGAATATGTATCAGCTTCTTATCATGATATAAAAACCACTGCATGATTTGTCGTAACCTTCTTTCTACCTCATCTTAAGTCATCTCATCCATTTTTCCTCATGGTTTGTTTGTTTGTTTCCTGGTAACCAATTTGAAATTTTTGCAAATTGAAATTTCAAACTGACCCTAGCAAACAATTTGAAATTATTGAAGGAATAGCTAAACTTTTTCCTGCCTCTGGCTCAGGACCTTTATATCAGCTAATTTACTTTTTGAAATACTGGTTCCCTCTCAAGTATTCTTGTCCTCTGCTGCTGCTGCTGCTAAGTCGCTTCAGTCGTGTCCGACTCTGTGCGACCCCATAGACAGCAGCCCACCAGGCTCCCCGGTCCCTGGGATTCTCCTGGCAGGAACACTGGAGTGGGTTGCCATTTCCTTCTCCATTGCATGAAAGTGAAAAGTGAAAGTGAAGTTGCTCAGTTGCGTCCGACTCTTAGCGACCCCATGGACTGCAGCCTACCAGGCTCCTCCATCCATGGGATTTTCCAGGCAAGAGTACTGGAGTGGGTTGCCATTGCCTTCTCTGTCTAGCACTTTTTAAATGACTGATTTTTTTTCTTGCTATTTGGATTGCAGCTGAAATATCAACACTATTTTCCATTTATATATTTGCATTTTCTTTTCTTCCAGCCTTTAGGTTGTAAGTTCTAAAGATAGAACTTTACATCATTTCTACGTTTTCACAGTTTGTCCCCAACACCTACCATGTGAAGCATTCTCTAGCCACAAAACATATCTTTGTTGTATAATGTCATGGAAATATATTGCGTAAGGCCAAATCCATTACAAATGGAAAGATAGGTTTCAGAAAGCAATAATAACAATGTATATGTTTATAATGTAATAAATAATGTTTAACCAAGTAAATTTGAAAATTTCACTGGCTTTATTAGGCAATTCATGAATGGGACAGCATCCCATTAGCAACAAGCAGGACACTCTCAGGGAGTAGTACAAAATGGAAGGTTTTTATAAGAATAAGTGACACAAGGAAGTTGTTAGCAAAAGTAATTAAAGGATTATTCTTAGACTAGGCCATCTTCTTTCGGGTCCAAGGGGCCCTGAGTAACTTTTATCTGTAAATCATTTCTTATTCTAGGGACTGGCAGGATGGAGAGGGCCCATGTGACAGATTACTTCATTGGTGCTGAGCAGAAGATTTCAAACTGGTTGATTAAGACTTTCTGAGGAAGGTCAAAACTACAATTAGGTTAGGTATTAAATCTGGGTTTAATATCCTGGGGTTTAGCATAGGTGATAATATTTTGGGCCTGTATTTTTTCTGTTGAACAATATGTATATAGTTCATATGTCTAATATGAGCTGATGATACATGATTAAATGACAAATATTTGATATCACATTTTTTCTCACCTGTATCTTATACCAGCGCCATCTCAAAATTTCTAATAATATCCCATAATCCAAAGTTATAATCTAGACATCTATGTCACTCTTTTATATAAGTATCTCTAGACTCATTGGAAAAGACTCTGATGCTGGGAGGGATTGGGGGCAGGAGGAGAAGGGGACGACAGAGGATGAGATGGCTGGATGGCATCACTGACTTGATGGATGTGAGTCTGGGTGAACTCCGGGAGTTGGTGATGGACAGGGAGGCCTGATGTGCTGCGATTCACGGGATCGCAAAGAGTCGGACATGACTGAGGGACTGAACTGAACTGATTCAGTACACCAATGCAATTATTTAATACATGAAAAAATATTAAAGTATAGGTAACTTGAAATAGTCAATATTATTTTATGGTTTCAGAGTTTGCCTAAATGTGATTCAACCTAAAAGAAAGATGTTGCCAAAATATATCTACTGAATCTAAGTCAAATCATTAATTAGCAACAATATGTTAACAATTAGAGTTGGTATCAGAGAAGGCGATGGCACCCCACTCCAGTACTCTTGCCTGGCAAATCCCATGGACGGAGGAGCCTAGTGGGCCGCAGTCCATGGAGTGGCGAACACGAGTCGGACACGACTAAGCGACTTCACTTTCACTTTTCACTTTCATGCATTGGAGAAGGAAATGGTAACCCACTCCAGTGTTCTTGCCTGGAGAATCCCAGGGATGGGGGAGCCTGGTGGGCTGCCATCTATGGGTTCGCACAGAGTCGGACACGACTAAAGCGACTTAGCAGCAACAGCAGCAGCAGAGTTGGTATAATATTTTTCTTTTGTTTTAATTAGGGAAAACTAGCATGAAAGCAAGAGAGAAGTCAATATTTTCTCAGTTTAGAACTTTTCTCACTATTTATACCTTATTTTGCTAGTTATATTATGTATATTTGAATGTATGCGTATTTGAAATTAAGATTTGGTATACTGGCTTTATTTTTTTACCTTTTATTTTTCCATTTAACTTGTTCCTAGAAATGTTACTAGAAGTTTAATTTTCCTTGAGATTATAAAATATTTTAAAATGTGCTGCAATTTAAGTTGTTTTTTGTTTTGTTTTTTAAAAATATATCAATCTTCTAAAACCTATTGAATACAACAAAATAGATGCATTATTTCTCCCTTTTTTAGTATCAGATTGAAGATTTCCCCAGGGATTTCAATTTTAAACAGTTATGTCCCACCCAATCCACTTTTTTTTTTTTTTTTGTCTCCAGAAGATTGATTATTGTATGTTCAGCATTATATTACTCACCCTGTCTTCAGAAGAGTCTTACCATCTGTGTGTTCCTTTCCAGAATATTTCCTCCAGGTTGACATCTCAATTTAGAATTTAGATATGTGATTGAGCTTCACTGTGAACCAGACTGTGATTGTGGTCATAAATTTCTTTTCTCTGGAAGGCTGCCTCTCAAATGTTCATCAGTTAGCAAGTAAAGCTAGTCAGTTCTAGGTCTTGCTCATTCACCCTGAAAACAGTATTCTAGAAAGACAAAATGACTTTATGCACACATGATAATTACCATGAAAGCCTGTTTTGACGTTATAGTAAAACCCTCTTATTCTTTTATATTGCCTTACAAAACCTAGAGTTTCCTTTTCATTAAAAAATTATTTCCTTTGGATTTTATTCTCCCACATCATAAACTTGAAGATCTATCTCTATAGGAAGAAGAGAATATAAATGTGAACAACTCTAAAGTTCACTTTTTCCTTGAAAAATTGTATGTGCTTATTCAAAAAATTACTGTTTGAATTTTTGGGAAAAAAAATAAAACATGTTAGGAAATGAATTTGCTATGGCTAAATTAATGAAAACAAAATATATTTGAATTTTTTTAAATAAAAATCAATTTTGGTTGTAAAGCCAGGTATATTTTTATTTAATTTAGTTTACAAGGTCGGTGGTATGTAAGCAACTTTTTGTTTATTATGCATTTTGGCAGGGTAATAAACAGAAAAATAAGCTAAGATATGAAGAATGGAATTTATACAGATACATGTTAAAAAGGTGTTTGGAAAAATTTTTTTAATTGAATAATGTTTTAAAGCATGATAAAGCAATACAACCACTAAGCAAGAATATAAAGCAGCAATTAAACGTGTTTCCCAGAACTTTATAAATATTCTCTGCAGCTCAGACTTTTTTTTTTTTTTTACTTAAGATTGTTTAGGGAAAACCTATACTTTGTGATATGATGTAGCAATATAAAATTAATGGAAGAAACTAGAGAAGCTTACGTTATATAAAAAGAATAACTATGCTGGAAATAGGTGTAAAACAAAAGGCTGAGGTATACAATCACACAAAAACATTTTTAAAATGCAAAGGAAGGCACATGAAATTTTATTTCACCTGTATTGGAAATTGCTCTAGGACTAGCTTTGATCCTGATAATCAAGAATTAACTCTAAATTATAAGTACTGTAATAGACGCAGCAGGTGGTAACTGGTCTTGATGTGTTAGTAGTTAAGTGGGTCACCTACTCACAGTCACAGTGTAGTCAGTTGGTAACCATCCTATGGCTATCCCATAAGTTTTTTGGTCTGCTAAGAGTGTCCAGGAAAGCCTATCATCATAGTCTAGAAAAGAGAAAGGTGAAATTTCTGCAGGAAAATTATGATTCTTTGGTCAGGAGCTGTAGGAGCCACTGTAAATCTGAAAGAGCCTTTTGTCATGGATCAGAAGCCAACAAAGGACTAGGGCCAACCTTTGGGTACACAAGAGTTTCTGCTCCACGAGTTGGGAGCAGAATGGGTCTCTCACAATGGCCATAGTGAACACAGGATCTAGTCTACAGGATTGTATTTCTGAAGCTTCCAACTTGGCACTGTTACACTCTGATACCAGGATTAAAAAGCCCTTCCAACCTTTCCTGGCCTTCCAAGACCCACTGCCCGCCAACTTTGTTTCTTCCCTGCATTGGTCTGGCAGTTGCAAAGGAACACAGGTCTCCAAAGTACTTCCGGTCTCTATGGAAACTGGCAAGCAGCACCAGACTGATGGCCATGTTCCATAGCGGCTGGGCAGAGAGGTGGCACAGAAGGTGGATACCAGGTGTTACACTCTATAAGGCAAGCTGAATCTGAGAGAATGAAGTAGAGTCAAAGAAAAATAAATTATTTGTGGTAGCCAAGGAAAATAACATACTTAAACTTTTTTTTAGACAAACCTAAAAGTTAGAATGAAATGAGGAAAGAAATGACTAGAGAATTCTAAGTGTTTGAAAGAACAGAGCAGCATTCCCAAAGTGGAAACATTTTGCACTAAGTTATCAGTCTTAATTTTTCCTCTAATTTCCCTCCTCACATGATGGAGCATTCATTGTACTTCTCCTGAGAATTATAAGCCTACATTAATGATATCTGTGCTTTTCAGATCAATACGCTTTAGTATGCAATATGTGTTTCAGTCCATACAACTACTGAGCTACAACTTTCATTTTAGAAGTTTATTTGTTTAGAATGCCTTCAGTAACTTAGTGGAAGTAATAGCATGCTGTGTGTGCATTTAGATATATTTTTAGACTCTAATTTAAGCAACAAGAATAATCTTGAACTTTCTAAAATGCAGGTTCCTTGTGTAAATACCCAGAACCAGTTGATAGAACAAATGAGGGAGAGAAAGGAGCACAATGCTAAGAACAGTTGAGGGGAAGACCCTAAATAATAGTAGGCTATCATTGTATTCCATTTTAAAATGAGTTACCTATTTCTGTCTTTTCTTATTGAGGTTGATATTTAAGAACCTTTAACCTATTTGGTATCTACTGATCTATCTGGAATTTGGGCTTTTATAACCAAAATAAGGGAACCTAACATGAGACCTGTATTCTACATTTAAAATAGAGCTCTTGAGAGAATACAAAAATATTTTAAAAGAAAGCAAAGCATTATGTATGTCATTTGATACAGGTACCAATACCTTGTAGAATTTAGTAAATTTTTTAAAAGAGTTGACAGTTTTTGCTATATATAAATGTATTCCAAAAGGAAGAATCAAAATATGTAGCATTTTTTATCTCATGACAAGTTTGCACTTTTTTATTGAAAAATCGTATCTTAAATTCTCTTCATATCTTGTTGTTGTTTCCATTTACCCTTTTAAGTGTGACTCTTCTTTGACAAAGTTTTGCTCATTTTCAGGAAGGAAAATTAATGAAGTACGCAGTTCCTGTTAAATAACCCACAAAATTTGATCATTTACCCTCAAAAATCATTGACTATAACTCCCTCTCAGATGTGCAGGGCCTCAACCTCTGCCTGTCTGTCTAGATATATCTCAGGTGATTACTGCCCTTAGTAAGCAGGCACTCAGGCACAGTGTGCACTGATCCACTGTTGCGGTCCACATTTAATCTTTAGCACAAGAAAAGAGCTGGAGAAACCCATTGCTTTCACTCATCATCCATTCAAGAGATAGCAAGGCTTGAATAATGCCATTTATGACAGCAAAGCCATGCTTTGGCATCAGTGTTCGAGCATGCATCTTCACCTGTCTGCTCTCTTTCAGCAGTACTGCTGGCTTCAAAGATCTCTCCTCACTGTTATGCTTATTGCTTCTTTATGCTAATGGCACATCACAGCCTGCCACCAAGGTTGAGGTGCCCATAATCTTGGAACTTGTCTCTTTGTGTTCTGTGTGATAGTGTGCTAAACTCTTGGTGGGCAGATAAGAAGGCATGTGTGAAAGTAAAAGACAACTCAACTAGCTGAGGTCAGCAGGAGTCAAGTTTTAGTTCACTTGATTTTGAACTTGGTACTTCCTAATCTAGACAAAGAAAAGTTTGAACAAATCTTTTCCTAAGTATATGACAGGTGGAAACATTGAAGGACTAATGGGAACTATTTAAAGACAGGGTCTGGAGAGGTATCTTTTCAAAATATTGACTAATCATTCTTCATTCAAGTGTCTTTCACAGAAATAAATTAAAAAATTATTTACATAGCATTACTGAAAGCATCCTAAATGGTTTTCAACTACTGACATAGTTAGAGAGGAACAAATTCAATCATCTAAGTAAAACTGTCAGTTCAATGAAGGGAGGGATAAATTAGGAGGTTGGTATTAATATATACACACTACTATATATAAAGTTGGTAATGGACAGGAATTTAATATATAACACAAGGAACTCAATACTCTGTAATAACCTACATGGGAAAAGAAACTGGAAAACTATATATATATACACACACACACATACACACACACATACACACAAGATCTGGAGCTGACTGTGGCTCAGATCATCAGCTCCTTATAGCAAAATTCAGGCTTAAACTGAAGAAAGTGGGAAAACCACTAGGCCATTCAGGTACAACTTAAATCAAATCCACTATGATTATACAGTGGAGGCGATGCATAGATTTAAGGGATTAGAGCTGGTAAGCCATGCATGAAGAACTATGGACAGAGGTTTGTAACATTGTTCAGGAGGCAGAGACCAAAACCATCCCAAAGAAAAAGAAGTTCAAGAAGGCATAGTTGTCTTAGGAAACTTTACTGATACCTGAGGAAAGAAGAAAAGTGCAAAGCAAGGGAGAAAGGGAAAAGTATAATCAACTGAATGCAGAGTTCCAGAGAATAGCAAGGAGGGAAAAGAAGGCCTTTTTCAATGAACAAAGCAAAGAAATAGAGGGGAAAAAAAAAAAAAACAGAAGGAAAAGATTAGAGATCTTTTCAAGAAAATTGGAGATATCAAAGGAAAATTTCATGCAAAAATGGGCACAATAAAGACAGAAACAATAAAGACCTAACAGAAGCAGAAGAGACCAAGAAGAGATGAAAAGAATACACAGAATAACTCCACAAAAAAGGTCTTAATGACCCAGATAACCATGATGGTGTGGTCACTCACCTACAGCCAGACATCCTAGAGTGTGAAGTCAAGTGGGCCTTAGGAAGCAATGCTGCCAATAAAGCTAGGAGAGGTGATAGAATTCCGCCAAGTTATTTAAAATCCTAAAAGATGATGCTGTGAAAGTGCTGCACTCAATATGTCAGCAAATTTGGAAAACCCAGCAGTGGCCACAGGACTGGAAAAGGTCAATCTCCATCCATTTCCCATGAAGGACAGTAATAAAGAATGTTAGACTACTGGACAATTGCACTCACTTCCCATGCTAGTAAGGTTATGCTCAAAATCCTTCAAGTTAGAATTCAGCAGTACTTGAATTGAAAGCTTCCAGATGTGCAAACGGGATTCTAAAAAGGCGGAGGAACCAGAGATCAAATTGCCAACATCCGTTGGATCATAGATAAGGCAAGGGAATTCCAGAAAGACATCTATTTCTGTTTTACTGACTCTTCTAAAGCCTTTGACTGTGTGGATCACTACAAACTGTGGAAAACTCTTAAAGAAATGGTAGTATCAGACCACCTGGTACTGTCCTGAGAAACCTGTATGCAGGTTATGAAGAAACAATTAGAAACTTACATAGAACAAATGATTGGTTCAAAATCAGGAACAGAGAATGACGGGGGTGTATATCATCACCCTGTTTATTTAACTTATATGCAGACTGCATCATAAGAAATGTTGGGTTGGATTCTTCACAAGCTGGAATCAAGATTCCCAGGAGAAATAACAACACTAAATAAACAGATGATATCATTCTAATGGCAGAAAGCAGAGAGGAACTAGAGAGCCTCTTGATGAGAATGGAAGAGGTGGGGGAAAAGCTGGCTTAAAAGTCAATATTAAAAAAAAAAACTAAGATCACAGCATCTGGTCCCATCACTTCATGGCAAATAAAAGAGGAAAAGGTGGAAGCAGTGACTATTTCTCTCCTTGGGTTCTAAAACAACTGTGGATGGTGACTGCAGGGAAACAGTGGAGACACAGACATAACAGATTTGTGGGACACAGTGGGGCAAGGTGAGGGAGGGACAGATTGAAAGGGTAACATTGAAACATAAACACTACCATATGCAGAATAGACAGTGGGAATTTACTGTATGACACAGAGTGGAAAGTCCCATGGACGGAGAAGCCTGGTGCAGGCTACAGTCCATGGGGTCGCAAAGAGTTGGACATGACTGAGCGGCTTCACTTTCACTTTTCACTTTCACAGGGAGCTGAAATCTGGTGCTCTGTGAAACCTACAGTGGTCGGATGGTGTGGGAAGTGGGAGGGAGTTTCAAGGAGGGGGGCAGTATACAGATACCTGTTGCCGATTCATCTTGATGTAGAGCAGAAACTAACAATATTATAAAGCAATTAAACTCCAATTAAAAATATAATAAGGAAAAACTAAAAACCAAGATATTATATATTTTTTTATAAGAGCTGCTGAGTCAGAATTAAGTTCACTTTATTTTCAAAGTAATTCTAAGGCTAAGCATGTTAGGCTTGAAAACTGAGGGCAAAAGTTTAATACCTGGCTGCTGTACTTTCTAGCCACACGACTATGGCACATTGTTGAATGACACTTTGCATCAGATCCCTGTCTTCAAGACTGAGATAATGACAAGGTTGGCATGGAGATTTAATATTTGATAATGGAAATGTACTTAGAATAGTGCGTACCATATTGTGAACGCTCAGTGAAGACTTGCTATATATTCCATATGTTTACTGCTGGCTTAGTGATGGTTGAGCAAAGAGATAACATGGGAAGGGCACAGAAAGCCACTAGACCATTCAGGTATGAGCTAAATCAAATCCCTTATGATTATACAGTGGAAGTGACAAAGAGATTCAAGGTATTATCTGATAGGAAGAGTCCTGAAGAACTATGGACAGAGGTTTGTGACATTTTACAGGAGGCAGTGATCAAGACCATCCCCAAGAAAAAGAAATGCAAAAAGCAAAATGGTCTGAGGAGGCCTTAGGAATAGCTGTGAAAAGAAGATAAGCGAAAGGTAAAGGAGAAAAGAAAAGATATACCCATTTCAATGTAGAGTTCCAAAGAATAGCAAGGAGAGATAAAAAAGTCTTCCTCAGTGATCAATGCAAAGAAAAAGAGGAAAACAATAGAATGAGAAAGACTAGCGATCTCTTCAAGAAAATTAGAGATACGAAGGGAACACTTCATGCAAAGACAGGCTCAATAAAGGACAAAAATGGTATGGATCTAACAGAAGCAGAAGATAAGAAGAGGTGGCAAGAATACACAGAAGAACTGTACAAAAAAGATCTTCTCAACCCAGATAATCATGGTGTAATCACTCACCTAGAGCCAGACATCCTGGAATGTGAAGTCAAGTGGGCCTTAGGAAGCATCACCATGAACAAAGCTAGTGGAGGTAATGGAATTCCAATTGAACTATTTCAAATCCTAAAAGATGCTGCTGTAAAAGTGCTGCACTCAATATTCCAGCAAAGTTGGAAAACTTAGCAGTGGCCATGGGACTGGAAAAGGCCAGTTTCATTCCAATCCCAAAGAAAGGCAATACCAAAGAATTCTCAAACTACTGCACAATTGCACACATCTCACAGGCTAGCAAAGTGATGCTCAAAATTTGCAAAGCCAGGCTTCAACAGTATGTGAACCATGAACTTCCAGATGTTCAAGCTGGATTTAGAAAGGGCAGAAGAACCAGAGATCAAATTGCCAGCATGAGTTGGATTATCAAAAAACCAAGAGAGTCCCAGAAAAACATCTGCTTTATTGACTATGCCAAAGCCTTTGACTGTGTGGAACACAACAAACTGTGGAAAATTCTTCAAGAGATGGGAATACAAGACCACCTGACCTGCCTCTTGAGAAATTTGTATGCAGGTCAAGAAGCAACAGTTAGAACTGGACATGGAACAACAGACTGGTTCCAAATAGGAAAAGGAGTACGTCAAGGCTGTATATTGTCACTCTGATTATATAACTTGTATGCAGAGTACATCATGAGAAATGCTGGGCTAGATGAAGTACAAGCCAGAATCAAGATTGCCAGGAGAAATATAAATAACCTCAGATATGCAGAGGACACCACCCTTATGGCAGAAAGCGAAGAAGAACTAAAGAGCCTCTTGATGAAAGTGAAAGAGAAGAGTCAAAAAGTTGGCTTAAAACTCAACATTCAGAAAACTAAGATCATGGCATCCGGTCCCTTCACTTCATGGCAAATAGTTGGGAAAACAGTGGAAACAGTAGCTGACTTTATATTTTTGGGCTCCAAAATCCCTGCAGATGATAACTGCAGTCATGAAATTAAAAGATGCTTGCTCCTTGGAAGAAAAGCTATGACCAATCTAGACAGCTTATTAAAAACCAGAGACATTACTTTGCCAACAAAGGTCCATCTAGTCAAGACTATGGTTTTTCCAGTAGTCATGTATGAATTTGAGAGTTGGACTATAAAGAAAGCTGAGCACTGAAGAATTGATGCTTTTGAACTGTGGTGTTGGAGAAGACTCATGAGAGTCCCTTAGACTGCAAGGAGATCTAACCAGACCATCCTAAAGCAAATCAGTCCTGAATATTCATTGGAAAGACTGATGCTAAAGCTGAAACTCCAAAGCTTTACCTATCTGATGCAGAGAACTGACTCATTTGAAAAGACCCAGATGCTGGGAAAGATTGAAGGTGTGAGGAGAGGGGGACAGCAGAGGATGAGATGGTTGGATGGCATCACTGACTCAATGGACATGAGTTTGAGTAAACTCCAGGAGATGGGATGAGATGGTTGGATGGCATCACTGAGTCAATGGACATGAGTTTGAGTAAACTCCAGGAGATGGTGATGATTGGGGAGGACTGGAGTGCTGCAGTCCATGGGGTCGTAAAGAGTTGGACACGATTGAGAGACTGAACTGAACTGAACTGAACTAAACCATCTCATCCTCTGTCACCCCTTTCCTCTCCTGTCCTCAATCTTTTCAAGAATCAGGGTTTTTTCCATGAGTTCACTCTTCACATCAGGTGGCCAAAGTATTTTGAAAAATACATTGAGGATGAATCCTTAGGCTGGTAACACATTAATTTTTCCAATTTGGAAAATTAGTAACATCTTTAGAAAGGCTCTCTGAGACTGAATTAAGTGACAACTTTTGAACTTTAAGGAAGGAGGGGGTTAAAAGAGAAAAGTAGCAGCAAACTTGATGCTGACTCCAGGTTATAAACAGAAATAAAAGGCAGTATAAATCTTTGAGAAGTTTGGCTGCCTACCACATTGGTTTTTGAATTGATTTTGGAAACCACATATCCTAAGGGTATTTAGGATTAGTAAATTCTCAACATGAGTTTGCTCTTTGGGGAGAAACTAAATTATTTAACTTTAGGGATTTAAGATGCAAGATTCCAGGGAACTGAAGTCATAGTACTTTAAAGTCTGAACCCACATGAGGAGAAGATGGAGAGGAGCCATCCTGATGGCGTACTTGGAAGGATAAGGTATAGATGTGCTAGAGTCTGTATAGTCCCTGTCATGTAGAACAGCCTGAAAAATATTAGTTTATTTCTTCTGCGGGTATATAAGGAAATACTGAAATACTTATCAAATAATAATTTCTAAATAAGATAGGATATTGAAAGGAAATTAACAATGGCATCCTCCCTTATTTGATCTGAAGATGTAGTTCAGCTAGGTATGAATTCAAGGTTTTTTGCTAAAAGAATACTCTTTTCTTTTTTTTTTCATTGTTATCTAATTCACATTTAAACAAATAGTGATATGACCCAGCAGCCTTTGTGGAAAAATAAGAATAAAATGTTGAACTTTCAGAACAAACCCCAAATGGTTCATTGACTCCATTTCACCATATGGAAAAAAATCACTTAACCTCCCAGTGTCAGTTTACCCATCTGTGAAATGAGAAGGATAATATTTTCTTATGGGGATGTTTTGAAAATTATTTTGCAAATGTAGTGGATGAAATTGTTGCAAGCATCACTGCTCTTTTTCCACGTCTTTGAAGAAGCAGACAGTATTATTTATGTACCGGTTGATAGTCAAATCGTCATCTGGGATGAACTATGTATATTTATTAACAGTTGTGTGCTTTTTATTACTTAAAGGATCTCCTCCCCTAGACTGCTCAGTTTATGCATTATGTCAATAGCTGGGCACCTGAGCAAAGTATCTTAAAAACAATTTGAACTTCATATTTATGAACTGCTAATATGATATCTTTGGTAATTACTCCTTCCTTCTGTTTTAGCTCATGTTTTCTCTGATGCAGTTTTTCACCTCACCTCACTTCACAAGATTGATAGTTCTTCATGTTTCCCTGCTAGAGGTCACCTCTGAGCTGAAGGCAAAACACATCCCATTCTGGCTCCTGTTGACTTTCAAGTCAACTATCAAAGAATTTATTCCAGACATTGCCTAACCTCATTTTAAAAACTCCACCCTAAAGATTACAGGGAGATATCCTGGGGAGTTGCCATAGTGACTCAAAGAGGTTGGCATTGAGGAGACAAAGCTACTGATAGCAGATTTTTATACTTGATAGGCTTAATTATATAATGTGGTCACGAACTTCTGTGCTTGTGTCATTTAGGTCTGGAAAGAAATTTTCCCCTTCAGGCTCTTCTCTCTCTTACAGTGCCAATCAACAGGCTTCTTGGTAATAAGAATCTTTATGCCAGTAGCTCCAGTATAACCTCAAAGGGTGCTTGTAGTAATGACAGAACCATTACAAAACTAAAGAAGAAAAGGAAAATATATTTCCTGGGTGCTATTAAGTTATCATAATATTCTTGCATATGTAAATTATCCTTGACTTAATGAACTACCCTGCTCACATAATAGTATTTTAACCTGGCTTTAGACAGTCATTTTTTACTCATGTTGTTAATTGTTTCCAGACTTGGCAGAGTTCACCTCCAGATCATCTTGCTGAAGTGAAATTTATATATTATGTTTCTATGTGCATGAATTTTAACTATTAGAAGTGCTTTTACTAAGAAATGTTGTTACGTGAATTAATAAATAATAAATTAGTATAACACTTAAGAAGATAGAAAACTTGAATACATTCTAATAATATCCAAATTGCCAATGATCATTTATAGATATTTTTTCCTTGATTGCAAAAGGGATATATATTCATTGGAAAAAAAAATCAGAAAACTACAGAAAGAAACAAAAAAGAATATTATCTCTATCTCCTGGGCTAGAATAATCACTTTAAGATTTTGATGGATATTTTATAAGATGAACACCTGTTTTCTCCAACACATTTTGTGTTTCTAAAAACAGCTAAGTCTGCAAGAAACCCTGGTGTAAGAGGATTCTTCTTTTTTTAACTTTTTCTATCAGAAGTTGAATCTAACATTCTAATATCCATATTTTATACACTTTACTCAGAATTATAAAAGCTACAAGGGAAGTATTTAATGTATTTCTTCTGCTACTTTAAAGAGTTATATTCATCCAGAATTATTATCTTCAAAAATAGCCAGGTCTAGCAATAGCACCCCACTCCAGTACTCTTGCCTGGAAAATCCCATGGACAGAGGAGCATGGTAGGCTGCAGTCCAAGGGGTCGCTAGGAGTCAGACACGACTGAGCGACTTCACTTTCACTTTTCACTTTCATGCATTGGAGAAAGGAAATGGGAACCCACTCCAGTGTTCTTGCCTGGAGAATCCCAGGGATGGAGGAGCCTGGTGGGCTGCTGTCTATAGGGTCGCACAGAGTCGGACATGACTGAAGTGACTTAGCAGCAGCAGCAGCAGCAGCACCATATAATTAATGCAAGGCCAAGGGAAATTAATGATAATCACGTTACTATTTAAATATACATCTTTATGTGTGCCTAGGGGGAGAAGAAGGTTTTCTGGAGCGTGTGAAGGAATGTAAAGAAGTCCTAATAGTATATCACACTGTTGTCCTCTATTTAAAGGTTTTCAATTATCTTGCCTTTTTCCTAATGTATAGTTTTGCTGTTGTTGTTTGGTTGGTTTAAATTTTACTTGGAGTGAGAAGTTAAGTTCATGTAACTCTTGGAAAGTTAATCATTTTATAAGTTTCATTTAATCAACCTTTTCTTTAATCCCTTTTTAGGCAGCCAAGGGCAATTTCCACTCACACAGAATGTAACGGTTGTTGAAGGCGGAACTGCAATTTTGACCTGCAGGGTTGATCAAAATGATAACACCTCCCTCCAGTGGTCAAATCCAGCTCAACAGACTCTGTACTTTGATGACAAGAAAGGTGAATACATTTTCTTTTAAATGTTTTAATCATATTCTAAAATATCCTAATTATAATGAATTTATTTTTCTGAGATGATTCAAATTATTCCTTTTGATTACCAAACTGCTGATGCTTGTATTTAAACATGTTAAATATTAAATACTTTAGTTTGCAAGTCATAAACACTAAAGATAACCTATGTCAACTTTTTAATAAAATAAACAGTTCTAATTCTGTTTCAAAAATAGTTTTATATCTTCTCCTAACAATTATTTTCTCTCCAGATACCACATGCTTTTGTTCTCTTTTAGATGTTTTTTGTATAGATTGAATATTTTTTTCCTCACTCCTGGCAATAGGATGTGTTCTTTTTATTAACTTTAATTAAAATATTTAGAAAATACTATGTAACTTTGGCAAGTTTTTTTTTATTTTATTCTCATGAATTGAGTTTAAAGCTAAGAATTGTAAAAATGGTATTATTCAATAATAAGGTTAAGTCACTCCATGTTTCTAAAATAAACTGAAATTAAGAAGCTGTATTTACACACTGAGTTGGACTTAACTGGGCTTTCTAATTGGGTGATAGATTTTGATTAAGTGTTTTTAGAGAACTAAATCACATTACATTTTATAATTCTAGCAAACAACTAAAAGCATATACTTAATGTTTAAGCAGTTGTCCACTGTTATAAGCACTGGGAGAAAATTAGTTCAGGAACTGTAATGAAAATATGGATCTATTGCTTTAGATAAATATAAATATTTATATCCAAATATTCAACATCACCTTAATATCTTTATTCCTTATGTATGTATGTAGATAATAGTGAAATAATTTGAAATAGGATCCAATAATTGAAGTGTAGTCAAATTAGTTCAGTAAATGTGTCCATTTCACCTAAAATATAAATTCACTATATTTTGTGCATTTCTATACTTTCCCTCTTTGATGTACTTTAAATTTAAAATCAAATACTCTATTTTAACCTTTAGTATATGAAGGATTGGTTAAAAATCTAAGTAATTCAACAAATATATTTTGAGAATTTCTTTGTACAAGGCATGAGAATTAGAGAACAGACATAAAATCCCTGCCCATAGAGGATATACAGTCCAGTGTGGAAGCCAGACAATTAAACAAGCACATGAACAAAATATATTTTAGAGTACATTGACAGGAGACAATTGTTCTCTTTCTCTCTCTCTCTCTAGATAGCTGGTTAGCTAAAATAGATAATACATACATCTACAGAGGGAGAGGGAGAGAATGAGATTAATATTTAGAAATTGGCACAAGTGATTGTTGAAGCTGGCCAGTCTGAAATCTGCATGGTAGGACAGTAGACTGGAGACTCAGGGAAGAGTTACATTGCAGCTCAAGTCTGAAGGCAGTCTAGAGGAAAATCTCTTCTTCAGGGAACCTCAGTTGGTTTTTTTTTTTTTGTTTTTATTTTACTCTGAAGGCCTTATACTGATTGAATGAGGCCCACCTGCATTTTGCAGAGTGATGTGCTTTACTCAAAGTCTACTGATTGCAATGTAATCTCATCTAAAAATACCTTCACAGCAATAACTGGACTGGTATTTGACCAAACATCTGGATATTGTGGCCTAATGAGTTGACACATAAACTTAACTTTGAGAAAGGGTTAGGAATACTAGCATTTCTGTAGAACTTTAATATTTATAAAGGGTTTCTATTTTGCTGTCTGAAAGACAGAACAGTTATCATTAAGGGCTATTTTCACAGAGATGTGGAAGGGAGGGGTTAAAGTTCTCACAGCTATGTGAGATTTAAAGACAGTATCATGACAAATATTGTGACTTAAATATTGACTAGACTTAAAGCCAATAATGTGATGCCATCTTCATGTTTTGTTTTGAGTGTTTGATGTGTAATCATTCGTGTTTAACAGAGACTTCCAGTCATAGAGTTTGTTCTTTTTTTTTTTTTTAGTATTTAGGGATATCTTTAAATGTCTGGAAATGGATTTTTAAACATCTATATGCTAAACAGTTAATATAGCAATAATAATATAAATTGAATCCTTATTACTATTATTGATTACTTAATTATTCTGATTAAGATGTTTTTATTACATTGTGAAAAATTTTAATCCTGCTTTATGAGACTGTAAAGTGACTTTTTTTCACAACTTGAGAAATAGCTAAGGAATATCTAATTTGATATTTTTAAGCCTTTTAAAAAATATGTCATTCAAGGATTAAGTTAATTTTATGGATTAATTAACTGTTTCAAAAAAATTATGTATAATCCACATAATTTAGTTTATACTTCAGCTATATTCAATGGAAATAAAAGCTGTATAAATAGAAAATAAAACTTAAAGTTCTCTTTTGATTTCATTTTTTCTAGCAAAAATATATTTAAGTTTTATCATACTAATATTATGTAAGCTTTATGGTTTGATCATAAATTCCTAGTGCTTTGTGGATGAACAAGGCACATCTATATATACATGAAAAGAAAGTTCTAGTGTTTATTTCAGTTCTTCATGGTGGTGTTTAAAGGAATTTTTTGTTGTTTTAAATCAAGTGATCTATGTTGCTTTCCAGAATGAAGCTCTATTAGTTAAAAATTCAAATACATAAGTCACCAGACATATACAAGCATTTAGCAGCTTCTTTGTGCTCATGGCAGTGATTGATTACAAGTATTTGTAAACAAATATTTCAGACATATGTGCCCAAATATAAAAAGACTCTAGTTTTAATGAAACCTCTCATTCGCCCAATGATATAACACAAAAGAAAATGTTTGGGAGACAAGATACTGTTAGGGATGCTCATGGAACGATTAAACATATAGTACACTATTTAATTTATCAACTTGATTATATGTACATATTTTAACTGGATTTTCCTGGTGGCTCAATGGTAAAGAATCCACCTGCCAGTGCAGAAGATATAGGTTGGTGCCTGGGTCAGAAAAATTCTGTGGAGAAGGAAATGGCAACCCACCCCAGTATTCTTGCCTGGGAAATCTCATGGACAGAAAGGCCTAGTGGATTATAGTCCACGGGGTCACACAGGAATCAGACACAACTTAATGACTAAATAGCAACAATAACATATTTAAACTAGTATAAAAATATATTAATTTAAGAATATTGCTTTTTTACACCCCTGCATTTAATGAAATAATCTTGTTAGCAGTACTTTTGAAAAAGTATAAGATACTGTCAATGAGAAATAAGTTTCAATCAACTGTATTTTTTTAACACCAGGACAGTTTTTTTGTTGTGCATTCATCCTGCAGAATTATAATAATGATTTCCATTATGTAACAACTTATTGTACTGCTTTTTAAGATCTTTGAGAATCATGTGTACAGTGACATCTACAATTGTGAGGTCAAATCCTCAGGCGCAAAACCAAAATCTATATGAAATGTCATTGCTTCCTCTTTTAGTAATTCTATAAAATATTCTCTATAGATTGTCTAAAATAAGCATTGATTCAGAGTATTTCAAGTTAATGCAACTTTCCTGTGGAAAAAGGAGAGCAACTTGTAATACAGATTTACAAAGACTTTGTTTCCAGGAAGCTCCTTTTTTTCTGAAGGACAGTCCTGGTGATAAAAACCCATCATGGTATATCTGGGATATTTAGCAATATTCCTATATCTTTACACTGCTACAAAATACACCCGATCATATGAATTGTTGAAGCATTCTTATTTTTCTTTTATATTTGCTTAATGAATTAGATTTATGCTGAAAAAAGCCTCTGTGTGTGCATTTGTGTGTGTGTATATGTGTGTACTATAATAGGTTTCTATTTATGTTGTTAGACTTTTTCTATTTCCATTGTGGGTTTACCATCAGTTGCAACAGAATAGCAGAAAGTATTGAATAAAGCAACCTTTCACGAATGACAAACTAACATGCCTGTTCCTTCACAAGTCCTTGATTTGGTTCCTTGTAATATTGTAGTGGAAGGGATCCTTGATAGTGATGTCCCTCAAGTGCAAGGGTTTGAAAATAAAAGTGTTTTTTGAAGATTTCGTATCACAATTTCCACATACTGTCTTTTTGTCTGCAGACAAATGTGCTAAATTTTGCCAGTCTAAATGTAGAAGTTAAGCATTGGTTAGCGTGACTAGAGCAACCCATATGTCTTGTGCAGGTTACAACTGCTCAGGAGAACAATAGAGAAAATGAAAGCGTCTGTGTCACTGATTGCACCAGCTTCTACAGGTGGCTGTCACTGTTAATGGCTTTATCCATAGTTCTGTTCTTATTTTTGTCTCATATTTTGTTGCCAGTTGTTCTCAGGAGCTTTCCAAACAGTCTTTCAGGCATATGCAGTATCACAGAGTTTTAATTGTGTCTCAAATGATTATAAAATACAGCTGAGGTTGAGAAGCGTTGGGTTTAGTAACTCAGTTCTCACCAGAGTTCTGTATCCCTGAGCTTTAATTTCTGTACTGACATGGAGTAATGAGAAGGACGGAGGAAAGGGACAGAGGGAGGGAAAGAGGAAGGAGGAAGTGGGCGAGTTAGTCAGAGCAACAACACATGTGCTTCTCATTGATATTGCTGTTGCCACTATAAGAACCAAAAGGCATGATGAGTAGCCTTTCCTGCTACACAGGTCTCTGACTCTTCTGGCTGTGGGGTTTGAACAAGGATCTCAAGACAGTGATCCGTTGGTTCAATTAAAACTAGAAAACCCTTCCTTGTTTACTTGGAATTATTAGCTAAAGAAAAGCATGCTGTGAGTGGGCAATTGATGATCTGCTAAAGGAGAATTAAGCTGAACTCCTTTTCTTAGTTTTTCTCAGGGTGGTTGAATGTGAATATTCAGGACTTTCTTCACAAGGGAGATAAATGTCTGGGGGGTAATTGGCTAAGTGAAGCTAATATTACAATATATCTTATTCAGGTAAAATAAAGAGGGCAGTGATCTGAGGCTTTTGCTACTTTGAGAACATTTATTATGTGATATGTAAATATTCTATTTATAACTGGAGAAATTGAGTCAAACATTCAAGGAAAATTTGTCTACAGACATTCTGCTAATGACTGGCAGTGAAGGAATTTGAATCCAGGTGAAGTCTATGTTAGTTTTAACTAGAATGCCCCAGAGAACAAAGGTATCCCAGCACCAGGTCACTTTAAGTATAACCCAAGTGGCTTCTGCCATTGATCTTAGCAGCTGCCTTTTAGTTAAGAACAGCAGTTACTCCCAACTGTTGCAGATGTACATACAGTAAGACCGAGAGATGCAGTATAGTCAACACTGCCCAATAGGACTTTCTGCAATGATGGCAGTGTTCTATATCTGTACAGAACAATTCTGTAGCCAGTGTCATGTGTGGATACTTGTCAATTTTAAAATAATTAAAATTTTGTTTTTTTTAGTCACATTAGCTGTATTTCAAGTACTGAAAAACCATGTGTATTTACTATTTTGGAAAGCACAGCTCTAGACAATGATTCACTCTTTAGATGCCAAAATAGGCCTTGCCCATGTCCAGCCTTGGCTGCAGAATATGCATTTTTCAACTGAGAAAACCACAAGTCATCATAAAAACAAATCAAATATTAAGTAAATGAAATTTTGCTGTTTAAATTGCACAGATTTAATGGGGACATTAAAAGAAAAGAGATGGGAATATAGACCACCTGAACCTGCCTCTTGAGAAATCTGTATGCAGGTCAGGAAGCAACAGTTAGAACTGGACATGGAACAACAGACTGGTTCCAAATAGGGGAAGTCGTACGTCAAGGCTGTATATTGTCATCCTGCTTATTTAACCTATATGCAGAGTACATCATGAGAAATGCTGGATAAAGCACAAGCTGGAATCAAGATTCCTGGGAGAAATATCAATAACCTCAGATATGCAGATGAAAACGCCCTTATGGCAGAAAGTGAAGAAGAACTAAAGTGTTGAAAGAGGAGAGTGAAAAAGTTGGCTTAAAACTCAACATTCAGAAAACTAAGATCATGGCATCCAGTCCCACCACTTCATGGCAAATAGATGGGGAAACAGTGTAAACAGTGGCTGACTTTATTTTTTGGGGCTCCAAAATCCCTGCAGATGGTGATTGCATGCATGAAATTAAGACTCTTACTCCTTGGAAGGAAAGTTATTACCAACCTAGATAGCATATTAAAAAGTGGAGACATTACTTTGTCAACAAAGGTCCATCTAGTCAAGGCTATGGTTTTACCAGGGGTCATGTATGGATGTGAGAGTTGGGCTATAAACAGGGCTGAGCACCAAAGAATTGATGCTTTTGAACTGTGGTGTTGGAGAAGACTCTTGAGAGTCTCTTGGACTGCAAGGTGATCCAACCAGTCCATCCTAAAGGAAATCGATCCTGGGTGTTCTTTGGAAGGACTGATGTTAAAGCTGAAACTCCAGTGGTTTGGTCACCTGATGCAAAGAGCTGACTCATTTGAAAAGATCCTGATGCTGGGAAAGACTGAAGGCAGGAAAAGAAGGGGACAACAGAGGATGAGATGGTTGGATGGCATCACCGACTCAATGGACATGAGTTTGAGTAAACTCCAGGAGTTGGTGACAGACAGGGAAGCCTGGCGTGCTGCGGTTCATGGGGTCGCAAACAGTCAGACACGACTGAGTGACTGAACTGAACTGAATGGGGCATTGTAGCAAAGGAGACAGGAATCAGATTTGACTTCTAATTCTGCTTCTGACACCAACCAGCAGAGAAATAAGAGGGGTTTATCAGCACCGCCACCAAATTAGATGTATTGGTCTTTGGATCAGAACTGCATCTTTAATATTTTCTCCATCTACTTTGTTTGCACCTGAAAACCAGAAATCATTAACCTATGAAGTAGATATTTAGTTACAATTACATTTCATGTCTGCATAGTTTTTATATGAAGTTTTTTTTTTTTTTTCTGTAGCACTTAAAGCCTGCACATTTAAATAAAAATAAAAATCAAGAGGAAAAATTATAGGTTCTTAGGGATCAGAGGGACTTAGATCAAATGTTGTCACATATTCTGTCCCTCATCTGTTTCTTTTTACACGAAGTTTACTGTTCTGTTATAAACAGTATGTAAGCATTTGGAATAGAGTGGGTATAGGGAGATAGAGGGTCCTTCCCTGGTAGCTTAGCTGGTCAAGAATTCACCTGCAATGCAGGAGACCCCAGTTTGATTCCTGGGTTGGGAAGATACCCTGGAGAAGGGATACTCTACCCACTGCAGTGTTCTTGGGCTTCCCTGGTGGCTCAGATGGTAGAGAATCCACCTGCAATGGGGGAGAACTGGGTTCAATCCCTGAGCTTGGAAGATCCCCTGGAGGAGGGCATGGCAACCCACTCCATATTCTTGCTTGGAGAATCCCCATGGACCAAGGTACCTCGTGGGCTACATGCAAAGAGTCAGAAACAACTGAGCAACTAAGCATAGCACAGGGAGATAGGGAGAGTAGGGAGCTGAGTTCACTGAAACTTTACATTAATACTCTGTGATATTTGGCAATAGAAATAAAAAAAAAATCAATTAGATCATTGTGTCTGTTTCTCTGCAGGTGTGGAAAAAAAAAACAATTGAAGTAGTACAATCAGATCACTTAATGTTTAGGAAAGAACACTTCAATTCCATTTTATTATTGACAGGAAATACTTTGTACAAACACCCCCAGGAGTATATGCATTTAACAGACATATCTCTGTGTGCTTGTATGTGTTTTTATATAAAAATGTAAAATGCATACCTGTTTGTGATATTTCTTTTTACAGTAGTTTTGCTTTTGTGAATTATACTTCAATGATTCTCAAAAATATCTTGAAAGAAATTTTATTCCTGAATGAGTGAAAATAGATTTTATTAAGGGTATAGCCAAAAAATATGCTGGTGTTAATTTTCTAATTATTCTGCTGATAATTTTACATTAATACTGGGGATGATGGGAGAGGAGTAACATGAATAAGATATCCTAGAACAAGCAGTAATAAAGAGAATAAAAATGAGATGAACCTAAAATAATGATACAAGTTCTCCTGGCTCCATGCCAACCAGTGCCATCTGAGTGTCTTTCCCCACAACTAGTTTCAATCAATATGACAGCCTTGAAAACAGCAAATATTAAACTCTGTAAATCAGATATTTAAGTGGTCAATTTTACCCTTCCTTTTGCTTTCTTAAATAAAATCAAATATGATGTATAAGTTACAATAAAGACATGAAATCAGTGATGACAACTTACAGTTGCACAAGGCAATTTTTAAATAACTTCAGCGTAATTAACTTTTCTCCTTGGATCTACAATGACCTATATAGTCAATATTCCCATTTTGTATATGAAGAAACTGAGGTTTACAGATTTGAATGACTCTAGTAGTAAGCACGAAGAAGGCAATGGCACCCCACTCCAGTACTCTTGCCTGGAAAATTCCATAGACAGAGGAGCCTGGTGGGCTGCAGTCCATGGGATCGCTAAGAGTCGGACACGACTGAGCGACTTCACTTTCACTTTTCACTTTCATGCATTGGAGGAGGAAATGGCAACCCACTCCAGTGTCCTTGCCTGGAGAATCCCAGGGACCGGGGAGCCTGGTGGGCTGCCGTCTATGGGGTCGCACAGAGTCGGACACGACTGAAGTGACTTAGTAGCAGCAGCAGCAGCAGCAGTAGTAAGCAACAAAATGATGATAAGACATGAACTTTTTTAAGTGAAGCTTAATTCACTTCATGATATATCATACTATGAGGACTTCATTTTATTGCTTTTTGAATTTTATCGTTTTTTACTTTTCTTATGAAATTATCACTTCTTTTAGGTCTTTACTCCAAAGTCATCATCTCAATGATAGATCTGAACACATCATTCTCATAGTTAATAATTTTATTTGTATTAGCAGATGTGCTAGCAAATGCATCCACATTAAATTAGTAGGAATCCAGTTCCCACTAGGAAATAAATGATACACTTGAGTTAATGAAGTATGGAACACACTGTTTACAGATGTGCAGCCATAATTAAGGAAACTCATCAAGATGATACACCACCCAGGAACCAGTAACAGTGGGAAACCGTCCTACCCTTGGGTTTGAAAGGGTGACAGAGAGAACTAAAGCTAAGTTTTGGAAAGAAGGCTTCTGGTTAGAAGCTGAGACTGTTTAGGAAGGAGCGATGTGTGGAAATACGTAAATTGACTTCTCTTTCCTCCTACCCTTTGATCTGACTTCCACAGGCTGAGCCCAGTTGGAAAACACAGGTCAAGGGATCCTAGGTAGTTTAGTCTCCCAGAGCAAAGAGCAGAGTAAGTAATGGATCTGAAATGATAAGCAGAAAGTAGCCAGCACAATTTACCAAATATAAATAGATATTTCTCCCTCTCCAATTTTCAGTAAAGATAATTTCCATCAAAAACATGTGCCACTCTATGTTCACAAATACTTTCCATTGAATTGCTTCATTTTGAGAGAAATAAGTTGCAACAGTGCAGTACCCTCACAAAACACATTTTTTCAATGCTATATTCCTCAGATTTAACATATATGTTAAAGTGTATGCTATGAGATTTTTTAAAGAAATAACTTGCTTTCACTTAATCTACTAATAATAAAGCCATCACTATAAATTCTCACTAAGCATAAGCAAAATTTCAATTGTATATTATATGATTACTATCTTCATCTCTCTATACTCAAGTCTCAACATTGTTAAGAAAAACATAAAAATAATCATGTGCATTATCAGTTCAGTTCAGTCACTCATTCATGTCCAACCCTTTGCGAACCCGTGAACCACAACACTCCAGGCCTCCCTGTCCATCACCAACTCCCGGAGTTTACCCAAATTCATGTCCATCAAGTTGGTGATGCCATCCAACCATCTCATCCTCTGTCATTCCCTTCTCCTCCTGCCCTCAATTTTTCCCAGCATCAGGGCCTTTTCAAATGAGTCAGCTCTTTGCATCAGGTGGCCAAAGTATTGGAGTTTCAGCTTCAACATCAATCCTTCCAATGAACACCCAGGACTGATATCCTTTAGGATGGACTAGTTGGATCTCCTTGCAACTATACACTATAAATTGTATTCATGTTGTGATATCTGTATCAAGATTTTTGACATTCAAAGCCACAAGTATGTATCTGAAAGTGTTCAGCAAATTTTAATTTGAGCATTTTATGATTCAGCATAATTTTCATACTTATTATTACATTTTAGATAAATTAGGTTCCACTAATATTACTAATTTTTATAATACTTTTGTTTTTGACCACTCTTCGCAGCTTGTGGAATCTTAATTCCCAGGCCAGGGATTAAATCCATGCCCTCAGTAGTGAAAGCATAGAGTCCTAACCACTGGACAGTCAGGGAATTCCCTGTAATGATTTTATTTTAAAATAAATAAAAATTTACTGCAAATAAATCAAGTGCCTCTGTGAAAATAACTAAATTCCTAAATTAAGTCCTTTTAGTTTTTGCACATTACTGTTCACTAACTTTTTTTTAGCAAAACCTCATAAAAACGGAACTATGTGCTACCTTTTTCTGTATTTTCCAAGTCTCCTGTAAATGTGTTACCATAGTTTCATAATTTAAAAAATATTAATTAAAAAAAACTCATAAAGAGAAATGTTATTTCTACAACACTGAACTATTTTATTCCACTTTCTGATGATTAACTTGTATATTTACTTAATCTTTCATTCAGCAAATATTTGCTGACTATCTACTGTGTGATAGGCACTGTATTAGGTGGTTTGTAGTTATTGTAGCTCATTGATTTTTGAGGAGTCTATTCTACATTGAACAGAGCTACTCGAAAGATACCTTGACCTGATTAAAATTTGATATCCTTTCTCTACTAATCATGTATGCTTCTGGGAACATATATATATATATATATATATATATATATATATAATCCTGGTAAGACATACAGAGTCAGCACATAGTCAGCAACCATCTGGGGAATGCCACTTTTTATGTCATGATAGTAGAAGTTGGATGATGCCTAGAGCTAGACTGGGTGGATAGCCATCACCATTGTGCCATGAATTTCCATCTCCCAAAACACTTTATAAAATGTAAACAATGACCAACCACTTTCTTGGTAATTGCCTTGATGTCTTTTGTGATATTTTAGATCCTCAGTTTTGGGAATCAATAGTCATTAAAGAAAGAAGACTGTTAGGTAAATGTTCTTAATGGGTAAATATCTAAGCATGTGCCGTGCTGTGTGCTTAGTCACTCAGTTGTGTCTGACTCATTGTAATCCCATGGATCACCCACCAAGCTTATATTTAAAAAAGACTTCCAAGTCACAATTTCAGTTCTATTCTGTGAATATTAGTAAAATAGTGCTGTGTCCCAGGAATTATGCTGGGCACTAGGACTACTAAAATAAATAAAACATGGATTTTGCCCTTAAGGAGCAAGTTGTTATATATCATCTATACATTGGAATGGTGGAGTATATAGAGGAAAAGTAAGGGCTTCTGTGGTGATTCAGATGGTAAAGAATCCACCCGCAATGCAGGAAACCTGGCTTCAATCCCTGGGTTGGGAAGATTTCCTGGAGGAAGGCATAGCAACCCACTCATATTTTTGCCTGAAGAATCCCCGTGGACAGAGATGCCTGGCAGGCTACAGTCCATGGGGTTGCAAAGAGTCACACAACTGAGAGACTAAGCACAGCACACCAAAACAAGCTGTCATATATCATCTATATATTGGAACAGTGGAGTATATAGAGGAAAAGTACTAGGTAAAGCATTTTAGAGATAGACAAATGTAATTCTACTTGTTGCATAATAAGCCTCATTGTAGAGGATACAAGACACCCAAATAACTGGTAAAAATACCATATATGAACCTAGGAAAAAGATGTGACTTGAAAATACATATGATTAAAAACATACTTTTTTGATAAAATTATTTTTTAAAGAAACAACTGTAAATAAACTAGAAATACTATGTGCTATTTGTCTAATTTAGGAGGTAACAATGTGCTGTGCTTGGACCTGATTTCCTTGTGATATATTGATATGGTCTCTATGTTAAATAGCTTTTTTATGAGGATTAGCACAGAGAGTATGGAGAACTTAAGATATTTGTAAGTTTCAAAATAGCATTAGTGTTATAGCTCTTTAGTAAGTATAAGAAAATCTGAACAGGATCAAAAATAATGTCTGTAATGTATATGTTTAATTTTATTTATGACTACATAATTTTTATTCATACCAATATAATTCTATTTTAAATAAAATGTAGTGTTTAAAGCTTAACTATTTAAAATTTTAGTGCATTTTTTCGTTTTGTATTTTTTTTAATATTTTACATCAGACTTTGAAAGAGTCATACCATTCTATGATGGATCTACATTGCTGAAATAGTGTTTTAATTGAGGCTGCTCTGTTCTTGTTTTAAGTTCCTAGGAGAGAGAAATTAATTGGTTTAGCTTATCCTATATTCTTCTACTGTGCTTTAAGGTATAACCAGGGGTGTGTGGCCAGTGAGCCCAGGAATCACAATAATTTATATCACTCAATGACATTCAATGACAGGCCCATTCAATAATAGGCCTACTCAATAGGTTCAATATATAGAATCTATGCAGAATTCGTCTTTGTAGCATATTTATGTGAAAATAATTGCAGCTTGAAGTTGAGAATTAATTAAAAAAAAAAAACACGAATTTCAACATTATTACTTGGATTTTCCTAGTAAGTGCAGTCTCTTTTTAATCCCAAGGAGCTTTTTTTTATAAGTAATTTGGAAATGTTGGTCTAAGTACCAAAAAGTAGAAATAAGAACACACAGTATTTCATTAATGATGGAAAAGTGAAAGAGTTAGTCACTCAGTCCTATTCAACTCTTTGCAACTCCATGGACTGTAGCCCACCAGGCTCCTCTGTCCATGGAATTCTCCAGGAAGAATACTGAAGTGGGTAGCCATTCCCTTCTCCAGGAGATCTTCTTAATCCAGGAATCAAACCTGGGTTTCCTGTATTGATAGTAATGCTAATTAAAATACTATTAAATTATGAATTTGTTGTGGTTAAAAAGTTACTGAGTATGATCTTTTCAATTTATTCACTTGGTTTTCTTCAACTATTTTAGTTATTTCCTATATTTATAAATACTAATATTTCTCCTGCTCCATGACTCCTCAGGTAACATTTTTCTGCTATTCAAACAAAATAATGCAATTTAGAAATACTTTTTTCCTGAATAAATATTTTTAATATATTGTTTGCATTGTGTGAGTATTAAGAGTTATAAATTAGAGTACTCTACTTTCCTTAATTTATAATTTTTTAGTCCCAGCAGTCTCTTGTAAGCAATCCTTGGAAACAGCAGTAGATGAACATTTTGCAGCTCTGTGAAATGTAGGAGGCAGTGTTATTTTAGTACTGGGGTGTGGGTGATTGTAAGAATTAAGTCTTCTGGTTTTACAACTATTTATATTGAGGCTAGTAGGTGGACTCAAGTAAAAGTGGAAAATGGGGGTGGGGAATGCTGACTGATTGGTGTGCACATTCTACAGTACTCACTTTTACACTTTAGAAAGAATGGTTGTAATTTAGAAAGAATGATAGTAGTATGAATATAGATGTTATATATTGTGCTTGGATTTCAAAACTTTCTTATATGTACAGCCCACCTTGTCTTTTAATGCTGAAAATTGCACGGTATGAGATTGAATGGGCTATTTTCTAAATCATGAATTATTATAAAAAATATCTTTTAGGAACCAGAACTGTGTTCTCCTATGGAGATGATAATAGATTATTAGTCACGTATTTCTTTGTAACTTAAAATCTTACCTCACAAACATTTGCAAACATTATAGATGGGTTGGATGCTTGAGGTCTACATGCCTGGTAGTCAGCCACATTTGGATTCTAGTTTCATTATGGATTTGTATGTGATCTTGAAACAACCTTGAGAAAATACATAAACCAATCTTGGTTCCAGCTCGTAGGTCTCTTGAGGCCAATGAGTTGTGAGGGGCCACCTGCTTCTATGTCCAGTTGTAATGGCAGAAACTCTTTTCAGAGGTTTTCTTTGTGTGTATTTGTGTGTGGTTTGAGATGTTTGAAAATCGATACTGCAACATCGAACAAAATAAAAAGCCAAACAAAAGTCTGCCAAATGTCATAAGCACTTTCTAACAGGAAATTGAGATCTTAAACACTACTTTCAGACTGAGAGTGACTGTGAATGGGTAAATACCCGAAGCAGGCCTTTTAGTTACTGAGACATACAGCAGAGACTCTGTATTTAAATGGTAATATTTAGCTTCCCCATTTCCTAGGTGCTGTAACTATGGGGAAGGTGAAATGCAAAAAGGTTTCTAATATGGAAGCTGTGTCATTATCCTCAGGGCTTTGGGGAAAAGAATACAAGTAATGATGAGAGAATGTAGGATAAAAAGAGCTCTCTCCCTGCCCTTCTTGGCTCACTTCTGTTATTTTTTCAGTTGATTTACAATGTTATATTAGTTTCGGATGTACAACATAGTGATTCAGTATTTTTATAGATTATCCTTCATTTAAAGTTATAAAATATTGGCTGCTTTCCCTGTACTGTGCAATATATCCTGGTAGCTTACTTATTTACATATATATATATATATATATTTTCTCCATACCTTCTCAAAAACTTTTTATTTAATATATGATTATAGTCAATTAACAATGAAGTAATAGTTTCAGGTGGACAGCAAAGGGACTCAGCCATACATATACATGTATCCATTCTCCCACAAACTCCCATCCCATTCAGGCTGCCACATAACATCAAGCAGAGTTCCCTATGTAGCTTATTTACCTTACACATAATAGTTTGTGTCTCTGCCTCACTTCTTTTTATGTTGAGTGTGAGCTCTCATGGTGTGAGATTTTTATAAAGATCTGAAAAGGCTATTTCACGTGCAGAGCTGCCACTGAGTCCACGTGACCAAGAGTAGCATGGAGCTAGCATGAAAACCAATTCTTGTGCCCCAGCACTGGCTGCTACTTGAACTGATGTCTTTGCCTCCTTTTGTATACTGATTGGTTTTCTAGCAAATAAAAATGCACATTTCTATTTTGTTTATTACCTCCTTACTTGTTCTAATAGTGGTTTGAACTTCTTTGGGGGGTTCTCATTATAGTAGCCTGTGTTGTCTACAAATAACTGCTTCTGACTTTTCAGTAGCTACAGCTCTACTTTTGTTTCCTGCCTTAGCATATCAGATATAGTATGCATCCTTTTAAAATTAGGGAAATAAGAGAAAAAAAATATCAGTACTTTATGTACAACTGTGGGAAGGGAGGCTTTGAGTAAGAAAGGTAAAAGAAGAATGAAAATGATTTTTGCAGCCAAGGTGTAATATGATGATGACCTGAAACAAAAAGAGAGCTAAGGTAATAGAGAGAAAGAATATATTTGAAAGGTATTCAAGCAAGGAATTGACTAGGCTTGGTCAACCAAAAATTAATTTCTAGTCTTTCAAACCAGGAGCAAAGGAGTCTAATTTTGAGTAGTCACATGATTGATTATATTACTAATCTACCACCATCTATTTATGTCAGAGGAGGTGTGACAGAGAAAATTAATTTTAATTCTCAGTTTCTAAGGGATACTAAGATCGTCAATTCAAAATAAATTAATAGACATCCATTTAATATGTCTTTACAATTTGACCCTATAGGCACCTTAAGTGTAATTAAGATTCATCCATTTATTCAATAACACATACTGAGCTACTTTTTGCCAGAAGTTGTTCTAGGCTTTTTGAATATAGTAGAGAACAAAACGGGCAAAACTCTGCCCTTGTGTAACTTACATTCAAGTGGGAGAAAAATGACAATAAGTAAAAGAAGTAAGTACATATGTAGTTTGTCCAAGGGTGATGTATTCTACATTTTATTCTAAAGAATAAAATTTAAGAAAAGGGAGCAATGAAGTGCCATTTTAAATAAGGTATGAGGGAATGCCTCATTAAGGAAGTGACATCGGAGTAAACACCCAAGACAGAGTAAAGATCTAGACGTGCCAACACTTCTGGGGACAGAGAGTAATGCAGAGGAGCATCTAGAATGGGTGTTCTCTGGATATATTTGAAGAAGATCTCAGCCAGAGTGTGCAGATCAGAGTGAACATGTAGAATAGAAGAAATGAGGGCAGAAAGATAAGGATATAGGAAGTGTGAGCAAGTGAGGGCATTGAAGGATGGCTTTATCTCTGATTAAAATGAGAAACCATTGAAGGTTGTTGAACAGAGCTAGAAGGTATGAGGTGAGCATACGAACATTTTAATAGTATCACTCTAGCTATTATGGGGAATATAGACTATGGCGATAAGGGATGGGATGAGAAGCAGAGAGACCAGTTAGGAAACTATTGCAAATAAACCAGGTAAAAGATAAAGTTGATTTAAACTGAAGAGATAAAAATGAATATGATGAGAATAAGCGGAATTCTCTGTGTACTTTTAAAGTATTTTGACTAGCGAGTGGCCAGAATGTGGGGTAGAAGAGTGAAAGAGAATTCACCTATGACTTCAAGGGTTTTGATTTGAACACATGGGATAATTTGAAAAGGAGATGGGCAGGATTGCAAGGAATAGGGGTAATGACTATATTGAGATAGGTTCTGATTTGGCCCTGTTACATTTGAGCTTATTACACATACAAGAGTAGTTATATAGTAAGCAGTTGGGCATATGAGTTTAGAGTCCAGTGACTGATTCAAGTTGAAGATCTTAAACACTGAATATGTATATGTCATCAGAATGGATGGTTTACCAAGAGAGTCTAGGCAAGAGTAGTCCAAGAAATGAACACGGGAATCCGCCACTAACAACAGGTTAAGGAGGTGAGACAAAAAAAAGCATTTGAATCATTAATTTAAATATATATGTATATGTATATTTTAAGTTTACAAAAAAACTTTCCCTATATTATGGCATTTGGCCTATGGAATGATTCTGAAAAGCACGTAGTGATAGGACAGAAATTTGATTAACATTTAATGGTTGCAAACATTCCAACTTTCATTTACTTCCTTTCATGATTATTTACATTATATACATGCCCAGAAAATAAAATGATGCTATTGTGGTTCTCTGCATATGTCTTGTTTCCATGTTTCTTCACACTTACAAGTGTCTTAGGTGAGGTTCTTTATCCTAAGTGTGCCCTTCCCTGTTTTATTCACCCTCAAAATCTTGTACTGTATAGCCAGGAAAGAAAGCTTTGTCCTGTTTCCCGGGGAGACAGACATCAGTGACGCTGATAGAGAAATGGCATCTACCAGAAGACCCTGGACATCCTCGAATGCTTCTAAGAACACCTGCAATTTATTATGGGATTGAACCATCTACTTCTTACTCTCTGGTTAGCTTAAGTTTCCTCTTATCACTGAAAAAAAAAAAAAAAAAAACAGTGAGAACAAGAACAACCATAGCAAAGCAAAACATTCCCTCAATACGAATCTTCCCTCAGCCTAATCCAGTTTTCCTATAGGAAGTAGAAAGAAGGGGAGCTGTTTATTTTTGTTGCATATGGAAGGAGTTAGAATATGCTTCCTGAAACTGTCAGAGCAAGGTTTCAGGTGCAGAGCTGGACCACAAGAAATGAACCTCTGATTTATCAGAAATAAACATTTATCATAAACTGAGGGGCTGCTTGCTATTGCCCAAACTAATAGTGGATTTTTTGTTTGTTTTTCCTTCTATTAGTAGAATGTAGCACATATCACTATGCATACGTGCATTGGTTGCTCAGTTGCTCAGTCGTGTCCAACTCTTTGCAACCCATGGACTGTAGCCTGCCAAGCTCCTCTGTCTATGGCGGTCTCCAGGCAAAAATACTGGAGTGGGTTTGCCATGCCTTCCTCCAGGGGATCTTCCTAGGGACCCAGGGATCAAACCTGTGTCTCTTGCATTGGCAGGCAAGTTCTTTACCACTGTGCCACCTTGGAAGTCCCATGCATCACTGTACCATAACTTAAAATTATCTTTGGAATAACCATAAAATGTATATTAAAACAATAAAATCTATAGCTTTTTTTTTAAAAAAAAAGAAATGAACCTCTGTCCTGGAGCCCCATCAGTACTTCTGAGTCCTCTGTGGTGAGGGCCTTTTATTTTCCCTAAATCAAGCACAAGTCATACTTTTGTAAAGCACAGTAAAAATAGCTTATTATAAAGTAAAAAAGTAAAGCATACAAAATGAAAGTTCTGACTTTTTATTGTTATGTCTTATAAACATGGCATACAAAAAGAGAACAGAATTACAAAGTTGTATGTATGCGTTGAGTAATGGGGTATTAGGGCAGAGAATTATTATAATGTTTTAAATTTCCTTTGTAACTCTGTAATCAGTGCAAAACAAAAAGTAATAAAATAAACAGTAATTGTCCATGTTATCAACCTGTATGCACACTTTGATTGAACATCATATATATCAAGTATTTATTTTACTGTGACATATGCTTCTTTCTTATTAATTTATCTAAACTCCTTGGATTGGTTTTAGAATTTTTTTTAGGGAATAATGCATAGTCTAAACTACTTCCAAGCTTTATATTATCAGAGCTATATATTATCAGCTTTATATTAGTCAGAGTAGAGAAATGAATCTCACAAGAGCATGTTGGCAGGAGTGGAAGAAGAGATTTTGAAGCAATTTCAGTGATCTTAAACCAAAATGAGGCAAATTTTGCTGTATTTTCAAAATTCATTTTCATTTCTTTATTAGTGGCCAGTTCCAGGATTTAGCCTGTAAAGTTATAGTTAAATACATTTTTTTATAAAATATATGTCTTTAGGATCTATGAATATATTCCATCTTTTTGATGGAATGTATCATACAATTTAAAGTATTATATCAGTATTGTAGAAGAGTCTATGATAACTTTTTGTCAATGAGTAATATCAAGATTATTATCATATTTTACTGACAAATGTGCTAAGTTTATGAACTATATGATACATAATTATATAAAATATGTTCTTTTAAGCTTTGGGCTTTTACTTTGTCCTTTGACTTTACCTGCCATTACAAAACATATTGCATTTCTTCCTTGTAAGGACTGTTAAGATTATCAAAACACCAAACATATCAGACAAATAAAGTAGGATGGCTGTCTAGCTCACACATATAATATTTAGAAATGGGCTGATTTCTTATCTGGCAGAAACAAGAGTTTTTGTGTTGTTCAAACATTCTCGACAGAAGTTCTCACATCTAAAAACTTTTGTGCCTCAGGGCGCAGTAGAGATGTATAATCAACTTCTATCTTGTCTAATACAGAGGATAACTTTTCATTTAATGCATTAGCTTTAACATAATTCACAAATTTTTACCACATTACTAAGAGTGCTGGTATTCAGCTGATTTTTCTTTTACTGTGTAGCAAGACTTTTTTTGATGACAGAAGAAATACATTAGTTCATGGTCTGCATTTGCTCTATAATCACAGTGTTTCAAAATGTTTCCCTGCCTTTGTAGCTGCCAGTCTTTTTCTACAGAAAACTTGAGCCACAGAACAAATTTGTTGACAACGATCACACACTCGGAGGTCATGGCAATGTCAAATTGCTGTAAAAGTTTCTAAGCATTTATTCTGAACTTCTGTAGTTATCTCTATGCTGGTAAGTAATAAACAGTTTGTAACTGGCACTTTGGAAATCACTGTTGTGTATGAGATGGAGATAACAGTTACTTTGCAGAGGTGTGGTTAAGATTACCAATCATCTTGGAATAGTGCCTATCAAGTAGTAGGCATTTGATTCAAAAGAACTATTAAATCACAAAATAAATAAATAAATAAATCACATTATACCATATACTCTATTTTAAACACATCTAAAGTTGCAAAAAAGTCTATCTGAACTTAAAAATGTGGACAGTCTTACAGAGAAATGTATTTGTCTATCTATACCTATGTATCTATATGTAGATATATAAAGATATAGGTAAAATATTGAGTGTCTCCTGTAAGAAAAATGAACAGACTACTAGAGAATGGTGACAGCATATGCAGAATGATTACATCAAATTCGAAGGATCAGAAGAAACTCAAAACAGAAGATGGATTTTGAGATTGGCTTAAAAAGGTGGCAGAGCAAGCTGCTGCAATTTAAGCCAAAGCTTTCTATGAGTTTTGCTGTTATCCTCCTTTCCTGCCACGTTCTTCTCCATATAGCAGATACTGGGGAAATCACGGGTGCTCTATCTTATCTGAGAGGGTTTGAAAAGTCCCTGGTGGCTCGGTGGTAGAGTCTGCCTGACAGTGCAGGAGATGCGGGTTCAGTCCCTGGGCCAAGAAGATAACCTGGGGAAGGAAATGGCAACCCACTCTAGTATTCTTGCCTGGAAAGTGGCATGGACAGAGGAGCCTGACGGGCTACAGTCCCTGGGGTTTCAAAAGAGTTGGACATGACTTAGCAAAAAACTGAAGTCTAAACTATAAAGTACTCATATTGGAGATATTGTTATGTGCATTTTACATACAAAGATACTGAAGCAGAGACAAGTTCAATCACTTGCTTAAATGTGCTATGTAGGCAGTGACACAAGTACACAATTCTTGGCAGTGTGACCTCACTTACAGCCTGTGTGGCCCAGCACATTCCCCAGAGCGTGCTCTCTCCTGGGACTGGAGAAAGGAAAGGTTTGAGCCAATTTACACAGGGAAAATAATGGGCAAGGGTTTGTTCCAACACAACTCAAGGTGAGTTCATGGTACACAAGGTAAGCTGTGAAAGATGGCTGAGGGAAGGAGGTATAACTGTCCTAGTGCTGGGAGGGTCAAGCTGGCACTGCCATATGTGAGGAAGCAGGGCAACAAATGAAGAGCTAAGAATAAAAGCAGGATGCAGTCTCATTTCATTCCTTGGTTAGGTCTAAAAAGTACATGAAAGTAAAAATCAATTTTAAGTTTAAATTGTTTGAAGTCATGAAACACCTGAAATCATCCCTGAATGTGAGAAGAAAGACTATATGAGGAAGGAGCAGCTCTGAATCCCTCATATCACACTTCCACTTTGGGTTATTGGCTTGCTGAGTGGAGTGGCAGCCCTTCATATTTGGAGCAAGGCCAAGTAACTCAACTGAGAAGAAGTAAAGACCCAAACCACCCAAATCAGAGAGCAGAAAAAGAAAAGAAAAAGAACTATGAGGAGCACTGAGAACTTTGAATTTATGTTGGCAATAAGCTGGTCAAGTGTATGATTTAGAGGGAGTTGAGGGTAAGAGTCAAAATAACCAATGATAACTCAGGTCTCAAACTTCTGTGTATGAGATGCTCTAAATAGGAATAAAGACTTTAGAAGAAGATGAATGCAAGGATAAAGAGTTAAATCGATGAAAACAGAGAAAATAATGTTTTTGAAAACCTTTTAAAAGAAAGAGTAATTTGTATTGAAAATTATGATTTGCATACATGAATGAATTATTGTATAGACTGAAGTATGCTTGGTTTGAGTGTTTAACAATGGAAAACTAATAAGCATTTAAAGTGAAATTACCTTGAGAATATGTGGTAAAATCACAGCAGAAAACACATGGCATCATCAAAATGTTCGAACTAATAGGGTTTAATAATTAAAGTACCATTACAAAGGTGTGAGAAGGCTTAAGAGAATCAACAAAAGGCCAATGACTCAGGGACCAACCATGTGAGAAGCTACCTCTAAACCCGAAAGGGCATGTGATGTAAACTGTAACCAAAATTGCAGCCATTTACAGAGCCAAAAGAAATACCCTCCCTTGCCCTTCTTCACCCCTGGCATCTCCTGCCATTGCCTTTCTTTGGGTGAACTTACCTGTAAGCCTGAGGACAGAGGCTGAGGACTGGGTATTTGAGGAAGCACATTCCAGAGGGGTCAGTTGCTCAGGCCATGTAGAGTACAGAAGATAAAACTGGCGAAATCAGACATAACCACAATAAGTAGCAAAATTATTCACTGAGTAATCTTAAAAAGGACTATCTGTTGGATTTGGAATATATATTTTATTAATGTTTACTAAGTGAACTTTATCTTTTTTAAAGTCACTTTCGCAATTACTTTGAAGTATGGTCAGGTATTAAAGCTTATGTTCAATGCTGTAAATGCCTTTTAGGTGTTTTCTTTACTGGTGAGAAAAGTGAACTATATGTAAATGATTTAGAGTATTAGTTATTTTAATTAATAAATGTTGTGTTTCACAATCCAAGTCATAAATCTTTGGAAGTAAAATAATAAAGCTAAGAGATTAGTTTTGTAATTGTATCAAGACAGTATAATTACTGACCTTTTGTATTATCACATACTTTAATAGAAAATCAGTATAATTAAAAAAAAAAAAAACCCTCATTCTGATATGACTCATTTATTATAAAGTTTCCAAGTATAGTATCAATCATTTGGAACAATATACAGTACTAGTGAGTTAATCATGGCATATGTATAAATATTAGCAAGTCTAACTCTTAATATTTTGTGTAAAGTAGTCCCCATACTATTTTATGAACAGATGTAGGCTTACTCATTAACTTGCACTTACTTCTGTTAAAATAATGACAAATCGCATGTTCATAGTTGAATCATTAAAATAACAATAACAAAATTAAAGGCTTTCTTGATTGTAGGTTTTATTATAGTATTTTTTCCAAATATTTTTCATATCACTTATATTTCATGATTGGCATATATGCATATAGTAGGGATTGTTTAAATAAGCAGAAATTGTTAAGGAAAGTGTGAAATACTTCCTTTCTGTTAATTGCAAGATGAAAAAAAATACCCCTACAGGTACCAAATGAGAGTAGAGAAATGAGGGATAGGCTGCAGAGAAGAATAAACACTTCTCTTTCGATTAAGGGGAATTTCTGGAAGATTTACAATGATATTGGCTCATTGATTACTCAGATGGCAGAAAGATACTCTCAGTGTGTGCTCCTTTATCCAAATGAAAAAGGCTATTAACCCACTTCAAAATGTATATTGGAAGTTTTATTTTTTTTGAAGGGAGAGCTCTGTTTAACCCATTTGGAGAATTGTACCTCTATTTGAAAATGAGCTGCCACTTTTAAAGAAGCATCACTACAATTACACATCGTGGAAGTGTGAATTGAGATAGTGTTGTTAAATTCCGATTGCAAGAAAAATGTAGTCAGTAATCATTGAGTTCTTTATGTTCCAGAGATTTTGCAGACTAATTTCACTAAGTTATCCCAATTGACCCCAAAATGGAAGATCACATAAGCAGGCTAGAAAATGCTTCAAGGATTCTGAAAAGCACCACTAATACTGCCTTTTCCAATGACCTTAAAGTGAGATTATTAAGGAAATCACAGCAGGTTTCACTGAAATCATTCTCTTTCTTGAATAAAATTGAACATTTAAGTAAATTAATAATCATTTTTGATAACATAATATGAAAATATATGACCATGAAATCTTGATAGCCCTCCAGTAGTGCTTGTGGAAATTTCAATCTCTTACAAATGTTATAGTGGCTGGTAACTCAGTAGAAAATTATAATGGCTGTCTAAATTCTAGTGCATTTCATTTCTAGAACATTTCATAAAATATGCATTTGTATTACTTTTCCAGGTGGCTATTAATAATGTATATATACTACATTGGGCAGTGGGCTATGTAGATTCATAGAAAAATATTTTATCTAGTATAAAAAACTTTTACAAGAAAATTATAAACTTTAGAAATTCAAGTGAGTCTCAGTAAACTGGACACTTGGGAGATGATTTTATTTATAGAAAGCTTAATTATTTTCAACCCATTTTATCACTTTAGAAATTCACTTGTTTTATTATATAGGAGTTATTCCAGATGCTACTAAAGGGACAATTGATTAGGGAGGATCACTTGAAATGTTTTACTTTATTAAGAAAACAAAAGACTGAAAATAGAGTTGCTATGACTGTCAAAGATTTTGTAAAGGCAAAATATCATGGATTAGTACTGATTTACATTTTTGCATTTGACTCATAAAATAAGAAATTTTTACTATATTCTCACAAAGCTTTTAATATTCACAAATGTACTACTTGTCCTTAAGAATCATAAATCTAAGAAAAACAGGCTAAACAAACAGTATCTTATATGCCAATCAAAGATTTCCATGGGACTTTTAATTGGTTAAAGTTTTTAATTAAATGGCCTTGAGAAAATTGGCTATCACACAGAAAAAAAATATACAGGTTAAAAATCATCAATTAATGAGATGAATTGGGATATACCTAAACAGAAAAATGCACTTTCTACCTCTTAATCACATTTATTTCATATTGTGGTTTTAGCTCAGATGGTAAAGAATCTGCCTACAGTGTAGGAGACCTGGCTTTGATTCCTGGGTTAGAAAGATCCCTTGGAGAAGGAAATGACAACCCATTCCAGTATTCTTGCCTAGAGAATCCCATGGACAGAAGAGACTGGTGGGCTACAGTCAGTGGAGTCACAAAGAGTTGGACAGGACTGAGCAACTAACACTTTTACTTTTCACGTTCTTTTCCAATTCACTCTGTGTTCATCAACTATTTTTCTGGAAATAATGATATAATTTTTTTCTCATTAGTGCTTACTCCTTTTTTGGTCCTCTAATTCACATCCTGAGTTTGGCTTGTAATTACAGTCCCTGAGGCAATATATGTGTTAGCTGCTCAGTCATGTCTGACTCTTTGTGACCCCATGAGCTCTGTAACCCACCAGTCTCCTCTGTCCATAGGCTTTTCCAGCAAGAATACTAGAGTAGGTAGCCATTCCCTTCTCCAGGGGCATCTTCCCAACTCAGGGATTGAATCCAGGTCTCCTGCATTGCTTGTTGGATTCTTTACCATCTGAGCCACGAGGGAAGACTCCTGAGCCAATAGAACATGGTTAATCTACAGGACACACAGGAAGCAGAATGCTTGCAACAGTGACCTCATTTGCAAGGTTGAGTACTATTTGCTCACTTCTCTCCATTCCTTGTATTGGAAAAGAAGCTTAGCCTTGGGTGTATGGTAGTGGAATTAACATTCACAGATGATCTCTGCACATCACAGATGGTATTGAGTTTTCATAGACAACTGCTTATTTTTAGTTTCCTCAGTTTGAGAATACAGAGACCCAGAGAAGTTAAGTAAGTTGTGAAAAGTAACAGAACTCTTAACAGGCACAGTCAATATATAACCGTATTAGGCAAGAAATTAAAGTGAATTTGTTGGATACGCACACAGTGTATGGGTGTGTGAGTGTTGCGGCACACAAGAATGCACGTGTGTGAATGAGGAAATCACAGTGTGCATGTGTGCTAAGTTGCTTCAGTCATGTCTGACTCTTTGTGACCCTATGGACTGTAGCCCACCAGGCTTCTCTGTCCAAGGGATGCTCCAGGCAAGAATCCTGGAGTAGTTGCCATGCCCTAGTCCAGAGGATTTTCCTGACCCAGGGATCAAACCCGAATCTCATGTCTCCTGCATTGGCAGAAGGGTTACCACTAGCGTCACCTGGGGAATCTTCATCCCACTGAGATGATGCAAATTAAAATGAAAGACAATTTAACTCCTTTGAACCTGCAGTGGACAAAGAAACAAAAGAAAGGAAAAAGAGAAAAGCTTTATTCTGCCTATAGCCCTAGTAATTTTGTTGTAGTTGCCTTTTCTTTTTCCTCATATTCTTGCGATTAATGTGTTGATAGACATATTTTGATAGCTTTTAAAAAGCTACACTTTAAAACTTGAAATGTGTAAGAGGTAGCTACTATAAGAACAGTTTCTGCTTCATTTTTTTCTCCTGACTTGTTGGCTTTATCCTGTTAATCATTGTTTATTCTGAGCTATAGGGAAATAATCAAAGATTGCCTAAAGAAGAGATTATAGGGGCATTTTTCATTTTGGAAACTTCAAGAAGCTATGCTAGGTACTGTGAACCTGTAGGCAAAGCAGAATCACTAAAATTTTTGCGTGAATTCTGAATGAATTTAGCTTTCCCTGTACATCAAGTGTATTTTAGACATTTATAATATGTTTCGTTTGTTGTTTTATCTAAGGAACCTTACACACTTTGTGTTTTATTCTTTTCTTAGCACTTAGGAGCTTCCAATTTGATTCCTGAGGGGAATTTCAGAGACCTTGTTTGTAGCTATAGCAAGTGTCACATGTATATAGATTCCTTACTCACAGAAGAAAGACTCAGTATAGACTGATTTTACTACAGCATATTATCTTTGGCATCAACTTCTAACTAGTCAATTTTCCCTTTAATTAGGGTCTTTCATGTTATTCCTTTTATTTCTACTGAATGTCATTGTATTCCTAGTAACTCCTGGATAAAGTAATGCCTGCATTTAAAAACCCTCAGTGAAGAAAATATTTCCCTACTACTCTCATACATACAGATATTTTAAATATCATAATTGCCTACAAATTGTCAGTTCTGAATAAAAAGAGTTTTAGTTTTGAGAAGCCAAGTGGAATAAAATTGATATTATTGACTTGTAATGAAGGGACTGAAGCACACTGATAGTATCTGACCTTTTATCATCACTATTTCAAAAAGCCTTCAGGGGAGAAAGAGAAAACTCCCTTTAAAGAGTATAGTAACTTGCTAGTGAAGTGCATTTTCTCCTAGCGTAGTGAGCTGAGAATAGTCAAAGGAAAAGCCCAGAAGGCATGATTGTAAAAATGACCATTTGCTAATGGTGTAGATGATAATTTATTCCAGTGAAGGAAAAGAGAATTTTGTGGTCACATATGGCTTCAGGTTCTGATGCCCTCTACCTTCTGCTGACTGCTAACAATAATTAGAAATTTTTAGAGGCAAACTGATCAAGGCCTAGAAGATCAGGCTGCTTCTTCAAATGTCAATAGCGGAGGTCAGGATTAATTTGTTGCTTTAAAATGTGGAAATTGCTCTCTGTGTTTGAGAGCAGTATGTGGCACCCCTTAACTACATGATAAAAAGGGCCTTGAATTTCACCGTATGTGTGTGACATAAAAGATATCTATTTGGAAAGATTTAATGGGCCTGGAATAGAGGGTAATAGAAATTGAACTGAAGTAATTTTTGTTGTGCACCCAAAGAAAGTGGTCTGGGAAACTTCAAAAAGGATCCCTCCTGCATGTCTGAAGCTGAGTAGACATTTACACATTATCTTCCTTTTGCATGAAACTAAGTATCAATCTTTTGACTCCAGAGTTTATACCTGTAAGGATTTTGATATGAGCAAAGTGGCATTGATACAGCTGTGTTAGTGGCTGACCAACTAAAAGTGAGGGAGCAAGTGTAGTTCAGATAAGAGGCACACTATTTCACGTGACTTCTAATTAACCTTTTGAGAAAGAAACTGAACTTGTTGATCATGATTATCTTTAGAGATATTGTTATCTTCCTCATCCCTGAAAATGAAGGAATGAAAGTTTCAGGTCCATATGGCATAGTTCAATAAAGTAAAAAAAAGAAAAAAGCTAAATGGCAAAAACAACATACTATTCTCTGAATTGGTTAATAAGAAACATTTTACGGTCTGAGACATGATAAGGAATATGTACAAATCTTCTTTGTTTTAGAATATTCCTCATGCTTCATATAACACAAATACAAATTAACATAGATACTTACATTTGATTTTATGTTTATGTACTTAAATTTGGGGATCTTTGCTTCATTCAGTGATGTGAACTAATGCCATGAAAATAAAGTGAAGATAAACATGCTATTTAACTGAATTATGTAATATTTCCTGCTTCTGAAATAGAAACTCATCTAAGCATTATAATAGTCTTTATCCTTTAGCCTAAAATTCCACTAGGAAAAGAAACTCAGATACAGAAAAATTCCACAGCTTTAATGAAAAATAATTCACGGTGGTAGATTTAAAGTGACAGAATTTGGATGGAGTGAAGAGAGCAAGTGAAAAAAAGACACTTTTGTACACAATGTTTTTTATTTTTATTTTTGCTTTTGTTTTGTCAAGTGCATGTCAGCTATGTCTTATCATCATTCTCTGGAACTGACTGACGTGCTTCAGCAATCATTTTTGAGGTTCTATACACACGAGACTCTTGGACAAGAACAAGAAGCATTTCTTAAAAATATCTAAATGAATTCAGACAAACACTAGGCTATTTAACTAAAACATACTCTACTCTCTTGCTGTTCTGTTGGTATATAATTTTATAAGGTGTATTGTTACCATAAATATGACTTCTGAAATTAGACTTTATTGAAAGATAACAATTTAAACATGCTGTTATCCTGTCTTTTATTTAACTGAGATACTGTGATAAAAGAAGATTGAAGTAAGTTGTCTTCCTGATGGCTAATTCTTCATATAGTTCCTTCCTCTGGAGCCCTTATAAGCTATATCGTATTGATATAACATACACGAATATTAATTCATGACTGTTGTTATTAGCATGTGCTAAGTCACCTCAGTTGTGTCTGATTCTTTGAGACCCTATGGACTGTAGCCCACCAGGCTCCTCTGTCCATGGGATTCTCCTGGCAAGAATACTGGAATTGTTACCCGTTCCCTTCTCCAGGGGATCTTCCCATCCCAGGGATCAAACTCAGGACTCCTGCACTGCAGGAAGATTCTTTACTAACTGCCTCACCAGGGAAGCCTGTTCAGTTCAGTTCAGTTCAGTTGCTCAGTCATGTTCGATTCTTTGCGACCCCAGGAATCGCAGCACACCAGGCCTCCCTGTCCATCACCAACTCCTGGAGTTTACTCAAACTCATGTGCATCAAGTTGGTGATGCCATCTAGCCATCTCATCCTCTGTCGTCCCCTTCTCCTCCTGCCCCCAATCCCTCCCAGCTCTTTTCCAATGAGTCAACTCTTTGCATGAGGTGGCCAAAGTATTGGAGTTTCAGCTTTAGCATCAGTCCTTCCAATGAACACCCAAGACTGATCTCCTTTAGGATGGACTGGTTGGATCTCCATGCAGTCCAAGGGACTCTCAAGAGTCTTCTCCATCACCACAGTTCAAAAGCATCAATTCTTTGGTGCTCAGCTTTCTTCACAGTCCAACTCTCACATCCATGCATGACCACTGGAAAAACCATAGCCTTGACTAGATGGACCTTTGTTGGCAAAGTAATGTCTCTGCTTTTCAATATGCAATTTAGGTTGGTCATAACTTTCCTTCCAAGGAACAAGCGTCTTTTAATTTCATGGCTGCAATCACCATCTGCAGTGATTTTGGAGCCCAGAAAAATAAAGTCTGACACTGTTTCCACTGTTTCCCCATCTATTTGCCATGAAGTGATGGGACCAGATGCCATGATCTTCGTTTTCTGAATGTTGAGCTTTAAGCCAACTTCTTCACTCTCCTCTTTCACTTTCATCAAAAGGCTGTTTAGTTCCTCTTCACTTTCTGCCGTAAGAGTGGTATCATCTGCATATCTGAGGTTATTGATATTTCTCCCGGCAATCTTGATTCCAGCTTGTGCTTCTTCAAGCCCAGCGTTTCTCATGATGTACTCTGCATATAAGTTAAATAAGCAGGGTGACAATATACAGCCTTGACTTACTCCTTTTCCTATTTGGAACCAGTTTGTTGTTCCATGTCCAGTTCTAACTGTTGCTTCCTGATCTACATATAGGTTTTTCGTTATTAGCATACATAAATCAGATAACATGGTTGGTCATTTAGATAAGCTTCAAGGTTTATTGTCCTTTCTTTTTTGGCAACTGTATTTTCTAATGATTTAATCTATGTGTTTAATCTGAATTTTGAGTGACTGAGGAACCAGTGAAGTCAAATATCCAGTGTAGGAATCTCATTGCATCACTTAATAACTTTGTGAATTTAAATAATGAACTTGAAATTTCTGCATCTTTAAAAGAAAACAGAAATCAAAGTCTTGATTTCATGGATCAAGGGAATGATTGCATGTAGATCAAGACAAGCTACCTAATCTGCAGGTCTCTGCAAAATTGAAAATGTGTGGCCCTCTGTTCGAAATTCATGACCAGTTTTAGGTAGCAACAACATGGTTAGCAACCATTGACAGCAGTCTTTTAGCCAAGCATGGAGCCCTTCTACGCTGTGAGACAAAGCTTGGAATTGTGAAGATTAAATGAGTTTATTGGTAAAAAGACATAGACTATTTCCTAGCACATATAAAGCATTCAAAAATATTTTTAATCATTTTCGTTGTTTTTTTAATCTTCAGTGCTCTATTTTTTTTAAGTACCTTAATTTTGTTTTTGTTTTGAAATTCTAATGCTATTGTTAGTAAACCAAACTACTATCTCAGAAAATCCAGGTTCTTTCAAATGAAAGGTGTTATTCATCCCAAGGAGATGTAAAGAACAGGAAGAGGTGATAGATAAAGCAGAACTCAGCTTCAGTACAAGGTTTTTTTGGGGGGAGATCTTTACAGGAAAGCAATGTTATCATGGGATGCTGGAGTATAGAAAGATTACTTAGATCAAGAATCTAAGATCCAGGACTATTTTGGGCACAAGCAATGGAAACCCAAGTTGATACAGGTGCACAAAACAGAAATATATTGGTAATATAATTTGGAGGATTGCGATGAAGTTAGGCCTCAGAATCAACTGTAACCATGGACTTAAACACCACTTGCTCTCTCTTTCTTAATATTGTTACTTTTTTTCTGCTTATCGCCTCATGTTCTCAAAATAGTCACTGGCTTGAACATGAAAAAAAAAAGAGTTCCCAACAACTTTGATGTTTATATCATTTGCCTTCCAAGAGCAGAGAGGAACTTATTTCCCATTTTTGCTTTATGGAAAAGGTTTAAGAAAAGAGGTATGATTCTGTTGTATTTGGTCATCCATCCAAGTACTACACACAGGACTGCTAAATTATGGTTGAGTTTTAGGATAATAGCTTTTAAGGTATTAAAAGCATGGTTATTGAGAATTGAAGCTGTGTCCAGAGTATGGCAACCATTGTGAAGCCAGACATGCTAATTAACTTCCAAAAAGAAGCTAAAAACTTCTCTGAAGAAAGGAGAAATTAACCTAGAGATTTAAAATAGCAACTGAGTAAAATTTGGAAAAAAAAAAAGAAGTGTGAAATATTGTCATTGTAGGATAGCAGAGAGGAAGGGAAAGTGCTAGGTCAATCAGAGTCTATAGTAATTAGTTTATCAGAAATTTCAAAAATTCTTATTAGAAACTTATTACTGTTGATAGATTTCTCTAACTATCCTACTGTCATTGACTCTCCATCTCTGCTGTGCCTCTGTATCACCAGGGGGAGGTTTAAAAAAATACAGATTTATAGGGCTTCCCTCCTGAGATTGCAATATGATTGGTGGAGCGGTAGAACTTTAGACATCCCCCTGGAGAGCTTGATGTGCAACCAAGATTGACAACCCCCAGGTATTTGTCTAAATTACCTCTCATTGCCCCTGTATAATATTTTTATATTTGAAATATATAGAATACCTGTCATAGATTTTTTTTAAAAGCCTTTGTTTTTCACTCAGTTATAATAATAAAATAAGGATGGGGTTATGAAGGTGACTGAGGTGACTTGGATGGTACAAAGGTGAATAAACATTGTTTTTAAAGGACTTATAACCTACAGCTCGAATATAATTGAAAGGCCTCTACAGCAAATCCACTTAGGAATGCTTATTAAAATTTCAGATGCCTTGGACTTAACCTGACCTACTGAATCAGAATCTCTGAGGACAGGCCTCAGACTACGTATTTTACCAAGTTCCTCTCTTGAACATATGTGCATGAAGGTTTAAGAGCCATGGTCTAGTGCCACATGCCTACTCCTCACAGCTGTTTTTTTCCTGACCTGTATCTAATAGCTGAGATTGTGGTACCTTAATTAGCACTGCTGCTCACCTGGTGACTGTAACTCATTGTTTAGCATAGTGCCTTGGAGGAATAAAAAAAAATCTGCTTTTTTTTTTTGATCTGACTGGCTGTATCAACCTCTTTTTAGTTATTGAAATAGTGCAATTTCCCTTCTATTTATTTAAAGATAATTATTTTGGATTATATGGAAATTGCTATTTTTGTATACCATTGTCCCAGTTATAATATTTACGGTAATTATTCTAATGGGCTATATATAGTTTTTTCTTTGCACTTAAGCTTGAAAAAAAAGGCTAATAATGAATGATGATAAACAATAAAAGCCTGTGGTTATTATCCTTTGCCCTTTTTCTAAGTTTACAACTATTTCTTTATACTAGCTATTATGCGGTATATGTTATGGAGCTCAATGAATGCACATTGCAATTGGCATACTTACCTCATGTGCAAAATTCAGCTTTCTATGTAATTGACATTAACATTTCTATCTAATTGACAGGAAATGAGACTGTAAGAGTAAAGGCAATCATATTTTATAGCCTCAAATATCAAAGTCAGGATTATTCATTTCATGGTGAGAAGGAAAACATCAAACTCCTATGTCTGTGCATTGCTCATACAAGAAAATTACTGAATTCAGTTACCATCTCTTAGATTAAGTAAATGGCTATTAACTCTTTACTGATACTATGAAATAGTTCATTCAGTCAAAAAGAACCATTTTATCTTTACCATTTGGGAGTTCCAAGTAACTATAGGTAATAAAAGGGGAGTAATAAAGGATAGCATCATTTCTTTCCCTTTCTTATGACTCATGGAGACATACTAACTAAAATCAAAATTCTATTAGAAATTGTGTGTTTCAACTTTCTGTCTATTTGTGCATAATAAACCAGTGCATTTTATGTTTTAGCCTTTTTCTGTAATTACTTGAATTTTATTCCACGTGTGTCCTTTTGTGACAGCCATGTTACTTTAGTTCAATAAATGTTATCAAGCATTCTTTGACTGTTCCTATTGCATCAACCTTAATTAGTTTTTGATTATTCTTAATTTCACAGCATTTTCCTTTTAATAAGTTGCATCAAAATGCTTTCATTTCTGTTGCAGCAAGTTTAATTAGTTTTTGAGTCTTGTTTCTGTTTTCCCTTCCATTTTTAGGAAAAAAAAAAAAGATGACACCCACTTTCTTTGTTTCTATGAGAATATCCATGACTTACAACTTGGTACTTGCCAGAAGCCCTCACCTAAGACTTGCAGTACAAAATGATGGTGACTTAGAGCCTTTTCATTTGCATTAGGAATATTCCCATGTACTTACATATTTATAGTTGCTTCTGATTATTAAAAAAAGTAGTAGGCTTGATTTTCTAGTTTAAAAGGACTGCTGCTGCTGCTGCTGCTTCTAAGTTGCTTCAGTCGTGTCTGACTCTGTGTCACCCCATAGATGGCAGCCCACCAGGCTTCCCTGTCCCTGGAATTCTCCAGGCAAGAACACTGGAGTGGGTTGTCATTTCCTTCTCCAGTGCATGAAAGTGAAAAGTGAAAGTGAAATCGCTCAGTCGTGTCCGACTCATAGCGACCCCATGGACCACAGCCTACCAGGCTCCTCCGTCCATGGGACTAAACTTAGTTAAAACAATTCTAGGATTCTCATTGTCCATCAATTTAGCTAAAGTGATTAGTGCTTATGTATTCAGTTATATGACATGAAATATCTGTATTCTTTGTTCAAAAATGTATTATGCATTTTGCCTTTGCAAACCAAACTGTTACTTATAGTATCCATTAGATAAAATAATACCCAGAGGTTCCCTGGTGGCTCAGTGATAAAGAATCCACCTGCCAATGCAGGAGACATGGATCTGATGCCTGGTCCAGGAAGAACCCACATGCCGCAGAGTAAGTCAGTCCATGTGCCACAATTATTGAGCCTGTGCTCTGGAGCCCGGGAGTTGCAACTGCTGAGCCTATCTGCCTCAACTACTGAAGCACACTTGCTCTAGAGTCCATGATCCAAAATAAGAGAAGCCAGGTCAGTGAGAATTTCGTGCACCACAGCTAGAGATGAGCCCTTACACTGCAACTAGAGAAAAGACAACATAGCAACAAAGTCCCAAAAATAAACAGCCAAAAATAAATAAATAAAATTATTTTTTAAAATGACACCCAAATTACCTTTTGTAACTGAATGCTAATGAGTCGTGATTTTTTTAATGTTTTGAATATATTTGCTCTTTTTAAATAATATGTATACAAGTATTAGGCTAGTTCAAATATAATTGCTATTTCAGACCATGGATTTTAAATCATTTCAGACCTAGGCTCAAACACATCTTTATTAACCAAAATAGGAACCATTGCAATCAACACATTTTTGCCAACAAGAAACAAGGTTGTTTATTCCTGTAGCATAAAAATCTATACCTTGGAATTTGACTAACTCTTAGAAGGCATCATCTGCCTCCTGCTGATTGTGGAAACATTTTCCATGCAAAAAGTTATCAAGATGTTTGAGGAAGTCTTAGTCAGCTGTGAAGATGTCAGGTGAATATGGCAAATGAGGCAAAACTCTGTAGCTCAATTCATTCAACCTTTGAAGTGTTGATTGTGCGCCCAGTGGTTGGGTGCTGTCATGGAGAAGAATCAGGCCCTTTCTGTTGACCAATGCCAGCTGCAGGTATTGCAGTTTTTGGTGCATCTCACCAATTTGCTGAGGCTCTCAGATGTAATGGTTTTGCTGGGATTCAGAAAGCTGTAGTGGATCAGACTGACAGCAGATCACCAAAGGCCATGACTTTTATTTGGCTCAAATTTGGCTTTGAGAACTGCTTTGTATATTCTTCTCAGTCCAGCCACTGACTTGGGCATTGCCAGTTGTCATATAAAATCCACTTTTCATCACACATCACAATCCCATCAAGAAGTGGTTTGTTGTTGTTGCATAGAATAAGAAAAGATGACACTTCAAAATTATGTATATGTGTGTGTGTGTGTATATATATATATATATGTGTGTATGTATGTATATTTGGTCAACTCATGAGGTACTCAGTTATCAAGCTTTTTCACCTTTCAAATTTGTTTCAAGTGACAAATGACCATAGAATGGTAGACACTGAGTTCTTCAGCTACTCCTCATATAGTTGTAAGAGGATCAGCTTCAGTGATTGCTCTCGGTGGGTCATTGTCAACTTACGATAGCTAACCACTATGTTCCCCATTTTCAAGTCTCTTGTCTCCTTTGAAAAACTTCTTGAACTGCCACTGTACTGTACGTTCATTAGCAGTTCCTGGGCCAAATGCCTTCTTGATGTTGCAAGTTGTCTCCACTGCTTTACGACCCATTTTGAACTCAAATAAGAAAATTGCTCAAATTTGCTTTTTGTCTAACATAATTTCCTTAGTCTTAAATAAACATTTAAAAAACAGCAAGTAATAAATCACTGGGCTTCCCTGGTGGTTCTGCAGTAAAGAATCTGCCTGCAATGCAGGAGTTGCAGGAGACGGGGGTTCAATCCCTGGGTCGAACATTCTTACTATATATATATACATATATACATATACATATACATATACATATACAGTTAACTGAAGCTGAAACTCCAATACTTTGGCCACCTGATGCAAAGAGCTGACTCATTTGAAAAGACCCTGATGCTGGGAAAGATTGAGGGCAGGAGGAGAAGTGGACGACAGAGGATGAGATGGTTGGATGGAATCACAGACTCAATGGACATGAGTTTGAGTAAACTGTGGGAGTTGATGATGGACAGGGAGGCCTGGGGGGTGCTGCAGTCCATGTGGTCACAAAGAGTCAGGCACGACTGAGCAACTGAACTGCACTGAACTAAAGGAAGACATTATACATTCATACTATATATATTATTAACTCTTTCATATTTTTATGTGACTTGAATTATGAACTAGGTCACCTCTGAAAATTTAAAATTTTCAAATACTTCTCCCCCCAAAAAAAAGTAATAAATAAGAGCAAAGTATTTGTGCACACAATCATTCAAATACTATGAACTGTTATGAATTGGTTTGCAATATTCTATATTGCAATCAATATTGTAATAATTTTATCAATAATAATCAGTATAACATAATTATTGTGTTTCAATATAAGAAAAGTAAATGCTCAGAGGATTGATTAAATGGAACATTATATTATGCTCTCTTGCTAACATGAAACTCTACAGAGAAAAATTTGACAATTGCAAAACAAAAATTTGAGCTTTGCAGGTAATTGCAACCATTTGGTACAGATTTAAATGTGTTTTCCCAAGCGAGGCTAGAATTGTTTGTCGGAAGGAGGGAAAGGGGAGTAATATAACAAAATAGAATTACAGAGATGAGGAGCAACAAGTCTAGTACCATATGAATTTAGTTTACCTTGCTTAGAAAATATGAATCCTGGTATTTGAAGGAGCTTAAAGTTCATCTAGACATAACTTCTTTCTATTATTTTTTTTTAAATTTCTATATTATTCTTCCAAATGCTCCTTCAAATTTTAGCTATATTTCTATTAGAGAAAACTTCCTATCTTTAAAAGTAATTAGTTCATACTATCTTCAGCTAGTCCTGAAATACTGGTTTTAAGCTAAAATCTGTGATGTTTTTACACTTGAGTCCCAACTTCACCCAGTCAACCCATATTGGTAGTAACTGATCAGGCCAGGGAGATGCAACTAACTGTTCTAGAGCTGTGTGTGCTCCAACTTTCTGCAATCTCAGGGATTTGGCCTGTAGCCAAGTAACCTACCAAGGATTGTAGCCCACCAGGTTCCTCTGTCTATGGAATTTCTCAGGCAAGAATACTGGAATGGGTTGCCATTTCCTACTCCAGGAGATCTTCCCCACCCAGAGATCAAACCCATGTTTCCTGTGTCTCTTGCATTAACAGGCAGATTCTTTACCAATGAGCCACATGGGAAGCCCCCTTTTGCTCTAGTATGCACTACATAATTAAGGTTCAGAATAGCATGATAATTATTTAGATTAACAAACTTTATTAATAACTACATATCAATAGAGAGATTATATAGCAATAGAGATCTATGCCTATGAAATCTTTCCTTGTTTCCTATTTAGGCAGAGAGTCATAGAATCTGTTACATCTTCCTTTGATGTTTCTAATGTTTCTAATCTCCCTAATTTCATTGAAATGCCTTTATTAAGAAGCTCTTATAATAGTTTTAGAAAATTTTCAGGGCATGTGATTTGTAAAATCAACAGTTTCTGTTTTGTAACTAATTTTAATATATGTTTATTTTCTATAATAAACCCTCTATCACACACACACATACACACACACATACAATACTGATGTGTTATGTCTTTTACGTGTTTTTTTTTAATGTTTAATTGCTTTAATGCACATATTTTTCAATCCTGCAGCTGCTTCAGAGGTTAAAAAAAGTCTACCAAGAAAACATCCACGATGAACCATCCTGATTAGTGCCTCTGCGTATTGCTCCAGAGAAAAACAAATTAGCACTAGAAGGAAAATCTGTTCTGGGAAGTCCCACACTGCTGGGGTAATGGCCTATTCCCACAAGAGGATTGAATAGAATAGATCCATTGTGACTTTCCAAATGATCCTGGCTGGCAGCCTCTGGGGATAAGGAACAACAGCTGAGGTGATAGAGAAAATAAAATGTTCTGCTTGAACGCAAGTGATATTTGCCTGCTTTCCCCAACCCTCTTTCAGAAAACCTTGCCCTTTCAGACCAGGACATGGGCTTTTTTTTTTTTTTTTTTTTTGTCAAAGCTTTGTGGCAAAAGCTAGACTTGGATCAATGAGACTTATCTTATTGGGTCCAATAATTTCCTGTTCATGGTCACTTAAATTCATCTCAAATATAAATTTCTTTCTGAAAGCTCTCCTATATACTAGGCCCCATTACATGTCTTCTTGGCAAGATAAGGGAGCAAGGAAGCCATGTCTCTATAAGCCTTCTTCTCTTCAGGTCCTGCTGAGAAAGGGAGGATAAAGAGAGGATGTCACACATGTTTTAATTCAACTTCCCTTCTGGTAACTGAACTCATCCTATGTCTCTCTTTAAGTTGTCATGATTTTGCCCTTACTGTTAGCTTTTTGCAGAAGTCAGGATTCAGATTTTCATAAATTGTTAGAGTAGATACTGTACACAAAAATTATTTAGCGTTGATCTCTATACTTTAAATAGCAGATTAAAAACTATAAAAATGTATCATTGTGACCATGCATTCATACAGCAGCTAGTTACAGATGCTATCTGTAAGAACCAAATATAAGTGGCTAACTGTAATTGTGTACTAGTAGTACTTGTGTACACTTGCAGAGAAAATGGGAAAAGGAAATCATACAACTATGATGAAATGTTTAGTACAGTTATGGCTCTGGAAACTGCCATGACCTTTAAATAAACGAGAAGCATCTTTTTAAAACTGTATTTTGGAAAAACACATAATAATAACCAAAACATATTGTTCTTTAGATCACGTTTATAAAACTGAGAAATCTTGTGTTGTGTTGAGATAATTTTTGTTTTTTAGCTGACTTTAGGTATATGAAATCAAAATAATAGCAGAATCTTTGCCTTCTAACTAAAGTTATCTTAATCTCTTGGATATGATTGATCTCAATTTCTCTCTCTTTTTCCGCCTCTCTTCTTTCAGTCTTTAGTTTAAGTTTATAGTAGGATATATGGTAATTCTTTAAATTGTCATTATGAAGTAAAAGGTTAATTATAACTTTAAAATATCATCATGTATTATTTTACTGTTTAAAAAAACATACAATAGAAAGGTTTTTAAAATTTAGATGAAGTTTTCTAATTTTCTAACCATTCCATTATCTTGACTTTCAAAGATAATACATATATAGTTTGACTTTTTCTCAACAGTTTAATAAATATGAGGAAAGTACGATCACAGAAGTGGGAGGGAGGGGAGTGTTAACTAACTATAAGCAAGATTATCATTAATAGACATTTAAGCTGGCTTTTTGCCCAAACCCAGCAGTGCATTTGAAGGTCACCTCAATCCTCCTGGTAAACAGCAGAAGCTGAAACTCCAGGAGGAACTCTGATGCAAATGTGCTTTATAATTTTCCAAAAATTAGGCTTGAACAAGAGTGTCTATTAGAAATATTTTCAGAAAATGGTTCACTTGTATGTGTGTGCCTCAAAAGCAGTTAATTAAAAAAAAGCACCTTTATGTTGTTATTAAATGTAGTCCTGTTCTTGCCCGCTTTCTCATGGATGCGTGAATGCATGTTCAATAGTGTCTGACTCTCTGCGACCCATGAAATCTAGCCTGCGGAGTTCTTCTGTCGATGAGATTTCCCAGGCAAGAATACTAGAGCAGGTTGCCATTTCCTTCTCAAGGGGATCTTCCCAACCTAGGGATTGAACCCGTGCCTCTTACATCTCCAGCATTGTCAGGCAGGTTCTTTACCACTAGCGTCACCTGAGAAACCCAGGCCCAATACGTCTGTATTTTTTAAATACAGACTCTGAGTATTGACTTTGTGTTAAAATTAGGTTTTACTGGTGACTCTAAAGCCAAGGTCCTAGTTGTGGGAGTAGGGAGACTGTCTGGACAACACCAGGTCCTGCCACTGTGTCACTGGAAAGGGGAGATTCCACGTGATGAGGAAATCACAGGTCATTTTTCCCTTAGGAGATAAATGTGTTAATGGAATAAAACATCATTATGATAGTATTATATATTCTGGAAATCATTAAAATGCCAATATCTTATATATATGTGTGTGTGTGTGTGTGTGTATATATATATATATATATATATATATATATATATGTTGTTGTTCAGTCACCCAGTGGGGTCTGGCTCTTTGCGACCCCATGGACTGCAGCATGCCAGACTTTCTGTCCTTCACCATATCCCAAAGTTAGCCCAAGTTCATGCATTATTGGCTTTTTCTTGGTTTCTTAATTTTTCAGTCATAATAAAATATGAAAAAAAAGTACATTTTAATTCACTATTGTTTCTAAAAGGTGCTTTTTTTCTTATAGTTTTATTGAGACACAATTGACATATAGCACTGTATAACTTTAAGGTATACAGCATACATGTTTTTACTTACATATACTATCAAATGATTAACACAATATGTTCCGTCAATACCCATCTTCTCATATAGATACAAAATAAAATAAAAAGGAAGAGAATGCTTCTCATGATGAGAACTAAGGATTTACTCTTCTTAACAACTCTCATATATAACTTACAGCTGTGTTAATCATGTTAATCATGTTGTACATTCTCTCTCTAGTCCTTACTTATAACTGGAAGTTTGTTCCTTTTGGCCATCTTTATCTAATGCCCACCCTATACCCCTCAGGCCTCTGGTAAATACAAACCTCATCTCCTTTCCTATGAGTTTTTGTTTGTTCGTTTGTTTTTTGAAGGATAATTGACCTACAACACCATATTAGTCCTGTGCTCAAGAGTTATTTGACATTTTGATGTGTTACAAAGTGATCACCACAGTGAGTCTAGTAACCATGTCACCCATACAAGATAGTACATTATTGTTGACTGTTTCCCCCATACTACATTTCATACCCATGACTCATTTATGTTGTAACTGAAAGTCTGTCACTCTTAAGTTTTCCACACCTATTTTACTCATTTAATGTTTTTAAACAATTCCCCCCACCCAGATTGGAATATCAATTTAGAAAATACACAAAACAACTAGAATAAATTATGAATATTTTTAAAAAACTTTATTTAATGAACAGCTTCATCTGCTTACTATTTGCCAGATGTAACTTGTTGTTATTCATTTGCTAAGTTGTGTCCAACTCTTTGTGATCCCATGGACTACAACAAGTCAGTCTCATCTCTCCTCCATTATCTCCTGGAGTTTGCTCTAATTCATGTCCATTGAGTCAGTGATGCCATCCAACCATCTCATCCTCTGCTGCACCCTCCTCCTTTAGCTTTCAGTCTGTCCCAGCATTAGAGACCTTTCTAGTGAGTCAACTTTTCACATCCGGTGGCCAAAGTATTGAAGCTTCAGCTTCAGCTTCAGCTTCAGCAACAATCCTGCTGACTAATATTGAGAGTTGACTTCTTTTAGGATTGACTGATTTGATCTGCTTGCTGTCCAAGGGAGTCTCAAGAGTCTTCTCCAGCATCATAATTTGAAAGCATCAATTCTTTGGCACTCAGCTTTCTTGATGGTCCAGCTCTCATATGTACTGCTGGAAAACCACAACATGACTACTGGAAAACCACAGCTTTGACTATATGGACCTTTGTCAGCAGAGTGATATTGCTGCTTTGAAACATGCTGTTTAGGTTTGTTATAACTTTCCTTCTAAGAAGCAAGCATCTTTTAATTTCATGGCTGCAGTCACTGTTTACAGTCATTTTGGAGCCCAAGAAAATAAAATCTTTCACTGCTTCTACTTTTTCCCTTTCTATTTGCCATGGAGTGATTGGACCAGATGCCAAGATCTTAGTTTTTTTGAATGTTGCGCTTCAACATTCAAAGGAGCTTACACTCTTTCACCCTCATCAAGAGTCTCTTTAGTTCCTCTTCACGTTCTGCAATAGAGGGCCAAGCATGGTCTGCTTTATTTAGTCCTCATGACGAACCTAGAAATGAGGTCTTTTATTCGACTATGTTACAGATGACAAAACTGAGCCTCAGAGAATTTTAATAACTTTACTAAATTCACATAGTTGATAGTTTGGCAGAGTCGATATATGAATCCAGGCAGTCTACACTTCTCATAGCCTATTTAGTAAAATGAATCATATGATCCAGAGAGATGAAAGCAGATTGGGGAATATAGTCTCTGCCTCCTAGAGACAATTCCACAGAATTGTAGAAGACCCTGCATTTTAGGAGGGCAGCCAGCCATCTGTGTCACCGTCATGCTACCTAAACATGAGCCAATGCTTATTTATGTATAGGGAAATGCTACTGGACAGTTCATTGATTAGATTCAGTCTCAGCAGTATTATGAAAGATCAGTTAAGATTGCATGCTTTCATAGAACCATATGGTTTTAACAATAATCATGCTGTTCTCTATTTGAACAATGACTGTTACTTTGGGAAGTATATACACCACTGATTACTGAATTTGTTAATAATCCATTTTCTGAATAAGTCTAACCCTAAATGAATTTATTTTAATTAAAATCAGCATTCTTGTAAAACATATTTTGAATTTCAAAATAACCTTTTCCCAAAAAAGTACTTCTGGCTTCAAAATTTGGCAACAGTTACACATTGTTTAAGAGTTGATGAAATATATATCACACTCAGTTAAAATTAAACCCTGTTAAAATAGCTTTCTATATTTTTTATCTGGTCAGCTCACCAGGAGCAGTTTTGACTATCAATAATCACACATAATCCAACCCAGCTGAGGTATTTACTTAGCACTAAGATTTCCAAATTAGGGAAATTATTTGTTGTTTTGTTTGGTTTTGTATCTATGGAACAATTTTGGGCCTTAATTTAACAGATGTTCCCTGAGGTAAATATGTCCAAATTTAGTACATACTATACTCAAGAGACGGAGAAGGCGATGGCACCCCACTCCAGTACTCTTGCCTGGAAAATTCCATGGATGGAGGAGCCTGGTAGTCTGCAGTCCGTGGGGTCGCTAAGAGTCAGACACGACTGAGAGACTTCACTTTCACTTTTCACTTTCATGCATTGGAGAAGGAAATGGCAACCCACTCCAGTGTTCTTGCCTGGAGAATCCCAGGGACGGGGGAGCCTGGTGGGCTGCAGTCTATGGGGTCGCACAGAGTCGGACACGACTGAAGCGACTTAGCAGCAGCATACTCAAGAGAGTACAAATTGACTTAGAGATGTTCTCAGGTGTTTTTGCACACAAAGTATCACCAAGAAAACGATTTTACTGATAGATGTTTCAGTTTAGGACACACTACTAGTCTCGAACATACCTGAATGTGTTTTATTTAATAAATTAATTGTTTATTTAAATTGTATTATTTAGTTACTTGTTTTTGGCTGTGTGGAGTCTTTACTGCTATGAGAGCTTCTCTCTGGCTGCAGCAGATGGGGGCTGTGCTCCAGCTGCAGTCCTCAGGCTTCTCATTGCAGTGGCTTCTTTTGTTGTACAGCACAGGCTCTAGGGTGCTCAGGCATCAGTGGTTGCAGCTCCCAGCCTCTAGAACACAGGTTCAGTAGCGGTGGTGCACAGGTCTATTAGTTCCAAGGAGTGTGGGACCTTCCCAGACCAGGGATTGAACCAATTGGTTTTGTGCATTGGCAGGCAGATTCTTTACCACTGAGTCACCAGGGAAGCCCCCTGAAGGTGTTTTAAATTCAGGCATACCATCAAGAGCATTAAGGATGACTGAATCTATAATAAGTAATGAAAACTTCATATATTGTACTGTCCATTAGCTCAATGCTTCCCAAGTGTTTCCCTGTCTTGGCTCAGATAGAAAATGACAAAATTTATATGGCACTTAGGGGTAAAAAGATAAGGCTGCTCGTGGCTGGAAGTTATGGGTGACAGGCTTTAGCATACCCATAGCTTCCAACCACAAGCAGCCCTGTCTGCGGCTGAGGGGATTATCATCACTGTGTTGGTCAGTCATATTAGAACAGGCGGTATTTCCCAACAAAACTCAGGCAACCTCTAGACCAGTGAGGCTGTGTGGCTGCTCTCTGTGTTGGTGATTTGATGGTCATTTTCCTGCCATACGATGCATCAGTCATTGGATACTGCACCCTGTGCCTTGTGTGTATCTTTGAATTATTTCAATTCAAATGTGTGTGTCTTTGAATTAGTTCAATTTGCAGAGAGTTGGATAATACTGGGTTCTTACTTATTGCATCTTGAAATGCTGAAAGCTCTTTTTCCCCCTTGCCATGTAGCACGTGAACTGCACAAGCCTCAGAAGTTCCCATAGTGTCCTGTGAGGCCTGAAGGTTCATCTTAAATACAAGTTTTATTTTAGGGTCCTGAGAAAGCTTTGTGAAAGCAAAGATTCCTTCCAATATGTTCTGCACAAATGTGGCTGCTTGCTGCAAAACACTAGAAAAGGAGTATGGTTATTCTGTTGTGCTCATCTGAGTATCAGGGGTCTCATACTGGTTGCTGAGGCTTCCAGCACATTGTAACAAAGAGAGGGGCATTTAAAATCCTTTGAAGAAAGGATCTTACTTCTAATTTAATCCAATTGAAAGTAGTCCTCTCTTCAAGAAAACTGGATATAATGGCATTTCCAATGTAACCCTGGAAATACTTCCTCCCCTGTAAACTTTTTAATAATTTCAAGCCCATTGCTTTATAGAATACACTAAAACATTTGGGTTGTGTTCACAATAAAATAATGGTTTGGATTATTTTATGGAAAAATTTATAATCGAATGAGCTATTTCATGTTTAAATTTAGAGTCTAGAGGACAGTTGTGACATTTTGTAATTGTTTCTTATGATTAATTGAAATAAGCGTAGGGAGGCAAAGATTTTTCCCAGCTGTGACTTCTCTGTTGGTGTGATTTTTCTTAAATTACACACTGTTGTTCTACTATTTGTCTTTTCATGTAAAATAATTTTACAAATAAGGGGGAAAGTTCAGCCACTTACCATGTCCCCAGGTTGTAAAATAATTCATATCTCTTCCTAGCAACTAGAATAGATTTTATGAACAAAGCTTGTACCACTTTATAAACTCCAAAGGTAACAAAAATACTCCTATCATTCTAGTTTATCATTTTTCATGAATTTAATTTCTACTGTAAGGACAGCTTAATATAAATTTCCTGAAATTTATATCCTACCATCAAAGGTTTTATCATACAGGCAAATGCAAATTTTAAGTTAGATATCACAACCCAGATACATATTAACAGTATCTGTAAAGGTACTCAGATTTTAAAAAAATATATATTAAAAATCAAATCTGTACCTCTGACTATAAGTGAAGTCTCTCAGTCGTGTCCAACTCTTTGTGACCCCATAGACTGTAGCCTACCAGGCTCTTCTGTCCATGGGATTTTCAGGAAAGAGTACTTGAGTGGGTTGCCATTTCCTTCTCCAGGGGATCTTCCCAGCCCAGGGATTGAACCCGGGTCTCCTGTATTGCGGGCAAATGCTTTACCATCTGAGCCATCAGGGAAGGCTACCTCTCACTATAGAACTCCAAAACCACCCATCTGGTTTGTATAAATTCATGTTTACTTATAGTGATGCTACAATTGGTATGAACTATTTCAAATATAAGCTGATTAGCCAGTTTAAAAAGTAAAAATAAAAAATAATTCTAAAAAAGAGGTTTTAAATGATTTGGTTGCTTCTAGTAAAGTATATATTTTCTATAACCAAACCTATTTGTTCATTGCCAGTGTCATTCTATACTGCAGATTATTTCCAACATTACTTCAAAACTGATCCCTGCATTTCTGGGTATGTGCATTTATTTATTTATTTATTTTAATTTTTTATATATTCATTGTTTTGGTTACATTGTACAGCTTATGGGATCCTAGTTCCCCAACCAAGGATTGAAGTTGGGGCCATAACAGTGACAAGTCCTAACAACTGGACTGCCAGAGAATTCCCACTTTTATTTATTTCTTTGTCAGGATTAGGTTAATCTTCCTAAAATATTTTTTTCAGATTATTTCAACTTCTGTAAAATCTCCAAAGCCTTTTAAATTGCCTATTTGCTAAGTACTTCATTCTACTTTTCCAGATTCTTTTTATTTTTTAATCATTCAGGGTCTGTTTTGCACCATTTTTCAAAGAAGAATCTCCTTTGTTCTGCTCTCCTAGGCTTTAATACTATATGCCTTCAGGGGATAATGGTTATTTTTGCTGTCCACTATTCAAACACCTTTCCTCCGATTTTCATCAAGCCTTATTCCTTTTCTTATTCCCAGGGTATAGATTCACTTCTCAGTCATAACTTCCAGGAAAAACTTCTGCACAGGTTTTGAGTTTCTACGGGAGTGAAAAGTGCCCATTTTTTTTGTGTCAGTACCTAATTTTAAGTTTTGATGGCCATTTGCTCATTGAAAATATATATATTGATTAAGTCTAATGTTTGAGTACACACGGTTCAGATAAAACAGTAGTGTTCTCTCCTTTCAACATATTTACAATCCAGTGACAGAGACAAATAATAAATACTTACCACAAGGAAGTGGCAACCCACTCCAGTATTCTTGCCTGGAGAATCCCATGGACAGGGGAGCCTGATGGGCTATGGTCTATGGAGTCGCAGAGTTGGACATGACTGAAATGACAGCACACACATAGAAACCCTCTCACATAAAATACAATTGTAAATTGTGAGAAGTGTTATCTTGACAAAGAGTCTACTAATGTGGACTAAGGGAAAATTTGGCACAAGCAAGATTATCTTAAGAAATTACATTAGCTGAGATCAGAATAAGTAATAGCATTACTAGCTATTATTAGCTAAACTTGTAGCATCAGAGTGGCAGAGGGGATAATGATAATAAACAGAATCAATAGAGATTTTGAAAACAGAATTTTTAAATTTTGATGAATATAGGAGATGAAGGGAAGAGAGAAATTGAAAATTTCTAGACTGAGGAACTTAGGTGGCTGGGGTGGTATTTAGTGAGATAATAAAGGATGAAAGAGAAGTGTGTCAGAGGTGGAGGGGAGGTTGAATAAGTAAGTTTCTTGTTTTAGTTGTTTCTTAAGTTTGAGATTCCTGTAATATATATCTCATGGAAGTTTCAGGTAGGTTCATGAGTCTAGATGTATGAACTTATCTGCAATACTCCAGTAACCTTCAGAATAACTGGCATTTCTCTCCACGTGTAATCTTTGCCATCTCCTGTAATAAGTTAGATTTCCATTTCATCTGTCCAGAGTGCATCAAATGCTAACTGTATTAGTTTGCTTATTAAATACACTACCTATATGTTTGACTGGCCTCTCTAACCTATTTCCTTAAAGATAAAAAATGTTGCCTATAACTGCTACAAGTATATAATGGACACTCAGTAAATGTTTCATGCATGAATGAGTGAATAGATAAAGAGACTAAAGATTTCAGTGAGACATGTATATTTGTCTTTTCTTTCTCCAAAAGACTGATAGCTAGTTGCAGACAAAGATCTTGTCTTAATCTTCTTCCAGATCCATTACCATGTGTAACACACTAATGGACATTGAATAAATCCCCATTGATTCATGGATATTCAAGTGAGATACACTGGTTCAGTTGAACAGTTTCAGAATCTGTGTGCAAAGAAAAGGCCATCTAATTTACTTTTTCATATTTCATACAAAATATGTAAAGAAAAAGTGTTAATATACAGGGATAAGACAAAGATACAGAAAAGTAAAGGTAATGAGCTCTAGGGACTGGCAATGTTAAGGCATAAAGACAAAGAGCAGAAGTTTGTAATAATGTCTGTGCAAAAAACTGCGTCTTCTGACATTTTGTTTCAGCTAAAATAATCTAATTACCATTATTCTTTGCACATAAGAACTAAACACTTTGTGCTCTACTTATTTGCTTATAGATAATTTGCACAATGGAGTGCAAATTACTACTCTCCTAGTAGCCCCAGCACATGGCATACAGCAGTCAAGGAATACTTTTTTTTTTTTTTTCCTGACTGAATTAGTGAATGCTTACTGCCAGTAATTATTCATTTCAATCTAAAAATTTAGCAAAAATCCTGGATACAGGTAAGAATTATTTTAAAATCCCAAATGGCCAAATGATTTTAATTTTAAGCAATCTTTCTAAAAAATATTCTTTCTCTGCCAGCATTGTCATTAGAACATTAGCGGTAATTAAAACCTTAAGTGGAAGTTCTAGATGACTGGGCAGCTGAAAAAGAGCAATTAAGCATCATAGGCAGGAAGGAATTTACATTTTCCACATAATCAATTGTATAGGTATTAAAAGAAGCTTTGGAGGCCAAGAGGAGCAAAACCCAAAACATATGGAGAGAAAGACATAAAAAATAATGATAATGAATAGGAGGCTTATTTTAAGCTTTTTCTTTTTTTTAAATATACAATCCAAAATTAAAGGCAATTAAGCAAAATTTATATCAAAGCCTTAATATTATTAAGCTAAAAACATAAGCTAGATAATTCTCTTACCCTTGCGGTTTATGAAATTACTAGAATGACCTGATTAAAATGGCCTTGACACGCATGGTTACTTTTCTTTTATCCCTCTTGTAAACATGTAATACACCCAAAGAGAAAGAAAAGAAAGAAAGAATGAGTTACTTAGAGAAATATGAAATATTTCTTCAATGCAACAGAAACTGGAAACTATGCAGTGAGATTGAAATAAATACTTGTACAACTTTTTTTAATTATGAGAAAATATACGGTAGTTTTTCTAATATTTAGATATTTTAATAGAACATTTTAAAAAGGAGGTATTAGTAAAACAGGTAAATGCTATTGGTAGTTAGAATAAAATAATGCTTGATATTCTAGTTTTATAAAACAACAGAATATAATTTTCTGAGTCATTGCTCAAAGAATAACTTCTCCAGGAACCAACCTCCTCCTTTAGAGTTGGCAAACTTTAAATAAAATAAATAATAAATGTTAAAGATCCCATTCAGTGGTGATGTCATTAAAGATCTTAGAACTCAGTGAACCTAATGAAGGAAACAGATGCATACATGGGCAGTTGACTGTAGAATTACCTAGTTTCTAGGATACAATAGGAAATTATGTTTTATTACAGAAAAACAATGTAAAGCTCTGCAGAAAACTTACCTGTTTTTTTTTTTTTTTTTTTTTTTTTTACCTTAGTCATTATATAAGTGTAAAGCAGGAATTCTAAAATAATACATGTGTATATCATGGCTGTAACTCAGATACCCACCTACAGTCCTGTTTTGTGGGGTTTCTTTGTTGGTTGGTTTGTTGGGCCCCTTCAGTTCAGTTCAGTTCAGTTCAGTCGCCCAGTCATGTCTGACTCTTTGCGACCCCATGGACTGCAGCACTCCAAGCCTCTCTGTCCACCAGGCCTTTGGCCCCTTAACCATGTGAATATACCTTAGTAACTTCCCAGATTGGCCCAGACTACTGTATTTTATGAATGTACTGTGTAGAATTTACCAAGTATTTTGTAGTAAAAGGGGAGAAGTTTATATCTTACACCCATGAGAAACATTTTATCAGATTCCATCAAAAGTCCTTCCCCTTTCATTCTATCATGAATTTTTTTCCTGATTTCTAACCTACTCTCCCCTCCCACTGGGGCTTCCCAGGAGGCGATGGTGGTAAAGAACCTGCCTGCCAATTCAGGAGACATAGGAGATGCGGGTTCCATCACTAGGTCAGCAAGATCCCCTGGAGGAGGGCATGGCAACCCACTCCAGTATTCTTGCCTAGAGAATTCCATGGATAGAGGAGCCTGGCGGGCTACAGTCCATGAGGTCACAAAAGTCAGACACGACTGAAGCACCTTAGCATACCTCCCCTCCCATACATCCTCTCCTCCACCATTCAGACTTACACAGTTTTATCTCCTTAATTTCTTTTCTACTCCATTCAAGTTGCTACCCAATGGATAGAAGTTAGTGAAATCACCACCTATAGCTTTCTCAAGCTTGCCCTTGGGTCTCTTTCCACAGCCCTAGCTGCTGCTAACTAAGTCTTAAAGATACGTGTTCTGGTCTTCAGAGGAGTCTGACAAATAAGATATGCACATGTCATTACATGATGATTATGTTTCTCTTCTCTTGTTAATTTAAAATTTCATGTAAATCCAGAGGGTTCTGATTCAGTGATACATGGATATCCAGCCTTCCCTTTTCGAAAGAATGAGGGATTTATTCCAAAGGGATTTGGCAATATTTGCCATTTTTTCATTCCATAAAGACTTCAAGGAGTTTAAAACAGTTATCGTTTTTTCATTTTTAAGAAGGATTTTAATCTTAAGCAATCATACACTACTTTAATGCTGATTAAGAGAGAGATCAGTGCAACACATTACATTAGTTCAAATTTATCCTTTAATTTCCTGCTTCTCTTTTACAATTCTTGGAATTGAAATATATTACATTAATAACAGAAATTATTTTCTCTTTGCTATAGTCTAGTTGTCATTGGTAGTGAGAAAAATATAAAGCTGTGTACTTCCACTTAGGTGAACACTATAAAAATGATATCTTTTTAAATGTAAATTTCTAGCCTGTTATTGCAGCAATATTTTACATTCATTCCTTTCAGAAATCTGTTACTCCATTTTTCTCCAAATATACAGATGATAAACCAAATATTCTATAATTATTATATAGGAAAATAGCACACATTTAGTTAACAACTCTGCTATTAAGTCACTCAGTCACGTCTGACTCTTTGCAACCCTATGGACTGTAGCATGCCGGACTTCCCTGTTCTTCACTATCTCCTGGAGCTTGCTCAAATTCATGTCCATTGAGTCAGTGATGCCATCCAACCATCTCATCCTCTGTTGTCCCCTTCTCTTTCTGCCTTCAATCTTTCCCAGTATCAGGGCCTTTTCCAATAAGTCAGGTCTTCCCATCAGGTGGCCAAAGTATTGGAGCTTCAGCATCAGTCCTTCCAATGAATAGTCAATTATTTCCTTTAGGATTAACTTGTTTGATCTCTTTCCTGTCCAAGGGACAGGAAACAGTTTTGAAACAGTTTGAAAGCATCAATTCTTCGGTGCTCAGCCTTCTTTATGGTCCAACTCTGAAATGGTAAATGACTACTGGAAAAGTCATAGCTTTGACTAGACAGACCTTTGTACGTAAAGTAATGTCTCTGTTTTTTAATATACTGTCTAGATTTGTCATAGATTTTCTTCCAAGGAGCCAGTGTCTTAATTTCATGGTTGCAGTCACCATCCCCAGTGATTTTGGAGCCCAAGAAAATAAAGTGTCACTGTTCCCATTGTTTCCCTATTTGTCATGAAATGATGGGACTAGATGCCATAATCTTAGGTTTTGGTTTTTTGTTTTTGCTTTTGTTTTCTTTAATTTTGAGTTTCAAGCAAGCTTTTTCACTCTCCTCTTTCATCTTCATCAAGAAGCTCTTTAGTTCCTCTTCGTTTTCTACCATAAGGGTGGAGTCATCTTCATATCTGAGGTTATTGATATTTCTCCCCACAGTCTTGATTCCAGCTTGTGTTTCATCCAGCCCAGCATTTCTCATGATGTACTCTGCATAGAAGTTAAATAAGCAGGGTGACAATTTACAGCCTTGACCTACTCCTTTCCCAATTTTGAACCAGTCTGTTGTTCCATTTTCAATTCTAACTTGCTTCTTGACCTGCATACATGTTTCACAGGAGGCAGGTAAGGTGGTCTGGTATTCCCATCTTTTTAAGAATTTTCCAATTTGTTGATGTCCACTCTGTACTCTTTCATAAAGGATTTATTAGATTTTGGCCAGTTTCTATAAACTTACTGTGAGCATGACTTATTTAACCTAAGGTGATAAAATACTTTCCCTACAGTAATGCTGCTTAGTCGCTTCAGTCGTGTCCGACTCTGTGCGACCCCATGGACTGCAGCCTACCGGGCTTCTCCGTCCCTGGGATTCTCCAGGCAAGAACACTGGAGTGGGTTGCCATTTCCTTCTCCAATGCATGAAAGTGTAAAGTGAAAGTGAAGTCACTCAGTCATGTCTGACTCTTAGCGACCCCATGGGCTGCTACCCCTACCAGGACCCCTACCAGGCTCCTCGATCCATGGGATTTTTCAGGCAACAGTAGTGGAGTGGGGTGCCATTGCCTTCTCCCTCCCTACAGTAATAGATTACCTCAAACTGTATACCAGCAGTCCCCAGCCCTTCTGGTATTAGGGACCGGTTTTGTGGAAGACAGTTTTTCTACTGACTGGGGTGGGGGTTGGTGGGGATAGTTTCTGGATGATTCAGTGCATTGCATTTATTGTGCACCTTATTTCTATTATGATTGCATTGTGATAATGCAGTAATGTGAGCCATGGGAGAGCTATAAATACAAATGTAGCTGCACTCTCTCGTCTACTGCTCACCTCCTGCTGTGCAGCCTAGTTCCTAACAGGCTATAAACCAGTACTGGCCTGTGGCCCTAGAGGTTGGGGATCCCTGCTGTATAACCCATTGTTTCCTCAGGAACATCATAACATATTTACAATTTTCTTTTCTGTTATGGTCTAGATCATTCACTCACTATTGGAAATGTAATCAAGGATTACAGGCATCAGCATATGCTTAATCATGAATTGTTTGGAAAAGGTTAAATGCAAAACTTAAGATGTTGACTTAGGTTTTCCTCCTTCTATGATGAGATGGGCAAAGCAGTGCCCTGAAGACTTTTTCTGAAGGATGTTGAGGTCAAAGGGCAAAATATACAAGCCAAGCCTGAGAGTCAAGATTCAAGCCAAACTATGGTAGAAAAGCTCAGGGAATCTAAGATTAATGTGTTGATGTTTGGCAGAAACCAGCACAATATTGTAAAGCAATTATCCTTCAATTAAAAATAAATTTTAAAAATAAAAAAAAGAAGGGGAGGTGTAAAGAACACTTACAGCTGAGTGCTCGGTGCCTATTATAAATTCTTTATTTTCCTTATATCCATATCAGGGTCTCTTGTATAGTGAGTGCCTACTTTACTTAAAGGGAGTAAGAGAACAAATTGGGCTTCTTAGGGGTCCTAGTGGTAAAGAACCCACCTGCCAATGCAGGAGATATAAGAGACATGGATATGATCCCTGGATCAGGAAGATCCCCAGAAGAGAGCAAGGCAATCCACTACAGTATGCTTGCCTAGAGAATCCCATGGAAGGAGGAGCCTGGTGGGCTACAATCCATAGGTTCACAAACAGTCGGACACGACTGAAGAGCCCTAGCTTGCACAATGCACACAAGAGAACAAGTCAGTGCTAACAAGATGCAGTCAGTTCTTTTAACAATATTTTCATGACTTTGGAGCTTAATAGCATTTTGACACTGTTTTAGAGGCTCCTGGCATCAATGTTTTCTTGATCATTAAAATATTTTAAATTTAATTAAATGTAAGTTTTACTACTGGATGGCATCACCAACTTGATAGACCTGAGTTTGAGTAAGCTCTGGGAGTTGGTGATGGACAGGGAAGCCTCGCATGCTGTAGTCCATGAGGTCGCAAAGAGTAGGACATGACTGAGAGACTAAACTGAACTGATCATCAGAGATTCATATTAAAGGGAGATAAAAACCCTTGTTTACTTACATTTGCATTGTCAGTCAAAACAAAACAAAAATGTCTAATTCATTTCCCTTATTCTGGAAATTGTATTAAACTGAAAATTAGAAAAGTATTGCCATATTTGTAAAATTCACTTTTTTCATTATAAATGAATTTTTCATTCATTTATCTTTCCATTTTCATTTAACCTAGTCATAAATTAAATTTTTAAAACATATCTTGTTTCTTAGTGTTATTTTTATTAATATTTAAGTGAATATTTTATCTATTATATCTTGAACTGGATTGCTGTATTATGGATCTATAGACATCTGGTATTTATAATGAAGTGTAGAAACTGTTGCTGCTGCTGCTTCTAAGTCGCTTCAGTGGTGTCTGACTCTGTGTGACCCCATAGACCCCAGCCCACCAGGCTCCCCCATCCCTGGGATTCTCCAGGCAAGAACATTGGAGTGGGTTGCCATTTCCTTCTCCAATGCATGCAAGTGAAAAGTGAAAGTGAAGTCGCTCGGTCGTGTCCGACTCTTCGTGACCCCATGGACTGCAGCCTACCAGGCTCCTCTGTCCATGGGATTTTCTAGGCAAGAGTACTGGAGTGGGTTGCCATTGCCTTCTCCAAGAAACTGTTGAATTCTATATAATTGTAAGAGTTTCAGCATATACTAAGACATTATTTACATACTTAATAGAACATTCATTCATTCATTCAAAAATATTTCTTGATTATTTGTTGTATTACCTTGCTCTCTTCTGGATGCAGGAGTTGTAGAAGTGGAAAGAATAATAAGGTTATTTATTGACCTTATCATTAAATTTCAGTCCTAATCATTTTACTTAGTTTTGTGTTACTAATGAAGAAAAATCTGATTACCCATCGATTTGATATAAACATATTTCATTGAAAAATTATAGTCTGGACACTCACAATATCTATGACTTTAGATATGAGGGATGTGTCTTTCTAAGAGTGAAATCTTCTAAGTTGTGAAATGCTTAATTCTGTATGCTTGAGTGCTAATTAATAGGGCCTCCATGTCATGATATTGCAGTTGGCGAAATATGCGGTAAGATAGATTGTTCATTAACCCCTCAGGAATTATAACTTTTGTTTGTTCAATTATATTACATTTACCACAATTTTCTTGTTGTAAAATGCCATCGGAATGTCCATTATCATTCAGACATAAGCAATTTAATGAAAACATTAATGGGCTTAAATTAGTAAAAGTCAATGGCTTTCCAAAGTAAACTAACACTGCAGAATTACTTTCCAAAATGTACAGAACAGTTTTTTTAGAGTCTCCTACAAAAAATAGAAAAAACGATGAAACTATATTCAACTCCTATATTTCATTCACATATTTTGCTTGTATACCGCCCTGAGGAAGCCCAGATGGCTGAAATGTAGGCAGGTTTCTGCACCTGCAATGATAGTAAACTACTCTGTTATTACCCAGTGTACGTGAGCTGAATAAAGTAACACCTTACTTGCTGCTGTATGCAGCTGGCAAGTCAACAGTTTATATTGCATTTTTATAGGATTGGCAAATGTGTCTTGCTGGATTTTGCTGAGTTCACTTTACCAATAGAATGCCAAAGGCCACTAAAGCATCTTCATGTTGGCACATTAATCATGTGCTGAAGCATGACATGGAGTGTATTATCACCACTATAAAATATAGAAAAGAACAACTAAATGGGCTATTTGATAGGCCAATAAACAAATGGATGCTCAAAGGAATGACTTGACTGTTATAGTTTTTATCTAATACCAATGAACAAGAAGAATGTGTTTGAAGGTCTCAGCCAAAAAGCTTTCCATTTGCAACATTTTTAGTATAAAAATAGAACCTGCTTATTGTATTGTATTTGAGAGGTACAGAAATGATGAAAAGGAATAAGCATCACCCACAATCCCTTCACTATGATACTTCCTCTGTTCACATTTTAGTGGGTTTTTTTAATTTCTTCTTTTTTTACATTTAAACATCACTGGGAATTTATATAGGGTATATTGTACTTTTTTATGTAACAAAACTTTCCCCATGCATTAAACATTCCTGTAAATCCTTCTTATGAGGAACCCTCCTTCACCCTCAAACACATTCAACTTGTTGACTCTTAATTTCTTTCTTCCAATCCAAGTTCAGTCATAACTTTCTCAGGAGTGACTCTCCTGACTTCCCTTGCTAGAGCAGTTCCTTATATTAAATGTCCTTAGAGGAACTGAAACATTTTCTTTGTAGTTCTTGTGTCAGTTTTCATGTTATGCTAATTTGTGTGAGTTTTTGAAAAATAAAATTGGAGGGAATTTGGCTGGAATTGTGTTAACCTTTATAGGAAAGCATTGTCATATATATGATATTTATTCTTTCTATTTCAAAAGTGAATTTTCCATTCAACTTTTTTTCTGTTTCCACTTAAGCCATCCATGAATTAAGTTTTGAAGACATATCCTATTCCTAAAATATTGTTTGTATATATGAGTGAAACTTTTATTCATTATATCTTGATCTTGTTGGGATTATTATCTTGTGAATCTATTGACATTTGTATATTTATTATGAAATATAGAAACTCGGTTGAATTCTATCTATATTGTAAGAGTTTTTATATAAACTCTTAGATATTAGTTACATACTTATTATCACCTGACCTACCTCTTGAGAAACCTGTGTGCAGGTCAGGAAGCAACAGTTAGAACTGGACATGGAACAACAGGCTGGTTCCAAATAGGAAAAGGAGTACGTCAAGGCTGTCTATTGTCACCCTGCTTATTTAACTTATATGCAGAGTACATCATGAGAGACACTGGGCTGGAGGAAGCACAAGCTGGGATCAAGACTGCCGGGGGAGAAATATCAATAACCTCAGATATGCAGATGACACCACCTTTATGGCAGAAAGTGAAGAGAAACTAAAGAGCCTCTTGATGAAAGTGAAAGAGGAGTGAAAAAGTTGGCTTAAAGCTCAACATTCAGAAAAATAAGATCATGGCATCTGGTCCCATCACTTCATGGGAAATATATGGGGAAACAGTGGAAATAGTGGCTGACTTTATTTTTCTGGGCTCCAAAATCATTGCGGATGGTGATTGCAGCCATGAAATTAAAAGACACTTACTCCTTGGAAAGAAAGTTTTGAATATGCTGTCTAGGTTGACCAACCTAGACAGCATATTGAAAAGCAGAGACATTACTTTGTCAACACAGGTCTGTTTAGTCAGGCTATGGTTTTTCCAGTGGTCATGTATCGATGTGAGAGTTAGACTATAAAGAAAGCTGAGTGCCGAAGAATTGATGCTTTTGAACTGTGGTGTTGGAGAAACCTTTGAGAGTCCCTTGGACTGCAAGGAAATGCAACCAGTCCATCCTAAAGGAGATCAGTCTTGGGTGTTCATTGGAAGGACTGCTAGTGAAGCTGAAACTCCAGTACTTTGGCCACCTGATGGGAAGAACTGACTCCTTTGAACAGACCCTGATGCTGGGAAAGATTGAGGGCAGGAGGAGAAGGGGATGACAGAGGATAATATGGTTGGATGGCATCACCGACTCAATGCACATGATTTTGGGTGGACTCTGGGAGTTGGTGATGGACAGGGAGGCCTGGTGTGCTGCAATTCATGGGGTCGCAAAGAGTCGGACATGACTGAGTGACTGAACTGAACTGACTTATTAGCAAATTCATTCACTCATTCAAAAATATTTCTTGATTACTTATTGTATACCTTGCATTCTTCTGGATACAGGAGATACACAAAAATATTGTCTCCCATATGTATTATATATGACTGAAGATGTCAGGTAATAAGTAATAATTATATGTGCTATGGAGAAGGCAGTGGTAACCCACTCCAGTACTCTTGCCTGGAAAATCCCATGGATGGAGGAGCCTGGTAGGCTGCAGTCCATGGGGTCACGAAGAGTCAGACACGACTGAGCGACTTCACTTTCACTTTTAATTTTCATGCATTGGAGAAGGAAATGGCAACCCACTCCAGTGTTCTTGCCAGGAGAATCCCAGGGACGGGGGAGCCTGGTGGGCTGTTGTCTATAGGGTCGCACAGAGTCGGACACTACTGAAGCAACTTAGCAGCAGCAACAGCAGAAGAATATGTGCTATAATGGTAAAGGTTTTATGGAGAAAATAAAGTAGGAAAAGGGAATATATACTTTTGGGGGAATAAGATGGTCAGGGAGGTCCTAAAGGAAGGGAAAGAAGTTGTTTTGTGGCTATCAGGGTAGAAACCATTACAGTATAGGAGAACAGGAGCGCAGAGCTCTGAGATGGGAACATATATACTGTGTTCTGGAAACAGCAGCAAGGTCAATGTGACTGGAGCAGAATGAGCAAGAGGGTGTGATGGAAGGTCACAGAAGTAATGGTAGAAAGGAGGCAGATTGTAGAGGGTCCAGTGGGCCACTGTAAGAATTTGGGGTTTTAGTTTGAGTAGGACAGGATGCCATTGGAGGTGTCTGAGCATAAGAATGACATAAGCTTGTTTTGGCAGGATCATTCTGGCTGCTGTTTTGAGAATAGACCATAGAGAGTGTATTACTCAGGAGAACCAACAGGAGGTGTTTATTTATTTATTTGTTTGTTTATGAATTTAACATCTTTGAAACTCAGCAGTACTCTGTGGGACTCTCCCAAATACAGAAGCCTTTTCATGTTCCATTTTTCTTTTTGTACAAAAAAGGGTTCAACCTCGCATACTTTCCCTGAGTTCCAAAGAGTCAAACAAGAACTAATTAGAAGAATGAGGGAATGCAGAAAAATAACAGTGCAGTGATGGGGCCTGGTACTGGGTCCTCCTTGGGGTATGTGCATAGCAATCTGATATATCATCTCTGAGTTCTTCTATGGGAACTAGGGTCGCCACCCAGCTGGAAGATGGTAACTTCAGGCTGAGCACAGGTGTGGACTTCAAACTGGTTGGGTCCAGAACACTGATGATTGAAATTCCTGGAACATCACCCCATTAACTCACCATCAAGCATTCAGAAGAAAATCATGCATCTTGTAGCCATACTCCCAAATTTTGCCTAAAAAACCTTTTCCTCATTGGGAAATTCAGGTCTCTTGAGCATACGCCACCTCATTCTCCTTGCATGGCTCTTGCAATAAGTCTCTTTCCATTCCAAACTCTGGTGTTTCAGTTTATTTGGCTTCACTGTGCTTGAGGTACATGAACTTGGGTTTGACAACATCTAGGCTTATGTAAATTGAGATTTATTTTAATCATTACAATTTTTTTGCATATTATTTTAATCTACTCTCTTAATTGTCCCATATGAATGATACCAGACTTCAATCTTATAGAAAGTAAATAGAAGCCACTGGATAGCAAACTATTCTTTATAGATTATTTTTATTATAAGATGAAATGAAATATACATTAGTTAACCTCGATTTGGTTTTTCAGTGGCTGAGAACCGGTATTCTCCTTTTTCTGTTTTTTTTTTTAATATGTATTTTTAACCGAGATTGTTTTTATTTAATTATTGTAAAAACTAGTCTCAGTTCATTGAAAAAATATTTTCTGTGTTAAAAGAAAGAAAAGCATTTTAGAGAAGCCCGAAATCAACAATGAATTATTTTTGATGATGAATATAATTTCTCAGTTACTTTGTATTTTAAGTTATTTTAAAAGTACCCAAAATATAGTGAATCATATAACAAATATCAGTGTTTGCCCTACCCAGCATCCAATAAAAATTGTTTTATTCTGTAATTTATTTCACATTTTATATAGAAAAATAAAATATCCCCAAATGAAGTCCCCTGTTTCTTCATTCCTCATCATGTTATTTTTCATTCTCTCCACAAAATAGTCAAAATTCTTTACATGTTTATCATTTCTTTGTGAGTTTTATGTTTTTGCTACATATGTATATATCATAAGCTCTATTACTTTACATTTTTCAAATATCGCAAATAAAAGCACATTATATGTATTTTTCTGAAATTTTACTTTCTCATTTTGTTGTTTTTTTGGGATTTATCCACATTAATTTAGGTTTTACATTCATTAATTTTTACTATTTTTATTCCTATAGAGTAAAATACCATATGTGCCTATAATTTGTTCATAAAAATAAAAAATAAAAACTTTACACTAAAACAGTATTATAAGGAAGGTTCTTATACATGTGAGAAGAATCTCTATAGCATATTTACTTGTATTTGGGAAACGGTTATTTAAAAAGTGAGACTGTCTTCAGCTTTTCTAGATATTCACTAGTTATTTTCTAAAGCATTTATATCAATTTACAGTCTTTCTAGTAAAGTATAAGAAGCCAATGATTCTGTACTTTTGTCATTGTTTGCTTATATTTTTAATTCAATATTGCCAATCACAAAAGTGTATAACTGTTAATTTATATTTTGTAGTCAACAATAGTCTCTATGTTTTGTGCTTTGTGTTTTAAGAAAACTGTTACTATCTTGAAGTTACAAAGATATTTTCTACATTTTCTTCTAGAAGAAGTATCTCCCTGCAGGCAGTTTATTACTTATTTGCTCATATCTAATTATGTATGGACACCTTGTCTGCATTAAGTGCTATTTTAGGTACTTAGGCATTGTTTGTGAACATAAGAAAGACTTTGTTTTTTTAGAGCTTGAATTCTGCTGGATGGAGACAGAAAATAAAGGAGATAAACAATTGTCTGATGATAATAACACTAAGGGGAAAAAAGACACGGAGAGAGAGCGTGAAATGGGAAGGAAGGAATTGAAATCTTGGAGACAAGAGAAGTCTTTACTGAAGAGGTGGAATTTGAGTAACGATCTGGAGGGCATAGAGTTACTGTTTCCCAGGAAAGATCTAATGAGAGAGAAGGTAAAGTGGCTGCTGAATGAACAAAGATAAAGTAGCAAGACAGAATAAAGCAGAACAAACAATGAGAGCCTTGACTATCAAAAGAAGGACTCCTAAAATTCCTCTAAGTGAAAGTTCTTGAAGTGTTTTGAACAAAAGAGAAACATACTCTTGATTTATGTTTTAATGGAATCATTCCAGTTGCTGCATTGAGAACAGATGGAAGAGGGAAGGGTAGAATCAGAGATGTGTTTAGTAACCAGCAAAGATATCAGGGTCACTTGGTCCATGGTGAGAAGAGTTAAGATGAACAGTGGTGAATCTGGGACATATTTTGAGTATAAAGCTGTTAACATTTGCTGACAGATTTGAAGCTTTGTAAGTGAAAAACAGAGGCAAAGGAACAGCTCAATATATATATATATATATATATATATATATTTATTTATTTATTTTTTATTATTACTTTTTTTGATCAAAGCAAACTGTTAACTGGAGTTGTTAACTGAGATGTGGATGACTGAAAGAGCTGGTTTGAGGAGGAGATGATTTGAGGAATTCTGCTTTGGATCTATTAATTCTAAGCAGATTTGAGACATTCAGTAGAGATGTCAAGTTAGTTGAATAAATAGGTTGTAGATTCAGGAAAATAAGTTCAGTTGGGAGATATAAATATGGAAATTGTCAGCATATTAATGGTGTTGAAGTCATGAGACAAGATTAAATCATTTTATATGCAGATTATAAGCATGAACAAACTAGACTGAATTCTACTCAAGAATCAAGTGTGGAGATACTGAAGTAAACAAGATATGAGGAAGTTGTGGGTAAATAACAAGGGAGTGATCTTGGTTGTAGATGTATCCCCAGAGATCCAAAATAGAACTTGATAATAGAGATTTGCTGAGTGAGTAAATTAAGAAACTGACTGTTTCTTAAGCTAGGAAGAGGGGAATGAAGAAAATATGTAATGGTGAAAGCATGGTAGGATCAAAGGATTTAAGGCTCTGGCTAAATTAAAGGAGTCCCAGAGGGATGCGCTCTCTGGGATGAGGAGCTTCCTTGGTAGCTCAGACAGTAAAGCATCTGCCTGCAATGCGGGAGATCCGGGTTCAATCTCTGGGTTGGAAAGATTGCCCTGGAGAAGGAAATGACAACCCACTCCAGTACCCTTGCCTGGAAAATCCCATGGACAGAGGAGCATGGTGGGCTACAGTCCATGGGGTCGCAAAAAGTTGGACACGACTGAGTGACTTCACTTATCACTTATTATCAGAGGGATACACTGGAGAAGTTATCAGAAAGTAGGATGTATAAAACATATGGAAGGGCTGCACATATTGCACATTATGGAGAATTGAAGAGCACACCCACAAAGAGGGACTGAGGAGAATGGAGGACGAGTTTTTCAGAAGGGAGGCGATCAGGGAACAATGAGCGTGATAGGAATGATCATCTATGTGATATCTCAAGATTTCAAAGTTTTACCATGAACGTTAATAATTTCATAAGCTACTCTTATGCATTTGAGGATTTTTCCTCCTTTATATTTAGGGATATGGCTAAATACAGTGTTTGATTTTTCTATACTTATAAAGACTTTGCATTATTGAAATAAACCCAAATAGGTAAGGATATATTATCATTTATATATATCCATAGATTCAGTTTGTTAATTTTTCTCTATCTCTTTTTAATATTCTTTACATTTATGTTCATGAGAGATTAGTTTGTAACCTCTTTTTAAAAAGTATTTATTCAGTTTTGGTAAAGAATAGATATACCGTTAGACGTATGTTGAGGGTTTTCAGTGTAGCCTCTGCTTGTTCAACTACTGTCACTTACGTATGTAAATATATCTGTTTTTCTGAGCTATTTGCCACTGAATTCCTCAAAAGTAGCTACAAATCCAATAATTCCAGTTTTCAATTTCAGTGACTGTATTCTAGTAGTTTAAAAATTTTTTTTTCACATTGACTTGTACATTATTTTTTCATTTCTGCCTGTTTTTGTTTTGTGATTTCTTACTTTTTCTTAATGGAAATTAGAGTTGCATTTACTATTACCAGCATCTTATACATACTCATTTCATGTTGTTTATTCAAATAAGACACTGTATATATGCAATTTTGTTTTGAATATTCTTTGGAAGTGGGGAATTCTTTTTCCTCAACAACCCCCACCCCACAACTTTTCCATCTCCTGTGTTTACCCTCTCCAGTCTTGAGGTGATATCTTATCTCTTATCACTGATCTCCCTGGGTCCTCTGCTTAGAACCACTTTTTTTTTTTTTTTAATTAAGGCATTTCAGGGCATGGTGATCTAGTTAGAAAGCCAGCTTGCTCAGTTCTTGATTAAAAGGCTTTGTCTGTGTGTTCACAGTCTGAGACCCGCAGGTTATTTGAAGCCGTAGCCCAGATGGTGATGAGTTTTATTTTTAGCTTACTTTAGAGTTGGGGAACCTCACTCCAGGCCTTGGCTTCAAGAATTTTCTATTCCTAGTCCTGTTTGTTTGAGAGCACTTAAATCCCTTTTACTCCATAGGAGCAAGCTTCAGACCTGAAGCTGAACCACCCTGCAGCTTCGCTAGCACTCTCCACTTTGTTATATGGTCCTTCTCTGCTTATTTTATTTGTAGGGCCAGCTTCTTTTTTTTGACTGTTATTATGTGCTTGCAATAAATATGTGTGTCAAAATATGAATTCCTGCACCATCTTACCTGGAAACCCTGAGGTATTTGAATCAGTTTTTCCTAATCGGTTATATGTTTGCTGGTAAAATATAAAAATGTGATACTAACAAATAACTTCTTAGCTATATTGATGAAAAACAGTTTTGAAAATATTGCAGCAGGATGTTGAAAAGAAGATTGATTTATGTTGAAAGGAAGATTTATTATAATAATAAGAATATAATATTTTTTAGTTGTTATAGAATATCTTTTTTTATGATTTTTATTAGGCTATGAGGTGGACATAGATGAATCAGACACATACAAAATATCACTCTTAAGGAACTTAAAGTAAATAAGAGACTATATTAACATAGAATTATAATATAAAAATTGATATATCACAAATTAAAACTACATTTAAAAAATAAGAGAAATAGAGCATCTTAATGGGATTCATAACTTCTGTGCAGAGTTGTTTGATAGAGACAGTTTTTCAAGATAAAGAAGATATGGAATTGTCACTTTTGTAGGGGGACACCCCAGACAGAAGGAGCCGTGAGAACAGGGGACCAGAATAGGACAAGTTTGTAGGTGTTCTGGTAACTACTTACATTTAGCTGAGAAGGCATGGATGAGCAGAATAGGTATGGACGAGCAAAAACCAGAATGTATTTATGTTTGTAGAAATACTCTTTTTCTGGGCCCACCCACCCTGTACACTGAGACTATCTTCCTTTTGCTGAAGCTGGTTCTCTGATCTTTGTCCTCCTCTGCTTATAGCTGCCAGTCTATGCATGGCTTATCCCCATGTTCAAAGTTTCTAAAATAGTTTTCTCAACTCATTAGATTCCTATTTAATTACTTGCTCTCCCTGGCTCTGATTTAAGAATTTTTCACTGCATTATTATTCACTTGTTTTCATGTTCCTTTGCAATTATCACTTACATATTTTATATCTGTACGTTTAATCTCCTCCAAATAAATTGCAAGCTCTTAAAAATCACTACAGGCACTTACTACTTCTTTGGAACTTCCTCTATACATATTCAGTGTTTTGAACAAATGTTTTAATTAATTTTGTATTTGGAAGAAACATATACTAGAAGAAAGAATCCACATCTGAGGTATTTGTTTTTGCTTGTTTTCCTTATTTGTCTATTTCTTTGTGCTTCCTCACACTAGGACTCTTTTACTCTTTCTCTGCCTGAATATTTAAATATGTATATAAACATATATCGGAGAAGGCAATGGCACCCCACTCCAGTACTCTTGCCTGGAAAATCCCATGGATGGAGGAGCCTGGTAGGCTGCAGTCCATGGGGTTGCTAAGAGTCGGACACGACTGAGCGACTTCACTTTCTCTTTTCACTTTCATGCATTGGAGAAGGAAATGGCAACCCACTCCAGTGTTCTTGCCTGGAGAATCCCAGGGACGGGGAAGCCTGGTGGGCTGCCGTCTCTGGGGTCACACAGAGTCGGACACGACTGAAGTGACTTAGCATAGCATAGCATAGCATAAACATATATACACACACATGCATGAGCACAAATATAACATGTTCAAATAGTTATGTCAAGGAGGGATAATATCTAAGCGGCATAATGTATAACTTTTTATATAATCAAACTATCAGTTCCTTTATTTCTCTTTTAGGTAAAGACAGCATCTTAGGAAGCTAGAAACATAAGGTGTCCTTAAAACCACCAATACAATACTTTTATATATGTATAACAGGTAACAACTATATGTCTAAGACAGTGTTTGTGTCTTTGTGCCATCAGTCACCTCCTTATTTTATTAGTCTCAGTTAGAAGATAAACAACAAGACTGACAGTTTTGTGTCCTTTGCTGTTTTGTGTCACCATCACAGACAAAGGGTATTATGTCATCATTTAAATCTGTCACATTTGGTGTATTCTTCTATTTGTCTTTAAGACTATTTTCCTCATAATCTTTATAAATTATGAAAACATTTTATTATATATTATTTTGTCAGAGAAATATTTTCCTACAGTATGTTGTTTTCAACCACAGATGAGAGCATTTATGTTGCTGCCAAAGCCTGCAGAATATAGAGGTGTTTTGCTTTAAAGAAATATTTCTTAAATAAATGAAAGCCTAAATAAGATATGGATTTTACTTTTCAAAATTCTATCTTACAATAAAGTTGTAAAAAAGTTCTACATTTGTGTAACATGTAAACCAAACAAAAATTTTAATACTTTTGTCATAAACCCACAAAGTGTTTAGTGCTACAACAAGAAATACTTTTTTAAAATTTAAATTATATTTAATTTATGGGAGGTGGGATATTTCTTTGAATAACATATATTTGTTCAGAAAATGGATATCTGAGCTGTAATAGTGATAAAATGGTAAAGTAGAAAGTATTAGAAGACTTTAATATGATTAATAAGATTATAGTAACTTCCTCCTTTTTTTTCTTTCTATTTTCTGGAGTGTCATCTACTTTTGTCCTGCTTCCATAAATTACAATGAGATTTTTATGGTGTGTTTATTGCCAAAAAGCAGCCTAAATAAATGAAGTGTCCCTATAATTAGTTAATAATCAATTTCAATAACCATATAATAAAGTACCAAAATATGCATTGCTATTTATTCTGTATTTTTTAAAGTTTAATATTTTTAATATAGATGTGTTAGTTGATGGAATGAAAAAATTCAGAAAAGTACAAAGAAGCAGGAAAATAAGTCATCCAAAATTCAAACATTCCATTAGGTACTTTAAATTTTTATTTTATCATGAAATTGATACCATACTGAACATTTAATTTTGAGTTCTTTTGTTTTCAATTAGGTTTATATAATTTCTCTTTGTTAAAGGTCTTCATGTATATAATTTGAAGGCCTTTTCATACACCATCAAAGTTTGTTACCTAATATTGGATATTAAGTTTATTTATAATTTTTCGTTATTATAAATAATGTTATAATGACTAGTTTTTCTGCATAAATCTTGGTTAAAATTGAAATGACTTTCACTTGGATGGAGAGGCTAGGTCAATATTCCCCTATAATAGACAACTTGTTCTCTTAATTTTCTTCCTTTCTACAACAAAATATTTTCAAATGGTTTCCTTAAGAAAAGGAAATATATGATAGTTTACTAAGACCTTGCATATCTAGCATTTTTTTCTATTGTAATATCACGTGGGAGACAAATTGGTTGGGTTATACAGTTTTTGTTTTATAGCCTTTCATTCTCAAAGTTGTAATGAGATTGCTCTTTTGTTTCAGAGATTGAATTACTTGTAGAATAAAAACACAGGTTAATTTTAGCCACAGAAATTATTCTGCAAGTATAGATACAGTTGTCAGTGCATTATTTTTCTTACTAATTTCTCTCTGCTGGTACAGTCACACATATACACACACCACCAGTAACAAAAAAGCTATATGTGTAATTACCCTTGTTGCTTGTATTGCCTTTTCTTCTGCATTCTGATAGATCTCAAGATGGTCATCTAACATCATTATTTCCATTTTCACTATATTTATAATAACTCACCTTCCAGAACAGGGGACGTAGACATATGGGTTTGATCCCTGGGTCAAAAAGATCCCCTGGAGAAGGGCATGGCAGCTTACCCCAGTATTCTTGCCTGAAGAATCCCATGGACAAAGGAGCCTGGCAGTCTACAGTTCATAGGGTCAGAGAGAGTTGACCATTACTTAATGACTTAGCATCCATGCATGCATATAATTTGTACTACTGCCTTTACTTTGGACTTGAATTCTTTTGTATTTTAAATCTATCTTGTTGCTTCTCAGCCTTTTGGCGAGGAGCAACTGTATTTAAATCCATCTTCATCTTCATTTTTTTAATTATATCCTGTTTTCCTTATATTTCATATTCTTTTCCCCAATAACTTTCTTCCTTTTGTACTGTTTGTGTTTTCTTATAGCCTACTGAGGTTTCTTAACACCTGTCTAATATTTTTTTCTGGTTTCTATAACAAATCCTGCAGTAATTCTTTGGCATTATGTCCCTTTCTTTTGATCAATAGTGTTTTTCACTGGAATCATATTATTTTTAACAAACTCACAAATTTCAGAAGTTAAAGGCAATGGAATTTTACTTTTCTCTGAAGTACTCTGTACAAAAGTTTTTTTTTTTAATCGTCTGTGACCTTTTACTCTGTGAGGACTCAGGGATCCACAATTCTTCAGTTTTGTGGCATTTTCCTTTTCCAGTGCTTTGAAAACATCCACTTCAAAACAGAAGGAATATTACCATATGTAAAATAGATAGCCAATGAGAATTTGCTGTATGACTCAGGGAACTCAAACCAGGGATCTGTAACAACCCGGAGGGATGGGATGGGGAGGGAGGTGGTAGTGAGATTCAAGAAGGAGGTGACAAATGTATACCTATGGCTGATTTATGTTGATGTTTGGCAGAAACTAACACAATTCTGTAAAGCATTATCCTTCAATTTAAAAAAAAAAGGAATAAAAGAAGCTCTGCCAACTTCTTAAAAGCCTCAGTAATGAAGTGAAATATATCACTTCATTCACATTTCATTGGCTTTGCTGTGCTGTGCTTAGTCACTCATTATATCTGACTATGACCCCATGGACTGTAGACCACCAGGCTCCTCTGTCCATGGGGATTCTCTGGGCAAGAATACTGGAGTGGGTTGCCATGCCTTCTTCCAGGGGATCTTCCCAACCCAGGGATCTAACCCAGGCTTCCCATATTGCAGGCAGATTCTTTACTGTCTGAGCCACCAGGGAAGCACCTTTCATTGGCTAAATCTAGTCAAATTGTTTTAATCCAAAATAAGATGTTGTTGAGACAACACCTGCACTGGGCAACTACCTTCTTGATTTAAATATGCAAAGCAGAACACTTTCTTTTGGTAGAAAACTAGTCACGTTAGCCTCTGTCATTTCTTCACAGGGAGAGTTCTATCCAGATCCAATGCATGAGGCCATTCAACATCTAAATATTTCTCTCAATTCCCTTCTTATTCTACAACTGGATGGTAGATAAATATGTTATCACCTAACACAGTTCTTAGTCTCTAACTTGCTTAATCACAGGTAGCCTTGTTGATCTTAGATGGTATCTCAACTGACCTAATTTATCTGGGATCTCAGTACCACTGAAGTCTTCCTGGCATAATTATAAAACTCTCCCTGTCTCTATCTTCTTCCTACATTTAACTTGTAAATTCTGAACCTCCTTGTGGAAACCCTGCTACTACCAAGTTGGACGTCAGGATATTGCTTTTAGTTTGCCAAACTGGTTATTATAACATAAGGTCTCTAGGACTCAGTGGAAACATAATTCTGGCTGATTAAAAAAGTAGAAATTACTTAGTAATTGAAGACCATTTTGGTGTCTCCAGCAGAGAAATCCCAGAAAGTATTCCCACAGTAAGACTGCTCCAAGTGTGTTGTAGAAGGTAAGGAAATACAGTTTTGTAGCAGATTATATCTAAAACACATATTTTTCTTATTCTCTTCTGCATTGGAAGGCTGTTTTATACACTCTTCCTTTCATATGGTACTCATTATCTCAGTGAAAGCTCTCCAAGAGAGAGCCAGGATCTTTTCCACAGGGTAGGCTGGTTGTTGGGCAGCCTCAGTCTCCAAAGCCAAGTCAAGCTCAAAGCTGTAAGTCCAGATCTCAGAGCTTCGTAGGAAAGCTGGGGAGTCAGGAAGTACAGGAGTCTTTGAAGCAGTGCATGTCACACTATGGATCTCCCTCCTGAGAATTAGCAAGAGTAATGTGTGGTTGTACTTTCTCTATGGGTTTCAGAAGGCACCTCCACAGTGTATCTCAGTTCAACCCAGCTACAAAGTAGGAGTTCAAGGTTACTGCTGAACTATTGTATTTAATGCAATAAAACACAATGTACTCTTTTATTATAGATTTAACATGATATGTCTAATTTGATGTATACTTTTTCTCATCTTTTCAGTAGTGGAATATTACTTGTATGAATTACTGACAAAAAGTCTCTTTCCATACTCACTCCTAAAAGCCTTTTATCAAATTAGCTTTCATCAGTCACTCTTCATGTGCCCTAGGCTTCTCAGCTTCAATCATTTTAGTTGTACAATGGATATTTTTCCTACTTTATTTTAAATTGCCTTATTTATTTTATGATTATTTATATACACATTGGATATCCACATTGTATGTGCTTATATAAATTACATGAGCTTATATATACAATATAAATTATTGTATACATATAAAATTATATGTGTGTATATATATATATATATATATATAGTAGAATCTAAACGTGAAAATTTTCTAAATGTTAAACTTTAGTTGCAGTGACTAAAGTGAAAGTGAAAGTGAAGTCGCTCAGTCCTGTCCGACTCTTTGCGACCCCATGGACTGTAGCCTATCAGGCTCCTCTGTTCATGGGATTTTCCAGGCAATAGTCCTAGAGTCGATTGCCATTTCCTTCTCCAGGGGATCTTCCCAACCCAGGGATCAAACCCAGGTCTCCTGTGTTGTAGCTTTCCCTTCTAAGCCACCAGGGAAGTCTATAGTAAGATAAGTTGTATCTTATTTTTTAGCCACAGAATTTACCTACCTTTTGCTAAAATCAATTACAAGCAACATTTGAGTGCCATATATTCTTTACACATTCAGATCAGATCAGTCCTTCAGTCGTGTCCGACTCTTTGCGACCCCATAAGTCGCAGCACGCCAGGCCTCCCTGTCCATCACCAGCTCCCAGAGTTCACCGAGACTCACGTCCATCGAGTCAGTGATGCCATCCAGCCATCTCATCCTCTGTCGTCCCCTTTTCCTCCTGCCCCCAATCCTTCCCAGCATTAGAATCTTTTCCAATGAGTCAACTCTTCGTATGAGGTGGCCAAAGTACTGGAGTTTCAGCTTTAGCATCATTCCTTCCAAAGAAATCCCAGGGCTGATCTCCTTCAGAATGGACTGGTTGGATCTCCTTGCAGTCCAAGGAACTCTCAAGAGTCTTCTCCAACACCACAGTTCAAAACCATCAATTCTTCAGCGCTCAGCCTTCTTCACAGTCCAACTCTCACATCCATACATGACCACAGGAAAAACCATAGCCTTGACTAGACGAACCTTTGTTGGCAAAGTAGTGTCTCTGCTTTTGAATATGCTATCTAGGTTGGTCATAACTTTCCTTCCAAGGAGTAAGCGTCTTTTAATTTCATGGCTGCAGTCACCATCTGCAGTGATTTTCGAGCCCAGAAAAATAAAGTCTGACACTGTTTCCACTGTTTCCCCATCTATTTCCCATGAAGTGATGGGACCAGATGCCATGATCTTCGTTTCCTGAATGTTGAGCTTTAAGCCAACTTTTTCACTCTCCACTTTCACTTTCATCAAGAGGCTCTTCAGTTCCTCTTCACTTTCTACCATAAGGGTGGTGTAATCTGCGTATCTGAGGTTATTGATATTTCTCCCGGCAATCTTGATTCCAGCTTGTGTTTCTTCCAGTCCAGCATTTCTCATGATGTACTCTGCATATAAGTTAAATAAACAGGGTGATAATATACAGCCTTGACGTACTCCTTTTCCTATTTGGAATCAGTCTGTTGTTCCATGTCCAGTTCTAACTGTTGCTTCCTGACCTGCATACAAATTTCTCAAGAGGCAGATCAGGTGGTCTGGTATTCCCATCTCTTTCAGAATTAGCAGACTTCTAAATGTTAGCATATTATTGAATACTAATTAGAGCTTTTCAAAAACCAATGTTCATACTGTTCATGGGGTTCTCAAGGTGAGACTACTGAAGTTGTTTGCCATTCCCAGTGGACCACATTTTGTCAGAACTCTCCACTATGACCCGTCCACCTTGGGTGGCCCTCCATGGCATGGCTCAATGTTTCATTGAGTTAGACAAGGCTGTGGAACATGTGATCAGTTTGATTAGTTTTCTGTGATTATGGTTCTCACTCTGTCTGCCCTCTGATGGATAAGGGTAAGAGGTTTATGGAAGTTTCCTGATGGAAGTGACTGGCTGGATCTTGTTCTGATGGGTGGGGCCATGCTCAGTAAATCTTTAATCCAGTTTTCTGTTGATAGGCAGGGCTGTGTTCCCTCCCTGTTGTTTGACCTGAGGCCAAACTATGGTAGGGATAATGAAGATAATGGCGACCTCTTTCAAAAGGACTTGTGCACACACTGTTGTGTTCGGTGCTCCTGACCCTGCAGCAGACCACTGTCGACCCACACCTCCACAGGAGATGCCTGGACACTCACAGGCAAGTCTGGCTCAGTCTCTTGTGGGGACATGGAGATACTGTTCCTTTCTCCTGGTGCACACAAGGTATTGTTTGTGCCCTCCAAAAGTCTGTTTCCCCAGTCCTGTAGAAGTTCTGTAATTAAATCACACTGGCCTCCAAAGTCAAATTCCCTGGAGGTTTTCAGTCCCTTTGCTGGATCCCCAGGTTGGGAAATCTGTTGTGGGTACTAGAACTTTCTTAACAGAGCAATAATTTCTTTGGTGTAATTGTTCTGCAGTTTGTGGCTTGTCTGACTTAGTCTCTCTGTGGTCTCTTGGTACTGGTGTGCACAACGTTTTGTTTGAGCCCTCCTAGTGTCTCTGGCTGGAGAAGGCAATGGAACCCCACTCCAGTACTCTTCCCTGGAAAATGCCATGGACGGAGGAGCCTGGTGGGCTGCAGTCCATGTGGTCACTAAAGAGTCAGACACGACTGAGCAACTTCACTTTCACTTTTCACTTTCATGCATTGGAGAAGGAAATGGCAACCCTCTCCAGTGTTCTTGCCTGGAGAATCCCAGGGACGGGGGAGCCTGGTGGGCTGCCGTCTATGGGGTCACACACAGTTGGACATGACTGAAGCGACTTAGCAGCAGCAGCAGCAGCAGCAGCAGTATCTCTGGCGAGTATAGGGTTTGACTCTAAAGGTGATTTTGCCCCTCCGACTGGATGCTGTAAAGAACAAGATTGCATAGAAACCTGGAATGTTAAGTCCATGAACCAAGGTAAGTTAGAAGTGGTCAAACAGAAGATGGCAAGAGTGAACATCAACATTTTAGGAATCAGGGGATGAAAATGGACTGGAATGGGTGAATTTAAGTCAGATAACCATTATATCTACTACTGTGGGCAAGAACCCCTTAGAAGAAATGGAGTAGCCCTCATAGTAAACAAAAGAGTCTGAAATCCAGTACTTGGGTGCAATCCCAAAAATGACAAAATGATTTCTGTTCATTTCCAAAGCAAACTATTCAATATCACAGTAATCCAAGTCTATGCTTAACCACTAATCCCAAAGAAGCTGAAGTTGAACGGTTCTATGAAGACCTACAAGACCTTCTAAAAAAGTGAAAATCACTCAGCTGTGTCTGACTGTTTGTGACCCCGTGGACTATAAAGTTCATGGAATTCTCCAGGCCAGAATACTGGAGATGGTAGCCTTTCCCTTCTCCAGGAGATCTTCCCAGCCCAGTGACTGAACCCAGGTCTCCCACACTGCAGACGGATTCTTTACCTGCTGAGTCACAAGGGAAACTCAAGAATACTGGAGTGGGTAGCCTATCGATTCTCCAGTTGATCTTCCTGACCCAGGAATCAAACCGGAGTCTCTTGCATTGCAGGAAGATTCTTTACCAACTGAGCTATCAGGGAAGCCTGATAGCAAGACCTTCTAGAATGAATGCCAAAAAAAAGATGTTCTTTTCAACATAGGAGAAAGAAAGGCAAAGTAGGAAATCAAGAGATACCTGGAAACAGGCACATTTGGCCTTGGAGTACAAAATGAAGAGGGCAAAGGCTAACAGAGCTTTGCCAAGAGAACACATTGGTCACAGCAAACACCCTCTTCCAACAACACAAGAGATGACTCTACAGATGGACATCACCAGATGGTCAATACTGTTATATTGATTTAATTCTTTGCAGTCAAAGATAGAGAAGATCTAGACAATCAGGAAAAATAATACCAGGAGCTTACTGAGGCTCAGATCATGTATTCTTTATTGCCACATTCAGACTTAAATTGCAGAATGTAGGGAAATCCACTAGACCATTCAGGTATGACCTAAATCAAATCCCTTATGACTATACAGTGAAAGTGATAAATTGATTCAAGGGATTAGATTTGATAGACAGAGTCCCTGAAGAACTATGGATGGACTTTGTGACATTGTACAGGAGGCAGTAATCAAACCGTTCCCAAGAAAAAGAAATGCAAAAAGCGAAAGTGTTGTATCAGGAGGCCTTACAAATAGCTGAGAAGAGAAGAGAAGCTAAAGGCAAAGGAGAAAAGGAAAAATGTATTCATCTGAGTGCAGACTTCCAAATAATAGCAAGGAGAGTTGAGAAAGCCTTTGCCAGTGGTCAGTGCAAATAAATGGAGGGAAACAACAGAATGGGAAAGACTAGAGATCTCTTCAAGAAAATTAGAAATACAAAGGGAATATTTCATGCAAAGATGGGCACAATAAAGGACAGAAATGGTGTGGACCTAAAAGAAGCAGAAAATATTAAGAATAGGTGGCAAGACTGCACAAAAGACCTATATAAAAAAAGATCATAGATCTGTGTAACCACGATGGTGTGATCACTCCCCTAGAGCCAGACATCCTGGAGTGTGAAGCCAAGTGGACCTTAGAAAGCATCACTATGAACAAAATTAGTGGAGGTGATGGAATTCCAGCTGAGCTATTTCAAAACTTAAAAGATGCTGCTGCTAAAGTGCTGTACTCAATATCTCAGCAAATTTGAAAAACTCAGCAGTGGCCACAAGATTGTAAAAGGTCAGTTTTCATCCCAATCCCAAATAAAGGCAATGCCAAAGAATGTTCAAACTACTGTGCAAGTGCACTCATCTCACACAGTAGCAAAAATACTCAAAATTATCCAAGCTAGGCTTCAATAGTATGTAAACCAAGAAGTTCCAGATGTTCAAGCTGGATTTATAAAAGGCAGATGAACCAAAGATCAAATTGCCAACATCTGTTGGATCATAGAGAAAGCACGACAGCTCCAGAAAATTATCTACTTCTTATTTATTGACTACACCAAATCCTTTGTGTGGATCACAAAAAACTGTAGAAAATTCTTCAAGAGATGTGAATACCAGACCACCTTACCTACCTCCTGAGAAATCTGTATGCAGGTCAAGAAGCAACAGTTAGAACTGGCCATGGAACAACAGACTGGTTCCAAATTGGGAAAGGAGTACATCAAGGCTGTATATTGTCACCCTGATTATTTAACCTATATGCAGAATACATCATGGGAAATGCCAGGCTGGATGAAACACAAGCTGGAATCAAGACTGCTGGAAGAAATGTCAATAATCTCAAATAAGCAGATGACACCACCTTTACAGTAGAAAGCAAAGAGGAACTAAAGAGCCTCTTGATGAAAGTGATATAGGAGAGTGAAAAAGCTGGCTTGAAACTCAACATTCAAAAAACTAAGATCATGGTATCCAGTCCCATCACTTCATGGCAAACAGATGGGGAAACAGAGACAGACTTTATTTTCTTGGGCTCCAAAATCACTGCAGATGGTAACTGCTGCCTTGAAATAAAAAGTTGTTTGTTCCTTGGGAGAAAAGTTATTATCAACCTAGTGAAGAGGAACTAAAAAGCCTCTTGATGAAACTGAAAGAGGAGAGCAAAACAGTTGGCTTAAAGCTCAACATTCAGAAAACTAAGATCATGGCATCTGGTCCCATCACTTCATGGGAAATAGATGGGGAAACAGTGGAAACAGTGTCAGATTTTATTTTTTGGGCTCCAAAATCACTGCAGATGGTGATTGCAGCCATGAAGTTAAAAGATGCTTACTCCTTGGAAGGAAAGTTATGACCAACCTAGATAGCATATTGAAAAGCAGAGACATTACTTTGCCAACAAAGGTCCGTCTAGTCAAGGCTATGGTTTTTCCTGTGGTCGTGTATGGATGTGAGAGTTGGACTGTGAAGAAAGCTGAGGGCCGAAGACTTGATGCTTTTGAACTGTGGTATTGGAGAAACCTCTTGAGAGTCCCTTGGACTGCAAGGAGAGCCAATCAGTCCATTCAAAAGGAGATCAATCCTGGGTGTTCTTTGGAAGGACTGATGCTAAAGGTGAAACTCCAATACTTTGGCCACCTCATGGGAAGAGTTGACTCATTGGAAAAGACTCTGATGCTGGGAGGGATTGGGGACAGGAGGAGAAGGGGACGACAGAGGATGAGATGGCTGGATAGCTTCACTGATTCAATGGACATGAGTTTGGGTGAACTCTGGGAGTTGGTGATGGACAGGGAGGCCTGGCATGCTGCAATTCATGGGGCTGCAAAGAGTCAGACACTACTGAGAGACTGAACTGAACTGAAACAGTATATTAAAAAACAAAGACATTACTTTGCCAACAAAGGTCCATCTAGTCAAAGCTATGGTTTTTCCAGTAGTCATGTATAGGTGTAAGAGTTGGACCATAAAGAAAGCTGAGTGCCAAATAATTATTGCTTTTGAACTGGGGTGTTGGAGAAGACTCTTGAAAGTCAGTTGGACTGCAAGGAGATCAAACCTGTCAATCCTAAAGGAAATCAGTCCTGAATATTCATTGGAAGGACTGATGCTGGAACTCCAATATTTTGGCCACCTGATGGGAAGAACTGACTCATTGCAAAAGACCCTGATTCTGGGAAAGATTGAAGGCCGGAGGAGAAGGGGATGACAGAGGATGAGACGGTTGGATGGCATCATTGACTTGTTGGACAAGAGTTTGAGCAAGCTCTGTGAGTTGGTGATGGATAGGAAGCTCTGGTGATAGCAAATTGTTGGACATAACTGAGCACCTGAACTGAACGGAAAAACTAATTTAGATAACTAAAGTAAACAATAATCAAATTGTATGATGTAAAGACAGAAAAATTAATGCCTTAATTTAAACATAGAATTTAGGATGTCACTTTTTAATTCTACATAGTAAATTGTGATTTATTTTTTACTAGGCTGAGATTTATTATATCTCCTCTGAATGTTGATTTATATAACAAGACATTTTAAAAACAATATTCATGGTCAATATTTATTGGATGATTTTTCAGAGATAATATTTAATTTCTAAAGATTCACATAAACCTCCTCCACACAAGAAGGGGAAAAAACAGTATCAAGCAGAGAAACTGAGACCTCATGAACAGATGCAAAATCAAAGTTAAGTTCTTAAACTTCCAGTAACAAATGTACATTGGAAATTAAAACTATTAAACATGTCTCATAGAAATATATAGACTAGTATTAATGAAATATTTATTATATTGATGCTTTTTGTGATTGTGCCTGAATTTTAAATATATAAGTGATTTTCTTAAATGTACTAGCAGGCATCTAGATTTTCAAAGTTCATGAGCCATAGAATTTATTTCATTAATATTTTCCACAAAAGAAAGGCAAAGCTGAAAATTTAAGCCAAATTTCAGGTTATAGGAGATGAGACTTTGGGATTATTGGAAACATGCACAACATAGTCTTGAGTCATTTTCTCCTCCTATTTTACAAATAGCAATGCAAGGTTTTGCAGGCTATGGAGTCCTGTAAAGTTGAAAGATGACAAATACTAAAGGTTAGTTTCTGTCAGGAAGGCAAATGTTTCCCATTCCCAATGTACCTTTGTGTATGCATTTCCATAATAGCATGGCATATAATCTTCTTGTCTCTGATATAAATGCTTGATGAGAGTAAGGTCACATGGCCACATATGGTGGTTTTATGGTGGGATGTAAGAAATAAATTTCATATGCCAATGAGGAGACCAATATATTGTAGGCTGTTGGAAAGAACGAGAGCTTACAGAAGGTGTTCAGTTCAAATACCACATCATTTTCTTGTTCTCTGAATCCAGGCAAATAGTGAGCTGTATCAAATACTGAAAGATATTTTCCCAACAAAAATAAGAAATAATGTGGCAAACACCTAAAGAAATATTGTTTTGCAGAAGCAAACAAAATATTCACAGACTTTTATTTGTAGGAGACAGGGAAACAAGTTTGTATAAGACCTTTGAAAATGTGTATCAGAATTTTGTAGTTGTTAAATTATGATGATTATCTATTACCAGTCATCCTTCATAAAACTACCCATATTTTATATATGTTAAGTGCAACTGTATGGTATTCATTTTAGGATAAGGCTTCTAGTAAAGTCTTCTGAATAAATGAATAAATGGTCTTTATTCAGCAGACTGCAATGTAGTTGAACATATATCAGCATCTGGGCATTTGGTATTAGTAACAAATCACAGTTTATGATTTCAACAATCTCATATAGGCAGATAAAACCACTTTGATGGCAAATAATGAAGATGAACTAAAGAACTTCTTGATGATGTTGAAAGAGGAAAGTGAAGAAGCTGACTTAACACTTAACCTTCAGAAGACTAAGATCATGGCATCTGGTCCCAACACTTCAATACAAATAGATAGGGAAAAAGTGGAAACAGTGACCGATTGGATTTTCTTGGGCTCCAAAATCACTGCAGATTGTGACTTCAGCCACAAAATTAAAAGACACTTGTTCCTTGGAAGAAAAGCTATGACAAACCTAGACAAGTATATTAAAAAGCAGAAACATCACTTTGCCAACAAAGGTCAGTATAGTCAAAGCTATAGTTTTTCCAGTAGTCATGTATGGATGTGAGAGTTGGACCATAAAGAAGGCTGAGTGCCAAAGTATTGATGTTTTTGAATCCTGGTGCTGGAAAAGACTCTTGAGGACAACAAGGAAATCAAACCAGGCAATCCTAAAGGATATCAACCCTGAATATTCTTTGGAAGGACTGATACTGAAGCTCCAATACTTTGGCTACAGGATGCAAAGAGTTGACTCACTGGAAAAGACCCTGATGCTGGGAAAGATTGAGGGCAAGAGGAGAAGAGGGTGACAGAGAATGAAATGGTTGGATGGCATCACTGACTCAATGGACTTCAGTTTGAGCAAATTTGGGAGATGGTGAAGGACAGGGAGGCCTGGTGTGCTGCAGTTCTTTGGGTTGCAAAGACTTGGATACAACTTAGCAACTGAACAACAACAGCAACAATGAATCATAGTTGATATACGTTTATAAATTATTTAAATTTTAAGTTGTGAAGAGAATTCTTAAGACAAAATTGGACTTTGGCACTTATTTGCAGAATTTTTTTATTGATATGTTAGTGCTAGTGAGTGTATATTTATTTGACTTTTTTCAAATGCTTCATAAACAAAATGATTTTTTGGCATTCAGTCTGAATTTCATAAAGTGAGTTTCTATTATGTTCTTATGTCATCTGACAGATGGTATATTATGATCTCCTCAACTTATTATTATTATTATTATTTGCAGAGTGATACACTATTATTAATAAGAATACCTCTAATTTTTATCCAGCAAGATGGTATTGGGGAAAAGGAATCATCTGATATAATACATTTTATATATTTCAGTTTTATATACACACACATATAAACAAATATATTAATTGGGATATAGACACAGATAGAAAGACAGAGGCATTCAACTCATCCAAAATGGATTTTGTCATTTAGGATTTCACCATAACTAGCTAGACATGTCTGTCCACTCTTTCATAATTTTATACTGCTCTCCTCTAAATACTTACTTTTATATTTATTTAATGAGAGTGCTCGGAGAAGGCAATGGCACCCCACTCCAGTACTCTTGCCTGGAAAATCCCATGGACAGAGGAGCCTGGTAGGCTGCAGTCCATGGGGTCGCAAAGAGTCGGACACGACTGAAGCGACTTAGCAGCAGCAGCAGCAGCAATGAGAGTGCTGACATCTAGGAGAAACAGAAAGCATTTTGAGTGTATGTATACTAATTTTCTAAAGATGGAATTTTGAGAAATATTTGCTTATTTGAGCAGTTCTTTGTTGAATAATTAACTTATAAATGACAATATTTTCAGCATAGAGGTCAGTCTGATCACAAATACATACTGACTAAAAAGTGTAAATCAGTGTGAGATGATTTTAAAATGCAGATTAGTAATTAATTACTAATTTATTAGTAATTAATAAAATTAAGGTATAACTCACTGAAGGCAACTTAATAATCCACTGAAGCTTTTTAATAGATAAAAGCATACATTGAGTATAATATACCATTGAGTTAGTGATTCCTGGTTACTAAAATCAGAACTTATTTGCCATTGAATAAATACATGAATTCAATTTATGATTTAAAGCATTAACTGTTACTCCTAAGTAAATTTCAAAAATAGATTTCCTAAAATCATTATAAGAGATTTCAAAAGTCACTTAGGACATATTCTCATGCAATGAGAGAAAGATATTTAATCATTCCTGGCAGGAGATCCAATAGCCATTAATTAAACAACTTTTTTGACAGAGCTCATATCTCATAAGTTTGCTCAGTACCAATTGTGAAGAACTCAGTAAATAGAAAGACAGTCTCCATATTAAACCCAAATCAACATCTCAGTAGCTTCTAACATTCAGTAATTTGAGCAGCATAAATATGATCTCATATTCAGGTGCCAGTAACCACTTAGTCTATTCAGTGTTTACTTTCTCAGTGAAAATATATATATATTATATATATATATATATATATATATATATGTATATTTTAAAAAATACTTAATTATCTGAGCTATATATATATATGCTTTGTAACATGAGCTTCCCTAGTGACACTAGTGGTAAAGAATCCAGTTGCCAAGCAGGACATAAAAGAGATGAGAGTTTGATCCCTGGGTCAGGAAATACTCTGGAGGAGGACATGGCAACCCACTCCAGTATTTTTGCCTAGAAAATCCCTAGGAACAGAGGAGCCTGGCATGCTACAGTCTATGGGGTCTCAAAGAGTTGGTCACAACTGAAGCAACTTAGCATGCATGCAGAATATATATATATAATGTTTATCATATATGGTTTATAGATTTAGAACTACATTTATTCTCTATCAAAATGTACTATAAGGATTGGCCAAGAGATGAAATTAGTACATATTGATAATATATGGGTGAGGTATATGTATCTGTATTTTCTTTTCCAGAAGTTATCTTAGTGAAAGTTTATTTGGAATTTTCAAGTAAAGTGTTCATATTTTAGATGATTCCATCATTGTATAGAGCATTTGTAGAGTTTTTCTTTTAAAATTGAAGTGGAGGTGTATTATTAGTTCATTTAAGAAGATATATAGAATTTTATTTCGAATTGATGTCAGAAATGAAATAAACATTGAATACTTTAATTGCCAAATATATATGTATACATATATGTGCCTAATTAATATACATGTATAATTTATATAAACCATGCTGGATAGTTTTTATTCTAAAAACATAATTTAGTAAATAATACACAATAATTCACCTTCCATTTTCTAAAACCAGGAATATGCTTATCACTTTGAGAGTTAACAGAAAATGACTATAGTGTTACTTCTATTGCTATTTCTCCCTTGCTGAATCTAACTAAGGTAGCATTGAGAAGATGTTCATGAAAAATAAATTCATAATTATTTTTAATAATTTAGTAACTAGGTAGAATTTTTGTACCAAACACACTGAAATTATAACTATTTTAGAGAAAATATATTATCTATTACTTTCTATCACTCCTGGATACACTTTTTTATCAATTTTATCAAGATTTTTATATAGATGCACTAACATATATAGATGTAGTGGTACACATAAGCCTGCAGTATCAAGGCAGAAAGTATCAACTTCTCACTAGTATCTCTCCTTCCTATACATACAGCCAGACTGCATATACCAGTCTCCCTCGAAGTATGGCTGTAGGCTTGCACATGGAATGGTGTGTGTGTGTTATGTGTGCTCCCAGGCCTCTGCCATTAAAATTTTGTACACATGCTTCCCCAGGCTCACTTGCACTCAGAAGATATTCACATTCTCAAGATGGCAATGTTAGCATATGTTACTGATGCTTGTGGAGTGTACATCGTAATCCACCAATGGCCTTGACTAGTCCTTTATTGTTACATGTTAAAGAAATTTCCTATGTTGTAAGCAACTGAAATGCAACATTTAATCCATACTGTAAAATTAGTGGGAATAATGATAGCTAGATGGTTATCTAGAGATATAAAAGAAGACAAAAGTGTATTTGCTTTGGTTTTACAAAGTTCTTCTTGCCATATGACATTGTGAAAGTAGGAATAAGACAAACCTAGTGAAAGTGAAAGTTGCTCAGTCGTGTCCAACTCTTTGTGACCCCATGGACTATACAGTTCATGGAATTCTCCAGGCCAGAATATTGGAGTGGATAGCCTTTCCCTTCTCCAGGGGATCTTCCCAACCTGGAGATCGAACCCAGGTCTCTTGTATTGCAGGCAGATTCTTTTACCAGCTGAGCCACAAGGGAAGCTCAAGACAAGCCTACTTACAATCTTAAAGACATCGAGTAAGTTTTCAGTGTCTGAATCCATAGGTTTAGAAGATTTACACACATAGGCCACTATAGAGTTTAGCATGACAATGCAACTGTCTTAGATCACTTTAAATTTCAGTTACTTAAGTCAAGTTATATATTTAGGATGTGGTCTTAGAAAAATGAGTTTTATTTGAATTGTAAAATATCATTTTATTTTTTAAATTTTGATCCCTATTAATGATATTTTGACAATACAAAATGATAAAACTAATCTAAAGATTTAAAAACTAAAAATCAAAAGCTCAAACTCCTTTTAAGTCAAATTTTGCAAAATGAAAATATATCATGTCTATGCACTGGGCTGTGCTCAATTGTGTCCAACTCTTTGCAGCCCCATTGACTGTAGCCAGCAAGTTTCCTCTATCTATGAGATTTTTCAGGCAAGAATACTGCAGGGGATTGTTGTTTCCTTCTCCAGGGGATCTTCTGACCTGGGAATCAAACCCATGTCTCCTGCATTGACAGGTGGATTCTTTACTAATGAGCCATCAGGGAAGCCCAAAGGGTACATATGAGGAATGTACATGAAGTTCAACAATAATCTGAAATGGTATACTGCTGCTGCTAAGTCACTTCAGTCAGGTCCGACTCTGTGTGACCTCATAGACAGCAGCCATTAGGCTCCCCCATCCCTGGGATTCTCCAGGCAAGAACACTGGAGTGGGTTGCCATTTCCTTCTCCAATGCAGGAAAGTGAAAAGTGAAAGTGAAGTTGCTCAGTCCTGTCTGACTCTTCACGACCCCATGGACTGGAACCTACCAGGCTCCTCCATCCATGGGATTTTCCAGGCAAGAGTACTGGAGTGGGGTGCCATTGCCTTCTCCTGAAATGGTGTACATCAGCATATAAATAATGGACCATATAATGTTCATTTTTACTCTTTCATTTTGTTCACAGTCGTGTCCAACTCTTTTCAACCTCATGGACTGCAGCACACCTTCACTATCTCCCACAGCTTGCACAAACTCATGTCCATTTAGTCGATGAAGCCATACTGTCTCTTTCTCTGTCATCCCCTTCTCCTCTTGCCTTCAATCTTTCCCAGCATCAGAGTCTTTTCTAATGAGTCGACTCCATATCAGGTGGCCAAAGTATTGTATCTTCAGCTTCATCATCAGTCCTTCCAATGAGTATTCAGGATTGATTTCCTTTAAGGTTGACTGGTTTGATCTCCTTGCAGTCCAAGGGACTCTCAAGAGTCTTCTCCTACACCACTGTTCAAAAGCATCAATTCTTCAGTGCTCAGCCTTCTTTAAGGTCCAACTCTCACATCCATATTCTGCTCTCTCATTAGCTCAACAAATTATTATTAAGCTTCATGCACATTCATCCCTTGTGAATGAAGGAAGGGGTGAATGTGTCTGGAGGTGGACAGCATGAAAAATTTTATCAAGAAAGCAATATGTTAGATAGCTTGAGTGGAAAGTCTGATCTGGAGACTTGCAGAAGGAATATATGCCTTTAGGTAAAGAGGAATGTATTACTCACCATATTTGAACAAAATCTTATGTGTTTCTAAATTGTTAGGCATTTTAAGGAGGGATGGGGAAATGGGCTAGAAAATTAAACATGTTTCTGATATTTAGGGCCTTAAGTTACATGGCAAACAGTTTTAAAGTCATCTTACAAAAGAGAAAACTGGGTAGGGATATAGGAGTATAGCAGATCCCCTGGAGTAGGAAATACTCCAGTATTCTTGCCTGGAAAATCCCATGAATAGAGTAGCCTGGCAGGCTGCAATCCATGGGGTCACAAAGAGTTGGATACGACTGAGTGCACACACACACACAGATGTATTAAGGATGCAGTCTCTTGTTAAGGGCTTTAGGAATTTAATAGAGTGAAAGAATAGAAAGGTTTCCCTCAGGATATGTCATGAGGAGGACACTGAGGAAAAGGGGAAAGCTTTATAAAGACAAGGAAATGGAAAGTAGAAATGCCATGGACTCTATATTCATTTCTCAAACATGTTAATACATTTTCCATACCCAAGTTTATTAATTTGGGGTACATTTTTGTTAGGTATGGCAATATTTTTGCTTTTTTAATGTTTCATCATAACAGATTACAAATATAGAGAAGAGAGCAATGAATATTTGTTTTTATACATTTGAAGTAAGTAAAGCTGTGGTTTAAAAACTGAAATTCTACCACTTGGAAAACATCTTTCAAATAGTGACACAGTTTCCAGATTTATTGCTTGGATTCTGTTCACATTTCTTTTCTAAAACTCCATTTACTATGGTTTCAGTAAAAATCTAGTCCCAGCTGAAACTTGGTATACCAAATATCAGCTCTAGAGCAATGGCTGTTTTTACCAATTTTCCAGGAGATTGATTTAGATTGTTTTATGTTGTATGACTGTAAAAGAACAAAGCAGAAAAGGATTCACTAGCTTGTGATTTATTTCATCTGTACGTTTAACTCCTTTATTTCTGGCAGTCCATAGTACAATTACAAATAACATATACTGAATGTAATCAGTATATGCTTATGCTATTAAGAAATAAAACATTGTGGCTATTAACCAAAAAAAGAAACTACATAATAAGAGTAAGATACCTCAATTTCCTTCTTTGTCTTTCCTGTTTACAATTTCTAGAGGCATATTTTGACATCATACATGTCAATACACTAATTTTGAGGTCTGACAAGAGTTAAGCCTTGAATATATGACCCATTTAAAACTTTATTAGAGCTTATTTGACTTATTTTTCTTTTCTGATTTATTAAGACACAGATTTAATATTAAAAAACAAACAAACAAAAAAACCTTCTGGTATACCAAAAGCCTTGGTATTAAGGCTTGGTCACTGAAGCCTTAATTACTCATCCAATTCTTACCCTTGGAGACAGTAGATATTTCATCTGAAAAAAACAGGGTTGGCAGATTGCCCAAGCCAATTTAGCTAGTGATCAGTTCTAGAGAAATCAGTAGGGTCAAAGCCAGTGTAGGCAGTTAGCACAGGTCTAAGTGGATAATGTGCAGAGAGAACAGGCCTGTTGCAGAAGTTGGGACACAAAGGTGAGTGCTGGTCCAGACAACCTTAACACAACAAAATCAGAATCATGAGAAGGACCGTCTTATTAGTCAGCAGACAACAGTGAAGCTTGGTATTGAATCAAAGGCTATACACAGCATTCTTAATATTTCTTTCCCTAAGCAGAACTTGGCTTGCACTGACATATCTAAACTCCCTATAAGAATCAAATGGGGGCACCTGGATGGTGAGGACTTGAGCTGAGAACAAGAATGAAGAATGACATTATCAATGGTTCTTGAAATCTCATCACACCAGTGATGTTAAACTTACTCTACAAAATGAAAATTACTGATTGGAAAGTAACATGTTTAAAAATTGTTCTAAGTCTATGCAGTGATTGCTTTGAGTAAAGCCTAGTGTAGGGTGGTATGCTCTTGGAAATATATGCTGGACATTGAGAATTTAAGTAACCAAGTTGACACTTGAAGTGTCTTCATGTGGGACCATGTGTCTCCCAGCTGGACAGGAGGTGGTTGGAAAATATACTGTTTTTAAACTCCTATTTCCCTACCACATCTAGCATGGTGTCTGGCATATCATGGATTCTCAACAAAAACTTGTCAGTTGAATCAAATTTGGTTCCATAAAAGACACATAGAGTGAGACATTTTATGCTTTGTTTCTCTAAATATATGGACAAGTATGTGTGCTCTTTAATACCTATGCTGGGGAACTCTCCTGGATTTTTATGAGATTAATAAACCTCATTTTGATGTAGACTTTTTCTGTTAGTACTTTTTCTATAAGATATAGTGAATTATAATAATAAAAATCATTCAATATATAATACTTAATACTTGGAATTTTCTAAAATGATGTTAATATGTATAATTATAGGACATTATTACATACAAAAGACTGATGACCCACATATTTAATTTAATCCAATAAAACTTAATGGGCATCTATATATACCATGCTATGTATAAAAAACTGTAGATAATATAAATATAAATATTTATGAAAATAAATATAAATATAAAGAGATAATCCTGATCTGGTAAAGTTTTAGGTCAGACGGATGAATTAGGAAAAATGCAAACACAATGAAGGCATTATTTGCTGCATTTTAATAGTCTCTTAAAAGTGATTATATAGTAAAATATGCTTTTTATCATTATGTAAGCACCCTAAAGTTTGATATAAATTATTACTCACTGGGAATCAATTTAAAGATATTTCAAAATGTGACCACCTGGCAAGAAGTTATGTGACCATCTTTATAAACATCACCTTTATAAATATCACACTAAAAGAAGGAACACTATTAATACAAGTATACATGAATTTCTATTTGGTTCTTAAATGAATAATGTCAGACAAATTCAATAGTACTAGTGTTATTATGTTGATTTGGTTTAAAATGAATTAATAAACAATTTATTAGCTATGCCAGTAACCTTTGTCAGAAATCAGTATAAAATTTGTCTAAAATTCTTCATGTGATCATCTTAGGAATTTTTATTTTACTTAGTATGAATCTCAAATATGCATGTATGACTGATGAACCATTTAGAACCAATGGTATATTGGGAAAATAATTTTTATCCTGCATTAAGTCCTATTTAATGATTCTTACTCATTGGTTACTGCTTCTTATTTGCAGCTAAAATAGAATTCTCCAGAGGTCAGGGTTTTGAACTCTTAAGTCAACTCACCATTGGGTGGCAGGCACCTAATGACTTATGAGGTGTGACCTCAAAGTAGCTGCTTGGCTCATTGGCTCATTTTAATCTCTATGGTGTGTGAGCAACTACCTTTCTTTTATTCTACACACTCATTTGTTCTCTTAATTGTTCCTAAGGTAATGTTTAACTATTTTTTTCAATGAAATATTTGAGCTTTTATTGTTTAAAAAAGATATTTGGATAACCATGAACATTCTCTGTTCCCAAACTTCTATTTTTTTAAAGATTTAATTCACTTCAACCAACAATATTATATTACAATTCTTTATTCAGGTTCAGTATCAATGTATGGAATTTACTATGGAGAAAGTGGGGATTATTTCTAGGTATCTACTACCTTTTGTGTGCATTTGGAAACCATAAGGTAACATGACAATAACTTCATGGATCACTCATTTAGTACTTCAAATAATTGTTCAATGAATGACACTTTGTTAAAAAAAAATGTGAAGCATGATTCTAGATCTTTTATGCTAAACAGTGTCTAAACATGACATCCTTTTTCTTCTTTTTTGGGGCTTTTCTCCCTTAATGGATCCCATGGAGATTTATCGAAAAGGACTTCTTAATTCATTTCTTTTTTCAGTCTGCTGTTATCATAAACAGACAGTTTGGCTCTCAACTTCAATTCAATACTCATTCACTGAAAACCTCCCATGCAGATAGTAATGGTGCAGAGTGCTGAGATGAGCAAGACAAGGATCCTTCTCACAGGGAATCCTTTGAGTTATATGACATCTCTCTTTGGACTTTAAAAGGTTTCCCTTTATTCTTTCATACTTAAAGTGCTGTGATAAAGTGAACTGCAGATGGCATCCTATTTACAAAATTGAAAAGATAAACGCTGTGGATGTAGGATTTGTTTAAAATGTGCAGTCCAATGAAAATCTCAGGAAGCTCTTTGTGTTTTTGACAAATGAATTATCAAGGATATTTACATGATAATAAAATATCTTTACTAATTGTGTCACTTTCTTCCTCTTTGAGAATATGTTTTCAGGTTTTGAATATATATTCATATATTCATTTCTCTAAGACATATCCCTTATATTTTTCACTTGATTATTATTATCTCCACTTAACACTCAGCAAACTGAGGTGCACAACAAGTGAATCACATAAATTCATACAGTAACCCAAAAAGCTTACAATATAGGTATTTACAATATAGGTATTTACAATATAGGTGTTACAATATAGGTATTCTACTTTTCAGAGCCTAAATTTTAGTCAAGACTGATAGCAATTATAAAGCAAGTTCACTGATTATATTCTCTCATCAGTTCAAATACTATATCATGCACCATGTACTAAAGTTCTATTATTCTCACGTTATTAATATCCCAAGCCAGTGAGTTGGACATGACTGAAGTGACTTAACATATGTAATATATCAGCTTGACTTTGATAGTACTATGTAGTTATATAGCTTATATATGCATATATATTATTCAGTTTTATTACATATGTTGGTTAATGTATGCATCACCAGGTCAAGATGCAAAACAGTTCTATCACCACAATGATATAACCATTCAAGCCAGTGGTAAGAATTAATCTTTTCTCCAGCTCTAATTTTAGTTATTTCAAGACACTATATAAATAGACTTAATCTTTATTTATATAGTTTTTGAATATATCACTTTGTCTATTTTCTTAGTAGTTCACTGATTATATTCTCTGTTGTCACCACTGTACTATTAATCCAAGCCAGTGAGTTTTTATTTTGATACCAGCTATTAATCAAGAGTTTTATTTTGATTGTAGATTGTATTTTTACTTCTATAATCATTTTAGTTTGATTTTGTTTTAATAGACTATACTTTTAGCTCTTTTAAAATACTTCTAGTAACATAATGTCATTTGCGTTGGTTCAACTCTTAAGGTTTTATTCAATTTGTTAGCCAGGTGAATGATACTTAAGTTCACTGTGTTGTATTGTACTATTAATCCAAGCCAGTGAGTTTTTATATTGATTATTGTATTTTTGACTTCTACAATTTCCTTTTAGCTCTTTTTAAAATACTTCTTTACTTTGCTGAGATTTTCTACTTTGTGTTATTACAAGGTAATTAGCAATTGCCTGTTAGAATAAATTTACTATGACTTCTTTAAATTATTTTTGTCAGATAATTTTAACCTCCATTTCAACTCAGTGTTAGCATCTGTTGCTTATTTGTTCTCATTAAAGATTTGATTTGCCTAGTATTTGGTGTGACTGGTAATTTTTTTTTTTTTTTTTAATCAGCTCCTGGACAGTTGGCTATTATGTTAGGAGAATCTGGATACTATTTACATCTTCTGTTCTATATAGATTCATCACACAGATCCTAGCTTACATTTGTGGGCTATGGTACCACTGACAATTTAGTTTTCAGAGATTTTGTGGTGCTATTTGGTCAGTTTGAGCTGACCTGGGAGTTGTTTTCCCTGGTAGTTGTACCAGTCTTATCAAAGATCACTTCAAGGGGTGGGTAATTGCTTTAGAATTGTTATAGAATTATCCACTGCCTGTGATGTCCAACTGACTGCTGTCTCTCAATAGGAAAGGGAAGGGCTTCCCTGATGGCCAGCCAAGGGAGAAAGAGGTGGCTTTCCATGGGAGCAGTACTTCCGCTTGATTCCCCTTGGAGGTGGCCTCATCTCTCCCAAAGTTCTTGGTGGGAATCCCATTTGATCTGCGATAAAAGCGAGTCCACCTAGGCCACCTTTTGTTGCTAGATTTCCATTAGCAGAAGCCGAGTCTCAATTGCCTTTTACAGTTGGTTGAAGAGGCCCTGTATGTATTGTTCCTTGGGTCCTAGTTATATATATTATAGGGGACTGGAATGCAAAAGTAGGAAGTCAAGAAACATCTGGAGTAACAGGCAAATTTGGCCTTGGAGTATGGAATGAAGCAGGGCAAAGTCTAATAGTTTTGCCAAGAGAACGCACTGGTCATAGCAAACACCCTCTTCCAACAACATAAGAGAGGACTCTACACATGGACATCACCAGATGGTCAACACTGAAATCAGACTGATTATATTCTTTGCAGCAGAAGATGTAAAAGCTCTATACAGTCAGCAAAAAAAGACCAGGAGCTGACTGTGGCACAGATCATGAACTCCTTATTGTCAAATTCAGACTTAAATTGAAGAAAGTGAGGTAACCACTAGACCATTCAGTTATGACCTAAATCAAATCCCTTATGATTATACAGTGGAAGTGAGAAATAGATTTAAGAGACTAGATCTGATAGACACAGTGCCTGATGAACAATTGGATGGAGGTTCGTGACTTTGTACAGGAAACAGGGATCAAGACCACCCCCAAGAAAAAGAAATGCAAAAAAGCAAAATGGCACTCTGAGGAAGCCTTACAAATAGCTGTGAAAAGAAGGGAAGTGAAAAGCAAAGGCAAAAAGGAAAGATATACCCATTAGAATGCAGAGTTCCAAAGAATAGAAAGGATAGATAAGAAAACCTTCCTCAGCGATCAATGCAAATAAAAAGAGGAAAACAATAGAATGGGAAAGACTAGAGATATTGTTAAGAAAATTAGAGATACCAAGGGAACATTTCATGCAAACATGGGCTCAATAAAGGACAGAAATTTTATGGACCTAACAGAAGCAGAAGACGTTAAGAAGAGGTGACAAGAATACACAGAACTGTACAAAAAAGATCTTCACCACCTAGATAATTACAATGGTGTAATCACTGACCTAGAGCCAGACATCCTAGAATGTGAAGTCAAGTGGGCCTTAGGAAGCAACACTATGAGCAAAGCTGTGGAGGTGATAGAATTCTAGTTGAACTATTTCAAATCCTGAAATATAATGCTGTGAAAGTGCTGCACTCAATATGTCAGCAAATTTGGAAAACTTAGCAGTGGCCACAGGACTGGAAAAGATCAGTTTTCATTCCAATCCCAAAGAAAGGCAATGCCAAAGAATGCTCAAACTACTGCACAATTGCACTGATCTCACATGCTAGTAAAGTAATGCTCAAAATTCTCCAAGCCAGGCTTGAGCAATATGTGAACTGTGAACTTCCAGATGTTCAAGCAGCTTTTAGAAAAGGCAGAGGAACCAGAGATCAAATTGCCAACATCTGCTGAATCATTGAAAAAGCAAGAGAGTTCCAGAAAAACATCCATTTCTGCTTTACTGACTTTGCCAAGGCCTTTGACTGTGTGGATCACGATAAACTGTGGGAAATTCTGAAAGAGATGGGAATACCAGACCACCTGACCTGCCTTTTGAGAAACCTGTATGCAGGTCAGGAAGCAACAGTTAGAACTGGACATGGGACAACAGACTGGTTCCAAATAGGAAAACAAGTACATCAAGGCTATATATTGTTACTCTGCTTATTTAACCTATATACAGAGTACATCATGAGAAATGCTGGGCGGGAAGAAGAACAAGCTGGAATCCAGATTGCCGGGAGAAATATCAGTAACCTCAGATATGCAGATGACACCACCCTTATGGCAGAAAGCTAAGAAGAACTAAAGCACCTCTTAATGAAAGTGAAGGAGGAGAGGGGAAAAAGTTGGCTTAAAGCTCAACATTCAGAAAATTAAGATCATGGCATCCGGTCCCATCGTTCCATGGTAAATAGATAGGGAAACAGTGGCTGACTTTATTTTTCTGGGCTCCAAAATCACTGCAAATGGTGATTGCAGACATGAAATTAAAAGTAGCTTACTCCTTGGAAGGAAAGTTATGACCAAGCTAGACAGCATATTAAAAAGCAGAGATTACTTTTCCGACAAATGTCCGTCTAGTCAAGGCTATGATTTTCCCATATGGATGTAAGAGTTGGACTATAAAGAAAGCTGAGCCCTGAAGAATTGATGCTTTTGAACTGTGGTTTGGAGAAGACTCTTTAGAGTCCCTTGGACTGCAAGGAGACCCAACCAGTCCATCCTAAAGGAGATTAGTCCTGGGTGTTCACTGGAAGGACTAATGTTGAAGCTGAAACTCCAAAACTTTGGCCACATGATGCAAAAAGATGACTCATTTGAAAAGACCCACATGATGCTGGGAAAGATTGAGGGCAAGAAGAGAAGGGGAGGACAGAGGATGAGATGATTGGATGGCATCACTGTCTCAATGGACATGAGTTTGGGTGGACTCTGGGAGTTGGTGAAGGACAGGGAGGCCTGGCGTGCTGCAGTTCATGGGGTCTCAAAGAGTCGAACATGACTGAGCAACTGAACTGAACTGAACTGGGTCCTAGTATTCCTAACCAGTCCTGTTTCCTCTTCCTACTTTTCAAATTATTCCCTTAGTCACCTCTTGCTTAGTTACTGATTTTATAGCTGTACTTAGTGGAGAATATAATAAAATTTAAACTTTTTAATGATTTTCCTAGAATGATTTAAAAGGAGCATAAATCCGCAAGTTGCTAAGAGATCTTCTGTGAAAACAAGTGTTCTGTATAAGAAAAGGTGATTTGAACCAAAGAATATTTTAAACCCTGGTGGCTCAGACAGTAAAGAGTCTTCCTGCAATGTGGGAGACCCATGTTTGATCCCTGGCTTGGGAAGATCCCCTGGAGAGGGGAATGGCAACTTACTCCAGTATTCTTGCCTGGAAAATCCCAGGGATGTAGGAGTCTGATGGGTTTCAGTCCATGGGTCACAAAGAGTCAGACACAACTTAACAATGAAACAACAACAACAACCCTCTGGGTCCTTTTCAGCTGAAAGTAAGCTCTGGATTAAAAAAATAGTTTGACAGGTGTCTCTGCTGCAGAGAAACTTTCAATATGCTCAGGTTCATTGTTGGTTTCCTAGAAGGAAATGAGCAGTCATAGTTTTCCCAATTTTGTCTGTGCATAGAAGTTAATGATTTTGTTTATAGCTTTTCTTAGTACTGGCAACTCATGAAAGACTTTGTGAAGGAAAGCCATTTTTATCACCATCAATATCTACCTCATCCAAAGCATCATATATACTAGATCCAATCACTTAATTAAAAAGTTTTTTCTGAGAACATTAAGAAACACAATTCTACTTTGATTTAAAAAATCTGATTAAAAATTCAATATATGTAAACATTAGTTTAAAATGTTTCAGGAAACAATATTTCGACATACTCATGGCCAGGAAGTCTTCCCTGATAGCTCAGTTGGTAAAGAATCTGCCTGCAATGCAGGAGACCCCAGTTTGATTGCTGGGTAAGGAAGATCCGCTGGAGAAGGGATAGGCTACCCACTCCAGTATATTCTTGGGCTTCCCTTGTGGATCAGCTGGTAAGGAATCTGCGTGCAGTGTGGGGGACCTGGGTTCAAGCCCTGGGTTGGGAAGATCCCCTGGAGAAGGGAAAGGCTATCCTCTCCAGGATTCTGGCCTGGCGAATCCCATGTACTGTATAGTCCATGTTTCTTATGTTGTACTAAAAATATGTGGTCTTACAGTACTGACTTTGTCTACTGTTGTAATTCACATTTTCAATATTTTCTTTTTTTCCAGCCTTAAGAGACAATAGAATTGAGCTGGTTCGGGCTTCCTGGCATGAACTGAGTATCAGCGTCAGTGATGTCTCTCTGTCTGATGAAGGACAGTACACCTGTTCTTTATTTACAATGCCTGTCAAAACGTCCAAGGCCTATCTCACTGTCCTGGGTAAGTGCAAGGGACTAACACTATGTGATCACAAGCCAGAAAGATGTGTACAGATATAGCAACATGATTCAATAACAAATCTACACTTTGACGATTATCAAAAGGCTTTTTAAAAAATCACAGTCATTTCCCCCATTTTGCAAATAGGTACAAAGAGGTGTAAAGGTCTGTATGACTTCCTAAGAGCACACAGCCATTTTGTTTCTTAGCCAGGGATAGATAACAGGTTTTTTGATTTTTCAGCTAAGTTCCTTTGTGTCAAATCAGCTCTTTAGTGTATGTATGGTGATCCTTTTATAAAGCGATAGAATAACGAGCATAATGAAATCAATGTGTCTTTGTGTACCCCTCCATCTTATCATCAGTCACCTGATGGGCTCCTCCTAATATTTTTTGACTTCCAAATATGACCCTTTGTGTATCTAAGTGCATTTAAATGACCCTGACATTTCTACTTGAATTCTTGCTTTTTAACTTTGTACTTTTCCGGATTGCTAAATGAAATGAAATTAAGTTGCTTGTGTACGCGGTTTGCAAACACAAACGCGGTTTGTGTTTTTATCCTCTAAGTATTGGGCCATTTTTCTAAAGGTTATGGTGACATCAGAAAGCAATATATTCATAGCATTTCTGGGGAAATAAAGTTATAGCTCAGAGCTCTGCGATTCCACAGACGTCAGTGGCCCAATCAGCTAAAATTGCTGCAGTTCTTTGAAACACACCTGTGTACTGAACAAGTTAGATGAATTTAAAGATTGATTTTTTTTTTTTCGCCTCAGCTTGCCATCCTTTTTTTGATAGATAAAGGCATAACACTGTATTTAAAGTAACTAATGCATGCTGGGTTTTTTTTGTTGTTGTTGAGAATATGAAAGTTAATCCAGCTAGTGAATTTGTTTTATGCATAGGATATGAAATATGCTTCTTTGCAAGTACCACTGGGATGACTGTATAAAAATCTTCACAAGTTTGCCACTAAGGACAAAATATACCCACTAAATGGAGTATTTCAGGATAGCAGATGCTTAAGGTTAATGCATTGTTCTGTAGAGAGCCAACTTGAGACCCCAAGAAATAGGCAATTGCCTACTTTCAGTTTATTAAATGGTGATGTAACATAATTTTTTTTAAAGCAGTATGAAGGTGAACAGAAAAAATAAATAAATAAATAAATAAAGCTAGCCAGCTAATGAAATAGGTCGATTTGTCATTTATCTTTATTGTTCTTGTTTTTATTTTAGTTTGCATTTCTTTTTATGATGACTTCCAACATTCCTACATTTTATTCTTTTCAAACTGAATTAAGTAGTACAATAAAGAAGCTTTCAGCCTGCTTTTATTATTGAACACTTTTAGAAGAAATTTTAATAAATCTCTATCATGACAGCAGAATATTATTGTCTCCAAAATGTGTAATGTTCTATTATTTAAGTCATCCATGTCTATCTCTGCATATTAGCCATCTGTTTATTCACTGGATGATTTGGACTAGAAAAGGTAATAAGTGGCTAGCATTAACTAGCATTAAAAATAATACATATCATGTTCCACAAAACTATAACTGTATTTCTAATATGAATGATATCAAGAGACATTCTTTCCCTCAGAAGAATCAGAAATATAAGTGTAGTTGCAATTATTGATGAATCCCTTATTCCAAAATGTATTTTCTAGAAAAATGTACACAGAGGCAAACAATATCTTTTAAGCTCTAAGAATTATGAAATCAGGAATGAAAGGTGCTATTTTGGTTAAATCACAGTTTCCTAAAGAATGAAGAAATACGGTTTGCAGATTTTCTTTTTTTTTTTTTCCTGATGCAAGAAATCTCCCTTCTTAAATACACACAGTGGTAAATCTTAGGATACATTGAATATTTGTTTTTAAGATTTACAATGAGTATTTTTGCTGGTAAATTTTAATTAAAAAAAACTACTTGGAATTAAGTGCATTTTAAATGCTTTCTGGATAATATACACACATATGCATATTTATACAGACACACACATAATATGTATGTATGTATATATGTTCTTGTTGTTGTTGAGTCACTAAGTCGTGTCTGACTCTTCTATGGACTGTAGCCTACCAGGCTCCTCCTTCATGGGATTCTCCAGGTAACAGTATTGGAGTGGGTTGAAATTTCTTTCTCCAGTATGTGTGTGTGTGTGTGTGTGTGTGTGTGTGTGTGTGTGTGTGTGTATTTAAGTAACTTACTATATAGCAGTTTTTTATTATGTTTTATTTTATTTTTCTTGACTGAAATTATTGTTGAACACCCAGTTTACCTTGTTTGCAAAAGTAATAGTCATGAGAACAAATCAACATTGGAGATTAATGTTCATTTCATCCGTTTGCCTAAATTTCAGGTGTTCCTGAGAAACCTCAAATTAGTGGATTTTCATCCCCAGTTATGGAAGGAGACTTGATGCAGCTGACTTGTAAAACATCTGGTAGTAAACCTGCAGCTGATATAAGATGGTTCAAAAACGACAAAGAGATTAAAGGTAAGGGTTGGGGGAAAGTCTCCTAGTCCATATTAATGTGTTGAAACTAGCATGAAGTGTTAGATCCACAGAGTTTTACATTTCCTTTTTCAAACGTAGTCAGTTTCTGATTAAGTGTAATTTGAACCAGATTTACCTTACATTGGGTAATTTTACAAGGTATGTGGATACCATTTCTGTGTGCTCCATTTTCCTCTTGCATAAAACAGTTTTAAAATGATATATATCTAGTGGGAAAGTTGGGGAAAGAAATGAGTTAATATACAAAAGCCACATAGGTTTGTGCTTGACAATAGTAAGGGCTAAGTATTTGTTAGATGTGGCCATTTTACAACTCATCTATAGTATTTAGATTATAGACAGAGAAATTCCATGAATTATTTCTTCAACTTGTTGGTTCTGAAAATACAAATTTCTGAGGATAAAACTAGCTAAACATTAATAAATTTGTTTTTCAGTAGTTCTCACAGAGGGCAAAAAATGTACTTGTCTCAGTAAAAATGCATAGAAATGTAAATATTAACCATAGTTCTGCTCCTTCATACCCTTAAATTACACACGCACACACATACACACACTCTTTTAAGGTGGAATAAGTTTATAGAGAAGATGGCTATTAAGGTTAGTAGTAATTTTTCTTTTTTACCCAACATGCAGATATCTTGGACCTGAAATCATATGTCTGTTAAAACCCAAGTATCAGTTCAGTTCAGTCACTCGGTCGTTTCTGACTCTGTTACCCTATGGACGCCAGGCTTCCCTGTCCACCACCAACTCATGGAGCTTCTTTTTAAATCCAAGTATAAAAGTCATCTGGGCTTCCCTGATAGCTCAGTTGGTAAAGAATCCACCTGCAATGCAGGAGACCTGGGTTTGATCCCTGGGTTGGGAAGATCCCCTGGGAAAGGGAAAGGCTACCCTCTCCAGTATTCTGGCTTGAGAATTCCATGAACTGTATAGTCCACGGGGTCACAAACAGTTGGACATGACTGAGTGGCTTTCACTGTAATAAAATCATCTATTATGCTTGTTGAAAATGTTTCCTATTTATATAGCAAAATGTATTATTCTCAGGGTAACTTTCTCAGTTCAGTTCAGCCTCAGTCGTGAGGGAATCTTTGTGACTCCATGGATTGTAGCACACCAGACTTCCCTGTCAACCAACTCCCAAACTCATGTCCATTGCATCAGTGATGTCATCTAACCAGCTTATGCTCTGTAGTCCCCTTCTCCTCCTGCCTTCAATCTTTCCCAGTATCAGGGTCTTTTCCAGTGAGTCAGTTCTTCGCATCAGGTGGCCAAAATATTGGAGCTTCAGCTTCAGCATCAGTCCTTTCAATGAATATTCAGGACTGATTTCCTTTAGGATGGATTGGTTTGATCCCCTTATAGTCCAAGAGACTCTCAAAAGTCTTCTCCAACACCACAGTTCCTTCTAGGAGATAGGTTTATACAAACCATTCTGATTATTTTAACTTGCAATTCATGTATATTACTTGGACAGGGAGGTCTAACAGATAGAATTGTCTATAGTATTAGGTTGGCCTAAAAGCTTAGTCAGGTTTTTCCATAATTCTTGCCTCTTTTCTATTTTAGTTACTCTTTCTCTCTGTATATATATTTTCCCAAAACAAGGAGCTATCTCTAATTTATCCATAATCACTGTCTTGGCTTTAAAAATTTTAGTAAATACATTTTATTGGACTAAATTTAGAGAAATACAAGCACCCAATTCACAAGTCAGATACATCACTTTGCTAAATTAAACTTGCTCTTATAGTCTGCCAGGGCTCAGTACCATTCATTCTAATTCTACCCTTAGGGTTTATTTGTTTAGGTATGTGTGTTAAATGTCTGGTCTTGATTAAAGCTTTTCTAAATGAACCCTCTATACTGCTTCCAGAGTTATCTTAGTATGACAAGGCTGTAATCCAGCCACTTTTTCTGCATAAGCATTTCTTACTGAAAACCCTAACCTGGAGGATATGTTTAAAATCCGATTTCTTTGGCCTATAAGAAAGCTCCAGGCAGTGAATTCTTACAAATCAGATATTTTTCTATGTGATAGACTCAGTTTATGCTAGAATGTTCTTCTTAAATACTTTCCTTTAGTTAAATTATTACCAACACGCATCCTTTTCTGAATTCTGACATTAAATTAGTTAGTGAATTAGTCAGCTTCTCCTAATTTCTTACCATTTTATTTGTGTTTTAGATAAATATATCCTCAGGGAAATCAGAGACTAACATACTAATCATTAATATTGATTGATTGCTTTTAACATTGTAGCCTTATGAGAAATGCATGGTATTTTCATAAAAATATTTTTATAAAATATCTTAATTTTTGACAAATTTGGCATCTGCTCTGAATACTGGATTTGCTCATAGACTAAGTAGAGAGAGGACTTTTGTTTATATATAAAAACATGAAATTTTGATCTTATAAGCACCATAGTCCAAAATCATCTGAATCAAGACTAGAATGAAAATCAAGACAAGACAGTATAACAGAATCAGCATATGGCTCTAAGCTTGGTTCAGAAGTACTGAAGCTTTCTTTTTCCTATTCTCACCAGTGCATGGCCATTAATAGAGCATTTGTTGTTCCTATACTTGCATTTGTTTATATAGCTTTTTTTTTGTTTATGACTCTGCTTTTGCATGCTTAAATAGTTTGTCTACACAATGATACAGTGAACTTCCTGAGTCCTCTAAGCTGTTTTAATAGGAGTACATGCAAATTATGCTGTATGCAGTACTTGATACAGAATGCACATTCATTACTATTGCTCGCTCTCTACCTGGGAAATGAAAATATACTCTAAAATCCGTCAGCAGACGTGTCTCCCTAAAAGGAGTGTTCCATCCTTATCTTGCATTCTTGTCTTTTCAGAAATCAGAATTTGACTTCCTATTACCATATAGCAATTTTTACTACAATATCACTTGAGACATTTTATAAAGATACTCCCTAATGTAAAGAATGGGAATAGAGAGGCTAATCAAACCTGCTGCTGCTGCTGCTAAGTCACTTCAGTCGTGTCCGACTCTGTGCGACCCCATAGACGGCAGCACACCAGCCTCCCCTGTCCCTGGGATTCTCCAGGCAAGAACACTGGAGTGGGTTGCCATTTGCTTCTCCAATGCATGAAAGTGAAAAGTGAAAGTGAAGTCGCTCAGTCGTGTCCAACTCTTAGCGACCCCATGGACTGCAGCCTACCAGGCTCCTCCGTCCATGGGATTTTCCAGGCAAGAGTACTGGAGAGGGGTGCCATTGCCTTCTCCGAATCAAACCTAGCTAAATTCAATCCAATAAGAAATTGTTAAAATATCTCCCAAATAGAATTATGGCACATGAGTAAATATCCAACTAAAGAAAACAAGAACTTTGACCTGGAGATGTTTAAGATGCCTTTGGTATGATAAAACCAGATATGAGGAATATTTTCCTATAAACAGGAATATGTAATATCATGTACAATAAATCTCAAAGTAGCTATATTGTTGGGGGAAAGGATTATTTTCCATGTTTTAACTAAACATTGACCAGTTCAACATATTGACACTGTGTTAAATTTCAAATTCTATTTAATAGAGTTGTGAGCATTAAAAGTGACTTCTGATTTCAAGAGGAGTCATTTTTCTATACATTGTTTTGCCATTAGTCTCTATCATATGAATTCAATTACCAAGTTTCTAGAGGAAAGTTGTTTCACACTGTTAGCTGATCACATTTTCTTGGCCAGGGTATTTCCATATTAGATTATAGAGCCGTGGTCCTCAAACTTTAGCAGGTACCATCATTACCTCCAGGGCCTGTTAAATCTCAGGTTACAGGGGTCTGACCCCAGTTTTTCTGATTGAGTAGGTCTGGGTTGGAACCCAAGAATGTATATGTTAAGCAATGTGTTGAATTTGTGAGTGGTGATGACGCTCCTGTTTTGGGGCCACATTGCTATAAAGAACATAATGTTGAGAAGTATCAGTAACATATAGAAGTCTTGCCTCTGTCTTTGAACTTTAGTTTCTCAGCCAGTACATGAGGATTATAAAACTTGCCTCAAAGTGCTATTGTAGGGATTCTATACAAACCAACTTGTATGACAAAGCTTGACACTGTATTAAAAACCAGAGACATCACTTTGCCAACAAAGCTCCATATAGTCAAAGCTATGGTTTTTCCAGTAGTCATGTATGGATTTGCAAATTGGACCATAAAGGAGGCTGAGTGCCAAAGAATTGATGCTTTCAAACTATGCTGCTGGAGAAGACTCTTGAGAGAAGGGACGCTCCCTCTCCAAGGGAGGACAGCAAGGAGATCAAACCAGGCAGTACTAAAGGAAATTAACTCTGAATATTCATTGGAAGGACTAATGTTGAAGCTGAAGCTCTAATACTTTGGCCATCTGATGCAAAGGGCCAACTCATTGGAAAAGACCCTGATGTTGGGAAAGACTAAGGGCAAGAGAACAAGGGGGAAATAGAGGATAAGAAGGTTGGATGGCATCACCAACTCAATGGGCATGAGTCTAAGAAAACTCTGGGAGATAGTGAAGGCACAGAGAGATCTGGCATGCTGCAGTCCAGGGGGTCACAGAAAGTTAGACATGACTTAACGACTGAAGAACAATGATATGTATAAAGTATTTTCATAGTATAAGGAATCACTGCATATAGTTTAGATATTATTGCTATCATTCTTATTACTACCTGAGCAAACCATGATTGATGAGCTATAACAATCCCTGAATTAGTCCTAGAAATATAACCAAAACAGAATTACTCCTTTAAGGTATTCATTTCGGGAGGATGGACATGTAAACATAAAATCTAACAAGTATAGTAATAAAATTATGAACTGGCTAGTTTTTATACAAAACAAGAAGCAGAATCAAGCCCTACTTTGTGGTAGAGGTAAAGACAAGTGTTTATTGATGCATATTGGTACTCAGTAAATGTTTGTTAAATAAATAAGTGGATCTTAAGGGATGAATGGAATTCACCATACGGTTTGTGGGTAAAAGTAGGTGGTATAGCATTCTAAAGAAAGGAACTGTGTCTTTATGGAGAGTAAAAAGAATTTGATTGTTTGAAGGAACTGAAATTTTCTGTGTGGTACAGACATGAGAGGTAAATGGGAAGATAGGGAACAGTTAAATCATGGATATTTTATTCCAGATTAAGGAGTTTGAAGTTGATTCTGTAGGCAGCGATGAGACATTTTCTGCCATATGCTTTGAACAGTGGAATGAACAAGCATAATTTTCTTCTAACTGTTTTTCCTCCCCATAAGTCTGACTCAGAAATCCTTTGGTGCCTCTGGGCAGCTCTGTATGCAAAACTGCAGGGAGTTTCACTGTAGCTTTTAATCTTCTGTGCAGTTTTGAAATCTGAATATCTGCCATTTAGTATAGGGGGAAAAATGTGTATTGCATTCCTAAATCTGTCAGCATCCTGAGAATTTATATAAACTTTCCATTCCATGTATAAGTTTAGTAAATTGTAATTTGAGCAGTTGTCATCATAAAATCTTAAGATTTTCTTTTCCAGCCAACTAGCTTTTTCATGAATGTGTTAGACAGAATTCTATGAGAACCCTCAGTGACCCACATTTTTGTATAATCTTTTCCCCCGGAGTATAGAAAGAACTTGTGAATACATGTGATATCACTGCCTTGATCATGTCACCTTACATGGCAAAAGGGATTTTACAGATATAATTATGGGTCCTTTTTGAGTTCATCAAAGGGAGATTATCAAGGGAAGCCCAACATAATGAGGTAAGGCCTTTATAAAAGAATGAAGAATCAGACATTCTCCTCCCGGCCTAGAAGACCTCAAATAGTTACGTGTGAACTGACTGTAGGGGCCATGTGACAAAGAACTGTGGGTGACCTCTGGGAGCTGAAAATTGTTCCTGAATGACAGATGGTAAGAAAATGGAGACCTTGGACATACAGCATCAAGGAAGTAAATTTGCCAACAATCAGTAAGTTTGTAGAGGATTTGAAACTTAGATGGGAATCACAGCCTCAGCCAAAACCATGATTTCAACCTGGTGACACTGGGAAGAGGATCACATTAAGTTCTATCTGGACTCATCATCCATAAATATTGTGAGATAATAATATTGTTTTATGACACTAAACTCGTCATAATTTATTATGCATCAATAACAGGAAGCTGATATCTATCTAGAAAGGCAGAATGATTTCTCATAGTCATATATTTGACAAAGACTGAGCTTGAGTATTCTGATTCTAAGACCCAGTACTTGAGTCTGGGAAGAAAGTGGAAGGCTAGAATATTTAAGAGACATTTCAAGTATGAACAAATATGGCCCTGAAATAATGGATGACATGGAATTTTTTTAAATGGATGGATTTAAGAGAGAAGACAAATTTCAGGTGAACTTGGTGAATGAATCTGGGAGATGAAGCAAGGATCAGAGACAACAAAATTTGGGTGCCTGAGTGACTTTGTTAGTGAACATGTGGAAATAAGGCATTAGGAGAAATTACTTCAGAAATAAATGATAATATGTTTATAATTTGAGGTTGAAATAACTATATAAAATCTAAAGCTTAAGCTTATTTTTTTAAATTTTATTTAATTTTTAAACTTTACATAATTGTATTAGTTTTGCCAAATATCAAAATGAATCCACCACAGGTATACATGTGTTCCCCATCCTGAACCGTCCTCCCTCCTCCCTCCCCATACCATCCCTCTGGGTCGTCCCAGTGCACTAGCCCCAAGCATCCAGTATCATGCATCGAACCTGGACTGGCATCTCGTTTCATACATGATATTTTACATGTTTCAATGCCATTCGTAGGCTTTTGGAGTTAGGTAATTTATTATTAAGAAGGGAATTTTTACAATACAAAGGTCTACCATCTCCTAATACAGGACATTTTTAGCTTTAGCCTTTTTAAGTAATCACCCTTTGCCTGTGCAGCACATTCCCAACAAAAACCCGCTCAGGTCATTCTGACGCTGAGAATACTGCTATGCTGTAACCTGCATATCCATCAAAGTTTAACTTTGTGAGGAGTCAATGAAGCTTGTCAGTTCCTGATAGTATTGCCTGCATTCTGTAAGTGTTATTTTACTTATTAAACATTTGTTTCAAATGTTGGACCACCAAGTTTAAGCTGATTTCAGCTGTGTTTCCCTGTGTGAACAGGAATTTTGATGTACGCTTTAAATGTTAATCACAAATAATGTCACAGCTCATTTTCAAGTTGGCTACATATAGTGTAATTGTACTATAAACTACTAAGTAAATAATTTTTCAGCATTTGAAAACGTGAGTGAATTTCTGAAAGCTGTGTTTTTCAAAAGGTAGCCTCAAAACAACTTAGAATTAGAATCACCTGAGGTACAGTTAGAAAAATGCAGGTTCTTGGTCTCAATGAAGACCTTTAAAATCAGAATTCCTGTTGTCAAGCCCAGAAGTGCTAATAGTTATGAAGTACCTCTGGCTCAGTTGGTAAAGAATCCGCCTGCAATGAGGGAAACCTGGGTTCAATCCCTGAGTTGGGAAGATCCCCTGGAGAAGAGAAAGGCTATCCACTCCAGTATTCCGGCCTGGAGAATTCCATGGACTATCCATGGGGTCGCAAAGAATCGGGCATGACTGAATGACTTTCACTTCACTTCACTTCACTTCACTTCTATTGATCCTTAGGCTCACTATAGTTTAAGAATGCATAAGATTAGAAACCGGCTGGCCAAACATTAATTGATAGTTAAAGAAAGAAAGAGAGGAGACCTAATCCATAAATTTAGAAAATGATTTGATATTCTGTGTTCTTTATGGATCTATTCTTAGAAGGAGATTCTCTAAAACTAAATGAAAAATTTACTTTAGTGCTTCAACATTCCCGAGAATAACTGTAAAAGTTCCATTAGCCAATATCTTAGCAATATTCTTTGGCTGGATGATTTTTAAAATTTGTGTTTCTTGCTTTGAACTCTGTGGACTCTACTTTGAGAAATGGTAGGCTATATATTTAATTTACTCCAGTACTCTTGCCTGGAAAATCCCATGGATGGAGGAGCCTGGTAGGCTGCAGTCCATGGGGTCGCTACAGTCGGACATCACTGAGCGACTTCACTTTCACTTTTCACTTTCATGAATTGGAGAAGGAAATGGCAACCCACTCCAGTGTTCTTGCCTGGAGAATCCCAGGGACGGACAAGCCTGGTGGGCTGCCGTCTATGGGGTCGCACAGAGTCGGACACGACTGAAGTGACTTAGCATATTTAATTTAAATACTCTGTCTGGTATTGTAAAACTAGTTTTGGCCTAATGCTTCATTTAATGTCAGTTGCACAAAACCTTAATTTAAATGAGTGAAATATTAACATATTATACAGAGATTGTGAATTCCCTGGAGCTAAACACAAAAGAAAATAAAAGGGAGATACCTGTGTCCCGAGTTTAAAACTCCTCTATCATGCCGGATATGGATTAACTAAAAGTGTTGTCATTTAAATTTATGGTGTACACCATTCAGTTCAGTTCCTTTCAGTTGCTCAGTTGTGTCCAGCTCTTTGCGACCCCATGGACTGCAGCATGCCAGGCGAGGTCCCTGTCCATCACCAACTCCCAGAGCTTGCTCAAACTCATGTCCATCAAGTCTGTGATGCCATCCATCCATCTTATCTTCTGTTGTCCCCTTCTCCTCCTGCCTTCAATCTTTCCCAGCATCAGGGCCTTTCCCAGAGAGTCAGCTCTTTGCATCAGGTGACCAAAGTATTGGAACTTCAGCTTCAGCATCAGGCCTTCCAATGAATATGCAAGGTTGATTTCCTTTAGGATTGATTGGTTTGATCTCCCTGCTGTTCATGGGACTCTCATTGTCTACTCCAACACCACAATTCAAAAACATCAATTCTTTGGTTCTCAGCTTTCTTTATAGTCCAACTCTCACATCCATATGTGACTACTGGAAAAACCATAGCCTTGACTAGATGGACCTTTGTCAGCACAGTAATATCTCTGCTTTTTAATATGCTGTCTAGGTTGGTCATAACTTTTCTTCCAAGGAGCAAGCATCTTTTAATTTCATGGCTGCAGTCACCACCTGCAGTGATTTTGGAGCCCAAGAAAATAAAGTCTGTCACTGTTTCCATAGATCAATTAATTTTTGAGTTTTTTTTGTTTGTTTGTTTAAATTTACCACTTTGAAAGTGTCCTTACCATTTAAATCTGGGTCATTCTGGACCCCATATTAAATCAGAAAAAGAAATAGCATTTGTAATACCTGTAAGTGAGGCATGTGTGTGTACATACAATTTGGGGTTTTCTAAATGCTGTTGAATATATTAGCTCAAGATTTTCTCAAGATACAATGAGAAACATAAGACATCTTTACGGAAAGAGATAAAACAGTTGTTTCATCTAAGTGTGAATGGCTAATGAAAGCAAATGATAACCAACAATCTTTGAGAAAATTTTCCTTTATAAAGTTTCTTGCTTTTTAAAAGCAACTATTGAGACATAATTGACAAAAAGCAATCCACACATATTTTAAGTGTACATTTTAGTATATTTTCCCCATGATCAAGATAGTGAACACATTCCTCATCTACAAAAGTTTGTTCATACACATTAATAATTCCTTCCTGCTGATCTTCTTTGTCCACCATTCCCCCCCACCTCATCTCACTTCCAGGAAACCACTCTTCTACTTTATGCGATTATAGATTATGTTCTCTAGAATTTTATATAAATCAAGTCATACAGTATACCCTCTTCTTTGATTTATTTCTCTCAGGATAAATATTCTGAGATTCATCCATATTGCACATAAAAAAGCTTTTGTGTGTAACTGATAGGTATTCTATTGTATGCATCTGTATTACAGTTTGTTTATCCGTTTATCTGGTATAGACATTTAGGTTGTTTACAGTTTGGGGCCATTGCAATAAAGCTGCTATGAACATTTAGATTTAAGTATTTGTATATAGTTCTACTTTTACTTCTCTTGGGTAAAATTCTAGGAGTAGAATGGCTGTGTCATACAGTAGACACATGTTTAATTTTTAAAGGCATTTCCAAACTATTTTTCAAAGTGGTTGTACTACTTCATGAAGTTCAAATTCTAAGTTGTATTATTATTATTTTTTTTACTTTTATGAATCATGCTTTGGTATTATATGTAAGATGTTTTTGCCTAATCCAAGGTCAGAAAGGATTATTTTCATAAATTTTATATTTTTAGGTTTTATATGTAATTTGAGAGCTTTTACATTTTCAATGCCCTTGTCTTTTACTTCTCTCAGCTATATTATTTCTAGGTCAGTTTCAAGAGATTGACTGATCTCATTATAGATAATATTTTCCTGCTTCTTTGAATGCAGATTTGTTTCTGACTGGATTAGGGACATTGAAATGTTCACCTTTCTGGTACTGAATATTCTTCTAATTCTATAAGAATTCTTAAGTTTTGTTCTGGTTAAGTAACTTAGAAGGAATTTAATGCTTTCAGAAGTGAATGTGTTAGTTGCTCAGTCATATCCCCCTCTTCGTAACCCCATGGACAATAGCCTGCTAGGCTCCTCTGTCCATGGAATTCTCCAAGCAAAAATACTAGAGTGGGTACCCATTCCCTTCTCCAAGGGATCTTCCTGACCCAGGGATAGAACCCAGGTCTCCTGCATTGCAGATGAGTTCTTTACTGTCTGAAACACCAGGGAAGCCCTTTCAGAGAATCCTTTAAATTTCTTAGGAGGGACAGAGCAGCTTTTATTGTAATAATTACTTAAATCCCATTGTTGTTGTTCAATTGCTAAGTTGTGTCTAACTCTTTGTGACCCCAAGCACCGCAGCACACCAAGATACCCTGTTTTTCACTATTTCCTGGAGTTTGCACAAACTCACATCCATTGAGTTGATGATGCCATCCAACCATTTCATCCTCTGTCACCCCTTTCTCCTCATGCCTTCAATCTTTCCCAGCATCAGAGTCTTTTCCAATGCGTTGGCACTTCACATTACGTGGCCAAAGTATTGGAGCTCCAGCATAATTTCTTCCAAAATCTTCTGAGTGCTCCAGGTACGAAGTTTTTTTTTTTTTTTTTAATCATGTTAGTTAGAACAGGCAATATTTCTCTGTCCTTTGTAACCATCATGTACCATTTCCTCTAATTTTTTCTGATAGTTCTTGTCCTAGCTTCAAATGCTTTCCTCACACAGATACACTGATCAATAATTACTTTGCCAAATACTGTGAGGGACACAGCAGACATCTGGAGTCATCTCTTCATGTAGCTCTTTCCTTTTGGATATTCTGTCCTGTAAATTCTTAGAGGCTTCCCAAGGAGTGACAACCCACTCTGGTTGTCTTGCCTGGAAAATCCCATGGACAGAGGAGCCTGCTAAATTACAACCCATGGGGTCACAAAAAGTCAGACATGACTGAGTGAGTGAGCACACAAGCCTGTAACCTTTAGCCCTCTGGGCTTCTTAGACACCCAGCTCTATCAGTATAATTCAGGGAGGCTGCCAGGTTATACATAGTTTTCCCTCCACACTTCATTGCCTAGAAAATCTCTCAAGGCATTAAGCAGAGACAAATTTTAAGGTTCATTTCATTTGTTTTCCATCTTCCTGGGGTAACAGTCCATTATTATGATGTTCAATATCTTGGAAACTTGTTTTTTCCAGGTAAGAAGTAAATCCAGCCTTGTTACTCTGCTAGGCTGAAAGGAAATGTTATTTTACCTACGTTTTTGAAATGTAGAGAAATAATACTTTTATTTAAATGGTGTTTTAATTTTGTTTGATTGCTTATTTATTTTAAGATTATACAGTATAATAACTTTAAGAGGATGAATATGATTAAGTGTAAAAATTTATTCATACTCACATTGGAAAAATAGTTTAGATTAATAATTCTGTGAGTTTTAATGTCAGAAGTTATTTTAAATAAAATAGCAACAGAAATTCAGTGCTGGTATATGTTGTTCTGGGAATGGAAAGAGAAGTTCCAGCGTGTATATAATGATATCTTTGACTGGATTTCACTTATTGTTAAGAAGGAGAATTATATCAATATCAAAAACTGTTTTATTGCTTATTAATCCTTTTAGTCACTATTTTTAACTTGTGTTAAAGAAAGTGCAACTCTCACTCATCAATGAATTATCAGCCAACAAGCAATGTTGAGATACTATAATAACATAAATATTCAGATCTACTAACTTTTTAGCTCACATCTGCTATTGGAGAGACTTAATCACTGTTCACAATCTCCTCAGGTTCTTCTTAAAAGATACTTTATGATTTCTTCATGTGCTAAGAAAGATGCCTCTCCCATTCAAGAGCTTTAGATTTTTCATGAAAATGCAGTTTCTTATGATTTCTGTGCCATATAAGGAGAGATGGTCTCATTACCATCAGCTTTAGCAAATGATCTTCTGGGGACCCAGGAAGATATTTTATGAAATTTATGAATCAAATCTTTCTAAAAATGATTATTTAATTCTTTGATCAGACAGCATACAAAACCATACACATCATTTTGCTGGCAAATGTCAATATAGTCAAAGCTATGATTTTTCCAATAGTCATGCATAGATGTGATAGTTGGACCATAAAGAAGGCTGAGCACTGAAGAATCAATGCTTTCAAACTGTGGTGCTGGAGAAGCTCTTGAGAGTCCCTTGGACAGCAAGGAAATCAAACCAGTCAATCCTAAAGAAAATCAACCATGTATATTCATTGGAAGGCCTGATGCTGAAGTTGAAGTTCCAATACTTTGGCCACCTGATGCAAAGAGCTATCTCATTGGAAACAATTCTGATTCCAGGAAAGATTGAGGGCAGGGGGACAAGGGAGCAACAGTGGATGAGATGGTTGGATGGCATCATTGACTCAATGAACATCAGTCTGAGCAAACTCCAGGGAATATGAAGGACAGGGAAGCCTGGCATGCTGCAGTCCATGGGCTCACAAAGAGTTAGACGCAACTGAGTACCAACAACAAAGAATAATGGACATTCTCGAGTGTGAGTCAAATGGGCCTTAGGAAGCATTAATACCAACGCTAGTGAAGGGGACAGAATTCCAGCTGAGCTATTTAAAATCCTAAAGATGATACAGTTAAAGTGCTGCACTCAATATGTCAGCAAATTTGGAAAAATTCATTTCAATCCCCAAGAATACTCAAACTACCATATAGTTGCGCTCATTTCACAAGCTAGTAAGTTAATGGTCAAAATCCTTCAAGCTAGGTTTCAACAGTACGTGAAATGAGAACTTCGAGATGTATAAGGTAGATTTAGAAAAGGCAGAGGAACCAGATATTTAATTGCCAACATCCAATGGATCATGGAGAAAGCAAGGAAGTTCCAGAAAAATATCTACTTCTACTTCATTGACTAAGCTAATGCCTTTGACTGTGTGGATCACAACCAACTGAAAAATTCTCAAAGAGATAGTAATACCAGACCACCTTATCTTTCTCCTGAAAAACCTGTATGCAGGTCAAGAAGCAACAGAACCGCACATTGAACAACTGAAAGGAGTACGGCAAGGTTGTACATTGCCATCCTGCTTATTTAATTTATATGCAGAGTTCATTATGTGAAATGCCAGGCTGGATGAATTGCAAATAAAAATCAAGATTGCTGGGAGAAACACCAACAAACTCAGATATGCAGATGATATCACTCTAATGGAAGAAAGTGAAGAGGAACTAAAGAGCCTCTTGATGAGGGTGAAAAAGGAGAATGAAAAGCTGGCTTGAAACTCAACATACAAAAAACTAAGATTATGGCATGCAGTCACATCTCTTCATGGCAAATAGAAGGGGGAAAAGTGGAAGCAGTGAAAGATTTTATTTTCTTGGGCTCCAAAATCACTGCAGTTGGTAACTGCAGCCATGAAATTAAAAGACCCTTGCTCCTTGAAAGAAAAACTATGACAAATCTCAACAGCATATTAAAAAGTGGAGACATTACTTTGCTGACAAAGGCTCATATAGTCAAAGCTATGGTTTTTCTAGTAGTCACTTATGGATGTGAGAGTTGGACCAAAAAGAAGGCTGAGGGTCAAAGAATTGATGCTTTTGAATTGGAGCTTCAGCTCCAATACTTCGGCCACCTGATGTGAAGAGCCAATACATTGGAAAAGGCTCTGATGCTGGGAAAGATTGAAGTCAAAAGGAGAAGGGGGGAGGGACAGAGAATGAGATGATTGGATAACATCACTGACTCAATGGACATGAATCAAGCAAACTCTGGGAGATAGTGGAGGACAGAGGAGCCTAGAATCCTGCTGTCCATGTGGTTGAAAAGAGTCAGACACAACTTAGTGACTGAACAATAACAATAGAATAAAGGAAGAGTAAATGAAAAATAGTACTTTATTTATGAATACATGAATTGTATTGAACCTTACAAATGTTCCAGTGTGTAGTTAGAATTTAAAAATAGCGTGTTTCTCAGAAAACAAGATAAAAATAATCAATGGTAGTAGACAGTAAGTAGAGAGAAACTTGTATTCAGAAGGGTGGTATCACATTACAGATGTTTTACTGATGCAAATGACTCATTTTCAAAATAGGTTGATAAGGAGTATGTTACATTTTCTGGATGCTACAAGATCTCATAAACTGAATTTTTGATAGCCAGAAAATTACATAAGTGTTTCAAAGGAGTCATACTTAACTGCTACTTATAGAATTTACTTCAATGGATAGATTTTTAAAAATTTTCTTATAGAGTTTACTTTAGTTCATGGGCTTTTAAAAATATTTCTCCCATCTTTTATCATCTTTTGGGCCTGCATTAAAACACTATGTTAATAGAAAATAAGAGAAATCTTTCAATCTTCAATAGAAAAAAAGACATTATAATCTATGCAATTATAGTGCCTACCTTAAGGCATCAGGCTTAGAATTGGGCAATCATTTTTATAACATTTTTCAGTCAGATGGTATTATATTTTGAGTCAGCCTAAGGATATAGTGCACAAAATATAAAATCTTTTCTTAGAAGAGGTTACAAGTGATAGTTGACTTTTCATGTCTGAACTTTTGTTTAATGGCCCTGAGAGTCACTCAACCTACTCTCAAGAGAAAGAGGTTATTATAAGGTTTTTCTGGCCATTGTCAAGTGAAAGGAACACAAGGGAACCTATTTATTACCATAAAGGTTATTCCTTAGATATATAAATAGTTCACTGATTGACTGGCTTCATAGTGACTTAGTTTCTTTGGTCTGTAAGAACACACTGCTCTCTCCTTTTTCCTCTATTTTGCTCACATTTTCTGTACATCATTAATCATATTCTCTCATTAGATCGGCTAAATCATGGCTTCCCTGAAATTAGCTGTGGTATATATGTGTGCCTGTGTTTGTATACCTGTGTGCTCAAGTATGTGTTTTTACTTCAATTTCTTTGAACTCTTCAGGGTTTTAAATCACAATGAGATACATGAGAGAGATTCTGAAACAAGCTAGTTAACTACATTGGTTCTGTTTGGGAGTAAATTTTCATACTTTCTACCTTGGATATTATGCACCTGGGAGTCAGGTACCTCTTCAGGTTTAATTACATCTAACGGGGGGTTAGATATGTCTTCAGGTTTAATCACACCTAATTTAATTAGGCTATAGAGTATGGCAACTTCTAGGTAAGGAATATCTATAAAAGAAATTACATTGGAGAGGGATTTATCATTACAAATCAAAAATATGATTATGGCAAATATTATGAAGTCAAATTCACCAAGTACAGACACTATAGAGGGCTACAGATTTATTTTCACATGTTGATATAACTTTTAGATTTAATTACTATGATTCTGTTAAATACAAAATATTAAGGAGTCTCTAATAAAAAATTGTGCTCTGGGATAAAATATTAAAAAAAAGGTTTCTATTTCTCTGTACCCTACCTTATTCTGAGGTTTTATTTGTGAACACTTGATAGGGTATAAACTAAGCCTAAAGTGCACAAGATTAGTTCCACAAGTTATGCTGAGTATATTAATACCTCAAAGCTCGTGAACAAGGCAGGTAAGTCAAAAACAGGAAACTATGCTAAAATGGCAAACTCTGGTTTTCAGCTCATTACATTACTGGTACAGAAACAATAAGTAATATTCATATTGCTACTGGATATTCAAAGAATGTGCTAGTAAAATTAAGATTTTCTCGAGAACCAGCTAATCTGTCTCTTGGGCAGTCACAATTAAGAACTAATTTCCTAAGTAGCCATTTTTTCTAAAATAGTCTATCTACTGTACTTTTTTCAAAAGAGGTATCTGATAGGGTGAAGATCAGGGAGTATATCTGATTATTATGAATCTTTAAACTGTTACTTTCTTTGGTATTTTGAACACACTAAAAGTTCTTTCAGTTCAGTTCAGTTCAGTCACTCAGTCGTGTCCGACTCTTTGCGACCCCATGAATCGCAGCACGCCAGGCCTCCCTGTCCATCACCAACTCCCGGAGTTCACCGAGACTCAACGTCCATTGAGTCAGTGATGCCATCCAGACATCTCATCCTCTGTCATCCCCTTCTCCTCCTGCCCTCAATCCCTCCCAGCATCAGAGTCTTTTCCAATGAGTCAACTCTTCGCATGAGGTGGCCAAAGTACTGGAGTTTCAGCTTTAGCATCATTCCTTACAAAGAAATCCCAGGGCTGATCTCCTTCAGAATGGACTGGTTGGATCTCCTTGCAGTCCAAACGACTCTCAAGAGTCCTCTCCAACACCACAGTTTAAAAGCATCAATTCTTCAGCGCTCAGCCTTCTTCACAGTCCAACTCTCACATCCATACATGACCACAGGAAAAACCATAGCCTTGACTAGACGGAGCTTTGTTGGCAAAGTAATGTCTCTGCTTTTGAATATGCTATCTAGGTTGGTCATAACTTTCCTTCCAAGGAGTAAGCATCTTTTAATTTCATGGCTGCAGTCACCACCTGCAGTGATTTTGGAGCCCAGAAAAATAAAGTCTGCCACTGTTTCCACTGTTTCCCCATCTATTTGCCATGAAGTGATGGGACCAGATGCCATGATCTTCATTTTCTGAATGTTGAGCTTTAAGCCAACTATTTCACTCTCTACTTTCACTTTCATCAGAAGGCTTTTTAGTTACTCTTCACTTTCTGCCATAAGGGTGGTGTCATTTGCATATCTGAGGTTATTGATATTTCTCCTGGCAATCTTGATTCCAGCTTGAGCTTCTTCCAGTCCAGCATTTCTCATGATGTACTCTGCATATAAGTTAAATAAGCAGGGTGACAATAGACAGCCTTGACGTACTCCTTTTCCTATTTGGAACCAGTCTGTTGTTCCATGTCCAGTTCTAACTGTTGCTTCCTGACCTGCATACAGATTTCTCAAGAGGGAGGTCAGGTGGCCTGGTATTCCCATCTCTTTCAGAATTTTCCACAGTTTATTGTGATCCACACAGTCAAAGGCTTTGGCATAGTCAATAAAGCAGAAATAGATGTTTTTCTAGAACTCTCTTGCTTTTTCGATGATCCAGCGGATGTTGGCAATAGCTACGTATCTGTCTTTCTCAACAGACTGGGATTTCTTTCTTTAAGGTTTCACATGCAAAATCTAGCATGTTGTCTAACATATGATATGAGCGCAAGGTTTTTATATGGAGAATAAGTGAGTCATTTAGGTTAAATTGCTCTCATGTTATTAAAGTGTTTAATAACTTTAAAGGAGGTGACTCCTCTACTGAATGCTTTCCTGGACTGAGCAAACCAGTTCTTGGTATTCTTGTAAGGTGCACACCACTAAATAGAGAATTAAATAAATATAAATATAGAATTAAATGTAGAAATAAGCAATCACTTGGGGGAAAGTGATATAAGACTATATACCTCAATAATCTTCAAGGGAGATGACTCTGGGGATTCCCTTGGAGATTCAGTGGTAAGGATTTTACCTATCAGTGCAGGGGGTACAGATTTGACACTTGGTAGGGACCCAAGCAATGGCACCCCACTCCAGTACTCTTGCTTAGAAAATCCCATGGATGGAGGAGCCCGTTAGGCTGCAATCCATGGGGTCCCTAAGAGTCGGACACGACTGAGCGACTTCACTTTCACTTTTCACTTTCATGCATTGGAGAAGGAAATGGCAGCCCACTCCAGTGTTCTTGCCTGGAGAATCCCAGGGACAGGGGAGCCTGGTGGGCTGCCGTCTATGGGGTCGCACAGAGTCGGACACGACTGAAGTGTCTTAGCATAGCACAGCATAGCATAGGGAGCTAAGATCCCACAGGCAGAAAAGCAAAAAGAAATAAAAAATAAAACAAACCAGAAGCGATATTGTAATAGATTCAATAAAGACTTTAAAAAAATGTTATACATCAAAAAAACTTTAAAAATAAAAATTAAATAAAAATGTAAAGAGAAGATAACTCTCCTTCCTGATAATTCTTCTAAATGGAGCAGTATTCTTCTTAGTGATGTTCTAAAGTAATCTTAATAGAAATTTTCTATTCAAATATTTAAATTTTCTGAGCCTTCAAGCAATGATTAACTATATCCAATGTTTTTGAGGGAAAGTGACTCATACCTCATGTTATAGAAGGATTTGCATAAACACAAAATATACTGATAACATAAAAGGTAATATGAATGAATTGATACATGAATATGATACAACTGCTAAATTATTGCAGAAAAATAAGATGAAACCTAAAAATAAGATGAAACCTAAAGTGAAACCAATAAGCAATCTTGTTATAAAGGTTTTCACATTTTCACATTTGCCAATGGTGAATCACAAGCTTTAATTAGTACACTTAAATGGTACAAAAAGAGAGACATGATGAATTAAGTACTATGTTCACAAATCATTTGTATAAGAGATCTGACATTTCATGGTTCCAAGAGTCAAGAGAATTTCTCTCTGAGTTCATATGTTTTAGACAAAAGTCTATGTATTGAAATAATTTGACAATAAGTTCAGTCAGTAAAGAATCTACCTGAAATGCAGGAATCCATTGGGTCCAGAAATCCCCTGGAGAAGGAAATGGCAACCCACTCCAGTACTCTTGCCTGGAAAATCCCATGGACATAGGAGACTGGAAGGCTACAGTCCATGGGATGGCAAGAGTCGGACATTTCTTAGCGACTAAACCACCACCAAGTTATATACAATAAATATCACAGAGTGGGTCCTTATAGCACCTCTGAATATATACCTGTGGGGTAACATTTAAGAGGAATTTGATAGACTGTAACATTTGACTCATGTGAATAAAGTTAAAGCAATTTTAGAATATTTAGATAAATAAATTATGCCCCCTTCATCAGTCCTCTGTAAATATCATTTTGCTCATCTGAGCTTTTGAAATCTATTAACAAGAACTGAGCTTCAATAAAATTCCTTGTCAAGTGAAACAAACATTTTGCATTGCTAGTAAATGATAGAGCCACAGCTTTACAAACCAGGATTATGAGTGGCACCTTCTTATAAAAGTAGACTATTGCAAAAGGGATTTGTAAAAGTTTGATGCATTCTAATTGGAGTTGTATGAAGGAGTGTGTGTGTGTGTGTGTGTGTGTATATCTGTGCATGTTAGTGACTTAGTCATGTCTGACTCTCTGTGACCCCATGGACTGCAGCACACCAGGCTCCTCTGTCCATGGAATTCTCCAGGCAAGAATACTGGAGTGGGTTGCCATATCCTTCTCCAATGTGAATTTTAATAGTAGTAGTTTAGTTGCTCAGTTGTATCTGACTCTTGCGACCCCATAGACTGTAGCCTGTCATGTTCCTCTGTCCATGGGATTCTCCAGGCAAGAATACTGGAGTGGGTTGCCATTGCCTTCTCTAGTATTAAGGAATACTCATAGGCATTACTTAAATTTGCTTCAAGAGTTTGTTTTGAGGTCTTCTCCAGTGAACAAATGAATGTGGTTGCCAGACTTTAAAGTTTTACTATATAAGACATGGCCTCAGTATTTTTGGTCTGGAGAAAATTTGAAGCAGATATAAAACCAAATGCTTACCTTGAATAGTAAAAAAAAGAAAAATAAAAGACGGTCTGTAAAAAAAAAAAAAAAATCCTGTTGTACACTTAAGCCATAAGAAAAGAAAAAGTACCAATAATCCCTTCAAGACAAATTAGTTCTAAAATATGCATCTATGTTACTGACTGAGTTAACTAGGCATAGTTACTTTATGTCATTTTTTTAAGTGATGAAAGAGTTGAATGCCTTCTAAAAATGATGCGTTCACTTTTATAAATTTGGATCTATACAGCTTCTTTTAAACAAGAATTATATAACATACCCATTTGTCCAATATGGTCACTCCAAGTTTTTGGCAATAATAACAAGTTAACTTATTTAACACTCACATTGTCTCTCCTGTATGGCAAGAAGACCTTCTTTCAGCTTACTAACACTGGTGTCATTTAAAGCACCATTAGTAACAGTGTATGGATTCAGAATAAATTTATTGAAACTTCTTGTTGAAACTGTTATTTGATTCTTCAAAAATCACCTACAAACACAGACTCTGAAAATAATAGCAGAGTTCATATTCTACATAAGCATAGAAATTTGGGGTATACACTGAGATCTTACAACTTCGCTGATGACCAAAAAATTTAAAGCCCAAATAGTTGAGGAGAACTCACAAAATATATTACAAAATTCCAAGAGCTTTATCCCAGTTATGAGACGGTATGATCCTTCTAGTATTGGCAACAAGACAGAACTGTATTTAAATCCCAACCTTGTTCCAAGTGTGGCTTATTGGCTTTGCAATCATTTAAAAGGAAATTGGTCCTCTTCAGGTGCAGGTCTGAAAGAAAGGGCTAACCTAGGGTTCAGGACAAGATTTCCTTTTATAAAAATGGGATTATTTTGTTCTGGATCTGTTTAAGGGGAATCAAAGTCACTAAAGAGCAGAAAGGAAATACATCACAAAAGTTCAGATTACAACGCTCAGGGTGATTGGAACCACTGTGGAGGCAAAGTAACATCTGAAGAAACTTCACGTTAGAAGGATATTCCTTCTAAAAGTCTAGTACAAAGGTGGCCAGAAGCTCCAGATACAGAGGCAGGTAACCTAATCGGGCTTCCCAAGTTGTGCTGGTGGTAAAGAACCCACCTGTCCATGCAGGAGACATGGGTTCCATCTCTGGATCAGGAAGATCTCCTGGAGGAGAGTATGGCAACCCCCTCCAATATTCTTGCCTAGAGAATCTCAGGGACAGAGGAGCCTGGGAGGTCAAGGTCCATAGGGTCACAAAGAGTCAGACACAACTGAAGTGACTTAGCATGCATGAAACCTAATATTATAAATCTGGGGGAAAAAAATGGATCTAGAGATATCTCCTGAGATCTGATTTTTAAAGAGATTTGAATGTAAAAATGTCCAGATGGCCTTTTGTTTCATTCCCTAGATAACTTGACTCAGGTTTTATATTTATTTAATTTTTAAATTTGTATTTAAATATAGCTGATTTACAATGTTGTGTTAGTTTCAAGTTTCAAATATTCAGGGTTGATTTCCTTTAGTATTGACAGGTTTGATCCCCATATAGTTCAAATGATTCTTAAGAGTCTTTCTCCAGCATTACAATTCAAAAACATCAATTCTTTGGCACTCAGCTTTCTTTATGATCCAGCTCTCTGATACAGATACATAGTATAAATATTGATAGAAAATCTGTAGACTTCACCATGAAAGTTTCAAGAAAATAACTTTCATTGAGAAGCATCCTTGAGGAATTTTCAGGCAGATATTTAAAAACAGTTTTTTATAGAAGATTTCTAAAGCATGCAGTGTTAACACAGTAGTATAATGAGACAATTTACAACTGTTAAGTTCCTGTGCTCAACAGTGGCACACACCAAGGCCAAACAAATGGAAATGTCAGAGTCTGGAGCAGAGAAATGTTTATTGCATGGTCATGCAAGGACATGAGATGACTCATGTTCTAGAAAGCCTCAAGCTCCCCCAGGATTCAGCAAATGTCAGTCCTTATGTACTCCTGAATGGTGATGTTGGAGAAGACTCTTGAGAGTCCCTTGAACTGCAAGGAGATCTAACTAGTCAATCTCTAAAGGAAATCAATCCTGAATATTCATTGGAAGGACTGAAGCTGAAGTTCCAATACTTAGGCCATCTGATGTGAAGGGCTGACAGAAAAGACCCTGATTCTAGGAAAAATTGAAGGCAGGAGGAGAAGGGGATGACTGAGGATGAGATGGTTGGATGGCATCACTGACTTGATGAACATGAGTTTGAGCAAGCTCTGGGAGTTGGTGATGGGCAGGGAAGCCTGGTGTGCTATAGTCCATGGTTGCAAAGAGTTGGACATGACTGAACCACTGAACTGAACTGACTGATGTGCTCTGGGTCATCAAATGGTTAACGTCTTCCATTTGGTTGAGTGGGGTAGGAGTTTACATCTGCAAAAAAATTCAGAAAATTTGCATCAAATACTGTTATCTAGGTACTTCAGAAGGAGAAGGTAACGGCAACCCACTCCAGTACTCTTGCCTGGAAAATCCCATGGATGGAGGAGCCTGGTGGGCTGCAGTCCATGGGGTCGCTAGGAGTCAGACACGACTGAGAGACTTCACTTTCACTTTTCACTTTCATGCATTGGAGAAGGAAATGGCAACCCACTCCAGTATTCTTGCCTGGAGAATCCCAGGGACGGGGGAGCCTGGTGGGCTGCCATCTACGGGGTCGCACAGAGTCGGAAGTGACTGAGGAAGACTTGCCGCCTCACCTCCCCAGGCCCCATGGGATCCTACTGAGTTACACAATCACCAGCAACCAAAAGCAATCACATTTATGATTACTTGAGAGCAAGTGCTCACATGTCCATAATCTCCTTTGGAAAAAGATAGAAGGGTGACTTCAAGGATATAATGGAAAGTAATCCTACAAATTCCTGTGTTTAATGTTTGCCCTTTGCTTCACCGGCCATTGAACCAACACATTATACAATACATGACATGGCTATCTTCAAAAATGTAAATGAAAAGGAGAAATATATGTTGAAATAGTGAAAGAACGTTAAGCTTACAAAGAGTGGCAATAAAAAGAGAGGGAGAAAAGTGAGTAAAGTTAGGTCCAGTATTCACTCACCTTTGGTCATATCACCTACAGTGATGATGCATTGATTATACCCTTGCTCTTGAAAATAATTCTGTTGGCCAACAACAGACTTTTAGACTCTACCTCACCGCTATTGAATCAGAATCTGCATTTTAACAAGATTCAAATATGATTCAGCTGCACATGCCATTTTTGAGAAACACTGTTTTAGATCACAAAGCAATGAAGTAATGCTGTGACTTGCCAAAGAAGAAAAAAATAAAAACTTTCTAAAACAATACAGAACATGAAACAAGAATATATATGGAATCACCAGATTAACTATGCCATATAAAGAAATTTCTATTAATTCTGTAACTATGTAATACATCAGTTACTTTATAAAGCTAGGAAGCAAAATGAAAATAAATTGTAAGTGCTATTTCCTGTTTGGTGAGGAGGATGTCAGCAGAAATATGGGCAAAGATATTACAACTAGCTCTTCTCAGTACTTTTTCCTGTTAATCTTATGCCTTCTAATAACCCTATAAGATGTCACATAAGCTAATATTAAAAGCAACAAATTATACTTTTACTTATTCTGCTTGAATGATGCTCATTAATATTTTATGTTATATACAATTGCTATCAGATTTTATATGTCCAATTAATATTACATACAATGATATTTTTGTGAAGAAAGTAGCTGAAGGAAGCAGATGTGTGGGTTCTTAAAATGCAGCTGTTATTAAAATTAAAGAATATAAGCAATATTTTGGAATAATTTCTTACATTTTGTGCAACATAATTATATAAGTATTTTGTCAAGAGATCTAAATTTTCTTAAATTTCTACTGCTTGGAGCTTTCAACAAGAAAACATTGGCATAGATTTATAGGCAAGGATACAAAATATAAAAATGAGGCAACATTTTGTATAAATTTATGAGACACTGAAAAGTAAGAGAGCCTCATTTTTTTTAATATGCCAAAGAACTATAATACATCTGTATTATCTTGACACATTTTGACTAAAAGAAGATTGTTTCATCTTTCACTCTAAAATTTTTTAACTGAAGTTTAATCTAATTTTCAAATGAAAAAATCTCAGAAATGACTTTGGTTAACAAAAATGAGATATTTCATAGTAAACATGTTGATAGAAAGCCTTATACCCTATATGATTAATTTATAGTTAAAAAATAGAGTTGAGATACTATGATCTTTCTTCCCTTTCCAAATGTTGGAAATTCTTACTCTGAAAAACTGCCGAAATCTCATAAAACTTTTTGTGGTAAAAATTTTACCACAAAATCATAAACAGATATTTTCCAAACAAGACATGTGATGTTTACCTAGGCTTATCCTTTATTATGGCTTCCCTGGTGGCTCAGACAGTAAAGAACCCGCCTGCAGTACGGGAGATCTAGGTCCCATCCCTGTGTTGGGAAGATCCCCTGGAGGAGGGAATGGCAACCCACTCCATTACTCTTACCTGGAGAATCCACATGGGCAATGGAGCCTGGCAGGCTACAGTCCATGGGGTTTCAAAGAGTCAGACATGACTGAGTGACTAAGTGCATCCTTTATTAATTTTACTTTATTTTTTAAAATCAATAAGATAAAAACATTCTTCTCTGGAAAAAAGTAAAACTCAATGGACCATACAAATATCTTCCTGTCAAATACATAAAATTCAATATCCTTTTCAAGTCAAGTCTTTGCATAGAGCACGACAATAGAAAAGCTGAATTTATGTTAATTTGTTATCATTGATATATTTTTAAATAGCTTTAAAATATTTAATACATGCTAGAATCAAATATTTTATGCAAAAGAACTCTTTTCCTAAAAATATCATTGTTCATTTGAATTGAAACACTAAGAAATTGGAACAGCTTTCTCCCTCAACTGTATTTAAGATCTTGTTAAAATGATATTTTAACCTTAGACTATCATTTTGATTTCTAATCCATTAAAATTACCCTCTTCTTATCAGCTACTTTAGATTTGAGAAATTTCAAATTAAATGAAAATATTATTAAATCTCTTTTCCATAGAGAACAAATAATCCCTAAGTGCACCATTTAGTGTTGAATCTGAATCAGTGCACAATAAGTTTAAATACTGATATGTGAATTCACATCTTGAGGGAAGTGTTCTTATTCAGGCTGAAACAAATTCTTCAGCTAAGTGAAAACCATTTATCTCAACAGAAATTTCATTGCAAATATATATAGAGAGAGATAGATATTTGAATATTCAAAATGTTCGCATGACTGTCCTCCTTCTCTACCAAAGATGACAACTTTCTCATCTTAGGTATTTTATAGCAATTATGTTGACCTCACATTGTTCATGTTAATCATAGCTCAAATACATGGTTCAGAAAAAAAAGATTATCTTTTAATAAGATCTAAATCTAAAGAAAAGAGACTAATATTGTAAAATGGCCTGATTTTTCTAATGGAATATTTAAAAGGGGGCTATGTCTTGCCTTTTTATTTCTGCATTTAACTTTTAAAATACATAACTGAAGTAGTTTTAATTCTGTTTACTTGAAATGGGTTAAATGTCAAACTAACAAATATTTGCTTTTTATAATTGGATAAAGATAAGCAGAAAGCACTTCCGGTGGTGTCTTGAGTAAACGAGATCTGTTACATTTCAAAGAGAATTTCACAGAATTTTAAGTTTTATATTTTATTTTCAGATGTAAAATATTTAAAGGAAGAGGATGCAAATCGCAAGACGTTCACAGTCAGCAGCACACTGGATTTCCGAGTGGACAGAAGTGATGATGGCGTGGCGGTCATCTGCAGAGTAGACCATGAATCTCTCAATGCCACTCCTCAGGTGGCCATGCAGGTGCTAGAAATACACTGTAAGTAAATGCTATTCCATAACTCTCTATCGTGCTGGCAAGTCTCTGCATCTGCATTTAAAATTATTTTAAAATTACCTGGAAATTACAGCAAGTGTGCAGCAAAATCTACAGCCAAATGAGGTAAAACTAACCTCCGTAATATTAATCACACTCAAAGGAAAGGAGTTCTTGCCCATTCTTGACAAAGTAGAAAAAGAAAGGATATATCAAAAGGTTAACACTCCTAGTTTTCTTCCAAATGTTGACCAGGAAGATCAGAAATTTGGCAATCAATGAGAGGTGAAAATCTGAGAAAGCCTTGATGAACTTTCTAAATGTAACATTATTATATGCAAATATGACTTCACATCTGTTCTTTTAAAATAGGACATTTTTTTCTATTTTTAAAAATATACTAAGTCTTTATGAACACAGGGACGTATCTATTATGTTTTTTTAATCAACATAATTATTGTTCACAAGTGATAAGAACATAAATTGGATGACTCTGGTGAGCCTGGGCAGTACTGAAATGCTTTGCTGGCCTTATCTTAACGTGTATTATCTTACGTTAGGGCATCAGCATAACAGCCTGATGAACAGTCACTACTCTCTTTACTCAGTTTATGAATAAAATCACTGAAGATTATAGTGATTGAATCACTTGGCCAAGTTCACACAACTAGCAAATGATCAACTTATGATCATGCCACTTTGGTAGTTAGCAATATCCTTGGGATACAGCAAATGATCTATAAATATTTATTAAAATGAAGAGGAATGAATTGAAATATATAACAAAGTTGAAAAGTATAGCACAAATAATTATGTTTCTGAATCCTACTACTTGATTTTTTCCAATATTAGAGATTTTTTATGGAGTTTTTTATCTGTGATAAATTATAGTTTTAGTTTAGGATTTGTGTGTGTTTGTGTGTGTGTGGTATGAAATTACATTAAATCTTAAATGTTGTCTAGGTACTAGTCTTCTATGTCCCATATTTTGTTTTTGTTTATTTATTCAATAAGAATATATCCACCACCTTCTGTGTTCTGCACTATGCAGGCAATCCATTTGTCATTCCTGGTTACCCTTCAAGGGTCACTCAAGTTCTCTCTTGTCAGACTGTCCCTAACCTTATCAACCTACAGGGATCCTTCTCACTTCTGAACTCCTGAATGCTTTATCATTTCTACAGCAAGCTAAACTTCTCATTATTATCAAACTTATCTTATTCTTTAATTCCCCTGGTGGATACTGATAATCAACTAGATTTAGGACTTGTGGATATAGGCTTCATCTCATGGTAGGGAGAGACTACTATCTTCCTTTTTAAAATTCTTCGTGTTCTCTAATAGAGGAATGGATAAAGAAGATGTGGTACATACATACAATAGAATATTACTAAGCCCTTAAAAATGAAATAATACCATTTGCAGCAACATGGATAGACCTAGAGATAGTCGTACTGAGTGAAGTAAGTCAGAGAACGAGAAATATCATATGACTTCCCTTCTATGTAGACTTTAAAAAGAAATGATACAAATGAACTTCTTTATAAAACAGAAACAGACTCACAGACTTTGAGAATGAAATTATGGTTGCCAGGAGGCAAGGAAGGGGGCATAGTTAGGGAAACTGGTATAAACATGTACACACTGCTGTATTTAAAATAGATAACCAACAAGGACCTACTGTATAGCACATGGAACTCTGCTCAATATTATGGATGGGAGGGGAGTTTGGGGGAGAATCAATACATGTATATGTATGGCTGAGTCCCTTCGCTGTTCACCTGAAACTATCACATTGTTGTTAATTGGCTATACCCCAATACAAAATAAAAAGATTAAAAAAAAAAGAATATATCAAGTACCTACTATGAAACAGGTGTTCTTTGGGGCACTGGGGTTACAGAGGTGATCAGAAAAGTATAACTTTAACAAAACAAGTTGAGATTGTCTCCAAGTGTCAAACTCACCATGATCACAAACAGCAACAAATTCCAGTTCCCTTACAGCATCTGTTCTAGGTAGAAGTGAAGGAAAAGCAAAATAAATACAACATATAGAATGATATGTATTAAGTGTGAGGGAAAAAACAAAGCAGGAAAGTGATGAGTGCAATTAGAATGGAAGTCAAGGACAGCAAAGGTGTGTTTGTATTAGTACATAACATATATATAATGCATTTATATATAAATATATAATTTGTAACATATAATATAATATCAAATTATATCATTGAATACTACATTATAATATTATATAGTATTAATACATGATTTAATATAGTATTAGAAATATTTATGTGAATATATAAGATATATAAAATTTATTTATATATAATATATACATAAATATATTTAAATAAAATATTTTAACTGAATTAGTATGTTTAAATTTTAAATAAATACATATACATTAACATAACAAAATTAACAGAGAAGGGCAAGTACAAATGTCCTGATATAGGAACGTGTGAGTTGTTTTTATGTCTCTAGAAATAGCAAGGATATCAGTGAGACCAGACTAGAGAGTAAAGTAGAGAGTATCATGAGAAAAAATCAGAGAAGTATCAGGAGGATGAGATGTTTTTTAATTTGTAACAGAAAATATCAATCAGATCATTATTTTTAATTATCGCTCATATTATTTTATTTATTCTTAGTTTCAGTTCAGTTCAGTTCAGTCACTCAGTCGTATCCAACTCTTTGCAACCCCATGAATCACAGCATGCCAGGCCTCCCTGTCCATCACCAACTCCCGGAGTTCACCCAAACTCATGACCATCGAGTCAGTGATGCCATCCAGCCATCTCATCCTCTGTCATCCCCTTTTCCTCCTGGCCCCAATCCCTCCCAGCATCAGGGACTCTTTCAATGAGTCAACTCTTCTCATGAGGTGGCCAAAGTATTGGAGTTTCAGCTTCAGCATCATTCCTTCCAAAGAACACCCAGAACTGATCTCCTTCAGGATGGACTGGTTAGATCTCCTTGCAGTCCAAGGGACTCTCAAGAGTCTTCTCCAACACCACAGTTCAAAACCATCAATTCTTTGGCGCTCAGCTTTCTTCACAGTCCAACTCTCACATCCATACATGACTACTGGAAAAACCATAGCCTTGACTAGACAGACTTTATTGGCAAAGTAATGTCTCTGCTTTTGAATATGCTATCTAGGTTGGTCATAACTTTCCTTCCAAAGAGTAAGCGTCTTTTAATTTCATGGCTGCAATCACCATCTGCAATGACTTTGGAACCCCCAAAAATAAAGTCTGACACCGTTTCCACTGTTTCTCCATCTATTTCCCATGAAGTGATGAGACCAGATGCCATGATCTTAGTTTTCTGAATGTTGAGCTTAAAAGTTATTAACTTATTAAAAATTTATGACTACTTTGAATAATATTAGTTTCATTAATTTTCTTCCTGTTCTCATTGAAGTGGATTTGAAGAAAAGCATATTTTAGAGCCCAAATTGAATTTATTTCCAAATTTCAACATTTATTTCCAGTGAGACCTTGTGACAATTACTGAAAGTGCTTGAGCTTTGATTATAAATTAGAGAATATCTGTTAGGACCAAGCTATACAACTGAAGTTAATGGCATTCAGTAAGCCTTAGATAAATATCAATTCTCTTTTTTCTTAGTTGGTTCAGGTTGTTGTAAAAAAAAATGCTATTGTCTGAGTGGTTTATAAGAAATAGATATTTATTTCCCATAATCCTGAGGATCAAAAATTGAAGATCAAGGAGAAGGCACATTCAGTGTCTGGTGAAGACCCTGACCTTGTCTCATAGTCGACCATTTTCTATTAGGCACATGGCAGAAGAATCTCTGGGATCTCTTTTGTAAGGATGCTAATCCAAGTCATGAGCATCCAAAGTCTTTACCTTCTAATAACATCACATTGGGCATTAGGTTTCCACATGTAAACTTTCAGTTCATTTCAGTTCCGTTGCTCAGTTTTGTCCAACTCTTTGCGACTCCATGGACTGCAGCACACCAGACTTCCCTGTCCATCACCAACTACCGGAGCTTACTCAAACTCATGTCCATCGAGTAGGTGATGCCATCCAGTCATCTCATCCTCTGTTGTCCCCTTCTCCTCCCACCTTCAATCTTTCCCAGCATCAAGGTCTTTTCAAATGAATCAGTTCTTCCCAACAGGTGGCCAAAGTATTGGAGTTCAGCTTCAGCATCAGTCCTTCCAATGAGTATTCAGGACCAAATTCCTTTAGGATGGACTGGTTGGATCTCCTTGCAGTCCAAGGGACTCTCAAGAGTCTTCTCCAACACCATAGTTCAAAAGCATCAATTCTTTGGCAATCAACTTTCTTTACAGTCCAACTTTGACATCCATACATGACTACTGGCAAACCAATAGCTTGGACCAGATTAAACTTTGTAAAGTAGTCTCTGCTTTTTAATATGCTATCTAGGTTGGTCATATCTTTTCTTCTAAAGACCAAGTGTCTTTTAATTTCATGGCTGCAATCATCATCTGCAGGGATTTGGGAACCACAATAATTAAATTCTCTCATTTAGTTTCCATTATTTCCCCATCTATTTGCCATGGTGATGGGACTGGATGCCATGATCTTAGTTTTCTGAATGTTGAGTTTTAAGCCAACATTTTCACTCTCCTCTTCCACTTTCATCAAGAGGCTCTTTAGTTCTTCTTCATTTTCTGCCATAAGCATGCTGTCATCTGCATATCTAGGGTTATTGATATTTCTCCCAGAAATCTTGATTCCAGCTTGTGCTTCTGCCAGCCCAGCGTTTCTCATGATGTACTCTGCATAGAAGTTAAATAAGGAAGGTGACAATATACAGCCTGGATGTACTCCTTTCCTGATTTGGAACCAGTCTGTTGTGCCATGGCCAGTTCTAACTGTTGCTTCTTGACCTGCATACAGATTTCTCAGGAGACAGGTCAGGTGGTCTCGTATTCGCATCTCTTTAGGAGTTTTTCGTAGTTTGTTGTGATACACACAGTCAAAGGCTTTGGCGTAGTCGATAAAGCAGAAATAGATATTTTTTCTGGAATTCTTGTGATTTTTCTATGATCCAATGGATGTTGGCAATTTAATCTCTGGTTCCTCTGCCTTTTCTAAATCCAGCTTGAACATCTGAAAGTTCATGGTTCATGTACTATTGAAGCCTGGCTTGGAGAATTTTGAGCATTTTTGTTAGTGTGTGAGATGAGTGCAATTGTGCAGTTGTTTAAACATTCTCTGGCATTGCCTTTCTTTGGGACTGGAATTAAAACTGACCATTTTGCCTTTTTGTGTTTCTTTTTCTTGGGGATGGTCTTGATCACTGCCTCCTGTACAATGTCACGAACCTCCGTACATAGTTCTTCAGGCTCTCTGTCTATGAACATAAGGGATTTTATTTAGGTCATATCTGAATCGTCTAGTGGTGTTCTCTACTTTCTTCTCTTTAAGTCTGAATTTTGTAATAAAGAGTTCATGATCTGAGCCACAGTCAGCTCCCAGTCTTATTTTTGCTGACTGTATGGAACTTTGGGGAAACATTAGCATTCATTCTCTAGCTCCTTCATTTTTCTATGTCTTCTTACTTAACCTATATATCATTCAAAATATGAAATGTTATGTATTCAGTATATCAAGAATACCCTGATCATCAGTATTTAATTTAAATTTTATTTTCACCTTTATACAAAGCCAAATAAGACTGTTTAAAAATATTTGTGATTATTAGGCTAGCTGCAATTTTCAACACATAGTAAAACAAAAATAATAAAAACTGTCATAAAGAATGTTAAAGATTACCAGCCAGAGATCACCAGAAACCTACCAACACTCTAGCAAAATCATACAGGAGACGATTTGAATCTTTGGTTGTATATAAGAAAGAGTTAGGAGAGATTTGTTAGAGAAATTAGGTTGTTAGGTTTGTTCTAAATATTCTGAGGATTTCCCTGGTGGCTTAGATGGTAAAGAATCTGCCTGCAATGCAAGAGACCTAGGTTTGATCCCTGAGTTAAGAATATAACGTCAAGAAGGAAATGGCAACCCACTCCAGAACTCTTGCCTAGAGAATTCCATGGTCAGAGGAGCTTGTTGGGCTACAGTTCATGGGGTTGCAAAGATTCAGACACGAGTGAGCAGAAAACACTTTAAATATTCTAAAGAGGGTTCTGAATTAGATTCTGTCAGGATTGGGGACAATTCAGTAATGTGTATGCTCATAATTTTTACCTACAAAGCACAAATATTAAAGCAGAACTAGACCTGCTATTATAAAGACATGTGGTTAATCATGCTAATTTCTATAATTGCTAAACATATTAGTCTCTGTCCTCTTTTAGAGCTGGTCATAGAATAAACTTATCTTTTCTTTTTCTACCACCCAAGCATTGAGTGACTTTATCTGATTATTGTTTAGATTCTAGAGAATTGTTTATGACTGTTGAGATTATTCCAGGTAGTTGTAAGATACCAGTTGTTAGCTTCCAAAGTCCTTTTCACTTTCTTGGGGGTCCAAAATGGAATTATTACATAAATTATCACATTTCAGTGTGCACTATTAAGCAAACTTCATCTTCATGGAGGAACACAATTGCATTGTCTAATTTTTATTAAGTTTTACATGACAAATATTATAGTTGATGGCCAGTTAAAAATAAAAACTCATCTGTCATGGTTTAATATGTAAATGGTTAGAAGGCAGAGGCCAGATCTATTTAAATTATTTTTTCTAGCATCTCACATACTATCATTCAAGTATGTGAAGTTAATTAAAACTAACTGATGATAATACTGAATGTTCCTCTAGGGATGCAGAACGTTCCTCAGGGATGAAATGAAGAATGAAAAGTGAAGAGGGACATTTAATACCAGTTTGTATCAAAATTAAAGTAAACTGATCAAATTGGGTGTGGTCTTCCTAAACAACTATGAATAGTGATTAAAGGATCTCAGCAAATACTTCCAGAGGCAACAGATCATGACTCGACTTAAGTCCACATGTGCAGTATGCATGATGTGGAAATTCTGTGGATGCAAGTGGGGGAAAATAGAAAGAAGAATTGGAAAAGTAAAAAGGTGATGAGTCTAGACTTTGTGGGACATAAATTTAGAAATTCCATAAAGTTTACAATGTTCCTAATTATGACTAATTGCAAAGACTGGCCTGAATAGAGGAACAGCTTTTGGAATCCTAGAGCAGAAGAGATGCCATTGTTTTCTGTGGCGACTGACAAGAGTAGGTATATATTCATCACTTGGGACGTTATGAATACACCTGAAATAAAAATTCTGTTATTGTGGAAAGGTAAGTTTGATGAGAAATAAGACATAAGTATTTAACACATAGTGCTAAGAAGCAAAATGAGAACACATTGGATGAGGAATTATGTTCCTAGAGCTAAAGGTTTTAATTCTGTAACACTATGACATACAGTTTAGTAGGACTCCGCCTATAAAATATGTCACAGCAACATTCATTGCTTTATAAAATATTAATCTTAGATTTTAATGTCATATGATGGAAAAGAATTTAAACTTGAAATTTAAGAAAATATGAACTTTTCACTGTGTACCACAAGTGCTTTCAAATTTCAAATAATAGGTAATAGCATGTGTTACACCTGAGCAGTGGAAAAAGTCACTCTTTTTAAAATGGAAATTCCAATTCATCTTACTATTTTATACAAATCCCTTTAAAACAATAATATTTTATTTTTCTGATTCGATTTTTAGATGAATAGACTGTATGAGTCATATTTTGTTTAATTCTCAGTAAGAATATGTTCTCTCCACTAACAGAAAGAACTATGTAAAAGCACAGAAAATAAGAAAATAACTAAACATTCATTTTCTGTGTGTAATATTGACACAATTATGTAAAAATCAACTGTTATTGAAAATGAAAACACAAGAGACCGATTAGTAGAATATTTCAGAATGAGTGTTTTGAGAAAACATTTTAGTACTGTGACACTGAACTGCCAATATGGATAAATAAGAGCCCAGGTTTTAAATGTTATGTGTATATGTGTTGTACGGTATAAATATACATAATCCTTGAGCCATGAAATCTTATGCTATCAATAATATTTGTTTAAAATTTTTATTGTGGAACAGTGCCATGATTTGCCTATACAAGAAGTAACTATTCACACATACACAGGCATCGACTTTTAAAACAGTACATAGTTTAGGTTATAGAAGACCTCTTGCATGTGTACCTAAACAAATTCAGTGTGAGAATCTGTGAGAAACCTAGTAAGAGAAAGAAAAGAGAGGAAGGGAGGGAGCAAGGCAAGGACGGGGTGACTTAGGAAGATTCAGTGTGGAAATTGTGTGTTTAAACGAGATCAATTAGGTTAATGAGTAAAAATAAGAAACCCATTATGTACTTTTAATAGCCAAAAAGCTCCTGGATTCATTTCCATAATAATGTAAGGAGTTAAATGGTCAAATTACAGTCCTGATCTTTACCTTCTTGAGGCTTTTATTTCCATTCTAGTTAACATGCAAATAAATAATACAATTAATCCTTTTTCTTTTTAACATGTTATATTAAAAATTTGTATTTCTAAAGAGTTTCCTTTCTTATTTTGGTCTTTTAGAGAGAATTACTTTGTTCCTAGAGGAGCTGAAGTCTTGACTGTATATATCTACTATTTTCTGGGACCATCTCTTGTACTTGATCAGTTCTACTTTGATTCTACTTGTTTAAATAAAATAGAATAAAAAATAAAACTCTGTTTATAGTAGGAGAGATTGAATACAGATGAGCTTGGAAGCTTTGATTATTTTTTGTTTGTAACTTTATTTCTGAGGAGAGCATGGCAACCTACTCTGGTATTCTTGTCTGGAAAAGACCATGGACAGAGGAACCTGGTGGGCTACAGTTCATGGGGTTGTAAAGAGTCAGACATGACTGAAGTGACTTAGCATGCATGCAGCATGAACTCAACTTCATTTCCACCGTAGATATACATGACACAGAATAGAAATGTTTTCAAATGTAGGCAGAGATTCTTCATTAAGTGTAGACTTTGGCCTTTGTCCTTTTTCATTTGCAAAGTAATTAATTCCCACCAACTCAATCCTTCCTACACAAACCTATATATACCTTTAACCCAGAACTGTTTAAGTTGTTCCATGTTAGTTGTATCAATTATGCTTCCACTACATTTCTATTTATTATAGAGAGTGCTTGATTAAATGTTTCAGGCTATATAAGTTCATTAGACATAAAGGTGAATGTTACAAGTTGAATTTTAAAGTAACATCTCTCACTCATCTGGCATCTTAATCTGTAAAATGTTGGTTTTCTAATTATCTTATCTACCACAAATTTTCTATAGTACAGAAGCACAGCTATAAATGGAGAACTGTCAAAGGTGAAATGAAAATTATCTTTAGGTTAAATTTTCCACATAAAGTAAAGTTATTTTGATTAACAAAATGCCAATTTATGCATGAAGCTGCTTTGGAAGTATGTTTAATAGAGCCCAAAATATTTCACAAAGCTCATAAAACATGTACATGCTAGAATCATGAAACGATCTATGTGCGTGTATGTGTGTCACTCAGAAAAAAATACATTTAATTATATTATTAAAATTGGCCTAATGTACAACCCCTATTTTTCAACTTTTTCAGGGAAAATGCATTCATTTAGTATATCACCTATAGTAATGTATTACCGGCATATGCTGGTCATGAGTTAATTTTTTATATATGTAATGGGAATGTTTTATTTAGTTCCTGCAATACCAAAATGTTAAAAGTAATTGGATCACCAGATATTTTAAGTGATCTAAGTGCAGAAATTCAAAGTGTTACTGTAAAATTTATATTATTAATAGAATTAACATTTCTTATGTTATTAAAGCCCAGTGAAGAAGAATGTATATATTTGTGAGTAGAGATTCCATAATTTAAAAACATAACAAATTCATAGGTCAAAATAATATAGTCTGAAGTGGTCTTTCTTGGATCAAGCTTATCATAAAATAGGTATGTATAAAACTTTTTATAAGTTTTAACATTATTTTAAGCATACAAATTAATTTCATAAAAATATGTCAAAAAGGGTCCCCAAATGATATGATCCAGGTATAGTATAGATGTTGGTGTATCTTTTGAAGATAACTTTAAGCCATTTTAATAGAGAACAAAAATTGGATAATAAAATGAGACAAATGATTTGGGCAAGTAAAACCTAATATTGAGAAAATAAATATAAATCATTACTACCTTGTATTTTAAACTTTCAATTTAATAATTAATTCCATTTTATCAAACTCTTTTCCTTTACCTTTTTCTTTTTTTATTAATTGTGGTTGATTTGGGTTTCCCTGGTGGCTCAGATGGTAAAGAATCCACCTGGATTTGATCCCTGGATTGGGAAGATCCCCTGGAGAAGGGCATGGTGACCCACTCCAGTATTCTTGCCTGGAGAATCCCCATGGACAGAGGATCCGGCAGGCTACAATCCATGGGGTGGCAAAGAGTTGTGGACATGACTGAGCAACTAAGCATAGCATGGTTGATTTATCATGTTGTGTTCATTTCTGTTGTACAGCAAAATGATTCAGTTATACATATATATATATTCTTTTCCATATTTTTTATTAGGATTTATATAGGATATTGAATATAGTTCTCTGTGCTGTACAATAGGTTCTCATAGTTTATTCATTCTCTATATGATAGCTTGCATCTGGTAATTCCAGACTCCCTATTCATCCCTTCCTTAGCCCCCATTCCCTTGGCAACCACATATCTGTTCTCTATGTCTGTGTCTGTTTCTGTTTTGCAGATAAGTTCATTTGTGTTGTATTTTAGATCCACACATAAGTGTTATCAACTGGGAGATTGGGATTGACATATATACACTGTTGTGTGTAAAATAGATTATCTAGTGGGAAGCTGCTGTACCGCACAGGGAGCTCAAGTCAGTGCTCTGTGATGACCTAGATAGACGGGATGGGGGAGTGGGGGTGGGGTCCACTAGAGAGGGGATGCATGTATACATATAGCCAATTCACTTCATTTTAAAGCAGAAACACAACATTGCAAAGCAATTATTCATTGAAAAAATAGATATGTCTATTTTTAAAAGATAAAGGCTTATTTTTTTTAAGAGACTGCCTATTCAAGGTCCCAGTACTTTCAGATTATGCTAGCCCTATTTTCTGAATGAACTACAATACACACAGAGATATTTCTTAGAGAAAAACATACAGTTAGAAAATAGTATAATCTATTGATATATTCAGCTTTATTGTATTAGCTGAGAGATGGTGGGTTCACAGTCAATAGGCTTTATTCTTTAAAGCAGGTTCTTTATGTTGTATTGTTCTTGACCCTTAGTTGGAATTATATAGGATATAACTTTTTCAGACTGTCCTCTTTCATTTAGCAATATGCATTTAAGATTCCAATATATCTTCTTGTGACTTGATAGCACATTTCTTCTTACTGCTGAATAATATTTCACTGTCTGTATGCACTAGTGTTTCTTTATCCATTTGCCTACTAAAGGATATCTTGAAAAAGTGAAAGTGAAGTCGTTCAGTCATGTCTGACTCTTTGTGACCCCATGGAGTATAGCCTATCAGGTTTCTTTGTCCATGGGATTTTCCAGGCAAGGATACTGGAGTGGATTGCTATTTCCTTCTCCAGGAGATCTTCCCAACCCAGGGATCGGTTACTTCTAATTTCTGGCAATTATGAAAATAACTACTACATATATTCATAAGTAACATAAACATAAATTTTCAATCCCTTTGAGTAAAGTTATTTGAATTTTAATTAAAACACATTTTAGTGAAAGAGAAATAAATTAAGTGAATATAAAAAGTAATCCGTTTACCTTGTACTACATACATGATATTATGGGAAGGCGTGCTTAGTTTTCAGGAAGCTGCAAACTACTACCTAAAGTAGTTGAACCATTTTGCATTTCCATCAGCAGTGAATGAGAGTTCCTGTTACTCTAACTATTCATCAGCATTCGGTGGTGTCACTCTTTTGGATTTTGTCCCCTCTGTATAGTGTGTGGGTTTCCCAGATGATTCTGTGGGTGAAAGAATCCACCTGAAATGCAGGAGATGTCAGTCCAATTTCTGGGTCAGGAAGATCCCTTGGAGGAGGGCACAGCAGCCCAGTCCAGTATTCTTGCCTGAAGAATCCCATGGACATGAGGAGACATGCAGGCTAGAGTCCATAGGGTCCCAAAGAGTTAAACACTACTGACTAGACTGAGCACACACACACAGGCAAATTATGTGTAGTGGTATCTCATTGTTGTTTAAATTTGCAATTCCATAATGACATTGGATGCTGAGCACCTTTTCTTATGCTTATTTTCCTTTTGTGTATATATTTGTTGAGGTGTCTGCTTAGATCTTTGATGATTTTTTGTTTTTTAATTGGGTTGTTTTGTCTTTCTTTTTGTTGAGTTTTAAGAGTTTTTTGTACATCTTGGAAAGCAGTCATGTGTCACATCTTTTCAAAAAATCATTGTTAAAAATAGAAAATCCTTTCCACTGGATCAATATCTTTACTTTGATTCAAATACTGAATCACTCAAATAAAATAGGGCGTATCTTTACTTCTCAAGTTCACAACAATTTAAAATTTTTTGAATAATAATTTAAAAGTGAATCTTTTGTCCATTAATCTGTCTCTTGAAAGTAATTGTGCTTCTTTATAAATGAGACCTGGTAGCTCAGCTGGTAAAAATCCACCTGCAATTCAGGAGACCCTGGTTCAATTCCTGGGTTGGCAAGATCCCCTGGAGAAGGGATAGGCCACCCACTCTGGTATTCTTGGGCTTCCCTTGTAGCTCAGATGGTAAAGAATCTGCCTGCAATGCTGGAGTTCTGGGTTCAATGCCTAGGTTGGGAAGATTCCCTGGAGGAGGGCAAGGCAATCAATTCCAGTATTCTCGCCTGGAGAATCCCCATGGACAGAGGAGCCTGGCAGGCTACAATCCATGGGGTTGCAAAGAGTGGGACACAACTGAGCAACTATGCACACACACATAAACCTAGAATCTTTCAGATAAGTAAAATAAGTAATACTTTAAAAATGTGTGCTTTAAAACATCTTTAATTTTAAAGACGTATGCTAAGTATAATATTTTTTTCCTATAAAAAAAAGCTTAGGGAGGAAACATTACCCTTTAAAGTATCTGCATATTTTGCTTGTCAATAACTACTGAAAAATAATTTGTAGATGAATGACTCTATCCCTATATTTTACATACTCGTGCAAAACTTCCTCACTTGATTGCATTTTGAAAGAAGTAAGAAATAACTCATTCATATATTCATCTAACCTTTAAAGAACTCTTCCAACGTAGCAAGCATTTTGTTAGGATCTGACAACACACAATTGACTAGGTTAAGGTCTTAGATTTTGATGTGCAAAATGTGATGAATGAAGAAGACATGTGAAAAAATACATATTTTACTAAGTACAGTGTTTTATAATAGCAGTATATATCCTGAAATAATTTAAATCTAATTATTTACTATTCCCTATCATTCATCTGTATGTATATATAGTAACATATGATAAACATTACATATTATATGCAATAAATATTAGATTTCTATATGCATAAATTTACGGTTAATAAATATGATAGTGTTAGAGCTGGCTTAGTTCGATGGTTCAAAGACATCTTAAAAACAACATGGAAATTTTTACTTTGCAAAATCTGAGTTTAACATATAGTATAAAGCAAGTGTGAATTAATAATGGTAATAATAATACACTTCTACTAACTCCCTATTTTTTTAGTGTTTAATTGGTACAGTACAATACATTATATCAGTAATTTAAAAACAGAACATCATCCACATCCACAAAGTACTGAAGAAAACGATAAAATATGTGCGTTTTGTGAAGAAGTGGAGCAGGATGAAATGCAGCTCACATTGTACCTAGACTGGAAAATAGATTATTTCCAAAGCAACCATGGAATTACTGTACAAGTAAACTTTGTTTAAAATATATTCTCTATCTTTTTGAAATGAAAAAGTACAACCAAGAAGAAAATCTACAAATAACCTAAATATGCTGTTGCTTCTAAGTCGCTTCAGTCGTGTCCGACTCTGTGCGACCCCATAGACGGCAGCCCACCAGGCTCCCCCGTCCCTGGGGTTCTACAGGCAAGAACACTGGAGTGGGTTGCCATTTCCTTCTCCAATTCGTGAAAGTGAAAAGTGAAAGTTAAGTCGCTCAGTCGTGTCCGACTCTTCTCGACCCCATGGACTGCAGCCTACCAGGCTCCTCTGTCCATGGGATTTTCCAGGCAAGAGTACTGAAGTGGGGTGCCATTGCCTTATCTGAACCTAAATATGGACAGGGGCAAAAAAAAAAAAAATTCCTTTTTTTTCTTGGCCACACCTTGCAGCATGTGGTATTTTATTTCCTGTGCCCAGGGATAAACACATGTGCCCTACAGTGGAAGCATGTAGTCCTAACCATTGGACCACCAGAAAAATCACTGTAATTATACTAACTTGGCAAAGACATGCATTGAAAGGCTTGGACTACTAGTCGTATCTGGATTAAAAAAGATAATGGCATAATATATGCATAAATTTGAATGCTATTTTAGAATATTGCTATCTATTGTACATTGTGCTGTTACTGAAAATTTCCCATTTATTTTAATATATAAATACAGAAAAATATATTTACATTGCGGTTGTAATTATTAAATATTTTGAATAAATCCTGGAAACATGATCCTTAAAATTAAATCAGTTTTTGAGATGACTACAGTTTTTTTTGGTCTTTTTTGTTGGCTAACAGATTTCTGAGTAAGAATAGGAATTCTATACTAATTTAAAGATATTTCTAGAATGCTACTGATAATTTGCCAACAGTATTTAATCAGCTTCTTATGGACACAATAAAGTGAGCAATGAAAATATAATAGGAATTGTAATGATAGAGATATTTGTTATTAACTAAAAATCTCATTAAAGCCCAAGTGATTTTATGTCTTTAAAAAAGAATATTTAAGAGTCAGGTTTGGGATAGTAATCACATTATTGTAGTTTTGGTGTGGTAAAATGTAATTTTGAGTACATAGAAAACCTGGTATGTTTAAACTGAAATACTGACATTTCATGAAATTATAAACTAGAATTTTGACTAATTCTATAAGAAAAAACTCTTCATAATTGAGTTCTTCCCTTGTCAAAGTCAGATGAGGAGAGAAAATTCATTTACTTATGTGGTATATACATTAAAAACAAATTGTCATTTGTATAATCATGGAAAGTTGTTATCTAATATTATCTAATGTAGAAAATTAATACCAGGAAAATAATCAGCAGTAGCATATTTAATTAAATTAAATATGTGCTAAGAATAAAAACCAGTCTAAGTTTTGTGACATGAACATTTAAGATTAATTCTACACACAAATGCAGACCTCAATAACATTTCAATTAATCACTTTGTTAATATTTTAAACAATGTATTAAAGTGATAAGGAAATAAATTTAATGTGTTTCTTCAGTTAATAATTTATTTGTTAAGCACAGATTCTGTATAAAGCACTATGCTAGACACTGAGGATACAGCAATGCCTTTTAAAAATTGCACGTGGGTGAAACAGAGAAAATGCAACAGAGATATCTGATCTAATATAAGGCTAATAAATGTTTATCCACAGAAATGATGTTTGGGTTAAGGTTTAAAAGAGTTCAAAAGGCAAACAGTCCTCCCCAAATGAAGCATTTCATACAATTTATATAAAGTTAAGATGAAACATGTTCATTGAAGTACATGGAAGAAAATATAATTACTGGAATTCAAAGAATGAATTAAGTGTTACAAGGTATGAGAGTAAAGACCTGTGTAGATTAGGAGAGGACTTAAAGGTCATGCTGATTATTTTACTGTTAATCTTAAGACTGAAGACTTAACACAAAAATTGATATCATCAGGTATATGTTTGAGAAAACAATTTTGTCTAGTTCCAGAAGTACGATTTAGAGGTATAAAAAGTTGAGACAGGAGGAGACCATTCACTGATATCGTAGACTAGATGAAAGAAAGGTTGTGGAACTATAAAAATTAAATGAGTAAATTTCAAAATTAATTCAGAGATAGGTTAACCAGACAATGGGGTCCCAAAGAGTAAGACATGACTGAGCGCCTAAGCACAGCACAGCATATTATACGACTTGATTTTGCTAACTTAGAGATTATTTAGTGATCTTCCTAAAAGTTTCGTAAAAATACTTGCTAAACATATTATCTGCTTTTACATTTGCCTATAATTCAAATTCCGTATTTTGGATCTAGCAGGAATGTTGAACCATGCTTCAGGGGACTGTTCAGTTCAGTTCAGTTGCTCAGTCATGTCTGACTCTTTGCAACCCCATGAATCCCAGTACGCCAGGCCTCCCTGTCCATCACCAACTCCAGGAGTTCACTCAAACTCAAGTCCATTGAGTCAGTGATGCCATCCAGCCATCTTGTCCTCTGTCATCCCCTTTTCCTCCTGCCCTCAATCCCTCCCAGCATCAGTCTTTTCCAATGAGTCAACTCTTCCCATGAGGTGGCCAAAGTACTGGAGTTTCAGCTTTAGCATCATTCCTTCCAAAGAAATCCCAGGGCCGATCCCTTTTAGAATGGACTGATTGGATCTTCTTGCAGTCCCAGGGACTCGCAAGAGTCTTCTCCAACACCACAGTGCAAAAGCATCAATTCTTTGGCGCTCAGCTTTCTTCACAGTCCAACTCTCACATCCATACATGACTACTGGAAAAACCATAGCCTTGACTAGACGGACCTTTGTTGGCAAAGTAATGTCTCTGCTTTTGAATATGCTGTCTAGGTTGGTCATAACTTTCCTTCCAAGGAGTAAGAGTCTTTTAATGCCATGGCTGTAATCACCATCTGCAGGGATTTTGGAGCCCCAAAAAATAAAATCTGATACTGTTTCCACTGTTTCCCCATCTATTTCCCATGAAGTGATAGGACCGGATGCCATGATCTTAGTTTTCTGAATGTTGAGCTTTAAGCCAACTTTTTCACTCTCCTCTTTCACTTTCATCAAGAGGCTTTTGAGTTCCTCTTCACTTTCTGCCATAAGGGTGGTGTCATCTGCATATCTGAGGTTATTGATATTTCTCCCAACAGTCTTGATTCCAGCTTGTGTTTCTTCCAGCCCAGCGTTTCTCATGATGTACTCTGCATATAAGTTAAATAAGCAGGGTGACAATATACAGCCTTGACGTACTTCTTTTCCTATTCGGAACCAGTCTGTTCCATGTCCAATTCTAACTGTTGCTTCCTGACCTGCGTATAGGTTTCTCAAGAGGCAGGTCAGGTGGTCTGGTATTCCCATCTCTTTCAGAATTTCCACAGTTTATTGTGTGTATGTTGTACAAATTTTCACCTCTAATAAACTGTGCTGTGCTTAGTCATGTCCGAATCTTTGCGACTGCATGGGCTGTAGTCCGCCAGGCTCCTCTGTCCATGGGGATTCTCCAGACAAGAATACTAGAGTAGGTTGCCTTGCCCTCCTCCAGGGGATCTTCCCAAATCAGGCATTGAACTGAGGTCTCCCACATTGCAGGTGGATTCTTTACCATCTGAGCCACCAAGGAAGCCCCAGAATACTGGTTGGGTAGCTTCTCCAGGGGGTCTTCCCAACCCAGAAATTGACCCAGGGTCTCCTGCATTGCAGGAAGATTCTTTGCCAGCTGAGCTACCGGAGAAGTGCCTCTGATAAACTACTTAGAATTAAGAGAAATGAAATTGTATTCTGTTTTCCTCTTTTCTAGCAGCTCCTTGCTACTATGTATTTTACCTCACAGAGGAAGATGCTGGGGGGACACTCATATCCTTTTGATACACACCATTCTGGTGCACTGAGTAGACCAGGGGTGCCAGGAAAATAACACCCCCAGAAATCCTCAAGCAATCTCTAATGAGTATTGGTCAATATTCGCTAGATACTCCTCTCCATTATCCATCAAGTGGAATGACTTTGCAGAATGCCCAAATCTGTCTGAGTTCCACAGCAGGACTGAATGCCAAGTGCCTATGGTGTAGTCGGCTCAATAATACACGCTTGATCTACTTCCTTCTATTCTTGTCTTTCCAATCCTCCTGAGGTCACTCCTCATAAAAGAAATATCTCAGGGTATGTTTATAAGGTTTTTATATTTGTCAGGATTCTACAGAGAAACAGTACACATTCTGAGAGGTGTAGGCTGAATTGGTGATTTAGAGACCCAGAAGAGCTGATGACTTAGTTCTGATTTTGGGTGGCCTTGGCATGCAGTGGCTTGAAGAAGGGCTTCAGTTCCCAGCCAGGTATTGAGGTTGGGTCACAATGATAAGAGCACAGAACCCTAGCCAATAGACTAGTAGTCAGTGATAAGGCCCTGACCCTTTGACTTAGCAGAAAAAATAATTTCCAAGAAGAGGAAAAGTAGTGAAATAAGTGAAATATTTATTAGGAGGAAAAAGAGTACAGCTGTGTGGATAGACACATGGTGGACTCAGAGAGACAGTTGTGCCCTCATGGTGGTTTCAGTCACTTTATAGGGCCTTTTTTTCCGGGTTTACTTTTCCAGTCATTTTGATTTGCCTGGTTGTGAGTCTGCATTTGGTGTATCTTAAGAACCTCCCATTTATGGATGCTCCTCTCTTAGCCAAGATGGATTGTAATGAAGAGGCTTATGGGTAGTTGACATCGCTATGAGGTGATACCTCCTCCCTTTTTGACCTCCAAGGAGCTTTTCTGCACTTGTATAGTCATGGGTCACCTTGGCTTTGAGAATGAGAAATATATGGTCTTTTTTCTCCTACTTAGGCAGGGCCCAGCCTCCTCCATCATCCTGCGTTTATAGAGTTTCTGCTATTATGGATTTCTGTCCACAAGGGAGAAACTGTTCTGCCTGGATCCCACCTATCTCCTGCCTCAATTCCAGTGTGAGTCCAAAGGTCTAGAGAAACCAGAAGAGATGATGCTATAGTTCTAGTCTGAGAGTCAGTAGGCTCAAGTCCCAGGAAGAGCAGCTATTTCCTTGATCTGCAGAAAGAAAAAGACTGATGTGCAAGCTCAAATGCTGTCAGGAAGAATTCTCTCCTATTTGTGAGAGGGTCAGCCTTAAACCTCATCATTTAAAGAAATAAGATAATGGCATCCAGTTCCATCACTTCATGGCAAATAGATGGGGAAGCAATGGAAACAGTGAAAGACTTTATTTTCTTGGGCTCCAAAATCACTGTAGTTAGTGACTGTAGCCAGGAATTTAAAAGATGCTTGCTCCTTGGAAGAAAAGCTATTACCAACCTAGACAGCATATTCAAAAGCAGAGATATTACTGTGCTGACAAAGGTCCATCTAGTAAAAGCTATGGTTTTCCTATCAGTCATGTACAGATGTGAGAGTTGGACCATAAAGAAGGCTGAGCACTGAAGAATTGATGCTTTTGAATTGTGGTGCTAGAGAAGACTGTTGAGAGTCTCTTGGAATGTAAGGAGATCAAACCAGTTAATCCTAAAGGAATCAATCATGAATATTCATTGGAAGGACTGATGCTAAAGTTGAAACTCCAGTACTTTTGCCACCAAAGTATGTGGTGGCCAAATACTTTGTGAAGAGCTGACTCATTGGAAAAGACCTTGATTCTGGAAAAGATTGAGAGCAAGAGGAGAAGCAGGCAACAGAGGATGAGATATTTGGGTGGCATCATGGACTCAATCCAGTGGATGTAACTTTGAGCAAACTCTGGGAGATAGTGGAGGACAGGAAAGCCTGATGTGGTGCAGTCCATGGGGGTCACAAAGTGCCAGACCTAACTAAGCGACTGAACAACAATAGACTCTTTGTTCTATTCAGGCCTTAATTTCATCAGATAAACTTCACCCATATTATGGAGAGAAATCTGCTTTACTCAGTCTACTGATTGAAATGTTAATTGCTTCCCAAAACACTCAGTAGAACACTCAGAATAATGAATGTTTGGTCAAATATCTGGATACACCATGGGACAGTCAAGTAGATATGTAAAATTAATCATCACAGATACACACAGAGGTACACTTTGCCAACAAAGGTCTTTTAGTCAAAGCTATGGTTTTTCTAGTAGTCATGTATTGATTTGAATGTTGACAATAAAGAAGGCTGAGCACCAAAGAAGTTATGTTTTTGTACTGTGGTGTTGGAGAAGACTCTTGAGAGTCCTCTGGACTGCAAGAAAATCAAATCTATTAATCCTAAAGGAAATCAATCCTGAATATTTTTGGAAGGATTGATGATGAAGCTGAAGCTCCAGTATTTTGGGGCTGCCTGATGTGAAGAGTTGACTCATTAGAAAAGACCCCGATGCTGGGAAGGATTCAAGGCAGAAGGAAAAGGAGAAGGGGAAAACAGAGGATGAGATCAGATCAATTCAGTCACTCAGTCATGTCCGACTCTTTGTGACCCCATGCGCTGCAGAACGCCAGGCTTCCCTGTCCATCACCAACGCCCAGAGCTTACTCAAACTCATGTCCATCAAGTTGGTGATGCCATCCAACCATCTCATCCTCTGCTGTCCCTTTCTTCTCCTGCCTCCAATCTTTCACAGCATCAGGGTCTTTTCAAATGAATCAGCTCTTCGCATCAGGTGGCCAAAGTATTGGAGTTTCAGCTTCAGTGTCAATGCTTTCAATGAATGCTCAGGACTGATTTCCTTTAGGATGGACTGATTGGATCTCCTTGCAATCCAAGGGACTCTCAAGAGTCTTCTCCAACACCACAGTTCAAAAGCATCAGTTCTTCGGCGCTCAGCTTTCTTTATGGTCCAACTCTTGCATCCATACATGACCACTGGAAAAGCCATAGCCTTGACTAGATGGACCTTTGTCTGTAATGTCTCTGCTTTTTAGTATACTGTCCAGGTTGGTCATAGTTTTTCTTCCAAGAAGCAAGCATTTTTTAATTTCATGGCTGCAGTCACCATCTGCAGTGATTTTGGAACCCAAGAAAATAAAGTCTATCACTGTTTCCATTGTTTCTCCATTTATTTGCCAAGGAGTGATGGGACCAGATGCCATGTTCTTAGTTTTTTGAATGTTGAGTTTTAAGTCAGCTTTTTCACTCTCCTCTTTCACTTTCCTCTTTCTTTTTATAATTTCAGTTCGTTGTTCTCTAAGGGCAAATCTGAATAATACTTTCCCGAATAAGATAAATAACCTAAAAAGTACCCAATTGATTGATACTTATTTAATTGCCATTAAAGTCAGAGTATGGATATAACCTAAGGATAGTTCACAACTAAGGGAAGGGTGAGAATAGCTGTGACTCCACGGAGCATTCACAGCTTATTTTGTTTATTGTTGAGAATATGGAAACAAAAGGAGAGAGTTCCATGCTGACTGGGAGCCACACAAAGCTAGGGCCAGCAATGTCTCATAAAGGAATGAGCCTGATTGATTCCATAATGTAATTATGATGTAAAAACAGTGACTGATTGATTAAAGAACATTACATGACATAATTCAGTGGGTATAAGTTTGAACAAGCTCTGAGAGTTGATGATGGACAGGGAAGGCTGGCATGCTGCAGTCCATGTGGTCACTAAGAGTCAGACACTACTGAGCGACTGAAATGACTGACATGACGTAAAAGTTATAAATATAAAGTCTTAAGGTATTTTTGTATCTTCTTCCACCAAGGATGATTTTATTGTTAAATGGAAATAACTTTCTAACAATTATGTTATAGCATATACAACAAAATTTTAATTTTTATTAATGTTTTAAATAAGTATTTCAGATAATTTACTAACTGTACTTTAAAGCAAACAGTGTGTGGTAAGGGCTGCATCACTGCATTTTCAAAAAGATTCTGCATAATTCTTGTGAGATAGTGGTCTCAAGTTCTTTTAGGGTTTCTTATTGTGAGTCCTTGGTACTCCTGCAACAATGAGAGTGTTGTTATTCAAATGCACATAAATGCATTCAGTCCATAATAATAGTATTCATAGCCATCTATAATAGTTGAAGAAACAATTGCATGAAATGCTTGATATTCATCTGAACTATTTTGCAATTTCACTTTTAAATTCGGATTTCAGAAATAATACAGCAGTGGTCTTCATAAGATACTCAGATATTTTTGTAAGCTTTTCCTGGACAGGATGGTAGCTTCTTAAACTTCAAACCCTGTTTCACTAAGAGACCTTTTATAAATATATACAATTATAAGAAATGGCTTGAACATACACCCTGATGTACAGTTATTAAATATATAGCTTTACATGTGTTTAGTGACCTTTCTTAATATTCCTTTTTTTTTCTAGATACACCATCAGTTAAGATTATACCATCTACTCCTTTTCCACAAGAAGGACAGCCTTTAATTTTGACTTGTGAATCCAAAGGAAAACCACTGTAAGTGATATAATGAGCAATAATTTTTTTACTTTTTATTCTATCTTTCTTTGATTGCAGGCTTTAACTGCAGAAATCCACAATTTGTGTCTTTTTTTGCTGGGCAAAATGATCTCAGAAAAGAAAGCCCCCTGAACCATGTGTTCATTAAGTGTCTGTGGAAGATTGGTCTTGTATTTTATCATTTATTGAAATTTCTGGGAAGATTTCCAACTGAGATTTCTTTCTCCTTTTTTTCCCCACTATTTCAACTTGAAAGGAGTTTAGACTTCATCAATCACTGTTTTTACATCACCAGATTGATAGAAGTTACATATGCTGAACTTAATTCTCTCATGAAAAGCTCTGAAAATATTGAATCCTCAAAATATGTCCATGTTTTAGTTACATGGAAAATCATTTTCATAAGAGAAATCAAATCTACACTTTTAATGTAACCCCATGAGACATAATTTGTTGATGTGTTATAATTGGAGGTAATGTGAATGAAAGGGTCACAGACTGAACATTTTCAATTAAAAAGAGATTTCATTGTTAGAATAATGAGTTCTAACATCACTTTGACTCTAAAATTTTATGTTTGACATTCATGTTTATAAACAGTTAACTCTTGGAAATATATCAATAGAAAATATATTAATAGAAAATTCAAGTATGGAATATCAAATAAGGATTATTTCTTTGGAAAGTGCTTTGATCACTCTATGGTAACACTCTACTTGGAACTGAAAGTCATTTGTTTGATATTTTAAGATATTTCCATTGATTTGCATTTCTGTTTAAATTTTAATAGGAGTAATTTAATTGTTCTCTGTATATAACTATAGGCTTCCCAGGTGGTAAAGAATCCACCTGCCAATACAGGAGATGCTGGTTCCATCACTGATTCAGAAAGATCCCTTGGAGAAGGAAACGGCTAACCACTCCAGGGTTCTTGCCTGGGAAATCCCATGGGCAGAGAAGCCTAGCAGGCTACCGTCCATGAGCTCTCAAAGAGTCAGAAACAACTTAGCAACTAAACAACAACAAGAAACATATATAACTGTATGGGATAGTTTTTGTGAAAATCAAACTTATTTACTAAAAATTTGTTTCTAATAACATTTATATTTAAGTGTAGATTTCATAGTAACACATGTGGAACTTTTCTAAAGTAATTTTAATACAGAAGCCTGAAATTTCAGCTTCCTGTATTTTATTGTCTTATACTTTTTAACACACTATGTGAATTCATGCTTTTGTTGTCACAGAATTAATATTTTAGAACTGTTCTCTCTTCCAGTATTATTTTCTAAAGATTAAAAATATACTGACTTAAAGAGCATTTTGCAAACTTATCTATTTTTTCTTTCAAGAAACATTTAAGGCATTTTAGGCCTTGAAAGGGAGGAATTTTTTTCAAAGTAGCTTTACTCTCTATGTCATGTGCATTTCTCTTTCATAGTTCCTTCCACTGATAAGCTTAAATTGCTTATAGAAAATACTTTTCAACTAACAACTATTTCAACTAAAAGTCACATTTAGATAGCATACTATCTAAATGTGACTGCATTTCAGTATTACAGTTACAGCAGGGCTTTTAGCTATAAGTTCAGTACTTTAGGGGCTTCCCTCATAGCTCAGTTGGTGAAGAATCCGCCTGCAATGCAGGAGACCTGGGTTTGATCCCTGGGTTGTGATGATCCCCTGGAGAAGGGGAAGGTTACCCACTCCAGTATTCTGGCCTGGAGAAATCCATGGACTATAAGAGTTGGACTTGACTGTGACTTTCACTTAATCACTCAGTACTTTAACTAAGAAAGAAGTGTAATCAACTCTAGTCTGCTTTAGACATAATGAAATCCAATTTCTTTACTCCCAATTCTGTATTTCTCATACCAGAGCTTCTTTCCTAACTTTTCCTTCCATTTCCTCTCTTGTTCCTTTTGATTATTTTTTCCTGTCTCTCCCTCTTCCCTTCTCCCTGTCTCTCTCTTTTGCTTCTGTTTCTCCTGTAACCTCAGAGGTCAGCATTTGGAGATATGATAAAGAAACATGATCAAGATCAGGTCATATCAAAGGAATCTGACTTTTACCTTCTCTCCATAGTTCTGCCCCAAAGTACATATGTGTACATGTAGAATATGTGTACAACTTATGCAATTAAATGAGGTGAAGATGGGAAGTATAGTATATAGAATGCTTGGGAATTAATACATTCCAGCTCAAATAGCATCTAGTTACCTGTCAATGATTTTCTCTTTAATTCTATATCCACTTTCACTATCTTTTTTTTTCTTTTTGGTGAATACTTATGTTGTGATCTATGTAGTTAGCTACGTAAGTAATCCATTTTCCTCAGCTCAGATATGGTTAAATAAAAGTACCGTATTGTGGGTCTCTGTTTCAGTTACCTGGAAATAAGCTTGGATATGCAATAATCCTTTATACTGCAGATGAATGAAAAACAATAATCTCATATATTTATTTTATTTAAAAATAAAAAGGCCCCAGAATTTTAAGAAATAGAAAATGTCATCTTTCTCAGAAAGATCCTGATTAATCACTTTGCTATCACTAATGGAAATAAGAAGGCTTCTCATTTTACAGAAAGGAAAACTAAAGCTCAGTGTTAACCAATTTTCCCAATCCATCCAGATTTTAAATGGATGAGTCAGGATTTAAACTTAGTTCAATCATTGCCCAAAGATTACATTTCTTCAGTTATTTTCTGCTACTTCAATTTCTGAGTCTAAATTGTCACTTATGTTAGTCAAAGTCACTTTTGAAAAATTAGGATCAGCCCTACAATAATGAGCAGCACTGACGTTGAAGCTCTGGATGCTTGAAGGTGAAGAACTGGCTCATCTCAAGACACATTTCACTGTTCCTATTTTTTTTTTTTTTTGTATCAGGCTTTCCTCTGTATTTGTGCCCATTCTGGAAACTTGCCAAATTCCTACCAAGCTGACCATTTCTAGCGTAGTTTACAGTCATATAAAAAATTATCTAATTAGCATAGTATCTTCTGAGCAATTAGCTCCTAAGCTCCATATGGGTTAAAATGATTATTATATTCAGTCTTTATCATTATAGATCATACTGTTTTATTCTATATGCTATGGTCCAAAAGTAAAGTACATTGACTTATTCACTTGTATTATATTCTTATTCCCACTCTCTTTTTACCATCTTCTTTCCTTGCAGACCTTCAGGCCATTGACATTAAAGATATAGCCAAATTCTCTGACTCCTTTTTGCCTTTAGACCACTACTTCTCTTGGGTCCTAATTATGTTAAAATCCACCCTTCTGCATTTTCAAAGTAACTATCATTTCCAACAAATGAAGACATTAGCATCTTTAAAGACAGTCCCATTGCTAGCCTCTCTAGTTTACATTCCATCTCCAACAATGCCAGATGAGGCAGATAGGACCAAAAAAAACAAGAGAATACTATTTCTGATTATGAAGAAAACAAGTCTCACTAGAGCAAATAGAACAGAAAGCAAACTGAAATGGATTAATCAGGGAGTTATTATAGTCAAAACTATGGTTTTTCAAGTAGTTACGTATGTATTTAAGATCTGGACCATAAAGAAGGCTAAGTGCCAAAGAAGAACTGATGCTTTAGAATTGTGGTGCTGGAGAAGACTCTTGAGAGTCCCTAGGACTGCAAGGAGATCAAACCAGTCAATCCTAAAGGAAACCAACTCTGAATATTTACTGGAAGGATTGTTGCTGAAGCTCCAAAACTGTGGCCACCTGATGTGAAGAGCTGACTCACAGAAAAATATTCTGATGCTGGGAAAGACTGAAGGCAAGAGGAGGAGGGGGCAGCACAGGATTAGATGGTTAGCTAGCATTACTAACTCAGTTGTAATGAATCTGAGCAAACTGCGGAAGATCATGAAAACAGAGGAGCCTGGTGTGTTGCAGCCCATGGGGTCACATAGAGACAGATACAACTTAGTGACAGAACAATAACAACAACAATCAGGGAGTTAGGTGATGGGAAGGCAAAGAAAATGAGAAGACAACCCATTTTAGAAAACGAATCATGAAAATTGAAAAGGGCTGAGAAGAGAACGCCGCATCAAACAGAAGTTTTAAAATAAAAATAATAGTAGACTTTATAAAATAAAATTAAAAGAAAAAAAATAATAGTAGAGAGGCTTTCATATTTTAAGATAGGATCGAAAGAGCCTGTAAAGAGTATGAGTAAAAATGAAGTTGTAATATCACATTTACCCAAGAGTCAGGTTAGAATTTCCTATTTTATTCTGTTAATCACAAAGTTCTCCATTACACCTGATTCCTCATTCTGTTATTTTGGATTCACTGAGAAGCAACGTTGTGCCTTAGCTTCTAAAGCTTCTAATTGACTCCTGAAGTACCTAATTTCTGTTATTATTACCATTTAACTGATGTCCCTTTAATGAGCAGGTGAGAATCAGGAATGGGTAATAAATCTATGATTTCTTCACATTTTGTTGCTGACTTCAATAATTTCTTTAACCCATGAACAAATCTTTATTGTTTCTTAAAAATATTTGACCAATATATGATTTCCTAAAGAATGAATCAATTAATGGCTATTAAGCAAGTTGATAGACAAAAAACACAACATTGCTTTTTGTATAAGTCACAAAACGATGGTGCGACTCATACTGAGACTCATGTTCCTAACCTGGCCTCCTGTATGCTAATGCTGTTTTCTTTGTTCTAAATGTGAGGGCCCCAGTGACTGTTTATGAACAATCATGCCTTATTTGCCTGCTTTGGACTGAAGCCTTTGCTATTTTCCTGTGGAACAGCTGCATAACTTGGGCCAGGATCAAATTGTTCCACTTGACATTACTATAGAGGCATTCTATTCTTTCTTTAAAAGAGAGATTACTGTACATGTCTGTCTTTTATTTTAATTTTATTTAAAGTGAGGACCAAGCTAATGCCAGCTACTTTTCTTTCAAGTCCCTAGAGTTTTTGCAACCTCTTCTTTCTTTGGCTGAATTCCCAGACAGCTTTCAGGCAGCACTGTTCTCCATTTATAGAAGTAAAGGTGGAAAAAAAGCTGTTATATTATATTAAAATTATGACTTTAAATGGTGTGGGGTTGCCCTCTACATGCTATAGCTAAAGAATTATCATTCATTTTAATCAAATGTCTAAAACACTCTAATAAGTAAGCCAAATAAATGTATATTTGGTATTTATTCTATAAAAGAAAATAATGATAAGTATTGATTAATTTTTCCATATCTCCAGCATTCTGTTTATGTTGTATTTATTGTTTTACCTCTGGTAACCATGATTTTTTATGTTCTTGGTATGACTGTAGTATATGTAATTGCATTGCATGTACCATTGCTATTTTGTACAAGAGGAAAGATTTTAATCCTTAAGAAGACAAATCACATGTTACAGTGAGGTGTTTTAGGGGAAAGCTTAGAGGAACACATCCATTTTCAAAATGATCTAGAAGTTAAGAAGGAATCTGTTAAGAATGTACTGGTGCATTGTCCTGCTAGCATAACAGAGATTTTAAAATGTGATGTACATTAAGGCAAAACAGTTTTATATCATCTGTTTTTTTTTTCTTCAGTCTAATATGTACCTTTTTACAAATCACAGATTATTTCCTGTCACATAATCCAATCACAGCCCAAAGAAATGAGGAAAACAACCAGGAGTTAAAGAAAGCAATTTATGCAAAATGAAATGTTCTACCCCAAAACAGAACAAAATTTGAATTTGTCAACTGAAAAACAGTGCAGAAGGCTGCAAATAATAAAATAGTTTATTTGGGATCTTAGAAATTGCAATTCAGTAGACAGAGATTCTGGTTAAACCAAAAGAGTGTTCAGGTGAAGAGAAAGAATCAGGGGCTTCTAAAGCCAAAAAGCCACGAGGCTGTTAAAAGTTGCCTGGTGAGAATTCTAATTGATTCTGACGTGAATCAGGAAATATTTGTACTTAAACATGTATTATTTTAGGATAGTTGAATAAGTAGATAGGCTGCTTCAAGTTATTTTAGGATATGGATCCAATAATTATCCTGAGTTTCTAGCTGATGATCTGTATACATTAACTAGGACAATAACAGATCAAAAGGTTAGATCCCATTCAGGCTGAGATATGTAAAAGCCACACTTCTTAATAGCCTCCTGGCTCCACTTTAGGGAGCTGTCAGCAATACAAGCTCCATTTTGATTTTCCTTTCCCAAATTTTGAGAAAAAGAATATGATCTATAGTGATAACAATTTAATATGATTTGACCTAATGCCTAATAGATGTTGAATACACAATAATTGTCTCTCTCCTTCCATCTGTCCTATAGAAAGCCTACTAAATAATCATCTAGGTCTATGTTTATGTTCAGATATAATGCCTAAGTTATCATGCTCTGGGGCAGAAAAAGCTGTGTGAGTGGTAGAAAGAGAAATAGAAGTAACTTTGAATTATAAATCTGTAGATATCTGTGGCCAGAATGGTCTTGAAAAAGTCATATAATCAAATCAATTTTTTTTAGTTAATAAACTTTACTTTTTAGATTCACAGTGAAATTGAGTGGCAAGTGCAGATTTCCCATGTGACCTTCATCCCCACTCATGGACAACCTGTCCTACTATTGACATCCCTCATGGCAGTGGTACATTTATTACAGTGAATCTGTATAAACCTATCATTTTTACCCCAAAGCCCATAGTTTGCCAATGTAAATATACCAAGTATTTTTTATTCTCTAAAATTAGAAAATAAAACCTTATAAACAAATTGCACATATATTTTCATATTTAAAGCACTTTCTGCCTCCAAGTAATTTCATAATAAGTAATAGCCATGAGGATGAGAAGTTATTATTTTGTCAAAAAATGCATAGTGTACCTCATCAACTTTTAAACTTAGAAGTCTTAATTATGTATTTAATACATATGCTGATACTGGGCTACTATGGCAACCCTGGGAACAGAGTTATTATCTCACACTTCTTCCATGGTTCTGAAATTCAAAGTAATAAACAGAATAAACACATTCTAGGATGATGATCTGTGACTTTTCAAAGCATGGTTTGAACAGCAAAGGAATCCAAACTAAAGTCATGGCAAAACTGGCAGGCAGCATGGCAGTTTTGTTGAGGTTTAATAATAGTAATAATGATAATAATAATGAGCTATAGAGAAGAAAGACAGAGGCATGGATAGTTGTTAAGGAGTAAAATGTGGCTAGAAATGAGAAAGTCCTGGGACACAGGAATAGCCCCTCCATACTGTTATGGCAGAAAAAACACTTAGAAAAATTGGAAAGGACTAGAATGGGTAGAGAATGAGTTCTGGTTCCCCAAAGTGGAAAAGTCTATGCTATGAAGAAGTTCAGCTGGGATGAAAGAGATTAACCAGTTAGCTAGTTTGAGAGAAAGCTAAAGAAGAGATCTGGAAGGTTTTAAGAAACCAAGACTAAGTGAATGACATGGTTCATGAGAGGTTGATAATCCAGGGTTTGCGATATATAAAGCCTCGTTCTAGCATGTTTCCCAGTTCCCTTATGCTAGTCTTATTTTAACCACAAAATTATCCTGTTGTAAAAGATTTACAAAGACCCTTAGACTGTTTTCATTTTATAGATAAGGACAGTGAGCCTTGTGGAGGTTATATGACCTTTGCTAGTCACACAGTAAATAAATGATAGAATGGGGATTACAAAAACACTTAAAAAAATTTTAACATCACTGATGGTTACGTTTTCTTATTTTCACAGTATTTTCACTTCTGTCATGTTGGCTTTTCAGGATAACCCAGTGAAGTTGACAAGAATGAGAAAGTTCTTATAAACTTTAGGAATGCCTATGTTTTAGTTAATTATAGAAGATTATCAGTTATGAATTAAACCTGCATTGCATATCCAAATATTATATAAAGAATTTCTACATATATCTAAATAGTTCTGCCTAGATTTTATGATTATGTACATAATAAGTCCATTATCAAATATGTTTGTTTTTAAAAAGCTAACTATATTACGCTCTTAATTTTATATATTTGAGATGATTAGGCCTGCAGATCGTAACTACAAAACAATACCAATGCAAACATAATACCAATGTATTGGACTACCATGCACAGCCTCAGGGGTTGACTATAATAAGCAGGAAGCTCAAAGAGAACACTCCCCCAAAGTGAGTCTTGCTAAAAGCAATGCTTAATATGTCACCAAAATAATTGGTGGAATAAACATAACGAGGAACTCATCTACAAACTCTCACAAAGTCAGCCCTTCAGTGATAAATGTTACAGAGCACTTAAATCGTTTTTTTTTCCCCCACTTTGTGTCCTGATGTCTAGAGAGATATAAACTTGTCTCAATTAATTAATTAAAAATTAAAGGCAGTATAATCAGTTTTTTTCTAAAGTGTTTTAAAGGAATAATACTGGGTAATTAGTTCTAAGTGCTCATAATTTAAAAATATATATATATCCATGTGCTGTCCTTTTCATATGAGTTACTTTTCTGAGGCCCATATGGTCTTTTGCTTCCATCTCATGGCTTCAAAATTTAATCACACATTGACACTCTGGAAACACACAAGTGGTTATCTTGGAAATGAGACCGAATATATTTGGTTTTGTTTTTGAAATAAGAAGCTGACTCCTGGTAATCTCCACTGCTGTTATTTAGGCTGGGTATCTGTGGTGTGCTGGGCACTCAATCATTTTCAATTAAATGAGCCTATGTCTCATGAAAGTCGCACAAGAGCTGCAGAATCATGATTATAGATCCATAGAGGAAATGTACTTTTGAACATTTCCAGGTAAGCAATTTTCTTGCAACAAAAACCCAATTATTTTGAGGGATTATGTAAATGTTCAGTGGAAAACTCCAACACTAAAGCATCCTCACTACTTTTAAGACCACATTGTGGAGTGATGTCATCATTTACTTGGTTAGATTTTTGAGTTCATGGACTTTAAAATCTGTTTTTTTGATGTATTAATTATGAGATTGCATCTAAGCATTTTACCCTTTGTTTAAAGCTCTATAAACACTGCCTTTGTGTTTATATAAAACAGTCATCAAAATGGTAATTGTAGAAAAAATGTAGAAAATCACTCTTAATGTATAAAAGTTGAAATATTACACTTCATCCTTGATTAAAAAGCATGTTAACCCATTACTCAACAAGTCCCATTCAATAAGAATTGCTTTTTCTTTTTGCATTTCCCCCCATAATATTATTTGTGTCATACAGCTAGAGTTATTAGTAATATCCTTCTGGTGATCACCAGTTAGCTTACTCTGAAGTGCATTACTTTGTGCTTGTGGTAAATCTCTTGGCTATAATTTTTGCAAATAAATGTAGAGAACAAAATGTGAATTAACTCAGAATCACTGAATATATTTAGTATTATTTCAATTAATGGTGCAACTGAGAAAATTTTTATACTGTTAAAAGCCATTTATTTGAATGACCTAAAGAAATTTTCTTGCTGTATATGTGTTTTAACACAGTATGGTATATAGTGACTCACTTTTCTAAATATAACTTTAATCATTCAGGAACCTCTGAAGTTCAAAGTTTGAAAAAAATTTAAAAAGCAAGTTCCCAAACTGTAGAAAATATGAACATGTATAGATGCCTCCAATTAGAATGAGGAGAATCTGTCAGTGATTGTTGATAGCTTTGAAAGCTGAACTCTTTCAAATACAAAATACCAGAAATCTCTGGGAAATTTTAAGGAAAGGAGAGAGAGAGACAAAATAAAAAAGGCAAGCGAAAAGGATAGACTCTTGTGACTTATGATCAGCAGATTTTCCTAAAATGGTGAGCTGTGATGGACTTCAGCACCACCACTCAAAATTACAGTACACAGATGAACATAGAGAGGTGACCACAAAGAAACAAGATTAAAATGATAATAGCTTTCCAGTTTAGGGACAAAGGGGCTTTCCCAGGTGCCTCTAGTGGTAAAAAATCCACCTGCCAATGCAGGAGATGCAAGAAATGAGGGTTGCAGGGACAGAAGAGCCTGGTGGGCTACAGTCCATGGGGTTGCAGAGACATGACTGAGCAACTGAGTATATTACATACTGCACACAGGCACAAAAAGACCTAGAGACCATAGGAACTCACAGTGGGTCACAAATTCCAAGTTTCAAATACTGACATATTCATGAGTCATCAGATTCATTTTAACCACCACCCCTCACTTTTAAATTCTGACAGGCGTACACTTGAAACTAACAGAACATTGTGAATTAAATATACTTCAGATTTAAAAACTGGATTGCATTATGTCCGACTCTTTGCAATCCCATGGATTGTAGCCTGCCAGGCTTCTTTGTCAATGGAACTTTCCAGGCAAGAATACTGGAGTGGGTTGCCATTTCCTACTCTAGGGGATCTTCTCGACCCCGGGAATGAACTCATGTCTCTTGTGTTTCCGGCATTGGCAGGTGGATTCTTTACCAATTGTGCCACCAGGGAAGCCTAAAAATCCTTTTTAAAAGCCAAAAATACAATGGAAAAATAATATTGGGCTGGCCAAAAAGTTTGTTTGGGTTTTTTCCATAAGCTATTACAGAAAAATATGAATGAAATAGAATAGGAAAAGAACAAGCTTTTATTTCTTGTACGTATGCTTATGCATCATGTAAAGTTGTAAAATATATTTTTTCCTGTAGGATTTGAAAAATGTTACGTGAACCCCAACTGTGGTGCAACTGGGTCTTGGGGACATTCAGGAAAACAACAAGCTAAATCCTGATCATTTTAGCTCCTATAAAACTATCAGTACACACAAATGTGTGTTCTAACTGAAGAGATCTTAGCTCCAAAAAACCAACTGAATGGCACTAAGTATGTTGTGATTAATAATGCAGAAAAATTTCATCCTTTGAGAAGGATTTCATTCAAATGATTAAAATATACTTGCAAATGTTTTCATCTTAAATTTCAATTATCTCCAGCATTTACTTACATGGAGGATTTAATTCCCCAGTTACCAGATAAATGATGTGCACTTTTACTTTTCCAAGACCATTGGTTTTAATATTAGCAAAGAAATAAGTCATGGAGCAGAAGCAGTTCTGTAATGGTGACACAGTGTTTAACATAAGTATTAGATCTTATAAGGTTAATTAGCACAATTTTATAGTAGTGAAAGTAATGGATTGTAAAGTAACTCTTATATGGAAAATAGGACCCTCTCATTGCAACATGCCCTTTAATCTGAATGATTTTCACACATCTGACTGAATAGAATGCTTACGGATACATTTCATATGGTATTAAATTGATTTTATACTGTACACAGATTGAGAAAGTGACAGATTCTGAGAAACTCAGACTCATAAGTTCTTGATTTAAACAACATGAAAATGTTCCAAAGTCTGTCTTAGTCAAAGGAAGTTTCAGGAATGATTAAGTTTCAAAGACATTGACTATTTTCTTAAGAAAATATTTTTTTTAAATATCATAGTGATTTTAAGCTTAATATACATAAACAGAGGGGCTTATTATTGTTTGGATGAGGGAATGAATGTTTACTCAAGATTTCTTGATCTTTTAACCAGGAATTAATATTCTGTGTTTACCAAAGCGGGGGAAAAAATGTTAAGTGTAGATAAGGGATTGGTAATTGTTTTGCTTTAGCACAAAGTCCTTGAGAGATTAGCTTAAGCATTTATCACAATTTTGAATATTTTTCCTTCAGTGCTAAAATCTGTCACTTCTTTAGGACCATAGCAATCTTATCTTTTCTGGGGATAATCTTTTATTTGTTGTGCCACAAGTTGTCTGGAATTATACAGTTTATACTGTGAATTCTCTGTTTCTCAAAAGTGTTACAATAATTATTCGTGAACACTACCTTATCAGTAAAAAGTGGTCCAGGATTTCACAAGCACTCTAAAAAAATGCCATTATTTTCAAGTTGTCTAAAGAGCACTTACCTCTTGCATATAGGTTATTTTCTATTTCTACTGCAAGCCTCTAAACTTGTAGGCAAGAAGTACCTTAAAAAATCAGAAATAAGTATCATATGCTCAGATTAATCAGGATGGAAGAAATCCGTTTTATATTTTCTCTTGAGATTTTAAGTCTAATGATGAAGTTAACATTGATGATATTGTCCCATCTACACTGAATCTTTAATGTAATGATACTCCTCCTACTTGACACTATACTAGTACAATCATTGATTTCCAGAATTTACATGAGTAGATACATCCAGAATCAGACTTTCAACTTGCAATTTAATGAAACAAGCAGGCTGGATTTTCTGCCTCAAACTGACTTCATTCGTCACCGCATTAAACACCTTTGACCCTATCAGGCAGAAATACCGATGATGATTTTTGAAAGGGGACTTCGTTGTTGAGCCTTTCAACAGGAATCACTGGGATTCTCAAACTGCAATAGAAGGGAAAAATTGCTTTTCATAGAAAAGAATTTTTCAACTATGGGAAATATGTTTATTCGGAGCAAGAATTAAGGGTTATAGCAGGGATATAACAAGAGATTGAAGAACACACCCAGAGATGTCTAAAATCAAAAGAGAGTAGAGACCAATGAAGAAGAAAGCTACAGAACCCTTTTACTCTTTCTCTCTCTCTCTCACACATGCACAAATACACAAGGACATATTTATTAAATGAGATGCAGATAACTTCAACAAGCTAGAAGTACAATGGAAATTTACATATTTTAAGGAGAAGCAGTTAAAGAATTTTCTTTAACTGTGTAATTTCAAGTCATTTTTTTTTCATTTTTTTTCCCTCTTTGCTTACTGTACTATTCCAGCCCTAAATATTTGAAATGTTAGGACAGAGCCAGCTTAACAGTTGATGATACCAGCTGTATCAAAATATAGATTTTGCAAAAATAAATATTTAAAATATTATGTTAAAGAGTTAGAAAAGGCCGAAATGTGTAGATATAATATTTTAGTCATTTATGATAATTCTTGAGGCATATTTCCACATATCAGAAAAACAAAACTATTTTTTTAGTCATGAAATTCTCAAAGACCCAGTAATGAAATTTATTTTGCTTTAAAATCACCTTTCATTGCTCTTCGTGTGCATTCTTCCATGATAATTTCAAGAACAGTATTTTTAAAACAAGCCATTCACCTTCTCATTCTTTTTTTTTTTTTCAATTAGTTTAGATGTTCTGACAGAGAAGATAGAAAAGTTGGGTTCATTAGGGCTGATAACCAGTTAACTACCATGGATGGGAAAGGAAAAAAAGTATTAATAGCATAGTAATACTAATGAAAGACAGAGGTAAAATTAGGAAGGGATCGGAAAATAAAGGTAAATGGTGGGCTCAGTAGTTAGGATTGGAGGCTTTGATGATGAGCTGAATAGTGAGCTGAAAAGATGGGAGGTCGAGATTGAAAAAACTGAAAAATATAAGGAAGTGAAGGAATGATAATGACAAAGTTTAGTGCGGGGTTATGGCTGAGTAGTGCTAACAAAAGATTATTGGAAATGAGAAGTTTGGGGAACTGAGAGGTCAAGATATTGGATGTGATATAAATGTAAGTATGTAGGTCAATGAATATTTAAAGAAATTCTTTTTCATTCCTATGACATCAGTCTCTTTTGACTTCTCTCAGACATACTGGATTTCATTCTCTCTTTTCTCATTTCCTAAATAAAAGTATTCTAATGTATCTGGTAAATCTGCTCTTTTGTGTTCTTTCCTCAGCTTGGACACTTGCTTGGCTCCAATCTCTCTATAAAAAAACTCCAATCCTGCCCTAAGATCGAATTTCCAATTTCTCATTCCCTTATTGCTGGATGGATATGCATTTCTTAACTTTCTTCTAGCACTGAATTTAGCTTTTCTCATATGGTGCTCCAGTGATAAAGAATCGTCTTGCCAAAGCAGGAGACATAAGAGACCCAGGTTCAATCCTTGGGCCAGGAAGATACCCTAGAAAAGGAAATGGCAACCCACCCTAATATTCATGGGTGGAAAATTCCATGGACAAAGGAGCCTGGCAAGATGCAGACCATGTGTTCACAAAGAGTCAGACAGGGCTTATGACTAAACAACAAAATAACAAACGAAATCATCAACTTTTCCTTTCTGCTGTACCTGTTTGTTTCCAATCTGGTTTGTTTTGCTAGTTTGTCATTTATTTGATTAGTTGGGTGGTCGTGCATTGTTATTTTTTTTCCTATTTAGGACTAGAATTGTTCTTATGATACAGATTAGACTCTATGAAGAGAGTTTCTCCTCTCTTTTCATTCAGTTGTTTAGTTGCTCAGTTGTGTCTGACTCTGAGACCCCATGGACTGCAGAACACGAGGCTGCCCTGTCCACCACCAACTCCCAGAGCTTGTTCAAACTCATGTCCATGAAGTTGGTGATATCATCCAACCATTTCATTCTCTGTCATCCCCTTCTCCCGTCTTCAATCTTTCCCAGCATCAGTGTTTTTCCAATGAGCCGGTTCTTTGCATCATGTGGTCAAAGTATTGGAGCTTCATATTCAGCATCAGTCCTTCCAATGAATATTCAGGACTGATTTCCTTGAGGATTGACTGGTTAGATTTCTTTGCAGTCCAAGGGACTCTCAAGAGTCTTCTCCAACACCACAGTCCAAAAGCATCAATTCTTTGGCACTCAGCTTTTTTTATGGTCCAACTCTCACATCCATATAGGACTACTGGAAAAACCATAGCTTTGACTAGATGGACCTTTGTCAGCAAAGTAAAATCTATGCTTTTAATATGCTATCTAGGAGTTTTATAGTTTCTGGTCTTACGTTTAGATCTTTAATCCATTTTGAGTTTATTTTTGTGTATGGTGTTAGAAAGTGGTCTAGTTTCATTCTTTTACAAGTGGTTGACCAGATTTCCCAGCACCACTTGTTAAAGAGATTGTCTTTAATTCATTGTATATTCTTGTCTCCTTTGTCAAAGATAAGGTGTCCATATGTATGTGGATTTATCTCTGGGCTTTCTATTTTGTTCCATTGATCTATATTTCTGTCTTTGTGCCAGTACCATACTGTCTTGATAACTGTGGCTTTGTAGTAGAGCCTGAAGTCAGGTAGGTTGATTCCTCCAGTTCCATTCTTCTTTCTCAAGATCGCTTTGGCTATTCGAGGTTTTTTGTATTTCCATACAAATTGTGAAATTATTTGTTCTAGCTCTGTGAAGAATACTGTTGGTAGCTTGATAGGGATTGCGTTGAATCTATAAATTGCTTTGGGTAGTATACTCAAGAACATAGGCAAAACACTCTCCGACATACATCACAGCAGGATCCTCTATGACCCACCTCCCAGAATATTGGAAATAAAAGCAAAAATAAACAAATGGGACCTAATTAACCTTAAAAGCTTCTGCACATCAAAGGAAACTATTAGCAAGGTGAAAAGACAGCCTTCAGAATGGGAGAAAATAATAGCAAATGAAACAACCGACAAACAACTAATCTCAAAAATATACAAGCAACTCTTGCAGCTCAACTCCAGAAAAATAAACGACCCAATCAAAAAGTGGGCCAAAGAACTAAATAGACATTTCTCCAAAGAAGACATACAGATGGCTAACAAACACATGAAAAGATGCTCAACATCACTCATTATCAGAGAAATGCAAATCAAAACCACTATGAGGTACCATTTCACACCAGTCAGAATGGCTGCGATCCAAAAGTCTACAAATAATAAATGCTGGAGAGGGTGTGGAGAAAAGGGAACCCTCTTACACTGTTGGTGGGAATGCAAACTAGTACAGCCACTATGGAGAACAGTGTGGAGATTCCTTAAAAAACTGGAAATAGAACTGCCTTATGATCCAGCAATCCCACTGCTGGGCATACACACTGAGGAAACCAGAAGGGAAAGAGACACGTGTACCCCAATGTTCATCGCAGCACTGTTTATAATAGCCAGGACATGGAAGCAACCTAGATGTCCATCAGCAGATGACTGGATAAGAAAGCAGTGGTACATATACACAATGGAGTATTACTCAGCCATTAAAAAGAATCCATTTGAATCATTTCTAATGAGGTGGATGAAACTGGAGCCTATTATACAGAGTGAAGTAAGCCAGAAGGAAAAACATCAATACAGTATACTAACGCATATATATGGAATTTAGAAAGATGGTAACAATAACCCGGTGTACGAGACAGCAAAAGAGACACTGACGTATAGAACAGTCTTATGGACTCTGTGGGAGAGGGAGAGGGTGGGAAGATTTGGGAGAATGGCATTGAAACATGTAAAATGTCATGTAAGAGATGAGTTGCCAGTCCAGGTTCGATGCACGATGCTGGATGCTTGGGGCTGGAGCACTGGGACGACCCAGAGGGATGGTGTGGGGAGGGGGGAGGGAGGAGGGTTCGGGATGGGGAACACATGTATACCTGTGGCGGATTCATTTTGATGTTTGGCAAAACTAATACAATTGTGTAAAGTTTAAAAATAAAATAAAATTAGAAAAAAAAAAAGAAATGCAAAAAAAAAAAAAAATAATATGCTATCTAGGTTGGTCATAGCTTTTTTTCTAAGGAGCAGGTGTCTTTTAATTTCATGGCTGCAATCACCATCTGCAGTGATTTTGCTGCTGCTAAGTCACTTCAGTCATGTCCGACTCTGTGTGACCCCATAGACGGCAGCCCACCAGGCTCCCCCGTCCCTGGGATTCTCCAGACAAGAATACTGGAGTAGGTTGCCATTTCCTTCTCCAATGCATGAAAGTGAAAAGTGAAAGTGAAGTCGCTCAGTCGTGTCCGACCCTTAGCGACCCCATGGACTGCAGCCTACCAGGCTCCTCCATCCATGGGATTTTCTAGGCAAGGGTACTGGAGTGGGGTGCCATTGCCTTCTCCACAGTGATTTTGGAGCCCCCCAAATAAAGTCTGTCACTGTTTTCATTGTTTTCCCATCTATTTGTCATGAAATGATGAGACTGGATGCCATGATCTTAGTTTTTTGAATGTTGAGTTTTAAGTCAGCTTTTTCACTCTCCTCTTTCACTTTCATCATGAAGCTCTTCAGTTCCTCTTTGCTTTCTGCCATAAGGGTGGTGTCATTTGCATATCTACGGTTATTGCTATTTCTCTTGGCAATCTTGATTCCAGCTTGTGCTAGATCCAGCCCAGCATTTCACATGATGCACTCTGCATATAAGTCAAATAAGTAGGTGACTATATACAACCTCGACCTACTCCTTTCCCCATTTGAAACCAATCCATTGTTTCATGTCTGGTTCTAATTGTTGCTTCTTGACCTGCGTACAGCTTTCTCAGGAGGCAGGTAAGGTGGTCTGGTATTCCCATCTCTTTCAGAATTTTCCACAGTTTATTGTGATCCACATAGTCAAAGGCTTTGGAATAGTCAATAAAGCAGAAATAGATGTTTCTGGAACTCTCTTGCTTTTTTGATGATTGACTGGATGTCGGCAATTTGATCTCTGGTTCCTCTCCCTTTTCTAAATCCAGCTTGAACATCTGGAAGTTCATGGCTCACATCCTGTTGAATCCTGGCTTGGAGAATTTTGAGTATTACTTTGCTGGCATGTGAAATGAGTGCAATTGTGCAGTAGTTTGAGCATTCTTTGGCATTGCCTTTCTTTGGGATTGGAATGAAAACTGATCTTTTCCAGTCCTGTGGCCACTGCTGAGTTTTTCAAATTTTCTGACATATTGAGTGCAGCACTTTAATAGCATTATCTTTTAGGTCTTGAAATAGCTCAGCTGAAATCCCATCACCTCCACTAGCTTTGTTTTTAGTGATGCTCCCTTAAGCCCACTTAACATCAGATTCCTAGATATCTGGCTCTAGGTGAGTGATCACACCATAGTGGTTATCTGGGTCATTAACATCTTTTTTGTATAGTTCTTCTGTGTATTCTTGCCACCTTTTCTTAATATCTTCTGCTTCTGTTAGATCCATTCTGTTTCTGTCCTTTATTGTGCCCATCTTTGCATGAAAAGCTTCCTTGGTATGTCTAATTTTCTTGAAGAGATCTCTAGTCTTTCTTATTGTTTTCCTCTATTTCTTTGCATTGATCATTGAGGAAGGCTTTCTTATCTCTCTTTGCTATTCTTTGGGACTCTGCATTCAGATGGATATAGCTTTCTTTTTCTCATTTGCTGTTAGCTTCTCTTCTTAGCTATTTGTAAGGCCTCCTCAGACAACCATTTTGCCTTTTGCATTTCTTTTTCTTGGGGATGCTCTTGATCATCACCTCCTGTATAATGTCTGGAACCTCTTTCTATAGTTCTTCAGGCACTCTGTCTATCAAATCTAATCCCTTGAATCTATTTCTCACTTCCACTGTATAACTGTAAGAGATTTGATTTAGGTCATACCTGATTGGTCTAGTGGTTTTCCCTACTTTCTTCAATTTAAGTCTGATTTTGCAATAAAGCATTCATGATCTGAGCCACAGTCAGCTCCTGGTCTTATTTTTTCTGACTGTATAGAGCTTCTCCATCTTCAGCTGCAAAGAATATAATCAATCAGAATTCCGTATTGACCATCTGGTGATGTCCATGTGTAAAGTCATCTCTTGTGCTGTTAGAAGAGGGTGTTTGCTATGACCAGTGTGTTCTCTTGGCAAAATTATGTTAGCCTTTGCACTGCTTCATTTTGTACTCCTAGGCCAAACTTGCCTGTTACTCCAGGCATCTCTTGACTTCCTACTTTTGCTTTCCAGTCCCCTATGATGTAAAGGAGATATTTTGGGGGTGTTAGTTCTAGAAGGTCTTGTAAGTCTTCATAGAACTGTTAAACTTCAGCTTCTTCAGCATTAGTGGTTGGGGCATAGATTTGGATTTCTCTTATATTGCATGGTTTGCCTTGGAAATGAATAGAGCTCATTCTGTCATTTATGAGATTGCACCCAAATATTGCATTTGGACTCTTCTCTTGACTTTGAGGGCTACTCCATTTCTTCTAAGGGATTCTTACCCACAATAGTAGGTATAATGGTCATCTGAATTAAATTTACTCTTTCCAGTCCATTTTAGTTCACTGATTCCTCAAATGTCTTTTCATTTACACCATATATTTTCTGGTTCCAAAAAGTTATGTTTATTTTCCCAAAGGCTCTCCGATTTTATCCTATTATTGTGTGTTTTCCTTTATTATTATTTCAAAATTATGTAAAACTTTGTTTTCTATCTTCAGAACTCTGTATACTGTCTCTTCATTGAATTTTTCTTTTTCTGATATTTCACACTGGTATATTTAAAGAAATTAATAATTTTAATCAGATATATTATTTGATAACATAGATATCTCCTATCAGAAATATTTACTTCTTAAAAGCCTTAACAAAGTATTTTTATTTTATATGAATATCTGGATTCTTCCACATGATACTCAAAGACAGGGTTGAGTGTCAGGCTAACTAATGTACCATTCTAAATGTATTGTGTTTTTAACCTGCACATTTCTATTCCAAACTTTTCTGTTTCTTTGCTTTTTTTTGCCCTCCTCTTTATGATCAGAATTTTCTCTACCACATTTCTTTTTGTCTCTCATATTAGTGGCACCATCAGTCTTCTGGTCTAATACTAAAATAATACTTTTTCATGTTTAGCTTTATATCCTATTAACTTTGTCTTGGACTAAGCTTCTTAGCATATTTGATCCTATTCCTTAATATCAGCTTACATCTTGGCTTTTGATTTTATTACTTCCAACTCAGTCATTACATCAAGCACTTTTAATTTTGCCCTTTCTTAATTTGTTATCTTAGCCAATAACAATATCAGCTATTAACTCTATACTCTTTCCTGGAATTCACCATATTTAAATTAATATCTTCAACAATATGGCCCCTGGAAGGCAAGTATCCTAACTAGGATTCTGACTGCTCTTGAGTTGGCATCTTCCATTTTAAACACTTAAAAATCCTACTGTAATTTAAGACATGAATCAAGAGCTATATCTTTCATAAAGCCTGTTGCAGTACAGTGCTGTTAATACAGATATGATGAATCTTTATTATGTTTTATAACTCATTTATGCCACTTACTATGCCCTGCCAAATATTATGCTTGGTTATACATATCTTATATAAACTACTAAAATATAAATCATAGAGAACAGATATTATTTTATTTTCTGTATATCCCTCATAATTCCTGGTTTAAAACTTGCACTGATTTGTTTATGGATCCTTATTAGATAATAATTGTGCAAATTTATGAAGTAACTAGTCAAGAATATGTAGGCATATTTTAATTAACAACAATAAAAATATTCATTGATTTCTTATGTGTGTTAAGATATAAGTGTAAGAGTAGGACATTTTCTGGTAATTAAACCCTTCGAGACTCATTGAAGATTACTATAAGCATGTCTGAAGTTTTGTTTTGCCTTAAGCAAAACCATATCTAGGAAGACAGACACATAAGTTTTTCATCGATTATGTTTTTAAAATGAACCTCAATTGTGACAAGTAAAACATTCAAAGTTAAGTTGGCTAATAGTAAAAGTTATTTGATGTTTTAAGAATTGCTCCCTTGAAAAGTATAAAATCAATATATGAAAAAAAAAAAGAAAACAAATTTCATTATGATTAAGTTGCACAACAATGAAATCTGAGGAAAAATCACAGCTTGATGTATTCTCCAAAGGCCTAGATCTATATTTTTACAATAATTAAGAATATGCCTTTGAATAAATACAAAAAGTTACTTACAAACTATGTTCAGAAACACCTTGTTTGATCCTCAGTAACAAAATAACTCTTTATGTATCTTTAAATTTGAAATGATCAGCATAATGAATAACTCCATAAGTAACCCTTTTCGATTTCTTAGTTTATATACCATGTCCTTTGCCTCCAACTGAGACTCACTATAAAATTATAGTTTGAAGCAGTTTCACAGCTTCAAGAAAGGCTACTCCTTGAACTTCCTTTGTGTTTATATTTTAAATTTTAAAAAAGGATGAAGCAACCCCAGCTTCTAACTGTTTTCATATTTTCTTTTTGTCTTTCTCTTCACTTGGTTGACATAGTTTGACTGAGGTTTATGAATGTAATCACCATGTACCCAACAGAGATTATCTGGGCTAGATTTTTCTCAGAATACTCCCTATAGGAATCCAATAAAATGAAAATTCTAAACTTGAACCCAATTCCGAACCCACTTGTTGATTAATTTGCATTTAATTTGTCTCCTTCCAGTTCTTTAAAAATTTGATAGCATGAATACTGTGGTTTTAAAAACAGACTCTGTGGTATAATTTCTTGATTAAAAAGTTTATTTAAAGCAGAAAAAAAGAATCAAGATGTTTATATAACTCTCACTACCTTCTTTTGCATTAGGGTAAAAATATGATAAGAATTAGAGGGTAATTAGGCTTTAAAAAAACCCATATTATTGACGCTTCAATCACATTTACTGCCACCTGTGGAATTTCTAAACTGAAATAAAATCATCAGTCATCTTCATGTGCCATAAAAGTGCATAAGGCCCAAGTTATTAACTATGCATTCATGTTTTGTCTTATATTAAAGGAAGTGCAAGATATATGTAATATTAGTATGTAATTTCTTTCCTTTTCTTTGAACCAGAACAAGAAATTTACTTGAATGCTATTATAGTGACTTTTGTTTGTTTGTTTTTGCTTTCATCAAAAAAAGTAAGTTAATTTTTATAAGATTAATTTTAAATTTAGAACCCAACATGCATTGTGCTTTTGGAGGAAAAGTCACTGTAGAATTCAAGGGGGATATAGCCATTTGGGAAAAAGAAGATATCAGAGCATATATCAATTCCAAAATAGGAAGATATATTACTACTGTCCACTCTTTAAATTTTTGTTTGTTTTTTTATTTTACTGGGTCTTCATTGCTGTGTGGGCTTTCTCTAGTTGTGGTGATTGCAGAGAATCACCTTTTAGTTGCAATGTGTGGGGCTCCTCCTGTTGCAGAACATGGGGTTTAGGGTGCACAGACTTCAGAAGCCGTGGCACATGGGCTCAGTAGTTGTGGCTCCTGGGCTCTAGAGAACAAGCATAATAGTCATGGTGCAGGGTGCTTAGCTGCTCTGCTCCATGGCATATGGAATCTTCCTGGATCAGAAATTGAACCCATGTCTCTTGCACTGGCCTGTGGACTCTTTACCACTGAGTTACCAAGGAAGACTCCACCCTCCATCCAAATTTGTAAGGATATTAAAATTCTTTCCTTAGAAGATCTGTATTGTGGGATGGATAGTTCTATAACTGAACTGCTTATTCTTTATTCTTTTTGAGCATTAAAAGGAAAAATGGGAGCTTTGAAGGCAAAACTCATCAATAGACTCAGCAATAGGTATTCTCATCAATACCTATGGAGTGAATGAGTCCATGTACTGTTGGGAGAGTTAGAGGGATTGTTACTGTGGCATAACTTTACAGAATAAATATCTGAATGACTACCTCAAGAGTTTGGGTGGATATTAGTAATCATGTTTATATCAAGGTCAAATATTAAATAAACCAGTAGCCTGAGAAAGTTGTGGCATTTCCTTCCAACACTAATCTATAAATAAGGAATTGTTAAAGATATGAGATTCTCCTATTCAGTTCATTTCTTTTCAGTTACTCAGTCATGTCCGACTCTTTGCGACCCCATGAATTGCAGCACACCAGACCTCCCTGTCCATCACCAACTCCTAGAGTTCAGCCAAACTCATGTGCATAGAGTCGGTGATGCCATCCAATGATCTCATCCTTTGTCGTCCCCTTCTCCTCCTGCCCCCAATCCCTCCCAGCATCAGAATCTTTTCCAATGAGTCAACTCTTCTTATGAGGAGGCCAAAGTATTGGAGTTTCAGCCTCAGCGTGTCTTTCCAATAAACACCCAGGACTGATCTTTAGGAGGGACTGGTTAGATCTCCTCACAGTGCAAGGGACCCTCAAGAGTCTTCTCCAACACCACAGTTCAGAAGCATCAATTCTTCAGTGCTCAGCTTTCTTCACAGTCCAACTCTCACATCCATACATAACAACTGGGAAAACCATGGCCTTGACTAAACAGACCTTTGTTGGCAAAGTAATCTCTCTGTTTTTGAATATGCTATCTAGGTTGGTCATAACTTTCCTTCCAAGGAGTAAGCATCTTTTAATTTCATGGCTGCAGTCACCATCTGCAGTGATTTTGGAGCCCAGAAAAATAAAGTCTGATAATGTTTCCACTGTTTCCCCATCTATTTGCCATGAAGTGATGGGACCAGATGCCATGATCTTCGTTTTCTGAATGTTGAGCTTTAAGCCAACTTTTTCACTCTTCTCTTTCACTTTCATCAAGAGGCTTTTTAGTTCCTCTTCACTTTCTGCCATAAGGGTGGTATCATCTGCGTATCTCAGGTTATTGATATTTCTCCCGACAATCTTAGATATCTACAAAACAAAATAGTGAATTAATAAAAGATTTTTAAAAGTCTATTGAGGTAAAAGCAAGTTAATAAGACTTTAGAGTACAATATAGTAAATATAAAATCATATTTGGTTCCTTTTTTTTTAAACTAATTTTCTTGCTATTTTCTTCTTGCCCTAGGAAGAAACTGCTACACAGCTATATTTAGGGGTAGAAGAAAAACAAACATCTTTTGAGACTTACAGATTTGGTAGACAGAACACAGATCTAACTTTATCTCATATGAAAATTTTCAACTTTTATTTGAAAGTTAATTGCTTTGAAAGGGGCAACCCTCCGGATTGAGGATGTTAATATTCTTACTGTGGAGTTATATGTGTGGAGTTACACAGTGTTATCTAATGCCTGATGCTGTGTCACCGTCCTGTGACTCCTGGTGTCTGCCTCCTACTCTTTCTCAGCTTTATCCCAGAGTAACTGTAGACTGGAACCACTTTTTAAATGATCTCCTTTGGTCGCCTGAACAGCAGGGAAGATTTTTATTCCTTTGCAGCAAGAAACTCAATCATTTCTAGGTTCCAATTAGAGAAAGCCTAGGGGTTCTTTTTATTAAGATGAAACACAAATTGTATCAAGACTTGCTAAACCACTTAATATTTTTATAGTGATATTAAGTAGCTTGAGCATTTTAAGTACTAATTTGAATATGTGTACGCCATTTTTAATTGATGCATAAACTCTAACCTCCATTTTGTTAAAATTTCATTTTATGGTGTTAACTTTTTTTTTTTGCCACCTTGAAGATTTATGATACAGTGTATGACAGAGAATCCTGCAATGTTCGGTGTCAGCAGTGACTTATACTGCTAGAATCTCCTGGAACTATTTGTCCAGGTGTTGTTCATTATTTCCTAAATGGGAGAATTATCTTTTTTTAGAAGAAAACTTTTAAATAGTAACAATGAATAATTTTTCTAGATCTTTATTTTAAAGACAAATTTAAAATATATATCTAAATTTAATTACATATTTACAGGCCAATATATTTAAGATGTGATTTCAAGCTTACAAACACTAACAGAGAAAAAATTATGACAGTTTGGATTTGGGGACTATAATTTATTTATGGAAATGCATAGGTATGTGTGTACAATTATCAGTGTGGTTAAAAATTCCAACTTATACATTAAGAAAGCATTGCCTCTTAATATAAAATACTTCTGTTGAGCAGTATTTTAAAGATTAATTTTCTAAAATTCAAATTATCCTTAATGTAGCCATTATTTTAATGTTGGTCTTATGTGGCTTTGTAGAAAGGACACAGTTTCTAATCATTTGTTATATGCAGTAAGTCACAATTTTATTGTGCCAGCTTTTTTCTTCAAAGAATGTTAAGGATGAGAATGGTTCAAGATTTTCCCATCCATCAGTTTTAAAATAAGAATTAGCAAATTAAAATAGCAACAATAAAATGTGGGATATATGAAGAAAGTTGAGAAGTATTCAAGTTTGACTTTTATTAAAGATGCTATCATAATAAGTTGTCTATATAACTGGATGATGACATAAATTAGTGTATTATTCTAACGTTTTTGGAGAACAAGTTTTTACTAAAAGACTAAGTGATTTTTCATCACATTGCTGATTTGCTTATTTTAATACAATTTACAATATTTATTATTAATTGTTTCACAACTTTTGTCTTTTTTGTGAAAGTTTACAAAATAAAAAAATATTCTTTATCTTAGAAAAGCTGCCAGGGTCATAGGCACCACTATCAAGACCTCAGTTCAGTTCAGTTCAGTCGCTCAGTCGTGTCCAACTCTTTGCAACCCCATGAATCGCAGGACGCCAGGCCTCCCTGTCCATCATCAACTCCTGGAGTTGACTCAAACTCATGTCCATCGAGTTGGTGATACCATCCAGCCATCTCATCCTCTGTCGTCCCCTTCTCCTCCTGCCCCCAATCTCTCCCAGCATCAGAGTCTTTCCCAATGAGTCAACTCTTCGCATCAGATGGCCAAAGTATTGGAGTTTCAGCTTTAGCATCATTCCTTCCAAAGAAATCCCAGGGCTGATCTCCTTTAGAATGCACTGGTTGGGTCTCCTTGCAGTCCAAGGGACTCTCAAGAGTCTTCTCCAACACCACAGTTCAAAAGCATCAATTCTTCGGCGCTCAGCCTTCTTCACAGTCCAACTCTCACATCCATACATGACCACTGGAAAAACCATAGCCTCAACTAGACGAACCTTTGTTGGCAAAGTAATGTCTCTGCTTTTTAGTATGCTATGTAGGTTGGTCATAACTTTTCTTCCAAGGAGTAAGCATCTTTTAATTTCATGGCTGCAGTCACCATCTGCAGTGATTTTGGAGCCCCCAAAAATAAAGTCTGACACTGTTTCCACTGTCTCCCCATCTATTTGCCATGAAGTGATGGGACCAGATGCCATGATCTTCGTTTTCTGAATATTGAGTTCTATTAATAAATATATTCACAACAACAAAACTGAAGTTCAGTTTTTCACCAAAATAAACAAATAATTAAAGCTTTTTCAAAAATAATTTCCAATGGTAAGATAAAATTATGTTTAAAGTTGAAAATTTTGACATGGAAGAACTAGGAAAATATTCCTCATGTTAGAATACAAGAGGTAGTGGACAAAGCATTGACTGTGCAGTCAGACCAGGCTTTGAATGCATCTCTGATGTTCTATATTAGTATCTGCATTACATTTTTAAAAAACCTTGTTCTTATGAGGATTATAGAAACTACGTAAAGTAACTAGGATCACTACCATTATCAAACACAGTGATGGATACTAATAATTATTTCTATTGTTAGTAATTATGTAAGAATGAAATCTTTGAAGACAAATTCGTGATTCATTTATCTTTTCTTCCCTAAAAGCAGATTTTGAGAATTCTTTGCAAGTATTTGATTAAAGGATAACTGTCCGTTTCTATGAGCTCAGGTTTTTTAGATTCCACACATAAATGAAGTCATATAGTAGCTGTCTTTCTCTGTCTGACTTTTTCACTTAGCATAATGCCCTCAAGTTTCATCCATATTGTTACAAGGGTCAGAATTTCTTTCTTTATGAATGACTGAATAATATTCCATTACATTTGTAATTTATTTTCTTTCTTTTTGTAACTACTCACGTATCTTTTATTTTGCACTTAGGGTCCTCCCTGTCCCCTGTGCTTTCTTTATTCATTCATTTGTCAGTGGATAGTTAGGTTGGGTTTATGACTTGGTTATTGTGAACAGTGCTAAAATGAATATGAGTGCAGATATCTCTTTAAAATAGTGATTTCTTTTCCTTTGAATATATACCAACAAGTAGAATCACTGGATCATCTGGTAGTTCTATCTTTAGTTTTTTGATGAATCTCCTGTGTTGTTGCTTAGTCACTTAGTATTGTCCATCTTCTTTTGCAATCCCATGAACTATAGCCCACCAGGCTCCTCTGCACCTGGGATTTCCCAGGCAAGAATACTGGAGTGGTTTGCCACTTCTTCTCCAGGAGATCTTTCTGACCAGGGACTGAACCCACATCTCCTGCATTGGCAGGCAGATTCTTTACCACTGAACCACCAGGGAAGCCCCTGAGGAATGACCTTACTATTTTTTATAGTGGCTGTACCAATGTATATTCCCACTAATGATGTAGGAGTGTTTCCTTTTCCCATATCCTCCTCAACAATTATTATTTCTTGTCTTTATGAAGATAGCCATGTAAGTGTTATCTCATTCAGGCTTTGATTTGCATTTCCCTGTTTATTAATGATGATGAACATTTCTTCATGTACCTGTTGTCCATTTGTATGTTTTCTTTGGAAAAATATCTCCCAGTTCTCTATTTTTAATCAGGTCATTTTTTGTTATTGACTTGTGTAAGTTATTTCTTTATTTTGGATATTTACTCTTTATCTTATTTACCTACACATAATAGTTGCAAATAACTTCCCTCTTTCCATAGGTTGCTTTTCATTTTTTAAGTGGTTTATTTTGCTATGCTGAAGCTTTTTAATTTAGAGTGTTCCCATATGTTTATTTATTTTTTTTATTTTGTTGCCCTTGCTTTTGGTGTTAAATCCAAAAAAAAATCATCACCAAGATCAATGTCAAGGATCTTCTTTCCTGTTTTAGGTTTCCAGTTTTACATTCAAGTGTTTAACACATTTTGAGTTGACTTTTATAATGTAAAACAGAGGCCCAGTTTTATTCTTTTGTATGTGGCTATTCAGTTTTTCCAGCCGCATTTACTGAAGAGACTGCCTTTTTTGCATAGAATATTCCTGCTTCTTTTGTAAAAAATTAAATGACTATATATGCGTGACTTTATTTTTGAGTTTTCTTTTCCATTGATCTATGGGTCTGTATTTTTACCAATATCATACTGTTTTAATTACTACATCTTTGAAATATCATTTGAAATCAGGAAGTGTGAAACCTCCAGCTTTTTTCCCCTTTCTCAAGATTACTTGCCTGCTGCTATGGCTTAGTTGCTTCAGTCGTGTCCGACTCTGTGTGACCCCATAGACGGCAGCCCACCAGGCTCCCCCGTCCCTGGGATTCTCCAGGCAAGATCACTGGAGTGGGTTGCCATTTCCTTCTCCAATGCATGAAAGTGAAAAGTGAAAGTGAAGCTGCTTGGTGGTGTCCGACCCTCAGCGACCCCATGGACTGCAGCCTTCCAGGCTCCTCCATCCATGGGATTTTCCAGGCAAGAGTACTGGAGTGGGATGCCACTGCCTTCTCTGGATTACTTGCCTATTTGGGGCTTTTTGTTGTTCCATACATATTTTAGGATTGTTTGTCATTTTTATATGAAAAGTTGCCATTAGAATTTTGATAAAGATTACATTAAATTTGCAGATTGCTTAGGGTACAATGGACTTTTAATACTAATTCTTTCAATCTATAAGCACAGATTATTTTTCTATTTATTTGTCCTCTTCAGTTTCTTTCATTAATATCTTATAGTTTTCAGTGTATAGATCTTTCACTTTCTTGGTCAGGTTTTCTTTGTAAGTATTTTATTCTTTTTGATGCAATTGTAAAAGAGGTTGTTTTCTTAATTTCTGTTTCCAATGTTTCATTGATAGCGTTTATAAATGTAATTGATTTTTGTATATTCATATTGTATCTTGTAACTTTAAATTCATTTATTAGTTTTAGCAGTTCTTTCAGTGGAATTTTTAGAGCTTCCTCTGTTTAGTTGCTAAGTCATGTCTAAGTCTTTGTGACCCCATGTAGCCCACCACACTCCTCTGTGCATGGGATTCTCCAGGCAAGAATACTGAAGTGGGTTGTATTTCCTTCTCTAATATATGTTCTCATGTCATCTGCAAATGAAGACAGTTTTACTTCTTCATTTCCAACTTGGTTGTCTTTTATTTATTTTCCTGCTTAAGTGCTATGGCTAGGAATCCCAGTACAATGTTGAATAAAAGTGGCTGGAGGCAGGGGTAGGGGTCGGGGAAATGGGTGAACATGGTTTAAAGGTACAAAAGTTCAGTTATAAGGTAAGTTCTGAGTATATAATGTATAGTATGCTGACTGTAATTAATAATATTTGATCATAAAAGGTATTAAGAGAGTAGATCTTAAAAGTTCTCATCAAAATAAAAAAATTATAACTATGTGAGGTGATGGGTATTAAGTAAATTTATTGTGGCAATCACATTTCAACATTTATATATATATATATATATATCAAATCATTATTCTGTGTACCTTAAACTAGTTTAATGTTATGTGTCAATTATATCTCAATAAAACTAAGGCAAATAAAAAGAGTACTTTCAGGAATAAAAGCCTCTAGGGACATGAGAAAATAAGAAAGGTAAGAGGGAGAAGTTTCAGGTGGTTTCAGGCAAAGTTGTGCCATTATGGTGGCCCCAAATGCAAAGGTATAATTCCAGGTACTTCTGTGGAAGTCTGCTCCAATAGCCCAAAGGCAGTCTTCCAGAAGCCAGTAGGTACGAATGATTTAGCCACAGAATCTGGTCCCAGGACCTGTAGTCTATTGGTGACTACTCTAATGACTCCACTAATTAGTTCCTTAATATATCTCTCTTTTGTTAAGGAGAAAAGAATTAAATTATAATTGTTATATCTCCAAATCTTCTGAGTGAGTGTATTATGGTTCTTTTGGTGTCTTATAGAAGTTAGCAGGGCTTCCCTGGTGGCTCAGATGGTAAAGAATCTGCCTGCAATGTGGGACACCTGGGTTCTATCCCTGGGTTGGGAAGATCCCCTGGAGAAGAGCATGGCAACCCACTCCAGTGTTCTTGCCTGGAAAATCCCATGCACAGAGGAGCCTGGTGTGCCACAGTCCATGGGGTCACAAAGAGTCAATACGACTGAATGACTAAGTACAGCATAGCACAGAAATTAGCAAGCACATTGCTATCCACAAAATGGGTGTTAAATAGAAACTGTTTGATTTATTTGAGTCACATGTAACATTTCGTATATATATATATATTTTTTCTTTTTTTTTTTGTCTATATGTATGTTTAAATCCAATAGGCCAGAACCTGTTTTGTGGACAAAGGATGGTGGAGAATTACCAGATCCTGACCGAATGGTTGTGAGTGGTAGGGAGCTAAACATTCTTTTCCTCAACAAAACGGATAATGGTACATACCGATGTGAAGCTACAAATACTATTGGCCAAAGCAGTGCAGAGTACGTTCTCATTGTACATGGTGAGTACCTTTTTGACATTATTATGCATGTAAGAATGAATGACCTGAAAAACTGCTAAAATATATCAAAATCTTTATAATACTAAACACATTTAAACAGGTTTTCATTTTCTTTCAGAAGAACTTCTCATAAGTATAAATATCTCCAAGGTTCACAATTAATATGTTTTGAATCAAAATAATAACATAAAATTAAAGCATATATTAGGAAATAAAAACTGTTTTGTAAATGATTTTTTAATTGCAAATATACTGTGTATTGTTTGATGGTGACTAGTAAATCATATTAATGGTTTTCTTTATGCTTTACAAATAAATGCTTTTAATAATAAATCAGAATCATGAAAACTTTCCTTAAGTTAATTTTGGAAATTATCATAAAAGCATGTTTTATAATCACTATTAGTAGTTTTACAAAGAATGATAGTAGGTCATCAAGATGCAGCAGAGACAGAGGTATACAGTACTAATGACACCTGCACTAATTTCTCATGCATAATAATTTAAAACGCCCACAAACATTTTTTTCCTCCTCTCATTAGTCTCATATTTTGAGTAAATATAGGCAAAATTGCAAAAAGACATGCCAATTCCCAAGATTAGAGAGAATTTCTATTTTCTGTAAACTCCAAAAGTCAGGACAGATTGTTCATGAAGTAGCTTTAACATATTGTTAAATGAAGATGAACTTTTATGAAATTGGTAAATATCACAATAAATGAAGTTAGTCATGTTTCTTTATTTCAAGACTTCTCAGAGTTTATTTACAGGGTACAATGTGAACCTCAAAGAGAAAAAAAGCATTATAGAATGTAAGATTTTTCTTGTATATTTCACCAAGAAAACATTTTCTAAAACTAATATGTTCTACATAATGTTACAGTATTTGAATGAGTATTGTGTAAAATCTATACAAAGCTGTAATAAATCTAGTGGATCTTAGAAGTTACAGAGTACATTTATTTGAAATGTTACTCATGAATATACGTATGAAATAACTGTAAGAAACATGGATTAATTCTATAACTTTCCAAAAAGAGGAATTTGGGGGATAAGTTCTAATTCTTTGTAAAGTGATTTAATTTTAGGGGAAAAATAACCCTGTTTGTTTTTCCAAAGATACTTATGTTGTTATGATACAGGCCAAAATAATATATTGAATCAATTTACAAAACTGTCTTATTTTCGAATTGCTTTAGTGTCTACCATTTCTCAGTTCTTAGCAACAATTTGCTCTTGAAGGTAAACAACGGCTTGTGCTGAGTAGACTTTCCACATATAAACATGTTGAAAACAGGAGAGCTGAGAGAGTAATTTATGGTATCTCATGAATTGTGCAAATCTCAGTTTTGGGGAAAGTTCAGCCTGATCAAGTTAGACTGATAAATTGGAATTAAATGTGGTAACCCCCTGTAGACAAACCCTGCCAGGCTCACTGCCAGAGAGAATATAACAACCCTGAGTGTGTCAAGAAGATAAGTTAGATCCTTAGAGCAGGATCCAGGAGTCACTCACAGTTCCTGCTGACCAGGATGTTTAGATACCACAGTCATGGAAGTGAAGTCTGATTCACCCTCAACTTCAAGTGCTGGTCTCACCTCACAATTTTGGGGAAACTGAGGGATGTTGCATAGCATGTCACATGTTGAAAGCGATGTGACATAAAAATATAGACAATTAGAAGGGAAGTGACAGAAGAAATAATATACTTTGTAGAAAAATATGTCATTCATTTTTTTTAAGTAATTCAAGTAGGGGAAAATTCATATGTTTTCTCAGTGTTTGCAAGGTAGCCAACAGTATGATTTCCTAAAGAGACAAGCTACCTTTAGGTAGTTGGCAGTTGACATATTTCTAATAAATATTTCTCTGAGCACTTTGTAAGAAGTCATTTTTGGCTTTGCTTTTTGAACTACAGTTCATGAAAAGCACCCCATAGATTAGTGCTATTCACGCTGCTAGATAAATGCTGTGAAGTTCAACACTGGTTTACCTAGGATTATTGACACAAGTAATGAGAGGCTCGATGAAACAGTGAAACCACATTACACTGTGTTTTAAAAGGGCTCCAATTGGGTTCATTACAAAATAAAGTTTTGGTTTTTTTCTCTCCTTTGCACACAGGGTATAATGCCTCATTAGTCACTGGTTGTATAAATATAAAAAGCTACTCTCTTCTATTAATGGTTTGGCTGTTTCAAAACCCGACTCAATGATGAAATTTGAGTGGCATTTCGATCTATAATGAATGCTATATGCATTTCAGAATGGAGTGATAAATGATTATTTGTGAGAACTTTACCCTTTTATCTTTTACACCAAGTTTGATTTTGCATTAGCTGTGATAATTTAATTTAGCTCTAGCACAGAAGGGCCTTTCATGAGCTGAGACCATCTTTGACTCTACCACAGTTACCTAAGTTCTATTGATTCTTAACTTGATGAAGGTCGGAGCACTTTGCTGTGAAATCATCTGCTATCTAGATGCCATCCTAATAGATTTTATTCTTTGGGTGTCAGTGCAAGAGCATTATTTAAATGTTTTCACATCTAATTGTTAACAGCACTGACATTTTGTGTCAACAACACTGGAGGGTCCCCACCCCCCTCATTCCTTATAATGACCCCTTTGGAAATTAAAGCATTAGAACTACAGACAGTAATTTGAAACTACCAGTCTGAATCTCATTCTCAGTGAAAGGCCTAACAAAATTCAATATACAAGTACCTGTAAGATAAAGCATTGCACTTTTGAAACATTTGTACTGTAGAGATCCCATTAGAAAAAAAAAATAGCATTTTTCATTAACAAGCTCAGCAGTGGAAACATTAATCTGTTAAATTGCTAGCCATTGTTATACTATTAATTCCTGTGACCACAATAGTTTTGTGTTTTCTGCTGCTATGTAAAAATATTGAAGTTAGTCTCATATTGTTATTGTTATCATGCTATTTATTTCTTTTAAATGGTTAATTACGTCCATATTAATGGTATGTTGTTCTATTGCTGTTCTTGTTATTTGAAGAACTCAGATCAACAGAAACATTTCTTCAGTAACCAAATAAACATTTAGCATTTATCCACTGAGTGCAAATTCACTATAGGAACAAAAGTGAATAGCACTCAAGGAGTTTAAACATGGAAAATAAGCATTCAGTAAGTATAGTACAAAAATCATAGAACTCTAGGAGAATGAATATACAATAGTGTAAATGTCAGGGTTTGTAACAACATGGCTCAAGTGTCTGGAATTAAAAAAAAAAGAGTAACATTAGTACTCCTGGATTATTCATAAACAAATGGCATACAACACAAATAGAAGTGTCTACCAGTGCCAGTTACATAGATATAATAAATCAGAGTTTTACTATTATAATATTGCTAGTGGAACCGGAAATCAAATTGCCAACATCCACTGGATCCCAAAAAGCAAGAGAATTACAGAAAAACATCTACTTCCACTTTGCGGATTACGCCAAAGCCTTCGAGTGTGTAGATCACAACAAACTGTGTGTGGAAAATTTTTCGAGATGGGAATACCAGACCACCTTACCTGCTTCCTGAGAAATCTGTATGCAGGTCAAGAAGCAACAGTTAGAACCGGACATGGAACAGCACACTGGTTCCAAATCGGGATAGGAATACGTCAAGGCTATATATTGTCACCCTGTTTATTTAACTTATATGCAGAGTACATCATGAGAAATACCAGACTGATTGAAGCCCAGACTGGAATCAAGATCTCCAGGAGAAATATCAATAACCTCATATACTCAGATGACATCGCCCTTATGGCAGAAAGTGAAAGGAACTGAAGAGCCTCTTGATGAAAGTGGAAGAGGAGAATGAAAGAGGAGTGTGGCTTAAAACTCAACATTCAGAAAACTAAAATCATGCTATCTGGTCCCACCACTTCATGGCAAATAGATGGGGAAACCATGGAAACAATGACCGACTTTATTTTTGGGGGGCTCCAAAATCCCTGCAGATGGTTACTGCAGCCATGAAATTAAAAGACACTTGCTCCTTGGAAGAAAAGCTATGATCAACCTAGATAGCTTATTAAAATCAGAGACATTACTTTGCTGATAAATGTCCATCTAGTCAAAGCTATAGTTTTTCCAGTAGTCATGTATGGATATGAGAGTTGGACTATAAAGAAAGTTGAGCGCTGAAGAATTGATGCTTTTGAACTGTGGTGTTGGAGAAGACTCTTGGGAGTCCCTTGGACTGCAAGGAGATCCAACCAGTCCATCCTAAAGGAAATCAGTCCTGAATATTCATTGGAAGGACTGATGCTGAAGCTGAAACTCTAATCCTTTGGCCACCTGATGCGAAGAACTGACTTATTAGAAAAGACCCTGATGCTGGGAAAGATTGAAGGCAGGAGGAGAAGGGGATGACAGGGGATGAGATGATTGGACTGCATCACTGACTTGATGGACATGGGTTTGAGTTAGCTCCAGCAGTTGCTGATGGACAGGGGAGCCTGGCATGCTGCAGTCCATGGGGTTGCAAAGAGTTGGACACAACTGAGCAACTGAACTGACTGACTGAGTAGTCTTATGATACCAAGGGCAATCTCAATCCAATCCTCTGGTATAAAATTTACCCAAGAGTTGTGTTCAGTTTGCTGTCCATAATCTTCCCTGAGTGGTACCCAGAGCATAAATTAAATTAAATTAAAGAATGAGGAAATTCTATATTCTTATTAACTAAGCAATAGAGAAGATGATAAAAACATCAACACTACAGCAAATTAGTAATATAGAGAGAGCAGAGTGGAAGTTATAATTACTCTTGTTCCTCTGATGCAACATCAAATTCAGAGAGTATAGATAAAATATTCTCTCCCCAAAGAGAGACTACCCAGACCTGCATCTTTTTGTATAGATACAGAGATCATAGAAGATACCTATTCATCACATAAAGAACGGCTGCCAAGAATTGCAATTGATTCGATACCAGTCTTATTTTGTGCTTGGAAGCAGTTTAAATTCGTATATTTATTTGTCATCCACTAATTTAAAAATATTCTTTTGGAAGTGTCAGAAATATGCAGTACCTGGAACAGTTTGAAAGAATATCTCTGAAGAGTGTAAAACACAAATTACCTTTCCAAGTCCTAAACTTCTTCCTCCTTAACTATTCCAATGCCTTTGACCTCCCTGCACATTCATGCTAGAGAAATGCATAACCAGCATCTTAGAATACAAATGGAAGATGGACAGAGATGTTGGAACTCTTTTACTATCATCTCTAGTCTCAAAACCCTTCCCAGAATTTGGGAAGAAATACAGTAATATAAGTAGAAAAAAAAAACACGACATGAGTAACTTATTTCTTCTTCGGCCAGTAGCTGCACTAACTATGGCAGGTCCACACTGTAGAGGGGAGTAACAGGGATTCCAGTCTGAGTTTCAGTGGAGAACCCACTCCACCTGGGACCCAACTCAATGCTGTCTCATACAGTCATGGCAGAGTTGAGATGCACTATTCCAGAAAGTTTTTCATGATATTCCCCATCTGTTTTTGAATTTACTTTTCACATTACCATAATCACTCTTATATGAAATTTAAAACTATTTTCCCACTGTTTTTGTTCCATCACTTCATTGTTTATCGACTTATGTAAATAAACTTTTATAACAATTCATTACTTCTTCATTATCTTAACTCTTGCTATTCTTATTTTGAGTAAAATTGCCCACCTTGCACCTTTCCACATTTTTAGTTTTCTCTATATGTACATATTTTGCTTTTTCTAGCAAATTTCATCTTTATGACAAGTAAAACTCCATAACTAGTATTATTATCATAGTAGAAAGTGAAATAGTGTAAAAAGCTTGTTTATATAATCTCAACCAGTTTACTGACAGTTGCTGGCTTTGTATCCCTAAAATATCACTCGACAGGTACAGTTTGTTTTACATATTTGTTCATGTATCTATTGAAATAAATACTGGTGAAAAATGTGATATTGATTTTTTGTTTGTTTCCAGGATAATTTACCTCAGAATAACACATATATAGAATAAGATCTATCACATTTTATCATTAGCTAGTAAGAACAATTATAACAAAGTGTTTCAAGTTTTTAATTTTTATAGTAAGAGACAATATTACTGCTAGAAATGTCTATGTGTTTTGGTTTAGTGAAAAGCATCAAGCTATTAAATATGCCTTTACAACTTAGAAAAATCAATACAACTGCTATTTTCATTTCACTCTGCTTTTATTGTTAATAATAAATGTCAGAAATGCAGAGAGACAGAAAGTTGTACACGAAGATTTTGCAGACTTTTGCATCAAGACAAACCTAGAAGCTATGTTGTTTATTTAGATATCTGTTTCTTTCAGAGACTATAGGTAAATGCAAGTTCACTTCCCATTTTAGGTGCTAATTCTTCCTTTCAGTCAATTTGCTTATCATGGGAGAGAGACAAATTGAGTCATGGAGCGTAGCCTTTCTTTCATTTTAACAAACATTTCCAAGCTATCTGTTATCTCCTTCAAATATTTAAAAAAATGTGCAAAGTATATATTCAATTGCTTAAGTGTTATTAGTACCTGATTCTAAAGTTAGCAAAAAAAATAATACATATATAGATGCATGCAGTACTAATTATGAAACAGATTAGGACTACTATAAAGTAATATCTTAAATTTGTTTCTAAATTTGTCTTACTCTAGAACTGAGCAAGTATACATACTTTCCTAGTCTTATGCTTCACATATTCCTGCTATGATTATCAGTGTTTTGAGAGCTAATAAGAACTCTCATCAATTAAAATTAAAATGCACCTCAGTTCTTCATAGTAAATATGTAGCTAGACTAAAAAGTCGGCAGTCACACCTACATTTACTGTTATAATTATCCAGCAACAAAACATTGAGAAACACTGAGAATCTGCACGATTTTTTTTTTTTTTAACTTAACTGTGCTGTTAGGAAAGGTGATACAGATCAGAATGAAAGTAAGAGAGTGAATCTTTGAGCTCAGATGAGTGGGTGGGGAGCAGGAAAGCGAAGACTGGATTATGGACAGATGTACAGCCTAGCAAACATTCAAAAGGGATTCAGCTAAAATCTGTTTCCTCATATAGAAACAGACCTGCCAGTTGGTAAATTAATTCTGTGTGCTCATAATGAGCATTTTCCTTTGGAGAAGTTTTCTTTAGAAGTATAGATGGAAAAATATACAGTGTAGGAAGCAAAGGGTAGAAAAGACATCCATATGGAACAACAAACAGTGCACTAATGGAAGAGCCCTATGGTTACTGCTCTCATCTTCAGTTGAGAGTTTCCAGACAGTAAACTAGTCGGATGACTCTTAAAACAGTACCTTCTTTAATCGCTGAGATAAAGCATAGCATCTCTGGACATGAATAAGCAGGGAGAGCTGTGATGCCTGTGGGAAAGGCGTACCTCTGACTGGATGAATATGCTGTTGAACTCTACAGAGAGAAGTGGAATGGATCAAATAGTGGAGACAAGGGCACTGCTTTCATTATAAAGCTTTTTGAAAGGTGGATTTGTGCAAGCATACTCAACATGGAGCTGAGGCTAAATTCCATCTCTTTAAGATGAACATAAAGTGAATAAAGTTTTACTTTTCAAGACAAAAATTCATTCAGAGATACCACTCTGCAGTATCAATAAATGTGTCTATGGTACCTAGATGGGTCACTGACTAAACTGTCCATGAGGAAAACCCTCATTCCTGTCTGAAGGGATGAAAGACTTCACCACTCAACAAATGCAACATTTAAAATATTTTCTCTTGCACTCTTTATATATGATTTTTTTCTGTTGGTTGCAGTAAAGTAAGCCGAACAGAGTATTATACCTGTGGCATTTAGGCTTTCTAGATTTTTTTATGTGCAAAAAAGCCTAGATTATAGCTTTATAAAATGTATGGAACTCTTCTCCTTGAGTATATATGCATTCATTCATTAGCAAATTCAAGCAGTATTCAATGGCCCAGGGAGGACATTTTTGGCATTCCTTTTTAGAAGCAATGGTATTTTAAACTAGAGGAAGGTATTACATAAAACCTGCTTTATAGCCTCTTACAAAAATGTAGTTTTTACAAATATTGTAACAACAGATCATGTACTTATTCCAGAATCTAAGAATTATCCTGTAATTTTCTCTGTCTCTCTTTCCAATTCAACAGCATATCCTGCTGACACTATTTCCTGACCATCTTCCGAGTATGTCTCCTCCTTTCCACCATCCTCTCTCGCCTAGACTATTGTAACATTGCTAATGGGTTCCTTGCTTCCCCTGCTCCAATCTAGTTCCCACATGGATGCAATATATAAATATTTTATATTCATAGTCTTCAGTCTTACTCTATTTAAATTTTGCCAAAAGCATTTTATCACACTTAGTATAAAACCCAAACCTTATTATAGCTTATCAGTCCCTGATTTACTTGTTATTGTTCAGTTGCTAAGTCGTATCTGATTATTTGTGACCCTATGGACTGCAGCACACCATGCTACCCTGTCCTTCACTGTCTCCTGGAGCTTGCTCAAATTCATGTCCACTGAGTTGATGATGCTATGTAACCATCTCATCCTCTGCTGTCACCTTCTCCTTTCGCCTTCAATCCTTCCTAGCATCAGGATCTTTTCCAATGAGTCGGCTCTTTTCATCAGGTGGCCAAAGTATTGGGGTTTCAGCTTCAGCATCAGTTCTTTCAATGAATATCCAGGGTTGATTTCCTTTAGAATTGACTGGTTTGATCTCCTTGCAGTCCAAGGGACTCTCAAGAATCTTCCCCAGCACCACAATTCAAAAGCATCAATTCTTCAGTGCTCAGCCTTCTTTATGGTCCAACTCTCACATCCATACATGACTGCTGGAAAAACCATATCTTTCACTAGATGGACCTTTGCTGGCAAAGTGATGTCTCTGCCTTTTAATAACTGTGAAGGTTTTTCATAGCTTTCCTTCCAAGAAGCAAGGGTCTTTCAATTTCATTGCTACAGTCACCGTCTGAAGTGATTTTGAAGCCCAAGAAAATAAACTCTGTCACTGCTTCTACTTTTTCCCCTTCTATTTGCCATGAAATGATGGGACCAGTTGCCATGATCTTGGATTTTTGAATGTTGAGTTTCAGGCCATTTTCTTTTACTCTCTTCTTTCACCCATATCAAGAATCTCCTTATTTCCTCTTTATTTTCTGCCATAAGAGTGGTATCATCTGAATATCTGAGGTTGTTGATATTTTTTCTGGCAATCTTGATTTCAGCTTGTGATTACATACATCAAAAGGATTCTTTATTATTAATATACTTGCACAAAAAGTATCTAGTAAATAGCTCTTTTTAGTTTTGTTAAATTATAGGATAACGCTATAATAATAATATTTTTGAAACATTCCCCAAATCTCCTTTAATTTTCATTTAAATAAGCTTCTATATTGAAACATTAAATATTATATTTGGATGCATTTTATTCAGTTCAGTTCAGTCACTCAATCGTGTCCAACTCTTTGTGACCCCATGAATTGCAGCATGCCAGGCCTCTCTGTCCATCACCAACTCCCAGAGTTTACCCAAACTCATGTCGTTGAATCGGTGATACCATCCAACCATCTCATCCTCTGTCGTCCCCTTCTTCTCCTGCTCTCAATATTTCCAAGTGTCAGGGTCTTTTCAAATTAGTCAGGTCTTCACATCAGGTGGCCAAAGTATTGGAGTTTCAGCTTCAGCATCAGTCCTTCCAATGAACACCCAGGACCGTTCTCCTTTAGGATGGACTGGTTGGATCTCCTTGCAGTCCAAGGGACAATCAAGAGTCTTCTCCAACACCACAGTTCAAAAGCATCAATTCTTTGGCACTCAGCTTTCTTTATAGTCCAATTCTCACATCCATACATGACTACTGGAAAAACCATAGCCTTGACTAGATGGACCTTTGTTGACAAAGTAATGTCTCTGCTTTTTAATATGCTGTCTAGGTTGGTCATAACTTTCCTGCCAAGGAGTAAGCGTCTTTTAATTTCATGGCTGCAATCGCCATCTGCAGTGATTTTGAAGCCCCCCAAAATAAAGTCAGCCACTGTTTCCACTGTTTCCCCATCTATTTCCCATGAAGTGATGGGACCAGATGCCATGATCTTCATTTTCTGAATGTTGAGCTTTAAGCCAACTTTCACTCTTTTCTTTTACTTTCATCAAGAGGCTTTTTAGTTCCTCTTCACTTTCTGCCATGAGGGTGGTGTCATCTGCATATCTGAGGTTATTGATATTTCTCCTGACCATCTTGATTCCAGCTTGTCCTTCGTCCAGCCCAGCGTTTCTCATGATGTATTCTGCATTTAAGTTAAATAAGCAGGGTGACAATATACAGCCTTGATGTAAGCCTTTTCCTATTTGGAACTGGTCTGTTGTTCCATGATCACTTCTAACTATTGTTTCCTGACCTGCATATAGGTTTCTCAAGAGGCAGGTCAGGTGGTCTGGTATTCCCATCTCTTTCAGAATTTCCCACAGTTTATTGTGATCCACACAGTCAAAGGCTTTGGCAAAGTCAGTAAAGCAGAAATAGATGTTTTTCTGGAACTCTCTTGCTTTTTTGATCCAGCAGATGTTGGCAAAATTTGATCTCTGGTTCCTCTGCCTTTTCTAAAATCAGCTTGAACATCTGGAAGTTCACAGTTCACATATTGCTGAAGCCTGGCTTGGAGAATTTTGAGCATTACTTTACTAACGTGTGCTGCTGCTGCTGCTGCTAAATCGCTTCAGTCGTGTCCAACTCTGTGCAACCCCATAGACGGCAGCCCACCAGGTTCTGCCGTCCCTGGGTTCAGCTTGTGAGATGAGTGTAATTTGCGTAGTTTGAGCATTCTTTGGCATTGTCTTTCTTTGGGATTGGAATGAAAACTGACCTTTTCCAGTCCTGTGGCCACTGCTGAGTTTTCCAACTCATTCATTTTATTACCCGTAAGCATTGATCAGACAACAAACAGGTATATGAAAATTAGAATTTGTCAAAATTAATGCTGTGAAATAAACTCCAATTTAATGACAGCATTTTTCAACTTATAAAGGTTAGTAACATAGTAGAGTAGCACAACTTAGGTACACCTTAAGGATATTTGGTTCAAGATCCAGAACCCATAGTTGTTCTTTCATGGAATCTGTGTATTAAATAGGAAGAGGAATCAAGATAAAATTAGAAATATTTCTACATGGTGAGAAATATATAGTAACGTGTGTGTGTGTGTGTGTGTGTTAGTTGCTCAGTTTTGTCTGACTCTTTGTAACCTCATGGACTGTAGTCTGCCAGTCTCCTCTGTCCATGGGATTCTTACAGGCACGAATACTGCTGTGGGTTGTCATTCCCTTCTCCAAGGGATCTTCCTGATCCAGGGATCAAACCTGGGTCTCTGCATTGCAGGCAGATTCTTTGCCATCTGAGCCAAGAGAGGTACAGCTCTCTCTCTGTGTGTGTGTGTATATACACACACACACACACATACATATATATACTATATAATATATATAACTTAGTATGAGTTACAGAAATACTTTGCATAATAGCAAATGAACATTTCTCAACTGGACCAAGCAGAGAAAGTTTGAGAAATTTTAGTCATAAGCATGACATATTTAAATACGAGAGTCTTGATGTGAAGAGTGATTTTTGTTTCCTGGAAGTTCACTTATTTTAGCATTTCTTAGTATTCCATTCATGTTATCATTAATTTTTCAAAGCGCACATAAGATTATCTTGAAGTTGAGAGAGATATGATTTACAATATGAAGCTAACTTATATGCAGAGTACATCATGAGAAATGCTGGGCTGGAGGACGCACAAGCTGGAATCAAGATTTCTGGGAGAAATATCAATAACCTCAGATATGCAGATGACACCTTATGGCAGAAAGTGAAGAAGAACTAAAGAACCTTTGATGAAAGTGAAAGAGGAGTGAAAAAGTTGGCTTAAAGCTCAACATTCAGAAAACTAAGATCATGGCATCTGGTCCCATCACTTCATGGCAAACAGATGGGGAAACAGTGGCTGACTTTATTTTGGGGGGCTCCAAAATGACTGCAGATGGTGATTGCAGCCATGAAATTAGAAGACGCTTACTCCTTGAAAGGAAAGTTATGACCAACCTAGACAGCATATTAAAAAGCAGAGACATTACTTTGTCAACAAAAGTCCATCTAGTCAAGGCTATGGTTTTTCCGATGGTCATGTATGGATGTGAGAGTTGGACTGTAAAGAAAGCTGAGCACAGAAGGATGGATGCTTTTGAACTGTGGTGTTGAAGAAGACTCTTGAGAGTCCCTTGGACTGCAAGGAGATCCAACCAGTCCATCCTAAAGGAGATCAGTCCTGGATGTTCATTGGAAGGACTGATGTTGAAGCTGAAACTTCAATACTTTGGCCACCTGAGGTGAAGAGCTGACTCACTGGAGAAGAACCTAATGCTGGGAAAGATTGAGGGCAAGAGGAGAAGGGGAGGAAAGAGGATGAGATGATTGGATGGCATCACCGACTCGATGGACATGGATTTGGATGGACTCTAGGCGTTGGTGATGGACAGGGAGGCTTGGCATGTTGTGGTTCATGGGATCGCAAAGAGTTGGACATGACTCAGTGATTGAACTGAACTGAATTTCTTTGCATTTTTAAATCTGTACCATCTTTAGAGGCTGAATGAATCTTCTAAAGTCATAAACAATTTTTTCACATCTACAAATTTCCTGAGTGAATTTGTTTGCTTTTAGAAAATCAACTGTTACTCATCACTAATAAAGAAATTGGCCCAAAATGATTTATATAAAAGACCAGATCTGAACTATCTTTTTTGGATAAAGAAGCACAGGTGCAAAGGGATTAAACTGTAGGCAAAATGTCTCTATTATTTTATCACAGAAACTAAATGAAAAATCAAAACATCCTGATTTTTCAAGCGCTGCACTTTTACTACAACACACCACTCCTTGTTGTATATTTATATTTGATTTAAGTTTTTTCTTCTAATGGAAAGCATTACTAGTCTCCCAAAGGAAACTGACATCCTCACAGAACTTAAAAAGTATTTGATCAAATCATCTGATTTACTTTTTGGTAAAGTCATTTTCCTGGAGAAGGAAATGGCAACCCACTCCAGTATTCTTGCCTGGAAAATCCCATGGACAAAGAGGCCTAGTGGGCTATAGTTTATGGAGCCGCAAAGAGTTGTACACAACTGAGCGACTGAATACAAAGTACTTTTAGGAAAGAACTCCCAGTATGGAAATAGGTGGGGCTAAATAATATAGAATCATACATTTCAAAGGAATTTTCCCTCCATTTTAAATTTCACTCTCCTTTGTCAGCTTGAAATGTAAAAGAATATTTTTAAAGAAAAAAAGTATACTTTTTTTCAATAACAGACTGATATTATTCATCAACTTTTCTTATAATTACATAAGACTTTTGGTTGCCACCTACAGTTTAAAATTGCAGTAGTTTTCATTTTTCAGCCTTTTTTTTTTTTAATTGTATAAGGATTTCATTCAGTATGTGAGGCCAGTTGAAGCTATCAGAGGAATGAAAAGGGATGCATTCAAATCTAATTTTTGAAAGGGTTCTTTTTTATGAAGCAGATGAGGTTACCGTATGGCTCTGGAGGAGGAGACAAGCTCTGGCTTGTTGAGACCTTGTCAACCTCATGTTTGTCATTTAAGTAAGAGCCTTGGTGCTGTTATCCATTCTTATGCTATAATCCAAATAGGCTGTTACAAGTAGCTGAACATAATGGGAACAATAAATGTCTTCTGCACAGGCGAAAAAAGCAAATACAGTAAACTTTTCCTCTTACAGTTGCTTCTAATGGCACTGTAATTATTGGTAAAATTAAGATGCCTTATTATTTTTAAAATTAGGGAATGTGAGTAATTTCTATCAGAAAGATACTTCTTATATTAATATGTTGAGTTCTGGCCAACAATATTCCCCTGATGATCTTCTGTATCTCCAATAATAAACCTTGGTTTGGATTCACTCTTGATTATCCCAGGACCACCTAGGGGAGTTAGTGACAGAAAGTGGAAAGGAAGTAGACACATGGAAACCAGGCTAAATGGTAGCAGTTTTTCTCCCTATTGAATACTAGTCCTTGGAGGGAAACAAGCAGCTTGGGCTTCTGGGACTCTTTAGACTTAATTTTGTTTCGAAAATCCAATCTGAATGGGCCAGAATGCCATTTTTAAAAAGAGAAACTGCCACAAAACAAAACAGGTTGACAAGTTAGAAATTATTGTACACTGCATTTGTAGAGAACAGAACATACCTTTAACCTGAAAAGCTCGTTATTGGAAAAAAGGTGCTGTAATACTCTGGAGTTTATTGTATACAGTGCTTGTTGGAAGTGATTTCATTTTGACAAGGTTATACAGGATCTGTTGTGCTCTAATAAGCTCCAATAACAAAATACAGTTGAATTTTTTGAATTCCTTCATTAGGATGTGAAAAAGGACCCTTTTTCTATTATTTTGAATTGAGTATGATGATTTAGAGCTCTAACACTTTAAAAACATTGAAAAACTGCATTTGGAATGTAATATTCTTCAGTATGCTGAATTTTATTTTTTTAGACTGGAAGATTCTTAGCAGAAATTCCTAAAAATTACTTCATTAATGGTAAAAAGAGGAGGAGGGATAATTTTTTGCAGAGATTCACCATGTATAAGGCTCAATTACTAATCCATGTCTTTAAAATTGATGCCATTTCCTATGTACTGACAATATTGCTATTACCACCAAAAGATGCATTATTTATAAATTATCAGTCAAATTCAAAGCCTAGAGCTAAGTACCCTAAGGAAGCACTGAAATATACCATGGATTTGATAACTATTTCCTCTGTTATCTTATCATCTTTTATACTCATAAATAAAAAAACAAAAAACTAGTAATGCATTAATTGCCAAGTAAATGTGATAGCTTCCCAGATTTCAACCACTAATTTCATGAAGAGCTATGGTATGTATTCTGTTTACTGTGAACTTTATTATTAATAAGAGAATAGTTGAGTGTACTAGTGACTATGTTAATTAAAGAAAATTTAAAAATTTTACCTTAATATTACTCATGTATTTTGATAGATGTTCTCCACTAAAGGAAAGAGAGAGAGAGCTATATAGCTAGTGAGAGGCACATAACTCTGGGTGGGGTCACAATAGTGTGGTCATGACTGTAAAATAACATTGTTATGGCAATACACCTGGATCCTCTGTCCGTGGGATTTTCCAGGCAAGAATACTGGAGTGGGTTGCCATGCCCTCCCCCAAGGGATCTTCCCAAACCAGGGAGTGAACCCAGGTCTCCCTCATTGCAGGCAGATTCTTTACCATTTGAGCCACCAGGGAAGCCCATAATTTTATGGTAGAGGGATACAGGTAGCAAAATGCAGGAACACTAGATAAACTCAGAAAGCGTGAAGAGTGTTCAGAGAAAGGAAATCAGTTGGGGTTTAGTTGATCACGGAAGTCTTTACAGAGCAGGTAGGAATAAGGCTGAAAGTTGAGAGTAGCATTTCACTAGGCACATCAAAAAAGGGAAGGCTACTTTAAAATGAAAGTGAAGTCTCTCAGTCGTGTCCGACTCTTTGCGACCCCATAGACTGTAGCCTACCAGGCTCCTCTGTGCATGGGATTTTCCAGACAATAGTAGTGGAGTGGATTGCCATTTCCTTCTCCAGGGGATCTTCCCGACCCAGGGCTCAAACCTGGGTCTCCCGCATTGTAGACAGACGCTTTACCGTCTGAGCCACCAGGGAAGTCCTAACTTTAAGATGAGACTGGGTGATACCGATGGGTTGGATCAGAGTAAATTTGTACCAAGGCAAAGTTATATTTTTAAAAGCAAGAATGCTGATTTCTAAAGATTGAGCTTACAGTTTATTAGAAACATAGGTACATAAATACATGTGTCATGGTAATATGTAAAATAAGCATGTGTAGAGGTGCATGTAAGTGCTTGAAAGCACATTGAGGGAAGATATTAAACATGAAAGAGAAAAGTAATGTGAAACAGGATGTGACTCTGAGAACATGCAACAAAGAGAACAGAGAGAGCTGAGTCTAAAATTTGGGGAAATGACTTGTATCAGGGCAGATGTCTTGTATTCCAGACTTCGGCTTTTCTGTTTAAGCTAACTGGCATTATAAGAAATAAAGAAAAGAAGCCAAGCATACATGCTCTGACTTGTATATAACTCTAGCCCCTGTTGTTCCAGAAAACTTTAACACTGAGGCAACTCAAGTGGGTATAGTTTGGAGTTCACATGAGAATCATAGAGGTTAAGCAGGAGACATGATGGACTGATGAAGTGTCATAGCAAAGTTTGGCCATGGTCCCTGGGAACACAGATTTTAGTTTCCTGATTCACTAGCTTTGTTGTATGAGTCGAAATTGTGTTTCTGCAAGTGAATAGGTTATTATAGAAGGAACCCACAGTATTTACACTGCATTTATTTGTACTCAATATTCACTCACATGAATAACTTTTGCAGCCAACTCAGACTTTGTCTTCATAATATACAATTGTGCAATTGACTAGATTTGGGATTTTGTCTGACATTATTGAAATATTCCTGAATTTTCCTTATATGTTATGGTAACACATTATATATGTTACAAGTAAGATGAAAACTGTAATTTATTTTAATTTACCTCTTATATGTAGGTAAAACTATAGGCAAATATTTTCATGCCTTGGACCTTTATTTTTCTCAGCTCCCCATCAATACAAATTCTCAAATTTTTGCTTTAAAGGAAATTCCTGATTTTATTATGGCTACTATAGTTTTCTAAAACAACATTTTATTAATAAATAATAAATAATGGATCATGGACCTCTATGAATTCATTTAAATATCTTATTTAAACCACAAAATTATTTTAGCAAGTTTTATCCATGTTAGTATATAGTAAATGAGTAGTTCCCTAAGATTTAATCTGCTAGGAAAAGATTTAAACACTTAATCACAATTTTAGAGAAATTGGTGTTACACATGTATATATAATGTGATAACAATATTTAGCTACTTGAAGCTATTATTGTTTCACATTCAAATTTCTTACTAACTACAAGATGTTTTATTATTTCTGATTTTGAAGAACTTTATTGGAATTTCTCTTTTTGGTTTTAAATTATATTTATATACTAATTTATTTGATCAGATCTAAACTAAAATAAACAAAATCTAATTATTTTCACTTTGTTCATTTCTGAAGATACCTTTTTTCATCCACTACATATTTTATCAGTTATTAGTTCATCATTTATACATTAATATCTAGAAAATATATTATATAATACAGTAAATTTATTTTGTAAATTATAAATGCTGAACTTCTTAGCCACTTTTTTTTTTCCAGGCAAATTCAACAATATTTAATTAGATTAACATGCTCTCCAAGGAAAATGACAATGAAAAATTTGAGCCAGTCTTTGTATTGTAGAAAACAGAGATGAAATATCATGTAGTTAATTGACTGATCTATTAGATAGCTGCCATTTCTGAATGCTAATATCCATAAATTACATACCATTGATTTTTTCTGTTTTTTATTTATAGCTATTTTTATATCCATTTAAATATTCTTTAATCATAGGATGTGAACATGTAAGGCAAAATCATCTAAATTGATGTCATATTTAGCAGATTATTTATAATATTAATATGACTACAGATTATGTGGCTTTATGAACAGAATTAATAAATTGATGTTGAACCAGGATTGTCACTTTTATTATATATGGGCACATTTGTAATTCTCCTGCATATGAATCAGAGTATTTTTATTCTACACAGTGTATTTTTTTCAACAAAGAGAGAGAAAAAATGAATGTGTTGTAGAAAAGGAGAAAGTGATCTTCATTTTTTATCCTGTGGTATATTTGGTTGAGTATGCTTTATATTAATAGCATAATGGTTTTAAAATATACAAGATTCTAGATCCTCAAAAATAAGGTTAATGACAATTACTTGTGTTTCCAATTTTGTATTTCCTTATGGAAATATAGCTTCATTCTCATTGAAGTGAAGTGAAGTGAAGTCGCTCAGTTGTGCCCGACTCTTTGCGACCCCATGCACTATAGCTTACAAGGCTCCTCTGTCCATGGAATTTTCCAGGCAAGAGTACTGGAGTGGGTTGCCATTACCTTTTCCAAGGGATCTTCCCGAACCCAGGTCTCCTGCATTGCAGGCAGACGCTTTACCGTCTGAGCCACGAGGGAAGCCCCCTCATTCTCATTATTAATGTTTTTTATCAATGTTTAAATAAAAGGCCAAAACCTTTAAAATAATTGCTGAATGATGCCAAATGTTGGTGCTCATTTGTAGGGGTAAAAACTAGAGAGGTAGGTGTTTGGACTTAGTAAGACAGCTCAGAATTTTACTAATTTCTGCTTTGACAAGAGTTATAGTCAGGCAGATAAAATAAATCATCTTGAGATGGAAATGTTAGAGAAATTTGCCTCTCCAGTATACTCATATATTTAAGAAAATTCTCTCTATACTATAGCATATGTATGTGTAATTTTCTGGAGAAGGCAATGGCACCCCACTCCAGTACTTTTGCCTAGAAAATCCCATGGATGGAGGAGCCTGGTAGGCTGCAGTCCATGGGGTCGCTAGAGTCGGACACGACTGAGCAACTTCACTTTCACTTTTCACTTTCATGCATTGGAGAAGGAAATGGCAACCCACTCCAGTGTTCTTGCCTGGAGAATCCCAGGGATGGGAAGCCTGGTGGGCTGCCATCTATGGGGTCACACAGAGTTGGACATGACTGAAGCGACGCAGCAACAGCATGTGTAATTTTCAAGGCAAGGAAACTATCTCAAAGTCTTCTCATCCATTAAGTGGGGATAGTAATAGATAACTCACAATTTTGCTTTGATCATTTACCGCTGATCACAGTGAGTTACTCAGTGGTCCCTCCTAGCCTTTCACCCTTTCTTGGAAAGTCTCAAATCAGGTGAAAATGGAGAGAGTTCCTAAGAAGATGGGGTGTGCATGAAACTCAGGTCAGGCTCTCACAGCTTTCAGAGTAGCAGAATATGTAGGCAAAGACTCCGTTTGTTTTGTTGTTTGTTGTTGTTGTTGCTTAGTCACTAAGTCTTGTGAGACTCTTTGTGGCCCCATGGACTATAATCCACCAGGCTCCTCTGTCTGTGGAATTTTCCAGGGGAGAATTGTGGAGTGGATTGCCATTTTCTTCTCCAGGGGATCTTCTTGACCCAGGATTCAAACCTGCATCTCCTGCATTAGCAGGTGGATTCTTTACCACTGAGTCACCAGAGAAGTTCTCATTTTGTTAGCAAGAATATTTACTGAAAGAAGTTTTAGGTTGTAGTAGTTTTAGGTTGTCTTGAAAATGTGTGCTTCAGAAAATAAAAAGTTTCTGTATGTAGTAAGGACAGAGAACTTTTTGTGATCAGTAGTAATGAAATATTTTAGTTTTATATTAACTAGTCAAAAAGTGGACTTTTCTAGATCCCCTAAAATAAATTATATGCTTATAATGCTATGAACAAATTCATTTAGTAAAATTTTACTAACCTTCTAAATTGTGCAAGGTACCAAAAGTAAAGCAGGCAAAATTCCTCCATTCAACACTTCACTGCCCAGTGGTGAAACTGACATGAGTAAAATCATAGCAATAGAAAGTTTAGGTACAAGAAATATCACTCTATTCTCTTGGTCTTTCTGAGAATTCTAACTAATTCCAGCTAATCTTACATGGTTGAGTTGTGGTTGATTCTGATTAATCTCTTGGCATTGAATATTAAGATTAAATGTTTGATATTTCACAATAAAGTTGAAATAATTGAATGGACAATGTGATGAGAAGAAAGAACAGAATGAAGAAGCCCTCAATTTTTTCAAAAAAAAAATGTTTCCAAACATGTAAGCTGAAATAATGTTAAGACAGTTCAGTTCAGTTGCTCAGTCATGTCCAACTCTTTGCAACCCCATGAATCCCAGCACGCCAGGCCTCCCTGTCCATCACCAACTCCCAGAGTTCACTCAAACCCATGTCCATCGAGTCCGTGATGCCATCCAGCCATCTCATCCTCTGTCGTCCTCTTCTCCTCCTGCCCCCAATCCCTCCCAGCATCAGAGTCTTTTCCAAAGAGACAACTCTTTGCATGAGGTGGCCAAAGCATTGGAGTTTCAGCTTTAGCATCAGTCCTCCAATAACACCCAGAACTGATCTCCTTTAGAATGGACTGGCTGAATCTCCTTGCAGTCCAAGGGACTCTCAAGAGTCTTCTCCAAACCACAGTGCAAAAGCATCAATTCTTCAATGCTCAGCTTTCTTCACAGTCCAACTCTCTCATCCATACATGACCACGAGAAAAACCATAGCCTTGATGAGATGGACCTTTGTTGGCAAAGTAATGTCTCTGCATTTGAATATGCTAGTTAGGTTGGTCATAACTTTCCTTCCAAGGAGTAAGCATCTTTTAATTTCACGGCTGCAATCACCATCTGCAGTGATTTTGGAGCCCCGAAAAAGTCTGACACTGTTTCCACTGTTTCCCCATCTATTTGCCATGAAGTGAGGGACCAGATGCCATGATCTTTGTTGTCTGAATGTTGAGCTTTAAGCCAACTTTTTCACTCTCCACTTTCACTTTCAACAAGAGGCTTTTTAGTTCCTCTTCATTTTCTGCCACGAGAGTGGTATCATCTGCATATCTGAGGTTATTGATATTTCTCCCTGCAATCTTCATTCCAACTTGTGCTTCTTCCAGCCCAGCGTTTCTCATGATGTACTCTGCAGATAAGTTAAGTAAGCAGGGTGACAATATACAGCCTTGATGTACTCCTTTTCCTATTTGGAACCAGTCTGTTGCTCCATGTCTAGTTCTAACTGTTGCTTCCTGACCTGCATACAGATTTTTCAAGAGGCAGGTCAGGTGGTCTAGTATTCCCATCTCTTTCAGAATTTTCCACAGTTTATTGTGATCCACACAGTCAATAGCTTTGGCATAGTCAATAAAGAAGAAATATACATTTTCTGGAACTCTCTTGCTTTTTCGACGATCCAGCGGCTGTTGGCAATCTAATCTCTGGTTCCTCTGCCTTTTCTAAAACCAGCTTGAACATCTGGAAGTTCACGGTTCACGTATTGCTGAAGCCTGACTTGGAGAATTTTGAGCATTACTTTACTAGCATGTGAGATGAGTGCAATTGTGCGGTAGTTTGAGCACTCTTTGGCATTGCCTTTCTTTGGGATTGGAATGAAAACTGCCCTTTTCCAGTCCTGTGGCCACTGCTGAGGTTTCCAAATTTGCTGACATATTGAGTGCAGTGCTTTCACAGCATCATGTTTCAGGATTTTAAATAGCTCAACTGGAATTCCATCACCTCCACTAGCTTTGTTCGTAGTGATTCATTCTAAGGCCCACTTGACTTCACATTCCAGGATGTCTGGCTCTAGGTGAGTGATCACACCATCGTGATTATCTGGGTCATGAAGATCTTTTTTGTACAGTTCTTCTGTGTATTCTCGCCAACTCTTCATAGTATCTTCTGCTTCTGTTAGGTCCATACCATTTCTGTCCTTTATTGAGCCCATCTTTGCATGAAATATTTCCTTGGTATCTCTAATTTTCTTGAAGAGATCTCTAGTCTTTCTTATTTTATTGTTTTCCTCTATTTTTTTGCATTGATCGCTGAGGAAGGCTTTCTTATCTCTCCTTGCTATTCTGTGGCACTCTGCATTCAGATGCTTATATCTTTCCTTTTCTCCTTTGCTTTTCACTTCTCTTCTTTTTACAAATATTTGTAAGGCCTCATCAGACAGCCATTTTGCTTTTTTGCATTTCTTTTTTTGGTGGGGATGGTCTTGATCCCTGTCTCCTGTACAACGTCACGAACCTCTGTCCATAGTTCATCAGGCACTCTGTCGATCAGATCTAGTCCCTTAAATCTATTTCTCACTTCCACTGTATAATCATAAGGGATTTAATTTAGGTCATACCTGAATGGTCTAGTGGTTTTCCCCACTTTCTTCAATTTAAGTCTGAATTTGGCAATAAGGAGTTCATGATCTGAGCCACAGTCAGCTCCTGATCTTGTTTTTGCTGACTGTATAGAGCTTCTCCATCTTTGGCTGCAAAGAATATAATCAATCTGATTTCAATGATGACCGTCTGGTGATGTCCTTGTGTAGAGTCTTCTATTGTGTTGTTGGAAGAGGGTGTTTGCTATGACTAGTGCGTTCTCTTGGCAAAACTCTATTAGCCTTTGCCCTGCTTCATTCCGTATTGCAAGGCCAAATTTGCCTGTTACTCCAGGTGTTTCTTGACTTCCTACTTTTGCATTCCAGTCTCCTATAGTGAAAAGGACATCTTTTTTGGGTGTTAGTTCTAAAAGGTCTTGTAGGTCTTCATAGAACCGTTCAACTTCAGCTTCTTCAGTGTTACTGGTTGGGGCATAGGCTTGGATTACCGTGATATTGAGTGGTTCGCCTTGGAAATGAACAGAGATCATTTTGTAGTTTTTGAGATTGCATCTAAGTACTGAATTTCAGACTCTTTTGTTGACCATGATGGCTACTCCATTTCTTCTAAGGGATTCCTACTCACAGTAGTAGATATAATGGTCATCTGAGTTAAATTCACCCATTCCAGTCCATTTTAGTTCACTGATTCCTAGAATGTTGACATTCACTCTTGCATCTCCTGTTTGACCACTTCCAACTTGCCTTGATTCATGGACCTAACATTCCAGGTTCCTATACAATATTGTTCTTTACATCATCGGACCTTGCTTCTATCACCAGTCACATCCACAACTGGGTATTGTTTTTGCTTTGGCTCCATCCCTTCATTCTTTCTGGAGTTATTTCTCCACTGATCTCCAGTACATATTGGGCACTTACCGACCTGGGGAATTCCTCTTTCAGTATCCTATTATTTTGCCTTTTCATACTGTTCAATAATGAAATAATGTTACTAGTGATTAACAATATGTAAGAGTGACTGGGAGAGATTTGTTATTTGACAAGTCATTTTCTTGACCAAGCTGTCATATGAGCCAAGGTGCTGCCCATCAATTGCTTTCATCCAGTTTCTTTTTAGGTGCATATGAAGTCAGATATGCAGATGACATCACCCTTATGACAGAGAGTGAAGAGGAACTAAAAAGTTTCTTGATGAAAATGAAAGTGGAGAGTGAAAATGTTGGCTTAAAGCTAAACATTCAGAAAACTAAGATCATGGCATTTGGTCCCATCACTTCATGGGAAACAGATGGGCAAACAGTGGAAACAGTTCCAGACTTTATCTTTTTGGGGCTCCAAAATCACTGCAGATGGTGATTGCAGCCATGAAATTAAAAGACGCTTACTCCTTGGAAGGAAAGTTATGACCAATCTAGATAACATATTCAAAAGCAGAGATATTACTTTGCCAACAAAGATCCATCTAGTCAAGGCTATGGTTTTTCCAGTGGTCATGTATAGATGTGAGAGTTGGACTGTGAAGAAAGCTGAGTGCCGAAGAATTGATGCTTTTGAACTGTGGTGTTGAAGAAGACTCTTGAGAGTCCCTTGGACTGTAGGAAGATCCAACCAGTCCATTCTAAAGGAGATCAGTTCTGGGTGTTCATTGGAAGGACTGATGTTAAAGCTGAAACTGCAATACTTTGGCCACCTCATGCGAAAAGTTGTCTCTTTGGAAAAGATTCTGATGCTGGGAGGAATTGGGGGCAGGAGGAGAAGGGGACGACAGAGGATGAGATGGCTGGATGGCATCACCGACTTGATGGACATGAGTTTGAGTGAACTCTGGGAGTTAGTGATGGACAGGGAGGCCTGGCGTGCTGCAATTCATAGGGTCACAAACAGACACGACTGAGCGACTGAACTGAACTGAACTGAAGTCAAGGGGAGAAGATGAGAGAAAATGTTGATCAGATAAGCAAGAGTCAGATTGTGAGTCTATAATGGCTAGTGGTGGTCATTGTAAAAGACTCTACATCAGGTCTCTTAAAGCAGATTAGCAGTTATTAAAACTACCCACTGTTTTTATATTTTTTGAATATTAACATGGGGGTGGAAGCCCCTATATATCATGCATCTCCCCATGGAAAATAGAATATTGCTTGGTTTATAAAAGAATGCTCATGAAAATAGACAGATTGTCTCCAAAACAAATCAGAGTTAGTTATTGCCCATCTTTGTTACTACACAGTAAGGTAAAGAAATCTAAACAATGTGAGATTTTTCTTGCTAAACAAATAAATAAATAAAAACACCAAATCCTATTATTTCCATTTGAGAATCAAATGATATTGATGATTCTGAAAAACTGCTTTTCAGAGCCAATGCAATTTTCTTCACTTCAGTGTATGATAGCAAATAATCTAATATTTTATAATCTGTGATAGTTTGGTAATATCAAGTTTTTTCCACTGAGTTTTAAGTGACTAATATTATTGTATATTCTTATATTTGATAGCCCTGGAAGATATTTCCCTTTACACTAATTAAATACATATATTTGGAGATCCTAATGAGCAAATGATTTTGCTAAAGTGTATTATTTTCTAATTTTAATATTTGTAAAAGTTCAAATTACATTCTTTTTTTTTTAAATTTAGAAAATGTCTTTCATTTATTTCCAGCATGCCTACCCTATTTAGGAAGGCTTATAATGAAAATAAGAAGGTATAACAGAAATTATTAAACAAGAGACGACCGTGCATGTATACATAGTATTTATTCATTCATAATGTTGTTAAAGTCAATTCTACTTTATGATCATAGTAATTGCACTCCAGGCAATACCCATTTTCTCTAGTGACTAATGTAGCACCACTGGATTTTCAGAAGGTTATTTTCTTAATTTGACTGGCCAGGAAGTATTTTCCCTGTTGAAAAACAGATGTAAACATCAATACCAAAGATAAAAGTGTTATCTCATGCTGTTTTCTGATGTCTCCAGCTTAGACAATTCAGCAGGTTAAAGTCTGAGGATTGAGTAGGGCTATTTATCAGAAGTAAGGAACTAGAAAAATTTTGGTGTGACTCACAGACTAACTGAGGGAATGACAGGAAGCCTTTTAACAGCAAAATAATCTGTCAAATGCTCTGAATATATAGGGGCTGTGTAACAAACATGTGAAATCAAACCCCACACAGTAATTACAGGTAATTTGTGAACTGTTCCTCATTTCCTCACTGTGTAAATTATATGCTTATACACCTGAGACAAGAGTTGACTCTCAGGATCTTACTGAAATTCTCGTTGCTTGACACTGGCTATATTGTTTCAGTGTTTATGCTGCTTTTCCAAATTTCAGCTGCTTTTGAGTGAAAGGAAGGAAAATCTTGTAAACTCTGAGCTATTTTTTTCAGTTTATTATGTCCTCTGTACTTGAATCTACTGTCAACTTTTGCCAGCTTTGACTATTTATGGACTAGGGGTTGACTATTATGGTTCAAATCTATGTTCAATAACTTCTCCTAGGTATGCCAAATAATATGAATCATAAACATTTCAGATATTGAGTTCCATGCTAGTTGACCCAATACTTGTTAAAGACTCCTATGTACTGAAAAATTGTTAGAAGGCGTTACCAGCTAATCAGGGTAAGAATTGCAAGATTCTAAGCTGTACATTAACACCATTTGTGAGAAAAGGAAAAGCAAAATAATAGTAATAATAATAACAGTTGGCTTCTTTTTTGTTTGTGTCTAAAGATTGCTTTCACCCTATTTCTTATCATTGTTTGCCTAAAAATATCAAAAAGTATTTAACATGCATATACTCATCCATCGTTAATGTTTCTTTAATCTTATATGGTGGTGTTATTTGTGTATATTTTCTGTTGTGTTGTTTCTTTGTTTACTTCTTTGACAAAGCATGTCAATTTTTGTTTTACCTATCTGTATTTTGCTACTGCATGTCAAACATTTTAAATGACTCAGTGAACAAATGAATTCTTGTCATTTTAAATTTCACTCAAAATATTGCAAGCAATCTGCTTATCCTCAAACATTGCTCCAGGTTTTTGCTTTGTGTAAGAGCATGAAAAATAAGTGAACAAAAAATGACAAGAACTGCATGGTACAAGGAGCTTTGTACCAGATTATCTGTTTAAGCCTGTTAAATTTAAACCTAAATAAGATATATGTATTTATAATTTGAATCATTTATGTTTCTGTTTTGTTTGCATGATATGATTTTGGTTTATATTTTGTTTTTTTCCACTCACCAGATGTTCCCAACACTTTGCTTCCCACTACTATCATCCCCTCCCTTACCACTGCAACAGTCACAACCACTGTAGCCTTAACAACCTGCCCAACCACATCTGCAACAACCAGCAGCATAAGAGGTACAGTATGCTTCTTTGTTATGGCCTAGAAAACACGGTAAATAGAAATCTATAGGGCTTATTTTTTTTAAAGAGTAGAAGAATTGAGATCCAATTTTACTTAATTATAAGGAATAATTAAGTCAAGTCAGTTACTGTCAGTTAGGGTTATTGTAATAAAATATGAGACAAGATGGTATATTTTAATTTTTCTTAGTGTCATATGATTCATGAAAATGTTCAGAATATAGGTAAAAAAAATATGGAGCTCTGAAACACTGACAATTTAAAATGTGAACAAGGGAACTTTTTTTTTTTTGTACTTTACCTTATAAAAACAAGCAAAGAAATAAGATGTTCAAAAATGCAGAGGTAGTTTTTGCTTTTTTATGACCCTCCTTTAGTGTTAATGATTTTTTATTTCTCTGCAACTAGGCTAAAAAGCCTGCGGTGTTGAGTTTGTTCTAAAATTAGCATGATGGGTCATTATAAGTTATTTACCACATAGAACTTTTAGGTAAATATTTAATATATCATCCTAAAGTGATTAGCTGAGTGGAGCTATTTCTTGTAATTAGAGAGTGTTCCAGAAGCAAATGTTCTAGGCTTACCCAGGATGACAGGAATTGATGGTTGGTTCTAAGAATAATTTCTGGTGTCTGATTACTAATAAGATGTTTTTCTGAAGCACAGCAAGCAAAAAGATATTGAAGCAATTCTTAAGGGCAAAAAAAGAAAAAAAGAAAAAAAAAGAAATCATTATGTCATGGTTCAAAAACATAAAAAATATTTCTGAGTAATTAAGTGGTTGTTAGATAATGAAGAAATGAAAAATCTTTTGAGATTTTTTTAGCACATTATAGAAATACACGTTTTAAACTTTATTTCTATGTTCAGAGACAATGTGTCCTATTTGAGTCTGTCATTTACTCTTATACATGCTTATACATGTTTTATGTCATGTTGGCTGTACTAATATGTGTTAAATGTAGCAATTTAATTTGAGCTTATAAGGACTTTACAAAAATATATATCTAAAGTTTCATCAGGGATACGCTTAACATTGTTTTCACTTGTAAAGATTATTCAATTAAACTTCTTGTGTTTCTTAGAATTTTTACTAATTCTCAGTATTATGTTGAGTTTCTGCTAGCTTTTACTTAGTGTTTGTAGTATTTTTTCTCTTGTTTCAGAAAAATATTTTAGTATCTGGTAAGTGTTCATTAGGTTTATTCTGTTATGCCGGGTACAAGATTGATAGCTAAAACTTGATGATGATAACTAAAAATCATTAAAAATATCTAGTCTTACTAAAAAAAATCTTGTATTTGATTTAAATCTAAAAGTAGAACAGCTTAAAGATCATTCTTATAACAATGTGTATGAAATGGGTGGAAAAATAATAAAAATGAAGAAAAAAACACTTTATGATAATATATGGCATGTAAAATATGTTATACTTTGCTTTACTTATTGTTTTTCTAAAGATTTTTACAAACAGTAATTCAGATGAAATGTAGCTATTGCGTACCCACAAAATCTCAATGGTAATGTTAAGTTCTATGTGTACAAAGAAATCACTCTGATGGAAAAGGAAATGTTGGTTTAATTTTTTAAAAAAAGATCTACTTATAACAAAAAAAGCCTAATTAATTTCTTCTTCAATAAGTATTTATCAAATACCTGTTATATATATTATAGGAAAAGCACTATGCCAGGGCTAAAATTATGGATATTAAACATATTGTATCTAAACACGAGCAAATTAATGCATTTTCCCCCAAATAATCAGTGCCCGGGCTTAATTAGTTAAGGCATTCATATCTTTTCTGAATATATATACATTAGGTGAAAATAAGAGAAAATATTTTATTTCAAAGTGAAGTGCTTAACAACAATTTTTTATATTTATTCACATGTATCTTAAGTGAATCTTACCGGTTCCATTTTAATCAGCCTGCTAAAATGAAATCAGTTTTCTGCTTTTTCAAATAAATTCATTTTTTAAAGGTTTCCTAAGATGTTCTGTAAACTTTACACCATGAAATTTAAAAATTATAAAAAAAATATATTTTTCCTTTCAAGGAACACATGAATAAATAAACCTCAAAGAAGACAAACACACACACACTCACACACACACACACACACCATTCCCTCTTTCTTTACTTAACAGTTGAAACATCATTTTTCAAATGGCATCAAGATACGTGAAAAGAAAACATTTTATGGGTTAGGCAATTCATAGCATCTATTTTACACAGAAAAAAACAGTAACACTGACATCAAATGTTAGTATAACGTCTATTTTTCCTTGCTAACTTCAGCAAACAACTGGGAACTCAAGACAGTCACCAAGCATGATTAATTTTCTAGTCCATATTTGAGGGACTTGGGAATTTTGTCAATATATAAATATTTTATGATTTTTGTACTCTGCCGCTTATATGTTATATGATATTCACTCAGCCATGCATTACCTATTAAATTAGAGCTTTCAGATGCAATTATATTTTAGTGGAATTCATTTATTTATAAGATGACAAAAGATGTTACAAAATTATCATTTAAAAGATATCATAATAAAAATATGTTGTCTAAGAAAAGCTAAGGACTAAATATTTCCAGCTTGCCAATTTTTTTTAAGTTTATCTGCTTCATCCCTGTCTCTCAGTAATCTTAAGTAAACTAACTATATTTAATCTTATTAGCTTTAAATATCATTTCTTCAGATTTCATAAATATAACATTTACCTCTATCTGTACAGACATATTTAATAAGTTTCCACAAATAAATCACCATTCATATCTCCATTTCTACTCTTTCACCACCCCTGCCATTGCTGAGTTTTCTTCTATATGATAAACATCCAGTTTAAAAATGAAGAATCATAGCTGCAGCTATATTAAAAATCAAGACAAAATAGAACAAAAGAAGCTACTCAAATTGTCAGTTATAACCTTGAGAATTTGCACATCTCTTCAGTTTGTACATGAAATGCATCCTTATGTGCAGGAAGAAGAGCTTCAACCATAGGGAAGAAAGCTGGCAATTAGCAGATCTTGTTACAAATAAGTGTGCTAAAAGAGAGAAACGAGCAAACTTTACCAAACATGGGAAAGACAGAGAATAAGTGAGTCCAGGAGACATCTTTAGGTGTGAGCTGTAGTTCTTCTGTTTACACAGTCTTTGGTCATAGATGTTGAACCAAATTTAACACCTGCATTTTCATCAGAAAAATGAGAAACATTCAATTCTCAGATTGTCTTGAGGATTGGATAATATCTAGAGTTCTGGCAACATAATCAGCACTCAATGTATGACAATTATTGCTTAGTTCTTTTAAGTAAAATGAATATATTCACATTTGCATCATACAATTAATGAAATTGTGTATTTTTCCTATAGTAATTCTAGTTTTGACAAAATTATTTGGTGTTAGTGCACCGATTGCATTTTAATTTCAAACATACTTTTAATTATGTCAAAATCAAATAATAAAATGGCACTAGAACATATGGAACTTACCTATCTTTGAATATAACAACAATTAATAAATTGTCTATGAAGTTCATAATATTTTTGATTTATATCATATATCTAAAATCTGAACATTTTATAGATCTCTCAAACATTTTTCATTACAAAACATCACTGCTATAGCACATTTTCTGCTTATAGAACTTGCAACTTTTTAAGGCTAGTGGCCTGATTAATCCTATCAACTAATTTAGAAGATATATACCTATATATCTGTATCTGTATCTATCTACCCATCCATCTACCCATATATACTTTTTTATGAATTTGGGGTTTTCTTATCACTTTAATAAATTTTTAATGAGATAAACTTTGATGAGTTAAATATGATCAGTTGTAAAATGCTTCCAAATGACCTGATGTGATTTATAGAATTAATATTATTTTTGCATGGTATGCTTACTTTGAAAACATTTTTAAATTTTTAAAATAATTTCTTTATTTATTCACTTATTTTTAGCTGTGCTGTATCTTCCTTGCCATGCAGGCTTTTCTCTAGTTCCAGCAAGCAGGGCCTACACTTTAGTTGCAGTACAAGGGCTTTTTATTGCGGTGGCTTCTCTTCCCTGGTGGCTCAGACGGTAAAGCGTCTGTCTACAATGCGGGAGACCCAGGTTTGAGCCCTGGGTTGGGAAGATCCCCTGGAGAAGGAAATGGCAATCCACTCTACTACTATTGCCTGGAAAATCCCATGGACAGAGGAGCCTGGTAGGCTACAGTCTATGGGGTAGCAAAGAGTCGGACACGACTTCACTTTCACTTTCTCTTGTTGCAGAGCATGGGCTCTAGGGCGTGTGAACTTCTGTAGTTGCAGTGGGCTCAGTCGTTGCAGTTCCCGGGCTCTAGAGCACAGGCTCAGTAGTTGTGGCACGTGGGCTTGGTGCTCCACAACCTGTTGGATCTTCCTGGATCAGGGATGGAACCTGTGTCTCCTGTATTGGCAGTCAGAATCTTCACTACTGAGCCACCAGGGAAGCCCTAAAATTTTTTATCATATAGTATATTTTCAATTTTATATAAACTATCTCATAATCTAGGAATCTTTAACAGCACCCTCATTTACAGATCATGATATAAAGATATTGAAAATTCAGGAAACATGTATGAGACATACTGAAATAAATCAGTGATTATGTCTATTTATCATGATTTTTAAAAGTAGAATTCAAAATTGAAGACTTTGTGCTTACCAAGACAGAAAAACTCCTAAATGCTTACTTATCTGTCTCTGCCTCTATAAGACTGTAAGTAAACTACAGGTGCAGAAATGAAATGACATATATGGAGAAAAGGTATAAAATACCTAATACACTCCCTGTCCTGTTCAAATACTTCACGTATTTCAATGTTTAGATAGGAAAAAAAATCCTAAAAGTGATGATGACATCGTTTATACAATCAATGTAAAAATCCAAATGAATTATTGGTTCAAGTATTGATTTATTTTACATCAGACTTAAAAATGGAAAAATAATTTTTTGTTAATAAAATTGTACAATTTTGCTTATAATCACAACCAATTTGTTAACTATAATGAGGTAATTGGAGTGGACCTTACTTCAGAATGGGCTTCCCTGGTGGCTCAGAGGTTAAAGTGACTTCCCGCAATGCGGGAGACCTGGCTCCGATCCCTGGGTTGGGAAGATTCCCCTGGAGAAGGAAATGGCAACCCACTACAGTATTCTTGCCTGGAGAATCCCATGGACCGAGGAACCTAGTGGGCTACAGTCCACGGGGTCTCAAAGGGCTGGACACGACTGAACGACTTCACTTTCACTTTCTTTACTTCAGAATGGCACTGCAAATTTTTTTCTTTAAAAATACATTTTTTTTAATTTACCAAATCAACTATTATCAAATTATCTACAATCAGAAAAGTATGACCAATATCAAAAAATTTAGAGATGAGTTACTGTTTTGGTCCCAGCCTATCGATAGTGATGCTTTTGGCTATGACTGCTTGAGACGCTTGGCTCAGCTCCTGTTGCTTTTAGGAGCACCTGCAGGCATTTCCTGCACTGAGGCCAATAGGGTTGGACCAGCCCTTGTTCTTAATATGGTCACTGGATGCACTTCAGCAAAAACCAACAGGGAATGTTGAGGAACAAAATTACTACTCACTGATTCTGAAAGACCATCTAGAGAAGTCACGGTTAGAAAGACAGAGAGAACACACAGACTTGGTCTCTGGCTTTATTAGAGTTCAAAGGTGGGGTGTCTAGAGTTTTGTGGACTCACGTCATTATTGTTAAATTTGAATTGTAAGAATGGGAATTAGGCATAGGAAGGGAGAGCCAGTTTGTCAAGGTGATCAGTTGTCTGAGTTCACAGGTGGGGCAGCCTAGTTCCTTACCAGGTTGTTTTGCTAGGCTGACAATACATTTATTCAAGATGGATTTCTTTTGAAGTGTATATCACTGCAATCAAAATCTCAGTTTCAAGCATTAACTTAATATAGGGCTTCTCTGGTGGCTCAGAAGGTAAAGAATCTGCCTGCAATGTGGAATACCTGGGTTCGATCCCTGGGTTGGGAAGAACTCCTGGAGAAGGGCATGGCAACCCACTCCAGTATTCTTGCCTGGGAAATCCAATGGTAAGAGAAGCCTGGCGGACTACAGTCCATGGGATTGAGAAGAGTCAGACACTACTGAGACTAAGCACACAGCACAACTTAATATAAATTCTTCACAATTAAATTACACATTAATTTAGTTAGTTATGTCTGAAAATGTAATATCAAGTAAAATATTTTAAATTATTCAGGTAGAATTGAATGAATTTTAGCATACATCTGCAGTGATTATAGCTCTACTCTAGAATAAAAGGCTGATAATTTTCAGTCCATATGCTGCCCTTATAATTTAAAAATCATACAAATCATACAAAACTTGACTATTTAAATGTTTATAAATCTAGGAATATTGTTTGGCTATTAAATATAATCCTATTAAGTGTAATCCCAAAATATTGCCATTTGAAAGATCTCCCTTCTCTAAAGATTTCTTGAAGCAATCTTAGTGACTTGTGGGGAAAAAAATCATATGCATGAAGCTAAGCTGTGTTCAATGAAAATAAATTGCTGAAGTATTTACTTTGTGCCAGTGTAGAGAAATTGAGATGAATGGTAACATTCAACTCATATTTAATGTGGGCATTTTTAATGAACTATAATTGCCTAAAATGTTGTTTGTGACATAATAGTTTTGTATGCAGATTCCTTTACTTCAATTGTTGTTTCATTTCTCTGGTTTCAAAATAAAATATGCTAACATAAAATAAACACAAATTGCATACCTGAGCACATCAAACCACTGTCTGAAGCATCTATTTAACTATGTCAAGTTAAAAAGCAATAATGATCTGACTTGTGCTTTTAAAGTCTATTTCCTTTATGTCAAAAAAATCTAGTCTATATTTTGTTTTTATTTGGTTTCATTAATGTGTGCCCTCCTCCCTCTTTTGGCATAGATACTTAAAAAATAGAATACAAAGAGATAAAGAAACATTTTTCAGAATACAAGAAAAAAGAATCCTAGCACTGAGAAAGAAAGAGTGGAGTAAAATCATTAAAGCTCTGATTTGTCAGAATAAATGCATTCAAATAGAGCATTTGCAATGGTAAAATATATCATCTTGACACAGTTAAATCCCTAAGTGTGCAAATCAAGAAATTGTTTATGAGCTTGTATTATGAGTGTTTAGCTATTAAAAATGTTTCTGATTTTATTGGTGGTAATAAAACACAATTTGCATGGTGTTGTGAGCTTTTAAAAATTAAGTGTCAATATGTTGGGCTTTTCTAAACTTGGAAAAAATTAAGTAATAGTTCAATCTCCAGATGGTCCATATAGAGGGACCTGCTTATCTGCAAAAAGACAGGGTTCCACATTTAGACTGCTGCTGCTGCTGCTGCATCGCTTCAGTCGTGTCTGACTCTGTGTGACCCCATAGATGGCATCCCATCAGGCTCCTCTGTCCCTGGCATTCTCCAGGCAAGAATACTGGAGTGGGTTGCCATTTCCTTCTCCAATGCATGCATACATGCTAAGTCGCTTCAGTTGTGTCTGACTCTGTGCGACCCTATGAACAGCAGCCCACCAGGCTCCTCAGTCCACAGGATTCTCTATGCAAGAATACCTGAGTGGGTTGCCATTTCTTCTCCAAGTGAAGTCGCTCGGTCGTGTCCGACTCTTTGCGACCTCATGGACTGTAGCCTATCGGACTCCTCCGTCCATAGGATTTTCCAGGCAAGAATACTGGAGTGGGTTGCCATTTCCTTCGTGAGGGGAACTTCCCGACCCAGGGATCGAACCTGGGACTCCCACATTGTAGGCAGACGCTTTATCATCTCAGCCACGAGGGAAGCCCATTCCAAGTAGCTAAATTTCCATTAATCTTTTACAAAACGATAATTATATAAAGTTGACTCTTTCAAAATTAAATATGTGAAACATAGTTCTTAATGGAAATAAGATATTTAAAGTGCTTCTTGCTTGAAAAGAATAAGCACAGTATATACTTTGGAAAGAATAAGCACAATGTACGCTCACTATCAATCTTGTTATAAGTACCATACTGATAATACTAAAGGTAGTGACTACAGGTCAGACACGGGTGGGAGTGTTGACTCGGGGTCCTGGTCTCTTTGTCAGCTACGACCCACACATTGGAATAGCAAAAGTGTTTCAGATTAGGTTATTCCATGAGAGCCCAAGATGCTAAAGCTATTCTTTTTATTCTAATAGATCTTCCTTGGAGTAAGAATCCCTTGTTATGTATAACCATTTCTGAAACTAAATGGAGCATTTGCCTTGGACTAGTATGAAGTTGAACTCTGGCAAAGTTTGAAAATCTTTAAATATTTTCTTATTCTTTATGACAGTGAGGAAATATTTGAAGAAACTAGTATTCATATTTTTTTTTCCCCATACCACCTAGTAAGGGAAGCAGAACACTTATGTTCTATTCTATTTTCCAAGAGCATTCTTATGACTTGTACAATTTAAAATATCAAACATTTTTAAGAGTTTCATTTTAAGCTTATTTATTTCTTTGGCTTTAATCAATTTAAACAGAAATCTCTGTACCATTAGTTTATATTTCTTTTAAATAAACAGTCCTATTAATATTGTTTCTACTTCTATGACTATGGGAGTGTCTTAACTGATTTTATGGTAATCTAGATTTAATATAATTTAATAATGTATACATTTCCTGCAAAACAACCTCTAAGAAAGAAAATGTTTTGTAGTAGAATATGTGCCATTTTCTTGAATTCATTTTATATAATATGCAAGTACATATAAATATTAATTTTAAAATTTCCATAATTATTATATTCCAGAAAGCACATCACATAAAATATTAAGACTAAATGAGTTACTTATTATTAGGAGTATAATTTGTCTTTTATTTTAAAATTTTGCCTACATATATGAATAAATGTATTTCCAGAACATCTCTGAAATTATTCTTAAAATCATTAATAAACTAAACTGGTTGTATCTTTCTTACTAGCCAATGAATTAAATTTATGAGCTGTGCCTTTGAAGCTGAAAAGATTGCCGGCATTGCCCTTGCTTCTTTGACACTCCACATGAAACACAGTTAATAACCTCCTGTGTAAGCTTGGAGAAACACTGAATTGATACTAATTATACCAACTTTGGGATAGAAGGTGACCTTGACTTCAGCTGAAACTTTCTGCCAGGACAGTAAATAAGAGCAAATGCCACAAAGCATGATTTCTAAAAAGGGTCTAACGCAATCTATTAAAATATAAGTTCATGAAATTGCAGTAAGTACTGGGATAATTGTAATATTTTAAAACACCTCTTGCTTCAATAATAAGTAGTTTCTTATTTCTTTAGATTTCAAATAATCTCCCATTAGATTTCTGTACTCATTTAAATTAAGCTATGGCCAGAAAATTAAAAGCTACTTGATGCAAAGTATATGTAAGGTGATTGCAGGGCAAGGAGACAGATTTTTCCAAATAGCTTCTCAAATACATACATAGTATTTATACAATTTTAGTATCAGAATTGCTTATGCTGAAGTTGTGATAACACTGACTCTTAGCTAAAGGAATGTCTTTATAAAATTATTAAGAAAAATGACTAAGAAAAAGCAATTGTCCCAGTTAGGTGCACAGGTTTAAATTATTGCCAGGAAACCTGTCAAGACCAATGATATGTAGTAGTTTCACATAAAAATCTGAGTTCATAGTGTTAAAAGAGAGTCAATAAAGTTACTATAAATGCTAAGAGATGAGTAAGAACAGAAATTAAACTTTCTTCACCAATATTGTTTAAAGAATTACATTAGTGTAAAGGGAATTCTGTTCAAAATGTTCAATAAAATAAATGGGAATACCCAATTTAAAACCGGTTATTTTTCACTTTAGAAAAAGAGATGAACTCAAATATTCCCAGGCCCTTTTATTTTACCCATTAGTAAGCAAGGAATGCTAATCAATGAAAGCTTAAGTAGGAAAGGAGAAATGAATTTTGAATTAACATGAAGAATTGCATTAGATTCCCTGAGAAACATTTTTTTTTCCCCTCAAAAGCATTTGAACCATTTTTGATGTGTAAAACCAAGATTTTGTAGTAAAGAAGTAAGGTGATCTTCAAGGATAGTCTGTGTCAAACTAGGAAAATTACGATGGTCTTAATAATTTTATTTCCCCTGAAGGTATGTTTCCTAAATACTGATTATAAGATTATTATTTTTTACTCATTTAGACTGTGTGTGACTCAGGATATCAGCAGGAACTGACGGCAGTCCTGAAAGGTAGCTAAAGGGTTTTAAACCAGGACACTTTCACAGAAATACAGGCAGAATTTGGAGAACTCATAAAGGAGAAGAGCAATCAAACCTGTAATAGCAAAATGCTGTTAACCAGCCCTGGGCCTGAAAGACCAAAGGAGTGAACAGGTTATCCTGGTCAGAGAAGAACTGGAGCCAGAAAAGGGGCTGTGTTTGCAAAGAGAGGTAGTCAAAGGATACAGCACAGGGATAAATTTCAGATCTCCCTCTCTTCTCCTGCCTTCTAGGAACTTTCCATTAATTGAATACTTCTGAAATATCAGAGATTAAGTAACTTAAGTGGAGCAGTGCAGGGAAGTCAGATTTCTAGAGCACAGTTGAAGGCAAAAAAAAAAAAAAAAAAAGGATGAAGGATGGACTTGGGGACCAAATATAGCATAAAGAGTGGAAACATATTTAGAACCATCTAATTTGCTTAGAATAATTTATCTAATTTGTCCACTAAGGGTGATTAAATGTTGGATTTTATTTTAGGTTTGGATTTCTCTCACAGGCATGCACAGTACAAGTATATAATAGAAAACAAGCGATGGAGCTAGAAATGATGGTAAAACAGCAGCCTTCCCAATTCACTTTATATGTGATTTTCCTCTCCAAGCTAAAGTTAGAAAGAGACAACACTTTAGATGATAGAGGGCAGATTATGAAGCTTGATAGAGTTGGCTTTGTTATTAGACACAAAGAAATCTAAAAATAGATATGTAATATTTAACTTACTTCAAAAGAGAAAATCATTTTTAATCTTGATGTAAAGAGTATCCATTTAATTCATTGAGTAAGTAGCGAGAGATTCCTCATTTGAAATATTCTCAAATTTATGTGTATGGATGCAGACTATTTCTTTTGTTTGAATTAAGAACCTTGAAAACATTAGTTGCAAGAGGAAAAGTTCTAAAAATGAGCTAGCCGTAAATTAATAATAAGCTGATACAGATATGTCTTATTAGCTTTCTATTTAAGGTATTTTCATGTCACAGAGACAAATAATTTTCTGTCCTGAGATAATAGCTTTTCAGAATAGAAAATCATTTTCTTGAGAGAAGAATTTAGAAAGAGTGATCACAGTTTTTAATATATAATGTTATGTATCTCCCTTTGATGTCTTTAAAGTATGTGTACATTATTAATTTAGTTAAGTTGGTAGATTGGAAACATGTAAAATAAAAGCAATTCAGCTTGTTTTTACTCTAAACTATACTCGTTCGCCCAGGCTATAGCTGTATTCCTTGGCATTTTACCACAAACAGGCCAGAACGTTTAGTTCAGAGTAGGATATTAGAATAGTTTTTCAAAAGGACCAAGAATGACAGTCTAATTTTTCTGGTATCTCTAGTTATTCTATCACCATGTTTTGAGAGTTAGTTGGCTGGCAATCAAGCACTGCATCTCAAAATGCTGCTTTAGGGAACCAAAAATCAATCTTCATATATGCCATTACCTTCTCCCTATATATATATATATATATATATAAATTTTTTACTCTTGCAACTTAAATCCAGATATATTCCATCTTAATTCCAAGTTGGAAAAAAATGATATGTACATGAAAAGGAAGTTCTAAGGGCTCATTTTGCTACTTCATATTCATACTTCACGGGTGGCGCAATGGTAAAGAATCCTCCTGCCAATGCAGGAGACACAAGAGATGCAGTTCAATCTCTGGGTCTGGAGCTATAGCCCACGGGGTTGCAAAGAGTCAGACTTGACTAAGCACACATTTTCATATTTCTAATTTCTCCATTCAGTTTGGTAATATATCAGTGTAGGATTTTTCCTCGATAATTCATCAATGTGGGGTTTTTAAAGTAATGATTTTAAAGAAATGATTCTTTGCTAAAAACTGAAAATAGTGCACAACCCAATATTGATTACTAGGTTAACAAAATATGCCACATCTGGACTCAATATGAGATGGTAAAAGTAACTTCTGAGCACAGAATATTTTTCTGGCCCCCTGACTTGACCTCTGGACATGCGATCTCAGGCAAGTAAATTCATTTCTTCTTACCCTAGTGGGCACTGTGAATTCTAAGGTGTTTCTCAAGTTTGGGTCCTCCACCAGGATTTCAGAAACCAGTACAATTTCTGGTATTTTAAAATGAGAACTTGTAGATAAAATCCCTTTTCCATTTGAAATAGTGTCAGTAATGTACTTAACATAATTCTTCTCTTCCAACTTATTTCTGTTTGAATGTTTTGAAAAGCTAAAAGATTAGAGATGAATTATCAGACTCTGACCTTAATTCAGAAAACTAAGATAATGGCACTTGGTCCCAGAACTTCATGGCAAATAGATAGGGAAACAGGGGAAACAATGACTGACTTTGTTTTTCTGGGCTCCAAAATCACTGCAGATGGTGATTGCAGCCATGAAATTAAAAGACACTTTCTCCTTGGAAGGAAAGTTATGACCAACCTAGATGACATATTAAAAAGCAGAGACATTGCTTTGTCCACAAAGGTCCGTCTTGTCAAGGCTATTGTTTTTCCAGTGGTCATGTATGGATGTGAGAGTTGGACTATAAAGAAAGCTGAGCGCCGAAGAATTGATGCTTTTGAACTGTGGTGTTGGAGAAGACTCTTGAGAGTCCCTTGGACTGCAAGGAGATCCAACTAGTCCATCCTAAAGAACAGTCCTGGGTGTTCATTGGAAGGACTGATGTTGAAGCTGAAACTCCAGTACTTTGGCCACCTGATGCAAAGAGATGACTCATTTAATAAGACCCTGATTCTGGGAAAGATTGAGGGCAGGAGGAGAAGGAGATGACAGAGGATGAGATGGTTAGATGGCTTCACTGACTCAATGGACATGGGTTTGGGTGGACTCCAGGAGTTGGTGATAGACAGGGAGGCCTGGCGTGCTGCAATTCATGGGGTTGCAAAGAGTCGGATACGACTGAGCAACTGAACTGGACTGAACTGACCTCAGTATTTGGTATTTGGCCACTGTTTCCTAGCCATATGCTTATCTCTACTTTCATTACTTTAATTTGCACACTCATTTCCCTCCAGTATTTTCTCAGAAACTTTATATACACCTGAACATTGTCCTATCTGTAAAATTTCCAACATCATGGTATATTAGTAAAATAAATATTGAGTTCTAGCTGTAATGTCCATAAAACTAATGTATATGGTCTATTTTTACAGTTCTTCAACTGATTTCAGGTCTCTCATGATCAATTACTTTGTAGCCAAAATTCACAGCTTAGACAAACTTTCTGATGCTCTTTTCTATTATGGTTTGATATCCATGTTCATTGAATTAAAATGATTATTGAAAAATGATGAAAATCATGGCTTCTGGACTCACATTATCTGGGCTCTTTTTTCCACTTTGATGTCCCAGGTATGTGGCCTTCCTTAAACTCTCTGTGCCTCTATTTCCCAAGCTAAAAGGGATGGTAAATTATAATAGTATCAACCTTATAATGTAGTTTTTAAAATTAAATATGTTTATATACACAACTGAGCGACGTCACTTTCACTTTTTACTTTCATGCATTGGAGAAGAAAATGGCAACCCACTCCAGTGTTTTTGCCTGGAGAATCCCAGGGACGGGGGAGCCTGGTGGGCTGCCGTCTATGGGGTCGCACAGAGTCGGACACGACTGAAGCGGCTTAGCAGCAGCAGCAGCAGCATACACTTAATGTATTTCAAAAGTGCTTTACTCATAACAAGTACTCAGTAAGTGTTATATTTTATAATGTTTATTATCAACTTTCTTCCAATTAACCAACTAAACAATATAGGACAAAAATGGCTGAACCTTTGTGAATAGCAATGAGATTAACTGGCAATTGCTAAGTGAAGGCTATAATGTATGGTCGATAGATCATCCTTTAAATCATGTAAATCCTCTTCAAAATCTAAAACTTAAGGATTTGTCATGTGATTAAAGTGAATAAGATAAAGCAGAGTCCCACTGCAATTGTTTATTATTCAGTTCAACCTATCAATTGTGAAATGAGAAACATTTTTTAAATAAAAGTAATTTAATTTATAATTAGCTTTCTAACAACATATTAACAGGCATTTAAATGTTCTTCAGTAGCAGAAACATCTAGGTTGGATCCCTGGTCCATGGTATGTGAGTTATACCTTAAGTTCCAATTTCCTTATCTCTAAAATGATTACATTATTTACTCATAAGGTTATTGAGTATTGATTTTCTGGTATTGTTACAATATGGATGATTTGCTAAATATGGAGGATGTATCATTACAATATATGTTGAAGTTATATACTATTAATCATTTTTAGAATTCAGGCTTGTTAATTTCAAATGATACCATTTTCATGTTAAAATATTTTATTACCAAAATTAGTATAACTTTATATTCATCTTTGATATATTGACCTAATGAAGCCACTTAGCATAAAACAGCCCATTAATGAATTCAGTTGATTAAAATATATTTAACCTCCTCCATTAAATTAAAGAACTCTATAAAATGTTAGGGAAATTACCTAAACACATTCAAAATTTAGCAGACTTACTTCTCATTGATTACTTAAATTTCAATTTTTTCTTATCTTCCTAGTAATTCTAAAACATTTTTCTATGTTTCTCACTTTAAACAAGTTTGTCACAGATAAATTAGTTTAAAAACTGTTAAACAAAATTAAGGAAAAGATTGCTCTTTATTTCAGATGCTTGAGACAAACTGCTGCATTTTATAAATATTATCCTAGGAAAATTTTAATATATATATATATGTTTAATATTTATTAAAAATTGTTTATGTGAAACCATTTTGCATTTTCTTCATCACTTTTATATTATTAGTATCTTACTATGTGAATGATTCTAATTCCACATCTCTTTTGATTTTTTGACCTTCTTCATGTAAAAGGACAAATTTTCTTTGAAACACCTATACCTGTGTAGAGTTCTGGTTACTATTCTTTCAGAATACACAGATAACAGACATGCTCAGTCGGTTCAATACTGACCAAATCTTTGGAACCCTATGGACTGTACCTTGTCAGGCTCCTCTGTCCATGGGATTCCCCAGGCAAGAATACTGGAGTGGGTTGCCATTCCCTTCTTTAGGGGATCTTCCCACCCCAGGACTGAACACACATCTCTTGTATCTCTTGCATTGGCAGATAGGTCCTATATCACTAGTGCCACCATTTTCTGAGATAAAATTCTTCTTCATAAAATTTAGCAAATACACTTTATATGTTAGTTTCTGTACATCCCTACCTCAACCTGACAGGACCTCATTTTTAAATCTGAACAAAACATTATTGGGTTTAGTTATTTTACTGGCTTTTCCTGAATATCAGTTTTAGCAATGTATTAGTTAAAACAAGGTAAAGGATTTCTTCTGAAAATCCTGTCCTTACACTGTTGATCATCCCCACTATTCTTAATCTCTCCTTTACCCCATCCTAGTCCCTTTTTATCATCAAAGTGGAGCTGTAATTGTTTTATCTTTCTTCCATAGATGACCTCTCTAGAGTCTATCCAAGGCCTAGGCTGTCACGTTCTTCTGTCAGTGCAATTTGACTTTAAAATGAAAGTGTTCTTTGAAATTACACCTAACGGCTTAAGTGTTCAAAAACTGAAGGGAAAATCTTTCAAAGTTTGATCAATGAGATACAAAGAAGATAAAACAACATAAATATAATTACCTGAATAAAGAATTAATTTAAGCCTCCAGGATGAACCCTCAGTGAAAGCTCATTGTATTATTTGCATAACTAAAACTTGATTTTGTTATTAGAACCATTAAATTTAACATCTTCTTGACTATATAGCCACAATCTGTAAACCAGGAGTCATAATTATAAGTGTGAGAACTGTCTATTATGATAAAGTACTGCAAATATATCTTTCTCATCACTGTTCTATTTTTTTAAACCTTATTTCAAACTGCCATTGGCCAGGAATCAATCATTAATATTTTTAATTGGGAAAAGAAAAACATTAATATTCTAAGAAAATCCCCAATAAAATACATTAGTTTTTTTTTTTTTTTTAATGGGGTATTTTTTTTAATTTAGTCAATTGAACTTTTGCCTCCATAGTATTTGGTTAATATAAGTCATCTATGTAATATTGAAATTATGATTTAATAATTTAAAATGGAGTGAAGGTGATGTTTTCACACTCCTTAAACCATTCATCATTAGTTTTGTTTTTTGCTTTTCAGGTACTTTTAAAAATAGTCATTAAAGTCCATGATCTGGTCTTTATTTGATCAGTAGGAAAACTAGTATATCAATGAATCCAGGGAAATCAAGCCCTTAGAAAAAAACAAATATATAATTTTTCATCAATTCATTCTTTATATACTTGTTTGAACCTTTATTTTACAATAAACATTCAGTAATGATAAGTAGTATACGAGGTCTACTTTTCACTGAAAAAAACACGTAACTTGAAAGAAGAGAAAGGTGAAATGAGTATTAAATGAAGAAGCTTCTTAACCTAGTGATCTCACCAGATATAGACAGGATAAGCATAATTAAAATAATTATGATATTGTAGTAGAGAAGCATACATGTGTAATTCTTGCAGGTGATGCATGCATGTTTCACTTCTGTTTTGAGATACTCCTGTTTTCATAGAGATAAAACAAATAGAATGACAGTTTAGATTTTGTTATTTCTGCAGCTAATTTTCTAAATTTTGACACTTTTTAATGACATTTCTGGCAAGTACAATTTGACCTTCTATGAGAACCTAGGGAATAAGGCTTCCTCACTTCCTCCAACAATGCTTTTATCTGGAAGATTTGTGTCTTCAAATGCAATTAAGCTTTGGAAATGTAAAAGATGAAGGGAAGAGTAGAATGTGCAAAGCAACATTTTAGATACATTTTAGATGCAGTGTTACACACTCAGTTTGGCTAGCATTAAGCATAAGTGAACTCTGGGAGTTGGTGATGGATAGGGAGGCTTGGCGTGCTGCGATTCATGGGGTCGCAAAGAATAAGACACGACTGAGCGACTGATCTGATCTGAAGCATAAAAAGGAAGCACTGATGAAAGATAAGTCTTCAATATTAATCCATGCATTTATTGAGTCAATAAGTAGTTATTCTATGACCAGAAAGGAGCAAATTATAGGAAATTTTGTAGGTCATACGTAAAAGTTTAGAGTTTACTCAAGAGGTTATGAGCAATAATTTAAAATGAAGAAAGTTTAGATTAGTCTTTTGAAAGATCAGTCTGAAGGGTGTGATGGTAGGTGATTGAGGAAGACAGAAAAGGCAGGAAGCCATTGAAGAAATCCAGGTAATTACAAATGAGGACTTGGAGACAAGCAGGTGCCAAAGGCATGGAGGAGAGGGAAAGGCCAAGAGATTTGGGAAAGTAAATCTGGTAGATTTTGTAAGTGATGAGGTAAAAAATTTTATGTAAAAGGGTAGGAAATAACAAAATGGCTCCCAGGATTTCAACTTGGATTCTGGGGTATTTGGTGTACTTTATCAGAGTAAAGAATAAAAGATAGGTGTTTTAGGGGGAAATGAGACATGTTCCATTTTAATGTTGCATGAGATGTTCCATGAGAAATGTTCTCATTTAAATGAGATATGTTCCGTGTTTTTACATTTAAACATGTAATTTTAAAAATACCTTTCCAAGAGCTAAGTGAAATTGTTTAATTACTAACTAGAACATAGGATATAAATTATCCAGGATAGAAATACAGATTTTAGACAGACTTTTCTATAGGTGAAGTGTAAGCTTTTGATTAAATATAACTTTTATTAAAATTATATTTTATTAAAAGTGTAAATTAAAAAAGAGAAGAATGCTGAAGTTTATACTCTGATACTTAAAAAGCAAAATGAAAAACAAAAAAAAGGATCTAAAGATTATGTTAAGAAATACAAAGATGCAAAGTTGTGGCCAGAGTGGTGAGATGATGTCTGGTGAGCCTAGGGTGTGAAATTCTTAGGGCTATCAGGGAGGTCCAGAGTGCCAAATGACTCAGAGAAGCCAAGTGTGATAGCACATGAAGTGGATTTTTGTTTTTCTTTTGATTTACTGGGAGATTTTAATGAATTTTGAAAAAGCACTTTTAATGAAATGGTTGCATAAAAGTCAGATAATAGAATTTGAGAAGTGAATGGGAGGTAAAAGGTAAAGAAAGTCAGTGTAATCTATCAAGAGCGTTGTCTGAGAAGAAAAGTAGAGATACAAAGCAGATAGAAGGCAGAATAAAGTCAATTACCGTTTTTGAAGAATAATATAAATATAGCACTTCTTTTTAATGGTTAAGAATAGAGCTAGGAAAAAAAGAGAAGTTGAAAAAAAATTTTTTTAAACAGATAAGCAGATAAAATAAATCCCCAAATATTGAAAATGTCATGATTTTATATATTTGTAGATATATCTATAAAATCTAACATTATTTTAAAATATAATATGCTTTATATGTTATATCTGACTGTAAGCATTACTGTTGATCACATAAGACCCTCTGTACAATGAGACTGAGGAGAGAAGATAATAATAATGGGCAGATACCCATTATTATTATATCATACCCAAACAGATACAGTTTGCCAGCAATGGGAAGTATTTTTAGGAAAAGTGGAAAATAGAGATCTTACTTAATGGCCTGTGTTTTATCTATAAAGTAGGAGAGACAATTTTCCAAGATAGAAAAAAAAAATTGCATAGAAGGGATCTTTCAGAAAGCAGTGAAGTTTTGAAATGAATGCCTTAGAAATTAAAAAAATATATATACATTGAGAGGAACACATTGCTGTTTCTGGGAAACATGTCTTCCTTTTTTCCACAAATAATTATCATCTATTCCTATCAGACACTATGCTAAACTTTGGGGACTGAATAAAAACAAAGTAGAGAGTCAATGTCTTTTTTTTTTTTTTTCTGGCCACATTGCATGGCTTGTGGGATCTCAGTTCCCGAACCGGGGATTGAACCCAGGTCACAACACTGAAAGCCCAGAATCTTCACCACTAGGCTACCAGAGAAGTCTCTGTAAATGCCTTCATAAATGCTATTTAAAATATGTACAGCACTCTCTTGCTTTGCTCCAAGAAGTCCTCATAGGTAATCTTCCTCAGGAAGTGATATTTGCTGGATGTGAAGGATTTGTGCAAGATATGATGTTGAGGAATGAAAAGACAAGGATGAAGAAGAGTATTTCGAGAACAGGATGTAGCCAGTACACAAGTCCTGAAGTGAAGAGGAAGGTAGCTATTCAAAAAAATCCAGAAAGGGTACCCCTGGGACTGGAATGCAGATTGTCAAAAGAACAGAATGAAAGTAAGTGGTAGTTAGTTGGGTTAGATCCTGCAGAGCCTTAAACTTATTTTTAGGATTTGAGCTTGTATCCTAAGAATAACAGAAGAAAATAAAAAATGGAGAAAAGTAGGAAGGGAAGGGAGAATAGGAGGGAAATAAGAAGGAAAAAGGAAACCAACGAGTTTTAGGCAAAAAATAATATTGACACTATAATCAGATATATATTTCTGGCTATAGGGGAACAAATTTATGAGATGGGCAAGAGAGGACAGTGGGAGAAAGGTTAAGGACCTATTCTAATGAGAGGTGACAGCGGTTGAGACAAGGCTGTTAGAACTACTGACAGAAAGGTGGAATAATTTAACATGTAAATCTGCAGTTTTTCTAATTCTTTGGTTCTATGGACTAAAGAACAGGATGTCACAAGCTAGGTTACCAAACATATATGTTTTTAGAGAAACACTATTAACAGATGGTGGAAATATTTACTGAGATAAGAAACATTGGTGATAGAAGTAGAACTGTGAGCTTGTTTTAAGTATATTAAGCTTGTATATTTGATATCTCTAAGTAGAGGCATAATATTGAACACATGATTAAATATACAGATTTGGAACTCAGAGTAGTTATCAGGTGTATGTGCATGCATGCTCTCGCTCTAGTCATGTCTGACTCTTTGCAACCCCATGGACTGTGGCCCAGCAGAGGATTCTCTAGGGAGGAATACTGGAGTGGGTTTCTATGCCTTCCTCCAGCAGATCTTCCCCACCCAGAAATCGAATCTGTCTCTCTTACATCTCCTGCATTAACAGGTGGGTTCTTTACCACTAGCACCACCTGGGAAGCCCATTGGGTGTATAGAATCAGTTAAAGCTGAGCTTGGGATCATGTAGAAAGAGTATATAATGAGCAGAAAATTCAGTGTTCAACTGGGATTGGATTCCACGAACTTGTAGATGTTCAAAATTACAATTTTTTAATTGTTATTCTTGGATTTCTGAATAGGCCATGTTTTAAATGAATGTACAGATTCTTTATTGAAGAAGCAAAGACACTGATATTATGCAAGCAAAGTAAAAGGAAGAGATCAAGTGTTCTAAAGAGTGATGATTTTTAATAAAAAGTAGAATAATGGTCTAAACAAACAGATGGGCTTAATAAGAGGAGTAGAGAGTGAAAGTAAAGGAGTATAGTATCTCAAAATTAAGAGCTTGTTGGCAAATAAAGACTATTAGAATTAAAAATCTGAAGTGGAAAACATCTAGGTATTTCAGAGGGTGGCCATGTAAATGGTTTTCCCAGCTGCTATTCAGTCAGAATGAGAAAGGTTTTGAAGCAATGAAATAATAGTTAGATTAGAATTTAATATTTAATACTAGGATATGCAAGTCTGGAGCTATGAGTTTGTAAGCCATTGGTATAGAGCTATGGACTTCTGGATGTCTCTTTCAGTTGGATATGGGAATTTCCCAAGGTCATTATAGGATTTTGATTAGAAAAGTAAATTGTGAACTTGATAGAAAAATTGTTCAAGAAAATTGGAAGTTTTATCAGTGAGTTAGGAAGAGATATGAGTGGATGGCAGAATGAGTCACCAAGAAGGAGAGAAAGAATCTAAAATATTGATGGACCTTGAATTGCTTATTTAATCCAGGACACTTTTATCTTAATGGAAATGTATCTGGGACAATTAATTATTAATCACGTAAGCATGGATACAAAGATATAAAAAACATAAAGAGTCAATTTCGTCAGCCTCTATTTGCTTGATGTGCTGCTTCCACAATGTATACCTTTTGAATAAACAAGTTCTTCAGTCCCCAAGAATTCATGGTACATTTATGAATTAACATAGAAGAGTCTATTCTTTGGGCTCTTCTTACATTTTGACACTGCACTATTTGTTAACACACATTTTTCACAGAGTAGAAAGATGTATTAATTTTATGCTTTTCTTAAGTACAATCATTATTCCATTGTACTTCCTGAAGGTGATACACAGGTCACCTTGATGCAAGTTCACTCTCCTACTTGGAGATCACCCTTCAGAACGACATGATCTCCATGGTCTCTTAAGACTACAAATCAGATTCTCCTGGGGAACTTTCTAAAATTAAATTTTAACTTTATTTTTAATATATAGATCTATGGTTGACTCATAAAAACTGTGATTTTTAAAACTATCTGGAGCAGAAAGATTTAATGGCAACCCACTCCAGTACTCTTGCCTGGAAGATCCCATGGGCGGAGGAGCCTAGTAGGCTGCAGTCCACGGGGTCGCGAAGAGTCGGACACGACTGAGCGACTTCACTTTCCCTTTTCACCTTCATGCATTGGAGAAGGAAATGGCAACCCACTCCAGTGTTCTTGCCTGGAGAATCCCAGGGACGGGGGAGCCTGGTGGGCTGCCGTCTATGGGGTCGCACAGAGTCGGACACAACTGAAGCGACTTAGCAGCAGCAGCAGTTCAAAGTTGGTTCATAAATGGGATACTTTAAAATAATGTTTCAGTGTTTTCATTTTATTCTCAAAGTTTAGATTTCCATTAAATTTAATACAATATTGTAAAGTAATTAGCCTCCAGTTAAAATAAATAAATTCATATTAAAAAAATTTATAGATGCCTTGTTCTCCCCTCCATCTACTACCTACAGCAGGTTTCTACTTGCTTGTCATCAAATGCATAATGTTATCATTGTTTAGTGCAAGAAAATTGAAATGTTATTTGAAAACAAAAGGTTTAAAGCAATATATTAGTCTTTATTTATTTATCCTCTCTATCTCAGACCAATGTAAAAAGACATTCTTCCATTTAAAGAATGTTTGTGTAGCCAACAGCTTTAGAAGATAGAGACAATATCTCCCTCTTGGCAGACAGCTGGTTTACTGGCCAGCTCAGTCAAGATGATGTCTGCTTGAGGGCAAATGGCAGATGTGGGGCAGTCTTCTTCCAGGCCATTACAAAAGACTGGGGTATCTTACCTCAGCTGATAAATTCATACTGTGTGCCAGAACACCCAGGAATCCACTGCTCACTGCAGCCATGGCACTTAGAGTGGAAGAGAAATCAGGGCAAGCTGCAGTGCTTGCAAGCTGCTGAATGACAATCCATTCCTTTGTCTCTAACCCCAGAGCCTCAGATCTTCTGCCAGCATCTATGAGGCTGTGACAAGTTAACTTGTTAGCTTGTGAGAAGGATAAAATCTGAGAACATTCATAGTTCTCGACACAACCATAATTAAAAAGTAAGAACACTACCTTGTAGAATTTTTGTGACTGTAATATTGCTATGAGTATACTGAAATAATAAATGTAAAGTGTTTAGAATAATGCCTGTTATATGTGGAATAATATCAAAACACCTTATCGACTAATAATACTGGTATTAATAGCTGCAGAACTACCTCCACTCTCTGAATCACTCACAGATACATGGCAAAAACACACTAAAATTTCATGTCTTAAGTAATGAACCCTAACTTAAAACTCTCTTGTCACATTATATTGGGACAAACTCCAGTAACTACTAAGACCAGTCCGGTAAAGTAAGTTAGTAGGAACTGTGTCAGAGTGAGGAGAAAAACTGTCTTCAGAAGGGAGCAGCCTGTGTTTTCTGCTGATTGTTGCTATGCAGGAAAACTGTAAGTCAAGTGCTGTCAAATTATCTGACTTTAAAAGATAGTCCATAATCTTACAATGTACAATCTTTATGGATAAATTTACTTTCATGTATATTTTCAGCCCATGGGTTCAAAATAAAATATGTCTATGGGCCAGATGCAGACCATGTCACCTTTTCTCTAGCAAGAATCAAACTCATAGAAGAAGATGAGATCTGTTGTTACCAGAGGCAGGGGTGAGGTGGAAGGGAAAACGGATGAAGGTAGTCAAAAGGTATGAACTTCCAGCTGTAAATAAAGAAGCACTAGGGATATAATATACAACATGATAAATAAAATTAATACTGCTTGGGCTTCCCTGGTGGCTCAAATGGTAAAGAATCTGCCTGCAATGAAGGAGGCCTGGGGTCGATCCCTGGGTTTGGGAAAATCCCTTGTAGAAGGGAACAGCTACCCACTCCAGTTTTCTGGTCTGGAGAATTCTGTGGACTGTGTAGTCCATGGGGTCTCAAAGAGTTGGACACTACTGAGTGACTCTCTCACTCCATTATTCATAAAACTTGAGAGTAAATCTTGAGTTTTTCTCACAAGGAAGAATTGTATATTTTTTTCTAGTTCTTTAATGTTTTATCTATATGAGATGAAAGGTGGTCCTTAATCTTATTGTGATCCTCTTTTCATGATGTACATAAGTCAAACTATTACACTGTGCACTTTTAATTTATATAGTGCATGCTCAGTCGCTCAGTTGTATCTGATTCTTCGCAGCCCCATGGACTATAACCCACCAGGCTTCTGTGTCTCTGGGATTTTCCAGGCCAGAATAGTGGAGCGGGTTGCTATTTCCTACTCCAGGGGATCTTCCCTACTCAAGAACTGAACCCAATCTCTAGAATCTCCTGTACTGGCAAGAGGATTATTTTCATCTCTGAGCCATCTGAGAAGCTCCAAATTTACATAGTGCTGTATGTTAATTATATCTCAATAAAACTGGAAGAAGAAAAAAAAAAAGAATTACAAGGAGTATCCAAATTCTCTTATAACTGCACTAGATAGGAAGGAAGATTATAGTTAGTGAATGATAGAATTGATGGAGAATCTTGCAAAAGAGAAAACAGAACAAAAAAGAAATAAAAACCCAAAATATTCCTTTATACTTTTTTAAATGTCAAAATAAGTAAGATTCTAGAAAAAAAAATGGCGTATGATTTACACATTGCTATTTACATGGTACTTGCTTTTTATCACAGCAGATACTGAAACCCCAGATTCACAAAGTAATGGCACCACAGAGAGGAATGTGGAGCGATCTAATATTGAAACCCTGATCTATCACTGGCTACTAGTTCATGTGATGTTCAGCAAACACTGCTCTGACTCTCTGAGTAATGCTCTGTAAAACTCTCTGTAAAATGCTCCACAGTGTTCTTGTGAGGTCACTGTGGTGCCATGGGGTGCTCCAGCTCACAGTTAGGAAACGAAACCACAGCACTATGCCATACTCCAGTGTACAGAGAGCAAGGGATGCAAGATGAATGTCGTGCTTCATGAAGAGTTACATCTTTATCTAACATTTGCCTGGAGTTGAGTCTTCAGGTTAATTTTATCCTATTCATAAAATAAGCCTAGTCTAAATATTAGCAAAATAATGATAAACATAGAGAAAAAAAAATATCCTTGCTGTTGGCTATTTCTGCAGTGCCACTTTTCCCCCCCTGATTCCAAATTTTATTTCTTCTCTCTCATATTCCACAAAGCATTTAGAGACATCTTCATAAAATGTAAATTTATGCAAAACCCATCAATATCTCACCAATGCCCTTGGACTGACATAATCCCTCTCAGGGCATTTTCTACCCAACAGAAATGCCCTTCCACTGACCAGAATAGACCACCTTTCCTGGTCCTTGAGATGCAGAAGGATTTTAACTTTCTTCCAAAAGTCCCTCTCATGCCTAAGCCACATGCTTTCCTCTGCAAAGAACATCCTTCTTCTATCTTGCTAACTCCTAATAAAAGCAGGAATCATTTCTTGCTGTATCTACTGTCACCTTTTCTCCCAGCACCACAATCAGGACACTACCTGGTATACTCATAGTAACAGGACTCTATAGCTTTTTTAAAGCTTTTGCTTTTAATAACTTGTTATTAATGATTGGTTCAGTACCAAATCATGTAGTCTTCCCAGAAGTATTTCAGTATCCAAATTTTGCAAATTTTTGAAAACACTACTCTCTGGTTAACTAACATACTATAAGGAATTAATGTGGGATGTTGCTTTGTCAAAATGTGTCCCCTGAAGTGGTCAGTCACAAGCCTTAGTGCATTGACACAAAAACTTTCATCTATGATGACAGAATTGTCAGTGTGTTGGCAGGAATCAGAGGAAAGGTTCTGAGTTTAGAAGTATGTACCTCATCCCATTACATGGGTTATCCTTTCCCCACCAACAAGGAAACTGCCTGACCTGATGAAGTTGTGAAGAAGCACTTGACCTGTTGAATATTTGATTTTTATTTTAGAGAGTAATGAATGAGAAAAGGGTGAGATTTTAGAATCTTGAAGGCAAGTGTATCTTTAGTCTTGAAAGTTTTTTCCACTAGGAGTAAGCTGCCAATTGTAACAAGTGAGGATTTGCTAGAGATTCAGGTGACCTCTACCTGGAGGCTACCTTAAACCTATTGAAATCATGAGCGGAATGTTTTGAGGACCATTCTGCTTTAGGAATTCCTATGGTGGTAACTTTTCACTAGAGTGAGTTTTACTAATTTGAGAATATGAACAGACCCCTTCGCTCTGCTTCTCCTGTCCTCCTCCTGCTACACACTTTACCCCCTAAATCTTTTTATCTTTGTCAGAGCAGAGGAACAGGCTGAGCTTCACAACTTCCCATATTCCAGCAATTTAATAGTATTTATTTAAACTATGCCTGTATTCAAAAACTTAATATAATGCATATTGCAAATAATAACAGTTATACTAGATAATAAAAATAATAATAAGTGAGGATGTATTTGGGTAGGGGGGGATAAAGGAAAGGAAGAATAAAGTGACACTCAGAGTAATGTTAACAGGCTGCTCTTTCTATGATCCAAGGGCTTCCCTGCTGGCTCAGATGGTAAAGAATCTGCCTGCAATTCAAGAGACCCAGGTTCAATCCCTGGGTGGGAAAGATCCCTTGGAGAAAGGAATAGCAACCCACGCCAGTATTTTTGCCTGGAGAATTCCACGGACAGAGGAGTCTGGTGGACTAGGGTCACAAAGAGTTGGACACAGCTGAGTGACTAACATTTTCATTAACACTTTTCATCCTCAGAGTTCTACACACTGTTAAATCATGGAATAAAAACTTAAACCGAGTCTCCTAGTGGCAAGCAAAGAAACAAGTCTAGTTACACAGGTTGTTCTATTGCATCAGGCTGTGAAGTACAAGACTTAACTCTTATTGCCTAATCCACACTTTCCTTTTCCCAAGCAAATGACACTTTCTTGAAAGAGCAAATGAAAGAGAATTTAGCAGATTATCAGCTTTGGCTAACGAGTTGAACCTCTCCAGCTTACACACTCCAAAAGCGTATAATGCTATCAAACTCAAGGAAATGTTTAAGTTGCTACAAAGAATTTTTGTCTCCTCTAAGACTGAAATTTCACGTCCTGTTCAATAAATGTGGGAAAAATAATGAAAGACCATGACATTTTTATACCAACTGCAAAAAAAAGATATTTTTATCTTACATTTTAAGTGAATAATGTCTTGCTCTTTCTACTGAACATCTCCTGCAAATTAATCTCAGACAGACCAAGACAGAGCTAAGAGGAAAATGTGAGCTGTAGCTCAAGAAATCAGAAACAGATTTTTTTCTGACATGGCCTTATGATTTGTAACTTGAAAGTTCCAGTTCATCATATCATGAAATTCCAGCTAACCATGGCATTCTAAAACATCATGTGTAAGATAATTTTGGACTTGAGATTCAATTTTGTTTTTCCCAATTGAGGATATTTCAAAAGGTAGTATGCCAAAATATAAAAATTAGTATCTTTCCTAGTCCGGGGAAACTTACTTTGTAGGCTGGGAACAAAAGAGGTGGGCAGCTTTTTCTCACATTCATATCAGAAGTGAAACAAATGGGGTGTTAGTTTTCTCTTCAGTTACATATCCATTGAGAAGGAAAATAGGACACCAAATCTTTAGTTTAGAGAGTACATTTGAACATTATGGATATCTGATTACAAACTGTGAAAAAATGTCAACCATCGTAGAATCATTATACTAGATTATGTGATTTTGAAACATGAACTGGAGTTCTCATCATTACATTCTCTCTTTAAAAATGTAATTTTCAAACAAAAAAATACTAATCTTATGTGATGCTTAATCCAATGCTTGGGTGAGGTGGAAGAAGTCAGTGTGTAATCTGTGCAAACTAAAATGACAATTTCAAAAATCCTTAGTAACCCAAGACAATTTAAAGGGCTAAATTTTAATTTGCCATGTTGATCCATAATAATTAAAAAGCAAACAGGTTCATTTTGGTGTTTTTCTAGTTCAAGGACAATTTGGCTCTAAATTGACCCAGATGAATTTTATGTAATTTGATTAATAAGGTTATTTTCTCATAAATTTATGAGGATTATACCTTGAAAATACTATTAATTTTAATCTTTTATTTCAGTTTTCAATTATATGGAGTATCATCTACCAATGTTAAATTACCTAGAATCTTCTCAATACATAAATGCATTTGAAATAAAATGTCCCTTATTTTTCCCAAATATTCTCTTCTGCATGAGAAAAAGAACCATTAGTACAGCAATTCAGGGTATTTGGCAGTAATAGTTTTCACTGTAGATATATATGTAATGATGTTTATTACATATTAAAGGATGAAAGCTTGAATTCTAGCAGTTTAAGAAAAGTAGACCTGATGCTATATTATTTGTATTCTTCCATGTATTTGAATAATCAAAAGGAAAGTGGTGTGTCTGCTGTAGACACTCGCCTCATTGATAACGTTACCTACATACATGGATAGCAGAAAACGTTTGTTTCTCAAGACCCTGATCTTCAATTATCTCAGAACTTTAGGGCAGAAAACCTGTTTTTAAGGCTTTGACAAATTTATTTCGTTAGTTTTCTTACTATTTTTTTTCTTTGACATAAGAAGTTAATTGTATTTTTGGAGCTTGTGCACTCTACTTCTGATAGGTTGTTAACTGTATTTTTTTTAAGGGAAGATTTAAATGATATTTTGTTAAAACTCCAAATTGTGTTTATGTGACTTATTTTGATAAGGTTTAGCCTACTTTGGCATTTTCATCATAGGAAGTAGTTGACAATATAACTATTTAATTACTAAAGCTGATGCTCCTTTTTCACAACATAAAAGCTAATATTTTTTTTTCAAGAGCTGTTCAGAAACCTTTTTTTTTATTGTCACATGAAGATTCTGAGACAAGTTCTTAATTGGATTTTATTTATATTACTTTTGAATTTTACATTTTCTCATTTATATTTTATATTTAGGTAGTGCCCTAAGTGATGGACTTGTTACTTGTTGATTATCTTGGTAAAACTTTGCTTGAGACTTGTGAACTTTGCTCCTCCTTTTAAGACCACCTGGAAAATTTCTCATTAACCACTGCTCTATATAATCTTTTCAACCCTTTAATTTGAATTCAGGTAGCAACAATACATGAAATAAAGATGGTCACTTCAAATTGACAGTAGTAGGAAGAAGAGGAGCTCCCCAGGTGGTGCAGTGGTAAAGAATCCTCCCGCCAGTGCAGGAGATGTAAGACACAGGTTCAATTCCTGGGTCAGGAAGATCCCCAGAAGTAGAAAATGGCAACCTGCTCCAGGATTCTTGTTTGGAAAATTTAATGGACAGAAGAGCCTGGTGGGCTACCATTCATGGGGTTACAAAGAGTTGGACACAACTGTGCAACTGAGCACACATAAACATGGATTGCGAAGATACTTATCTAGAAATTGTGTATGTAGTATTACTTGTTATAGAAACATACATTTGACCTTGACCGGTCAAATAATATTAACTATATACATAAGCTGAATAATAGCAAAAATATAATTGATCTGAGAGACATATATCAAATTATGCCTTAACAATAAGGGGTATTTTTTACATATGACTAAACTTATTTTTTAATCAATTCCCTATTGAATAGCAAAGAAAACAGCAATCAGCAAAAGATAATGTAAAAGCAGTATTATACATTATTTTCTCGGTCATGAATTCAATAATCCCAGAATATAATGACAATGAAAGAAAATATTTAAGTGGCAATATAAACAATATTTAGAAACAAACTCATAAGTCAAACATAAAAAACCTTTGATTAAAATCTAACTTGAAAACAGAAAATCTATAAAATACATAAGGACTGTCTGAAATGTTATTCATGGGAAAAATCATAGTACTGAACATGATTGGGAGAGAGAAAGAAAGGGAGGGAGGAAGGGAGGAAGAAAGGGGAAATAAAAACAAGTAGATATAAATCTTAAAAAATGTATATAACCAGAATATTTTAATATAAAAATCTAGAAGAGAGGAAATAAAGATAAAGGCAGAAATTAACTAATTAGAAAGCAAACTACGGAATTGGTAAGGTCAGCAAAGAAATCAGTAAAGCTTTCAAATGCCTAATTAATCTTTCCTAGAAAAAAAGAAAAGATCAACAACGTATAAAATTAATCCAGAGAGTAAAGATTTCCAATAAATAAGAGATTAAAATAATTAAAAGTCATACCATAACTCTAGGCATAAGGATTTGAAAACATATATGTAATAGATATGTTTCTGCTGCTGCTGCTGCTCTCGCTTCAGTCATGGCCAACTCTGTGCGACCCCATAGACGGCAGCCCACCAGGCTCCCCCGTCCCTGGGATTCTCCAGGCAAGAACACTGGAGTGGGTTGCCATTTCCTTCTCCAATGCATGAAAGTGAAAAGTGAAAGTGAAGTCGCTCAGTCGTGTCCGACTTTTAGTGACCCCATGGACTGTAGCCTACCAGGCTCCTCCATCCATGGGATTTTTCAGGCAAGAGTGCTGGAGTGGGGTGCCATCGCCTTCTCTGAAGATATGTTTCTAGGAAGATATAATTTATAAAAATATATTTATAAATAGGCAAAATTACAGATACTGTGTAAGGATATGCTTTATATCACAGATCTGCTAACTATATCAAATCTTAAAAAGATGCTATTTTAAAACAGATCCCAAACATAGAGGAAAAAGCAAAGTTTTCCATTTTTTTTTATATGATGACATCAAAACATCACTAGTTAAAAGTCATAAAGATATAGCAGGGGAAAAAAGAACACTGGAAATTACTTTGTTTAATTGGATGATAACTGCTTTACAGTGGTGTGTTAGTTTATGCTATACTACAGCGTAAATCAACTATAAGTAAATAGATATCCCCTCCTTCTTGAGCCTCCCTCCCATTCACCACCATCCCACCCGTCTAGGTCATCACAGCACACAGAGCTGAGCCCCCCGTGCTGTACAGCAGCTTCTCACTAGCTATTGTACACAAGGTAATGTGTACATGTCAATGCTGCTCTTTCAGTTCTTCCCATCCTCTCCTTCCTCCACTGTGTCTATCATGGAAATCACTTTTAACTTACAAATACTGATGGAAAAATCCTAAATGAAATACTAGCAAATACAATACAGTAACACGTTAAAAAAACCATGCTTTATCAAAATTAATTTATTACCAATAATTAAACTATGGTTTAATATTAAGAAATTTGTATTTATATAATTATAAATTATTTATATAATTTTATATATAATTTATTTATGTATAATTAACCACATTAATAGATATAGTGAGAGATTTTGAAAAGTGGAAGATTAAAAACTCAAATTCAAAATTTAATAGCTTAGAAAATATAGCAAAAATTTTCCAGCCTTTTAATTGTAACAAAATTACTACATAAAAGCTTAGAAAAAAATATTAATGCCCTATACATTTTAGAGGAAGTCAAATGTAGAATATAGCTACCAGTTGTAACTCCCACTTCTTTCCCTGAAGCCTAAAAGCTAGCATGTTTTGTTAATCACAACCCACCAAATTATCATTCTCATCAGCCTGGAGCTACAAAAGTGAGGAGATGTAAAAAACTTAAATTTACCCTTTTATTGTCCCTTCAAATAATTTATAAAATCTTAACATTCTGAATTGTCCTGCCATTTTATGATAATATTAACACTTAGGAGAATCATTATGTTTTATTCTTATTTAATGATGATTAATATGTCTTTACTATATAATCAAGATAAAATAATACAGTTCCTCCAAACTGTTCTTTTTTATAATAAAGAAAACAGAAATTACCAAGGATGCAATTAGGGATTTAAATAAATTTAAATGTAACAAAAGGATTTATTTTAAAACTTTCATCCATATCTACTGAAGAGACAAAGTTGGAATGGGAATATTTAGATAGAAAAAAAAGTTACAGTTTTTTCAGAATAAAATTAATTCAAAAGAAATGTACAGTAATTCTTTTCTAACCACAGTGTATCAAACACTATTTTGATTACTTTCAGCTGACCTGCAGGCCCCTTTATTTCCCCTAAAGTTAAGGTGGGCTCACATCACTCTAAACAGGCTGAAAGAGAAATTGTTTTGCAAACCTGTACCTAAATAAGACTTCAGTTTGGAATAACATATAAGAAGAACAATTTTAGAATAACATAAGTAAAACACAACCAAGAAAAGATATCCATTTGTGTCCTCAGGTTCTTATGATTTGATCAAATGTATATCATTCCCTATTCCTATTCTAAATATGCTTTGCTATTTTAACTACATGACATCTCAACATTGTCTTTTGATTTCTCAAAGAAAAGTTGTAAAATATTTCTTTGTTGTTGTTCAGTCTCTAAGTAGATTCCAACTCTTTGCAACCCCATGTACTATAGCACGCCAGGCTTCTCTGTTCCCCACTATGTCCCGGAATTTACTCAAACTCGTGTCCATTGAGTCGGTGATGCTATCTAACAATCTTATTTTCTGCTGCCCCCCATCTCCTTTTGCCTTCAATCTTTTCCAGCATCAGAGTCTTTTCCAATCAGTTGGCTCTCCACATCATGTGGTCAAAGTATTAGAACTCCAGAGACAATCCTTTCAATGACTATTCATGGTTGATTTCCTTTAGAATTGACTGGTTTGATCTCCTGCTGCCCAAGGGACTCTCAGGAGTCTTCTCCAACACAACAGTTTGAAAGCATCAATTCTTCTACTCTCAGACTTCATGGTCCACCTCTCACATTCTCACATAACTATGCAGACATTTGTCGGCAAAGTGATGTCTCTGCTTTTTAACACATTGTCTATGTTTGTCACAGATTTTCTTCCAAGGAGCAAGGATCTTTTACTTCCATGGCTGCAATCAGTCTGCAGTGGGTAAAGAATCTGCCTGCAATGCAGGAGAGCCAGGAGACTAGAGTTCAATCCCTGGGTCAAAAAGATACCCTGAAAGAGGAAATGGTATATATATAAACTGGATATATATATATACTCTCTTGTGAGAGACAGTATTCATCATGTGGCCAAGTCTCTTACATTATTAGAGAAAATCCCATAATTCAAGAAGACAATTATCCTGGATGGGTTTTTAGCTCTTTTTTAATACCCTTGAGAGAATTCCTTGCATTTCTGCTTCACTTCTGAAAGAAATGTAGTGGCTATCTTCCAGGATTACGGTTCTTCTAAAAGTTTGTTCACCACTTTTAAAGAACAGTGTTTATCTAAAAGCTGTTAGGTTTTAGAACTACCAACTCTTCTTTAATTTCAGCCCCAATTTCAAAGTTTTTCTGAAATAGGAATCTGTATTAAGGACAATGATGAATTCAAAGTGAAAGTTGCTCAGTTCTATCTGACTCGTTGTGACCCCATGGACTACACAGTCCATGGAATTCTCTAGGCCAGAAGACTAGAGTGGGTAGCCTTTCCCTTCTCCAGGGGATCTTCCCAACCCAGGGATCGAACCCAGGTCTCCCGTATTGCAGGCAGATTCTTTACCAGCTGAGACAACAGGGAAGCCCAAGAATACTGGAGTGGGTAGCCTATCCCTTCTCCAAAGGTTCTTCCTGACCCAGGAATACAACTGGGGTCTCCTGCAATGCAAGCTGATTCTTTATCAGCTGAGCTACCAGGGAAACTAGTCTAATTTAATTCTTTTCTTCCATTAATTTCTTACTAAGTCTTAGGTGACCCAAAGAGGTAAATTCATAGGCATACCCCATATTCTAATTCTCTCTTGTCCATTCTTCTGTTTCAATTGTTGCTGCTGCTGCTAAGTTGCTTCAGTCGTGTCCGACTCTGTGCGACCCCATAGACACCAGCCCACCAGGCTCCCCTGTCCCTGGGATTCTCCAGGCAAGAACACTGGAGTGGGTTGCCATTTCCTTCTCCAAAGCATGAACGTGAAAAGTGAAAGTGAAGTCACTCAGTCGTGTCCGACTGTTTGCAACCCCATGGACTGCCGCCTACCAGGCTCCTCCATCCATGGGATTTTCCAAGCAAGAGGACTGGAGTGGGGTGCCATTACCTTCTCCATCTGTTTCAATTGAAATTTGCCCTAATTTTTCTCACCAGCCCTAAACTCTACTTGCAGCTTGCCAATGTAAACTTCACACAGCTTGATAAACTAAATTACATTAGTATGTGAATGGGACACTTTTCACCTTAGAATCTTCTTTTTCCCAAATAGCATCAGTAAGTTGCAGCCTTTGGGGAGCAATGCCCTATTTTCATTACCTGGTTGACCCTATGGTGTTAGATTAGCCCCTTTAACAGGTCTAAACCTTACTGTATAAATTCCGACCTACTTTTCACTTACAGTAGGACAGACCACATCTCTAACTTTATCACTTCAATGCATATTCATATTCTGAAATTTATTATTTTTTACTTATCCTGGCTTAGAGCATCATTAATTTTAATTTCTACTGCTGGAATATACATTGGATTTTCATATTGGACAGAAGTTGAAATAAAGGAAAATTACATTCCTTCCAAAAGATACTTTATAAAACATTATAGAACTGAACACATCTACAGGTAAATTATCTGAGACTAGAGTCTACTTAAATTAGAACATTATTAGTAATTGGGAGCAATTATATATTGCTCAGAAATTAATACATCGACACCACAATTGTACATGTTATGTGATAATAAATCTGTAATAGCACAAATCAAAATTGGCTTGATTAGATACCAGCAAAACTTGGATCATGTTAAGCACTTTTGCAAATATTTCTCTCAATAAGCATATCTGGGCTTGCTTCAGCAATATCGCAAAATTGACTATATATTTAGGAGTCATTATAAAAATAAATGATGCACTATTAGTGTCAGTATTCTTAATACTGGTCAGGACATTAGTCTCCACTAGGAGCTTAAGCTAGCATACTCACCTAAATTTTATCTTTATTTTAAGATGTTTATACAAATGATTGTACTATATCTTCCTTCAGTCTTTATCTGATAAACTCTTCCTTCATCTTTAAGAGCAGATTGTGGGATAATAATGATGAGGAATATAGGAAACTAATTTGCTTATCTGGGGCATGGCAGGTAGATGTCAGATCTTAAGTTTATAAAGTAATTCATCATCAAAATTAAAAAATAAAATATAACAAATATAATTTATATTGCATAACTATTATATGACAAGATTTTGTTTATTTCCCTCAGTTTTTTTTTTTTTTTTTTTTTAATATCTCAGCCTTGTAGTAACAGTGGAACTAAATATCAGAAGTACAGGAATAAATGTTTACTTATTCACGAGGAGTTTAGGGACTAAAAATAAAAAAGACAAGATAATTTAAACAGACAAATGCAATATAATGTAGCATAAAACAAGTTTGAAAATATTTCTTAGCAAATCAAAACAGTGATTATTTTTGAAAGATATGCATATCTCATGTAAAATAAAATAACAATGATAGTGATAATCAAATAACTATTAGTTCAGTTCAGTCGCTCTGCCATGTCTGACTCTTTGCAACCCCATGGATTATAGCCCACCAGGCTTCCCTGTCCATCAGCAATTCTGGAGCTTGCTCAAACTCATGTCCATTGAGTCGGTGATGTCATCCACCATCTCATCCTCTGTCATCCCCTTCTCCTCCTGCCTTCACTCTTTCCCAGCATCAGGGTCTTTTGCAATAAGTCAGTTCTTTGCATCAGGTGGTCAAAGTATTGGAGTTTCAGCTTTAGCATCAGTCCTTCCAATGAATATTCAGGATTGATTTCCTTTAGAATTGTCTGGTTTGATCTCCTTGTGATCCCAGGGACTCTCAAAAGCCTTCTCCAATGCTACAGTTCACAACCATCAGTTCTTTTGTCTCAGCTTTCTTTATAGTCCAACTCTCACATCCATACATGATTACTAGAAAAATAATATCTTTGACTAGATAGACCTTTGTCTGTAAAGTAGTATCTCTGCTTTTTAATATGCTGTCTAGATTGACCATAGCTTTTCTTCCAAGGAGCAAGCATCTTTTAATTTCATGGCTGCAGTCACCATCTGCACTGATTTTGGAGCCCAAGAAAATAGTCTCTCACTGTTCCCATTGTTTCCTCATCTTTTTGCCATGAAGTGATAGGACCAGATGCCATGATCTTAGTTTTTTGAATGTTGAGTTTTAAGCCAGATTTTTCATTCTCCTCTTTTGCCTTCATCAAGAGACTCTTCAGTTCCTCTTTGCTTTCTGCCATTAAGGTGGTGTCATCTGCATATCTGAGGTTATTAATATTTCTGCTGGAAATCTTGATTCCAGCTTATGCTTCATCTAGTCTGGCATTTCGCATGATGTACTCGTATAGAAGTTAAATAAGCACAGTGACAATATACAGACTTGATGTACTCCCTTCCCAATTTGGAACCAGTCCGTTGTTCCATGTCTGGTTCTAACTCTTGCTTCTTGACCTGTATACAGATTTCTCAGGAAGCACGTAAGATGGTCTGGTATTCCCATCTCTTGAAGAATATTCCATGGTTTGTTGTGATCCATACAGTCAAAGGCTTTGGTGTAGTCAATAAAGCAGAAGAAGATGTTTCTCTGAACTTCTGTTTTTTTCTATGATCCAACGGATGTTGGCAGTTTAATCTCTATTTCCTCTGCCTTTTCTAAATCCAGTTTAAACATCTGGAAGCTCTTGGTTCATATACTGTTGAAGCCTGGCTTGGAGAATTTTGAGGATAATTTTGCTAACATATGAGATAAATGCAATTGTGTGGTACAATTGAACATTCTTTGGTATTGCCTTTTCTTTGGGATTAGAATGAAACCTGACCTTTCCCAGTCCTGCGGCCACTGCTGAGCTTTCCAAACTTGCTGGCATATCAAGTGCAGCACTTTCACAGCATCATCTTTTAGGATTTGAAATAGCTCATCTGGAATTCCATCACCTCCACTAGCTTTGTTCATTGTGATGCTTCCTAAGGCCCATTTGCCTTTGCAGTCTAGGATGTCTGGCTCTAGATGAGTGATCACATCATCATGGTTATCTGTGTCATTGATTTCTTTTTGCAAATAACAATTGCCATCATTAACTGAGTATTTATTATGTATCAGTGAATGTTCTGTTTTATAAGATTAGAAATATTTTCCAAGAAGTTAAGAATTAACATCAAGTTCTTTCAACAAGACCAAGTCTGTGATTCAAATCCAGATCTGCCTAATTCCCGAATTTCTTTGCCTTTCATTACTTTGCATTTTTGTGTCTGATATTTGTGTAAGAATGAGAACTAGAGCAGAATTTTGTTGTAGGAAAAAACAAAAACAGACCAAGAGCTGGGACACCTGAAATTTTAGCCACAATCATGTTATTTCCTTGCTGTATCTCTGTAGGTAAGTCATGCTTTTCACTGAGCTTGATAAATTAGAGATAGTCATACTTGCACCCACTGTTTCATTATTTTTTTGTATGCAGACCAATAGAAACCATGGTGTAAACAATAAAGTCCTACAGAAATTTAGGTCTTTCACAACTTCAGCTAAAATCACTCTCCTACAGACATATTTTCCTTGGCTTTTTTTTTTTTTTTACTTTACAATATTGTATTGGTTTTGCCATACATCAACATGAATCCGCCACAGGTGTACACATGTTCCCCATCCTGAGCCCCCCTCCCACCTCCCTCCCCATACCATCCCTCTGGGTCATCCCAGTGCACCAGCCCTGCATATCCTGTCTCATGCATCGAACCTGGACTGGCGTTTGGCTTCACATATGATATTATACATGTTTTAATGCCATTCTCCCAAATCATCCCACCCTCGCCCTCTCCCACAGAGTCCATAAGACTGTACTATACATCTGTGTTTCCTTGGCAATTTACTGACCATTCCATGCTTTACTGGGTTATGCTACTAGGTATGTCTTTTCCTTGTCTTGCCATCTAGAACATTTCTACTTATGCTTCAAAACCCCCTAAAGATGTCAGTATCTCTAATATACCTCTTCTGTTCTCATACTGTGTGTTTTCATAGCACCAGTTAAAAAGAGAGAATTAGAGCACTTCACGACTCTGTATTGTTGTGATTGCTCTTGGTCTGCCAGATTCTGCCACTAGACTATGTATCTTTAATGACTTAATGCATCCTTAGTGGTAGAAAAAAAAATGCTTCTTAAATTTGTGTTGATGTGAAATCAAAATATTAAAATTATAAACATTATTTCAAATATATGATTCTTACAATTAATGGTTATGCAAGGACCTAGTCTCAGAGCTTGTAAACAATGAGAATATCTTGCAAGAGGAGAAAATGGCCCCTGACTTATTCTTCTCAACAGAATTAGATTTGTAATCCTCAAAAATACAAGCCAAAAGAGACCAGAATTCTGATTCTCTTTTCTGAAACAAACAAAAATAATGAATTAATAATAATTAAAAGTATTGTGTTGTTGTTACTGTTTGTTGTTTAATCACTAAGTTCTGTCTGACTCTTTTGTAACACCAAAGAATGTAGCCCACCAGGTTCCTCTGTCCATGTGATTTCCCAGGCAAGTGAGTTGCCACTTCCTATTTCAGAAAGTGAAAGTGAAGTCGCTCAATCGTGCCGGACTCTTTGCGACCCCATGGATAGTAGCCTGCACCAAGCTCCTCCGTCCATGGGATTTTCAAGGCAAGAGTACTGGAGTGGATTGCCATTTCCTTCTCCAGGGGAACCTTCCCTGGAGGGGGGTTCAGGTTCCCAGGGATCGAACCCAGGTCTCTCACATTGTAGACAGACACTTTACCGTCTGAGCCACACAATCCAGGGATCAAACTCGTGTCTCTTGCATCTCCTGCATGGGCAAGAAAATTCTTTATCACTGAGCCACCAGGGAAGCCCAAAAGGATTGATCATCATTCATTTCTAAATGTGTTAAGAAATTTTTCAGTTTGATAGTCCAATGTAGTGCATTCACATTGCTTCTCACATTTCACTCTTTTTTTTCAAAGCTAGTTTATTCTCAGATTTTCTTGAACAACACAGATATTTATATGCAGTATACTTCTTTCTGTTGAGTTTAAAATATCTTCCTAGTAATGCATATCACATACTGGAGTGGAAGAATATATCCCATGATATGTAATTTATAACTGAAGGCAAAATGAGAAAACAAAACAAAAAGAAACCTCACACCCACAGCAGAGAGATGATAATTTCTCATCTATCTTTTCTGCGTGTTTATCATAAATCATTTTAGGATACACCTGTTCAACGCATAGCTGCTCTTAATTAGATCCATATTGTCATAGGAAGTAGGATTCTCCTGTTGAGTGTGGCCACCAGCAGCAAAACATCCATTTGCCTATAATTGATTTTCAGGTTTATTCAAAATGCTCCATGAAGCGTAGCATATTGAAATGACTTATCATGTTTATTGGAATATCTTGAGGATAAAAGTTATCTTTGAATGATATTAGCATATTAAATGTAGTATAAAAAGATAGTTCTTAAAAATTATTTTAAAATAGTTTTACTATTCATCTTTTAATTTTTTCCACAATTTTTAAACTACTGCTCTTTATGAGAATATGAGTCGTCAATTCCAAATGCATCAGTGGGAGGGTCTACATGAACTAGTAGGCTAGCCTTTAAGAATAGATAAGAAAATGACAGTTGACTTGTTCTTTTATAAGCATCCCAATGCAGTTCAGTAAATATCCGTATTATCTTATTATTGCCTAGAGATTCTAAAGACCTGGGATACAAATTATACCATCTAACTTACTTTAGAAAATTCTGATATCTCTTTTCTTTGAGAAAGAACTCACAATCTATTTTGAAAAGTTAACATCTAACTGCCAGGTTATAATCCAATGAATTGTCTTTCCTAGAGATACTGAGTAACACACAGTTGAATTTCATTTCATTAACTTCATATAAAAGTGTGTATTTTACATTCTGTTTTCAGCAGAAAAATAAGATTTTATAATTGACTTATATAAATGATTGTAGAGAAGCAACATATGGAACTACATGTGGAGAATAAAGGGTGATGGCATTATTTGAGTTAACATAACCCCTTTGTGTAAAATTATATGCTTACTACAAAGGTAGACTCATGTGTTCATTTAACTTTATTTGAGTTGTCAATATTATGAACAATAGAAAATGAGTAAGATATTGTTAATTACTTTCAAATAGCTTCCAATCTAGTAAAGAGAACTGTGGCTAGAAATTGCTATAACAATTATTTTAAACTATCAAGAGACATAAGATAAAAGTGTTGGCAAATTTCATCATGCAAAAGAGGTTCAGCTATTTTCCAAAAATTGTTTCTCCAAGTATATTTTCTTCTTTTATCCTTCTTTTCTTAAAAGAAAGAAAGCCAGGGCAATGAGGCTTACAACCTGCATATTTTACTTCTTCCTATTTCATTGTATATCTTAAACTCCTGGTACTTGCAAATCTATTAAATAGTTGGAAAACAACTGCTATGAAGGAAAGAACATGAGGTTTGAAGCCTAACAAAGACGGATTGAAATCTCTACTTTTAGGTTGTAGCTAAATGAGTAAATCATGCAATTTTGTTAATTGTCTGTATGCTCCTTTGTAAATTGGGGTAATAATACCTCACTTAACCTGTATTAAATTATAGAATGCATCTATAGTACCTAGATTACTGTTCTACTATATTAACAGCTGTTCTTATAGCTTGAGTTCTACTCCGGGGAAAAAGGATTAATAGAGTGCTTACAACTACAGTGGGAACTAACTCTAGATAGATTAGGATACAATGAAATGTGGGATCCATGATGAAAACCATGAAAAAAGAACTAGAAGGTGAAATCACCCTTATGCTAGCTTCACTGGAAAATAAAAGCTTTGATACTGAGCAGAGGGGAAATAAGCCTGCAGAATATGAGTTCAGGAACATTCTTTTTTTTTTTTTTTTAAACTTTACAATATTGTATTGGTTTTGCCAAATATGGAAATGAATCCGAGGAGCATTCTTGTGATAGGTCTTAAATGCCATGCCAAGAAGAGAGAGATTTAACATCCTAGGCAATGGAGAACTATTGAATTTTTTTGGATGGTGAAGTGACATGATCATAATTTTGCTTTAAGCACATTAAAATTATACTTGGCCTTTGAACAAAAGAGAGTGAGAAAAGTCTAGAGGCTGAAAGACAATTTAAGAGATGTTTGTCCAAGTCAAAGAAAAGGAGGACATAACAGAAAGTGGAATATAACAGAAAGGAGGAAGTTGATAATATGGGAATTGGAAGAATTTAATGTTATTATTTCCAGAGAACAAAGGAAAATGAATATATATATATATATATATATATATATACATACACACACACACACATATTGTAGTGAGAAGTAGGAGAGATTTTGTATTGTAAGATAATAGGATTTATTTTGGGAAAGTATTTAAATAGTGCTTGACATTTTTTTCTGAGCACTTTCATCTCTTTTCTTGGGCCAAGGACAATGGGATTAGGGGAAAGGTTCTTTGTCTCAACTTATCAACTGATCAATGAGAAAACAAAGGTTAAGAAGATAACTGACTTGGCCTTGTTCCCACAGCTAATAACAAAGACTTTAAATTTCTGGCTCCTAGACCACAACTCTATTCACTACTCTGGACTATATATTAACATTGCAGGGAACATCTCAAGAGAAAATGGTTAGCATTATACTGACATTTGAGACTTCTATTTGTACATTGGTGAGGCAAATTATTATGTGAGTCACCAACACAGACTCTGCAGCCATAAGGATGACATTGTCAAGAGAACAGGTAATAAAGGAGAAATAGTTTAATCCCTGAGGAATATGAGTTCTTAGAAAGTAGGTGGAGGAGAAAGACAAAAGAAATTCAATCTGCTTGACAAAAGGTAATTTAAAATAAGGCAGATATCTGTAGGCTAAGGAAGGAGAAAACTTTTAAAAGAAAATAAAATAGAGTGGTTTAGTGGAAAAGGATTAGGAAATACCACTTATTTGGGGCAAGTTATTTGAAAAGGATGTTTGAGAGGGTGCTTTTATTTCTCTAATGGGAGATGAAAGCAAAATTAAGGTTCTACTGTAATAGCCTGAAACCTGGAAATAGAGAATGGCTATGCTGGGATATAATAACAGCTGTTTGAATTTTGGTGTTTTTGCTGGTCAGTTGCTAAATTGTGTCTGACTTTTTGCTGTCCCATGGACTGCAGCACACCAGGCTCTTCCATTATCTCCTGGGGTTTGCTCAAATTTATGTTCATTAAGTCAATGATGCTATCTAACTGTTCTCATGCTCTGCCACCCCCTTCTCCTTTTGCCTTTAATCTTTCCCAGCATCAGGGTCTTTTCCAGTAAGTTGACTCTGCACATAAGATGTGCAAAGTATTGGAGCTTCTGCTTCAGTACAGTCCTTCCAATGAATATTCAGGGTTGATTTCCTTTCGGATTGACTGGTTTGATCTCTTTGCTTTCCAAGGGACCCTCAAGAGTCTTCTCCAAAACCACAGTTCAAAAGCATCAGTTCTTCAACACTCAGCCATCCTTATGGTCCAGCTCTCATAGCCATGCATGATTACTGGAGAAAGCGTAACTTGGTCTATCCAAATCTTTGTCGGCAAAATAATGTCTCTGCTTTTTAATATGCTGTCTAGGTTTGTCACAGCTTTTCTTCCAAGGATCAAGCATCTTTTAATTTCATGGATATAGTCACCATCTGCAGTGATTTGAGAGCCCAAGAAATTAAAATCTATCACTGCTTCAACTTTTTCTACTTTATTTGCCATGAAGTGATGGGACAAGATGCCATGATCTTAGTTTTTTAATACTGAGTTTCAACCTAGCTTTTTCATTCTCCTCTTTCAGCCTCATCAAAAGTCTCTTTAGTTCCTTTTCACTTTCTGCCATTAGAGTGGTATAATCTGTACATCTGAGATTGTTGATATTTTTCTTGGCAATCTTAATTCTAGTTTATGATTCATCCAGCCTGGCATTTCATATGATGTGGTATGCATATAAGTTAAATAAGCGGGGTGACAATATACAGTCTTGTCACATGCCTTTCCCGATTTTGAACCAGTCAGTTGTTTTACATCCAAATCTGTTGCTTCCTGACCTATATACAGGTTTCTTTGGAGACAGTAAGGCGTCTGGTACTCCCCTCTTTAAGGACTTTCCACAGTTTGCTGTGATCCACACAGCCGGAGGCTTTACTGTTATTAATAAAGCAGAAGTAGATGTTTTTCTGGAACTCCCTTGCCTTCTCCATGATCCAGCGAAAGTTGGCAATTTGATCTCTGGTTCCTTTTCCTCTTTGAAACCCAGCTTGTACACCTGAAAGTTTTTGGTTCACATACTGTTGAAGCCTAGCTTGAAAGGTTTTGAGTACAACTTACCTAGCATGTGAAATGAACACAACTCTATGATAGTTTGAACTTTCTTTCTCATTGCCATTCTTTGGGATTGGAATGATAACTGACCGTTTTTAGTCCTGTGGTCACTGCTGAATTTTTCAAATCTGCTGAAATATTGAGTGCAGCACTTTAACAGCATCATCTTTTAGGATTTGAAATAGCTCAGCTGGAATTCTGTCACCTCTTAGCTTTTTTAGGAAATCATAATGTTATATGAGAATTATGTGTGTATGTGGTGGTGCGTGGAAGGAGATTCATTGACAAGAAGAATGTGTGCATGAGTGTTAAGCTGCTTCAATCATGTCCAACTCTTTGTGACTCTATGAACCATAGTCCGCTTGGCTCTTCTGTCCATGGCATTATCCAGGCAAGAATACTGGAGTAGGTTGCTGTGTCCTCCTTCAAGGGAATCTTCTTGACCCAGGGATTGAACCTGCATCTCTTACATCTTCTACATTTGCAAGTGGCTTCTTTACCACTAGCGTCACTTTGGAAGCCCCAACAGGAATAAACTTAAACAATTTATTAACTTAAATATTTTCTCTTCTCTGTATGTGAAAAAATAATCATTCTTCTATTGTTACTGGATTTGACTAAATGCATAGTTTTGGGGTGGATATTGATTAAAGTTCACAAATGAAGTGAGCAACATATAGACACTGTGACAGTTCTCAAATCTCAGATATGCATTTCATCTAATTTGAGACAGAGAAGGCCATTTTTTTCCTAGCTAAAACTGTTGGTAATTTGTCTTCAAGTTATCAAACAGGTACATAAAGTTTAAAAACAGCTGGTATTTCAAAAAGGACATCCATGTTATGGCTAGAACAGACATTAAGCATTTAGTAAACAATGCTATAAAATATAAACTAGGCTTTTAAAGGATAAAAGATTCTTCCTTGTCTTAACAATTGATACAATAAAATATAACAGACAGCAATAACTAAAAGGAAACTTTTTAATGCATTTCAGATATGCCTTTCTTTATGTAGCTATAAAGTATATTAATAGCTTTAAAGAAATTAAACTCAATGAACTATATATATATATATATATATCCATACAACCTTGCAGTAAGAGCAAAAGAAGGAATTGCTTCAACTCTTTCCTCGTAACTATAAATGATAAGAATTTGTTATCATATAATTCATATGATAATTTAGATGTGACTGAAGGATGATATTATGATTGATTGCTGGTTTGGAGCTACACATTGATGTGAAGCTTACATGCAGTTGATTTTACATTTCAAACTTAGAATTTGTAGGAACTGGACAATTAAACCTATTCAAATATTTTGTGAACCATTTGTTCAGAGCTAACTATGATATATAGGATATATAAATGTGAGATAGAGACTTTTTTCACTCAAATCACTTTAAAACCAACTCTGCCTTTCTCATTATCTGCATATTACCCCATCTCTTATTTTCCTGAAAATACTTTCTTTTAAAAAAGATTTATTTTCTTTATATTTAAGGTCATATTACATCAATCTTTTTATTTCATCTGATCTCTGCTTTAAAACTAAAAACCTCTTCCCCTCCAAAATCCCTCTTTTAATGACTCCTTCATTCCTTAAATCCTGTGGCCATCTCATTTTTCTCTCCACTCTCACAGTGAACAAAGTTAGTAGAGGTGATGGTATTCCAGCTGAGCTATTTCAAGTCCTAAAAGATGATGCTGTGAAAGTGCTGTACTCAATATGCCAACAAACTTGGAAAACTCAGCAGTGGCCATAGGGCTGGAAAAGGCCAGTTTTCATTCCAATCCCAAAGAAAGGCGATGCCAAAGAATGTTCAAAGTACTGCACAATTGCACTGATCTCACACACTGGCAAAGTAATGCTCAAAATTCTCCAAGCTAGGATCCAACAGTACATGAACCAAGAACTCCCAGATGTTAAAGCTGGATTTAGAAAAGTCAGAAGAAACAGAAATCAAGTGGCTAACATCTGTTGGATCATAGAAAAAGCAAGAGAGTTCCAGAAAAATATCTACTTATGTGTCAGTGACTACTCTAAAGGCTTTGATTGTGTGGATCACAACAATCTGTGGAAAATTCTTCTTGAGAATACCAGATCACCTTACCTGCCTCCTATAAATATGTATGCAGGTCAAGAAACAACTGTGAGAACCAGACGTGGAACAATGGACTGGTTCCAAATTGGGAAAGGAGTGCGTCAAGGCTGTATATTGTCATCCTACTTATTTAACTTATATGCTCAGCACATCAAGAGAAATGCTGGACTGGATTTAGCACAAGCTGTAATCAAGATTGCTGGGAGAAATATCAATAACCTCAGATATGCAGATGATCCTACCCTTATGGCAGAAAGCAAAGAGGAACTGAAGAGACTCTTGATGAAGCTGAAAAATGAAGATCATGGCATCCGGTACCATCACTTCATGGCAAATAGATGGGGAAACAATGGAAAAAGTGAGAGACTATATTTTTGGGGGATCCAAAATCCCTGCAGATGGTGACAGCAGCCATGAAATTAAAAGATGGTTGCTCCTTGGAAGAAAAGCTATGACCAACCTAGACAGCATATCAAAAAGCAGAGACATTACTTTCATGACAAAGGCTTGTCTAGTCAAAGCTATGGTTTTTCCAGTAATCATGTATGGATGTCAGAGTTGGACCATAAAGAAAGCTGAGCACCGAAGAATTGATGCTTTTGAACTGTGGTGTTGGAGAAGACTCTTGAGAGTCCTCTGAACTGCATGAAGATCCAACCAGTCCATTCTAAAGGAAGTCAGTCTTGAATATTCCTTGGAAAGACTGATGGTGAAGCTGAAGCTCCAATATTTTGGCCACATCATGGGAAGAACTGACTTATTGGAAAAGACCCTGATGCTGAGAAAGATTGAAGGCAGGAGGAGAAGGGGATGACAGAGGATTAAGTGGTTAGATGACATCATTGACTAGACGGATATGAGTTTGAGCAAGCTCCAAGAGTTGATGACAGCCCAGGAAGGCTGGTGTGCTGCAGTCCTTGGTGTCGCAAAGAGTGGGACACAACTGAGTGGCTGAACTGAAACTCAGGGGTACGTGACAGATATGGGGACCACTCCACAAAAGCATCTCACCCATCAGAGTAATCCAGGACTCCTATGGTCCCAGATTTTATGATGCTCATCTTACAATACTTACCAAACTTTTCTCTCCCAGTGTCTAAGGATTAAGTGGCTGAACAGCAGCAAGAAAATATGTAAAAACTTTCCGAAGTTTGTACACATGTTTCAGATTGCTCTTTGGATTTATTATTCAGTCATATCAGGTGGCCAAAGTATTAGAGCTTCAGCTTCAGCATCAGTCCTCCAATGAGTATTTATGATTGATTTCCTTTGTTATGAACTGATTTGATGTCCTTGCTATCCAAGTGACTCTCAAGAGTCTTATCCAGCACCACAATTCGAAAGCATCAATTCTTCACACTCTGCCTTCTTCATAGTCCAACTCTCATATCTGTACATGAGTACTGGAAAGATGAAAACCTTGATGGTCTTTTTAATTACTGCTTTGTCATGTCAATGAAGGTATGAGCCATGCCACTCAGGACCACCCAAGACGGGTCATAGTGGAGAGTTCTGGCAAAATGTGGTCCACTGGAGGAGGGAATGGCAAGCCAGTCCAGTATTCCTATGAACTGTATAAAGAAAGACTTGATACATTGTGTCTATATCCACTGAAAATTTGTCACCCTCTCATTTTAGCTTCCTTATAATCAACTTTGCATCGCTATTTCTCATCCCCAGTTCTCTAAAGAATCCACTGGGCTTTTTATAGTTAATATCTTTGACCATTCATTTGATACCTTTTGACAAACACTTTCGTTTTGTACCATTTTTCTGGATAGTGTTCTAAGCACCTTCCTGGATTTCTTACTAAGATTCAATCACTATATTCAAATGTCTTCTTACTCCCTCTCACTAAATCTCTTCTGCTTCTCTCTCTTATGTCTCTCCTTTAGTTTCAACATCATGACAATAAAACATCTTTTTCTTTAGTCTAAATCTCTCTCCATTGTGTTTAACAATCACATCTCTGGTTAAACAGTCTCCAGAACTCAAAGCATGGCCAAAATTGATGTCAAATTATTTCTCTATCAGTTCAATCCAATTTATAAATTCCTTTTCTAGTTTTATGACCATGGGAAAGTTATGTCTATATCCTTATCTGTAAAATGGGAATACAATAGTACCTACTCATAAACTACTGTCAGGATTAAAGGAGTCACTGCATGGATCAGTTATGGACATAGTAGAGCAGGTACTGTATTTTTAACAATTGCCTTTTGCTTTCTTTGCCACCGGTTCAAATATACAATATTCAGTTCTTTCTAGGATCAACCTTCACCATTCTTTGCCTAAGTCCTAGTTATTATTCTTTTCTTCATTATTTCTTTACTATTTTTATTATTTATACTCTTAATTTATCTCTATGCTTTTAGCTATTGCCCCTTTCTACATGAACTACCTAGCTTATCTTTTTATGTTTCTTATATATTTAATAGACAAGTCTTAAGTTGATGAGAGTTATTGTCTTTAGGTACAATTAGATATTTGTTACTTTTCATTATCTCTAACAAATAGTTAACATAATGGTTTAATGTCAGTCTGCCATATCCACCTTTTCTACTTTTGTTAAACACAAATATGTAACCATACTGATGACACATAACATGAAAATATAAGTACAAGTAGAAAAGTTGGCAGTGTTTATTGCAGGCTATATTTATTACAGCTTATATTAAGCGTTGGCTGTCATGGGTGTGTCTGGAGAAGGCAATGGCACCCCACTCCAGTACTCTTGCCTGGACATGGAGGAGCCTGGTGGGCTGCTGTCCATGGGGTCGCTAGGAGTCGGACATGACTGAGAGACTTCACTTTCACTTTTCACTTGCATGCATTGGAGAAGGAAATGGCAACCCATTCCAGTATTCTTGCTTGGAGAATCCCAGGGACGGGGGAGCCTGGTGGGCTGCCGTCTCTGAGGTCGCACAGAGTCAGACACGACTAAAGCAACTTAGCAGCAGCAGCAGCAGTCATGGGTGTGTCATGGGAAAATTTAATCATGGTTTTTCTCCATGTGATATTTAACACTTCAGAGGTGACAGCAATGCCTTTTAGACAGAGAGAGACAACACTATAATGAGAGAAGAATGGAAATATAATTAGGGACATTTTTTTTTTTTTTTGGAAAAATAAAGGTACCAAAAATGAATTGAATAAGGCATTGAGAGATGGAATTTCTGTAGTTAGATTCTGTAAAAAGACATGCATAATACATAAGCACATCTCAAAAGGCTAGATTTTAAATGAACAGTGAATAATTATGAAGTTCTTAGAAATGTATTTTACTTATTTCTTTTTAAGATTTAAAAAAATACATTCTTTATTCGAATACCTTTAAGCATAAAACTAAAGTAAAATATACCATATGCCAAACATACACTTCCAGAGACTACTAGAAAGTAATAAGTTAGGGCTAAGATTTCTATTAGATTGAGGAATTTTTTCCTGTTGTGAATAAAAAGAAAGTTCATTTTCAGAAAAATAAACCTTATGTTGTTTTCGTAATTTCTTAACATGTGTTAAATCTACTGAGTGAAGTCTTTTAGCTACCAGGGACTTGTAGGAAATGAGAACTATCAGAGAGCCTGGAACTCTGGGAATAAGGAGCTTCAGTTGGCCTCTTAGGAGTTATCAGAGAAACCCTATGCCCAAGGTGATATATCATATTTTTGGGCTTGTTGTTGAAGCTCTTGCTGACCCAATGATAGTTTATTCTGACTCAAAACCTACTAAACCTAGTTTCTCTGGACCTTGCCCTTTGAACTAACTAATCCTCATGTGAGATACCTCCTTTGAAACTTATTGTACTTGACCACAGACTGTTCTCAATTATAGTTGTTCTCACTACCTCCTCAGCATAACATTCTCCTTCTAAATGTTCTCAGTAATAAATTTCTTACAATTCTAAATTCTGTGACTTTTTTCAAAGCTAGAGTAAGAAAGTAGAGCAACGTGAGTGAGCACTTTTTCATATTTCAACTTAAGTAGCAAAATTTAATTGGTGCTTTCCTTCCTCTACCACCACCCTCCTCTGCCCCTGCCTAGTTACATGAGGCAGAAGTCATTTATTTACACTTGAGGGAAGCTGAATACAGCACTCTTAAGCAATTTACCTAAGGGTAGTGTTAATCACTCAGTCGTTTCTGACTCTTTTTGACCCTGTGGACTACATGTACATGCAGGCTTGCCAGGCTCCTCTGTCCATGGAATTCTCCAGGCCAAGAGTAGTGTAGTGGGTTGCCATTTCCTTCTCCACGGGAGCTTCCCAACCCAAGGATCAAACTTGGGGTTCCTGCATTGCAGGCAGATTTTTTTTACCTAAAATATGTGGTTAGTAAATTGCCTAGGTGACATTCAGTCCATGCCTATTTGATATTTCCATCATACTCTCCTGCCTCTAGTGACAGATATTTGGAAATTAGTATTAGAATGAACATTTAGAAGGAAAATATGGAAGGTAGAACAGCAGTGTGGAAATTGTTCTCTGCTCTCCTCCATAACTGTCAGTGCTTCCATAAGTTCCTGTTAGTCTTTCTATCACTGTTTGAAGATAATGTAAGTGTGCTTGCATGCATAGCAAATGCAAACTTATTATTTCCATAGGAAGTCATTTTGGGCAAGGGGGAGCATACCTAATAAGTTTGGGTGCTGTTCTTGGTGATTTCAATTGATTAGCTGACTTGTTCTACCAGTCTTCCTAGAACTCGAAGATAATTATATTGGTCTTTAATCTCTAGAACCTCCCCTTTCTTTTTTCATTTACAAAGGTAGAGATCCCAAAGTCTCCTTTCTAGTTTCCAGGGATTCTTAGTCATTAAGAGTTATAAATGTACTCATAATCCAATTCTCAACTACCCTGGAATATGTCACCATGTGCTACTAAACTGGGCTATAAAGTCAGATATTCCTTGAAACTGCCTTCTCATTTTATTTCCATAGAAATTGTCTTTGTTGTACCTTCCCATCTATCAGAAATGGAGTGGGAAGACCCACTCCAGTATTCTGGCCTGAAGAATTCCTTGGACTATATAGTCCACTGGGTCACAGAGTCGGACATGACTGAGGGACTTTCACTCACTCACTCATACAGTAAATACTATTTTTGTCCTCAGTTTACACTAAAGAAGACTCAGAGGCAGAAAACTTGTATTTGTCCTATGTCACAGATTAAAAGTGTCAAAAGGGAACTCTCTTACACTGTTGGTGGGAATGCAAACTAGTACAGCCACTATGGAGAACAGTGTGGAGATTCCTTAAAAAACTGGAAATAGAACTGCCTTATGATCCAGCAATCCACTGCTGGGCATACACACTGAGGAAACCAGAAGGGAAAGAGACACGTGTACCCCAATGTTCATCGCAGCACTGTTTATAATAGCCAAGACATGGAAGCAACCTAGATGTCCATCAGCAGATGAATGGATAAGAAAGCTGTGGTACATATATGCAATGGAGTATTACTCAGCCATTAAAAAGAATACATTTGAATCAGTTCTAATGAGATGGATGAAACTGGAACCTATTATACAGCATGAAGTAAGCCAGAAAGAAAAACACCAATACAGTATACTAACGCATATATATGGAATTTAGAAAGATGGTAACAATAACCCTGTGTATGAGACAGCAAAAGAGACACTAATGTATAGATCAGTCTTATGGACTCTGTGGGAGAGGAAGAGGGTGGGGAGATTTGGGAGAATGGCATTGAAACATGTATAATATCATGTATGAAACGAGTCGCCAGTCCAGGTTCGATACACGATACTGGATGCTTGGGGCTAGTGCACTGGGACGACCCAGAGGGAGGGTATGGGGAGGGAGGAGGGAGGAGGGTTCAGGATGGGGAATACCGGTATACCTGTGGTGGATTCATTTTGATATTTGGCAAAACTAATACAATATTGTAAAGTCTAAAAATAAAATAAAATTTAAAAAATAAATAAATAAATAAATAAAATAAAGAAATTGTAGCCACAAAAAAAAAAAAGTGTCAAAGTTAGATTCTAACTCAGAAAGTTTAAGGCTAGAACCTACATTCTCCACTCTTATGCTTTTCTTCCCAGCCTCATTTTCTTCCTCAAAGTTCAACTTAAGGCAAAGAATGCAATTCAGTTCAGTTCAGTAAATACTCTTTAAGGCCAATTATATTAAAATTTTAAAATCCAGTTTTATATAATTCCATTCTATGGTTTATGTACCTAGTTAACGTAGGTTATGTAGTTTTTCTTTCCTTCTTTAGCTTTCCTATACACACCCTAGTTAATATTTTGTTTGTATCTGATCTCTATAAGCATGTTTTCTCAAATTTAGTAGTATTTTCAATTGTGATCTTTTATTCTTAAAATATGTAACCTGTATGCCATCTGTATAAATTAAGCACTAAGGACCTTAGTAGCTGATAGTTTATTGTACTATTTTTTCTTATCCTTCATAGACCTTCTGCATCTATTAAGCAAATTTACGTAGATAATTGGTTCTGGACTACCACAGATTTAGCCCCATAGGGAATATTTGGAAATGTCTGGGGAGACTTTTTTATTATAACCACTTGGGAAATACTGGTATCTATTGAGTAGAGGCCAAGGATACTGCCAGCCATTCTATGATGACAGACTAGCACTCCACAATAAAAAATTCCACCCCTAAAAATAAGTCACATTGGAAAATCCTGAGTCCTAGGCTATTCCTGAGGCCTTTAACATTAGCATAAGAACTAGGAATGGTTTTTTTTTTTTTTTTTTTTAATCTCAGGCAAATATCTGTGGTTTGATTTTCTTTATTTATACCCTACTCCAGAATACCCCCACCCCAAATCCCCTCACCATTTCTAATGTTTATCCGTATTTTTAACTAGAAACCAATATACTAGGTTTTCTTCCTTTAAAACAGAAACATCGCAGCACTGTTTATAATAGCCAGGACATGGAAGCAAGCTAGATGTCCATCAGCAGATGAATGGATAAGAAAGCTGTGGTACATATACACAATGGAGTATTACTCAGCCATTAAAAAGAATACATTTGAATCAGTTCTAATGAGGTGGGTGAAACTGGAGCCTATTGTACAGAGTGAAGTAAGCCAGAAAGAAAAACACCAATACAGTATACTAACGCATATATATGGAATTTAGAAAGATGGTAACAATAACCCTATATACGAGATAACAAAAGAGACACTGATGTATAGAACAGTCTTTTGGACTCTATGGGAGAGGGAGAAGGTGGGATGATTTGGGAGAATGGCATTGAAATACATATAATATCATATATGGAATGAGTTGCCAGTCCAGGTTCGATGCACGATACTGGATGCTTGGGGCTGGTGCACTGGGACGACCCAGAGGGATGGTATGGGGAGGGGGAGGGAGGAGGGAGGAGGGTTCAGGATGGGGAACACATGTATACCTGTGGCAGATTCATTTCAATATTTGGCAAAACCAATACAATAGTGTAAAGTTTAAAAATAAAATAAAATTAAAAAAAAACAAAACCAGAAACATGTTGTTGTTAACAGTGACTGACACAACATCTGTGAAATTTTCAACCAAAAATTTGCTTAGCCCACTGCTTTTACTATGCTACTGCCGTTGTTTGCTAAATATCCAGACTTCATTCATTTATCAAAATTTCAGCATCTTATAATGCAACCAAATATTTATCTAGTGTCTTAATTTTCAGTCCCTTTAGATATAGTCTTCTGTCATCAAGAACAAGTTTCTGGCTGCTATGATACTGAGTTTGCCTTTTTCAAATAGTATGAGCACAATTGTCGTTTAATAAAATAAACATGGCTCTATTATTTCTTAATATCTTCCTTAACAAGTGTAAGATTAGACGTCTTAGAAACTCCCATCGAGCAGCACTTAAGAAGTGAATAATATTTCTGTCTGCCTAAGTCAAGTAGTCCCAAATGTAAGTAATTTACAGGAAGGCATTAGGGACTGTTACAATAGACATATTGCAATATGTCACTGGAAATCAGCATCTCCCCACATGTTTGATCAACAGCCAGATGGAAGCTTTTATCACATTTATTTAATCTGAAATACACATGGTAATTACACTGGACCTTTGATTCAGGCCTTGTTAGTGTCTCAAGAGAAGTTAGGAAATGAGTTTGTCAGTTGCAAACTGATGTAGTTACGACCCTCTGGGTAGAATTTAACATCTATCACTGTCTAGAGTATTGCTACAAATCACATTGTACCTCAAGGAAGTAAGATAAAGTAAGAGCTTTGTTAACATAAGTAACATGAGGAAAGGACTCCTGACAGTCCAGAATATCACTTGTCCACCTTTTACTCATGTGACTCCAATTCGTCTACCTCCATTGACTAGCAAGTAGTAAGAATACAATGTAATATAAACTATATGGGCAATGTCTTAACAAAAAAATTAAAGCACAAACCAAGGCATGTTGAAGTAAAATGCGCTCACATTTCTAACCCCAAGCACAGGATCCTGAATATGTATAACACTAAAATTTAGTGGACATAAATGTATATGAGGTTTCCTTAGTATTGCTATAGGAAAAGGAAGATTTCCCAAAACCCACTTCTCAGAATTTTTTAGCTAAGATAATTCTAGACAGAAAAACTTTAATCCTAAATGAGTTAATCCTGACTCTTCTACTTCAGTATATTTACATAGCACAAAAACATGAATAAGTAACACTGAACCATGTCACTATGTATAAAAAACATTGAAATATATAACTTTAAAAAGTATATGTAGGTTACTGGAGGGTGGGAGTAATGGAAGACTTAAGATTAACATTACATTTTTCTTTATATTTGGAAATTCATATTATGGTTATGTTATTTTATCTTGAAAGTCAGTAAAAGGAATTTTAAAAAAGAAACACACAAACAGTCTTTCAAAAGTCTTCACAGAAAATATGGCACTTTCTAATAAATTTCTGATGTTTTTCAAGGGAAAAATGTAATTAAGACTTTGAAATTCATAAAGAGATGATTATTAAAAAATAATGTTTCTATTTATATATGATATAGCTAATTAAAATGAGAAATAGCTAATTTAATCATATGTACATTCTGAAATGAATTAAAAAATTGTATAGCTTGATCAAAACTCTATTAATGGTTATTACTATTGTCCTAATAAACTTTCATAGGAGTTTTTAATTCTAATTAAAATGCTAACTAAAAAACAAAATCATCTTATCAGCAATTTATCTTTCTTTTTTTTCATTGTTCGCCAATATGGTATACACCACAGGTATTTTGTGATCCTCTCACATCCCAGTTTAAAATATCTTTAAGTTTGGTCACTCATTTCTATTGAAATCACTAATATCATCTCAAATTAGGGTAGATCTTGAAAATTATCAATTATATAAACAAGACTAACACATATTGACTCTGTGCTGGGCACTATACTAAGATCTTTCCAAGTCAAAACCTGTTTCACTTTCACAATATTTCTATAATACAAGACAGATGATCAGTAAAGATAACAGTTAAACAAGAGTAAACCAAGTTTCAGGGAGAATAAAGTAGGTAAGTTGTTCAAGATCATTCAATCCATACTTGACTGAATCCAGTTTGAGCTTCTCTGACTGTAAGAGAATATGTAATTGAAATAGTGATTCATTCAGTGTCATATTTTTATTGTATCTTTGGTAAAGAACTCTCTTAAGACTCATTTTTTCCCCTTTTTTATACTTACAGTAGCATAAAATCTTACAGGTAATATATATTGAAAATTCTTTTCATATATAAAGTTAAAAAGCATTGATGAGTCAGTGAACAAAATGAAGAAACAAATATTGACATTCTGTTGCTGGGCAGTCTGCAGCCTTACCAGATGACCTTGAGAAAATAACTTAGTTCTTTGCTGTTTCTTGATATCTTGCTATTTTCTTGTTATCTTGGAAGGCAGTTTGAATCTTGGTGAATGACAAATTCTGGTAAAACAACGCAGAATAAATTATTTTATATGGAGATGACAGGAAGAAGGAAATGAAACAGAATTCTACTTGTTATAGAAACAAACAATTATGCTAAATTTGGAAGAATAATTATGGCTACATTAGATTTCTACTCACATTAGAATATACTTTATTTTAGGTTATATATTTCTGATTAGGTTATATGTTTAATGATAATGAAGAGCCTAATCTCTTCCTCTAAATTTTATGGGTATTGCTTAAGTAGAGGAAAGATAGAAACTTCTGTCATTAAAATTCTTAGAAATTCTTATGTATTAGGTACCACTTTGAAAATAGTTTAGAAATCTACTCTTATGAACTTAAGACATAATTTATAACACAAAGTACAGATATTTTAATGTTTCCATCTAAATTTTTCTTCTGCTTAGTTTAAATGACCTCAGCGAATTCATCTCAGAGCTTTCAGCGAGGTTTTCATTTGTATGCTTGGACCACAAGTGCTGTGAAATAATTGTTAAAATGAATAATTACATTTTATGCATAACAGGGATTTAGACCCAGTATTTTTAACAATAATGTAGGACAAAATTTACATATAATCATACTTCATATTTTCTTACCTGGAGAATCCCAGAGACAGGGGAGCCTCATGGGCTGCCGTCTATGGGGTCGCACAGAGTCAGACACGACTGAAGCGACTTAGAAGTAGCAGTAGCAGCATACTTCATATTAACTTGTAAGAGCAGAATTATTTTAGGCATATCTGCTACTCATTAATATTTAAGTTAATTTTCTCTAAAGAATCTGTTAGTTTAGTTAGTTTTGTTTTGCACACTTATTTCTTAAATTAAAAAAAAAATCATGATCCATTAATTCATAAAATTGCAAATTTCATGTATGCTTAAACCGAAGGCATTATCATAACTTAAGCATGGTGTATTTTTTATTCATTTATTTTTATTCACTTTGGGAACAGTGGAGCTTATTTCCTATCCATAAACATGAAAACAACTATTTCTTCCATTACATCAGTGTCTAGATCTGCAAGCTAACAATCTGATTTTGAAATTATTAATGATAGTAAGGATAGAGCAACTCCTAACAGTTATAAAGTATATAAATTATGTACAATGGAGCCAGATCTCAGAGAGTTAACTACACTGAAGTTTTACAGTAATATTTTTCTCAAAATTCATTTTAGAAGAAATTACTAAGTTTGATATAGCCTTCATTCAATTTTTTTCATTCAATTTTTTCTATTTAAGTAAGTCTACTTACTCAATAGATCCAATAATAATAAGTGACATTCTGAATTGCTTTCTATAATATAGCATTTGAGATATATTTGAGTATTTTTTTTAACTGTAACTCACCAATTAAATTAAGAAACTGAATTTTTCTTCTAAATAAATAGAATGAACTCTAAACATATTTTTCTATATTACCTTTCAGATCTAAGTAGTTTATTTGTAATCTTGCTAAATTTAGCCACCATTTACAACTCTGGCCATTTTGGAAAATAAATTCTGAATTATGGGATGAGGATAAAACTCATTTGACATTTTTCTTCCAGTTTCTCATGAAATGATCACAGAAGAGAACATAACACGGACCGTGGAACCTCTAGAAAGGAATCCCTTTGAAACATGGGAAATGTGTTTACAATAGAATTTCTGTTTAGATAACCATAAGTCAGGCAGACAATTTCCAGTACTTATTAGTCACTATATATATCCTCTTGATAGCACTTCTCCTCCTGTGAAGATACTTTCATTCAAGTCTAATTCAGCTTGCATTAAGTTCTGTTTTCCATTGGGAGCTTATTACCCAAGTTATAATGAAAAGAGCATTTATCTATAAGTCTACTAAATTTAGTATAAGACTAGGAACTATATGGTAAGATTGACTTGTGAACAAAATAATTCATATTTTACAAATTTAAAGTAATGTTTTTAATAAATATTAATGATAATTATTGTCTTTTATGGGACAGGTGTTTACTAAGAACTAGTGTTACCACATAAAATTTGCACAAAAGTTCTGTGTGATTCATACTACTGTTACATTTGTTATGTACCTTATATATGGAGCAGAGAGAGGTTTGGTAATATATTAGTCAAACAGAGAGTGTATAAAGGACCAATAAGGAGAGATTTACTATCTATTTGAACATAATTTAGTATATTAAAAAAATAAGGTAAGAGTCCAATAAGCTTAAGATTTTAATATTTAGAATATGCACAAGCCTTTCCCAGTGTTATGTGATGGTCCTTCTTAAATGGTGAATATAGAGGACTAGTTTATATTCTTCTGAATAAATATTCATTTTTCTAACCAAGAAACTGGTTCAATGACCATTTATAATGGGTTTAAAATCTTATATGCACACAGTCAATATGACTATTTTAATTGTCACTAGAATGATCAATCAAAAATTATAACATGAGGTGTTTTGGCTGGACTGACTATTGATATTGACATACACATTTTAGAGCTGTTGGTTCTAAAGGGAAATTATTTAGTAGCAATGATATTATGTTTCCAGTGTATTGGCCCATAAAAATAAACATGTTAAAACATGTTTAATCCACCATTTTATAGATTTATTATTCCATCCCAATTATTCTTGCATATGAATAAATATCAAAAACAATTGGCACAGAATAAACTTTTTAGAATATCATTGAACATTATATTCTCACTGTCAAACATTTATTCTTTATATTTTTGTAAGTATTTAAAAAAATAAACTTGTCATATTAGGGTTGTTTCCTCTGGAAGCATATTTCACATAATTATAAGCAGGTCAGCTGCCTTTTTTGTTGTTGTTAGTTTAGTTTAAGAAGAAATGTAATTGCCAAGATTTTACTTTTCTGCAGAAATAATTGCATATAATTTATTTAACCTCTAGTCTGCTTAAAAATAGGCTTCCCAGGTGACTCAGTGGGTAAAGAATCTGCCTTCAATGCAGGAGACTTAAGATACATGGGTTCAATCCCTGGGTCAGGAAGATCCCATGGAGGAGGACATGGCAACCCATTCCAGTATTCTTTCCTGGAGAATCTAATGGACAGAGGAGCCTGGAAGGCTGCAGTCCATAAGCTTACAAAGAGCAGGACACAGCTGAAGCGACTTGGCATGCATGAAAAATACTTTGTCATTCTCTTAGATTTGCAGAGTGTGTGTGTTAGTCGCTCAGTTGTGTCCGACTCTTTGCAACCCCATGGACTGTAGCCCACCAGGCTCCTTTGTCCATGAGATTCTCCAGGCAGAGTACATTGTCAAAATAGAAATATGCCAATGTCATATACTAGTCATTTATCTTCCCTCTTAATGGTTGTTCCTATTTACTCACCTTATGCATACAGGCTGACACTAATGGTATGCAAAGAGTTAAGTATTGTTGAGAATAAAGGCAGAACAGTTTCAAGTTAGAAAGATATAGGCAACAAAATAAAAACAAAACACCAGTTTCTTCAGATCACATAAATATAAAAGAAATTGGACACTGTAGACCGAATTTGAGTACATTTTTTCCTGAAAAAGAATAAAACCACAAAATACAAGCTTTTTTTTTTTTTTTTACAGCCTATAAACTTATTTATTACAGTCTCTAACCTCATTATTTTACTCATATATGTGAAAGTGAAAGTTGCTTATTCATGTCCAACTCTTTGGGACCCCATGGACTATACAGTCTGTGGAATTATCCAGGCCAGAATACTGGAGTGGTTAGCCTTTCCCTTCTCCAGGGGGTCTTCCCAACCCAGGGATTAAACCCTTGTCTCCCAATTGCAGGCAGATTCTTTACCAGCTGAGCCACCAGGGATGCCCAAGAATACTGGCGTGGGTAGCCAATCCCTTCTCCAGTGGATCTTCCCAACCGAGTAATCAAACCTGGGTCTCATGCATTGCAGGCAGATTCTTTACCAACTGAGCTACCCACTCACTTAGAGCCAGACATCCTGGAATGTGAAATCAAGTGGGCCTTAGAAAGCATTACTACGAACAAAGCTAGTGGAGGTGATGGAATCCCAGTTGAGTTATTTCAAACCCTAAAAAATGATGCTGTGAAAGTGCTGCACTCAATATGCCAGCAAATTTGGAAAACTCAGCAGTGGCCACAGGACTGGAAAAGGTCAGTTTTCACTCCAATCCCAAAGAAAAGCAATGCCAAAGAATGCTCAAACTACTACACAATTGCACTCATCTCACATGCTAGTAAAGTAATGCTCAAAATTCTCCAAGCTAGGCTTCAGCAATATGTGAACCATGAACATCCAGATGTTCAAGCTGGTTTTAGACAAGGCAGAGGAACCAGAGATCAAATTGCCAACACTTGCTGGATCATGGGAAAAGCAAGAGAGTTCCAGAAAAACATCTATTTTTTCTTTATTGACTATTCCAAAGCCTTTGACTGTGTGGATCACAATAAACTGTGGATAATTCTGAAACAGATGAGAATACCAGATCATCCGATCTGTCTCTTGAGAAACCTATATGCAGGTCAGGAAGCAACAATTAGAACTGGACGTGGAACAACAGACTGGTTCCAAATAGGAAAAGGAGTATGTCAAGGCTGTATATTGTCACCCTGCTTATTTAACTTATATGCAGAGTACATCATGAGAAATGCTGGGCTGGAGGAAGCACAAGCTGGAATCAATAATATCAATAACCTCAGATATGCAGATTACACCACTCTTATGGCAGAAAGTGAAGAGGAACTAAAAACCCTCTTGATGAAAGTAAAAGAGGAGAGTGGAAAAGTTGGCTTAAAACTCAACATTCAGAAAAATAAGATCATGGCATCTGGTCCCATCACTTCATGGGAAATAGATGGGGAAACAGTAGAAACAATGTCAGGCTTTATTTTTTTGGGCTCCAAAATCACTGCAGATGGTGATTGCAGCCATGAAATTAAAAGATGCTTACTCCCTGGAAGGAAAGTTATGACCAACCTAGATAGCAGAGACATTAAAAAGCAGAGACATTACTTTGCCAACAAAAGTCCGTGTAGTCACGGCTATGGTTTTTCCAGTGGTCATGTATGGATGTGAGAGTTGGACTGTGAAGAAAGCTGAGCACCGAAGAATTGATGCTTTTGAACTGTGGTTCTGGAGAAGACTCTTGAGAGTCCCTTGGACTACAAGGAGATCCAACCTGTCCATCCTAAAGGAGATGAGTCCTGGGGGTTCATTGGAAGGACTGATGCTAAAGCTGAAACTCCAGTACTTTGGCCACCTCATGCGAAGAGTTGACTCATTGGAAAAGACCCTGATGCTGGGAGGGATTGGAGACAGGAGGAGAAGGGGACAACAGAGGATAAGATGGCTGGATGGCATCACTGACTCGATGGACATGAGTTGAGTGAACTCCGGTATTGGTGATGGACAGGGAGGCCTGGCCTGCTGCGATTCATGGGGTCGCAAAGAATTGGACACGACTGAGTAACTGAACTGAACTGAGCTACCCACTTATTAGGCGTGACTTATATGTACAGGTTTCATGTTAGCTGATTTTATTAGTGACTCTTTGAGAAAGGCAGAGCAGGTATATATACTTATAAATGTAAAAACTGAAACTCTTAGAAGGTCAAACTTATGGTTCTGAGTCTGATACTATTTCAGATCTTTTTTGATGTTAAAGAGAAATTATTGTCTTATTAAGATAAGTTATACTCTGTATCACATGCCTAATGGATAATATAGCAGACTTTTACAAGCAGCAAATAACTCCACGTGTACCTCAAAACTTACGTTGTTCCCACTTTGATCACTTGCATAAACTTGAAAACCATTCCTTTCCTTCACCTCCATATATTCTCACTCCTTCTGGCAAGTTCTCTCCCCTTTTGTATGTCAGTGCTAAAAGAAGTGAAACATTTTGTGAAGGGCCCTGGTCCTACTAGCTATATTACTCTGTTGATTGAGAGTCCTCTCTGGATCTTTAAAATTCTTTACAGTTGAGAATGTTCCTCTTTCAATGTAGTCAAGGAAATATTATCTTGGGTTCACCTGAGAAAAAAGACTGGCGAAGTAAAGAGAATTATGCTAGAACCTTTTATTCAAAAATATTATCGCATATGGAGAAAGTTTCTGCTTAAATTTTTAATTCAAGGATAGATGAAGTATTTTACTCAAGTAGATATTTTGTTCGGGCCTAGCACACTATTAACTATTTATAAATAGCAGCTAATAAAATCAGTTGTTATGTAATTGGGAAACCTGTAAGTCATAACGAATGAGGACTGAATCTTGAGGGGGTAACCCTCAGAAGAGGAAATCTATTGCTTAATGTGTGAAATTACTCTAGGATATAACAACACCTCACTTCTTTACCTCTGACAGTCACATTTCACTTGCTGAAATATCTTTTTTTTTTTTGACTTCCAAAAGTCTTTTATTCAGGTTCACTGTTAGTTGAATCTGTAATTACCAATCAATACAAACCACTAAGTACCAACCTGCCTCCTGAATAGCACATCCACTGTGGAGAAAATCCACATATTTTACATATTGTTGTGTACTATATTTAGTGGACATTCTCCAAAACAAAATATATCAATTGTGCAATACCTCTTTGAAAACATAAAGCTTTTTTTTTTTTTAATACATATTTCAATGCCATTCTCCCAAATCATCCCACCCTCTCCCTCTCCCAGAGTCCATAAGACTGTTCTATACATCAGTGTCTCTTTTGCTGTCTCGTACACAGGGTTATTGTTACCATCTTTCTAAATTCCATATATATGCGTTAGTATACTGTATTGGTGTTTTTCCTTCTGGCTTACTTCACTCTGTATAATAGGTTCCAGTTTCATCCATCTCATTAGAACTGATTCAAATGGATTCTTTTTAATGGCTGAGTAATACTCCATTGTGTATATGTACCACTGCTTTCTTATCCACTCATCTGCTGATGGACATCTAGGTTGCTTCCATGTCCTGGCTATTATAAACAGTGCTGCGATGAACATTGGGGTACACGTGTCTCTTTCCCTTCTGGTTTCCTCAGTGTGTATGCCCAGCAGTGGGATTGCTGGATCATAAGGCAGTTCTATTTCCAGTTTTTTAAGGAATCTCCACACTGTTCTCCATAGTGGCTGTACTAGTTTGCATTCCCACCAACAGTGTAAGATGGTTCCCTTTTCTCCACACCCTCTCCAGCATTTATTGCTTGTAGACTTTTGGATCGCAGCCATTCTGACTGGCATGAAATGGTACCTCATAGTGGTCTTGATTTGCATTTCTCTGATAATGAGTGATGTTGAGCATCTTTTCATGTGTTTGTTAGCCATCTGTATGTCTTCTTTGGAGAAATGTCTATTTAGTTCTTTGGCCCATTTTTTGATTGGGTCATTTATTTTTCTGGAGTTGAGCTGTAGGAGTTGCTTGTATATTTTTGAGATTAGTTGTCTGTTGCTACATTTGCTATTATTTTCTCCCATTCTGAAGGCTGTCTTTTCACCTTGCTTATAGTTTCCTTTGTTGTGCAGAAGCTTTTAAGGTTAATTAGGTCCCATTTGTTTATTTTTGCTTTTATTTCCAATATTCTGGGAGGTGGGTCATAGAGGATCCTGCTGTGATGTATGTCGGAGAGTGTTTTGCCTATGTTCTCCTCTAGGAGTTTTATAGTTTCTGGTCTTATAAATATCTTATAAATCAATTATATCTCTAAGCTAAACAACCTTGAAACACCAAATTCAAAATGAAGCAAACAAACAAAACAGTGACTTTATAATTATGGTCAAAATTTTCTGATGAGGAAGTCTTTGGGCTACCAATACATAGAAACATGTGATGGCATTTGTTGTTTATGAGCTTTGTATGCAAAGAAATTTATAGCACAATAAACTTTTATGAGATGAAAGGCTAAGTGTTGGGTTTGCTGGGATTTTTTTTTTCCCTTATTATTGAAAATCTGTTGTATGATGTAGCATTAATTTAGAACTCTTGAATTTAGAGTCTGAGTACACATTGTTTACAGTTTTAAAAAAAAGTGTGTATAAATCATTATACACACAAAGAACAATATATTTTCATGTTTTATAACCTTCAGAGTTTTGTCTTAAGTGTTTCTGTCAGAAACAGTAACTATACATAAAATTTAAAAATAATAGATGAACTTTGAATGAATATGGTGATTTATTTTTTGCCAAAGAATTTCCCAATGTCATATACTGCCAAAGGACAGTATATTTTTTTCTTCATAAATTATGTATAATTATTTTTAATGTTTTACTATAGTGACCCTCTTTCTGAAGCATTACTATTTTATTTAAAGTGGGGAAAGTAAAATCTTAAGTGCATGACAATATTCTAGTTTATGTTAGAATCAAATTATCCAATCTATATCCAAATTATCTAGATTTGTATCTAGGTACAAATCTAGATTGGTTATTATTGCTAAGCACTAATCTCTAAAATATTTAGATAATATTTAAACAAATAATTTAATACCATGAGAGTGGCCATCTATTGGTCAGCAGAGCAAACTGGTATCTAAAGATCTCAGTTTTCTCTGGAATTCAGTGTAAATATTGAATATTATCCACTCTTCACTCAATTTGCTTGGTTTTAAGAACTGTGTAAAAGTGCTGTTCCAGCTGTATTGTGAATGTTGTTGTTGTTGTTCAGTCACTCAGGTGTGTCCAACTCTTTGTGACCCCATGGGCTGCAGCAAGCCAGTCTTCCCTGTTCTTCACTATCTCCTAGAGTTTGCTTAAACTCATGTCCTTGAGTTGATGAAGCCATCTAACCATCTCATCCTCTGTCATCTCATCTTCCTGCCATCAATCTTTCCCAACATCAGGGTATTTTCCAGGGAGTTGGTTCTTCACATTAGGTGGCCAAAGGATTGGAGCTTCAGCATTAGTCCTTCCAATGAATATTCAGGGTTGATTTCCTTTAGGATTGACTGGTTTGATCTCTTTGCTATCCAAGGGACTCTCAAGAATCTTCTCCAACTCCACAATTCAAAAGCATCAATTCTTTGTTGCTTAGCTTTCTTTATGGTCCAATTCTCACATCCATACATGACTACTGGAAAAAACATAGCTTTGACTATGCAGAGCTTTGTCAGCAAAGTTATGTCTCTGCTTTTTAATCTGCTGTCTAGGTTTGTCATAGCTTTCTTCCATGGAGCAAGTATCTTTTAATTTCATGGCTGCAGGCACCATCTGCAGTGATTTTGGAGCCCAGTAAAATAAAGTCTGTCATTGTTTCTATTTTTTTCTCTATCTATTAGCCATGAAGTGATGGGACTGGATGCCATAATCTTGGTTTTTTGAAATGCTGAGTTTTAAGCCAGCTTTTTCACTCTCCTCTTTCACCCTCATCAAGGGTCTCTTCAGTTCCTCTTTGCTTTTGTAAGACCCAACTTTTATCTTCAAGAAGCCTTATATCTTTTGGGGAAGATAAAACTAAAGCAAGTGAATTAATTCAAGATAAAAAGCTTCTGAGTGAAGTAATTCATGGCTGATTGGCATAGAGACCGCTCACTGTTGTTTGGACTTCACATACCCAAAGGGAAAGAAGAACGTCTCACTGAATGAAGAACTAGCAGCAGCAGGAAGGTCATTTAGCATGTTGGGCATTGAATTCCTCTTCATGACAGAAGAAAAGAGAATTAAATTATGTGAAAATATACAATGCCTGGAAAAATTACCTCAACAAACTCTTATTCGCAAATAGGAGTCATCTGACACATCTTAAAAACTAATTTTCATAATAATTTCAAAAAACCCTTCAAAATTTAATCCTAAAACTTGCTTATGCAAACTGTTCCAGAGTTTATCAATCTTTATATTAACAATGACTGTGAGTCTCAAAGTCAACATTTTACATGTATTGGATAATATAAGCCATTTTCAATACAGAACCTGGCACAGATTAAATATTCAATAAATTATTCTCTCATTTAATCATCCCTTGTCAGACTCCCATAAGATTCATTTTATCCCATGCTCTCATGTTAAATATTCTACTATTCCTATCCCCTCCATGTTTCAAACATTCAGACGCTTAGAATGCTTCACCATTACTGCATAGAGTCAAAGTCCTAATAGAATCTTTTTAAAAACCAAAAAAAGAAACATGTAGTTTTCTACACAGAAGTTTATACTTTCCAACTTCTCCCTCATTTAACTAGCATTTAGATAGTGCTTATATTACAATGTTTCAGATATCCTTCTAAGCCTTTCATGAAAGCTAGCATATATATATATATATATATATATATATATATATATATATATATATATATATATATATATATATATTTTCTAGTCTTTGACAATCCTAGAAAATAAGAAGTATTCACAATCTAATGATGAGGTTAAGAAAATTGCCCAGAGTCAACATGATAGTAGAAAGTTCTCTGAGGTTTGGTGTAAATGATTTGTAAGTCCAGAATTTTGTGAGCAATATCTTCTACTTGAAAAAATTTCACTGACTTCTCTGTTTCATTTACCACTTTCTTTCTATTTGTGTACAACATAGTACAACAGAGTGTCACCCCAATTCTGATTTCATCTGATATTCTTCACATCACTCACTGCATCTTAACCACTATGAAACTGGTGTGTGAGCAGAGAGAGGGAAAGGTTTGTAATGTAACTCACTGCAGCACCTAATACAATGCAAAAACTGAATTACTTGTAGGTCACATAAAGGAACTGATCTGTGCAGTCTCAGGTGTTCTACTTGTCTGTAGGCCATTGACTGGGGATGAATATATATTTCCAGAATTCCCCAAATCTATTTTCCATCACCTTAAATTTTCACATAATTCAACCGAGCTAATACATGAAAAACAGCATACTATAGTTTCTGTATTAGTGCAGGCTGTAACAAAATACCAGAGATATATTTATAAATTTATAAATATATATATACATGTGTGTATATATATATACACACATGTGTATTTAGGTTTTCCCAGGTGGCTCAGTGGTAAAGAATCTGACTGCCAATGCAGGAGATGCAGATGTTAGTTTGATCCCTGTGCCTGGAAGATCCCCTAGAGGAGGAAATGGCAACCTACTCCAGTGTTCTTGCCTGGGATATCCCATGGACAGAGGAGCCTGGTGGGCTATAGTCCATGGAGTCAACAAAAGTAGGACATGATTGAGTGATCGAGCACACATAAACTCCAAAACAAACATAAAATATCAACAAAAGTGGTTTATATTGTGAGATATATGTGAGAGTTGGACCGTAAAGAAAGCTAAGAGCCAAAGAATTGATGCTTTTGAACTGTGGTGTTGGAGAAGACTCTTGAGAGTTCCTGGACTGCAAGGAGATCCAACCACTAAATTCTAAAGGAAATCAGTCCTGAATACTCATTGGAAGGACTGATACTGAAGCTGAATTTCCAATATTTTGGCCACTTGGTGGGAAGAACTGACTCTTTGGAAAAGACCCTTATGCTGGGAAAGACTGAAGGCAAGAGGAGAAGTGAACAACAGAGGATGAGATGGTTGGATAGCATCACCGACTTGATGGGCATGAATTTGAGCAAGCTCCAGGAGATGATGAAGGACAGGGAAGCCTGATGTACTGCAGTCCATGGGGTCGCAAAGAGTTGGACACGACTGAGTGACTGAAATGAGCTGAAGTGGCTGTATTGTTCAAGTGACTCTTATAATATATTCCAGTATTATATTTTGTTTAAATTTATTCTACTCTGCTTTTGTTTAAGTCTTGACATTCCATGGCTGTGGTGGTTGTTACTAGGAAACTAGATTTGTGACTTTTGCATAAGAGGCATTTGCTTCTCCTCACTAATTTATCCTTTTCTGGTCATTCTAGCTTTTCCAACCCTATTTTTCAATATTTAATTAAATACCACTCCTGCACTCTGACATTTAAACAATTTTGTAGTTAGTTTTTATTAGATTTTAGTAAAAAAATGACTTAACGTGCTTGTTATAGTGTATGTCCTTAAAGATTTATCAGCTTAAAAAATTATAACTGATAATCCAAGTTTGGCTTTGAAAATATTTATTTTACTATATAAGGATGATCGTTTTCTTTTAAAAATGATTTCAGAACCTAGTTTTAAAATATTTACATAAAAGTTTCATTTCATTACCATTTTTTAAAATGAAAAATCATGTATAATAAAATATGTTTTGTAAAATAATCCTAATAGTTGAATTAAAAAATGTTCAGTGTTTTTAATTTCTCCTTGCTTGACCTTGGAAACTTAGGTATTCTTTCTTTGGTGTTTTTACTTCTTATTTATAGGAATAAAACATGACAGACTAGACGCATGATGGTAGAAAACCCCAGCAATGATTTTAGAGATATAATTAAATAATTTAGTGCATGCTGTGTATGCTAAGTCACTTCAGTTGTGTCCTGTTCTTTGTGACACCGTGGACTGTACCCTGCAAGGCTCTTCTGTCCATGGGATACTTTGGGCAAGAATACTTGAGTGGGTTACCAAGCCCTCCTCCAAGGAATCTTCTCAACCTGAGGATCAAACCAGCATCTCTTAAGTCTCCTGCATAGGCAGATGGGTTCTTTACCACTAGAGCTACCTGGGAATCCCCACATTAGTACTTCTCCATATTACGATTGTCAAATAAAACTATAAGGTTATTTTCTACTCTTCTAAATGTCAGAAATTACTAATCACAATATTGTTATTTAGTATGATTTTCTCTATGGAATCCTCTATTGAAAGTCCAGTAACCCTAACTGAAAGATTTTATGCTCAAAAAGTTTTTGTTTGTTTTTGGGTTTTTTTTTTTTTTTTTGGTTCTACTGAGCAGCTTGTGGGATTTTAGTTCCCAACCAAGGATCAAACCAGTACCCCCTGCAGTGGAAGCATGAAGTCTTAACCACTGGACCACCAAGGATTTACTCCTCAGAAAGTTTTAATTCCACAATATTCACGTTCTGTGCATTGTCTCAAGTAGAAAAGATTTCTAATATATTGCCAAATCTACTGGAATTTACTGACTCCCATGTTAACAGGCTAACTCCAGCAAGTCTTAAGGTCAATGCTTGATGATGAATAATGGTCTTTAAAGACACAGGATATTTTTATCTGAATAATAATACAGACTCTGCAACCTATACAGAAACTTCAGAAGGTTATACTTCATCTTTTTATTGCTATGACAGTAGGAGAGGGATGAGAGAAAGGATATATGAGAGATCCCCACTGAGACTTAGCCATTTATGTTATATATTATCTCTGCTTTGTTCAAGTGATATTTATCTGGGCCTCAATCTCAATCACTTGTTTCAGTTGCTAAAAATAGAAATTAAGGATAGACTTTGAGTTCTAACAGTTATGGGGGAAAAATAAAGAGCATAACCAAAAGTGTTAGCTTGAAAACTACATTTATAAGTAGACATGCAAAGTAGCAGTCTCTATAACTATACTAGCTTTGAAATCTTAAAAATCCTAGGACTATATATTGACTTATTTTGTTTATGAGATGAAGGCTAAAGGTTGAAATCTTTCTTTTACAGATTATAAAAATATATGCAGAACACTTATCAGTAGGGTCAAATATATATAAATATTAGGATTTTTCTGCCTTATTTCTATTTATATAAATGCATGTGAAAATATTTAATAATGAACATAATAAATTTTAATTGACCTAAAATGAATTCTAATCTATCAAGTTTTCTTTGTATAAATTGTATAAAAAAGGGGTGATGGGTTACGTGTTATCTGAAACTTTACAATGAAAGTGAAGATTTTAACAAAAAGTGTAGAAAATCAATGAAATCTTTCACCAAGAGTGATCTACATTTCAAGGCTCTTTCTTCAAACCATTCACTACAGATGTCATATGATTCATCTATCACTTACAAAAATCTCTTTTGTAGCTGCAGTGGTCCACAGCATTACAACTGAGAAGGAATAAACACCAGCCTCAGGAAAGAGAATCCCTCTTCTGAACATGTCAATATTAAGAGTGAAAATAATAAAAGAAAATGCAATGATGTGTACACAGATAAAATTCAATCTGCATCCCATGAAAAATGAGTGCAATAAGAGAAATAATACATGCTCACCAAGAAAATCATTTTCCCAGATATTTAAATAGAATTATTATATAAAACGAGGAAAATATTGTCAAATGATCACTTTTTCTTGTCAATCATATAAAACTGGTTAAAATATTTACTAAGTAAGAACAGAGTGATATTAAATAGATGGTGTAGTTAAACCAAAGTCAGTCAATAACAAAATCCTTTAGGAAGAAATAAGGAAAAATTGTGATAGAAAGTAAAATCATCTAAACAGATAATAAGCCTGGAAAACATGATGAAGCAAAACATAAAATTAGTAAAATGATTTTTAAACTAGGAAAAAGAGAAAGAAATACAAGCAACATAAAATATGGAGTTTCTCAGTTCAGTTGTCTCCAACTCTTTACAAACCCATGAATCACAGCATGCCAGGCCTCATCAACTCCTGGAGTTTACCAAACTCATGTCCATCGAGTCGGTGATGCCATCCAGCCATCTCATCCTCTGTCGTCGCTTCCCCTCCTGCCCCCAAACCCTCCCAGCATCAGGGTCTTTTCTAATGAGTCAACTCTTCGCATGAGGTGGCCAAAGTACTGGAGTTTCAGCTTCAGCATCATTCCTTCCAAAGAAATCCCAGGGCTGATCTCTTTCAGATTGGACTGGTTGGATCTCCTTGCAGTCCAAGTGACTCTCAAGAGTCTTCTCCAACACCACAGTTCAAAAGCATCAATTCTTCGGCGCTCAGCCTTCATCACAGTCCAACTCTCAATCCATACATGACCACAGGAAAAACCATAGCCTTGACTAGATGAACCTTTGTTGACAAAGTAATGTCTCTGCTTTTGAATATGCTATCTAGGTTGGTACAGAATGGGAAAGACTAGGGATCTCTTCAAGAAAATCACAGATACAAAAGGAACATTTCATGCAAAGATTGGCTCGATAAAGGACAGAAATGGTATGGACCTAACAGAAGCAGAAGATATTAAGAAGAGATGGCAAGAATACACAGAAGAACTGTACAAAAAAGATCTTCACGACCCAGATAATCACGATGGTGTGATCACTCACCTAGAGCCAGACATCCTGGAATGTGAAATCAAGTGGGCCTTACAAAGCATCACTATGAACAAAGCTAGTGGAGGTGATAGAACTCTAGTTGAGCTATTCCAAATCCTGAAAGATGATGCTGTGAAAGTGCTGCACTCAATATGCCAGCAAATTTGGAAAACTCAGCAGTGGCCACAGGACTGGAAAAGGGCAGTTTTCATTCCAATCCCAAAGAAAGGCAATGCCAAAGAATGCTCAAACTACCGCACAATTGCACTCATCTCACACGCTAGTAAAGTAATGCTCAAAATTCTCCAAGCCAGGCTTCAGCAGTATGTGAACCATGAACTTCCTGATGTTCAAGCTGGTTTTAGACAAGGCAGAGGAACCAGAGATCAAATTGCCAACATCTGCTGGATCATGGAAAAAGCAAGAGAGTTCCAGAAAAGCATCTATTTCTGCTTTATTGACTATGCCAAAGCCTTTAACTGTGTGGATCACAATAAACTGTGGAAAAATCTGAAAGAGATGGGAATACCAGACCACCTGATCTGCCTCTTGAGAAATTTGTATGCAGGTCAGGAAGCAGCAGTTAGAACTGGACATGGAACAACAGACTGGTTCCAAATAGGAAAAGGAGTTCATCAAGGCTGTATATTGTCACCCTGTTTATTTAACTTATATGCAGAGTACATCATGAGAAACACTGGACTGGAAGAAACACAAGCTGGAATCAAGATTGCTGGGAGAAATACCAATAACCTCAAATATGCAGATGACACCACCCTTATGGCAGAAAGTGAAGAGGAACTGAAAAGCCTCTTGATGAAAGTGAAAGTGGAGAGTGAAAAAGTTGACTTAAAGCTCAACATTCAGAAAACGAAGATCACGGCATCTGGTCCCATCACTTCATGGGAAATAGACAGGGAAACAGTCAAAACAGTGTCAGACTTTAGTTTTCTGGGCTCCAAAATCACTACAGATGGTGACAGCAGCCATGAAATTAAAAGATGCTTACTCCTTGGAAGGAAAGTTATGACCAACCTAGATAGCATATTCAAAAGCAGAGACATTACTTTGCCAGCAAAGGTTCATCTAGTCAAGGCTATGGTTTTTCCTGTGGTCATGTATGGATTTGAGAGTTGGACCGTGAAGAAGGCTGAGCGCCAAAGAATTGATGCTTTTGAACTGTGGTGTTGGAGAAGACTCTTGAGAGTCGCTTGGACTGCAAGGAGATCCAACCAGTCCATTCTGAAGGAGATCAGCCCTGAGATTTCTTTGGAAGGAATGATGCTGAAGCTGAAACTCCAGTGCCTTGGCCACCTCATGGGAAGAGTTGACTCATTGGAAAAGACCGATGCTGGGAGGGACTGGGGGCAAGAGGATAAGGGGACGACAGAGGATGAGATGGCTGGATGGCATCACTGACTCGATGGACGTGAGTCTGGGTAAACTCCCAGAGTTGGTGATGGACAGGAAGGCCTGGTGTGCTGCAATTCATGGGGCTGCAAAGAGTCGGACACGACTGAGCAACTGATCTGATCTGATCTGATCTAGGTTGCTCATAACTTTCCTTCCAAAGAGTAAGCGTCTTTTAATTTCATGGCTGCAGTCATCATCTGCAGTGATTTTGGAGCCCAGAAAAATAAAGTCTGACACTGATTCCCCATCTATTTCCCATGAAGTGATGGGACCAGATGCCATGATCTTCGTTTTCTGAATGTTGAACTTTAAGTCAACTTTTTCACTCTCCACTTTCACTTTCATCAAGAGGCTCTGTAGTTCCTCTTCACTTTCTGCCATAAGGGTGGTATCATCTGCATATCTTTGGTTATTGATATTTCTCCTGGCAATCTTGATTCCAGCTTGTGCTTCTTCCAGCCCAGCATTTCTCATGATGTACTCTGCATAGAAGTTATATAAGAAGCGTGACAATATATATCCTTGATGTACTCCTTTTCCTATTTGGAACCAGTCTGTTGTTCCATGTCCAGTTCTAACTGCTGCTTCCTGACCTGCATATAGGTTTCTCAAGAGGCAGGTCAGGTGGTCTGGTATTCCCATCTCTTGAAGAATTTCCCATAGTTTATTGTGATCCACAGAGTCAAAGGCTTTGGCATAGTCAATAAAGCAGAAATAGATATTTTTCTGGAACTCTCTTCCTTTTTCCATGATCCAGCGGATGTTGGCAATTTGATCTCTGGTTCCTCTGCTTTTACTAAAACCATTTTGAACATCTGGAAGTTCATGGTTCATGTATTGCTGAAGCCTGGCTTGTCAAATTTTGAGGTTTACTTTATTAGTATGTGAGATGAGTGCAATTGTGTGGTAGTTTGAGCATTCTTTGGCATTGCTGGAGTTTCTACCAGTGTGTAATTCAATTTTCCAAGAAAGGAAATGGAAAAAACAGTTGTTAATCAAAAATAGAGTAGAAAAAAATTCATAAGTCAAAAGCAAATGGTCTTAACTGATTTTAATAAAAAGGTGTGTTTGCAAGCAAAGCAAAATTCTGACTAGAGATAAACTACAAAATATATTCAGCTAAAACATCCAAATATAATGGAGCAAAACCCAAATATTGCAACACTAATAATGTGAAAAATGCAGGTCACTTAATTTCAGATTTATCTTGGAGGAGAAGGAAGCAAGACAAATGCAAATGATTTCAGAGTTATTTAGTACGAAAGGGAGTCAAAACAAATTGTCAAAATACTGACAATTTCTTTTTCATTATTATTAATTCAAAGGGTTAAAAACCAGGGAATCTTTAGCCAGTTCAGTGTTATTGACAATATAATAATTCTCAGATATTCAAGAATCAAAGATGCTGTCATCATGAAATTTTCTTTTGACAAGATGTGTGGTTTATATGATGAGGAGTTGATGATATGAATATCTTTTTAAATCTAATTTTAGATCAATGGAAACTGCAAAAGTAACTCTAGATATTGACATAAATACAGAGAGTAAACAATGTCAAAAGGAGGATTGCAGCTCGTCTATTTAAATTTTTGATGCATTTCTGAGATCATCAGAATCAGAATGTAATTGTCATTATTGTTTACAAAGTACTAACTAGATCAGTACAAAAATAATGTTTAAAACTAAGTAAGTTTGATGGTGAGGAAATAAAAATTAAAAATATAATCTTTACAAATGCTAGATATAATGCTTTAGAAAATAGAGTACAAAACCATGAATGGAATAAAAAGAAGGCTTGAGTTTAATTAAAAAGTAGTAACATTTAAAAATATTAAAATCTTTCAAAATACTGAAAACATTATTTTTAATGAGAAATAACATTAACAGAAATATGTAGGTTCTGTATCAGAAAACTATACAATTTACTAAAAGACACTACTAAAGACCTGAAGAATCATACCATGAACCTGGAAAATGCACTATATAAAAGGAAAAATGAAAGTGAAAGTGAAAATGTTAGTTTCTCAGTCATGTCCAACTCTTTGCGACTTCATGGACTGTAGCCCACCAGGCTCCTCTGTCCATGAGAGTTCCCAGGCAAGAATATTGGAGTGGGTTGGCATTTCCTCCTCCAGGGGATCTTCCTGACCTAAGGACTGAACCTGGGTCTCCTGCATAGCAGGCAGATTCTTTACCAATTGAGTTACCAGGGAAGCCCATATAAAAGAAATCTACCTGTAAATCAGTACAATTCCAATGAGCAATCTCTTGTATTTTTGTTCCTTGCAAAAATATTCTGACCTGAGACCTCCAGGACAGCAAAATGATTTTTAAAAAACTACAGTATTAGCATAGGATTGCATATATAGATTCCTCACATAAAATAGACAAGAATATGCAGAAACACATAAAATAGGTAGACATTTAGTTTATGGTAAGTGACAAAAATATTGATGAAAGAAATCGTGTGGGATACAACTGTCTGTCACAGAAGAATTAAAGTCATATTGTATGCTTCAGCCTCAAATCACAGACCAAAATACATTTTAGATAGATTAAAATAAAATAATAAAAGTGTTAGATGATAACAGCAATTCTTATGTGTATAATATTATCATGACAAAAGCATTTCAAATCAGGATCCACAAGTCAGACCTCATAATACAAAACTTTGGTAGATTTGATTACATAAAATTGTAAGATGTATCTATGGATGAAAAGACCATAAAATGAAGGTATATAAAAATAAGCTGCTTAAAAGGTTCATCTTTTTTGTGGAGAGAGCCATTAAAACAGAAATTTTGAATGGAATATAGATTTCAAAAATAGTACAAAATTAATGCAGTAATGTGGGATATACATATATATATATATTTAGGCACATTTATATTAGCTTATAATACTAAGTACTTAACACTTCAATATTATATTAGACAATTTTTTCTTTAATTATAGTATGTGTGTGCTCAGTTGTGTCTGACTCTTTGTGACCCCATGAACTGTGTAGCCCACCAGGCTCCTCTATCCATCGGACTGTCCAGACAAAAATACTGGAGTGGGTTGACATTCGCTTCTCCAAGAGATCTTCCCAACCCAGGGATTGAACCCACATGTCTTGCTTATTCTGCATTGATGGCAGATTCTTAACCACTGCACCTCCTTGAGTATCTGCTGTTAATACTATACGGGAATTCATGTGGCATTGGTGGAGGATGAATTTATACAATTTTTCTGCAATGTAATTTGGCAGTGTTTATCAAAATTCTTTTAAAATATTTACATTCTGTGATCCAGCAATACCACTTCTCAGAACTTACCTTCAGGAAAGAAGACAGGTACAGATGCACTAGCAAGAGTGATTTCTCAGCTCCCAAAAAGGTGCTCAGTTCTGAGAGATATTCAGCAAATAAAATGGACATAATTTATGACTACTTATATGCAGATGACACCACCCTTATGGCAGAAAGTGAAGAAGAACTACAGAGCCTCTTGGTGAAAGTGAAAGAGGAGAGTGAAAAAGTTGGTTTAAAGCTCAACATTCAGAAAACTAAGATCATGGCATCCAGTCCCATCACTTCATGGCAGATAGATGGGGAAACAGTGGAAACAGTGGCTGACTTTATTTTTCTGGGCTCCAAAATCACTGCAAGTGGTGATTGCAGCCATAAAATTAGAAGACACTTACTCCTTGGAAGGAAAGTTATGAACAACCTAGACAGCATATTCAAAAGCAGAGACATTACTTTGCCAACAAAGGTCCATCTAGTCAAGGCTATGGTTTTTCCAGTGGTCATGTGAGATTTGGACTATAAAGAGAGCTTAACACTGAAAAATTGATGCTTTTGAACTGTACTATTGGAGAAGACTCTTGAGAGTCCCTTGGACTGCAAGGAGATCCAACCAGTCCATCCTAAAGGAGACCAGTCCTGGGTGTTCATTGGAAGGACTGATGTTGAAGCTGAAACTCCAAAACTTTGGCGACCTCATGCGAAGAGCTGACTCATTAGAAAAGACCCTGGTGCTGGGAAAGATTGAGGACAGGAGGAAAAGGGGATGACAGATGATGAGATGGTTGGATGGCATCATCATCTGGATGGACATGGGTTTGGGTGGACTCTGGGAGTTGGTGATGGACAGAGAGGCCTGGCGTGCTGCGGTTCATGGGGTCACCAAGAATAGGACACGACTGAGCAACTGAACTGAACTGTATTTGGGAACTTGAACAGGAGGTGGAATTTGAAACTGATTCTGATATATCTAAGCTAGGAATAGGGTATTCAGAGGCATGGCAGATTTATTTTTTGCTCCTGTGTATAATAGAAAGCTAAATTAACAATAGCTGATGTGACAATTTTACTTTTTTCAGTATTCAGTGTTTGAAAATAAAGCTTTTCTTTTTCCCCTCAAGCAGTCTGATGATCCCCATGTTATTAGTTGGGCAACAATTTTCTTCCAGGTGGAGATTCAGTGACCTATGGCCTGACTTATTCTTGTGGTTCTCTTAATTTCAACTCATACCTCCTGCTATCACTCTGGATGGTTACATGTGGGAGACTTTTATTAGCTGGGCCTTCTTTCACCTATCTAGAACACAAATCGTATGGTTCCACATGCAACTGCCAGTGAAGCTGGTAAATGTCTAGCTCTGTGCACTGAAAAATAAAGGACGCAAATTTGTTATCAGCTAGAAATATCTGCCCATAATATCCTTCTGATCACCAAATATTTTTTACCTTCTTTTTGTCACATAAACCATTGCCCTACCCCATCCAAAGAGATAACCCAGAGTCCCATCAAACTAGTGTACCCAACTCAATGACCAAGGTCCTCAAATATGCATAATTATCTTCATCATCTCCAGATGCATTAGCTCAAGGAAAAATGAACCAAAACACAAGTTTCAATGCTCTTTTCCACCCCATGTAAAAAATACAGTGATAGAACAGAGTCAGGAAAAACCCTGTGCTGTGCTTAGTTGCTCAGTTGTGTCCGACTCTGCAACCCCATGGACTGTAGCCCCACCAGGCTCCTCTGTCCATGGGGATTCTCCAGCCAAGAATACTGGAGTGGGTTGCCACGCCCTCCTCCAGGGGAACTTTCCAACACAGGGATCAAACCGGGGTCTCTTGCATTGCAGGCGGATTCCTTACCAGCTGAGCTACCAGAAAAGCTCCAGGAAAAGCCCTCCTTAATATAAATGCTCTCTTTTGGAAGAAGAGGAATAATGGGAAACACCGAGTAGTCACTGATCCATAATAATTATGAAAATATTTCAGACTGGCATGAAAAGTTCCCTTTGTGTTGGCAACAGTTATAGTCCCTAAAGAAACTAGCTTCTCTTCTGATCATTCTTTTTTTTTTTTTTAATTTAATTTTATTTTTTGCCTTCGTCCAAGTCTATCTTACAGGAAGTTCAGCCTTGTCAGTCATGCTCTGTGGCCACACTGGAAGTGGGTGTTTGGTCATATGCTCTCATGGGTACTACACAGGTCTTATAGGCCACTTCTTGTTTTCACCACGTTTGGTAGTCTAGAAGTTTTTGATGTTTCAATAATCAGACTTTTCTTTCTTTTTATTTGTTTTCTAACTAGGTACATGCTTCTTTGGCACAGTAGTTCCATTAAAAACAAAGTAGACTCCTAATCTATTTGTCAGATTCCTGTACCTATAACCATATTTCAAGACTTTTTGGAAGCAGAATTGCCAGACCTAATTTATTTGTTTCCTGTCTCCCTCTGAAACTCTTTTGTAGATTGTAGACTGTACGCAGCTCTCCTGAAGCTATGCACACAAAGGACCCTGGATGGTAGGCAGTATACTCAATCTGACCTTTGCCACAGAGCTGAGCCTTAGTATATTTTGTTGCTCAAAACTTCATTTAGTTTTATCTCTTATTATGCAACTTTTATAAATAGTGGATTTTCCAAACTTTTAAGTACTCACATCTGAGCTTCCTTTGATCTTTTTATTTCTGCTTGAAAACTGGCCATCCTCTACTAGGCTCAGCTCTCTCCTTTAATATCTTAACAAAAGCAGAATGTAAAAGTATATCAGAATCTAATCTTTCCAACCACTGCCCTTAAAGCTACAAGTGCAACAGACATTTAATCCTCAATGTTGAGTATTCATCTTCCTCCTTCAATCGATAATACAACAGAGTTTGTAAACCCCCCTCTCCTTAAAAAATGATCTTTCCTTTAATCAATTATTGTTTGCTCGCCAGGATCTCTTCCTACCCCACTTTTCTCTCCTTCTCAATCTTCTCTGCTGGAAGCAACTTCTGTCAGACTTTAAATATGGGAACTTTTCAGGTCTCAATTTTCAGACTTTTTCTCCTCTCTATCTAGACTCTCTCCCTTAGAGAGTTCATCAGTTTCCTCAGCTTTAAATGATATTTGTATGATGTATTTGTATAAAATAATAATATTTGTATAATTTGTATAATATTTGTATATTTGTATAATTGTTATAATCTCTAATCCCAGCCTTTCCTATGCATAATTGTATTTTTAAATTATATAGTTGTGTTTGTCACATTTAAAAATACACATACTTTCAGGTGGAGAAGAGGAGAAAGAAAAGGCATATAACTAAACAAAATCATATATGTATATTTGTTTACTGTCTCTCCCTTAAAATGTAAACTCAGTGGCAATGGTAATTTATGTGTCAAATTTTATATCCCCAATATCTGTTGACTAGATGATTGGTGTAATACATGTTAAAAAAACTTTATTTTAATGTGCTACTTTCCAAAACAACTCATTCTAATCCAGATATGTACTCTATGTCTAAAATCACATGAACTAAAACAATATTTTTTTCTCTTTTTTCAAGATCCCAATGCTCTGGCTGGCCAGACTGGCCCTGATCATGCTCTTATAGGAGGAATCGTGGCTGTAGTTGTATTTGTCACTCTGTGTTCTATATTTTTGCTTGGACGATATCTGGCAAGACATAAAGGTAGGTTATACATAATAAGACATTCTTAAATTTCACAAAAAAATTCTAAAGACTAGCTTCATCATGAAATATTATTCTTTCTGTGTGTGTGTATGTGTGTGATGAGGGTTGAAATTGAGAGATCTGAATACTAAATTATTTCAGAGAATTCTTAATTATTTTACTCAACATTAAAGTTGGATTGGGTTAGCAAAATAATACTTAGCCAATAGCCAGAAGTCACAGAGTGAATCATTGGTTCAAGAAAAAAAAAAAAGAAATATGGGAGCGAGTTTGTAGTATATCTCTAGGACTGAAATTCAACTCTAATATTAATCATTTGGTAATGTTCCTGTTTGTAAGTTTATGGACACATATGTGGCCATATTAATAAGGAAAATATGTGATTTTTTTGCAATGGGTTAGGTAGAAAACTATTGGTATAATCTACTTCTAAATGGAGTTACCAAAATGAATGCTGACACATTTGATGTGATCATTATCAACATCTGAACAAAGGGCCCTGATTGCTACAGATGAGTGGATCACATGGTCTGTAGCCATCATTAAATAAATCAAAGTATTCATTACCCATGCCAGTTTGGCAGTTGCCTCTAGTTAACCTGCACACAGCTTCATCTGCAACATATACCTGAAAACTGAAATAAAGTATACAACTTTAGAAGGGTGAATTGTATGGTTTCTTACACCTCAGAATATGTTTCAACATATAAGAAATCTGGCTTAAGTTTCTTCCTAAATGAATGTGACTTTAACAGTGGTTGTTTTACCACTCTGACAAAACTAACATGGTTTTCTTCCAACACCCACAGGAACATATTTAACAAATGAAGCTAAAGGAGCTGAAGATGCACCAGATGCTGACACAGCCATTATCAATGCTGAGGGCAGCCAAGTCAATGCTGAAGAAAAAAAAGAATATTTCATTTAAAATGCAGGCCAAGATTCTGAATTTTATGTACCAGGCTGGCTGCTGGAGAAAACTGGCTATCATCTTTCAGAATTCATTTCTACCATCTTCTGCTACCTTTATTAACTTCCATACTGTACTGCTATCCGTAGCCAGTGTATGCCAACAATCAGCTGTCGAAAGCATCACCCTTTAATTACCGTACCATCCATAATGCAGGACATTTATTACCGCGTAAATTCCACACCATTGCTCTTTTAACATTACAGTGCTTGAATATACAGCCTTAACAATGTTAATCATCTCCTTGGATCATGATATTGAATTGTTTTTGTACATTGAAAAAAAAAAAGTGTGCAGAGCTTCCCCCACCCCCTCATTTTTGGCTCCCTTTAAATCAAAGACCTTGTAAATCTGCCACTGGACAGCTTTCACAAGGAACAGGATTAGGTACAGACCTAACATGCTTAAGTTCAATTCGGATGTTAATGGTTTATGATGTTTTCTACATGTCTATCTTCAAAGGCATGTTTTGGAAGCATATGCCCTAAAAAACACAAACTGAAATAAACTATTGAAGAATAGATTCTGGAATATTTGAGATTATACTGATAAAGCTGTATCAATTTGCTATTTAAAAATATAGTATTTGATACAGGAGCCATGAATATGGATTACAGTCATGACATGCAGTCTTATATAATTATGTAGATCCCACCATTAGCTTATTTTAGCTTCATCTACCAATAAATTGTTACAAACATTTTACCATTTTGGGAATCACAAAGACTTCATTCATTTCTCTAATTTGATTCTGTAATTTATTTGCTCCATACTCACCTGCCTAAACAAAATTGAAATATCCATAGGGCACAATTTTGAAACATTTTAGTATCTGTATATAGTGCATATAATAAATCCAATTAAACATTATTTGATACATATTTAACTTTTTTGGCTGTAGGTAATCAGTCATGAGTAAGCATTTTCTAATGTCCATTATATCCCTTTAGATATTACTTAAACCAATATTATAAGTAGATAACATGTATTAGTATTTTTGTCTGTATGTCCTAGCACTGTTCAACAACAAATTTTTCTAGTTCTTGTTAATTTTTGTTATACAATGGAAGCACAATGTTATAAGGAAAGGTAATTTTAAGCTAACAACCAGTGCACAGCCTCAGGTTTTAAATTACAACCACAGTTGAATAATAATCTAAAAATAAACTCTTAGTTTGCTAAAAATTTACAAATTTTAATTTGGCAGTTCCAGAGCTGCTTACCTATGTTGGTTTGCCAAAAAAGATGTTTGAGATATGTTTTCTGTATAAATGAACTAATTCTTTATATTAAATTCCTGTCTATGCATTTTGTGAGGTATAAACATATGAAACAGTGAGTGATAGAGAATTTCTGCCATAATTTTAACTCCAAGGTGAAAGTCTCTTTCTCTGGATTATTTCTGAAATTTCGATGTATTTAACCATTAAGAAATGCTGTATTCTTAAATATGACACAGAGTCAATCTGAAGTCATATTATTTCTCCTAGTAAAAAAAATACTGCTAGATTAGTTGTCATTAGATTTATTGATACTCTATGCTAAAGATTAAAAATCCAGTTAGATAAAAATTATTTTCCCATTGACAAGAATTGCACCCTTAGGAAGAAAAAGAATATGACAATATGGTAGCTATACTTGTGATGTCTGAAAGCATGATGGCCTATGGTTTTAAGAATAATATCTTGGAATTTATTTTTGGGAAATGAGAATGGTTGAGTATGACATCATGTATTAATATCAAATGAAAGACAAGGGTGCTGTATCTTAGATTATTTATCAGAAAAGTATAAATCTTTTAAGGATAACATTAGACTCTTAATTTTTTTTTGATTGTTGAAGCATTTATCTTGTTGATTTCTTACAAAAGAAAAAGGACGATGTCAGTTAAGCAGCACTTTTTCAGAATATACAGAACATAAATAATATGATGTGGTTGAGTGTTAACATAATAAATCATATACAGTATGACAATTTTAAGGAAATAAGTCTGCATTGATGTGATTGCATGCTTGTTTTTACAGTTCACTCCATACCATCTGTGGAAAAAATGCAATAATATGTTAATATAGTATGGTAGTTTGAGAGAACCAGGTAGGTGCTACTAGACACATTGAAACTAGAATAGGTTTATAAACTGTTCATATCTTTCAATGCATAATCTTTAGAAAGACTCCACAAAGCAAAATTCATTCTGTTAGCACAAAATGGAAAGGTTCTTATTACAGAAGTAAGTTGTATAAACTGCATCATCAATTACTATTTAAAGCCTAATTTCAGGATGCATTTACAAAATTGCTACTCTCCATTGATGCTGTATTTACATCCCTCTTCATTTCATCTGTATTCTACTTGGCTCCAACTGCTAAACTGTTGCCTAAATAACTCAATCATTATTTATAGCACTATAAAATTAGAAATCCAAAATTGGTTACAATTCAAGACTTCGACTCTTTTAACCCTTGACAGTAATATAAAAACTCATTGGAAGCCTTTAAAAGAAACTAACTTGTGTATTATGATTTGTGAGCTCTAATCAAATATTTTGACAGTTAAAATAGATATGAATTAGATATCATTTCAGTTACTGAAAGTAAATAGCATTGGAGTTATATTTTCCTATCTTAAAAAATTATTTGATTTCCACCAATGAAAGAAATTGTAAAAATTATGTTCATTTCTATAAAAATCAGAAAAAATGAAATAAATATATAAATGAACCATTTCAATTGCCATGACTGAAATGTGCACATTTTATGCCCAGAGAGCCAAATTCGGTCATTGCTTAGTAAGCACCATAGCCACAGAATGTAATGAAAGGAGTGCGCACAGACACACACCCCAGTAGAATATGGAACATTATTATTTACCAAAAGTAGCTATTCTCTGCCAGTGTACTGTTTACAGTGTAAATTGTCCTCCATCAAAAAAGTGTAAACAGCATTCTTTTTTTTTGTTTGTTTCCATATTTGAATGTCCTAGATAAAACAATTATCAAAATTAGGGAGGAAAGGAAACTTTATGAGTGCAAGAGCAAAGATAGAGAGCATGAACAGAATAGTGTGTGTATGTGTGTGTGTGTGTGTGTGTGTATGAGAGAGAGATTTCAACTTGTTTTCTTTTACCAGAGAATCCAAGAAGCAGTTTAAGGAACCTGATATTGAAGTTTAATCTAGAAACTGGATGATCTCTTGTTGATTCAAGATGCTTAATCTTGCATTGAAACCCCACAATTAAAGAAACAAATAGAGAAAGAAAACTAACTTTCCTAAATATGGCAAAGAAGCTAACACCTCATTTATTTTTATTTCTTTGTAAAAATATAAATATCTCAATTAAAAGGACAGGCTCACTTGTAATTATGTACTCATGATTGTAATGGCATTGAGACTCCATATAGGCCCATGTACAGCAGCTGTTTGATGGTGATGGTTCTTCCATGTAACATAGCAGTTATCGTGTAATTTAGTGCCACTTATTGCAAAGTGTTACCAAGGGGAACATCTAAAATACTTTTTTTGGATATAAGGATAATTGAATTATAAATGTGAAATTTCATGTTACTTTTTTTAAATGTGGAGAAACTGCAAAACCTCATATCTTACTGCAAATTCCCCATCACATTGCTAATTACTTAGTGCCCTCTAAAAATGCCCACTGTAATCCCCCTTTGCAAATGGTGGTCTGTGATGAATATACAAAACAAAGCAAACAGAAAACAACTGGCAACTACAGAAGAAATAAATAAAACACCTAATGAGAATTACGGAGTAATGCTTTTTATTAAGTGGCACAAAGTACACACTAAAAACTATGCAAATATAGGTAACTACAGTGTACGTACATGTAAGTATCTTGTACTTGCTGTGTATGGATGTTGGAAACCCATGTAATTATAATATGCATTTTGAATATTGGGAAAGAGGAAATCTTAGTGTAGATAATAGAACTTGTTTTGAAATATACACTGGCAATATTGAAATACACTCAGTGCAATATCTGCAATTCTATTGCTGGATACTTAATGCAAAGGGATTTTAAAGAATTTTTCAACAAGATCTAAGAGGTTGCTAATCTTCACCTCATTAGTTAAAACTACAACTGATATAACAACACGTTAAGTTTTTCTTGCTTAATCATTAACATTGCACAATATAATTATCTGGCCTAGTTTTTAGTGTTACTGGAGAGAAAGAAATAACCTGAGTTTTCAACTTTGATTCAGAGCTAATTGAATTTGGAGTTCTTATACTTTCTTTGAGTGTATGTGTGTTTTAAATGGGTTGTGGGACTTTTATTACAAGTACAAATCTACTCAAAGAATATAGGTTACCTTTAATAGTTAGAATCACTATATCTTAATGGAAATTTCTTATGTATTTTATTTTTCAATTCATTCTTCTCTTTCTCTCTCTATTTCAATCCAAACATGCCCTTTGCACTTCACTTATACCCTTCCAAAGGCAATGGATTGAAGGTAGCAAGATTATAAAGAGAGCTAAAGGGGACAACATGTAAAAATGGGTTCTAAACTCATCAGCATTTTTACGTATTGAGATTATTAATATTGAATGCAATAGTTATTGGATAGAGCTGGTAAATTCTCTGCCATGCATACTTACAATAATCCTTCTACCTCTCACTTTTAACATGGGCTATGATACTTCGATATAAATAGAAGAAATAATTATTTACAAGATATCCCAGGAAGCACTCTTTTGGGACTATCCTAACAGTCCACTCCCCACCCCCTGGGACATCTCAAAAGCCAACTTTACTTTTAGTGTAACTCAGTGGCGTATGGATCTGCATTTGTTTTCCCTTTTCTGTCATTAACTTTTCCTATAAGCAAACTATAATAACTTTAAAAGGATAGTTCCTCTCATTCCTATTTAATATTTCAATGTGATATAATTGTGCTGATTAAAAAAACCAAGTGGCAACACTTTGCAATCCAACTTGACATTTCATTTACTATTTAGGGTGAAACAATTTCTTATAAGTTAATACTATGCTTTTAAGTAAAAATCATATATGTAATTTTATTTTCGCAAGAAGTGTTATTGTGTAAGATAAATATTTAAGTATTTAAAATGGCCTCCTTATTAACAAATAATCCCAGAATAATGAATGCAAAGTATTGCCACAAAGACCCACTTTATTTTGTCTACATAGAAATAATATGAATTCTTCAAATCATATAATTTAATTATTCTGAAAGGAAATGGCATTTTAAAAGCAGATTTTTCTTTAGGAAAAAAATGATACAAAAATAATCTCAAAGTATGATGCTTAAAGTAAGATTTTTCTATGTTATGTGGTTATGTTATAGATAATATTTGCTGTATTTTCTACCATCATATATATATATATATGTAAACATATATATATATATATATTTCACAAGAAATGTATGGTTCTTTTGGAGAGAATGGGCCCAAATGTGAAAACGATGTAAAGCAAAACCACTATTTTCCCCTATGAATATACTGTATATTTCAAAAGAGGAAACTTAAAAGATATTTGAAGATTGCAGGGGCAAAAGAAAAACGTACCAGGGCTCAGCACTTAAGCACTTTTCCCACATCCAGGGTCGGAACAGCAGTGATTCCTACATGAACTTTTAAGTGCGGTATGAAATGCCACATTACACTTATCTTACACACAGTACTGTCAAACCTCAAATGTTTTCTTTCTTCAGATACTTTTCCTTGTACATGAAACTAGTAGACACTTTCTCTTTATATTTGCTGATAGTGAAAGTTATATGCAATAAAATATTTGGTGGTTGAAAGTAGTGTTCACCAGTTGGTTAAAAAAACCATGAAATGTAAACTGAATTGTTATCTCTTTATCCTTTTTGCTTTTCTCTGTGTTTCTAATGTATGGAATGAGTCTCATAAATAGAAAGAAAAATAAGTTAGAAAATTTTCAAAACTAGTACTCTTTCTCCTTACAAGTGTATAAAACTAATCTCTTTATGAATTTATTTAACTGTACCTGCTGTACTTGTTGTAGATTCAATGATGGAGTTAAGTAGTAACCCAAGGGTTTATGAGTTCGGGATTACTGACATGTTTTTTTTTCATACTCTGTTCACATCAATATTTGTGAATTGTTTGTTTAGCTTTTCATTCAACCAAAAAATATTCCCTCAACAAAGCTCCATTTTTATCATAAATATTTCAACATAACTAACATCAGAACAAGTCTGCCATGTTAAAAAGAATTTAAAGACTTATCTCTGAAAATGGTACCCAGAAATGCGGGTGTTCCCAGTAACATAGCTTCAAAAATAAAATGTTCTATTTATGTGACATGAAATTCATAGCTTTTGGAAGGGTATATTTATGACAGCATAAAAATAAATTCTGTGCTGTAAAGAAGATGCACTGAAATAAAACATATTGCACAGAAGATAGAGAAACACAATTATTGAATCTACTGTTATCATTAACATTTTCAAAAACCAAAATGCATATTGTAATGTTAGGTACATGACACTTGCATGTTGATATGCCTATATACTTACAAGTATTCAATGTGTACTTAGTGGCGCTTAAAATATGTCATGTACTACTCTTATAAACATTCTTACAGGGTTCCCATTTGCACCTCATCTTTCAGTAAAGTCTTGTCAGAAAAAAATTGTCTGATACATATGGAAAAATAAAATTTGAATTTTAGCTATCTGTTGGACATTACTGAATTGTCTATTCATTTAGTTCATTTTCTTAGGCTTGTTAACAGAAAGGTAGAAATTTCTTTTATCCCACTGACAGATTATAAAATATACCATGAAACATATTTCTTTATGCCAATACATTATTTTGCATAACTTTTTTCAACTGCATACATTATCCATTCATTTTATACTTCCTCAGTGATGCCCATTTTCTTTGTAAGTTTCTAAATGGAAGTTTTAAAAAGTTAAGCAGTAGTAAAATAAATGTTATATTATTTGTACAACATATAATTGTTACTCTTTGGAATGTGTGAACCTTGTAACATGCTGACTAAGGGTTAAAAAAATGTTGCCGAGTTAAGGAAATTTGCTTGAGATTGCCAACATTCCAAAATTCTGTAAAGATAATTTTACAATCACTTCCATGTGTTTACTAATGTTGACTAGGAACAGAAGCAAAAATACTTACACCCTTTTAATTTTCACACTCTAACCAGTATTATATATTTCAACTACCTAAGATAATGCAATTAATAACATATTCATCTTAAGCTTATGCCAATAAGAATTTGAGATAAGCTTTTAAATTTATGGAGGATTTTCTTTGTGTCTTTGGAAGTTCACTTACCATAAGGTATTTTATAATCTACTTTAAATAACAGATTTTGTTATACAGGGTAAGCCAAAGGCTGTACAAGAATTAGTGTCTGGGTCTGATATTTGTGTTAGACCATGAAATATTCCATTAAAATTTATCTGTAAATACAAGGCAAGATTTTGTATCTGGTTTATTTTATGAAATAACATTTACTTATTTTAATTAATTTTTCCTAGCAAAAGAAGCCCTGTGATACATGTTAGCAAATTTGATACTGTGTGTAAAAGCACGTTCAGCACCACAAGAAAATGACATCTGAAATAGTACATTCATAGACACAATTCTTTATTTCTTTTAAAGTTACCAAAAATGCCCACTTTTCTTCAGCTCTACCACCAAATACATATATGACATCCACATTTCCAGATAAATCAATTCCATCAGTTTTCATAATAGCAAGTGTTATTTCAGTCAAAATATTCTTTGGTATTTTTTAAATCAAGGGGACATACTAAAAAACTTTAATTAATAATTTCAAGGCAATTTTAGGCTTTGAAAGGGATTTTCATAATGTGATAATCCCAGGATGATGCTAAAAATAAGTGTACATTCTATTAAAACAAGAATTTCCAGGAAATAGTTTTAAAAGGTTTTTAAACCATACTGTTTGGTGAAATTTAATAATTAAATTTTCCTTCCAAGTGATGACCACATTCTTTGCTTTGGTATTGCTATGTTGGAGGAAGAAGTGGGAGAATTCTAATCAAAAAAGTAATTATAAATGGTCTTATGACTTAATCAAACTGAAAAACAAGTAGCCTATTTTTTAACCGTTGTTCATAGTCTCAAATTCAATGGGTATTTCTATGGAGATTTTCTATTTGACTTTTTAATAGGTCTGATTAATATTAAATCTTTACTCTGCTAGAAAATTTAAGAAATTAACTCATCTTCTGAAGAGTGTCTGTAAGAAATGACCAGGGTTAACACATTATTAAAAGACCTAAAAACATGTGTCCTGCACATACTTTTAATACTTTAATTCATTTTGTTTTTACTAAACTGGATCCTTACACAGATGGAGGGTGCCTATAATATGAACACATGGCAGATTTATGGAATACATATTCAGGTAGATTCGAGTTGGTATACAATAATAATGTAGTGCAGGTTTTTTTAAACTAATATGATATTTCTGGAAAGCAACATAATATTCCTGAAATGTGGTAATCATTCACTCTACTATTTGAAAATATATTTAGTAAAATGGGTGTAACATGAATATATGAGAGTATATCAGGAAATTAATTTATTTCAATGTGTTTGGAGAAAAAAATAATTAGAAGTCAACTGGAAAATTTCTAAAGGTAAGGTTTGTGCATTTGGTAATATTACCAAATGAGAATATGCCCTAATACCCTTCTGCCAGAGATCAGAAATTTCCTGAAAAGGGATCGCAAAGAGTCAGCAATCTCATAAACTCCTCAGCTCAATGACAAGGTGTTTTGGAGATCTAAGGACTCCTATTTTAACTACATAATCCACCAATGACCTCTTCATTTGCTTCAAAGTCTTCCCAGGTGGCTCAGTTGTAAAGAATCCATCTGCTGTTGTAGGAGATACAGGAGATGGATGGTTTGCTCCCTGGCTTGGGAAGATCCCCTGTAGGAGGAAATGGCAACTCACTCTATATTCTTGCTTGGAAAATCTCATGGACCGAGAAGCCTGGTGGGCTACAGACCACGGGGTTACAAAGAGTCAGACATGATTAAGTGACTGAGCACACACGCAAGCATATCAAAGTTGCACCTCTTGCTATAAATTATTCATTCTTGTGCTTCAGACTATTTCCTGCTCTTAAGCACCAAATAACACATATATTGTCTCGTGTGACACTGAAGTATCTTCTATGCCCTGTAAGTAGATAGAAGGCCTTAGTATTTTTAATCATATTTTGCTTACAGATTTTTCTGCTAATCTGGTGGAGTCATGTAAAATCAGGCATACACAGAGTATTTTGTATAGAGTTTAGGGAACATTTTAAGTCTAACTGTAGTAGAGCCTGGCCAATCACAGTCCTTAGCATGAGGCGATTGTTGTGCATGTTTGCTTCATGCCTTCTTATCAAGCAAAGGTTATAGGGACCATTAGTGCTTCTGTTCAGCCATTGGTCAGCGCTGCTGTGGGCTTCTCCCCCAAGCGACCTTCAGTGAACAACCTTCAGTGAGGGCATTCAGAGAAATGTTGGCAAAGTGGTGGTCATCAGGCTGAGAGTGAGTTAAGAGGCAGATCCCGACCTTCTCCCAAGGCCCTTTACCTCATCTGGCCTTGGGGCCAGAAGGTGACCTGGGAGGCCCAGGGAACAGGCTGTGCAGGGATCTAGGGCCACACACTGGACAGGACCAGGCCTTGAAGCAGCTGTGAACCTCTCCCCTACCCTCACCTCTGCAACCTGATAGTTGCAGCCTGTGAGACCTGGCTCCCTCCCTGCCCACCATTTGGGCCACCTGAGGAGCCTGAGGGTTGGCACCTGGTTCCCTCAGCCATGACAGCTGAGCAGGGTCTGGGGACCTGGCCCTGAGGAAGCCACCAACTGAGCTCTGCCTCCTCTTAGCCAGGACTGGGACCTTGGAAGGGAAAGTTTGTGCCTTCAGACCTTGCTCTTCTTTCTTGTTGAAACAGATGATAACATTCCTTTGATAAGAGATTTGCAAGAATATCATTACTTGACCTTTTTCTTGAGAGTCCACATGTCTCCTTTTAGCCCTGAAATTAGCTCATGAAAGAGGCTATCAGAAGTCATCAGTTAAGTTCAGTTCAGTCGCTCAGTCGTGTCTGACTTTTGCAACCCCATGGACTGCAGCAGGCCAGGCCTCCCTGTCCATCGCCAACTGCCAGAGTTTACTCAAACCCATGTCCATTGAGTCAGTGATGCCATTCACCCATCTCATCCTCTATTGTCCCCTTATCCTCCTGCCTTCAATCTTTCCCAGCATCAAGGTCTTTTCTAATGAGTCAGTTCTTCGCATCAGGTCGCCAAAGTGTTGGAGTTTCAGCCTCAGCATCAGTCCTTCCAATGAATACTCAGGACTGATTTCCTTTAGGACGTACTGGTTGGATCTCCTAGCTGTCCAAGGGACTCTCAAGAGTCTTCTCCAACACGACAGTTCAAAAGCATCAATTCTTTGGTACTCAGCTTTCTTTACAGTCCAACTCTGACATCTATACATGACTACTGGAAAAACCATAGCTTTGACTAGATGGACCTTTGTTGGCAAAGTAATGTCTCTGCTTTTTAATTTGCTGTCTAGATTGGTCATAACTTTTCTTCCAAGGAGCAAGGGTCTTTTAATTTCATGGCTGCAGTCACCATCTGCAGTGATTTTGGAGCCCAAAAAGAAGTCATTGTGGTGATTTAGTTGCTATGTCATGTCCAATTCTTTTGTGACTCCACATACCGTAGCCCGCCAGACTCCTCTGTTCATAGGATTATCCCAGACAGGAATGCTGTAGTTGGTTGACATTTCCTTCTCCAGGGGATTCTCCTAACCCAAGAACAGAAGCTACTTTTCCTGCGGCTCCTGCTTTGCAGACAGTTCTTTTTTTTTTTTTTAACCACTGCACCACCAGGCTTCCCTGGTGGTACACGGGTAAAAAACTCACCTACCAATACAGATGCAAGAGATGTGGATTTAGTTCTTGGGTTGGGAAGGTCCCATGGAAATTGAAATGGCAACTGGCTACAGTATTCTTGTCTGGAGTAATCCCATGGACAGAGTCTGGCAGGCTACAGTCCATGGGCTTCCCAAGAGTCAGACACAACATGCTCAGTCACTTTCATCACGTCCGACTCTTTGTGATCCCATGGACTGTAGCCACCAGGCTTCTCTGTCCATGGGATTCTCCAGGCAAGAATAATGGAATGGGTTGCCATGTCTTCCTGCAGGGAATCTTCCTGACCCAGGCAGCAAACTCACATCTTTTGCATCTCCTGCATTACAGGAAGATTCTTTACCCCTGAGCCACCAAGGAAGCTGCTACCTGACTATGACCTGACCTCAAGAACAAAAGTTCTGACACTCAGAAATTTGTGACAACTAACCATCCCACTCCTTCCTCTTTCCTAGAAAAGGGCTTTGCTGAAAGCTTTCTGAGAGCTTAGGGTTTTTAAGGCATGAAACACCCATCCCCTTGTGTATCTCTGCAATAAACCTTTCTCTGTTCCAAACCCTGACATTTTGGTGTTATTTCACCTCTCTGTGCATTGGGTACAGGGACTTGCATTTTAGTAACATAACCTTGAAGCACAGACTAAGATTTAAGCACAGACTGATTTAACCTTGTAATGTCCGCAGCTGTAGAAACACTCCTCATTCATGTTTGTCTTTCTTACGCCTAGGTACTACCTGTGATCTGGGAGCTAAAGCACTGGACTGTTGAAAAATAAGATATATCTATATCTATATATCTATATATATATAGTTCCTGTGCCAATATCACCACCTCCCTCCCATGCACACAGCTCTTTCTGGCAAGATTTGGTATGTTCGGTGAAATGACTGACGGTTGAGGGCTCCCAGATGGCCTCATCTTGGAAGCTGGTTGCCAGGGGAACCAATTACGTGATTATAGTTTTGAAACTTTTAGTCCCAACCACTCAGCTCCAGACACAGGAGAGGGGTTGGAGGCTGAGTCAATCACTAATGATCAACTATCTAATTTACTATGCCTATGTAATGAAGCCACCATTTAAAAATCCATAAAGTATGGAATTCAGAGAGCTTTTAGTTTGGTGAACATGTGGAGGTGGTGGCAGGGTACAGAGCTTGGAGAAGCCATACAAACTCTGTTCTCATTTGCTCATATCTTGCCGTATGCATCGCTTTCATCTGGCTGTCCCTAAGTATATCCTTTTGTAATAAAATTGTAATAAACTGATATTCTGGTATGTAAACTGTTTTACTGAGTTCTGTGAACCATTCTAGCACAAGACCCAAGCTGAGGAGGGGTTTGTGGGGACCTCTGATTTGCAGCCAAGTCATTCAGAAGCTGCAGGTAAACTGGAGGCTCACTCCTTGCAACTGGCATCTGAAGTCAGGGGCAGTCTTATGAGAATGAGCTCTTAATGTATGGGGTCTTATACAAACTCCAGGTGGTGAGTGTCAGAATTGAGCTAAACTGTAGAATATGCAGCTAGTGTCAGAGAATCGATTGGTGTGGGAATCCCTCCCTCCACCCCTGCCCAGATTTGTATTACAGAAGTATTTAGTGACAGTCTTGTTGCTTTTCTCTTCACCCACATATGGTTCTTTAGATCCAAATATCTTATGCTTCCCCAGAAACATAGAAGGAATATAATTTTCCCACAGAAGATAATTTTGACAAAAAAATATTCAAACTAGCAGCACATTTTACAAAAGAGTAGATGCAGCCATAAGAAGTCACATACATGCTTATTTAGTGCAAGAACCAGATTAACAGCATATATCTTTTTTTTGCTACTGGGAATACATTCTTCTTTCCCCAACATTGTTTGTAGAATATTACTGTGCTTAGTCACTCAGCCATGTCTGACTCTTTGCAACCTCATGAACTGTAGCCCACCAGGATCCTCTGTCCATGGGGATTCTCCAAGCAAGAATACTGGAGTGGGTTTCCACGCCTTCCTGGAATCTTCCCAACCCAGGGATTGAACCCAGGTCTCCCATATTGCAGGCAGATTCTTATCAACTGAGCCACCAGGGAAGCACTTAAAATGGTGTCCCCCTTTCAGACCATATATCTGCATGGAAGTGCTGTGCTGTATGCTGAGAACATTTACTAAAAGTGTTCATCTGTCAGAGATAATATCTATATTGCTGGAATCTTAGTGACACCATTGTTAAACTTGTAAGATTTTGAGCTTCTCTTGGTATCCTAACAAATGAATGATTAAAATACAGTGTGGTATAAATTGCATATAATGAGATTGCCGACAATAAGTAGGAACCAAACCAGAGAACATAATAATTGATGGTGGTAAGAACCCAACGATTTTCTACTAAGAGAGGCATTGGATACTCCAGGAGAGCCTAAAGCTACTGGGAAGTGCACAGTGAAGATAAGAACATCTTCCGACTTTATTGTACAAATTGTTTCAGAGCTCTGAAGGCAAAAGTACTAAATACCACTGAAAATGATCGTATCATAGGTAATCAAAGTCCAACATTACAAAAACAACAAACTCCATTTATTGAGAAAATAGTCACATTTAGTCACATATACAAGTACGAATATGTTCAAATCCAGACTTATTTAGTTAGCAATCTACTTACATTATAATCTCAGGCAATGCTACTAGTAGTTTTCATTGGAAGGACTTGCTCACTGAAGCTATATTTCAATGCTTTCCTTCATGGCTGGTTTTATGGGTGGTGACCAATAGTGGAGTTTGACCCAGGACTTCCAGCTCCAATGGAACCCCGTACTTAAGGTTTAATAGCCTGCAGTGGCCACCTTGAAGTTCTTCATAATCTTAGAATTTGTGAAGTCCAATGGAGTGATGGAGCATGTGTGTGGAGCCTGGAGCTTTGGTTCCTGTGTGACTCTGCCTCTCACCACCGCTTTGCCTCCTCTGACAGTTTCTCAACTGCCCACTCCCCAACTCATGCCCAGTGACCACTAAAGGCCATGCCAGGTAGAACCTCAGGCACAGACATGGGGAGATTAGGGTCAGGATGTCCTTGCCCATATGTGGGATTGCAGTGCTGGCTGTGAGGGTCAGTGCACTGACCCTTTGAATGTCTGCGTGCCAAGGAAAGACAACATTAAATGGCAAATAAAGACCAGTCTTACAGGTTAAGAGAAAGAGTGCAAAAAAAAGTTTTTGTTGTTTTTTTTTCCTTCCCAGTTTTGAATAAAGCATGTCAAATCACATTTACATTTTGTAGTTGGTTCAGTCACTCAGTCATGTCCGACTCTTTGTAACCCAATGGACTACACCACTCCAGGCCTCCCTGTTCATCACCAACCCACAGATCTTACTCAATTTCATGTCCATACAGTCGCTGATGCCATCCAACCATCTCATCCTGTCTGTCATCCCCTTTTCTTTCTGCCTTCAATCTTTCCCAGCATCAGGTTCAAATGAGTCAGGTCTTCGCATCAGGTGGCCAAAGTATTGGAGTTTCGGCTTCAGCATCCATCCTTCTAATGAATATTTGGGATTGATCTCCTTTGGGATAGACTGGTTGGATCTCCGTGCAGTCCAAGGGACTCTCAAGTGTCTTCTCCAACACCACAGTTCAAACGCATCAGTTCTTTGGCACTCAGCTTTCTTATGGTCCAACTGTCACATCCATACATGACTACTGGAAAAACCATAGCCTTGACTAGACGGACCTTTGTTGACAAAGTAATGTCTTTGCTTTTTAACATGTTGTCTAGGTTGGTCATAACTTGTGTTTCAAGGAGCAAGCATCTTTTAATTTCATGGCTGCAATCACCATCTGCAGTGATTTTGGAGGCCAAGAAAATAGTCTCTCACTGTTTTCCATTGTTTCCCATTTATTTGCCATGAAGTAATGGGACCAGATGCCATGATTTTAGTTTTCTGAATGCTGAGCTTTAAGCCAACTTTTTCACTTTCCTCTTTCACTCTCATCAAAAAGCTCTTTAGTTTTTCTTCGCTTTCTGCCATAAGAATGATGTCATCTGCATATCTGAGGTTATTGATATTTCTTCCAGAAATCTTGATTCCAGCTTGTGCTTCATCCAGCCCCCTTACTCATTCATCATCGATCTTGTTGAAATGCAAATCGGATTTCACTTATTCCTTCTGATTGCAGCACTTTAATAATTTCTACTATTGTCAGATAAAATTTTATACAAAAATCTTTCTAATTTATCCTGCCACTAGAGCCAATTTAGATACCTTACATTCCCTCTAATTCTTCCCCCTTATCTAGTTTCCTTGGAAATCTTGCATTCCATGAATACATCATGTTCTTCAGTTTCCCCCCATTTATTCAAAAGAATTTTTAATCCCTAAAAGATATCAAGCCATTCCTCTGAGCTGGAGGTGCAATAGTGAGCAAACCACTCAACCTTCCTTTATAGAATATATACTCTAAGAAGGAAAATAGAAACTAGCCAAATACTCACAGAAATTAATATATAATTGCTAACTAATAAATAGTATATATAAATTCTTTATAGGATAAAACTAGAAAGGCTTACCTGGTGAGGTGCTGTGATCTGAGGAAGAAAACCTTGAGATGATACTTGGAGTAACTGGAAGGTGTTAACCAGGTGAATGTAAGAGGAACATAATTGAGGCAAAGAAAACAGAAAATATGAGGGGCTGAGGCAGGGTTTTTTGGGAAAAATGTGTTTTAAAATGGCAAAGTAGAATTACTTGATCTTTCATCATATTGTATCTTTCCCTGGCATGTTTTCTTGCCATATCAGCATTACATGTTTGAAATGAAGTGAAAGTCACTCAGTCGTGTCCAAATCCTTGTGACCCCATGGACTGTACCCATCAGGATCCTCTGTCCATGATATTTCACAGGCAAGAATACTGGAGTCGGTTGCCTTTCCTACTCCAGGGGAGCTTCTTAACCCAAGGATTGAACTTAGGCTTCCTGCATTGCAGGCAGACTCTTTACCATCTGAGCCACTAGGGAAGCCCATCTAAAGTGAAGTGAAAGTTGTTCAGTTGTATTCAACTCTTTGCGACCCCATGGACCCCATTTCATGTTTAATCACCACCAACTATATGCCTTTCTTTTTCTAAGGGATAGTCTTGATCCCTGTCTCCTGTACAATGTCACAAACCTCCAGCCATAGTTCATCAGGCACTCTGTCTATCAGATCTAGCCCCTTAAATCTATTTCTCACTTCCACTGTATAGTCATAAGGGATTTGATTTAGGTCATACCTGAATGGTCTAGTGGTTTTCTCCACTTTCTTCAATTTCAGTCTGAATTTGGCAATAAGGAGTTCATGATCTGAGCCACAGTCAGCTCCCAGTCTTGTTTTTGCTAAATGTATAGAGCTTCTCCATCTTTGGCTGCTAAGAATATAATCAGTCTGATTTCGGAGTTGGCCATCTGGTGATGTCCATGTGTAGAGTCTTCTCTATGTTGTTGGAAGAGGGTGTTTGCTATGTGATGTCTTGGCAAAACTTTATTAGCCTTTTCCCTGCTTCATTCTGTACTCCAAGGCCAAATTTGCCTGTTACTCAAGGTGTTTTTGACTTCCTACTTTTGCATTCCAGGCCACTAAAATGAAAAGGACATCTTTTTTGGGGTGTTAGTTCTAAAAAGTCTTGTAGGTCTTCATAGAACCGTTCAACTTCAGCTTCTTCAGCATTATTGGTCAGGGCATAGACTCGGATTACTGTGATATTGAATGGTTTGCTGTGGAAATGAACAGAGATCATTCTGTCATTTTTGAGATTGCATCCAAGTACTGCATTTCAGACTCTTTTGTTGACTATGATGGGTACTCCATTTCTTAGTATGGATTCTTGCTCAAAGTAGTAGATATAATGGTCATCTGAGTTAAATTTACCCATTCCAGGCCATTTTAGTTTGCTGATTCCTAAAATGTCAACACTCACTCTTGCCATCTCCTGTTTGACCACTTCCAGTTTGCCTTGATTCATGCACCTACATTTCAGGTTCCTATGCAATTTTGCTCTTTATAGCATTGGACTTGCTTCCATCACCAGTCACACCCACAACTGGGTGTCATTTTTGCTTTGGCTCCATCTCTTCATTCTTTCCGGAGTTATTTCTCCACTGATCTCCAGTAGCATATTGGGCACATAACAACCTGGGGAGTTCATATTTCAGTGTCCTATATTTTGGTAATTTCAAACTGTTCATGAGGTTTTTAAGGCAAGAATATTGAATTGGTTTGCCATTCCCTTCTCCAGTGGACCACATTTTGTCAAAACTCTCCACCATGATCCTTCCATCTTGGCTGGCTCTATATGGCATGGCTCACAGTTTCATTGAATTAGACAAGGCTGTGGTTCACATAAGCAAAATGGCTGTCTGAGGAGGCCTTACAAATAGCTGTGAAAGAAGAGAAGCAAAAAGCAAAGCAGAAAAGGAAAGATATACTCATTTGAATGCAGAGTTCCAAAGAACAGCAAGGAGAGATAAGAAAGCCTTCCTCAGTGATCAATGCAAAGAAATAGAGAAAAACAACAGAATGGGAAAGACTAGAGATCTCTTCAAGAAAATTAGAGATACCAAGGGAATATTTTTTGCAAAGATGGGCTCAGTAAAGGACAGAAATGGTATGAACCTAACAGAAGCAGAAGATATAAAGAGGTGGCAAGAATACACCGAGCAACTGTACAAAAAAATCCTCATGATCCAGATAATCATGATGATGTGATCACTCACCTAGAGCCAGACATCCTGGAATGTGAAGTCAAGTGGGCCTTAGGAAGCATCAATATAAACAAAGCTAGTGGAAGTAATGGAATTCCAGTTGAGCTATTTCAAATCCTAAAGGATGATGCTGTGAAAGTGCTGCACTCAATATGTCAGCAAATTTGGAAAACAGTAGTGGCCACAGGACTGGAAGAGGTCAGTTTTCATTCCAATCCCAAAGAAAGGCAATGCCAAAGAATGTTCAATCTATCACACAATTGTGCTCATTTCACACACTAATAAAATAACGCTCAAAATTCTCTAAGCCAGGCTTCAGCAGTACGTGAACCGTGAACTTACAGATATTCAAGCTGGTTTTAGAAAAGGCAAAGGAACCAGAGATCAACTTTCCAACATCTGCTGGATCATTGAAAAAGCAAGAGAGTTCCAGAAAAACATATTTCTGCTTTATTGACTATGCCAAAGCCTTTGACTGTGTGGATCACAATAAACTGTGGAAAATTCTGAAAGAGAAGGGAATACCAGACCACCTGACCTGCCTCTTGAGAAATCTGTATACAGTCAGGAAGCAGCAGTTAGAACTGGACATGGAAAAGCAGAATGGTTCCAAATAGGAAAAGGAGTACATCAAGGCTATATATTGTCACCTTGCTTATTTAACTTATATGCAGAGTACATCATGAGAAACGCTGGGCTGGAGGAAGCATAAGCTGGAATCAAGATTGCTGGGAGAAATATCAATAACCTCAGATATGCAGATGTTACCACCCTTTTGGCAGAAAGTGAAGAACTAAAGAGCCCTTTGATGAGAATGAAGGAGGAGAGTGACAAAGTTGGCTTATAGCTCAGTATTCAGAAAACTAAAATCATAGCATCTGGTCTCATTACTTCATGACAAATAGGTGGGGAAACAGTGGAAACAGTGGTAGACTTTATTTTTTGGGGATCCAAAATCACTGCAGATGGTGACAGGAGCCATGAAATTAAAAGACGTCTACTCCTTGAAAGGATAGTTATGACCAACCTTTGGTCCGCATATTAAAAAGACTAGATGTTACTTTGCCAACAAAGGTCCATCTAGTCAAAGATATGGTTTTTCCAATAGTTATATGTGGATGTGAGAGTTGGACTATAAAGAAATCTGAGAGCTGAAGGATTGATGCTTTTGAATTGTGGTGTTGGAGAAGACTCGTGACAGTCCATTGGACTGCAAGGAGATTCAACCAGTCCATCCTAAAGGAGATCAGTCCTGAATGTTCATTGGAACATTGATGCTGAAGCTGAAATTCCAACACTTTGGCCATCTGATGCAAAGAACTGACTCATTTGGAAAGCCCCTGATGTTGGGAAAGATCGAAGGCAGGAGGAGAAGGGGACAACAGAGGATGAGATGGTTGGATGGCATCACTGCCTCAGTGGACATGTGTTTGAGTAAACTCTTGGAGTTGGTGATGGGCAGGGAGGCCTGGCATGCTGCAGTCCATAGGATTGCAGAGTTGGACATGACTGAGCAACTGAACTGATATGCAATTAATCTGTACAATGTACTGTATAATGTATGTAAAACATAAAAAGAAATGCAATAGACTGGGTAGAGCCACAGAAACAAAAATGACTGTATATTTTTTAAATTTGTTAGTGACGCAGGTGAGAAGGCAAACAAGGGTGGTAAGAGAACCCAGGATTAGCAACACTGGGAAGCTGCTTTCTCTCCCAGGCTGGAGAGATACTAAAAAGCCCCAAGGCCAGCACCTTCTGCCATGAGTTCTGCAGCCGTTGTGAAGCTCTGACACAGAATAGGGTAACTGTGAATTAAAGGGGAGTCTGTCTGATGGGTTCTCAAGTCAAAGAGGAAACTAAGGTGTCCCAGAAAAGGAGTGGGAACAGCATGTCACCCCCCCCCCACCCTTCTCTGCTGTTTAGCCTTTCATTTTGAGCCTTCCAGGTGACATCTGCAAACCAGAGAGAAAGGAGGCTTGGAAACCAGAATTTGGTGGTGGTGGGGGTGGGGGGGGTGGGGGAACACTTAGCGCAAGTTTTCTAAGAGCAAAGCATGGGTTTACCAATACCAAATACTTCCTATATTTATAAAACTTACCATCTAGTCGGAAATTCATTCCTTGATAGTGATGAGTAGATACACCAAAGATGCAAATAATTTGCATACTGCAGACCATGGGGTTGCAAAGGGTCAGACACCACTGACTGACTGAACTGAATTGAACTGGACTGATAATGCTTGTGTTAGTGCACAGGAGATTTAAATCAACATGCACATAATAGGGAAAAAATTAGCTCTAAATTATATATTGAGAGGTGCTTAAGGTTCAATATTATAAATATTTGATTTCTGTGCTTTAAATTATTTCATTATTTTGAGTATCCAACATATTTGTGTATGTTGAACCATTTTTACTTATTTGAAGTTATCCTCAATCAGTTTAAGGAATGAATTTTACTGAATGCCTACTATGTGCTGAGGATTTTTCAATTACTACCATATGAACTCTTGGACTGCAAGGAGATCCAATCATTCCATCCTAGGGGAGATCAGTCCTGGGTGTTTATCAGAAGGACTGATGTTGATGCTGAAACTCCAATATTTTGGCCACCTGATGAGAAGAGCTGACTCATTTGAAAAGACCCTGATGCTGGGAAAGATTGAGGGCAGGAGGAGAAGGGGATGACAGACGATGAGATGGTTGGATGGCATCACCGATTCAATGGACATGAATTTGGGTGAACTCTGGGAGTTGGTGATGGACAGGCAGGCCTGGTGTGCTGTGGTTTATGGGGTTGCAAAGAGTCGGACATGGCTGAGCAACTGAACTGAACTGAACCATATGAACACGACAAAATCTAATCTATGTTCTGGAGAAGCAGAAGTGGTAGATTATAAAGATACTCACGATACACGATTATTGAACACTGCAACGGAAGCTTAAAGAAAACAGGTAAAACACTGGCTGGCCCTTAGAGACAAAGTAAAAGCATACAAGGACAAGAGGATAGTAAAATATTTTGAAGCTCAGGGAGGAGTACTGGCAAACACAGAGGCCCATGAGACCTTGACATATTTTAGCAACAGATCAGTTTGAGTCTGGTGTTTATGGCATTTCTTTGCAGTAGTTGTAAAAAATGAAACTGATGAGGGAGGTTGAATTTTATTTGCCTATAAAGGAGGGTGCATTTCATTCTGTAAGACATGTTGTAAGCCTTTATTTTTGTCTTCATTTTTTTTTTTTAGTTGTGGAAAATTTTACTTTTCTTAACAGAGTCCAATGTTGAAATCTAATGTGCAGGATAATGAGATTGTAACTTTTGTGAATTGACTTGGAGAAGTCTATCTTCCCTTTTTACTAGTCTTTGCTTTGCCAACCAGAACTAACTAAACTCTTCAATCATGGGATCTATAGAAAATTATAGCTAGACATTAGTCAACAAATGTATTTAAATAGATAAATGACTTTTTTTTTTAACAAAGAAAACTCTTACAGCAGCAAAGAAGAGAAAAGAAAAGAGGTAGAGATCCATTCATTACTTTGTTTACTGATCCTCAGCTTTTTTCTATGTACTAAGCAAGGGGAACACCAGGTAACTAAGATCCAATTTCTCCTTTCTATCTGTTAAGGAAGGAGACACAGGTAAACAGACAATCCCAATGCATGGTACTAAGGGCTATGTTTGAGCTAAGTTCAGTGTGAATCGTACTTCATCCTGAGAAACCAGAAAGACCTCTGGGGAAAGTAAAATCTAGATGGAGATGAAGAGAGTGAGTGGGAATTCCTCTGGTAGAGAGAGAGGTAAGAGAAGGGAGAACACTTCAGGTTGATGGAGCAGCATATTCAAGGACAGAAATAAAGGCATTAAGAAAAATGTGGAGATTTGGGGAAATGCTGTTCAGTAAACCTATACAAAGAAGATTGGAGAGATGAATTCAGAAAAGTAAGCAAAAGCCAAATCAGGAATTGTTGTGAGCCTCATTAAACATTATCTACTTTACCCTTGGATAAACCCTTTGTCATCAAAGTAGCTCAAGTATTTGGAGATAGCAAGAGTCTACTAATAGACTACTAATGACAGAGCCTTGCACATCTACAGAGGGATTCCAACATTTTAGAAGCAATAATATTTGAGTTTTTTGCAATAATATTTGTTGTTTTTACATATCAACACATCATAGGAGACAATCTAAAGTGAAACTAGCTCCACCCAAAGTACAGATGGAGAAACGTGGTTAATATTCTCATCCTTCCTCTCTGATTCTATTTGCCTAACCATTCATGAAGATACCTTTAGCTTCATACTATTAGTCCATTTACTGTGATCACTTTTATTTATTGAGGTCCTCTTTAGCATTAGTCACTCAGTCCTGTCTGACTGTTTGTGACCCCATGGACTGTAGCCTGCTAGGCTCCTCTGTCCATGGAATTCTCCAGGTAAGAATACTGGAATGGGTTGCCATTTCCTTTTCTAAGTGTTCTTCCTGACCCAAGAATTGGGACCCAGGTCTCCAGAGTTGCAGGCAGATTCTTTCTAGTCTGAGCCACTATGGAAGCTGCCTTTTAGGTCCTCTATTCTTTGTCAAAAACCAAAAGTTAACTTTAAAGGAACTTTTGTTATCTTTGCTCAAAACTGATAATATTCTTATTAATCGTTAATTCACTTCTCTGTTCTTCGTTGATGCAACTGAAAATGTCAGAAAGTGCTAAATGTATTACATACAATAGGAAGTGTTCAAGCCCAGGAGAGTAGCATATACTGAGGTTCCTGGGGAAAAACAGAAATTCTGGATATCTTAAAATCCAGTCTGTATTCAAGACATATTTATTGAATGAGTGAATGGTCCATTCACATTATTTTCTGTATTTCTGAAGGATGGTACATTCATTTACTCATTTAACGAGAGTTTATTAAATGCTTCCTGTAATCCTGACACTCCTCTAGGCACTAATTACATATATAGGATTATATTTAAATTAGATTTTTGTTTTGTTGTGTGTGGTTAATTATGTAATTTAAAGACCACTTTATAGAGAAATGTTGTGGGACCAACAAAATAATGACATTAGAGGCGTGAAGGTTTGAGGTGTGGGTGCCTAGAGGGTTTGGGTTGCCCAGGGGCCTGGATCCCTGCCCCGATGTAGTCATCCATCTGTCCTATTTGGAGGTCCAGAGCAGAGCTAGGAGTTAGATGCAGAGCTGGATGTTCTCGTGTGATGAGGGGTTGTAGACAGGCTTGGAGAGTTCAGGGAGAATAGGGGAGAGTAGACCTGCGTGGAGCACTTGGTATTTTAAGTACCAGGTGTAGGAGAAGTCCGGCCAGGGAAGCACCGACTCCTCAAACCATAGACTGGCTCAGGGACTTCTGCTCCCGCCCCCAGAACACTGCCAGAGAGCAAAGCTGGTCCCAACTGAGCTTCACCCGCGTCCCTCCACACCTCTGCCGCTTCCCCCGTCCTCCTCCGCCGGAGGTGAGGGCCGCAGGTCCAGGTGCACCAGGAGGAGTGGGTGACACTTGATTTCCCCGGGACTGGTCTACCCTCCTCACCAGATCCCCACGGACCAAGAGTCCCAGTTTGCACCTACTCGCTGAACTTCCCCTTGACTGGTTAGTTTCTTTTGACTTGTGAGTACCAAGACACTTGGATCAGATCACATCAGTAGCTCAGTCGTGTCTGACTCTTTGCGACCCCATGAATCGCAACACGCCAGGCCTCCCTGTCCATTACCAACTCTCGGAGTTCACCCAGACTCACGTCCATCCAGTCAGTGATGCCATCCAGCCATCTCATCCTCTGTCGTCCCCTTCTCCTCCTGCCCCCAATCCCTCCCAGCATCAGGGTCTTTTCTAATGAGTCAACTCTTCGCATGAGGTGGCCAAAGTACTGGATTTCAGCTTTAGCATCATTCCTTCCAAAGAAATCCCAGGGCTGATCTCCTTCAGAATGGACTGGTTGGATCTCCTTGCAGTCCAAGCGACTCTCAAGAGTCTTCTCCAACACCACAGTTCAAAAGCATCAATTCTTCGGCGCTCAGCCTTCTTCATGGTCCAACTGTCACATCCATACATGACCACAGGAAAAACCATAGCCTTGACTAGACGAACCTTTGTTGGCAAAGTAATGTCTCTGCTTTTGAATATGCTATCTAGGTTGGTCATAACTTTCCTTCCAAGGAGTAAGCGTCTTTTAATTTCATGGCTGCAGTCACCATCTGCAGTGATTTTGGAGCCCCTCAAAATAAAGTCTGACACTCTTTCCACTGTTTCCCCATCTATTTCCCATGAAGTGGTGGGACCAGATGCCATGATCTTTGTTTTCTAAATGTTGAGCATTAAGCCAACTTTTTCACTCTCCACTTTCACTTTCATCAAGAGGCTTTTCAGTTCCTCTTCACTTTCTGCCATAAGGGTGGTGTCATCTGCATATCTGAGGTTATTGATATTTCTCCCAGCAATCTTGATTCCAGTTTGTGTTTCTTCCAGTCCAGCATTTCTCATGATGTACTCTGCATATAAGTTAAATAAACAGGGTGACAATATACAGCCTTGACAAACTCCTTTTCCTATTTGGAACCAGTCTGTTGTTCCATGTCCAGTTCTAACTGTTGCTTCCTGATCTGCATACAGATTTCTCAAGAGGCAGATCAGGTGGTCTGGTATTCCCATCTCTTTCAGAATTTTCCACAGTTTATTTTATTATTATTTTTTTTATTGTCTGCTTTCTCTGTCTCTTTTTATTTTATATAGCACATTTAAATCATATAAAACCAATGATTGTGATTTACATTTTTAAAAATGAATCAAGATCAGCAATAAAATTATTGATAATTAACTTGAACATAATAAAATAGTGTGTAGAGTGACATGTAATCAGAAATGCATGCATTCTCCTAACAGTGACTTTGTCACTATACTTATTAATGGCATATCAATACACAAATGAATACTCTGTACATTCCAGTTTACAAAATCCACTATTTCTAATTCTCTCTGTAAGGACAATATGTATCAAATATTTTACTCAAGTATTAATATTTACCACCACTGTACCAAGCATTGTACATTCAGAGTCTCATTCCACTCTAATATTTTTCATGTGTGTGTTAGTCGCTCAATCCACAGTTTATTGTGATCCACAAAGGCTTTGGCATAGTCAATAAAGCAGAAATAGATGTTTTTCTGGAACTCTCTTGCTTTTTCTATGATCCAGCGGATGTTGGCAATTTGATCTCTGGTTCCTCTGCCTTTTCTAAAACCAGCTTGAACATCAGGAAGTTCACGGTTCACATATTGCTGAAGCCTGGCTTGGAGAATTTTGAGCATTACTTTACTAGCATGTGAGATGAGTGCAATTGTGCAGTAGTTTGAGCATTCTTTGGCATTGCCTTTCTTTGGGATTGGAATGAAAACTGGCCTTTTCCAGTCCTTTAGCCACTGCTGAGTTTTCCAAATTTGCTGACATATTGAGTGCAGCACTTTCACAGCATCATCTTTCAGGATTTGGAATAGCTCCACTGGAATTCCATCACCTCCACTAGCTTTGTTCGTAGTGATGCTTTCTAAGGCCCACTTGACTTCACATTCCAGGATGTCTGGCTCTAGGTGAGTGATCACACCATCGTGATTATCTGGGTCATGAAGATCTTTTTTGTACAGTTCTTCTGTGTATTCTTGCCATCTCTTCTTAATATCTTCTGCTTCTGTTAGGTCCATACCATTTCTGTCCTTTATCGAGCCCATCTTTGCATGAAATGTTCCTTTGCTATCTCTGATTTTCTTGAAGAGATCTCTAGTCTTTTCCATTCTGTTGTTTTCCTCTATTTCTTTTCATTGATCACTGAAGAAGGCTTTCTTATCTCTTCTTGCTATTCTTTGGAACTCTGCATTCAGATGTTTATATCTTTCCTTTTCTCCTTTGCTTTTCGGTTCTCTTCTTTTCACAGCTATTTGTAAGGCCTCCCCAGACAGCCATTTTGCTTTTTTTCATTTCTTTTCTATGGGAATGGTCTTGATCCCTGTCTCCTGTACAATGTCACGAACCTCATTCCATAGTTCATCAGGCACTCTATCTATCAGATCTAGGCCCTTAAATCTATTTCTTACTTCCACTGTATAATCATAAGGGCTTTGATTTAGGTCATACCAGAATGGTCTAGAGGTTTTCTACACTTTTTTCAATTTAAGTCTGAATTTGGCAATAAGGAGTTCATGGTCTGAGCCACAGTCAGCTCCTGGTCTTGTTTTTGCTGACTGTATAGAGCTTCTCCATCTTTGGCTGCAAAGAATATAATCAATCTGATTTCAGTGTTGACCATCTGGTGATGTCCATGTATAGAGTCTTCTCTTGTGTTATTGGAAGAGGATGTTTGTTATGACCAGTGCATTTTTCTTGGCAAAACTCTATTAGTCTTTGCCCTGCTTCATTCCATATTCCAAGGTGAAATTTGCCTGTTACTCCAGGTGTTTCTTGACTTCCTACTTTTGCATTCCAGCCCCCTATAATGAAAAGGACATGTTTTTTGGGTGTTAGTTCTAAAAGGTCTTGTAGGTCTTCATAGAACCATCAGCTTCAGCTTCAGCTTCTTCTGCATTACTGGTTGGGCCATAGACTTGGATTACTGTGATATTGAATGGTTTGCCTTGGAAACGAACAGAGATCATTCTGTCGTTTTTGAGATTGCATCCAAGTACTGCATTTCAGACTCTTTTGTTGACCATGATGGCCACTCCATTTCTTCTGAGGGATTCCTGCCCGCAGTAGTAAATATAATGGTCATCTGAGTTAAATTCACCCATTCCAGTCCATTTCAGCTCGCTGATTCCCAGAATGTCGACATTCATTCTTGCCATCCCTTGTTTGACCACTTCCAATTTGCCTTGATTCATGGACCTGACATTCCAGGTTCCTATGCAATATTGCTCTTTACAGCATCAGACCTTGCTTCTATCACCAGTCACATCCACAGCTAGGTATTGTTTTTGCTTTGGCTCCATCCCTTCATTCTTTCTGGAGTTATTTCTCCACTGATCTCCAGTAGCATATTGGGTACCTACTGACCTGGGGAGTTTCTCTTTCAGTATCCTATCATTTTGCCTTTTCATACTGTTCATGGGGTTCTCAAGGCAAGAATACTGAAGTGGTTTGCCATTCCCTTCTCCAGTGGACCACATTCTGTCAAATCTCTCCACCATGACCCACCCATTTTGGGTTGCCCCATGGGCATGGCTTAGTTTCATTGAGTTAGACAAGGCTGTGGTCCTAGTGTGATTAGATTGACTAGTTGTCTGTGAGTATGGTTTCAGTGTGTTTGCCCTCTGATGCCCTCTTGCAACACCTACCGTCTTACTTGGGTTTCTTTTACCTTGGGCGTGGGGTATCTCTTTACAGCTGCTCCAGCCAAGCACAGCCATTGCTACTTGGAAGAGGCTAGGAAATTGACAGATACTGGCTTTAAACAGAGTAAAGTGCAACTATGGTACACAAATTGTACAGAGAAGGAAGGGAATACCTAAGACATTAAATTTAATAGGGGCTTCCCTGATAGCACAGTTGGTAAAGAATCCGTGTGCAAGGCAGGAGCCCCTAGTTCGATTCCTGAGTCAGGAAGATCCCCTGGAGAAGGGATAGGCTACCCACTCCAGTATTCTGGCCTAGAAAATTCCATGGGCCATGGGGGTCACAGAAAGTCAGACAGTACTGAGCAACTTTCATTAAATTTAATACAATGTGGTAATATCAATGGCTTATAACTATAACCATGGATCCCTGGATTGGGAAGGAGAGGAAATGAGATGGAAAAGCAAGTTGGTTCTATACAGGATATAGGATGCTTGGGGCTGGTACACTGGGATGACCCAGAGGGATGGTACACGAAGGGAGGTGGGAGAGGGGTTCAGGATGGGGAACATGTGTACACCCCTGGTGGATTCATGTTGATATATGGCAAAACCAATACAATTAAGTAATTAGCCTCCAATTAAAAAAAAAAAAAAAAGGTTGGGTATTTGGAATTCTGAGTTATGGGGAGTTGCCAGCTATTGGTAATGGAAAAATCTACAATGCAAACCTCAGAAGAGTGTACAGGAGGCAAGGTGGAGGGTAAAAATCACTGAAGATGGGATACAGAGTTGTCCCTGTGGGGGTTGGAAAAGAATTTCCAGACATAAGACAGCATGAAAGGAAAATAGAGTTTATCAGAGCCGTATTTTGACACTGTTTTTCTGTGTCTTGGCTATTGTAAATAAGGCTGCAATGAATATGGGGGTACATATAACTTTTCAAGCTAGTGTTTTTGGTTTCTTTGGATAAATATTCAGAAGTGGAATTACTGGATCATATAGTAGTTCTGTTTTTAATTTTTTAAAAAAACTTTTACACTTTTCCACAGCTGCTATATTACTTTGCATTGCCACCAACAGGGTGTGAATGTCTCTTAACTCCATATCTTCCTCTCCTTACTTCTCAACTTTTTGATGATAGCCATTCTGGCAGGTGTGAGGAGATAACTCATTGTGGTTTTGATTTGCCTTTCCCTGATGATTAGTGATGTTGAATCTTTTTTCATATACCCATTGGCCATCTGTCTGTCTTCTTTGGAAAAATGTCTACTCAGCTATTCTGCCCATTTTTAAAATCAGAGTTGGTTGCTTTTTTGTTACTGACTTGTATGAATTCATTATATATTTTCATAGTAACCCCTCATCATATACATGATTTGCAAATGTTTTCCATTCTGTAGGTTGCCTTTTTATTTTGTTGAAGGTTTCTTTTGCTGAAAGCTTTTTAGTTAGATGTAGTCCTTTATTTTGGCTTTTGTTGCCTTTGTTTTTTGTGTTAAATCCAGAAAATTATCACTAAGTCATATATTAAGGAGGTTGCCACCCTGTGTTTCCTTCTAGGAGTTTTATGGTTTTAGGTCTACTGTTCAAGCTTCAGTCCCTTTCGAGTTAAATCCTGTGTATGTATAGTTACCATTCTTCATCGTGCAATTCTATGTGTCTCTCTAGTTTCTCAGCATCATTTATTGAAGAGACTGTAACTTTCTCCATTGATATTCTTAACTCCTTTGCCATAAATTAATTGGCCATATATCTGTGGACTTTTTTGGGCTCTCTATTCTGTTACTTTGATTTATGTTTCTGTTTCTACCCTAATACTATACTATTTTGATTATTAAAGGTTTATGATGTATTTTGAAATCAGGTTGTGATTCATCTAGCTATTTTTCTTTCTAGAGATTGTTTCGACTATTTGGGATCTTTTGTTGTTTCATTGTTGTTTTTTAGTTGTTAAATCATGTCTGACTCTTTGTGACCCAATGGACTGCAGCACTCTGTCCTTCACTATCTCCAGGAATTTGCTCAAATTCATGTCCATTGAGTCAGTGATGCTATCTAACCATCACATGCTCAGCCACCCCCTTCTCCTTTTGCCTTCAGTCTTTCCCATAGGCCTTCCCTGGTGGCTCAGATGGTAAAGAATTCACCTGCAATGTGGGAAACTGGGTTCAATTTATAGGTTGGGAAGATCCTCTGGAGGAGGACATGGCAACCCACTCCAGTATTCTTGTCTGGAAAATCCCCATGGACAGAGGAGCCTGGTGGTCTATGGTCCATGGGGTTGCAAAGAGTCGGACATGACAGAGACTAAGCATTTCCCAGCATCAGGGGCCATTTTCTATGGAAAATGATAATGGGATTTTGATAGGGATTCAGTCAGTTCAGTTGTTCAGTCGTGTCTGACTCTTTGGGACCCCATGGACTGCAGCCCTCCAGGCTTCCTTGTCCATCACTAGCTCCTGGAGCCTACTCAGACTCATGTCCATCGTGTCTGTAATGCCATCCAAAATTTCATCCTCTATTATTCCCTTCTCCCCTTGCCTTCAATCTTTCCCAGAATCAGGGTCTTTTCAAATGAGTTGGTTCTTCGAATCAAATGGCCAAAGTATTGGAGTTTCAGCTTCAGCATCAGTCCTTTCAATGCATATTCAGGACTGATTTCCTTTAGGATGAATTTATTGGATCTCCTTGCAGTCCAATGGACTCTCAAGAAGGAAAGGAGTAAGGAAAGGAAAGTACTAAGAGAAGAAATAGAGGAACTATTCTCTTGCAGTCCAAGGGATTCTGAAGAGTGTTCTCTAACATGACAGTTCAAAAGCATCAATTCTTCAGCTCTCAGCTTTCTTTATAGTCCAAATCTTACATCCACACATGACTACTGGAAAAACCATAGCTTTGACTAGATGGACATTTGTTGATCAAGTAATGTCTCTGCTTTTTAATATACTGTCTAGGTTGGTCACAGCTTTTCTTCCAAGAAGCGAGCATCTTTTAATTTCATGGCTGCAGTCACCATCTGCAGTGATTTTGGAGCCCCCCAAAATAAAGTCTCTCACTGTTTCCATTGTTTCACCATCTATTTCCCTTGAAGAGATGGGACCAGGTGCCTGATCTTAGTTTCTGAATGTTGAGTTTTAAGCCAACTTTTTCACTTTCCTTTTTCATTTACATCAAGAGGCTCTTTAGTTCTTCCTGGCTTTCTGCTATAAGGGTGATGTCATCTGAATATCTGAGGTTATTGATATTTCTCCCAGCAATCTTGATTCCAGCTTATGCTTCATCTAGCCCAGCATTTCACATGATGTACTCTGCATATAAGTTAAATAAGCAGAATGACAATATACAGCCTTGACATACTTCTTTCCCGATTAGTAACCAGTCTGTTGTTCCATGTCCAGTTCTAACTGTTGATAGGGATTATATTGAATCTATAGATTGCTCTGGGTACTTTTAATTTCCAAAATGGACATTTTAATAATAAGTCATCTAATCCATAGACCTGAAATATCTTCTTTTTAAATTTATGTCTTTTTCAATTTCTTTCATCAGTGATTTACAGTTTTCAGTGTATAGGTATTTTACCACTTTGGTTTAAATTATTTTAGGTACTTTATTCTTTTTGATTAAAATTTAAATGATTACCTCATTGTTCATCACAGCACTGTTTATAATAGCCAGGACATGGAAGCAACCTAGATGTCCATCAGCAGATGAATGGATAAGAAAGCTGTGGTACATATACACAATGGAGTATTACTCAGCCATTAAAAAGAATACATTTGAATCAGTTCTAATGAGGTGGATGAAACTGGAGCCTATTGTACAGAGTGAAGTAAGCCAGAAAGAAAAACACCAATACAGTATACTAATGCATATATATGGAATTTAGAAAGATGGCAACAATAACCCTGTACACGAGACAGCAAAAGAGTCACTGATGCATAGAACAGTTTTTTGGACTCTGTGGGAGAGGGAGTGGGTGGGATGATTTTGGAGAATGGCGTTGAAACATGTATAATATCATATATGAAACGAGTCGCCAGTCCAGGTTCGATGCACGATATTGGATGCTTGGGGCTGGTGCACTGGGATGACCCAGAGGGATGGTATGGGGAGGGAGGAGGGTTCAGGATGGGGAACATGTGTTTACCTGTGGTGAATTCATGTTGATATATGGCAAAACCAATACAATATTGTAAAGTTAAATAATAAAATAAAATTTAAAAAATAAACAAAAAAATTTTAAATGATTGCTTTCTTAATTTCTTTTTCAGATTATTTTTTGTTTTTAGTGTATAGATATACAGCTTATTTGTGTGTGATGATTTTGTATCCTGTGATGTTAATGAGTTTGATTATTAGCTCTAACAGCTTTTTAATGGAGTTTTTAGGGTTTGTTATATATAATATCAGGCCATCTGCAAGTAGTGACAGTTTTCCTTTTTTTTATTTGGATATCTTTTTATTTCTTTCTTAATTATATTGCTCTGGCTAGGAATTCCAATACTATGTTGCATAAAAATGGTGACAGTAGACTTTCTTGTCTTTTTCCTGATCTTAAAGAGCTTCAGCTTTTCACTGTCTACTACAATGTTAGCTGAAGGCTTATCATACTTGATCTTTATTATGTTGAGATACATACCATCTATAGCCTCTTTGTTGAGAGTTGTTATCATAAATGTATTTTGATTTTTCTCAAATCCTTTTTCTGCATCTATTGAAAAGTTCCTCTGAATTTTAGGCTTTGTTTCATTAATGTGAGTCCCTGGAATAATCCCACTTGATCATGTCCTATGATCCTTTTAATGTATTGTTGAATTTGGTTTGCTAATCTTTTGTTGAGAAAAGTTGCATTTATTTTCATCAGAGATATATATGTTTTAGTCGTTCAGTGGTATTTTACTCTTTGCAACTCTATAGACTATAGCGCTCCAAGTTCCTCTGTCCATGCAATTCTCCAGGCGAAAATACTGGAGTGGGTAGGCATTTCCTACTCTAGGGCATCTTCGCAACCCACGAATTGAACCTGGGTCTCCTGTATTGTAGGCAGATTTTTTACTATATGAGCCACCAAGGAAGGAGATATGGCCTCTAATTTTCTATTTTGTAATGTCTTTGGTTATGGTTTCAGGGTAATGGTGACCCTGTAGAATGAATTTGGGAGTGTCCCATCCTCTTCAGTTTTTTGCAATAAATTGGGAAGGCTAGGTATTAGCTCCTCTTTATATGTTTGGTAGAATTCCCCTGTGATTCTGTCCTATCCTGGCCCTGATAATTTTTGGCATGTTGTTTGTATTTTCATTTGTCTCAAGGCATATTTTGATACTTTTGATTTCTTCTTTGACCCATTGATTGTTCACTACCATGTTATTTAATCTCCACATATTTGCAAATTTTTTAGTTTTCTTGTAATTAATTACTAGTTATTATCATTGAGGTCAGAAAATATACTTTGTATGATATTGGCCTTCTTAAATTTATTAAAACTTGATTTGTGGCCTAAAATATATGATCTGTCCTAGAGAATGTCCCATGCATGCTTGAAAAATGTGTATTCTGTTGCTTTTAGGTGAATGTTCTGTATGTCTGTTAAGTCTGTCTGGCCAAACATGTCCTAGAAAGTCAATGTTTCTTTATGGATTTCTGTATGGATGATTTATCCATTGACGAAGGTTTGGTATTAAAGTCCCCCACTGCTGCTGCTGCTGCTGCGTTGCTTCAGTCGTGTCCGACTCTGTGCGACCCCATAGACGGCAGCCCATCAGGCTCCACCATCCCTGGGATTCTCCAGGCAAGAACACTGGAGTGGGTTGCCATTTCCTTCTCCAATGCAGGAAAGTGAAGAGTGAAAGTGAAGTTGCTCAGTCGTGTCCGACTCTTAGCGACCCCACGGACTGCAGTCCACCAGGCTCCTCCGTCCATGGGATTTTCCAAGCTAGAGTACTGGAGTGGGGTGCCATTGCCTTCTCTGAAAGTCCCCTACTATTGTTTTTATTTAGTTGCTAAGTCTATGAGTGTCATGAATGACTCTTTGACACCTCATGGACTGTAGCCCAGAAGGCTCCTCTGTCCATGGGGTTTTCTAGGCAAGAATACTAGAGTGGGTGGCCATTTCCTTCTCCAGGGCATCTTCTTGATCCAGGGATCAAACCTGAGGTTCCTGCTTGGCAGGTGAATTCTTTACCACTGAGTCACCAGGGAAGCACCCCCATGATTGTTACAGCACTGCTATCACTTTAGTATTTCTCTCTTTAGAACTGTTAATATTTGTTATACATATACATCTCTCTCTCTTTATATATATATATATATGCTCCTAGGTTGAGTTCATAAATATTTACAAATTTTATATCGTCTTGCTCGATTGACCTCTTTATTATTATATTATGTTGCTGTTCAGTTGCTCAGCCGTTTCTGACTCTTTGAGACCCCATGGACTGTACTACACCGGGTTTCCCTTGTCCTTCACCATCTCCTGGAGCTTGCTCAAACTCATGTCCATTGAGTCAGTGATGCCATCCAACCATCTCATCCTCTGTCATCACCTTCTCCTGCCTTCAGTCTTTCCCAGTATCAGGGTCTTTTCCAGTGATTCAACTCTTCATATCAGGTGGTCGAAGTATTGAAGCTTCACTTCATCATCAGTCCTTCTAATAAATATTCAAGGTTGATCTCTTTTACAATTGACTGGCTTGATCTCCTTGCAGTCCAAGGGACTCTGAAGAGTCTTCTCCAACACCATAGTTCGAAAGCATCAACTTTTCGGCACTCGGCCTTTTTTATGGTTCAACTCTGACATCCATACCTGACTACAGGAAAAGCCATAGCTTTCATTATACAGACCTTTGTTGGCAAAGTAATGTCTCTGCTTTTTAATATGCTGTCTAGGTTGGTCATAGTTTTTCTTCCAAGGAGCAAGCGTCTTTTAATTTCATGGCTGCAGTCACCATCTGCAGTGATTTTGGAGCCCAAGAAAATAGTCTTTCACTGTTTCCATTGTTTCCCCATCTATTTTTCATGGAATTACAGGACCAGATGCCATGATCTTAGTTTTTTGGTCATTATATAATGACCTCTTTATCTCTTATTCCAGTTTTTGCCTGAAAGTCTATTTTGTCTGATATATGTATAGCTACTCCAGCCAGTTTTTGATTTTCATTTGCATGGAATATCTTTTTCCATTCCTTAACTTCCAGTCTATGTGTGCTTACTTCTTAAGTGAGTGTGTTGTAGACAGCATATAGACATGTCTTTTGGGGGAAAAAATCCATTCTGTGACTTTATGTCTTTTCATTGGAGAAACAGTCAATTTGTATTTAAGATAATTACTCATAGATATGTAGTGATTGCCATTTTGTTGTTTTCTGGCTCTTCTGTAGTTCCTCTATTTCTTCTCTTACTCCTTTCCTTTCTGGTTTGATGATTTTTGTCATGGTATTCTTAGACTGTGTATATACTCTAGTTATTTGTTTTGTAATTACCTGGAGGTTTTCAGGGAACAACTTATAACAAGCTAATTTAAGTTCATAACAATATATGTTTGAGTACATTCAAAAGCATTGCATTTAATTATACAAAGTCAGACATATATGATACATATATTATGATTCCATAGTGACAGACAGCAATCAATACTTTTGCAGGGGTGAGGTTGGGGAGGGAACATTTTTAAGTCATTAAAATATTCTATATTGCTGTGGTCCCCAACCTTTTTCGCACCAGGGACCAGTTTCATGGAAGACAAGTTTTCTATGGACTGGGGTGGTGGGATGGTTTGGGGATGATTCACATGGATTACATTTACCATGTACTTTATTTCTATTATTACTACATTAGCTCCATTTCAGATCACCAGGTATTAGATTCTGGAGGTTGGGGACCTCTACTATACTATAACTTTTTATAATTACATGTTTGCATTTGTCAGTAATTTCAAATCATACATGTAAAATTGGTGAACTTTCTTATGTATAAATTGTATCTCAAAGAAGCTAATAAAAATATCAGTGATAGCATAGAATATATGACAGGTCATACTGGGGTGATTTATATCCATGTGGGAAAATACAATTTTCCTATATCATACCATGTTCAAAAATGAATTTTAAGTAGATTAAAGAATAAGAGATAATATACTGGGGAAAATAATCCAGAGTACTTTTATTTTATGCCAAAAATTTTAATGAAAAAGTTGGAGAGCAAAGTGAAAGTGAGAATTATGGAAATATGATAAAAAAATATGAAGAGAATGTGACAAATATATCACTATCATTTCTTATGTCAAGTATTAATAAATAGATATATGTCATAATGTTTCTTATGCATTATTTTGCAACATATGATAAATCTACATATAAGAGTTTTAAAAAGGAATAAAAGGAGGCAAATGTGCAAGCAGATAGAAAATTTGAAAGCAGCAGTAACAGTTATTAAGCATAGGCCAATTCATAGCCAAAGATAATTATTAGTAATTTAGGCTCAAAGATTGATCTTTCTTGAAGCACAATAAATAATTATAGAGCCCTATCCTACTACAAGTAACTGCAGTTTTCAGCAGATGTCTGAAAGCAAAACAGATTTTCTGGGACAAACTGTAGTTTTCAGCTGTCACCAGAGCAATATTTGCAGTCAGATATCACATTTTCTTTCATGGACAAATGGTATCTGTGGTCATTCCTTTTGAATCTGGGAAGGGGCCTGAGACTGCTCTAAACCAAAGAGTATCATGGAAACCCTACTATGTAAATTCTGAGCCAAAGGCATTTCAAGGCCACAACTTCCTCTTGGCCACTCTTGGTACACATGCTTGAAGCTTGAGTCTCCATGTAACAACTCTTAACTACCTTGAAAATGCTATGTTGGAAAATTACATATAAGTAAAGAAACACATCTAAGGACTCCTGGCAATTCTCATGCTAGGGCAAGACTTCCTGCCAGAAGAATCCTAGCCAAGATACTGGCATGTGAGTAAATGAGATTTCAGGTGATTCCAGACTATAGGCTTCAAGCTTCCCCAGCTCAAGTTCTGCTGAGGCACCAGCCCAGTCCCCAGATCGGTAAACAAAATAATTGTCATTTTACACGACTGAGTTTAAGGGTTTTGTATACAGCATTAGATATCCATAACATTTGTCTAAAAATATAAAGTGGATTGAAAATGTAAATGAAAATACAATCATCAAGTGGGGAAAGACAGTAAGTTTGTTTTTAACATGACTTTCATGAAGGAGTGAGCATTTCATGTCTGTGTCTTCAGACAAGATGTAGAATGCAGAATAGAAGCTTAGATAAAACATCTAGAGGGCTTGAGAATTTGGAAGTCATTAGCTGAAAAGTGATCTATCTGATGAAGGTATATGTACTTCACCTTTGTGTTTCCAAGAATCTGATAACTCCTGATTCAGAGTATCTGAAAAAAATGAAAAGGGTAAGGAGTCAAGATCTGGGACAGCTCTGTCTATTCAATTATTTGAGGAAAACAGTATCATTCCTGGAGCATACCCAGTGGAATTCTTTCAAGAATTGACTAATGGTCACCTCTCACTGTTGCATAACCAGGGTACATGGCTATCATGTAACTGGACAAAATGCAGCTATAAACCAACTATGCTTCTATTAGTAAAGAAGAAATAAAAAATAGATATTGAATAGTTAATACATTGTCTGCCAAATTTGGTGAGAGGAATACTAAAGTCTAGAGCTCCTGGAAACATAAGAAGCCCAAAAGAGAACAGGGCAGTCACAAGTCTTCCAGCTCCAACCAAGTTCTGATGATTCTGTTTGAAATTCTGAATCCAGTGTGCTGGCCAGCTCGAGATGAGAGGAATTCAGATAATTCCTGGGTATCTGTTTCCCTGAAATTGAAAAGGTCCAAAAACACCAGGCCGACCCCCTGTGAGCCTTCTAGTTATTCCAGGGTTGCATCCTGCCACGGTGGAGATGCTCATAAGAAAATGACAGCAGTTAAAGTTTAAGATGCCAAATTCTTAATCTGTCCATTACTCTTAACTCAATACTCCACTTCCTTATTTACACTAAATTTTAAACTTTTGCAAAGAAGTTGTCTATGTAGAAGGTTTCAGATTTGTAAAAAGAAATATAATGATCCTTGACAAAGATTATGGAAAATAAAATGTGAAAATGAACTTAGTATACAAAAGATATTTTTGAACATATAGAAACCTGCTAAAAAGATTACTAGCCTAATAGATTATTAGAGATTTGGATTACACAGTTGCTGTTATAGTAAGTAAACTGAAGTAATGAAACATCTCAGTGAAACAAAAGAGCGTAGTAAAATACAAGAAATGGAGGAAAAGTGAGATAATGCAAAGAAATGAAAAGTTATGTGACAGAATTAATATCTACTTATAAAGGAGAAAAGTGTCATTATAGAAGTAAAAATTATATTGGGCATAAAAATTATCACCTTAAAATAGGGAAATGGTCTTTCCTGGTGGCACAAATGGTCAAGAATCCACCTGGAGTATGGGAGACCTGGGTTCCATCCCTGGGTTGGGAAGATCCCCTGGAGGAGTATATGACAACCCACTCCAGTATTCTTGTTTGGAGAATCCCCATAGACAGAGTAGCCTGGTGAGCTGCAGTTCATAGGGTTGCAATGAGTCAGACACAACTGAGCAACTAAGCCAAAGCCAAAATAGGGAGATAAAAGAGAGAAATTTAGACCAAGTGAAATGTAAAAGCATGTAAAAGGTTTTGAAAGAAAATAATAACTGTATGATAGAGAAGATTTTCTAATGTGCACATTATTGCTGACACTTTTAAAGAAACAAAACAAGTGGAATAGGATACATAAAAGCAGAAACAAATGGAAAAGTTTTCCAAAGGGACAGTTTAAAAAACTTGCATGAAGTAAGTGAAAACTTGATGCTTCCAGCTAAAACCAGGTCAATTAACACATGTACTTTAAGAAAATAATGAATGATCTTATGGCATTCAGGAAGAAGATTCAGTTTGTCTGTAAACCAGAATAAATAAGGCTGGCCTGAGAACCCAATTGTAACAAGATACAAATCAGAAAAGGAAGTAGCATTGCTTCAAAATCATCAGGAAAGTAAAATGTTTTTTAAGAATTTTAGATCAAGATAAACTCTTAATCAAATATGGAAGCAATAGAGAAATTTGTAAATTCAGGAAATAGGATGCTAATAAGTCAATTTAGACAGCGAGCTTTAGCAAAGATGAATGGGGCAACTTGATAAAATTAGTGAATTTTTGTCTTTATAAAAGCCAATTTAACTATGCAACTCTAATAATTAGGGTGACAGAATTTGAAAGGAGAAAAATGGGAAGCATAGTGGTGATATGTAAATAATTATGTAAACCAAAGCCTTGGCTCTACTTCTTACCAGCTTTGTGACCATGGTTTGACCCTTGTGCTGCTACTTCACATCTGTATGAAGCTGGGTCATAGTGGTTCAACCACCTACGGTTGTAGCATCATTAGACTAAAATGAGTCAGTATTTGCAGAGTTCTCTGGTGACTCAGAGGTTAAAGCGTCTGCCTGGAATGCAGGAGACCTGGGTTCGAATCCTGGGTCAGAAGATCCCCTGGAGAAGGAAATGGCAACCCACTCCATTACTCTTACCTGGAGAATCCCATGGAGGAAGGAGCCTGATAGGCTACAGTCCATGGGGTCGCAAAGAGTCAGACACGAGTGAGCAACTTCACTCACTAGATCAGTGCTTGGCATATTTTATCCCCCAGAAAAGTAGCCTTTAACAAAAATTACAGAACAATGGTATGAGTTCAGTCTTTAAGATTGCCTTGGTTCAAATCTGAGCTCCAAGCCCAGTTCTTTCTAAAGAGAATCTAAAACTTAAATTTTACCTTCTCTTACCCTCTTGGAGTCTCTGAAAGAGAAATACACTTAAACTCCCCCACCAATATGAATATACTATTTCTCCCCAGTTTGGAATAAAGAAAGTGCCTACAGTAATTCTTTTGTAAACTGCATGCATGTATAAGGGCATTCTGGTTTAATAATGTAGAGATCTTTGTTCTGTATTACATTGAAAGCCCTCCTTCCAAGCCATTTACAATGTTCACTGTATCATTCAAGATCATATAATGTTCTTCTGGATATACTATAATTTATTTTACTGAGACCCTTATTAAAAAAACTGAGAGCTTCAGTTTTTATTTTTCATTTTAAAGAATGTTGTGAATAAGAATCTTGTAATGAAATCTTTAAGTTCATCCATTCATATTTCTTGAATATTAGAATTGTCTCAAAGGTATTGCTTGACTGTTGATAATTATTTTAAAAATATTATTCATAAAAGTTATAGTAACTTTTGTTTACCTTAACACAGTCTCTGTTTATACCTCTGCCAACATCAATATCAGCATTCACATTTAACCTGAATCATTACTTGATTTTGCATATCATCTGTTAATAATGGGACTATATAGAATACATATCAAGACATTGGATTTGAGAATTAGAATCTTTTATATTCAAATCCTGGACTTGCCAATTTCTGGCAATGTGCCCTTATGCAAGTTAACCTCACTAAGACTCAATTTCTGTATCTGTGAAATAGGAAAATTACAGTGCCTTGCTGTATTTTTAGAGTATCACTGATATATTGTATGTAGGGTTGCTTGTACATAGTACATGATTCATAATTGTACCCAATGTAATTATATCTTAGTGTGTGTGGATGTGTATATGAGTGTGTGTCTTATTTGTAGATAAACAGCATCTTCATGTTTTTTACACTTTTTATTAAGATATGTGTCATAATCGTCTTTTCTTTCTTTCTTTTTTTTTTCTTAAAGAACTAGTAAATCAAACTGACATTCAAGAGATTGGCCTGCTCCCTGCCAGCTTTTGCTTTGCTGTGACTTCTTCCTGGTGGCTCCCAGAACAACTGCTTTAGAAAACCTCTGATTGTCAAATAATGGTTGTCATTTCTACATCTGAGCCTAGCCTGCCCTTTTCTCCATTTCTCACAGGCCACTATCCCTGCTTCCTCCGTAAATTCTGCTTTCTCCCGGAGGGCAACTATGAGTGTGGCCTTGCTGTCTTCTTTCTCTCTGGTCCCATCTGTACTGTGACTAATGGAAATTAATCCACGTTCCTAGCAGGTGTATGTTATTATTTCCTAGTGTAGAGTTCAGATGCAGGTTTCTCTCTTTGAGGATTGGTTCATGATGAACTTGTATTCCTATTCATACCTTACTCAAAGTTAAACCAGGAAACATATCCAGACAATCAGTGTTTATAAATATTGGTTTTGTCAACTTATTTATGTCCTTTCCTTCCCAGGGAAACAATTAATTTGGAATGAATCCTTCAGATGTTTTTGGCTAGCTTCCAAATGTTTAAAAATAGATAAAATTTGTGAAAGCATGTTTAATTTTGTGTCATATTGGAGTTCAATTATATGTCCTCTGTTTAACTGAGCACTCTATTTAATGTAAATATTTTATTACTTTTGTTTTTCATTAACAGAACTAGAAAAGAATGTTGTTTTTTTAGAGATTTATTTCTCCATCCAAAAGTATTTCCAACTGAGGGAACAGTATACTGTGAAACAAAATGTGGTTTTTAACAAATTGCTGATTAAGATCAGTTATTCTGTGTTTTTGTGCTGAGTGGGAGACACAAATACTGAAACCTTATTTAAATATCACAAGTATGATAAAAGTAATATAAATTACTTCTACTTACTTCTGTTTATATATTTTTTATTTTATTGTTTTAGAGGCTATATATGCTTTATATAAAAAGGAAAAAAACTTCAAATGTAAGAAAAGTATAAAATCTGAGCTTTGAAGAAGGTGTATATATAGTGGAATTTCTTTTTCACCTCTAAAAGCCTAAGCAGAGTCCTGCTTATCAATTCAAATGTTTGTCAAAGCTAACTCTTTATCATAATCCATTTGTATCTGAATGGAACAAGTAAAACCTATTGTCTGCCAGTACACTACTGTTACCCATTATTTTTGGTTATTTTTATTCCAACCTGGACTTATAAAAACACATAATATAGTTAAGTTTCTCTGTTGGGCTTCCCTAGTGGCTCAGACAGTAATCTTCCTGTGATGCAGGAGACCCAGGTTCAATCCTTGGGTCAGGAAGATCCCCTGGAGAAGGGATTGGCAGCCTATTCCAATATTCTTACCTGGAGGTTTCCATGGACAGAGGAGCCTGGTGGGCTACAGTGCACGGAGTTGCAAAGAGTCAAGCATGACTGAGTGACTAAGTACACACACACTGAAAAGGAAGGTTTACTATGTTCTGGCATTATTTTTAGTTCCTATTAACTTGACCTTCTTTATGAGCTCAAAGTATCCCACCGTCTCTCCATCCTCCAAGCAAACCCTTTCCTTTTGTTTGGTTGTTACTAAATCAGTTGAGACATTTTACAGATTCTCTAAGTTTGGTCTATCGACCAATTGCAGTAGTATTATCCAGGAGCTTTTAAACATGCAGAATCAAATTCTGTATATCAGATTTAATAAGTCAAAAGATACACAGCCAGAAGAACAAGCAGAAGAACTGCTTGAATTGCAGCATGTACCTGGTAGGTGTCAAGAGAGTAGCCTGACATTGGATTATTATTATTATTTTTTAAATTTCTCCCATCCCTACCCTCTGCCTCTGGTAACCACCAATCTGTTCTTTGTATCTATGAGCTTGTTTTTTTTTTTTTTTTTAAGTTCCACATATAAAAGAGATGATGTGGTATTTGTCTTTCTCTATCTGACTTACTTCACTTAATAAAATGCTCATGATCCACCCATGTTGTCACAAATAGCAGGATTTGATTTTTTATGGCTGAATAACATTACATTGTGTGTATTTATATATACCCTGTTATATATATAAATTAAACACATGCAGACACACACCACAGTTTCTTTATCCATTCATCCATTGATGGACACTTGGGTTATTTCCATATCTTATTGTAAGTAATGTTGCAATGAGCATGGTAGAGCCTATATTTTTTTGAGTTAGTGTTTTTGTTTTCTTCAAGACTTCCCTGTGGCTCAGATGGTAAAGCTTCTGCCTACAATGCAGGAGACCTGGGTTCGATCCCTGGGTGGAGAAAATCCTCTGGAGGAGGAAATGGCAACCCACTCCAGTATTTTTGCCTGGAAAAATCCCATGGGAGGAGCCTGGTAGGCCACAGGCCATGGAGTCGCAGAGTCAGACATGACTGTGCAACTTGACTTCACTTTACTTCACTTTTATTTTCCTCAGATAAATACCCAGGAGTGGAATTGCTGAATCATATGATAGTTCTATTTTTAGTTGTTTGAGGAACCTCCTTACTTTTTTTATAGTGGCTGCACCAGTTTCCATTCTTACCAGCCGTGCACCAGAGTGTCCTTTTCTCTACATTCTTGCTAGCACATACTTCTTTTTGATACATTTTGCCAGCACATACTTCTTGACTTTTTGATAGTAGCCATAGGTGTGAGATAATATAGTTTTGATTTGCATTTCAATGATGATTACTAATGTTGAGCAGCTTTTCAAAACCTATTGGCCTTCTGTTTGTCTTCTTTGGAAAAACTCTATTCAGTTTGTATGCTCATTTTCAAATTGAATCATTTGGATTTTTGCTATTGAGTTGTTAGAATTCCTTATACAGACAAATCTTGACTTAATTGCATATTGATTTATTGTACTTCATAGATATTATATTTTTTACAAATTGAAGGTGTGTGGCAACCTTGCATTGTCAGACATAGTTATCGTATTTTAGCAATAAAGTATTTTTAATTGATATGTACATTGCTTTTTTATACATATTGCTATTGCACACTTAATAGACTAAACTATAGTGTAAACATAGCTTTAGTGTACATCAGGAAAGGAAACCATCAATAAAATAAAGCAAAAAAATAAAACCTACTGACTGGGAGAAAATATTTGCAAATCATATATCTGAGAAGTTGCTAATTTCAAAAATATAAAGGTTTACCTTAGAGATAGTGCAGATTCATTTCCAGGCCACCACAATAAAGCAAATACTGCACTAAAGTGAGTCACATATATTTAATTGAATACACATGCATGGGTTTATTTCTGGGCTCTGTATTCTGTCCTAATGATCTGTGTGTCTGTTTTTATGTCAATGACATATTGTTTTAAATACCATAGCATTGTAATATCATTTAAAATTAGGGAGTATGATTCCTGTAGCTGCCTTGTTCTTTTTTGAGATTGCTTTGACCATTCAGGGTTTTTGTGGTTCCATACAAATTTGATGGAGATTAAAGTGAATCTGTAGTTTATTTTGGGTGGTATGGATATTTTAACTGTGTTAATTTGTTCAATCAATAAACATTAAATATCTTTCCATTAATTTGGATCTTCTTCAATTTGTTTCATTAATTTAGACTGCAATAGTTTTCAATATATAGGTCTTTTACCTCCTTGATTAAATTTATTCCTAGCTATTTTGCAGGGTTGGGTTCTGTAATTATAAATGGGATTGTTTTCTTTGTTTCTCTTTCTGATATTTTGTTATTGTTGAAGAGAAACTCAATTTTTCTTTGTATGTTGATTTTATGTCCTACCTATAACTTTAAAAAATTAGCTTATTCTAATGTGTTTAATTTTTTTAATGGAGTCTGTAAGGTTCTCTCTCTATATAATATCATGTCATCTACAGATAGTGACAGTTGTACTTCTTGCTTTCCAATTTGGATTTCTTTTAACTTTTGTTTCTCTCACCTAATTGCTCTGGATAGGTTTTCAAATACTATATTGAATAAAAATGGTGCTCTACTCTGTATTTTCTTTCTTCTAATTTGCATTTTAGTGTCATGATCAAATGCACATTGAAGGTCAAATCAATTTCAGTTCAGTTCAGTCGCTCAGTCGTGTCCGACTCTTTGTGACCCCATGAACCACAGCACTCCAGGCCTTCCTGTCCATCACCAACTCCCGGACCCTACCCAAACTCAGATTCATTGATTTGGTGGTGCCATACAACCATCTCATCCTCTATTGTCCCCTTCTCCTCCTGCCCTCAATCTTTCCCAGCGTCAGGGTCTTTTCAAATGAGTCAGCTCTTCGCATCAGGTGGCCAAAGTATTGGAGTTTCAGCTTCAGCATCAGTCCTTCCAATGAACACCCAAGACTGATCTCCTTTAGGATGGACTGGTTGGATCTCCTTGAGGTCCAAGGGACACTCAAGAGGCTTCTCCAACACCACAATTTAAAAGCATCAATTCTTTGGTGCTCAGCTTTCTTTATAGTCCAACTCTCACATCCATACATGACTACTGGAAAAACCATAGCCTTGAGTAGACGGACTTTGTTGACAAAGTAATGTCTCTGCTTTTTGATCTGCTGTCTAGACTGGTCATAACTTTCCTTCCAAGGAGTAAGTGTCTTTCAGTTTCATTGCTGCAATCACCATCTGCAGTGATTTTGGAGCCCCCAAAATAAAGTTAGCCCCTGTTTCCACTGTTTCCCCAACTATTTGCCATGATTGATAGGACCGGATGCCATGATCTTAGTTTTCTGAATGTTGAACTTTAAGCCAACTTTTTCACTCTCGTCTTTCACTTTCACCAAGAGGCTCTTTAGTTCTTCTTCACTTTCTGCCTTAAGGGTGGTGTCATCTGCATATCTGAGGTTATTGATATTTCTCCCGGCAATCTTGATTCCAGCTTGTGCTTCTTCCAGCCCAGTGTTTCTCATGATGTACTATGCATAGAAGTTAAATAAGCAGGGTGACAATATACAGCCTTGATGTACTCCTTACCCTATTTGGAACCAGTCTGTTGCTCCATGTCCAGTTCTAACTCTTTCTTCCTGACCAGCATACAGGTTTTTCAAGAGGCAGGTCAGGTGGTCTGGTATTCCCATCTCTTTGAGAATTTTCCACAGTTTTTTGTGATCCACACAGTCAAAGGCTTTGGCATAGTCAATAAAGCAGAACTATGTTTTTCTGGAACTCTCTTGATTTTTTGAGGATCCACTGGATGTTGGCAATTTAATCTCCGGTTTCCCTGCCTTTTCTAAATTCAGCTTAAACATCTATAAGTTCTCATTTCATGTACTATTGAAGCATAGCTTGGAGAATTTTGAGCATTAGTTTGTAGCATATGAAATAGGTGCAACTGTGTGGTACTTTGAACATTTTTTTGCATTGTCCTTCTTTGGGACTTGAATGAAAAGTGACCTTTTCCAGTCCTGTGGCCACTGCTGAGTTTTCCAAACTTGCTGGCATATTGAGTGCTGCACTTTCACAGCATCATCCTTTAGGATTTGAAATAGCTCAACTGGAATTCTATCACCTCTACTAGCTTTGTTCATAGTGATGCTTCCTAAGGTCTACTTGACTTAACATTCCAGGATGTCTGGCTCTAGGTGAGTGATCACACCATCGTGATTATCTGGGTCGTGAAAATCTTTTTTATGTAGTTCTTCTGTGTATTCTTGCCACCTCTTCTTAATATTTTCTGCTTCTGTTAGGTCCATACCATTTCTGTCCTTTATTGAGCCCATCTTTCCAAGAAATATTCCCTTGGTATCTCTAATTTTCTTGAAGAGATCTCTAGTCTTTCCCATTCTATTATTTTCATCTATTTCTTCCAATTGATCACTGAGGAAGGCTTTTTTATCTCTCCTTGCTATTGTTTGGAACTCTGCATTCAGATGGGAATATCTTTCCTTTTCTCCTTTGCTTTTCACTTCTCTTCCTTTCACAGCTATTTGTAAGCCCTCCTCAGACAGCCATTTTGCTTTTTTTCATTTCTTTTTCTTGGGGATGATCTTGATCCCTGTCTCCTGTACAATGTCACAAACCTCCGTCCATAGTTCATCAGGCAAATCAAGTTACCAATATCTAATTATTATTAGCTATTTTGTTTTTATAACTTCTTGATTCATTTATATCCCACCCAATATTGAGTTGGGTTTGTGCAAATTTATGAAAAATTCTGTAATAATCAAACAGTTTTTTCACAGGTCACCTCTTCTTCGAGCCTTTTTTTTCCATGTCCTTCAATGTTAGCCAGTGTTTCTTTCTGAAGTTTTCTGATACTTTTATAGTAGTTGTGGGACTTCTGTATCTCCTCCTGAAACTATGCTGCTTTTGTCCCATCTCCTCATTCTCTTCTTTCCAATACCAACCATAGGAACACTCCAATATTATGGATTTTGTCTTCATTTTTGTTATACTCCATGATAAAATTACATTCATTCTTAAAAGTTGAATAATTACTTTGAAGAGCATGATTTCCAAATCTTTATTTCTGCTTTACATTTATATCTTGATATCTCTTTTATCTTAAACAGTTTGATGAACATCTATCTTGGACATCCTCAAGGTCAGTGAGTTAAAACTGAATTTAAAGCATTTCTTCCCAAATGAAGTATTTTCTTCTCTTTTGTCTTTTGGCTAAAATGTCATGTTTTATTTCTCAATACACTGTAAATTCCTTACAGTTGTTAATCATTTTAATCTCTTTACCACCTTACAATGTGAAGGCAGGATATAAAACAATTACCATATAACTTCCATGAGTATCCAAATTCTAGCATTCAAATGCCAGTGTAGTTCTATTCTACCAAAGTGGATCTTTGGTATGTCTGACGGGATTGTGTGCATTTGGATTATGATAATAGCATAGTAAAGGTTTCAGTTCAGTTCAGTTGCTCAGCCGTGTCCGACTCTTTGCGACCCCATGAATCGCAGCACACCAGGCCTCCCTGTCCATCACCAACTCCCAGAGTTCACTCAGACTCACTTCCATCGAGTCAGTGATGCCATCCAGCCATCTTATCCTCTGTCATCCCCTTCTCCTCCTGCACCCAATCCCTCCCAGCATCAGAGTCTTTTCCAGTGAGTCAACTCTTCGCATGAGGTGGCCAAAGTACTGGAGTTTCAGCTTCACCATCATTCCTTCCAAAGAACACCCAGGGCTGATCTCCTTCAGAATGGACTGGTTGGATCTCCTTGCAGTTCAAGGGACTCTCAAGAGTCTTCTCCAACACCACAGTTCAAAAGCATCAATTCTTCAGGGCTCAGCTTTCTTCACAGTCATTTAGTTGAACTAAAATCACTCTATAAAATGAACAATATGGAGAATGCCAAATAACTGTCAACTACTTATGCATTACATGTTCCTGAATTTCCATGGCTATTCATCTCTCAAACTACATATCTCTACATCTATTAAAAACTCCTGGAATAAGCCAATATAATCACAATAGTATCATTTTTGAGGAGTTAATGTAAGTGTTTGTCAAAATTTATAGATGTAATCTCTATACACTATTTGTGGTACAGGTCCTTTTATTTATTGTATTGTTGTTTCCATGTTTATTCATCTTGCTAAGTGCTACATTTACAACATCTGTGTTGATACACTTGGACTTCTTTTTCAGGTTGTCATGCAATCTACTTAGAAATTTTGTTTTCTTTAATGGCTCAAATTAGAAGTAAATTCAAAATCCAGTAATTATTTCTGTAAATTTTCTATTAAAATATATGCTTATTAGTGCAGATACAATGCCTGTCTTACGCATTGAAGGGCCTAAAATGCCATGGAGGCTGAGGTCAGTGAAAAAAGAACATGTTTTGAACTTGACTTAAAAATTTGTGTTCTGATTATTTTTGCAGTCTAGTTAAGTAACTTATACTTTCTTTACTCATGAAAAGTAATTATACATACTTTTGGGTATGTTAAAGAGTAAATGATGCTATTTTACCTTGGTTAGTAGTACAGGGTTTGAGGATTAGTTAGATCTCAGTGGAAAACCTGGTTCTAATAGCTATCACCCATACAATCTTGTGTAGGTTACACTTCAATTTCTGCAGGGTGATATAGTGATAAGACAGTGACTGAAACTATTAAACAAGTTAATGTATATTAAACATCACAATTTTTCTCTTATATTCTTTTTTAAAATTTATTTATTTTAATTGGAAGATAATTACTTTACAATATTGTGATTTTTTTCCCCAGACATTAGCATGAATTGGCCATAGGTATACATGTTTCACCCCATCCTGAAGGCACCTTCCAACTCCCTCTCTACCCTATTCCTCTAGGTTGTCCCAGAACACTGATTTTAGGTGCCCTGCTTCATGCATGGAATTTGCACTGGTCATCTGTTTTGCCTATGGTAATGTATATGTTTCAATGCTTTTCTCTCAAATCACCCCACCCTTGCCTTCTCCCACTGAGTCCAAAAGTCTATTGTTTATATCTCTGTCTCCTTTGCTGCCCTGCATGTAGGATCATTGGTATTATCTTTCTAAATTCCATATATATGCATTAATATACAATATTTGCCTTTCTCTTTCTGACTTACTTCCCTCTGTATAATAGACTCCAGGTTAATCCACTTCATTATTAGTGAGGTCATTAATGAAGTCGCTAAGTTGTGTCCGACTCTTCATGAGCCCATGGACTGTAGCCTACCAGGCTCCTCTGTCCATGGGATTTTCCAGGCAAGAGTACTGGAGTGGGTTGCCATTTCCTTCTCCAGAGGATCTTCCCAGCCCAGGGATCAAATCTAGGTCTCCCTCATTGTAGGCTTTACAGTCTGAACCATCAGGGAAGTCCTAATCCACTTCATTAGAACTGACTCAAATGCATTCCTTCTTATGCTGCTGCTGCTGCTAAGTTGCTTCAGTCGTGTCTGACTCTGTGCAACCCCATAGATGGCAGCCCACCAGGCCCTGCCATCCCTGGGATTCTCCAGGCAAGAACACTGGAGTGGGTTGCATTTCCTTCTCCAATACATGAAAGTGAAACGTGAAAGTGAAGTAGCTCAGTCGTGTCCGACTCTTTGCGACCCCATGGACTGCAGCCTACCAGACACCTCCGTCCATGAGATTTTCCAGGCAAGAGTACTGGAGTGCGTTGCCATTGCCTTCTCCAGTTCCTTCTTATAGTGGTATAATATACCATCATGTCTATATACCACAACTTCCATATACATTCAGATACAATGGACATCTAGGTTGCTTCCATTTATAAATAGTGCTTCAGTGAACACTGGGGTAAATGTGTCTCTTTCATTTCTAGTTTCCTCAGGGTATATGCCTAGCAGTGGGATTGCTGGGTCATATGGCATTTCTATTCCCAGTTTTTTAAGGCATTTCCACCCTGTTCTCTATAGTGGCTGTACCAGCTTGCATTTCCACAATAGTTTAAGAGGGTTCTCTTTTCTCCACACCCTTTACAGCATTTATTGCTTGTAGATTTTCTGATGATGGTCATTCTGAAGGTGTGAGATGATAATTATAGTGGTTTTGATTTGTATTTCTCTAATAATAAGTAATGTTGAACATCTTTTCATTGTTTATTAGTCATCCGTGTGTCTTCGGATATATGTCTGTTTGGTTCTTTTGCCCACTTTTTGATTGGGTTGTTTGTTTTTCTGGTATTGAGCTGCATGAACTGCTTGTATATTTTGGAGATTAATTCTTTGTCAGTTGTTTCATTTGTAATTATTTTCTCCCATTCTGAGGGCTGTCTTTTTACCTTGCTTATGGTTTCCTTCATTGTGCAAAACCTTTTAAGTTTAATTAGGTCCCATTTGTTTCTTTTTATTTCCATTACTATGGGAGGCAGATCATAGAGGATCTTTCTGTGATTTATGGGCAAAAAGTGTTCTGCCTATGTTTTCCTCTAAGAGTTTTATAGTTCCTGGTCTTACATTTAGGTTTTTAATCCACTTTGAATTTATTTTTGTGTATGGTATTAGAAAATGGTCTAGTTTCATTCTTTTACAAATCCTAGCATCACTTGTTGAAGAGATTGTCTTTTCTCCATAAAAATTTTTTCCTCCTTTATTAAAGATAAGGTGTCCATAGGTGTGTGCATTTCACCCCAGACTTTCTCTTTTGTTCTGTTGATGTATTTTCTGTCTTTGTACCAGTACCATGCTCTCTTGATGACTGTAACCTTGTAGTACAGTCTGAAGTTGGGGAGGTTTATTCCTTCTGTTCCATTCTTCTTTCTGAAGATAGATTTGGCTATTTGGGATCTTTTGTGTTTCCGTACAAATTGCAAAATTATTTGTTCTAGTTCTGTGAAAAATATTGTTGGTAGTTTGATAAGAATTGCATTGAATCTATAGATTGCATTGGGTAATATATTCATTTTCACTGTATTGATTCTTCCAATCCAGATCAGATCAGATCAGTCGCTCAGTCGTGTCCGACTCTTTGTGACCCCATGAATCGCAGCACACCAGGCCTCCCTGTCCATCACCAACTCCCGGAGTTCACTCATACTCACGTCCATCAAGTCAGTGATGCCATCCAGCCATCTCATCCTCTGTCATCCCCTTCTCCTCCTGCCCCCAATCCCTCCCAGCATCAGAGTCCTTTACAATGAGTCAACTCTTAGCATCAGGTGGCCAAAGTACTGGAGTTTCAGCTTTAGCATCATTCCTTCCAAAGAAATCCTAGGGCTGATCTCCTTCAGATTGGACTGGTTGGATCTCCTTGCAGTCCAAGGGACTCTCAAGAGTCTTCTCCAACACCACAGTTCAAAAGCATCAATTCCAATTCAAGGACATAGTATATTTCTCCATCTATTTGTGTCATCTTTGATTTCTTTCATCAGTGTTTTATAGTTTTCCATATACAGGTCTTTTGTTTCTTTAGGTAAATTTATCCCCAAATAGTTTATTCTTTTTCATTGCAATGGTAAATGGGATTGTTTCCTTCATTTATATTTCTGATATTTCATTGTTAGCCCATAGGAATGCAAGGGATATCTTTGTATTTATTTTATATCCTGTGACTTTAGTACATTCATTGATTAACTCTGGTAATTTTCTGGTGGCATCTTTAGGGTTTTCTATGTAGATGATCATGTCATCTGCAAACAGTGAGAGTTTTACTTCTTTTCCAATCTGAATTTCTTTATTTCTTTTTCTTCTCTGATTGCTGTGGCTAGGGCATCCAAAAATATGTTGAATAGTAGTGGTGAGAGTGGGTACCCTTGTTTTGTTCCTGATTTTAGAAGAAATGCTTTCAATTTTCACCCTTGAGGACAGTGTTTGCTGTGGGTTTGTTGCATATGGCTTTTATTATGTTGAGGTGTATTCCTTTTATGCCTACTTTCTGAAGAGTTTTTAATCATAAATAGGGGTTGATTTTTCCCAAAGGTTTTTTCTGCAATTATTGAAATTCTTAAATAGCATCTATAATTATATTCACTTCTAAAGAAGATCAGTGTATATTCATTTTTCCCCCTTAATTTCATCTAACAATTTCCTTATACTTGTTATGCTGTACAGATTAGGTTCAGGAGCTCTGGTTTCATGTGTTACTCTGATGACTTCTGGCTGTGTGTCAATACTATTTCTGAACATTATTTTTTATTTGTGGAATTAAGATCATAATGCTTACATGATATAAAGTATGTAAAAGTGCTGTGGCAAATCTAAAATGATATAAACAATGTCAGTTATTATTAAAATAAACTGAATTGATAATTGGTCATCTACTAATTGATTAAACAAATATTGAATGTATAAAAAATTCTGGATGATATACCCATATTCACTGCAGCTGCAATAGTGTGCTGTATTCATGGTAGAGTAGGCACAAGATAAATAAAGGATAACCTTCCACTGAGTACAACCAGAATTCAGTTGCCTGAATTGAAATGAAAATATTGCAGTTAATGGTTGATTGTTCTGCTTTCAATAATTATCTCCTGTTTTGCCTATATGATAGTTAATTTGATGTGGCAATTTGACTTGGATATAGGGTGCCCAAATACTTGGCAAAAGATTATTCTAGATCTGACTGAAGGAGTTTATGGATGATACAAATCATTTCAATTGACTGAGTAAAACATGTTGCCTTCCTTGATATTGGGGGGTCCTCATTCTATCAGTTAAAGATTGGAATAAAACAAAAAGGCTAAGTAACATGGAAATCCTCTTGTCTGACTGAATAAGCTGGGACATTGGTCTGTTCCAGCTTTCAGACTCACACTGGAGCACTGGTTCTCCTTGGGTCTTGAGCCTGCTGAGTTTTTGGCATCCTAAGCTCCATAATCACATATTATTACAAAGAATTGCCTCATGCAATTATGGAGCCTAGCAAGTCCCAAGATCTGCAGCCAACAGGCTAGACATGCAGGAAAACCAACGGTATATGTTCTAGTCCAAAAGCCAGCAATATGTAAACACACACACACACACACACACACACACACACACACTGGTTCTGTTTCTCTGGAAAACCTAGCTTAGTACACCCCATTTTTAACTTAGTCTCCTATTTTGTCTTTCGTTTAATTCCCTACCTTTCTCTCATATGGTTAGATCTGTTAAATAACCCAATCAAAATAAATGGTTTCATAGCTAAATCAGAGAGAACTATTTTACTTGCCAGGTAGGGGACTATAGAAGAATGTGAGAAAAAAATGTTGTGTGTAACAGTTAGTATGTTTGTCCAAATTTTTTTCCAAAAAATGCCTGGAGGCCCTATGCCATTCTCAACTCTACTCGTATCTTGTAATTTTTCCTTTCATCTATACCTGTCCAGGAAGTGATGACCTTTTATCTTTAACTTCAAAAGACATATTCTTAACTTAGCTCTATCCCTGAGTAAAAATTACACAGAATCTGCTCAACTACCACTGATGTGAGAAACACTGATGCAAAAGCTGTTAGCTTCTTATTCATATCCTTTTATTATTATGTTTGTTTTCATGGTTCCAAAGATGCCAAATGCAAAGTTTACAGCAGTGGTTGATAGAAAGATTCTTTGCCATCAGCGAAACAGTTCAAGTGAGTTGTAAAATCTGCATGGTCACATTTAATTCAGAGAAAGTTTCACTTAACTCCCAGCAGCAATGATTAATTTCATTAGGGGGAAAAATGCCACCAAGTTAGTCTGTCAGTAACAATGTCTAATTTCATTGAAATGCTTTAAAAATTATGAGATATAAAGCTTGGTTCTGTGTGAATTCTCAAATAGTGAAATAGAACAAATTGTGTACTAACAGTTAACTGTGTATGAGGTAGGTAAGGATATATAGTTGTGTATCAGAATATATGGTCTAGACTTAACCATTAAGCCACATTTTCAAAGAAGTCTTCCTGGGGGGCTAATATCTATAGGAATGCATTTAACACACTTTTTTTTCCCTTAAATAATACATGATATTTTTGAGCATGAACTGTGCTTAGGGTTTAGAATCATTATCAAAAAATTAGAAACAATTATATAAAACTGAAGGTAGGAGAAAACAAATAAGAGAGATAAAGGAAGCTTTGTGAAAAGGTGTACTTCATTTGTACTTTATTCCTACAGTGTTAATCATTTATTGTGTGTGTGTTCATTACACAGAGAAAAGAACACTGGGCTGAAAATGTCTGAGGGACCTATGTCACTAGAAATGAGAGCTTTGGCTGGACAATATCAGTATTTCTGGTAGCTCTAGAATTTTAATTGTCTTTCAGTATGTAAAACTTTATTAATACAGAAATATCAGTCTTTGAATTTCCTTACTTAGACTGCTGAATTTTGAATTATTATATGGACAAAAAGTTTATTCTTGAAAGAAAACAAGGATATAAAATACAGAACAACTATATGTTGGCTCAATATTTGTTAATAGGTCATCATTTCATTAATAAACACATTTTTACATGAGCTGACATAATGTTATTTGCAGATGCTAAAATCCTATTTGATTATCAGACATTATTACATTTAAAAATCAGAGAAATATTTTAAAGCTTTATAGATTCAAAGGTTAAGTAATAATGTATCTCTCTTCTAGGATTTCATATTAAATTTGGGTTCCAATTTTACTAATTGTGGTTAGCTAACTTGGAAGAAAGAGTGAGAGGTAAATGGCCAGTTCTTTTCCCATTCCAAATTTTAAGAAAATATTTCATAAAATAATTTTTGTGTAATTCTAAAAATTTATGTTAATGTATGCCTGTCACATATGTATATACATTTGCATTAAAATAGGAAGTGTGATGGATTAGGGATAAAAAAAGCAGGGATTTTAGATTTCAGAAATAAATTTGTGTTGCTTGTGCTTGATGATGCAAAACTCGGAGGTGTGAGACCTCCAAAAATTTTTTCTTTTTAAAGACTGCTTTGGTTATTTAAGTTTTCTTGCATTCTCATATGGTTTTTAGCATTATCTTGGTAATTTAGGGGAAAAAGTGTTAGCTAGTATTTTGAAAGGAATATATTGAATCTGTAGATCAACTTGAGGATATTGCCATCTTAATACTGTATGAACAGGCTGTCTTACCTTTTTTAGAAAAAAAAATACTTAAAATTATTTGTTTCCATTTTAAATGTTTATATAAGAAAAAGTTACATTTATTTTCACCCACAATAGGTATTCTGTGCCTATGGTAGAATTACTGACAACAATCAAGTGGACAACAAATCTTTCTTCTTCACCTTGTAGGATAAGGCACATGCTCTGTGAAATAAAAATTAAAGAATGGCAAAAAGAATGGCATCTCACCTTCAGGGTTCACTTTATGGACAGAAAACTCAGGGGCCTACAGCCTGGGACTTGAAGAGAGTCCTAACACCTTCAGGTGGTATTCCAAGGGAGCAAGGAGAAAATCATCTAGTTGAGTCTTTCTCTTTCTTTCCATGAGCCAAGGAATCCAGGAGACAGTAAAGACATTTACATTTCTGGACACTGAGCATAACTTTATTGCTTTCAAACAAGAGTTTTCTCAGCAGCAAGTGTTCTGTGCTTATATAAGATAGGAACACGTCATGTTTTATTACACTTTTGTAGCTTTCCTAGCATTTTCACATAGTGGATCACATATTTGGGGGTTTCAAAGACTAGTAAAATTACAGAAAGAAAAAAAAATCCACAATGTCAAAAGAGTATCCAAATTTATATTTTATCAAATAAGGATATTTGAGAGATACAAGTGTTATTATATATCATCACCATCACTTACAAAAGGACATGATCACAGCAAAGTAGTAAGGAGCAGAGGCTGCACTTTGCTGGAGCAGCCATGAAGAGATACCCCACGTTCAAGGTAAGAGAAACCCAAGTAAGACAGTAGGTGTTGCAAGAGGGCATTAGAGGGCAGACACACTGAAACCATAATCATAGAAAACTAGCCAATCTGATCACATGGACCACAGTCTTGTCTAAATCAATGAAACTAAGCCATGTCGTGTGGGGCCACCCAAGACGGAAGGGTCATGGTAGAGAGGTCTGACAGAATGTGGTCCACTGGAAAAGGGAATGACAAACCACTTCAGTATTCTTGCTTTGAGAACCCCATGAACAGTATGAAAAGGCAAAATGATAGGATACTTAAAGGGGAACTCCAAGCATTGGTAGGTGCCCAATGTGCTGCTGGAGATCAGTGGAGAAATAACTCCAGAAAGAATGAAGGGATGGAGCCAAAGCAAAAACAATACCCAGTTGTGGATGTGACCGGTGAGAGAAGCAAGGTCCCAGGGTGTAAAGAGCAATATTGCATAGGAACCTGGAATGTCAGGTCCATGAATCAAGGCAAATTGGAAGTGGTCAAACAGGAGATGGCAAGAGTGAACATTGACATTCTAGGAATCAGCAAACTAAAATGGACTGGAATAGGTGAATTTAACTCAGATGACCATTGTATCTACTACTGTGGACAGGAATCCCTTAGAAGAAATGGAGTAGCCATCATGGTCAACAAAGGAGTCCGAAATGCAGTACTTGGATGCAATCTCAAAACCAACAGAATGATCTCTATTCGTTTCCAAGGCAAACCATTCAACATCACAGTAATCCAAGCTTATGCCCTGATCAGTAATGCTGAAGAAGCTGAAGTTGAATGGTTCTATGAAGACCTACAAGACCTTTTACAGCTAACACCCAAAAAAGATGTCCTTTTCATTATAGGGGACTGGAATGCAAAAGTAGGAAGTCAAGAAACACCTCGAGTAACAGGCAAATTTGGCCTTGGAATACGGAATGAAGCAGGGTAAAGACTAATAGAGGTTTTTTTTGTTTGTTTGTTTTTTAAACTTTACAATATTGTATTAGTTTTGCCAAATATCAAAATGAATCTGTATAGATCAGCTAATAGAGTTTTGCCAAGAGACTGCACTGGTCATAACAAACACCCGCTTCCAACAACACAAGAGAAGACTCTACATATGGACATCACCAGATGGTCAACACCAAAATCAAATTGGTTATATTCTTAGCAGCCAAAGATGGAGAAGCTCTATAAAGTCAGCAAAAACAAGACCAGGAGCTTACTGTGGCTCAGATCATAAACTCCTTATTCCCAAATTCAGACTGAAATTGAAGAAAGTGGGGTAAAACCACTAGGCCATTCAGCTATGATGTAAATCAAATCAAGGGATTTGATACAGTGGAAGTGAGAAATAGATTAAAGGGACTAGATCTGATAGACAGAGTGCCTGATGAACTATGGACGGAGGTTCGTGACATTGTACAGGAGACAGGGATCAAGACCATCCCCATGGAAAAGAAATGCAAAAAAAGCAAAAATGGCTGTCTGGGGAGGCCTTACAAATAGCTGTGAAAAGAAAAGAAGTGAAACGCAAAGGAGAAAAGGAGAGATATTCCTATCTGAATGCCGAATTCCAAAGAATAGCAAGGAGAGATTAAAAAAAAAAAAAGGCTTCCTCAGTGATCAATGCAAAGAAATAGAGGAAAATAACAGAATGGGAAAGACTAGAGATCTGTTAAATAAATTAGAGATACCAAGGAAACATTTCATGCAAAGACGGGCTTGATAAAAGACAGAAATGGTATGGACCTAACAGAAGCAGAAGATATTAAGAAGAGGTGGCAAGAATACACAGAAGAGTGTACAAAAAAGAACTTCACGACCCAGATAATCACGATGCTGTGATCACTCACCTAGAGCCAGACATCCTGGAATGTGAAGTCAAGTGGGCCTTAGAAAGCATCACTATGAACAAAGCTAGTGGAGGTGATGGAATTCCAGTTGAGCTATTTCAAATCCTGAAAGATGATGCTGTGAAGTGCTGCACTCAATATGCCAGCAAATTTGGAAAACTCAGCAGTGGCCACAGGACTGGAAAAGGTCAGTTTTCATTCCAATGCCAAAGAAAGGCAATGCCAAAGAATGCTCAAACTACCGCACAATTGCCCTATCTCACACGCTAGTAAAGTAATGCTCAAAATTCTCCAAGCCAGGCTTCAGCAATGTGTGAACCGTGAACTTCCTGATGTTCAAGCTGGTTTTAGACAAGGCAGAGGAACCATAGATCAAATTTCCAACACCTGCTGGATCATTGAAAAAGCAAGAGAGTTCCAGAAAAACATCTATTTCTGCTTTAGTGACTACAGCAAAGCCTTTGACGGTGTAGATCACAACAAACTGTTGAAAATTCTGAAAGAGATGGGAATACCAGACAACCTGACCTGCCTCTTGAGGAACCTATATGCAAGTCAGGAAGCAACAGTTAGAACTGGACATGGAACAACAAACTGGTTCCAAATAGGAAAAGGAGTACATCAAGGCTGTATATTGTCACCCTGCTTATTTAACTTATATGCAGAGTACATCATGAGAAACGCTAGGCTGGAAGAAGCACAAGCTGGAATCAAGATTGCCGGGAGAAATATCAGTAACCTCAGATATGCAGATGACACCACCCTTATGGCAGATAGTGAAGAGGAACTAAAAAGCCTCTTGAGGAAAGTGAAAGAGGAGAGTGAAAAAGTTGGCTTAAAGCTCAACATTCAGAAAACTAAGATCATGGCATCCGGTCCCATCACTTCATGGGAAATAGATGGGGAAACGGTGGAAACAGTGTCAGACTTTATTTTTGGGGGCTCCAAAATCACTGCAGATGGTGATTGCAGCCATGAAATTAAAAAACACTTACACCTTGGAAGGAAAGTTATGACCAACCTAGATAGTGTATTAAAAAGCAGAGATATTACTTTGCTAACAAAGGTCCATCTACTCAAGGCGATGGTTTTTCCAGTGGTCACGTATGGATGTGACAGTTGGACTGTGAAGAAAGCTGAGCGCCGAAGAATTGATGCTTTTGAACTGTGGTGTTGGAGATGACTCTTGAGAGTCCCTTGGACTGCAAGGAGATCCAACCAGTCCATCCTAAAGGAGATCAGTCCTGTGTATTCATGGAAGGACTGATGCTGAATGTGAAACACCAATACTTTGGCCACCTCATGCGAAGTGTTGACTCATTTGAAAAGACCCTGATGCTGAGAGGGGTTGAGGGCAGGATGAGAAGGAGACGTCAGAGGATGAGATGGCTGTATGGCGTCACTGACTGGATGGACATGAGTTTGAGTGAACTCTGGGAGTTGCTGATGGGCAGGAAGGCCAGGCGTGCTGTGGTTCATGGGGTCACAACGAGTCGGACAGGACTGAGCAAATGAACTGAACTGAAAATAATACAAAGTGACCTTTTTTTAAACTGAGATTTGGCTGTTTAATTCCTTTCTATTTTTAAATAAATGCCTCTGAGATGGTTACCAGTCATTAGTAATTTCCAGAGTTCTCAAGAAGTTTATTTTGACAGTTTTCCTGGGTGCTCTTTTCGCTTTTATGGATAAGCGGATTTTCAGAGTCCTTTACTCTGTCATTTTGGGCCATTTTTCTGTTTTGTAGTTTCTGTTTCAAAATTCACTACATTTCTTGGCTCAAGAATATAGATAAGTAGCTACTAAAGTACAGTGGAAAAAATCAGAGTTGAGATTGACCTTGAGCATGAAAGAGAGGATATTGAACGGAAAGGAGGACTGACAGAGACGTCTGAGAGTGAAGTTCATATGTATCTTGACAGAAGTTTTGGTGACACAACTGTAAGCTATGTCAGAAAATTAATGAGTGGATATTTAAAATTTGCACTTTGTGTATGTAGGTTTTTTCAAATAAAAAACTATAAATAAATACTGAATTCTAATAATGCTGCATGTTCTAAAGTATCTAGAGGAAAATTCACTGATTTATGCAGTTAATTTACTTGAAATATGTCCAGAATAAAATGTATCCTTGGACTGATAGAGGAATTGGTGTGTGTGTACATGCACATGCTCAGTGGCTTAGTCATGTCTGACTCTGTGCAACCCCATGGACTGTAGGACCAGGCTCCTCTGTCTATGGAATTTTCCAGGCAAGAGTACTGGAGTGGGTTTCCATTTCCCACTCCAAGGGATCTTCCTGACCCACAGATCGAATCCATATATCTTGTGTCTCCTGCATTGGCAGGCAGATTCTTTACACTGAGCCACCTGGGAAGCCCCAGAGGAATTGATAGGTGTGTGAATAAGAAAGTCAAGTGAAATTTAATCATAAACAGATATTCACTGTAAAATTTTTTCAAAATCTTTAATTTTGAAAAATAAATAGTAAAATGTTAGGGTAAACATTTAAAAGTAGAAGATAGACAATAGGTTTGAAACATATTTTGTTCATCTAATAATGTCCCAATAAAAATGACTATTATTTTTTTCAGAGTTAAAAATGTTTGAAATGTTGATAGAAATCTAAAAAGATAGAAGGCACTTATTTCCAGAATATAGCTATAATCTTCCAGAAATTTATATCTCCTAAACTGTGAGGAGAGAAATTAGTATCACTTACAGCTCTACCTAGGTAACACTTTAGAGGTTTTTTCCTATAATAAAATAAAAATATGAAACATGACTTTCCATTTTTCAGTACAATTTCTGTAAAAATAAGAGAAGTAGTAGCTGAATCAGATATCAAACTTTTATGAGGCCAGTGAATACAATGGTTTAGTTCAAACCTCTTAAAAATAAAATAGGCTCATAGGAATCCCATGAGGTGAAAATTGTACATGCCAGCATTTGCAATCCAGTTAGTGTATATGGGGACCACCTTCATTTTCCCAGCAATTTTATTAGCTAATAGTTTAAAATTTAATGTAAAGTGTGTTTTGTCATCCAACCTAGATTGTTTGCCTTTCTTTTGCAGAACTGCTTGGTTGTCATTTAATGTGATTGCATGATAGAAAGCCTGGCTATACACAGTAAAAATGTTAACAGCAGTCACCACCACAGCAGAATCTATTACATAATTGGAAGATCAGCATAGTGCCTTTGGAGTTGAGAGGAAGAAATTGAATAGCTGGCTCATCATGCTGTTTAACAAAGCAGGAATCAGGACTGTAGGCAATAACACACTGACATCACAGGTCATCCAACTGTGTGGATCTCTATACCTAAGAGAGCAAATAGAACCCAGATACACAAGGCTGTTTGAGTGCTTTTTAATCACATTAGGAGATGTCTGTACTGTGTTTATCTTGCTCTCTTTTATGGACAAATAGAAATTCTTAGCACAATAAATGTGCTGACTCTCTGGCTATAGAAGTAAAAAAGAGAAAGAACTTTGTGATAACCAGAAAAGACATTTTAATACTTAGTTTCTAATGTGGAACCAGGCACATAATAATGATCCAGGCAATGTTTGCTGATTAAATAAAGGTATGAATGAATTTTTTAACACATCTTTATGAAATGAGAGCTATTTGCAAGGATTTGTTCTGGATTGCTTTCAGAGCACAAATATTCATGGTCTCAAGAAACCTACAAATTGCCACGGAAGATGAATTATTACAAATATTTATACCACAAGGGAGAAAATCATAAGAGCTATGTAACGGATAAAATTTGAGAGCTACTGGAATATAGAGGAAGGTAGAGTCATCTTAGAAGACTTTGTGAATTCAGTTGCAATTGGAGGGGTACTAAGATATTCATGCAGTACTTGGATGCAATCTCAAAAACGACAGAATGATCTCTGTTCGTTTCCAAGGCAAACCATTCAATATCATGGTAATCCAAGTCTATGCCCCGAACAGTAACACTGAAGAAGCTGAAGTTGAACAGTTCTATGAAGACCTACAAGACCTTCTAGAACTAACACCCCCAAAAGATATCCTTTTCATTATAGGGTACTGGAATGCAAAAGTAGGAAGTCAAGAAACACCTGGAGTAAAAGGCAAATTTGGCCTTGGAGTACAGAATGAAGCAGGGCAAAGGCTAGTAGAGTTTTGCCAAGAGAACGCACTGGTCATAGCAAACACCATCTTCCAACAACACAAGAGCAGACTATACACACCAACATCACCAGATAGTCAACACCAAAATCAGATTGATTATATTCTTAGCAGCCAAAGATGGAGAAGCTCTATACAGTCAGCAAAAACAAGACCAGGAGCTTACTGTGGCTCAGATCATGAACTCCTTATTGCCAAATTCAGACTGAAATTGAAAAAAGTGTAGAAAACCTCTAGACCATTCAGGTATGACCTAAATCAAAGCCCTTATGATTATACAGTGGAAGCGAGATATAGATTTAAGGGACTAGATCTGATAGACAGATTGCCTGATGAACTATGGATGGAGGTTTGTGACATTTTACAGGAGACAGGAATCAAGATCATCCCCAAGAAAAAGAAATGAAAAAAAGCAAAGTGGCTGTCTGAGGAGGCCTTACAAATAGCTGTGAAAAGAAGGGACGTGAAATGCAAAGGAGAAAAGGAAAGATATAAGCATCTGAATGCATAGTTCCAAGGAATAGCAAGAAGAGATAAGAAAGCCTTCCTCAGCGATCAATGCAAAGAAATAGAGAAAAACAACAGAAAGGGAAAGACTAGAGATCTCTTCAATAAATTAGAGATACCAAGGGAATATTTCTTGGAAAGATAGGCTCAATAAAGGACAGAAATGGTATGGACCTAACAGAAGCAGAAGATAATAAGAAGAGGTAGCAAGAATACACAGGAGAACTGCACAAAAAAGATCTTCACGACCCAGATAATCACGATGGTGTGATCACTCACCTAGAGCCAGACGTCCTGGAATGTGAAGTCAAGTGGGCTTTAGGAAGCATCACTACAAACAAAGCTAGTGGAGGTGATAGAATTCCAGTGGAGCTATTCCAAATCCTGAAAGATGATGCTGTGAAAGTGCTGCACTCAATATGCCAGCAAATTTGGAAAACTCAGCAGTGGCCACAGGACTGGAAAAGGTCAGTTTTCATTCCAATCCCAAAGAAAGGCAATGCCAAAGAATGCTCAAACTACTGCATAATTGCCCTCATCTCACACGCTAGTAAAGTCATGCTCAAAATTCTCCAAGCCAGGCTTCAGCAATACGTGAACCGTGAACCTCCAGGTGTTCACGCCGGATTTAGAAAAGTCAGAGAAACCAGAGATCAAATTGCCAACACCCGGTGGATCATCGAAAAAGCAAGAGTTCTGGAAAAACATCTATTTCTGCTTTACTGACTATACCAAAGCCTTTGACTGTGTGGATCACAACAAACTGTTGAAAATTCTGAAAGAGATGGGAATACCAGACCACCTGACCTGCCTCTTGAGGAACCTATATGCAAGTCTGGAAGCAACAGTTAGAACTGGACATGGAAGAACAGACTGGTTCCAAATAGGAAAAGGAGTACATCAAGGCTGTATATTGTCACCCTGCTTATTTAACTTATATGCAGAGTACATCATGAGAAACGCTAGGCTGGAAGAAGCACAAGCTGGAATCAAGATTGCGGGGAGAAATATCAATAACCTCAGATATGAAGATGACACCACCCTTATGGCAGAAAGTGAAGAAGAACTAAAGAGCCTCTATTCACTAAAGATGATAGTGAAAGAGGAGAGTAAAAAAGTTGGCTTAAAGCTCAACATTCAGAAAACGAAGAACATGGCATCTTGTCCCATCACTTCATGGGAAATACATGGGGAAACAGTGGAAACAGTGGCTGACTTTATTTTTTGGGGATCCAAAATCACTGCAGATGGTGATTGCAGCCATGAAATTAAAAGATGCTTACACCTTGGAAGAAAAGTTATGACCAATCTAGACAGCATATTAAAAAGCAGAGACATTAATTTGCCAACAAAGGTCCACCTAGTCAAGGCTATGATTTTTCCAGTAGTCATGTATGGATGTGAGAGTTGGACTATAAAGAAAGCTGAGTGCCGAAGAATTCATGCTTTTGAACTGTGGTGTTGGATAAGCCTCTTGAGTGTCCCTTGGACCTCAAGGAGATCCAACCAGTCCATCCTAAAGGAGATCAGTCCTGGGTATTCATTGGAAGCACTGATATTGAAGTTGAAAATCCAACACTTTGGCCACCTGATGTGAAGAGCTGACTCACTTGAAAAGACCCTGATGCTGGGAAGGATTGAGGGAAGGAGTAAAGGGGATGACAGAGGATGAGATGGTTACATGGCATCAGCAACTCAATGGGCATGGGTTTGGGTGGACTTCTGGAGTTGATGATGGACAGGGAGGCTTGGCGTGCTGAGATTCATGGAGTCGTTAAGGGTCAGACACGACTGAGTGACTAAAATGATCTGAACTGAAGATATAAATAGGAGAAATGAGGATGAGAAATTTAAGAAATTACAGGTAAATTTACATATAAGAATGATAATTGAATACACATTAAATATACTTTTCTTTTTATCAACTTTATATAATTTACATATAATTCATAAAAGTCTATAGTTCAATGAGGTTTGAGACATTTATGTAGTTTTATAACCACAACCACATTTCCATCACTTATTGGCTAATTCTCTCATGTTCTACATTAATATCCTATTGCAGTTGAAACAAACAACCAAAAAGTAGTGGCTTAAATCAACACAAATGTATTAATTTACCCTTCTATCTACTAGAATTTCAAAATGAGTCTTACGGAAATGAGGTATTGATAGAGCTTTCTCCTCGTAAAGGCTCGAGGGGAAAATCCCTTCCTTTTCTTTGCCTCTTAGAGTTTCTAGAAGTGTCTAGAAGTTCCCTTGGCTTGCAGTCATACCACCCCAATCTTTAATTGTTACATTGGTTCTCTTCCTGTAACTCTTCCTGTGCCTGTCCTTGTGACTTCTTCTGCATCTCCTCATCACAGTTACAAAAGACCCACCTGGATAAAGTCCGGGATAATATTCCTATCTCAGAGTCCTTAAATTAAACACATCTGCAAAGTTCCTCTTACCACATGGGGTGAGGCGCATTTTTGAGCTTGCCACATGCACTTTTGATTCTGTCCTTTGCCTAAACACTTGGCCCTTGGAAATCACTGATCTACTTTTTATCACTATAGTTTCACCTGTTTTGAAAATCATATAAATGGAATTGTACAGCATCCAGCAGTCTGTTGTTTCTGGATTCTTTTACTTGGCATGATACTTTTGAGATTCATCCGTACAGTTGAGGTTAAGAGAAGTATTTCATCTTTTTATTGTGGAATACTTATCATTGCATGAGTATCTCACAGTTTTACTCATTAACCATATGGTGGTCTTTTGGGTTTTTCCCTGGTTTTGACTTCTATGAATAAAACTGGTATGAATATTTGGTTATCAGTACTGTTGTTTTTAAATGTATTTTCTTTCTCTTGATTAAAAACATAAGTGTTCATAGGATGACTGCCGTATAGTAAGAGTATGTTAACTTCATCAAGTGAAACTCCTCAGGTGTCTCCAACTCTTTGCAATCCTATAGACTGTAGCTTTCCAGGTTCCTCTGTCCATGGAATTCTCCAGGCCAGACTACTGGAGTGGATAGCCGTTTCCTTCTCCAGGGGATCTTCCCAACCCAGACATTAAACCCAGCTGTCCCGCATTGCAGGGATATTCTTTACTGTCTAAGCCACCAGGAAAACCCATTAAACTATTCTCCAGTGTGCATGTGACATTTTGTCTTCTCAGCAATGTGTAATTCAGTTGATCCCTATGTTTGCTTCATAGCAGTGTAAATAATACCTTGGATCTTATTTAGAAATGTCATCTCACTAGCCTCCCGGGGCAGTAGGTGAGAGCATGACTTTTGAGGGTCTAGTAGAACCAGGAACTAGATGGAATCAGGATGTGACACAGCTCTCAATTTTCCATTTTCCAGACATGCATGGTGCCCTGCTTATGTGTGCCTGTTTTAGTTTATAACCCACTTTTCCCTGGTTCTCCATGAATATGGTGAAAGATCTATCCCCCAAACCTGCCAAGACTTCCCCCACTCCTGCTCCCCTCCATACTTGTGTAGCTCATTCCACATCTATCACCCGTAGTTTTTACTCATTTCATGCAAAATGGGCAAAATAAAGGGCAGAAATTGCTTGGACCTAACAGAAGCAAAAGATATTAAGAAGAGGTGGCAAGAATACACAGAAGAACTGTACAAAAAAGATCTTCATGACCCAGATAATCACAATGGTGTGATGGCTCACCTAGAGCCAGACATCCTGGAATGTGAAGTCAAGTGGGCCTTAGGAAGCATCACTATGTACAAAGCTAGTGGAGGTGATGGAATTCCAGTTGAGCTATTTCAAATCTTAAAAGATGATACTGTGAAAGTGCTGCAAACAATATATGAGAAAATTTGGAAAACTCAGAAGTGGCCACAGGACCGGAAAAGGTCAGTTTTCCTTCCAATCCCAAAGAAAGGCAATGTTAAAGAATGCTCAAATTACCACACAATTGCACTCATCACACCTGTTAGCAAAGTAATGCTCAAAATTATCCAATACAGGCTTCAACAGTATGTGAACCATGAACTTTAAGATGGTCAAGCTGGTTTTAGAAAAGGCAGAGGAATGAGAGATCATATTGCTAATGTCTGGTGGATCATAAAAAAAGCAAGAAAGTTCCAGAAAAACATCAATTTCTGCTTTATTGATTATGCCAAAGCCTTTGACTGTGTGGATCACAACAAACTGTGGAAAATTCTTCAAGTGATGGGAATACCAGACCACTTGACCTGCCTCCTGAGAAATCTGTATGCAGGTCAAGAAGCAACAGATAGAACTGGACATGAAACAACAGACTGGTACCAAATTGAGAAAGGAGTACATCAAGGCTGTATTTTGTCACCCTGCTTATTTAACTTATATGCAGAGTATATCATGAGAAATGCTGGACTGGATGAATCACAATCTGGAATCAAGATTGCTATGAGAAATATCAATAACCTCAGCTATACAGATGACACCACCCTTAAGGCAGAAAACAAAGAAAAAGTAAAGAGCCTCTTGATGAAATTGAAAATGGAGAATGAAAAACTTGGCTTAAAACTCAACATTCAGAAAACTAAGATCATGGCATCTGGTCTCATCATTTCATGGCAAATAGATGGGAAACATTGGAAACAGTGACAGACTTTATTTTGGAGGTCTCTAAAATCACTGCAGATGGTTGATTGCAGCCATGAAATTAAAAGACGCTTACTCCTTGGAAGAAAAGTTATGACCAACCTAGACAGAAGATTAAAAAGCAGAGACATTACTTTACCAACAAAAGTCTGTCTGGTCAAAGCTACGGTTTTTCCAGTAGTCATGTATGGATGTGAGAGCTGGACTATAAAGAAAGCTGAGCGCTGAAGAATTTATGCTTTTGAACTGTGGCATTGGTGAAGACTCTTGAGAGTCCCTTGGACTGCAAGGAGATCCTAAAGGAAATCAGCCCTGAATATTCATTGGAAGGACTGATGCTTAAACTGAAACTCCAATACTTTGGCCACCTATACGAATAACTGACTTATTGGAAAAGACCCTAATGCTGGGAAAGATTGAAGGCAGAGGAGAAGGGGAGAGCAGAGGATCAAATGGTTGGATGGCATCACCGATTCAATGGACATAAGTCTGAGTAAACCCCAGGAGTTGTTGATGGACAGGGAGGCCTGGCGTGCTGCTTCCATGGGGTCACAAAGAGTCTGACACAACTGAGCTACTGAACTGAATATGCAGATAATCTGAGTAGCTCTACTGCTGTTTGGTTTCCTTTCCCTGTCCCTTCAACTCTGCAGAATTGTGGAATATAAAAAGGCTGCTGAGGCACCTTACTGTGGAGTGCTCAGTTTTGGGTGATAAGTGAGCAGTGAGTGGTTGCAACTCTCAGGGAAAGAGAAACACTATCAGAGAATGTGTGTGTGGTTGCAACTCTCAGAGAAAGAGAAACACTATCAGAGAATGTGTGTCTCCAAGAGAAATAAACAAGACCGGGAAGATGGATACTCTATTTAATTATTAACCAGTGAATTAATAAATTTTTACTTTCCTGTAGGAATTGGGTTAGCTTTGTTTTGTTGGCACTTCCTCAACATGCTTTCAAAAATACAGACAGGTTATTTTAGGCTTAGGTACCATGCAGAAATTTCAAATAGTGCATTGCTGTGTTATTTTGAAGAGATCATCAGAATTTGATTCTGGTTATTTTGAACTTTTGAGTTTTCATATTAAATGAGATTGAATTGAGCTTAAAACAATAATGAATCAAGTGTTCCTTCTACTTGATGGATATAATTACCAAAGTTATCTTAGAGGGAGCTTTTGATAATGTTAGTAACTCTCTTGTAATGTAGTTAATACTCTAGCAAGGAAAAGAATAGCATACAAAATAACATAATAAATAAAATTAACATAATAAATTCTTATCAGCATAAGGCTTGAAGGTTTTAGGTGGGGCTTAAACAAAATCAACCTGTAGATAGTTATGAGATTGGAAACTACAATACTTAATATTGGCGAGATGTTACAGAAGCATAGAGCATTTAAACAATAAGGATGGTGGACTTTGGAAATAATTTATGAATAAATAAAAAGTGTAACTCTAGATATTTTTTACTTGAATAGCCCCTATTTTTAAGTATTATCCAAGGCTTCAGTAAGTTCTCTGTATACATATATGAAAAAATATCACCTCAAAAGACTTTCTAAAAATTATTTTTCAAATAAGGTAATCATACATAGATCAACTTCTGTGGAGGAATACTATCCAGAGACACATTCATATATTGTAGTCATAAACTTGGAATTTCAAAAGTTGATCAATACATACTACTTTAATAATCTCCCTATGCATAAAGGGACAAGCAGTTGCAAATTTCAATGGTAAAACTTCTGTTATAGAATCCACATTAGCGTTTTCACTGTAAGTCTATTGACTATTTCAGAGTAAAATGTTAGGATACCTTATTTTAAAAAGTAGATGTATCTGAATACCAAAAGTGTCATCAGAGGTAGGGTTAATGTCAGAGACATTTTTGTGCTGGCCTCAGTGAGGGCCTTAGCTGCTTTAGAGGGATGTTTCCTCCTCATTTGATACAGTGACACCTTTATGTGATTTTTAACATATCACAATAGGAAATCCTCTTGCATATTATATATTGGTGATTTTTGTCAACTGAAATTAAGATGCCCAGTGTGACAGCTGTGATTTTCAGTTTTATCTGGGGATTTAGGACTATAATCCAGGAGAAATCCTCCCAGACAGCTCTGAGGAATTGCTCTGAAGAGGCCAGGAGAAGGTCAGCATACCGTCAGCACATACTTGATTTCAGAGAAGCAGTACAAACATCAAACGCATCTTGGTCAACAGTAACTACTGGTCAAGGGCACAGATACTTTAGTTAATGATTTTAGTACTTTTCTAAGTATGATGAGATGCAAGAAATTGGGTTCATAAAAATTTATCCTCCAAATATCCAACAGCCTATTTACCAGTTTCCCAGAGCACAGAGTGCCTCATTCCTGATCTCTGCCCTGAACTTCTTTCAGAGAGTGTTGAAGGTCAGCGACTGAAGTGGCTAATGACTCAATCTTTCTAGAGACAGATAGCAAGTGACACTCTTGAGATGGCAGTTTGACAATACATTTTTTCTCGTAAGTGCTGATTGCCGTATCTTTGATAACACTATACATAGCATGCAATACAAAGAAGGGAAGTCAATCAGGCTCTTCACACCAGGGTTTTCATGGTTGGATAAGTGAATGAATGAGTGAACAGCCCTCCACCATTGGGGAGAGCAGTTCCAATAGGAAACTATCATTATATATGACAACTAAAATACAGTTAGGTATAAGAGGGGAACTTGAAACATATGCATTGTGAAATGGGCTTTTGACATGTATCCTTTTCTACATGATTGCCTGAATAGGACTTAATGCCATGGAGCACCCCAAGCTTTCACTGTAGGAGAACCTCTGCACCATGGTGGCAGCAGCCAACCACACATACCAACAGATGAAATTGTTTGTGTCTCCTGCAGCAGTAGGGTTGGGAACATCCAATAGATTTCTCATTTCTAAATTTTTTTTTCTTTCCAAGGTTTATTAATGTTTGAGGCTCAACATGATGATGAGATACATCAAAATTGCATTTATTATATTTAAATCATTGGCCAACTTCACTCCTTCTATAACAGAACCAGCCAAAAAGCAATCTCACCTTTTAGAACAGATAAGTAAAGGATGCATGATTATACAGCTAGTCAGTCAGAGGAGCCGGGATTAGAACACCTGTCTGGCTTTTAGGAACTTTTCTCTCTGTTGTTATGCAATGCAGGTGCTGGCTATAGCAAATCTCCTAAGTGAACGTCATGTTCACTTTAAAGGGGAGAGAGGCCATGGGCAGGAAAGAGGGAGAGGAGATGGTGCTCCCCCTTCCAGTGAAACTCATTTATTGGCGTCAGTTTCTTGGCAAGGGGAAGGGAAGCTCAAGAGGGAGGGAAATCTATGTGTACTTACAACTGATTCATGTTGTACGGCAGCAACCAACACAAAATTGTAAACCAATCATCCTCCAATTAAAAATAAGTTAAAAAAAAGACTATTATCTAGGGTGCATCATTTGGAAAAAGTCAGATGAACAATTCATTTTAGCATGGTTGGTCCATGGATTTTGGAAGTTGATAATGGCAATTCAGAAAACTAAGATCATGGCATCCAGTCCCATCACTTCATGGCAAATAGATGGGGAAACAGTAGCTGACTTTATTTTTTGGGGCTCCAAAATCACTGCAGATGGTGATTGCAGCCATGAAATTAAAAGATGCTTACTCCTTGGAAGAAAAGTTATGACCAACCTAGACAGCATATTAAAAAGCAGAGACATTACTTTGTCAACAAAGGTCCATCTAGTCAAGGCTATGGTTTTTCCAGTGGTCATGTATGGATGTGAGAGTTGGACTATAAAGAAAGCTGAGTACCGAAGAATTGGTGCTTTTGAACTGTGGTGTTGGAGAAGACTCTTGAGAGTCCCTTGGACTGCAAGGAGATCCAACCAGTCCATCCTAAAGGAGAACAGTCTTAGGTGTTTACTGGAAGGACTAATGTTGAAGCTGAAACTCCAACACTTTGGCCACCTGATGCAAAGAGCTAACTCATTTGAAAAGACCCTGATGCTGGGAAAGATTGATGCCAGGAGGAGAAGGGGATGACAGAGGATGAGATGGTTGGATGGCATCATCAACTCAATGGACATGAGTTTGGGTGAACTCCAGGAGTTGGTGATGGACAGGGAGGCCTGGTGTGCTGTGGTTCATGGGGTTGCAAAGAGTCGGACACGACTGAGTGACTGAATTGAACTGAACTGAATGGTAATTCGTAGTGCAAGCACTAGGTGATTAGTTGCTTCAAACGGAAGTAGGTGATGGTTTCATAGGTAATTAGCAGGGAAATATTTAGAGGAGTTGTAGGGACTGCAGTTAAAACAGTCACTAGAATCTTGAAATTATGTTTTTCAGGTTTTACATTTACAAAAATTCTCAGTCCACATGCTTAATGCTATTGCTTGTTTTAATCAACTTTCTCAATAAAACAGAGAACATAGCTCACTTATTTCAGAGAGTTCTAAGGTTTCTTGGAGAGAGAAATATAACAGGTACAACCAGTCACACTAATTAATGAGAAAATCCATGGAAGTTTGCTGGAAATATTGCACTATGTAGTCAAAACAACTGTTTTGTATTCAGTGTGAACTTGGTGAAATATTCTGTGCTGGGGGCTATAAAAAGATGACACAAAATCTCAGTGATCACAAGAAGGATTTACATTTATTAGGGAGGCTAGGATACGGGTAAAAATAACTCTGATGCAAAGCATTTGAATTTGTAAATTAAATTACCATTATAGCTAGAATAAATATTTTTAGTAATAGGGAAATTAATGAAATGAAAACTCAGTTGTTCAAAGTTAAGGAAGCAAAACCGATTATTAAGGCATTTCAGCAACATGATGATTAATAGAATGATTCAGTTTTGCACCGACCAATTTGACCTTACAGAAATTAAAATCTCAGGCTCCTAACAAGACAAAATATCAGATGAGAAAAGAGCAATTATCAGTGTATGCCCAGTCTCTGGCAACTCTAATGTTTATATAAAAAGTGCATTTTCTAATCCAGTGCAGGGGTGTTTTGTCAGACAGTGATACTTAGAGGCATTACAAAGCACTGACTACAGTACTTTAAAAAGTTGTGCCTTGGTTGACAGGCATCTCACTGAAAATTATAGAAACAAATTTGCGTTGTTTGAAAACATGCTCATTAGTATAGGGTAAACACAGGGCTATTGGTGACATTGTGACATACTGTCTTCATTGTATCATCAGTTTCTCTGATACCTGTTTCCTTTACCAATTTTAATATCACACAGATTGTGCTCAGGAATGTGTGTGTGTGTGTGTGTGCACACACGCACATGTGTGTGTTTGTATAGTTAAAGAATAATTAAAGAAAACAATTTAGGTGATTCAATTTTTAATACTTAAAGAAGTTCTTCCATTTGAGAACTGCAATATGGGACAAAAGACAGGAAGCTTTTATAGAATAAAGAATAATAAAGAGGGAAAAACATCTGACTGTCTAGGGTCAGTCAACCTTGTTTGAGGTGATTCAATACAGGGAAATTAGTATAGAGCCCAGAGCTGCCTTGCTGCTGCTTCTGCTAAGTCGCTTTAGTCATGTCCGACTCTGTGCGACCCCATAGACGGCAGCCCACCAGGCTCTGCCGTCCCTGGGATTCTCTAGGCAAGAACTCTGGAGCGGGTTGCCATTGTCTTCTCCATTGTGTGAAAGTGAAAAGTGAAAGTGAAGTCGCTCACTCGCGTCCGACCCATAGTGACCCCATGGACTGCAGCCTACCAGGCTCCTCTATCCATGGGATTTTCTATGCAAGAGCTGCCTTAGTGTTGGGGAATTGACCAACTGGACAGACTGCATTTCTGGTCAGGTAGATTGTTTACAAAGAGAGGAAAGTTATCTAAGATTTGGTTTGCTGACATGCCCTACCCCTCACCAGGAGTAACTTCATCTTGGGACTGGAGAGTTATTTCAAGAGTTGCATATATAGTAGCTTAGTGGATGATATTTAAAGAAAATCTGTCTTAAGAAAGAAACTGGGTTCTGTAAGCAACCAACCTAGATAGCATATTAAAAAGCAGAGACATTACTTTACCAACAAAGGTCCATCTAGTCAAGGCTATGGTTTTTCCAGTGGTCATGTATGGATGTGAGAGTTGGACTGTGAAGAAAGCTGAGTGCCGAAGAACTGATGCTTTTGAAGTGTGGTGTTGGAGAAGACTCTTGAGAGTCCCTTGGACTGCAAGGAGATCCAACCAGTCCATCCCAAAGGAGATCCATCCTGGGTGTTCATTGGAAGGACTGATACTAAAGCTGAAACTCCAATACTTTGGCCACCTCTATGCAAAGAGTTGACTCATTGGAAAAGACTCTGATGCTGGGAGGGATTGGGGACAGGAGGAGAAGGGGGCAACAGAGATGGCTGGATGGCATCACCAACTCGATGGACATGAGTTTGAGTCAACTCCAGGAGTTGGTGATGGACAGGGAGGCCTGGCATGCTGCGATTCATGGGGTCGCAAAGAGTCAGACACGACTGAGTGACTGATCTGAACTGAAGCACCAAAAGTCATTTTTTTCCCAGCTCTAAGAATATATGGTCTAAACAAACTCGTAATTTACAGAATGATTTACTATACAATTTTGATTTCTTCCATTGTAATTAGTATCTTATTGCTATCAAATAGGTGACCACAAAAATCAGTGGCTTAAAGTGATACAAACTCATTATTTCGCATTTTGGAAATGAGACTTTGGGTTTCACAGGGCTAAAATCAAGGTTTGGGCATGTGCTTCATTTCTTTTGGAGGCTGTGGTGGTGAATCTACTTCCAAACTTATTCATTTGTTGGCAGAACTCCATTGCATGTGGTGTTAGGACTGAGGCCCCTGTTTTCTTATTTGCTGTCAGGGGTCATTCTTATGTTCTAGACTGTTCCTTGGTTCATGGCCCCCTTCTTCCATTATCAAGCCAGGAAAGGAGAGTTGAGTCTTTCTTGGCTTCTGACTTATCTCTCCTCTGCCTGTCTTTTGCCATATCACTCTGCTTACAGTTGAGAAATTTTTCTGCTTTTAAGGTTCAAGTGATTGGATTTGCCCACCTGGACAATTCAGGCTGCTTTCCCTATTTTAGAGTCAGTTGACTAGTAACCTCATTCCATCAGCAAGGTCCCTTCTCAGCAGTACATTGCCAAGATTAGTGTTTGCTTAAATAACCAGGGAGTCTTACAGAAACCTTTCTGTAACCTTGCTGCCACAGTCATTTATCATTTATCTGGTGATTTTTAGAACTAAATTTAAGATATAATTTAAATGCCACCACTTAATTCATTGTGCTGATACACTTAAAAATCAATTTCATGATAAACTGATATAAATGTCTTTTTCCATGAAGAACTAATCACTCCTGAAACTTATCTTATTAATATTTGAAAATCATGGGCTTTAGAAACAGTGAAACTCCATTTGAGCCCAGGTGTTCATAAGAAAATAAAATATTATTATCATTCTAATATAATATATTATAATTATACTATTATATAATAATAAATAAAATACAATTATATTTTCTTAAATTATGAATATATTATTCCTGATTCTACTCCCTGAAAATAGTATTTAGGCAAAGTCCCTTTTTTGGTTCACTCTACGAACTTTGACAAACACATACATCAGCTTTACACTTTGTCCGGTTTGAGAAAGTCACAGAAATTCCTTATGTAAGTTTCACTGCATGCCAGGTTGTTTCAGTCGTGTCCAACTCTTTGTGACACTGTGGACTGTAGCTCATCAGGCTCCTCTGTCCATGGGATTCTCCAGGCAAGAATACTAGAGTGGGTTGACATTCCCTCCTTCAGGAGATCTTCCAGACCATGAGATTAATCTCATGTCTCTTGCATCTCCTGCATCAGCAGGCAGATTCTTTACCACTAGTGCCACCTGTGATGCCCAGGAACTTTTACTGAACTTACTGATTATTTTACCTGAATACATTCTAAACTTTAAAATGTTAAATGATTTGTTCAAGGTCAAATGATTGGTGTTTAGGAACATTTACTTGTGTATCTTGTACTTACTTATGTATCAAAATATTTCTTTGTATAGCTCACATGTTAACATAGAAAATGTAATTTTTAAATTTAATATTCACCTGCTCACAGAATTATTGTTAGTCCTATTACCTTTTGAAAAAAAATCAAACTTTCTATTATTATCTTTTTTGCTTATAGTCACTTCTTTCTGTGGCTTGGATACTATTCAAACTTAGTAAATATAAATATATTTTTCAGTCATCAAGTTTAATAAAATGTTCAGCACTGAATGAGACGAAATCTAACAAAGATCAATTAAAACCTCTACAAGTGGCCATGTAACTAGCTATGTAATCTGTTAGAGTGATAAATTTAATGTTTTACTTCAGCTACTCATGAGTTTGAAATGGGATCCCTGGTGTTCAGACGGTAAAGCATCTGCCTACAATGTGGGAGACCCAGGTTCGATCCCTGGGTCAGAAAGATCCTCTGCAGAAGGAAATGGCAACCCACTCCAGTACTCTTGCCTGGAAAATCACATGGATGGAGGAGCCTGGTAGGCTACAGTCCGTGGATCGCAAAGAGGTGGACATGACTGAGCATCTTCACTTTACTTCAATGGTTAAAGAGCTCCCTGGCCAATGCAGGAGACACGGATTCGATTCCTGGGTTAGGGAGATCCCCTGGAGAAGGAGATGGCAACCCACTCCAGTACTCTTGCCTGAGAAATCCCATGGACTGAGGAGCCTAGCAGGTTATATCCCATGGGGTCTCAGAAGAGTTAGACACTTAGCAACTAAACAGCAGCAACCACGAATGTTAAAATTAAATAGAAGAATCATTCATAGCCTTTCACACATTCATTAAATATGTTAATGCAGTTTTATAAAATGTTTCTTTTTCTTAAAATGCCACGATTGTGTGTGTGTGTTTTGTTTTGTTTTGTTTTTACTAGAAAGTGGCTTATGAGATTTTCTATGAAGCCATTTGGTATTTTATCTGCATCTTTAAAAAAAATTTAACTGTGATCATGATCTTTGCAGTATTTTTGACTTTTAGCTCTAATTTATTTTAGATATTACAAGCTTGTATATTCAACTTGCTTGCAATTTTTATTTTTTCTTTAAATATTAAAATCACATTACTGCACATCCTTTTCTAGTTCGTTCATTCATTTATCTGGTATATATTGGGCAACTGTGTTGTGTTGAAGCCAAAAATGAAAAGAATGACATTCCTGCCTTTGTAACATGTACATTCTAATGGGGAGAGAAATAATAAGCTGATAAAAAAATGCTTTCAGTTTCAGAGAGTTTAAGTGCTATGAACAAAATAAAGCAGAATTAACAGCAAGAAATGCAAGGGGGACAGGTTTGCTCTTTTATAGAGGAAGCTGGGAAGAGGGTAGAGGAGTCAAGGGAAGAACGCAGGGAAGAGCTTCCCAGGCAGCAGGTTTGCAGTTGGAAGTCCCCATTTGGGAGTGAGCTTGGAGGCATGAAGGAACAAGCAGCGTGGGTCGCTGGGCAGCAAAGGTGATAGAATGCAAAAGGAAGAGCATACTCAGCCGGACACTTCATTTGCTGGAGAGAAAATGAGGGCTCCAAATCATGTATCTGAATACTTAAAAGTTATATACCACCCTATGCTCACCCGCATTCCCACCTCATGACCCTTTCTGCCTCTTTGGCCAGGCCTGGAGCCCACAAGCCTGACTGAGATGACTTGGGAGACCCTTGGCTTTAACAGTGGTATGCTTTGTATTCCTCTGTCTTGCATCTTTGTCTGGTGTATCATTCCCAGTCCTGTTTGACAGTTAACTGAAGTTGCAAAAAATATTCTAAAGAGATTAAAAAAAAAAAAATCTTGGGTTTTGATGTTTGTGAAGTACATCACTCACTAACATGCAGGAAGAAGGTCAAGAGGTCATACTGGGCCCTGCCTTGTAGCGGTTTTAAGGCTGCATTGAATATTCAAATATTAATTTTCATTAAATAGGATGCATTTGGAGCAATGAATCTAGACTTAGATTGAAAGTCTGTTTTCTAGGGTTTCTCTAATCAAAATGTTTCCTCATTGTGTGTTGGCAAATTGCATGTTTCCTTTCTAGCAATCTCCACTTCATTTACAGTGAGTTGTTTCATTGTATCTTTGGTGATTATAGGCTGTGAATTCCTTGTAGGTGGGACTTCATCTGTGAATATTTTCTTTTAATTTTGAAGAGGTATTAAACTTAGAAAAATGTTAGAACATGGCACAAAGAAAACTCTTCATTTTCCCCATCTGAGGGAGGTAGGTTGTCAAAATCAAGCTCCATCGATTCTAGATATAACATTGCCCTATGTGATCACAAAATAACCATCACATTCATGAAATTAACATTTATACAGTACAGCTATTGATACTCAGAAGGACACATGAAATTGAGCTATGTAGAAGTTGCAGTTATGAGATCATTGATTCACACTGGAGTTAGCAGCTGAGGAGGACAAGACTATTGAATGAGAATGGAAGGTTTGTATTGAAATCACTTATGGATAGATAATTAGGATAGAGAGAAAATCATGGAGAAACCAAGAGAGATGATCTAGGAAACTTGTCGAGTAGTTGGTAACATAATATAATAACATGAGATTCAGGGATGAATGTATTGTCCTTAGAGAAAAGAAAGTTCTAAAAGTCTAGAAAGAAGTATAGAGAGCTCCGTCAAGTCCACTCCCAGAGGAACAGGGCTGTGCAGAGAAGATACAGACACTGCTTGACAGGCCCACAGGGAAAGCAAGGCCTTCTGGATAAAGTTGGAGTATCTTGAACAAAAAGGCAAGAGTGATGATTCTTTTCTTCCTTAATTAAATTACTACAATCTCAATTGTACTTTAAAATTATATCTTATTCAGTACTTCTTGCTTTTGGTATTGAAAAGTTTTAAGATATCTAGATTGCCTTTTTTTCAGGAGTTTTCTGAAGTGAAGATAAAGAGGGAGAAAGGGGGAAAGATGAGGGTGGGAGAGGCAGATGGAGTTTCTTTATGGAGACAGTACTAAAAAGTAGAACTAATTGCATTTTATTCAAAGTTCTTAAGCTCACTATATATTTGGGACATGAAGTCACCCTTGATTTTTTTTTTCTCACTTAAACTTCAGATTGTCAATCAAGTCCTGTATTTTCTACCTCAAATATATTCAGTCAGCTTCTCTCCAGCTCTCACCTGCCACCACTGTATTCTAACCAGCATCATCAGCTGCATCCTTACTACTCTTCCTGAATCCAGGTTTAACAATTTCAACTTATTCTTCACATATGAGGCAGCTGAATAAAAACACATCAAATTATGTCACTTCTTAGGCTTAAACCCTTCAACTGCTTCTCACTCTCCTTAGGATAAATTTAAACTCTAACATAGACAGTAAATTATTACATGAAATGTCTGCCACTTCTCCAGTGTCATTTCTTGCCTTTTCTCCATAGCCTCCAACAATTCAGCCACATGGACTTACTGTCAGCTTTTAATGTATTCCAAACTCTCCACAGTACAGAAATTATCACCCATTTTTTTCTTCTCTGTTCCTTTCTCTCTCCAACACACACATACATGCCTGTCCTCCTCCTGTTCATGGCTAATTCTTTGGCAAACTTCTCCGTCCTTTTTTATATGTTGCACTATTTAAGAGGTCTTTGCTTACTATTCCTTGAGTTACTGGTTTGTTCTCTACTTCTGCATTCAGTCTGTTTTCTTTTAACCTCCCCATCCACACACATGTACACAAATGTGCACACATTTGTTACGTGATGTATTATCTACTTCTTGTAAATAAGTTAAGCTGACAAAAGGCAGAATCCATGTCTATTTCACTAATTAGCAAATACCTCATGTCACATACCTGGTACTTAATAAATGGTTATTGAATGATTGAGTGGATTTAATCACCTGGGTAGGTGGTGATTAGGAAGTGAAAGAATTTTCAAAATGAAGCAGTACTTGGTATCAGTTCAGTTCAGTTCAGTTGCTCAATCATGTCCGACTCTTTGCAACCCCATGAATCGCAGCACTCCAGGCTTCACTGTCCATCACCAACTCCTGGAGTTCACTCAGACTCATGTCCATCGAGTCAGTGATGCCATCCAGCCATCTCATCCTCTGTCATCCCCTTCTCCTCCTGCCCTCAATCCCTCCCAGCATCAGAGTCTTTTCCAATGAGTCAACTCTTCACATCAGGTGGCCAAAGTACTGGAGTTTCAGCTTCAACATCAGTCCTTCCAATGAACACCCAGGACTGATTTCCTTTAGGATGGACTGGTTGAATCTCCTTGCAGTCCAAGGGACTCTCAAGAGTTTTCCCCAACACCACAGTTCAAAAGCATCAATTCTTTGGTGCTCAGCCTTCTTCAGAGTCCAACTCACATCCATACATGACCACAGCAAAAACCATAGCCTTGACTAGACGGACCTTTGTTGGCAAAGTAATGTCTCTGCTTTTGAATATGCTATCTAGGTTGGACATAACTTTCCTTCCAAGGAGTAAGCATCTTACTTTGTATAATGGAAGCAAAAACAGAACAAAACTATGAGACTATTTGGTAGACTTGGTTACTACTATAATGGAATAAAAATAGAAATATGTCTGTTCATTTACTTACTTACTAAATTTGAAAGAATACTTATTGAACCCTTCTTGACCATGCTTAAAGAATGTTAATGAGTAAATTTTGAACCTTTGTCTCATAGTATCATGAATTTTTTTCTGAGACTGAGAAATATTAAAAATATTCATCAGAAATAGGTTAAGTTTAAATGTCTTATCCTAGATTTATAGCTTTGAGATTTGAAATCTGAAATCTAGAAGTAGATAAATCAGTATTAATCTGCACACAGAGAAATGATAAAATTTTATGATAACTAATATTCATTAGCCTGGAGAAGGTAATGGCAACCCACTCCAGTGTTCTTGCCTGGAGAATCCCAGGGATGGTGGAGCCTTGTGGGCTGCCATCTATGGGGTCACACAGAGTTGGACACAACTGAAGCTACTTAACAGCAGCAGCAGCAGCAGCAGCAGCAGCAGCAGCAGCAATATTCATTAGCCAGGAATCCATCAAACCAAACAAAGTGAGTTATGACATCACATATATACAGTTGCATGTGTACCTAGTAGCAAGGTACATCAGTCATGATTATTCATTAAAAATGCTTGTTAATTTCAGAAGAAAATGAATGATTGCATGGTTATTGAATGGCTAACCTAAATGATTAGAAATCTGGAGAAGCTGGCTTAGTCTTATTCAAGCTTATCAGATTCCTAAGACCTTGAGAATCAGCCAGAGTCACAAGCAGAATATCAAGCTCTCACTGCTTGTGGGCTGGCTCCTGCACACTTGCCTGCTGCCTCACCCTGGGCTTAGCTCCATCTCCAGTCTCCTAGGAACACCTCTGCTTGGTTTTGTTCACCTTTGCTAAATTTGGTCTCAAGCTGGTTTTTCCTTGAAAGACCTACTTGCTTCCCTTTTAACTATTTAAGTAAAGGAAGAAGGTTCTTGACTCGATGAGGCAGCATAACTCATGCTTACCCTGCAGAGACAGAGTATGCAGAAACTGGTAACCTTCAAAGTAGAATTGTTCAGTGCATATATTATTATCTCAGCATTTTTCATCTTTAAAGTTGTAATTACTGAAAAACTTACTTGCGTTGTCACCGATGGTTTCATGGGCATGGAAATATATAGCCAGTATTTATTGGGATTGGACCCTCACCATTAAATTTCCAAGACTGCAGCTGCCAAGATACCAAATCCTCTGGCTGTATTGATTTCTCCTCCCCATGGAAATCCACAGTGAAGTATCTGCTAATCTTACACTTTCCTCAACAAATATTCAGAGTGGCTAACACATGCCTAATTTTAAAAATCCCCTAATTGATGAAGGTCATTGGTCAATGATCCAGTCTTGTAAAGTACTAATTGTTCATAGTATAAGAAAGCAAAAGCTCTGTAGTAATAAGAGCCTAAGTTGGACACAAGGGTCTAGCTTTTATGACAGCCAAATGGATAGGAAAGATTATAATGGCACCTAAGCATCTGCTAAAACTAACTGTATCAATGATCTGTGAACCAAGCCATGCTTTTGTGATGGACTGTTACCACTTCAGAGATGTAATTATGGACTATACGGTCAAACATTTACTTGTTTAAAAGAGCACCTAAGTATAAAATTATACATTGCCGTATATCATTTTAGGATGTTATTAAGTAGAAACATATCTCCTTCAAATGTAAAAATTAAATAAAACAGGTATGACTCAAAAAGCATTTACCATGTAAAGTTCTTTTCTGTAGCCTGAGAGGTTACACTTTCCACAGAATTTTCAGTTTGCAAATATTGCTTCTTAATAAAGCATAACAAGTAATTGTTTCAGGTCTGAAGGAACCACATAATAGGCATAAATCAGATAAATGCTCTTTTACCCTGGGGCCCTCTTCAGGGGATATCTATCGATGGAGATCTGTGACAATGGACACACTCCAGTAGCTCATGAATCTTATCTGCTAAATATAGTAGGCAACAGAGTCAAAGATCAATAAAAAGATTAATGGTTTTAATTACCCCTCTGTAACCAGTTGTGGGTAAAATTTTACTTGCTGCTTGCACTGAGGGTAACACACCACAGTCAACTTTCCAGTAAAGCTAATTTGACTTTCTGCTTGGTAAATTGCCCATTGACAATCCTGTAATGAGTCTGCTCTGTGTGTGACTGAATACTGAGCATGCTTCCGGTTTCTAAAATCAGGGGGAAAAGGCCATAAAACTGATGAATGACACATAAACAATTTCCTTGTGAAAAATACTAGGAAATAAGACAATTTTCAGGCAAAAGTTCCCCTGCTTGAGCTGTGTGGAGCAAGCAAAAGAGTACTAAATGACTGTTGTATTTATGGAGCTGTGTGAGCAATTCTAATAAATACTGACAAATGTCTTCTGAAGATATATAGAGGAACTGGCAAATTATTTTCTTTTTGATAAAAGGACAAAGACAACAACTTCAATCTGTATGATATGATTATGATAATTGATGTTTAGAGAGAAAACTACTTCATAGCCCATATATGTATTGAAAGTGAAAAGTGAAAGTGAAATTGCTCAGTCGTGTCCGACTCTTTGCAACCCCATGGACTGTAGCCTACCAGGCTCCTCAGTCCATGGAATTTTCCAGGCAAGAGTACTGGAATGGGTTGCCATTTCCTTCTCCAGGGGATCTTCCCAACCCAGGGATCAACCTGGGTCTCCCGCACTGCAGGCAGATGCTTTACCGTCTAAGCCACCAAGGAAGCTAAATCTATATTCAAAGGTAAGTGTAGGGGTCCGAAAGATCTCTAGCAGTTGTTTTTAACTTATGCCCTGGGTGTGTCATCAGCTTATAATAATTCCTGGATTAGCAACTTCTGTATAAGGAATCAAGATACTTCATCATAACATAAAAATTCCATCAAAGAGAGTGAATAGAATCACAGATATAAATTTGTCATTTTATAACTTCAATTTTGGTGGTACAAAGGGCAGATATTTCTTTTTTTAAGTCATCTTAAAACTATTTTATCACATTTGTATGACTATAATTTTATTAGCTGTACTCTTTCCAACATCATTAGAATGTTTTCAATATAGCACTAAATTAGTTGATGAAAATCAAACATTAGTAAGCTGTTGAATACAAATGCTTAGGAGTGTCTGTGCTGGGGGTGTGAGTTTAGAAACCTCCACAAACCAAAAGTATTGAGAGTCCAGGGAATTAAGCAAATGCATAAATGTGATTTTTTAAAAATACCGTGTTAAAGAAAAATAAACATTCTGTAGAGCAATTCTGTTATTACCAAACTAGACTATCTTGGTTATTTGTTCACTGAACCTACCAGCAGCATATGACACAAGTATAAAACCTGTGAAACCGTTCTTTATTTCTGAGGACAAGAAACTAGTATCTAGAGAGTTATCATCTCTGAAAGCAAATGTTTACGAGAAGTTTGGAGTGCAAGATGTTTATGAGAATTCAAGTCTCATGAAAGGAAGAGAGAGGAAGGATTAGTCAGGGGAATATATCAAATTATTATATAGGTGCAATAAAACGCAGTCAAACTGTTGGGGAGATGAGCAACAGGTATTTTCTGTCAAAGTCATCCAGCTTTTTCTCCCTGGTTTTACTCAGTCACCATATCTATGCTACCTGGTAAAGTCATGACCTTGATCTAGGTATGTAGCTGAGACAGACTTTGGAGGACCTAACCTGACAGTGATCTCCTGGCTATGCTTCTTACAGGTGGGCTGCATGTCCTTACTTGGTGGAGGATCTAGAAAACACAACCCTACAGCCCACATACTAAATCAGGATTTCCCTGGAAGTCCAGTGATTAATACTGGAGTGCACTTCAATGCATGGGTGTGGGTTCGATCCCTGGTCTGGGAACTAAGACACCACCCCATGTGCTGCCCAGATTTACTTCTCCCCGGTGTTCAGGGAACAGTGCCATCAGGATTCTTGTGGCTTTTTCATCCTGAAAGGAGACTTAAGAGAGAGAGGTGATTGAGACAGTACACTTCTCACTGGGGTAGTTGTATTTGTAACCACAATTGATTTTCTTTGTGTGCTTCACATTATGCATTCTAGATCCCCCCTTAACCTCAACCACCAACTCTGTCTGCTTTAATATCTTCCTGGGTAATTCTCAACTGTGAGTCTTCTGAGCCCCATGTCACCATGCCTTTCTCAAGATAGGTTGCTCTACCTGTTTGTTCAGTCATATTAAGCAAGAGCACCAAAAAAGCTCACGTGTGTTTCTTCCTGCTTCCATTGTTGTAGGAGCAGCCCTGCCTCCTGCTAATCATCAGAGTCAATTTCAGTACTCTGCAAAGATGGTGATCCTTTTTTTTAAATTTCCTGGTCTCTGGAAGCAGGAAACATAAAATACCTACATAACAGTAGTTTTATTTCTGCTTACTCTATATTCATTTACTGTGACCTTTGGCAAAACTTTGCCTCTATGGGAGACTAGGACCTCTAACACCTGAGCCCAGAGTTGTGGGAACATGAAACATATCCTCTGATAGGGAGACACTGGGAATGACAAGTGAGACAATTAATGTCTTTCTGCTTGATTCCAGACTGGAGGGGCCCTCCTATTGGGAACCTAGTGCCATTTAAAGGATTTTTAATGAATGAGTACACAGCATCTGGGAGAAGAGTACCTCATCCTCACACAGTATTGCCTTCATGATAACTCTTTAGCTGTGTCATCAGCTGGCCATTTTACTGTTCTATCAGACCAGCAGCTTCTGCGTAGCATAGGTGTTCATAGACCTTCTCTAGAACCAACTATGCTATAAGGTGGATCCCTGGTCTCTTTGATGTTGTATGAAATTCCATACCATTGGAACAAATGCTCTTTGATCCCTGGGAATTTTGACAGATGCCTAGGGAGTAGGCAAACCCCTACCTGAATTGTGTGGCTGTTCAGCTCACAATAATATCAGGGCCGTCCAGGACCGAGGAGTCAATTTATCACAATTCGGCCATTTGATCTTCTCAAGAAATAGGGTCTAAACAATAGTAATAATTTGTGTTATAAAAAAATGACTCCTGCTATTTTTTACACAAGTCAAAAGTAACGTGTTTTGGCCCTTGTAGTATCAAGAAAAGGAGAAACTATGATTATAATTTTATACTTTATTATGAATGCATGTTAATATTTATTGATACCACTTAAATAGCAAATAAAGTATAAGCTTTTTAAATTGATTTAAAAAATGGGGTGAGAAGAGAAAATAACACAAGAAAGTAGGAAAAAGACTACAAGAACATGAGTAAAATATAAAGCATAAGACAGTAGAAATAATCACAAATAGAGCAACAATCACAATTCATGTAAATGGAATAAGCTTTCCATGCCCACTGATTCATCAGTGAAGCTTGTAAATGGAATAATATTTTCATGTAAAAATATGACAATAAATAGTCTAGATGAGAACACACATACACCCACAAAGAAACTATGTGCTGTTTACACAAACCATATATGAAAGTGAAAGTGTCAGTCTCTTAGTCATGTCTGACTCTTTGCGACCCCATGGATTGTAGCCTGCCAGGCTCCTCTGTCCACGGGAATTCTCCAGGCAAGAATACTAGAATGGGTAGCCATTCCCTTCTCCAGGGGATCTTCCCAACGCAAGGATCAAACCTGAGTCTCCTGAATTGTAGACAGATTCTTTACGAGCAACCAGGGAAGCAATGGAAGGCACATAAATATTGAAAGGTGAAGAATAACAAACAATATTTCATGAACAATATTAAAAGAATGCTTATATAACTATTATGAATATACTATATAGTTTAAGTAAAAATGGGTAAAAATAATAAAATGTATATTTCCTGAGAAATATTTGCAGTATTAAACATATATGAAATAGTTTCAATATACATAAATTAGATATTGACAGAACTAACCAGATATTCCCAGTGGGAGAAATCAGCAGCACACCATCAAGTAGAATTGTATTTTTCCAAAAAACTAAGACAGTCTTTGTGAACATACAAAGGAAATCATAACAGAATACATACATATTGTGAATAAAAGTGAAAGAAGAAAGAAACATATTCAAGGCCAAAATCTTAAATTTTCAAGGAAAAATGAATTTTAAAATGTTTAAATAATCCAAATATTGAAGAACTTTAAAAACATACTATATCAAGATTTCCCTGGCAGTCCAGTGGTTAATACTCTGCACTTGCAACGAGGAGGGCATGGGTTCAATTCCTGGTCTGGAGACTAAGATCACACATGTCATGGCCCCGTGCAGCCAAAAAACTGTGAAAAGCAAAACTAAATCAATCACTTGGAGAATTTAATTTCATAGTTACTTTCTAAGATGAATAATAAAGAAATATCACATAACATAATTTTATTCCAATGTTAGCAAAGCTTTGAGAAAAAAATCTGACAATTTTTGATCTAAGCATTGAATTAAATAAGTAATAAAAGGAATCATAGAATAACTTTCGATAATATGAGAGATATGCATGAATGAATATTCAAAGCTAATGAGATATGAAAGCAATATAAAGCAAAGAAAAATTAGACAGCTAAAAGTTGGTTCTAAAACTAATTTATTTTTTTTTTTTTGTTTTTTTTTTTTTCTGTGAATAAAACTTTAATAATGTACAGCAGAAATTGGACAGGCTCATTCTTATATTAAAACAAAAGATTTCCTATATTACAACTTATTTACATTTGCATACTGAAGAGGTAAAGTGTCTAAGTGGCTATTTTGAAAACCTTAAGAATATCTTAAAAAATAGGCCATAAATAAACAATATTAGAATTATAAGTTACATAAATATGTTTATATTTGCATAAATATATATTAAGCAAAGCTTCTACAGTTAATAGTTTATTAAAAATTACATTTTAAATTTGAAACTTAGATTAAATAGAATTATTCCTTTAAAAGTCAATCTTTGCTCAAAAAAAAAAAAAATAGAAAACCTCTATAAAAATACTGCTTAATACAATTAAAACTGTTGAATAAAGTATATTTTTTTTACTTCAAATTATTTTAAAAGACTATCAGGCCAAGATGATTTTATAAATGATTTCTAAAAAAAATCAGTAAATATAATTTCAAACTTTATTCAAAAAAATGAAAAAAGGAACTCTTTCAAACTTTATGTGATCGCCATTGCTTTAATATAAAAACTGACAATGGCGTGAAAACTAGTCTACTCTCATTGAATACAGATGCAAATACATTTATAATAACAAAGTAAAATACAGCATGTAACAAAGCATAGCCTGACCAAGTTGGGTTTACTTCTGCTAGTGTAGGGTTGGTTTTTAATTTAAAGAAATTGACATTATAATTAGCCACATCAATACATAAAATGAGCAAAAAGGGATGACCATTTCAACAGATGTAGTAAAATCTTTAAATGAAATTCAGGATTCATTCCTTAATAAGTTCTTAGCTTAATCATAATAGGAGACTTTAATTGTTAAATACCACAGTGTAGAAAAAACATCAGCTTTAATATTGAAGGTTAAGACTTAGTTTCAGATTAGATAAATGATACCTGCTATCACTCTATAAGAAAAACTAGAAAGTTTGAAATAAAGTGCTCATTAGTTGTTAATTACATGACTAGGTATGTTTAGCTCAGTTTAGTTGATCAGTCGTGTCTGACTATTTGTGCCCCCATGGACTGCAGCACGACAGGCCTCCGTGTCCATCACCAATTCCCAGAGTTTACTCAAACTCATGTCCATTGAGTCGGTGATGCCATCCAACTATCTCATTCTCTGTCATCCCCTTTTCCTCCCACCTTTGATCTTTCCCAGCATCAGGGTCTTTTCTAATGAGTCAGTTCTTCCCATCAGGTGCACAGAGTATTGGAGCTTCAGCTTTAGCATCAGTCCTTTCAATGAATATTCAGGACTGATTTCCTTTAGGATGGACTGGTTGAATCTCCTTGCAGTCCAAGGGACTCTCAAGAGTCTTCTCCAACACCACAGTTCAAAAGCATCAATTCTTCAGTGCTCAGCTTTCTTCACAGTCCAACTCTCACATACATACATGACTACTGGAAAACCATAGCTTTTACTAGACAGGCTTTTGTTGGCAAAGCAATGTCTCTGCTTTTTAATATGCTGTCTAGGTTGGTCATAACTTTTCTTCCTAGGAGCAAGCGGTTTTTTTTGTTTGTTTGTTTTTTGTTTTTTTCATGGCTGAAGTCATCATCTGCAGTGATTTTGGAGCCCCCAAAATAAAGTCTCTCACTGCATTGTTTCCCTTTCTATTTGCCATGAAGTGATGGGACTGGATACCATGATCTTTGATTTTTTAAATATTGAATTTAAGTCAACTTTTTCACTCTCCTCCTTCATTCTCATCAAGAGACTCTTTAATTCTTTTTCACTTTCTTCCATAAGGATGGTGTTATCTGAATATCTGAGGTTATTGATATTTCTTCTGGCAATCTTGATTCCAGCTTGTGCTTCATCCAGCCTGGCATTTCACATGATGTAGTCTGCATATAAGTTAAATAAGCAGGATGGCAATATACAGCCTTGACATACTCTTTTCTCGATTTGAAACCAGTCTGTTGTTTCATGTCCAGTTCTAACTGTTGCTTTTCTCAGGAGACAAGCCAGATGGTCTGGTATTCCATCTCTTTAAGAATTTTCCAGAGTTTGTTGTGATCCACACAGTCAAAGGCTTTGGCGTAGTCAATAAACAGAAATAGATGTTTTTCTGGAACTCTTTTGTTTTTTCCATGATCCAGCAGATGTTGGCAATTTGATCTCTGGTCCCTCTGCCTTTTCTAAATCCACCTTGAACATCTGAATTTCATGGTTCATGTATTGTCGAAGCCTGGCTTGGAGATCTTTGAGCATTAGTTTGCTAGCGTGTGAAATAAGCACAACCGTGCAGTGGTTTGAGCATTCTTTGGCATTGCCTTTCTTTGGGATTGGAATGAAAACTGACCTTTTCCAGTCCTGGGGCCACTGCTGAGTTTTCCAAATTTGCTGGCATATTAAGTGCAGCACTTTCACAGCATCATCCTTTAGGATTTGAAATAGCTCAATTGGAATTCCATCTCCTCTGCTAACTTTGTTTGTAGTGATGCTTCCTAAGGCCCACTTGACTTCACATCCCAGGATGTCTGGAGTGAACATGCCATCTTGGTTATCTGGGTCATGAAGATCTTTTTGTATAGTTCTTCTGTGTATTTTTGTCACCTCTTGTTAATATCTTCTGCTTCTGTTAGGTGAGAATCAGGTTTGTATCAAAACATAAATTGCAGTTTACTTTCAGAATGAGTAAAAAGATCTTAGGAAAGTTCAATATAGACAAGTCAATTGTATTCATTTTTGCATATCCTCAGGAGAATATTTGAAGGTACATTTAAAAAATGTCATTTGTAAAAATAACCAGCCATAAAAGAAAGGATCTTAGACTAAATCCAGCAAAAGCTCTATTGAAAAAGAATTATTATCAAGTCTTCACCAAAAGAAATATATGGTATCCAACCTCTGAAAAGGAACTCAATGAGCCCTTGCTCTTGATAAACATGTGTGTTGTAATCCCTTCCCTCGTATACCAGGGAAGGTCTGTGTGACCAATGCGTATGGTAACATGCCATTATATTTCCTCCAGGTTTATAACATAAAAGACCTCAGTTTCTCTCTTGAATGATCTTTGTTTTCCCTCTGGGATCCTTTATTCTGGAGGAAGTCAGCAGAAATATTTATGACTAGCCCTAAGAAGAACTAAAGACCTTCTTGATGAAAGTGAAAGAAGAGAGTGAAAAAGCTGGCTTAGTCTCAACATTCAAAAAATGAAAATCATGGCATCCAGTCCCATCACTTTAATGCAGATAGATGGGGAAACAATGCAAACAGTGAAAGACTATTTCTTGGACTCCAAAATCACTGCAGATGATGACTGCAGCCATTAAATGAAAAGACCCTTGCTCCTTTGAAGAAAAGCTATGACAAACCTAGACAGCATATTAAAAAGCAGAGGCATTACTTTGCCAATAAAGGTCCATCTAGTCAAAGCTATGGTTTTTCCAGTAGTCAGGTATGGATGTGAGAGTTGGACTATAAAGCTCAGTGCTGAAGAACTGATGCTTTTGAACTGTGGTGTTGGAGAAGACTCCTGAGAGTCCTTTGGACTGCAAGGAGATCCAACCAGTCCCTCTTAAAGGAAATCAGTCCTGAATATTCATTGGAAGGATTGATGCTGAAGCTGAAGCTCCAATACTCTGTGCACCTCATGGGAAGAACTGACTCATTGGAAAAGATCCTGATGCTGTGAAAGACTGAAGGCAGGAGGAAAAGGGGATGACAGACAGAGGATGAGATGGTTGGATGGCCTCACCCAACTCGATGGACATGAGTTTGAGTAAGCCCCAGGAGTTAGTGGTGGAGAGGGAAGCCTGGTGTGCTACAGTCCATGCAGTTCCACAGAGTTGGACATGACTGAGAAAATGGTTGGATACATAAGGCTTTTTGGTGGCTCAGTGGTATGGAAGCTGCCTGTCAATGCAGGAGACATAGGTTTGACTCTTGGGTTGGGAAGATCCCCTGGAGAAGGAAATGGAAACCTACTCCAGTAGTTTTTGCTTGGGAGATTCCATGGACAGAGGAGCCTGGCAGGCTACAGTCCAAATGACTTAGCAACTAAACAACAACAATGGATACATAAGGAAATAAAATATCTAGCCAACAGCTAGTTAAGAACCGAGGCCCACCATCAACCACATAAGTGATCCTAGAAGCAAATTTTCTGGCCACAGTCAAGTTTTCAGGTAGTTTCTGTTCTGGCTGATAGCTTAAATAAAGTCTAGTAAGAGGCTCTGAGCAGAAACAGCAGCTAAGCATCTCTTGATTCCTGATCTTCAGAAACTATATGAGCTAATTATAAGATTTGTTGCTTTAAGATGCTGAATTTTTAGGTGTGTTGACTAGGCTTGATCATGCATATGTGGGCAACTGGTAGTTGAGTTTCTCATTTCTGTGTCTGAAACTAGGCTTTCTATTGACATGAATGATGGAATTAATTGTGCCTCTTGCCTCTTATCATGTAGTTGACTAGCCTTGGTTTGTCCATATAGTGGTGGTAATAAGTTTCCAAGGAATACCACTTGCACAAAGAGAAGTCAGGACTTATCATGCAAGCATTTTGCAAGCTTCTGTTTGCTTCATGTTTTTGAAACAGCAGTGCATTAGGGTTCTCAAGAGAAATAGCACCAATGCTCTCTGTGTGAGTCTGTTGATTGATTGACTGGAATTGATTCATAAAATTATGGAGGCTGGCAGGGCAGATCTGTAGAGTGGGCCAGCAGGCTGAAGACCTAGGGGAAAACTTATGTTTCAGCTTGCATTTGATATCTCCCTACTGTAGAATTCTGTCTTGCTCAGGGGAGGTCAGTCTTTCATTCTTTTCAGATTTTCAACTTATTGGATGAGACCCACTTACCTTATAGAGGATAATCTGTTTACTCAAAAACCACTTATTTAAATGTTATTGTCATCCAAAAACACTCTCAGAGAAACATCCAAAATAATGTTTGACCACATTTCTGAGTGCCATGCCTCAGCCAGGATGACACAAATTTACTGCTATAGTCAAATAGGCAAAAAAAAAAAAAGAAAGAAAGAAAGAAAGAAAACTTGATATAGTGAAGGGCAAATTCTTCCTTTTCATGAGAAGAATTAAAAATCACATTGCAAAAAAGTACACTGTATAGGAATGGGAAGATGTATGGCTATTTTGGGATGATATACCATAAAACAGTAAATTATTCAGTACTATAGTTATGTCTGTAAGGTAAAACAGATGGGTGAGCAGAGAAGATGCCTATGTGTACTGGTCATGTCTTACCATATATTTGAGTGGTAAATATATGAGTAATTATTACACTTTATACCTTAAGTCTTCATATATGAGTAATTATTATATTTTATACCTTGAGTGTTCATAGCTATGAGTATTCATACATAAATATTCATATACATCCATGTTTTTATATTATGACTTATAATAAATGTATATCTGGCACAGAACTCCTAAAACCACTTGAATTTCATAAATGATGAGATAAAGGCATCTTTTATTAATGAGGTGACTTTTGGAAACTGCCAAGGAAACCTAAGGGTTGGTTGTCAGAGAAACCAGCCACAAAATAAGAGGGTAAAATTTCAGTCCTCTCTTGGCCGCCTTCAGGGTGGATAGAGGACCTGCAGAGTATATCAACTGACCATGGTCAATAATTACAAAATTATGCCTATGTAATTAAACCTCCATAGAATGTAAAAGAACAGGATTTGGAGAACTTCTGGGCTGGTGGAGATTTGAGGAGACTGGTGAATTGGAAGAAGGCATGGCAGCTCTGTGCACTTCCCTCACACGTTACTCTATGCATCTCTTCCATCTGTGTGTTCTGAGTTATATCCTTTTATAATAAACTGATAATCTACTAAGTAAAATGTTTCTCTGAGTTCTGTGTGTGTTCTAGCAAATTAATCAAACCCAAGGGAGGTCTTTGAAACTTCCAATTTCTCTCTGGTTGGACAAAAGCACAGATGGCAACCTGGACTTGTAGTTAGCATCTGAAGCTATTGGGCTTCCCTCGTGGCTCTACTGGTAAAGAATCCACCTGCAGTGTGGGACACCTGGGTTCAATCCATGGGTTAGGAAGGTCCTCTGGAGAAGGGAAAGGCTACCCACTTCAGTATTCTGGCCTGGAGAATTCCATGGACTATAGCCATGGGGTCACAAAGAGTCAGACATGACTGAGTGACTTTCACTTTCACTTTTCTGAAGCTTTGAGAGGAGGTGGTCTTATATGACTGAACCCTTAACCTTTGGGGTCTGATAGTATCTCCAAGTGGAGAAGATCAGAATTTATCCAGTTAACCTATAGGACACCCAGGAAGTATCTGATAATTTCTTGGTAGTGTGGAGAAAAAATCCTTCATATAAGAATTACTGATAAAGATTGTACATATACACATACGTATACAATTTAAAATCAAAATGTCATCATCCATATCACCCGTTCATCATACTGTAGAAAAGTTTGGATCTTAGACTAAGCTATTTCAGCTTAAGCTAGTTCAGAATTTGCCACTATGAAGGTAAATCCTGCATTTACAGCACACACATTTTTTATACTATTAGAGTTTACATCATATGCAGAGATCTTTGTTTTCAAGTCTCATGATTCCACCTCAGTATTTAGAAATTGGTAACTTCAATAAAGAAAAAAACATACACGTGTGCACATAGTATTATTATATCTTTTCTTTTTTAAAGTTTTGTTTATGAAATATTGGAGATAATATCTGCACAAAGGCACCATCTTTCCTAATTAGATGGGTGGCTCAAAATAGGCACATTTTAAAATAGAGACTTAGTACTCAGAAATTTTATTTGAACCAGGTGGAAGTGTATAAAACCTAAATTGAATGTAGGTAGACTGTGGGACTGGAGAAGGAAATGGCAACCCACTCCAGTGTTCTTGCCTGGAGAATCCCAGGGACAGAGGAGCCTGGTGGGCTGCCATCTATGTGGTCGCACAGAATTGGACACGACTGAAGTGACTTAGCAGCAGCAGCAGCAGACTGTGTGCCATTGATATGGGGATACTTAAGACATAGAGCACTGGATTCTTTCTTTTGAGGTAATTGGTGTGCTCCAAAATGTGATTAGATTACCAGAAACATGCTTATTTTAATAACTAGAGAGTACATGCCATTATGAATAAAACTAGTTGGTAGTGAGATGCTAAGTTTCAAGACTTACAGAAAGACTTAAGCAAATCACTCAGCTTTCAGGGCTGTGATTCCCCTATTTCTAAAATCAAATTTATGATCTGATCTTTCTCAGAGTATATGGATTATGATTTTTCATTCATATGAAAAGATTGGCTTTCCAACTTTTGTTGGAAAAAAGCTTTTTTTGTGATAGGCTGCCTTATCACTCATTTCTAATCAGGAAAAGATTTTCATTGTAAATAGCAAGATATTTTACTTCTAATTTTCTAGCATTTAAAACTCAAATGGCACTTAGGAAACTTTCTGTAGTTGTAGATAAGTTACCACTCCTTGGAATCTGTCATTGACTTATTTTTCACACATGCTGTCTCTTCTAAAGCAGTGAGAATTTTTCCAATTCCATGATTCTTTTCATGAAAGGTAGATATAAAGGAAACCAAGGTGTGCACCTATTTGTGTTTTTCATATCATAGTGAGAATTTCATGGTATACATTTTTGTTGGGTAGATGAAAATTGCATACCATTCTTATATTTGCTGGGCAATCAGTCAAAACTCTGTTTTGGACTATAATGTTGAGTTTACAATTTATTCCATCTTAGCTAGACAAGACTTCTTTTTTTTTTTTTTTTTAATCTGGAAAGGAAATACATCCTTAAAAAAATTTTTAAGTGTATTTTCTTCAGAGAGGAAAAATCAAAGTCAGCAATGAGATGCTATTGCCCGGGGGATATTGAAATATGTTTTGGATAAAGAGAAGAATATAGACAATTAAATACTATGAAATTCAACAAGAGTTCTGAACTCATAACCTTCTTAAGTGTTTGGAATGAGAGGTAGTATTATATAATAGGGAAGAACCTAGACACCATAGCCAGAGTGGAGTGCCAGGTAGGGCTTAAAATAGTGCCTCATATATAACAACCAACCATGCATATGTTTGCCAAACTGATGTCCAAATGGACTCAAACTTTACTGTGATATGTAAAGCAAAAATACTGAAAGACAGGCAAGTACGTGCTTACCAGTCTGTATGAAACATTTATTTTGGTGTATTTTGCTTTAATATTTACTGTCAAAAATACTCTAAGGAACAGAATAGGCATAAATATGCCACATGAAGGTAATGCCATGTCATCACCCTAGTTGTAACAGCTGGCATAGTCTGCAATACACTCACCTTACCTGATAATGACTGATTCCCACGCAAAGAGGAAGTTTTTATGTTCCTTTTTCATTATTTTATACTACCTAGAAAAAAAATTCAACATAATAGACTTATCTGCTAAATAAACCATTTTGAACCCAGACTTAGTGACAAAGATGAACATCTGCTTGAGAAACATTTCTAGAGTAATCTCAGGGGTCAGTGACCAAGGCCAAACTTGGAAAGACAGTGTGTGTTTTCTGAACTCTGCCACTCACATGATTTAAAATAATGGAATCACCCACTGAGGAACTACAGTTTTTAATATTTATTGGACATGTATCAGGTTCTGTGTAACATTCCAGAATTCTTGAGGGGGATATCACTGCCGATTCATGTTTAAGGAAGACTACACAGGGGAGAATAAGGCTGGATAGGGCTTTATGGGGTATAATCTTCAGCCCCACATGCATTAAGTTCAGGTCGCATAGTATCTGGTTTATATAACCCTAGAACTTTGTGTGGATAATTTGAGTTGATTATAATGTTGTTCTTTTAGTGATATAAATAAAAGTATAAAATAATTCACTTGAATGATAAATTACCTTAACAAGTAGGATTTAAGGTGAGGGCAGTGACTAATGAACTTGAATCTATGTTGAGACCCAAGCAGAGAATGCCATTATGCCTTTGTTCTGAGGAATCTGTCCTAGAAAGTTAATAAAAATAAAGGCTGTAGTAATTTAACCTATTGCTTTTCCAAAGGCTATTCTGATGAAAAGACTGGATCCGTCCTTTTTTAATAACAGTTCTGTTGAAAGAGTAAAAAATATATTTATAAAATATGCCTTGTACCCGAAGGATAATAACTAGTGAAAGAACAAGAATTTTCATCAAGAACTGATAGCTCTGGACTAGTAAAATATCAGTTTGAACTAAGATGATTTTTTTTAAAGTTTCTTTAAAAAGTAAATTTTTTTACTTTTTTTTACTTTTTTACTTTAATAATTTTAAAAATTATTTTTGTATAGTTGAATTAAGGGTATATATACATTTTCTCCATGTTTTTTCAAATATTTGTATTTCAAAATTTTCTACCACAAATATATTACTTTATAAATAAAATGAACATGATTTATAAATTACGTATAAAATATCTGTTAATGTAACATAGAATTTTTCTTGTGTAATGAACACATATGTAGTACAACCAGATTTTGTATCAAAGACTCATGGAAAAAAACTTTTTCAGGAGTCTACCAGCAAAAGTACAACACAAGCTTTGGGCTGCTACTCCTTGTACCTAAGCTAGTTCTTTTGTTATAAACTCAATAACCTGTGTAATTATAGCCTAAAGGTTTGACTAAATATATTGCTGTGTATGTGTACATGAGATTTGGAGATAGAAATGTGTAAAAGACAAAGTAAAAAATAAGGGAGGCAAAGGACTGTCTTAGCTTGAGTTCCCTGGAGGCAGAGGCTGAGACAAAGACGTGGGTGAGGATTTATGGAGGGAGGAAGTACTCTCAGAGATGGAGTGGTGGAAGCAGGACAGGGCAGAGTAATAATAACATGGCAAAGATGTGCTCTGATCTGGAGGCTAGCTTCTGTTTCATCTGATAGGAGACTTTGAAGTACGAATTACAACAGAGTTGGTCTCAACTTGAAGTGTTCATGTGATAGCCTGTGTCAATCAGTCCTAAGCCTCAGACTGCCTCTCTTCTGCAAGAGATTTCTTCAGATCAGGGGATAGCTGGAACTTTTGGCAGCCAATAATCAACAGCTGGATGATTAGTGTACCCGCTCAATTAAGGAAATATTAGTGGGCCACTAACATGACTCACTATAAGACATTTCATATTTGAAAAATCTAAACTTTGGTTTTATTTAAAAAAAAACAGGAAAATAGAATTTTATAGAGAAAATGACATGGACTTTTCACCCACATCTGGATGACGAATTCCAAAACCATCACTTAGCACATCACTAAACTTGGCTAAATGTGTTTCCCCAATTATAAGATGTCAATATCAATTAGGTGTGTTTCTAAAATATCTTGGAAAGTGCTTGAAACAGCCTATGTGCTCAGGAAGTGGTAATTACTTGCCTTGTGACACCAATCATTTGTGTTAACCTTGTTTATTTCTTAAAATTATGTTTTTTAGAGTGATGGAGAGTTTAAGTTCTTCTATGCACATTATCATAATAGAACTTTATAAAGATCTTCTGAGGTCAGTAGGTCATGTATTATTATCTTTTATAGATCAGGAATTGCAGATTCAGAGAAGGAATATGGAACATAAACTGTAGTAGTTAGCCACTGCTGGAGAACAAACTACTGCTAAGCGTAATAGCCTAAAACACCTCACATTTATTATTATTATTATTTTTTTTTCAGGATTCAGAGCCTGGCATTACTGGGTTCACTGACTGATGGTCTTTAACAAGACTGAAATAAAAATGTTGGCCCAGCTCTCTTACAAGGGTACAGTCGCAGTAGTGGTAGGGGCTGTAAACATCTGAAGATTCTAATGGGGCATGTTTCACTTCCAAGTTCATTCAGTGGCTGTTGGCAGGATTTTGTCTCGCATAGTCTGGTGGACTAAAAGCCTCAGTTTTTTATTGTATGAATCTCTCCAACATTACATATTTTCTCATCAAAGGGAGCAAGCAAGGACATGAGAGAACAAGAAGACCAATAAAAAGTACTGACCAGAGAGAAAACTTGGTCTCTTTCTAACCCAATCAATGAAATAACATGTGTTATTTTTATTTTATTCTGTTTTTAAAAAGCAAGACACACTTTACTCTTTTCAGCCCACCCTCAATGGGAGGTGCTTGTACAAGGGTATAAGTACAGGAGACTCAGATCATCATGACCCGTGTCAGAGCTGCCAGGACAAAACCTGAAGTCTTGTTATTGTTGTCTATTATGTCAGATATTGGGCTAATAACATACAGCATAATCCACAGAACAACCTTGATAGACATTTTTTTCTTTTTTTGCCTTTGACAAAAGGACAGTTGTGACTAAAAGATTTTACATGGTCATGTTACTACTAAGTAGCAAATCTGTACCCAGATTGTAATAATTCCAATAGACTATGAAGTGAAGTGAAGTGAAGTCGCTCAGTCCTGCCCAACTCTTGGGACCCCATGGACTGTAGCCTACCAGGCTTCTCCCTCCATGGGATTCTCCAGGCAAGAGTAGTGGAGTGGGTTGCCATTTCCTTCTCCAGGCGATCTCCCGACCCAGGGATCAAACCCCGGTCTCCCACATTCCAGGCAGATGCTTTAACCTCTGAGCCACCAGGGAAGCCCTAGAGACTATGAGTGATTTGATTTCTCTACTAAATGTCAAGAATGGCATCTGATCCTTTCCTTTGCCTTGCAGAGTGGCTTGTTCTACAAAGTTAGCATTCAAAAACTAGTTGTTGAATGAAGATATGCTAATGAGAGAGATATTCTCTTTTATTTTCTTCATTAATCTTGTTGAAATTCCAAAATAAAATTTTCCAGACATGTGCAGAAAGTGGATAAAATAAATACAATTCTGCTTGATGAAATGTATTTTCAATGTCCCTTCTAAGTCTTTGGCATGTGATGGAGATCTTTTCCCCTTGCAAACTGAGTTGAATTCTGCCCAATATGTCAATGCTTATGATTGCTTTATTATGCAGGCTTATGCCACTCATAGCTTATCAGATTTTAAATTACCATATAAATTTCCATAGTTAGACAATATAGGAGACATCAGTTTAAAAAGCATCTAATCTTATTTTCAAATTTAGATAAGAAACAATCAACACTTTAGAATGAAAGCAATACCCCTAAGCTGGAAAGTGAGAACCTGACAATATTATCTAGACTAATCACCATTAGTGATCATAATCATAATACTTGCAAAATAGAAACACTGGTTTAATTAATTGTGACACCTGCAGGGTGAGGAGATCCAGAATCTGCTGCTTTATGGGGAAGTAGGGGCTGGCAGAACACATCCCAGGTTTCACTGAACAAGTCTATAAATTAACATACATGATAAACAGAATGTAAATTCCATTCTAATTGTGAATTCCATTCCCTTGTCTATTCTTATGGTTAACAAATGAATTTTTCCTTTATTTTTACCTATCCTTCTCAATAAACTTTTCCATAATTTCAAATTCAGTCTTTTCATCAACATACTCATTTCACCACAGGTGGCCAGGTAGGATTATTCATTAACATCTAAGATAGCAACAGGGCAAAATAAATTAAACTACAAAGTAAATTTTATGTTCCATTTGGAATTTTATGATTGACTAATTCCAGATTCTGTTCCCCAGGCTTGATTCTATTTGACTGCACACAGGGCTTTCTATACTACTATCTAGATGGTCAACTACTTAAAGTAGGGGATGAATCACATTCATTTGTTTTACTCTTATAAATCTTGTATCTAAGTCAGGATTCAACATATTAAAACACAGTCTGTCATAAATAAAAGCTTGGCATTGTTAAACTTTCAGCATCCCAGTAATGTGGTAAGTGAATCCAATTAATAACAAGGACATAACAAAAGGACTTTGAAAATTCAGATGTTATTATAAAATATAGTCATAGGTAAACGGCATTACACAGTATAAAACAATGCTTAAATAAAAGGCTAATGTAACAAAAATTCTTTTTGCATGAATTCAACTAATATTTCTATGAGTTTCTCTGTAGCTTGCAGAATTGTTAATTATTCAGTTGCAATGTCTAATGAACATTTTTAAATATTCACCCTTACTAATAATTAAAGAAATGAGAATAAAGATGATAAAATTTTATTTTCACTCATAAAATTAACATGTTAATGGCAACAATGCAGTGTTAAATGATGTAATCACTTATATGCGCACTCACACACACCACACATACATACTTACAGCTAAAAATAACTCAAGTGCTCAGAAATATAGGAATGAAAAAAATTATTTCAGTAGCAATAAACATAAAATAAACTTTACAAATGCTATATACAATAGCATATTAAATCAAATACAACCAAATTTAATGAGAGATACCCAAGGCAATGAATCAATATTGAGAGAAATTAAAGAAGACTTAAATAAATGGAAAAATGTATGATGATCATGGTTTGAAATAGAGATAGAAAAAGACAAAGGGAGTGAAGAACACTTGGTAACCATATTATCCTCAAATTGATTGATAGATTCACTGAAATTCCAATGAATACCTACACAGATTTGTGTGGGTGTGTGTTTGTGTGGAAGTTGCCAAGCTGATTCTAAAATTCATAGGGAAATGTAATTGCCAAGGCATTCTAAAACACAATGAGTGGGATTTACTTTATAATGGATAACGACTTAATGTAAACCTTGACAGGCAAGAATACACTAATAAATCAATGGAAAAAATAGAGTGCAGAAACCGTCATGAACATATGTATTTAAGCAAAGGGAAAATATTATATGCTCTTATGGTGAATAGAAACCACTGAAACAAAGATTATTAGTTACATGTGTGCGTGCTAAGTCGCTTCAGTCATGTCCGACCCTTTGCGACCCTATGGACTTTAACCCGCCAGCCTCCTCTGTCCCTGGTATTCTCTAGGCAAAAATACTGGAGTGGCTTGCCATGCCTTCTTCCATGGGATCTTCCTGACCCAGAGACCAGGGATTGAAACCCTGTCTCCTGTGCTCCTGCATTTCAGGCAGATTCTTTACTGCTGAGCCACCAGAAGAAAGAAAGAAAAAGTCGCTCAGTCGTGTCTGAATCTTTGCGACCCCATGGACTATACAGTCCATGGAATTCTCCAGGCCAGAATACTGGAGTGGGTAGGCTTTCCCTTCTCCAGGGGATCTTCCCAACCAGGGATAGAACCCAGTTCTCCCTCATTGCAGGCAGATTTTTTACCAGCTGAGCCACCAGAGAAGCCCATTAATTACATGAGGGAAAGCTTATCACACGTTTGTCAAAAAAAGGCAAAATTTAAAAAGTTTACCAATGTGGTTTTAGCTACTTAATTTTCATGATTATTAGAAAAAAACTATCAAAATATCAGACATCATATCTAGATGGTATGGTAATTTTTTTGTCTTCTCATATCTTTATAACTTTATAAATGATATGTAATAATCAGAAATAACTTTAATATTAGAAGATAGAAGTACCAGGTAAGAGAGACTCTTTAGACAATGTTACATTAAAAATTATTCATCTAAAGTTACTAAATTTAGATATAATTATTTTAATTTTTCCTCTAAATTATAGAAAGCGTGAGAACTTAGAAGCAAACATTCAGATATTTTAGAGATGCATTTTGAATCTACATGTCAATAATTAAGACTTTAATGAATGTTGCTTGGTAAGTACAATAGAAAGAAAAGACTGAAATGCAGGTGACAGGGACCAGCTGACTATATGTCCAGTTTGAATATCATTCTCCTCGAAGGAAAAAGTGTACAGAGATAACAGTGGAAAAATTTAGCTTCTACACTGCCCTTTAAGTCTTGGCAAGTGTCTTTGTTAGGAGAGTGTGGCTATTGCGGTTTTACAGAAAGTACCCTTAGAAAACATTTATTTTAAGCTAAGTTAAGGATGTTAAATTTTTTTTGGAATTTTTATAATGCTATGCTTAAACACGTCATCTGAAAGGAAAATATAAAGTGATTCTTGTTAAAAGTAATCAATGTTTCTATTGCTTATAATTGAAGTTCAAGTTATTATTTATTTAAATCGATCATTTTAATTCATATATCTAAATGCTGTAACCTTGGAAATAAGTAGTAATCACTGGACATTGGAAAGGAAATAAGAAAGAGAAAGAAAACACAGTTTTGCATTTCTAGGTAAGGTATGTAGGCCCAGGGTTGCTTTAAGGAAACACTCCTCCCCCACTGTCGACACTGCTGACCAGGGCTGTCCCCAAACCCTACTACCTGATATGGGCATGTTACCCACGTTTGCAAAATCAATTATTCTACCACCTTCCTCTGATCAAATAACTGGTTCAGGATGAAGGATGAAAGAGCTGGACAAACACAGCTACTCTCAGTTGTGTTTGGTTTTCATAAATTTATACAACTCAAGGGGAGAAAAGATACTTCCTCTTTATGCTAAGTCTAGAGCTTCTGACATTGATCTTTGTACCCTGTAAGCAATCTCCTTAAGGGACCACACAGAAGACGGTATAAATGAAAGAATCCTGATGACATAGATAGAAACCTGTATCTAGACATTTCTGAATTCTCAGTGGTATGTACTACTAAATCTGACATTTAAGTAGTTTAAACTGGTTTTGTCAACTGAAACAGAGTCCCACATTCAGAATTATAAAATGGTCAAGTTCCTCAGCCAAATATTACGATATCTCAAGAAGATAAAAAATCTGCCATTTTATAGTCTAGAACTTCTTCCATGTAATGAAACTAACATAAAAGTAGGTGGGAAAATGTGGATGCACAGTAACTCCTTGTTTATGTAAGATATAAAAATCACTGGGCAAAATGTATGGACTACGAAGGTTCAGGAGCAGTTAGTCTTATCACAATGCCGTCTTTATTAAGAGTCCCAGTCTGAACATATATCTGTTGTCTACTGGCACAGTCCTCTCAGAGCTCTGCTTAAGATTGTTGTTGCTCAGGTGTGTCTGACTCTGCATCCTCATGGATTGCACTATGCCAGGCTTCCATGTCTTTCACTATCTTCCAGAGTTTGTGAAAACTCAAGTCCATTAAGTCTATGATGCCACCCAACCATCTCATCCTCTGTCATCCCCTTCTCCTCCTGCCTTCAACCTTTCCCAGATTCAGGATCTTTTTCAAAGAATCGGCTCTTCACATCAGGTGGCCAAAGTACTGGAGATTGAGCATCAGTCCTTGCAATGAATATCCAGGGTTGATTTCCTTTAGGATTGACTGGTTTGATCTCCTTGCTGACTAAAGGACTCTCAAGAGTCTTCTCTGGTACCACAGTTCAAAAGTGTCAATTCTTCAGTGTTCAGCCTTCTTTATGGTCCAACTCTCACATCTGTATATGACTACTGGGAAAATCATAGCTTTGACTATAAGAACCTTTTTTGGCAAATGGATGTCTCTGCTTTTTAATTTGCTTTCTAGGTTTGTCATAACTTTTCTTCCAAGGAGCAAGCACTTTATAATTTTATGGCCACAGTCACAATCTACAGTGATTTTGGAGACCAAGAAAATAAAGTCTGTCACAGTTTCCATTGTTTCCCTATCTATTTGACATGAAGTGATGGTAGCACATGCTGTGATCTTAGTTTTTTGAATGTTGAGTTTTAAGCCAGCTTTATTACTCTCCTCTTTCACTTTCATCAAGAGGCTCTTTAGTTCCTCTTCACTTTCTGCCAGAAGGGTGGTGTCATCTGCATATCTGAGGTTATTAATATGTGTCCTGGAAATCTTGATTCTGGCTTGTGCTTCATCCTGCCCAGCATTTCATATGACGTACTCTGAATAGAAGGTAAATAAGTAGGGTGACAATATACAGCCTTGATGTACTCCTTCCCCAATTTGGAACCAGTCTGTTGTCCCATGTCCAGTTCTAACTGTTGCTTCTTGACATTCATGCATGTTTTTCAGGAGGCAGGTAAGGTGGTCTGGTATTCCCATCTCTTTAAGAATTTTCCACAGTTTGTTGTGATCCACACAATGTATTTAGAGTAGCCAATGAAGCAGAAGTAGATAGTTTTCTGGAACTCACTTGCTCTTTCTATGATCCAACAGATGCTGGCAATTTGATCTCTGGTTCCTCTGCCTGTTCTAAATTGAGCTTGCCTTTTCTAATTTGAGTTTGCCTTTTCTAAATCCAGCTTGTACATCTGGAAATTCTCAGTTCACATACTGCTGAAACCTAGCTTGAAGGATTCTGAGCATTTACCTTGCTAGTATGTGAGATGAGTGCAATTGTGTGATAGTTTTTACATTCTTTGGCATTGTTCTTCTTTGGGATTGGAATAAAAACTGACCTTTTCCAGTCCTGTGGCTACTGCTGAGTTTTCCGTATTTCCTGGCATATTGAGTACAGCACTTTCACAGCATCATCTTCCAGGATTTGAAATAGCTCAACTGTAATTCCGTCACCTCCACTAGCTTAGTTCATAGTCATACTTCTTAAGGTTCACTGACTTCACACTCTAGGATATCTGGCTATAGGTGAGGTATCACACCATTGCAGTTATCTGGCCCATTAAGACCTTTTTTGTATAGTTCTTCTGTGTATTGTTGCCACCTCTTCTTAATGTCTTCTGCTTCTGTTAGATCCATACCATTTCTGTCCTTTATTGTGCCCATCTTTGCATGATATGTTCCCTTGGTATCTCTAATTTTCTTGAAGAGATCTCTAGTCTTTCCCATTCCATTGTTTTCTTCTGTTTCTTTGTGTTGATCACTTAAGAAAATTTATCTCTCCTCGCTATTCTTTGGAACTCTGCATTCCAAAGATGCAGACTTGGGTATATCTTTCTTTTTCTCCTTTGCCTTTTGTTTCTCTTCTTTTCTCAGCTATTTTTAAGTCCTCCTGAGACAACCATTTTGCCATGTTGAATTTCTTGGGATGTTTTTGGTCACTGGCTCTGATACCATGTTCCAAACCTCCGTCCATAGTTCTTTAAGCACTCTATCAGATCTAATCCCTTGAATCTATTTGTCTCTTCCACTGTATACTCATAAGGGCATTTGCTTTATGTAATACCTGAAGGGCCCTTAAGTTGGATATAGCTAAAATACCAATTATCTCACCTCTTACTACTATTTACTTCATTTGCATATGGATTCTTTTATTATAATCCTGGTAACGCTAAGCGGGAGGGCTCCAAAATCACTTCACATGGTGATTGCAGCCATGAAATTAAAAGACGCTAACTCCTTGGAAGGAAAGTTATGACCAACCTAGAGTGCATATTAAAAAGCAGAGACATTAAGGTAAGGTAAGGTAAGTCACTTCAGTCGTATCCGACTCTGTATGACCCCATAGACGGCAGCCCACCAGGCTCCCCTGTCCCCGGGATTCTCCAGGCAAGAACACGAGTGGGTTGCCACTTCCTTCTCCAATGCATGGAAGTGAAAAGTGAAAGGGAAGTCGCTCAGTCGTGTCCAACTCCTAGCGACCCCATGGACTGCAGCCCACGAGGCTCCTCTGTCCATGGGATTTTCCAGGCAAGAGTACTGGAGTGGGGTGCCACTGCCTTCTCCAACAGAGACATTACTTGCCAACAAAGGTCCGTCTAGTCAAGGCTATGGTTTTTCCAGTAGTCATGTGTGGATGTGAGAGTTGGGCTGTGAAGAAAACTGAGTGCCGAAGAATTGATGCTTTTGAACTGTGGTGTTGGAGAAGACTCTTGAGAGTCCCTTGGACTGCAAGGAGATCCAACCAGTCCATTCTGAAGGAGATCAGTCCTGGGTGTTCATTGGAAGGACTGATGTCGAAGCTGAAACTCCAATAATTTGGCCACCTCATGCGAAGAGTTGACTCATTGGAAAAGATCCTGATGCTGGGAGAGATTGGGGGCAGGAGGAGAAGGGGACGAGAGGATGAGATGTTTGGATGGCATCAGTGACTCAATGTTTGGGTAAACTCCGGGAGTTGGAGTTAGACAGGAAGGCCTGGCATGCTGTGATTCATGGGGTCGCAAAGAGTTGGACATGACTGAGCAACTGAATTGAACTAACTGACTGAATGCTATGTGAGGTCCTCATAACCAGAAAACCAAGAGTAGCATTTAAATAGTATTCTTGGCTGCTCTCACTTGTCGAGAAAGTAAGGAAATGAAATACTTCCTCCTTATCCTGTTTCTGCTAGAAAGTTATTGAAAGAACCTCCTCTTAATTTTTCTGATCAGGATGATTTGATATAGCAACAAAAGACTCATGACAACTTACTTCTCTTAGCCTTAGGTCTTTACATACATATAGCATAACAATTAAGAGCATGGATGCTGGGGTGAAACTTTAAGGGTAGAATATATTGGCCTTACAAATTACTAGCTGTGTGCTTTGGGGGGAAATAACAAAATTATATCGTGCCTCAGTTTTCTTATCTCTAAGAAGGGGAAAATAGGAGGGCCTAAATCATACTGATTTTTCAAGTGAACTTTATGTTTTTAGAACAGTTTTAGATTTATATAGAAATGGCAACCCACTCCAGTATTTTTGCCTGGAGAATCCCAGGCACGGAGGAGCCTGTTGGGTGCCATCTATGGGGTTGCACAGAGTCGGACATGACTGATGCAACTTAGCAGCAGCAGCAGCAGCAAGACTACAGTACAAAAAGTTCCTATATACCCACACTGTTTCCCCTATTATTAGTACCTTACAGTGTATTTGGTACAGTAAATAACCCAGTATTGTTATGTCATCAAGTTATGTCAGTTTAGTTCAGTTCAGTTGCTCAGTCGTGTCCGACTCTTTACGACCCCATGAATCGCAGCACACCAGGCCTCCCTGTCCATCACCAACTCCCAGAATTCACTCAAACTCACGTCCATTGAGTCGGTGATGCCATCCAGCCATCTCATCCTCTGTCATCCCCTTTTCCTCCTGCCTCCAATCCCTCCCAGCATCAGAATCTTTTCCAATGAGTCAACTCTTCGCATGAGGTGGCCAAAGTACTGGAGTTTCAGCTTTAGCATCATTCCTTCCAAAGAACACCCAGGACTGATCTCCTTTAGAATGGACTGGCTGGATCTCCTTGCAGTCCAAGGGACTCTCAAGAGTCTTCTCCAACACCACAGTTCAAAAGCATCAATTCTTCAGTGCTCAGCTTTCTTCACAGTCCAACTCTCACATTCATACATGACTACTGGAAAAACCATAGCCTTGACTAGAAGGACCTTTGTTGGCAAAGTAGTGTCTTTGCTTTTCAATATGCTACCTAGGTTGGTCATAACTTTTCTTCCAAGAAGTAAGTGTCTTTTAAATTCATGGCTGAAGTCACCATCTTCAGTGATTTTGGAGTCCCCAAAAATAAAGTCTGACACTGTTTCCACTTTTTCCCCATCTATTTCCCATGAAGTAATGGGATCAGATGCCATGATCTTCGTTTTCTGAATGTTGAGCTTTAAGCCAACTTTTTCACTCTCCTCTTTCACTTTCATCAAGAGGTTTTTAGTTCCTCTTCACTTTCTGCCATAAGGCTGGTGTCATTTGCACACCTGAGGTTATTGATATTTCTCCCAGCAATCTTGATTCCAGCTTGTGCTTCTTCCAGCCCAGCGTTTCTCATGGTGTACTCTGCATATAAGTTAAATAAGGAGGGTGACAATATACAGCCTTGATGTACTCCTTTTCCTATTTGGAACCAGTCTATTGCTCCATGTCCACTTCTAACTGTTGCTTCCTGACCTGTATAACTAAAGGCAATACTTTATTTAGATTTCCTAAGTATTTACCTAGTATTCTTTTGTTGTTCAGTCGCCTAGTTGTGTCCGACTGTTTGTGACCCATTGGACTGCAACATGCCAGGCTTCCCTGTCCTTCATCTCCTGGCTGTAGCTCAAACTCGTGTTCATTGAGTTGGTGATGCCATCCAACCATCTCATCTTCTGTTTTCCCCTTCTCCTGCCTTCAGTCTTCCCCAACATCAGGGTCTTTTCCAATGAGTCAGGTTTTTGCATCAGGTAGCCGAATTATTGAAGCTTCAGCCTCAGCATCAGTCCCTCCCATGAATATCCAGCATTGATTTCCTCTAGATTGACTGGTTTGATCTCCTGGCAGTCCAAGAGACTCTCGAGAGTCTTCTTCAACACCCTAGTGTGAAAGCATCAATTCTTTGGTGCTCAGCCTTCTTTATAGTCCAACTCTCACATCTATACATGACTACTGGAAAAACCATAGCTTTGACTGTATAGACCTAGTAATCCTATTATTTACCTAACATCTTTTTTTCAGTTCTAGGATTGCATTGAGGTTACCACATTGCAGATTTGTGATATCTCCTTAGACTCCTCTTGACTATATATGTTTTCTTCATTTTGCTGGAGCAAATGCTGCATTAACCTTCTTAGGATGCATAAAATGCAATTTTTATAGGTGTTACATTTCTGAAATTGCTCTTATTTTACCTCCCTACTTTTTGAGCAGTCTGGTAGGGGACAGGGTTTGTGTTTAAAATTTACTTTTATTTCAGATTTTAGAGGCATTTATCCCAAGGGGTTATTTGGATTGCATTGACTCTATAGATCAGTTTAGGGGAAATGGATGTTTTAATAACATTGAATTGTCTAATCCAAGAGCTCAGTGTATCTCCTGTATTTATGTCCTTTTTTTTCAAAGCGAGGTTTTGAAGTTTTCAGTTTAAAGGCCACATTCCTTTCATTAAATTAATTGTAATTAATTTAGTTTGGGAGTCTATTATGAATAGTAGTTTTATTTCATTTTCCAAATTTTGATAGTATATAGATAAATTGTAATGATATTGTCAAGATTAAATAATTATACTTCAGTATTTAATCTAAACCTTTATTGTTATAATAATACTTTATTATTGTTACTATCATCATTATTATGACTGTGCCTTTGGTGGTATACATACATTTTACTTTAGTGATCTTATAATTCTTAATCTAATGAAGTAGAATATGTTCTTCATTTTGAGATTTATGTGAAGTGTAAGAGAAAAAATATTTTTGAAACTTCATCTTATATTAGAGAAATTGAAGGACACTGAGGCACAGAGAAATTAATAAACTAGACCAGGATCACTTAGGTGGTAGGTAGTGAAAATGAGGGCTTCCCTTGTAGTGCAAATGGTAAAGAATCTGTCTGTCATTGCAGGAGAGGCAAGAGATGCATGTTAGATCCCTGGGTCAGGAAGATCCCCTGGAGGAGGAAATGGCAACCAACTCCAGTATTCTTGCCTTGGAAATCCCATGGACAGAGGAGCCTGGTGGGCTATAGTTAATGGGATCGCAAAGAGTCAGACATGACTGAGCATGCACACACTAGACACACTAGTAAAAGTGAATTTACATACAGGTATTTAAATAAAGCAGAGAAGGCAATGGCACCCCACTCCAGTACTCTTGCCTGGAAAATCCCATGGATGGAGGAACCTGGATAAAGAGCTCATGTTCTCAATTATTATGCTATATGACATCTAAATGTTACATAAATAAAATATATTACTTGTAAGTTTATTTATCAAAAATGAACTTAGTTATACCAATGCATGTTTTATTCTCTAAGATGAATTTCTAAATTGGTGAAGAGAATTTTTTAATCACAAAAGTGTTATAATTATCAAATTAATACTGTAACTGTTTCTGTAGCACATTGGTTGGGAAGCTGTCCTTTAAATGAAATTTGATAAGAGGTGGCCTTTACATATGGTTTTTCTGATAGAGAAGATTTGCAGAACTTTGTAAATCAAACTTTACAAAGTTTTTGATTAATTGTATGATAATATAATGATAGATAACTCTTCATATGTAAAGATTAACTCCAATAAACACCAAGGCTAACTTCCTAAGTAGTAACTTAAGATTGCTCCATTTGATAAGTCACAGAATTAGAAATAGGATCATTTGAATAAATGTATCTAATTAATTATATTGGTTTCTAAACATATCCTTTTCATCTTTATGTTCTGGAAGTGGGAAAACAGAGACAGGCCCAGAGCAAAACTCCATTTATCACCTGACGTCCAAACCACGGAGTGTTCTGAATGCCCAGAGCTTATCTCACTTCAGATCCAGCTTCCAGTAACCCCATTTATTTTCTCTAATTCAGTTACATGGTAAATGACTTCAAGTCTCTTAAGAAAAGTATATGGGATTTACATACATGTCAGGGACTCCTAGTGTACAGATTGCAGAAGGCAATGGCAACCCACTCCAGTACTCTTGCCTGGAAAATCCCATGGACAGAGGAGCCTGGTAGGCTGCAGTCCATGGGGTCAAGAAGAGTTGGACATGACTGAGAGACTTCACTTTCACTTTTCATTTTCATGCATTGGAGAAGGAAATGGCAACACACTCCAGTGTTCTTGCCTGGAGAATCCCAGGGACGGGGGAGCCTGGTGGGCTGCGGTCTATGGGGTCGCATAGAGTCAGACACGACTGAAGCGACTTAGCAGCAGCAGCAGCAGCAGCAGTGTATAGATTGACTCCAGTCTGGTCATAGGGTGAAGATCTGTGACTATTATGGTGACTTATATTAGGCTTTTGTTCACCAGACCTCTGATTTCTGTTTGCTTTGTTTTTGTTTTACTTAAACATATTAAGTAGGGTTTTGAGTCAATTGGCTATCAATCTCAGTTCTAGGCATATCAACATCAGTAAGAAACTACAAGAGATGTCTCATGATCATATCACTATAACCACTGTTTAGTCTCTACAGCATTATAATAACCAGCTCCACCATCCCAAGACTCCTACTGAGATCAAAGAGCTGTTTCAAAGTATGGATCATCCTCTATGATTCCTGCCTGCAGTATATAGCATTTCCAGGATAAAAAGCCTTACAGTGGATGAGCTTCATGTATTTCTCAATAACTTAGTGAAGAAGTGATTAAAATTTTAAAACTGTTTATTTAGCAACCTTTCAAACATTTACAACATTTGAAATTATATTTGAACACTGTTTGTAAATCTCTTTCTGTTAACATCCCCAATTCAGTCATTATCCTTCTGGCACATAAGCATTTCTGCATAGCACCAGACTGTAATTTCTGCATAGTGCCAAAGTCCTCTGAAAGTCAGTAAACATAAACCCTTCCCTTTTAAGTTCCCATAGAATTACTACATCTAGTTACATTACTTCTAAAGGATGCAAAAATGCATCATCAATGAAGTACTTAGTGTTGTGTGTGCACATAAAATATAGATATATAACCCTACTTCTGCACTTCTACAAGATAGCAAACTATGAAAACAATCTTTTTTTTTTCTTTTAGTTTGGCACCAAATCACATTTGGCAACAAAACTTGACCCACACCAATTTAGCATTGACAGTCTTATTTATCCCACTTTGTGGAATAAATATTGAGAAACAATATGTTACAGAGTATGGCTGGAGATATTATACAAAATATGATATGTGCAAAATCCATTGAGTCCATGAGTTTCTTATAAGGGATTGTAGACTTGTATTTTGTTTCTCTGGATTTACTTTCATCATATTTTCCTACTTTCTATTCCCTTTCACCTACACTAAAAGGTATATATACTTAATGGTATTGTCTGCTATGAATTCTTGTGAAATAAAATTGATGTTATTGATCTTGAAACTTTTATTGGTTGACTGATTTGATTCCAAATGACACAGAATAATAAATTTGTTCTTAAACTTACTAAATACATTTGTTTTTAAAGAGCAATGAATATAATTAATTTGCTGAAATTGAATCATATTTTGTTCTTTCAGACATTTACTTTTAAAACATAATTTCAGTACTTTATTTTTTATCTTATGCTTATTTTTAAAACATTTTTGTATGATTTGCTTTAGAGCATTTATAAAAATATAGATTATGTCTTTTTCTGTTTTGTGTGTGTGTGAGGAATCACTATTTTGAAGGCATAAGCTCTATTATTTTAAATTAATTTTAATTTTTACAAGTATTTATCTTCCTGCTCAAATTGATAACAAATGCAGTATGTAACATGATAAGCCAATAATGAGAAAATATGACAAATTTGAATGTATTTGTATATCTCAGTATTATTTCCTCCACATTAAGAGTTTTGTTTTCATTGGAAATTATATTTTTCATATTGGAGCAAAGCCAATTGTACTAGCATCTTTTAAAAATAGTAGTCCCAGAATTTTGTTTCTAAGGCATTTGATTCCCCTTACTAGACCAGTTGAGCTTCCCAGGTGGCTCAGTGGTAAAGAATCTGCCTGCCAATGCAGGAGACACAGGAGATGTGGTTTGGATCCCTGGATTGGGAAGATCCCTTGGAGAATGGAATGGCAACCCACTCTAGTATTCTTGCCTGGAAAACTCCATAAACAGAGGAACCTGGTGGGTTATAGTCCTGGGGGTCACATAGCGTCAGAAATGACTATGAGCATGCATGCACTAAGCCAGTTCCTAGACTTTAAATGGAAAAGGAATGGAAAGAAATGTATTCCCTGTTCTTTGAAAACATCCCCTCTGATTCTTGTTCTTTCCCCAAGACTTTGTATTTCCCCTTAAACAATTGCAGGCAGCAGTGTCCCTGCTGTGGTCACTTCCAAGCGCTGGCATGTCAGTACCTCCTGTGGATAGTACTAGTAATGAGTGTGAATATCACCTGGTGCTCTCTGCATCACCTCCGCCCCTGCTCTCTGAGGCACTGAAATACACCCTACCCTTTGTTCTGTCTCCTCACTCTGCTTCCTGATCCTGCCAGCCTTGACGGTGTGAAGCCCCTCTTCCTTGAGGTTATACTTTTCGCTCACCTGGGAAATCCTGCTCACAACTTGTGAAAGCTCGTATAGGCCATGTGATGTTTTCTCTTGCATCTGTCTCACAGACAGGAAAATAGCAGAATTGATCCCGTAGCATGACACCTTGAAGTGAAACCTGCCAGAGGTCAGTAGTTGCTCTTGTTTGTCCCAGGGCTTCCCTTCACATGAGGAGTGTGGACCTTGAAGGACCATCACGCTTCCTTCTCTGGAGAGAGACCGGGAGTGACTTAGAGGAAGAAGTTCAAGCTTCTGTATATGTTTGTGTTTTGGCAAATCCTGTACCCCACCCCTATCCCATCCAGTATGTAGTAAATGATGAGGTGATGGACTTCCAGTCTATTCTCATGCTATCTTTCCCCCCAAACCTTTCTAATTAATTAATATATCTATCCAAACCCTGCAAATCACTCATTTTTTCCCCCGGGATGGAGAATTCCATCTAGTGCAGGGGCTTATAAATGTGGACAAATTAAAGCACATCCTTTGCCATGCCCTCATAGTTCTATCACCCTGTGCTTTGTTGTAAAGCAGCCATTTCATTCTAGACACAGCAGTGCTTTGTTTCACAAGATCTCTGAGTTTTGTTTGCTTTCAATCTCTGACTTATAATTACTCTTTTCACGTGAGTATGTGTGTTCTATTAAAAACAGGCATCGAATAAAAAATTTTGTTTCAAAAACTGTACTCAAACAAACCTACTTCCTGACTACTGTTGTTCACCTTATACCATTTGTTCTCAAGCAAGTAAAGCATGCAGAGCAGCACTGAGCACACAGCGCATTAAGCGTTCATTTGGGTTCGCAGGTGAAAATGGGACTGTGTGGGGTCAAGTGAACAGTTCCCACAGCTCTGGCTGTCCAGCATTCAGGACCTGTCAGCTGATGCACCCCCACTGGACTCACTTACATTAGGTCTGCAACGCTTCACCAGATTAGAGAGATGCTAACTATCTTTAATTTCAGGTGGAGTGATGCTTTCCCTACAAAGTGGATGCTGAACAAGGAGCAATCAGTTTGTGACCTAGATTTCAGAGTGAGGGGCCTCCTTACTAACTCCAATCTATTAACAGCACCTGTGGGGGGAAATCCAGCCAAGAAACACCTGAGGCTCAAACATGGGATACGTTGAGACGTTTATATCCAAGATTGTATTTTAAAAGATCTTTTATAGAAAAGAATTAGAGGTGAACATACTAGGCTCTGAACAGGAGAGGGACCATTAGCATCTTCAAAGGACATCAGCCCTGATAGAAGAAAATACAGAATTAAATATTCTCACTAGGATTTTCTAAAATGTCACCTTTCAGTGAGAATGCAACCAAACAGGGAAAATTTACATTTATGTTTTCTCTCTAATTTGGGAAGCAAAGAAGAGGTAAAAAAGAAAAGGGTTGGCTCATTTTCCAGTCACAGTAGACTTCTCTGAGAACAGGATGTGGAAGGCAGGAGGCTGTGTAATAAATCTAGGCCTGCTCTGTGGGCCGAGAGACCATATTGCTATGTTAAAAGTTCTGGGGGCATAATCCCATAATTCAGTGGTTTCACTCCAATGCATGTTCCAATTCTTTTCCCACTGAGCTCATTTACAGTCCCAAACAGTTTCTTCCTGTCACTTCCCATTTGTGTCGCCGATGTCCATGTTTTTCTCTCCTTTAGAGATCGTCCCTGTCACAACCCATCTTACTTCTGACCCATTGTCATCTTTCCTAGAGCTGTTCCAAGCCCTTTTTTTCTGCTGTCTCCCTCAGTTGCCGTCACCTAAAGGTTAATGAGGCAGACCTTCTCTTGGTGAAAAATGCTCTGTGGACTTTCTATTGCTTGGAAATGAGGACTGTCCTCTTCCTGTGTTTATGGCATACCTCACTTTCAGGAGTTGTGAGCCTTTTAAGCTTTTTCTTTAGTGATCCTCATTTTTTTCTGCTGCTTTACTGTAGTGGAGTTGGTGGTGGGCTGTGTGCTTGTGTAAACAGAACTAAGAGATTGGAAGGAAAACCAGAGCTATAGTTGCTCCATATCATAGTCATTTAACATGCTTTTAAGGCACATTTTAAGAAATACCCAGTATCATAGATTTTATCCAACTGTTTCCTTGAGTTTGAAATCCAAGTTCTGACTTTTCCTCTATCTGTCAGGCTTTTAATGAAACCATTAAACTTGTCCTGTTTTGACTGTGAATGTAGGATAATAGTTGTTAATATACACACTCTCTAGAAGCTTATTAAGACTTATAAAGTAATTTTACTCAAGATAGTTTGCTATAATCCAAACTGATCAATTTTATTTATGATAAAAAAGAATAATACTGAATACTCATTCAAAAAGCAGACGTGCTGTGTGCTAAGTCGCTTCAGTCATGTACAACTCTTTGTGACCGCATGGACTGTACCCACCAGGCACCTCTGTCCATGGGATTCTTCAGGCAAGAATACTGGAGTGGGTTGCCATGTCCTCCTTTAGGGGATCTTCCCAATCCAGAGATCAAACCGACGTTTCATGCATTGGCAGGTGGGTTTTTTATCACTAGTGCCACCTGGGAAACCCCCAAAAGCAGACATTATAGGTAGAGAAGAAATTAAAACTCCTTTAAAAACTTTCTGTAACGGGTATCATTTCCGGACATAGATTTCACCACTAAGTAATTAAGTGTGTGAGTATGGTATATACACATACGTCCTAACAATTTTAGAATACAGTACAGAATTTATATACTATTTACTATAATTTTTTTCTTCTGCCATTAATATTAGCATTCTAGAGAGCTTGTCCTGCATATCCAACATTATGTTCAAAACTAAGCTATATACATTTCATTTACACAGATATCCAGATGGTTTATTTTAAGGCTTCTATATGTATAGATTAAGGGTATGGATCTCAAAACTATATTTTCAGCATTTAAATCCTTGCTTATCCACTTATTAGCTGTATTACCTTTGTAAGCTGCTCAACTTCTCTGTGCCTCAGTCTTCTTTTCTCACTTTAAAACAATGAGGATGAAAGTCATAACTACCAGGTAGGGTTGTTTTGCAATTTAAATGTGTTAAATGTTTCAATGCATTAGAACACTAAGTCTAGTATTTACAGAGAGTAAGTATTTGTTGTTGTTTAGTCTTTCAGTCGTGTCCGACTCTTTACAATCCCATGGACTGTAGCCCACCAGCCTCCTCTGTCCATGGGACTGGGAATTCTGGATTGGATTGACATTTCCTACTCCAGGGGATCTTCCCAACCCAGGGATCATGTCTCTTATGTCTCCTGCATTGGCAGGCAGATTATTTACCACCGAGCCACCGGAGAAGCCCAGAGAAAGTGTTTAGTTCATGTTAACTACTATCATGTTTAGGATTACATCTTTCTCTAAGGAAAGCCTAATAATATTTCTCAAGGTCTCATTTCTTTTCTTTTTTTATAATTTATTTATTTGTATTTGATGGATAACTGCTTTATAGAATTTTGTTGTTTTCTGTCAAACTGCAACATGAATCAGTCATAAGTATACATATATCCTCTCCCTTTTGAAACTTCCTCCCATCTCCCTCCCCATCCCACCCCTCTAAGTTGATACAGAGCTTCTGTCTGAGTTTCCTGAGGCATGCAGCAAATTCTCGTTAGCTATCTATTTTCATTTCTTTAGCTGCTGCATAAGGCAGAATATTTTCTTATGCTTCATATTTACTTAAACACCACATTTACTATTGTTATTTATTATGACATAAATGTCATAGATTTGAAAAAATATTAAATTTCTCTTAGTCTTTTTAAAGTAGGATATTTAAATCTTATGTGCATGCTAAGTCAACTCAGTCATGTCTGACTCTTTGTGACCCCATGGACAGCCCACCAGGCTCCTCTGTCCATGGGATTCTCCAGGCAAGAATACTGGAGTGGGTTGCCATGCCTTCTTCCAAGTTATGTACCTGACCAAAGGATCAAACCCACATCTCTTACATCTTCTGCATTGGCAGGTGTATTCTTTACCACTAGCGCCAGCTGGGAAAAGCAAATCTTATATAATCCTTCCATATAGCTTTATGTAAGCCCATCACTATATTCTGATGGTAAAATTTCTCCAGATGTTATGGGATGGTAATTGTAGTTTGGATAATTAACAAATAGTAATTATGTATTTACCTGCAAAGTATAGAATCAGGGTGGAGAGTTGGGGGCACCCTGAAAGGATGTCATTACCCCAAAAGGTGTTTATGAATATGTTCTATGATCTGTGTTTTTTTAAGTAGATGAATAATTTTGGAAAGTTGGGTTATAAAATGCCATTGGGGCTTCAGAAAAGTTCTGTAATAGCAAGAGGCCAAGAGGGAAGGAATTTCATTTTCCTATAATAGCTTTTGTTTATTCACATCTCTACCCCTGCCTTTTCAAATCTTTTTTAAAATAAGCCTTAGAAAAAAAAAAAAAAAGCACCAAATGGAAATAGGCTCTTTAATTCTACCTTTTTATAATTCTGAAGCTACCACTGACCCTCCTCAATATGGTCTTCCTTTTTAACATTAATTACCTTGTTATCTGAGAGATGCAGCAGCCCTCCGCTGTCTGCTTAGGAAGAGTGCCAGCAGGGCAACAGTTGGAAGTGAATTACTGTGATTGTTTGGGGCTTTAGAAAGCCCTCTCTGCTGTCTATTCTTCTTAGATTCCTGGTGGAGTCACTTGGGTATGTTTTCTAATTCAGTATTCCTGTGTCCACTGTCCAGTAAACGTATGTTTATGCTGTATATATATAACCAATTATACTGTGGCTAGGGGCAATGTCTCTTCTGGATTCTTCACAAGCCAATGATTAGAAAACCTGGTGTAGGACTCCTGGGCATGCCCTCAGTCAAGAGGTTGGGGGAAGGTTGAGTCCATTTGCTTACAGGTTTTGCTCATTCAGATGATTGGTTATGACCACTAGGGTAAGCAGGCATCTTACTTTGTGATCCTCAATACTAATGTTTTCCTACTCAGCAGAGACTAGCACTTATTAGCAAAAAAATATTAAGATTCAGAAGCATAATAAGGATACTGAAATGAACACACACAGTCTGTTTATGTTGTTTGATTATTTTGACTGCATCCATTTGTCACTTCAGCTTAAGGCCAGTTTGGCCAATTTGATTAAATTGACTGGTTCTTTCACTGAAGTGACCAGTCAATGCTAACAAATTGGTTGTGTTTATAGAAACTCATTAGGTTTTATCTCTGGTATTGTGTCTGCAGTAGATATAGAATCAAGAATTTGACACAGGCTTTGCTTTTAGCTCTTATGGCAAGGAGTGCGAGAACAGATCATGACTGGAATTTTATATATTTGAGATGGGCAAAATAAACCATTATTGATTTAGGCTACAAGCTAGCCAAAGTTATTAATTACCAAGGCATTCATATTTGTGATTACATTGTGCATTCTTGAAAGGTGTTTCTTTTTTGTTTTGTTTTGTTTTGTTTTAATAAGCACTTGGTGTTACTCTTCTTGCTCTGAGCACCTGGGTAGTCAGTTAATGTGTGACAGGGAAGAAAAGTAATATCCATGGCAAGTGTCATGCAAATTCTCTCTTGGAAGAGAAGAAACTGCTTTCTTGCCAAAAGGAGCAGTGCTGACCATCAACACGATTCTGGTATTTGAGTTTCATTTATTTCAGACTTCTTATTTGCTATCCCGAGGGCCACATATCTTCAAGGCTTCTGCATGTCAGCTGTGTAATTGCTGTAATAATAATCTGGTATAAAAGTCAGTAGCTTTTTACTACCCAGAAAAATAATTTTCTGACATTTCTGTGTTGTGTCCAAGCAACAGTTTTAGCTACTAGCTACGTTAATCACAAGGAATAATTTATAGGAATAAATTAGTGGATGAGTCTTAAAACCATCTTTTTGTGCTATTTCATTTTCAAAGTAAAATATACTTGTCTCAGTGCTTGTTGCCAGGCACAATAAGGCATGCTCTGAGCCCAGGGAATGCAATCAGCACCTCTGGAAGAATCCATGGTCTATCTATTAGGAATCTTGGACTGCAAACGAGGGAAACTGAAGCTAACTAAGCAGAGGAAAATTTTATGCAGTAATTTATGGAGCTCACAAGGATAATTGGATGCTGAGAAAGCAGGGCAGAAACTGGATTCCAGGTAGCAGCACATAATGGGCAGTTTCTTTAGGTCACCATTGCAGGAATGAATCTGAGCAGCTTGTCTAACCTTTTTCCAATCTTGATTGGCCAGGTCATCAGAAAGGATCCACTAGGGAAAATGTTCCCAGGACAATATTGGAATGGTTACAGAGAAAATACACATAATAAATGTCCTCTCTGTAGGGACATAGGAGAGTGGAAAGTTTCAGTGTCATCAGTCTCCAAATGGAGATTGAGATCTCTGGCATTCTGTTGCATAAAAACTTTTACTTCTCACAGAAACAAAAACAAAACAAGATGAATTGTTCTTAGGTGGGCCATGATAACTTTGGTCTTTAACAGTGAGCTAACTATTTTAAGAAAAAAAATATATAGTTTTTCTTGTGGAGAGGGATTTTTGTTTGTGTTGCTTATTGTCATATTCACTAAGTTTAATACAGTACCTGGAACATGTAAATGATTTTTCAGTATTTTTCAGTACTTGCAATAAGCAACCCTTTTAATAATCTTTCTTAGTTATTTTTTGATAGACTTGGCTTCTTAAAAAATTAAGAAGAAACTACCTTTGTTTATGAAAAACTGAAGTTTTAATCGGATTTATCATGGCCAACAATCTTTGTCTCAGGAGAGAAATTCCAATTCTCAAAACATGCTTTCTTGGAAGTTCAACCTCTACTGAGTTTCAGTTATAAGTGAGAGCAAGACCATTCAGCCATCCATCTTCAGGAGCCTAGGACTGTTCATATGATTGAATATGTTCATGTTTAGAGAAGCATGCAGTAATATGTGATACTGTCTAGGCATTGCATCAATAGCTTCTATCTCTTAGGGTCTTGAACATTCCATCTCATTGAGAAAAAAGAAGATTCTAGCCCAAAGAAGGGACATATTATTAAACTGCTAACTCTCAAATATCCAGAATAGTTTGTTGAAAAAAAAAATGGCCAAACCTCTTCTGGTATTAGTACATATTAATAGAAGGGTAGCATGAGTGAGGCGCTTTCACTGATCTTGGGCAAGGCTATTGGGGTATAAGTAGGAGGCTAATGAAAAAGATAAACATGAATCCAGGTATTGGCTTAGGCTGTCAGATGGATGTTGGAGTTATTTACTATGATAGAGATTATGCAAAGGGTAGGATCAAGGAAGGAGCTGATTACAGGCAGGGTGACTGACCATCCCTTACTTTTAATAAGTAGTCATTGTCAAGGATTCTGATTTCTGTGACAATTTGGACTTTATCATAAATGTCCAATTAGAGTACTTGTGTTTGTTTATGGCTGTTCCAAGTCTTAAATACCCTGTTTCTGCTGGGATTTGTCCTATTTCTTTTTCAGAGTGAAGTGTTGGTAGTGAGGCAGATCTCATCAAAACCCCTGTGCTTCAGCAGCGCTCCAGTGCTGCTTCCATCACACCAGGATATCACAATGCCCTAGTTTAGAATTCACTAATTTAATAATACATTTGGCAGGTCTACATCATAATTTTTTTTATTTAGGTATGGAAATTACTCACAAACAAATGCTTGGCATGGGTTGGAAAAGTGTTTAATATTAAAGCAGTTGTAATTAGAGAAATACAAAATTTACAGAGGGAAAAAAGTCTTAACTAGAATCTGAAGCTTCATTTTCAAAACATGGTCTAGAATCAATCTGTTTGTAAAAACACGACCTTTTTTTTTCAGTATAAATACATTTTTACTGTAGTTATTTTTTTTCTCATTCTGTTTTTCAAATCAATTGTTGATGTCTATAGGGCATACTTGGCTTCAAAGAACATCAGAGACAAGTTTTTTCATTCTTTGCCATATTCACTAAAAAAGAAAAGTTTATTCAAAATGGAGTTTCAGTGACCTATTTGTGTGTGGGTGTTTGTTTCAGAGAGGCCTTCTCTAAAATCACCACATACATTATTCTAATATTGAATGGTCACTTTTCTATGTGTTGAATTAAGAATTTAATCTATCTGTTAGTGCTTATTGTTTCTACCTACCCAAGACTGAACTAGTTACAGTAAAAGAATCAACAAAGAAATCAGATTTAACTCTGGCCTTGGAAGAAATCATAGGTCTCTAGTTGCTGAATCCTTCAACCCAGTACCCTCCACTAATGAAAAGTTTTCACAGTGGTGACATGGTGGCAAGATCTGGGTTTTCTTCACCTCTATCCTGAGTCATTCTGTTTTTATCGGAGTGTAGCTGCTGCCCTGGTGGCTCAGTAGTAAAGAATCCACCTGGCAATGCAGAGACTCGGTTTTGATTGCTGGATCTGGAAAATCCTCTGGAAAAGGAAATGGCAACCCATTCCAGTATTCTTGCCTGGGAAATCTCATTGGTAGAGGAGCTTGGCGGGCTACAATTCATAGGGTCTCAAAAGAGTCAGACATGACTTAGTGACTAAACAAAACATAGTTGCTTTACAATCTTGTATTAATGGAGTAATAAATGAATGGAGTAATAGTGGAATAATAAAAGACTCCATTTTTATTACATTTTTTATTTTTATTACAATCAAAATTAGCTATTGAAAACTAAGGGATGAGGAATGAGTTTGTTTAGATTCTTACAGGTAGAGCAACCACAAAATTTCTCTCAGAAACCTTGAGAGTAAAAACAGACAATATTAAAAACTTAAAAAAAAAAGCCTAGTCATAAGCCAGGATTATTCCAGGTAGCTCAATGGCAAAGTATCCACCTGATACTGCAGGAGACATAGGTTCGATCCCTGGGTGGGGTAGATTCCCTGGTGAAGGAAATGGCAACCCACTCCCAGGGACAGAGGAGCCTAGTGGGCTGTCATCTATGGGGTCGCACAGAGCCGGACATGACTGAAGCGACTTAGCAGCAGCAGCAGCAGCTAGTATTCTTGCCTTGGAAATACTATGGACAAGAGGAGCCTGGCGGGATACAATCCATGGGGTTGCAAGGAGTTGGACCAGACTGAGAACACACACACCCAGCGCTCTAAGAAAACTAGTATGTATGTGGGCCTGACTTGTAGGTGATATGTTTTTGAACCACTTGGCTAAGTATTTTTGACAGCCTAATACAGATCACTGTACTTAACCATTGTGTTGATATTGTTCAAACTAAAATAAGTGAATAATGAGTAAGTGAAATGATAAATATCTAGAATTTATAAAAGCAAAGACCTACCAAGTGGGCAGTATAAGACAAGTTCCTTCAAATATGCAATGTTTTATTAAACTGTTGTTAATTCACCAACTCAAACATCTGTTAGGATGTTACTAGGTCACCTCTATGTAAACATGCACATAGTAGGAAGGACTCTTTATTTTGTAATTTTAGTAACTGTAGTCTTTATCCAAATATCTGAGAAATCTTGGTGTAGAGAGAAATACCCTGAAGCAAACACTGACTTTCTCACTTGTGATTATATTAATCATGACAAATCAAAAGCAAAGAACAGTGACCACTATGAGATATTTTTGGTAAACTATGGATTATGCTCTGGAGACTATTAACATAATACCTGCCTTCTGCTGCCTGAATGGTCTCTGCCTCTGACATAACCACTCCAGAGCAGGCTTCCTAACCCCTATCAATAAATTTTGGTTATCTTCAGCCAAAATGATGTCATGGCCCTGCTTTCTCATGCAGAGCTTATGTTTATTTTCCAAGCTTTGATTTCCTTGGGTGAGCAGAATGTTCTCCCTGAATAATACAAAGACTAGCAGGATTTTATTGCCAAATGCTGGATCTTTGTTCAGGGACTCAAAATTTTACCTTTAAAGATTATATAATGCCAACAAAAATTTAATTAAAGCCAAGGTTTTTCTCATGATCTTAATCTGAAATTATAGAAGAAAATTAGGAAATCAAATTATAATAAATATACAACATTTAAAAACTTATTCTAAATGTATTTTTAAAACAATGGGATTTTAGGAGAATGTATTAACAAAAATATTTTAGTAAATCTGTTTACTTTGAAAAGCCTAAGAAAGTAAATTTACTTACTTGGAATTCAATAATTAAAAATCTAGGCATTAGGTTCAAATCTCAGTTATCTGTCATAAGTCTTAGGAGCAGGTTTGGATGAGACAATATTTGAGAAGTGAGCCTATTACCTCCCTGAAGAGTAGCTATAAAGAAGACATTCAACTTTTATTCAATATAAATCATTCAAATTTAATCCCAGGAATACTATCAGGGTCCTTTGAGCTCAAACTTTTGGGGTTTCTCTTTAAGAAATTCTATCTACTGTGAGAATAGATGTTATATGAATTTTCTTTTTAAAAGATTTCTCTATAAAGATAATTTACATTTTTAATAAAATAATAACCATTTTATCTTACTGTTCCCCCAAGGGTCCATTGGGGTCTTTTATAAAATAATAAGATTTATTATGGAAACTCAGTGATCTTCTTTTCCCATATATTCTGTGCACAAGTTCCTTTCAGGAATATACAAGTGACCTGGAAAGGGACAAAGGGAGAGCACCAGAGATGGTGCCCACTGGGCTCCCTGATCTCTGGAGAGGATTGAAGTTGGCCCCGACATGCGTGGGTGCTCAGTCACTAAGTTTACCCAACTCTTGTGATGCCATGGATTTCTCAGACAAGAATACTGTAGTGGGTTGCCATTTCCTCCTCCAGAGGAATCTTTCTGACCCAGGGTTTGAACCCACATCTCCTGCATTACAGGTGGATTCTTTACCACTGAACGACCTGGGAAGCCCAAAGTTGGCCCCTAGGTTTGTGTTAAGTAAGGAACCTGGCCTTCAGGCTGCAGCATTTAAGATAGGCAAACAAGCCTCCTTTCTGGGAAGGACTGTGGGATGGGAATTTCAGTCTACTGCGTCTACTCTAACCCCTGAGAGGATAGCCAGATAAGTCCTCTAGAGCTCTTTAAGCACTGTTTCTTTGTTTGCTATAGGCCTGTAGACACACACTCTTTGGCCTTCAGAGCTAATAAAGCTAGGTTTTTGAGGGACTATCTCTTAGGTGGAAGCCTGGTAGGTTGTTAACTCCAAATCCTTCACTCCTCAACAAGAAATTGGAAGTTGTGAGTACCTTACAGTTGAGTGTTGGCAAAATAAAGGTGAGATTTATGGTGATGTTGTGTCTTTGTCTCTCCTACCAGTTTTGATAGGCTTTTTGATATGTACTTTCCTGGACATGTAGGAGTCACTCAGATAGTTTTAGGATTTCTTTTGGAGGACATTGTTCCATGTACCTTAGTATGTCTATGGGAGGAGGTGAGTTGAGAAGCCTCCTATGTTGCCATCTTGGACTGGACACTGCCAAGTTATTCTAATAAAGACTATAGTATAATATCACCTTGGAGAAGGCAATGGCACCCCACTCCAGTACTCTTGCCTGGAAAATCCTATGGACAGAGAGGCCTGGTAGACTGCAGTCCGTGGGGTCTCGAAGAGTCGGATGCAACTGAGAGACTTCACTTTCACTTTTCACTTTCATACATTGGAGAAGGAAATGGCAACACACTCCAGTGTTCTTGCCTGGAGAATCCCAGGGAGGAGGGAGCCTGGTGGGCTGCCGTCTAAGGGGTCGCACAGAGTTGGACACGACTGAAGCGGCTTAGCAGCAGCATAATATCACCTGGTAGGATGATATAATAGTGAAACAAATAACAAACTTTTAATCATTTGTCAGTTTTTCTTACTGCATTGCTTAAAATGTTGTCTCATTCTTCAAAAAGTTTTAAGAGAAGTGTAGTGCCACCTTCTATGTAGCATTTTTGCTTACTGTTTTCATTAAACAGAGTTAAGATTTTTTTTTTATTTTTTTTTAAAATTTCATCTATACTGGCAATGAGTAGAATACAGACATTTCAAAATTACTAGGCAAATGAGAAAACAATAGCACAGTCATATAACACCACTCAAGATTCTAATGATGATGGTGAAGTTTAATAGAAATCTCAGAAATATCTTCAGATGACCATAAATTACATGGTTCTTCTCAGAAATTAGTGAACAATATTGAACAAGTGAACCATTATTTCCAAGAACAGAAAAGGAAATATGAGGTCCTTGAGCAGTCCTTCCTTCAACAGAAGTCATTTCATCATGTATATTTTATTATAATGGCATGAGATGTACTTTTTTCTTTAAAAAACATGTGAGAAGTATTTTTTATTATGTTCGTTTACCAAAAGGTACTTGGTATATTTCACAAGTGGACAAAAGCCGAAGCCTAGAAGGCATACAAAGATTATTGAAAGGGTATTATTGAAATGGAAAATAATTCATTGGCTTCTTTAATTTGTATTCATAAATCTAAATCGCTTCCCTGATAGTTCAGGTGGTAAAGAATCTGCCTGTAATGCAGGAGACCCCGGTTCAATTCCTGGGTTACGAAGATCCCCTGGAGAAGGGATAGGCTGCCCACTCCAGTATTCTTGGGCTTCCCTTGTGGCTCAGCTGGTAAAGAATCTGCCTGCAATGCAGGAGACCTGGGTTCAATCCTGGAGTTGGGAAGATCCCCTGGAGAAGGAAAAGATTACCCACTCCAGTATTGTGTCCTAGAGAATTCCATGGATTGTATAGTCCAGGGGGTTGTAAAGAGCTGGACCCCACTGGGTGACTTTCATTTTCATAAATCTAAAAATAAAATGTTTTATGGTTTGGAACGTAGATGATGGACATCTTCTTTTTAAAAAAATTAGGGTAGTCAAAATATTCAAAAACATTATGTTTTGATGATATAAGTGCAAGAAAAAGAACAAAAGCAATAACAAACTGGAACCCATAAGAGATGTGCTTGAAATATGGAATCAGTATTTACAAGATGGATATGTTTCAGGTCCATGCATAAAAAGTTGCTGAGTGGTTAGATACATTCAAAGAATGTTGTCCATTTTGGGTGCAATTTTTTTTTTTTAATGAGGAATACAATTTATAGTGTATTATGCTTAAAATCTTATTAAAATTTCTAATAGCTGTTTTGTCACTGTATCTTTATTCTTACATTCATAATGAATTTACAAAATGGCATAAATGTATCTATTAAAAAAAACAACTAATTAGACTCAGAGGGTAAGTGATAAGGACAAATTTTTCTGGCATACTGAAGTTAATCTGTTTTAATGAGGCCCAGAATGCTTGAGCATGGATGTTTTTGATGAAAATAAATCTCTGTAATTTTAAACCTCCTGCCTTTTATCTCCTCTCCCAGATAATATAAAATGGAGAGACATGATTATAGTGTTAACAGACTATGGATTGTGTTACCTACGAAATTTTGATAATTATGATGATATAAACGGGTGTTCACGTTACAGAATTCCTAGCTTAAAGTACATAAGTAATTCCTCCTTGTTGAATTAATTGAGTAATTATTGGAATATTTAAATTTTTTAATGTCATTGCGAGTATGACAGTAAATAGCCTAAAATGTTTGGTATTACTATATGTATGTATAGTATAACCTGAGATATGTGTAAATAGCAGTATTTGAGTTGTCTTCCATATGAACTAAAGCATAACTTACTTTACACAGTCTACAGAACTCAGTCCTATTATTACCCTTACAACAAGAACAGCCTTTGAAAGAAACTGTTTAGATAAGGGGGTGCTAAAACATTTTGGCAGAATTTGCCATGAAATGAGCACAAGAAACTGCATTTTTAATTTTTACACTATCATAATAAGCCAGGTGAACAAATCAATCCTTCCAAGCAGCATATTCCTTGTCATCTGTAAAAAGAAGGATGCTGAAATCATCTCTGGATTCCCTTCCATCCCAGAAAACCTAGACATCAATGACTTAATGGCCCTCTGACCATCCAGGACTTCTATATGGATTTACAATCTCTTCTAACTTAGCTCTGAATTGAAAGGTACTTTGTAATTACAGAAATTCCTAGAGGTGATTGTACTCTACAACTTGAGTGCTTTCTTCTCTCATTATTGCTCTAGCCAAATCCCTTTCATCTTACTTTATATGAAATGACAGATTAATGTATTTCCCTTGGGCCATATAATATGAAATTAGAGCCAAATTAGGATGATTCACTATTGTTAACTCTGGTGCTTAGAATAATTTTCAGCATACAATAGGAGCATAATAAGTATTGCTCAAATGAGTACATGAATTAATAAACCTAATAACAGATTATAATGCCTTAATTTATCTTGTTTTTGTTTCTTCTACCAAACCAACAGAAGAAAAAAGAAAGTTCCGTAAATTGAGGCAGTGCAGTAAAATATCAACTTCTGGAGACATCTGACAACTTATAAATATTATTCTTTTCCCCCTACAAACTAAATCTATTTCTCATGCTTGCTTGCTTTCATACCCACACACAAACAATCAGATTTTCTTGATTTCTGACTCCAATAGAATCAGGTCAGCAGTGAGATAGAAGCAATAAATCTCTTTATCTCTGTTGACTTTTATGGAACTGACATCTCTTAAAATATTTTTCTTGACTTTGGTGCTTTTTTTTACCGACTGATTAGGCAGTAGGGCATGGCAGTCAATCGAATCTCCCAAAATCTAATATTAAAAGCAGAAAAGAAAAGACCTGAGGGGCAACAGAATAAGTGAAGAGGACCAAAGAACATCCAATAATTCCTTTCCAAAAAATCGGAAATTTCATTTAAGTGTTAGCCTTTCTGTCTACCCAAGTTACTGTCTTTGTGGCTCTGACATTCTCTGTTTTCTATCATCAAGGCAGCATTCCACTGTCTTATGTTAGTCATAGACTCAGCTCCTGAAAATTGATTGATGATAAATGTATGTATCTAATGCCAAGTAAGAAGGAAAACTTTTCTCCATCGTGATAGAATAGACAAGTTATCTAAGATAATGGAATGTGCAAAATGAAAGCACAAGCTCAGGGAAATACAAATAGTATTTTGGGATACAGTTTTTGATTTGGGCGTATTGGCATTTGCAAGAATCAATAATGAGTAAGAGCTTGAGGCATTAAACTGCAGAAGAGCATCACAAGTACTGTCTCCTTCAACTTGTAGCAAGTATGGATATAGATGACACCAAGGGCACCAATTGAATAGTATCCAGATGCTTGAAGACATAATTAAATTTTAAAAAGCCACACAGAGATTTTTTGCAAAGCATCATGTAACTTAGCCAACTCTTCATAAGTAATTTCCAAAGTACCTTTATTTAAATCCCCTGGACTATATGAGAAAGAAAATCAAAAATAAACAAACAATGAAAACTTGTATGCTCTTCCCGCAAGGAGATAAACATTTTCCCTATCTTAAGAGATAGTCAATATTTGTACAACCATATAAATACTACAGGGTTTAAGAAAGTCTGATGACTTCATCTTGGAGGCTGATGTCTAAGAGCTTCTAATGTCTTATCCTTTTCATGTAGTTCTTTACTCTGCAGCTCATAGAGAGAGCTTAAGTTGGAGGTTCTCACAACAATTAATAGCTTCTTGTTTATTTGCCTACAAGGCCTAAAAAGTCTTGGAAAAGAACCATTTAATTTCACTTTTTGTATTTTTTTTCTTTTTTACTATAACAGATTTCCAAAAATATCCAGTAGCTAACATGAAGAGACGCGATCAAGAAACAGTTGTAGGACGAAAAAAATCAGTCTTCCGTATTTGTTATTTTCATTATATAAAGGTTTTAAATATTGTAAACTTTGCCTAGCTTCAAATTCAAGCTGAAGAACTAGAAAAGTTAGTCTTTCAAAAGATAAACAATATATATATATATATATATATATATATATATATATATATATATGTTTTTTTCCCTCACTATTAAAATGCTTTAATGGTGATGGCTGTACAGCACGTGATGTCAAGACAGGAAAGAACACACATAGAGTGAGACAGACTATCAGAGCGGGCTGTGAGTGAATGAAGAGTTCCCACGGCCTCTGCTTTCCGGCTCCGATGGCTCTTTTATATATATGGACTTCCCTGGTGCTCAGACGGTAAAGCGTCTGCCTACAATGTGGGAGACCCGGGTTCGATCCCTGGGTCGGGAAGATCTCCTCGAGAAGGAAATGGCAACCCACTCCAGTATTCTTGCCAGGAAAATCCCGTGGACGAAGCCAGGAAAATCCCGTGGACGAAGGAGCCTGGTAGGCTACTGTCCATGGGGTCTCAAAGAGTCGGACACGACTGAGAGACTTCAGTGTCAATATATATTCCCTCGCCACCCCCCCACCCTCCCTGGCACAAGTCCTGGATTTCCCTGGCAGCACAGTGGTTAAGAGACTGAGCCGCCATTGCAAGGGGCCCAGGTTCAATCCCTGGTCAGGGAACTAAGATCCCATATGCTGCAAAGCATGACAAAACAAAAAATCACAAGTTTCTACATTTGTCAATCTACTCATTCGTAGGTAGTCATAGGAATGGGTTTAGCTGATAGACTTTCCCCTTCTGAGATCTCATCATAGAAGATAAAAAATTTTGATATTTGATAATTCTAGCACTGGGGCTTCCCAGGGGGCACAGTGGTTAAAGAATTTACCAGCCAGTGCAGGAGGTGCAAGAGACATGGATTCAATCCCTGGGTCTGGAAGATCCCATGGAGTAGGAAATGGCAACCCACTCCAGTACTTTTGCCTAGAAAATTCCATGAACAGAGGATCCTGGAGGGCTACAGTCCATGGGTCAGAGTCAGATATGACTGAGTGGCTGGGCACACACACACACAATTCAAACACTAAAAAAATATCATGATGCAAATCATGTGTTCCTTCTTTGTGTATGAGCCACTTACCTTTGGACCAATTTTGTGATATGGTTCTATGACTGGTATAGACATTGGTAAAAGAAAAATTCTTTCTAGAAAACTGTTAAGATGGAAGCAGTCCAGCTGGACATATTTAGGTGTATTTTTGCCCTGCTTACTGCTCAGTGATACTTCAGGGTGCAATTTAAGTCATTTCAAACATTCCAGCATGTACTGCATTCTAAGTTGCCTTGGCATAGATGCAAGCCTCTACATACACCAGTAACCTGCAGCCAAGTTTTTAATCTCATAAATCTTGAAATGGAAGAAGAGATTTGGAATGGAGAACTTTCACTGTCTCTTCCTGTTCCCCAAACTACTAGATTATTTAGAAGTTGGAGCACTAAAACAATAGTTAAGCATAAAACTATAATTAAAAAGGCTATTTGGGCAATTGCTGCCTTATTTTTGTCCCATTTCCTTACTTTTAAATTGTGATTAAGAAATGAGATTAAAAAGAGGCAGCATGCAAAATTTTGAACTAATCAATATTTGGTTGCAGTTCACCAGCTGAAATACAGAAATCTATACAATTATTTGAAAATTAATAATGTTAAAGTTTGTTTATGCAGTTGCTACTTTTTTTTGCTACTTTTTTAAAGTTGCTACTTTCCTTGCAATTTTCTATTACTATCCTATTTAGTAAATTATTTGCATAGAATGACTTACAATAAAACAAGTGATAGTAAATATGGATTAGCATCATACTATATACCCTATCACCGTATTTTGGCATTTATTTGCTTCATAATTGAAAGCTCATATGAGAAATAATGTTAGCACGTGCCAGAAAATGAACTATGATCTTGGGGGAACACGATGTGTACCCTTTAAATGTTAGATATCAGTTTAAGTTGCAATGTCAAGTTAAGTTACTTGAACTCATATTACAGATGTTAATGTTAAGGTGTGGGTAACAACATTATATGTGCTTTCAGGGTTGTTTTGAGCACTGGGTAATGTAAGTATCAAAGCATGTTCAAGAAACATTAATCCAGTGAAAATAGATTTAAAGTTATTTTAACTACTTTATTATTAATACTTGCTCCTAGTAAAAATAGAATTTGATGAGATTTCCTAATGCTAAAATGTTCCTTACCATCTATTGTACAGCACACATCATCAAGGTGAATATCCAGCTTCCTTTTCTGATAGATGAACTGTGTTATATCAGGTTCTTCCCCTAACATTGCTCATGATTGTTGTTAATTTTAGCCTGGTGGCAATTAAGAATCCTGGTTTTCTTACCATCTGCAGAAGAGTTATTCATTAGGTAGGACACTATGAGGAACAGATAAGTATCTACGGATAGATAATTGAAAGTCACTGCAATTCCCTTTAAATACTTTGACCACCTGTCAGGCTCTTTGGCAATACAAAATCATTTTTCTGTCAATTTTCAGTTTTCCAATATCTCAGGAAATTGAGAGAATATCAACCTCTTTAATTGTTGAAAAGAAGTCTCAGAACATCAGAGCCTTCTGTTTCTCAAGGCAAATGATTAGTTTGCTAAATATAAATAAAAATTCAATTTGCCTGACACTTCGAAATATCTTAAAGTAAATATGCAAATGGAAAATCTCCTTTGCCAGAGTTGCATTATAAATTAGGGTGAGCTTTAAAAAAAGAGAAGCAGTGAATTTAAAGTCTTTTTAAGAACTTCCTTTTCTTCTGGTCCCCTCCTATCCCTATCAGCCTTTGCTTTCTTTTCTCTCTTTCAACCTTTCTCCTTTTGAAGTTCCCAGATTTTAAAGGTACTATTGTTCTCTCTCATCTTTCCTTTCCTGCAGTTTCTTTCTGTTACCCTTTTGTTAGATGTCTATGGAGAATTGTATTTGCCGGTGACCTTTGAGTGGTTTTTGGCTCCAAGGATGTACTTTAGTTTCCTTAGTCTGGTGATCTGAGAAGTGGGCTTGAAAACCTGGTAAGTGAATATTGATTAACTTTGGTTGGTAGTGATTTTTGTCAGAGTCACTTTAGAATATAATCCAAGTATATATTATCCCACTACAACCTTTTATAATAATGTCTTCATTCTTCAATTTAGAATTAAGTATAAAATCAAAGCATAGAAACCTTAAACTTTTAATTGCAAATCATAGCCTACCATTTTCCTCAGAAATTGTACTATGCCTGTTCTCTCTTCTAGCTTCCCTTACCTTAAGGCCATTGGATCTTTTACTTAGTCATCGAATGCATCCAGCATGTTCTCTGTACATTCACAACAGAGGGGAGCCCTGGGTTTGGGCAGAGCAGTGCTGTGTGCTGGTGTGCCCCATCAATCTAGACCACGTGCTTCATCAGCCTTTGATCATATTAACCACAGTACTGCTATTTCATTATTAATCTTGTAGCCAACTATACGTCCAGATATACCCATCCTGTAACATTCACAACCAATTTTTAAATATATGACTCAATTTCCAACATTCCTACTAAACTTAATCTTTTTTCTTTGGACTGAACATTCTTCCCTGTTGAGGTAATTTTTTATCTGATTCTTTCATTTATCATCTCTCTCAACTGTATGCCATTCAAAATTTGATAAGCTTACTTTCTGAGTCCTACCCTAGTTATTAGCATTTTTGTATAGAACAAGAGCAAAGACAGAATCTTTCATCAAATTAGAAGAAAATTCTAGTCAAGTTGACATTAAACAATATCCTCTATGTATTCTTCTACCAGTTATAAATTTATTTCTGATCTTCCAGAATGTTAAGAAAGTCATGTCAAGTATATCAACAAAATTAAAATATTCTATGTGGTAGTTTCCAAATCAGTAATACCAGTAAAGTGGCTAAAACCTAAGTCAATGCACATGTAATTCTTTAATAAATCCTTTTTTGATTTCAAGTTATCTCAATTTTATTTTTAAAATGCCTATAAGCTGCTTGTTTAATAATTCTTTGCTTTTCCAGCATTTTATGTGACTATTAGTTTAATCACTTCCACATTAGAGATGTTTAACAGTCTATTAAGGCCAAATTTTACATGGAAATAAATCTATTTCATAATGTAAATCATCAAGGAAAAGGAATACATATAATAATTAGTTTTCCTAAAATGTATCTATTTTAATATCTATGTGTCTATGTTAAGTGAGGATGAGCGAACAAAGTTATTAGAATGCAATGGTATTTTACAAATTATGTGTTCATTCCCCTCTTCACAGAATGATTAAAACAGTCAAATGTCTAGTGTGTATTCAGTGTTGTACAGTAGAGAAACTGAAGTAAAAATTTGGCTTTTTTATATCCAGTACCCTTAAAGGACATGAAATCTAGATAATGAGACAAAAATAACAAAATTAGTAATAAGAATGCATATATAAATTAATGTTTTACATTCTTACTATTCAGTTGGACATAGATGAAAGCTACAGCAGAGAGGAGAAAATAGCAGATTGGTATAGTCATTTAAAATCATATCTGTGCACTTTACCTCACTTGATCAGAAGGTTTTATGGTAGATAATTCATAACTGTGGTATAATGTCTAAAATTAAAAATGTATTTATGTGCTGCCTTGACAACTGGAGGGCCTCAAGTGGCCTTTCTGTAAGTTCCCCTACCCACAATGCTACTGCACAAATATGGTTCTCTAGCCAAATAACGCTGCTCATTAAAGGGACCAAATAATTGCTTGCTTATAGCTGAGTATCACATTTCTGTTCCCTGCCAGTCCACAGAAGTATTCAAACAAGCCAATTGTATCCTTGCTTTTGTACTGCAGGCACCTCACCTTCATGATTCTACAAAACTCATGTTCCAGACCACAGCATCTGGTTGTTCACTCTGTTCCTGAGTGCAACACCCGCGGGGGCTATGAATAGCATGTGGGGGTCATCTTCTCCCAGGCTATATCTGTGACTAATAAACTACCATTGATCTCATTTGTCCCGAGCTGGGTGTTATATGTTCAGCCATTACCATAACCTTAGGGAAAGAAAAAGCCTTTATTATTGGATGAATAGGTGGTGTTTAAAACACTAAACTGATATTGAAGAATTAGCCTATGAATAATGAAGGCATTAACTTAAATGGAAAATGAAAAGTAAGAAAAAATTCTGAATTAAAAAAAAAATGGGGATAGGCATGGCCATGGTGTGTTCATGGTGTAAGATGAAGACTGTTCTGGCTAGAGTAGAAGGTGTTTTTGAGGAATAAATATATTTAATTAGAGATCATGGGCCATGAGAATTATTAAAAGGAACTGGATCCAATATGGTTTAAATTAATGAGTCATTTCAAAAGGAAGTACCCTGATGAAAGCCATATTTGAGGAACATTAGAAATATGGAAGCCAGAAAGTTATAAAATTTCAGGGTTATTAGAAATTCTAGGGACTTCCCTGGTGGCTCAGACAGTAAAAATCTGCCTGCAATGCAGGAGAACTGGGTTCAATCCCTAGGTCAGGAAAATCCCTTGGAGAAGGGAATGGCAACCCACACCGGTATTCTTGCCTGGAGAATTTCATGGATAGAGGAGTCTGGCAGGCTACCGTCCATGGGTCGCAAAGAGGCAGACATGACTGAGCTTTCAGGGAACTTTCACTTTCAAGGAACAAACATTGAAATCTTAGGTTTCCCAGATGGCACAGTGGTAAAGAATCCACCTGCCAATGCAGGAGATGCAAGAACTTTTAGTTCTGTGTCCCTTTCAAAGCTTGGGTCTCCTCTCCCAGATTCTTGCCATGTGATTATCCAGTATAAGTTGAAGTTTGAACATGTGTCTTGCCTGCCTCCCATGCCATCTTTGGGTACCTCTACCTTGTGGAAAGTAGTAACTTGAATTTGATGCTTGTACATGTTTGTCCTATTATGATTACTGAGATCCAAAAAAAACAAGTTTAATTACACTCCCATGGGAATAGAAACTTTTCTGTACTGCGGTTAGGACTCAAACAAGCTAACTGGACTGCCTAACATAATTGGAGCAGAGGTGCAAAGTGGAATTTGAATTCAGATTTTCCAGTTAGTAGTCTTTTCATTACACTACTGTTGTCATTTACAAAGGCGGGTAAGTGAAAACATGTATCTATGGATTATTTTACCTTTTGCAATTGGAAAAGCATGATCTAATTTTGTGATAAGAAACATAGAATGAAATGACTATATATATTGGCTTTTTTTTTTACATACATTGACTCAGATTTTCTCATCTTTAAGGATTACTGAATTTTAACATCTTGAAAGTGTATAAGAATAATAAAAGTAATTACTGCCTGTTTTTTAAGTGTAATTAGTTAAAGTTTCTGTCATTTTGTTTCAAAGGACTATATATGCTAATTCTTTCAAAAGGGATATTCTTCTCCATAGGGAGTTTTCTGGTAATCATGACTCTGTAAAGCACCTTTGCATTAGTCAAATCCACATAGGAAATGTGGATTCAGACGCTTTCAAATAGTTTAGATTCCCAAACTACAAAAGCTGATGCCATGTAATTGTTTTGAGATTACAACTAGCATAATTATTTTAAAAATCCGACTCAAAACTCAGGAGCTATAGCGTTTTTATGTGAGAGGAATTGATGGCTCTGCATTTTGTGTTCTATTTTCTGTTAGTGTCATTCTGGTGTTGATAAATGCAGACATTGTTATAAATTGGGTAGCCCTGGCATACGAAAAGGCATCTACCTTTTTTGTTTTCATTTGAAAGATTACAATATAAGTTGAAGCATCAAATGTATTGTGGTATGTATTCAAGTGTAATTCATCTGATTTCTTTCTGTCTAAACTGGAATCGTAAAGTTGAATATCACATTAAGGTCTGCATTAGTTATTCAGGTGCTAGGATTTTTTTTTTTAACACAGAAATGCCCTGGAGCATTAAATCTTTTTTTATATTCATCTTAGTAACTAGAAAAAGAACTTTGTAGTGGTTGCTTGAAAATGAAAACTGCTGGGAACTGAGGGAGAGGAGATGTATGCAGTTCTTTGTCCTGAGTCTCAGCTTGTGGGGCACACAATTCTTCCACGAAGAATGAGTTCTGTGGGATTTTTATACCTTTATTATAGAAAATAGAAGTTTGAACTTGGGGATATTTTCCCCTTTTTTATGACATTGTAATGTTCTGGACAGATAAATTCCAAACTCTAAGGAGCAATCTAAAACCTTTGAAACATAAAGACTGAAAGTAACAATATGTTACAAACAAAAGGAGCTTTGTAAACTCTACAATAAGAAGTCACTTCATCACATTACCTTTCAAATTTCTCTTCAAAGCAGGCAAAACTTCCTAGTCTGAGTATATTGTTAATAAAATACAGCACCAATTCCCATGACAATTTATTGAACTACACTCACCTTCTGTTATTACCAAAAGACTTTTGAAGAAACCTCAAGCCCAGGTGCAGCATGCCCGTGGGTTTAGGGGGGTGGGAACTGGAATAAAGGGAAACGTGGGAACTAAATGAAAGCTCTGAGTAAGGACATGATTTATCTCACTCATAAGTTAATAGTTTACATGAGCAAATTATAAATCTGACGGGACATATTGAGGTGTCCACTCAGTCCAACATATTGTACCATTCCTGTGATTGTTTATTTCTACTGATGTTTAAGGAAGTTTTCACTTTTCTCTTGGCAGATAAGAGAACTAATCATTAATCTGGAGGTAACAGACATATTATCCCAGAGTTGGGAAGGAGGCCATTTTCAGAGATACTCTGGCCCTTCAACTACTGATAACTTTAGGAATGGCTAAGAAGCTTCTTCAGTAACCTAACATAAGTTCAAATGATGCTTGCTGTCGTTTTGGTGAAGATAAAACTTATATGGATATATAGTGAATACCAGCAATGGAGCTCAAGCAGGAAGGGAGGGCAGAGATGATAATTCCAGGTGACAGTCCTTGATCTGACTTATTAGGAATAGAAAACACCCTTTTTTGAATTCCCAGATATTATGTAGGATTATGTTAACCTACTTACAGTTACAGGATCACAATGACTGTAGACCCAGTTGCTCTAGTGGTAAAAAATCTGCCTGAAAATGCAGGAGACACAAGAGACTTGGTTTCGATCCTTGGGTTGGGAAGATCCCTGGAGTAGGAAATGGCAACCTACTCCAGTATTCTTGGCTGGAAAATCCCATGGACAGAGGAGCTTGGTGGGCTACAGTCCATGGGGTCACACAGAATTGGCCATAACTGAGCAACTGAAAACACACACACACCCAGAAGTATGAGAATAGAATTGGGAAAAAGCAGTCAGGAGGCTACTGCAGGAGCCACTTGAAAGAATGTGGTGGCATGAGTCAGAAGGGTTGCTGTAGACATGGAGTCAGATGCATAGATTTAGAGTGAATGTAAAGATACATTTAGTATGTTTGTCTGATGGATCACTATGTGATGTGAGGGCAAGAAAGGGGACAAAGGTGACTAAATTTTCTTTCTTTAATCTGAGCAATAGGTGAATGGAGGAATTTCATGTGTGATTTTAGACCATTGGAGGAGAAATAGATTGAGGAAAAGAAAACAGATATTTGGTTTCAGATATGTGAAGTTTGAAATGCCAATTAGATATCCAAGAGGAGATGTGAGCAAATGGAAATATGAATATGATATCTGGTGACAGGTAGAGAACAGAGAAACATTTAAGTGTATCAGTAGGAAGATATTTAAAGTCATAAGCATGAATAACAACAGGAGTGAGTATAGATAATGAGGGCAGTTCCTAGAGTATGCTTTATGGTATAAAGTTTGTGATAAATACCTTATCCTGTGAGTCAAAAACCCTGCCATGAAAGTCTGTGCCTCAACCCTGAACACTGACTTCTATATTTTCCCAGTGCCAGGCTGATGTTCCTATTATTTCTACCCCCTAACTATCAAAGATGGGTTTTATTTTCTTAACTGAATAAAATTCTATTCAACAGACTGTTCAAAACTTTACAAAATGATACTGGATGCTTGGGGCTAGTGCACTGGGACGACCCAGAGGGATGGTATGGGGAGGGAGGAGGGAGGAGGGTTCAGGATGGGGAACACATGTATACCTGTGGCGGATTCATTTTGATATTTGGCAAAACTAATACTATTATGTAAAGTTTAAAAAAAAAAAAAAACTTTACGAAATGAGCTGGCTTTTGCTCAAGTAAAGCCTCCTAAGCAGAATTTAACTCTTCATTAGTTGAAAGACTTGGGAGTCCAGTCACACAATTTCTAAGACATGACATAGTGAAAAAACTCAACAGCCTCCAGACACTTGATGTCTCTCCTGCACAGTGAAATGGGATAGGAGCTGCCTGATGTCATTTCATTGTTCCCAGTTCTTCCTGAGAAAGTTGGGAAGGAGTAGAGAAATGAGAAACAGTGTGTCTTCCATGACAATTGATATAAGCAGAAATAAGGCATATCATGTGACGAGTGTTCTTTCTGCCCTTTCGAGTTCATGGCTGAGACTCTTATAACAAAAGACAGATTAATGAGAGAAAAATAGACAGAAGTTTCTCTGTACCTCATGTATACATGAAAGGTCTTCAGGGAGAAATGAGTAACTCTTCAAGGTGGTTTAGAATTCAGTATGAAATGCCATATTAATATGAAAATACTTTTTAATGCTAGAAGCAATGGCTTTTAGGAAAGATGAATGGGTCTTTAGAAGAAATGATGGAAGATGTGATAGCCTGTGGTAAAGTTTGTCTGGTTGGTGTGATTTCCTCTCCTGTGATAAGAGTCCATCTTCCGTGGTTGATAACATTCCTGGATAGGGGATGCATGCCAAGTGAGCTCCTTTGGAAGCTATGTCTTTTGAGAGACAAGGGGAATTTAGAGAAAGCCTCTCCCTGCATTTGTTGTTTATCAGCTGCCAATAGCTCACACACACACACATGAAAATCAATATACCGAAGCAGCATATTTTGGGATTCCATGTCTAGGTGTGCCTCAGTGGTTATGAGTTACCCTTTATCTGCAGCCTCTGAATGGCTTTACCGGTATGCCCCATAGAGAAATACAGAAAGCCTCTGTTAGCATCACGGTTGGTCCTGACACTTACCCAGTGCTCTGTACTGTAGCTGTTTGGCCTTCAGCTTCTCTTCTCCCAGAAGGAAGTGTTTTGAGCTTCTGACCATGAAACATAAGGATTATTTACTTCAAGACATTTGACACGCTTCTGTTGCAGGGTATATTTTGTGATCATGCGCTTCTGTTGTTCCAAGGACTGGGACTCCTAGTAAATTTTTCTGGTGCTCAGTTGCTGTATAGCAAAAACCGAATTGCTTAAAATGCTAACTACTTCATTAAATCCTGCAAATATGTGGTTAAGGAATCTGGAAAGGCTTGACTGGGTGATTCTTTTGCTCCGTGTGGTATCAACAGGTGTCATGGGATTAACCTGAAAGTCACAGGTAACCAAGAAGTCCTGACAAGGAGCTAGGATTGATTTTAGTGCTGAAGATTCTGGACTTTGAGCTGATGCTATAATGGGATAAGACTTCCAGGGACCTTGAGAGAGGATAATTTTCAGGGACATAAATTGTTGGAGGCCAGAGGATAGGCTATGTAGGGAGTCATTTAATGTCACCTCCAATGATCCCTACCTCTAGTATTCCTGCAGCAAGGACCTTACATGAAAGGGGTATTGCTTCTTTTTTCCCCAACTTTGTCCTTTGTGTTTGTTTTCACCCACCCTACAGACTCTCCCTTGATCATTTTCTGTCCACACTTGTCCTTCTATCCTCAAATGTGCACTCTCACTAAGACCTCTGCTGCTGCTGCTGCTAAGTCGCTTCAGTTGTGTCCGACTCTGTGAGAGCCCATAGACGACAGCTCACCAATCTCCTCTGTCCCTGGGATTCTCCAGGCAAGAATACTGGAGTGGGTTGCCATTTCCTTCTCTGCACTAAGACCTCTTCCTTCCCCCAACTCTGACCATTTGAATGTCTACATCCATACCTCAACGTTTTTCTCTTTTGATCTGTATTCTCTTGGATCTTTCCATCATTCTAATCTCACCAAAAACATTGCCTCTTTAAAGAGCTGTCTTTGTATTCAAGCTGAAGTACTTACCTTAATAAAATAAATTTCTTAAAATGGAGACTAAAGCCATACTGAAGTGAATTGAAAAGAGAATGGAAAAGCTAGAATTAAAATTTTACATGTGAAGAAAAATTGAGCAAAGCGGAGATCAATGTGTTGGTGGTGGTGACAAGGTTATTGGCATGATTCCTATGAACATTCTGCATCCCTCCTTCAGGAGAAAGCCTTGACCATTTTATCCACCTCCATATGGTGTAAGCAAATTCAGCCTTAGATGTATATTTTCATCTGAATTATTTTCTTTGGTTGAATTTATTGGTCTTTGTTTCCCAACATCTGTTTCTTCTCTTCTATTCTTTAATAATAGATGAAGAATAATGGGAAGTATCCAGGAACTGACACTGATTAGAAATATACCTGACAGTGAGACTCCAAATTCAGTTTCAATATAATCTAAATGTCTCTATTTGAAGAAGTTACTTACCTGTAAAATAATATTTTACAAACTCTCATAGTGTCCTTTAATTTCCCCAATTCCATGTGAATATTTGAAGATCACAGTTTATTTACAGCCACTATGAATAATTTGCATTTTTAGTTGTGAAATATGGGCATAGATAAACAATTATCCAACCTTCCAGGGAGCTTTTTAATTTAATTATTAGAAATCTACTCACTTATTATTTGTCTTCAACAGAAAAATAATTAACAGATGTTGTATTTTCCACATATATTTTAATTTTATGCAAATAAGTTGATATTCTATCTAGGTTAACATCACAGGCATATCAAAATGAATTAATTCAAATAAAATGAAATGAGAACATATTCTCTTTTTAAATAAACACTATATATTTAATATTTTATTGTGTATAAACCTCTAACTTCCTACATCTAGAATAGCATAAAAAAACCTGCCATTTTAGTTTCATATAAAAGTTCAACTAAAAAGTTAACCATATGTTCAATTAAGAAACTTATCCCTAATTATGAGTTTCATAACAAAAATGATTTTCTCCTGTGAGGAACAGAGACAGACTTTTGTGAAAATGCAGTTTGAAATTTTTTGGCAAACTGCAATTTGAATTTTCCATCAGCATTTCAAAAATAAGTTTGTCAGTATGACAAAAGGAAGACAATGCAGCCGCCTACTTTTCCTGACACCTGCTGTGCTTCCCAAATGATGATTCTGGCATTTGTGCTTTGCTATAGCAAAGAAAAGAAATAAAACTGGGGTTCAGATAAGGTCCAATTCTGTGATACAGTCTGTAACTTCTGAATGACCAACACAAGGCTGAAACACATCTACTTTAATATTTTGGCATCTAGCTCATAATTTCTCCCCTGAACTCAATGATGCTAGGTAGATGGTACATTTTTAAATCAACTATTTTTTTATTATATTTATGAACACACAGAGAAATGTGCTCTTGTGAATTCTAAAGAAACTGTTTAGGTGCATTAAAAAACAGAAATCAAGAAGTCTTGCTTTTAGAGTAAACCTTGATGATGTTATCTCCATGGCAACTTAATCATTAAAAAAAACAATTGGAGTATAATTGCTTTACAATGTTGTGTTCAGTTCAGTTCAGCTCAGTCGCTCAGTTGTGTCTGACTCTTTGCGACCCCATGAACCGCAGCACGCCAGGCCTCCCTGTCCATCACCAACTCCCGGAGTTTACCCAAACCCATGTCGATCGAGTTGGTGATGCCATCCAGCCATCTCATCCTCTGTCGTCCCCTTCTCCTCCTGCCCTCAGTCTTTCCCAGCATCAGGGTCTTTTCAAATGAGTCAGTTCTTCGCATCAGGTGGCCAAAGTACTGGAGTTTCAGCTTCAACATCAGTCCTTCCAATGAACACCCAGAACTGATCTCCTTTTGGACTGTGAAGAAAGCTGAGCATGGAAGAACTGATGCTTTTGAACTGTGGTGTTGGAGAAGACTCTTGAGAGTCCCTTGGACTGCAAGGAGATCCAACCAGTCCATTCTAAAGGAGATCAGCCCTGGGATTTCTTTGGAAGGAATGATGCTAAAGCTGAAACTCCAGTACTTTGGCCACCTCATGCAAAGAATTGACTCTTGGAAAAGACTCTGATGCTGGGAGGGATTGGGGACAGGAGGAGAAGGGGACGACAGAGGATGAGATGGCTGGATGGCATCACTGACTCGATGGACGTGAGTCTGAGTGAGCTCCGGAAGTTGGTGATGGATAGGGAGGCCGGGCATGCTGCGATTCATGGGGTCACAAAGAGTCCGACACAACTGAGTGACTGAACTGAACTGAACTGATCTCTTTAGGATGGACTGGTTGGATCTCCTTGCAGTCCAAGGGACTCGCAAGAGTCTTCTCTAACACCACAGTTCAAAAGCATCAATTCTTCGGCACTCAGCTTTCTTTATAGTCCAACTCTAACATTGTGTTAGTTGCTGCTATGTAACAAAGGAAACTAGCTATATGTATACATATATCCCCTCCTTCTTGAAACTCTCCCTTACCCCCCTGCCTCCATCCCATCCCTCTAGGTCCTCATCATATTGAGCTGAGCTCCCTGTGCTATACAGCAGCTTTCCACTAGGTATCTATTCCACACATGGTAGATTATATATGTCAGTGCCACTCTCCCATTTTATCCCACCCTCTCCTTCCCTTCTAGATTCCATATATATGCATTAATATATGATATCTGTTTTTCTTATTTTCTTCACTCTGTATGACAGAGTTCAGGTCCGTAAAATCACTTTTTATATACTAGTGCCACAGCAGGCTTATCATTCAGTAATATATATGATAAAGGTAAAACGTGCCTTTAAAATGTGAGTATCTAGTTATACTACCTAACTTCACCAATGTAGAAGTGAAAGCTTGCATAATTTTATAACTTTTGGGGGGCCACACAGTTTTCCTGGAACAATATCAAATCTGACTTTTGGCCATTTTGTGTATTACATTTCAAGACCAATTTCCCATTAGAAATTCAAGTTATTTTTCAAAATCTAAGGCCACCAGTAGCTTGCATTCTATTTCAGTTGGTCTGGGTAGTGACACAGTCATCTCTGAGTGTGATATGTAGGTAACTAGGGGAATGGCTATTTACTGAAGACTTGCCTTATTTGGTCACTGTAGGTCACAGAATGTTAATCTTCATCAGTGGAACAGATACTTGTTTAGGTGAGTTGGATCCAGATTAAGGTAGGTAGCCTCCTTAGGATATGTTATACGCGGCATGGAATTCTCATATCATCATTTGGGAACTGATACTTTCTTTCAGTTCAGATACTTTCCTACAGCTTTTACTCAGAGCACGTGTTGCTGCTAAGGAACCAAAACCTCAATAGGACATCTTAGTGTGTCGTAAGATACATTTTATGCATGTGTGTGTTTACTTTTTCTGAATACCAGAATGTCTACAAAGAGAAGTGTTTAACATTTCAGACAACTTCCTATTGACCAAAAACTGCAGGTATTCAAACCTCGTTTCATACAGACTAGAAGGTAACATTTCCTTTTTCATTTTTTTTTCTATATTAGTAAAAATTCAGTACTATTTCTGGTCCAGTATTTTATGTTTTCCCAGATTCCGGGCAGAAAATATATCAAGGCATATTGTAAATAGTGCTGCAGTGAACATTAGGGTGCATCTATCTTTTCGAATTACAGTTTTCTCTGGATATATGCCCAGGAGTGAGATTGCTGGATCATATGGTAGCTCTATTTTTAGCTTTTTAAGGATACTCCATGCTGTTCTGCACAGTGGCTGTACCAGTTTACATCCCTACCTACAGTGTGGGAGGATTTCTTTTTCTCCACATCCTCTCCAGCACTTATTGTTTGTAGATTTTTTTGATGATGGCCATTCTGATGGTGTGAGGTGATAATCTCATTGTAGTTTTGATTTGAATGTCTTTAATAATTAGTGATGTTAGCATTGGTTCTATAGAATTAATAGTTTTTAAACTAACAGTATCTCCCCTTTTCCTCTCCTCTCCTTTTCTCTCTCTATAAAACAGTGTTTTTATTTAAGAGCACAGTTTTAAAATTAGAGAACTGTAGGCTTGGGTCCTGTGTGTGCTAGGTTCTAGTTTGATAATTTACTCATTACTTTTACTTTCTAAATTCTTTACTTCCTAATCTTTAAAATTATAATACCTTTATTTTCACTTGTAAACATTAAATATAAAAAACTATTAAGTTCATTATATTAATAATTATATCAATATATGTGTAGATAAAACTATTAATTTCATTAAATATAAAACTATTAATGTAGTGCTCAAGACATATGTCTGTTTATAATCATTATTAATTAATCAATAAGATTTCATTATTGCATGAATCAATGAAATAACTGAGTAAATGAATAATACATGAACTGAATATCTGTGTCCCCCCTAAATTCCTATGTTGAAACCCTGATCCACTATATTATATTTGGAGGTGGGGCCGTTAGGAGGTAATTACGGGGATAGAAACTTTATGAATAGAATTAATGTCCTTATTAGAAGTGACCCAAAGAGATAATCTCTCTTTCATCTAAGGACACATCAAAATCTGTGAGAAATAAGATTCTGTTGGTTAAGACACTGTGTATGCAGTTATAGCAGCTGAAACAGAGTAACACAGAAATATTGGGATAATTATAGGATGCTCACAGAAAGAAAGAAAAACCTAGGGAAGCAAGCATAGGAATCATGAGATCCATGAGTTTCCCTGATATTTTCCAGTAGCTTCAAACAGTCTCTTTGGAGTGTTTCATCTGCCTCTTGCTTATTTGTTATTCTCAAGATTTTAATTTCTGGAAGGGAGTATGAGTGGCCCACTTGGGTCAGGTGTACTCTGCAAGGATGAAGGGAGGAGCCTGCAGAGTGATAGATCTTTGACAGCCATTTCTATGAAGAACACAGGGAAAGTGAAAATTCTTCCACAAAGGAAAAGAGGGAGACTGATTTTCAAAGAAAATGGATGAGTGAGAATGGCTGGAAAATATCTAACAAATTCATACTAGATTTATCCCTAGTATGTTTAAAATATAAAGAGAAAGTCATAGACATAAATATTTTTCTCATAGATACAATTTTAAAATGTCTCTACTTTGCATAACTGTACATTGTGCACATGTGCATGCATGCATGCATGCATGCATTCACTATCCAGAATATCACTGTTTCTGCAGAGTGATAGCCTGAAGACCAAATGACAAGTACTTGGTCTTGAGTGATTCCCCTCTCTCCTGTTATGTCATAATATGATGTGATAGTCTATTAACTGAACATAAAGTTATGTTTATCTACCTCTAATGAACTTTATATACGTTAGCAGGAGAAAGATCACTGGAAAGGTAAGACTACTAAGATATATGATTAAACATGTATATGGGATCTAGTATGGAAATAAAACCCAAATTGTACTTGATTTTCTTCTACATGGTACGGATTGTGGGTCAATACATCTATTAAACCACCATCCAGTGTAAGACTCCTCCAGAGCCTAGAGAAATCAACCAAGAAAGCAACCAACAAACTTAATTTTCCAGATAACCTCATTACTAGGTTTTTGGAAGTTAGTTAATTTTCACCAATCTCTGCATTTATGTAAATTGTCAGGTATAAGATTTGGAAGGTTAGTTGAGGTGGATAATGTCTTTCTTCTGCTTTTTCTGTGTATGGTACCTACCCTGAGTCATGGAGGTAATGTGTTTTAAGGTGTCAGCCTGCAAGTGTGAGGCTTGTGTGTTCATTGATTAATTGATTACCCGTGCAGATTAAGTAACAGACATGGCTATAAGACAAATAGTTGCAGAGGTGATAGGGGTTTCCAATATTCTAAACTAGAGTGAAGGCACCTATGTTCCTAAAGATAACCATACCAAATGCTGTTTCTTGATTTCCCTGCCTTACTGATGGTGGCATACAGCAGCTCTCTGGGTCAGATCTACAGTACCATTCTTACTTTTTCATTGATGGGTTGAACCAGATTTCCTTTCATGAGTGACTGAAAGCCTTGACCATCTTTCCTGTTTTGTTTTGCAGTAATGTAACCATAATTTTGGACATAGTACAGAAAAGAAAGTGTCCCAATCACTTGAACTTCAGCTGTACTTTTCTAGGGTCCTATTTTATAGTGGCTATATTATTGTCCTTATTTTACTGTTTTATTACTATGAATATTCTATCAAATACTGAAACATTCTTTTGTCCTCCTGTTTAGTGGCATGAGCAATGCTCAATGACTAACTCTTAGATTCCAAATTAGTGAAAATATTGTTGGATCCCTTAATAGAAAGTATGTTATCCCTTGAGTGGAATAATCTTAAAGTCTACAGAACCTGATCTCTTGGTGAAAAAATTAGAAATATTATGAAGGTATATATTTGAGTACAAACTTGAAGTCACTAACCATTCCAACCGTTGGTTCTGGGACCCATGCATTTTACATGTATATGGGATCTAGTATGTACTAGACTAGACAGGAGAAATGGCAACATTAATTGGCATCTTATTTCAATCACATCCTACAAGTCAGTATGTCATCACATCATTCATAAAATTGTCTCTGGATGATAAAGTAGATGGTACTAGAGAATCCCAAAGGCATCAGTCTGTTGCTGTACTTTTGCTGTCAAATAAGGGGTATGAGTAAGTCAGTACTATGTAAGGTAGTGTGTGATGGATAGTATACCATTTGTGCATGCTTAGTCACTCTGTCGTGTCTGACTTTTTGTGACATTTATGGACTGTACCCTGCCAGGCTCCTCTGTCCATAGAATTTTCTAGGCAAGAATATTGGAGTGAGTTGCCATTTCCTCCTCCAGGGGATCTTCCCTACCCAGGGATTGAACCCTCATCTCCTGTGTCTTCTATGTTGCAGGCAGATTCTTTACCTGTTGAGCCACAGGGGAAGCCCACAGTATACAATGTGTGTGGCAAATCTATTTGTTGAAGTGCTGGCAGTTATTTGAAGGGAAGGGAGGCACATTCATTTCTACAATAAAGTCTATTCCAGGGAAGGGAAAGTATAACTTTTAATATAAAATGGGCTCAGTGTAATAACTTGCTTCTAGATTGGCTTCTTGAAGACATCAAGTTAAATGGGAATCAGTTTGATTTATTTGTTGTTAGTTTGTTTATTTTCATTGCTGGAAACGTACAATCTAGACCACATTAGTCAAATCAGATTAGTGGGTAGAAATCCAGTGACAGCCTCTATTCTGATATATTGGGCATTTTTATGAGTCCATTTTTATATCCATAGATCATTCTTGCACTGGGCTAGATGGCAAGGGTACTGATTTTCATCTACAGAATAGATCATTATATCTACTTGATTGCTTAAAGCCTATAATATAGAGAGAGTTTTCTGATGGGCTTTTACAAGGAACATGGGCATCCTTATTGTTTGAGAGTATTCTGAAGAGATCCATTTCATGTTTACCCCTTCCTCTGGTGGGCAAAATGAGGTCCTATACATCAGTAACTTGTTTATAATCTGTTTTTGTTTACCTATTTTTTAAAGCTATTTATTTATTTTTAAATTTTTGGCTGTGCTCAGTCTTCATTGCTACAAGTGGCTTTTCCTTAGTTGCAGCAAGCAGGAGTTGCTCTCTAATTGTGGAGTACGGGCTTCTCTTTGTGATGGGTTCTCTTTGTGAAGGAGCATGGGCTCTAGGATGTGTGGGCTTTAGTTGTTGCAGCTCATGGGTTCTAGAGCACAAGGTGAGTAGATGTGGCACATGGGCTTAATTGCCCTGAGGCACATGGAATCTTCCCAGAATAAGAGTCAATCCATGTCTCCTGCATTGGCAGGTTGATTCTTAGCCACTGGACCACCAGGGAAGTCCTGATATATATATATATATATATATATATATATATATATATATTTTTTTTTTTTTTTTTTTAAGATAAATACCTTGGTTTATACTTACTTTACAGAAATATAGTTTTTAGTAGGTTAATTTTTTTCTCAAAATGCTACAATATAAATTTTAATTCTTTTAGCTTATACTTTTTTTTGGTCTTGTTGTTTTTCTTTTTTCCTGTTACTATTTTTTTTAATCTTAGTTCTTATCATTATTGGAGTATAATTGCTTTGCAATGTTGTGTTAGTTTCTGCTGTATAAAAAAGTGAATCAGCTGTGTGTATACATATATCCCCTCCCTCTTGAGTCTCCCATACAGTTCTGGGGCTTGCTATTGTAAACTCAGTATTCATATCCAAGATGTTCAGGAGATTGAGCACCTGTAATGGATAGGTAGCTTGGATCTCTCAGAGCATGAATCAGGCCACATATGTTTTTGAGATTCTTTCTCACCTGAAACTTAAACATGTAGGGATCATTAACTACAAAGGCTAACTCAGTGAGAAAGAATGAAATTTCAGCATAATCTCACCCACTTATGCCTCATTCACCTCCATGGAGATAAATTTCCTGATAGCTTTGTATTATTCATAGTCGTACTAAGTTTCTTAGAGATATTTCCTTTGCAAGCTGGACAGTAATTTTAGGAAGGAAAAATAAGATCAACTACTGAAATTTTTCTCATAGGTTTAAAAAAATACGCAAAAGTAACTCACACACACACACACAAAAACAAGTGCATACTCACTGTGATATATAGTTAAAAAATAACAATACAATAAGATCTATTTGAAGGTTTTATAGAATTTGTTTGTAACACATTTTAATGAAATATCAGTAAAATTGATATGACTGAATAGATTTCTATTTCATTTGGAAAATGTAAAAAACAAATATGCAGTGTGAATTTTTTATGAATTTAATAACTCTCAATTAGAACATAATTCACATTCTTGGTTCATACCAATTGCCAACTTGATATACAATTTGTTTTATTTGATTTTATTTGATTTACAATATTAGTTTTAGATGCACAGCTTCAGATTCTTTTACATTATTATAGGTTATTAAAGATATTGGCTATATTTCCCTGTGCTATACAATAAATCCTTGATTACTTCTTTTATACATGGTAGTATGTATCTGTAATCCCATATTCCTAATTTATCCCTCTCACTCCTCCATCCCTTTTCCCCTTTGGTAACCATAAGTTTCTTTTCTATGTCTGGGAGTTTTTCTTTTTATCAGTTCCTGTTTATCAGATAAGTTCATTTCTGTCTTTTTTAAGATGCCAGATAAGGGATAATATGCAATATTTGTATTTCTCTGCCTGATTTACTTCATTTAGTATGATAATCTCTAGGTCCATCATGTTGCTGCAAATGACAGTATTTCAGTCTTTTTTATGGCTCAGTAATATTCCATTGTATATATGTAACACATATTCTTTATCCATCCATCTATTGCTTCCATGGTCTTCGCTGTGGTAAATACAGCTGCTATGAAAATTGGAGTGCATGTATCTTTTTGAGTTAGAGTTTCTGTCTTTTTTGTATATATGACCAACTTTACACGGGCTTTAAATGTAGTATTTAAAATCTCCCTTTATTCTTAAAAGTCTGTATCTCCTATAGAGGACAACTATTTTTGCCACCTAATCAGTAAAAGAAATAACATGTAAAATCAATATGTGTCTATATCTTGAGGAAGCATTCCAGCAGGTTTCATAAGACCTTTGTGTAAGAGGATTCTGTAAACATCATGTATAAGTTTGTGGGCTTCCCTGGTGGCTCAGATGGTAAAGAATCTGCCTGCAAAGCAGGAGACCTGGATTCAATCCCTGGGTCAGGAAGATCCCTTGGATAAGGGAAAGGCATAAGGACAGAAATGGTATGGACCTAATAGAAGCAGAAGATATTAAGAAGAGGTGGAAAGAATACACAGAAGAATTATACAAAAAAGATTTTCGCAACCCAGATAATCACAAAGATGTTATCACTCACACACACCTAGAGCTGGACATCCTGGAATGTGAAGGCAGGTGGGCCTTAGGAAGCATCACTACGAACAAAGCTAGTGAAGGCAATGGAATTCCAGTTGAACTATTTCAAAACTAAGAGATGATGCTGTGAAAGTGCTGCACTAAATATGTCAGCAATTTTGGAAAACTCAGCAGTTGCCATAGGACTGGAAAAGGTCAGTTTTCATTCCAATCCCAAAGAAAGGTAATACCAAAGAATGCTCAAACTATTGCACAATTGCACTCATCTCACACGCTAGTAAAGTAATGCTCAAAATTCTCCAAGCCAGGCTTCAGCAATATGGGAACAGTGAAATTCCAGATGTTCAAGCTGGTTTTAGAAAAGGCAGAGGAACCAGAGATCAAATTGCCAACATCCGCTGGATCTTGGAAAAAGCAAGAAAGTTCCAGAAAAACATCTATTTCTGCTTTATTGACTATGCCAAAGCCTTTGACTGTGTGGATCACAATAAACGGTGGAAAATTCTGAAAGAGATGGGCATACCAGACCACCTGACCTGCCTCTTGAGAAACCTGTATGCAGGTCAGGAAGCAACAATTGGAACTGCACATGGAACAACAGACTGGTTCCAAATAGGAAAAGGAGTCCGTCAAGGCTGTATATTGTCACCCTGCTTATTTAACTTATATGCAGAGTACATCACGAGAAACACTGGACTGGTGGAAGCACAAGCTGGAATCAAGATTGCCAAGAGAAATATCAATAACCTCAGATATGTATATGACAGCACCCTTATGCCATTAAGTGAAGAAGAACTAAAAAGCCTCTTGATCAAAGTGAAAGAGGAGAGTGCAAAAGTTGGCTTAAAGCTCAACATTCAGAAAACTAAGATCATGGCATCTGGTCCCATCACTTCATGGCAAATAGATGGGGAAACAGTGGCTGACTTTATTTTTGGGGGCTCCAAAATCACTGCAGATGGTGATTGCAGCCATGAAATTAAAAGACACATGCTCCTTGGAAGGAAAGTTATGACCAATCTAGACAGCATATTAAAAAGCAGAGAAATTACTTTGCCAACGAAGGTCCATCTAGTCAAGGCTATGGTTTTTCCAGTAGTCATGTATGGATATGAGAGTTGGACTCTAAAGAAAGCTGAGCACAGAAGAATTGATGCTCTTGAACTGTGGTGTTGAGAGTCCCTTGGACTGCAAGGAGATCCAACCAGTCCATCCTAAAGGAGATCAGTCCTGGGTGTTCATTGGAGGGACTGATTTTGAAGCTGAAACTCCAATACTTTGGCCACCTGATGCGGAGAGTTGACTCGCTTGAAAAGATCCTAATGCTGGGAAAGATTGAGGGCAGGAGGAGAAGGGGACAGCAGAGGATGAGATGTTTGGATGGCATCACCGACTCATTGGACATGGGTTTGGGTGGACTCCGGGTGTTGGTAGTTGACAGGGAGGCCTGGTGTGCTGCGGTTCATGGGGTTACAAAGAGTCAGACATGACTGAGTGACTGAACTGAACTGAACCCACTCGAATATTCTTGTCTGGAGAATTCCATGGACAGAGGACCATGGTGATCTACAGTTCATGGGGATCACAAAGAGCTGGATACGACTGAGGAACTAACACTTTCATAAGTGTTGTTTGAGGGTTGTATAAACTGAAGCATAACTTAAATTTCTTGAGCTCTTTGTCTAAAGCCATCACTGTGACTTTATTTTCCTCATACATTTGAAGTGCATTTTTTTAGTGGTCCAATGTGCCTCTAATGGACAATAAATTGTCTTTTATATCATTCCAATCAGATCTCCTGGAGTTAACAGGGAAGGGGGAAACCTAAAGATGAACACTAATTTGTCCACACTTCGATGCATGAGGTTTACTTCTCTCATTCTCTGCAACAATGCAAACTTGGCTATTGTCTTACATGATGGGTAGCTAGGTAATTTCCAACTAATAAGGTAGCACTTGTCACCATAAATTAAATGGATAGAATGAGCCGTTAAGATATATCAAATAAAATATATGCATTTCTTTTTGTGAATGGTGTTAAGATTGAGGTTTAGCACACAGAAAACACTGCAGACTCTTTAACTTCTAATTGAGAAGACTTCTGATAGGGGACTGAGTAAATTCTGAATACACCCCCACTTCTACCAAGCTTCATATCTTAAGCTTCAAACACAGAACAATAAAGATATATTATTGTCAATGAAAAGACATAGCTGAAAAGAGAAAAATAGTAATGTTCAGTTACTAAAAGGGACTTCCTAGCGGTGGCAGTAAAATGGAAGTTGAAGCTGTATGACTCACTGAGGTACTGGGGCCAGTACAGACCTTAGAGCCTGAGGTGTTAATGTACTTGAGGGATTCAGAGTTGTCATTTTAAACCCTGCTATGAGCAGAGCTGTACCTGATTTAACTTAATAAAGTCAGTAGCTCAGAAAGCAGTGCATACTTACTGAAACTTCCAACTGCAGGTTAAATTGTACCAATGGGAAAAATTGGACCCAGCTATGGCTGTTAGGGAAAGTGAGTCCCAGTTTCACAATACCTGTGCAGCTGGGCTGAGATTCTCTTGGTCAGATGGGAAGGTTTTGTAACTCATCCATGTGGAAGAAGCTTTTAGTGGTTTTTTAAAGCTTTATTTCTATTTCTTAATTTTAAACCAAACAAGCACTGGTAAACAATGTGAAGGGACTATCCGAGACAAGAGTCCCACTCAGGATACAATGAGGACAGTGACCCACACTGAGTAGAGTAAGCTGTGCATCTGCTCAGAAACCAGCGTTGCAGAGCAGATTTCCTGCCTGCTCTGTACAACAATGCAACACCACCTCATTCTCTCCCTTCCACCATGTGTTATTTTTCTGGTTTGTCATTTATTTCCACCTGACAAATTGCACATTTATACATTTCTTATCTCTCTTCCCTCATTAAAATACAAGCTTCATACATCAGGGTTATTGCTGATTTTGTATGTTGTTATCTAAACAGAATCCAGAAACTTCCTGGCATCCAATATGTATTTGGTAATTATTTGAAATTATCGAATGAAAGTTTGAGCATAATTATATAATAAGTATGACAAACATTGCCCAGAAATACAAACATGGGTTTTAGAATTGTTTGAATCAAAAAAAAAAAGAAAGAAAGAAAACGTGTAGCTCTCTCTGTCTTCCTATATGTAACTTACTGTGCATTATTTAGTAACAAGAAAGTGGAAAGATTTGGAGAATAGGTAGCAAAAGGAACTAAAAAATATGTAAAGTATATATAAAATGAAATAGACTTTTTATTGGCCATTTTTGAGCATTAATCATCAACTCTATGTTCTCATATTGAGAAGTGAAAGTAATAAAAAGAAGCACAAGATTTTCAGGACAGTGAAAATACTTGGTATGATTTTATAATGTTGGATACATGTCATTATGTGTGCTGTGCTTGGTCACTCAGTCATGTCTGACTCTTTGGGGCCCCATGAACTGCCTGCCATGTTCCTCTGCCAATGGGGATTCTCCAGGCAAGAATACTGGAGTGGGTTGCCATGCCCTCCTCCAGAACATTTGTCCAATGCCATAAAATGTACAGTACAAGGAGCAAATAACCTCCTGATCTTCTCATTTATTGTTAACTTAAAACAGCTCTGAGAAAGAGGAGAGTGAAAAAGTTGGCTTAAAGCTCAACATTCAGAAAACAAAGATCATGGCATCTGGTCCCATCACTTCATGGGAAATAGATGGGGAACCAGTGGAAACAGTGTCAGACTTTATTTTTTGGGGCTCCAAAATCACTGCAGATGGTGACTGCAGCCATGAAATTAAAAGACGCTTACTTCTTGGAAAGAAAGTTATGACCAACCTAGAGAGCATATTAAAAAGCAGAGACATTACCTTGCCAACAAAGCTCTGTCTAGTCAAGGCTATGGTTTTTCCAGTGGTCATGTATGGATGTGAGAGTTGGACTGTGAAGAAAGCTGAGCACCGAAGAATTGATGCTTTTGAACTGTGGTATTGGAGAAGACTCTTGAGAGTCCCTTGGACTGCAAGGAGATCCAACCAGTCCATTAAAGATGGTAACAATAACCCTGTATACGAGAGAGCAAAAGAGACACATGTATAGAACAGTCTTGTGGACTCTGCGGATGAGAGAGAGGGTGGGATGATTTGGGAGAATGGCATTGAAACATGAATAATATCATATATGAAACGAGTCGCCAGTCCAGGTTTGATGAACGATACTGGATGCTTGGGGCTGGTGCACTGGGATGACTCAGAAGGATGGTACAGGGAGGGAGGAGGGAGGAGGGTTCAGGATGGAGAACACATGTATACCTGTGGCGGATTCATGTTGATGTATGGCAAAACCAATACAATATTGTAAAGTTATAAAATAAAATAAAATATAAAAAAAAATAATAAAGGAGATCATCCCTGGGTGTTCTTTGGAAAGAATGATGCTAAAGCTGAAACTCCAGTACTTTGGCCACCTCATGCAAAGAGTTGACTCATTGGAAAAGACTCTGATACTGGGAGGGATTGGGGCAGGAGGAGAAGGGGATGACAGAGGATGAGATGGCTGGATGGCATCACCAACTAGATGGACTTGAGTTTGAGTGAATTCTGGGAGATGGTGATGGACAGGGAGGCCTGGTGTGCTTCGATTCATGGGGTCACAAAGAGTCGGACACGGCTGAGCGACTGAACTGAACTAAAACAGCTCTAAAATACTATATATATATATATAAGAACAGGTGAGAAGTTTTTCTATGGGAAAAAAATTACTTGGGTTCTAGTATCCAGATTCACATTACAACTTGCTAAGGTCAGAGGATGGAGAAGGCAATGGCACCCCACTCCAGTACTCTTGCCTGGAAAATCCCATGGACAGAGGAGGCTGGTAGGCTGCAGTCCATGGGGTCCTGAAGAGTTGGACATGACTAAGCGACTTCACTTTCACTTTCACTTTTCACTTTCATGCATTGGAGAAGGAAATGGCAACCCACTCCAGTGTTCTTGCCTGGAGAATCCCAGGGATGGCAGAGCCTGGTGGGCTGCCATCTCTGGGGTCACACAGAGTTGGACACGACTGAAGCGACTTAGTAGTAGTAGTAGTAGTAGTAGTAGTAGTAAGGGCAGAGGATGTATATTTATTGGTAATATCCAGCTTTGAAATCAGCTCATCTATTGATGAAGCCCACATTTAAATTAACTTATCAAGCACCTATCTGGGTAGAAGTCTACCAACCCCACCTCAGGGATGGATTAAAGCAGTATGTGAAGTAGTTCAAGATAGTAGAATATATCAAGAAAATTTCAAAATTTAAGCAATCAAGATCTTTTCCTATTGAAATGTTATACTCTACTGCAGGAATCAAGAACATTAGCAGAAACAATATGGTATTAAAGCATATCAAAATACCAAGAGGAACATGAATGTATTAATTATCATTATAGGGCTTTCTAGTTGGTGCATTGGTAAAGAATCTGGCTGCCAATGGAGGAGATGCAAGATATGTCGATTTGATTCCTGGGTAGGGAAGATAGCTTGGAGTAGGAAATGGCAACCCACTCCAGTATTCTTGCTTGGGAAATTCCTAGCAGGCCACAGTCCATAGCATTGCAGTCAGATACAACTGAACACACATACATACACACACACAAAATTGTCATTGTGGCTCATGCCTACGTTGTACCTAACTCTGAAAAAGTGACTGATCAGGATGTTATGTCTTTCAACTCTCTCACAGGGCTATCATTCTCTATTTCTCTGGTTTGATCATCTAAACTATAGCAATTAAGAATATGTCATCATTTTGTCAGAAGACAATTTATTAGTGTCTTACTTTTCAGTGAATGCATTTGCTCAGTTTAGATGAGCAATGCAGTTAAAACAATGCAGTTAATCACAACATAAATAGCTTTTGTAGGATTGCTCAAGATAAGATCTGGTAGGATACAGGGTTTAAAAGATGTTTTATTTTTTCACTATAAAATTAAGTTTAATCACAATTCACATGGTATTTGAGTTAATATTCATATTATATCCATATTCATTATTGACTCAAAAATGTGTTTAATTACAGTGACTTTCTATGTCCCCTCCTTTTTTCATTTGTTTAATTTGAAGATCTGTTTGATGTGATTGTAACTAAGAATGATGTCTCTGGCTACATTTGTATCTGAAGATCTTCTTCCTACCCCTTCATCAGCTAAGAGCATTTTCATTGTAAAAATGTGTGACCCCTTAGTTTTTCTAGTGATTCTTTTACATAAGACTTACTTGGAGTATCTCCATTCTTACTTCAAATTAGGAATCACAGTCAATTTATCATTAATTGTCTTCCTACACAATATTATGAATGCCTGAAACATGGTGCAGGGTGATCTCTCAGAAAGTTCTCTGTTTACTGTGAATTCTGAACCTGGAGTTTCACACAATAAAATGGCGAATTTCAGAGTGTGATCTAAGGTTAACAGTACCAGATTCATCCAGTGAGATTGCTGAAAATGTCATGTCTGGGGTCTCATTATTGCCCGACTGATATGGAGTCTCTGGGGATGGAGAGACTACAGTGATGTTAATGCACACTGTAGTTTAAGAACCTATGATTCCAAGAACTCTAGAATCTTCACACATAGAAGAATAAATGAGAAGGGAATAAACATTTGAAATATGCTTTGAAATTTTTGATTTTTAAAGATATCTATAGAAGAAAACGAGTGATAAGAAAGCCTTCCTCAGTGATCAATGCAAAGAAATAGGGGAAAACAATAGAATGGGAAAGACTAGAGATCTCAAGAAAATTAGATATACCAGGGGACTATTTCATGCAAAGATGTGCTCAATAAAGGACAGAAATGGTATGGACCTAACAGAAGCAGAAAATATTATGAAGAAGTGGCAAGAATACACAGAAGAACTGTACAAAAGAGATTTTCATGACCCAGATAATCACGATGGTGTGATCACTCACATTCACCTAGAGCCAGACATCCTGGAACGTGAAGTCAAGTGGGCCTTAGGAAGCATCACTAGCACCAAAGCTAGTGGAAGTGATGGAATTCCAGTTGAGCTATCTCAAATACTAAAAGATGATGTTATGAAAGTGCTGCACTCAATATGTCAGCAAATTTGGAAAACTCAGCAGTAGCCACAGGACTGGAAAAGGTCATTTTTCATTCCAGTCCCAAAGAAGGGAATACCAAAGAATGCTCAAATTACCACACAGTTGCACTCATCTCACATGCTACCAAAGTAATGCTCGAAATACTCCAAGCCAGGCTTCAGCAATACCTGCACCGTGAACTTCCAGATGTTCAAACCGGTTTTAGAAAAGGCAGAGGAACCAGAGATCAAATTACCAACCTTCGCTGGATCATTGAAAAAGCAAGAGAATTTCAGAAAAAAAAAAATCTATTTCTGGTTTATTAACTATGCCAAAGCCTTTGACTGCATGGATCCCAATAAACTGTGGAAAATTCTGAAAGAGATGGGCATACCAGACCATCTGACCTGCCTCTTGAGAAACCTGTATGCAGGTCAGGAAGCAACAGTTAGAACAACAAACTGGTTCCAAATAGGAAAAGGAGTACGTCAAGGCTGTATATTGTCATCCTGCTTATTTAACTTATATGCAGAGTACATCATGAGGAATTCTGGGCTGGTGTAAGCACAAGCTGGAATCAAGATTGCCAGGAGAAATATCAATAACCTCAGAAATGCAGATGACACCACCCTTATGGCAGAAAGTGAAGAGGAACTAAAAAGTCTTGATCAAAGTGAAAGAGGAGAGTGCAAAAGTTGGCTTAAAGCTCAACATTCAGAAATCTAAGATCATGGCATCGGTCCCATCACTTCATAGCAAATAGATGGGAAAAGAGTGGGAACAGTGGCTGACTTTATTTTGGGGGGCTCTAAAATCACTGCAGATGGTGATTGCAGCCATAAAATTAAAAGATGCTTGCCCTTTGGAAGGAAAGTTATGACCAATCTAGAAAGCATATTAAAAAGCAGAGAAATTACTTTGTCCACAAAGGTCCATCTAGTCAAGGCTATGGTTTTTCCAGTAGTCATGTATGGATATGAGAGTTGGACTCTAAAGAAAGCTGAGCACAGAAGAATTGATGCTCTTGAACTGTGGTGTTGAGAGTCCCTTGGACTGCAAGGAGATCCAACCAGTCCATCCTAAAGGAGATCAGTCCTGGGTGTTCATTGGAGGGACTGATTTTGAAGCTGAAACTCCAATACTTTGGCCACCTGACGCGGAGAGCTTACTCGTTTGAAAAGATCCTAATGCTGGGAAAGATTGAAGGCAGGAGGAGAAGGGGACAAAAGAAAATGAGATGGTTGGATGGCATCACCAACTCAATGGAGATGAGTTTGGGTGGACTCCAGGAGTTGGTGATGGACAGGGAGGCCTATTGTCCTGTGGTTCATTGGGTCACAGAATTGGACACGATTGAGTGATTGAACTGAACTGACAGAAGAAAAACTGAGTAACAAGGTATCTGTTCACAGCCTAGCATAGCGGGATAATAGTTCAAGTCTCAACCAGTTATATAGGTACTACCAAATGCAAGCTGAAATTCACCAGTTCTTATGACAAGGAAACTCTTATGTTAAGGTGCTGCTGCTGCTAAGTCGCTTCAGTCGTGTCCAACTCTGTGCGACCCCATAGACAGCAACCCACCAGGCTCTCCCGTCCCTGGGATTCTCCAGGCAAGAACACTGGAGTGGGTTGCCATTTCCTTCTCCAATGCATAAAAGTGAAAAGTGGAAGTGAAGTTGCTCAGTTGTGTCTGACTCTTAGCGACCCCATGGACTACAGGCTACCAGGCTCCTCCATCCATGGGATTTTCCAGGCAAAAGTACTGGAGTGGGTTGCCATTGCCTTCTCTGTACGTTAAGGTAAACAGATCATAATTCATTCAGTAAAGAACCTGAATATTATATGTTCTGTAAGCTTGGTATAACAGAGATGCATTTTGATTTATGAAACCTCTAAATACAAGCAATATCACTAAGAATAGGTTGTTCAGTCACTAAGTCATGTCCATCTCTTTGAGATCCCATGTACTACAACAGACCAAGCTGCCCTGTCCTTCAGTATCTCTTGGAGCTTGCTCAAACTCATGTCCACTGAGTAGGTGATTACATCCATCCTTCTTATCCTCTGTCACCCCCTTCTTCTGCCCTCAGTCTTTCCTAGCATCAAGTTCTTTTTCAATGAATCGACTCTTTGCTTCAGCTGGCCAAAGTATTGGAGCCTCAGCATCAGTTCTTTCAGTGAATATTCAAGGCTGATTTCCTTTAGGATTGGTTTGTTTGATCTCCTTAGTGTCCAAGGGACTCTTAAGAGTCTTCTCCAGCACCACAGTTCAAGCACATCAATTCTTCAGTGCTCAGCCTTCTTTATGGTCCAAGTCTCAAATCAATACATGATTACTGGAAAAACTATAGCTTTGAGCATATTGACCTTGGGCTTCCCTGATGGGTCAGATGGTCAACAATCTGCCTGCAATGCAGGGGACACACAGGAGATGCAGGTTCAATCTCTGGGCCGGGAAGATCCCCATGAGAAGGAAATGGTAATTGCCTCCAATATTCTTTCCTGGAGAATCCCATAGACAGAGGAGCCTGGCGGGCTACAGTCCATGGGGTCACAAATAGTCGGACATGAGTGAATGACTAATACAAACACAGGGACCTTTGTTGCCAAAGTGATGTGTCTGCTTTTTATTATGCTGTCTAGGTGTGTCATAGATTCCCTGGTGGCTGAGATGGTAAAGAATCTGCCAGCAATGCAGGAGACCCAGGTTCTATCCCTGGGTTGGAAAGATTCTGTGGAGAAGGGAAAGGCTACCCACTCCAGTATTCTTGGCATGGAGGATTCCATGGATAGAAGAACCTGGTGGGCTACATCCATGGAGTCAGACATGACTGAGATATTGAGAATAGGAGGCATTTTAAAATCACAGATGGTAATTAATGACCAGTAAATATTTGACCAGTAAAGAAATATTTCAAAATACATGACTCTCACACATGATAAACCTTAAATATGTATGAAGACTAGTCATTCATCAATGAAACAAAGTTTGTAGTAAAGTTTAGAGCTTTTAAATTTTACACATTTTATTGATTAGATAGATTTTTGAAAAGTGATGTGGTGGAATTAAAACCATCCAAATGTGGCATAGAAAATGGAAGGAGATTATTATTCACTCATGACTGAAGGAATCCCATAAATTATGATAATTGAAAGTTGCTTTGAAATATGTCTTGGGAGTTTAACTTTCTCCTAGGGAAATTAAGGCCTTATTTGTTCACATAGAGCTATGGGGCATGGAATCTAGTCTTATTAATTATGACATTATTTATTAAATGCATGTTTTTTCATAAACATTATATGATAGAGGTAGTGAAATGTATAGTTTATCTTAGCTACATAGGGCTTTCCTAATGTCAAGAAGGATTATTCTGAGGATGTGTCTGTGGTCATAGCCAAACCAAATACATGCAAGATATGGGTACAAACTATAAATGCATTTATTATTTCTTGAAAGCCTGCCAATGTTCAATTTAAAATATTTACTGTTCAAACACGGAAAGCTAAATTCCACCAATGAGGTTGGATTTTGGAAAAAAGAAAGAATATAATGGTGCTGCCTCAGAATGTGACTTTTCAGGAAACTCAGCAAATTTTCTATTTCTGTGCTAAGAATCAGCATAATGTTGACTGTAACAAAAATTAAGGAAATCCATCATCTTCCTCCTTCTTTTCCTTTTAATATCCTTTTATAATTTATAAGTAGCAAGAAATATGTTTGGGTAATATTTTGAATCAGCTTTAGCATTGAGCTCAGTAAATTAATAAATATGTAAATAAATCAAAGGCAGGAAAAAGGAAAATGTATGAGATTTGAACAATTACTTCACTCTTCAACTTTTTTGTCTACTATCTACCATGTACTAAGCTAAGCATTGGGGCAAAGAAATAAGACACAATTCCTGCAACCAATGATCACCTTCTAACTATGACAAAAGATAGTTACAGCTAGGGGAATATTAGAGGAAACATTGTATAAGAAGAGACATTTCAGGTAAAATTCAAAGGACAAATAGGAACTAATGAAACACAGTGAGGTAGTACATTCCAATGAGGGCAATAAAATGTATATAAACACTTTTGCATATAAATTATGGCCCATTTATGAGAATTCTGCTTTAGATATAATCTAAGAATAGTCCTAGTACCTACCAAGATGAACCAATACCATTAGAATTTTCTATGTTCCTGGGGAAAAAAAATTAAAACTAAAGAAATCTGATTGTACAATAATAGAAAAGCATATGTTTACTACATTAATTTTTATATTCAGTAAATATATTTACTAAAATATTAGAAATATGTAATTAGAAGCCATGGTCAAGATTTTATTAACTAGATTGTTAAATTCTAAAAGAGGAATCTGGTGCCACACACTGCTAAGTTTATTGAGGATAAATATTTTATTTCTCTTATAAGTTTATTCTGAGAGCTTTTTAAGAGGAAAAATTATGGAGAGCAAAGCATTATTTTAGCTTTTGTTTTATTATATATATATAGAGAGAGAGAGACAGAGAGAGAGAGAGAGCATGCTGTCTATAGAATACTGCTTGTCTAATATATGAATCAAATAAGTTTTTGAACATAAATAGATACATGTTTAATGAATAGAATATGAGAGTTTCCACAGATGTCTAAAATGTGTCAAGCAAAATAGGAAAAAGTCATCTAAAGCAGCTACTAAACAGAAAGTGGGAAATGAAAATCTAGTCAAAGGTGGAAATCAGACTATAGGTAAATAGAAGAAATATATATGATCTGTAAAATTTGCAAATATGTGTAAGGATATTGTAAGGGTAATTAAGGGTGACTAGCCTGGAGAAGGCAATGGCACCCCACTCCAGTATTCTTGCCTGGGGAATCCCAGGGACAGAGGAGCCTGGTGGGCTGCCATCTCTGGGGTTGCACAGAGTCGGACACGACTGAAGCGACTTAGCAGTAGCCTGGGAAATCCGATGGATGGCGGAGCCTGGTAGGCTACAGTCCATGGGGTTGCGAAGAGTCAGACACGACTGAGCGACTTAACTTTCACATTTCATTTTCATGCACTGGAGAAGGAAATGGCAACCCACTCCAGTATTCTTGCCTGGAGAATACCAGGGAAGGGAGCCTGGTGGGCTGCCATCTATGGGGTCGCACAGAGTTGGACACAACTGATGTGACTTACCAGCAGCAGCAGCTTCAGAATTACATTATCAAAATTGTTCATAACCTTTCTATTTAATATTCTTAATTTTGCATACCTGAACAATTATTTTATGATATATATATAAATAAAATTGATATATCATTTTTATAGAAGATATAATAACCATTTATATCAGATATATGTTTATATCAAGTATACTTCCCTGGTGGCTCAGGCAGTAAAGAATCTGCCTGCAATGCAGGAGACCCGGATTTGATCTCTGGGTTAGAAAGATCCCCTGAAGAAGGGCATGGCAACCCACTCCAGTACTCTTGCCTGGAGAATTCCATGGACAGAGGAGCCTGGCAGGCTACAGTCAATGGGGTCACAAAGAGTCAAACACTACTGAGCAACTAACACTTCACTTCAATTCTTATAACAAGTAATTAACAGATATACAATAAGGCTGATATCCTGTTACTCAAGATGTTAAGTTTATTCTTTCCCTTTTCCTAAAAGCACCTTCCACAAGCAATGGGTTTCATTTGTGAAGACAATATTTTAATGATGGAGCTTTATTCTATTCACAAGAATAGATGCTTGTATGATCTTAAAATATAATTAGTCTCATAGCTGGGTTGCATTTGTTTTTATGACCAGGAGGTATCAGAATATCTCCTATTTTGAGAAAAAGTTTATAGGAGTATGTCAAAAACACAGAAAGAAAATAAAATAGCAGCTAAGGTATTGCCCTGCATAGTATCAGCATGTGTGTGACAGTAAATTCTATTCACTGTCTTGAATTACATTTCAGCTGTCCCTTGTAATGCCTTCATTATTGTCACTAGCATTTAAAAATATTAAATTTATCTAAAAGACCAACTTGAGCCTCTTAAGGTAACCTCTATTTCTATCATTTTTTCAAGTTAATATCAACACTTTGTATTTAACAAACTTATCCTTTACTTATAAAGATGCAGTTTATTTTCTTTCAGTCTCTCAGTTAAACAACATGATTATATTCTGTATGTTCATTAAATACACCTTTACTCCTTTTTCCTTTGAAGAAGAAAGTGCTTTCACAAACTGTCCTATGTAAGATTTGAGTTTAAACCCAATTGAAAATTAGATTAAACAACCAAATAGCTAAAATTAACTTACTCTTCAGCATTCTGGATTTATCCTGAGTTAGAAACAAATGAAGACATGAGTGTAATGATGTAAAATTTCACTGAATTTATATAGTTGTGTGTTTCCAAGTGAACATTGTGGGAATATTTTAACTGCTCATTTTTGGTCATGTAAAGGAAAATATGTATTAATTTACATATTTAGCTATTAAATATGTATGTAATATGTGTTAATTTACATATTTAGCTATAAATATGTATTACTTTATATATTTAGTTAGTCAAGAACATTCAACCTTAAAAATGCATATGTTTTTGTGTCTGAAGAAATATGTTAAAGGGTAAAAATCAACTAAATATTTAAAATACTACCCTTTACATTTCAATGTATAATTATTTATAGAATTACTTATTATATATATATGAAAATAGACTATTGAAATAAAATGAAAAAGATAAAATTACCACATATCTTATTTCCTTTTTTAATTTAAAGGTGGTTTTAATCCCTATTTAATTCCTTTAAGATATAAAGAAAATGAGAAGAATGAACTCTAACTAATTTTGGGGTACATCCTCTATTTGTTAGAGATTATGCTGAAAGTTATGGAATAAACTGTCATTAAATATGTAAAATTATCAAATGTAGTGGACACAGTTATTCCTATTTGAAAACAGTCAGAGTTATATGACTTCAAAGACACATAGTTGGTAAGTGATGAGTTAAGATATAAGATAAGATATAATGGCTTTTACCACTTCTATACAATATAGTTTTGGAAGTTCCAGCCAGAGTGATTAGGCAATGGAGGAAGGGAGGAGTTAAGTAATTCAGAACACCAAAGAAAGGAGAAAGTACAGTTTTCTCTGCAGACAACATGAAATTGCATGTAGAAAGTGCTAACAATTACACACACACACAAAAGTTTCAGTGAATAAATAAATTCAGCAGCATTTCAGAATAAAAATTCCATTCAGAAAATAAGGTATGTTTTAATACACTAACAGTGAACAATTCAAAAAGGAAATTGAGAAAACAATCCATTTACAAAAGCTTCAAAAAGAATAAAACACTTAGGGATAACTTAGCCAAGGGAGTTCTACTGGTACACTGAAACTACAAAATGCTGCTGAAAGAAACTAGTCATAAACAAATGGGAAGACATCTGTTTATGGACTGACATAACATTGTTAAAATGTTAATATTATGTCTGTGGAACAAATGATATGGTTAAGATGTAAATACCATCAGAAGCAACCTACAGATTCAATGAAATCCCTTTCAAAGTTCAAATAATATTTTTTTGAGGAAATAAAAAAAAAAAATCCTGAATTCCATGCCTTGAAGGACTGCAAATAGACAAAATAATCCTGAAAAAGAACAAAGTTGAAGGACTCATATGATCTGATCATAAGACTTACTTAGAATCTGCTGTACTCAAAAAAGATTGTGGAATTGGCATAAAGGAAGACATATAGACAATGGGATAGAAAAGAGAACTGAAAAAGTAAACTTACATATATATGATCAAATATGTCCAACAAAGTATCAATACCATTCAACGGGGAAAGGTCAGTTTTTCAACAAACGGTCCTGGGAAAACTGGATACCCCTATGGAAAAGAATAGTTATGAATTCTTATCTCACATCATATATAAAATTAACCCCAAACAGGTCAAAGACCTAAACATAAAAGCAAAATCATAAGTATCTAGCATCTGTGCACTCAGGCGTGCCTGACTGCTTGAAACCCCTTGGGCTGAGCCCACCAGCCTCCTCTGCCCATGGAATTTTCCAGGCAAGAAATACCAGAGTAGGTTGCCATTTCTTTCTCCAGGGAATCTTCCTGATCTAGGGATCAAACTCGTGTTTCTTGTGTCTCCTACATTGGCAGGATAATTCTTTACCACTTGTTCCATCTGGGAGGCCCTAAAACAAAAGAGCTAAACATTAAAAGAAAACATAGGGTGAAAGATTCATTAGATTTGGTAGTGATTTATTGAATGTGACATTAAAAGCATAGGCATCAAAAGAAAAAATAAATGAACTTTAAAAAATGAAAAACTTGTATCAAAGGGCATTGGAATGAAAAGGCAACCCACAAATTTGGAGAAAATATTTCCAAATAATATATCTAACAAAGGATTAATATTCAGGAAATATTAAAAATAAAACTTCTAAAACTCAAACAAAAGGAATGGGAAGCATTAAAAAATGGGCAAAAGACTTGAACAGACATTTCTTCAAAGATTTATAATAACCAATATACACAAGAAAAGAGGAACATTACTAATCAATATCACTAATCACTAGCAAAATGCAAATCTCAACCTAAATGAGAGGCCACTTCATATTCATTATAATGGCTATTATCAAAACAAATCCTGGGAAATAATACTGTATGAAAAGACCTGAGGCAATTGGTACCCTTATACATTGCTGGTGGGAATTTAAAGTGATGAAAGTCCTGTGGAAAATGATCTTTTCTTCAAAAAAATTAAATGAAATGACCATAGGACCTAGCAATTCCAAGTATAGGTATAAACCCTAAAGAGATTCAAAGAGTTGAATGCAATTGTCAAACAGATATTTGCACATCATATTCATAGCAGTATTTCCCCAATACTGAATAGGTGAGACTAATCCCAATGTTCACCGAAGGTTGATTGGATAAATAAAATGTGGAATATACATACAATAGAATATAATTCAGCCTTTGTGAAGAATGAAATTTTGATATATGCTACTACACGGATGAAACTTTAAAACATTATGCTGACTGAAATAGGCCAGAGATAAGAGAATGGATGTTGTATGATTCTACTTGTATGTTGCAATTGTTGTTTAGTCACTCAGTCATGTCCGATTCTTTGCAACCCCATGGATTGCAGCACGCCAGGCATCCCTGTCCTTCACCATCTCCCAGAGTTTGCTCAAACTCATGTCCATCGAGTCAGTGATGCCATCCAACCATCTTATCCCGTCGTCCCCTTCTCCTCCTGTCTTCAATTTTCCCAGCATCAGGATCTTTTCTAATGAGTTAGCACTTTCCAGCAGCTGGCCAAAATATTGGAGCTTCAAATTCAGCATTAGCCCTTTCAATGAATATTCAGGATTGGTTTCCTTCCGAATTGACTGTTTTGATCTGTGTGCAGTCCAAGGGACTCTATAAAGAGTCTTGTCCAACACCACAGTTCAAAAGCATCAACTCTTCAGTGCTCAGCATTCTTTATGGTCCAATTCTCATATCCATACACGACTCCTGGAAAAACCAAAGCTTTGACTATACGGACATTTGTCAGCAAAGTAATGTCTCTGTTTTTAGTAGGCTGTCTAGGTTTTTATAGCTTTTCTTCCTAGGAGCAAGAGTCTTTTAATTTCATGGCTGCAGTCACCATCTCCAGTAATTTGTAAACTAAGAAAATAAAGTCTGTCACTGTTTCCATTGTTTCCCCATTATTTGCCATAAAGCAACGGGAGCGGATGCCACGATCTTCATTTTTTGAATGTTGAATTTTCAGATAGCTTTTTCACTCTTATCTTTCACTTTCATCAAGATACTCTTTCTGACTCTCCACTTTCTACCATAAGGGTGGTGTCATCTGCATATCTGAGGTTATTGATATTTCTCCTGGCAATCTTGATTCCAACTTGTGCTTCATCCAGCCCGTATCTCACATGATAAACTCTGTTAGCTTAAATAAGCAGGGTGACAATATACAGCCTTGACATACTGTTTTAGCAATTTGAAACCAGTCCATTGTTCCATGTTTGGTTCTAACTGTTGCTTCCTGACCTGCATAGATTTCTCAGGAGGCAGATCAGGCAGTCTGGTATTCCCATTTCCTTAGGAATTTCCCACAGTTTGTTGTGATTCATGCAATCAAAGGCTTTAGTGTAGTCAATGAAGCAGAAGTAGATGTTTTTCTGAAATTCTCTTGCTTTTTCTATGATCCAACTGATGTTGGCAATTTCATTTCTGGGTCCTCTGCCTTTTCTAAATCCAGCCTGTACATCTGGAAGTTCTTGGTTCATGTACTGTTTTGAAGCCTAGCTTGGAGTATGTTGAGCATTACTTTGCTAGCATGTGAAATGCGTGCAATTGTGTGGTAGTTTGAACATTCTTTAGCATTGCCTTTCTTTGGGATTGGAATGAAAATTGAAGTTTTCCAATCCTGTGGCCACTGCTGAGTTTTCCAAATTTGCTGACATATTGAGTGCAGCACTCTCATAGCATTATCTTTTAGGATTTGAGATAGCTCAGCTGGAATTCCATCACCTCCACTAGCATTGTTCATAGTGATGCTTTCAAAGGCCCACTTGACTTTACACTCTTAAGATATCTGGCTCTAGGTGAGTGATCACACCATCATGGTTATCTGGGTCACTAAGGTCTTTTTTGTACAGTTCATCTGTGTATTCTCGCCACCTCTTCTTAATATCTTATGTTTCTGTTAGGTCCATGATGTCTCTGTCCTTTATTGTGCGCATCTTTGCATGAAATGTTCGCTTGGTACCTCTGATTTTCTTGAAGAGCTCTCTCGTCTTTCCCATTCTATTGTTTTCCTCTAGTTCTTTTCATTGCTCACTTAGGAAGGCTTTCTTGTCTCTCCTTGCTGTTCTTTGAAACTCTGGATTCAGATGGATATATATTTCCTTTTCTCTTTTGCCTTTTGCTTCTCTTCTTTTCTCAGCTATTTGTAACACCTCCTCAGACAACCATTTTGCCTTTTTGTATTTCTTTTTCTTGGGGATGTTTTTTGTTATCGCTGGCTCCTGTACAATGCTACAAAACACTGTCCATAGTTCTTCAGGCATTCTATCAAATCTAATCCCTTGAATCTATTTGCCACTTCTAATGTATACTCGTAAGGGCTTTGATTTAGGTCTTACATGAATGGCCTAGTGGTTTTCCCTACTTTCTTCAATTTAAGTCTGAATTTGGCAGTATGGTGTTCATGATCTTAGCCACAGTCAGCTCCCAGTCTTGTTTTTGCTGACAACATAGAGCTTTTCCATCTTCAGCTGCAAAGAATATAATCAATCTGATTGCAGTATTGACCATCTGGTGATGTCCATGTGCAGAATCTTTTCTTGTGTTGTTGGAAGAGGGTATTTGGTCTGACCAGTGTGTTCTCTTGGAAAAACTCTGTTGGTCTAAAACTCTCTTTGTCCTGCTTCATTTTGTACTCCAAGGTCAAACTTGCCTGTTACTCCAGGTATCTCTTGACTTCCTATTTTTTCATTTTAGGCCCCTATGACGAAAAGGACATCTTTTTTTGGTGTTAGTTCTAGAAGGTCTTGTACATCTTCACAGAACCATTCAACTTCAGTTTTTTTGGCATTAGTGGTTGGGGCAGAGACTTGGAATACTGTGATATTGAATGATTTGCCTTGGAAATGAACAGAGGTCATTCTGTCTACTTATATGTGGTTAATAAAACAACCCATAGAGATATAGAGGCTTCCCTGGAGGCTTAGTAGTAAAGAATGCTCCTGCAATGCAGGAGATGCAGATTGGGCCCATTGGTTGAGAGGATCTCCTGGAGAAGAAAATGGCAGCCCACTCTCTTGCCTGTGAAATCTCATGGACAGAGGGGCCTAGCAGACTACAGTCCATGGGGTTGCAAAGAGTCATATAAAATTAGCGTCTAAACCATCACCACCATAGAGACATAGACTAGTGTTGGAAACCATACAAGAGGCAGAAGAATAGGGAGTCGTTTAATGAGTACAGTTTCAGTTTGGGATGATAAAAGTTATGCAAATTAGTAGTGATGATTGTTGCACAACAATGTGAATATACTTAATGCCGCCTGACTGTACACTTAGAAATGGTTAAATTGGTAAATTTTATGTTATGAATATTTATCGCAATATTTAAGAATAAGGAAAAATATCTATCTAGATCACTGAATACTTGCAGTTAGGACAAAAAAAAAGGAAGGGTTTTTGTAAATATTTGTGGTTATATCACGGTTGACCAGTTACTTTCTTGGTCCTTTATGTAGATTTTTTTCATATAATTTCATATTAATCTACACTACATACTTTGACTGATTTCAAGGTCTTGAAATTCCCACTTTGACTTAAAATTGTAGTATATGTAAGTAGCAGATGCAAAGTTTAAAAAAATGCCTCTCTGGCTCCAAAATTCAGGCCTTGTAAATATACTTTTGACAGTATTACAGGAATGTATTTCCTACATTCAACAATAAAAGTGTTTCATCTACTTAATTTTAATTTTGCAGATAAATAGTTTATAGTCATAATGAATTAGTGCTATCTGCTAAGTCACTTCAGTCATGTCCAACTCTGTGCTACCCCATAGACGGCAGCCCACCAGGCTCCCCCGTCCCTGGGATTCTCCAGGCAAGAACACTGGAGTGGGTTGCCATTTCCTTCTCCAATGCATGAAAGTGAAAAGTGAAAGTGAAGTTGCTCAGTCGTGTCCGACCCTTAGCATGGATTGCAGCCTACCAGGCTCCTCTGTCCATGGGATTTTCCAGGCGAGAGTACTGGAGTGGGGTGCCATTGCCTTCTCCAATTAGTGCTATCATGACCAACTAAATTTTCACAAGCAAAACAGGATCACAGTTTTTTTATTACAGTCAGTTTTATTTCAATTATGTGTATCTAATAATTATAGAAAACTTATCATGTGCTAAATTATAACACACATAATAAATGTATTTAGTTGAATATTTATAAGATTATTGTTATTATAACAGACATAAGAATACTGCAAGATGTTTGTCCCTCTATGTTTGCTGGAAGCATATACAGTAATCCCAAACATAGAAAGTTACAGAGAAAAGTATTTATGGTTAAATGCATTGTTCTAATAAATGTGCAGTATACTGAATTTACCAATTGAATACTTGAGCATGATTAAGCAAAGTCTGTCCTGTCACTAGTAATAAATAAATATATCATTAAATTATAGTTGATTGAGAAATATATGTTTAATAATTTTATAATATAATACAGCCTCCCTGGCAGCTTGAACAGTAAATGTTTTATATTTAATAATATAAAACAGTTCCCTTGGTGGCTCAAATGATAAAGAATCTGCCTGCAATTCAGGAGACCACTGTTCAATTTCTGGATCAGGAAGATGCTCTGGAGAAGGAAATGGCAACCCACTCCAGTATTCTTGCCTGGAAAATTCCATGGGTAGAGGAACCTGGCAGGCTACAGTTCATGGGGTCACAAAGAGTCGAACACTTTTACTCACATTGATGAACATGGATTTCTAAGTGGAGATGTTAGAACATAATCCATATATGTAAATATGTGTGGACCTATATATTTTCATCATAAATCGTGTTCCAAATAAGAAACTTCATCTGAATGCCCTATTTTCATAGACGAGTATGTCAAAATACTATATCAAGAAAAAGAAGAAATTTCTTAAATGTAATCACCTAGGTTATGTTTTAAGAAATAGTTTAAAAGAAAAATGTCTATCTTGACTAAGGTCTTTTATTTTCAAATGTGTTTGATTCAGTCTTTCTCTCAAATGGGAACAGAAGGGTATTTGTAATACATTTTAATTTTTTACCCAAGGGGTTATGTAGTAATAAGAATTATGTTTCCTTTTGAAAATAAGTAAAAATTTCTGTATTAAGTTCTTGAATGTTCCATACTTTTAAGCTATATGCTTTTTAAAATGTTTCAAATGCACTTACATAAATATAACTGAATATGCATTCTCACATAAAACCTGCTGAAAAACAACTTTAGGATGAATTTTAATGAATTACGTTTAGTAAAACCATCATCAACAAATCAATAATACAGAATTAGCCTTCACTGTCATTTGAAATTTTGGTTAAGAACCAAAACAAAAGAGACTTCCCTGGTGGTCCAGAGGAGAAGGGAAAGGCTGCCGACTCCAGTATTCTGGTCTGGAGAATTCCATGGACTGTATAGTTCATGGGGTCATAAAGAGTTGGACACGACTGAGCGATTTTCATTTTCACTTGGTGGTCCAGTGGTTAGAGTTCCACATTTCCATAGTGGGGAACACAAGTATCCCTGGTCAGGGAACTAAGATTCCTACATGCCACAAGGTATAGCAAATAATAAAATACTAATTTTTAATTAAAAAGAATCAAAACAAAATAAAAGAACATTAAAATTTTTCCCATTGAGATGCATCTGTGGCCATTCTTATTCTGTTATCTTATCCTGCTGGAGACTAGGTCTTCTTCATCCAAATGCTAAGTTTTCTTAGGGTTTTGCTGGTTATTAAACATCATTGTTTCATTTTGTTTAAAATATTTAAATAACAGGAGGGATTAAGATGACACTAAAATCAATAAGAACAACAAGCAGAAACTTAATTTAGATATAGAACCTAATTTGACAGGCTGGATTACAAGAAAGGTATTAGATAGCATAATAAATTAGTTCTTCTTTAGCAGAGAGGTACTCCTTGGAAGAAAAGTTATGACCAACCTAGATAGCATATTCAAAAGCAGAGATATTACATTGCCAACAAAAGTCCGTCTAGTCAAGGCTATGGTTTTTCCAGTGGTCGTGTATGGATGCAAGAGTTGGACTGTGAAGAAAGCTGAGTGCCAAAGAATTGATGCTTCTGAACTGTGGTGTTGGAAAAGACTCTTGAGAGTCCCTTGGACTGCAAAGAGATCCAACCAGTCCATTCTAAAGGAGATCAGCCCTGGGTGTCCTTTGGAAGGAATGATGCTAAAGCTGAAACTCCAGTACTTTGGCCACCTCATGAGAAGAGTTGACTTCATTGGAAAAGACTCTGATGCTGGGAGGGATTGGGGACAGGAGGAGAAGGGGACTACAGAGGATGAGATGGCTGAATGGCATTACCGACTCAATGGACATGAGTTTGAGTAAACTCCGGGAGTTGGTAATGGACAGGGAGGCCTGGCGTGCTGCGATTCATGGGGTCGCTAAGAGTCGGACATGACTGAGCGACTGAACTGAACTGAATGGAACTCCTAAAATATTGATACTATGAAGTGTTTTTCTAATGGGCATAAAATAAAATCATTTTACTAGATAATGATTTTATTTTATTTTTTGACTATCCACATATAGAATTGAAATTATTTTATCTGGAATTGGGAGTAAAAATAAAATAAAAATCTATATATTTTCTAAGAAGCAGAGTAGATAAAATGGAGAAAAAGAACAAAGAACGTGGTAAACACAAGGACATCACTGTGATTTGGGGAACAGTGAAGACAAAGTGGGATGTGGAGAGTTGCTGTTTGACAGACATTAATGTTTTAATATACAAGATGAATGAGTTCTAGAGATCTGCTATACAACATTGTGTCCATAGTTAACATACTATATTATGCATTTAAAAATGTGTTAAGAGAACAGATATCATGTTAAGTGCTCTTACAACAACAATAATGATAATAATCATAGAAGTAGTAGCTAATGAGTGATACACGTGGATGAATAAAGTAACCTATTAATGGCCAAAAAATAGATGAGCAGCACATGAAAAGTAAATGAGACAGATGGTACAATATATAGGACAAGGAGGGAAATAAAAGTTTGCTCATATACTGATGATGTTATTTAACTGCCGAATTTTAAACTACTAAGGTATATGGCATGGTATTTGAGCAAATATGATGAACAGTTTATAGTGGTAATATGTCAAAGACATCAATAGAATGGGAATGCTCTGTTAAATAGTAAATGATCCCATTCTTGAGTGTATATTAATTCTTTTTCTCAACTGCATCATATTTTCCCTTTTGTAAATGCTGTCACTATCATTACCAGGGACAGTACTACCTGCAGAAGAATGAACTATGTTCTTTTTTAACAATATATTATTTTTAGATTACTATGTAAAAGGTTTTCTTTGATTACAGCTACTCAAGGTATGCCTATTATATGCTTATATTTACATAAATTCACACAGAAGGTCAGATTGATTTTTTTTTTTAATTGTGTGTTGCAAGTCCTAGTCAAAGTCTTTGTGCATGCTATCAGCCTTGGGAATAGAAGGTTAGACAGAAGTATTAATACAGTGTTGAACTCTTGGCAAGTTCTTCATTCATTTTAAACATTATTAGAGTTGTTTTTAGTCATTAATTTTGTAACAGAGGAAATTGATCCCTGTTCAAGGTATAATAGAGAGCTTCAAGATTTTGATAGCTCTGTTTGATGACATTTCTTAAAGTCAATGATGTTAAAGGATCAGGATGTGTGAAATGTACACGTAGACGATGTCTAGTGATGCTGTGCATCTCTGTCAATTTCAGTCAGAGACAAATAATTGGACATGGGAAAATTGCTGTAATCCTTCCTAAGGTTGTGCTGTGGCACTTTTACAGGTCTGCATGAACAGTTGGGCACTTTCTCAGTTCATCATTCGTGAGTTGTTTCACCAGCCCTGTCAACAGTTATTCCTCTAAGGAGCAATCATCCGTATCGTGCAATCCTCTAGGACTACAAAGTCATCCTGCAAATAGCGGTTAGATTGACGCTGCTTACTTGAGTCTCAAAATGGCATTATGGTGTGATATAACCCTGAGATGCCAGATGGAAATAGGGTCCAGTAGTAATTGGGAAGCTCCAAATGTTTGGAATAGTTGTATTCTCTAGTTTAAGCACTTGCCTTATGCTTTTCCCTATGTTTTTTGAATATTAATAGTTATCACGAGGCATAAAAGATATACATCTTAATGAGCATAACTAAATAGGCATTCTAATGTTCTTGAACTGACAAGCTAGAGACTGAGATGGGCTCTACACAGATGACAATTTTTTTTTTTTTAATGGGAATATAATAGCCTCTGGAGATACTGATCAGGACAGATAGATGTTTCTTCAGGTCTACTTAGACACTAGAGATTTATGATATGAATCTATTAGAATATATTTCATCAGCTCTTTAAATGTGGAACAAAGAAGTGACCTTGATTTGAAAAGTTTTAAAAAACACATCAATGTGAAATAGATGATTTGGACATTTTGCTCAGACTCAGGGAACTTTTGTTTGGGAAGGAGCATTCTTTTTCCTTCTAACTCAGTAGTCAGAATCAGCAACTTTGACCAAGTGACATAGGATATTAATGTGGGGATTATAATTTGAAGCTGAAATTTAACTGAAAAGCAGTCTCAAACTGTCTTGCTGTTTCTCTTTCTCTCCATTTATGTGTGCATTCTATTAATCTTAAATAAATCTATAATTCTTACAAAATAAATGAACTGTCACCTGTTAGTAATGGCACAATATAATATCATTTTCCTAACCATTGTTTTCTGAATATAGCTCAGTAATAGATCTCTGTGATTTAAAAAAAAGCAGCTATAATTGATACCAGGTTTTGTTTTGCTTTTTGAAATATAAGAACAATCATGTATTATTTGATCCATAAAAATGCATGTAACAAATTTGTACATTAAAAGTAGAATAAAACAGATATCATTGAAACCACAAACATTACTGCTACCTTACTCTTCCCCATTCCATTGTCACTGTAGTGAGAATAAATCAGTAAGAATTAATTCTCACTGTATTGAGAATTAATCTTTTGAATTTTTTTAAAATTTGGAATTTTGCTCATATGCTATAGGTATGTAATTATTATATGCATGAATTCTTATATAAGGTACATTAATTTTATTTACTTTGAGATTTTTAAAAGTGTTTTAATACTTTAAAAAGTTTTTGATATTTTCATTTACCATTCAACATTGTATTTCTAAATTTTATCCATGTTACACCTACGGAGTTTTTTAAATTTGTTGCCATTGTTATATAATATTATTTCAATATAAATACATTGATTTATTTATATATTTTCCTATATTTTGGGGCAATTTACATTTTTGTTGATATAATGTTATTTTGAATATTCTTATATGTGTTTTCTATGGAATATTTGCAAAAGTTTAGTCTAGAAGTGGAGTATCTGGTTTTTAGTATTTGCACACATCATTTTATAAGATCATGCCAAATTTGCTTCCAATATAATTGCATCAGGATATTCCACTAGAAAATATACACAGTTCCCTATGTTCTATATTCCCAGCATTTTTGGTATTGTCAGACATCGCTAGTCTTATGAATAAAAAAGTTTCTTACTTTAGTTCTTAATTTTGCATATTCCTAATTAGTAATGAGGATCTTTCATTCGCTTTTCTTGTTTGGTTCATGTTCTAAATAAACTCTTCTTCAGTTTGAATAGCATTTGTATGCCAAAGTCAATAAAAAATTATTTTTTCTTTTAAAGGTTTTGAAGTTTTTGTTTTCCTTAAGTCTTTATTTGAAGTTGACTGTTATAGATCTCATGAGCTAATTTCATTTTTTTTATATATGAATAACTAATTGTCCCAGAACCATTAATTAACTAGTCTCTTCTTTCCTCAATTATTTATTAATGACTGCCATGTGTCTTCTGTCATATATTTCATGTTCTCCAATTAATGGATGTGTTAAATCTAGTTTGTCTATTCCTGTTTCAGGACCACATTAACTTAAATATATTAGTTTTCTAATAAACCCTGGTATTTGATAAAGATCATCCAAACTCACTCTTCTTTTTCAGGAACCTTTCAGTTACTCTTGGGCCTTGTAATTCCATACAGATTTTACAAAAATTCTGATAAAAATATTATAACAATTTAAATAGATCCGTATTGAGAAAAATGTGTGTTCTCTGTTTATGCCTCATAATGAACTTTGTAATTTTCTGTGAAAATATCTTTCTGTATTTTAGATTGACAGAGATGACATTGACAGAGATTAACAGAGATCACCATTGCAAATGATATCTGATGTATCAATATTCTGTTTGAATGTGTTCTGTCAATATTTTAGTTTTTAAAAAATACAATAAATATTTTTACATTAATGCTACACTCAGCAACTTTCTAAATACCTCTTTCAATTTTAATATTTTTATGAATATTTTTGTAGCTTCTACACAATTATATCATATTTGAATAATACCAATTCATTTCTTTCCTTCTAATCTTTATAAAGTTATTTTTTTCTTATCTTATTGCATTGGGAATGTTTTTCAATACAAAGATAAAAAATTGTGTTGTTATCCTTATGTTGCCTATGATTTTAAATAGAACACTTTTAAGCTTTCAATATTAAAAATTATTTTCCTGTGGCTTATTTTTTATTAAATTAAAGATGATTCTAGCTTACTAATAGTTCTTTTCATGGATAAAATTTGAATTAATAATGATATGCCTGTATTTATTGAATTACCCATTTGTAATCACATTTACAGATTTTTAGTGATACACCACCCTTGCAATTCTGGATAAATCAACCATAGTTATGCTATAGCATCGACATATGCACTGCTAGATTAAGTTAACTAATATTTTGTTTAGGAGTTTTACATCTATATTTATAAAAAGAAGTACCCTATACTTTACCCTTCCATCATCTTCTTATCTAAAATTAATAATGAAGATATTATTCCACCAAATATTATTCCACCAAGATATCCACCAAACCAAACAAAAGAGGGAGAGATAGGGAATCTACCTGATAAAGAATTCCAAATAATGATAGTGAAATTGATCCAAAATCTTGAAATTAAAATGGAATCACAGATAAATAGCCTGGAGACAAGGATTGAGAAGATGCAAGAAAGGTTTAACAAGGACCTAGAAGAAATAAAAAAGAGTCAATATATAATGAATAATGCAATAAATGAAATTAAAAACACTCTGGAGCCAACAAATAGTAGAATAACAGAGGCAGAAGATAGGATCAGTGAATTAGAAGATAGAATGGTAGAAATAAATGAATCAGAGAGGATAAAAGAAAAACGAATTAAAAGAAATGAGGACAATCTCAGAGACCTCCAGGACAATATTAAACGCTACAACATTCGAATCATAGGGGTTCCAGAAGAAGAAGACAAAAAGAAAGACCATGAGAAAATACTTGAGGAGATAATAGTTGAAAACTTCCCTAAAATGGGGAAGGAAATAATCACCCAAGTCCAAGAAACCCAGAGAGTCCCAAACAGGATAAACCCAAGGAGAAACACCCCAAGACACATATTAATCAAATTAACAAAGATCAAACACAAAGAACAAATAGTAAAAGCAGCAAGGGAAAAACAACAAATAACACACAAGGGAATTCCCATAAGGATAACAGCTGATCTTTCAATAGAAACTCTTCAAGCCAGGAGGGAATGGCAAGACATACTTAAAATGATGAAAGAAAATAACCTACAGCCCAGATTATTGTACCCAGCAAGGATCTCATTCAAGTATGAAGGAGAAATCAAAAGCTTTTCAGACAAGCAAAAGCTGAGAGAATTCTGCACCACCAAACCAGCTCTCCAACAAATACTAAAGGATATTCTCTAGACAGGAAACACAAAAATGGTGTATAAACTCGAACCCAAAACAATAAAGTAAATGGCAACGGGATCATACTTATTAGTAATTACCTTAAACGTAAATGGGTTGAATGCCCCAACCAAAAGACAAAGACTGGCTGAATGGATACAAAAACAAGACCCCTACATATGTTGTCTACAAGAGACCCACCTCAAAACAGGGGACACATACAGACTGAAAGTGAAGGGCTGGAAAAAGATTTTCCATGCAAATTGGGACCAAAAGAAAGCAGGAGTCACAATACTCGTATCAGATAAATTAGATTTTAAAACAAAGGCTGTGAAAAGAGATGAAGAAGGTCACTACATAATGATCAAAGGATCAATCCAAGAAGAAGATATAACAATTATAAATATATATCCACCCAACATGGGAGCACCGCAGTATGTAAGACAAATCCTAACAAGTATGAAAGGAGAAATTAACAATAACACAATAATAGTGGGAGACTTTAATACCCCACTCACACTTATGGATAGATCAACTAAACAGAAAATTAACAAGGAAAAAAAAAAACAAAACATGTATCTATAAAGCTCACTAAAGCAAAGCACAGTAAAATGAGGTATGGCAATAAAAGGCGTTAAATTTATCAAAAAAAAAAAAAAAATAAAGTGCTGAAAAAAAAAAAAAAGATATACAACCTCACAGAATATGTTGGAAAGTATTTCTTCATTTTAATTGTCTCTTCTTAGAATTTCAAAGAAACTACTCATAAAACATATTTGTCCTGGAATTTGCTTTTTGGAACATTTGAAAAAACTGATTCAATTAGCTTACTTATTTGTTTAAGGAGTGTTTGAAGTTCATTTCTTCCTAATTTAAGATTGGTTATACAGATTTTCTAAGAATGTGCACTTTTTTTTTTTTTCTCACTAGCAGATAAACTTTCACTTTCAGTATTATGCTTAGCTGCTCAGTCATGTCTGATTCGGCGACCTCATCCAATGTAGCCCACCAGGTTCCTGTGTTCATTGGGATTCTCCAGGCAAGAATACTGGAATGGGTTGCCATTTCCTTCTCCAGGGGATCCTCCTGACCCCAGGGATCAAATCCAAGTCTCCTTCATTGTAGGCAGATTCTTTACTGTCTGAGCCACCAAGGAAGTTTTATATATACATACACTCATTTCTTACTATTTCCATTTCTATAATGATCCTTTTTGTTATGTTAGATATTTAAAAGAGATTTACTTATAAGTATATGCATTTATAATATTTAATAAATTTATCATTATGTTTATTTGCATTTTATTTAAGATTCTATTGACACTGACTTTTTAAAATTTTCTTGGTAGCTTGTTTAAATCTTCGTAGGTGGCCAATTTGTGTAGATATGCTCTATGCTCTTAATAATATTCCTCAGTTGTTGGTTTCAGTGTGATACATATGTCTTTTAACTTAGTTTGGCAGTTCTTTTGTTCAAATATTTAAATATATATTTATTTATAAAAGTAAACATATTTTTGTCATCTTACTTCTCAGATTTTAAGAAATGAATGTTGAAATATCTCATTATAATTCAGTTCAGTTCAGTCACTCAGTCATGTCTGACTCTTTGCGACCCCATGAACCGCAGTACGCCAGGCTTCCCTGTCTGTCACCAATTTCCAGAGTTTATCCAAACTCATGTCCATTGAGTCGGTGATGCCATCCAACCATCTCATCCTCTGTCATCCACTTCTCCTCCTGCCCTCAATCTTTCCCAGAATCAGGGTCTTTCCAAATGAGTCAGCTGTTCACATCAGGTGGCCAAAGTATTGGAGTTTCAGCTTCAACATCAGTCCTTCCAATGAACACCCAGGACTGATCTCCTTTTGGATGGACTGGTTGGACCTCCTTGAAATCCAAGGGACTCTCAAGAGTCTTATCCAATAATACAGTTCAAAAGCATCAATTCTTCAGTGCTCAGCTTTCTTTATAGTCCAACTCTCACATCCATATACGACCACTGGGAAAACCATAGCCTTGACTAGACGGACCTTTGTTGGCCAAGTAATGTCTCTGCTTTTGAATATGCTATCTAGGTTGGTCATAACTTTCCTTCCAAGGAGTAAGCATCTTTTAATTTCATGGCTGCAATCACCATCCGCAGTGATTTTGGAGCCCCCAAAAATTACGTCAGCCGCTGTTTCCACTGTTTCCCCATTTATTTGGCATGAAGTGATGGGACCTGATGCCATGATCTTAGCTTTCTGAATGTTTGTCAGTTGTTCCCTATAGTTGGCATAGAACTTTTGCCCTGTTTATCCCTTTTCTAGCCTACAGCATGAGACACAAAATGTCACTTTCTTGGACCAGGAAGATGAAGACTGTATCCAAGTGTGACTGAGAGATGAGAAAGAAGAATCCTGATCCTAGAGAAATTTGAAGAAAAATCATTTAATATCAAAATTGGAAGTTTAAGTGTATAAAATTGGGAGGGAGAACTACTTCAGCCATCCCTATTTTATATGTGGCACATGTAGCCCTACTTTTAATCTAAGACTTCTATTTTGTTAGGTGTAAACAAGAACACAATTGCTGCTGCTGCTAAGTCGCTTCAGTCGTGTCTGACTCTGTGCTACCCCATAGACGGCAGCCCACCAGGCTCCCCCATCCCTGGGATTCTCCAGGCAAGAACACTGGAGTGGGTTGCCATTTCCTTCTCCAATGCATGAAAGTGAAAAGTCAAAGTGAAGTCGCTCAGTCGTGTCCGACTCTCAGCGATCCCATGGACTGCAGCCCACCAGGCTCCTCTGTCCATGGGATTTTTCAGGCAAGAGTACTGGAGTGGGGTGCCATTGCCTTCTCTCACAATTGCTATATAATCCTAATTAATTGAACATTGTGTAGTGACTCTCACTTTCCTATTTATATATGTTTGAAAATTTGAGGCTGTTTATGTTTTATGTATGTTATTTGTAAATAGCATACTGTGGGATGTTATTTGATTTTCCATTTGGGTTTTCCATACTTTTGTTTAACCAACAAGTTTAGTCCTTTGATAACTGATATATTTTGACTTATTTCTTCAACTTACTTAGTGTTTAATCATTGCCCCACTTTTTAAGAACTTTATCCCTCTAATTTTATATAACAATTGAGAATGTTTCTTTTACCTTGGGACTCTTTCACTTTTTCAACTCTAATCCGTTTTTATAGATTATTCTGTTCATGATTTTACTTTCTGTTTTGTAATCCAATACATTTGATGTTATTATTATACAGATAACTTTTATTTAGATTTTAAAAAATTTAAAATATCTGGCTGGTTTAAATAACAAAAATTTGTTGTCTCACAGTTTTGGCGCTAATGATAAAGAACCCACGTTCTAATGCAGGCGATATAAGAGACATGGGTTGGATCCCTGGGTCAGGAAGATGTACAGGAGGAGGGCACAGCAAACCACTCCAATATTCATGCCTGGAGAATCCCATGGACAGAGGAGTCTGGCAGGCTGTGGTCCATAGGGCTGCAAAAAGTCGACATGACTGAAGTGACTTAGCACATGGTTTTGAAAGTGAGATATCCACAATCAAAGTGTCATTAGGGTTGTTAATAGCTCTTTCGTTTTGGGATCTCTTAAAGGAAAGATCTGTTCTAACCTCTCTCCTTGGCTTTCAGATGGTGTCTTCATGTTCACATGGCACTTTTATTTCATTTTACCCAAACCACTTTTTTATCACTGTACTTTCATACATCTTAGATCATTCTTCTGGAATAATATTTTTTCCTTCCTGAAATATATACTTTAAATATTTCTATAGGGGAAAATTATTTGTGGATAACACTAACTGTTGTTTGTTAGATATAGCACTATTTTACTCATTATTAATATATAGTTTTGCTATGTAAGCAAATTTGGGTTGATGCCTATTTTTCCTTTCCATTCAATCTCTGTCTTCCATTAGTGTCAAAAAATCTGAAATTAATCTGTTGGTCTATCATTTCACTTTTAGTGCAACTTTTATATTCTCTCTTTTGTGTTTCTTTTTATCAATAGTCTCTTACAATTTTATCATAACTTACTTATATTGTTTCACATATATTATTGGTCCTATTTCTATGAATTTATCTCTGATTAGTTTTATTCAGTACTATTAAAACCTTAATATTATCACAAATTTTCCAAATGGAAAGGATTTTCCCTCAAGGAGGATGAGTCTTACTGATTCTAGGTAAAAGGAAATCTATGTGGCATTTAAAAATTCATTTATGCCTCTAGGAGTTTTATAGTTTCTGGTCTTATGTTTAGATCTTTAATCCATTTTGAGTTTATTTTTGTGTATGGTGTTAGAAAGTGTTCTAGTTTCATTCTTTTACATCATATATGAAACGAGTCACCAGTCCAGGTTCGATGCACGGTACTGGATGCTTGGGGCTGGTGCACTGGAACAACTCAGAGGGATGGTATGGGGAGGGAGGAGGGAGGAGGGTTCAGGATGGGGAATACGTGTATACCTGTGGTGGATTCATGTTGATATATGGCAAAACCAATACAATATTGTAAAGTTAAAAAATAAAATTCATTTATGTAAAATAATAAAAATCATTTTGGGGAGAACAAAGATGATTTTTATGTAAGAATGTATTTTTTTCTCCCTTATTTTTTTAAACTAAAAATTGTTGAACTTTCTCCAAAGTTTACATAGGTGCTAAGTCATCTTACATAGACAGCCAGGTAAAGGAAAAAAACATGTTAAAAAACGAAAAGAGATGCATCAATATATAATATTTGTTTTTCTTTTTCTGACTTACTTCACTCTGTGTGGCAAACTGTAAGTTCATCCACATCACTACAAATGATCCAATTTCGTTCCTTTTATATGGTTGAGTAATATTCCAATTGTATGTATGTCAAGAACTTCATCCATTCATTGGTTGATGGGCATTCAGTTTGCTTCCACATCCTAGCTTATGTAAACAGTGCTTCAGTGAACACTGGGATACATGTATCTTTTTGAACTATGGTTTTCTCAGGGTATATGCTCGGTAGTGGGATTGCTGATGAACCTATTTGCAGGGAAGTATGTAGAGAAAGGACTTGTGGACACAGTGGGAAAAGGGGAGGGTGGGAAGAATTGAGAGAGTAGCACTGACATATATACACTACAATGTGTAAAATGGCTAGCTAGTGGAGAGCTGCGGTGTATAGCAGGAGCTCAGTGCTCTGTGATGACCTAGAGGGGTGGTATGTGGGGGTAAGAGGGAGGTTCAAGAGGGGTAGGATATATGTATACATATAGCTGATTCACTTTGTTGTACAGTAGAAACTAATACAATATTGTAAAGCAATTATACTCCAATAGCAAAACAAATGAATGAAAAACAGCAGCAACAAAGAGATGGTTCCTCTTTCTATGAGCATATACAGGGTTCTTCACTATTTTTGGCTTACTAACTCTAACTTGATTTTTTTTTTTTCTCTTGGAAAAAAAGTTGTGATAACATGTTATATTGATGTTACAGGAATAAGTATTTTAAATATTAAAATATTCACAGATTTGTAGCTCAGATTTCATCTTGAAAATAACAGCATGCATGTGTACTCAGTCACTTCAGTCATGTCTGACTCTTTGTGACCCTATGGACTGTAGTCTGCCAGGCTCTTCCATCCATGTGATTCTTCAAGGAAGAATACTGGAGTAGGTTGCCATGACCTCTTCCAGGGGATTTTCCCAACCCAGGGATTGAACCTGCATATCCTGCATTGCAGGCGGATGCTTTGCTGAGCCAAGAATTTTAAATATTAAAATAGTTACAGATTTGAAGCTCAAATTTCATTTTGAAAATAATGTATCCATTTAAAATTATTATCCTAAAAGTTCTAGTACCAGTTTGTTCATTCACTTATTTTACAAATATGTATTAAGCTAATAATGTAGGTCATTAATCTACCCCTCTTTTGAATTTTTCTTGACATCTAAGAAGAAATGAGCCAAAAATATAATGAGAATCACTTTAAGGTAGGGGAGGTAAGGAAATGATAGTTGTTGTTGTTTTTTAAGTATTATTTAAAAATGTATAATGGGGGAAATAGTTGTAAACCCATATATAATAGTGTACTACAGTTTTAAGCTCTCATTTACTTAGATTTTTTTCAGAAGCAAGAAGTATGATAAATATAATTCAATGCCATACTTGAAATATTGGTCCTATAGTTGTAAATTACTGCAACAAAGTTAGCTGTTATCCACAGTCATTTTGGCTGCTGCTTAAGGTTCATGTCCTGCTGCATCCCTATTGTACTCAGTCTAGAAATAACTCAGCTTCCTACTGCAAATCCTTCATAATGAGGACAATTTAATCCTTAACTGCCATTGTAAGCTGTTCTTACAGGGAATTTGTTTCATTGATAATATTTTAGTTGATCTTCTTTAAAAGTAACACCTCATCTTTTGTGATATCTTTGCAATTTTTGAAGAATTACTCTAAGCAATGACTTTTAATCTATTTTTTCATTAAATTTATAAGCAATCATTGAATATGTTTAATACACCTACATATTAATGTATTTAAGTTAAATTTAATGACAAAACATATTAACTAGGCAGATAATGTAAAAAATATTTAATACATTTTAGTGTTTGTTTAGGACACCAGAGTTTAACTCAGAAATGAATGTATTTATTCTGCTAATGTTTAATGAAGGGATGTGGCTATAAATTAATAATAATCAAAATTAGTTTTGTTCATTATTTGTTTTAAAATAAGGGTCTGTAGGAGAAAGTTAATTAAAAAAAAAAATCCTATGCTTTCTTGAAGTTTACCATCTAAGTAACTAACACTAAATTAAGCAAATTTGAACTAGGCAAAGATATTTCATAGAAAAGAAACTCCTTGACTTAGTTAAATGGAAGGAACAAATTCTCATTTCCAAGTATATGTTTTGGAGTAAAGACAACTCAACTTGAAATGCCTTTAGGCCAATTTTCTCATCTTTTACAATTCCCACCTCTCTTCTCCCTAACTCCTCCTACTACCCCCAACGTTTTCTTGTGTTATGTGTTTATGATATTCCAAGCACAGTCCCTGGCACATACCTGAGCTACTTTCAAAGATTTAATTGACCTCCCCTGCCACACACATTTTTCTTTGAGATAAGAATAATTTAGAGACTGAGAAACAGAGTAGTGAGTTAAAAATAGGTGAAACAGAATCAGTGTCACCCCGGGCTAATTTTACTTTGCTTCTATGTGGTGAGAAAATTGGGGATAATTACTTTTTATTATAATTTCTTTTCCTGTCTTCTTTCCAAAAATCAAGTCTTCAAGCAAATACTTGCATTCAAGTGAGAGAACTTCTAGAAGTTCAGGCCTATCATTTCACTCAGGCAGTAACACTTGACTTGGAATAACAGATCCACTAGAACCTGTGGATTCAATTGCTTCATATGATAAATTAGAGTAGTAAAACCTAAATCACAAGGTCATTAGGAGGATTAAATGAGAAAATATCTACAAAATGCCAAGCAAGCAATACAAGAGGTGCCAGCAATTATTAATGTATATTAATTAGATATGTATAGATCATATTTATTTATAGAAGTGGTCTTGAAACTTTATCTTAGTATTTTATGAACATATTTTAAAAGCCAAACCAGAATCATTCAATTTCTAGAATTTTTACTCTTTGTAGAAGAAAACTACTAATAGAAGAGTTTCATTGAAATATACAAGATATACATATTTTATATATGAAATTCACAACACTATGCATGATCCTTCCTTATGTAACTTTTTTTTTTTTTTTTTTATAAAATCAAATACCTTTATTTTTGCTCCCTTCGGCAGCACATAAGAAGTGGCAGTGACCTCAGCAGTAGGCCTGGTATCTTTGCCCTGTTGAGAAGCCAGAATCTCATCTCTACCATTCAGCTGTTTCCTCAGACCGCAAGTAGAAGAGGTAGTGGCCAACCCCAGTGCTGTAACCTGGAGGAGATCGGGGTCAACCTGGCAAGGTTGCTAGCTGCCTGATCTCTAGTCTGGGGCTGGAACTTCTGTTTGCCTGAGTAAAGGGACATCAGTCCTAGGATTTCTCCACATCGTGCCTTGCTTCTGCAATGGCCAGGATACCGGTCCTTGAGCTGTCCCCGCATGGTACCCTGGGGCAGGCCCACTGGCTCTTTTGGCTCAAGGATCCCAAGAAGCTATCCTTGGAGGCCCTTGAGGCAACACAGGAAGCATGGTGGTACTCAAGTTGTGGCTGACACACTCCAGCTCACATGCTCACACTGCCATCACAGAGGCTGAGTGAGCAGTCACCCAGGGCAGGGGATCCCAGCTCATTCTGTTCCCGTGGGACAAATGACTGGAAGGTAACAACACCTGAGTAAGCCAGTGCCTTCCTGTGTCCACACCCAGGAATACCTTCCAGTTGTCCAAGCAGCCATAGTTGTAATGATTCCTAAAAACTCTGCTCTTGGCCTGCAGCCACCGATGCTCCTTCTTGTTGATGTGCCTTTCGATGTTAGTCTCACCTTGATTGATGAGCACAGCCTGCCATACAGTTAGGGCACCCAGGGCAAGTGCCACAGAACTGCACAGGAACCAGAGGTAGACAAGACTCCTGTGAGTCACTCTTTCTTGGAAGGATAAAATGGGTGGTGGGTCTGGTGGCAAGTCTCGATGGCAGCATAAGCCTCCTGGAAAAGGTCCCAGCTTCCATAGCTATTGTAAATGTTGCAGTGGTGTGTTCGGGCTGGCATGGGGTTAATGCACTTCTTAAAGATAGAGACTGTTGTCCTATCATTCCTTCCCTGGGGTGGGTATCCAGGTCGGGTGGTGATAGCCTAGTAGAAATGGAAGACTAGAATGGAAGATGAGAATCAGATTGCAGTGACTATAGAAGAAATGCCAGCAGAGCCAGGCCATGGAGTAGGTTTGGAGGATGAGAGGCAGGACACACATGTAGGCGATGGCCACAGTGGAGCTGGTCAGCACAATCACCAGCAGCACGAACGCCACCCCATACCAGCAGATCATGTTGTCCACCAGCCAGTAGATAGGCTCAAAGGCAACGTCCATGGCGGTGTCACTGCCCCCGAAGGAGTTGTAGAGCAGGGAGCAGAGGCAGACCTTGCCATAGCGCTGGCGCTGCATCAGGCCATGGAGCAGAGGTGGGCAGTGGCACCTGTAACCCAGGAGCAGACACAGGCGCAGGCAGAGGCGGGCAGGGCCCAGCCACAGGCTCCTCTGGCCCTGCATGGCTCCTAGGAAAACACAGCAATGTGAGGGGCCAGCTTGGTTCCTATCCCTCCTTGCCCCACAAGTGGGCAGCTTAGAGGTAAAGACTTAAGGCTGAAGCCTACTGGGCCAGTCACCAGCTGTGGGAAATAGGGAGGCAGCTCCAAGCTCAAGCAGGGTCTCTGGAATTGTCTGTGTGGACAGACCTCTGGATGGAGCCTGACCAATGTGCACAAAGCTATCCACATGGCCCTGTGGGCCTGGCCACAGTAGCAGAGGTGTCCAGGGTTTCCTGCCTGCCCTGTGCTGTGCTTAGTTGCTCAGTCATGTCCGACTCTTTCAACCACAAGGACTGTAACCCACCAAGCTCCTCTGTCCATAGGGATTCTCCAGGCAAGAATACTGGAGTGGGTTGCCATGCTCTCCTCCAGGGAATCTTCCCAATCCAGGAATCGAACCCAGGCCTCCTGGATCATGGAAGTACTTAATAAATACTTGTTGAATGAACAAACTGGAGGGATGAAGTGGAAAGGCTGGTCCATCTGTCCCATTTGGTCTCTATCTTGAAGTATCTTAGAGATACAAGTTAAATCCTATCCCTAAGGATGAATTTCCAAATCTGTGAAATGGGCGAGTTGGCTGGGCTGACCTTCCAGCTCCATGCCTCAGGGCTGCCTAGAGGGTGCGCTCAGTCCGGTTTGAGGGTGTGTCTGTGCAGAGCAGGAACTCCAGCTCACAAGACCCGGGAACAGGGCCCAACCCATAGCCTACCACCCATAGGGCCAGCCTGCAGACCCGGACCCACCGCCCGCCCATCTCTGTAACATGTTTTATCATATGACTATTTGTGTTGGTCAGACAGTAAAGAATCTGCCTGCAGTGCGGGAGACCTGGGTTCAATCCCTGGGTTGGGAAGATGTCCTGAAGGAGGGCATGGCAATGCACTCCAATATTCTTGACTAGAGAATCCATGGACAGAGGAACCTGGTGGGCAACAGTCCATGGGGTCGTAAAGAGTTGGACATGATTGAGTGACTAAGCACAGCACACATCCATGTTTGAAGATGTATTAGTAGTTTTATAATTTGTATTAACTAGGAACTGCATAGTGATAAGGGCTAATGCTTATTGAATGCTTGCTATGATTATTCAAAATGCTCTATATGTACTCTGTACTTTAATTTAAATGATAATCCTATATATAGAGATATAGAGGAAAAGAAACTAAAACAAATTTAAGTTGCACATTATCAAGAGCTATAAAATAGAGGTAAGAAGACAAAAGTAAATGGTAGACTTTAGAATCAGTAGCCCTTTATAATACTGTTTGCAAAGACGGGTACAATAAAGGACAGAAATGGTATGGACCTAACAGAAGCAGAAGATATTAAGAAGAGGTGGCAAGAATACACAGAAGAACTTTACAAAAAAGATATTAATGACCCAGATAACCATGATGGTATGATCACACACCTAGAGCCAGGAATCCTGGAATGCGAACTCAAGAGGGCCTTAGGAAACGTCACTACAAACAAAGCTAGTGGAGGTAATGGAATTCCAGTTGAGCTATTTCAAATCCTAAAAAGTGATTCTGTAAAAGTGTTGCACCCAATAGGTGAGCGAATTTGGAAAACTCAGCAGTGGCCACAGGACTGGAAAAGGTCAGTTTTCATTCCAATCCCAAAGAAAGGTAATGCCAAGGAATGCTCAAGCTACTGCACAATTGCACACATCTCACACACTAGTCAGGTAATGCTCAAAGTTCTCCAAGCCAGGCTTCAACAGAACGTGAACCATGAACTTCCAGATGTTCAAGCTGGACTTAGAAAAAGCAGAGGAACCAGATTTCAAATTGCCGACATCTGTTGGAACATCAAAAATGCAAGAGAGTTCCAGAAAACATCTGCTTTTGCTTTATTGACTATGTCAAAGCTTTTGATTGTGTGCATCACAATAAACTGTGGAAAATTCGTAGAGAGATGGGAATATCAAACCACCTGACTTGCCTCCTGAGAAATCTGTATGCAGGTCAAGAAGCAACAGTTAGAACTGGACATGGAACAACAGACAGGTTCAAAATCGGGAAAGGAGTATGTCAAGGCTGTATACTGTCACCCTGCTTATTTAACTTATATGCAGAGTACATCAAGAGAAAGCGCTTATGGCAGAAAGCAAAGGACTAAAGAGCCTCTTGATGAAAGTGAAAGAGGAGAGTAAAAAAGAGTTGTGTCGTACTCTTTGTGATACCAAGGACTGAAGAGCACCAGGCTTCCCTGTAAACTAACTTTCAGAGCTTGCTCAAACTCATGTCCATCAAGTCAGTGATGCCATCCAACCATCTCATCCTCTGTCATGCCCTTCTCCTGCCTGATCTTTCCCAGCATCAGGGTCTTTTCAAATGAGTTAGTTCTTTGCATCAAGTGGACAGAGTATTGGAGTTTCAGCTTCAGCATCAGTCCTTCCAATGAATATTCAGGACTGATTTCCTTTAGGATGGACTAGTTGGATCTCTTTGCAGTCCAAGGGATTCCCAAGAGTCTTCTCCAACACCACAGTTCACCACCCCCTGCCCCCCGCCCAAAATAGTCTCTCACTCTTTCCATCATTTCTCCATCTATTTGCCATGAAGTGATAAGAACGGATGCCATGATCTTAGTTTTCTGAATATTGAATTTTAAGTCAACTTTTTCACTCTCCTCTTTCACTTTCATCAAGAGCTCTTTAGTTCTTTGCTTTCTGCCATAAGGATGATGTCATCTGCATATCTGAGGTTATCGATTTTTCTCCTGGCAATCTTGATTCCAGCTTATGCTTCATTAAGCCCAGCATTTTTCATGATGTACTCTGCATATAAGTTAAATAAGCAGGGTGGCAATATACAGCCTTGACATACTCCTTTCCCGATTTGGGACTAGTCTGTTGTTTCATGTTCAGTTTTAACTAACTGTTGCTTCTTGATCTGCAAACAGGTTTCCCTCCTCTTCAGTGTTTCAGAAGAGTTTGAAAAGGATTGGTATTAACTTTCCTTTGAATGTTTGGTATTATTATTACCTGTGAAGCATATGGCACTGAACTTTTTTTTTTTTTTTTTTATTGAGAGGTTTTTGAGTACTGATTCACTGTACCTACTCAAAATCAGTCTGTGAATAAGATTTTCTGTTTTGTGTTGATTCAGTCTTGTTAAATTATAGGTTTCTAAGAATTCATTTATTCTATGTTATCAAATTTTGCTATCTAATGGTTCATTGTTGTTTTTCAGTTGTTCAGTTGTGTCTGGCTCTTTGTGATCCCATGGACTGCACCAAGCCAGACTTTCTTTTCCTTCTCTAGCTCCTAGAGTTTACTCAAACTCATGTCCATTGGGTCAATGATGCCATCTAGTCATCTCATCCTCTATTACCCCCTTCTCCTCCTTCCCTTAATCTTCTCCAACATCAGGATCTTTCCCACTGAATTGGCTCTTTGCATCAAGTGGCTAAAGTATTGGAGCTTCAGCATCAGTCCTTCCAATGAATATTCAGAGTGTATTTCCTTTAGGATTGACTGGTTTGATCTCTTTGCTGTCCATGGGATTCTCCATGCACCACAGTTTGAAAGCATGAGTTCTTTGGTGCTCAGCCTTCTTTATGGTCCAACTCTTGCATCTGTACATGATTATTGGAAAAAACATAGCTTTGACTATACAGACCTTTGTTGGCAAATTGATGTCTCTGTTTTTTTAATAAGCTCTCTAGGTTGCTCATAGCTTCCCTTCCAAAACCAGACATCTTTTAATTTCATGTTACAATCACTGTATGCAGTGATTTTGGAGCCCAAGAAAAGTAAATCTGTCACTGCTTACACTTCCTCTGCTATTTTCCATGAAGTGATGGGACCAGATGCCATGATTTTGTTTTTTGAATGCTGAGTTTCAAGCCAGCTTTTTCATTCCTCTCTTTCATCCCTATCAAGAGGTTCTTTAGTTCCTCTTTGCTACCTGCCATTAGAGTGGTATCATCACATATCTGAGTTATATATATATATATATATTTCCCCATAGAAATCTTGATTTTAGCTTGTAATTCATCCAGCCCAGCATTTTGCATGAAGTACTCTGCATAGAAGTTAAATAATCAGGGTGACAATATACAGCCCTCATACTTCTTTCCCAAACTTGAACCAGTCACTTGTTCCATGTCTGATTCTGTTGCTTCTTGACCCACATATCAGGTTTCTCAGGAGACAGATAAGGTAGTCTAGTATTCCGATCTACTTAAGAATTTTCCACAGTTAGTTGTGATCCACAGAGTCAAAGGCTTTAGCGTGGTCAATGAAGCAGAAGTAGGTGTTTTCCTGGAATTCCTTTGCTCTATGTTCCAACGAATGTTGACAATTTGATTTTTGGTTCCTCTGCCTTTTCTAAATCCTGCTTATACATCTGAAAGTTCTTGGTTCATGTACTGTTGAAATCTAACTTGAAGGATTTTGAGCAAAAACCTGCTAGCTTGTGAAATGCATGCAATTGTATGGTAGTTTGATCATTTTTTGGCATTTTCCTTCTTTGGGATTGAAATAAAAATTGACCTTTTCCTGTCCTGTGGCCACTGCTGAGTTTTCCAAATTTGCTGGCGTGTTTGGTTCAGCACTTTAACAGCATCACCTTTTAGGATTTGAAATAGCTCAGCTCTAATCTTGTCACCTCCACTAGCTTTGTTCATAGTAATGCTTCCTAAGGCTCACTTGATTTCACACTACAAGATATCTGGCTTTAGGTTACCTTGGTTATTGTATAGTTCTGTGTATTCTCACCACCTTGTCTTAATCTTTTCAGCCTTTATTATGTCCTTACCATCTTTGTCCTTTATCATGCCTATCCTTGCGTGAAAGTTTCCATTAATATCTCCAGTTTTCTTGAAGAGATCTCTAGACTTTCACATTCTTTTGTTTTCCTCTATTTCTTTGCATTGTTCATTGAAGAAATCCTCCTTATATTTCCTTACTATTCTCTGGAAATCTGCATTTAGTTTGGTGTATCTTTCCCGTTTTCCCTTGCTTTCACTTCTCTTCTTTCCTCAGCTGTTTATAAAGTCTCTTCAGACAACCACTTTGCCTTCTTATATTTCTTTTTCTTTGGGATATTTTTGGCCACTGCCTCCTGTACTATATTACAAACCTCCATCCATAGATCTTCAGGTACTCTACCAGAACTAATCCCTTTAATCTATTTGTCACCTCCACCGTATAATCATAGGGATTTGGCTTAGGTTATAGCTGAATGGCCTGGTGGTTTTCCCCACTGTCTTCAATTTAAACCTGAATTTTGCAATAAGAGCTGATGATCTGGGCCACAGTCAGCTCCAGGTCTTGTTTTTGTTGACTGTATAGAGATTCTCCATGTTTGGCTGCAAGGAACATAAGAAATTTGATTTCAGTATTGACCATCTGGTAATGTCCAAGTGTAGCATTCTCTCTTGCATTGTTGAAAAAGGGTGTATGCTATGACCAGTGTGTTCACTTGCCAAAAGTCTGTTTGCCTATGCTCTACTTCATTTCATACTCCAAGGTCAAACTCCTGTTATTCCAAGTAAATCTTGACTTCCTACTTTTTTATTCCAATTGCTTATGAGGAAAAGGGGTTCTTTTTTTTTTTTTTTTTTGGTGTTTACTCTAGAAAGTGTTGTCAGTCTTCACAGATTTCCAATTCCACTCACCAATTTCCACTTCTTTGGCATTAGTGGGTGAGGCATAGATTTCAATGTGATGTTGAATGGTTTGTCTTAGAAAGAACCAAGATCATTGTGTCATTTTTGAGATTGCTCCCAAGTACTGCATTTCAGACTCTTTTGTTGACTATGAGGGTTACTCCATTTCTTGTAATGGATTTTGCCCACAGTAGTAGATTTAATGGTCATCTGAATTAGATTCACCCATTCCCATCCATTTTAGTTCACTGATTCCTAAAACATTAGCATTCACTCTTGCCATCTGCTGCTTGACCATGTCCAATTTACCTTGATTCATGGACCTAGATACCAGGTTCCTATGCAATAGTGTTCTTTATGGCATTGAAACTTACATTCACTGCCAGACACATCTACAACTGAGTGCATTTCTGCTTTAGCCCAGTCACGTTGTTCTTTCTGGAGCTATTTTAGTAATTGCTCTCTGTTCTTTCTTAATAGTATATTGGACACCTGCCAACTTGAGCTCATCTCCAGGGTTATGCCTATTTTATTTTTTTCATACTGTTCCTGGGGTTCTAGTAGCAAGAATCCTATACTGGATTGCAATTTCCTTCTCTAGTGGAGCACACTTTGTCAGAACTCTTCTCTATGACCCGTCCATCTTGGTTGGCCCTACAAGGCATGTCTCATAGCTTCATTTCTTTTCCCAAGTCCCTTTGCCACAACAAGGCTGTGATATCTAAAGTGAGTCTATTTTACACAGAATAGAGGTTGTTGTTTGTTTGTTTTTTTTTTCCTTTTCTTAATCTATTGCATCTTTTGGGGAATTTATTTACAATTAAATAATTATTAATAGGCATGTCAGTTTATAGTTTCCCAGGTGGCACTAGCGGTAAAGAACCTACCTGCCAATCCAGGAGACATGAGATTTTGGTTCAATCCCTGGGTTAGGAAGATCCCCTGGAATAGGGCATGGCAACCCACTCCAGTATTCTGGCATGGAAAATCCTATGGACAGGGGAACCTGGTGGGCTACAGGCCATGGGGTTGCAAGGAGTCTGCCATGACTGAAGAGATTAGCATGCACGCAGGCACGCATGTTATTTTGTTAATTGTTTATCCAGCATCTTTGTAGTTCCTCTCCTCTTCTTCTTCTTCTTTTTTTTTTTCTTTGTTGTTTGATAACTTTCTTTAGTGGTATGCTTAGATTCCTTTCTCTTATATATGTTTGTGAAGAAAAAGTTGCTCAGTCATGTCCAACTTTTTGTGACCCCATGGACAACACAGTCCATGGAATTCTCCAGGCCAGAATACTGGAGTGGGTAGCCCTTTCCTTCTCCAGGGGATCTTCCGAACCCAGGAATCAAACCCAGGTCTCCCTCATTGCAGGCAGATTCTTTACCAGCTGAGCCACAAGGAAAGCCCCTTATATGTGTTTAGTATAGGTTTTTTGTTTGTGGTTACTATGAGGCTTAAAATAGCAATTTACATCTCTATCAGCTGCTTTAAATTGAGGACAACTTAAGCTTGATCTCATTTTAAAAGTATTTTTACTTTACCCTCTATATTTTATGTTTTTGATGTTATATTTCACATTTTATCATTGTGTGTCCCTTCAGTAATTATTATAATTATGCTTACTTTTACTTATCTTTTCTTGTAACCTTCATATTAATATCATAAAGAATATTTCATTGCTTTTAATATATTTTTAACTGTTTAATGAGATTTATTTTTTCATTCATTTCCTTGTTACTAATTAGGATCCTTTCTTTTCAGCTTAAAGAGTTTGCATCAACATTTTTTGTAAGGCTGGTTTAGTTGTGATAAACTCCTTTAGCTTTTGCTTATCTTAAAAACAAACAAAAAAACCTTTCTCTCTCCTTTATTTCAGAATGATAACTTTGCCAGGTAGAGTATTCTTACCTGGAATTTTTGTTTCCCCTTTCAGTATATCTTATCCACTCCCTTTTGACCTGCAAACTTTCTGTTGAAAACTCTGCTGATAGTTTTAGGTAGTAAAACCATTGAAATGTTAATGATTTTAATATTCTCTTCTTGTCTTTAAGTTTTTACATTTTAATTATAACATATCTTGTTGTCAGTCTCTGAATTATTCTTTTTTTAATTTAAATTTATTTATTCTAATTAGAGGCTAATTACTTTACAATATTGTATTGGTTTTGCCATACATCAACATGAATCTGCCACGGGTGTACATGTGTTCCCAATCTTGAATCCCCCTCCCATCTCCCTCCCCATACCATCCCTCTGGGTCATCCCAGTGCACCAGCCCCAAGCATCCTGTATCCTGCATCGAACCTGGACTGGTGATTCGTTTCTTATATGATATAATACATGTTTCAATGCCATTCTCCCAAATCATACCCCCCCCCCACAGAGTCCAAAAGACTGTTCTATACATCTGTGTCTCTTTTGCTGTCTCGCATACAGGGTTATCATTACCATCTTTCTAAATTGCATATATATGGTTTAGTATACTGTATTGGTGTTTTTCTTTCTGGCTTACTTCACTCTGTTTAGGGCTCTCTTGGTTTCCTTTCTGGATGTCTATTTTCAGTCCCAGGTTAGGGAAGGTTTAGCTATTATGCATTCTAATAAGATAGTTGTTTCTTTTTCCCTTCTCCTTCTGGGGGCCTTATAATGCAAATGTTAATTTGTTTTATGACCCTTAAATCTTTTATGCTATCTTCACTTTTTGTTAGTTTTCTTCTGTTTGGCACTCTTATATTTTCATCTCTTCACTGAAGTTCTCACTGTGTTCACCCATTTTCCTCCTCAGTTTGGTAAGCATTTTTGTATGACTATTACTTTGAGTGCTTATTCTGTGAATTACTTATCTCCATTTCATTAAGGTTTTTACTGAAGTTTTATCTTGTTCTTCCAGTTGGAACACAGTTCTCTATTTCTTCATTTTGCTTGATCTCTGTTAGTTTCTAGACAGTAGATGAAACAATCATCTCTCCCAGTCTTAAAGGACTGACCTGGTGTAGAAGATGAACATTATCATTCAACCCTGCTTCAGCCCTTTATTATCTCTCAAACCTTCGTGCTTGTCCATGTAGTCTATTATATTTTTTAATAGCTTTCAATAGTTGAGGAAGTGTGAGGGCCCACCAGTGTCCCTAAAAGAGATCTCAGCACCTAGATTCAGGTTTGAAAACTAGATTCTCAGGCAGTAGCTTTTTAAAGTGTGCAAGTGGTTATAGTCAGGTGGGACTACCAGTATGGGGCTTCCCAGGTGGTGCTGGTGGTAAAGAACCTGCTGCCAATGCAAGAGACATAAGTGACGTGGGTTTCATCCCTGGGTCAGGGAAATCCCCTGGAGGAGGGCACAGCAACTCATTCCAGTATTCTTGCCTGGAGAATCCCATGGACAGGGGAACCTGGCAGGCTATAAGTCCATCAAGTCACAAACTGTCAGACATAACTGAAGCAACTTAGTATAGGGACTATGAGTATAAGCCGCACTGTCCAAAGGAGGAGCAGTCACAAAAAAACAGGGCTCCAGATGAACATATAAAACTTTTTTTTCTGGGATATAAGAGAAAGCTGGAGTGAGACAAATGGAGAGTGTCAAGATGGTGCCCACAGCTTACACTTTTTGAGAGCACCTCCATAGCCTACTAAATGTGTGTCAAACCTGAAGTCTTGTCTCAGGCCAAAGCTCCAGGACTAATAAAGGGGTTTCCTTCAGAGAAAGACTAGAGGTTTGCCTTAGTTTATGCAATACCTAAGTATTGTGTGTGTGTGTGTGCGGTGGGGGGGTGATGCAGCCACCGTCTGGTGGGACCTAGGAATGCAAATGCTATGGCCACCAGTGCCAGGCTATCAAGAGTCATCCTCTGGGTGGCAGCTGCCCAAACTGGGGCACCTGACATAAAAGCTAGGTTACCAGCCATGTGTACAGCTCTCTTCCGTGACATACTATGCTTTGGATCACAGTATAGGAAGAGCACAAAGACAGGTGTCTGGAAAGGATGATAGCCAACCACTAGAATCCTTCCTCTCAGGCCACAGCCATGACGATTAGCTAATAGGCTTCATTCACAGAAAGACTGGGCCCCTGAATTTGTTGCCTCTTGTTGTGCCCTGGGGGTGGTAGCTATTTAAGAACTTTTTCTCTGTTAGTTATAGTCATGTAGGACTCACAAATGGAAGCCCCACTAGCCCACAGAGCCAGGCAATGTAGAGGTATCCCCTGAGAGAGCCACTAAAATTAAGGTGCCAGACAGGCATATGAGCTTCTTTCTGAGTGACACTAATTATTACAGTCCCCTGGAACCAGGAGCCAAAATTCCCCTGGTCTCCATAGTCAGGCAGCCAAGAGATATTCCCTGCATGGGAACCATGGAGATCAGAGCACGAGACACATGGGACAGCTCCCTCCCAGGAGACACTGGTGCTTTGGAGCACAGAAAAGGAAACACATGAAGATGGAATCCTCATGAAAATATCTCCATGCCTAGTTAATGTTTCAACAGGTTCCTAGATGTGTGTGTTAAATTAGATGCCTGCCCTTGGCTGATGCTTTACTTATAAGCAGGTCATCCTCTTTCACTTAAAGTCTAGTTGTCTGAGTTGGACTCTGGGATGGCTTACTCTGAGCATTGCAAGCTATCTCCCAGATGGCCACTATCCTGTGAGCCCTTTTGGTTTTCAAAATTGGATATTTTGGTGGCTTTTCTCTCAGGTGCAGGTCCCATGTAGAGTTTGAACCCTTTGCTTCTTGGAGATAACCTCTGGGTTTTGAGTTTCTTCCAGCTGTGGGTCTCTGTGCTGTGGGTAGCATTTATGGCATAATTGTGTCCCAGCCTCCCCAACCCACTTTGATGTGGCTTTTTTCTTGTTTGCTCAATAGTCCTCACTCAGCCAGCCTTTAGTTTTGTTTTGTTTTGCTTTGTTTTAGAGTAAAAATTTCCAAATATAACTGTAGACTCAGTGTATTCATATCGAACCAAAACCTTAGTCAGATTATCAGAATTAGTCTATGCTTAGTTTAACAACCACAACGATAACAAAACCTCTGCTGTATATCTTATATTAAGGCCAGCTAAGCCACAGAAGAAGCTCATGAATACTGGAGTGGGTAGCCTATCCCTTCTCCAGCACATCTTCCCAACCCTGGAATCAAACCGGGGTTTCCTGCATTGCAGGTGGATTCTTTACCAACTGAGCTATCAGTGAAGCCCTATATTAAACATTGGGAGTGGTAATTGAATTCTGCAAAAATAACCTATGAAAACTAAACACAACAACAACAAGAAAATATCTGCAGGAAAAAATTTTTACCCTGAATAACTCTGATGCAAGTCATTAAAGAATCTGGTTCTAGGGTGTCAAGAAAAAAAAAAAAAGTAAGATCATGAAAACTTGTGTTAATTTGCTCTGATAAGTTCATATTGTGTAAAAAAAAATGATCCTATTTGCTTTATCAATGTGGTGCATACACAAAATATAGTCTCTGCATTTGCAAATCATTGGCTACTGATAGAGCTCTACCAAACAAAAACAAAAAATACGTTTTGTATACTGTGATACCTCTTAGTTTTGATCAATTTTATTAGCATATTTTTTACTTGCCATTCATTTTAGATCAGAGAATTAAACCAGCCAAATACGTGAGAGTGTTTATATCTCACTGTTATTACTAGCGCAGATTTTAAATGGCCCATACATCTATATGTGACACTAAGGGAATATGTCTGTTTTGCTGAAAGGTAGGCTGTTTGCATGAAAGCCCAGGGGCTCAAAGGAACATAGCTTTGGAAGCTCAGATTGTTTTGTAAAAAAAATAAAATAAAATGAAAAAATAAAATCCCATGGACTCAGGAGTGTGGTAGGCTACAGTCCATGGGTTGCAAAGAGTCAGACATGACTGAGCGACTTCACATACACACATACATACAAGAAGGGAGGGTAGTATTTTGGTCTTCACTTTTTGTATATCTGACCATGTGATCTTGGCCTTCTTCCTTCCTATTTAAAAAAACAAATAGATTATTTTTAAGGTTCCCTTCAACTCATCTCATAAAATTCATATCTCTTCGAGCATAAGTTTTCACTGTCAGTATTAGATGAACTAGTAAAGCTGCTTCTCTTCACAGAATATCTGTATTGCAAAAAATATATATATTCTTTACATTTTTATGACTTTTTCCTATAAGAGTGAATATGCAAGTAAGTTTATGCACTAGAAGTTTTAGGCATTTGATAACAAAATATATTATTTGGAGACTTATTAGTAGACTTGTAATAAGTAAATAGTAATAAAAAAGGATCATTTCTGTTAAGGAAATTAGACCCTATGTGGTTGAGTCTCTCACACTACTGTAATTGACTGCAGCTTAAGTAACATTAGATGTATTTTTTATGCTTAGAAGGAAAAATCTCCATGGCCTTCTTCAGATTTGCATGATGTTTTACTAATTAGCATATCAATAAATTAGAACCTCATTTTCCTGAATGCATTTTCTTTTTGGAATCCTACTTATCTGCTTCATATTAAAGATTCTCCCAATTTAACCACAGAACTTGAACTTAAAACAAAAACTGCACTACTCCAATTTTGGAAAGTGTCCAAAAACCTTTAGAGTCACTCAGTCCATTTAACACTTGAAAAGCAAACCTGATTGAAGTCACTATGTGGCCGTGCTCTAAGTGAACAGCATTCTCTCTGTGGCCATGCATAATTCTCTTTAGGCTTAATGCCAGTTGTGATTTTGCCTCAGCAGAATACCCCAGAGCATAGATACATGGGACTTGAATCATGCTTACTTTTAAGATATTAAAATATTAAATAATTCTCAATGTATGCAAATGAATAATAATGGGATTGTCACAGAGCCACAAAGAAGGAAAACGAAAACAAAATTCTTAGTAGATAAAGAATTTTCATTAGGAACCAACAAACTTGTTGGCTTAAGACCAGTAACGTAAAGGGTAATTTTTGTTTTTGTGAGCATAATACAGTGTTTTGAGCATAGAGGTCATGGAACAGGGCACAGAATTCAATCAGCTGCTCCTTATTCATAGAGCACACAGGAACTTAGGGTGTATGTCCAGTAATGAGATTCTTTGCTAAAAGAAGCAGGTTTGCAGATCTCAATTTCCTCAGCAGAAGCCTCATTTGTGTTTTCCCCCCAACTTTATTGAGGAATAATTGACAAATATAATCATATATATTTAAAGTATAGTGTGATGATTTGACATACATATACACTGTGGAAAGATTACCAGGCTCAAGAAAATTAACATATCCATCAGCTCACACAGCTAAATCTCTCTTTTTGTGGAGAGAATACTTAAGGTTTGTTCTCAGCAGCTCTCAAGTATATAATAACATATTATTAGCCATAGTCACCATGCTTTATACTAGATCCTCAGAGCTTACAGTTCTTAGAACTGAAGGATTGTGCCATTTAAGCTATATTTCCCCATTTCTCCCTCTCCCAACCTCTTGGCAATCTATTCTGTTCTCAGTTTCTATTACTTGGCTTTTTGTTGCTGTTGTCATTCATGTGTGTGTGTGCCCAGTCATGTCTGATTCTTTGTGACCTCATGGACTGTAACCCGCCAGGATCTTCTGTCCATGGAATTTTCCAGGCAAGAATACTGCAGCAGGTTGTCATTTCCTCTCCAAGGAATCTTCCCAATCCAGGGATCAAACCTGCATTTCTTGTGTCTCTTGCAATGCAGGCAAACTCTTTATCACTGAGCCAGCAAAGAATTATTGTTTATATATAAGTGATACCATACAATATTTAGCTTTCTCTGTTTGGCTTATTTTACTTAGCCATAATGCTCTCCAGTTTCATCCATATTGACACAAATAACAGGATTTTCTATTTTTATTGCTGAATAATATTCCATTTTATATGTACACCACATTTTCTCTATCCATTCGTCCCATGGAGAATGTTTAGATTATATCAGTATCTTGACTACTGTGAAACTTATTTGTGTTTCTGTGTAGTTTCACTATAATTTTTAAGTTTAGAAAAGCTAAGCTAAAATAACCTTTGTTTCTTAACTTTTATATTTCTACAAGTCCACACTAAATGTAGTAATACATGTTTAAATCTAAATGAAATAATTCATCCTGAAGTATTGAAATTAGAACATATTGGGGAACAATTAGACTTTTTGTGAGAGTATACATATATATATATATAGCATTGTATTGAGCCAGTGTTTCTCAGAGACTACTTTTCTCCCAGGAAACAGATGGTTGTTGCAATTTGTTGGGAAAATTCTATATTAACATCTGCGCGGCCGGAAATGTGGCCGCCCCCTCGCCCGTCACGCACCTCACGTTCGTGGGGCGCCTGGTGCTAAACCATTCGTAGATGACCTGCTTCTGGGTCGGGGTTTCGTACGTAGCAGAGCAGCTCCCTTGCTGCGATCTATTGAAAGTCAGCCCTCGACACACACACACACAAAAAACATCTAGAAGCCAAGTATGTTGTTAAATATCCTACTTTTCACAGAACAGCCCCCATACCAAAGAATTATCCAGTCCAGTATATAAAAGTACTGAAGTTGAAAAACCCTGCAATAGATTATTTCATGAACATATAACTTCCTTTTCTAATTTAAAACATTTAATAGTTTGAGACTGTTGAAGTATTACTATTGGGGATGTTACATTCTTCATTATGTATCTATACGTTTAGTATATAATGTGTGTGTGTGTGTGTGTGTAAAGAGAACTAGTCCTTCATATAGAACTGAATTGGAAAGTTCCCAAATATCAAGAAACTTTCCCTTTATAATAAGTAAATCAATGATGGGTGACTCTTCTCCCCTGAGCTGGTGAAGAATTCACTCACATTTCTATGGAATTGATGCATCTAACTTAACTTAACCTGAAACTTTCTTATTTATCATTTAAAATGCAAGATAATCTCATCAAAGGTCCTGACACTGAGAAGCAAGAGTCGTATTCTTGCTACATTTTCTGTGTTTTTAGGGAAGCAAACATAGAATGTTCACTCTCCAGGGGCCGTTAAGAGATCATCTGTTCTAATCCTTTTATTTTATAGATGGAGAGAATAATCCTCAAACAAGAGAAGTGTCGATCTGCAGCTGCACAGCTAGTTAGTAATGAAACCAGATCTACAGTTATGTTGTATATACTATCAAAATGAGGTCATGATTTGATGACTTTGTAAAATTGAATCTATGTATATTGAGATGATTTATAATGGAATTTTGCTCAGCTGCAATAGTTTAGAATTGTCCTTCATGACTGACATGACCTCTTTTGCCATCTAGATGAGATGGAACTTACCACATAATGATTTTTTCCTTCTTCAGGATGTATTTTCTTTGTGCTAATATTACATTCACACTGGAAACATCATTTTCAAGTCACAATGTACCATATATACTATTCTACTTTAAATCATGTTATGCCTTTAAAGTCATACAAGTGTGTGTCTGTATGTTAGAGAGATTAGGAATGATTCTCTAAAAATATATTCCTATCCACAAATGTATTAATCTTTTACATTTTTATGGAAAAAGTCTACTTTCTGTCCTTGAACAATAGCCTGCATAAAGACTTTATTTATTTTTTGCTTTATTGTTAAGCTGTTTCTCCTGGATTTTGTGCCTTCATATATTAATAGGACAATATGGTCAAATTATTTTTCCTGTTTTAATTTCTACCTCAAATTCAAGATAACTGATGTCTTTAGATGAAGATTATAAAATTAATAGGAATTACATATTTTTCTCTCAAGGAAATTATACAATAATCTATATTTCATGTCAGTGTGAAGTGAAAGACATTGCAGAAGTTTGACTGAGTTATAAAAAAAGTACTTTTATTTCTGTTGAAAGTATCATCTTGACTTATGGCCAGTTGACATAATCTTAAGTAATATTGTGTTATCTGTGCTTTCACTGACATATGTTAGTAAACTGAAGCTTCATATATAGGAACCTTCAAGCCAATATATACTGACATAATGAACTCTTCTATTTGCATAGCCTCCACTTATATGTAAGTGGTATGTTTCATGATTCAGTAACTAAAACTTAATAGGAATTATCCAATATATTATGTTAATGTTACAGAGGTCTAAGTGAAGGCTCAAACATTTAAGAATCTCATTTACCAAGGAACAAACTATCATATCCTCAGCAGAGTGTGTTATTTTATGACTTTCTCCTGGGTATAAGTAATTTCAGAAGACAGTGTGTGTGCATATGCTTAGTCCTGTCCAACTCTTTGTGGCCCCATGAACTATATAGCCCACCAGGCTCCTCTGTCCATGGAATTTTCCAGGCAAAAATACTGGAGTGGGTTGCCATTTCCTTCTCCAGGAGACCTTCCTGACCCAGGCATGGAACTCACATCTCTTGTGTCTCTTGCATTGACAGGTGGGTTCTTTACCAGCTGAGTCACCAGGGAAGCCCAGAAGACACTAATAATTATATGATACCATACAAAATTTCTCTGATATGATATCCTCTTTTCAGATAAATTATAAGGTATTTCAAAGTTGGAACCATATTTAGCAGGCTTCTCAGATGGCTCAATGGTAAAAAATCCACCTGCCAAGCAGGAAATGTGGGTTTGATCCCTGGATGGGGAAAATCTCCTGAAGAAGGAAATGGAAACCCACTCCAGTATTCTCGCCTGGGAAATCCTATGGACAGAGGAACCTGGTGGGCTACAGTCTACTGCTATTGCTATTGCTAAGTCACTTCAGTCGTGTCCGACTCTGTGCGACCCCATAGACGACAGCCTACCAGGCTCCCCCATCCCTGGGATTCTCCAGGCAAGAACACTGGAGTGGGTTGCCATTTCCTTCTCCAATGCATGAAAGTGAAAAGTGAAAGTGAAGTCGCTCAGTCGTGTCCAACCCTCAGCGACCCCATGGACTGCAGCCTTCCAGGCTCCTCTGTCCATGGGATTTTCCAGGCAAGAGTACTGGAATGGGGTGCCATTGCCTTCTACAGTCTATGGGGTCACAAAAGAGTGAAAATGACTTAGCAACTAAACAATAACAAACCATAGTTGTTGTTGCTGTTGTTGCTCCTTATTTCACAGTTAATTATATTCAACTGAGAGGTTCTCATAATGTGAAACCTATCTTTAGGGATTAAGGATGTCAATATATAGCACTCCTCTCTGTCCTTCCTCAATTAGAAACAAAGTGAAAACTAAGATACAGGAGATATAAAAATTGTTATTAGAAAAAAGTACAAAATTCAGTTTCAATTTGTATCTAAAATGTATTGACTATTCTTTTCTTCTTTCACACAACCACATCTTCCTAAACTTGTAAATGCCTTGGAACCACCCATCCCAGGAAAAGGCTGTGTTTATTAAATACAAATCAGCTTGTTTCAAGTCTCTTACTGGTTGTGGTGGAGGAGAATTAAAGCAAGTGTTTAGCAATTAAAACTTTCGATGCTTTATTTCTACAAAGTCAAGAAATATGAACCAGATAGTTATTGACGGCATATTCTTAACAGATATAAAAGATGAGAGTATACCAAAGAGAAGTATTCTAACACGAGTGTCTTCATATGAAAATGTGACATCAGAGACAGTGTTCCCACCAACATAACATATTCTAATAAAATATGTTTCACTTAATTGGTTGACTATTCCCTGATAAGATACTTTTATCCCTCTAGTAGTGACTCATTAATTTTTTATCCCCTCAAAATGAAGGAAAAATGTCAATGTGTCCTCTGGGATTCTGTAGCTGTGAGGCAGAAAAAAAAAATGGTTATCTACTTATGAGGGGCATGGATTTATAGGGACAAGATAAATGACAGAAAATTGAGTTGATTATTAGGTGGAAATATTTACATGAGAGTACTGATTTTTCTCTCTGTTTAATATTTATAAAAAAGAATAAAGATTAGTCTTGACTAAAGATTCACTTTTGTTTAGATATTAAATTTTTTATTAACTTTTATGCTATTTAATTTTGTTAGTAAAAATTGCTATTATGAAGTACTTTCAGAATTTTGGAATTTTGTGCTCAATTATCTAATGATTCTCACTAAGGCAAATTCAGATAGAATGTAGAAGTGTACAGGTCATATTCTGTAGATTTTTCCTAAATTAACCAAGCTAAGTACATATAAAGAGAATACAAATGAGAAGATGAATCTAAATACATGTGTTTTGTTTGAGTAACTTTGATAGCCATATTAATTTTTTTTAATTTTGTGATGATATGTAATTATAATATTATTAAACTATCCTAAGGAGAAATATTTGATAGGAAATGATACAGTAGAATATGGAATTCATAGCTTATATTACTATTTTGTCATTCAGCATTTTGATAAAATACTATCTATTCAGTTGATAAGACAAGGATACTTATACCAAAAATAAATGTTATAGACAAAATAAATAATCCCTATTTGAATTGTTTTTAATTGTTTATTTGTACTACTTTGAACATAAGAAAAACATTGAAGATGCTATATGTTTCTGTATATCACGGCAGTACTATATGTTACTTAGATTTCAAGGCATTGGCTAACAAATTCCAGTTGACAAGATTGCCATGATTTTAAACTAGGCTATCCTGGCATCCTGAAATAGTCTCTAAATTAATCCACATGAGATGAAAAACACTCAGTAGGGACATTATGTATTGATGTCCATTCAGAAAGCAATCCTAGGGCCTTCCTTTGGATACCAGGGACATTTTTACTGTTCAAGTGAAGCTTTTCCCAGGATTTATGACTAGAGTCGGGGGAGGGGAGGGAGAAAGACCTGTATTATAAATTATAAAAGATGGTAATAAAGTACAAACATTCATTTTTTTCTTCCAGTTTATGTATAGCGATACACATATAAGTATAGATATGGAGATACAGCAAGTTGAATTTATTTTCCTTCACATATACATATTTGGTGGATAACTGTAGTCATATTTGATAGACATATTGAGCTTTCATCCCTAGGAGAGAGATCCCATAGCAGCAGTTTAATCCCCAGGAGAAATATAGATAAACGCATGGAGAACCTCAACATCTGCTTTCTCTCTCTGTCTCTCTTTGACTTGGCAAAGATCTCTCTGCCATTCTTCTGCTCAGGATAGTGAAGGCTCTGACCAGGCCAAAGATGTAGGGGTTGGAAAGGCTATGAGCTTATTAGAAAATTATCTAAAATCTAAATACCCAGATACTAACTTTGAAGTTGCCTGAGTCTGTCCTCTCCGATTTCCCCCAATACATTACTCAGGAGCTGTCTGTCAAATCTGGGGCTACTAATAATAAGCAGGCTTTTGTATTAAACACAGGTTCCCTAGAAAACTTTTGAAAGTCAAAAGGAAAAATAAAGAGAATATTGAAGACTAAAGGGAATATGTTTTTGTTCTACAGCAATACACTTACTCTAAACAGTAATACATTTATCTATATTTATACTTTCTATTTCTATATTAACCTCATCTGATTTATGTTAATTTCTGCCCAAAATGATAATAGAAGCAGAAAGTTATAGTGCAACACATACTATTTGCTTTACTATTACTCCACCTACTGGAATTGCCCTTCACTGACCGCAAATTTCTGGGACAGAGACTTGATGAAAAATGAGAGAAGGGGAACTGGAATTATGTACAAGCTCTGACAAAACTGTTTTATTTTTACTGATTTATTTAATAGGATGATACTTATAAAAATGAGAAAGGTAACTTTATTGGAGCATCAGGTTAGATTGTTCAGTCACAGGATGCATTGCTTTGCTCTTTATTATTTTATGTTTTTCTCAGCTACTCAGCTTAATCATATCATTGGGCTCTATAGAAATAGTGTTATTTTGATATTAAAGTGTTGAACCACACATTACTCAGGCTTCCCTGGTGGCTCAGATGGAAAAGAATCTGCCTGCAATAGCGGGAGACCTGGGTTTGATCCCTGGGTTGGGAATATCCACTGGAGAAGGATATGGCAACCTACTCCAGTATTTTTGCCTGGAGAATCCTCGTGGACACAGTCCCATGGGGTCACAAAAAGTTGGACAGGACTGAAAAACTAAGCATACATACATTATTCAAATACATCTTGTGTTACAAAAATAAGATGTAGGTTTTCAATGTTTCAGAAATGTATTTAAGCAAAACAGTTCTAGAGGAATACTGAAATATTCTGTGGAGTTTAACATATCAAGTTTAACATATCAAGGTAACATATTTTAATTACCTTGATAGTTTAACATATCAAGGTAATTAAAATAACTTTGTTACAAATATAATGTAGACGACTTTTGAATTTACTACAGATTATATGTTCTAACTTAATGTTTTTCAGATCATTTATATCAGAGCACATCAATCATCTATGTATAAACATGACTTACATTTATTTTTAGACACATTTTATGTAATTTTCAATCTTAGAGTACTTGAAAAATACAATATAATCAGGATTACATGTGATTTTTATATGGAACACTTAATCTAGCAGGTAATTTGTCCATGATCTTAGATACTTTTAAAATAGTGTCTTAAAATAGCATTCTAATGCATAATGTTCTAGGATATTAGCAGTTTTCAGTTACACTACACTTTGATTCATTTAAAAATAAAGACATAAATTCAGCTGCATTTATTCTTGAAGTGAATTTAAAAGTGACTTCCCTTTACAGTAATATGGGAACACAATTGATACTAAATTAATGCTGAATAATATTCCTGTGTATGTGCATTTATATATGTGAACAAATATAATATGTAAGGGCATTGTCAATCCCCACATTTATAGTACCTTTTCTTGAATGTACATAAATAAAAAAATAACAGGACAGACAGCTTTATATTAACATCTGATGTGGTTTGGGGTATCTTTCAGTATATTCCATTAACCAGTGACTTTAAGTAAAGGCTGTTAACTCTGTATTATAAGTGATTATATAATAAATATTAGATTAAGTGCTTCTATTTTTATATCCAAGAAAAGCAAAATTTTTTTTAAAATTGTCATATATTAACTTAAAAAACAATTTTTATGTGTTCTCATTCATAAATATCATGTGGAATATAGCAAATATAAGCGACAGTCTTATGTTTTTGATAAAATACCCTTGCCTGAGCACAAAATGAAATGATCTTTTTCTCTGTAGTACAATAAAAACATGTACTAGAAACAAGTGAATCAACACAGCTGGCTGCTGGCATTGTGATTAGGAATGCACTAGTTTGGCTAAAATAAGAACTAGCCTGAATCTTTGCCCAAAGCTTGAACTCAAATGACCCTGAAAGAAGTTAAAATACTTTGCCAAATCTCTTTTTTTTTCCTTCTAATTTCACATGTCCTGTTTTTATAATGAAAGATTGGGGTCACCCTATTTCTTGATTAAGTTAAAAAAGAAATTCTGAAATAAAAAATAACCAAATAGAGCCTCTTGAGGAGGGTGAAAGAGGAGAGTGAAAATGCTGGCTTAAAATTCACCGTTCATAAAACTAAGATCCTGGCATCCAGTCCCATCACTTCATGGCAAATAGAAAGGGAAAAAGTGGAAACAATGACAGATTTTTATTTTCTTGGGCTCCAAAATCACTGCAGATGGTGACTGCAGCCATGAAATTAAAAGACACTTGCTCCTTGGAAAGAAAGCTATGACAAACCTAGACAGTATACTAAGAAGCAGAGACATCATTTTTCTGACAAAGTTCCATACAATCAGAGCTATGTTGTTGCTTTTGTTTTTTCCCAGTAATCATGTGCAGATGTGAGAATTTAACCTTAAGGAAGGCTGAACACCAAACAATTGAGGCTTTTGAACTGCGGTGCCAGAGAAGACTCTTGAGCGTCCCTTGGACAACAAGGAGATCAAACCAGTCAATCCTAAAGGAAATGAACCCTGAATATGAATATTGGAAAGACTGATACTGCAACTGAAGCTCCAATACTTTGGCCACCTGATGCAAGCGCAGGCTCACTGGAAAAGACTCTGATGCTTTGAAAGATTGAAGGCAAAAGGAGGAGAGGGCGACAGACAATGAGATGGTTGTATGGCATCATCAACTCGATGGACATGAATTTGAGCAAACTTCGGGAGATAGTGAAGAGCAGTTTAGCATGCTGTAGTCCATGGGGTCACAAGGAGTCAGACGTGACTTAGTGACTAAACAACAATACTCAATAAACTGAATAAATTTATAGCTGTCCATTGTGCTGTATGAATTAAAGTGTAGGGAAGAATATTAATGAAAAGGAAAGTGTTTTAAGGATGCGCTTTGTCAGAAATTGCATCCTCAAAAGTATAAGAGTCACAGATAAGCACTCTAAACGTATACCTCCCACATGTCCTCGCATTCTCAGAAAAATGCAGATATCATTATTATTTTTCTAACACTGCCACTCACACTGCATTTCTCTTTAGCTCGTTCTGAGTATAAAGTATAGGCCAGATCATGACAATTTAGTGTTCTTTCACCTACTGACTAGTATCTCAAAATAGAATCACATGATTTAAAACCAATAAGCAGTTATTGAAATGCGGATTTTTATTTAAGTATTTATATTTTATATTGGGGTATAGTTGATTTATAATGTGCTAATTTCAGGGGTACAGCAGTGATTCTCTTATATATAGATATACAGCATTTTTTTCAGATTATTTTCCCATAAAGGTTATCATATTGAGTAAAGTTTCCTCTTATAATAGGTCATTATTGATTATCTATTTTATTTATGGTAGTGTGTATATGTTAACCCCAAAGACTATGAAGGAAAAGTAGGAAGAAGAAGAAAAAGAGTGGAAAGGTGATGATATGAGGAGGAAAAAAGGCAGGTAAAGAGTGATAGGTAAGAGGGAAAAAATAAGGAAAAAGAAAGAGCAAGTGAAGATAAGTGAGGGAGAAATAGGAAGAAGGTATAAATAGTAGTGATTTATCTCTGCTGCTGCTGCTGCTGCTAAGTCGCTTCAGTCGTGTCCGACTCTGTGCGACCCCATAGATGGCAGCCCACCAGGCTCCCCCATCCCTGGGATTCTCCAGGCAAGAACACTGGAGTGGGTCACCATTTCCTTCTCCAATGCATGAAAGTGAAAAGTGAAAGTGAAGTAGCTCAGTCGTGTCTGACTCTTAGCAACCCCATGGACTGCACCCTACCAGGCTCCTCCGTCCATGGGATTTTTCCAGGCAAAAGTACTGGAGTGGGTTGCCATTGCCTTCTCCGATTTATCTCTAGCTTCCTTTACTTTTGTTAGTATCTATTTAAGGCTGACCTGAGAACTCCCTGCTCCTTACTCTCCACCTTCAGGCATGTAGGGCATGGCTTCTCTCAGAACCTTTATGTACACCCTGCCACATACACATCACCGTGTGGAGATGCTTCCAACATTCTCTTCACACCTAATTTCTACCATTATTTCATCTTTGTGAACAATAATTTCAAGCTTGCTGCTGCTGCTGTTGCTAAGTAAGTCGCTTCAGTCGTGTCCGACTCTGTGCGACCACAGAGACGGCAGCCCACCAGACTCGCCCTTCTCTGGGATTCTCCAGGCAAGAACTCTGGAGTGGGTTGCCATTTCCTTCTCCAATGCATGAAAGTGAAAAGTGAAAGTGAAGTCGCTCAGTTGTGTCCGACTCAGCGACCCCATGGACTGCAGCCTACCAGGCTCCTCCATCCATGGGATTTTCCAGGCAAGAGTACTTGAGTGGGCTGCCATTGCCTTCTCCAAATTCAAGCTTAGTTACAAATAAATTAGGAAGTTGAAAAAAATAACAGGCATTGCAAATAACTGCTTAACAAAATTAACTCAAGTACTATGTTTATGTTAGAAGATAAATGAATTTTTTTAAAGACCCTTATCCTAAGGAATTGATATCAAATATTCCTATAGTCTTCAGTCTGTTTAAAAAGCACCTTTAATTCAATGGCCCTTCTTCAAATCCATCATTGCATTGGTCAGAACTTTCTCTACTGTAAAATTGAAATATAATAGCAAATATGTTCAGTTTCCTTCTGATCTTGTGTGGAGTTGGCTTGCAGCAGGGTTTAGTTCCCAGCTGGAGATTGAGGCTGGGTTGTGGCCCTGAGAGCACCAGATCCTAGCCAGTAGACCAGTGGTCAGTGACAAGGGCCCTGGCCCTTTGGCTTTGCAGAAAAGAATTTCCACAAAGATAGAAAGTAGTGAAGCAAGTAAAGTATTTATTAAGGGAGGTGGGGAGTATAGTACATGTGGATAGACACAGGGGTGGACTCAGAGTCACTGAGTCACACCCTTGTGGCAATTTGAATTACTTTTATAGGCATCTCTTCCAGGTTTCCGTTAGCCAGTCATTTATATTTGTCTGCTTCACAGTCCATATTTGGTACATCCTAGGATCCTCTCATGTGTGTACAGATGTGTGTACACACTTCTCTTAGCCAAGATGAATTCTACTGAAAAGGCATATGCGTACAGCATCCCTTGAGATCACTCCCCTTTTGACTTCCAAGGAGCCTTTCTGTGCCTGTGTGGTCTGGGAGATCTCCTGACTTTGAGAAAGAGAAATACATGGTCTTGGGAAGACCCAGCTTCCTCCCTTAATTATCCTGCTATTCTTATCTTGGAGTTTTGGTTTAGGGGGAATGAATCTCCAGTTGCTTTACCCTCTTGGGGGTTCTGGCCAGAGTTTCTAAAACTCTTGTAATTTCCTAAATGATTTCTAATTGTAATTTCCTAATTTTCTAAGAGCAATAGGAGTATCTTTTATTATAATATTTCGTTTCTGTCTTGAGTTCCTGAAGCAGCTCTAGGACAATAGACATGAAATACATATTTTTGTTATGCATAACAAATACCAATGCAGACCTCAGTTTATGTCAATAAGGTGACTTTTTGAAAGCCCCTAAGTATGACGGTATGATTGCCAGAGGAACCAAATGTTATCAGAGACTTGTAACCTTCAGCCCCAACCTCTAACCTCCAGAGAAAAGAGAGTAACTGGAGGTTGCATTGATCAGTAACGGACAATGATTTAATCAACCATGCCTATATAATGAAGCCTCAATTAAAAAACCCTCACCAAAGGGATTTAGGGAGCTTCTGGGTTGGTGTACAGATGGAGATGTGAGAAGGGTCGCTTGGCCAGCGAGGGTATAAAAGCAAGTCACTCCTTCCTACATACCTTATCATATTTATCTCTTTACCTGCCTGTTCATTTTTATCCTATAATATATTCTTGGTTATCCATCTCTAATACTAAGTAAAGTGCTTTCTTGAGTACAGTGAGCCATTCCAGCAAATAATTCCAGCAAATAACCCCTCTCCTGAGGGGTTGTGGGAACTTCCAATTTATAATTGCTTGATCAGAAATATAGATGACAACCTAAAAATTGTGATTGGTGTCTGAGGTTGGGGTAGGGCAGTCTTCCTGATATCAGGTGGCCTCTGCTGGCCTGCAGTGGCTTAAAGCAGGGTTCCAGTTCCCTGGCCAGAGACTGAAGACAGGTCACAGTGGTGAGAGCACACAGGTCCTAACCACTAGATCAGTAGTTAGTGGCAAGGGCCCTGGCTTTTCAGCTTTGTGTAAATTAACATAAAGTAATGGAGAAACAAAACAGAAAGTAGTGGAGCAAGTAAAGTATTTATTAGGAGGAAAAGAGTACAATATGTGTGGATAGACAGACAGGTGGGCTCAGAGAGAGAGTTACTGAGTTGTACCCTCATGGCAGTTTGAACTACTTTCATGTCGCAACTTTTCTGGGTTTCCTTTGGCCAGTCATGTTGATTTGCCTGGTTCAGAGTCCATATCTTAGGATCCTCCCATGTATGCACATGCATTTCTTAGCCAAGATTGATTCTACCAAAAAGGCATATGGGTAGAGCGTCCCTTGGCATCACTCCCTTTGACCTCCAAGGAGACTTTCTGTGCATGTGTGGTTGGGGAAGTCTCCTGGCTTGGTGAAGGAGAAATATGTGATCTGGATAGGACCCAGCCTCCTCTCTCAATTGTTCTGCTATTCTAGTCTTGGAGATTTGGTCCACAGAGAATGGATCTCCAATTATTTTATACTGGGTGGCGGGGGCGGGGTGGGGGGCATCCACTACTTGCCTCATTATGGTACTGAGTCCTTCATGTGTGGAGTCTTTCCTAACTCCAAACAGTGTCAGAACTGGGGACACCCAGTTAGTGTCCACAGAGAATTGGAAAAATTGCTTGGCTTGAAAAAAAAAAAAAACCCATGTCTGGTGTCAGAAGTGAAGGGTAGTAGAATACAGAAAACAGGAGGTTTTGCCATGTATCTACCTTGACTTCTTATCCTAAAGATGCTTTCTTCTCTTTCCTTTCTCCTGAGGTCTCTGAAATGCTAGTTTTGTGGTAAACAATATTTACTCAGACGCATCACAGAATACACATGCAGCCTCATTTTGCTTCAATTCAAACCCAGCTCTCTCTATAGCATTTTTTATTTTGGTTCTTTTTTTTTTTTTTAAAAAAGCTACTTACTTTCCAGTGATTCAAAAGTGAGGGGTGATCAAAATTCTATGGGCTTTCAACTATTTCTTGCCTGATTTTAAAGTGCCCTCTTTCTTTGTGATTCATAGCCTCTACACATGCTACACTCCTTTATACTAGGGCATTCCAACAGATTTTAAAGGGCTTTGAAAATCTCTGATTTCTGTTCTTATGAGATATAGGGAGTCTATGGGGTTAATCCACCCAGCTCCCTAATTTTTTTCAACCTCAGTCATTGCTTGAACAACCTGATCCATAAACTGCATTATTCCATCTTGGCCCACATTACTACTCCATTGTCAGAAAACAATGCTTCATGAATATTTCCATGTTTCTGCACCAATGGGGCTTTTGGAACATAGATTGCTGGATCCTTGGTTAAAGAAGTGTTTGAGTGGAAAACAAGTCTTGAAAATTAAAGACAGAATGAAAGGGTTCAGAACATGCCACCCCAAAATAGGCCAATTTGATATATTGACTTTTTTGATCTAAAGGTACTTAGAAAAGCAGCAGGTACCAAAAGAGGCATCTGACCTTCACTTTTCTTCTTGAAACAAGAGATGTAATTCCTATCCAAAAGATGCCATCCCTGAACCTGGAGGAAAAGGACATTCTCATCACCAGAGAAGGGGAGTTGAGGCTGAGAAGAATCTGTACAAACACATCTTGTTAAAATGACCCTTATCCTCCTCTGGTCTTCCTAAATATTTTACTGTTTTCACAATTACTACTCTTTCTTCAATCTAGTATATTATAACTTAGGGGACCTAAGCACTGTTTGGGCCTTCATTTTCCTGTGAAGGCTTCCATGTACATGTAAAAATAAACTGCGTATGTTTTTCTCCTATTAATCTGTCTATGTCAACTTAATTCTCAAGTTCAGCCAGAGACCCCAAGAGAGTAGAGAAAAAATATTGCTCTGGCTACAAGACTTACAGAGAGAGAGATTCAGACAACTCCAGTGGACCATTAATTTACATATCAAATGAGAATAAATCTAGGAACCTTTACCTCCTTTTCCCAAACAGGGTGATTTTGCTTTCCAAACCAAAGGTCATTCTCTCTCCAGAAAGGTTGAGGGTTAAATGGACCAGCTGACCTCTATAAGTTCCAATATGCATAATTTCAGAGATCCTCTGCTGTGGTATTGATAAGAAGGACAAGAAGGATATATCTGACTCGTGCTGCATTCCACCTGGGGAATTAGGGCAGAGAAAATTAGCACTATGATTGACATGCAAGTAAATAATCAGTTTGTGCTTTGATCCAGAAAATTTGTGTTTTTGTAAACACAAATAAACAAACATAAATAAATAAATTTAGGTGTAAAAACAATACACACTTCTCCTTTAGCTATGTGGAAATACGCTGGACCTTTATCCCTTCATTCTGTCTGTAATCTAGCAGATCAATTCTGATTTCACATTCTTTTCCTCAAGTTCTATTATTTTTATCTCTCAATTACTTTCTAATTTTCACATAAAATAGAAATCACCAAGAAGATTTTCTGGTTTCCTGCCACTCCTGTGTATCAGTGTGTCTTTTATTTGCATGAATCTCAAAAGGTGAGACTCATCCTATATTACTCCTTCAACTACCACATCCAATTCATTTTATACCTTATTGACTCTCTCTTCTAAATATAACTTGGAATGTTTTCTTTTTTTTTTTTTCTCAACACTTTGGTTCCTGTTCTTGATTTAGTTTAGACCCCCATCATTACTAGAAGGCAATAGTGAGCCACAAACCTTAAAATTGAGCTGATGCTGAATAGAAAGCCTGGAGTGGGAGGGCAAATGGCTCTTTAAAACTGAACTTTTGTTTGTTTGTTTGTTCAAATTACTTTGTAATAGAATAAGAAATTGTTCTGAATACATTTTTATATTTATCTGCCCTAAATGTGTGATTATAGTTGAAGTGTTATTTGCTCAGTCATGTCTGACTCTTTGCCACACCACTGACTATAGTCCTCCAGGCTTCTTCATCCATGGGATTTTCCAGGGAAAAATACTGGAGTGGATTGCTATTTCCTTCTCCAGGGGATCTTCCCAACCCAGGAATCGAACCTAGGTCTCCCACATTGCAGGCAGACTCTTTACTATCTGAGCTACTAGGAAGCCCAAATGAGTACTTAACACTAAATGGACTTTATCAAAATATTCATGTTTATTTTTTTAAGCTCTTGGTTATTTTCTGCTGAAGTAGTAGACTTACTTATGTTTTATGGTTCTGGAATTTTTGATGCCAGTTACTTTAAGAAGATAGTTCTTATTTTACTTTGTTGCTGATTAATTTATCAGAATTTACTTACTATATATTAATACATTTGATAGTTTAAAAAATGTTAACTATATTGCAGACTGACACAAGATTCCAAATCTGGGAATCCCCAGAACATATTATCCCCAAAACATATTAAACTGGATATAACAAATTAGTTTTAGAAACCATAAAATACAAAACAAAAATTACAATCTTTTTCTAGATGTTTATTTTCACAAATATTGAATTTATTTCAATGGTTCTAAATCCAATAGCAAAAACATAATTATATTTGCAATGGTATTTTTTTATATGTTTTTGAGGATAAAACTGCATTTTCCAGCATAAATGTATAATCATGACACATATATTAGCAAATAAGAGACCTTTTTTTCCTTTTGATTCTCTTGGTAGCTCTAGAATACATCTGAAGCTGAGTCTGAAAGTAAGGTCAGGAGAAATAAAAAAGTGTATAATATGTATAAGGAGACCTCTTGGACATTCAAGAATGACAGAGAGAGGCCAGAAGTTTTAGAGGGAAGATACAGGAGAGGCAAACAAAAAAATGTGTTTGCAACCCTTTCTGGTGAAAAAAAAAAAAAAATCCAGTGTTGGACAATCTATGAAAAACTTTTTCAGTAGTTCTGTGTGACGCTTCTTTTGAAATTGTTTTATTTTTGTAAACAAAACTCCTTTTACCAATGCAAGTCCTAAATAAGATCTATTACACACACAATTCTTTGTGTGATTTTTGGGTATTTAGAAAATGGCCTAATTCTTATATGGGTGGAAAAAGTGAGGGATAGAAATAGCATCTATGGAAAGGAGAGACAACCCATAGGTGAAATAAATTACACAAAACAAGAGCTCAGAAACTTCAGTGATAAATTCACAGCTGTAATGAAGAAGACGTTAAACTTCTTTGGCTTTAGTCTACCTTGCATAGGACAGTAGGGCAAAGATAAGCCTACTGACATAAGAGGTAGTTATACAGGAATGTAAAGTATACACTTTCAGCTGCCACTATAATGATTCATCTTTCATTCATTTAATAATTCATTTGACTATTATCTACTGAACAATCACTGTGTACAGAGCCTTCACTAGATGCTGGCCTAATGGATGTGAATGAAAAGCTAGTTAAAACAATACCCTGGCACACAAGATCTCACAGGGAAACAAACATGAAGAAAAACAGTTGTAATATGTGAGAGGTGCTAAAATATAGACATGTGCAGGGCTAGAAGAGCTCAGAAGAGGAAAAAATCCAACTAAGAAAAATCAGAGACGGTTTCAGAGGTATTAGCCTGAATTAAGTAGCGAAGAGTTATTATGAATTCTTAAAGAATAGAAACATAAGAAGGGCAATCCAAAAAGAAGTAATATCATACACAAAGATACAGAAGAATAAAAAGCAGTAGTACATTCAAGATAATCTAGAAGTGTCCAGAGTAAGTGTGCCCATGACATAAGGAAGCAGGTAACCTTGTCAAGAACTCAATAGAAATATTATGCAGGCCATATATATAATAAGTTTTCGAGAAGCCATATTCAAATAGTAAAAGGAAATGGTAAAATCAGTTTTACTAAAGTTTTATTCATCTGACATTTTACAGATATTTTCATTTCAACATGGCATTGGTATAAAATTATTAATGAAATATTTTACATGTAAAAAATGTCATTAAAGTTTGAAATGTTACCTATACTTACATTACATCTCAGTGCAGAGGAGTCACATTTCACGTGCCACAGACGCATGATGGGAGTGGTCGCTTCATCAGATGGTTTACTTCTAAAGTTAGACTGTTCCAAGACATGGTTCTTAAATAATGTGGTGAAAGTGAAGTCGCTCAGTCCTGTCCGACTCTTTGTGAGCCCATGGACTGTAGCCCACCAGGCTCATCCATCCATGGAATTTTCTAGGCAACAGTACTGGAGTGGGTTGCCATTTCCTTCTCCAGGGGATCTTACCGACCTGGGGTTCGAACCCGGGTCTCCCGCATTGCGGGCAGACGCTTTACTGTCTGAGCCACCAGGGAATCCCTGAGTAACTTAGAGTTCATTTTAAAAGACATTGTCAGGAGTCTTCCATTGTGGACAAACCATTTCTATTTTTTTAGCTTTATATTTATTGTATGGTTACTACTTAAGTATGTGCAATTATGAATGTAGTGATACATTTCTCAAGCTTATACTCTTCTATATGTATCCACACAGATGTGCACTCATATAAACCACTTAAATGCTAATAATCAACATAAATTTCATATAATGAGTAATATAATTTTCTTATTTAATGCTTCAAAAATGAATAAAAACTTGATTCTCTGAACTTGCTATTTTGTTGAACTTAAAATATTACATATTACATACTAATTTAAAATACAAAAACTTTGCTACTGTACGACAGTGATATTAATTTCATGGCAATAATGGAATTTTTTTTTTAGATTCCACACATAAATGAAATCACTCAGTACTTGTCTTTCTCTAACTTATTTCACTTGGCATAATGCCCTCAACATCTATCCATGTTGTCATGAATATCAACATTTCATTTTTTTATGGCTGAATATAATATACCTGTATGTATGTATATTACATTTTCTTTATCTGTTCATCCACCAAAGGACACTTAGATTGTTTTCATAACTTGACTATTGTAAACATTACTGCCATGAACATGGGGACACGTATCTTTTTGAATTAGTGTTTTCATTTTCTTTGGGTAAATGTATCTTTATAATATTGAGTCACCATTATTCTTTTATTTGTTACCCTGCAAATTAAAATAGCTTAAAGTGGTGTCAATGTGAATTTAAAAACAAACAAGGAATGAATTCCTTTGTCAGATCTTGGTTTTAGGGCAGGTGATTCAGATAGTCCAGGTATATTGAGTGTTTTAGATGCTGTCAAAATGAAAACAAAATATTTTAAAACATGATACAGAACCTGTGAATTCTCTGTTACTTAATTTAGAGATGGTCTTGTTTGAGAAATGTTGCTATTGCCACATTATAATTTTACTGTGATATCTACAAGTTTGATAGGGAATGATTTAAAGCCTCTGGGGATTTACAAATTCAACTTTAGGCTTTAAAAACAGAAGTGCCTGTGAGTGGAGATAGATGTTGTACATGTGTGTAAGAAGTATGTTCTAAACCTAGGAGATTTGGGTTGAGAAATATGATAATTTAAATACCCTTATTTACTATTGGAAAGAAAACAGAATATTATTATTCAAACAATTTTTTTTTATCAAAATGACTTAGAATTGCATAAGCAAATCAATTCCATTACACTATAATCACCATTCTATTAATATTCCTCAAAAATGAAACTGCCCTACTCTGAGTATAGTCAGCAGATCACTGAAGTTTGAGCAGGTCCTTGGCTTATCTGGGGTACTACTCTGAGAAAAACATATTCACAGCATTCACCCGAATAGACGTGACCTGGGGGAATTGTTTCTTTATAACATAGTTTGGTATCCATAGTTTGACTTGTCTTCATTTCTGATTTCATCTATAATGATTTAGTAATGGTTCTTCTTTTTCTCAGATATCTGAATCTCGCTTATTATTTAAAAAGTCTGTTATCAGTCCCACCCTTTATGACATTAATCAGCAAATTATATTTGATCATGTAGATACTATTCGGTTATAGAAAAGATGTCTGGAAAACTACATTTGTTCTTCTATTGACCTGCTAAATACTTAAAAGTAAGTTAATATATTCTTTTTATGCATGTACTGTGTGAGCATAGATTTATTGGATGCACATCCATTCAGAAATGATGTATTAAGCTTCTAATAAATTATTTAGAAACATATAAATAATGTGATATTGAAAAATATTCATGATAAAATGCTAAATATTACAAAGATCATCATTTTATGAATATGATACTGATTATATATTCAACTAAAACAATTTTCTCAAAGATTTGTTTTTCAAAAACCATACTCAGTTGAGAAAAAAAATGATTACAGAGGATACCAAATGAAACAATATATCCACATGTGCTTTATGGCCTTTTAGTTCCTTAGCATATTAATTTGTGTTTTATGAAAAAAGGGTTGGATGCTCAAGTAAGTTTACAAAATCATCAGTTAAATCCAGTTAAATAGGTTACTTTAATATTGACTCTACATGTCTACTATGTGATGATTTGCTTACTTTCTAATAGGAGGTTATACCTGTAGAGATTTGCAAAGGTTTCTGACCAGGCAACAACTTTTTGTATAAGACATATTTCTAGATAAGTAACTAAAAATAAGAAAAAGTCTTCTTTTTAAGTTATAGTGTTGCAGTCAGATGCTGATAGAAACATTTACTGCACACATCAGAGGTTGTCTTCAACGCATTTTGTGTTCCATTCAAAGACAAATTCATGTTGCAACTCTCATTAAATAATGATCTAAAAATACATCAAAAGCATCTAGTCTTCATAATAAAATTAACCCATTTGCCATTAACTGAGAAAATTCATGCTTTGGACTTGAAATGATTGATCATAGGGCTTCCCTTGGGGTTCAGCCGGTAAAGAATCTGCCTGTAATGCAGGGGACCTGGTTTGATCCCTGGGTTGGGAAGATACCCTGGAGAAGGAAAAGGCTACCCACTACGATATTCTGGACTAGAGAATTCCATGGATTGTGTAGTCCATGGGGTTGTAAAGAGTTGTACACAACTGAGCCACTTTCAATTTCCTAAATGTATGAATTTTCATGTTGCAACTCTCAATAAATGATGATGTAAAAATATAGGAAAAGTATCTAGTCTTAAGAATAAAATTAGTCCTTTTGCATTAGTCCGTTCAGTTCACTCAGTCGTGTCTGACTTCTTGTGACCACATGGACTGCAGCACTTCAGGGTTCCCCTTCCATCACCAATTCCTGGAGTTTACTCACTCATGTCCATTTGTTGGTGATGCCGTCCAACCATCTCATTCTCTGTTATCCCCCTCTCCTCCTGCCTTCAATCTTTCCCAGCATCAGGGTCTTTTCTAATGAGTCATTTCTTCACATCAGGTGGCCAAGTATTAGAGTTTCAGCTTCAGCATCAGTTCTTCCAATGAATATTCAGGGCTGATTTCTTTTAGGATGGACTGGTTGGATTTCCTTGCAGTCCAAGGGACCCTCAAGAGTCTTCTCCAACACCACAGTTCAAAAGCATCAATTCTTCAGCACTCAGCTCTTTTTATAGTCCAACTCTAACATTCATACATGACTACTGGAAAAACTATAGCTTTGACTAGACAGACCTTTGTTGGCAAAGTAATGTCTGTTTTTTAATACGCTGTCTAGGTTGGTCATAACTTTTCTTCCAAGGAGCAAATTTCTTTTAATTTCATGGCTGCCATCACCATCTGCAGTGATTTTGGAGTTCCCCCAAAATAAGTCTGTCACTATTTCAACTGTTTCCCCATTTATGTGCATTGAAGTGATGGAACCAGATGCCATGATCTTAGTTTCTGAAAGTTGAGTTTTAAGCCAACTTTTCCACTCTCCTCTTTCACTTTCATCAAGAGGCTCTTTAGTTTTTCTTCGCTTTCTGCCATAGGGATGATGTCATCTGCATATCTGAGGTTATTGATATTTCTCGCAGCATCTTGATTCCAACTTGTGCTTCTTCCAGCCCAGCGTTTCTCATGATGTACTCTGCATATTTTAAATAAGCAGGGTGACAATATACAGCCTTGACATACTCCTTTCCCTATGTGGAATCAGTCTATTGTTCCATGTCCAATTCTAATTGTTGCTTCCTGACCTGCATACAGAATTTTCAGAAGGCAGGTCAGGTGGTCTATTCCCATCTCTTTAAAAATTTTCCAGAGTTTGTTGTGGTCCACACAACCAAAGGCTTTAGCATAGTCAATAAAGCAAAAGCAGATATTTTTCTGGAACTTTCTTGCTTTTTCGATGATCCAACGGATGTTGGCAAACTGAACTCTGGTTCCTCTGTCTTTTCTAAATCCAGATTGAACATCTGGAAGTTCACGTTTCATGTACTGTTGAAGCCTGGCTTGGAGAATTTTGAGCATTGCTTTGCTAGCGTGTGAGATGAGTGCAAATGTGCAGTAGTTTGAGCATTCCTTGGCATTGCCTTACTTTGGGATTGGAATGAAAACTGACCTTTTCCAGTCCTGTGGCTACTGCTGAGTTTTCCAAATTTGCTGGCATATTGAGTGCAGCACTTTCACAGCATCATCTTTTAGGATTTAAAATTACTCAACTGGAATTCCATTACCTTCACTAGCTTTGTTTATAGTGATGCTTCCTAAGGCCCACTTGATATCACATTCCAGGATGTCTGGCTCTAGGTGAGTGATCACACCATCGTGATTTTCTTAGTCGTGAAGATCTTTTTTGTACAGTTCTTCTGTGTATTCTTGCCACCTCTTCTTAATATCTTCTGCTTCTATTAGGTCCCTACCATTTCTGTCCTTTATTGAGCCCATCTTTGCATGAAATGTTCCCTTGGTATCTCTAATTTTCTTGAAGAAATCTCTGCTGCTGCTGCTGTTGCTGCTGCTGCTGCTGCTAAGTTGCTTCAGTCGTGTCCGACTCTGTGCGACCCCATAGATGGCAGCATACCCGACTCCACTGTCCCTGAGATTCTCCAGGCAAGAATACTGGAGTGGGTTGCCATTTCCTTCTCCAATGCATGAAAGTGAAAAGTGAAAGTGAAATCACTCAGTAGTGTCCGATCTTCACGACCCCATGGATTGCAGCCTACCAGGCTCCTCCATCCAGGGGATTTTCCAGGCAAGAGTACTGGAGTGGGGTGCCATTGCCTTCTCTGTGAAGTAGTCTCTAGTCTTTCCCGTTCTATTGTCTTCCTCTATTTCTTTGCATTGAGCTATTAACTGAAAAAGAAATAATGCTATGGACTTTAAATGTTTGATTTTAATAGGTAACCAACTTTTATAATAACTGGTATTGTTTTATTGGAAATTTTAGCAAATGGATTTTTAACTTTCTCTACATTGATTTTTAATGCATTTCAAAAGATTTGTTTTGAGTCTGATAGACCTTGAGCATTCATCTATTCATTTGAAATATTTGAAAAACTTTTGTTTCTAAGCATATCCTAGATGCTGAGCATATACAATAAATTTAAAATTTCTTAATATTATAAAGATGAAATAGATGGCATCACTGGCTCAATGGGCATGAGTCTAAGCAAACTCCAGGAGACAGTGAAGGACTGGGAAGCCTGGTGTGCTACATCTCATGGGGCTGCAAACAGTTGGACACAACTTAGCAACTAAACAACAAATATTATAAAAGGGTTTTGGGGGCACATTATCATAAATAATCATGCGAATAAATATTTCTCATGGTAATAAATGCCTTGGAAAAAGATAAAGCAGAGAAGACTAGGAAATTCTAGGGTAAGAGACAGCTTTACAATGTTAAACGAGGCAGCCAAAGAAGTTGCCAATCAAAAGGCAGAATTTGTACAAAATGCTGGTAGATAAGAAAGCAACCATTTGTGTGCCTATGTAGTGGAAAAATATTTCAGGCAGAAGAAAAAGCAAGCACAAAGGCAACCAGGAGGGAATTTGTCAACATGTTCAGTAAGTAGCAGGGCATGAACTGAATGAGGAGGAAGATAGAAGGTGATGAGGGTCAGAAAAGTAATAAAAAGAAAAGCAGATCATGTAGGGCCCCCCAGGTCATTGTAAGAAGCTTCACTTTTACTGTAAGTGAAATGGGAAGTGATTGGAGGGTTTGGGGCAAAAAACTAATATGATCTGACCTATTTTTAAAGAACACTGAACTGTGTTGAGAAGAGGTAGTAGGGGAGAAAAGAAAAACAGAAATTTAAGTTGGAATCTATTGAAATAATCTAGCTAAATAATAATGATAGTGGGAACCAGGGTGTTCATGATAGAGATAGTGTGCAATGATCAATTTCTGAGCATGCTTAAAAGTAAAGAGAGTAGTATTTTCTGACAGACTGGCTGTGGGATGTGACCATGGGATTTTAGCTTAATCAGTTAAAGACTGGAGGAGGAGAATGTGGAATGGAAAGTGTGGGAAGACTATGGGACTTTTAAAAAAATATCGAATTGGCAACTATAGAATTTAATATGGAGTTCAGAGGAGAGGTCTGAACTAGGGATACATATCTGGGAATTGTAAGCATGGAAACAGATCTTAAGTCAATGGGACTGAATGAGATAACCAAGGAGATGAGTGAAGACAGAGAAGAAAAGAGGAGCAAGAACTAATCACTCAGTTCAATTCAGTTCAGTTCAGTTCAGTTACGGAGTCATGTCTGACTCTTTGCGACCCCATGAATTGCAGCATGTCAGGCCTCCCTGTCCATCACCAACTCCCGGAGTTCACCCAGACTCACGTCCATCAAGTCAGTGATGCCATCCAGCCATCTCATCCTCTGTCCTCCTCTTCTCCTCCTGCCCCAAATCCCTCCCAGCATCAGAGTCTTTTCCAATGAGACAACTCTTCACATGAGGTGGCCAAAGTACTGGAGTTTCAGCTTTAGCATCATTCCTTCCAAAGAAATCCCAGGGCTGATCTCCTTCAGAATGGACTGTTTGGATCTCCTTCAGAATGGACTGGTTGGATCTCCTTGCAGTCCAAGGGACTCTCAAGTGTCTTCTCCAACACCACAGTTCAAAAGCATCAATTCTTTGGCGCTCAGCTTTCTTCACAGTCCAACTCTCGCATCCATACATGACCACAGGAAAAACCATAGCCTTGACTAAACAGACCTTTGTTGGCAAAGTAATGTCTCTGCTTTTCAATATGCTATTTAGGTTGGTCATAACTTTTCTTCCAAGGAGTAAGCGTCTTTTAATTTCATGACTGCAGTCACCATCTGCAGTGATTTTGGAGCCCAAAAAGATAAAGTCTGACACTGTGTCCACTGTTTCCTCATTTATTTCCCTGCTGCTGCTGCTGCTAAGTCTCTTCAGTCGTGTCCAACTCTGTGCGACAAGGCCCTTCAAATAGGCAAGACAAGAGAATGGGAAAGGATAACCAAGAACAGTTATGGGAAGAAATAGCCAGTAAGGTAGGAAGAAACTAGGAGGATAATATAGAAGCAAAGTCAAGAATATGTCTAGATGTGCCAAGTTAGATGGCAAATGAAGATTCACTATTGATAGCTGATTTTGGTAAGAGCAATCTTGAGTGAAGCACTAGTAGTAACAGGCTGAATGCAGTGAGCTCAAAAGTAAATGGAAGCAGGGCAATAGAGAAGTAGTTAGAGAACAGAACATTGAAATGTTTGCTGTAAAAATAGGGCAGGGAAATAAATCACTGTCAGGAGAGGAGATGGATACAAGAAATTTTTATTTTGATTTTTTGTTTTTAAAATGGGAGAAATTATCATTGATGTGTTACTAGACATAGGTAGAGAAATGCAGAAGCTGTGTTTCCATGTAGATGAGAAAGAAGAAAATGCAATGCATTTTAGGAGTATTAATTTTAGAACATAACTCATCCATAGTAACAGAAGGGAAGGGTCATGGATGGGTTAGGGAGTTTGGTTACAGCTGGTGGCAAGGCTTTCCTGATTGCTCCTTTTTTTCTTATTCACATAGAAAGCAAGGACAGGGAAGATAGAGTTAAAAGTTTGAAAAAGAAAGAAGAAAGAAAATAGCTTTCTTGGGAGCATGGGGATATTGACTGAATTTTGGAAATGAATTTTGATTTATTGGCATCACTAAAGACCACACTTGATGTTCGTGATTATGAACTTAAAGTCAGAATGGTCACCAGGATGGATTGTTTCTATCTAGCCATGTTCAGGTACAGGGAGCAAGTGTGGAATAAACAGGGTTATTTAACTAGAGATGAGGTTTTAATAAATGAATATGGAAGGAGCAGAGAGTTAAAGGTTGGTGATCTATGTTCCAGGTGTAAATTTAATCATTTAATGATCATTTATTCTAATATTATTTAAAAGTAATATTGGTGCTTAAAATGCAACAATGCAAAGGTCTGTATGGCATAATAAACAAATTCACATAAAAACTCACTCCAATCCCATGTCCCAGAGGTAGCCACTATAAATAGTTTTGTGTCTATCCTTCTAGATGTTTTTCTATGAATACATAAACAGATAGATTTTTTAAAATACACATTGCTTTACACTATTCATATGTTTCTGGTACTTACTTTCTCACTCAACACTATATCATGGTTGCACTCTATGCTGGTCCTTAGAGAATTATCTCATTCTGGAGCTACATAATATGATTGCATTGCTAAACCATAATTTACTTAAATAATCACTTTTTGATTTAGGTTGTTTCCAGCTTTTGCTATTATGGATAATGCAAAATGAACATTCTTCTTCACAGAAGTTGATTAGTGCTTGAATCATTCCTTCAGTGTAGATTACTAGAGGAAGGATTGTTTAGTCAAAGAGTATGCACTATTTTATAGATTCTAGTAAATAATAGTCACAAAGAACATAGTAATTTATTCCTCTTCTGAGTTCTTCTCAGCACTAGATATGAAAAATGGTAATTCATTTAAGTATATTCTTCTGAAGTTTGAGTGTTACTTTTTATTATAATAGTGTTATAAAATAGCTTTTCTTCACCTATTGAGTTAGTTATTTTCCTTGTAAGGATTTTAAATATAAATCTTAAATTTTATAACCTTTAAATAATTGTGACTTGATTTGTGAGTGTTTTATTCATTTAAAATTATGTTTTAGAATTTTTATGCTTATATTTTAAGTGAAACTCACTTATAATTTTACTCCAAGGTCCTTACCTAGTTTTTGATCTCAGAGCAACAATTATTTGGTATATTACTCTTTTTGTTCCTAATGCAAATAGTTTGAATAAGACAAATACCTGTTTTTTTTTTAAATAAAATATTCTCTTATAAAATAATTGGGCCTAGATATTTTCGAAATGTATTTTTCAAATGTGGATTAGGAAGATAGAAGAATTTTAGCTAATGATTTGATTTTTAAATGGCATGCTACTATTGATATTTTCAATTATTATTGACCAATTCTGTTATTGAAAATACATTTCCTTTCATCTTACAGCATTTTAAATTCCATATTATTTTTGTAATTTAAATATTAGTTGGTATAATTGCCCTATTTTATGCAGTCATTTCTTGCCTTATTTTTAACCAAATGCTTAGTGATTTGTCTGACTACCATTGTTTCCATTATTCCACTCTGTCATTCAGAGAGACAATCAGAAGTCTTAGAGCATCAGCTGTTTTCCAACTGATGGAATTATCTCAATGTTCTAACAACTCCTGTGGCTATTCTGATGAATACTAGCTGAATAATAGTCCAGGATCCAGAAACAGAAAACATTGTTCAGTTTCCATTAGAACTTTCAACTTAAGTTTCAGTAGTAATTTGCCAGAGTATAGCCTTCTAGATTTATATGCACTTTCATCCAACATGTTCAAGTTATTTTCATTTGTCATGTTCTTTGAATGCTGGGACTGAGAATTCAAGTTTGAGTCCAAGGTTCCTTTGCAAATAAACCATTTTCCTCTCTAGTGGCTTCAGTATTTTTTGTTGTATTATTATGTAGTTTTACCACTGGAGAAGGCAATGGCACCCTACTCCAGTACTCTTGCCTAGAAAATCCCATGGACTGAGGAGATACATAGGCTGCAGGAGTCAGACACGACTGAACGACTTCACTGTCACTTTTCACTTTCATGGATTGGAGAAGTAAATGACAACCCACTCCAGTGTTCTTGCCTGGAGAATCCCAGGGATGGCAGAGCCTGGTGGACTGCCATCTATGGGGTCGCACAGAGTTGGACACAACTGAAGTGACTTAGCAGCAGCAGCAGCAGTTTTACCATGATGTGCAAGACATATGGTGTAAACAAGGGATGTGAATATGCCCATGGAACCTTCAAATGTTACCTCTCTTTCATACTTTACTTTGATAACTCAACTGTTTGTTATATTTTCTCATTTTAGCCTCAGTGTCTCTTCACTACTCTCATATTTTTTCATCTCTCTGCTCTGCATTATAGCTAATGAATGCAGTGACCCTGTTCTCCAGTCCTCTCTTCAACTATTCCTAATTTATAGAAATTAGCAATTTTACATTTTTTAATTTTATTGTCTATATGTTTTCATTTTTAATTGTTGTATTTGGGTCTGTCTCAAATCTGCCTGATAGTTTTTACATTCCTTATCATTCAGTTATTCTTTCATGACTGAATAATAATATAATAATATATTATATTATATATATAATATTAATATACCTATTTTATTTTCTGTTTCATATTACTATTCAGTATAATGTTATATGGAATGGAAAAGCATTACTATGAAACTGACTTTTTTATGTACCTCAGAGTGGTTTTGTTTTAAGCTAGTGTGTTTTATTGTGTGTGTGGGGGGTTGGACTGAGTTCTTAGAGGACTTTTATTATTTGGTTGTTTTGTTTTCTGTATCTCTAGCCTTGATCACGGTGCATCCCTCAGAGCGGTTCTGTAGTTTTGTCTTGTAGTATTTCCAAATATTTCACCGGTTGTAAGCGTTCTCCAGAGAAACAGAACCAATAAGATGTGCATATACAGAGAGTTTATTTTAAGGAATGAGATAGTGGAAACTGGTAAGTCCAGAATATCCAGGATAGGCCAGCAGGCTAGAGACTCTGGAAAGAGTTGTCGCAGTTCAAGACCTAAGGTAGGCTATGGACAGATTTATTTCTTCTTTAAGAGATCCCATTCTGTGTGTTGATTTTATACCCTGCAACTTTACTATAGTCTTTGATTAGTTCTAGTAATTTTCTGGTGGAGTCTTTAGGGTTTTCTATGTAGAGGATCATGTCATCTGCAAATAGTGAGAGTTTTACTTCTTCTTTTCCAATTTGGATTCCTTTTATTTCCTTTTCTGCTCTGATTGCTATGGCCAAAACTTCCAAAACTATGTTGAATAGTAATGGTGAAAGTGGGCACCCTTGTCTTGTTCCTGACTTTAGAGGAAATGCTTTCAATTTTTCACCATTGACGATAATGTTTGCTGTGGGTTTGTCATATATAGCTTTTATTATGTTGAGGTATGTTCCTTCTATTCCTGCTTTCTGGAGAGTTTTTATCATAAATGGGTGTTGAATTTTGTCAAAGGCTTTCTCTGCATCTATTGAGATAATCATATGATTTTTATTTTTCAATTTGTTAATGTGGTGTATTACATTGATCGATTTGCGGATATTGAAGAATCCTTGCATCCCTGGGATAAAGCCCACTTGGTCATGGTGTATGATCTTTTTAATGTGTTGTTGGATTCTGATTGCTAGAATTTTGTTAAGGATTTTTGCATCTATGTTCATCAGTGATATTGGCCTGTAGTTTTCTTTTTTTCTGGGATCTTTGTCAGGTTTTGGTATTAGGGTGATGGTGGCCTCATAGAATGAGTTTGGAAGTTTACCTTCCTCTGCAATTTTCTGGAAGAGTTTGAGCAGGATAGGTGTTAGCTCTTCTCTAAATTTTTGGTAGAATTCAGCTGTGAAGCCATCTGGACCTGGGCTTTTGTTTGCTGGAAGATTTTTGATTACAGTTTCAATTTCCGTGCTTGTGATGGGTCTGTTAAGATTTTCTATTTCTTCCTGGTCCAGTTTTGGAAAGTTGTACTTTCTAAGAATTTGTCCATTTCTTCCATGTTGTCCATTTTATTGGCATATAATTGTTGATAGTAGTCTCTTATGATCCTTTGTATTTCTGTGTTGTCTGTTGTGATCTCTCCATTTTCATTTCTAATTTTATTGATTTGATTTTTCTCCCTTTGTTTCTTGATGAGTCTGGCTAATGGTTTGTCAATTTTATTTATCCTTTCAAACAACCAGCTTTTGGTTTTGTTGATTTTTGCTATGGTCTCTTTTGTTTCTTTTGCATTTATTTCTGCTCTAATTTTTAAGATTTCTTTCCTTCTACTAACCCTGGGGTTCTTCATTTCTTCCGTTTCTAGTTGCTTTAGGTGTAGAGTTAGGTTATTTATTTGACTTTTTTCTTGTTTCTTGAGATATGCCTGTATTACTATGAATAGCCAAAGCGATCCTGAGAAAGAAAAATGGAACTGGAGGAATCAACCTACCTGACTTCAGGCTCTACTACAAAGCCACAGTTATCAAGACAGTATGGTACTGGCACAAAGACAGAAATATAGATCAGTGGAACAAAATAGAAAGCCCAGAGATAAATCCACGCACATATGGACACCTTATCTTTGACAAAGGAGACAAGAATATATAATGGATTAAAGACAATCTCTTTAACAAGTGGTGCTGGGAAATCTGGTCAACCACTTGTAAAAGAATGAAACTAACACTTTCTAACACCATACACAAAAATAAACTCAAAATGGATTAAAGATCTCAACATAAGACCAGAAACTATAAAACTCCTAGAGGAGAACATAGGCAAAACACTCTCTGACATACATCACAGCAGGATCCTCTATGACCCACCTCCCAGAATATTGGAAATAAAAGCAAAAATAAACAAATGGGACCTAATTAACCTTAAAAGCTTCTGCACATCAAAGGAAACTATTAGCAAGGTGAAAAGACAGCCTTCAGAATGGGAGAAAATAATAGCAAACGAAGCAACTGACAACTAATCTCAAAAATATACAAGCAACCCCTACAGCTCAACTCCAGAAAAATAAATGACCCAATCAAAAAATGGGCCAAAGAACTAAATAGACATTTCTCCAAAGAAGACATACAGATGGCTAACAAACACATGAAAAGATGCTCAACATCACTCATTATCAGAGAAATGCAAATCAAAACCACTATGAGGTACCATTTCACGTCAGTCAGAATGGCTGCGATCCAAAAGTCTACAAATAATAAATGCTGGAGAGGGTGTGGAGAAAAGGGAACCCTCTTACACTGTTGGTGGGAATGCAAACTAGTACAGCCACTATGGAGAACAGTGTGGAGATTCCTTAAAAAACTGGAAATAGAACTGCCTTATGATCCAGCAATCCCACTGCTGGGCATACTCACTGAGGAAACCAGAAGGGAAAGAGACACACGTACCTCAGTGTTCATTGCAGCACTGTTTATAATAGCCAGGACATGGAAGCAACCTAGATGTCCATCAGCAGATGAATGGATAAGAAAGCTGTGGTACATATACACAATGGAGTATTACTCAGACATTAAAAAGAATACATTTGAATCAATTCTAATGAGGTGGATGAAACTGGAGCCTATTATACAGAGTGAAGTAAGCCAGAAGGAAAAACACCAATACAGTATACTAACGCATATATATGGAATTTAGAAAGATGGTAACAATAACCCTGTGTACAAGACAGCAAAAGAGACACTGATGTATAGATCAGTCTTATGGACTCTGTGGGAGAGGGAGAGGGTGAGAAGATTTGGGAGAATGGCATTGAAACATGTAAAATATCATGCATGAAACGAGATGCCAGTCCAGGTTCAATGCACGATACTGGATGCTTGGGGCTAGTGCACTGGGATGACCCAGAGGGATGGTATGGGGAGGGAGGAGGGAGGAGGGTTCAGGATGGGGAACACATGTATACCTGTGGTGGATTCATTTTGATATTTGGCAAAACTAATACAATTATGTAAAGTTTAAAAATAAAATAAAATTTAAAAAAATAATAATAATTAAAAAAAAAAAAAAAGAGATCCCATTCTTTTTTTAGAGGTCTCCAACTGATTGGATAGGCCCACTCACATCATGGTAGGCAATCTTCTCTACTCAAAGACTAAAATGTTAACCCCACTCAAAATATACCTTCAGAGTCTTTTGTAAAATTTGTTCAAATATCTGGGTACTAAGATATTTGGGTGCCTAATCAAGTTGACACATGAAATTAGTCATCACCATCTGACTAGAATTTTACATTTATTTCTTAGCTTGGGAATTTTCAGACAACACAAATTATTATAAAGTTTTATCCTCTTTCAGTAAGTAGCATTCACAGAGGTACAGGTCTTTGGATTTCCAACAAAAAGAAACAAGGTTCTTTGGTGTCTCCTTTCCCGTCTGCGTATATTTTCTTTTTAATCCAACTGTTCTCTGACTTGGGAACTTTTCAAGAGTTGGCCACATTTCTAATTCTTGACCTTTCACAGATTTATGGCCTAGTTCTCTATCCTTGTGAAGTTAAAAGCTAATCCTCTAATTTATCTGCTCTCATTCTTACCATTCTACTTTTCTGTTTTCTTTCTCTCTTTGTCCTCTTCCCACCTCCCCCCATCTTCTCCCCGTCCCTCCTTTGTTTCTACCTTATAAACAAAGTTATAATTCTACAAATTTATCTTCAATTTTCAGATGCTTTTATGGGCAAGATTTTTGCCAAATGATTCATATCCAGAAATCAGAAAAGCATCTTTTTAACATACTTTTCTTTCTCTCTCTGAACTTTTATTAATTTTAATTTTTATTGTTTTAAATTTTTATTGCTTTAAAGAAATTTTGGCACATTAAGGATATTACCCATTTATCTCTTACATTGTTTTCTGTATATTTTATCTAACTTATTCTGTGGCCTTTATAATTGTTTATATTTTGCTAAAAGTTGGATACTTAAAATTTATCAACTATATTTTTGCTGTGTGGCTTTTGAGTTCTGTTTTCCGCAATTCTAAAATAAACAACTAAAATAAAATAACCTTATATTTTTTTTAATGGTTTTAATATATATAATTAAATCCTTAAGCACTTATAATTTAAAGAGAGAATAAGTTTGTTGTACAGGTTTATTTTCTCAAAAATAATTAGGCAGTTACCCTATACTAATTTTAATTAATCTGTTTTTTCCTCACTCAGCATACTCATTTTGCCAATAAGGAAGCTCTATAGAGTCTGAAGTACTTAATATTATAGATAGTAATTAAAATGGGACTTAAAATCATCATATAAAATTTAGTCTTCTAACTACATAATTCTTCTATGACTTCTGTTAATATAGTAAAAATTATTTTATTATCCATTCTTGAGATACCAAAAACTGTTTTGTTAAAGGCATTCCATTTTCTTTAGTGCCAAGTACTGATACTGGCAACAGAATATTTGTGTGCATTTGTGTATGTTTGTAAATTAAATCTCAGTGAAGAATATCATAAAATTAATAACAGCAACACCTTTATTAAGCAGCAACAGAATAATGGCCACTATAAAAAGTGAGTGCAGACTGTATAAAGCAAATGACAGTAAAAAGATGTGAAACATATGTAGGAAAACTTTCATTCGCATTTGTTTGCTTATACCATAACTTTGAGTAGAGAAGTAGCTTTTAAAAATTGCAGTTTACTGTAACAGTGATGTAAAAATTCAACTAATTATATTACCACACACCCTCAAATATAAGTGCACCCTGATTAAAATATAAAGAAGTTTGCCTTATTTTGTCTTATTTTTCTATTGATTAGTTACTTAAAGTTATGAAAATACCTCTAAAAATGAAGACAGGAAACATTCAGATATATAAACATAAATAAGAGATGCTGTGCTCAATAACAGTGAAAAGTGAATTAAGGCAAATATGTAATCTGTGTATATAGTTGTGTGTGTGTGTGTCTACTGTATTTCAATCAATTAGCATGTATTTGAGGTATGTAAAAGAAATTATAAAAACATTTCTATTCTTAAAAATAACAATACTTTTTCATGTACATAATATATTGATACCAGAGATCAGTAATACAAGTATCTATGACTCAATGTGTGGGAAAGAAAATGAAACTATAGATGTTGAGAAATGAACAGTCAAAAAATGGTGAAGCAAAATTGATATCTAGGTGATTTTTGTGCCCTTTGTAAATAATGTTATATCCAAGTTGATGTGTAAGTTATGGAAATAAATATGATGTTTTAAATTAACTAAGGGATGTGTGTGTGTGTGTGTGTGTATAAAGTCAACGTATAAGTATTGTGGCCAACAACCTTATGATATAATAATAAACTTACATTGCATTGATAATCTGATTTGCTAGCTATTTTGACCAAAAATACTTATTGACAGTCCTGTTATTTCCCTTAATTGTCAGATGATATGTATGTTTTTTGGAAAGTTTACATATAGTAAAGCAATAAAGTCAAGTTTAGTGTTCTTGCCATGAACATCAGAGCAATAATTTATTCTATGGTGGAGCCTGATAGAATCTCATTCAGTATATCTTATTTTAAATGTAGTGTTTTGCAAAAAAGTATTGGGCTGAAGTGAGGGGGAGTTTCATTTCTGTCATTAATAATAGCATGATAACTTTCTTGCTGGGTGATTTCTGACACTCTACCTAAGTTCTCTGAGCTTTAGCATTCTCAATTGTAATAAAGGGAAATGACTGTCCTCAACACTTACTTCTTAGACTTTTATGAGAATAGATTAATAATTTGTAATATAACTTACAAATATGTAAGATGTAAAGAGGGCATCACTAACCTTAATGTACCCTCTGCCCTTCCTCTGGATCTGTAGATACTGAGAAGCAGTTAGCCCTTTACGGGATCAGTGCAACTTGGTCCTGAATCTTCTATTCTACACTGGATGAAGCCTGGCTATTATTGTGGGGCATGGTGGACAATAACACTGTATTCAAGTACAGAAGTTCCAATATTCAAAGCTTCTTCTCAGACCGCTTTTCCTTTTGATGTTATAATAGTAAAGGGATGGGGGGGAAAGGGAAAAAATTTCCCAGAATTGTCAGTAATAGTTTTCAAAGGAAACAACAGTACAAAAGAGCAAAGGGTTTTGGGGCCTCCATTCAAGCACATACAAGCACAAATAATAAAAGATTAAATTTATCTCCACAGAGAAAGATGAAAAATTAAAATGAGGCAAAATTTGGAGAATAGAAATCGAAAAGCCAGAAGCATCCTTAAGGCAGTTAAACTAGAATACCTGTTATTTAACTCCTATTAAGAGACAAGACTCAGTACAATATTGATTCTCTATAAAGAAGCCTCTGTATTTTTAAGGGTAGGGGTGAACTATATTTTTGCACTTTAATCTTAAAACCATAATTTCTGATATATACTTAATGGAAGTATATCTTATAAAATTGAAAATAAGAAGTACCAATAGTTTATAAAGAGATCTATCCTATAATGCTATAACACATAAGCCTAAAGGGTTTTATAATTTGAAAATCAAATACCAAGACCATTTTAAGCTTTCAATAAAAGGCATGAACATTTAATAGCATACTTTATTTATATTGAAAATTAGAGTATTAAAAACAATATTACTAAGTACCTATACCTCAAGTAGCTGCTTGAAATTACCTCCGTCAAATTATATTCACTTTAAAGAAATTAGTTATTATTTTCCACGTGTTTTTCAATAGATGTTTCAATCGGGAAACATGTTTCCAATGCCCTTATACCATAATAATACCTTCCATTTTTTTCAGGAAGTCTTTGAATAAGACTTCAGTTGGTTCAAAATAAGACACGATTCTGCCATTTTAAATTTCTGCTTTTTCTTATCCATACATATTTAATATGACTGTCTTACTATTACTAGTGCTTTCAGAATTATAATGCAATAATAAAAAAATCACATTATTTCCATTACTTGTAAATGTTATATCAGCATATGTTATATCAGGTTATCTGGGTCATGAAGATCTTTTATGTATAGTTCTTCTGTGTATTCTTGCCACCTCTTCTTAATATCTTCTTCTTCTGTTAGACCCATACCATTTCTGTCCTTTATTGAGCCCGTTTTTGCATGATATGTTCCCTTGGTATCTCTAATTTTCTTGAAGAGATCTCTATTATTTCCCATTCTATTATTTTCCTTTATTTCTTTGCACTGACCACTGAAGAAGGTTTTCTTATCTCTCCTTGCTAGTCTTTGGAACTTGCATTCAAATGGATATATTTTTCCTTTTCTCCTTTGCCTAAAGGTTTTTTAGGCTGATTCTTAAAGATAAAATAAGTCTTATAGTTAAAATAGGGGGTTTTCACTACCATTTCTCTAATTTTTCTACATTGTTATCATGGATGATATATAAAACACATTTTTTTCCCTCATTGTTCCTCAGTTGTCTGTAGAATGCAACTGGTGTAGAATTCATTATGATTAATTAAAAATATTACCTTCTCTGTAAGTACCATTTGTTGAAAAGACTATCCTTTAAATATAAATTACCATTTTAACTTTGTTGAAATCAATTATTCATATATGGTGGGTCTTTTTTTGAACTCACCATTCTGTTCTATTCATAAACGAGTGTTCTTCAGCAATACTACACTGTCTTGATTACTGTTGCTTTATAATGTCTTGAAATTGAATAGTGTGAGTTCAACTCTTTTTATTCTTTTATACATACATTTTATAATAATCTTTTTAAATATCTATAAAAAGTTCTGCTGGAATTTTGATTTGGATTACATTGATCTGCTGATGCTGCTGCTAAGTCGCTTCAGTCGTGTCTGACTCTGTGTGACCCCAAAGAATATTGCTATAATACTCTCAAGTCTTCCAATTATTAACTTAGTACATCTCTTCTATTTATTTGATCTTTGTTTTTTTTCACCTATGTTTTAGAGCTTCTATCAAACAGATTCAGGCCACAGAGTGCTAGATTCATAGCTTAGTACCTTATTTTGTGGATATGCTCTTGTAAATTTTGATTTCCAAATGTTCAGTGCTACTAATTAGAAAGAACACTTTTGTCCTGTTAATTTTGTATCCTGCCATCTTGCTAAACTCACCTATCAGTTATGAATGTTTGGTACAGATTCCCTAAGATTCCATAGATAATTATAAATTGCTACTGGAGACAGCTTTAGTTCACCTTTTCTAGCCTCTATTTTGTTAATTTTTCTTTATTTCCTTGCTGTGCTGTCTAGAACTTCTTGTATAATAGAATAGGAGGGGAGGGGCTAATTCACTGATTTTCTTTTTATTTTTTGTCTCTTCTCATTAGAAAATTTCTACTGCTTCATGTTCAGTTTCACTGATTAATTTTTCTTTCATCTTTAATCTGCTATTGAGGCCAACATTTAAAAATATTCAGTTATATTTACTTTTTAAAATTCTTATTTAGATCTTTTCTATGATGTCCCTTTTTTCTGGTATGAGCTTCTACTTTCCATTCAGATGTGTTTATTTCATGGATTATGTGTTAAGAGTTCTTATAATATCTTTGTATGATAATCTCACTGTCATGGCAATCTTGGGTTGACTTTATTTTTTTGTGTTTTTACTTGGTGATGGATTAGGCAGTTTTTCCTTTGTTCCCTCATCCTTCGACTTTGGCATGTTATTTTGGATTGTACTCTGGACATTTGGAATATTATGTTGGTGGATCATGGGCCCTAATCAAATCCTAGTTGTTGTTATTTAGCAGATAGTTAAAATAATTAGTTTCAGAAGGCAATGTCTATTTCATCTTCTGTGGGCAGAAGCTCCAATGTCAGTATATGTGTACATTCTACTATGTGTTTATGTCTGCCAGGGCATGAGCCATGAGCTACTCAGTCATTTATCTCTGACTGTAATATTTGGTTGGTGGTTTATAGTTTAGTTTAGTTTTGTCACCAAGTCATGTCCGACTCTTGCAACCCCATGGATGGTAGCCCACCAGGCTCCTCTGTCCATGGGATTTTCCAGGCAAGAATACTGGAATGGATTGCCATTTCCTTCTCCAGGGGATTTTTCCCAACCCAGGAATTGAACCCGGGTCTCCTGCATTGCAGGCAAATTCTTTACCGACTGAGCTATGACGGAAGCCCATATCATAGTTCAATTCTAAAATCTTTAGCCCTGTCTAACTAGCTGAGTATTTACCTTGGGGGTGTAGTCAGGCCCATGTATTAGATGATCATACACAGGATTAGGAAACCTGCTTCTCCAGCTCTCACTTCTTCAGTATTCCATCCACAATTTCCATTTTCCAGGTTCTCATATCCCAGCTCCTCTGGATGGAAAAACAGTTTCTCTCAGAAGTTTAGCCACTGTGCTATCACACAATTCCACATGACTGGGCCCATCCTTGAGGTATCAAATAATAAGAGCTAAATAGTGGTGATTCAGAACACAGGGGTTCTTTAGGCTTAAGATAAGTGTCTCCTAATCTTCAGGGTATATAGGAGGCTATGCCATCGTCGGCACAATAGCAGTATGTCTCCAGGGCTAGGGCAGATTTTAGAGCAGAGGTGGGAGGAGAAGAAAAGGAAAAAAAAGAAAAAAAGATTTTTCTCTCACCCTTGGGATCTCAAAGTCCCCTTTTCCTGGTCTTCTGGATCGATATAGGGGTCCCTTAAAGATTTAGTTCTCTGCCTGCTATGCAGTTCTGTAATTCAGGCCACACTCAGATTCAAGGTGTCCTGATACTCAGTCCAGAGCTTTCTCTGCTGTATCTCTTTTTATTATTTTCTTGGCCACTTTTAACTCCCACAGAAAGCCAAAAATAAAACTCTCAGGGTTAGTATATTAATTAACATATTTATTTAGAATTTGAATATGGAATATGGTCAGGTTCAGTTTTCATTTGAAGGGTCTGACTAAGGACTTGCCAGTGCTGTAGCCTTGAATATAAAATCAAATGCTTATCCTCCAATTCTGTAGCTATGAACTCCTAGGCCATGAAAAACTGTGACTAAAGGATTTAACTAGTTATTTCCATTGGAATGAATAGATAACTCATCAGAATAAATATACTTGGGTTTTAATAGAAAGACTGTATTTTTTATTATCCTGTGTAGTTTTCAAAATTCTAACTTAGCTTCCTCTTTCTCTTATTATGCAGCTGGCTATATATTTACCCCCTTAAAAATCCTTGGCCATTTCCCTGAAGGGGATAGAGTCAGTGGACTGAATAGGATTAGCATCAAAAGTCACCACTGCTTTCCCAAGCAGAGTTTAAAAATAGGATCATTGAATAATAAGGGATTTAAGTCTCAACCAGGCAGGGTGCTGAAGGAAATTATTTGGATTTAGACCAATAGAGATTAGAGTGTGATTAGAAACTACCATGTTCTTTATATCAGATTAAGTGACTTGAAAGGGAAGACTTGCAGGAAAAGAAGTCAGGTCACAAAATTTTGCACCTGCTTCCTTAAATCAATCAGAGAAAAATCTCTCTTTCCTGGTACATTTCTGAGTCTGAGAGCACCGACTGAAGCAAACACAAAGACATGAAGCGCTAGAAGTGTTACAGTGTAAGGCTGAATGAAAATTACCTTTGGGAAATAGCCAATATAGGAATCAAGGAACCAAGACAGGGAACCGATAATAATAACTTTTGTATAGATCTTTTATCGTAAAGAATCCCAAAACAATTTCCACAGAAGAAAATGCATCATATTCAACAGAAATCCTTTCATCCCTAGAGTGAGGCATTTCTATTTAATACAGAATTCTTAGCAGGAACAAAAAACGAGAAAAAAATTTTCTTCAATATAAGGTTAGTTTACATTGTTTACTCAACGCTTGGATGAAAGACAGTCCTTCTTTGATTTGGCAAGGTATTTTGGGGAAGAAAAACATGCCCATATAAAATCACTTTAAAAATGTTTCTTAACAAAACTGAGGTAGATTTATATTGTCGATATTGGATAGCATGTACCATTTAAGTAATAGAAAATATGAAGAAAAAATCATTTTTAAATTGTAAAACACTTTCCTTACATAAGTAAAACCTTCAAGGTTGGAACCTTGTTTTTACACATCTGTAGTGTTTCCTTTATTAAGATGGTAACAGTCTTGAAAAACAGTCTGTTCAAAAACTATTTGAGCTAGGGCACAAAAAATTCTTATACTTTTTTTCAAAACATACATCAAGTTAAACTCACATAAGAACAGCTTTTAACTATATATATAGATATAGATATGCATGTATATGTATATATACATTGTATAATAAATATACATATATTGGTCAGAGATACTATAGTAATATAGTCAGTTACAGAGATTATGAGATTCTTCAACAGCTCTTTTTTTTAAAAGTAAGTTTGAGGTATAATTTATATACAAAAAGCTGTATTTTAAATGTATACAATTTGAGTTAGGGGAGAAGTGTACATACATGAAATCATCACCACAATGTATGCCATAAACATGTTTTATGGCATACAATATGCATCCAAAAGTTTCCTACAGTCCTTTTTGGTTATTTTTTCCCTCAGTGACTATTTTGAATCATGACATTGTTTAACACTGAGATCAACATTCTTTAAAAGTGTCAATATGATATTAATATTCTATTACTTTTCAGTAGATAGTTATGGATCAGACTCTATATTGTTCCTCTTTCAGAGTACTGTTTCACTGAGGAGAAAATTTCACTTTTTCATGATCTGGTAAGTGTCCTGAAATTACAGGGAATTTTTAACAATATCAAACCAAACACTGAAAATCAAATCCTGCTTTGAAAATATTTGTTCATCACTAATTTATTTCATTCTGATCCCAAAGAAAGGCAATGCCAAAGAATGCTCAAACTACTGCACAATTGCACTCATCTCACATGCTAGTAAAGTAATGCTCAAAATTCTCCAAGCCAGGCTTCAGCAATACGTGAACATTCTGATGTTCAAGCTGGTTTTAGAAAAGGCAAAGGAACCAGAGATCAAATTGCCAACATTTGATGAATCATGGAAAAAGCAAGAGAGTTCCAGAAAAACATCTATTTCTGCTTTATTGACTATGCCAAAGCCTTTGACTGTGTGGATCACAATCAACTGTGGAAAATTCTGAAAGAGATGGGAATACCAGACCACCTGACCTGCCTCTTGAGAAACCTATATGCAGGTCAGGAAGCAACCCTTAGAAATGGACATGGAACAACAGACTGGTTCCAAATAGGAAAAGGAGTACGTCAAGGCTGTATATTGTCACCCTGCTTATTTAACTTATATGCAGAGTACATCATGAGAAACGCTGGGCTGGAAGAAACACAAACTGGAATCAAGATTGCTGGGAGAAATATCAATAACCTCAGATATGCAGATGACACCACCCTTATGGCAGAAAGTGAAGAGGAACTCAAAAGCCTCTTAACGAAAGTGAAAGTGGAGAGTGAAAAAATTGGCTTAAAGCTCAACATTCAGAAAACAAAGATCATGGAATCCGATCCATCACTTCATGGGAAATAGATAGGAAAACAGTAGAAACAGTGTCAGACTTTATTTTTTTGGGCTCCAAAATCACTGCAGATGGTGATTGTAGCCATGAAATTAAAAGACGCTTACTCCTTGGAAGGAAAGTGATGTCCAACCTAGATAGCATATTCAAAAGCACAGACATCACTTTGCCAACAAATGTCCATCTAGTCAAGGCTATGGTTTTTCCTGTGGTCATGTATGGATGTGAGAGTTGGACTGTGAAGAAGGCTGAGTGCAGAAGAATTGATGCTTTTGCACTGTGGTGTTGGAGAAGACTCTTGAGAGTCCCTTGGACTGCAAGGAGATCCAACCAGTCCATTCTGAAGGAGATCAGCCCTGGGATTTCTTTGGAAGGAATGATGCTGGGGCTGAAACTCCAGTACTTTGGCCACCTCATGCAAAGGGTTGACTTCATTGGAAAAGAGTCTGATGCTGGGAGGGATTGGGGGCAGGAGGAGAAGGGGACAACAGAGGATGAGATGGCTGGATGGCATCACTGACTTGATGGACGTGAGTCTGAGTGAACTCTGGGAGCTGGTGATAGACAGGGAGGCCTGGTGTGCTGTGATTCATGGGGTCGCAAAGAGTCAGACATGACTGAGCGACTGAACTGAACTGAACTGAACTGAATTTATTTCATTTGATAGCAGCTTACCATAATAGAAAAAAAAAAAAAAACAAGAAAGGAAAATTGATTATGTTAGAAAAGTGCATAAGACATAGCAAGAGTCAAACAAAGTGCTGCTAATGAACAGGGTAGAAGATGAACATTCCAGACAGAAGGAATTGTCTAAGAAAAGGCAGAAAAAAAAATGGATGATGTGAAGGCAGTAACAATTAGATGGTATTGAATTCTCATGGGTGAGAGTGAAGTAAATTCACAAATATGTTTAAATAATTCTCTTATCAAGGACAACCTAACTATAATGAATGAATTTCTTTTTTTTTTTTTTTTCTGGGGACTTCCCCGGTTGCTCAGTGGTAAAATAATCTGTCTACCAATGCAGGAGACATGAGTTAGATCGCTGGGACACAAAGGTCCCCTGGAAGAGGGCATGGCAACCATTCCAGTATTTTTGCTTGCGAAATACCATGGACAGAGGAGCCTGGCAGGCTATAGTCCATGGGGTTGCAAAAGAATTTGACATGAGCAACTAAACAACAACAACGTGTTATTATTACTATTCATCTTTAGGTTTATTTCTTTCCATTTTTAAATTAGGATTAATAATACTTACCTCATTGAATATCTCTTCAAATAGATGAGTTTGCACATTATAATTCTCATAGTTTTTTAAACTATGTTAGCTAGTAAATCAGAGAAGGCAATGGCACCCCACTCCAGTACTTTTGCCTTGAAAATCCCATGGATGGAGAAGCCTGATAGACTGTAGTCCATGGGGTCACTAAGAGTCAGACACAACTGAAGTGACTTAGCAGCAGTAGCAGCAGCTAGTAAATAGTAAATAATGATAGAGTTTAATAAACGCTGCTATCATTGTTTTCAATCTGTAGGAGGAGGCAGCATTTTGCATGGATCACTTTTAGTGAGACTTTTACAGATGCATTAGATTTAGGCATGATGATAAGGAATGGGGATACTGCGTGATGTGGAGTGTGTATGTCTATAAAGCCTGGGAATGGGTGTTTTTGTTTGGCTCACAGGGAGTTGCCAACGCTGACAAAGAATTATGAAGAACAAAATAAATTAGCTGTAAAATCTGATGATACAAAAATGCAAAGCTGTAGGAAGTCTTAAAAGTCAGTTAAACAGCTTAGATTATTCCCCATATTTTATTTAAATTTTGCTTTTGGGGAACTATCTTTTACCTTTGTAAAATTTCACATTTTTATTTAGAAAATACAATTTCAAATCTTTTCAGTATTAAATTGATTGGGGTGGGGGTGAATCGCCACTATGACAAAGGATTTAAGAAGATGGTAACAAAAAAGACATTCAAAAACAAAAGAAAACCTAGATCTGGATCTGAAAAAAACCCTTATACAATATGCAAAGTATTTAATTTGTGTTTGTTTAACAATAATTTTTGCCTACTTGGGACATTTTTCTATTCCTCCTAAATTCTTGGGCTGGCTGTTTTTTTTTTGATTAATGTTGAAAGGCTATAAAAATGACTTCTCTGGAAATCTTGACTAGCTAGAAACCCAACTGTTTTACATGGCTTAGTTGCAGTTCTGCCTGGAGGCAAAGGATAGATAACCTGAAATAGAATAAGAGACCCAAAGGAGAGGATTAAGTCACTAGATTAGTGGTGACCATATGCTCCCTAGAAGGTTCATGAAATTGCTCATTTCCATGGGATAAGATATGTTTTTCTCAGTGGCCTTGAATTTTAGTAAGAGAACAAGGCCACCAGTTCTCTACAAAATGTCCATTAAAACCACTGGAGCAAGTAATCTTTCAAGGAGAATATTTTTGTTCCAGACATAAAAATGCTCAATTATTAGAAATACTCTCCTCTCTCACCTTCCTGTTTTCCCTTTTCCCTCTTCCTCCCACTCCTTCCTTTCCTCTTCTCACTCCTTCTTTCTTTCCTTCCGAAAGTTTGAAAATGCTTCAATATTGTTCTTTCAGGTGCTATGTTTTATTAGATTGCTTAGGAGTCAGAGAATGTCCTAAAAGGAAAAACATCTGTTTGAATTCAAGACATACTCTCCTACTTAACATTGATTCTTTTCTGTTAGTAAGGAAAGGTTTAAACATGAAACAAAACTGATTAAGTTACTTTCCTAAAAGTAATTCCATACTACTACAAAGTACTGCTCTACACTATATATCAGTAGTTAGAATACGGTTTCTAAGCATATTTTAAAAGTCTTCCTCTCTGTTTTTAATCTTTAACCTGAAAATAGAACTTGCTCTGCTTTTGCTCTTGCTGCTCTTGTATTTTTTTTATGAGACCATTAACTCAAAAGACATCAGTTCTTTTTTAAACTGGACAAAGTCAAAGCCAAAGGGGTTTTTATTTCACGTCGTTTTCCCCTTCTCTCTATTGCTGCTGCTAAGTCACGTCAGTCATGTCCGACTCTGTACGACCCCACAGACAGCAGCCTACCAGGCTCCGCCGTCCCTGGGATTCTCCAGGCAAGAACACTGGAGTGGGTTGCCATTTCCTTCTCCAATGCATGAAAGTGAAAAGTGAAAGTGAAGTCGCTCAGTCGTGTCTGACTCAGCGACCCCATGGACTGAAGCCTACCAGGCTCCTCCATCCATGGGATTTTCCAGGCAAGAGTACTGGAGTGGGCTGCCATTGCCTTCTCCGTTCTCTCTATTAAGTAGCACTAATTACTGATTCTGGTAAAGCATAATGAGTTAGTATTCTTGATAAGAGAAAAAATAGAAATTCATTCATTATAGTTAGGTTTTTCTTGATAAGAGAATTATGTAAATATATTTGTGAATTTACTTCATTCTCACTCATGAGAATTCAATACTATCTAATTGTTATTGCCTTCACATCACCTGTTTCTTTTCTCTGCCTTTCCTTACACTATTCCTTCTAGCTGGAATGTTCATCTTCTATCCTATTCATCCTGCATTGCCCTACTCCAAATTTGCCCCCTCTGATGTGCTGTATGGTGCTTTTCTTGTGACTTCTCCCCATGATCTCTCTTTGAATATCACTGAGTTTCTTGTTGGCTTGGAGCATAATCGCATATGATAAATTGTATCTTTTCTAGAGACTGTAAACTCCTTGAGAGCAGGGACAGTTTGATATTTATAGAACAGGATGTTCAATGTCATGGAGACAGAATTTTAATGCATATTTGTCTCACAGGTGGATGAAATGCTTTATTCCACATGTGAAACATGCAGGTTTTATCTCTTGTTAGAAAGTCTTCATTTATTATAAACAGAGTCTTGAAGAATATATTCTGCTCTTCATTATATTTGAAATGAGGTATATTTTATGATTCATGGTGGGTTAAATGTAGATTTCTTTTTATCCCAGCCCTTCCTATTAAAAAGACCTTAGTGTGACTAGTGAAATCCATAGCCTAAATGTGTAAGGGTATGACATATGAAAAATTCTAATTGAATATATTCATTTATATAATAAGAAAATGGAAAAAAAAAGATAATTATGATGTCAAACAGTTAGCACTTTGTACTACTTAACTTTGTGTCTGACACTGGTCTGTATTCTTTCATATACAACCCACCATTTACCCTCACAAAAGCTGTATGAAGAAACTCTCACAAAGAGCTCATGTCACTTCCCTAAGCCCTACAACTTGCAAGTATCAGAGCCAAGGTTTAGATCTAGTTAATGTGGCTCTAAAATTCATAATCTTAACCACCATGCTGTATTATGTTACTTTCTCATGGGTAGCAAAAGTACACTATCAGAGTTCTACAAAAATGTATATAATACATTCAAAAAGAAATTATGAGCATTGTTGTGTACCATCACTGTAAGAAGGAATCCAGATAAAGTCAATTTATGTCTAGTCTTGAGGAAAACAAGTTTGATTTTATTAAACTTTGGTAATAAGAAACTACATGTTTAAGGTTAAGGTAAAGATATCTGAATATATTTTACTTGAGGAACCTACTACTATAACTTTTCTATTTCATTCTGAATCTTATTCTTCCTCTTATCCTGTGACTATCTTTTAACATAATGCATTATATTAATATAGTATCTGTCATTGAAATATTTATTATTGTTAAAAAGGCATTCCTATGTCTTTGTAGGATACTTAAGTATGTACTAATTTATTATAATTTTCTGAGATTTTCATATGAAATTATCAGTACACTTTCAGACCATAAAATACACTTTGGGGAAAGCCTGTACCTGCCTGCCTCTCTTTTCCAGAGCAAAGGTCATGCAGCCTCTTGGACCTCCTTTTTTTCCCCTTTCTCAGCTCTGTTTGCTGGCAGTTTGTCAAACTCAGCCTTTTAAGTTTAGAGACAAGGAGACTTGAGATCAAAGAGACTATGTGACTTACCTAAGGTCAATCAGCTGTAGTGACATGATGATTAGGTGAGGTCATTCAAAGTAACTTTTTAATGGTGTTCTACAAATCTGGGCTGACTCTCTTTTGAATATGTTATGGAAAATGTATATAATATAATGTATATAATACATATATAATATAATATATATATATAATATAAACTCTGTTCCTAGTTTGTCAGAGTTTCTCTGGTTTACAAAGTTATTTTCTTTGTTACAGGAACATAAACAAAATGTTATAATTTATTATGGATATCATATAAACATACCTTATGTGTGTGTGTGTGTTAATAACTCAGTTTTGTCTGACCCCTTGTGACCCCATGGACTGCAACATGCCACGCTTCTCTGTCCATGGAATTCTCCAAGCAAGAACACTGGAGTGGGTTGTCATTTCCTATGCCAATACCTTCTAAACTTGTGAATTTATTTTACCTAAAAATTTTTACTTAATTTTATAGTACAATGAAATAGATAAATATATGTGAATGTATGTAGTTAATTCCTATGAAGATAAAATATGTAAATATGTATATTTGTATGAAACATACATCAACAAAACACATATAGCAGAAAAGACTAAGGTTATTTACATTTTGGACTTACATTCAAGCTTGGGTGAATCTGATACCTTGTAAGTTGAAGTTGAAGTTAACGGAAACCCACAGTGAAAAACTAAAGACTATGCTCTTCTTGCTCCTTGGACTGCAAAGAGATCCAACCAGTCCATCCTAAAGGATATCAGTCCTGGGTGTTCATTGGAAGGACTGATGTTGAAGCTGAAACTCCAATACTGTGGCTACTTGATGCGAAGAGCTGACTCATTTGAAAAGACCCTTATGCTGGGAAAGATTGAGGGCAGGAGGAGAAGGGGACAACAGAGGATGAGATGACTGGATGGCATCACCGACTCAATGGACATGAGTTTGGGTAAACTCCGGGAGTTGGTGATGGACAGGGAGGCCTGGCATGCTGCAATTCATGGGGTCACAACAAGTCGGATACAACTGAGTGACTGAACTGAACTAAACTGATGCTCTTCATTTAGCATGAATTAATGATAGACATCTAAACATTCTCAGAAAATAAAATTTAAAGTTTTCTGTTTGTTTGCACAGTGCATGAAAACAAGGGTGTTCAGTTCAGTTCAGCCAAATCCTATGGTGAAGAATGGAAAGCATTGTAATGTGATTTACAATTAGTGATACTATGTTGGGAAAAGAGATGGAATAATGAAATATTACTCCCATAAAAACCACACATTTCTGCTATTTGGACAAGAAAGTAATTTTATTACATGAACCATTAGAAGGAATAACTAAAGTCAAGTCAGAAATGCAATGTGTTTAGCTTAAAATTATAAAAGTGAAAGTCGCTCAGTTGTGTCCGACTCTTTACAGCCCCATGGATGGTAGCCTTCCAGACTCCTATGTCCATGGAATTCTCCAGCCCACATTACTGGAGTGGGTAGCCCTTCCCTTCTCCAGGGATCTTCCCAACCCAGGGATGAATCCTTGGTCTCCCATATTGCTGGCAGATTCTTTACCGTCTGAGCCACCAGGGAAGCTCCAATAATGGAACTGTCCAATAATAGATATTTTTGTACAAGTATTTTCTGTATTGGGAGGAAATAGAACTTATTTAGAAAAAGAGTCTATTCTTTGCATAGATTCTAGGATTATGTATCAAACTGAAAATAACACATACTCTCTGTATATCTCTCATCATGTGGTGGTTTAGTTGCAAAGTTGTATCCAACTCTTGTGACCACCATAGACTGTAGCCATCCAGGGTCCTCTGTCCATGGGATATTCCAGGAAATAATACTGGAGTGGGTTGCCATTTCCTTCTCCAGGGGATCTTCCTGACCCAGGGATTGAGCTCTGGTCTCTTGCACTGCAGGCATATTCTTTATTCACTGAGTTACCAGGGAATTCCCCATTATGCACATATATTAAAATATCTCCCACATTGTTAGTCATGTCACCATGTTGCTTTGTGTGGCTTAAACCTACTATTAGTAAGAATATTTTCTTCCTAAAAATCACTGTTCCTTTATTATTTTCTTTTTTTCCTGACTGAGGAGATCTTATCAACTGGCTCATGACATCTATCATATGACTACTGTTGAGTTGACCTCAAAATCTTTCAGTTTAGTTGCTTAAATCCTCTCACAAATCTCCTTACACAAATATGCATCTATATTTAATTAAAATTGTTTCCTCCTAATTATCTTTAAATTTTAAAGCAGAGTGCATCATTCTGCTTGAAATCATGACAAAATTTACATTTGTGTTAAATCACTGCAAGTACTCCTTTAACATTTGAATTCAGTGAATCATAACCAGAATTGGCTTTCCCATTACTTTTCCATGTGGATTATGGGTATGAGTTTACATATGCAGAAAATACAGTACAAAGGGAAAAATATAAAAGTGACTAAGTATACTTTTTAGTAAAGTGCAAAAGGAGGTATTAATGGTTACAGAATCCTGTTGTCTTACTAAAGAAGTCACTGATTCATTTCTATTTCTTTATATTGATATACTGATGGTAAGTCTACTCTAGAGTTACCAGAACAGACTCCTCAAGTCTCCTGATCCCCTACAAGGTGCATGTAATTGTGTTTCATGCTGATTAAAAGATCTGTTAAGGTCTTTGCCACCAAGTAGTTTGTACTCCATAAAAGAGCTAAACATTCCTATTATTATACACATTCACTCATTCTGAATATTATGTAGACCAAAGAATATTCTTAAGTTATATGAAAAGTAATTTTGTCTTACCTCTCTGTTCTTTTCACTTTTCCTCTTTGTTTCCTCTTATCTTCCATTCTTTCTCAACTAAATCCTCTTCTCATCTTTGTAGACCTTTCCCCTAAACAGATAATCATGCTGCAGAATGAGGCTTTATTATTATTCCTCTTCTCATATTCATCATTTTCCCACAGTAAATCCATAGCTAAGTTTCCGTCTTCTTTTTCCTTGCAAGTTATATACTTCCTGATGACTACTTTCACCTAAAAGCTACAGCAATCTTTCCCTCTTCATCCCCATCCTCTTTTGCCCTCCCCCCATTTATCTGTATATTTCTTGATGCTTATTTTCCATTATCCATATATATAGGGTAAAAGATGCTATGCTCAGCAGTCTTGCTAAGTTTTGACAATTTGAATTTGCAGAACTACATCAGTAAGAGGGTATAAACTGCAATCAAGTAGATTCAAAGTATGAGACATTGCATTGAAGTTCCACATAGATCTGATCATATTAAGCTCAGAATTTTCCTGAAGCTATTATTATAGTCTATGACTTTTTAGGAATTGAGTTAGAAAAGGAAAATCAATCATGGAAAGAAAATGTACTGAACATCACTTGCTGCTGCTAAGTCGCTTCAGTTGTGTCTGACTCTGTGTAACCCCATAGATGGCAGCCCACCAGGCTCCTCTGTCCCTGGGATTCTCCAGGCAAGAATACTGGAGTTGGCCATTTCCTTCTCCAATGCATGGAAGTGAAAAGTGAAAGTGAAGTTGCCCAGTCGTGTCTGACTCTTAGCAACCCCATGGACTGTAGCCTACTGGGCTCCTCCATCCACGGGATTCTCTAGGCAAGAATACTGGAGTGGGGTGCCATTTCCTTCCCCAACTTAGTCCAAGGGAATATCCTCATGCTGGGGAAGGACAGAAAATCAGTTCCTCACTAAGCACAGTAACTAAGTAAATGTTTTGCTCCTTATTATTCTGTTTCTTTTCAACCAGTACCTTTCTCATTTCTGGTGCAAATTTTCTTTCATCCTTCTCATTGTGGCACTGTACTTTCCCCCTCCTGTTCCTCCCATCATCAGATGTAATTCCATTCACAATTGTGTAATATCTGTATTGTTATCTAGTATAATAGAGTATTTAAATGTAACTATAAACACGATTTAACTATAAACAGGAATTAACCTGGTGGCTCAGACAGTAAACATATGCCTGCAATGTAGGAGACCCCGGTTCTATCCCTGGCTTGGGAAGATCCCCTAGAGAAGGAAATGGCAACCCACTCCAGTACTCTTGCCTGGAAAAGTCCATGGACAGAGGAGCCTTGTAGGCTACAATCCATGGGGTCGCAAAGAGTCGGACATGACTGAGTGGCTTCACTTCACATAAACATGATACATACTTTATGCATAGAAGTATATGCATTATACCTACTATAAAATAGTACTATATGCTTTAAAAATATAGATAACTAGATTTAGCTGATAAATTAAAAGATGAACATCAAATTCCATTTGATTTTTGGGTTTCACTCCCTAAGGCATTGATGTTTACAACAAAGGAAATAAGTATTCACTGATTGGGAGACAATCCAAATAAATATATAAAAAATAAAATTCAGTAAAACCTCCTTGTAGGAGAGGAGACAGAACAGGTGTTTTCATAAAACCAGGTCAATAACCACTGTATAAAAAGTTATTTTTAATAATGTTACTTCAAACAAATTTAGGTCCTTCAAAAAAATTTGGTTCCTTTATAAACTGTGGAATCAGAAAACCAAAGACCCACATTTCTGATAATAGAGAAAGTCTTTTATATTATTCATAGTACATTATACTATGACTCAGTTGTTTGGCTTTTAGGGCAATTTTGAGTGACATCTTTAAATAGTGCCATTTCACGTCAGTCAGAATGGCTGCAATCCATAAGTCTACAAGCAATAAATGCTGGAGAGGGTGTGGAGAGAAGGGAACTCTCTTGCACTGTTGGTGGGAATGCAAACTAGTACAGCCACTATGGAGAACAATGTGGAAATTCCTTAAAAAACTGGAAATAGAACTGCCTTATGATCCAGCAATCCCACTGCTGGGCATACACACTGAGGAAACCAGAAGGGAAAGAGACACGTGTACCCCAATGTTCATCGCAGCACTGTGTATAATAGCCAGGACATGGAAGCAACCTAGATGCCCATCAGCAGATGAATGGATAAGAAAGCAGTGGTACGTATACACAATGGAGTATTACTCAGCCATTAAAAAGAATACATTTGAATCAGTTCTTATGAGATGGATGAAACTGGAACCTATTATACAGAGTGAAGTAAGCCAGAAAGAAAAACACCAATACAGTATACTAACGCATATATATGGAATTTAGAAAGATGGAAACAATAATCCTGTATATGAGACAGCAAAAGAGACACCAATGTATAGATTAGTCTTATGGACTCTGTGGGAGAGGGAGAGGGTGGGGAGATTTGGGAGAATGGAATTGAAACATGTATAATATCATGTATGAAATGAGTCGCCAGTCCAGGTTTGATGCACGATACTGGATGCTTGGGGCTGGTGCACTGGGACGACCCAGAGGGAGGGGAGGGGAGGGAGGAGGGTGGAGGGTTCAGGATGGGGAACACGGGTATACCTGTGGCAGATTCATTTCGATATTTGGCAAAACTAATACAATAGTGTAAAGTTTAAAAATAAAATAAAATTTAAAAAAAATCTACAAAAATAAAAAATAAAAATAATAAATTAAAGGAAGAAAAAATAAATAAATAAATAGTGCAAATCTGTCTCAAATAGTCCAATGCCAATTTTTCTGAAAAATGAGTATTTTATAATAATTTTTTCTAGATCTTCAAGGTCATTTCTGAAATTAACTTTGCTCATATTAAGAAACAGGTTTGGCTGCAAGGGATTATATCATTACAATCTGTAGTCCTCACATATAGAAAAATATAATTACCTCAAACCAGCTTACCAAAAGGTGAATTTGAATAAAAAATGTTAGCAAAAAATATCAAAATGTGGTTTTAGCTGGAAATTTCTAGGGTCAACTTCAAACATTAAAAATAACAAAAACATATATATTAGACAATAAAACTTTCTATGCTGATAGAATAAATGAAAAATCAAATTCATTTCTTACTCCCGTTCATCTGATGGGAGGACCTGATTTTTACATTTATGTATATATATATATAACATTTCTCATAATACTAGTTTAAAATGACAACAATTGAAGCTCATAGCTGGTAAAGATGAGATCAAGGGAAAACTTTTTAGGGCTATCATGATGTCACTTAGAGATGGAAATCATGAGTTTTGACTTTACTTCTGAACTGTGTTGATTAAATCTGTAGCTATGGAAAAACATTTGTTAATGACTCTTTCCTTTGATATACAGGTGTAGTTGAGATACATCATGAAAATCTTTTATTGTGAGTTAGTTAAAAATTTTAAAGCAATATTGTTAGCTGCAGTAAATACAGTAACAAAACTAATTATGCCATTTAAAAATATAGATGCTGTTTAAAAACAAATCAAATAAACTATCATGTGTTTCAGCATGTGTTTATTTTATCTTGGAATTTGATTTTTAGGTTGTCTTTTCCCCCAACTGCTCCATGATAGTATAATTAGTTTGTTATCAAAAAGAAAAAATAGTCTCTTTGGATTCGAATTTTGTTAAATACTTGATTTAATGTTTTGGAAATCTAACTTCTTGGAGGCATCATTAAGTGGATTGTGTTGTGTTGAGATCTTCTCTCTTTATTAAGGTTATTTTATACTTTCTGGAAAGTATGTCTACTTGCTCACTAATTAATTACAGTAGATGTCCTATTTTTTTTTCCTATCTTTTATTTTACAAGTTTAATAAGATAACTGAAACATAAATAATTTAGATAATATCATTATAGCCAATATTTGTAGTTATGGCAACTTAAGATGTTTTCATCCCAGAAAAAATAATACAGTTGGTAAAAATATTTTTTTTTAAACTACAAATATGATAATGTACCATTTTTCATGGAAAAACATTGATTTTCTTACAAACATACTTCTGTGTGCATATATGCTAAGTTAATTTAGTCGTGTTCAACTCTTTGTGACCCTATGGACTATAGACTGCCAGGTTCCTCAGTCCGTGGGATTCTCCAGGTAAGAATACTGGAGTGGGTTGCCATGCCTTCCCCTCCAGGGAATATTCCCAACTCAGGGACAGAATCCATGTTTCTTATACCTCCTGCATTGGCAGATGGGTTCTTTATCACTAGAGCCATGTGAGAAACCCTGAACATACTGTTCAGTTCAGTGACTCAGTCATGTCTGACTCTTTGCGACCCCATGGACTGTGGCACCCCAGGCTTCCCTGTCCATCGCCAACTCCCAGAGCTTACTCAAACTCATGTCCATTGAGTCAGTGATGACATTCATCCCCCTCTCCTCCTGCTTTCAGTGTTTCCCAGAATCAGGGTCTTTTCCAATGAGTCAGTTCTTCCCATCAGGTAGCCTAGGTTTTGGAGTTTCATCTTCAGCAATAGTCCTTCCAACGAATATTCAGGACTAATTTCCTTTAGGATGGACTGGTTGTATCTCCTTGAAGTCCAAGGGACTTTCAAGAGTCTTCTACAATATCACAGTTCAAAAGCATCAATTCTTTGGTGCTCAGCTTTCTTCACAGTCCAATTCTCACATCCATGCATGACTACTGGAAAAACCATAGCTTTAACTAGATGCACCTTTGTTGGTAAAGTAATGTCTCTGCTTTTTAATATGCTGTCTAGGTTGGTCATAACTTTTCTTCCAAGGAGCAAGTGTCTTTTAATTTCATGGCTGCAGTCACCTTCTGCAGTGATTTTGGAGCCCCCCAAAATAAAAGTCAGTCCCTGTTTCCATTGTCTCCCCATCTATTTGTCATGAAGTGATGGGACTGGATGCCATGATCTTAGTTTTCTGAATGTCAAGTTTTAAGCCAACTTTTTCATTCTCCTTTCACTACCATCAAGAGGCTCTTTAATTCTTTTTTTTTTTTTTTTTGCCATAACAGTGATGTCATCTTCATATCTGAGGTTATTGATATTTCTCCCAGCAATCTTGATTACAGCTTGTGTTTTGTCCAGCCCAGCATTTCACATGATGTGCTCTGCATATAAGTTAAATAAAGCAGGGTGACAGTATACAGCCTTGACATAATCCTTTCCCAATTTGAAACCATTTTGTTGTTCCATGTCCAGTTCTAACTTCTTGACTTGCGTACATGTTTCTCAGGAGGCAGATCACATGATGTGGCAGTCCCATCTCTAAGAATTTACCAGTTTGTTGTGATCCACACAGTCAAAGGCTTTGTCATAGTCAATAAATCATAAGTAGATGTTTTTCTGGAACTCTCTTGCTTTTTCAGTGATCCAACAGATGTTGGCAATTTGATCTCTGATTCCTCTGCCTTTTCTAAATCCAGCTTGAACATCTGGAATTTCACAGTTCACGTACTATTGAAGCCTGGCTTGGAGAATTTACTTTGCTAGTGTGTGAGATGAGTGCAATTGTGCGGTGGTTTGAACATTCTTTGGCATTGCCTTTCTTTGGGATTGGAATGAAAACTGACGTTTTTCCAGTTCTGTGGCCACAGCTGAGTTTTCCAAATTTGCTGGCATATTGAGTGCAGCACTTTCACAGTATCATCTTTTAGGAAATGAACTAGTTCAACTGGAATTCTATCACTTCCACTAGCTTTGTTCGTAGTGATGCTTCTTAAGGCCCACTTGATATAGCATTCCAGGATGTCTGGCTCTAGGTGTGTGATCACACTATCGTGGTTATCCGGATCATGAGAATCTTTTTTGTATAGTTCTTCTGTGTATTCTTGCCACCTCTTCTTAATATTTTCTGCTTCTGTTAGGGCCATAACATTTCTGTCCTTTATTGTGCCCATCTTTGTATGAAATATTTTCCTTTTTATCTCTAATTTTCTTGAAGAGATCTCTAGTCTTTCCCATTCTATTGTTTTCCTCTGTTTTTTCTGCATTGATCAGTGAGGAAGGCTTTCTTATCTCTCCTTGCTATTCTTTGGAATTCTGCATTCAAATGGATATATCTTTCCTTTTCTTCTTTGCCTTTTACATCTTTTCTTTTCTCAGCTGTTTGTAAGGCCTCCTCAGACAACCATTTTGCCTTTTTGCATTTCTCTTTCTTGGGGATGGTCTTGATCACTGCCTCCTGTGTAATGTCCTGGAATTCAAAGTAGGAAGACAAGAGAACCCACTTGTCATAGACAACACCCTATTCCAACAAAACAAGAGAAAACTCCACACATAGACAACACTAGACAGTCAATGCCAAAATCAGATTGATTATATTATTTGCAGCCAAAGATGGAGTAGCTATATACAATCAGTAAAAACAAAACTGGGAGCTGACTGTGGCTCAGATCATGAACTCTTTACTGCCACATTCAGACTTAAATTGGAGGAACTAGGGAAAACCACTACACCATTCAGGTATGACCTAAGTCAAACATACTGTTAGAAGTTAGGAAATTTTAAAACCAAGTTTCAGAGTAGCATGTTTCTGATATTTTCTGGTATTTCAGTTTTTATCCAAATGCATGGTCATTTTCAAGCAGGCATCAGAGTTGGAGCAAAAAATTTGAGCTGGAATTTAAGAGATATCTGCAGTTCCAAAATATTTTTTCCCTTCTTGAGTATTTAATTTAGATAAGAATTTGCAATACAACCAAAGTATATTTTGCTCAAAATGTGTTCATCTTTGTCATATAGAAGAAGAGAGAAACATTAAGAATGCCACTTTTGTTAATGTCTTTTATTTTTTTAATTTATTGTTTTAATATAAATTTATTTATTTTAATTGGAGGCTAATTATTTTACAATATTGTATTGGTTTTGCCATACATCAACATAAATCCACCATGGGTGTACACATGTTCCCCATCCTGAACCCCCCTCCCACCTCCCTTCCCAAACCATTCCTCTGGGTTATCCCAGTGCACCAGCCCCAAGCATCCTGTATCCTGCATCAAACCTGGACTGGTGATTCATTTCAAATATGATATTATACATGTTTCAATGCCATTCTCCCAAATCATCCCACCCTCACCCTCTCCCACAGAGTCCAAAAGACTGTTCTATATATCTGTGTCTCTTTTGCTGTCTTACATACAGGGTTATCGTTACCATCTTTCTAAATTCCATATATATGCGTTAGTATACTGTATTGGTGTTTTTCTTTCTGGCTTACTTCACTTTGTATAATAGGCTCCAGTTTCATTCACCTCATTAGAACTGATTCAAATGTATTCTTTTTAATGGCTGAGTAATATTCCATTGTGTATATGTACCACAGCTTTCTTATCCATTCATCTGCTGATGGACATCTAGGTTGCTTCCATGTCATGGCTATTAAAAACAGCACTGCGATGAACATTGGGATACATGTGTCTCTTTCAATTCCGGTTTCCTTGGTGTGTATGGCCAGCAGTAGGATTGCTGGGTTGTATGGGTTGGATGCCATCACCAACTCAATGGATGTGAGTTTGAGTGAACTCCGGGAGATGGTGATAGACAGGGAGGTCTGGCGTGCTGTGATTCATGGGGTCGCAAAGAGTCAGACACGACTGAGCGACTGAACTGAACTGAACTGATGGCAGTTCTATTTCCAGTTTTTTAAGGAATCTCCACACTGTTCTCCATACTGGCTGTATTAGTTTGCATTCCCACCAACAGTGTAAGAGGGTTCCCTTTTCTCCACACCCTCTCCAGCATTTATTATTTGTAGATTTTGGATAGCAGCCATTCAGACTGGCGTGAAATGGTATGTCATTGTGGTTTTAATTTGCATTTTTCTGATAATGAGTGATGTTGAGCATCTTTTCATGTGTTTGTTAGCCATCTGTATGTCTTCATTGAAGAAATGTCTGTTTAGTTCTTTGGCCCACTTTTTGATTGGGTCATTTATTTTTCTGGAATTGAGCTGCAGATGTTGTTTCTATATTTTTGAGATGAATTCTTTGTCAGTTGCTATTAATTTCTCCCATTCTGAAGACTTTTTTTTTTTTTTTTTTTGTATATGCACACACATTTTCTTTCTCTTTTTTTATTTTTTTAAATTTTATTTTATTTTTAAACTTTACTATATTGTAAAGTTTTGCCAAATATCGAAATGAATCCGCCACAGGTATACCTGTGTTCCCCATCCTGAACCCTCCTCCCTCCTCCCTCCCCATACCCTCCCTCTGGGTCGTCCCAGTGCACCAGCCCCAAGCATCCAGTATCGTGCATCGAACCTGGACTGGCGACTCGTCTCAGATATCTTTTTACCTTACTTATAGTTTCCTTTGTTGTGCAGAAGCTTTTAATTTTATTAGGTCCTGTTTTTTTTTGCTTTTGTTTCCAATATTCTGGGAGGTGGGTCATAGAGGATCCTCCTGTGATTTATGTCAGAGAGTGTTTTGCCTATATTCTCCTCTAGGAGTTTTATAGTTTCTGGTCATACGTTTAGATCTTTAATCCATTTTGAGTTTATTTTTGTGTATGATGTTAGAAAGTGTTTTAATTTCATTCTTTTACAAGTGGTTGACCAGTTATCCCAGCACTACTTGTTAAAGAGATTGTCTTCTCTCCCTTGTATATTCTTGCCTCCCTTGTCAAAGGTAAGGTGTCCATAGGTGTGTGGATTTATCTCTGGGCTTTCTATTTTGTCCCATTGATCTATATTTCTGTCTTTGTGCCAGTACCATACTGTCTTGATGACTGGCTTTGTAGGAGAACCTGAAGTCAGGTAGGTTGATTCTTTCAGTTCCATTGCTCTTTCTCAAGATTGCTTTGGCTATTTGAGGTTTTTTGTATTTCTATACAAATTGTGAAATTATTTGTTGTAGCTCTGTGAAGAATACTGTTGGTAGCTTGATAGGGATTGCATTGAATCTATAAATTGCTTTGGGTAGTATACTCATTTTCACTATATTGATTCTTCTGATCCATGAACACGGTATATTTCTCTGTCTATTAGTGTCTTCTTTGATTTCTTTCACCAGTGTTTTATAGTTTCCTATATATAGGTCTTTTGTTACTTTAGGTAGATATATTCCTAAGTATTTTATTCTTTTTGTTGCAATGGTGAATGGAATGTTTCCTTAATTTCTCTTTATATTTTATCATTATTAGTGTATAGGAATGCAAGAGATTTTTGTGTGTTGATTTTATATCCTGCAACTTTACTATATTCATTGATTAGCTCTAGTAATTTTCTGGTGGAGTCTTTAGGGTTTTCTATGTAGAGGATCATGTCATCTGCAAACAGTGATAGTTTTACTTCTTCTTTTCCAATTTGGATTCCTTTTATTTCTTTTTCTGCTCTGATTGCTGTGGCCAAAACTTCCAAAACTATGCTGAATAGTAGTGGTGAAAGTGGGCACCCTTTTCTTATTCCTGACTTTAGAGGAAATGCTTTCAATTTTTCACCATTGAGGATAACGTTTGCTGTGGGTTTGTCATATATAGCTTTTATTATGTTGAGGTATGTTCCTTCTATTCCTGTTTTCTGGAGAATTTTTATCATAAGTGGATGTTGAATTTTGTCAAAGGCTCTCTCTGCATCTATTGAAATAATCATATGGCTTTTATTTTTCAATATGGTAATGTGGTGTATTACATTGATTGATTTGCGGATATTGAAGAATCCTTGCATCCCTGGGATAAAGCCCACTTGGTCATGATGTATGATCTTTTTAATGTGCTGCTGGATTCTGATTGCTAGAATTTTGTTAAGGATTTTTGCATCTATGTTCATCAGTGATATTGGCCTGTAGTTTTCTTTTTTTGTGGCATCTTTGTCAGGTTTTGGTATTAGGGTGATGGTGGCCTCATAGAATGAGTTTGGAAGTTTATCTTCCTCTGCAATTTGCTGGAAGGGTTTGAGTAGGATAGGTGTTAGCTCGTCTCTAAATTTTTGGTAGAATTCAGCTGTGAAGCCATCTGGACCTGGGCTTTTGTTTGCTGAAATATTTCTGATGATAGTTTCAATTTCCATGCTTGTTATGGGTTTGTTAAGATTTTCTATGTCTTCTTGGTTCAGTTTTGGAAAGTTGTACTTTTCTAAGACTTAGTCCATTTCTTCCAAGTTGTCCATTTTATTGGCATATAATTGCTGATAGTAGTCTCTTATGATCCTTTGTATTTCTGTGTTGTCTGTTGTGATCTCTCCATTTTCATTTCTAATTTTATTGATTTGATTTTTCTCCCTTTATGAGTCTGGCTAATGGTTTGTCAGTTTTATTTATCCTCTCAAAGAACCAGCTTTTGGCTTTGTTGATTTTTGCTATGGTCTTTTTTGTTTCTTTTGCATTTATTTCTGCCCTAATTTTTAAGATTTCTTTCCTTCTACTAACCCTGGGGTTCTTCATTTCTTCCTTTTCTAGTTGCTTTAGGTGTAAAGTTAGGTTATTTATTTGACTTTTTTCTTGTTTCTTGAGGTATGCCTGTATTACTATGAACCTTCTCCTTAGTACTGCTTTTACAGTGTCCCACAGGTTTTGGGTTGTTTTGTTTTCATTTTCATTCATTTCCATGCATATTTTGATTTCTTTTTTAATTTCTTCTGTGATTTGTTGGTTATTCAGCAGTGTGTTGCTCAGCCTCCATATGCTGGAATTTTTAATAGTTTTTCTCCTGTAACTGAGATCTAATCTTACTGCATTGTAGTCAGAAAAGATGCTTGGAATGATTTCAATTTTTTTGAATTTAACAAGGCTAGATTTATGGCCCAGGATGTGATCTATCTTGGAGAAAGTTCCATGTGCACTTGAGAAAAAGGTGAAATTCATTATTTTGGGGTGAAATCTCCTATAGATATCAATTAGGTCTAACTGGTCTATTGTATCGTTTAAAGTTTGTGATTCCTTGTTAATTTTCTGTTTAGTTGATCTATCCATAGGTGTGAGTGGGGTATTAAAGTCTCCCACTATTATTGTGTTATTGTAAATTTCCCCTTTCATACTTGTTAGCATTTGTCTTATGTATCGTGGTGTTCTTATGTTGGGTGCATATATATTTATAATTGTTATATCTTCTTCTTGGATTGATCCTTTGATCATTATGTAGTGTCCTTCTTTGTCTCTTTTCACAGCCTTTGTTTTAATGTCTATTTTATCTGATATGAGTATTGCTACTTCTGCTTTCTTTTGGTCTCTATTTGCATGGAATATCTTTTTCCAGCCCTTCACTTTCAGTCTGTATGTGTCCTTTGTTTTGAGGTGGGTCTCTTGTAGACAACAAATATAGGGCTCTTGTTTTTGTATCCATTGCGCCAATTTTGTCTTTTGGTTGGGGCATTCAACCCATTTACGTTTAAGGTAATTATTGATAAGTATGATCCCGTTGCCATTTATTTTATTGTTTTGGGCTTGAGTTTATATGCCCTTTGTGTGTTTCCTGTCTAGAGAAGATCCTTTAGCATTTCTTGGAGAGCTGGTTTGGTGGTGCTGGATTCTCTCAGCTTTTGCTTGTCTGTAAAGCTTTTGATTTCTCCTTCATATGTGAATGAGATCCGTGCTGGGTACAGTAATCTGGGCTGTAGGTTATTTTCTTTCATCACTTTAAGTATGTCCTGCTATTCCTTTCTGGTCTGAAGAGTTTCTATTGAGAGATCAGCTGTTATCCTTATGAGAATCACCTTGTGCATTATTTGTTGTTTTTCCCTTGCTGCTTTTAATATTTGTTCTTTTTGTTTGATCTTTGTTAATGTGATTAATATGTGTCTTGGGGTGTTTCACCTTGGGTTTATCCTATTTGGTACTCTCTGAGTTTCTTGGACTTGGGTGATTATTTCCTTCCCCATTTTAGGGAGGTTTTCAACTATTATCTCCTCAAGAATTTTCTCATAGTCTTTCTTTTTGTCTTCTTCTTCTGGGTCTCCTATGATTCGAATGTTGGGACATTTAACATTGTTCCCAGAGGTCTCTGAGATTGTCCTCATTTCTTTTAATTCATTTTTCTTTTTTCCTCTCTTATTCATTTATCTCTACCATACTATCTTCTACCTCACTAATCCTATCTTCTGCTTCCATTATTCTTTCTACTATTTGTTCCCTCCAGAGTGTTTTTTATATTATTTATTGCATTATTCATTATATATTGACTGTTTTTATTTCTTCTAGGTCTTTGTTAAACCTTTCTTGCATCTTCTTAATCCTTGTCTCCAGGCTATTTATCTGTGATTCCATTTTGTTTTCAAGATTTTGGATCATTTCACTATCATTATTCAGAATTCTTTATCAGGTAGATTCCCTATCTCTTCCTCTTTTGTTTGGTTTGATGGGCATTTATCCTGTTCCTTTACCTGCTGGGTATTCCTCTGTCTCCTCATCTTGTTTATATTGCTGTGTTTGGGGTGGCCTTTCTATAATCTGGCAGTATGTGGAGTTCTCTTTATTGTGGAGTTTCCTCGCTGTGGGTGGGGTTGTACAGGTGGCTTGTCAAGGTTTCCTGGTTAGGGAAGCTTGTGTCGGTGTTCTGGTGGGTGGAGCTGGATTTCTTCACTCTGGAGTGCAATGAAGTGTCCAGTAATGAGTTATGAGATGTCAATGAGTTTGGAGTGACTTTGGGCAGCCTGTATATTGAAGCTCAGGGCTATGTTCCTGTGTTGCTAGAGAATTTGCATGGTATGTCTTGCTCTGGAACTAGTTGTCCCTTAGGTGTTGCTTGGTTTCAGTGTAGGTATGGAGGCGTTTGATGAGCTCCTGTTGATTAATGTTCCCTGGAGTCAGGAGTTCTCTGGTTGTTCTCAGGATTTGGACTTAAGCCTCCTGCTTCTGGTTTTCAGTCTTATTTTTACAGTAGCCTCAAGACTTATCCATCTATACAGCACCATTGATAAAACATCTAGGTTAAAGAAGAAAAGATTCTCCACAGTGAGGGACACCCAGAGAGGTTCACAGAGGTACATGGAGACGAGAAGAGGGAGGACGGAGATAGAGGTGACTAGAATGAGATGAGGTGGAATCAAAAGAGGAGACAGCAAGCTAGCCAGTAATCACTTCCTTATGTGTGCTCCACAGTCTGGAGTGCTCAGAGATGTTCACAGAGTTATACAGAGAAGAGAAGAGGGAGGAAGGAGACAGAGGTCGCCAGGAGGATAAAGGGGCGAATCAAACGGAGAGAGACAGATCCAGCCAGTAATCAGTTCCCTAAGTGTTCGCCACCATCCGGAACACACAAAGAGATTCAGAGTTGGGTAGAGAAGAGAAGGGGGAGGGAGGAGATAGAGGCGACCTGGTGGAGAAAAAGAAGAGTTCAAAGAGGGAGAGAGCGGTCAAGCCAGTAACCTTGCTCCCAAGTAAAAATATGTACTTAAGATTGGGCTCTTAAAGGTACAAAATTGATAACAAAGACCAAAATCAAAGATTAAAAATCTAGAGTAGAGGTTGGATTTTCAAAAATTCAATATTAAAGAAAAAAAAGTCAAAAAAATATTGTGTGTGTGTGTGTGTGTATATATATATATATATATATATATATATATATATGAAGTTTGCTTTGAAAAATAGGGTCTCTCTCTCTCTCTCTCTTTTTTTTTTTTTTGCAAAGTAATAGTAGGTTATAAAAATGAAAATTAAAGGAGTAATAGAGGACTTAAAAATTTTTTTAAAAATTAAAGAATGATAGTAAAAATAGTAAAAATATATGTAGGATTTTCTGTGGTATTTTTGTGGGCAGTGTGGGGTCAGTTCATTTTCAGATAGTTCCTTGATCCGGCTTATATTTCTCAAGATCTATGGAGGCCTTACAAATAGCTGTGAAAAGAAGAAAAGCAAAAAGCAAAGGAGAAAAGGAAAGATATAAGCATCTGAATGCAGAGTTGCAAAGAATAGCAAAGAGAGATAAGAAAGCCTTCTTCAGCAATCAATGCAAAGAAATAGAGGAAAACAACAGAATGAGAAAGACTAGAGATCTCTTCACGAAAATTAAAGATACCAAGGGAATATTTCATACAAAGATGGGCTCGATAAAGGACAGAAATGGTATGGACCTAATAAAAGCAGAAGATATTAAGAAGAAGTGGCAAGAATACACAGAAGAACTGTACAAAAAAGATCTTCAAGACCCAGATAATCACGATGGTGTGATCACTCACCTAGAGCCAGACACCCTGGAATGTGAAGTCAAGTGGGCCTTAGAAAGCATCATTATGAACAAAGCCAGTGGAGGTGATGGAATTCCAGTTGATCTATTTCAAACCCTGAAAGATGATGCTGTGAAAGTGCCGCACTCAATATGCCAGCAAATTTGGAAAACTTAGCAGTGGCCACAGGACTGGAAAAGCACAGTTTTCATTCCAATCCCCAAAAAAGGCAATGCCAAAGAATGTTCAAACTACAACACAATTGCACTCATCTCACATGCTAGTAAAGTAATGCTCAAAATTCTCCAAGCCAGGCTTCAGCAATACGTGAACTTCCAGAAGTTCAAGATGGCTTTAGAAAAGGCAGAGGAACCAGAGATCAAATTACCAACATTGATGGATCTTGGAGCAAGCAAGAGAGTTCCAGAAAAACATCTACTTCTGCTTTATTGACTATGTCAAAGCCTTTGACTGTGTGGATCACAATCAACTGTGGAAAATTCTGAAAGAGATGGGAATACCAGACCACCTGACCTGCCTCTTGAGAAACCTATATGCAGGTCAGGAAGCAACCTTTAGAAATGGACATGGAACAACAGACTGGTTCCAAATAGGAAAAGGAGTACATCAAGGTTGTATATTGTCACCCTGCTTATTTAACTTATAAGCAGAGTATATCATGAGAAACTCTGGGCTGGAAGAAGCACAAGCTGGAATCAAGATTGCCAAGAGAAATATCAATAACGTCAGATATGCAGATGACACCATCCTTATGGCAGAAAGTGAAGAGGAACTAAAAAAGCCTCTTGATTAAAGTGAAAGAAGGGAATGAAAAAGTTGGCTTAAAGCTCGACATTCAGAGAACTAAGATCATGGCATCCGGTCCCATCACTTCATGGGAAACTGATGGGGAAACAGTGGAAACAGTGTCAGACTTTATTTTTGGGGGGCTCCAAAATCACTGCAGATGGTGACTGCAGCCATGAAATTAAAAGACACTCCTTGGAAGGAAAGTTATGACCAACCTAGATAGCATACTGAAAAGCAGAGACATTACTTTGCCAACAAAGGTCCATCTAGTCAAGGCTATGGTTTTTCCAGTGGTCGTGTATGGATGTGAGAGTTGGACTGTGAAGAAAGCTGAGCGCTGAAGAATTGATGATTTTGAACTGTGGTGTTGGAGAAGACTCTTGAGAGTCCCTTGGACTGCAAGGAGATCCAACCAGTCCATTCTAAAGGAGATCAGTCCTGGGTGTTCATTGGAAGGACTGATGCTTAAGCTGAACTCCAATACTTTGGCCACCTCATGTGAAGAGTTGACTCATTGGAAAAGGCTCTGATGCTGGGAGGGATTGGGGGAAGGAGGAGAAGGGCACGACAGAAGATTAGATGGCTGGATGGCATCACCAATGTGATCGACATGAATTGGGTGAACTCCAGGAGTTGATGATGGACAGGGAGGCCTGGCATGCTACAATTTATGGGGTCGCAAAGAGTCGGACATGACTGAGCGACTGAACTGAACCAAAAGGCCCCTTCCTATGTAGTTGGTACTAACAGGGTTTTAATCTATTGCACCTGTCACTTCCAAGGAGGTTCCCTCTGTTTTAGCTTCTTCTGTTTGTTGATCTCTTCAGTGTCTAATTTCTGCTCCGATGCAAGGGGGCTGTGTTGGACACTTTTTTGGATCACTTGTTTAGTTGTGCTGTGGCGAGGGAGGGACGCTGCAAACAATTAACACTGGAATGTGCTCGCAGTGTCTCAGTCACACTGGGTTTGCCCCTGCTCACAGCGTGTGTGCTTTACCTGTCTACACTGCTTAGGCTCTATGTTGTTGGGAACTCTCTGAGGCTGACTCTGGGTTGTATGTACGTCCCAGGACCAAGCCACTCAGGTTCAGGTACTCAGGTAGTCCTCAGAGGCACAGACTCTGTTGGGCCTGTGTTTTGTACCCTTCCCAGGTCTGAGCAGCTCAGGTGACCAGGTGTTTGGCGAGCGAGGTCACTGCAACTTATCGCCTCCCCTGTCCCTGCCTCTCGGTTTTCTGGGTGTACAACCAGCGCACCTTCTCAGGTGGATGTTGACCATCCAGAATCCCAAGAAGTCTTGGTTAGCAAAGAAGCCTGCTTGCAGTTTGGTAGACAAGGCCTCTCTGGAGCCATGATTGCCCGCTTCCGGCTCTGGCTGCCCTCGGCTGCCTGTCACCAGAAGGGGATGGGATGGCCTGCAGCTGGGTAGCTCTGCTCAGTCCTTTGTTCTGTGAGCAGGCCTGACAGTGTCTTAGGTTAGGGCTTTTCGCGTGATAGCTATCCCACAGTCTGGTTTTCTATCACAAGTTAGTTCCCTCAGATTGCTCTCTGGGCATTCAGACCGCGTCCCTACTCTAAGTAATGCAGCCCATGCCTCCCTGCCCAGCCCCCAATTGCTAGTGGCGGATGCAGGCGTCTGTGCTTCTCCTCCGCTGGGAAAGTTACCATTGGGCACACAATCTGTGGGTTTTAATTATTTATTTATTTTTCCCCCCGCTTATGTTTCCCTCTGCGGTTCCAAGGCTCACCACAGACTCGCCAGTGAGAGTTTCCTGGTGTTTGGAAACCTCTCTTTTTTAAGACTCCCTTCCCAGGATGGAGCTCCATCCCTACCTCTTTTGTCTCTCTTTTTATCTTTTATATTTTTTACTACCTCCTTTTGAAGACAATGGGCTGCTTTTCTGGGTGCCTGATGTCCTCTGCTGGCATTCAGAAGTTGTTGTGTGGAATTTACTCAGTGCCCAAATGTTCTTTTGATGTATTTGTGGGGGAGAAAGTAGTCTTCCTGTCCTAATCCTCCACCATCTTAGGACCCCCCTCCATTAATGTCTTTTAATAGTTGTCTGTAAGTAGCTTCCTTCATAAAAAGGAACCTGAAGTGAAAATCATATAGATTTGCCTACTGTATTTTATGACTTCTTTGCTACCAAACTAAAGTTCCATTTCCAGGAACTTTGAAGTAGAAGGTTACTACTGTGTAGAAAGTTACTGCAACAGAGTTGCATTTGTTAATAATAATTAACACAATGCTAAGTCACTTCAGTCGTGTCCGACTCTGTGCGACTCCATAGATGGCAGCCCACCAGGCTCCCCCATCCCTGGGATTCTCCAGGCAAGAACACTGGAGTGGGCTGCCATTTCCTTCTCCAATGCATGAAAGTGAAAAGTGAAAGTGAAGTCTCTCAGTCGTGTCCGACTCTTAGCGATCCCATGGATTGCAGCCTACCAGGCTCCTCCGTCCATGGGATTTTCCAAGCAAGAGTACTGGAGTGGGGTGCCATTGCCTTCTCCGAATTAACACGAAGAATGCCCCAAATTTGCCGTGTCAAAAAGCAGCAAACACATATTTTGACATAGATCATGCTACTCTGTTCAGAATGTTCCAAATTCTCTTATCCCAGAATAAAAGCCTACATCTGTATAAAGGCCTTCAAAGCACTTGACAGTTCACCCATCTTCTAGCAACATGTTCTTCTTTGTCCCCTCTCCCCAGCCCCATTTATCTCCTCTTTGTCCATTGAATTCTAGTTCTGTAGTCCAGTTACCACGGCTATAAAACATAGTTATTCTACTCTGTTATATTTTGTACTATTTATTGTCTTACTGAGGGTCATGACTTTGGAAAAAGTACTGCAGGCATGGTGTGTTACTCCTCCCAAATGTATGGGATCTCAGCTGGAAGGTATGAAAATTGGAGGCTGGAGTCACCCGAAAGCTTGTTTACTTACATATCTGGCAGTGCTATAAGTTCTGTCACCTGTGGTCTTGTTTGTTTCCATGTGACCTTCTCTAATAATCCTTGCAAGTGGGATAGTTTGGAATTCCTCACATCAGGAGTGTCCTGAGAGAAAGATACCCATGAAGAAACCATGTGTTCTCTTGTGACTTTGGAAGACATACAGAATCACTCCCCCACCCCCAATCTATGTTAAAGCAATTACAACATCTGTATCAAGTAAAGTGATAGTATTTGAAACTTCTTTTCAAGGTCACAAATGACCTTGGTAACATTTGTCTTACTTGAAATGTCAGAAATATTTGGCATAGCTCATTACTCTTCTTCTAGTAATGTTATTATCTCTTTTGTCATGACAATACATATTTAAGGTGTTTCCTTTACTATATTGTCTGCTGCCTCTTAGTCTCTTTTGCTCCTTAACCTTCTCTGTTCTCTAAAATATTGGTGAGTCACTGGGACTCTGTTCTTAACCTGACTTTTCTTTTGAGAAAATTTAAGTTATGGCTTCACATATATAATCTCTATACCAATGACTTTCAGTATATATATCTGACTCACCTCTTTACTGAACTCAAGATACATATCACCTAATACCTGCTTTGTTTTCACTTGGATATATAATTAGCATCTTGGAATTAATGTGGAAAAAACTAATTCATTCTTTCTTAAACCTTTTTTGCATATCTGTAAATAATATTACCATCTACAGTGTCACTCACATCCTTACAGCAAATTTATTGATTCTATCTCCATAATGTCTTCTGAATCTATCCTTTTTCTACCTCTTCCAGTAAAATCTTAGTCTAAAATATCTACCCTAAATTATCAAAGTAGTTTACTAGCATGTCTCCTCACATTGCAGTCCACAAAATATTTGGGCACCACTTCTACCATACAGAATTGTTTCTTTGGCCGCCCAGTCAGGTAATACATTTTAAATGTCTTGCATCAGCAGAATGGGAAGGACTGTGATAAGTTATTTCAGTGGGTTATGTGTTAAACTATGTATATTTTGGAGCATTATTTTCTATTAGCATTTTCTGTCATCTAATTTAGTATACTATGCTATCTAGACCCTAAAGCAACGCCTAAGAAAATAACTCAAAAAACATAGTTAACATTAAAGAAATTAAAATGTTATACTAGAAAATATCCACTTAATCAAAGTTAGTAAAGGAGGAATATAGGAACAAATTACTAATGAAACATATACATGAGGGTAGACATAAATCTAACCATATCTATAATAACATTAAACGTAAATAGATAAAACTATCCAATCGAAAGACAGAGGCTATCAGACCGTTTTAAAAAAAGAAAACACAAGCTCTAATTCTATGCCATCTACAGGAGACATGTTCTAGAGCCTGACAGTGTTAATAGCCTCCGTAGGGAGGCCAGAAGTTCCCAGGTGGCAGGAGGAAATAAAGCTGCAAGTGGTAGAATGTTTTTTCTGTTCTAATCCTGTGTTGTCACCTGGTTCTACGGGAACTCAACTTTATCTCAAACCTTGAGCTAAACAATGCATTTTTCTCATGGAAAGGTTTCCTTAAGCTATGTTAATTAACTATGTATTTGCTTGAAAATCTGCCTTTCTTCAAGATTCATGTCAACTATTTTACGGCCCTGGATGACTCACCTTGTGCCAATGCTATCTCAAAATGCATGTTGTGGGTGAGGGGCCTGATACAACTCCCTCAGTTTTGAGGTTTTTCCTTTCTCTAATTAGCACCCCACTCCAGTACTCCTGCCTGGAAAATTCCATGGATGGAGGAGCCTAGTGGGCTGCAGTCCATGGGGTTGCTACGAGTCAGATACGACTGAGCGACTTCACTTTCACTTTTCACTTTTATGCATTGGAGAAGGAAATGGCAATCCACTCCAATGTTCTTGTCTGGAGAATCCCAGGGACAGGGGAGCCTGGTGGCCTGCTGTCTAGGGGGTCACTCAGAGTTGGACACGACTGAAGTGACTTGGCAGCAGCAGCAGCAATATGTATATAACTCCTTGCTAAAAACTAGCAAGGGGGCACTCTTTCTGTCCTCTTCTGATGTCTATGCCAGAAGCATTCTCTCTTTTATATATTAATAAAACTTTATTACACAAAAAGCTCTGAGTGATCAAGCTTTGTTACTGGCCCAGGGTTGAATTCCTCTCCTCAGGAGGTCAAGAATCCCAGCGTCGTTCCCTGCTCATAGCACTAACATTTCAAGCCAAAGATAAATATAGATTGAGCATATAATATAATTTCATTCTTTAATCACTTCTTCCAATTAATTATTCTTTCAGGCTCAAATGCTTCAGATTAACTAATGGCTTTCCATTCCACTTAGGAACAACACAGTAAATGCAGATTTCCTCTCCTGTGTTCAAAGATCTACACCATTATTTCACCAGGTGAATCTTCAGACCAGAAGTATCAGCACCACCTGGGAACTCATTAGAAATGAAAATTTACAGAACTTTCCAAGAATAAACTCACACACTTATGATCAGTTAACCAACAACAAAGGAAACAAGAATATACAATAGAGGAAAGACAGTCTTTTCAATAAGTGGTGCCGGGAAAACTGAACAGCTACATGTCAAAGAGTGAAATTAGAATACTCTCAATCACCATACACAAAACTAAACTCAAAATGGATTAAAGACTTAAACATAAAACTGGATACTCTAAAACTTCAAGAGAAAAATGGAACTTTCTTGACATAAGTCACAGCAATGTTTTTAGATCCATCTCCTAGAGTAATGGATACCAAAAATAAACATATGGGATTTGCTGCTGCTGCTGCTGCTAAGCCACTTCAGTCGTGTCCGACTCTGTGCGACCCCATAGATGGGAGCCCACCAGGCTCCCCTGTCCCTGGGATTCTCCAGGCAAGAACACTGGAGTGGGTTGCCATTTCCTTCTCCAATGCATGAAAGTGAAAAGTGAAAGGGAAGTCGCTCACTCGTGTCCGACTCTCAGTGACCCCGTGGACTGAAGCCTACCAGGCTCCTCCATCCATGGGATTTTCCAGGCAAGAGTACTGGAGTGGGGTGCCATTGCCTTCTCCATATGGGATCTAGTTAAACTTAAAATTTTTTGCACAGCAAAGGAAACCATAAAACAAAACAAAAACCTATTGGATAGGAGAAAATATCTGCAAATAATGCAACCAACAAGGGGTTAATTTCCAAAATACGCAAACAGCTTTATAAAGCGCAATATAAAAAAATGTCCAGTTAAAATGCACAGAAGATCTAAATATACATTTATCTGAAGAAGGCATACCAATGTCCAACAGACATATGAAACGACACTCAGAGTTGCTAAGTGTTAAAAAGATGCAAATCAAAACTACAATGGAGTATCACTTCCTACTGTCTAAATGGTCATCATCAAAAAGTCTACAAATAATAAATGCTGGTGATGCTATGGAGAAAAAGGAACCTTTTACATTGCTAGTGGGAATGTAAATTGGTACAACTACAATGAAGAGCAGTATGGAATTTCCTTAAAAAACTAAAAATAGTGACCGTATGATTCAGCAATCCCATTCCTACATATATATCTGGAGAAAACTCTAATTCAAAAAGATACTTACATCCCAATGTTCATGAAAGTGAAAGAAAAGTGAAAGTGATGTCGCTCAGTTGTGTCCTACTCTTTGCGGCCCCATGGACTGTAGCCCACCAGCCTCCTCCATTCATGGAATTTTCTAGGCAAGAGTACTGGAGTGAGTTGCCATTTCCTTCTCCAGGGAATCTTTCCGAACCCGGGGATCGAACCCCGGTCTCCCGCGTTGCGGGCAGACGCTTTACTGTCTGAGCCACCAGGGAATCCCAATGTTCATAGCAGCACTATTTACAATAGCCAAGCATGGAAGCAATGTCCAACAAAGGATGAATGGATAAGGAAGATGTGGTATATGTATACGATGAAACACTACTCAGCTGTAAAAAGTAATGAAATAATTCCATTTGCAGCAACATGAATGAACCTGGAGATTATCATACTAAGTGAAGTAAATCAAACAGAGAAAGACAAATAGCGTATGATATCACTTATATGTGGAATCTAAAAAACTGATACAAATGATATTATTTACAAAATATACACGGACTCACAGTCATAGAAAGTAAATGTATGGTTACCAAAGGAGAAAAAAGGAGTGGCATAAATTAAGAGTTTGGGATTATAATATACACTCTACTATATATATAAAGTAGATAACAAGGACCACTGTACAGCACAGGGAACTATACTCAATATCTTATAATAACCTGAAATGGAAAAGAACCTAGAAAATTATATATATATATATATATATATATATATATGTGTGTGTGTGTGTGTGTATGTATAACTGATTCATTTCACTGTACACTTTAACATAACATTGTAAATCAACTATATTTCAATTTAACTTTAAAAAATGAAAATTTGGGGCACCACACCAAATCTACTGAATTAGGAGATCTAGAATGAGACCCCAGCAATATGCTTGTGTATTTTTGTGTATCTTTTAACAAATTTTTCCATATTTCCTTTAAATTCTATAACCAGTGCTTCATAGCATCAATTAACTACCAAACTTTTTGCCATCGTTTTATGTTTCTCTATTTTTCACTGCATTAGTGTCCCCTTTATTTCCTCTCTTTTCATTGAACACAAAAAATCCATTACAGCTTAATCCTCTTGGAGTATTTATTCCCTTTGCCTGAAACAATACTCCCTTGGTTTCCCTTCTCCTTTCATGTCTCATATCAAATATCATTCTATGACCTTTCATCATACTCTAATCTAGCTTTGTTCCATTGCCTGTGTTGTCTTTTTTTAAATCACCTTGTACCGTCTGTTTTCCTCAGTTATTTATCACTTTCTAAATGATTTTGTGTTATTGGTTTAGTAACTTCTATGTATTTCTAATCATTTAAATTATAAAATTCAAGAAATAGGAAATCCCATATCAGCAGTCCCTAGAATTCAGGTCAGTTCAGTTCAGTCGTGTCCGACTCTTTGCAACCCCATGAATTGTAGCACAGCAGGCCTCCCTGTCCATCACCAACTTCCAGAGTTCACTCAGACTCACGTTCATCAAGTCGGTGATGCCATCCAGCCATCTCATCCTCTGTCATCCCCTTCTCCTCCTGCCCCTAATCCCTCCCAGCATCAGGGTCTTTTCCGATGAGTCAACTCTTCGCATGAGGTGGCCAAAGTACTGGAGTTTCAGCTTTAGCATCATTCCTTCCAATGAACACCCAGGACTGATCTCCTTTAGAATGGACTGGTTGGATCTCCTTGCAACCAAGGGACTCTCAAGAGTCTTCTCCAACACCACAGTTGAAAAGCATCAATTCTTTAGCACTCAGCTTTCTTCACAGTCCAACTCTCATATCCATACATGACCACTGGAAAAACCATAACCTTGACTAGCGGACCTTTGTTGGCAAAGTAATGTCTCTGCTTTTTAATATACTAACTAGGATGGTCATAACTTTCCTTCCAAGGAGTCCCTACAATAGTGCTCAGCAAATAGGGTGAGGGGTATATACTTAGTTGATCATAATTGCATTTCAAGAAATTGAACTATAATTATTTATCCAACATCCTTTCATAATAAAATCCCTCATCAGAGTGGGTTTAGGAGGAAGATACCTCAGCATAATAAAGACCATAAGTGACACCCCCATAATTAACATTATACTCAACTGAAAAAAAAGTGAAACAATTTTTGAAACAAGAAACAAGAGAATACCCACACTCACCACTCTTATTCAGTATAGTTTTGGAAATCCTAGCTAGATCAATTAGGCAAGAACAAGAAACAAAAGGAAAGGAAAAAGTAAAACTCACTATTTTCAGATGATATGATTTTGTATACAGAAATTCCAAGAGTAGACTGAAACAGTACTAGAACTAAATAACAATTTCAGTAAAGTTGCAGGATATAAAATCAATATACAGAAATCAGTTCAACAGAAACCACATCAAAATTTCAGTGTCATTCTTCACAGAAATAGAAAAAAAAAATCTAAAATCTGCATAAAACCACAGAAGAACTCACATTACCAAAGCAGTCATGAGAAAGCAGAATGAGAGCATCACATTTCTTGATTTCAAAACACTAAAAAGCTATAGAAATAATAGCATTATTGTACTTGCAAAAATAGACACAGATCAAATGAAACAGAATAGCATCCAGAATTAAATCCTTGCATACCAGGTGTACTGCTGCTGCCGCTAAGTCACTTCAATCGTGTCCGACTCTGTGTGACTCCATAGACGGCAGCCCACCAGGCTCCTCTGTCTCTGGTTTTATCCAGGCAAGAATACTAGAGTGGGTTGCCATTTCCTATGTTGGACAATGAAGCCAAGAACACCTAATGGGTGGAAAATTGTCTTTTCAACAAAAGGTATTGGAAAAACAGGATAAACACAAGAACAATAAAACAACTCCTATCTCACAGCAAGAGAGCAGATACCATTAAACTCCTAGAAGAAAATTCAAGTTCCTTGACATTGGTTTAGGTGATTTTTTGGATATGATGCAAAGCCACAGACAGCAAAAGCAAAAATCAACTAATAGGACTATATCAAACTTAAAAACTTCTGGACAGTAAAACAGACATTTAACAAAATGAAAAGACAATCTGTAGAATTGAAGAGAATATATGCAAACCATATATTAGATAAAAGGTTAATATCCAAAATATATAAGGAACTCATACAACTCAATAATAACAAAAATCAGATTTGAAAAATAAGCAGAAGAATTAATAGATATTTCTCCAAAGATGACATTCAAATAACCAACAGGTAAGTGAAACAGTGTTCAATGTCACTAATCACTAATCATCAAGGAAATACAAATGAAAACCACAACAAGATATCACCTTATACCTCATACTTATCAGAATGAATATTATAAAAAATATAAGAAGTAACAAGTGTTGGTGAGGATGTGGAGAAAAGGGAACACCTATATACTCCTGGTGTGAATGTAAATTGGTTGAGCCACTATGGAAAAAATATGGAGGTTCTTAAAAAAAATAAAAAATTGATCTACCATATGATTCAGCAATTGCACTTGTTTAGTATACACACAAAGTAAGTGAAGAGAGGATATCAAAGAGATGTATGAACTTTCCATGTTGTTATTGCAGCATTATTCAATAAACATGATGACATGTCTATTAGACATGTCTATTGGACGATAGACATGATGCACAAATACCTGTTAATCAAAGGATGAACAAGAAGATGTGATGCAAATATTAGTATTATCACCATGGGAAAGAAGGACATTATGCCATTTGTGACACATGGAAAGACCTTGATCACATTATTCTAAGTGAGATAAGTGGGATAGAGAATGACAAGAACTGTATGGTATCACTTATATGTGAAATATAAACAAGCCAAACTGGTAAAAAGGGAGAGTAAAGTGGTAGTAACCAGGGAATGAGAGGATAGGACAAATGTTTTTTTAAGGGTACACATTTGCAACAAATAGTACATAAACTCTAGAGATCTAATGCACAATATAGTTAATATAGACAACAATACTGTAATATAATTGCCAAACTTTCTAAGAGACTAGAACTTAATTTTTCTGACCATTAAAAAGAAATATGCTTATGTGGTAGAGGTTCTAATTATTATCACAGTGGCAATCATATACTATAACATATAAATATATCAAATTAATATATTGACTACCTTAAATTTATCTTCCCTTGTAGCTCAGTCAGTAAAGAGTCTGCCTGCAATGCAGGAGACCCAGGTTCAATCCCTGAGTCAGGAAGATCCCTGGAGAAGGAAATGGCAACCCACTCCAGTATTCTTGCCTGGAGAATCCCACGGACAGAGGAGCTTGGCAGGCTACAGTCCATGGGATTGCAAGAGTCAGACATGACTTAGCGACTAAACCACCACCTTAAATTTACACAGTGTTATTTATATTTTTTAAAATGCATATACTATTTAAGAGTTTTGTCTTAAAATACACAATTTGTCAAGAATACTCATTGCAGGATGAATAATAGGCATTGTGAAACAGAAAAGTCAAACAGCTGTTAAATGGAAAAGGAATAATTATACATTGAAATACAGAATAACAACACTAAAAAATACATACTCATATAGATAATTTTATTAGTAATATATTTAGTAAAAAAATCACAATAAATAAATAAATAGGATTTATATCATGATCACATAAAATTACATGCACACACACAGATGTATAAGAATTTACTATTTATCTGTATATGTACAGGAAAAGATCTAGGAAAATACATAGGAATCTGCTTACACTTTTTTTTTTTTTCTGGAAAGTTAATTTGGGGATGATAGAGAAATTTATTATTTTCCATATTTAAAAAAATATATTCAATCAGAATGCATTTATTTTTCATTTTAAAAATACATGTAAAAATAGAATATATGTGCAGAGGTCCTCCTTTTGTTAGGGAGAAATTAAAGGTAATAGATCATAAAACTGATAATCAGGGATTTTACAGTGCTGTGTATTAGCTTTAATGATCATGACCTAATTTAAAAATTACTGCTTTCCAGTTTTGCTCAAAAGTTTTTTTGTTATTGTTGGTGAATATCAATTATTTAATATTTCCTTTGAGCATATCAGTTCACTCATTAGTAACTTGAAGTGGAAAATATCATGGTTTGCATGCAGTAGTTCAATTTTCTGCTAAAGTGTCACATAATATTTTGACCAGTTTGCTATGGTATTTTTAATTGGACATTTCCTCCTTATTATATTTTCATTAGTGGTAATTTAAAAATTGCACTTGAAAATATACTAAAGCATAGCACATTTGAGATGTTAACAAAATATATTTTATATTTTGTGTGTTTTTACTTGGTATCTACCATATATGTTTACAGCAGTGTCTTTTTTTTTAATCTTTTTATCTTGAAAAGGCCTGTTTTAAAAATTCTAACGCTATAACAATAAAGAGGAATAATTGGAGGCAATAATTTAGAATAGAAAGAAAACATAAAAGACCAAGATTACTATAGATATAAACTATTTTAAAGAGGCTTAATAAATATCATTTGTTAATGAGTAACACAAATTGGGCTGTGATAATTCTATTATGCTGTATCTGCATTTAAATGTACTAAACAGATCCCAGAAAATTAAAAGCTTGTGAAATTGGTATTTGAATGAAACAATGAGAAGATGAGTGTTGGCTATATGTTATTAGAAATGAAGTCTGAATCATCTTCCCTGGAGGGTTACTGAATGAGAAAAGAGTGATAAGAGAGAACTTAGTATGACCCCTGCAGTTAGTTTAAAAAAGAAAAAATGCACTAAGTGTACTTCAGTTTCATTTATCTGTATAATGTACTGAAGAGATTCAAAATGCTTGGCTGTACACAATAAATGTGGAAATGAAGATTGATAAATATATCTATTTGTTAAATAGGTTTTTTCCTCCTCTTTTCACTCACCTACAGAAAATGTAACTTGAGGCACTACAAGCCACAGATTGAGTCATTCATCCAAACTACAGTATTTATCCAAAATCATTGTCAGCCTACTTGCTCCAACCATTTTCAGCTGTAAATGCTTCTCTCTCAATCTGTGGGATCAGTCCTCTTATTTCCTGAGTAATTGCTGACCAAGGCTTTCACAAACTTATATCCACTTGTTACAAAGTCTGAAATTTGTCTTGGAGCTATGAGCAGGGGGTTTTGGTCTGAACTGAACTAGTAATTTCTCAAAATAAATAAATAATCAATCAATGAAACAGAATAGAGAGCCCAGAAATAAACCTAAAAACCTACAGTCAATCTCCTTGACACAGGACACAAGAATATACAATGGAGAAAAGATAGTCTCTTCAACAAGTGATATTGGGAAAGTTGGGCCACTACATATAAATCAATGAAATTAGAACACTCCTTTCACACCATATAAATAAATAAATTTAAAATGGTTTAAAGACCTAAACATGGCACCATAAAACTCGTAGAAAAGAACATAGGTAAAACATTCTCTGACATAAATCATAGCAATATTTTCTTAGATCAGTCTCCCAAAGAAAATAAATAAAAGGAAAAATAAACAAATAGAACCTAATAAAACTTAAAAGCTTTTGCACAACAAAGAAAACCATCAACAAAATGAAAAGACAACCTATGGAAGGGGAGAAAATATTTGCAAACAATGCTACCAATAAGAGGTTAATATCTAAAACAGCTCATACAACTCAATATTGAAAAACAAACACCCCAATCAAAAAATAGGCAGAAGACCTAAATAGACATTTTTTCTAAAGAAGGCATACACAGGGCCAAAAGGCACATGAAAAGATGCTCAACCTGAATGGACACAGAGAATAATATTCTTAGTGAAGTATAAGTCAGATAGGGGCTTCCCCAGAGACTGAGTGGTAAAGAATCCACCTGCAATGCAGGAGACACATGAGACATGGGTTCAATCCCTGGGTCAGGAAGATCCCCTGGAGGAGGAAATAGCAACCGACTCCAGTATTCTTGCCTGGAGCATCAGAGGAACACTGGAGCCTGGTAGGTTACAGTCAATAGGGTCACAAAGACTCAGATGTGACTGTAGCAACTGAGTGATAAATCAGATACAGAAAGATAAATACTACATGGTATCAATTTTAGGTGAAATCTAAAAAGTACAAATGAATCTGTATACAAAATAGAAACAGATATAGAAAATAATTGTTGCCAAAAGGGAGAGAGAGGGAGGATGGGACAAATTAGGAGTATGGGATTAACAGATACAAATTACTATACACAAAATAGATAAGCAACAAGGATTTACCATTTGGCTACTTCCCAGGTGGCACAAGTGGTAAAGAACCCACCTACTAATGCAATAGACATAACAGACATGGGTTTGATCCCTGGGTTGGGAAAATCCCCTTCAATAGGAAATGGCAACTCACTCCAATAATCATACCTGGAAAATTCCATGGACAGAGAGCCTGGTAGGCTACAGTTCACAGAGCTGCAGAGTCAGACATGACTGATATTTAGTTTCCCCAAAGATCACTGATTAGCCATTGGCAGTGATCGCTTGATGGTAACCCACTCCAGTACTCTTGCCTGGAAAATCCCATGGACAGAGGAGCCTGGTGGGCTGCAGTCCATGGGGTTGAGAAGAGTTGGACACGACTGAGCGACTTCACTTTCACTTTTCACTTTCATGCACTAGAGAAGGAAATGGCAACCCACTCCAGTGTTCTTGCCTGGAGAACCCCAGGGACAGGGGAGCCTGGTGGGCTGCTGTCTATGGGGTCACATAGAGTTGGACACAACTGAAGCGACTTAGCAGCAGCAGCAGCAGCAGCAGTGGTCGCTTGAACTATGAGTGTCACTGTATTAGGGAGGCTATCATGAGAGATATGACATCATTCAGCAACCTATAGCTTGGAGATAATTGTTGTGTATTTCTAGCGACATATTAAATGCTTTGAGAGGCCTTAAGTAATCATATAAATGCAAATTAATAGTAAGACAAACTATACCGGACTGCAAGTCTATTTTAACCTGACTGTAAGTGCTAATCTCCCTTCTGCTATCACTCCTTGTGCTGCCATACACTTTACATTTCTGTTGCCTTGTGCTTTGTGGGAAAATAATCCCCTGCAGTGACCTCTGTGGGTAAAAGATACAGATGACCAGGACAGAGTCTGAATTTCTGCCTAGGCTCTAGAAGGTAAGAATGAGAAAATTTTTAAATACATGGTTTTGCAGGTTGCCCCAGTATTGTCATAATACCCATGGAACCTCAGAGTGGGATTGCCCAGTAAATTATACCATATCGTTTTGTCCATACCACTGTTCTCACTATACCTTCTACTTCCCTAACCACAGCAATAATCAAATCCATCAATACTGAGATGTTAGAAATGTAGGAGAGAGTAATTTAAAAAGTGAAATACATAAAATTCTTTGATCTTTACTTCTTTCCTACTTTTTCTCTCTTAATATAATTCTTCTAATATCCAATTCATTATATAAAGTTAGCCTTTGCTAATTTGAATGTATTGTTCTCAGTTGACTTCTCTGTCTTTAAGTTATATAAGATTCCTAAACATGTGGGGTCATTCCAGCTTCCCTTTTATCACTCCTACTAGTCTTCTGTAAGTTCCATATCCCCTAAGGAATAAGAAGGGGGAAAAGTAGACTACAGAGAGTTTAAGATTGCATTGCTACTGCTATGTAGATAACTGCTTGTCCCTTAAATTTGATTTTGTGAAAAAGTATTGGAGCCCTCTGTTTTGAGGTCTGATTCTTATAACCATGTCCTCTGAATTCACTCACTACTAAACACCTGAAGCTTGCCAAGCTAAAGAAAATAACTGAGATCAATTATTGGGGCTGTTATAGCTTTAATTTCCTGGCCATCTAAGTACAGATAAATAGAAAATCTAATTTTTATTATACCTCACCTACCACTTTTAATAAATATTAATGTACATGTCTGTGGCTGACCTCCCTCTAGACTTAAAATCAATAGTTGTTGATTAAGGTCTTTGGGGCAGCATTACAAAAATGAAGACTCACTATTTATTCCCATTGCCTCTTCCCTGATCCCTAAACAGGTTAACAATGGGCCTATTAAGAAAAGTAAAGTATCAGAGCAAATTCTGGTCATGTAAAAATACTTGAACAAAGGGTTGGATTATGCCTATTATATCAATGTGGGTTATGCAGCAAATTTTTCTAGTAATTTTTATCACTTACGATTTCAATTCTAGTTTTCACTTTTTAAGGACTATAAAAGATACTCTTGTTGGTTTCTTTCACCAGATGCAACTCCAGGGTAGCAACTTAAAATATGTTTAAATTCTTTAATTCCTCATTTGGTTTTTCTTATTGATTTCAGTCAAAATCCAAATTCATCAGAAACACAGGGCACAGTTTTTACTAAAGGACAATACACGTGACCTTCCATTAGTTTACTAATTTATAGTATAAATATTTTGTTTTTAAAAATGTTTCCTTATACAGGTTTATTCTTTAACAGTCACTTGGTGCCAGATATGGTGTTAGACATTAACGATTCAAAGGCAAGCAGCACAGCCCCTATCTTTTAAGAAATTATAACAACACATAATATAGAGAAAACTAATTATGCTCAGTAGTAAAGAATAAAAATGCATGCTTTGTGGGAGCAGAGAGTATAAAATAGGAAGTAACATCAGTGTATAAAATTACAGCATGAAAAGTCTGAAGTTTCATAAAACCTTGGCATCAGATGGAAAAAATCTAAAGCCTATGTATCTATTTGCTGCACAATGTGGGAATGACTTAAAGTGAATAGGATTATACCAAGACAATACATATGAAGAAAATTATAGCATCAATCTCTGAACTCTAAGGATGTATCTGCAGATAATGGAAGATTTAGTAAATAAAATGATGAATGAGAAAGTAAAGATTAAGGTAATCAAGAAGAGGGCAAAATTTTGGAAATGCAGCAATTCACAGACACATCCTTCCCACTTCATCTCAAGGAAAGGCCCATAGACCCTACTGAACACTAAAGAGATCTAACAATCAGGTTCAAGGACAGACATCATTATTGTTTCTTCTTAATGAAGATCTTCTTATAAATAAATTAACATGTTTCTTCTGTTTGTCTTTCCTTAAGCTGATGTTCAAGAAGATTAATATATATTTAACTATGTTCAGTTCAGTTCAGTTCAGTCACTCAGTCGTGTTTGATTCTTTGCGACCCCATGAATCGCAGCATGCCAGACCTCCCTGTCCATGACCAGCTCCTGGAGTTCACTCAAACTTACATCCATCGAGTCGGTGATGCCATCCAGCCATCTCATCCTCTGTCTTCCCCTTCTCCTCCTGCCCCCAATCCCTCCCAGCATCAGGGTCTTTTCCAATAAGTCAACTCTTCACTTAAGGTGGCCAAAGTATTGGAATTTCAGCTGTAGCATCAGTCCTTCCAATGAACACCCAGGACTGATCTCCTTTTGGATGGATCTCCTTGCAGTCCTAGGGACTCTCAAGAGTCTTCTCCAACATCACAGTTCAAAAGCATCAATTTTTCTGTGCTCAGCTTTCTTCACAGCCCAAATCTTACATCCATATATGACCACTGGAAAAACCATAGCCTTGACTAGACGGACCTTTGTTGGCAAAGTAATGTCTCTGCTTTTCAATATGCTATCTAGGTTGGTCATAACTTTCCTTCCAAGGAGTAAGCATCTTTTAATTTCATGGCTGCAATCACCATCTGCAGTGATTCTGAAGCCCCAAAAAATAAAGTCTGACACTGTTTCAACCGTTTCCCCATCTATTTCCCATGAAGTGATGGGACCAGATGCCATGATCTTCGTTTCCTGAATGTTGAGCTTTAAGCCAACTTTTTCACTCTCCTCTTTCACTTTCATCAAGAGGCTTTTTAATTCCTCTTAACTTTCTGCCATAAGGGTGGTGTCATCTGCATGTAACCTAATATAAATATCTGATCATGCCAAAAATCCCCATCATGAATCACAGTCTTGTCATGGTGAAGGGGCTTGGGTAACTCAATAAAGCTATAAGCCATGCTGCACAGGGCCAGTGAAGACAGATGGGTCCTAGTGAAGAGTTCTGACAAAACATGATCCACTAGAGAAAGAAATGACAACCCATTCCATATTCTTGCCACGAGAAACCCAAGAACAGTATGAAAAGGCAAAAAAATATGACATCAGAAGATGATCCCCCCAGGTTGGAAGGTGTCTGATGTGCTACTAGGGAAGAGCAGAGGGCAATTACTAATAGCTCCAGAAAGAATGAAGCTGCTGGGCCAACACAGAAACAACACTCATTTGTGGATGTGTCTGGTGGTTACAGTAAAGTCTGATGCTATACAGAAGAATATTTCATAGGAACCTGGAATATCAGGTCCATGAATAAAGGTAAATTGGATGTAGTCAAGCAGGAGATGGCAAAGTAAGCATAGACATCTTAAGAATAAGGGAACTAAAAGGACAGAAATGGGCAAATTTAATTCAGATGACCATTATTTATACCACTGTGGGCAAGAATCAATTGAAGAAAAGGAGTAGCCCACATAGTCAACAAAAGAGTCCAAAATGCAGACCTTGGGTACAACCTTAAAAATGACAAAATGATTTTTTTTAGCTTCTAAGGCAAACAACTCAACATTACAATATGTGAACTGAGAAATTTTAGATGTACAATCTGGTTTCAAAGAGGCAGAGGAACCAGAGATAAAATTACCAACATTTGTTGGATCATGTAGAGAGCAAGGGAATTCCAGAAAACCATGTACTTCTCCTTCATTAACTATGCTAAAGCCTTTGTGTGGATAATAACAAACTGTGGAAAAAACTTCAAGAAACAGGAGTAACAGACCACCTCCCCTATCTCCTGAAAAACCTGTATGTGGATTAAGAAGCAACAGTTAAAACTGGACATAGAAGAACTAACACGTTCAAAATTGGGAAAGAAGTACAAGAAGTCCGTGTATCGTCACCTTGCTGATTTAACTTACATGCAGAGTACATCATACAAAATGCCAGTCTGGGTGAATCACAAGCTGGTACCAAGACTACTGGCAGAAATATCAATAACCTCAGATAGGTTGATGTTACTACAATTTTAAAGGAATAAAGTTAAGAGGAACTAAAGAACCTCTTGATGAGGGAGAAAGAAGAGAGTGAAAAAGCTGTCTTGAAACTCAACATTAAAAAACAAAACAAAACAAAACAAAAAACTACCATCATGACATCCAGCATCCAGTTCGATCTCTTCATAGCAGAGAGAAGAGGAAAAATGGAAGCAGTAACAGATTTAATATATTGGGCTCCAAAATCACTGCAGGTGGTGACTGCAGCCATGAAATTAAAAGGCATTTGCTCCTTGAAAGGAAAGCTATGAAAAAACTAGCAGCATATTAAAAAGCAGAGACATCACTTTGCCAAGAAAGGTCTGTATAGTCAAAGCTATGGTTTCTCCAGGGGTTATGAAGAGACGTGAGTGTTAGATCATAGAGAAGGCTGAGTACCAAACTGATGCTTTTGAATTATAGTGCTGGACAAGATTCTTGAGAGTCCCTTGGACTGCAAGGAGATAAAACCAGTCAATTCTAAAAGAACTCAACCCTGAATATTAAATTGAAAGGACTGATACTGAAGCTCCAATACTTTGGTCACCTTATGTGAAGAGCCAACTCATTGGGAAAGACCCTGATTCTGGGAAGGATTAAAGGCAAAAAGAGAAAGGAGCAGCAGAACAAGAGATGGTTAAGTAGCATCTCTGGACATGAATTTGAGCAAACTCTTGGAGAGAGTAGAGGGCAGAGGAGCCTGGCATGCTGCACTTCATGGCATCAGAAAAAGTCAGACACAACTTAGAAAATTGAACAACAATGAAAATAATTCCATTTATGTTAAATGCCATATTTAGTGGGCATCTAGACCCTGGATGAACATCAATTCCCCCTAGCCAGAATACAGGGAGAACCTGGTTGGAATTTTGAACAGAAAATGCTGCTAACTGTAGACACAAATATATGAAATAAAAAGATAAAGAAAGCTGTAAATTACTATAAGTTATTATACCATTATTATATAATAGTATCATGTTTATTCAGAGAAGGCAATGGCAACCCACTCCAGTACTCTTGCCTGGAAAGATCATGGACGGAGGGGCCTGGTAGGCTGCAGTCCATGGGGTCGCTAGGAGTCGGACACGACTGAGCGACTTCACTTTCACTTTTTACTTTCATGCATTGGAGAAGGGAATGGCAACCCACTCCAGTGTTCTTGCCTGGAGAATCCCAGGGACAGAGAGCCTGGTGGGCTGCCGTCTATGGGGTCGCAGAGAGTCGGATACGACTGAAGCGACTTAGCAGCATCATGTTTATTAATATAATAAAAAGGTAAAGGTAGCTCTAAAGTACTACCAATTGTTTTATCATTATATTTCATAACATACATTATATATGTAAAATTATATAGATAGATAGATGGATACACACACACAGAGACATACACAAACAAAGCCATCCCTCAATATCAGAGCAGAGTTGGTTCTAGGACCTGCCATGGATATCAAGATCTATGGATATTCATTTTCCATAGCTGTCCCTTCACATTTACAGATCCTGCATTCATGGATTCTACCAACTGTGGATTTTATATTTTATAATGTTTGAGATCCAAGGGTGGTTGAATCCCTGGACATGGAACTCCTCATATGGAGGGTCGACTGTATATTTATTGAAAAGAAAATACTGTGTATAAGTAGACTCTTGTATTTCAAACCTTGTGCTGTTCAAGGGTCAAATATATGTCTATCTGCCTATCTCTATCTACCTATCGAAGTATCATCATCATCTGTCTTCCTTCCTCCATCTATGGAGAGAGAGAGTTTGGTTTCATTAAGCTCAGGAGTCAGGGGGGTGTGGTCAAAAGAAACTTACTACCAATTGTTATGTGGTTTTATAAGGAAAAAAATCTACTCCATATTCTAGTGTAATTTTCAAACATTTGAGATTTGTTGAACCTAAATGGAATACTGCCTGCATTCATTTATGGGGTTTAGAAAGCATCTACTGATCCTGTGATATAATCATATATCAATAATTTTTCCTGGTTTTTAGAGGCTATTATTCTTCCTGTTCCTACATTTATAGCATCTTGGATCTCTGGCAAGGTGCCTTTACTTTCCACGACAGATTTAAAACATTGTGGTTTTGCAATTTTCTGAAATGATAAACAATGAATGTAACAAATATTATTTCCACTAAGCATGTATATTATTTGAAGCATGAGTTTAAAACTTCACAAAAATTCAAATCCATAATCCAACCTTGAGGTAACAAACTGATTATATAATGGTTTTGTACTTAACATGGAATATTCTGGTAACCAAGGTAAAATGTGGAATAAAAATAGGTATCTATGAGTTACAAAGCTTTGTTGCCATCCAGCGGTTCCTGCTGACACAAATATGCCTATGTGCTTTACAATAAAGAAGAAAAGCTTTTTATTTTGTAAATGGTGTTAGGAAATACTTTAATATATTTCAAATGCTTCTGAAAATTATGAAATAGGATTTGAGTATCACATCTTGTATGTGTGGTTTCTGTTTTCAATATATACATATTTTAGTACTTAGACAGCTGATCTCAGTCAATTAATCTCCTAAAAGGAAATAACTGGACCTAATAAAAGGTTGTTTCATTTTGTAAATTCAGTTCTTGAGCCATGGTATTTCTTCTACAAATTTATTTTCTTCAGGATTAGCCCAATGCTAAAGTTTTGAGAAAAAAATCTTTCTGGCTTTACCTTCCCCTCCAAATTTCCTTTCGTTTATTATATTCCTTTTCTTTATTCTCACTATGGCATTCCAAATAGGTCTATTTTTGTGTGTGTGTGTGTGGATAGTGCCCCAACTTCCTACCTCAAAATAAATAAATAAATAAACATGAATTAATTACTTTGTTATCTAGATTTCAGTCAGTTATTGTGAAAAAAAAATCCCTGAAAATAATTACCAGTAAGATTCAAAAGACTTAATGTATAACTCTGCATTAATATTTTAAAATATTATTAAAGGTAAGTTTTTATATATTATAAAAGACAGCTTTTAACATATTCAATGTAGGTTGGCAAATATATTTTGTGAAAGGTACTGTGTTAAGTAGAAAGAGTATTAAAAATAAATGGAAGAGAAATGAGGATTGAGGAGTTATAACATTCTATTGTTTTCATGAATTGTTTAATTTTATCTTCAGAGTAATGTAATGTAATATCTATGCTTTTTTAAAAAAGAAACTAAAATACACAGTATTAAGCCATCACACATGAACAAGTTTTTGAAAGTAAAAAAGCTTAATGACATGGGTAGCCACAATGGTGTGATCACTCACCTACAGCCAGATATCCTGGAGTGCGAAGACAAGTGAGTCTTATGAAGCACCACTGTGAACAAATCTAGTGGAGGTGATGGAATTCCAGCTGAGCTATTTCAAATCCTAAAGAATGATGCTATTAAAGCGCTGCACTCAGTATGCCAGCAAATATGGAAAACACAGCAGTGGCCACAAGACTGGAAAAGGTCAGTTTTCATTTCAATCCCCAAGAAGGACAATGCCATAGAATATTCAAACAACTGCACAATTGCACTCATCTCACATGCTGGCAAGGTAATGCTTAAAATCCTTCAAGTTAGGTTTCAACAGTATGTGAACTAAGAAATTCCAGATGTTCAAGGTGGATCTATTTAGAAAAGTCAGAGGAACCAGAGATGAAATTGCCAACATTTGTCGGATCATAGAAAAAGAGAATTCCAGAAAAAATATCTACTTCTGCTACATTGATTATGCTAAAGCCTTTGTGTGTATCACAACAACAGGAAAATTCTGAAAGAGATGGGAATACCAGGCCACCTTACCTGCTTCCTGAGAAACCTGTATGCAGGTCAGGAAGCAACAATTATAACAAGATCTGGAACAATGGACTAGTTCAAAATTGGGAAAAGAGTACATCAAGGCTGTATGTTGTCACCCTGGTTATTTAACTTACATGCAGAGTACATCAAATGAAAGGCCAGGCTGGATGAAGCTCAAGCTGGAATCAAGATTGCCAGGAGAAATATCAATAATCTGATATGCAGATGTCATCAACATAATGGCAGAAAGTGAAGAGGAATTAAAGAGTCTCTTGATGAAAGTGAAAGAATAGAGTGAAAAAGCTGGCTTCAAACTCACCATTCAAAAAACCAAGATCATAGCATCTGGTCCCATCACTTCATGGCAAATAGAAGGGGGAAACAATGGAAATAGTGACAGACTTTATTTTCTTGGGCTCCAAAATCACTGCAGACAGTGAGTGCAGCTATAAAATTAAAGATGTTTGTTCCTTGGAAGACAAGCTATGACAAAGTAGACAGCATATTAAAAAGCAGAGACATTACTTTGCAGACAAAGATCCATATAATCAAAGCTATGGTTTTCCCAGTAGTCATATATAGATTTGAGAGCTGGACAATAAAAAAGGCTGAGCACTGAAAATTGGTTCGTTCAAACTGTGGTGCTGGAGAAGACTCCTGAGAGTCCCTTGGACTGCAAGGAGATCCAAGCAATCAATCCTAAAAGAAATCAACTCTGAATATTCATTGGAAGGACTGATGCTGAAGCTCCAAAACTCTGGCCACCTGATGCGAAGAGCTGACATAGAAAAGGCCCTGAGGCTGGGAAAGGTTGAAGGCAGGAGGAGAAGGAGACAATAGAGGATTAAATTATTGGATGGCACCACCAACTCAATAGACATGAGTTTGAGCAAGCTCCGGGGGATGGTGAAGGACAGGGAATCCTGGTGTGCTGCAATCTCTTGGGTAGCAAAGGTCGGTCATGACTGAGAGACTTAACAAAAACATTTGAATCCATGCCATCTAGTTCTATGGAGGTGATTATGACAATTAACAAACATGTAAAAACACAAATGAAGACTATAGGAAACTGGGGGAAGGGAATAGAAGCATAGAGGAGAAAATACACCATAATGAAGATGGGATTTGAATCTGGTTTAAAATACAGATGGAAAAAAATTAGCTTAGAAGGTAGGAGTATTACAGTTATAATGCCCAGAGCTTAGTGAAAAATTACTTAATAAAAATGTCAGATATTATAGGTAATAAGAGATACACTTACTTGGCATAATCATGGGGTATAAGCACTGAAAAAAAAGATGAGACTGCAAAACAGAGTTGAATTATATTACAAAGATCCAGGTATATAAGACTAAGGGGTTATAGGTGATGTAGAAAACCATGGAAATCTTCCAAGATTTTCAGTAAAGAAATGAAATATACTCAGTCTGCATTTTAGACAATATAAACACGGTATTCAGGTGGATTAAATGGAATTTGGGAGATTAGGTAAGAACTAATAAGATTCTAAGCTAGTGTGGTACCTGTGTAAGGAAAAAAAGATAAAAGGCATGCAAGTTGTTGAGGTACAATTATACTTGAGAACTGATTGGCTGCCAGTAAGTGTAGATATCAGTGTCTCTAGGGTTTGGAATTTGGGTGACTTGGATAATGATGATGGTACTAATAGAAAATGATAGATAAGGACGAGGAGCGTATTATGGTGTGACAAGCGATGGCTTATTATTTGAGATTCCGGAAGAGGCATCAAAAGCAGGTGGATTAAGAATAACCACAAAGGTCTGAAGTTACTTCAGGTCAAGCAACAGTGCTACATGTTCTATATTTAACTTATTCTTTCTCTCTAGTCCACAGAGCCTTACCTACTGACTCAGAGCTACTGTATTCCTTTTCCTTCCTTACCCTCAATTTTACCTTTACTTCACTGAAAGGAGAATATCTCCCAAATGATAAATTTTGCTTCAAATATTACAAATTTAGTCATATTCACATATATCCCAATTCTTCATCATTGAACGCTGGATATACTTCTCTTTTATTCAAAGGTCAGTAAGATTTATATCCCATTTATATGGGATATTCCATTTATATCCCATTATATTTATATCCCATCAGTCCTATTATCTTCCCAGAAATTACTACTACTGACTATCACTCATTGGCATTATAAACCTGTTTCTATTATCATTGCATATTTAGAATCTCTAATATTATGACAATAACAAAACAATTCCATTTACTATTCTATCTCTCCAGATGCTTTTAAAGCGCAGCTTCCATATTCTTATGTTCCATTTATTCTTCAACTCATTCCAATCTGGAATCTGTTCTCTTTGTACCAAAAAAAAAAAAAAAGTTACTCATAATAGAGTTTTTACTTCAGTACTGTAAAATGAAGTAGAAATATTTTTTTTGGTCATTTTTAGATTTATCAAGAGCATTCAACAAAGTTAAACACTTCTTCCTTTTTAAGACAGTCTTTTCCCTTGGAATACTTGAAACAAAACACTCTGCATAATCCTCCCTGTATTTAGGGTCACCCTTTTACTCTTCTTTTTCAAATTCAGCTCCTTCCTCAAAAGATTTCTAAAGCTGGAATTCTTTTCTCCATCTTTTCTTCTCCTCTTCTTGTTCTCACCCTCTTATATATCTATTTTTATGACCTCAGATGCATTCTATAAACTTGTGGCTTCTGAATGTACATCTTCAGACATTTTTTATGAGTGAAAGATTTATAAGCCCCATCTCCTGCTTCACATCTCTCTAAGATGGGCCCTCAAGTTCAGGATGTTCAAAACCAAACCAGACATTTTGTCTTTCTTAGACCTCCATTAATCTTCTCCATCTCAGGAAGAGGTGACACCCTTCTTCCTGTTAATAGAACCACATACCTAGAAACGGTCCTTGACCCATTCCCCTCCCTCACCTACTCCATCTAGTCAAGACCAAATTAACAGACCTCCTAACTGGTTTATTAATGCCTACTTTAAAAATAAATGTTGATATATTTAAAATGCTAATAGTGATTTAGAAAATTAGAAATCAAAATGATATAATCAACATTGAACAGATACCAAGATTAAGCACTCAAATGCTACTAAAAGTATTGTATTATCCTACACCCTGCCTTCTCTCAGAGGTTACCTTTATTTTTAACTTACGCCTTTCCTGATGGTTCAGCATGTAAAGAATCTACCTGCAATGCAGGAGATGTGGGTTCAATCCCTGGCAGGGGAAGATCCCCTGAAGGAAGTCATGGCAACCCACACCAGTATTCTTGCCTGGAAAATTCCCATGGACAGAGTAGTCTGGTGGGCTATGGTCTGTGGGGTCATAAAGAGTCTGATACAACTGAAACAATTGAGCACAGCCCACAGCATCCTTAATTTGCTTTGATTTTCAAAATATTTTTTATTTATGTGTCTCATATCCCTAAATATAATTTGTCTATTCATGCCTTTTTTAAGTTTTATAGTTAAGAGTATCATGCCTTTTGTTGATATCTGGATTTTTCTTTATCCCAAATAATATGTTATTTTTGAGATTCATAGATTCTACTCCATATTTACACACAACACTTTTAGTACTCTTATAGAACATTATGTGATTAAAAACAAAAAAAATACTCCTTGATTGCTTTCCAAAACCACTTCCATGGCCCATATGATTCTAGCCACTAGCCTTTAATGTCACTATCTAGCCTTTAAATGTCACTATCTGGACATGAAAATGTGTCCTAAAACCATTCTGGATTTTAAAAATTTCCTTTAACGTAACAAGTCCTTTTCCACCTCCAGTGACTGCATCAATATTTTGCTTCCTTTGAAAGGAATACATTCCCCACTCTAAGATTTCATCTTGAAGATTTCTATAAGTAAACTGCCACTCAATTTACTCTCTTTCCCAAGAATTTTACTGTCTTCATGGCACTCATTATAATTTGTAGGCATTATATTTTTTGTTTTGTTTCCTTTCTAATATTTAACAGAGGATAAGAATGCTTAATAAAGGCTTATACTATAATTCCCATAACAGTCATTGTTTGTTACTCAGTGCTGCACACTTATTCCTAGTACTAGGCCTCATAGACACTAAATAAAAATTGTTGAAAAGAAGAGTGAAAATTAAATTCCCTTAAACCATGAAACACACATCTGAACAGAATAAGTAAGTTGCCAAATGCTGATGGACAAGTTCTTCTAATATGTATTTATTGGAAAAGGACTAATTAATTTAATGAAAATGGAGAAAATATAACACATACTATATTTGAAGATCATGAATCAAAGTAAAACTTCTGTCCCAAGACTCCTTATTATAAATGTATGAGAGTGATGTCACTATGATGATAACACTAGACATTCTCAACATGCTTCCTCTCACAAAAATTACAACTGACTACAATTCATGGACAAAACACCACTGAATAAATCCTAGAACATGGAATGAAGCTGAAGCATGCCTCCCTTCACCACAGAGACCAAGACAGACTGTGTCAGTGGGTAAAAGGAGCAGCTACACACTGACAACATTGCTCTTTTCCCAGAATTGTGGTGCACCACCCCAAGGAGAGACCTCCTCTGAGATGATGAGTCCTTCAGTGGGAAAAGAGCACAAAGTGGAGATCTAACTCTCCAAGCATGTGGGTCACTTCTTGGGAGCCCGCATTCCAGTCTCACCTCATAAAGATTTCAGGGCAATCTTCAGGGCTTGATGACTGAGAATTGGATTGTGACAAGAATACTTGGGAGGGTCTTGCAATCATTAGCACTTGGATCTTTGAAAATAAAGTTCCTCCTTGAACCACCCAAGTAGTAGTTCCAGCCAGCTGCTTTGCTCATCTGCAGAGTCAAAACAATGGCATGGCCTGACCAAGGAACTCAGCAGGGTGCAGACCTACTTGATACGTGTCCTTAAATGAAGAATCTTGTTGGCCTTGGAGCCTGGTCTGTTTCTTGCTTAGGAGGGGAAGCCAACACAAGGGAGCTGAATCATAGCTAGGTCATAATTAAATGTAATTCCTGGCCGCACTCAACCAGAAAGACTGGCAAGAACACCTGGAAAATATGTAGCCCAGTAAATTTGAGCGAGAGTACCATTGGCAGGGCTGGTTTTCCATAGAGCAAAGTTAGTGGCATTAAAGTAATGAACTTTAAGCATTGATTAGCTTGAGCCAAGACACATATAAAGAGCTTTGTTAAACTTGGAGATTGTTTTCAATTTCCACCTGGGCAGGGAAGCTAATTTGTAGCCCTGCCCATCACTGAATATTGTACTCAGTCCATCCCACCAAGGAACTTAAACAGAGCACATGGGAGGCTGTCTAGCTCATCCAGCAGTCTTGTTTACACAGCGGCACTTGAACAGAGACCACAACCCACAGCTTTCCCTGTCTTCAGATCAAAACCAAATGTGCCATCTGGCCAGGGAAGTCTGTGAATAGTCTTACTTGATTTGCATCCCTAACCAATGGACCATGTAGGCCCTAGGGACTGTTTTGCTGCCCTGACAAAGCAAGGAAGCTAACTTATAGTCTAACCTACTAATGATTATAATATGTAGTCTGACCATCTAGTAAGCCTCAGCAGAGAACTCAGGCAACTGTAGATACCATCCCCATCCTTGCTTAGGAGGGAACCAAGCCACCAGTCTCACCAAACTGTTCTCAGCCAGTGATACATACTTTACCTTTAACCTCAGAGCATCAGTGGTGGACTCAGCCCAAAATAGGACCTAATATCAAGCTTACCTTCCCAAGAACATTATCAGTGGACACATCTAGAAACCCAAACTGAGTTAACTTTTGAAGAACTATCTCTGCTAAAGCAAGACTGTCAAGTGTGAAAGAGGAAACTACTTAACCACTTACTCAAATGCAGATACCAATGTAAGCAATTAAAGATCATGGGAAGTCAGGTAAACATGGCACCGCAAAAGGAAACTAATGAAATTTCAATAATTCACTTAAAAAAATGAAGCTATATTAAATATCAAATAAATAATTCTGAATGATTCTCTTGAAGAATTTTTTAAATTTTATTTTATTTTTAAACTTTACAATATTGTATTGGTTTTGCCAAATATCAAAATGAATCCACCACAGATATACATGTGTTCCCATTCCTGAACCCTCCTCCCTCCTCCCTCCCCATACCATCCCTCTGTGTCGTCCCAGTGCACCAGCCCCAAGCATCCAGTATCATGCATCAAACCTGGACTGGCAATTCATTTCATACATGATATTATACGTATTTCAATGCCATTCTTCCAAATCATCCCACCCTCTCCCTCTCCCACAGAGTCCAAAAGACTGTTCTATACATCAGTGTCTCTTTTGCTGTCTCGTATACAGGGTTATTGTTACCATCTTTCTAAATTCCATATATATGCGTTAGTATACTGTATTGGTGTTTTTCTTTCTGGCTTACTTCACTCTGTATAATAGGCTCCAGTTTCATCCACCTCATTAGAACTGATTCAAATGTATTCTTTTTAATGGCTGAGTAATACTCCATTGTGTATATGTACCACAGCTTTCTTATCCATTCATCTGCTGATGGACATCTAGGTTGCTTCCATGTCCTGGCTATTATAAACAGTGCTGCGATGAACACTGGGGTACATGTGTCTCTTTCAGTTCTGGTTTCCTCAGTGTGTATGACTGAACTAAAAGAACACAAATATAACTCAGTAAAATTAGGAAAACAATTCATCGACAAATAAGTTCAACAATAAAATATAAAATATCTCCACCAAAAAAAGCAAAGAAATATTGGAGCTAAAATATGCAATGACTGAACTGAAAAATTCAATATAAACCTTCAGAAACAGAGTTAACTATGCAGAAGGATTAGTGACCTAGAAGACAATGCATTTGAAATTATCCATTCAGTAGAGAAAAAAAATTTTGAAAAGAGTAAAGAAAGATGATGAGCCTTAAGGGGCACAATCAAAAGAAATAATATATGCATTATGGAAATTTTAGATGAAGAAGAGAATGAGAAAAGGACAAATGGTATATTTATTTAAGCAACAATAACCAAAACCTTTTCAAATCTGAAGAGGGAAATAGACATCCAGGTTCGTGGGGCCCTAGGGACCCCAAATAGTTTGGATCTGATTAGGACCAGCTTCCCTGGTGGCTAAGATGACAAAGAATCTCCCTGTAAAGCCTGAGACCTGGGTTTGATCCCTGTGTTGGGAAGATTCCCTGGAGAAGGGAATGGGTCCCCACTCCAGTATTCTTGCCTGGAGAATTCCATGGAAAGAGGTGCATGGAGGGCTGTAGTCCATGGGTGTGAAAAGAATCGGACACAACTGAGTTTCACAGGGCTACACCAAAACACAATACAAGAAATTGTTAAAAGTCAAAGAAAGAACTTTGAAAGCCAGAAGAGAAGAGACAAAAGCTACATAAAAGGGAAATCCTATAAGTCTATATGTGGATTTCACACCAGAAACTTTCAGGCCAGGAGAAAATGGAATGATATATTGAAAGGGGAAAAAAAAATTGTCAGTTAAGAATTGTATGCCCAGCAAAGCTGTCCTTCAAAAATGAAGAAAAGATAAATATCTTTCCAAATAAACAAAAGATGGGGGTGTTTATCACTATTAGATTAACCTTACAAAAATTTCTAAAGATTTTTTAAATGGAAGCATAAGATGATAGTTAATATCATAAAAGTATAAGAAGTAGCATAAATCTCACTGGTAATGTTAAATATAGAGTCAAAGTTAGATTTTTTAATATGGTAACAGTTGTGTGCAATTCATTTACAACTCTATTTTAAAAAAACAAAAGCAGTAAAAATAGTGATATTTCAGCAATCTGTTATTGGATACACAGTGTAAAATATGTAAATTATAACAGTAATAACAAAAAATATATTGGGAGAGAAGTAAAAGTGGAAAGTTTAGAAATACTATTCAAGTTGAGTTGTTGTCAGTTTAAATAGGGTATTGTAAGACACTTAACGTATGCCTGATGGTAACCACAAAAGTAAAACCTGTAGCAAAACATGGTAAAGAAGTCAAAGCATAATGATGCCCCAAAATCATTAAGGCACAAAACAATGAGCAAGAAATGAGGAATGATGAATCTTCAAAAGAGCGAAAACAACGAACAAAATGACAATAGTAAGCCCTTACCTATTAATTATTATTATAAATGTAAATAGATTAAACTCCCCAATCAGAAAACACAGAATAGATGAATGGATTAAACAAAAATCCAACAATATGCTATGTATAAAATATTCTTGAAGACCCACATGTACTGAGAATAAAGGACTGGAAAATATATTTAAAGCAAATTGTAAGCTGTACTTTTATCAAACAAAATAGACTTTAAAAATCGTAAAACAAGAAAAAGAAGGTCATTATATAGTGTTAGGCTGATCCATCAAGAACATATAACAATTATAAATATTTATGAAACTGATATTAGATCACTTAAAATAGCAAAACCTAACAGATTAAAGAACAAATAAATAGCAGTGCAGTAAGAGTTGGGGACTTTAATATCCCACTGTCAGCAATGGATAGATTATACAGAGAATCAATAAGGAAACTGGAGACTTTAACCACACTATAGACTAAAATGGACCTGACACACATCCATAAAGTATTCCATAAAGTACATTCTTTATGTACTTTACACATCCGTAAAGTACATTCTTCTGATGTACACTTGAAACATTTTATAGGATGGACCATATGTTAGGCCACAAAACAAGTCTTGTCAAATTCAAGAAGACTGAAGTTGTATCAAGTATCTTCTCTAACCATGATTTTATAAAACTAAATATCCATAACAGGAGGAAAACTGGAAAAAAATCATGAATGCATGGGAATTAAAATAACAGACAGATCAAGAAATAAATTGAAAGATAACTAAATTTTTTTCTTGAAAAACAAACATGGAAACACAATATACCAAAAATATGGGATGTAGCAAGTGCTGTTCTAAGAGAGAAGTTCGTAATGATAAAAGCTTACATCAAGAAACAAGAAAGATCTCAAATAAACAAATCAACCCTAGTGTCTAGTCTCAAGAAACTAGAAAAAGAAGAACACTAAACCCAAAGTCAGCAGACAGAAGAAAGTTATAAAGATTAGAGGGAAAATAATTGAACTAGAGAACAGGAAGACAACAAAAACAGTTAATCAAACTAATAATTGTTTCTTTGAAGAGATAAACTTAAGATGTACAAATCTTTACCTAGATTAACCAAGTGAAAAGGCCCAAATCAAGAAAATTATGTATGAAAAATGAGCCATTCATAATTGGCATCACAGAAATACAAAGAATTGTAAAAGGCTACTAGGAAGAAATTTTACAATGTAGATAAAATAAAATTCTTAGAATCATATAACCTACCAAGACTGATTAGAAAGATATAGAAAATGTCAATAGATGAAATGTTCCTAAGGATATTGAATCAGTAATCAAAAGTCTTCCAAGAAAGGGAAATCCAGGACCAGAAGTACTTGGTAATTTTTACCAAACACTTAAAGAAGAATTAAGGCAATCCTTCTGAAATTCTTCCCCAAAGTTGAAGAGTTGGGAACATTCCCAAACTCATTTTACAAGTCTACTATCACCCTGATACTAAAGCCAAAGAAGGATACTAAAAGAAAGAAGCTGCATAATAATATCCTTGGTGAATACAGCTGCAAAAATCCTCAATAAAATACTAGCAAACAGAATTAAGTAGCATAGTTAAAGGATCATTCCCATGATCAAGTAGAATTGATTCTTATGATGCAAGGAGGATGCAACATACACAAATCATACAATGTGATACATCACACTCATAAAATTAAATTTAAAAATTATATGATGATCTCAATTGACAAAACGTATTTGACAAAATTTAACAATTGTTCATTGTAAAAACCCTTAAAAATTAGGTGTAGGAGGAGTGTACCTCAACATAATAAAGGCTATATGTGACAAGCTCACAGTTAACATTATATTCAACAATAAAAGTTTGAAGCATTATTAAAATCAGGTACAAGTCAAGGATGCCCACTTTCACCATTCCTATTCAACATAGTACTGACAGTTTCACCAGAAAAAATCAGGTAAGTAAAAGACACGAAAGGCATCAGAACTGGAAAGGAAGTGCAACTGGACGTATTTGGAGATGACTGATTCTAAAGACTTCACCAAAAACTATTAGATGTAATCAACAAATTTAGGGAAGTTGCAGGATATAAAATTAACATACAGAAAGTACAACAGTTTATATGAACTAACAAAAAATTAACTGAAAAAGAACAAAAGCAATTCTATTTACAGTAGCAACAAAAACAATAAAATACTTAGGAACAACTTTAACCAAGGAAGTGAGAAGTTTCTACTCAGAAATTTCTAGACACTCATAAAAGAAATTAAAGATACAAATAAATGGAAATGTATCCCATGTTTGCTGTGATCAGTGTGTTCTCTTGATGCAACTCTGTTAGCCTTTGCCCTGTTTCAATTTGTGCTCCGAGGCCAAACTTACCTGTCACTCCAGGTATCTCTTGATTTCCTACTGTTTGCATTCCAATTTCCTATGATGAAAAAGACTTCTTTTTTGAGTGTGTGTTAGTTCTAGAAGGTCTTATAGGACTTCATAGAACCAGTCAACTTCAGCTTCTTCAGCATTAGTAGTTTGGGCACAGACTTGGATTACTGTGATGTTGAATGATTTGGTTTGTAATGAAACAAGATCATTCTGTCATTTTGAGATTGCATGCAAGTACTGAATTTTGGACTCTTTTGTTGACTATGAGGGCTACTCCCTTTCTTCTAAGGGATTTTTACCTGCAATAGTTATTTGACTTAAATTTGTCCATTCCAATCCATTTTAGTTCACTGAATCCTAAGATGTTGATATTCACTCTTGCTATCTCCTACTTGACCACATCCAATTTACCTTGATTCATGGACGTAACATTCCAGGTTCCTATGCACTATTGATACTTTAAAACTGTGGTGCTGGAGAAGACTTTTGAGATTCTCTTGGACTACAAGGAGATCAAGTCAGTCAGTTCTAAAGGAAGTCAACTCTGAATATGCATTGCAAGGACTGATGCTGAAGCTGAAGCTCAAATACTTTGGCCACCTGATGCAAAGAGCCGATTCATGGGAAAAAACCCTGATGCTAGGAAAGATTGAAGGCAAAAAGAGAAGAGGGTGCCAGATGATCAGATGGTTAGAAAGCGTCACTGATTCAGTGGACATGAATCTGAGCAAACTCCAGGAGATAGTGAAAGACAGGGAAGCCTGGCATGCTTTATCCATGAAGTCAAAAATAGTTGGACACAGCTTAGTGACTGAACGATAACAATCCAAATGTTTATAAATTGGTAGAATGAATATTCTTAAAATGCCCATAATATGCAAAGCTGTTAATAGAATTAATGCAATCTTGGTTTGTATTCCAATGGCATTTTCTTACAGAAGTTAAAATAAAATCCTAAAATTTGTTTGGAAACCGAAAAGACATTGAATATCCAAATCAATCCTGAGAAAAACAAAGCTAGAGACATCATACTTCTTGAAATCAAGCTATATTAAACATCTATACTAATCAAAACAGTATTGTACTGGCATAAAAACAGACACATAGACAAAGGTAAAGAATTGGGATCCCAGAAATAAATCCATACATATATGGGCAACTGATATTTGACAAGGGAGCAAAGACTACTCAATGGAGAAAAAGAGCTCTTTCAATAAACTGTGCTGAGAAAATTGGATATTCACGTGTAGTAGAATGAAGCTAGACACCTATCATACCACAAAAATAAACTCAAAATAAATGAAAGAATTAAATGTAAGGCTGGACACCATAAAATTTCTAGAAGAAAAGAGAGGAAAAAAGCTTTTTGACATAAATGTTGGCAATGGTTCTTTGGATATGACATCTACAGCATAAGCAATTAAAGAAACAAGCAAACAAAAACAAACAAGTGGGACTGCATAGCTCAGTTGATAAAGAATTTGCCTGCAATGCAGAAGACTCTGATTTGAATCCTGGGTTGGGAAGACCTTCTGGAGGAGGGATAGGCTACCCACTCCAGTATTCTTGGGCTCCCCTTGTGGTTCAGCTGGTAAAGAATCTGCCTGCAATGAGAGAGACCTTGGTTTGATCCCTGGGTTGGGAAGATCCCCTGGAGAAGGGAAAGTCTACCCACTCCAGTATTCTGGCTTGGAGAATTCCATGGACTCTATAGTCCATGAGGTCACAAAGAGTCAGACACGGCTGAGCAACCTTCACTTTCACGTAAAACTGAAAATATTCTGCATAGTAAAAGAACTGATCAACAAAATAAAAGGTAATCTATAGAATGTGAAAATAGATTTACAAAGCATGTATCAGAGAATAGGTTAATATCCAAAATAATAAACCTCATATCACCCAGTAACAAGAAAATTAATAATTCTAAATAGACTTTTTTCCCAAAGAAATTAAATGGTTATGAGGTATATGGAAAAGTGCTCAATATCACTAGTCTTCAAAACCACAATATCATCTCATTCCTGTTAGAATGGATGGCATCAAGGAGACAAGAGATAACAAATATTGGAGAGAATGTGGAAACAAGGGAAGCTTTGTGCACTCTGTGTCGGAATGTATATTTGCTTAGTCACTGAGGGTAACAGTATGGAGGTTCTTTAAATAATTAAAAATAGAATTTCTATATGATCCAGAAATTCTACTTTTGGGTATTTATCTAGAGGAAATGAAGGCACTAGCTTGAAAATAGTAGTAGTACTAGTGTTAGTTGCTCAGTTGCGTCTGGCTCTTTGTGACCCCATGGACTGTAGTCTGTCAGGCTATTTTGTTCATGTAATTCTCCATGGAATACTGGAGTGGGTGGCCATTCCATTCTCCAGGGGATCTTCCTGACCCAGGGGTTGAATCTGCGTCTCTTGCTCTGCAGGCAAATTTTATACCAGCTGAGACACCAGGGATCCAAGATACTTTCTACTCTTTATCCATTCATCCATCAATGAACACTTAGCTTCTTTACATATTTTGGCTATTACAAATAATTCTGCTATTATTTAGGGGCACAAATATCTTTTCAAACAAATTTTTTTTACCTGATGACTGTTTATTTTCTTTGTGAAAAAAAAAAGAAGTCTACTTAGTTTCTTGACTTGTTTTTCAATTAGATTATTATGCGTATCTTGCATTAGCAGACAGATTCTTTACTATTGTACCATCACTATCTGATAAATATTGTAAACTATTAATACTATTTCCAGGTCTGTATATGCATGCTCTGAGCTGATTCAGTCTCTTGCTCCTTGTAATGAGCCTGTAGCACATATTTTGCAAAGGATTTTGATTATGAGTAGCATCCATTATCATGAGGAGGATTTTGTGTTTTTCTTTAATGCAAAACTAAGGATTGGGGGCAGGAGGAGAAGGGGACAACAGAGGATGAGATGGCTGGATGGCATCACCAACTCAATGGATATGAGTTTGAATGAACTCTGGGAGTTGGTGATGGACAGGGAGGCCTGCCGTGCTGCAATTCATGGGGTCGCAAAGAGTTGGACACGACTGAGCGACTGAACTGAACTGAACTGAACTGAACTATCCCTTATATGGATCTATGACCTTGGCTTCACTAGAACAGTCTTTAACCATCTGAGTATTTCATTTTAGGCTATAATATTTAATGTCTTTATTGCAGGAAATTCCTCAATCCTTATTTTAAATATTCTAAATTTCATAAGGTTATTTTATAGGCTGAATGTACTTCATTCTAACAAACTTTGTGTACTCTGTATCAAAAGGACAATAAAGACTATCCGTTATGAACTCCTCTGATCTTCAAATTGTCCATCATTTCCTTCTTTCATAAATGCATAAATATCTGTCCTTTATAAATGTGAGTCCCTTTGTTTGCTTTATTTATCCCTCAACCTCTTAACTAATCAAGCTATGCTTATTCTCACCCTTTCTTCTGTTGCTTTAATTCTCCATATATTTCCTTTCCTTCAAACCATAAACATGCTAAAATAAAACAACAAACCTGTCTTTTGACTCTACTTTTCTTCAAGCTGTTGCCACTACATTCTTCTCTATTACAAAATTCTACTTTCTCAACTTCCTTTACCCCTAGAAACATTGCTTAATGATTTCTTTCCACCTCATTTAATTTTCTCTTTTTATTTGGTGAATAAATAGCTAAATGTAAAGGTCTCAATGTCCTTGTCAGATCAAATGCCTTTTTTTTCAAAACTCCCTTCCATCCTAATTTCTGGTTTTCTTTCTATTACTCTGAACATTCACTTTCAGATTTCCCCAACAGCTGGTTCTTCTTTCTTTTTGGCATGCAAATGTAGATATCCCATAGAGTTCCATTATTTTTTAAAAGAAAGTGTTGAATCTTAGTTGTGGCATAAGGGATCATTTAATTTTCAAGCATGTGGGATCTAGTTCCCTGACCAGGATCAAACCTGGCCCCCTTCATTGGGAGCAGGGAGTCTTAGCCACTGGAACACCAGGAAAGACCCAAGCTCCATTCTAGACTGTTTGCTCTTTTTATGGTTTCCAGACTTTATACATAGAGTGCACATACTCCCATATACATCTTAATCATGGTAACTTCACTTTTACCAGCATTATACATTTTGTTTCTAAATGTATTTACCACAAAAAGTTTATGGATTAGAAACAAAAGTACACCACTACCTAGATAATTTCATTAACTTTCATCAGTTTAAATGCAGCAACTGGAAACCCATAACTTTTCTCTCAGGTTTATGCATTAGATAAGTCATTGAATAAATAAAACCTATTAAGTCAAATCCAAATTCACCATATTCTTTCACTTTAGTATTTGGGCTATTCCATGACAGTTTAGAAAGCCAAGTGACAAAGAATTGGTGCTTTTGAACTATGGTATTGGAGAAGACTATTAATAGTCCCTTGAACAGCAAAGAGATCAAACCTGTCAATCCTAAAGGAAAATAGTCCAAATAGTCATTGAAAGGACTGATGCTGAAGCTGAAACTCCAATACCTTGGCCACCTGATTCAAAGAACTGACTCATTGGAAAAGACCCTGATGCTGAGAAAGATTGAAGGCAGGAGGAGAAGGGGAAGACAGAGGAAGAGACGGTTGGATGGCATTACTCACTCGATGAACATGAGTTTGAGCAGGCTCTTAGTCATGTATAGGGAAGCTTGGTGTGCTGCAGTACATGGGGTCACAAAGAGTCAGACAGGATTGAGTGACTGAACTGACCTGATGATAGTTTATTTCTCTCTCCCTATTTTTTCCTAAAGGTTATGTTTCAGCAATATGTGAACCATGAACTTCCAGATGTTCAAGCTAGTTTTAGAAAAGGCAGAGGAACCAGAGGTCAAATTGCCAACATCCGCTGGATCATCAAAAAAGCAAGAGAGTTTCAGAAAAACATCAATTTCTGTTTTATTGACTATGCCAAAGCCTTTGACTCTGTGGATCACAATAAACTGTGGAAAATTCTGAGAGAGATGGGAATACCAGACCACCTGACCTGCCTTTTGTAAAACCTGTATGCAGGTCAGGAAGCAACAGTTAGAACTGGACATGGAACAACAGACTGGTTCCAAATAGGAAAAGGAGTACATCAAGACAGTATATTGTCACTGTGCTTATTTAACTTCTATGCAGAGTACATCATGAGAAACTCTGGGCTGGAAGAAGCACAAGCTGGAATCAAGATTGCCGGGAGAAATATCAATAACTTCAGATATGCAGATAACACCATGCTTATGGCAAAAAGTAAAGAGGAACTAAAGAGCCTCTTGATGAAAGTGAAAGAGAAGAGTGAAAAAGTTGGCTTAAAACTCAATATTTAGAAAACTAAGATTATGGCATCTGGTCCCATCACTTCATGGCAAATAGATGGGTAAACAGTGGAAACAGTGGCTGACTTTATTTGGGGGGGCTCCAAAATCACTGCAGATGGTGGTTGCAGCCATGAAATGAAAAGACGCTTACTTCTTGGAAGGAAAGTTATGACTAATCTAGACAGCGTATTAATAAGCAGAGACATTACTTTGTCAACAGAAGTCAGTCTAGTCAAGGCTTTGGTTTTTCCAGTGTCATGTGTGGATGTGAGTTGGACTAGGAAGAAGCTGGGTGCCGAAGAATCAATGCTTTTGAACTGTGGTGTTGGAGAAGACTCTTGAGAGTCCCTTGGACTGCAAGGAGATCCAACCAGTCCTACCTAAAGGAAATCAGTCCTGGGTGTTAATTGGAAGGACTGATGTTGAAGCTGAAACTCCAATACTTTGGCCAACTTATGTGAAGAGCTGACTCATTTGAAAAGACTCTGATGCTGGGAAAGATTGAGGGCAGAAGGAGAAGGGGACAACAGAGGATGAGATGGTTGAATGGCATCACCAACTCAATGGACATGAGTTTGTTTGGCTCCGGGAGTTGGTGTTGGACAGGGAGGCCTGGCGTGCTGCAGCTCATGGGGTCGCAAAGAGTCAGATATGACTGAATGACTGAACTGAACTGAACTGATGTTTCAGCCCATCCACAAGGCTGAACAAAGCATGATTAGATATTGTAAACTTAATGGTATATGGCCAAGACAAGAATGAGAAGCAATAAACAGTGAAGGGGATGGTGGTGATGTAAGCAGGCTAAACAAGCACATCTGCAGGTCAGATGCTGTTCACTGATCTCCCGTATTCAGCCACTGTGACAGCAGTCAGCATTTGCAGTACTGGGCCTCTGTCACCATATTTGATGTGAAAACTCTCTTTATGGCTAGTAACAGGTATCCAAAAATGTTTGACGACTTAGTGAACAAATTGAGAAATTGTGAAATTGAATTGAGGACCATCTACACATTCTAAATGGTTTATCTAGATCTGAATATGGAATGATGCTCAGGTGAAGACAGAGACAAGTATAATAATCACCAAATTTCTGTTTCCTTATCTTCTCTTGAGGGCTTTTTCTTAAATCCCTATATATATACACACTGTCATTACATTTTAAGCAAATACACAGCATTTTTCCAAAGGAAATGACATTGAAACCACTCTTTTATTAGCTGATATCAGGTATGGTTACAGTCAGAAAAACAAAGCTCAGTTTTGAAGGTAAATTTTTGTTTGCTCAAAGTAAATTACTTCTTCCAGAATATAAGAAGGCAGACCATAAGTTAACATTACTAATGTTCTAGACAATGGTAATTTACTAATGTGAAACACTTACTTCTAATAGAGCATATTTTCCTAACACTATCTTCTTCTAGAATTAGGCATAATATTAGCTTTTAATCATGTTATGAGAAGTCTGCCAAGTATATACCAAATTCAATTTCTTCCCATTAGAAAAATAAAGTGCAAATTAAAATAATATACTTGATGTTAGTAATTCTAATATTTTGTATTATGCTATTGCATCACAGATACATACTTCAAAATCATTAAACCTTTAAACAAAAGTCTGATTTTACTTATTCATATTCTATTGGCTCTTTTATTGAAGAGAGGCTGGAGATGAGGATTTTAAAGACCTCTGCAGGAAAGTCGTCATGAACCAGAACACCTTGAAAATAAAATAAAATGAGCAAAAGGTCAATTTCAAAGCCCAAGGATGGGTAGGGGGCAGAAAAAGGATACTAAAAACTAAGAAGAAAACATGGAAGGATCATGTACAAACATTCCAAAACTCAATGATATACCATGAAGGAGACACCAAAGAAGGAAGGAATAAATATCAAGTCAAATACAGGAGCTATTTGAGGTCCCATAAAATAAGGGCTTAAAACTTCCTTCCCACCCTGGTATGTAGGATATGAATAACTTTTAGAAAATAAAATGTACTAAGTGACTTTAGAAAAGTAAATGTGTTAGAAGGGAACCAGAGATCTGTTTTCAATGGATCATATAAAATGTGGAAGGAAAAGCTTTTTGGTTTTTTGTTTGGTTGGTTGTTCAGTGTAGAAAGAGGTATCTAAGAACATTATATTGAAATAATTTGTTGAAGTTTCTAACTCCTTCACTGTCAGCTTTTCAAAGGTAGAAGACAGTTCTATTTCCAGGTTTTTAAGGAATCTCCACACTGTTCTCCATAGTGGCTGTACTAGTTTGCATTCCCACCAACAGTGTAAAAGGGTTCCCTTTTCTCCATACCCTTTCCAGCATTTATTGCTTGTAGACTTTTGGATCGCAGACATTCTGACTGGCATGAAATGGTACCTCATTGTGGTTTTGATTTGCATTTCTCTGATAAGGAGTGATGTTGAGCATCTTTTCATGTGTTTGTTAGCCATCTGTATGTCTTCTTTGGAGAAATGTCTATTTAGTTCTTTGGCCCATTTTTTGACTGGGTTGTTTATTTTTATGGAATTGAGCTGCAGGAGTTGCTTGTATATTTTGAGATTAGTTGTTTGTCAGTTGCTTCGTTTGCTATTATTTTCTCCCATTCTGAAGGCTGTCTTTTCACCTTGCTTATAGTTTCTTTTGTTGTGCAGAAGCTTTTAATTTTAATTAGGTCCTATTTGTTTATTTTTGCTTTTATTTCCAATATTCTGGGAGGTGGGTCATAGAGGATCCTGCTGTGATTTATAGAACTGCCTTATGACCCAGAAATCCCACTGCTGGGCATATACACCAAGGAAACCAGAAGGGAAAGAGACACATGTACCCCAATGTTCATCACAGCACTGTTTATAATAGCCAGGACATGGAAACAACCTAGATGTCCATCATCAGATGAATGGATAAGAAAGCAGTGGTACATATACACAATGGAGTATTACTCAGCCATTAAAAAAAATACATTTGAATCAGTTCTAATGAGGTGGATGAAACTGGAGCCTATTATACAGAGTGAAGTAAGCCAGAAAGAAAAACACCAATACAGTATACTAATGCATATATATGGAATTTAGAAAGATGGTAATGATAACCCTGTATGCGAGACAGCAAAAAAGACACAGATGTATAGAACAGTCTTTTGGACTCTGTGGGAGAGGGAGAGGGATGATTTGGGAGAATGGCATTGAAACATGTATATCATATAAGAAATGAATCACCAGTCCAAGTTCGATGCAGGATACAGGATGCTTGGGGCTGGTGCACTGGGATGACCCAGAGGGATGGTATGGAGAGGGAGGTGGGAGGGGGGTTCAGGGTTGGGAACGCGTGTGCACCCATTGCGGATTCATGTTGATGTACGGCAAAACCAATACAATATTGTAAAGTAATTAGCCTCCAATTAAAATAAATAAATTAAAAAAAAAAGGTAGAAGGCATTTACTTTTTCTTTTGGCCTTGCATTAGAGTTGAGTATTCAGTAATTCTTTAATGAGTTTTCAGTGAATATTAAGGAAAGGAGAAAGATATGCATGGCTAAAATTATTTAGATGAAAAATGGTTGCTTATCAATGAGAAGGAAAACTAAATGATCCTTATTATCTTTTAGCTTGTGGTGTCTTTAATTTTTTATTTTTTTTGCCTTTAATATAACAGAGGATCAACTAGTATTAACAACTATAGGCATATTGATAATACTTAAGTCTCCTAAGAATATCTTTCCTTCTACTCTCTTTATTAGCTTTAAAAAAAAAAAAGATAATTAAAATGCTTCCACCTGAAATTTCCCCTAGTATTACACCACTAAATATAAAGCAAATGCTTGTCTATAACAAAACATATTTAAAAGCTTTCAAAGTTTTGGACCTTTTTTTTCCCTACATTATATTAGATGCCTGTCACGCACTGTATTTTTAATTGTTATTTTAAATAAATACATTTTTATTTAACTAAATTAAATTTAAATGAATTTAAATTATCTCACTACATGACCTTCATCTGACCATCCGGCTCAATCACAGCTCTTTACAATTTAAATTTACATTATTTTGTAACTGCATTGAACATGAAACTTAGAAACCCTAACTTTGCAGTATATCTATTTTGCTCATCATGGGTTTTTCTTCTAAGATGATATGAAGAGGAAAGAGGAAGAGGAGGAGGATGAAGAAGAAATGATAGCATTTTCAACAGTCAACAACAAAGAGTCCATTTTCATATAGTCTGGCAGTAGGAACATTTGATCAGCACTTATAGGTAAGGCACACTCTGTACCAAGTCCCAGCTACTGACAACTATACCAGCAGAAAGTAATCTGATAAGCTATGAATAGTGCTATATATTATAATCTTCTAAAGACAAATTTATTAGGCCCCAGAATCCTTACAGAACTGATGAGACCTGGCTGAAGTAGATTGGAAGAGGTCACTCATTGTAATCCATTAATGTTTATGGATACCACAGTAGCCTCTTAGCTGCACTTCTTACATCCTTAGTCTATAATCTATTCTTCTCCTAGAAGCCAGAGTGAATTTTTTTTTGTTAATGAACTTGTCATGACAGCATTCTCTTGCATAAAACCCTTAGCATCTTAGATAGAGGAAAAATTACCAGGCTTTGCCCATCTTTTGAAGTCCTACTGGCTTAGTTCTAAGCTCCCAAGGTACTGATTCACAGCTTGTTTCAGCCACACTGATTCTTTTCTTTCATTATTTGAATTAGCTAAATTCTTTCTCCTTCTATCTGAAAATTGTATCCAATATTTGCAAAATTGGTCCATTCCTAGTACTCATATATTAAAGATACTTTTTAACCATCTAGTCTAAACCTGTCACATTCTTTCATCATTTGAATAATTTTCTGCCAAATAATCACTATCAGGTGATGCTTTTTATGTTTACTGTGTGTTTTCTTCCTCACAGTACAAGCGATGATAATGGAAAAATTGTTTTTCTTGTCCACTGATGCATCCTCAATGAGAACAAAGAATGACACCAAATAAGCACTTGACAAAGATACACAGAGTGAAGGAGTCCCATGTATAATTCACTTACACTTAGACAGTGGGACAGTGTAGCAAATTAATATAGGCATTCAGGGTCAAGATAGTGAGGTAGGAACTTAAACTCACATCCTCCCACCCACTCTAAATATACAGCTATGCATAAACAATTTACTCTGAAAGAGAACCAAAAACTAAGTGACTCCTACATATTGGACAAACAAGAAGAAAATCCACATCAAAACAGGTAGGAAGGCTGAGACAATCACACTATAAACCCCACTTTCAGTCATTGATCCACAATCAGAAGGGAACTCACAAACCCAAACTTCTCCTTGAGGAGTAAAGGGTTTAAACCTCACATCAGGTACCCTAAATTTTAGGACCTGCTCCTGAGAGAGGAGCCCCCAAACATCTATCTTTGAAAGACAGCAGGGCTTGAGTCCACAAGACTAACAAGGCTACAGTGAGCTAAGAAAACAATTTCAGAGTTTGTGCATGTGTTCCTACCCTCACAGGGACCATTGCAGAGGTAGCTAACTGAAAAGCACCCAGACTTTCTGTTAATAAGGCTTATGTGCTTATCTTAAAGCACTGGCCTGAGGGGCAGGCATCTAATTTAATACACATGTAGAGGCCTACTGAAATACACTCTGGGGATGAATGCTGCCTGGCATCATCTTTGTGATATTCTGCCTTGCTCCAGATTGCCAGTATATTCTAGAAAGGAGCTGTACTCATTGCTGGTGTTCTGACTTCTGTGGTTAACACCCACAGGACAACTCTAGATCTCCTGACTCTGTTGGCCAGTGGAACTAATTCTTGTGAATCCCACTGAAAAGTATCAAACAGAGAAAGAGTTTTTAATCAGCTACTACTCCCCAGGGCAAAGCAGAGAAGCAATAGATTGAGGTTACAGTCTATGAAGAGGCCTATTAGCTCATCTTCAAAGCTGTGGCCTGAGGGTCAGGCTGCTAATTAAACATGTATCTAATGGCTAGTTGTGATCCCCTCCAAACTTGGAGGGTGGGTGCTATCTTCACATGCACTGTCTCTCTGCACACTGCAGAGACCCAATACCTCCTGGAGGGAAGACTGTGCATGTTCTGGTGCCCCAGTTTTTACATCTGGCATCCTGGCTTTTGCGGCTGCTGCTGAGGGGGTCCTGCTAGATCACCTGGCTCTAGTGGCCAGTGAAACTTGCATTCCTGGGTCCCATGGGATTGTAACATGGAGAAAGAGTTATATACCAACTACCCGCCAATAGGACAAAGTTAAAACAGTAGACTAAAATATACCTCCAATTTTTCCATGAAGAAGACTACTTGCTGTTTTGTAGTTTTGGTCTGATGGGCAGGTTTCTAGTCTGGCACATACCTAGAGGCTTACTAAGGCATTCTCAAGGGAGGAAGGTCAGTGGATGCTCTCACTAGTATCTCTCAGAAAGGAACTTTTACCCACATGTGACATCCCAATTGTTTGCATCTGCATCTCAGGGAATACCTCTAGATAGCCTGACTCAGGTAGCCAGTGGTGCTTACATCTGAAATCCCACAGGACCATATATATGAATATACTTTAAAACCTGTTGCCTGAGGGTCTGACTTTCAATCAGCCTGAATCTAGGTGCTGACTAACAACCTCCCCAATGGGATACTGACATGTTTTGACATACACTCAACTACAAAGAGCCATTATGAATAAAGTAGGCTGCTTGTACAATTTCAGAAGTTTGAGAAATAATCACTTGCTAGGACAAGATTGAACAAAATGGGTCTTCTATATGTTGCCACTCCATCAAGACTAGAATACGTAGTTATTTTATCTAATCCCTAGAAACCAACACAGAGAGTCAAACAAAATGAAAAACAGAAGAATATGTTCCAAGGAAAGAACAAGATGAAACCCCAGAAAAAGTTCTTAGTGAAACAGAGATAATGAGATTTACCTGATAATAGTTGTGAAGAGGCTCAATAAACTCATGGAAAAAAAAAAGAAAGAGCAAAGGGAAAACTTCAACAAAGAGATGGAAAGTACCAAATAAAAGTCACGGAGATGAAGAATACAGTAATTGAACTGAAAAAGCTAGATGAAGCAAAAGAAAAAAAATCAGTGAAAATGAAGACAGAGAAGTGTATCTCAGCCTATCAGAACAACGGAAAGAAAAAAAGAATGAAAAAAGTGAAAGTAGCTTAAGCGACTACGGCACAGAATCAAACGGAGCAACATTTGTAACACAGGAGTCCTAGAAGAAGAAGAAGAAAAGAGAGAAAATGTATTTGAAGAAATAATGGTTGAAAAATTTTTTAACTTGGGGAAGAATACAAACATCAAGATTCAGGAAGGCAAGAGAGTTCCAAATAAGAGAAACCCAAAGATATCCACACCAAACACATTATAATTAAAGTGTCAAAATGTAAAGACAAGGAGAGAACCTTAAAAGCAGCTAGAGAAAAAAACATTACATACAAGGCAGGAGCCATAAAACTGTCAGTTTTTAAAGCAGAATCTTTGAAGGCCAGAAGAGAGTGGCATGATATTGCTAAAACAAACAAACACACAAACAACACCAAAACCCCCAAAACTGCTAACCAAGAACACCCCGCAAATTGACATTCAGAGTCAGAGAAATAAAGGGTTTTCTAGCCACTCCAGTATTCTTGCCTGGAAAATCCCATGGACAGAGGAGCCTGGTGGGCTGCGGTCCGTGGGGTCTCTAAGAGTCGGACACGACTGAGTGACTTCACTTTCACTTTTCAGTTTCATGCTGGAGAAGGAAATGGCAGCCCACTCCAGTGTTCTTGCCTGAGGAATCCCAGGGATGGGGGAGCCTGGTGGGCTGCCATCTATGGGGTCACACAGAGTCAGACACTACTGAAGGGACTTAGCAGCAGCAGCAACCAAACAAAGAAGAAAAGTATCCATCATCACTAAACCAGCCTTATAAGACATGTAAAAAACTTCTTTAAGCTGAAACTAAAGGACACCAATAACGAAAACAAATGAACACATAAATCTCCTACTAAGGGTAAACATACAGTAAAATTCAAAACAATCTAAGGTAAAGGTGATACGCTGATCATTTGCAAAGTTAGCATAAAAGGTAAAAGACAAATTTAGTAAAGATAACTATACTACAATAATTTGTCAATGGATAGAGACAATAAAAAGTTGTAAATTATGACATCAAAAATGTGAAATGTGGGATGGATAAAAATATACAGTCAATTAACTTACAAATATACATATACACATATACAGTCGATTAATTCATGAGAAAGGATTCAGGAATATATAGTTGGAGAAAGAATAGCCTCTTGCATAAATGGTGTTGGGAAAACTGTACAGCCATATGCCAAAGAAACTGAAAGTGGGCCAAAATCTTACACCACAACCCAAAACTAACTCAAAATGAACTGAAGAATAATATAAGACCTGAAACCATAAAACTCCTAGAAAAATGAAGGTGGTGAGATCCTTAATATCCATCTTGATGATTTTTTGGATTTGACACAAAAAGCAACAAAAACTAAAACCAACAAATGGGACTCCATCAAAATAAAAAGATTCTGAATAGAAATGAAACCATCCACAAAATTAAAAGGCAACTGACTTAATGAAAAACTATAGATCTGATAAGAGGGTAGTATCCATAAAGAACTCATACAACTGAACATAAAGAAATCAGTTGAAAAATGGGGAAAGGATATAAATTCTCATTTTCTAAAGAAAACATACAGATGGCCAACAGGTACATGAAAAGTTGCCCAACATAATTAATCATCAAGGAAATGAAAACACACACACACACAAAGAGATATCTCCTTACACCTGTTAAAATGCCAATGATCAGAAAACAAAAACAAGTGTTGGCCTGGATATGGAGGAAAGGAAACCCTAGTGCACTATGAAAGGAATATAAATTGGAGCATCCACTACGGAAAACAGTTTGAGTGTTCACCAAAATATTAAAAATAGAACTACTATATGATCCAGCAGTTTCACACCTGAGTATTTATTCAGAGAAAACAAAATTAATCACTTAGAAAAGTGTATGAACTCCCATGTTTGTTGCAGCATTATTTGCAATAGCCAAGATGTAGAAGGAAACTACCTGTTGATGGATAAAATGATAAAGAAAATATGGTATGTATCAGTCTTCTGGACTCTGTGGGAGAGGGAGAGGGTGGGATGATTTGGGAGAATGGCATTGAAATATGTATAATATCGTATATGAAACAAGTCGCCAGTCCAGGTTCAATGCACGATACTGGATGCTTGGGGCTGGTGCAATGGGACGACTCAGAGGGAGGGTATGGGGAGGGAGGAGGGAGGAGGGTTCAGGATGGGGAACACATGTATACCTGTGGCGGATTCATTTTGATATATGGCAAAACCGATATAATATTGTAAAGTTAAAAAATGAAATTAAATTAACAAAAAAGGGGGGCACCTATCTCCCCAGCCCTTAAAAAAAAAGAAAATATGGTAAATTCACACATACACAGGAATATAATTCAGCTATAGAAAAGAGAAAAATCTTGCCATCCATGACAGCAGAAACAGAACTTAATGATATTATGCTGGATGAAATAAACTAGAGAAAGATTAATACCATATGATCTCACTTAAAAATAGAATATAAAACAAAACAAAACCCCAAACCAGGAAACAAACAAAAAAATGAGCTCAGAGATACAGAGGAACAAGTTAGGAGTAGCCTGATGTGAGGGAGAAGGCGCTATGGATGGGCAAAACGGATAATAAGGTTCGCAAGGTACAAACCTCCACTTATAAAATAAATAGGTCATGGGATGATAATGTGCAGCATGATTGCTATAGTTAATAACACTGTATTGCATATTTTAAAGTTGCTAAGAGAGTAGATCTTGAAAGTTTTCATCACAATAAAAAGTGTTGAAATCATGGTGGCAGATGTTAACTGGACTTATTGTGGCAATCATTTTGCAATATATATAAATATCCAATCATTATGTTGTACACCTGAAATTGATATGTTATATGTTAATTATACTGCTAATTTGTTTTAAAGAGCAGTTAGATACTTATAAAGAACTAGGCACTGTATTAAACACATGCTTTTAATATCTAAGGAAATCTACATCTATATATTGTTATTCCACATTTAGAAAAGAGGAAACACCCTGTGTAAATTTAACTTGTCCCCCAACTGTGAAGCATCGGAGCTGCAATATTCAATGAGGTCTTTCTGAATTCTCACTTGGAATCCTTAGTCTATTAACAGTACACGAACTTACACTACAAAGGAAGATGAAAATTGGGCTAAAAATTAATACTGATAGAAAAGGTAGGAAGCTGTTATGAACTGAATTGTGTCCCTCTGTTACGTACCAGTGCATCAAGGCTGTATATTGTCACCCTGTTTATTTAACTTATATGCAGAGTACATCATGTGAAATGCCTACTGGATGAATCACAAGATGGAATCAAGGTTGCTGGGAGGAATAGCAATAACCTCAGATATGCGCATGACTCAAACTTTATGACAGAAAGCAAAGAGGAACTAAAGAGCCTCTTGATGAAGGTGAACAAGAAGAATGGAAAAGCTGGCTTAAAACTAAACATTCAAAAAGCTAAGATCATGGCATCCAGTTCCATCACTTTATGGCAAATAAATGGGGAAATGATGGAAACAGTGACAGACTTTATTTTTTTGGCCTCTAAAACCCCTGCGGACAGTGACTGCAGCCATGAAATTAAAAGACGCTTACTCCTTGGAGGGAAAGTTATGACCAACCCAGATAGCATATTCAAAAGCAGAGACATTACTTTGTCAGCAAAGGTCCATCTAGTCAAGGCTATGGTTTTTCCAGTAGTCATGTATGGACGTGAGAGTTGGACTATAAAGAAAGCTGAGCGCTGAAAAATTGATGCTTTTGAACTGTGGTGTTGGAGAAGACTCTTGAGAGTCCCTTGGATTGCAAGGAGACCTAACCAGTCCATCCTAAAGGAGATCAGTCCTGGGTGTTCATTGGAAGGACTGATGTTGAAGCTGAAACTCCAGTACTTTGGCCACCTGATACGAAGAGCTGACTCATTTGAAAAGACTCTGATGCTGGGAAAAATTGAGGGCAGGAGGAGAAGGGGACGGCAGAGGATAAGATGGTTGGATGGCATCACCAACTCGATGGACATGGGTTTGGGTGAACTCTGGGAGTTGGTGATGGACAGGGAGGCCTGGTGTGCTGTGGTTCATGGGGTCTCAAAGAGTCGGACACGACTGAGCAACTGAACTGAACTGATGGTATTTATATGAATTTTAAAGCTATAAAGTTAAAGTTAAAATGCTATAAAGGTTACTGAAGAAGTTTGGTAATAATGATAATATTTCTTTGTTTAAAAGATTTCTCTAATAATTGTGGAGTTAAAAAAAAATACAGTATCATCTTTAAGAAATCTTCCTACAATTATTCCTCCTATGGCCTCATTTTGCTATCAAATGGACATTAGTTAACTAATAATTCAATCTGTTAAAGTCAGCTTAAAGTGTAACAGTTCACAAACAACTAAGTTCAATTGCATTGAATCAGCAATATGATAGTTTTACTATTTTAAAAACATGAGTGATTGGTTCTTTTCCAAGGAAACATTTTATGTCTCATTACTAAGGCTGCTGCTGCTACTGCTGCTAAGTCGCTTCAGTCGTGTCTGACTCTGTGCGACCCCGGAGACAGAAGCCCACCAGGCTCCCCCGTCCCTGGGATTCTCCAGGCAAGAACACTGGAGTGGGTTTCCATTTCCTTCTCCAATTCATGAAAGTCAAAAGTGAAAGGGAAGTCGCTCAGTCGTGTCTGACTCTTGGTGACCCCATGGACTGCAGCCTACCAGGCTCCTCCTCCGTCTGTGGAATTTTTCAGGCAAGAGTACTGGAGTGGGGTGCCAATTACTAAAGTTAAATTTGCATAAATAGTCACATGATTCTTTGAAAAGTCAAAGGCTGACCTATACCTTCAAATGATTTTTCCATTCCCAAAGCAATTATTAAAAATATATTCCAAACCAGGTCACAGCCTCCATTCCTGTCTAATAGGACATACTTTGATAAAATTCTATATCAGAACAGAACTATCTTGATCTGATGTAAAAAATTTTCAGTGAAAATGAACTTTGCTCTCTTAATTTTTAGTAAAATCTATGATAAGAACTGTATAACCCACTCAACTCAAGAGAAACTTTTTAGCAAAATAATTTATTTTATTATGTTTTCAAATCAGTCATGAGTCTTTTTCTTAAAAAAAGGAAATTTAAAATTATTTTGTACCAGTACTATTATATTACCCAGTTTTACATAGAAAAATTACATGTAAATAAATTACAAATGCTAAAATATTTGGCTCTTATGTCAGTATTTTTTTTTTTTTTGTCAAATTTGAGAATGAGTCTTTAGAATGTTTCCAAGAATTATCTCTTTATAAAATCAACTGGGGACTTTGTGAAAAATATTCTTACTTAGCTCCCATGACAAACATTAAACCATAAATTATTAGGGAGAGTTGTTTCCGCTTTTAAAAAATTTTGTATAACAGAAAATCTTAAATATACAAAAATACAAAGGTTAGTATAATGAACTCAAGTGTTTCATTTAGCAACTGATGATGAAACAAGAAAATTCTTAACACAACATATTCTACCACATTCTGTATGATTTTGAAATAAATCCTAGATATCATATTAGTTGACTCGTATACAGTTGATCCTTGAACAATGCAGGAATTAAGGGTGCCCAACCTTGTTTAGTGAAAAATCCACTTATAACTTATACTCATCCCTCCATTGGAGAAGGCAATGGCACCCCACTCCAGTACTCTTGTCTGGAAAATCGCATGGACGGAGGAGCCTGGAAGGCTGTAGTCCATGGGGTCGCTAAGAGTCAGACGTGATTGAGTGACTTCACTTTCACTTTCATGAATTGGAGAAGGAAATGGCAACCCACTCCATTGTTCTTGCCTGGAGAATCCCAGGAACAGGGGAGCCTGGTGGGCCGCCGTCTATAGGGTCACACAGAGTCGGACACAACTGAAGCGACTTAGCAGCAGCAGCATCCCTCCATAATTGTGCTTCCTTTGTTTGCCCTCCTGATTGGCATCTGATATTTAACTAAATTTAGATTGTGTAGTATGATAGTATTTATTATTGATAAAAATCTGTGTATGAGTTGATCTGAGCAGTTCAAACATATATTGTTTAAGGGTCAACTGTATATTTCAGAATATATCTCATAAACAGTTCTCTTCTTGTAAAATGGCCATAATAACATCACCACACCTAGATATCCATCAATAATCACTAAATATTGTTAAATATCTGGTCATTGTTCAGACTTCGAATTGTTTCATAAATGCATGTTTTTACAGTTTGTCTGAGTTATAATCCAAACAAAGATTATATAATTCACTTGATTTATATATCTTTGATGTCTTTTATCACTCATCTCACAAGCTAGTAAAGTAATGCTCAAAATTCTCCAAGCCAGGCTTCAGCAATACGTGAACCATGAACTTCCAGATGTTCAAGCTGGTTATAGAAAAGGCAGAGGAACCAGAGATCAATTTGCCAACATTTGCTGGATCATCGAAAAAGAAAGTTCCAGAAAAACATCTATTTCTGCTTTATTGACTATGCCAAAGCCTTAGACTGTGTGGATCACAAAAAAACTGTGGGAAATTCTGAAAGAGATGGAAATACCAGACCACCTGACCTGCCTCTTGAGAAACCTGTATGCAGGTCAGGAAGCAACAGTTAGAAATGGACATGGAACAACAGACTGGTTCCAAATAGGAAAAGGAATACGTCAAGACTGTATATTGTTACACTGCTTATTTAACTTATATGCAGAGTGCATCATGAGAAACACTGGGTTGGAAGAAGCACAAGCTGGAATCAAGATTGCAGAAAGAAATATCAATAACCTCAGATATGCAGATGACACCACCCTTATGGCAGAAAGTGAAGAAGAACTAAAGAGCCTCTTGATGAAAGTGAAAGAGGAGAGGGAAAAAGTTGGTTTAAAGCTCAACATTCAAAAAACTAAGATCATGGCATCTGGTTCCACCACTTCATGGCAAATAGATGGGGAAACAGTGGAAACAGTGGCAGACTTTATTTTTGGGGGCTCCAAAACCACTGCAGATGGTGGTTGCACCCATAAAATTAAAAGACGCTTACTCCTTGGAAGGAAAGTTATGGCCAACCTAGATAGCATATTAAAAAGCAGAGACATTACTTTGCCAACAAAGATCAGTTTAGTCAAGGCTATGGTTTTTTCAGTGGTCATGTATCGATGTGAAAGTTGGACTATAAAGAAAGCTGAGCTCAGAATTGATGCTTTTGAACTGTGGTGTTGGAGAAGACTCTTGAGAGTCCCTTGGACTGCCAGGAGATCCAGCCTGTCCATCCTAAAGGAGATCAGTCCTGGGTGTTCATTGGAAGGACTGATGTTGAAGCTGAAACTCCAAGACCACCTGATGTGAAGAGCTGATTCATTTGAAAAGACTCTGATGCTGGGAAGGATTGAGGGCAGGAGGAGAAGGGGATGACAGAGGATGAGATGGTTGGATGGCATCACCAACTTGATGGACATGGGTTTGGGTGGACTCTGGGAGTTGGTGATGGACAGGGAGGCCTGGTGTGCTGCAGTTCATGGGGTCACAAAGAGTCGAACACGACAGAGTGACTGAACTGAACTGAATTGAAATTATAGGATATTTTGCAAAGCTCCTCTTTTTTTTCATTGCAATGTGTTTGTTGGACATGAATATATATTTTAATAAGAGTTCCCCATGACTCTTATTAAGGAATTTAGGTAGTTCAGAGCCCGTGGATTTAGCTCAGGATATGTGTATATAGCGTCATTGCATTCATTCTGTGCTTGGATTCATGACTGCCCACCATAAACCTGAGACAAGGCAGCTGGCCTTTTTATTATTTGTTACTGCATGTGTAGAACAGTGATAATACCTGTTGTCTTCTTTGCAAGGATGCTGTTAAGATTAATGAGCTAATATCGATAAAGCACTCTGAACTTGTGAGAAGAAAGGAATGTTTGAAAAGCTTATAAGAAACTCACAGCCCTTACAATATTCTTCTGTAGGATACTGAATAGTCATCTCTAGTAAATGGATACTATCTCATGTGAATTATGTATGTGAGGAATTAATTATGGATACAAATCAATTTCTCTCAAGCTAAAAACTATAAATTGTTAGCGTGGATGGATGATTGAATAGAAATAGAGAGACAGTATTACAGACAGAAAGAAACAACTCATTCATGTATTTAATCCATTTATTTGTGTGATTAGATTGACAGTGACTAAATTCCTTTGAGATTTTGATATGTAAGTATTTTTAAAAATTAATAAACCCTTCATCACAAATAATAAAAATTTTAATTTCATCAAATCCCCCAAAACCCCAATAAATTGTTCATATAATCTTATTGCTAACAAAATTTACATGTATATAAACAAATCCTGCATAATCACTGGTTTTTAAAGCTTTGTAGACAGTGAGGAGTCTGTATTATTCTCTATAAATAATTTCTGCAGTTTGAGTTATTTAAATATTTGAAAGACTGTAGAACTGAGAGTAAGAAAAACTCTGGTTCTAATTGTTATAAATCTATTCAAATATGTATAATCTTCAGCTTGTCACTTTACGTCTCCGAGCTGCAATTCATTCCACAGTATAATAAGTAAGTTTTTTCTTTCATGTTCTAAAGGTATGTTAGGGAAAGTGTTTTATATTGCAATGCATTCTTTATTATATTTTTATCTGTCCTTGCATTTTTGTTAAGCAAACCAAAAATAAGACTCAAAAATAGTGAGAAATGTAGAGAGTGATTTAAATTCAAAATCTACTACCCCACTCTACTTTAGTTGCCTTCTGCTGCTGCATTATCCATTATATAGTATTTATAAATTATAGTCTTAGGGGACTCACTTGCTCAATATCCTCTTAGTTCATATACTTCAATAGTAACTAGAATTGAAGGATCTAATACTATTTAAAATTAACTAGCAAAATAAAACAACACATTTTCTTTCAAATTATATGTAATGATAATTTTACATATATTTATATATATATTAAAATAATTTATTATTCTAAACTTATGGCTTTCCTGCTTGAAATCATATAATAAAATAGTCTATGAATTTGGCAGTGAATGTCTAGAATGTAGCATTCCAAATATTTTAAATAGGCTTGTATTTTTTATATAAACTTCTTATTTGATATTCCTGCCATCTTTAACCTTAATGCTATCATTACATCTATTCAAATAAATATTCTATCAACACATAACTAATTTCCTATTAGGATAACACTCAAAGATCATCATCAAGGTTATGATAAAAAGTTAAATATAATCAGTGGATATGTGTAGGAAGGAAGATTTTTATTGTGTGTAGATGAGACATTTTTACAATATTTCTGTAAATATTTACAGAAATTTACAAAATTTCTGTTCCATGATTTGTTTTTTTTGGCCACAAGGCATGTGGGATTTAAGCTCCCAGATCACGGATCAAACCCTCATCCTTCACACTGGAAGGCAAAGTCTTAACTACTGGACCTAAGTCCCAGTGTAGAATAAATTTACATTTATGTTTCGATTTCCATTTTTAAGTCGTTGTCTTAGGGGAAGACGGGCAGCCAAATGGGAAGCAAGGATAATAGGGAAATAGGAAATAGGTCTGCATTAGTTAACAGAGAACGTACGGCCATAATTCTGCCTGCCATTCTAGTTACATTACTAGTTCAGAGTAGTAAATTGGCTGGACATTCTAAGTGTATTTTTTCTTTTTCTTTTTACCTTCAGAATCCAAGACACTTGCCTTCATCCTTATGTCATCATCAATAAACATGGAGGTTTCTAAATCTGCAGTATCCCTAGGGTGCTTTAAGAACATGGGAGAGCATCAAGAAACAAGGGAAGTTGGGTCACATCTACTTGGGCTTCCCTGATAGCTCAGTCGGTAAAGAATCCACCTGCAATGTGGGGGACCTGGATTTGATTCCTGGGTTGGGAAGATCCCCTGGGGAAGGGAAAATCTACCCATTCCAGTATTTTGGCCTAGAGGATTCCATGGACTGTATAGTCAATGGGGTTGCAAAGAGTTGGACATTACTGAGTGACTTTCACTTTCACTTGGGCTAACATTTTAATATATCTTAAACTCCTTGGAACAGAGAATATGTTGTTCACTTAGTTACACAAATATAACACCCGATCCATTGTAAGAGTTTAATTAAAAAAAAAATCTGTTGATTGTTGAGTGTTTGCAACCATTTGGTTGTTTACTAGATGTTATTATGACTTCTTCGGCTCTTTACTTTTGTTCTTTGAAGCACAGTGTTATGACCATTTTTCTGCTTCATCGTCTTAGAAATGGTACACTCTTTTGTCACTGGCCGTGGCATTTCTGATAGATCTAACCAACTTCAATCTTAGTTCTCCCATTATAAAAATCATATTAGAACAAAAAATTTAAAAATTGACCCTTTTATATCAATAAGGACAGAATATTTTTTTCACTACTTTATGTATTTTTTTATTCTTGTATTAGGAAAAAAAAAATTACTGGGCCACCTCCTAGCTGCTAGAGGTCATGCAGTCAAAACCAATGGATGAATACAATAAGCATGAAAGTATGAATTCAATCCCACTAGGAATCAGCTAACTTCTCAGGTTGTCTGACTTATCTGTACATCTCCACAAAGTCTTGGTGAAAGTGAGAGAGGAAAGTGAAAAAGTCGGCTTAAAACTCAACATTCAGAAAACTAAGATCATTGCATCTGGTCCAATCACTTCATAGCAAATAGACAGAGAAACAGTGACAGATTTTATTTTTGGGGGGGTTCTAAAATCACTGCAGATGGTGACTGCAGCCATGAAATTCAAAGACGCTTACTCCTTAGAAGAAAAGTCATAACCAATCTAGACAGCATATTAAAAAGCAGAGACATTACTTTCCCAACAAAGGTCTGTCTAGTCAAGGCTATGGTTTTTCCAGTAGTCATGTACAGATGTGAGAGTTGGACTATAAAGAAAGCTGAGCACAAAAGAATTGATGCTTTTGAACTATGGTGTTGGAGTAGACTCTTGAGAGTCACTTGGACAGCAAGGAGATCCAACCAGTCTATCCTAAAGGAAATTAGTCCTGAATATTCATTGGAAGGACTGATGCTGAAACTGAAACTCCAAAACTTTGGCCACCTGTTGTGAAGAACTGACTCATTTGCAAAGAATCTGATGCTGGGAAAGACTCAAGGCAGGAGGAGATGGGAATGACAGAGGATGAGATGGTTGGATGGCATCACTGACTCAATGGATGTGAGTTTGAGTAAACTCTGGGAGTTGGTGATGGACCACGGGGCCTGGCATGCTGCAGTCCATGGTGTCACATGGATTTGGACACAACTGAACAACTGAACTGAACTACAACCTCAAAATCAGGACCAGTTGACAATCTTCCTTAAGGACCCAACTCAAAATTGGAGAGACCTATTTTGAAAATTTTGTTTCTGTATCTGAGTCACAAATGGGTCCCTGCTACTTATTGCCATGACTCTTGATGCTGGCTGCTGTTTCACCTGTCATTCTCCATTTTGCCTACTCTGTTCCTAGATTACACATAAGTAGAATCTTCAGAAATATACTTCTTTCACGTACTCATTTCAAAGTGTTAAATACTTGACCAACAAACCTTGAGCTTGGTCATACGACACAGAGGGAGCTAGAATCTAACACCAGTTACTGAATGACAAGTCTTCCTAGCAGCAACTAGTTTTAATCTCATAAAAAGCATGCAGTGGCCCAGATCAAATAGTCAGTAAGACTACTGGCACACAGTACATGTGGCACCAGAGAAGGTAATGGCACCCCACTCCAGTACTCTTGCCTGGAAAATCCCATGGATGGAGGAGCCCGGTAGGCTGCAGTCCATGGGGTCACTAGGAGTCGGACACGACTGAAGTGACTTAGCAGCAGCAGCAGCAGCAGCACATGTGGCACACAAACCAAGATTGAGTATAGGTAATCAAATGCTGCAGGTTTTAACATCAGGAACCAAATGGGTAATCAATGTTTACGTACAAACATGTATTTTCAATGAATTTTAGGAGTTGTGGAAAAGTCTATAACGAATACTACATAAAATTTTTTATTTTTTTCTAAATCACTTCATTCTCTACCCTGTTTGAATTTCCTAACCTACAACTTGTGTCTCTTTCACATCCAACTTGTCATTTTCTCCCTGTCCTAGTCTCATTTGTGATATGGTTCATATTACAGAATTACATTTTCTGCCCTTTTCTTGCCCTCCTGTTTTTCAAATTTTAAGAAAAGCAGCCTAAAGTACAAGAAGATTATCATGGTGAGTTTTGCATGTGTGTTGGGATTTTTTGGCTGTAATATATGTGATAATTTCTTAATGTATACATTTATCATTATATAAAGAAATGATTTATTTCAGAGGAATAAAGGCAGATATCTTGACTTTTCTTTTAGTGGTAGGAAACATGGAACAAATATTGTTTTGCAAAAACATATTTCAGAGCACTAATTAAAGATTTATTTCATGGACAAATAAACCACCTGCCTCTGCATTCTTTATGGAGATGTTTTGCATTTTCCAATCTCTTCTTTTACACACTCATTAATTACACAGAACAGTGCAGTTTGCATTAGGCATTTTCATATGTATGAAATATTCAGCTTCTTCAGTGTTAACTTAGCCAATATGATTCTGAATATTAAGTTGGCACTTCTGCAAAAGCTCAGATATGAATATGTGTGTAGATATGTATGTGTATCTGCATATATTTACACATATGTAGGGATGTCATGAAGAGTTGTATACTTTTCATTTTTTCTTTTATCTTTTTAGTATCTATTGTTGAAAAATTTAAATGTGAGGAATTGTTGCTTAATGTTGAAAAATCAATGCCTTCTTTCTTACATAACACTATGGTGAATATTTATGATGGGCTTTATTCACAAATCTTAGTTTTATTGATAATTCTAAAATTTATTGCAAATTTTTGTAATAACTCTGAAACACGGCATGCTCTCTGTAGAAAAACTTGACTTTTTAGGAACAGTTTAAACTTCTATAATGAGCTTCTGTTATTAGGCTGATAAAGGCATTTCTAGAATTTATATTTTGGTTATAATATTGATGGATATTTGTTAATAAAAATGACTAATTATAGACCCAAATGTATTACCAAATAAAACAAATGGAAAAAATATAGCTGAGATAATTCTGTTGCTCTTTCAAATTCTCTGCTTGTTTGACAGTGAAAAATTAGTGAGATCTCAAACCACCCACTCCTCAACAGGTTTTTATGAAGATATTCTTACAAAAGCAATTTCTTAAAATAATAACATGTTGACTACCAATTCCCTATAGAAGCTTGATCACAGTGCAACAAAAAACTGTCAGACTAGTGATATTTTAACAAGTTTATATCACAACTCTCATTTCTTAACAGTTACCAGTAAAACTGCAGACTTTGATTAAACATAATTTTTATTTATTTATTTATTTATTTTAAGTGGCTGGGTAATACTCCTGAGTTTGATGTAAAATGCTTCACCAGTACTACCCTGTGTCCTTTGATGTGCCTGCCTCCTGGGACCCATTACTGAGTTCCTTTTAAGGAGACTGTATCACTCAGAGTAGTTAATAGCTGAGCCACCCCTAAGACACCTTAAAGGATTAGTTGAGACCAGTTCTAAAATTTTCTGTTGTCAAAGGCAGTGGAGACCTATTAGCTATGCTGGATTTTCCAATAATTTATCTTAGAAAGGTTTTAACACATGGAATATCAAATTCTGATACTATATTGCAACATTTGGCAGGGGGTTCATTTTTACGAAAAGTACTGCTAAAGGTATCTGTTTTTTTTTTTTTCCTAATTTTATTTTATTTTTAAACTTTACATAATTGTATTAGTTTTGCCAAATATCAAAATGAATCCACCACAGGTATACATGTGTTCCCCATCCTGAACCCTCCTCCCTCTTCCCTCCCCATACCATCCCTCTGGGTCGTCCCTGTTTATCTCTGCTTCAATTTGTCTCAAATTACTGTATTATTTTTACGCCTATCATTTGCTCTCTTATGCTCTACAAACTTTAGACAACTTTAGAAGTCTCATTATTTTTATCTAGCTTAAGCAAAAAGAAATATATATTTCTTTTTTTCTTTTTTTTTTAATTTTATTTTATTTTTAAACTTTACATAATTGTATTAGTTCTGCCAAATATCAAAATGAATCTGCCACAGGTATACATATGTTCCCCATCCTGAACCCTCCTCCCTCCTCCCTCCCCATACCATCCCTCTGGGTCGTCCCAGTGCACTAGCCCCAAGCATCCAGTATCGTGCATCGAACCTGGACTGGCAACTCGTTTCATACATAATATTTTACACGTTTCAATGCCATTCTCCCAAATAATCCCACCCTCTCCCTCTCCCACAGAGTCCATAAGACTGTTCTATACATCAGTGTCTCTTTTGCTGTCTCGTACACAGGGTTATTGCTACCATCTTTCTAAATTCCATATATATGCGTTAGTATACTGTATTGGTGTTTTTCTTTCTGGCTTACTTCATATATTTCTATTATTCTTTAAATTTTTTCTTCCTAGTAAAATAGAACTCAATATAACACTTTCCAATTTTCATTCAATATTCTAAAACAAATTAAAAATATAACAAATAATATATATGCACTACATATTTTATATGTTTACACAATAGCATGTATGTATATGGGGCTTCCCTGATGGTTCAACGGTAAAGAATCTGCCTGTAATGCAGGAGTTGCAGGTTCGATCCCTATATCAGGAAGATCCCCTGGAGGAGAGCATGGCAACCCACTTAAGTATTTTGTCTGGAGATTCCCATGGACAGAGGAGCCTGGCAGGCTATAATCCACAGTATCACCAAGAGTCGAACACTACTGAAGCAAGTGAACACAGCATAGCACATGTATGTATATATTAGGTATGTATATATTTAAAGCTGAAACTCCAGTACTTTGGCCACCTCATGCGAAGAGTTGACTCATTGGAAAAGACTCTGATGCTGGGAGGGATTGGGGGCAGGAGGAGAAGGGGACGACAGAGGATGAGATGGCTGGATGGCATCACTGACTCAATGGACGTGAGTCTCAGTGAACTCCAGGGGTTGGTGATAGACAGGGAGGCCTGGCGTGCTGCAATTCATGGGGTCACAAAGAGTCGGACACGACTGAGTGACTGATCTAATCTGATCTATCTAAATAAGATCTTGGGTTGAAAAATTCTTAAGTATCTCCCAGATTTTTAATATCTGAAGATTCAAATGTATAAAGGTTATTCTCTGTCCAACAATTCCCAACCTTTTTGGCACTAGAGACTGTTTACATGGAGGACAATTTTTCCAGGGACTGGGTTGAGGGGGGATGATTTTGAGATGATTCAAACATATTAAATTTGTTGAGCACTTTATTTTTATTATTATATCAGCTCCAGATCATCAGTCATTAGATCCTGGAGGTTGGGGACCTGTGCTGTAGATTATGAAGTACGTATATCCCTTGTGTGTTTGTGTATGCATATATTCAAAGTGATTTAAAAGTCAAAGTTTTCATAAAGAAAATATCTCTAAAAGACACTTAGCAATAATTTAAATTCTGAAAAAAAGATACATAGCAATAATTTAAATTCTGAAAAAAATGTAAATATAATTCCCGGTTGCCACCAGTTTGAGAAGCGTTTCTCGGAAAAGCAACAAAAACCTCACTTTCATTAGTTAGTGTTGATCTAAATAGATTGTGAATTAAAAATCTGGTCCATAGATAGGGAAGACTGTGGCAGAGCTGGTCAGTATTTCAAAGGAATAGGGTGGGATAGGATGAAATATTTCATATGGCTATTAGGACAGTATAGATTTCAAAATAAGAACTGTTGTCTTGGTTATGATGAAATAACTAGTGCTGGACTAGCCCTTCTATTAAAAACACATTTTAAGTGTATATATAAGTTGTATGAAATAACTCTATATGTTGTGCATAAAGAGCGTGACCGTTGAGAGATGAGATTATGAGAGTTAAGTTTTAGGCTTGTGTCAGTACCAGCCTGGAAGCATTTTCTTGACTGTAGTATAGGAAGTAAAGGCCAAACAGTACATAGAAGACTCAAGCTGAGGAGATAGACTGGATTCAGAGTCACTGAGGCAGTGGGACACAGGGATCTTTAGTGGCAAGAACAATGCACAGAAGGAACTCCAGAGTCTTCATGGTGTTTGTAGCTAAAAACTAAGCTGTACATTCAAAGGTTGAGATTCATACCCCACCAGCCTCATCTGTTCATGGAATTCTCCAGGCAAGAATACTGGAGTGGGTAACCATTCCCTTCTCGAGGGGATCTTCCTAACCCAGGGATCAAACCTAGGTCTCCTGCATTGCAGGCAGATTCTTTACTATCTGAGCCACCAGACAAGCCCATAAGACCTGATAAAGTATAACAACTGGGAAAATATAACTACCAGATTTATGTGAGCTGAACAAATATTGAACATTTTGTAGGAGTAGAAAAATAGGAGTTCTGACATGTCAGAATGGAGAAACCTCATAGAGAACTCCAGGCATTCATGAGACAACCCAGAAAGTCCATATATTTCAGTAAGTCTACATAACCCCAAAGTAGACACTACTCTAGGTCCACCTTAACAAAGCTCAAGGAAAGGGCTCAGAAAGATGAAGCCGTCCTCCAGTAAAGCAAATGCCAATCCAAACAAAATGATTTGCTATATTAATTAAGCAAAGTCCAGACTCTCAACAATGTAGTGTTCAGAATGTCTAGCACATACTAGGTAAGAACATTTTAATATAAGCAAGTAGAAGAGAAACAGAAAAAATATCCCTTATTAGGAATGGAAATAAGCCAATACCAATAGACTACAAACAACAAAAATGATGGACTTAGCAAAACATTCATTTAAAAAGCTAAACAATTCTACATTTTGAAATTCAGCAAAGTTCATATTTTTTAGTAATGTTTTATCCTTTGGATATCTAATAACAACATATGATATGCAAATTTTTAAATACATTTGTCTATCTTATTTTTTTATTAAATTTTATTTTATTTTATTTTTTAACTTTACAATATTGTATTGGTTTTGCCATATATCAAAATGAATCTGTCACAGGTATACACATGTTTCCCATCCTGAACCCTCCTCCCTTCCCCCTCCCCGTACCATCCCTCTGGGTCGTCCCAGTGCACCAGCCCCAAGCATTCAGTATCGTGCATCAAACCTGGACTGGCGACTCATTTCATATATGATATTATACATGTTTGTCTATCTTCTTTGTGGACTTCCCTGGTGGCTACTATGGTAAAGCATCTGCCTGCAATGCGGGAAACCGGGGTTCCATCCCTGGGTGGGGAAGGTCACCCGGAGAAGTAAATGACAACCCACTCCAGTACTCTTGCCTGGAAAATTCCATGGACTGAGGATCACCATTGTTTCATTTATAAATAAATACATTTTAAAAAACTATTAGACATATCTTGAAGTATTTAAAAAGAAAACAGAAGAGCAAAGAGGAAATTTCATATTTACTATTAGAACCACCAAAAAGAAAGAACCAAATGGAAATTCCAGAAATGTAAAAAGGAATATAAGAAACATAATTTTCACTGAATAGTAGTACAACAATGTATTAGAATCTCCAAATTTCCACTACCCCAGTGAGTTTTAAATACAGTACAATAAAAGTTGTTCAAATTGAAGTATAAAAAATAAGCTGGAAAAAAAAAAAGAGCAAGAGCAGAGCCTCAGTGATTTATAAGATAGGAACAAACAGTGTAAGATATGAGCAACTGGAGTACCAGAATGAGAAGACAAAGTTACCTTGCAGATAAAAGTATTTGAAGAAATGATAGTATTTTTCCAAATTTAATGAAAATTTTAAGCTTCCAGTTTCAAGAGACTCAATACAATTCAGAAAAGATAATCCCTTTCTTTAACACACAGATACACACACCCTGACTTCACATCATAATCAAATAGCTGACAACCAATGAAACAGTGCAGAGTGACTTAATAATCAATGGAAAAGTATAACTGTTCTATAGCCTTCAAAAATTATCAAATATTAAAATCTCTCCATCAGTTATAACTGTGTTAGGAAAAAATAATGCTATTAACATTTACTTATTACCCTGCAATTTAAAACACTAGAAATGTTGAGAAAATATTTACTTGTAAAAAAACTAAAATTACCAGAAATAGTTAGAAAGTGCTTGCCTTTATATTGTGTAGCAGAATTCAGTGCTTTGAGACTGTAGTTTCTGAAGTCCCTGTATTTTCTAGCTGGCTGTCAGCTGAGGTCAGTCTCAATTTCTAGGTGCCCCTCCCTCTAGGCCTACTCACAGCTTGCCAGTTTATGTCTCCATTCAGGCCAGAAGGATAATTTCTCTGATGCTTCATCTTCTTTTAAGGATTCACCTGGCTAGGTTATGCATACTTAGGATATCTCCCCACAAACACCTTTTTTTTTTTTAAACTAAAAGTCAGCTGACTAGTAAATGAATCCTAAAGTGATATCACATTTAATTCAATGGTTGTACTCACACTCAAAGGGAGAGCAGAGCCTCAGTGATTTTAAAGTGATTGGGGTCACTTTAGAATTGTGTCTACCATTGTTACCTATCTTAGGAAGCAAAATAGCTGCAAAGTCAATATATATACAATGAAAAATTATAGATGCAGAGACCCATTTTTGACTGATGAATGAGTTTTCCCTAGGAAAATAAGCAAACATAAAAAAAAACACTACACCAAATCTGTAGGCAATCAAAAACCAAGTGATATTTTCAGCCCCAAAATATAGCATATACATTCTAAATAGATACCTGTTCTTCCATTTTTATTTTCTAAGGTGAGTTCATCTGATAAGGCCTATATGCACACAACATGTCCTTCACAATCTCCTGCTGGTCTATCTACTAGTAAATAAATTAGAGATTTAAAGGTATAAGGTCTTCAAAACTTGGTATAATTCTACTTTCCCATTAGACTTACATAACATCTTGGTTGTGCCTCCATCCCACTGAGCTCTATGAACCAAAAATTTGTAATTATATTATGAACACCAGTATTTTCCTCTATTAAGATATCACAGCAACATTGTAATACTTGCTATTAGCTTATGTTTTTATGGTTCATCCATCTGATTCCTTTACTTTTTCATTCTTTTTATCTTATATTGCTACTTCTACCCCTTGATGTGGAAGAAAAGAAAAATCCAATACACTTGCATGTTTACATTCATAGTTATTGCACACATTTTTCATCAAGTCTTATAGCACCACAATCGGGATAATAGTCTAGCTCTACTGGGCTTTTTATGAGGCAATAATATTGTTGGTTATGACTGAACTCTAATACAGTCTTCTAAAACTATAGTAGAAAAGCTATTACCTTACATACATTTTGTTTTGATCTTTCATTTATCTTAAAATTACGTTCAATAAAGATACAGTTAGAAGTCAAAGTTCTTCAGGTACAGCTTAACTGAAAATCAAATTAGAAAAGTCACAAAATGAAAATACCTTATTTATGTGTCTTAAAAATTTCCCAAATTACGTCTCTGCAGCTTTCCTTTATTTGGTTGACCTGGAACATACGTGTGAGTCCTTGTTTTTTAAGTGTTACTTTGTGAAATACATGTAATATGAATGTGAAATACCTATAAAATGAATGCTAAGTTTTAAAAAGTAAATCATTTGTAATTTTTAGTCATTTTCTAAAGTGATAATTTAGTTTCTTGAGTTGCAGTTTTGGACTAACAAATTTCAAAATGGTTACACGTACTTATATTTGAGGTTCGGTAAGGTGATGTTGGATTTCAAGCTTCATTACACTATCTTTAGCTAATTTCTATTTTATCTGATTTAAAATGTCTTTAAAACCCCACACATTTACTGAAAATGTATTATTTTCAAGGAAGAATTGCATTGTCATTGCATCTATAGGGTCGCATAGAGTCGGACACAACAGAAGTGGCTTAGCAGCAGCAGCACACATAAGAGCATCTGCAATTGTCACTGCAGACATAAGAGATGCTCTTATGCAATGTTGCTAATTAGGCATGGCATGGATAAAGAACAAAGTAGTAGGCAATAGCTGCTGTGCTTTGTTTTGTTTTGGGAAACATATTCTTCCTACACAGCGTTCATATGATTATACATATCAAAAAGAAATAATTTTATAGCTTAAACATTTGGGATAAAAAAGATCTAAAGTCTTTTCTTTATAATCTAGGACTTAATTTTATTGAAATATAATTGGCATAAAACATGTTTAAGGTGTACAACATAATGAGATTTATCTTTAAAATAAAATAATTTGAGACTTCTGACATAGTATTGGGTTGGCCAAAAAGTTCATTTGGGTATATCCATAATATCTTATGGAAAACCCTGAATGAACATTATGACACATCCAGTATTTAGATTGGGCTTCCCTGGTGGCTCAGTGATTAAACAATCCATCTGCCAATACAGGAGACTTAAGAGACATACATTCGATCCCTGGGTCGGGAAGATCCCCTGGAGATGGAAATGACAATCCACTTCAGTAGTCTTTCCTGTGAAATCCCATGGACAGTAAAGCCTGGTGGGTACAGTCCATGAGGTTGCAAAAGAGTCAGACACGACTTAATGACTAAACAGCAACAATATTTAGATGCCCCTTTATCCTGATATTTAAAATGCAACATAGTTCTGCAGCTAGTTTTCTTTTGAGTAATTTCTTTTTCTGACTTCAAATTTTATTATCTTCTTGATCTTTACTACATATAGCCTTTAAATTTCCCAAGAAGCCACTATGGAAATTTCCACAGAAGCCCATGGCTTCCTGAATCTTTCTGTCTGAGGATGTTTTCTGGTTGCAAGATCACCTTCTGCTATGCTGTGCAGGGTGATGGATGGTCTAGAAGAGGAAGGAGTTGTCAAGACATGACTCTCAAGCCAAATGCAGCTCCCTACTTGTTTTACTAAATAAAGGAACACAGCAATAGCCACTTGTTAACCACTTGTCTGTTTGATTATTTATATTACAATGGCAGTGTTGCATAGTGTGACAGAGATCACGTGGTTTGCAAAGCCCCCGGTATTTACTATCTGGCCTTTTACTGAACGCTGATCTAGAAATAATCTTAACCAAATGGAAATGATAAATAAATACACACGTTTCCTCACAATCTTGAGAGAAATTTTAAGATGTGCTTGAAACCTTAGCCCCGGTTACCTGCAGTGGTTACTAGTTCAGTAACGTATTGGCTTTTCTCCTCCAGTTCCATGTTCCCATATTTTTATCAAGTTTTCTGGGATCATCTTCTGAATAAAGTAATCAGTTTCAGAATGGGATTGTGAGAAACCTAAACAGATATCTTCTGTTTAACATCTTTTTAATTAGTCCAACTACTGCTTAAATTAGCTTAGTGAGTTGTTATATGAGGAGGATTTATTGAATATTTATTCATTTTTCACTGAACATATCATGATCCAGACTATAAAATATGGGCAAAATTGTGAGCTAACTGAGGGAAGTATTTTGTAATTCTTGCATTTTGGTACCTCTTAATGTTAATATTCAAAATTAATTTTAATTTAACTTGTTAACTTCTCATGTATACTATGAGTACCAAATATTCATCATTCTCTTCTAGGGTATAAAGTAATTTACAGTCAATAAACCTAAGTTAAATCACTGTAGGTTACTATGAGGAATATTTAATAATTCTATCCCTTTTAAGAGATAGGATAAGGGAGAATGAAGTCATTATTTTTTGCTCTTGACTTAAACAATGCACCAGTGGTGGGTGGAGTAATCAGAAGCTGCTTAAGAAAGTCTTGGGGACCAGAGACATCATCAGTAGTTTTAATGGACATCCTTCTGCTACAAATAACGCTAAGGATCCAGGGCTACCTTGATCCAGCTTTCTGTTTACTGAGTTACATAACCACAATGAGGGCAGAGGAAAAGAGTTGAACTTTTAGGAAGAAGGCAAGCACATATTTGAAGTATTCTATATCAGTCAATGTTAGTGGAAATAGCTTGGATCTGCCAGCCCAGATAGGAAGTCTGTGTGGATTACAAAAAATTGTAGAAAATTCTTTTTTTTTATTTTTTTATTTTTTTAATTTTATTTTATTTTTAAACTTTACATGATTGTATTAGTTTTGCCAAATATCAAAATGAATCCGCCACAGGTATACATGTGTTCTCCATCCTGAACCCTCCTCCCTCCTCCCTCCCCATACCATCCCTCTGGGTCGTCCCAGTGCACTAGCCCCAAGCATCCAGTATCGTGCATCGAACCTGGACTGGCAACTCGTTTCTTACATGATATTTTACATGCTTCAATGTCATTCTCCCAAATCTTCCCACCCTCTCCCTCTCCCACAGAATACCAGACCATCTAACCTGCCTCATGGAACATCTGTATGCAGGTCAAGAAGCAACAGTTAAAACTGGACATAGAACAACAGACTGGTTCCCAATAGGAAAAGGAGTATGTCAAGGCTGTATATTGTCACCCTGCTTATTTAACTTATATGCAGAGTACATCATGTGAAATGCTGGGCTGGATGAAATACAAGCTGGAATCAAGATTGCTGGGAGAAATATCAATAACCTCAGATATGAAGATGACATCACTGTTATGGCAAAAAAGCAAAGAATTAAAGAGCTTCTTGATGGTAGTGAAAGGAGAATGAAAAAGTTAGCTTAAAACTTGACATTCAGAAAACTAAGATCATGGCATCCAGTCCCATCACTTCATGACAAAGAGATGGGGAAACAATGGAAACAGTGAGAGACTTTATTTGAGGAGGGGGGGCTCCAAAGTCATTGCATCCATGAAATTAAACAACACTTGATCCTTGGATGGAAAGTTATGACCAACCTAGATAGCATTTTAAAAAGCAGAGACATTACTTTGCCAACAAACATCCCTCTAGTCAAAGCTATAGTTTTTCCAGTAGTCATGTGTGAACATGAGAGTTGAACTATAAAGAAGGCTGAGTGCCAAAGAATTAATGCTTTTGAACATCAATTGGAGAAGACTTCTTGGTCTTCTTGGTGCTGAGAGTCCCTTGGACTGAAAGGAGATCCAACCAGTCCATCCTACAGGAAATCAGACCTGAATATTCATTGGAAGGACTGATGCTGAAGCTAAACTCCCAATACTTTGGACACCTGATGTGAAGAACTGACTCCTTGTAAAAGACCCTGATTCTGGGAAGGATTGAAGGAAGGAGGAGAAGGGAACAACAGAGGATGACATGGTTGGATGACATCGTGACTCGATGGACCTGTGTCTGAGCAAGCTCTGGGAGTTGGTGATGGACATGGAAGCCTGAGGTGCTGCATTCCATGTGGTCACAAAGAGTCATACTTGACTGGGAAGCTGAACTGAATTGAGAGATAGACTAACCAAGAAAACTGGAATATTCTCATCAGAGGGTTCAAATCCCCACCTTCTCTAAACAGAGAGCAGAAAAGCTAGAAGGAGACAATTACATAGGAGCAGCTTCAGTGGGTTTAAATTTTTCAGGGCTTTTCTGGTAGCTCAGTCGGTAAAGAATCTGTCTGCAGTGCAAGAGACCAGGTTCAATCCCTTGGTCAAGAAGATCCCTTGAAGAAGGAAATGTCAAACCACTCCATTATTCCTGCCTGGAAAATCCCATGGACAGTGGAGCCTGGTGGTCTACAGTCATTGGGGTCTCAAGAGTCGGACATGACTTTTCCACTAAACCATCACCACCATGGTGGTAAGGCAAGGTGCCAAATCTTTAAAGTTTAGAGACAAAGAGTTTCAGCAGAAATAATCAGTCAATGATAATCAGAGATAATTTCCAGTGATCAAGGTTTTTAATTAGAAGCAGCAGTTATGCTATCAAAAGTGGTGGTGTCCTTTTGCAGAGGAAAGATCTGGAAGACAATTCTATAGTTTCATTTTTATTGTAGTATTTTAGAATAATTTTAGGACCTGGGGAATCTAAGGAGTTTATAGTATCTGCCTTATGTTTATACAGAGTAACTTAACTGTGGTTACTTCGTAGCTGATTGCAGCGAGATATACAAGAACTTTTGAAACAAACAGTCTGCATTAAGCAATTAGCAGAGGTCAAGGGATCTTGAACAGAATGGGAAGTTCTAAACTTCTGACTTTTATCCTCTGCACCTCCTCCTCCGGTATTAACTGCAAGACTCCCTTCTCTGCTCCATATCTGTTATTCCACATTGTCAAATGATGTAGATTTTTATTAAAAAAAAAATGACTCGTTTCCTTTTTGAAGATACCACTACAGATATGCAATCTCTCACTTTGATGGCTTTCAAAGTTGAGACTATTAAAAATTTCCTTCATGCCAGAAATATGGTATGCTGGAATTGCTTTCCATCTTTCACTTAAAAAAAGAAAAAAAACATGACATCTAGATCATGTCGTAAAATGTTTTACAACTTGCAGGCACTCAACTTCTGTTGATCTTGTCACTCTTTCTTTTTCTGACTCTCTGGCAGATGTCTCATTTTTGGTCTCGGCTACTTGAAATAGTGTAGTTCATTTTCAAGATGTTTTAGATTTACATCATTTTATCAGAAGCTACTATTTAAAATAGTGTGGACTTATCAAAAAAATCTGTTCTGTCACTTTTATCTCATGTTATTTAATACTCTCTGTAATAAATAGCTTAAGTAATGGAAAGTTTTGGACAGTAAATTCCCTGATTTACATTCTGGAAAGTAAAACATTTTCCTTTGGAATCATTAATTTTCCCCCACCCTATATTCTGAGTTATCCATACATCTGTGGAAAAACACAAAATTAGCCACAAATTTATTTTTTGAAAGCAATTAGCAGATGCTTATTAAAATGTCTAAATTTACATATTTATTCTCCCTGTCCCCAAACACTGAAAACTGAAGTACTTGAATGCAATAAACACTCTCCATAGGTATTTTATATGTGTTCAAGGGTTAACTTCAGGTCAGAATTGTATACATTGTCAATATTCTTTATATATTTTTATTTATTTATAATTTCTAAATTGATTTTAAATTTCCTGATTTTCAAAGCTGTATTGTTTCATTTTTACCTGATTTTAATTTATACTATCTTAATATATTCTGCAGAATATATAAACAAATAAACTATATTGACCCTCAGTTCAGTTCAGTTCAGTCGCTCAGTCGTGTCCGACTCTTTGCGACCCCATGAATCACAGCACGCCAGGCCTCCCTGTCCATCACCAACTCCCGGAGTTCACTCAGACTCACGTCCATCCAGTCAGTGATGCCATCCAGCCATCTCATCCTCTGCCGTCCCTTTCTCCTCCTGCCCCCAATCCCTCCCAGCATCAGAGTCTTTTCCAATGAGTCAACTCTTCGCATGAGGTGGCCAAAGTACTGGAGTTTCAGCTTTAGCATCATTCCTTCCAAAGAAATCCCAGGGCTGATCTCCTTCATAATGGACTGGTTGGATCTCCTTGCAGTCCAAGGGAGTCTCAAGAGTCTTCTCCAACAGTCATGCAAATAATTAAAGAACAGGATTTCGCATGAAATCTCTGGTACATAAAACCTATAGGAAAATGGTGAACTTTTTCAAATCCAATTACACAAAATTTTTTGTTTGCAGGTTTAAAATCTTTTGTTTTCTTTTAACATGACTCAAAACTTATAGAGAGTTTGCTTAAAGGAGTGAAATATATAGCTGAAGTCAAGAGCCTTTGATTAAGCTATAGTCTGTGTAGGCTGTTGAACAAGTTTATATGCCAATCATTTCTCCCTTTCATTAGAATATAGCACCCTATTATGGGTTTCAGAACCTCTATTCCTTCACAACCATTACTTTGGGTTCCATTTGAAACTTTCCTTTTTCTCTGGCCACTATCGATTTGTCTGGAGTGGGCAGTGACGTCAAGGTGAATCCATCACAGTAATTCCTCACAATTTTTTCTTTTTTTAACTAAAATTAGAAATAGAGTCCTTCTATAACAGAGGCACTTGTGATATTCAGGAAATGTTGGTCAGCGTGTTTTCTGTCAAGTGGAAAAGGAAGAGGCAGTAAGAGCAAAAGAATTTGTCTAGAAAGAAGCAAATGAGTTTAGGCTTCAACATCAGACTCTTGAGAGTCCCTTGGACTGCAAGGAGATCCAACCAGTACATCCTAAAGTAAATCAGTCCTGGGTGTTCATTGGAAGGACTGATGTTGAAGCTGAAACTCCAATACTTTGGCCACCTGATACAAAAAGCTGACTCATTTGAAAAGACCCTGATGCTGGGAAAGATTGAGGGCAGGAGGAGAAGGGGAGGACAGAGGATGAGATGGTTGGATGGCATCATTGACTCAATGGACATGGGTTTGGGTGGATTCCGGGAGTTGGTAATGGACAGGGAGGCCTGGCGTGCTGCGGTTCATGAGGTCGCAAAGAGTTGGACATGACTGAGTGACTGAACTGAACTGATACTTCAATAAAAATAAAAGTTTGTAGAAATTAAATAATCCTTAATTGTGCATGGAACGCCAAAAAATCTTGAATAACCAAAGCAATCCTTAGAAACAAGAAACTAGTTGGAGACATCACGCTTTCTGATATTAACTATATTATAAACTATAGTAATAAAAACAGAATGGTATTTTTATAAAACAGACATAAATGCAACAAAATAAACCCATATGTTTGTTGTCAAGTAATTTATGAGAAAGATGAAAATGAAATGGGGAATGGAACGTCTCTTTAATAAATGGTGTTGGAAAAACTGTTCAGCCACCTGTAAAATAATGAAATTAAATCATTATTTTATGGGCTTCTTTGATGACTCAGATGGTAAAGAATATGCCTACAATATGGGAGACCCAGGTTCAACCTCTGGGTCAGGAAGATCCCCCAGATAAGGGAATGGCAACCCACTCCAGTATTCTTGCCTGTAGAATTCCATGGACAGAGGAGCCTGATAGACTACAGTCATGTCCACAAGGAGTCAGACACGATTGAGGGACTGACACATATACACACACAGGAAAGTTACTTGAAAATGGATTAAAGATGTGAATGTAAGACTTAGAACTTCTAAACTAGAGGGAAAAATAGGCTATAAGCTCTCTGACAATGGATGCTTTAAAAACACTGAGCGGGCCCTGTGGTTCTCCTCTCTCTTGCCCGGAGCTCGCAGGAGCAGACTGGAGAGGCTCGTGGCCTGGTGGGAAGAGGGCACAGAACCGCGGGGACACTCCCAGCCTCCGGGGACAGCTGGAGACTGTCCGACCGAAGAGTTAAAATGGCCTTTCCCTTGTTCTGTGTACCATCTGCCACTGGGTGCAGTGAAGCATCGGAGGAGCCGTGGCAAGCCAGCCGCCTTATGGGCGTGATTGAGGGAAACGTAACAGACTAGAGATGTGTCATGACGCCACTCATTAACTCTTTTATTTCTGTAGCAGAATCATTTTTTTAAAGTGTGGTTTTAATGTGTATGTGTTTCAGTGGTGGGAAAACTTGAAAATTCCAAGATCCTTATTATTTCCCTATTTGAGACGCTGGTTAAGTAGGGTGTGTGTGGAGGGGTGTGTGTATGTGAAGTATTTATTACACTATTCTGAAAGAGTAATTGTCTCTCATGTGGATATGCATTAGGTGCAGCCACAGCGTATGTTTCCATTTGGTGAGGAAGGTAGGATCCATAAAACTCAGGCCTTAACCAGTAGGTTGGACGACAAGACCAATTGAAATGTCATGAAATGTCTTTGTTGCTCTTGTTATTTCTGTCTTGAATTCATTGTCTCGTTCTGTAATGATTATTAAAACCTTGTGCCTGAAAAAAAAATAAAAACAATAAAATAAGACAAAAAGAAAATAAAAATAAACAAGTGGGACTATATAAAACTAAAAAATTTTTCCGGGAAATGAAGTCATTGATAAAAATGAAAAGGCAACCTAATCAATGGAAAATTATTTGTACATCATAAAAGAGGTTAATATCTAAAATACATAAATAACTCATGCAACTCAATACCAAAAACCAAACAATCCATTTAAAATGGCAGAGGATCTGAACAGATATTATTATTATTTTTTAAACAGAGGACATACAGATAGAGAAGCGATAACATCACTAACCAACAGGGAAATGGAAATCAAAACCACAATGAAATATTACCTCACAGTTCTTGGTATCAGTTCAGTCACTCAGTCGTGTCTGACTCTTTGCGACCCCATGAATCGCAGCACGCCAGGCCTCCCTGTCCATCACCAACTCCTGGAGTTCACTCAGACTCACGTCCATCCAGTCAATGATGCCATCCAACCATCTTATCCTCTGTCGTCCCCTTCTCCTCCTGCCCCCAATCCCTCCCAGCATCAGTCTTTTCCAGTGAGTCAACTCTTCACATGAAGTGACCAAAGTACTGGAGTTTGAGCTTTAGCATCATTCCCTCCAGAGAAATCCCAGGGCTGATCTCCTTCAGAATGGACTGGTTGGATCTCCTTGCAGTCCAAGTGACTCTCAAGAATCTTCTCCAACACCACAGTTCAAAAGCATCAATTCTTCAGCACTCAGCCTTCTTCACAGTCCAACTCTCACATCCATACATGACCACAGGAAAAACCATAGCCTTGACTAGATGGGCCTTTGTTGGCAAAGTAATGTCTCTGCTTTTGAATATACTATCTAGGTTGGTCATAACTTTCCTTCCAAGGAGTAAGCGTCTTTTAATTTCATGGCTGCAGTCACCATCTGCAGTGATTTTGGAGCCCCGAAAAATAAAGTCTGACACTGTTTCCACTGTTTCCCCATCTATTTCCCATGAAGTGATGGGACCAGAGGCCATGATCTTCGTTTTCTGAATGTTGAGATTTAAGCCAACTTTTTCACTCTCCACTTTCACTTTCATCAAGAGGCTTTTTAGTTCCTCTTCACTTTCTGCCATAAGGGTGGTGTCATCTGCATATCTGAGGTTATTGATATTTCTCCCAGCAATCTTGATTCCAGCTTGTGATTCTTCCAACCCAGCGTTTCTCATGATGCACTCTGCATATAAGTTAAATAAACAGGGTGACAATATACAGCCTTGACGTACTCCTTTTCCTATTTGGAACCAGTCTGTTGTTCCATGTCCAGTTCTAACTATTGCTTCCTGACCTGTATCCAGATTTCTCAAGAGGCAGGTCAGGTGGTCTGGTATTCCCATCTCTTTCAGAATTTCCCACAGTTTATTGTGATCAACACAGTCAAAGGCTTTGGCATAGTCAATAAAGCAGAAATAGATGTTTTTTCTGGAACTCTCTTGCTTTTTCTTGGTATAACTGTGATCAAAAAGACAGGAAATAAGTGTTAGCAAGAATGTGGAAGAAAGAAGCAGGTGATCTGCTTGTAGGAATGTAAATTCATATAGCTACTATGGAAAAGAGTAGACATTCTTCCAGAAATTAAAAAAAAAAAAAAGAGCTACCATATAATTTAGCAATCTCACTTTTGGATATCTCAAGGAAAGTAAACCATTAATTCGAAAAAATATATACACCCTCATGTCCATTACATCATTGGCAAATAAATAGCCAAACTATAAAAGGCAATTTAACTGCCCACCAATGGATGAATGAAGAAAATGTGGCATAAAAATAATACATTATTTATATGGGGATTATTGTACATCCAGAAAAACAAAGGAAACATTACCATTTGCAACAGCACAATGCCCTCATTCTCCATCCATGTTCAATGATATAAGACAGTGGAAGATAAATACTGTGTGACCTTACTTATATGTGGAATCTAAAACAATAAAATCACAAAACTGAGCTCACACATACAAGAACATATTGGTATTTGCCATAAGCCAGGGGTAGGGAGTAGATGAAATGAGTGAAGCTAGTCAAAGTTACGAACTTCCAGTTACAAAATAAATAAATCCTGAGGATGTAATGTACAGCACAGTGACTATAGTTAAAATATTGAATTGTATATTTAAAAATTGCTGAGAGTAGATTTTAAAAGTCATCATCACAAAAAACAAACATAATTATGTATGGTGATGGATTTTAACTAGACTCATTTTGGTTATCTTTTCATGGTATATAGAAATATCAAATCATTATACTGAACACCTGAAATTGACATAATGTTATATGTCAATTTTATCCCCCCCCCCCAAAATCTTTGGAAGTTAGAAAGTCTTTGATCTATGTTTATCCTATTTTAGATCTTCTCAGAATATGGGAGAACTTGTCTCATTTGGGCTTTGGAAGAGTTGACCTAATCTGGCTCCCTTTACGAAAGGTGTAGAGACCAGAAGAGTCACTGACTTTCCTTTGGTAGATCATGGTTACTAGGAGACTAAGCTCTACCCTTAGCTGAGTTATGTCTTTTCTACAAACCAAATGAGCCACTAGCTCGAATTCATCTATCCAACTTTTTCACCAACTTTTTCACAAACAAGATATAAAAGTGCACATCAAAGGACAGTTTGAGTAGCAGAAATCAAGTTTTAGTTTTGAAGTGAGCTGCAGTTCTGGATTCTAGCTTGAGGTTCATTTACTGTATAAATGATAAAACTCTGCCACGTAAGCTCTAGGACTGGAGCTCTGTTTCTGGTTAGGTAAATGGTATCTTTGATAATGTTATATATTACAAACCTAAACCAGATTTTTTAGCCCAGGCATTTTGGTGGAAGTTTCTGTCAGAGAAATTTTTTAAAAGTTTAAGATGTTATTTGAATATATCGCTGCCTTTGAATGCCTGGTCAGTGGTAACTTCACCATGGCAGGTTTCCTATTTTATTAAAAGGGAAAGAGGTTTATTATTATCTAACCTCACAGAGAGTAAAAAAAAACAGGAGGAGTGTAGCTAATGGTTAAGATTGACATGTGATCAGGATCAACTGCAGAAATAACCAACACAGGTGGATAGGATAATGTTTAAGTCCAGTCCATTGGGAGGGCTGTAACCATGGTTCAGTGGAGTAGTATGAGAGACCTGTTCTACAGCTATGTTCCAACTTGCTCCCAAAGAGCATCTAGAAGTGGACAGATATATCCAGTGGCTGGATTTTTCATGTCTTATCTTTATACTGAAAGTAGAACAGATGTATTCTTTTTGACATCAACAGACTTTCATACACAGAAGAACTGAAATTTTAGCACATGGCCTCACTGAAAATCAATGCACCTGCCATAGAGAAGATATAAATGAATATGCTCTCTTTAACAATAGAAGGTAAAAGGTGAGAAGAATTAAAGGCAAAATTTAGTAGATATACATCATTCTGAATTTCTTTTTATGAAAGTACTATTTTTATTTCCTATAATTTCATGTTTGGGTCACATTTGTAGAATCAGTTCTCTTCATACTGGGTTCAGATTTATAGGATTTTGTTAAAATACACATCTTTGTCTCTGGTTAGAGTTTCAGTAACAATTTGTAACTGTGACTATAGGCAGAGAAAATTTATGGTGCTCTGCTTGTGGAATGCTTTACTTATGTATACAGTGTGTCTTGCTAAACTGAAGAGAACCTTGAAGATATTCTGTATATCTCTGATGACTTCTTTAGCTACCTTTTGAAAAACTCATATGCTAACTAAATCTTTTGTGGAAATAATCATCAACAATATGTATAGAATACTCTCTGTATTGATTGATGGTTAGACTTGATTATTGCTTAGTTGCTAAGTCATGTCCGATTCTTTTGTGATCCCATGGATGGTAGCTCACTAGATTCCTTTGTTCATGTAATTTCCCAGGCAAGAATAGTAGAGTAAGTTGCCATTTTCTTCTCTAGGGGATCTTCCTGACCCAGGGATCAAACCCACATCTCCTGAATTGGCAGATAGATTCTTTACTTCTGAGTCACCAGGGAAGCCCAGACTTGTTTATATGAGTAACTAAATTAATCTAAATGATGTAATAAAATACACCAGTAGTCTTATGTCTTCCTCTACAAGTGCTTCATACTTATGAAAATTCTAAAATATTTAAAAAGTTTACCATTTTTTGTTTGTTTATGGATAATAATTGATCTTGATTTCAGATATCACTGGCCAAATCAAGGAAAATAGGTTTGGTGGGCCCGATTTCTGTAAGCTCAATGCAGGCTTTTCTTCTAGCTGTGGCACTGATATTTCACATAGTCTTGTAAACTGCTATAGCTAAGCAGAATTATGATCTTATTTGGACACATCTGACTTTGCCATTTTTGTGTGGACATGGCTTTGGCCAATAGCGATTTGATTTTAAATGGAGTCTGACAAAAGGTAAAATGTGAAATACAAGTAGACTCAGCGAATTAGTGGCACCCCATTGCTTTTCCTGTCAGGTTTGTAGTGTGACCTGCTTCAAGGGGCAGAAAACTAAAATGGAAGAAAGGTCTGAGAATTCAGAAGGCTCAGTGAGAAAATGCTGCTGCTAAAAGATAAAATGACCTTTACAGATTTTACTTATGGTTTTTGAACTGTTTTAGGAGTTACATTTTGAGAGAAGTAGCATGAATATTCTTATATCTAGCCTTGCTATAGGACATTTTAGTTAAATTTAATGCTAAGGTTAATTAGGGAAGAAGGCACAGGAAAATCCATTTGTATTATAAAGAATGAACTGTTGAGTGCAAAAGGATAGGGGTAAGGAGAAGAGAAATTATTTTGTATTATTTTGGGGTTTTGCTTTTGTTGTTGTTTCCTATAAAGATTTCTCTGTTCCAGGGTCTATAAAGTTATTCCATTATATCCTATTTCATATTGTCTAGGTCAACAAGAAAAACTGTTCTTTCAAAAGTCATTTGATGGGGAAAAAAAAAATGTGTTCTGTCCAAAAAGTAGAAGACCTATCTTTTTTCTCCTAACCTGGTAAGTTTCTATTTGTGGGTAGCAGTTCTTGTATTACACTGTACTAGCTGCTAGATTCTTCAGAGTAAAATATGAGAATGGAGCAAAAGATAATTCCAATGAGAAAACAAATCAATTAACGTTAATTTTTTTTTTTAATTCTTGCAACTGTCTCTGATAATAAACACATCACTCTTGTTGAAGGAGAAAAGAATAGGGAGATTTTCCAACCCTTTTTGTTCTAAAGTCTTCCAATTTATTAAAAGGAAATAATGAAACCATCTTCTTCTGAAGTGACAACGTGTTTTGTTTTGTTTTTAAGTACGTCATCACTGTATTTTAAATTACACAACCCTGAACTCACCTGTGCTTTACCTTGCTTCTCCAGGCCCTACCCAGTCTTTAGCTATAAGGTAAATTTTTCTTTCTCTGAAACTTCCTTCTCTGAATTCCTTAGTAAGCACATTCCATTTAAAAATAAGCATAATTAGCATTAGCTTATATGTTTGTTTTTATCTTAGTCATTTCAAATCTAGGTCTTTTACCTCAGTGCCACTGTAACTAGCCCTTAGAGGGCAGAGTTCAAGGCTTAAGTGGGGGGTTATGCTAAATTTCAGGTGATCCCCCAGAAGGTATTTCCCCAGAAGATCTCAGAATATTGCTGACTTTTAATCTCTCAAGTAATATTTCTTTCTCTTAAAATAGTCACTCTTATGGAAATATGGAAAATTAATTCTGTTAATTCATTAAGTGCTTTGCAATATGGATGTATTAAAATATTTTAAAATAATATTGGGGGTACCTAGGAGAAGACAGGCCCTGAGCACTTTAAGACACTGGACAAAATGTAGTAATTGTAGGAAGGAACAGACATTTAGTAGCTTCTTCCAGTTTCCCTCAGATTTAAACATAAACTTCTGGTGTTGACCATGATGTATACGACTGGACTGGGTGGAAAACATGCAAATATCTTGTATCTTGTTTATTTTTTTAAGAATAAAAGCACATTGAATATATAATTAAAAATCAATATTTTATGGCAGATATATTTTTCCAATGTTAAGTATCTAATGGAGCTTCTATATTTCAGGACGTAGAAATTGTACATTTAAAAAAATTGATGTCAAATTATTAAATAACTTGGATTTTACTTTCTAAAGTTTATTTTTTTTAATTTGATGACATTTAAAGTGAGGTTACAGCAAAGTAAAGTAATATATAGAAATAAATAATGAGAATATTTATGAAACTGATATTTAGGACTAGTTTATGAAAAAGTCAGTTGAATTACTGGCCTAGAACTCCACTACTAAAAAAAAAATGATAAAGAAACAACTCTCAGAATGGGATAGAATATTTGCAAATGAAGCAAATGACAAGGGATTAATCTCTAAAATATACAATCAGCTCATGCAGCTCAATAGCGCCTCCTCCAAAAAAAAATCCAGTCAAAAGTAAGCAAAAGACCTAAACTGACGTTTCTCCAAAGAAGATATACAGATGGCCAAGAGGCACATGACAAGATGCTCAACATCACTAATGTAATATTTAGTGATGCTGAGGAATGCAAATCAAAAATACAGTGACATACCACCTCACACCAGTCAGAATCACTTCAGTTCAGTTGCTCAGTAGTGTCTGACTCTTTGTGACCCTATGGACTGCAGCACGTCAGGCTTCCCTGTCCATCACCAACTTCCAGAGTTTACTCAAACTCATGTCCATTAAGTCAGTGATGCCATCCAACCATCTCATCCTCTGTCATCCCCTTCTCCTCCCACCTTCAATCTTTCCCAGCATCAGGGTCTTTTCCAATGAGTCAGTTCTTCGCCTCAGGTGGCCAAAGTAATGGAGTTTCAGCTTCAGCATCAGTACTTGCAATGAATATTCTGGGCTGATTTCCTTTAGGATGGACTTGTTGGATCTCCTTGCAGTCCAAGGGACTCTCAAGAGTCTTCTACAACACCATGGTTCAAAAGCATCAATTCTTCAGTGCTCAGATTTCTTTATAGTCCAACTCTCACATACATACATGACTACTGGAAAAACAAAAGCTTTGATTATATGGACCTTTGTTGGCAAAGTAATGTCTGTGCTTTTTAATATGCTGTCTAGGTTGGTTATAACATTTCTTCCAAGTAGCAAGCGTCTTTTAATTTCGTGGCTGCAATCACCATCTGCAGTGATTTTGGAGCCCCCCAAAATAGTCTTTCACTGTTTCCATTGTTTCAGCATGTATTGCCATGAAGGCCGTGATCTTAGCTTTCTGAATGATAAGCTTTAAGCCAACTTTTTCAATCTCCTCTTTCACTTTCAACAAGCGGCTTTTTAGTTTTTTTTTGCTTCTTGCCCTAAAGGTGGTGTCATCTGCATATCTAAATTTATTGATATTTCTCCCAGCAACATTGATTCCAGCTTGTGCTTCATCCAGCCCAGCATTTCGCATGATGTACTCTGCATATAAGTTAAATAAGCAGAGTGACAATATACACAGCCTTGACATACTTCTTTCCCAATATGGAACCAGTTCCATGTCCAGTTCTAACTGTTGCTTCTTGACCTGCATACAGATTTTTCAGGAGGCAGGTCATGTGGTCTGGTATTGTCATCTATCTAAGAACTCTCCACAGTTTGTTGTAATCCACACAGTCAAAGGCTTTGGTGTAGTCAGTAAAGCAGAGTAGATGTTTTCCGGGAACTCTCTTGCTTTTTTGATGATACAACAAATGTTGGCAATTTGATCTCTGGGTTCCTCTGCCTTTTCTAAATCCAGATTGAACATCTGGAAATTATTGGTCCACAGACACTATTGAAGCCTGGCTTGGAGAATTTTGAGCATTATTTTGCTAGCATGTGTGATGAGTGCAAATGTGTGGTAGTTTGAACATTCTTTGGCAATGCCTTTCTTTGGGATTGGAATGAAAACTGGCCTTTTGCAGTCCTGTGGCCACTGCTGAGTTTTCTTAATTTGCTGGTATATGGAGTGCAGCATCATCTTTTAGGGTTTGAAATAGCTCACCTGGAATTCCATTGCCTCCACTAGCTTTGTTCATAGTGATGTTTCCTGAGGCCCACTTGACTTCGCATTCCAGAATGTCTTGATCTCAGTGAGTGATCACACCATCGTGGTTATCTGGGTCGTGAAGATCTTTTTTGTATACTTCTTCTGTGTATTCTTGACACTTCTTCTTAATATCTTCTGCTTCTGTTAAGTCCAACCATTTCTGTCCTTTATTGAGCCCATCTTTGCATGAAATTTTCCCTTGGTATCTCCAATTTTCTTGACGAGATCTCTAGTCTTTCCCATTTTATTGTTTTCCTCTATTTCTTTGCATTGATTATTGATGAAGGCTATCTTATCTCTCTTTGCTATTCTTTGGAACTCTGAATTCAAATGGGTATATCTATTATTTTTTCCTTTGCCTTTCACTTCTCTTCTTTTCTCAGCAATTTATAAGGCCTTCTCAGACAACCATTTTCCTTTTTTACATTTCTTTTTCTTGGGGATGGAGGATCTTAGATAGATGGCAAGTTCTTAGATAGATGGCAATACCAGACCACCTGAGGATCTTTCTTGAGGATCTTTCTTGAGGATCACTGCCTCTTGTACAATGTCATGAACCTCTGTCCATAGTTCTTCTGGCACTCTGTTTATCAGATCTAGTCCCTTGAATCTATTTGTCACTTCCACTGTATAATCAAAAGGGATTTGAATTAGGTCATACCTGAATGGTCTAGTGGTTTTCCCTACTTTCTTCAATTTAAGTTTTAATTTGGCAATAAGGAGCTCATGGTCTGAATGGCCATCATCAAAAAATATACAAACAATAAATGCTGGAGAGGGTGTGGAGAAAAGCAAACCTTCTTACACTGTTGGTGGAAATATAAATTGATACAGCCACTATGGATGAGTATGGAGGTTCCTTAAAAAAGTAAAAATACAGTTATCATATAATCCTGAAATCCCACTCCTAGGCATATATCTGGAGAAAGCCATAGTTCCAAAAATACATGCACCCCAGTGTTCATTGTAGCACTATTTACAATAGTCAGGACATGAAAGAAACCTAAATGTCCATCAATAGAGGAATATATAAAGAAGTTGTAGTACACACATGGAATGGAATATTAATCAGCCATAAAAAGGATGAAATTGTGCCATTTGCAGAGATGTGGGTGGACCTAGAGACTGCCATACAGAGTAAAGTAAGTCAGAAAGCAAAACAAGTATCATATATATATATATATATATATATATATATATATATATATATATGCTTCCCTGGTGGCTCAGACTGTAAAATATCCACCTGCAATGCAGGAGACCTGGGTTCAGTCCCTGGGTTGGGAAGATCCTCTGGAGGAGGGCACAACAACCCACTCCAGATTTCCTGGCTGGAGAATCCCCATGGACAGAGGTGGCTGGCAGGCCACAGGTCATGGGGTTGCAGACTTGGACACAACTAAGTGACTAAGCAGAGCATACAGCATATATATGTGTGTGTATGTGTGTATAATCTAAACAAATAGTATAGATGAATTTCATTCAAAGCTGAAATAGAGACTCAGATGTAAAGAACAAATGTATGGACATCAGGACAGGGGGAAGTGGTGGTAGGGTCGATTAGGAGACTGTAATTGTGTGTGTGTGTATCACTGTTGATATCATGTATCATAATATACATTGGTTATGTATTATGTATCAATATATATTATCATATATTATGTATATATGAAATATATGTCATTTCATCTTATATATATAATATATATACACTGTTGATATTATATATAAGATAGATAACTAGTAAGAACTTACTGTATAGCATAAGGGAAAAAGGGCATATCTGTTTGTAACACATATAGCAACCTTAAAAATGCACTCCAATATACATCAGATGCAGGAAAGTAATGTTTGATTCCACTCATATGGATGCCTAGAATAGTGAAATTTATAGAGTCAGAAAGTACATTGGTATATGCTGGGTGCAGGAAGGGAGAGTGAAGAGTTAGTGTTTAACAGGGACAGAGCTTCAGTTTAGGAGGTAAACAATTTGGGAGATGGGCGATGACAGTTGCACGACAATGTTAACATCCTTAGTGTACAGTTAAACATGGTTAAAGCAGCATGTTTTATATTATGTGACTTTTAAATTGTGACCACAATAAAAATATTTTAAAAAATTGAGCAAGATGAAGATAATCTACTATAAAAGGTTAGTTACTTTATAAGAGTTCTTTACCTCAACCTGCTTTAGGAAAACTTGACTTGCCTTAGGGAGTAGTGTTATCACAGGACTTTCCCGGTAGCTGAGACAGTAAAGAATCTGCCTGCAATGTGGGAGAATCAGGTTTGATCCCTGGGTTGGGAAGATACCCTGGAGAAGGGGATGGCAACCCACTGTAGTATTCTTGCCTGGAGAATTCCAGGCTCCAGAGGAGCCTGGTAGGCTCCAGTTCAACCCAAATCATCTTTGTCTTAGTGACTGCTTTTATCCTAAGACATGAAAAAAGGCACAAGTGATATCGAAATCTCATACTCAAATTTCAAATGCACTTAAGAATTGTACTTAGAATGGAATTTGATGACTTAAAAAACTGATACACTAACTGTGATATTTGTCATATTCTATTATTAACTTTTGTGCTCTCACTGTGTGATAACATTAATGTCAGACTCACCAACACGTAAAGACGTTGACTATATTGCTATGTTCTCAATTGTGCTCATTTCCTTTTCATATAGGGAGAAAAGATAAGTAGAAGCTTTGTGCCTTGGGGTAGAGCTCCTCTCCTTCCTCCTTGAGCAAGGAACATGGCTAAGTGAATATAGAGGAGTGGGTATGTTAGAGAATTAGGAAAATGACTCTTTTACTTCCAAGTTTTCTTCTATGGACACATTTGGTAGAGCTTCTTTGCTGTTTTTCTCTGGTATCCTGAATGTTGAGAGTCTGTTATAACAATGGTGATAATACCTGACAACACATTGATGACCATGTGGCAAATGTCTCTTTCAAAATGCTTAATGAATGAACAGCAAAGAAATGCATTGCATCTATACTCAAGACATTTAGAGTTTTAATATTTTTCAGAGCTCATCTATTCTATAAATAATCATATTTGTACATAAAGGATATGTTTACTAAGATTAGGTTGTTGTGCCATCTAAGATGTAAACTATAATAGTTTAAAATGAATAATTTAGCTTTTTTCTGTTTCCTAGCTGTATACAATTCTAATCTGTATAGTTATCCTACTTTCTACTCATTTAAAATTGTTTTGATTTCATTCAATTTACCTTTGTGACAAAATCAAACATTAATATGAATCAAATGCCTGTTACATGAGAAAAAGTTTTTACCTTCAAAGGTCATTCACTGATGTATGTTGAATTTATAGGTTAGGAGTGGTCAGAGAAACATTGTTAATAAAGGATTCTTTCATCTCATGAGTAACATCTATTTAGAGTATATAAATGTTCATGTGTTATTAGATACATTTTTAATCCTTTACCAGGCTTAATATTTTATTTTAATATAATAACATTTTTAGGGATTATATTTAAAAGTAGTAATAATGACATTTGGTAAACTTTCAACTGTTATTGTGGCTTCCCCTGTGGCTCACTTGGTAACAAATCTTCCTATAGTGTGGGAGACCTGGGTTCAATCCCTGGATTGGGAAGATTCTCTGGAGAAAGGAAAGGCTACCCACTCTAGCATTCTGGCCTGGAGAATTCCATGGACTGTAATAGTTCATGGGGTTGCAAAGAATTGGACACGACTGAGTGACTTTCTCTTTCACTTTTCACTTTCAAACTGTTATTACAAAGTCTGTGGCTATTTCCTTTCCAACCATTTTTTTTTTTTTTTCCACCATATGGAATGTAAAACAAAAATGTCATACTTAAATTTGTCTTTTCTCAAGGTCTCAAGAGAAGTAGGTTGACTAAGTTGACATAAGAAATAGTATTTATTTCTTCTCTTTGATATATCACATTAAGTTTATCAAAGAGTGAATCATTTACAGAGTGACTGTCAATTTGATGGTGTAACAAGTTCATTTCCCTTTTAATAAATACCTGAATTACATTTAGTTATTTTTATTCACCACAGGTTATTTAGTGCCTGAAATTAGTTATGTGGGCTCTTCAGATGCAATTGAACACTTTAATAGTTCATATGCAGTTGAAGATTAGAATACAGGGAAATCCCTATAGGAGCATGATTCATTCCACTCTGTTCAGGAAACTATAGGAGCACTTTGATTTCTGAGTCCAACAATCCTTTAAACTATTTAATTTTGAAGAACTGCAAACTAACTATATATGTGACTAATCAGATTTTTGTAGTTTCTTCTCTGATATGACAAGAATAGAATCAGCAGCTCCTTATTTTGTGCTGAAAGGGATAATAAAAATAAAATTAGTCATGGCATTTCACAGCATATCCATTTTTCCTGGTTGTTTATAAATTTGATGTGTATAAAGACATTACATTAATATATTTGTAGATAAATATGAACACAAAGAAGAACTATGAAAAATATGCAGAACAACTGTACAAAAAAGATCTTAAAGACCCAGATTAGCCCAATGATGTGATGAGTCACCTAGAGTCAGACATCCTGGAATGTGAAGTCAAGTGGGCCTTAGGAAGTATCACTATGAACAAAGCTAGTGGAGGTGATGAAATTGCAGCTGAGCTATTTCAAATCCCAAAAGGTGATGCTGTTAACATGCTGCAAATATGCCAGCAAATCAGGAAAACTCAGCAGTGGCCACAGGACTGGAAAAGGCCAGTTTTCATTCCAATCCCAAAGAAAGGCAATGCCAAAGAATGTTCAAACTACTGCAGAAATTGCACTCATCTCACACACTAGCAAAGCAATGCTCAAAATTCTCCAAGCTAGGCTTCAATAGGATGATAATCAAAAAATTCCAGATATTCAAGCTGGATTTAGAGAAAGCAGAAGAACCAGAGATTAAATTGCCAACATATGTTGAATCATAGAAAAAACAAGAGAATTCAAAAAAAAACATATACTTCTGCTTCAGTCTCACTGACTACACTAGAGTCTTTGCTGTGGGTCACAACAAACTAAGGAAAATTCTTAAAGAGGTAGGAATATCAGATCACCTTACCTGCCTGAGAAATCTGTATGCAGGTCAAGAAACAACAGTTAGAATAGGACATGGAACAACAGACTGGTTCCAAATTGGGAAAGGAGTACATCAAGGCTGTATATTGTCACCTTGCTTATTTAACTTACATGAAAAGTACATCATGGAAAATTGAGCTGGATAAAGCACAAGTTGGAATCAAGTTTGCTGAGAGAAATATCAATAATCTCAGATATTCAGATGACACAACCCTTATGGTAGAAAGTAAAGAGGAACTGAAGAACATTTTGATGAAAGTGAAAGAGGAGAGTGAAAAGTTGGCTTAAAAGTCAAAATTCAAAAAACGAAGATCATGGCATCTGATCCCATCAGTTCATGGCAAATACATGCTGAAACAATGGAAACAGTGACAGACTTTATTTTCTTTGGCTCCAAAATCACTGCTGATGGTGACTGCAGCCATGAAACTAAAAGATGTTTGCTCCTTGGAAGAAAATCTATGACCAACATAGACAGCATATTAAAAATCAAAGACATTACTTTGCCAACAAATGTCAGTCTCATCAAAGCTTTAGTTTTTCCAGTAGTCATGTATGGATGTGAAAGTTGGACTATAAAAAAAGCTGAGCACTGAAGAATTAATGCTATTAAACTGTGGTGTTGGAGAAGACTCCTGAGAGTCCTTGGACTGCAAAGAGATCAAACCAGTCAACCTTAAAGAAAATCAGTCCTGAATATTCTTGGAAGGATTCATGCTGAAGCTGAAGCTCCAATACTTTGGCCACCTGAGGTGAAGAACTGACTCATTTGAAGACCCTGATGCTGGGAAAGATTGAAGGCAGGAGGAGAAGGGGACAACGGAGGATGAAACGGTAGGATGGCATCAGCAGCTCCATGGACATGAGTTTGAGCAAGCTCCAGGAGTTGGTTATGGACAGGTGTGCTGCAGTCCATGGGATCACAAAGAGTCGGACATGAGCAACTGAACTGAACTGAACTGAACTGAATAGACTGTCATTTTTCTAATTATAATGCCTAAGAGTGTGGTGTTCATCTCTCAAGATGTTCCCTGTTTTTGGCTCTGAAGAAGGAAGCAGCCTTGTTGGGAAACCCATATGGAGAGGTATTAAGGATAGACTCTAGCCAATCAGCAGTCAGAAATTGAGGATCTGAATCCAAAATCTCACAAGGAATTCAGTGCAGGCAATTACAAGTGTTTGAAAGCAGATCCTTCACAACAAGCCTCAGGTGAGACCCCAGTCTAATGGAAATCTTAATAGCAGCTTTTTGAGACCCTGAATCAGAGCACTCAGCTTCTCTATGCCCTGGCTTTTGAGCTACACAAACGGAAATGAATTGTTTTAGTCCACTGCTGCTGCTAAGTTGCTTCAGTCCTGTCTGACTCTGTGTGACCCCATAGACGGAAGCCCACCAGACTTCCCTGTCCTTGGGATTCTCCAGGCAAGAACACTGGAGTGGGTTGCCATTTCCTTCTCCAATGCGTGAAAGTGAAAGTGAAAGGGAAGTGGCTCAGTGGTGTCTGACTCTTAGTGACCCCATGGACTACAGCCTACCAGGCTCCTCCATCCATGGGGTTTTCCAGGCAAGAGTACTGGAGTGGGGTGTCGTTGCCTTCTCCTTTAGTCCACTAAGTTTGTAGTAATACTGTTATGTAACAATAAATAATTAATAAACTTGGTCTTCTCTCATGGACATTTTTCTTCTTACAATTTATCCATTCATCAGACAAGTGATTTTTTTTAGCAAGTTATTACCAAATGATCTTAATTATTATATTTACAAATGTCTTTATTCATTGAATATTTGAGTCCCTTTTTTGTACTAAATCATACTTTAAGACTAAAGATCCAACTATGAATGTCTATATCCCTCAAAATATTTGCCTACAGAGGAGCCTGGTGGGCTGCCCTCTATGGGGTTGCAGAGTCGGACACGACTGAAGCGATTAGCAGCAGCAGCAGCAGCAGCAGCATATCTCCATTTCCTCACCACCTATTTAGTTTTCAATGCAATAAAATTACTCTATTTAAATGTATCTTGCTACATTGGAGATTCTAAATTTGTTGGATCCAGACTTTCACTTCAGTTATCAATGTTGTCCTTTCTAGTTTTTTCTCCTTTGAAACATCATTCTACATGTGCTTAAAGTGTTTTTTTTTTTCCTTGAATTTTGATTCTATTATTACAATACTGTTTTTTTTTTCACTTCTCTGCCCTTTTGTCCTTACTCTTTAAGTATTAATATCCCTCCTAGATCTGTCTCCTTCCTGCTACATACTCTTCATCAGTGATTTCACTGTTACATATTTAGCTCATTATTTCAATTGTATAAACCCAAGACAGTCTCATTTTCTTAATTTATCAGACATATATTTTCAGATATGCTATTTTAGTATTCCACAAATAACTTTATTTGTATTTATTAAAACCAATGTCATACTTTTGTATGTCTTTTCCAATTACCTCCAATGGTGTCAAACTACTCTTCCTGATCCTCATGTTTCCACCAAATATCCAAGCATGCAAGTCAAATCCTTTGATGCCATCAATTTCCTTCTCTCTCAAAACCACCTGGCCCTCTTCTCCTCTTCCATAAAAACAGCTCCTGCCAATTCTTGTAGTAACAAATATTGGAGAATTCATCTTTTTCTATTCCTATTTTCATTGTTGCATTCTGGCTGGACTTACAGTGGATTTTTAAATATTTTATATGCTTCCAGTTTTCTCCCTCTCCATGCTTTCTACTCATTATCTGTACTTTCCTCAGACTGACCTTTCAAACATGTAAACCATTCTAATGTTTACCATTACTCATATATTATATTATGATAGTGTCCAAGTGGCTTTATATGTTGTATAAGATAATTTGTAAAGATTGTTTATTTTGGCTTTTTCTCTTTTTTATCCCTCTGCCTAGGTAATCCAGCATTATCCTCCTAACCACAGTGCTTTGCATATATTCTTTCTTCTTCCTGAAAGTTACTTTACCTTGTCCTTTTGAATGACTCCTACTATCTAAGAGAGAACAGAACAGCCTCCATTATAGACTTCCCAGCTACTTCCTCCTGTCCTTTACTTCTACATTGAGTTAAAATTTTCCTCTACACTTTTAATGTATGTTGCTTAACATTTCTGACAGCACTCTCTACACATTATCTTATTTACTTAGGTTCTCTCTCTTGAGGCTGTGATCTCCAAGAGATCAAAGATAATGAAGGTATACATTTCTGAATTCTCCATTTAGATTGAGACATAGTCTGTACCAAATAAATTTGTAGTTTTAAAGTGAGTGGATAGCACATTGTATTCTTTATTAGCCATTAATAGTCTAGCCCCAAATAGCTATTTCAGTTATTAGCCAGTTACTTAGCAGGGATGACAGAATCTGAGATGCAATGCAGAATAGTTTGAATAAAGGAGAAAAGGCCTTGAATGTGGAAGAGTGGGCCAGAATGGAAGAACAGTGCAGCAGTGAAGGGTTCTGATATTCAGAGCTCAGTACAATAGACAAGACTAAAGGAGAGAGGGAATACAGAAGAATAGGAAGGGAATCACACAGAGAAGGATGGAGTGGTGCTAATGAAACACTCAATGTGCCTTTTCTACTTCACAATCTTTCAGACCCAACTGAGTGGCCATCTTCTCTTGGATGATAAAAGTCACAGTCAGTACCAGTGATTTACTATTCACTCACTTTTCTAGTTCATTGCCAACCACTGAGCTGTGATTTATCAAAAGTAAAATGTAGATAAAGGCAAAGACATCACTTTTAAAGCTGTATGACTTTAAGAATGGAAAGACTGATACATCAATTGATGAAATTTTGGCTATCATCCAGTCCTCAAACTACAGATGCTGATGTGACAGATGGCACGCTGAAACTCTCTGTCAGCCTTGCATCCTGGGTCAGAGTGAGAACGGAGAGGTCAAGCCTCAGCATTTGATGAAGTGCTGTGTGGAAGTGTTCAGTTCTACTCCGTGTTCTCTGAGCACCGCATGCCTCATTGATTAATATAGTGCCTACATTAAGTATTTGTGATATGTTCTTTTATTTACCCATAGGATGTCAGTGTCCAAAGGGACCCTGAGAAGAGGTTTTTGGATAATTTGTTTGAACATGGAGAAACTCATATGCAGAAATTTAAATTTCTTATGCAATATTAATGTGAAGTTAAGTCCAAGAAGATGAGAAGAACACCTGAAGCACAGTTCTCAATGTCATGGTCTCCCCGTTGCTTTTACTTTCATTTTAATTTATAATATTTCATAGCTTAGTTTTTTGTCTTACTCACCATCAAACTATTCATGTCACATTGCTCACAGTAATTATTCTCTACCACTCGAGATTCTTTTGTCTGCATTTCTGAAAACATTACCTCGATAATATTAACAATAAAAACTTTCACATTGAAAAGGCATTGGCAAACATTCCCTGAACTTTCAATCTATCAATTTTGAAAGATTTTAGCATGAGAGAAAAATTATAGCATCACAACTCTCCAATATGACAAAATTGATTGCTTCATAGATTAAAGAGATCCTAATTGCTAAAATCCCTTTATGGAACACAGCCTTGTTGTGACAAAGGGGCTAACTCAATGAAGCAGTGAGACATGCCATGCAAGGCTACCTAAGACAGATGGGTCATAGTGAAGAGGTCTAAAAAAACATGGTCCCTTGGAAAGGAAAATGGCAATCGACTCCAGTATTCTTGCCTGGAGAACCTCAGGACAGTACAAAAAGGCAAAAAGATATAACACCAGAAGATGAGTCCCCCCAGATGAGAAGGTTTCCAGTATGCTACTGGGGAAGTAAAGAGGGCAATTATTAATAGCTCAAGAAACAATGAAGCAGCTAGGACAAAGCAAGAAAGATTCTCAACTGTGGATGTGTTCAGTGGTGAAAGGAAAGTCTGATGCTATAAAGAACAATATTGCATAGGAAACCAGAATGTTAGGTCCATGAATCATGATAAATTGGACATGGTCAAGCAGGAAATGACAAGATTGAACATCGACATCTTAGGAATCAGTGAACTAAATGAATGAGGATGGTGAATTTAATTCAGATGACCATTATATCTATTACTGAGGGCAAGGATCCCTTAGAAGAAATGGAGTGGCCCTCAAAGTCAAAGGAACAGTCTGAAATGCAGTACTTCAGTGTAATCTCAAAAATCATACAATGATGTTGGTTCATTTCCAAGGGAAGCCATTCAACATCACAGCAATCCAATTTCCAGCTGAGCTATTTAAAATCCTAAGAGATGATGCTGTTAAAGGGATGTACTCAATATGTCAGCAAATTTGGGAAAATCAACAGTGACCATAGGACTGGAAAAATTTAGATTTCATTCCAATCCCAAAGAAGGGCAATGTCAAAGAGTGATAAAATTACCAACAATTGGGCTCAATTCACATGCAAGCAAGGTTACACTCAAAATCTTTCAAGCTAGGCTTCAGCAATATGTGAGAAGAGAACCTCCAGAAGTACAAACTGGATTTTGAAGTGGCAGAGGAACCAGAGATCAAATTGACAGCATTCATTGGATCACAAAGAAAACAAGGGAATCTAGAAAAAAATTACTTCTGCTTTATTGACTACACTAAAGCCTTTGACTGTGTGAACCACAACAAAATATGGAAAATTCTTAAAGTGATCAGAGTACCTAGATACAGACATTCTGCAGTGTGAAGTCAAGTGGGCCTTAGGAAGCATCACTATGAACAAAGTTAGTGGAGGTGATAGAATTCCAGTTGAGCTGTTTAAAATCCTAAAAATGATGCTGTTAAAGTGCTGCACTCAATATGCCAGCAAATTTAGAAAACTCGGCTATGGCCACAAGACTGAAAAAGGTCTGTTTTCATTCTAATCCCAAAGAAAGGCAATGACAAAGAATGTTCAAACTATCGCACAATTGCATTCATCTCACACGTTAGTAATGCTCAAAATTCTCCAAGCCAGGCTTCAACAGTAAGTGAACTGAGAACTTCCAGATGTTCAAGCTGAATTTAGGCAGAAGAACCAGAGATTGAACTGTCAACATCCACTGACTCATATAAAGAGCAAGAGAATCCCAGAAAAACATCTTCTGTTTCACAGACTATGTCAAAGCCTTTGACCGTATGGATTATAACAAACTGTGGAAAATTCTACAAGAGATGGGAATATCAGAAAATCTTACCTGCCTCCGAGAAATCTGTATGCTGGTCAAGAAGCAACAGTTAGAACCAGACGTGGAACAATGGACTGGTTACAAATTGGGAAAGGAGTACATCAAGGCTGTATACTGTCACCTTGTTTATCTAGCTTATATGCAGAATACATCATATGAAATGCTGGACTGGGTGAAGCACAAGCTGGAATCAAGACTGCTGGGAGAAATATCAACTACCTCAGACATGCAGATACCTCAGACGCCTCATACACCACCATTATGGCACAAAGTGAAGAGGAACAAAAGAGCATCTGGTGACAGTGAAAGAGGAGAGTGAAAAGGTTGGCTTAAAACTCAACACTTGAAAAATGAAGATCATCCCATCACTTCATGGCAAATAGGGAAACAATGGAAACAGGGACAAACTTTATTTTCTTGGGCTCCAAAATCACTGTGGATGGTGACTGCAGCCATAAAATTAAAAGACGCGTACTCCTTGGAAGAAAAGCTATGACCAATCTTGATAGCATATTAAAAAGTAAACATTACTTTGCTGAAAAAAGCCCATATAGTCAAAGCTATGGCTTTTCCAGTAGTCATGTATGGATGTGAGAGCTGGACCATAAAGAAAGCTGAGTGCTGAAGAATTGATGTTTTTAAACTGTGGTGTTGTAGAAGACTCTAGAGAGTCCCTTGGACTGCAATGAGATCACCAGTCAATCCTAAAGGAAATCAGTCCTGAATATTCATTGGAAGGACTCATGCTGAAGTTCTAATACTTTGGCCACCTGATGGGAAGAACTGACTCATTGGAAAAGGCCCTGATGCTGGGAAAGATTGAAGGCAGGAGGAGAAGGGGCCAACAGAGATGGTTGTATGGCATCACGGACTCGATGAACATGAATTTGAGCAAGCTGCAGGAGTTGGTAATGGGAAACCTGGCATGCTTCAGTCCATGGGGTCGCAAAGAGTCAGACATGACTGAGCAACTGAACTGAACTGATGACAGTATCAGACCACTTTCCCTGTCTCCTGAGAAACCTGTTTGTGGGTCAAGATACAACAGTTAGAACTGGACATGGAACAGTGGACTGGTTTGAAACTAGCTAACCAGTATGACAAGGCTGTGTATTTGCACCCTACTTATTTAATTTACATGCAGAATACATCATGCAAAATGCTTGGCTTGATGGCTGGAATCAAGATTGCCAGAAGAAATGTCAACAATTTCAGGTATGCAGATAATGCTCTCTAAAGGCAGAAAATGAAGAGGAAATAGAATTGAAGAGCTTCTTGATGGTGGTGAAAGAGGAGAGTAAAAAGCGACTTAAAACTCAACATCCAAAAAATGAAGATCATGACATCTGGTCTTAGCACATCATGGCAAATAGAAGGGGAAAAAGTGAAAGCAGTGACAGATTTTATTTTCATGGGTTCCAAAATTACTGCTGACAGTGACTGCAGCCATGAAATTAAAAGATTCTTGCTCCCTGGCAGGAAAGCTATGACAAAATAAGACAGTGTATTAAACAGCAGAGACATCACTTTGCCAGCAAAGGTCTGTCTGGTCGAAGCTATTGCTTTTCCAGTAGTCATGTATAGATGTGAGAGTTGGGCTATAAAGAAAACTGAGTGCTGAAGAATTGATGCTTTTGAACTGTGGTGTTGGAGAAGACTCTTGATAGTCGCTTGGGCTGAAAGGAGATCCAACCACTCCATCCTAAAGGAAATCAACCCTAAGTATCCATTGAAGTACTTTTGGTGAAGTTCCAATACCTTGACCACCTGATGTGGAGAGCCAACTCATTGGAAAAGACCTTGGTGATAGGAAAGATTGAAAGCAAAGAAGGGGGCAGCCTAGAATAAGACTATTAGATAGCATCACTGACTCAATGGACATGAATTATGGGAGACAGTGGAGGACAGAGAAGCCTGAGGTACTGCAGACCATGGGATTGCAAAGAATCAGACAGCCTTAGCGACGGAACATTACCATAACAAATTTCTAAAAGCATTAGGAAGCTGGCCACTTGTCAAAATATCATGGAGGAAATTCCTGTATTGGCCAGGGAATTTAACTTGATGTATATTCTGTGACTGTTGATTTCATAAAGGAATGTGATATTCATCTGTTTCAAAATGTATTACTATCTTAAATTTATTAATTCAAATTTGAATGCAAAGGAGTGGGCAAGTGGTTTCTTTTCCGATGCTGTGAGGAATGGAGGAATGGCAATTTTCCATCTCCAAACAATAGTCCTAACCATAAGCTGGTTATTATTTTGTTACATACCAGTTATTCTACAGTTTATGATAAATTATATTTAAACTAGCACTTGTATTTGAAAATAAAATAAACCAACTTAAAATATCTTAGGCATGAGGGGGAACTGTAATGAAACTGAGTCATAAGTGATAATCAGTTGAAGCTTAGAACAGTAATCAAACCAGAAAGTTGAAAATTGCAGTTGTCTTTCATCTTTAGTTCCACATGTGCTCATTTTACTTTTCCTATCACTATACATTGGCTTTCAGTGCTTATCTAGTCCATGTAGGGAGCAAATAAGAGCCACTGTGTCATTTCTTATGCTTGATTTACTTTCTTTTCTATAATCCATCAACACTTTCCTGGGAAGGAAACTTTGAGCCTCTTGGGTCTAGGTCAGGATCAATAGTATTTGAGGACTTTGAGTTATAACTGAAGTCAGGGGATGCATTGTTGAATAATTTATCAGGATCCAGAAAGACATTCCAAATAGTTATCAGTTATACATGGATATAGTTCCTTGGGGGCTTCTCAAGTGGTGCTGGGACTTCCTTGGTGGCTCAGATGGTAAAGCTTCTATCTACAATGCGGGAGACCTGGGTTCTACCCCTGGGTCGGGAAGATTCCCTGGAAAAGGAAACAGCAGCCCACTCCAGTACTCTTGCCTAGAAAATCCCATGGACGGAGGAGCTTGGTGCAGGCTACTGTCCATGGGGTCGCAAAGAGTCAGGCACAACTGAGTGACTTCACTTTCAAGTTGTGCTAGTGGTAAAGAACACACCTGCAAATGCAGGAGACTTAAGAGACTTGGGTTCCATCCCTGGGTCAGGAAGATCCCCTAGAAGAGGGAAAGGAACCCACTCCAGTATTCTTGCCTGGAGAATCCCATGGACAGAGGGCACTGGGGGGTCAGTCCATAGGACCTCAGAGTTGGACACGACTGAAGCAACTTAGCATGCACACATAGCTCTTTATCGGAATATGTATGTATATGCCCCATTCTCAAAATTAGGCCAAAATCTACAGTGTATAGTCTCAGAATTTGGATTTTGAAGAAAGAACTTCCCCACGTGACTGCAAGTACCTTTACCTGTTATTAAAATCATTAATGAAATATATTTGTAAACTAGTAGAATAGATCTAGAACAAATTCTGCTTCTTATCTCAAGAATTCAAGATGTCACATGTAGAATGGACCATATCTGTCAGGAAATGCTGGCAGAAAATCTGACTGTAGGATGATTATTTAGCATATATGAACCTTAGACCGTATCTGTGCTTGGATCAGTGGCAAGACGCAATACTGTGCTAGTATCCATAGAGGAGTTATAAATAAGTTAATATATATATATAGTTCTAATTCCACTGAAAAGCAGAGTTGTCCAATATGGGCTTCCTTGGCATTTGTGTTTGTTTTCTTTGACAGTGTGTGCTTGTGTGTGTGTATAGAATGAAATCAAATGAAAATGGTCTGTTTAGATCTGTGAGGAATTTGTAAACCCCATTGTTCAGTTTTGTCTTAGAAATGTTCTTATTCTTTCTCACAACATGGAGTTGGTTACAAAGGTTTCCAACCACTCAGAGAAGACCAACTGTATTTTATATATATATAAATATGGAGAAGGCAAAAATATGTATTATATATATATATATATATGCCATTGCCTTCTCCATATATATATATATATATATATATATATATATAGCTAGAGTGTCACATATCCGCTTACAACAAAAATTCATAGAGGAGTATATTCTTGAGTATTTCACTCAAGAATAGAGATAGCTAGAAGGAGTGTCACATACCCACTTACAACAAAAATTCACATATATATATATATATATATATATATGGAGAAGGCAATGGCAACCCACTCCAGTACTATTGCCTGGAAAACCCCATGGACAGAGGAGCCTGGTAGGCTGCAGTCCATGGGGTCTCTAGGAGTCAGACACAACTGAGTGACTTCACTTTCAGTTTTCACTTTTCACTTTCCTGCATTGTAGAAGGAAATGGCAACCCACTCCAGTGTTCTTGCTTGGAGAAACCCAGGGACGGGGAGCCTGGTGGGCTGCAATCTATGGGGTCACACAGAGTCGGACACGACTGAAGTGACTTAGCAGCAAAATATATATACATATATATGTATATATATGTCTTACCATTTTCTTTTATGCCTGCATTCTCTTAACATGGCACCATATTTTCCACTGTTTCCCCATCTATTTCCCATGAAGTGATGGGACTGGATGCCATGATCTTCATTTTCTGAATGTTGAGCTTTAAGTCAACTTTTTCACTCTCCACTTTCACTTTCATCAAGAGGCTTTTGAGTTCCTCTTCACTTTCTACCATAAGGGTGGTGTCATCTGCATATCTGAGGTTATAGCTATTTCTCCCGGAAATCTTGATTCTAGCTTGTGTTTCTTCCAGTCCAGAGTTTCTCATGATGTACTCTCTCTGATGCCAGAAGAGATTGAAGGCAGGAGGAGAAGGGAATGACAGAGGATGAGATGGTTGGATGGCATCACTGACTCAATGGACATGAGTTTGGGTAAAGTCCAGGAGTTGGTGACGGACAGGGAGGCCTGGCATGCTGCGATTCATGGGGTCGCAAAGAGTCGGACACGACTGAGCAACTGAACTGAACTGAACTGATATGAAGAAAATCAAAGCATTAAAGCTGACATTATAGAAACTTAGCTATATTAATATTGCCTGCTTGATTATGGAAGAGAATTCTTTTTCTCAAATAGAAAAATAATGCATTTTTAAAGAAAATTCATTTTAACATTATTTTCAATGGAGGATATTTCAGTTCAGTTCAGTCACTCAGTCGTGTCCAACTCTTTGAGACAACATGGACCACAGCACGCCAGGCCCCCCTGTCCATCACCAACTCCTGGACTTTACCCAAACTCATGTCCATTGAGTCAGTGATGCCATCCAACCATCTCATCCTCTGCCATTCCCTTCTCCTCCTGCCTTCAATCTTTCCCGGCATCAGGGTCATTTCAAATGAGTCAGTTCTTCGCCTAAGGTAGCCAAAGTAGTAGAGCTTCAGCTTCAGCATCAGCTCTTCCAATGAACATTCAGGACTAATTTCCTTTAGGATGGACTGGTTGGATGTCCTTGCAGTCCAAGGGATTCTCAAGAGTCTTCTCCAGCACCACAGTGCAAAAGCATCAATAGTTTGGCACTCAGCCTTCTTTATAGTCCAATTCTCCATCCATACATGACTACTGGAAAAACCATAGCCTTGACTAGATGGACCTTTGTTGGCAAAGGTCTTTTGTTGGGAAAAACATATTGACACCAAGAGGAAAAGAAGGGGGGGAGATGATATTTAATAGCCTTTTTATTAAAAAAGTTTAAATATGTTTTTAAACACCCTGATAATATTCTTTGACGGTTAGAAAAGACATTAAGCTTTAAAGAGTCTGTATAGATCCATGCAAGGTCACTACTAATTTGCTCAGAGTGGCAGACATTTTAAAAAGCTATAGATTAACACAGACTAAAACCTTTATATAAAATATCTAACAAAAGGAAAGGATAAAAACAGTTATTTTGCAATCTATCCCAAAATATAACACAAGGATCAAATCTTATTTTTATGTCTGTATTCTTAGCATGTTAACTTTCATATACTATTTCATTTGAATAGATTTTTATCATGCTATTCCATTAAAAAAATAAAAACATAGGTATGTTAATTTATCTGAATGATTCAGAAATAACTTTGATGCTTTCTGGTACCAATATACTTTTAGCAATGGTAAGAATTTATGGTATTATTTACTTCAAATTGAGAAACTAAAAACACAAATCAGTATAGAAAATTCCCTTAAGCTTATAATCCTTATATCTTTGTTCTAAAACTTTCACAAAAAATAATGAGCATTTCTTCTGAGTTATTAAGGTCACTGTGTGTGTGTTAGTTGCTCAGTCATGTCCAACTCTTTGCAACCCCATAGACTATAGCTTTTAAAATCCTCTGCCTATGGAATTCTCCAGGCAGGAAAACTGGAGTAAGTTGCCATTCCCTTCTCCAGGGGATCTTCCTGACCCAGGGACTGAATCCAGGTCTCCTGCATTGCAGGCAAATTCTTTACCATCTGAGCTACTAAGGAACTCCAAGGTCACTATAGTTTTGTGTTAAACTCTAGGAACGATTTATCAAATTCAGAATAGTAGTGATATTAAGGGCATCTATTAGTAGGAGAATAAGAAGATAATGGTACCTGTGAGAAGCATCCCGTGGCCTCAGTTGTATATGAAAGACTTTTCTCTAAGCTGAGTTGCTAGGTATAGAGACATTAAATTTATTATCTATTTGTTTGTATGCCTGACACGTTTAATAATTTAAGAAAGCATTTTTTAATTGACCTTTTTCTCTGTCAGATGGAAGACATAGACTTGGAATTGTGGTTCTTAATAACAACTGGACAGAAGCATCTTCAGTAGCTATAACTGAAGGCAGTTTACTTATTTTTTATTTCTCCCTTAATAAACCATGTCAAAAATTACTTAACCTCCATAGTTATATTTTTAAAGGATATTCTAGTACTTCTTCTTTAATGAGGACAGTAATTTGCATTATAAATAAGATAATAAAATTAATCTTTGCTATTTTTTCTGTGTTTGTGTTTATTTCTTAGTAAAGCAGAATGACCTGCACTAAATGAAAATGATAATAGCTGTCATTCATTAAGGTCTGATTATGAACCAGGCTTAGTTCTTATTAATCATTTTATTCTTATAATAACTCTAAGTTAGATGTTATTAACCTAGCTTTACAAAGGAAAAACAGGCAGAGAATTTTTTTTTCATATTTATACAAGGAGTAAGTTAGAGATCCAGAGTTCAAATAAAGACCTGTCATTTTTCTCTTCCTTCATAAATCAAATGTCCCACCCATAAGACCAAGAATTAAGTAATTGAAAGTTTTTTTCTCTATGTGTTAACTATTGCTGGACACCAGGGACCATTGATCCTGCTCCCTGGTTACTCACATAGGGCATTTTGGAGTGAGAAACAAAAATAATAAACACTAAAGTCTTAGCCAATTTTCCCTGGTGGCTCAGAGGTTAAAATATCTGCCTGCAATTCAGGAGACCCAGGTTCGATCCCTGGGTTGGGAAGATCCCCTGGAGAAGGACGGAGGAGCCTGTAGGCTACAGTCCACGGGGTCGCAAAGAATTGGACACGACTGAGCAACTTCACTTTCACTTTTCAAAGTGTTAGCCACTCAGTTGTGTCCAACTCTTTGTGACTCCATGGACTGTAGCCCTCCAGAATCCTCTGTCCATAGAATTCTCCAGGCAAGAGTATTGCAATAGGTTGCCATTCCCTTCTCCAGGAGATCTTCCCAACCCAGTGATCAAACCCAGGTTTCCTGCATTGCAGACAGAGTCTTTACCACCTGAGCCACCAGTGAAGAAAATAAACACTAAAGAGGATCTCTATTTTCATATTCTAGAGGCAGTGAGCCTATTAAAAAAGAAAGAGCATCTTTACATCCTAATATAATTGTTAGAAATGTGAGTCTTCCTTTACAGGAAAAAAAAAGAGAGGGCTTGTTTACTACTTACTGAGATGTTCCAAATCATGCAATTCTGATTTTCAATGATACATATGATCATTATTGTTGCAGCTAATATTTCCTGAATATTCACTATGTACCTGCATCCATGGCTATTGTTTTACATAAATTTTAATTTTGAGAACAATCCTTTACAGTACACACCAGTATTACACTCTCATCTATAAATGAGCAGGTGTTGGAAACTATTAGAGAGGTGTTGGAAACTATTCAAAGCCACAAAGCCTATTGAGAAGTACAAAAGGGCAACTAATCACAGGCGAACTGACTCCAGATCCCTTGCTCTAAACCATGACAATGTGCTGAATCCCATTCTGCAGCTGTGTGTATAGATGCAAAGAGAAAAGCTATACAGAGAGAGAGAGATGGGGATGAGTATGAACAGTTATTCGACTGTTTATGTTTACAGATTCACTTAACAGCTATTGTATGGTGTTCAAATGTTTTTACTCTTTGATGATTTTGGGCCCAAAAACCTAGTTTCAGTGTGCCAGATAGCCAAAGATTATCAGTGTATACTATGAAATTAATTTTAGATATTTGGATGTTACTGGAAACTATCAAGTTCTTAGATATAAACTACCAACCTTCCCCTCTCCTTACCCCCTCATCCTTTATTTTACAAGGTAGCAGTCCTGTTGATAATTTCTTCAGAATGTGATATACTTCAAAAAGAGGACAAGGTTAAGTTTAAGTTCTTCATTTATGGAATATGTGTAGATTTAATGAAATTTCTCTCTATAACCAAATGATAATTTAGCTCCAATTAAAGGCTGGAAAGAGGCTGCAGCTTTATGAGTCCAGCATTGTTATGTTAAAATGTTTAGGACTCTTTTCATGATTATGATTAATAATATATATTAAAAATTAAGAAGTTTAAACTGCAATTAACTGTGGCTCAGAGTATAAAGTGGTGAAGGATTTCTCAGTTCTTGTGCAAATGTTGAATAAATGTTGAATTCTTTGGGGAAATAACTTGAATATCCATTGATTTTACTAGTACAGTAATTAAATCTATTCCCTAAGGAAATACACTTTAGTGTGTTGAGAAGCTGCCTATTCTCTGTGTATCTTGGGCCAGGTAAGCTGTTTCCTGGATGTCAGCCCTGGGATTGCACACTGTCCCTACCATCATTGCCTACAAATGAGGATCTGGTCTCCATCTTCTCTTGAAATTTATCTATATGTTCCCTAAACACCTTGTCTGTTAATTTACAATTGTATTATATTTAGTAAAAGTCAAGGAATACACAAAATATACAGTTTATTTAGGATTAACATTAGGATTTAGCAAAGGGCCCCATACAGATATCGATGATAATTTAAAAAACCTAAAAATTTTCTAATAGCGTTCACTGCTTTCCCAAAACAAGAGTATAACTGGATTATTCTTCAGCTTTCCCCCTGATTTTAATCTTTAAAAATTTCAATTTACTCTATAATAAGCACTAGTGGGGAGAGGGGTATTAATCAAATGATGTATGTCTGTCTCCATTGATTTTATATTTTATTGTCTAAAACACTAATTTTCCCATTTTCTTGCAGTGTGGATCTCCTGAATATTTAAGAGACACTTTTAACATTTGTGATATTTTGATGTTGAGGTTGATCTTGAGGACTTCTTGTCTATACTGTTTCTGATATCCATATAGAAAGCCTTTCATACAGAAATGATCATTGAATGCCTACAAAATGTGACAGACCCTGGCAACACAACAGTTCCTGCCTTCAGAAAATGTAAATAAATATGTGAATTAAGCAACATGAAATTACAAGGAATTAAATAAGTGTTAATGGATAAATCATGAGATACCACATAGAAAGGATTCTTTACTCTTTTTGAAGTGAGAGATGGCATTTTGGAGGAAGTGATCTGAAAGAACACCTAATCAGAAGGAAAAGAGAGAGTGCAGAATTTGGGAAGTCTGTGAAGAGATCGTTGGAAGGATAAAAGGTGGGAGACTTGAAAATGTTCCACAGGAGAGAAGAGCATTTTCAAAACATAGGACTGCCAGATTTCAGAGGCTTCCCTGATAGCTCAGTTGGTAAAGACTCTGCCTGCAATACAGGTGATCCCGGTTCAATTCCTGGGTTGGGAAGATCTGCTGGAGAAGGCATAGGCTACTCACTCCAGTACTCTTTGGCATCCCTTGTGGCTCAGCTGGTAAAGAATCCACCCTCAATGTGGGAGACATGGGTTCGATCCCTGGGTTGGGAAGATGCCCTGGAGAAGGGAAAGGCTCCACTCTAGTACTCTGGCCTGGAGAATTCCATGAACTGTATAGTCCATGGGGTCGCAAAGAGTTGGACACAACTGAGCGACTTTTACTTTCACTTCCCAGATTTCACTCAAGAATAGAGATAGCTAGAAGGAGTGTCACATATCTGCTTACAACAAAAATTCACATGAACTAAAAATCCATCACATTTCTTGTATCCATCAGGGAGCTGAGCTTACAAGGTAATCATATAGCACAAAATATAAACAGCATCTTCAGGGAGAGACAAGACTTGAGCACTTGCTTATCTAGAGCAGATTCAGGTGGAAGTAGAAGAAGAATTCAACTAGAGCAGTTAACAAATTGGTAAAAGAGAAGTATAGAGAGACAGTATGGAGCTGCTTGTGCTGTGTGCCTAGTCGCTCAGTCGTGTCTGACTCTCTGCAATCCCATGGATTGTAGCCTGCCAGGCTCCTGTGTCCATGGGGGTTCTCCAGGTAAGAATACTGGAGTGGGTTGCCATGACCATCTCCTGGAGGTCATAGATATAAGGGAACTGACATATTTCTGTAGATATTTTCTTTTTCTTTTCACCAAGCCCAAAATATTTGAGAATATTGAAAATTTTTCTGAATTAGTATACACCTATGTTAGAGATAAGAGTAGCTGCTGTGAGAAAACATAAAAATATGTCTGTATCTTCATTATCTCCTATATAGAAAAATGCATTATTATCTGAATGGAAGGGGTCAAAAACAGACATCTTTGGGCAGTGGTGAAAAGTCACGTAGCTAATGAAAATGAACAGCAAACAAACAAACGTACAAACAACTTCTCTAACTGTTGGAGGAGGGACAGAAATGCATGCTGAATCCAGAACTAAAAACCAAGGGAGGAGTCAAGAGCAATGAGGTTACATGCTCTACAACCAGGAACACTGTGTCTACCTAAGGCTTAAACTTAATTAAAACATTAGAGAACACCCTTTCCCACTCTGCTTTTTAATCATTTAAACAGAATTTTAAAAAAATCATGATTAACTCAATAAAGAAAAATCACTTAAAATTCAATATGCATTCATTATCAAAGTTTCAGCAAACTAGGGGTATTTTTCCCCCTACCCTGATAAAAGGCAACTATAAAAATATACAAGTTCCAAGACATTTAATATTCAATAGTGAAAACATTCCCCTTAATTGGGAACAAGTCTGTTCTTACAACTCCTATTAAACATTGTACTAGTAAAACAAGAAGAAAAAGAGAAAGGGAATTTAGATTGAAAAGGAAGAAATAAACCTGCATATATTCACAGATGACACAATTGCCTATGTAGAAAATCTCAAAGGACCTACTCAAAAACTCCTAAAATTAATAAGTTTTTAGAAGGGTCTTAGGATACAAGGTCAATACACCAAAAACAAATTAATAATTAAAAAAAAATTGTCATCTCTTAACAGTTGAAAAAGCTTTTTTTTTTAAAGCATTATTCAGAGTAGCATCATAAAATTGAGTATTTAGGTACAAATCTAACAAAAATGGTTCAAGATCTGTGTGATGAAAAGTGAAAAACACTGATGAAAGACATCAAAGACATAAATTGAGAGAGATATATTATGTCTGTAACTCAGAAGACTTAATAGTTTAAAATGACAGTTTACCCAAATTGATCTGTAAATTCAATGGAATCCCAATCAAGCTTCCAGCATTCTACCTGTAAATATTGACAAGTTCATGTAGAATTTTCACGAAAAGGTAATGGGACTAGAAGAGCAATAACGCTTAAAAAAAAATGTTTAAGAATTCCAAGGTTACTGCATTAATCAAGGCAAGTGAATAAGCATATGGAAAATGAGAACAGAATAGAAAATCAATTAATAGACCCGCATGAGTGTTGTCTACTTATTTTTGACAAGAATGCGAAGGCAGATCACTGCAAAAGAATGGTCTATTCAACAAGTGACAATGGAACATTTATACATTTTTAACCAGTGGTGCTCAAACATTTATAAATATGAAATAAATAATAATCCTTAACTATTATCTCACAGCTTGTACCAAAAATTAGCTCAAAATAAAACAAACTTAAATATAAGATAAAAAACTATAAATAGTCTCAACAGAAACATGAAAATATGCTTGTGATAATCAGTTAGGCAAATAATTTTTCCTTAACATATGTGTATCAAAACACATTCCATGAAATAAAAATGAAATTGAATTTTATTAAAGTTCAAATATTTTTCTTTCAATCATTTTCCCCTTTCTAAATTTTGTTTTTATTGGATTATAGTTACTTTATAAAAGTTGTGTTTGTTTCTGCTGTAGAGCAAAGTGAATCAGAGCTATATTTATACATATACCTCCCTTTTTTTTGGATTTATTCCCGTGGTGGAGAAGGCAATGGCACCCTCCTCCAGTATTCTTGCCTGGGAAATCCCATGGATGGAGGAGCCTGGTCAGCTACAGTCCATAGCGTCGCGAAGAAGCGGACACGACCGAGTGACTTCACTTTCATTTTTCACTTTTCACTTTCATTCATTGGAGAAGGAAATGGCAACCCACTCCAGTGTTCTTGCCTGGAGAATCCCAGGGACAGAGGAGCCTGGTGGGCTGCTATCTATGGGGTCACACAGAGTCGGACCCGACTGAAGTGACTTAGCAGCAGCAGCAGCAGCAGCACCAGGTCACCATGGAGCACCAAATAATCTTTCCTGTGCTATACTGTAACTTCTCATTAGTTATCTCATTTATACATTAGATAAATTAGTTATCTAATTTATACATAGTAGTGTATATATGTCAATCCCAATTTCCCAATTCATCACACCCTCCTGTTACCCCCCTGATATTCATCTGTATCATTTTTCTAGATTCCACATATAAGCGATCTTATGTGAAATTTGTTTCTCTTTCTGACTTACTTCACTCTAGGTGAAGTATGACAGTCTCTAGGTCCATGCATGTTTATGCAAATGGCACACTTTCATTACTATTTGTGGCTGAGTAATATTCCACTGTATGTATGTACCACATCTTTATCCATTCTTCTGCTGATGGACATTTAGGTTGCTTCCAAGTTCTGGCTATTTCAAATAGTGCTGAAATGAACATTGGGGTGTATATAACTTTTGGAATTATGGTATTCTCCAAGTATATGCCCAGTAGAGGGATTGCCAAGTCATATGGTAGTTATCATTTTAGTTTTTAAGGAACCTCCATACTGTTCTCCCCAGTGCTTGTATCAATTACATTCCCAACAACAGTGCAAGAGGGTTGCCTTTTCTGTACTCTGTCTCCAGAACGTATTGCTTGTGGGTTTTTTGTTTGTTTGTTTTTTTGGTTTTTTTTGTTGTTGTTGTTTTTATGATGGCCATTCTAACAAGCATGAGGTGTTACCTCATTGAAGTTTTGATTTTCATTTCTCTAATAATTATTGATGCTGAGCATTTTTTCCTGTGCCTTGTGGCCATCAGTATGTATTGTTTGGAGAAATGTCTAGTTAGGTCTTCTGCTTGTTTTTTCATTGGGTTAGTTGGTATTTTTGATATTGAGCTATTTGTATATTTGGGGAATTAATCCCTTGTCTGTTGCTTTGTTTGCAATATCTCCCATTCTGAGAAAATTTTTATGTGGTTTATGGTTTCCCTTGCTGTCCAAAACTTTTGAGTTTAATTATATTCCATTTATTTGTGTTTTTATTTTCATTACTCTGGAAGGTGGGTCAAAAAAAGATCTTGCTGTGATCTGTTCTGCCTATACTTTCCTTTAAGAGTTTTATAGTGTCCATCTTTACATTTAGGTCTTTAATTCATTTTGAGTTTACTTTTGTGTATGATATTAGGGAGTGTTTTGATTTCAGTATTTTACATGTAGCTGTTTGCTTTTTCCCAATACCACTAATTGAAGAGACTGTCTTTTCTCTATTGTTTATTCTTTCCTCCTTTATCATAGAGTAGGTGACCATAGATGTGTGGGTTTATTTTTTGGCCTTGTATCCTATTTCACTGACCTACATTTCTGTTTTTGTGCCAGTACCATACTATCAGACTATACTACAAGAACCATACTATACTTGTAGTATGGTCTGAAGTCAGGGAGACTAATTTCTCCAGCTCCATGTTTCTTTTTCAAGATTGTTTTGGCTATTTGGGCTCTTTTGTGTTTCCATATAAATTATAAAAAAATTCATTCTAATTCTATGAAAAATGCCCTTGGTAATTTGAAAGGGATTGCATTGAATTTGTCAATCTTCAAATAATAAAAAGACCCATCAAAGACTTGGAAAAAACATTTGGAAATCACACTTTTGACAAAAGTGTCAGTTTCTAGAGTATAAAACAATGCTGAAAGCTTAACAATGACAACAAGCACTAAAGCCAAATGAAAAACTAGACAAAAGATGTAGGTAGAAACTTCAAAGGAAATATATGGATGGCAATAAGCATAGAAAAATATGCTCAACAACATTAGTTACTACATAATGCAAATCAAACTACATTGTGATATGACTATTCATATAACCAACACTTAAAATAAAAATATATTGACACAACTAAGGTCTGGCAAGGATTTGGAGAAATAGGAACTTTCATACATTGCTGGTGCAAATGCTAAATATACAGCCATGATAGACAATCATTTGGCTATTTCTCAAAGTTAAACAGATACTAACCATATTGCCATACAGTCCTACTCCTAGCTATTTATTCAAAAGAAATGAAAACTTATGTTTGCATAAAAATCTGTACATGAATATTTATAACAGCCGTATTCATAGTCACTGAAATTGGAAACAACTCAGATGTCATTCAACAGATGAATGGATAAATTGCTCTGCAGCCAACAAATGAATATTAGTGATAAAATAGAACACACTTTTCATGCAACAATATGAATGAACCTTAAATGCATGTTGAAAGCTTTGTCCAGACTCAAAGAAGCATACAGTGCATGATTCTATGTGTATGATATTCTGGGAAAGACAAAGTTATAAAATTTAAAATAGACCAGTGTTTTCTCACTTTGAGGATAGGGGATAAATTAACAGGGGCAACTCAGGACAATTTTGGGAATGATGAAACTGTTCTGGTTCACAATTTTGTTGATAGATATACAACTCAGAGTACTTGTCAAAATCCACAGAACCATAAACCACAAAGGGTATGTTTTACTGTATGTAAATAAAAACAAGATGTGGAGATATTAAATATAAAGAGATGAGGCTAACTATTACCTGAATGTAACAAAACAAGTAGGGAAGAAAATAACTAGCTTAACTTTGGAAAATGGTAATTTTACCTGATACTCTTAAGATTAGTGACAAAAAAAATGTTCACAAATGTTGAGCTTTAGGTAGTAACTTTTTTGCTCACAAAGTATGTGTTATAAATTCTTGAATTCATTTCTGTAGTAGGTGTCAACATATATATTTCTTCTCTTATTTAATCAGAGAGGCAAGAGGCAATGCTATTACTGTAACATTGAGCTGGTCTCCCATGTAGATCTTGGTTTCTATGTGCCATTGTCAATGAAGTAGACAGGGCCAATTTAGAAAAGTGTTTGATTGTAGGGCAAAGGATATACAAGATGAATCTACATCATTCTATGGATATTAGAAAAGAAAGTATTAGTCTAACATAGATGGAGATGTGGCAAATGCACAGAAGCCAATCGGCAAAATTTCCTAATGGCTAAAATTCAACAAGACTACAACAATTTGAGTAACATAATAATTCGAGTAAAATAGTACTGATTATAACCTGAAAAATAAAATAAACACCCATGAATTCATAGTGATAAGATTAATGAATAAATGAAAGAGAAGAAACAGATTCTGCTTACTAAGAAAGTTAATGTAGGATTCAGAAAAACAGAAAGCCATCACAAAACAATTCAGCATTTTTCTTTAGGCAAGTTCTACCAATGGATACCAAAATGAGTGGGCAAAAGTTTGAAGAGCAGCAGAGTTCTGCCAAAGAACGCACTGGAAATAGCAAACACCCTCTTCCAATAACACAAGAGAAGACTACACATGGAGATCATAAGATGGTCAACACCGAAATCAGATTGATTATATTCTTTGCAGCCAAAGATGGAGACGCTCTATACAGTCAGCAAAAACAAGACCAGGAGCTCACTGTGGCTCAGATCATGAACTCCTTATTGCCAAATTCAGACTGAAATTGAAGAAAATGAAGTAATCCACTAGACCATTCAGGTATGACCTAAATCAAATCCCTTATGACTATACAGTGGAACTGAGAAATAGATTTAAGGGACTAGATCTGATAGACAGATTGCCTAATGAACTATTGTTGGAGGTTTGTGACATTGTACAGGAGACAGGAATCAATCCATTCCCAAAGAAAAGAAATGTAAAAAAGCAAAACAGCTGTCTGAGGAGGCTTTACAAATAGCTGTGAAAAGAAGAGAAGTGAAAAGCAAAGGAGAAAAAGAAAGTTATAAGCATCTGATTGCAGAGTTCCAAAGAATAGCAAGGAGAGATAAGAAAGATTTCCTCGGTGATCAATGCAAAGAAATAGAGGAAAACAATTGAATGGGAAAGACTAGAAATCTCTTCAAGAAAATTAGAGATACCAAGGGAACATTTCATGCAAAGATGGGCTCAATAAAAGACAGAAATGGTAGGAACCAAACAGAAGCAGAAGATATTAAGAGGAGGTGGCAAGAACACACACAGAAGAAATGTACAATAAAGATCTTCACAATCCAGATAATCACAATGGTGTGATTACTCACCTAGAGCCAGACATCCTGAAATGTGAAGTCAAGTAGGCCTTAGGAAGCATCACTATGAACAAAGATAGAGAAGGTGATGGTTTTCCAGTTGAGCTATTTCAAATCCTGAAAGATGATGCTGTGAAAGCGCTGCACTCAATATGCCAGCAAATTTGGAAAATGCAGCAGTGACCACAGGACTGGAAAAGGTCAGTTTTCATTCCAATTCAAAGAAAGGTAATGCCAAAGAATGCTCAAACTACCACACAATTGCACTAATCTAACATGATAATAAAGTGATGCTTAAAATTCTCCAAGCCAGGCTTCAGCAATATGTGAACCGTGAACTTCTAGATGTTCAAGCTGGTTTTAGAAAAGGCAGAGGAACCAGAGATCAAATTGCCAATATCCGCTGGATCATTGAAAAAGCAAGAGAGTTTCAGGAAAATATCTATTTCTACATTATTGACTATGCCAAAGCCTTTGACTGTGTGAATCACAATAAACTGCGGAAAATTCTGAAAGAGATGGGAATACCAGACCACCTGACCTGCCTCTTAAAAAACCTGTATGCACGTCAGGAAGCAACAATTAGAACTGGACATGGAACAACAGGCTGGTTCCAAATAGGAAAAGGAGTACGTCAAGTCTATATATTGTCACCTTGCTTATTTAACTTCTATGCAGAGTACATCATGAGAAATGCTGGGCTGAAGGAAGCACAAACTGGAATCAAGATTGCCGAGAGAAATATCTATAACCTCAGATATGCAGATGACACCACCCTTATGCCAGAAAGTGAAGAAGAACTAAAGAGCCTCTTGATGAAAGTGAAAGAGGAGAGTGAAAAAGTTGGCTTAAAGATCAACATTCAGAGAACTAAGATCATGGCATCCAGTCCCATCACTTCATAGCAAATAAATGGGGAAACAGTGGCTGACTTTATTTTTCTGGGCTCCAAAATCACTGCAGATGGTAACTGATGCCATGAAATCAAAAGACACTTACTCCTTGGAAGGAAAGTTATGACCAACATAGACAGCATATTAAAAAGCAGAGACATTACTTTGTCAGCAAAGGTCTGTCTAGTCAAAGCTATGGTTTTTCCAGTGGTCATGTATGGATGTGAGAGTTGGAGGATAAAAAAAAACTGAGTGCCGAGGAATTGATGCTGTTGCACTGTGGTGTTGGAGAAGACTCTTGAGAGTCCCTTGGGCTGCAAGGAGATCCAACCAGTCCATCCTAAAGGAGATCAGTCCTGGGTGTTCATTGGAAGGACTGATTTTGAAGCTAAGACTCCAAGACTTTGGCCACCTGATGTTAAGAGCTGACTCATTTGAAAGACCCTGATGATGAGAAAGATTGAGGGCAGATGGAAAAGGGGAAGACAGAAGATGAGATGGTTGGATGACACTACCGACTCAATGGTCATGGGTTTGGGTGGACTCCAGGAGTTGGTGATGGACAGGGAGGCCTGGCATGTTGCGGTCCATGGGGTTGCAAAGAGTCAGATATGACTGAGCGACTGAACTGAACTGAAAACACCTTCCCAAGACAATTATCAATTACAAATAAAAATAGTAACTTTATCATGGAAAAAGTCTATGGAAAAAACTCTCAACCAAGTTGTCAAGACTAATGACACCAGTAATAAGACACATCACATCATGTACTGTTTCACATAAAATGCTGAGAAGGACACACCACTTCTGTGGTATTCCTATTAAAACAAACAAACAAGCATAAGCTTACTTTTACTATGAGGACTCAAATAAATTCAGTATGAAAGAATATTTCACAAAATGGCTAGTACTCTGAGAAGCATTAGTACATTGAAAAATGTTATAAGACAAGTAAACCCACACACTTATGGTCAATTAGTCTATGACAAAGGAGGCAAGAATATATAATGAAGAAAAGACAGTCTTTTCATTAATTCATGCTGGGAAAAGTGAATGAAAAGTGAAACTAGAACTTTTTTTTCAAACTTTAAACTTTTTATTTTGTATTGAGATATATCTGATTAACAATGTTGTGGTAGTTTCAGTGAACAGCAAAGGGACTCTATCATACATATATATGTATTCATTCTCTTCTCATCCAAGCCAGCATGTAACATTGAGTAGAGTTCTATGTGATACACAACATGTCCTTGTTGGTTGTCCATTTTGAATATAGCAGTGTATACATGACCTTCCTAAACTCCCTAACCATCCATTCCACCCAGCAACCATAAATTCATTTTCTAAGTCTTTTTGTTTGTTTTAATTCTTCAATTGACCAAAACCTGTTTTCTAAATAAGATTTGTCTCAAAGTATTCTCTTTGTACAACAGATCTGACATATATTTAAGATACTCTTGAACAAGAAAAGGCATGCTTCTCATATATATAACAAATTCAAAAGAGTATGCAAAGGTTTTCACTTGTTTTTTTGTCTATTCAAGTATAAACCATAGACTATAAACTAAGAACACTGATATATATCCAGAGACAAAAAAGTGGTAAGTGAAAGTCACTTAGTCATGTCCAACTCTTTGTGACCCCATGGACTGTAACTTGCCAGGTTCCTCTGGACATTGAATTCTCCAAGCCAGAATACTGGAGTGGGTAGCCATTCCCTTCTCCAGGGGATCTGACCAACCCAGGGATGGAACTCAGGTCTCCTGCATTTCAGGCAGATTCTTTACCATCTGAACCGGCAAGAAAGCTCAAGAATACTGGAGTGATCAGCCTATCCCTTTTCCAGCAAATCTTCCTGACCCAGCAATCTAACCAGAGTCTCCTGCATTGTAGGTGGATTCTTTACCAGCTGAGCTACCAGGGCAGCCCATTCAGGGACATAAAACAAGGTACAAAAATTCCATGGTCTAAAGGTATTTAAATCATCCAGAGCTTCTTCTCTTATCACTGTAGAATTCTGTTATAGCACACTATCAAAATAAATTTAAAAATAACCCCCAAAGTTCCAAGTGCAATACTAAATTTACCAAGAGAGATCTGTAAATTAGCCATTGAAAGCCTTAAGAAAGTTAGAAGACAGAAAAAACATTGAGGGTGATCACAGAGAAAAAGAATTTAAATGAGAAATTAATATCAAAATGGGAAATTAATATACTTTAATTTAAACTTGATGTGATCCTGAATTAATATCAAAGCATGGCATTAATATACTTTAAAAGATTATATTACTTTAATCTTTTAATTAAATTAAATTAATATACTTTAAAAGATCCCATGTATTTGGCAATTAAATGTCCACTTTTAAATGTTGGGTGTCTAAGAAGCCATAACGAGTAAAATTAGAAAATATTTGTAATAGAATAAAAATGAAAAGATAATTTACTAGAATTTGTTGCATGCAACTGAAACTGCAATTAAATACATTGTGGAATCTTGAATAAGGTATGAAAGCAAATAATGGACACCCTAACATAAAATTTTGTGAGACTGGGAAAAATTCTGTACTTAAGTTAATAATACTGTATCACATGTTAATTTCCTGTTTTTTTAAAACATAGTATTTCTTTATATTCTCAGAATTAAATTAGAAGTTTCATGCCACATTAAAATTTTTTTTAATCACTAAATTTCTGGACTTTTAGATGTCAGAATGCATGGAACTATATCAAAGTTTTGAGTGAATATAATTTAGAAATCTAACATTCTAGTCATACTAAGTCAAACAAGTGGAATCATAATTTCATAAATTTTTAGCTAAGCAAAAGTTCATAATTTTTTATATATTATACATACTATATATATATATATATATGTATATGTATAAAAAAGCTTCTCTATGACACTTGGTAAAGTCTTGAAAGTGAGCAAAAATAAAGAGATTGATCAAAGACCTAAATGTAAGACCAGATACTATAAAACTCCAAAAAGAAAACAGGCAAAGCACTCTTTGACATAAATTGAAGCAATATTATTTTGTACCAGTCTCTGAGAGTAACAGAAACAAACCCAAAAATAAATGAATGAGACTTAATCAAAATTATAAACTTCTGTACAGCAAAGGAGACATAACAAAATGAAAAGACAATCTACAGAATGGAAGAGAATATTGTGAATGAAGTGACTGACAAAGGGGTTTTTCTCCAGGATATACAAACAGCTCATACAGTTTAATATCAAAAAACAAATAATGCAATCAAAAATAGGCAGACGACCTAAACAGACATTTCTCCAACTTAGACATACAAATGGCCAAAATCACATGAAAAGATGCTCAACATTGCTAATTATTAGATAAATGCAAATCAAAACCACAGTGAGGTATCACTTCACGTGATTCAGAATGACCATCAAAAAGTCTATATATAATAAATGCTGGAGTGGGTGTGGAGAAAAGGGAACCCTCCTATACTGTTGGTGGGGATGTAAATTGGTGCAACAATTTTGGAGAACAGAACGGAGGTTCCTTAACAAAACTAAAAATAGAGTTACTATATGATCCGTAATTCCACTCCTGGGCATATATTTGAAACAGTGAAAACTAATTTAAGAAGATATACATACTCCAATGTTCACAGTAGACTACTTACAATAGCTAAGACACCGAAGCAACTTAAATGTCCATTGACAGAGGAATGGATAAAGAGGATGTGGTGTATATATATGCAATGAAACATCACTCAGCCATAAAAAAGAACAAAACAATGTCATTTGCAGCAACATGGACAAATTCAGAGATTATCATCATAAGTGAAGTCAGACAAAGAAAGACAAATATTATGTGGTATCACTTACATTTGTAATCTAAAATAATGATCCAACGAATTTACAAAACAGAAATAGACTCACAGATATAGAAAAGAAACCTATGGTTACCCAAGGGGAACATAGGGGAAGGGATAAATTTGGAATTTGGGGTTAACAGATATACATTATTATATGTAAGTCAGATGAACAAGTATCAACTGTACAGACAAGAAACTATATTCAGTATCTTATAATGACCTATAGTGGAAAACAATCTGAAAAAGTATATACACACACATGCAACTGAATCATTTCGCTGCATACCTGAAACATTGTAAATCAAGTAGACTTCAATGGTAAAGATAGAATTTAAAAAAATTCAAGGCTGAAGAATTGTCACAGATATGAACAGGCTAAAGAAATGTTACTCAACATTCAAAAAACTAAGATCATGGCATCCGGTCCCATCACTTCATGGCAAATAGATGGGGAAACAATGGAAACAGGGATAGACTTTATTTTTGGGGGCTCCAAAATCACTGCAGATGTTGACTGCAGCCATGAAATTAAAAGACACTTGCTCCTTGGAAGAAAAGCTATGACCAACCTAGACAGCATATTAAAAAGCAGAGACATCACTTTGCTGACAAAAGTCCATTTCGTGAAAGGTATGGTTTTTCCAGGAGTCATATATGGATGTGAGAGTTGGACTATAAGGAAAGCTGAGCACTGAAGAACTGATGCTTTTGAACTGTGGTGTTGGAGAAGACTCTTGAGAGTCCCTTGGACTGCAAGGAGATCAAACCAATCAATCTTAAAGGAAATCCATCCTGACTATTCATTGGAAGGACTGACGCTGAAACTGAAACTCCAATACTTTGGCCACCTGGTGTGAAGAACTGACTCATTGGAAAAGGGCCTGATGCTGGGAAAGACTGAAGGTGGGAGGAGTAGGGGACAACAGAGGATGAGGTAATTGGATAACCGACAGGATGGACATGAGTTTGAGCAAGCTCCAGGAGTTGATGATGGACAGGGAAGCCTGGTGTGGTACAGTCCATGGGGTTGCAAAGAGTTGGGCATGACTGAGCAACTGAACTGAACTGAAAGAAATGTGAGAACTAAAGGCAATACATAAACATGGATCAGATCTTAGATCAGAAAAAGTACAGTATATATAAAAAAAAAAAAACTGATGAAAACAGCATAAAGACTGTAGTTTCCCTAATAGTTCTCTGCTAATGTTAATTTCATAGCTTTAATTAATGTTCAATGTTCATGCAAGCAATTAGTATTAGAAGGAGCTAAGTGGATACTACTTAAGAAACTTGAACTATTTTTGCAACTGTTGTGTAAATCTAAAATTATTTTAACATAAAAAAATCAAAAGCCCATAAGCAAGAGTGCATAAGGTGCATTGAAAGGTTTGGGATGTTAGATATACTTGGATTAGATACTGGAAGGTAGGAAGCTGGAGAGCTAAGCTACATGTCTAGGGTATACAAAAATATGCTATTCACTCAGAAATGAAAAGTATTCAGCTCTTTTTTTAAACAAGGGATTAACATGATCAGACTTGTATTTTGAAAAGCATACACTTGTTAAAACTTAGAGAAATTTAGAAAGAGCTAAACATGATACTAAACCAATTAGGAAGAAAGGTCACATGGACAAGGGGCAAGATTTGTCAGGATGGAGAGAACAGGATGGGTTTTAGAACAATTTTGGAGGTGTAATTAAAAAAAAACCAACCTGTGGGTTAAGAGAGAGGATAGTGGAAGTCAAGGAGCCTGAGATTACATCAACATGCATGCTCTAGAAGCATTCGATATTTTGTTGTGAGCTGAAAATAATACTTTAATGATCAACTATTTAAAATAGCTGCTTCAAAATTGTGAAGCAGCCTAATCTCAACCCTTTCCATCTTGAGATGAAATATCCATTCCCTCTATATCCCTTTCTTTCTCAGAGCTAAGCCCTGTTTCTAAGGTGGGAACATGAGGTGTGATTAATAGTGTCAAATAGATTAGAGTGGGTATTATGTGCAAGAAAAAAAAAAAAAAAAGCTTAGTATTTAAGCCTTGGTGCTATAAATGAACAAGGCTCCAAGCATGTTTCTTCTACCTACTTCCATGTTTCGTCTTCGGTAAGTTTCTCTCTCCCATATGTTTCTTCTTTTATATCTATAGAATGAGGATAATCCATTTAAATACCACTTTAACAGTTTTAGTGTTAAATATACGTAAAGGCCTAAGATCAGTGCTTGGCATGTAGCACACTTGAAGTAAATGGTAATTATTACACTGAAGCTGATTTTATTGTTAGCTTTGTTCCATTAACAAACCTTCCTCCTTTCAGAAGAGGCCAATAAGCCTGTTCAGTACCTGCTCATTCTCTGACACTTCACATATATCTTAAATAGGGGGAAGGGAGAGATACGGGAAAAGGAAGAAATATAGGGGACCCTATTTGACTCCTTATGTGATTATTTTAATTACATCTCAGACTGCCAGGAAATAATTAATAATTCTCAGCACATAGACAGCAAAATATGAAAATCTGAAAATCCAGGTGTGTTTTTAAGAATGGGATGAAAGACAATATTTGTATCTGAATTACACGGTAATAAAAAGTATAGATATTTCTTTGTCAAAATATTCCTTTTATTATCAGATATATTGGGGCTTCCCTGGTGGCTCAGATGGTAAAGAGTCTGCCTGAAATGCAGAAGACCTGGGTTTGATCCCAGGATCAGGAAGATCTCCTGGAGAATGGAATGACTATCCGCTCCAGTATTTTTGCCTGGAGAATGCCATGGAAAGAGGAGCCTGGCGGACTACTGTCCATGGGGTTGCAAAGAGTCAGACATGACTGAGCAACAAACACTTTCACTTCAGGGAATATAATTCCCTAAGTAAAAGAATGATATAAAAGTAGATGCAAATTTAGGGGAAATTATTAAGTTGAATATTCATTTTGAAATGCCTGGGTAATACTAGAATTTAAATATCTGGGAAACCCAGTTGAATGGGCAAGTCTAAAGCACAGGATAATAAATTGGATCAGAGGTACAGATTTAGGATACATGATATGGAATAAATGTCAAAGATAACAGAAGGCAAACCAAACTATGATATTACCCCAGAGGGGTGTGAACCATAAAGAAGGTCTATAATAAAATACAAATGCATCACTAATAGAACATGAAAGTCATGCATTTATAGAACCAGTCCTGTATCAGGGTGATATTATAGCTTTCAATTCTTTAGTCAATCAAATATTTAGTAAATGTTTAATCAGAAATAATAAATTCATGGGATTTAATGGCAATTTATACTCTATATTAATAGTTTGTTTCAAAATAGGAAATTTAACAAAAATGAGGTTGTCATTCATTCAACATTAAATAGCTCAAATCTCTGACTAGCTTGGGACTTCCCTGGTGGCTCAGATGGTAAAGCTTCTGCCTATAACAAGGGAGATCTGGGTTCAATCCCTGTGTCAGGAAGATCCCCTGGAGAAGGAAATGGCACCCCACTCCAGTACTCTTGCCTGGAAAATCCCATGGACGGAGGAGCCTGGTAGGCTACAGTCCATGAGGTCACAAAGAGTTGGACATAAGTGAGCGACTTCACTTTTCACTCACTGACTAGCTTACTGTATTTGCTCAGTACAGATTTTATTATTTTGCATTTTTGCATTAAAATTACATTAAAATTAGACATTATTTTGATTTTTTGCATTAAAAATCAGCCCATTTTGAATTTTCCACAAGTACCTAACATATGCATTATATGTTATTATGTGTATTATATATAAACAGGCATATATATTAATATATAAATACATATCAAGAAAGCCTATATTTTTCAGGGTTTTCACCAAGTTTTATTTATCTAGTTCAATAATTTTTCAGGAACTGATGTTCTGTAGGATTGTGCTTCTTGGGAAGCTTACATCATTTAATTTATATTTTAGATTTATAAAGCAAATATTTTCTCGTATCTTTCTCATGTCCAGTCTTCACCTGCTCAGTTGACATTATCGGGACAGATAGAGCCTGAAAAGCCTTTCTATTAAAGCAACCAAACAAGAGGATAAGACTCAAGGAGCTCAGAGATCTGAAAACCAAATATTTGGTATAAACTATTACTACCTGATCTTAATAAGATAAGTCTGAACTGAGTCCTGGAACATTCAGCTGTAGGTAAGACAACATTTCTGATTATTTCTGATATCAGAAACTTATAAGATTTTCTACTGCCTAGGGTTAAATGAAACTTCATCAGGGTTAGTAACATTTTTTCCTTGATACTATGTAAGATTCTAAGATTTTTAGTGAAGTTTATGGAAATGAAATGCCAGACAAATATGCAGGTTTTTACTCTGCTGTCTAAAGAAAAAATGGCACCTTCTAAAACATTTTTAAAAAACACCTTTACTATACTGTGTTAATATTACTCAAGTGTATTTGTCTTTGAAGTCATAGGACAAAATTATTTGAAAATAGTGATGAAAATAAAAGTAAGATTCATGGATTATTAGTTTATAGTCCACACCCTGAGCAGAAATACCTTTTGAAAATAGTCAAAGTATAGTTTCATGATTTAAGAGGTCATATTTAATCAGGCCACAAATTCTATCATTGATATATTTTATAAACTTTGGTGACTTTCTTAATAAATTCCTTGGTCTTCTATGTGTTTTCTCAGTTGGAGCGTCTTTATGTCCTTTATCTACTTGCAACCTATAAGTAAGACATGTCAGAACCAGACTATATCTTAAATCTCTACATGGCACTGAGAGATCAAAGTTTATGGAGCCTTGATGTTATCAAGTTTACAAAGCAACAAGACCTGCCAGGCTGTGCCCTGAGTCATGCTCTGTTGGAGTTTCACACTATTTCCAAAAGGCAAATTGATGATATCACTCTCTGCTTAAAATCTTCCAATTCTCCCTCTAGCTTTTAGGATCAAATCTAAACTCTTAAACATGACCTACCCTCAAGACATTTCACAATTTGCCTCCTGCTGACCACTTCTGTCATCTTCCTCCTTCTGTATACTATCCTACAGAGGAAGTTTTAAGTCATCAAGCAATACCACATTATCTTTCTGAAGTTTGGGCTTTTGCCTTAGATGTTTGCTTTGCCTCTATTATCTAGCCTCATCCTCACGGAGGTTCTATTTCTACATGACAGTATTTGTCATCTCATATAAAAAGTTCCTGTTTAGAGGTCTGGACCCCATCTGAGAATACAGGGACAACATCTTTCCTTCACAGTTATATCAATATTAGCACAGTGGCAGACATTTAGAAAGTTCCTGACAGGGCTTCCCTGGTGGCTCTGTGGTAAAGAATCTGCTTGCCAATGCAGGAGACGTGCGTTCAATCCCTGGTCTGGGAAGATCCCACACACTGTGGAGCAACTAAGTTTGTGAAGCACAAATACTGAGCCTGTGCTCTAGAGCCTGGTAGCCACAACTACTGAGTCCACGTGTCACAACTGCTGAAGCCTTCAACTACTAACGCCCGTTCTCTGCAACAAGAGAAGCCACCACAGTGAGAAGCCTGTGCACCAAAACTACAGAGTAGGCCCTGTTCACCACAAGTAGAAAAAAGCCTGCACAGCAACACAGACCTAGCCTAGCCAAAGGGGGGGGAGGCAGAGAATAAATAAAATTAGAAAGTACTTGACAAATATTTGTTGAGTGAATCAATCAATATATGAATGAATGAAGTGATTGCCTTCTTGGCAATGGCACCCCACTCCAGCACTTTTGCCTAGAAAATCCCATGGATGGAGGAGCCCGGTAGGCTGTAGTCCATGGGGTTGCTAGAGTCGGACACGACTGAGTGACTTCACTTTTACTTTTCGCTTTCATGCATTGGAGGAGGAAATGGCAACCCACTCCAGTGTTCTTGCCTGGAGAATCCCAGGAACGGGGGAGCCTGGTGGGCTGCCGTCTATGGGGTCGCACAGAGTCAGACACGACTGAAGCGACTTAGCAGCAGCAGCAGCAGCCTACCCTCTCAGCCTTCCCAGAAATGATTGTATTCCTATCCATCTACCTCCAAACTCATTCTGGCAGTATTTTTAACTGGATACATTGTTTCATTTCTAGAATAATTGATTATCTGGATCACATTGAATGGTAAAAGTGAATAACAAATTCTTCCTCAACCCATCACAGCAAAGCTGCTTTCTATATGTCACTATAAAGAGCTCTTTAGCTTCAAAACTCCACCTTTGACCTTCTGGAAATCTGAGGCCTACTGTAGTACATAACGTTCCCTTAGCCCATCAGTTAAAAAGTCACTGTTTATTTCAAAAGGGGGGAACATTTAATGTCTTTCCTTAGAAAGTTATTGTTTTAGATGAATTCTCTTGGAAATAGACTCAAGATGGAAAGTTGCATGAAGAAACTTTGTTGGGGAGTGTTCTAGAAACTAACACCTGGAATAAAGCAAGAGAAACAGTATTGGGCCAAGGGTGAAGTTGAAATGTGATAGCCCAGTTGATCTCCACAGGGAATTCTGCAACTGAGATGATTCTTCCTAATTGTCTCAAGTTGAATACGAGAGTCTACATCTCTGCAGCCTCCAATCAAGTAGCCTTGCTTTTGGACTTCACCTGAGTAAGATAACTTGGGGGAAATGCAGCACTCTAAGGGCAATGCTGGAACAGAAACTAATGATAGGCCATCAGCAGTTAACACTCTCAGCATCATGCTGGAAATGTTTCCAGAGACAGCAAACATTGCTGTTCAGTCACTAAGTGATGTCTGATTTTTTGTGACCCTGTGGACTGCAGCACACCAGGCTTCTCTGTCCTTCACTATCAGGTTGCTCAAACTCATGTCCCTTGAGTCAGTGATGCCATCCAACCATTTCATCTTCTGTCCAAAAAGTTTGTTCAGGTTTTTCTATAGCTGTTATGGAAAAACCCAAACAAACTTTTTACCAACGTAATATACATGAACCGAGTTTATCTAAAAGGCACAGATAGAGTAGCAGATACTGGGGTGGCTGCCCACTTCCCTGCTTCAAGGCTTAGGCACTCAGTTTTCAGATGCTGAAATCAACAATAATGCAAGCATAAATATTTATGTTAAACATAATTTAACATATGAAATGTTTTATTCACACATCTCTAGAACCATATTACCATTATCTCATGGGTTCTTTGCCAAGGTTTTAAATACTGTATCATGAAGGAATGCTGTATTAATTTTCTTTTGCTACAATAGCAGATTTCCCAAATCTAAGTGTCTTAGACAGTACAAATGTGTTATCTTACAGTTATGAAGAACAGAAATCTGAAACAGGTCTCATAGGGCTAAAAATCAAAGCCTCATTAGAGCTGAGTTACTTCTGGATTCTACCCTAGGGAGGAACCTACTTTCTTGCTTTCTGAGGTTCTTGTCTGCTGAAATTCCTTGGCTTCTGGTCTCATTCTTGCATTTTTTAAATAAGCATTGGCAAGTTGAGTACTGTTCACATGGCCTCACCCTGACTGATTTCATAATCTCCTTTTCAGACTCTCATTTTCTCCTTCCTTCTTTCAACATTAAGTACCCTTGCACTTATATTGGAACATCCCGTGTAATCCAAAATATCCTCTCTATTAAGGTTAGCTTATTAGTGAATTTAATTCTATTGCCTACTTTAAATCTTCTTTACCAGGTAAGGCAAAAAGAAAGTTCACATTATATATATAATACACACATGTTGATATATTTCACCCCACTGGTTCAGATGGTTCCAGAGATTAGGAAGTGGATATCTATTAGAGTAAGAGTGTGTGTGGCGGGTGGTGAGCACCATCCTGCCTAACACAGCTGCTATGTGTGTGCTCAGTCACTCAGTCATGTCTGATGCTTTGCATCCCCATGGACTGCAGCCCAGCAGGCTCCTCTGCCCTTGGAGATTCACAAGGAAAGAATACTGGAGTGGGTTGCCATGTCCTCCTCCAGGGAACAGCAACTTCTAACATGTATTAAAACAACAAAACCCCTCCCTTTGACCCTCTTTAATCCTGTCCTGTAAGGATCCATATATACTCTCCCGATTCCTACCATTAACTTTTGGCTACCCCCCATACAGTTATTGATGCGAAGAGTTGATTCATTAGAAAAGACCCTGATGCTGGGAAAGACTGAAGGCAGGAGGAGAGGGGGATGACAGAGGATGAGATGGTTGGCTGGTATCACTGATGCAATGGGCATGAGCTTGAGCAAGCTCCAGGCAATGGTGAGGACAGGGAAACCTGGCGAGTTTTAGTCTGTGGGATTGCAGAGTCAGACATGACTGAGCAACTGAACAACAACTAGAGATATTTTGGGTGCATATTATTTTTTGTCCCTGAGCAGGCTCAGCATTGCTCCAGTTGGGTTACAATGTGACTTAACCCAGGTTACTGGTATGGTGACCACAGTGAAAATGGGGATAGAAGCAAAAAAATGTCTACCTCAAGTTCATGTAAGGATGGAACCCTAGATTTTTAAGAGAACAATGGGTCATTTCTGAAGGTCCGATTTGTTTAAGGGATCTAGAAATTCAAGATTTTTAGAGGCATTCAATCAGATTATTATTTTCATAGGGTTCCATGCTTTTCCAATTAGGGCCTTAATCCTAAGACAAACACACTGGCAGAGCTAAGAACTTGAACTTTTCTGTAACTCTTTTATTTTTATAATTAAATTATACCCTCAAACATTGCTGTTTTTGCCTTTCAGAAATGAAAACAACTTTACTCTACTTAGGAGGTCATCTGGCTTTTACACTTCCCTAAATTGGTGATTAGTTATCTCTAGACTTCATTTTTTCCCTCCCAATGCATTGGTAGTATCCAACAAAAACTAACTAGTTTCAGGGTCCTTATAATACTACTTTCTTTGGACTCTTAACATGCCTGAGGTGATAGGTTTGGTTGAATTTGACTTGTCATCTTGGACCCATTTGATTTTAATTGGTTTATGTTATGCCTTTGGGTTATGTCATTTTTTCAAAAGTTGTGCCCTGCCCCCTTCCCTCCTGTATTATGCTCTTCTCCTGAGCCCTGCCAGGCCCACAGTGTTGCCTTTACAATCTTCTTGAGGGACAACCAGGATAGCTGGCCCTTGGGAGAGAAATGCTGTATAATATCCAATCTCTCTATATATCCAGGCCTTCATCTTCCATGTTTCCTACAACGTGTACAACAACAGCATCTCTCAGTGAACCCAATAGGGTGGGTGACAGGCACACAATGCTTGCTAGAAGTCCATCTGTTGGTGGCATCCCTTCAAGGGCAATTGGCCTTCCAGATATAATGTTTGCCACTTTGGGAGTCAGCTCTGCATGTCGTTCAGGGCCAAATCCTTACTACCCTTCTCCTAAAGTTACAAACATACCCCTGGATCAGATCTCCTCTCCACTTTTATGGAACATCTGGTTTGTTGCTTCTTATCAATTTGTTCTTAAGCCTCTTATGAATTCCTACAACCAGGACCCTACCCGACTTGAAGGTAATATCAGATCAGATCAGATCAGTCACTCAGTCATGTTCGACCCTTTGTGACCCCATGAATCGCAGCACGCGAGGCCTCCCTGTCCATCACCAACTCCCAGAGTTCACTGAGACAATATAGCTCCACCCAGATTATTATTAAAATACTCTTAATACCCCTAACAAGACCAGACAACCCTTATTTCTGTTATTACGTAAAGTGGGTCTATGACAATGAGATGTTTACCATTGGAAACACCCTAAATGGCTCCTAAGGAGGACTAGGGGAGGAAATCAGTGACTTACATTTCCTCAGAACAATAAGAGGATAAGGCTTATGGCTGTTTCACCAGGTTCCCAGCCTCAAGACACAGACTTGGATTGCTATACCTCATGATATCTATTCCCATCAGCTGTGGACAAACAAGCAATGAGTCAAGATTACAACCCCTGCAATATGTGAACCGTGAAATTCCAGATGTTCAAGCTGGTTTTAGAAAAGGCAGAAGAACCAGAGATCAAATTGTCAACATCTGCTGGATCATTGAAAAAGCAAGAGAGTTCCATAAAAACATCTATTTCTGCTTTATTGACTATGCCAAAGCCTTTGACTCTGTGGATCATAATAAACTGTGGAAAATTCTGAAAGAGATGGGAATACCAGACCATCTGACCTGCCTCTTGAGAAACCTTTATTTCGATCAGGAAGCAACAGTTAGAACTGGACATGGAACAACAGACTGGTTCCACATAGGAAAAGGAGTACGTCAAGGCTGTATATTGTCACCCTGCTTATTTAACTTATATGCAGAGTACATCATGAGAAACACTGGGCTGGAAGAAGCACAAGCTGGAATCAAGACTGTTGGGAGAAATATCAATAACCTCAGATATGCAGATGACGCCACCCTTATGGCAGAAAGTGAAGAGGAACTAAAAAGTCTCTTGATGAAGGTGAAAGAGGAAAGTGAAAAAGTTGGCTTAAAGCTCAACATTCGAAAATGAAGATCATGGCATCTGGTCCCATCACTTCATGGGAAATAGATGGGGAAACAGTGGAAACAGTGTCAGACTTTATTTTTGGGGGGCTCCAAAATCACTGCAGATGGTGACTGCACCCATGAAATTAAAAGACCCTTACTCCTTGGAAGGAAAGTTATGACCAATCTAGATAGCATATTCAAGAGCAGAGACATTACTTTGCCAACAAAGGTCGATCTAGTCAAGGCTATGATTCTTCCAGTGGTCATGTATGGATGTGAGAGTTGGATTTTGAAGAAAGCTGCACACCGAAGAATTAATGCTTTTGAACTGTGGTGTTGGAGAAGATTTTTGAGAGTCCCTTGGACTTCAAGGAGATCCAACCAGTCCACCTTAAGGAGATCAGTCTTGAGTGTTCATTAGAAGGACTGATGCTGAAGCTGAAACTCCAATACTTTAGGCACCTCATGGGAAAAGTTGACTCATTGGAAAGACCTTGATGCTGGGAGGGATTGGGGGCAGGAGGAGAAGGGGATGGCAGCGGATGAGGTGGCTGGATGGCATCACCAACTCGATGGACATGAGTTTGGGTAAACTCCAGGAGTTGGTGATGGACAGGGAGGCCCAGTGTGCTGTGATTCATGGGGTCACAAAGAGTCGGACATGACTGAGTGACTGAACTGAACTGAATTGAATCCTACCCAGCACCGGTCAGCACTAGAGACCTTGAGGACGCCCAACTCCAATCTGGGGGTCCCAGGAGGTCGACCTGCCTCGACCTGCCTAGGGATCTGGTCCTCGAAATGTTGTCACGCCTGAACCTGCTCAGGGATCTCCCAGTCCAGGGGTCCCAGGAGGTCAACATGCCTTGACCTGCCCAGGGATTTGATCTCTAGGAGTTTGTTACACCTCACCCTGCCTGGGGATCTGCACCCTGACCCAGGGACGCCAGACTCTCAGGTTGCAACAGTACTGGGTAGGATAAATTTCAGAAAGACTTACCCCTAAGGAAGTCCACCCATGGAAATAGAAGGAAGTCTATTAGTTGTGGGGCTGTGCCCAGTCTCAGCAATAACTTAGGAGTCCAAGAAGAACCCCATTGCCTTTCTGGAAAGTCTAAAAGAGGCCCTCCAAAAGTGTGATTTTAAAGGACAAATTCCTGTCCCAGTGTGCATCAGACATCAGGGTAAAGTTTCAATAGCAGCAGGATCCTGCTGCCTCTTTAGATGAGGTGGTCCAGACAGCCACCAATATCTTTTATAACAGAGAACAAAAGAGGGAGGCCAAGGCCCAGGAAAGGGAGAGAAGGAAAGAGATAAGGCATGCACAGATGTTGGCTGCCATCCAGGGAAGCCCCATGGCAAACCCCAAGTCCTTGAAAGACAAGGCACAAGGCAAATGCCTAATATGTAGACAGGTGGCACATTGGGCCAAAGAGCATCCAAACCGTGGCAAGTCTCTAAAAGGGATTGTCAGAAGATCCTCCAACCAATCCTGAGGAAATTTGGTACACTGATAGAAGCAGCTTTGTCTTGGATGGAAAAAGAAGAGCATGAAGTAGTCTCCTAGTCTCCAATTTTGAGACCATAGAGGCTTGCTACAAATGCCATCAGTTGAGACATTGGGTGGCACTCTGCCCTCAGGACCCAAGAGACTCAAGGTCAAGCCCCAAACCTTCCCTCACAATGGTTCAACAGGGCTGAAGCAGCCTGTTCCGCCCAGCCCACCTGTCATGGATAGCCATTATGGGGCTGGAGCCAAGTGTGCAACTGGATGTGGCAGGTAGGTCCAAGAATTTCTTGGCTGATACAGAGGCTTCCTACTCTGTCCTGACCTCTTACCATTTTGGGTGCTACAGGGGGAAAAAAAAAAAAAAATTACAAAAAGATTCACCTGAGCACTTTGTTGCTGGGATGGACAAATATTTCCCACCAGTTTCTGGTGGTCCCTGAGTGTCCTACTCCCTTACTGGAAAAGATCTTTCCTTGCCTATTGCAGTCCTGATAGAAGATGCTTCACAACTCTAGGGGCAAACTACTTTTACCAGCCACCAAGTGAAACAATTCCTGAGTGGAATAGGCCATTTATAGATGTATGATCAAAGAATCCTCAGATATCCAGTAGTGCTGATGGAAAAATCCAGGCCTCACTATATCCCCTTGTGAGGTTCTTAACCCTGCCACCCTCCTGCCCACCCCCGAGAGCTCTCTCCCCTTTCACCCTTGCCTAGAAACATTGGACCATTGGACAAAAGCCCTAGAAGGATTGTCAGAAGATCCTCTGACAAATCCTGAGGAAATCTGGTACACTGATGGAAGCAGCTTTATCTTGGATGGAAAAAAAAGAGCCTGATAAGCAGTAATCTCCAATTTTGAGACCATAGAGGCTAAAGCTTTGCCACCAGGTACTTCAGTCCAATTAGCTGAGCTGATAGCCCTCACTCGAGCTTTACAGCTCAGAAAAGGGGAAAGAGTAGCCGTTTACACTGACTCCAAGTATGTCTTTCTGGTGCTACATGCACATGATGCTATTTGGAAAGAAAGAGGCCACTTGACCACCCGAGGATCCCCAATCAAATATGGAGATCAAATTCTTAGGCTCTTGGAGGCAGTCCAGATGCCCACTGAGGTTTCAGTCTCCCACTGGAAAAGATACCAAAAAGGGAGCATGGAAGTGACACGAGGAAACCAAGCAGCCAATCAGGCAGCTAAGAGAGCAGCATTACAAATCAATGTCCTAATAGGGGTTGCCACCTTAGTTCCACAGCCTAATTTGCCAGAAACTCCTTCATATACTGAAGGTGAGACTATTAAAGCTAAGAGTGAGGGCTTTCAAGAAAATTATATGGGGTGGTTCCTAAGGGAAGGACTCCATTTTCTGCCTGGGAACCTCCAATGGAAGTTGGTTAACTCCTTACATGCCACCACTCATTTAGAAAAGAAGGCTCTCCAAAAACTGCTGAAAAGTTCCTTCAGAGGAACAGGCCTCCAAATGACTATAAGGCAAGTGGTGATCTCTTGTCCCTCTTGCCAATTAAATAACCCCCAAGGAGCTCAAAGACCCCAGCTGGCCCAGCCTATCCAATGAAGTGGGACCTACCCAGGAGAGGACTGGCAGATGGACTTCACCCAGATGCCAAGGGTGAAGTGATACCCTTTCTCAAGGGTATCAATACCTATTAGTCATGATAGATACATTCACAGGGTGGATTGAAGGCTTCCCCACCCAGACTGAGAAGGCTAAGGAGGTGATTAAAAAAAATAAATAAATAAAACTGCTCCATGAAATCATTTCGAGATTTGGTCTACCTAGGTCATTACAAAGTGACAATGGGCCATCATTTACTTCTAAGGTCACCCAAGGGATCTCTAAAGCATTGGGCATTACTTATTATCTCCATTGTGCCTGGAGGCTTCACTCTTCAGGAAAAGTAAAAAGAGCCAACAAATTCTTAAAATCAGCAATAAAAAAAGATAACTCAGGAGACCTCCCTGAGTTGAAAGGAGTCTTTACCAATAGCTCTCCTCCCACATCCGTATTGCTCTTAAAGAACAGGTTGGTCTTAGTCCTTATAAGATGCTATATGGGAGACCTTTTGTTTATGTCAATGACCTCTTCCTCGATCCAGAGGCTCAGACCCTCAGGTCTTATGCCATGGCCATTGGGAAATTCCAACAAAATATACACTTGTGGGGTGTCAACCAGGACCCAAAAGATTCTAAAGAGCCACCACTATATGCTCCAGGGACTCAAGTCTTAATTAATTAAAGTCTGGAAAGATGGTTCCCCAAAGACTCAATTCCAGCCCACATGGAAGGGCCCCTAACCTGTAATACTTTCTACCCCCACAGCAGTCAAGGTACCAGGACATGACTCCTGGATTCACTACTCACGAGTCAAGCCATGGAATAAAACAGAAGAGGACACTCAATACACCTGTGAGTCCCTGAGTGATCTCAGATACCTATTCAGGACTACAAATGAGTGCCATTCTAGTGAACACCTCCAAAATTAAGTTTCTGGGAATAAGATTCCTCAGGACAGCTCTAAAGAGCCAACACAGCTTAGTAGGGGTTGTACTCCAAAATAGACAAGAAATAGGTCTCCTGATCCTTGAACAAGGAAGGACTTGAACCATCTTGAATGAAATGTGTTGTTTCTGGGTAAATACCTCCAGCTAAGTTAAAGAAAGTCTTACGGTCCTCAAGAAAAACATTCAGATCCTACAGGATCTCAAAGAATGAGCTAGAGAGTTCTAAGGATGGCTAAAATCTCTCTTTGGTGGATCAGTCTCATGGCATGGGGAATTTGGAGTTGGCTAATGCCCCCTACTAATCCTTGGTATCACCATATTGATGTTTCTTATGATTGCTCCATGTATTATCAGTTGTCTAATCCGTTTTGTGTCTGCCCGGGTCAACAAGCTACAATATGCAGTGCTAGTTCAACAAGGATATATAGAACTACAGCTGACCATGGAAAACATCACTCACCCTTGGACACTGCTATAAGGACTCTGAGGCCTGAGACTAGCAAGAGGGGGAGGCCCAATGCCCCTCATCATTCCAGTTCACCAGGAAGTAGCCAGAGAGACCTCAACGCCCCTACTCCGAAAGAATTGGGCCCATCTCTTGAGGGGGAAATGTTAGGTAGTTAGAACAGTAACAAGGAGTCCAGAATGGTGGTGGCTAAAAGACAAAGAAGGGAAAAGCCCATGAAAATAGAATAAAGGAAGGTCTGAGGACCAGAGTGAGGCCCTCAGGTGAAGTAAACAGCCTCCTGGATAGCCCAGTTTACACAGGGCAGGTGCAGGGGGAAGAGAAAAAAACATAAAAGCTTCACCTTAGAACATTTAGTAATTTCACACATATAAAGAAATCAACAAAATATCCATCTCTTCAAATTTTTGGTGCAGCAAGACAGAATCAAGGGAATTACACACTCCCCCAACACATATGTAAATACTATTTTACAGATATAAAATTTAATCTCAAGTTAGTTGTCCTTACCCCCAGGTGAACAGTGGGTTGTACAGCTGGATTCTGTAAACTACAAACTGCATGTTCATCTCACTCAAATATAGTTTTTTTTTTTTGTAGTCCTGTTGAAAACAAAATAATCTTCCCACATGGCATCATTGAGAGTCCAAGACAGAGGTGGTTGCCAGAAAGAGATTCGAATGCAGGTAGTATGTATCTGAGCTAATTGCCATAAATATTGGTGGGAGACCAAAAAGGTAAGACAGAGAAAGAAATCAGCAAGGGAGCGTTACCAAGCAGGTCATCACTATGAGCAACTAAAGCTCAACCCTGCCAAGGGAAGGACACATATCAAATCATTCCAACAATAAGGAAACTGGGGTATATATTCACCACTGATTGAGAATAACATATGGGAAGCATTTCTCAGCATTGTGTGGTCCCTGGACAGGTAACGCTTGTCCACACAGTCTTGAGGTGTTTACAGTAAGCCCCCTAAAGAGGTAGGTAGAGTCCTAAGCAGAAGATATTAAGAAGAGGTGGCAAGAATACACAGAAGAACTGTACACAAAAGATCTTCATGACCAAGATAATCATGATTGTGTGATCACTGACCTAGAGCCAGACATCCTGGAATGTGAAGTTAAATGGGCCTTGGAAAGCATCACTATGAACAAAGCTAGTGGAGGTGAGGAATTTCAGTTGAGCTATTTCGAATCCTGCAAGATGATGCTGTGAAAGTGCTGCACTCAATATGCCAGCATTTGGAAAACGCAGCAGTGACCACAGGACTGGAAAAGCTCAGTTTTCATTCCAATCCCAAAGAAAGGCAATGCCAAAGAATGCTCAAACTACCGCACAATGGCACTCATCTCACATGCTAGTAAAGTAATGCTCAAATTCTCTAAGCAAGGCTTCAGCAATACGTGAACTGTGACCTTCCAGATGTTCAAGCTGGTTTTAGAAAAGGCAGAGGAACCAGAGATCAAATTGCCAACATCAGCTGGATCATGGAAAAAGCAACAGAGTTCCAGAAAAACATCTATTTCTGCTTTATTGACTATGCCAAAGCCTTTGACTCTGTGGATCACAATAAACTGTGGAAAATTCTGAAAGAGATGGAAATACAGGATCACCTGACCTGCCTCTTGAGAAACCTATATGCAGGTCAGGAGGCAACAGTTAGAAATGGACATGGAACAACAGACTGGTTCCAAATAGGAAAAGGAGTACGTCAAGGCTGTATATTGTCACCCTGCTTATTTAACTTCTATGCAGAGTACATCATGAGAAACACTGGGCTGGAAGAAGCACAAGCTGAATCAAGATTGCTGGGAGAAATATCAATAACCTCAGATATGCACATGACACTACCCTTATGGCAGAAAGAGAAGAGGAACTAAAGAGCCTCTTGATGAAAGTGAAAGAGGAGAGTGAAAAAGTTGGCTTAAAGCTCAACGTTCAGAAAATAAAGATCATGGCATCTGGTTCCATCACTTCGTAGGAAATAGATGGGGAAACAGTGTTAAACAGACTTTATTTTGTGGGGCTCCAAAATCACTGCAGATGGTGTTTTCAGCCATGAAATTAAAAGACGTTTACTCTTTGGAAGAAATGTTATGACCAACCTAGTTAGCATATTGAAAAGCAGAGACATTACATTGCCTACAAAGGTCCATCTAGTCAAGGCTATGGTTTTTCCTGTGGTCATGTATGGATGTGAGAGTTGGACTGTGAAGAAGGCTGAGTGCTGAAGAATTGATGCTTTTGAACTGTGGTGTTGGAGAAGACTCTTGAGAGTCCCTTGGACTTCAAGGAGATCCAACCAGTCCATCCTAAAGGAGATCCGTCCTGGGTGTTCTTTGGAAGGAATGATGCTAAAACTGAAGCTCCAGTACTTTGGCCACCTCATGCGAAGAGCTGACTCATTGGAAAAAGACTCTGATGCTAGGAAGGATTGGGGGCAGGAGGAAAAGGGGACGACAGAGGATGAGATGGCTGGATGGCATCACCGACTCAATGGACATGAGATTGAGTGAACTCTGGGAGATGGTGATGGACAGGAGGCCTGGTGTACTGCAATTCATAGGGTCGCAGAGTTGGACACGACTGAGCAACTGAACTGAACAGAGTACCAAGAGGATGTGGGATTGAGCCTTACATCAATACTGTATTTCTCTTAAGCTGAGAAAGCAGAGGTTGGGATTGATGTTGAACTAGAAACTAATTAAACACACTATAAAATGGGTTCTATCTATTGGAGTGGTTTAAGGTTCTGACCTTGACTTCCAAGTGTTCAGTTCAGTTCAGTCGCTCAGTCATGTCTGACTCTTCCTGACCCCATGAATTGCCGCATGCCAGGCCTCCCTGTCCATTACCAACTCGCGGAGTTCACTCAGACTCACGTCCATCCAGTCAGTGATGCCATCCAGCCATCTCATCCTCTGTCGTCCCCTTCTCCTCCTGCCCCCAATCTCTCCCAGCATCAGAGTCTTTTCCAATGAGTCAACACTTTGCATGAGGTGGCCAAAGTACTGGAGTTTCAGCTTCAGCATCATTCCCTCCAAAGAAATCCCAGGGCTGATCTCCTTCAGAATGGACTGGTTGGATCTTCTTGCAGTCCAAGGGACTCTCAAGAGTCTTCTCCAACACCACAGTTCAAAAGCATCAATTCTTTGATGCTCAGCCTTCTTCACAGTCCAACTCTCACATCCATACATGACCACAGGAAAAACCATAGCCTTTACTAGACGGACCTTTGTTGGCAAATTAATGTCTCTGCTTTTGAATATGCTATCTAGGTTTGTCATAACTTTCCTTCCAAGGAGTAAGAGACTTTTAATTTCATGGATTCAGTCACCATCTGCAGTGATTTTGGAGCCCAAAAAATAAAGTCTGACACTATTTCCATTGTTTCCCCATATATTTCCTATGAAGTGATGGGACAGGGGATACCATGATCTTCATTTTCTGAATGTTGAGCTTTAAGCCAACTTTTTCACTCTCCAGTTTCACTTTCATCAAGAGGCTTTTTAGTTCCTCTTCGCTTTCTGCCATAAAGGGTGGTGTCATCTGCATATCTGAGGTTATTGATATTTCTCCCGGCAATCTTGATTCCAGATTGTGTTTCTTCCAGTTTAGCGTTTCTCATGATGTACTCTGCATATAAGTTAAATAAGCAGGGTGATAATATACAGCCTTGACGTACTCCTTTTCCTATTTGGAGCCAGTCTGTTGTTCCATGTCCAGTTCTAACTGTTGCTTCCTGACCTGCATACAGATTTCTCAAGAGGCAGATCAGGTGGTCTGGGATTCCCATCTCTTAAAGAATTTTCCACAGTTTATTGTGATCCACACAGTCAAGGGCTTTGGCATAGTCAATAAAGCAGAAATAGATGTTTTTCTGGAACTCTCTTGCTTTTTCCATGATCCAGGTGATGTTGGCAATTTGATCTCTGGTTCCTCTACCTTTTCTAAAACCAGCTTGAACATCAGGAAGTTCACATTTCACGTTTTGCTGAAGCCTGGCTTAGAGAATTTAGAGCATGTGAGATGAGTGCAATTGTGCGGTAGTTTGAGCATTCTTTGGCATTGCCTTTCTTTGGGATTGGAATGAAAATTGAGCTTTTCCAGTCCTGTGGCCACTGCTGAGGTTTCCAAATTTGCTGGCATATTGAGTGCAGCACTTTCACAGCATCATCTTGCAGGATTTGAAATAGCTCAACTGGAATTCCATCACCTCCACTAGCTTTATTCGTAGTGATGCTTTCTAAGGCCCATTTGACTTCACACTCCAGGATGTCTGGCCCTAGGTCAGTGATCACACAATCATGATTATCTTGGTCATGAAGATCTTTTGTGTACAGTTCTTCTGTGTATTCTTGCCCCCTCTTCTTAATATCTTCTGCTTCTGTTAGGTCCATACCATTTCTGTCCTTTATCGAGCCCATCTTTGCATGAAATGTTCCCTTGATATCTCTAATTTTCTTGAAGAGATCTCTAGTCTTTCCCATTCTGTTGTTTTCCTCTATTTCTTTGCACTGATCGCTGAGGAAAGCTTTCTTATCTCTTCTTGCTATTCTTTGGAAACCTGCATTCAGATGCCTATATATTTCTTTTTCTCCTTTGCTTTTTGCTTCACTTCTTTTCACAGCTATTTGTAAGGCCTCCCCAGACAGCCATTTTGCTTTTTTGCATTTTTTTTCCATGAGGATGGTCTTGATCCCTGTCTCCTGTCCAAAGTCATGAACCTCATTCCATAGTTCATCAGGCACTCTATCTATCAGATCTAGGCCCTTAATTCTATTTCTCACTTCCACTGTATAATCATAAGGGATTTGATTTAGGTCATACCTGAATGGTTTAGTGGTTTTCCCTACTTTCTTCAATTTCAGTATGAATTTGGTAATAAGGAGTTCATGATCTGAGCTACAGTCAGCTCCTGGTCTTGTTTTTGTTGAATGTATAGAGCTTCGAGTCCAGGGGCAGTGGCCGGGAGGAGCTACCCTACGCCCAAGGCCAGGGGCAGAGGCTGGGAGGACCAACCCCACGTCCAAGAAGCAGTGGCTGCACGGGCACAGGAAGGCCTAGAGGAGCTATCCCACGTTGAATGTCAGGAAGGGCAGCGGTAAGGATATACCCCTCGTCCAAGGTAAGGAGCAGAGACTGCCCTTTGCTGGAGCAGCCGTGAAGAGATACCCCATGCCCCAGGTAAGAGAAACCCAAGTAAGATGGTAGGTGTTGCAAGAGGGCATCAGAGGGCAGACACACTGAAACCATACTCACAGAAAAGTAGTCAATCTAATCACACTAAGACCACAGCCTTGTTTAACTCAATGAAACTAAGCCATGCCCGTGGGGCAACCCAAGATGGGCAGGTCATGGTGGAGAGATCTGACAGAATGTGGTCCACTGGAGAAGGGAATGGCAAACCTCTTCAGTATTCTTGCCTTGAGAACCCCATGAACAGTATGAAAAGGCAAAATGATAGGATACTGAAAGAGGAACTCCCCAGGTCAGTAGGGGCCAAATATGCTACTGGAGATCAGTGGAGAAATAATTACAGAAAGAATGAAGGGATGGAGCCAAAGCAAAAACAATGCCCAGCTGTGGATGTGACTGGTGATAGAAGCAAGGTCCAATGTTGTAAAGAGCAATATTTCATAGGAACCTGGAATGTCAGATCCATGAATGAAGGCAAATTGGAAGTGATCAAACAAGAGATGGCAAGAGTGAATGTCGACATTCTAGGAATCAGCTAACTCAAATGGACTGGAATGGGTGAATTTAACTCAGATGACCATTATATCTACTGTGGGCAGGAATCCCTCAGAAGAAATGGAGTAGCCATGATGGTCAACAAAAGAGTCCAAAATGCAGTACTTGGATGCAATCTCAAAAATGGCAGAATGATCTCTGTTCGCTTCCAAGGCAAACCATTTAATATCACAGTAATCCAAGTCTATGCCCCAACCAGTAATGCTGAAGAAGCTGAAGTTGAATGGTTCTGTGAAGACCTACATGACCTTTTAGAACTAAGACCCAAAAAAGATGTCCTTTTCATTATAGGGGACTGGAATGCAAAAGTAGGAAGTCAAGAAACACCTGGAGTAACAGGCAAATTTGGCCTTGGAATGCAGAATGAAGCAGGGCAAAGACTTATAGAGTTTTGCCAAGAAAATGCACTGGTCATAGCAAACACCCTCTTCCAACAACACAAGAGAAGACTTCCAAGTGTACTTGAGATGAAATCAGAGACTGTAGAAGGACCTTTGCCACACCTGAGTTAGAAGCATTTGGGATGTTTTGATTGAAAGATATTAAAGTTTTGCCTTCATTTTAATGTGTAGCTTATTCGGTGCCATTTTTTAAGACATTCAAATATGTCATAAGCATTTATCTATTTGAGATGGTTTAGTACTAACAGTCATTTCTAGAAATAGAGTGTTTTATTAAATCACATAATAAGAATGTTCACAGCCCAATGATTGTGTGACCCTCCAAATTTCTCAAGTAGTGGTCATAACTTAGTACATGCAGTTTTGAGAATGCTAAAGTAATAGATTCAGAGAAAACTAGTAACACTTTTACATAAGCTCTAAATGGCTAGGTTCTTACTAGTTTTCAGCATTAAAAAAGAATGAAGACTGTTTTTACCACTCTAAAAACAAGTCTCTTGTTATATTACATTTAATTGTATGTATTTTTTCCATATTGGGGAAAATTTGTCTCCCTTAAATGTTTGAAAGCACATTTGTAGATTCATGGATTGTAACATATGATATTAAATTTGCCATTCTGAATCAAGCAAGCTCACTTAAATGACAGAAATTTTGTGGTGCTCATACTAAAATCTTCCTCAACTACAATTTTATTTTGTTTTATTTATATTATTTTCAATTAAAACTGTGGGGAATGTATTTCATTGTGCTTCAGTACACTTCACAGATATAATCAGTGAATGCTTTTAATGAATAATAGACAAGAAATTACTGATTTTTTGTTTAATTTTCACTTTGCCAATGGAAAAGCAGATCAAGCAGATGGTTCCCATATAACATGTACTTGTACAAGAATGAAGAGCAAGCAGCAATACTTAAAACCCTGATTTTTTTTTTTTCATATACTGGAAATGCCAAGGACATAATTATAACTTTGTTCTTCAAAACACACACTTCAGCACTGAACAAGGGAAACATAAAGATAAATCCATTGAAAATGTAATCCCATGTATTGGACTATTCATTGTTGGAAATTTTATATATTATATATTATCAAAGCAAACATTGCAGTAGACAAGGTAAAACGGAGAAGGAAGACTTTATTCAAGTCTGTATCAATAAAGGACAGAAGCCAGAACTCAGTCTATCTCAACTCTATTGAAACAGAAAGCTAGAGAGCATTTAAGAGCTGGGTTGGAGGTAGGGGAATTGTAGATCAATATTTGCTAATTGGCCTTAGCCAGAGAAAAAGTTAATTTCTTCAGTCTTCTTGATAGAAGTTAGTTTTATATTTTGGAACAAACTGCACACCAAAGTTTGGCTACGCCTCTCTCCCAGAGACTAGATGATGGGGCGCTATCTTCCTTTCACACATTTCAAAGTGATGTCTCCCAGATCCTGAGGGGTGGGAAAGAAGCCTGTCCAAAGTTTAATCAAGAGAGAGAACTGCTAAGGCCATCTTGGTCATTCCCCAATTTAAATAAAATTTTAAGATAATTTATTCATTAAATTATTTCATTTATTATACTTGAAAGTGAATGTAACTCAGTAGTGTCTGACTCTTTGGGACCCCATGGACTATAAAGTCCATGGAATTCTCCAGGCCAGAATACTGGAATGGGTAGCCTTCCCCTTCTCCAGTGGATCCTCCTGACCCAGGAATTGAATCAGAATTTCCTGCAATGAAGGCAGATTATCTTTAATGAAGGAGACCTGGGTTCGATCCCTGAATTGGAAAGATCCCTGGAAGAAGGGAATGGCTGTTGCAAAACTCAGACTTAAATTTCAAAATTTGCCTTGTTGCAAAATTCAGAGCAAACTGAAGAGTAGGGAAAACCACTAGACTATTCAGGTATGACCTAAATCAACTACCTTATGATTATACAGTGAAAGTGACAAATAGATTCAGGGGATTAGATCTGATAGACACAGTGCTTGAAGAACTTTGGACAGAGGTTTGTGACATTGTACAGGAGGCAGTGATCAAGTCCATCTCCAAGGAAAAGAAATGCAAAAAAGCAAAATGGTTGTCAGAGAAGCCTTACAAATAGCTGAGAAAAGAAGAGAAGTGAAAGGCAAAGGAGAAAAGGAAAGCTATACCCATTTGAATGCAGAGTTCCAAAGAATAGCAAGGAGATAAGAAAGCCTTCCTCAGTGATCAATGCAAAGAAATAGAGGAAAGCAATAACATGGGAAATATTAGAGATCTCTTCAAGAAAATTAGAGACACCAAGAGAACATTTCATGTAAAGATGAGCACAATAAAGAACAGAAATGATATGAATCTCACAGAAGCAGAAGATAGTAAGAAGAGGTGTCAAGAATACACAGAAGAACTAATCAAAAAAGATCTTAGTGACACAGAAAACCATGATGGTGTGATCATTCACCTAGAGCCAAATATCCTGGAATGCGAAGTCAAGTGGGGCTTAGGAAGCAACACTATGAACGAAGCTAGTGGAGGTGATGGAATTCCAGTTGAGCTATTTCAAATCCCAAAAGATGATGCTGTGAAAGTGCTGCACTCAATATGCCAGCAAATTTGGAAAACTCAGCAGTGGCCTAGGAGGGGAAAAGGTCAGTTTTCATTCCAATCCCAAAGAAAGGCAATGCCAAAGAATGTTCAAGCTGCCACACAATTGCACTCATCTCACATACTAGCAAAGTCATGCTCAAAATTCTCTAAGTGAGGCTCCAACAGGATATGAAGTGAGAACTTCCAGATGTTCAAGCTGGATTTAGAAAAGGCAGAAGAACAAGAGAGCAAATTGCCAACATCCGTTGGAACATAGAAAAAGCAAAGGAATACCAGAAAATCATCTAATTCTGCTTTATTGACTATGCCAAAGCCTTTGACTATGTGGATGACACCAAACTGTGAAAAATTCTTAGAGAGATGGGAATACCAGACCACCTTACCTGCCTCCTAATAAATCTGTAAGCAGGTTAAGAAGCAACAGTTAGAACTGGGCATGGAACAACAGACTGATTCCAAATTGGGAAAGGGGTCTGTCTAGACTGTATAGTGTCACCCTGCTTATTCTTATTCTTATATGAAGAGTACATCATGAGAAATGCTGGGCTGGATAAAGCACAAGTTGGAAACAAGATTTCTGGGAGAAATATCAATAACCTCAGATATGCAGATGACACCACCCTTATGGCAGAAAGTGAAGAGGAACTGAAGAATATTTTGATGAAAATGAAAGATAAGAGTGAAAAAGTTGGCTTAAAAATCAACATTCAAAAAAATAAGGTCATGGCATCCGGTCCCATCACTTCATGGCAAATAGATGAGGAAACAATGGAAACAGTTAGAGACTTTATTTTCTTGGACTCCAAAATCACTGCAGATGGTGACTGCAGCCATGAAATTAAAGGACACTTCCTCCTTGAAAGAAAAGCTATGACCAACCTAGACAGCATATTAAAAAGCAGAAACATCACTTTGCCAACAAAGGGGCATAGAGTCAAATCTAAGGTTTTTCCAGTAGTCATGTGACAGTTGGACCATAAAGAAGCTGAGCACCAAATAATTGGTGCTTTTGATCTGTGGTGCTGGAAAAATCTTTTGACAGTCCCTTTGACTGCAAGGTGATCAAACTAGTGAACCCTAAATGAAATCAACACTGAATATTCATTGGAAGAACAGATGCTGAAGCTGAAACTTCAATACTTTGGCCACCTGATATGAAAAGTTGACTCATTGGAAAATATCCTGTGCTGGAAAATATTGAGGGCAGCAGAAAAAGGGGGTGACAGAGGATGAGATGATTGGATGACGTCTCTAACTCAATAGACATAAGTTTGAGCAAACTTGGGGAGATAGTGAAGGAGAGGGAAGCCTGGCAAGCTGTAGTCCGTGAGGTTGCAAAAAGTTGTACATGACTTAATAACTGAAGAAGAACAGAAAGTCATCATTATTTTAATCATAGATTCTGTCATGCATGTGGTGATGCAATAAACCATAATCTCATAAAATAAACAGTATAAAAATAATATAACTGGTAACATTAAGAAGGTTCTAAGAAGTTATAGTAGACGCTGAGGTTCCAAAACTTTGGCCACCTGATGTGAAGAACTGACTCATTAGAAAAGGCCCTGATGTGAAGAAAGACTGAAGGCAGGAGGAGAAGGGGATGACAGGGGACGAGATGGTTGGATGGCATCACTGACTCCATGGACACGAATTTGAGCAAGCTCTAGGAGACACTGAAAGACAGGGAAGACTGGTGCGCTGCAGTTCATGGGGTCGCAAAGAGTCGGACATGACTGAGTGACTGAACAGCAACAACATGATATTTATTTAAGATAAGAACTTCTGTTAGGTGTGGTTCAGTAACTCCCCAGGCATTAATCACTATCTTTAAGGGTAATGATTCATTGGCATTGTACACAAAGTTAAGCTAAGATATTTGCACTTACAAGCAGAGGGGTGAGTCAACCTGATCACTTCCAGGACTGAAAATGTAATGTTATCTTCTAAGGAGTTACATAGTTGTCACCAAAAGGAGAAAAATTGATCTTTATGGTTAAACAGGTATTTCTGACATTGGTGAGCCCTGGTTAATGCATAATGCAGACACAAAATGCACAGTACAGGGGAGAGAGGTGGCCAAAGTACAGAGGAAATATTTTATGATTAAATTTTTCTTGTCTTAAAATATGAATTTTAATTTTATTACCTAATTTATTAAAATAGAAATTGCCAGCTATTATGTTTTATCACAATTATTTAAAGTGTTAACACGCACTACAAAGTTATAAAGAGTTTGTCTAACAAGGAATGGTCTTTCAAATATTTAGAGATGATAGACATTTAAAAAATATTTCTTGTATAAACTTTGTATTCAGAGGATGAAATGATGGAATGAAGTCATATTATCCATTTTTGTGATATTAACTACAATTTATAACTTAAAGACTTTTAAATCTGTATCTCCTGCATGGCTCTCTCCTAGGGTCCAGATTTGTATCCCCAAATGTTCAAACCCAGGGATTGAACCCAGGCCCCCGGGCATTGCAGGTAGATTTTTACCAACTGAGCCACAAGGAAAGCCCAAGAATACTGGAGTGGGTAGCCTATCCTTTCTGCAGCAGACCTTCCTGACCCAGGAATTGAACTGGGGTCTCCTGAATTGCAGGCAGATTCTTTACCAAGTGAGCTACCAGGGCAGCCCCAAATGGTATGTTGATTCCCCATTAGGGAATCAAATCCCAGTCTCCCATGTGACAGAACGGGATACTCACCACTATATTAACGAGGAACAATTTATAACTTAAAGGCTTTTAAATCTGCATCTCCTGCATGACTCTCTTTGCTAGGGGCCATATTTGTATCCCCAGATGTTTCAGATAAATAATGTATCCATCTTCCACTTGGATGTTAAAGACGGCCAAAGTTTCAGTATGTTGAAACTGAACTCAGTATTTTCTCTAACCATTCCTCTTTCTCAAATATGCTTTCTTTCAAAAAAAAAAGTTTTTTATTGATTGATTTCTCTCTTAATCAGGATAGGATGAGATACTCCATTATAAGACATAATCATTGATATTCTAGCGAATTAAGACCATTAGTTTCATTGTTCATTCTTCTCACTATGAAATGAGGATCAGCCATGTCTCCTCAGATGTTTTGCCATAGGAACTAAGAGAACCAGATTGTCACCAATCTTGTGGATGAACCATTTTGGAGAGATGGATTTCAACACTGCCATGGGAGAGATAGAATGATTTGTGGATTGTGTGGGAAGTTTTGTAGGGCTAGGTATGAAATTATCTGTAATCACTACCACTTATATGATCAGTTAGAAGTCATACTGTCTAACTGAAAGGGAGGCTGGGAAATGTATTTATTTTCCCCAAAAAAGAACATGGTGAGCCGAACACAATGTATTATCTTCATAGATTCACCATTTTTCTAGTTGACTTAGCAAGAAATTTGGGAGTTATAAACTTTTCCCTTTTTTTTTTTTTTTTTTGCATCCTACTTCAAGTCAATCACTTGGTCTGCTTATTAAACTGATTGATACCTATTGAACCTACAAGTCACATTTTTTATAGTAACTGGTCACTATCTTACCTTAGTGCAAGCCTTCATTACTCCTGTCTAAGCAAATTGCAACAGTCCAAGTTAGTCTCCCATCTGACACTTGAGAGACCATTCCAAATTACAAATACAATTAAAAAACTACTTCATTAAAATTCTTCAGTGGCCTCCACTATTTTTCAGGCTACTATGCAAGCTTCTTCACTTGCTCTAATAGGCTTTATAATGTAAACTTTGCTTAAATTTTCACTATCTACCTTTATCTTCATCATAGATTTGGATTCTGCAAGTAAATAAGGCTTTCTCCTCCTACATATTCACATGTGCTTGCTCTTTTTCATGGATTACCCTTCAAAGACTCTTTAACTCTTACTGATGTTTTAGGAATCAGCATCACTTTTTCTAATGTCTCCCTCTTAATCTGGGTACAGACCCTGATCGCCCATTTTACTTATTCCTCCCAAACCTTGTAGCTACCCGTATTTACTTTTCTCATAACATTCTTTACACTTCATTTTAATTATCTCCTTACTATCTACTCTGTGCAAGGAGTGAGTAAATATTTTAGTCACTCAGTTGTGTTTGACTCTTTGTGACCCTATGGACTGTAGCCTACCAGGCTTCTCAGTCCATGGGATTTTCCAGGCAAGAGTACTGGAGTGGGTTGCCATTTCCTTCTCCAGGGGATCTTCCCGACCCAGGGATCAAACCCAGGTCTCTGATGTTGTAGGCAGATGCTTTACCCTCTGAGCCACCAGGGAAGCTATTTTAGACTTAGGGTCATATTTTTCATCTTTGCATACATAACATGCTTAATACATAGTAGGGCCTCAGATAAGGTTTCTTGAGTAATAATTTTTGAAGCCAAAGTGTTTTATATGCCTGTAGTCCTTTTATTCTTTAAATGTCATTATGATATACTCAAGTATGCTGATTACATAGGATCTTATAATGAGTTTAAACTTCTCCCAACATTTTACAACCTATAGTTTGAATGGGTAGAAATGGTTGAGTAGTTTTGTTATTACTCTCAATAAGTATGGTTCTTATACACTTCCCAAAATAGTTCCCCAGGGGAAAAGTATGGAAGTGATATAAAAATAAGGTCATTTTAGATTCCTCTTTGTATCATGTAATATTTAGAGGTTATGGTTATGTTTATGACATGTTTATATATGTATACATATATACACACATATACATATGTATATACATATGCATATACATATGCAAATATACTTATCTGTTAGCAAAAGATTTAAAAATTTAATACATTAAAAATTTCATCAAACACACACACGATGGTGTGATCTAGACATCCTGGAATGTGAAGTCAAGTGGGCCTTAGGAAGCAATATGATGAATGAAGCTAGTGGAGGTGATGGAATTCCAGTTGAATTATTTCAAATCCTAAAAGATAATGCTGTGAAAGTGCTGCACTCAATATGCCCGCAAATTTGGGAAAATCAGCAGTGGCCCAGGAGGGGAAAATATCAGTTTTCATTCCAATTCCAAAGAAGGGCAATGCCAAAGAATGTTGAAACTACTGCACAATTGCGTTCATCTCACATGCCAGCAAAGTAATGCATACAATTCTCCAAGCCATGCTCCAACAGGACGTGAAGTAAGAACTTCCAGATATTCAAGCTGGATTTAGAAAAAGCAGAGGAGTCAGATATCAAAGTGCCAGCATCTAATGGGTCATTGAAATAGCAAGAGAGTTCCAGAAAAAATCTACTTGTACTTTTAACTACGCCAATGCCTTTGACTGTGTGGATCACAACAAACTGTGGAAAATTCTGAAAGACATGAGAATACCAGACCACCTTATGTGCATCCTGAGAAATCTGTATGCAGGTCAAGAAGCAACAGTTAGAACTGGACATGGAACTACAGACTGGTTCCAAATTAGGAAATGAGTACATCAAGGCAGTATATTGTCACTTGCTTATTTAACTTATATACAGAGTACATCATGGGAAATGCCAGCTTGGATGAAGCAGAAGCTGAACTCAAGTTTGGCAGGAGAAATATCAATAACCTCAGATATGCAGATGACATCACCCTTATGGCAGAAAGTGAAGAAGAACCCAAGAGCCTCTTGATGAAAGCGAAAGAGGAGAGTGAAAAAGTTGACTTAAAACTCAACATTCAGAAAATGAAGATCATGGCATCCCCAGTCCCATCACTTCATAGGAAATATATGGGGAAACAGTGGAAATAGTGAGAGACTTTATTTTGGGGGGCTCCAAAATCACTGCAGATGGTGACTGCATCATGAAATTAAAAGATGCTCCTAGTAAGAAAAGCTATGACCAACCTAGAAAACCTATTAAAAAGCAGAGGATTTGCTTTGCCAACAATGGCCTGTCTAGTCAAAGCTATGGTTTTTCCATGAATCAGGTATGGATGTGAGAGTTGGACTATAAAGAAAGCTGAGTGGTGAAGAATTGATGCTTTTGAACTATGGTGTTTTAGAAGACTCTTGAGAGTACCTTGGACTGCAAGGAGTTCCAACCAGTCAATCCTGAAGGAAATCAGTCATGAATATTCATTGGAAGGACTGATGCTGAAACTGAAACTCCAATTGTTTGGCCACCTGATGCAAAGAGCTGACTCATTTGAAAAGACCCTGATGCTGGGGAAGATTGAAGGTGGGAGAAGGGGGACGACAGAAGAAGAGATGGTTGGATGACATTACTGACTCAATGGAAATGAGCTTGAGTAGACTCTGGGAGTTGGTAATGGACAGGGAAGCCTGGCATGCTGCAGTCTATGGGGTCACAAAGATTTGGACAAGACAGAGCGACTGAACTGAACTGAATTGAACTGAAATGCCTTTTCAATGATTTTTAGTATTTTTTAACGCATGTTATAGTGTTAAGAATATCCACATAGATAAAAATTTGGAGCATTTAATTCACTACATTCTCAAAAAATATTTTAGGTTGCCTATCTTAAATAATTTGGTAGTTAATCCAAACCCTTTAGTTGAGGACAGAGGACACTAAAACCAAAATGGGATCTATAATACATTCTATAGTACTACTCTCCAAGTAAGGGATAGACCATAGGAGTGCTAAGCTATGCAAGTTTAAGTTGGGCAATCTAAAGCCCCTGAGACAAAATATAGGACCATGTTTAGAATCCAAGTTTCTGGGCCCCAATTTAGTCTCTATTGCATGTTTTCATTCTACTGGAAATTCTCAAACTTATATAAACTCTGCTTCATTAAAAACAATCATCTCATAAACATATTTGAGAAGGAAATGTCAACCCACTCCAGTGTTCTTGCTTGGAGAATCCCAAGGATGGGGGAGCCTGGTGGGCCGCCATCTGTGGGGTTGCAGAGTCGGACACGACTGAAGCGACTTAGCAGCAGCAGCATAAGCATATTCCATCCATATCTAAGATAGCCCTTTCTGCCTTGAGACCCAATAATATGCAAAATAGTAAAGTTTTCTTTACGAGCTTACTTTCTTGATTTGTATTAAAAAATAGTAATTTTAAGAAACAATTCTAAAATCAAATTATACTGTCATAATGAATATGCTTATTTATACTTTATACACCCTTTCAAGGATGCTGCAATATTTCTTTCCATCAAGCTGACAGCCTTATAAATCTCTGCTGTATACTATGGTACTGCCTGTTTAAAACCTTCTGATGCTTTAAACTCTAGAATGCCATTTGAAGTATGTGCCAGTTTTGAAGCTAGCATTTTATTTCATATTTCATGAAACATAAAGTTAATATCTTTGAATATTAAATTATAAGTAGAATCTAACTATTATTTTGCAAAACCAGCAGCTTAAAATGCTTTCATTTTATATCATCAACAAAGATTTCTGAAGGTGATCCAGGGCATGTGTCTAATGCAGAACTGATCTTGTTATAGGTGTGAGATTATCTTACTTTAAAACCCAAATCCTGCCATTAAATCACCAACAAAGCTTTCATTTGAAATGTGGCCTTTAAATGCATAACACAACAGAAGGACAATTAAAGATAGTCATAGTCTATTATCATCGCCATTGGTTCTGCTAATGAGTTCTGTGACTTGTTTCAGAATCAAAATGCTACTCCTGAGAAAGCTTATCAACCTAAGTAAGTGAGTCTTTATCACTTTGCCCTTAAATAGCTAGTGTTCTGAGCCTTTGAGTTTGGGGAGCAGTGCTAAAAGAAACTCTTTATAAAAGAGCTATTAGTCTTGTGCAGTCTAGGATTTGACAGCTCATGAGGTTACACAGACCATTACATTACCAACACCATTTCCAATTCCTTAGGCATCTCCTCCAGTACCTAGGGAGCATTACCTCAGCTGACTTTCTTTCTCTCTCTTTCCTTCCTCCTTTCCTCCCTCCTTTTCTTCTTTCCTTCCCTCCCTCTGTTTCTTTCTCCTTCTCTAAATCTCTCCTTCTCCTTCTCTATCTCTTTGGCACTTTTAATTTTACTAACATATGCTGGATAATTGAATGAAAACATGATTTTTGGAATTTTTCCCCCTAAATGCCTATGTTTAGTCTGTGTATAATGATATCATATGAATATTTTAGATGGAAAAGGAACAATATAAATAGCAAAAAGAAAATTATTCAGTTTGCTTTTGCAGAGAAATCAATTGATTACATTTATTTATTGAAGTAAAATGGAAGGATTATAATCATGCACGTAACATTGTTATTACTTGTGATCAAAACAATTTATGGAATAATAAGGCTTCTGACTTCTGCACAGGAATAAACTAGGCATTTGAATAAAAAGATTGGAATATGATCACTTCCAAAAGGACAAAGAACATGAGTGTAGTTTCATGATAAAATGGCAGTGTCTGATAATATATCTAACATGGTCTTATTTTAGTACTTATGTATATATATTTCTAATCTAAATTTCATCTATAAACAGTCCCATTAATTTATGCTTTAAAAATAGCAGCAATTTATTTTCAACTTTACATTTGAATTTTCTTTTTTGAAGGTATCACTGTATCAGAACATCTAGGATCTTGGTAAAAAATGATATTCTAACTACTGTCTGTTATATTATTTAAGTGCATGTTTATTTCATTGATCTGAACTTTTCCACTGAAACATTGTGTAATTTTTAAAGAGAAATTGGATATTATTCACAGTATGTGAATGTGACCTTTCCTATAGAACAGTGCTGCATTTCTAAGGCATGAAACTGACAACATCCAGTTACATGTTACATATGTTACAGATGTAAAGGTGTCACAGAAAAAGTGAATGCTAACTAAAGCCAATTGTGTAGGCTTTCATTTTTTTCCCTAGTTTTACTCATTCTCCCTCTACTCAATGCCTAACATTTATTCCAATTATATTCAAAGTTGTTAAAAGTATACTTTAGGAAGCATGTGTGAAAACAGGCAAACAAAAGTCCTGTTTGAAAATCAGTGCCTTGCAAGCTTCCATGTTACTGTGCTGCTGAATACTATGTGGTCTCATACATTATGTGTGTTGGGATGATGAAAGTCAGAGCATCAGAAAGACTGCTCTAGACAACATCTTCTTAACATTCCAATTCTTTCTTTTGTGATAAGAAAAAATAACTTGAGATCGACAATCTTAACAAGTTATCAATGTACTGCATAATATTGCTAACAATAAATGTAATATTATACAGCAGATTTCTAAAATGTATTCATCTTGCATAACTGAAATTATAATATATATATATTGAACAGGAACTCTTCATTATAATGTAGGATTGCTTAACTATCTTAAGGATATTCAGGACTCTGACTAAAATCATTGTCAGAAGAAAGTATGTCAAGTTTTGCAATTTTATGCAATCCCAGTTGGAGCAAGGTGTTCATCTGTGTCTTCTCCCCCTGGGGGATGCAGGATTTATTATGCTCCCTTAAAAGGCCTCCTTTGATTTTTATGTCTTGGATTCTTATTTCATGGATCAAGGATTAGCAACATATTTGTCTCCAAGCTCTTTTGGTGGCAATAAGAAATGTTTGAGATCTAAGACAAACCTCAAGGAGAAGGAAAAATCAATCAGAATATCTTTGGAGAAGCAATGTGTCCATAATTGTATTCAGTTTTTGAAACTTATATATTTTCTTCAAAATTATCAAGATAAATTAATATATTATTGTAATTTTACATTTTACATTTTTGGCTCCAGTTGAGATTAAAATGAAATCAGTGCTGCCTTAATAAATATCACAACTTTACAGGGAATCTACATGTTAAAAGAAAATAACTGAAAGATCAGTAAGAATAGATGATTTTAATTCATCTAGGAATCTTCTCTTAGGAAGTATATCTAATCTCATGATAATTTAATTTTGTAATTTTCTATGTATTTATATTCAAACGTGAAAAACTATTAGAAGGAAATTGTATCTTGGATTTTTCAGAAAGTGACACATGAGTGTCCATAGTTTCTTCCTAGAAAACTCTAATTCCAACAAATCTAATAAGACCAACTTAAAAATCTAGAATAACAGCTATATTTCTTCCATTGTGTTATAAGGCAAATTCATCAAAAATGCTTCATAAATTTCTTCATACATTTAAATGTGAAGTAAATAGCTTTTGAAAGGTGACTCAGAATGCTTTGATTAATTGGTATTAACCTTGAATCTATTTTGGTTTCATCTATTCTCTGATGGCTCAGAAGTAAAGAATCTACCTCCAATGCAGGAGACACAAGAGACATGAATCTGATCCCTAGGTTGGGAATATCCCTTGGAGAAGAAAATGGCAACCCCTGAAGTATTCTTGCCTGGAAAATTCCATGGACAAACGTACCTGTCAGGCTCTAGTCCATGGGGTCGTAAAGAGTCGAACACAACTGAGCACACATACGTACGTGTTTAATGAATTCTTTTAGGAAAACATTACAGTTTTCCTAACTGTAACTGATAAATATGCTTAAAATAGATCAAGATCTTATAAAGATTATCTTTAATAAAACTAACCAGTTAAGCTAACATACCTATGGTCCATCTGGTTAAGGTATCACTTTCTAATGATCATCTTTGCCGCATTATTTTATGGAATTTTTTTAACAAAATCCAACACAGATTCCATGTATGTTAATGCAAATTTGATTTTATAGAATAACTGTAGTATATTTGACAGTCTATGATGTGGACATAAACAGAAACCAATCAAATAAGAAAAGCAAGCAGTATTTATTCTGAGCTCACTATAACAAAGCAGTCAGCCTCCATTACTTGCATTTGGTAGTTACTCAAAGGCAGACAGCAGCGGGAAAATTTTACATTGAGAAAAAGGAAGTCTTCAGATATGCCCTGACTACAGATTGTTTTTCTGGGGAAGCTATAGGTGGACTGACTAGAAGTAAGTATCCTATGTGATTGGTTTGGGCTACATATTTGGCTTCCTCTAATTGGTCCTAAATTGGAAGCAGGGATAAAGATTGAACATGCTGTCAGTTATTAATCATGTCCTGCCTATTCTGGGCCAGTTGTTACAGAAGATATTGTTTAGGTTTTTTGATTGTAACTAGAGACAGCAACGGAGAAGGCAATGGCACCCCACTCCAGTACTCTTGCCTGGAAAATCCCATGGATGGAGGAGCCTGGTGGGCTGCAGTCCGTGGGGTCGCTACCAGTCTGACGCGACAGAGCGACTTCACTTTCACTTTTCACTTTCCTGCATTGGAGAAGGAAATGGCAACCCGCTCCAGTGTTCTTGCCTGGAGAATCCCAGGGATGGCGGAGCCTTGTGGGCTGCCGTCTATGGGGTCACACAGAGTCGGACACCACTGAAGCGACTTAGCAGCAGCCCCAGAGACAGCAATCTGAGCATCCTAGCTTCTTGTGTTGTTGATTGCATATAAAGGGTTGGTTTTCTAGGCAGGTTGCTACATTGTAGGTCAAAGATATATTTTTATATATCATCTGGCCATTGTTTGTTTGTATATTCAATCTCTCCATGTTAATTAGGACTTGATTAAGGGACAAAGATTGGATTAAATGATCTACACACTAAGATTCTGTGACCCTCTTTTAGGAGTACAGATAATATTGATCTGAAGCTCTCATTAACTCATAGATCAATGGTAAATATAAAAGAAAGAGAATGACTAATTTTCCTTCATACAAAATTACATTATTATTTGGAGTGTATTTATTTAAACAAAATTAATTTCCTCAAACATCTCAACTACTCAACCTCTGCAAATAAAGTTATATTTTTTTCATTTTTTCCCCCACATCACTCACTTCAGATGTAGTAGAAATCACAATATTATAGACTGCCCTAATTGCAAGGCGTCTTCAATTGTTTTTAAGCACATTTTCCAAATATCCAAATAAATGGATAAACATTTTCTTTCTTTTAAATGTATATTTAGTATGTACTGTATGAAAGACACTGTGCACACAGCAATGAACAAAACAGAAACAGTATCTGCTCTCAGGAAGACTTTATTAATAGTGGCAGACAGACAGTAAATAAATAGTTCATAAGGGATGTCTATGCAGTGATGATTAACCTCTTTCTCTAAAAGTTAAGAATAGTAATGAATGTATATAAATTGAAACATAAAATTTTTAGGTATATTTAATGTATTCCTTCTTACTTGAAGGAATATGTGATCAGTCTGACCTTTATTGATGTGACTTTAGGATTCATTTTGTACAACGTTTATGTGAATCTGTTAATTAAGATATTCTCAAGCAAAGCAACATAATCCCAAAATATAGATATTTTAAATAGCAGAGACCTTCATTTTCTCCTACAAAACAAACTCTGAAACTTCTGTCCTGTGCTATTTTATTCAATGTATCAACTATGTCACCAAAAATCTAGTTTTTTCTATCTTTCCCCTTGTCTTCCATAGGGAAGTATGACAGATACAGATAGATTCACTCAGCACCCATCTCGAGCACTGGTTCCTCTCTTTCCTCAACTACAGAGTCTGAGAAGAAAAAAATAATTTTCCCATGAAGAGTGCCCCTGTGGGAAAGTATTCTGTCTTCTCATGCAGTTAGTTAACTTACTCTTCATTCCTCCTTCCTCTTCTGATTGTTTTGACAAAGATCTGTTGGTTGAGACTATAACAGCCATCTTATACTAATATAGAAAATGAAAGTCACTTAGTCCTGTCCAACTCTGTGACACCAATGACTGTAGCCTGCCAGGTTCCGCTGTCCATGGGGTTTTCCAGGCAGGAATATTGGAGTGGACTGCCACTTCCTTCTCCAGAGTATCTTCCCAACCCAGGGATTGAAACTGGGTCTCCTGCATTTCAGGCAGATCAGAAGAATTTAAGAAATCTTGGTTTTAACATCCTTAGAGCTGCTGTTCCAAGGCCAGTGATTAGTACCCTTCAGATATTTTGCTGAATGAAAAAAGTAAATATGATTGATTAAATATGATTAAATAAAGGCTTGATTAAATATGATCAAGGCTTTGTGTCCGTTATTTACAATGACATGAAATAAAGGCAAGGTTTTTCTCTTTTACAGTATACCTCTCTTCATGGTGACAAAATGGCTGCAGCAGTTCCAGTATCGTATGCAGACATAACCATTATTCAAGGAAGAAGAGAGAATGCATTCCTGTTCATCTCTCTTATTGTGAGAAAAATCTCCCACAGAAGTTTACCGGTAGAGTTTTTCTTACGTTGCATTGACTAGGAGTTGGTCACATGACAATATATAAAATATCCACTGCCAAAAGGAACAAGACCAAGCTGATTTGACTGAACAAATCATGGTTCACTCCTGGGGCCGGAAATAGGGTCACCATTCTTGAGCTCATGGCCTTGCAGAGGGAAAAAAAAAAGTAATAATGGCGATAACAGGATTTTGTGAGCAGAAAGGAAGAGAGAGTGCATCTGGGTAGCAAACAGCAATATACTCTACACTGACATAGGACATAGACTCTCTAATAATAACGTCATAAAAATCTGATAAAATCTAGCACAGTGCCAAGGCCAGACTTAACATAATGAGGATACCTTATTTGGAATCCAAAGATATCCTTCTTGAGATATGGTATATAATATTTATGGGAAAAAAAAAAGGAACAAGAAGAAGTTCTGAGTTGTTTTGAGTATGATAAATTATTATTATTATTTTTTTTGTGAAAAGTGTTCTTATTTTTATTTATTTTATTTTATTTTATTCTTAAACTTTACAATATTGTATTAGTTTTGCCAAATATCGAAATGAATCCGCCACAGGTATACCTGTGTTCCCCATCCTGAACCCTCCTTCCTCCTCCCTCCCCATACCCTCCCTCTGGGTCGTCCCAGTGCACCAGCCCCAAGCATCCAGTATCGTGCATCGAACCTGGACTGGCGACTCGTTTCATACATGATATTATACATGTTTCAATGCCATTCTCCCAAATCTCCCCACCCTCTCCCTCTCCCACAGAGTCCATAAGACTGATCTATACATCAGTGTCTCTTTTGCTGTCTCGTACACAGGGTTATTGTTACCATCTTTCTAAATTCCATATATATGCGTTAGTATACTGTATTGGTGTTTTTCTTTCTGGCTTACTTCACTCTGTATGATAGGTTCCAGTTTCATCCATCTCATTAGAACTGATTCAAATGTATTCTTTTTAATGGCTGAGTAATACTCCATTATGTATATGTACCACTGCTTTCTTATCCATTCATCTGCTGATGGACATCCAGGTTGTTTCCATGTCCTGGCTATTATACACAGTGCTGCGATGAACATTGGGGTACACGTGTCTCTTTCCCTTCTGGTTTCTTCAGTGTGTATGCCCAGCAGTGGGATTGCTGGATCATAAGGCAGTTCTATTTCCAGTTTTTTAAGGAATCTCCACACTGTTCTCCATAGTGGCTGTACTAGTTTGCATTCCCACCAACAGTGTAAGAGAGTTCCCTTTTCTCCACATCCTCTCCAGCATTTATTGCTTTTAGACTTTTGGATCACAGCCATTCTGACTGGCATGAAATGGTACCTCATAGTGGTTTTGATTTGCATTTCTCTGATAATGAGTGATGTTGAGCATCTTTTCATATGTTTGTTAGCCATCTGTATGTCCTCTTTGGAGAAATGTCTATTTAGTTCTTTAGCCCACTTTTTGATTGGGTCATTTATTTTTCTGGAGTTGAGCTGTAGGAGTTGCTTGTATATTTTTGAGATTAGTTGTTTGTCAGTTGCTTCATTTGCTATTATTTTCTCCCATTCTGAAGGCTGCCTTTTCACCTTGCTAATAGTTTCCTTTGTTGTACAGAAACTTCTAAGTTTAATTAGATCCCATTTGTTTATTTTTGCTTTTATTTCCAATATTCTGGGAGGTGAGTCATAGAGGACCCTGCTGTGATGTATGTCGGAGAGTGTTTTGCCTATGTTCTCTTCTAAGAGTTTTATAGTTTCTGGTCTTATGTTGAGATCTTTAATCCATTTTGAGTTTATTTTTGTGTATGGTGTTAGAAAGTATTCTAGTTTCATTTTTTTACAAGTGGTTGACCAGTTTTCCCAGCACCACTTGTTAAAGAGATTGTCTTTAATCCATTGTATATTCTTGCCTCCTTTGTCAAAGATAAGGTGTCCATATGTGCATGGATTTATCTCTGGGATTTCTATTTTGTTCCATTGATCAATATTTCTGTCTTTGTGCCAGTACCATACTGTCTTGATAACTGTGGCTTTGTAATAGAGCCTGAAGTCAGGTAGGTTGATTCCTCCAGTTCCATTCTTCTTTCTCAAGATAGCTTTGGCTATTTGAGGTTTCTTGTATTTCCATACAAATTGTGAAATTATTTGTTCTAGCTCTGTGAAGAATACCGTTGGTAGCTTGATAGGGATTGCATTGAATCTATAAATTGCTTTGGGTAGTATACTCATTTTCACTATATTGATTCTTCCAATCCATGAACATGGTATATTTCTCCATCTATTAGTGTCCTCTTTGATTTCTTTCACCAGTGTTTTATAGTTTTCTATATATAGATCTTTAGTTTCTTTAGGTAGATATATTCCTAAGTATTTTATTCTTTCTGTTGCAATGGTGAATGGAATTGTTTCCTTAATTTCTCTTTCTGTTTTCTCATTATAGGAATGCAAGGGATTTCTGTGTGTTGATTTTATATCCTGCAACTTTACTATAATCATTGATTAGTTCTAGTAATTTTCTGGTGGAGTCTTTAGGGTTTTCTATGTAGAGGATCATGTCATCTGCAAATAGTGAGAGTTTTACTTCTTCTTTTCCAATTTGGATTCCTTTTATTTCTTTTTCTGCTCTGATTGCTGTGGCCAAAACTTCCAACACTATGTTGAATAGTAATGGTGAAAGTGGGCGCACTTGTCTTGTTCCTGACTTTAGAGGAAATGCTTTCAATTTTTCACCATTGAGGATAATGTTGCTGATAATATATAGCTTTTATTATGTTGAGGTATGTTCCTTCTATTCCTGTTTTCTGGAGAGTTTTTATCATAAATGGGTGTTGAATTTTGTCAAAGGCTTTCTCTACATCTATTGAAATAATCATATGGTTTTTATTTTTCAATTTGTTAATGTGGTGTATTACATTGATTGATTTGCGGATATTGAAGAATCCCTGCATTCCTGGGATAAAGCCCACTTGGTCATGGTGTATGATCTTTTTAATGTGTTGTTGGATTCTGATTGCTAGAATTTTGTTAAGGATTTTTGCATCTATGTTCATCAGTGATATTGGCCTGTAGTTTTCTTTTTTTGTGGCATCTTTGTCAGGTTTTGGTATTAGGGTGATGGTGGCCTCATAGAATGAGTTTGGAAGTTTACCTTCCTCTGCAATATTCTGGAAGAGTTTGAGCAGGATAGGTGTTAGCTCTTCTCTAAATTTTTGATAGAATTCAGCTGTGAAGCCGTCTGGACCTGGGCTTTTGTTTGCTGGAAGGTTTTTTTTTTTTTTTTTTTTTTTTTATTCTTAATTTTATTTTATTTTTAAACTTTACATAATTGTATTAGTTTTGCCAAATATCAAAATGAATCCGCCACAGGTATACATGTGTCCTCCCTCCCCATACCATCCCTCTGGGCCGTCCCAGTGCACCAGCCCCAAGCATCCAGCATCATGCATCGAACCTGGACTGGCAACTCGTTTCCTACATGATATTTTACATGTTTCATTGCCATTCTCCCACATCTTCCCACCCTCTCCCTCTCCCACAGAGTCCACAAGACTGTTCTATACATCAGTGTCTCCTTTGCTGTCTCGTACACCGGGTCATTGTTACCATCTTTCTAAATTCCATATATATGCGTTAGTATACTGTATTTATGTTTTTCCTTCTGGCTTACTTCACTCTGTATAATAGGCTCCAGTTTCATCCACCTCATTAGAACTGATTCAAATGTATTCTTTTTAATGGCTGAGTAATACTCCATTGTGTATATGTACCACAGCTTTCTTATCCATTCATCTGCTGATGGACATCTAGGTTGCTTCCATCTTGGCTATTATAAACAGTGCTGCGATGAACATTGGGGTACACGTGTCTCTTTCCTTCTGGTTTCCTCAGTGTGTATGCCCAGCAGTGGGATTGCTGGATCATAAGGCAGTTCTATTTCCAGTTTTTTAAGGAATCTCCACACTGTTCTCCATAGTGGCTGTACTAGCTTGCATTCCCACCAACAGTGTAAGAGGGTTCCCTTTTCTCCACACCCTCTCCAGCATTTATTATTTGTAGACTTTTGGATCGCAGCCATTCTGACTGGTGTGAAATGGTACCTCATAGTGGTTTTGATTTGCATTTCTCTGATAATGAGTGATGTTGAGCATCTTTTCATGTGTTTGTTAGCCATCTGTATGTCTTCTTTGGAGAAATGTCTATTTAGTTCTTTGGCCCATTTTTTGATTGGGTCGTTTATTTTTCTGAGTTGAGCTGTAGGAGTTGCTTGTATATTTTTGAGATTAGTTGTTTGTCGGTTGCTTCATTTGCTATTATTTTCTCCCATTCCGAAGGCTGTCTTTTCACCTTGCTAATAGTTTCCTTTGATGTGCAGAAGCTTTTAAGGTTAATTAGGTCCCATTTGTTTATTTTTGCTTTTATTTCCAATATTCTGGGAGGAGGGTCATAGAGGATCCTGCTGTGATGTATGTCGGAGAGTGTTTTGCCTATGTTTTCCTCTAGGAGTTTTATAGTTTCTGGTCTTACGTTTAGATCTTTAATCCATTTTGAGTTTATTTTTGTGTATGGTGTTAGAAAGTGGTCCAGTTTCATTCTTTTACAAGTGGTTGACCAGATTTCCCAGCACCACTTGTTAAAGAGATTGTCTTTAATCCATTGTATATTCTTGCCTCCTTTGTCGAAGATAAGGTGTCCATATGTGCGTGGATTTATCTCTGGGCTTTCTATTTTATTCCATTGATCAATATTTCTGTCTTTGTGCCAGTACCATACTGTCTTGATAACTGTGGCTTTGTAGTAGTGCCTGAAGTCAGGTAAGTTGATTCCTCCAGTTCCATTCTTCTTTCTCAAGATCGCTTTGGCTATTCGAGGTTTTTTGTATTTCCATACAAATTGTGAAATTATTTGTTCTAGCTCTGTGAAGAATACTGTTGGTAGCTTGATAGGGATTGCGTTGAATCTATAAATTGCTTTGGGTAGTATACTCATTTTCACTATATTGATTCTTCCAATCCATGAACATGGTATATTTCTCCATCTATTAGTGTCCTCTTTGATTTCTTTCACCAGTGTTTTATAGTTTTCTATATATAGATCTTTAGTTTCTTTAGGTAGATATATTCCTAAGTATTTTATTCTTTCTGTTGCAATGGTGAATGGAATTGTTTCCTTAATTTCTCTTTCTGTTTTCTCATTATTAGTGTATAGGAATGCAAGGATTTCTGTGTGTTGATTTTATATCCTGCAACTTTACTATAATCATTGATTAGTTCTAGTAATTTTCTGGTGGAGTCTTTAGGGTTTTCTATGTAGAGGATCATGTCATCTGCAAATAGTGAGAGTTTTACTTCTTCTTTTCCAATTTGGATTCCTTTTATTTCTTTTTCTGCTCTGATTGCTGTGGCCAAAACTTCCAACACTATGTTGAATAGTAATGGTGAAAGTGGGCGCACTTGTCTTGTTCCTGACTTTAGAGGAAATGCTTTCAATTTTTCACCATTGAGGATAATGTTGCTGATAATATATAGCTTTTATTATGTTGAGGTATGTTCCTTCTATTCCTGTTTTCTGGAGAGTTTTTATCATAAATGGGTGTTGAATTTTGTCAAAGGCTTGGTTTCAATGTCCGTGCTTGTGATGGGTCTGTTAAGATTTTCTATTTCTTCCTGGTCCAGTTTTGGAAAGTTGTACTTTTCTAAGAATTTGTCCATTTCTTCCACGTTGTCCATTTTATTGGCATATAATTGTTGATAGTAGTCTCTTATGCTCCTTTGTATTTCTATGTTAAAATTTTAAGTCATTGAACAAGTATAAGAGTTGATTTCTCTGTTTCCAAGTCTTTCTTCTGTTAAATACTTTTATATTTTAAAATCCATGCTGAGAAAGAGACAGACCAACAGAGGCAGAGAGAAAGAGAAGGAGGGACAACAAATTTTCTCAGTCTACTTCTATCATAATAATTGCATTTAGTCTCTTAAATTTAGGCTTCCTATTGTAGTTTCCTTTGAAAAAAGAAAATGCAGAAAAAAACTGATAATACACTGAATTGCCCTACCTCCAACATCCCTTCCATAAATGAACCTATTGTAGTTCTATACATCCTCAAAAGAATATGAATCGTTTTTCAGGGTGAAATTTGTAATTTTCTCTTTTTATTGTATTCACATAAAAGATTTTATATTTTAGGCAAACTCATAGAGTGAGCATAATTCTGAAGAACTATACATGTGTGTGCAAGTTCCTGGCTAAGGATTTAGAAAGCAGGTACAAATCTTTGTTGAATCTATATGATCGAAATATTCAATTTAGTCTGGATTATATGAATATGTTCTTTGATTAATGACATCAGTTAGCTATTTTATGTTATTTCTGTTCCAAAGGAGGAATAGTCTTCAATCTTTAAGTATTATAAAACAGGGTTTTAGACTTTACTCAAAAAATTATAACTTTTTTTTCTTAAAATATTGACACCCAGTGACTGGTAACAATATAATTTATACCACTGGTCTTCTTGTGAAACTTTATTCCTAATTTGTCAGCTTACTCAGCTCTGTTCTTCAGAGCTGTGCAATAAATTACAATAGAAGTTCAGCACATTCATCAATTTGACATTTTTCCTGGACAAATATAGTCAGAGAAAAATTGATAAGACTTTTCAGGTTTTAATGTATTAATAATAATTCAAATATTTATAATCACTGATGCTTTTTTTCAACTTTTATGTTTTGGAAAAATATTTTTTTCTTAATAAGCATAGTGTATTTAATAGAGAATTGATAATTCACAATTGGAGAAGTAATAACAAAAAATGGAGGTTGAATGTTCTTTTTAAAAATTCAATAATTTACACAGTTAATTATATATTTTTCCATTATGAAAGAATATATTTTACTATGGAAAATGTAACAAAGTAGATAGATGATAAATGTGTTATCTGAAGTTTATTCACTAGCATAACTTAACCAGGTTTTTTTGTAGATTTGTTTTCCATGGATAGTATTTCCTTTTCCTTTCCTTAACCTTGACCATTGTATTTGTGTGTGTGTGTGTGTGTGTGTGTGTGTGTGTGTGCTTGAGGGTCATTACACTCTAGTTGAATGGACCCCTAAAACTTATCCAAAGATCTGTTGTAGGAGGGGCTGCTATGTGAGCTTTCCACTGTGCTGAGATGTGCTTAGTCGCTCAGTCGTGTCCGATTCTTTATGACACTATGGACTGTAGCCTGCCAGGCTCCTCTGTCCATGGGGATTCTCCAAGCAAGAATACTGGAGTGGGCTGCCATGCCCTCCTCCAGGGCATCTTCCCAATTCAGGGATAGAACCCAGGTCTCCCACATTGCAGACGGATTCTTTATTGTCTGAGTTTGTGTGGTTAGTAGTTAGTAAAGTTGCTCAATAAACACTGCATTTCTCTGTCTCAGCTGCCCTCTGGGTGCACATGGCAGGTTGGCAGAACCATACCTGCTTTGGAGTGCTTGGTAAGGCATGTGACTTGGCCAATGGCTTGTAATCAGAAATTACATGTGCCAATTTCTGGAGCAAGTTCCCTTCCAGTGCTGCAGACCTGGTGAAAGGATATATCTGAATGAAGCTTGTTAGCCTGAGTCTCTGATGAAAGAATAAAAAAAGAACCCCTTGATGACTTGCAATTATATACCTGTAGTACAAGTGAACATTTAATATTTGTTGTGTTAAGAAAACAAAACGTGGAAACAGTTTGTTGTGGGAACATAAAAAAGCCTGATATAATTGACATGTAATATCCTATTTTTCTATTTTTCTTCTCTCTCAACATCATGGCCAAGGCAATTGTCTTGTTATTTAAAATCTTAGTTAAAAATGTATGTGTGTGTGTGTGTGTGTGTGTAAATATATGTAAAATCTTGATCAGCTGATGAGACAGACCTAGGAAAACCCATCAGTTCTTTCATCTAGGATTTCTGTCCCCTAGGACAGTGAGAAAATGAGATTCTGTTGTTTAAGCTCCCCAGTCTGTGATCTTTTGCTACAGTATCTCTATCAAACTAATACAACAAGCCTGGTGGAAGATATGATCGTCTGGAATAGATGAGCCATTTCAGGAGGGGTCCCTTAGAGAAGACAGCATCCAAATAAAAATTCAGATGATTGTAGAAAGATCTACCTGAATACAGTATCAATTGCTGACACACAGAATAATAAACCAATAAAATGGTGGTTGTTTTAAATCCTGGGGTGGTTTATAAGCAATAATTGATAAATGAGATATTTCATTAGGGATGTACAGCATCATAGGTCCTCTGAGCTTAGGACCTCATTCAATAATTATTTTTTTGCAAATCACAACCATGAATTGAATACTAATGATCTGCCAGACACTGAAGTCACAAAGTCCTGCCAAAGCTATAGGATTAGAATCTTAATCAAAAGATTCTGAGTAATTTTCTAATTTATCTATTTTCTGCTATTTCATATATTACCTATTAATATTTTTGCAATGTGTGAATTACCCTAAACTAAAAATATCATCAAGACACTCTTTATCTGTCTCTCTCCACCCCCACTCCTTTCCCAGACAAACTTCTCTAGTGTGGACTCTATTTTTAGACCAGATTTTCCATCATGGTTTCCTGATGGTTTTGTCAGCTCTTGATGCTACATTTTCCCAGGTTCAAAAACAACAAATATTGTTGAATTCTCACAGGAATACCTGAGAAACACTTTGACTAACCTGGAGAAGTATGATGAAGCTGAAACCCACATTTACAACTGTCCTGAAAGTGGGGCAGGAATGGGTTCCCCTATCTTAGCTGCTTTAATTAAAAAAAAAAAAAAAAAACCACCAATGGGTGTCTTAAGCATCAGGCATTTACTTCTGTCAGTTCTGGAGTCTGGGAAGTCCAAGATCAAGATTGCAGCTGGTTATTAATAGATTTTTAGCAAGGATCCTCTTCCTGGCTTGCAGAAGGCTGTCTTCTTGCTGCATCTTCAGAAGGCAGGGAAAGAGAGAGAGAAAGAGAGCAGGCTCCCTGGCCTCTACTTATAAGGCAACTAATCTCATCTTATGAGCACTTCACTCTTAGAACCTCAGTGTGTGTGCATGCCCAGTCATGTCTCTTTACCACCCCATGGACTGTAGCCCACCAGGCCTCTCTGTCCGTGGAGTTTTCCAGGCAAGAACACTGGAGTGGGTTGCCACTTCCTTCTCCAGAGGATCTTCCCGACCCGGGATTGAACCCGTGTTTCTTGAACTCCTCCTTGGCAGACAGATTCTTTGCCACTTAGCCACCTGGGAAGTCTCCTCTGGACCTTATCTAAACATAATTACTGCCCCCAAAGTTCCGTCTACAAATATCACTGGGAATAGAGAATCAACATAAAAATGTTGTGAGGGCATAATTTAGTCCACAGCATATCACAATGTAGAGAAGTCCTAGTATGACTGGAGAAATAGGAAAGCAACAATATCTAGTAACAAGATCATCAAATGGAAATAATACTTTTAAGAGAAAATAAAGATCTTAGACAAAGAGATTTTATTAAGTCCCAACTATAGCAGAAATTGACTGTGTCCTGCCTTCCAGCCCAAACAAATGATCGCATAAATAGACTGTCTATTAGAAGCTCAGTTTTTTTGGAATATCTATCATGTTCTAGGCATCACATTAACATGTTCTACCAGATAAACATATATAATTTTGCAGCTTTTAACTGTATACAAATATAATTTAATAAAGTTTTGCCCCAAATTATATTCATTGGAAAGTTTATAATAAGTATATTTATACTAAGCATTCTATTAATACAAGGGAGATGGTTCTCTGGGGTGATTATAGTAAACATTTGAAAGGTGCCTCATTAAAATTTCTATAACACACTCATTGACAGATATTTATGTTTTTTAAATCAGGTGAGAATAGCAAGATATCCAATAACTTTTTGTTATAGTTATCCTCTCCTTCACTCCCCTCAAAAAAAATTTTTTTTTCAGAACCTCCTTATATAACTGAAAAGGTCTCTAAAATGTCTCCCTTTTTTAATGGCAGAATACCAATTTCACGCTCAATGCATGAGAGTTCTCATTCCATAGGAGCCCATATCTATTAATCTTTCCTTTTCCCCCCTTCTTTTTTTTTAAACAGTAGGTCCACTCTACACTGGGTTTTTCTTTTAGAAGTTTTCCAACTTTATTTTGTAAATATATAAGCCTCAATTATATTTACCCTTCTTGATATGGTATTTCTCTATCAGAGTTAGAAACACAGCTAAGACAACAACCTTCTAGTCAAAGAAATGCACAAACGTAGAACAAAACTGTTTTCTGAAATCACTGCAAGTGATGATGCTGAGACTAAATATCGTTGCATCATCTTCTAGTGATTGTTTCTATGGGCTTCATAATTAAGATGACAGACTGGGAGGACTGAGGCAATGATGTAATATAAAGATGGTCTTGTTGTTACTTTATGCTCTACCGTTTCTATTGTTTGCTAGTGAGCCCCAAGAGCAGTCTCTCAATTATGTTCAGCTGAGAGCTCAGTTGTACAGTGACTATGTAACAGGGTATTTAGAGATTTAGTCCTTAGCACAATGTGGCATATGATTCTCTCATTCTTTCTTCCTTACAAGTCAGTGTAGTCAGTCACTTTCCCTTCCAGGAAAGGGAAACCTACTTTCATTCTGAAGTCTTAGTTATGGCAATTAAAAAAAAAAAAAATCTAATTTGCAATTTGAAATGTAGGGCAGAGCTATTCAGGCAAGATTGCATAAAGATGGAGGGGAAAAAAGAGGACTCTTTAATCCAAATTTTGAGTTTCTAAACTCTTTTGGCAGACGCTTGATTATTGAAGATTCATAATTATATTCATTTTATGGTTTTGATTGATTGATTTTCATTGCCCCCTACTGGATTAGGGAGAGAAACAATATGGAATGCTCAGAAAAAAAAACAAAAAAGGCTTTAAGGAGACAGCTAGACAATCTGACAACAAACAGGGTAAAAAATTCCCACCACTCAACCTTACCTAAACCCCTCCCCCATCCTGACCCAGCTTCCTGCTCTCCATACACACATGCACGACCATCCACAATGTTTGCCCTTTCAACTTTATGCTGCAGTCCACGGGGTAGCAAAGAGTTAGACACTGAGCAACTAAACTGAACTGAACAACTTTATCTGAGGTTCTGCAACACAGAGGTAGGCTGGCTATGGCCACCAGAATAAATATGCCCCCACAGCCCATTTTAGTAAATAAAGTTTTACTGGAACACAACCACACCCATTTGGTTTATGTAATTAATGTCTGTCAATGGCTGCTTTCCTGCAGTGCTGAATAGAGATCATAAGGCCCACAAGACCAAACATATTTGCTATTTGGGCTTAAAAAAAGGTCTCTCAGCTCTGTTAGACTGTTGATTATTACATGTGAACATAATTCACACAAGTTGCATCATGTAAACAATTCTGGTTTCAAAAAATATGCAGTACAAGGTTCAAAAAGTCTTTGTATTTTAAAGGCAGGGGAAGTAGTTCATCTCTAGAATTTATTGAGCAACAAAAAACATCAAGCATCCTGTAGATTATGTAAAATGAGTAATACACATACTATTTTATGGTTAGAGCTCTTTCATAATCAGAAATCTTATGGCTATGCATCAGTGGCTAATGGTTGTGTGTATTACAACACAAATATAAGTAATCTGAATGCAGTAGTAATCTGATTTCACTCATGCAAAGTTGTTTCTTTTAGAAATTAGTAACTAAATACAGTAAATAAATGTAGGAGCAACTGATATAGTAAATAAATGTAGGAACAATAATTAAAAATGAGTAACATAAAAAAATCAAAATTTACTTATCCATAATTTGTAAATTAAAACATATTGACACTATGCTGCTGCTGCTGCTAAGTTGCTTCAGTCATGTCCAACTCTGTGCGACCCCATGGACTGCAGCCTACCAGGCTTCTCCGTCCATGGGATTCTCCAGGCAAGAACACTGGAGTGGGTTGCCGTTTCCTTCTCCAATGCATGAAAGTGGAAAGTGAAAGTGAAATCACTGTCGTGTCTGACTCTTAGCAACCTCATGGACTGCAGCCTACCAGGCTCCTCCATCCATGGGATTTTCCGGCAACAGTACTGGAGTGGGGTGCCATTGCCTTCTCCCATATTGACACTATACTCACAGTAAAATGTGTACTTGTAGGAGAAAATTTAAAAAAAAAAAAAGAGAGAGAGAGACTATTTGAATCAAATCTTACAACAACAAAAACACAGCAACTTTGAAAGAATGCACCTTGCATAGTGCTATATGACTTGCCCGTAAGCCTTGCCAAGGCTAGATTTGCATCAGAAATCCCTTGGGTCTTGCTTTCTCCTTCATCACACAGTTGTAATACAATATGTTAGCAGAAGGCCAAGATTATTAACTAAAGGAATATGTGAACTCATCCTCACCTCAATACTTTAACAATACTCTAACATCACCTCAAACCAGAAGACAGATAGCTTTCTATTCTCTTCTTGAACACTTCATTTCTGCAAACCATGTGGCTTTGAGAGTTATCATCTTTTCACTCTCCCTCAGTTATAATAAAGGGACTTCCCTGGTGGCTCAGACTGTAAAAGCGTCTGCCTACAATGCATGAGACCCGGGTTCAATCCCTGAGTTGGGAAGATCCCCTGGAGAAGGAAATGGCAACCCACTCCAGTACTCTTGTCTGGAAAATCCCATGGACCAAGGAGCCTGGTAGGCTACAGTCCATGGGGTCACAAAGAGTCGGACATGACTGAGTGACTTCACTTCACTTCATTTCACCTATAATTCATGAGTCCCCCAGTCCATCCATATGGAACTGCTTATAGTTCCTTTAGTATCATGTCCTCTCTTACTTTCAGGCTTCTGTATAGGCTGCTCACTCTCTGTATGATACCTTCCTGTTGCTGTTTTTGTTGTCAACAAGTATGTCAGACTCTTCACTACCCAATAGACTGCAGTACGCTAGGCTTCCCTCTCACCATTTCCTGGAGTTTGCCCAAGTTCTTGTCCATTATATCCGTGATACCATCTAACCATTCCATCCTGTCACCCACTTCTCTTTCTGCCCTCAATCTTTCCCTGTATCAGGGTCTTTTCCAATTAAGTTGGTTGTTTGCATCAGATGGTCAAAGTATTGGAGATTCAGCTTAAGCATCAGTCCTTCCAATGAGTATTCAGGATTAATTTCCTTTAAGATTGACTGATTTGATCTCCTTGCTGCCCAAGGGATTCTCAAGAGTCATCTCCAGAAAAATAGTTCAAAAGCATCAATTCTTCAGTGCTCTGACTTCCTTATGGTCCAGTTCTCACAACCATGCATGACTACTGGAAACTCTACAGCCTTGACTCTATGCACTTCGTCAGCAAAGTGATGTCTTCACTATTTAACACATGATCTAGGTTTCTCATAGCTTTTCTTCCAGAAGCAATCATCTTTTAATTTCATGGCTTCAGTCACCATCCACAGTGATTTTGGAGCCTAAGAAGAGGATATCTGTACCTGTTTCTACCTTTTCCCCTTGCATTTGCATGAAGTGATGGCACTGGATGCCATTACCCTAGTCTTGTTTTTTTTTTTTTTTTAATAGTGAGTTTTAAGCTGGCTTATTAATAATTCTCCTCTTTCACCATCATCAAGAGGTTCTTTAGTTCCTCTTCACTTTCTGCCACTAGAGTGGTATCATCTGTATATCTGAGGTTGTTGATATTCCTCCTGGCAATCTTTTATTATTATTATTTGAAGGAGGATTGCTTTACAGAATTTTGCTCTTTTCTGTCAAACCTCAACATGAGTCAGCCATCAGTTCAGTTCATTTTAGTTCAGTTGCTCAGTTGTGTCCAACTCTTTGCAACCCCATAAATTGCAGCACGCCAGGCCTCCCTGTCCATCACCAACTCCCGGAGTTCACTCAGACTCACGTCCATTGAGCAGTGATGCAATCCAGCCATCTCATACTCTTTTGTCCCCTTCTCCTTCTGCCCCCAATCCCTCCCAGCATCAGAGTCTTTTCCAATGAGTCAACTCTTCTCATGAGGTGGCCAAAGTACTGGAGTTTCAGCTTTAGCATCATTCCTTCCAAAGAAATCCCAGGGCTGATCTCCTTCAGAATGGACTGGTTGGACCTCCTTGCAGTCCAAGGGACTCTCTAACACCACAGTTCAAAAGCATCGATTCTTCGGCACTCAGGTTTCTTCACAGTCTGACTCTCACATCCATACATGACTACTGGAAAAACCATAGCCTTGACTAGACGGACCTTTGTTGGCAAAGTAATGTCTTTGCTTTTGAATATGCTAGAATATGATATTTATCTTTCTCTTTCTGGCTTATTGAACTCTGTATGGTAGGTTCTAAGTTCACCCACCACATTAGAACTGAATCAACAGTGTTTCTTTTTTAATGGAGGAGGAATATTCCATTGTGTATATGTACCACATCTTCTTTTGTACAGTTTTTCTATGTATTCTTGTCACCTCTTATTAATATCTTCTGCTTCTGTCAAACCCATACCATTTCTGTCCTTTATTGAGCCCATCTTTTCATGAAATATTCCCTTGATATCTCTAATTTTCTTGAAGAGATCTTCTCTAATTTTCTTGAAGAGATCTTTAGTCTTTCCCACTCTATTGTTTTCCTCTATTTCTTTGCACTAATCGCCAAGGAAGGCTTTCTTATCTCTCTTAGCTATTCTTTGGAACTCTGAATTCAACTGGGTATATCTTTCCTTTTCTCCTTTGCTTTTGACTTTTCTTTTCACAGCTATTTGTAAGGCCTCCTCAGACAGCTGTTTTGCCTTTTTGCATTTCTTTTTCTCAGGGGTGGTCTTGATCCCTGTCTCCTGTACAATGCCACAATCCCCGTCCATAGTTCATCAGTCACTCTGTGTATCAGATCTAATCCCTTAAATCTATTTCTCATTTCCACTGTATAATCATAAGGAATTTGATTTAGGTTATACCTGAATGGTCTAGTGGTTTTATCCCACTTTCTTCAATTGAGTCTGAATTTGGCAATAAGGAGTTCATGATCTGAGGCACAGTCAGCTCCCAGTATTGTTTTTGCTGACTGTATAGAGCTTCTCCATCTTTGGCTGCAAAGAATATCATCAATCTGATTTCAGTGTTGACCATCAGGTGATGTCCATATGTAGAGTCTTCTCTTGTGTTGTTGGAAGAAGGTGTTTGCTATGACCAGTGCGTTCTCTCGGCAAAACTCCATTAGCCTTTGTCCTGCTTCCTTCTGTACTTCAAGGTCAAATCTGCCTGTTACTCCAGGTGTTTCTTGACTTCCTACTTTTGCATTCCAGTCCCCTATAATGAAAAGGACATCTTTTTTGGGTCTTAGTTCTAAAAGATCTTGGAGGTCTTCACAGAACCATTAAACTTCAGCTTCTTCAGCATTACTGATCAGAGCGTAGACTTGGATTACCATGATATTGAATGGTTTGCCTTGCAATTGAACAGAGTTCATTCTGTCGTTTTTGAGATTGCATCCAAGGACTGCATTTCGGACTCTTTTGTTGACTATGATGGCCACTCCATTTCCTCTAAGGGATTCCTGCCCACAGTTGTAGATATAATGGTCATCTGAATTCAATTCACCCATTCCAGTCCATCTTAGTTCGATGATCCCTAGAATGTCGACGTTTACTCTTGCCATCTCCTGTTTGACCACTTCCAATTTGCCTTGATTCATGGACCTAATATTCCAGGTTCCTATGCAATATTGCTCTTTACAGCATCAGACCTTGCTTCTATCACCAGTCACATCCACAACTGGGTGTTGTTTCTACTTTGGCTCCATCCCTTCATTCTTTCTGGAGTTATTTCTCCACTGATTTCCAGTAGTATATTGGGCACCTACCAATCTCGGGAGTTCATCTTTCAGTGCCCTATCTTTTTGCCTTTTCATATTGTTCATGTGGTTCCCAAGGCAAGAATACTGAAGTGGTTTGCCATTCACTTCTCCAGTGGACCACATTCTGTCAGACCTCTCCACCATGATCCATCCATCTTGGGTGGCCCCACACGGCATAGCTTAGTTTCATTTAGTTAGGGAAGGCTGTGGTCTGCCTGATCAGATTGGCTAGTTGTCTGTGACTGTCGTTTCTGTCTGTCTGCCCTCTGATATCCTCTCTCAATGCCTACAGTCTTACTTGGGTTTCTCTTACCTGGGATGTGATGTATATCCTCACAGCTGCTCCAGCAAAGTGCAGCCACTGCTCCTTACCCTGGACGTGGGTATCTCCTTTTGGCCACTGCTCCTGACCTTGGACTTGGAGTAGCTCCTTTTGGCCACTGTTGCACTGTGCAGATAATCACGATGGTGTGATCACTCACCTAGAGCCAGACATCCTGGAATGTGAAGTCAAGTGGGCCTAGGGAACCATTACTATGAACAAAGCTTGTGGAGGTGATGGAATTCCAGTTGAGCTATTTCAAATCCTCAAAGATGATGCTGTGAAAGTGCTGCACTCAATATGTCAGCAAATTTGCAAAACTCAGCAGTGACCACATGACTGGAAAAGGTCAGTTTTCATCCCAATCCTAAAGAAAGGCAATGCCAAAAATGCTCAAACTACTGCACAATTGCACTCATCTCACACACTAGTAAAGTAATGCTCAAAATTCTCCAAGCCAGGCTTCAGCAATATGTGAACCATGAACTTCCACATGTTGAAGCAGATTTTAGTAAAGGCAGAGGAACCAGAGATAAAATTGCCAACATCTGTGGAATCATTAAAAAAGCAAGAGAGTTCCAGGAAAACATCTATTTCTGTTTTTTTGACTATGCCAAAGTCTTTGACTGTGTGGATCACAATAAGCTGTGGAAAATTCTAAAAGAGATGGGAATACCAGACCACCTGACCTGCCTCTTGAGAAATCTACATGCAGGTTAGGAAGCAACAGTTAGAACTGGACATGGAACAAGAGACTGATTCAAAACAGGAAAATGAGTATGTCAAGGCTGTATATTGTCACCTGCTTATTTAACTTATATGCATAATGCATCATGAGAAACTCTGGGTTGGAAGAAGCACAAGATGGAATCAAGATTGCTGGGAGAAATATCAATAACCTCAGATATGCAGATGACACCACCCTTATGTCAGAAAATGAAGAAGAACTAAAGAGCCGCTTGATGAAGGTGAACAAGAATGGAAAAGCTGGCTTAAAACTAAACATTCAAAAAGCTAAGATCACAGCATCCGGTCCCATCACTTCATGGCAACTAGATGGGGAAACAGTGGCTGACTTTACTTTTGGGGGCTCCAACTTCACTGTAGATGTTGACCGCAGCCATGAAATTAAAAGTCACTTACTCCTTAGAAGGAAAGTTTTGACCAACCTAGACAGCATATTAAAAAGCAGAGACCTTTGCCAACAAACGTTCGTCTAGTCAAGGCTATGGTTTTTCCAGTGGTCATGTATGTATGTGAGAGTTGGACTATAAAGAAAGCTGAGGGCTGAAGAATTGATGCTTTTGAACTGTGGTGTTGGAGAAGACCCTTGAGAGTCCCTTGGACTGCAAGGAGATCCAACCAGTGCTGGAGTCCAGCTCCAGTAGCCAGGGATTCAACCTGAAGGGATGAACAGTGTAGGAGATGAGAATGAGACAGCCTCTCAGTTTTCTATGGACTGCCTGTTTATTTCAAGTTTAAGATTCTCTTTTATACTTTTATAAAAACATTAGGCCAGAGGTTTGTCATTTTCAGTTCCCCCTCTCCCTGATTTATTATCTCCACAAATCATTGTTGCTCTTCAGAGTTCCTGCTTCAGTGATTCTCAGCCTTATTATCTATTACCTACCTCCTCTAAAGTGTCCTATAGTTAACTTGTGATTACATAGTAACTCATGCTACATTCCTCAGTTTACTACTTATCTTCCTAAATCCTGTTTGCCACTAACATCCTGAGCTCACTATCTCTTAAAAAGCCTTCTAGCTATAGTGTCTCTAAAAATTCCTAACTTCTACAAGCTATAGTAAAATATGTTAACTTTACAACATTCCTTAAATCCATAACTTGTAACTGTTTTAATTATTTCTAAGCCATAAATTCAGCAAACTCCTTTGCCATGAACATTCTCCTCACAAATAGGCTTCAAATAGTAATCCCTCCCATGGCCTCAAGCTATGGCCTATGTGCTCATCCTGGAACACTCGTTTGTAAAAGTCCTTGAATAAATGTCAGTGATTAACTTTATGAATTATTTTCTGAGCACAGCTGCAGAAGGCTTTGTGCCTTCTCATGCTCCTCTCAAGAACAATAAGCACCTTAATATTCCTTTTCAGTCAACTCAGAGGAGGAGAGAATAATACAAGTCAGAATACAAGGCCTAACTCCTTCATCCCGGGTACCTGGCTGCGGAATGAGGAGACGGGGCTGGGGGTCATGCCTCCATTTTGTCAGTAATGCCTAATGCGGCTCCCGACAAACCAGTCCATCCTAAAGGAGGTCAGTCCTGGCTGTTCATTGGAAGGACTGATATTGAAGCTGAAAATCCAATATTTCAGTCACCTGATGTGAAGAGCTGAGTCATTTGAAAAGACTGATGTTGGGAAAGATTGAGGGCAGGAGGAGAAGGGAACGACAGAGGATGAGATGGTTGGGTGGCATCACTGACTCAATGGACATGGGTTTGGGTGGACTCTGGGAGTTGGTGATGGACAAGGAGGCCTGACATGCTGCGGTTCATGGGGTCACAAAGAGTCAGACACGACTGAGCGACTGAACTGAACTGAACTGAACCACAACACATTTATCTATTCTTCTGTTGATGGACATCTAGGTTGCTTCCATATTCTAGCTATTGTAAATAATACTGCAATGAATAATGGGATACATGTGTCTTTTCAATTTTGGTTTCCTCAGGTTATATGCCTAAGAGTGGGATTTCTGGGTCATATGGTGGTTTTATTCCCAGTTTTTTAAGGAATCTCCATACCATGTTCCATAGTGGCTGTATCAATTTGCATTACCAGCAACAGTGCAAGAGCATTACCTTTTCCCCACACTCTCCCCAGCATTTACTGTTTGTAGACTTTTTGATGATGGTCATTCTGACTGGTGTGAGGTGATATCTCATTGTAGTTTTGATTTGCATTTCTCTAATAATGAGGGATTTTGAGCATCTTTTCTTGTGTTTGCTATCTTTAATTTCTATTTCTGATTTTTCATTGTTAGTATATAGAAATGCAAGTGATTTCTGTGTATTGATTTTGTATCCTGCAACTTTGCTAAATTTATTGATTAGCTCTAGTCATTTTCTGATAAGCTCTTTAGGGTTTTCTATGTACTGTATCATGTCATCTGCAAACAGTGAGAGATATACTTCTTTTTGGATCTGGATTCCTCTTATTTCTTTTTCTTCTCTGATTGCTGTAGCTAGGACTTTCAGAACTATGTTGAATAGTAGTGGGGAAAGTGGACACCCTTGTCTTATCCCTGATCTTAGGGGAAATGCTTTCATTTTTTTACTACTGAGAATAATGTTTGCTGTAGGGTTATCATATATGGCCTTTAATATGTTGAGGTAGGTATGCCCATTTTTTTGAAGAGTTTTAATTATAAATGGATGCTGAATTTTGTCAAAGTCTTTTTCTTTGATTATTGTATGGTTTTTATCTTTCAGTTTGTTAATATGGAGTATCACATTGATTGATTTGTGTATATTGAAGAATCCTTGCATTCCTGGAATAAACACAACTTGATCATGGTGTATGAGCTTTTTGATGTGTTGCTGAATTCTGTTTGCTAAATTTTGTTGAGGATTTTTGCATCTATGCTCATCAGGGATACTGGCCTGTAGTTTTCTTTTTTGTGTGTTATCTTTGTCTGGTTTTGGTATCAGGGTGATGGTGGCCTTATAGAGTGAGTTTGGAAGTATTCCTTCCTCTGTAATTTTTTGAAAGAGCTTTAGAAGGATAGGCATTAGCTCTTCTCTAAATGTTTGATAGAATTCTCCTGTGAAGCCATCTGGTCCTGGGCTTTTGTTTTTTGGGAGATTTTTTATCAAAGCTTCAATTTCAGTGCTTGTAATTGGGTTGTTCATAATTTCTATTCCTTCCTGGTTCACTCTGGAAGATTGAACTTTTCTAAAATTCTGTCCATTTCTTCCAGGTTATCCATTTTATTGCCATATTGTTGTTCGTAATAGTCTCTAATAATCCTTTGTGTTTCTGCATTGTCTGTTGTAACCTCTCCTTTTTCATTTCTAATTTTGTTGATTTTTAAAAATTAATTTATTTATTTTATTTACAGGCTTATTACTTTACAATATTGTAGTGGTTTTTGCCATACTTTGACATGAATCAGCCATGGTAATTTTGTTGATTTGATTCTTCTCTCTCTCTGTCATTTTTTTTTTTTTTAGTATGGCCAAGTTTCATCCATTTTGTTTACCTTATCAAAGAACCAGCTTTTAGTTTTATTAATTTTTACTCTTGTTATTTCTTTTACATTTATTTCTGCTTGTATCTTTTATGATTTCTTTCCTTCTACTAATTTTGGGGGGTTTTTTGTTCTTTTTCCAGTTGTTTAAGGTGTAAAGTTAGGTTGTCTATTCAAAGCCTTTCTTGTTTCCTGAGCTAGGGTTGTATTGTTATCAACTTCCCTCTTAGAATTGCTTTTGCTGCATCCCATAGGTTTTGAGTTGTCATATTTTCATTGTCATTTGTTTCTAGAAATTTTTTTGATTTCCCTTTTGATTTCTTCAATAACCTGTTGGTTATTTAGAAATGTATGTTTAATCTCCATGTGTTTGTCTCCTGGCAATCTTGATTCCAGCTTGTGACTCATCCACCCTGGCTTTTCTCATGATGTGTTCTGCATATACAGGGTGAAAATCAAAAGCTCTGTCATACTTCTTTCTCAATCCTGAACCAGTCAATTGGTCCATACACAATTCTAACTGTTGCTTCTTGACCTGCGTTCAGGTTTCTCAGGAGACAGGTAAGATGGTCTGATATTCCTGTCTCCACAGTTTTCCAGTTTGTCATGTTCCACACATTTTATCATGATCCACGCAGTCACACAGTCAAACGTTTTACACACAGTCACACAATCAGTCAAAAGTTTTAGTGTTGTCAATGAAAGAGAAACAGATGTTTGTCTGGAGTCCCCTTACTTTCTTTATAATCCAACAAATGTTGGCAATTTGATCTCTGGTTATTGTACCTTTTCTAAACCAAGCTTGGACATTTGGAAGTTCTCAATTCAGGTAATGTTGAAGCCTAACATGCAGGATTTTGAATATAACCTTACTAGCATGAAAGATGAGTGCAGTTGTCTGATGGTTTTAACATTCTTTAGTACTCCCCTTCTTGGGAATTGGGATGAGGATTGACCTTTTCTAGTCCTGTGGCCACTGCTGAGTTTTCCAAATTTGCTAACATATTGAGTGCAGCACTTTGATAGCATCATCTTTTGGGATTTTAAATAGTTCTGCTGGAATTCCATCACCTTCACTAGCTTTATTGACAGCAGTGCTTTCTAAGGCCCACTTGACTTCACTTACCAGAATGTCTGGCTCTGGGTGAGTGACCACACCATTGTGGTTATTTGGATCATAAAGATTTTTTTTGTACAGTTCTGTGTACCCTTTCCATCTTTTATTGATCTCTTCTGCTTCTATTAGGTCTTTACTGTTTCTTTCCTTTATTGAATCCATCTTTGGATGAAATGTTCTTTTGATATTTCCAATTTTCTTGAAGAGATCTCTAGTCCTTCTCTTCTGTTGTTTTCCTCTATTTCTTTGAAATGTTAATTGAAGAAGGGTTTCTTGTCTCTGCTTTTAGTACCTTCCCATACTTCACTTTTATTTGGCCAATTGGACTTAACGCAGATACCTCCTCCATGGAGAGCCCATGCCAGGCTTTTCTAGGCTTTATTCACTGTGTTTCCTTTGAAATCCTCTAGATGTCAATACATATGATTCTTAATATTACCTTCTCTTGGGAAACTTTACATTTAGCTAACAGAAAACCTGCAACATACTAACTAATGAGGAGATGTATTATTTCACATTAAACCCCACAAAGTATGCTATTATCAAGGTTCTAGTACTTTCAGCTAAAGAATGAGTTTCTGCATGCTTCCTGATATTGGCTTTATTCTCTTGTTGACTATCCAAGGAACACAAGTTAATTGCAAGTAATAACAGAGCAAAGTGTCTCATCATATAAGTCTAAAGGATGAAAAAGAAATCCTTTCCCTGTTCTGATTAGACCAACTGAACAAATAGCAGTTGCCAGAAGAAAACTATCATCTCATGCTTATATTCCTAAATGAGGAAGGGATAGTGTTACTAACCTCAGTTTAGACAAGGGTTTCTCAGGGGTGGCAGCATTGCTATTTTGGACTAGATACTTTTATGCTCTGTTCATCGTAATGTATTAGTAACATCCTTAGACTCTGCACAGTATTTGCCATCCCCCAGGTTTTATGGACCGAGGAGCCTGGTAGGCTGCAGTCCATGGGGTCGCAAGAGTCGGACACGACTGAGCAACTTCACTTTCACTTTTCACTTTCATGCATTGGAGAAGAAAATGGCAACCCACTCCAGTGTTCCTGCCTGGAGAATCCCAGGGACGGGGGAGCCTGGTGGGCTGCCGTCTATGGGGTTGCACAGAGTTGGACACGACTGAAGTGACTTAGTAGCAGCAGCAGGTTTTAATAACAAACACTGTCTTCAAACATTGCTGAGTGTCTTTTAGAGGGCAAAACTACTTCCAATTGAGGGCCACTGGCTTTGACTACGGAGAAGGCAATGGCACCCCACTCCAGTACTCTTGCCTGGAGAATCCCATGAATGGAGGAGCCTGGTCCTTGGCTGCAGGCCATGGGGTCGCTGAGGTTCAGACACGACTGAGCGACTTCACTTTCACTTTTCACTTTCATGCATTGGAGAAGGAAATGGCAACCCACTCCAGTGTTCTTGCCTGGAGAATCCCAGGGATGGGGGAGCCTGGTGGGCTGCCGTCTATGGGGTCACACAGTCAGACACGACTGAAGTGACTTAGCAGCAGGCTTTGACTAATGAAGACACAGTCTGGATCCCTGACCTCATGGAGGATTTACAGATAATTTAAGAAGAGGAAGGGAAGAATGGATGTTGGGTAAGTAATCTATAGTACCCACCAGCTCTGTTGTAATTTAGTTGTCTTTGTCCCTACTAGAAAGGACATTTCTAGAAGTTCTGTTTTCTTCCTGCTTTTCTTATCCCTAGTACCTGGCATATGCTGCTTTCTTAATACATTTTTATTAAATTGATGTATGAATTATGCATTGGGAAAGGGAATTCTTTAGTGCTTTTTCACCTCTACTCAACAAGCATTATAACATTGATTCTTTGAGTATCTATGCTTTCAATGGTGAAAATGCTTTTAGGTTTATGACCAAAGATATTGAAAACACATTCTCCAACTGTGGAGATGAAGGCAAAGCAATGAAGTGAAAGTGAGGGGTGAAAGAGAGGTGAAGTTACTATTTTAAGCATGAAAAACTTGTCATCTAAGTGAAGAAAGAGTGTGCAATTACCATGGTGGATGCATAAATAAGACAAGGCACCTGTCCAGATCAGTCACTTACTTGTTGCTCTGAATTAGAAGCAAAAGTTGATATAGTGACAAAATATGCCACTATTGATTTTTCCTATGAACAAGCCATTCCTAAATCACTTGTCTTAAGTTAAAACTTGCCTGAATTTGGGCATACTGGAATGCATGAATGATTTCTTCATTTGAATGTTTGACAATGCAGATATAGCTGTAAAACTATGAACCAACTTTTCACTGGATGAGTACATGGATTTTTCTCTTCATTTGTTTAGTTTCTCCACTAATAAGGCAATTAGTTTCCTACACTCTTAAGGTGCTGAATTTATTTAAATGGTTAATGCATGACAAAATAAACTATAATTGTATAAATATTTACTATCATGATATGAATGTTAGCTTTGTGAGCATTTTAAGAAAAACTGAAATGCATTATAATTTCTAAGAATTTTATGTAAACCAATGAAACACTAAGACCATAAATATTTTAATTTATTCTAATATTTGAATTTCATAAAATTTTACAAAATGATGTAACTTAATTATTATTGGCCAATCTTCTTGAAACCTGGAAATAAGTTAGCTTTCCTTCTGGGTACCTCTCTGGATCATTGTTTTGGTGCCAAGCCATTTGTCACAGCCTGAGTTTCTTCTTTCATTTAATAACTGAAACCTAAATGTTACAATCAAAAACCACTGGTCTGTTGCGCAGTGATCCATGTGAGAACAGTGAACTTATGTCTCCGTAAATTTGTTAGTCATCTATGAGGAAAAGCAATGCTGACCTCGTAATGTCAAATCCCATTTAGAGTTGGTGAATAGGTTGGATGAGGAACTTGATGTCTTTTGAGTTGTATTAAGAAATGCACTTCTGTGTAGGAGGATGAAAGCCTTTGTAAAATAAGGTGGAAATTGTAGCCTATCCAAATAATTTATAGTTGAATTCTATCTTCCAGAAGAAAAGAATGCAGTTAATAAAGGTTCTGAATTGAGTAAACAGTTTTAAGTAACACATGCTTTTCAGTAAGTTCTTGAAGTACTAACTCTGACCTTCCACCTTAATAGTTTTCTACTCGTGACTTTTCCTAAAATCTGATTAGTAAGAAACTGTTTATGGCTTGGGATTCCTATGTAAGTAAGAATCCCAAACTCATTGTAAGAGAATAATTGAATTTTAAGGTTATTTTACCTGTCTAGTTTGAAGAATTATGTTATACAGCACTTTCTGTTTACCTTTTGATATGGTTTTCTTAAAGCTATATTTATCAAGTCAAAAGCAGAATTTTTAGGTGAAACTAATTTTAGGCATTTTCATATTTTAAGGTCATCAAAGGATAAAACAAGATTTGTCTTGAGATTATTAACTAATTGCCAGGTTTGCCCCTATGACACAAGTCAGTATGTGACTTCTACCATGTGAAGAAGGGTATTCCTTGAAAACTGCAACTACTGTGTGTTTCAGAGTAGGAATGTCAAGACAGCGACATCAGTTGGTGATGACTATATTGCATAAATATGTGCAGTAGTTAATTTAAAAAGCAACAGCATTACGTATAAATATGGGTTGTTTAGATTTCTGTATTGAAAACCTGAATTGAAAATGTTTGCTTCTACTGCTTTCAAGCTCTCATAATTTCTCTCTTAGATAATTGCAGTAACTTGTCTCATGGTTTTTATTTTCTGCTCTCCAATCATCTTTTAAACTTACCAGGATTAACCTTGTGATTTGTAAATCTAATTATATTACTCCCCGTTGAAACTGTTTCTGAGATATGATCACCACTTCACTGACTCTGAGTAATGTTCAAAGTACTTATGACAAATAAGACCTTTCCTGATCAAAACTCTGCTCCCTGTTCCCTTCTCATCATCTGTCATCAGTGGGCAAACTGAACTACTTTTCATTCCCTAAGTTTATCCTGCTCTTTCATGCCTCTGTCTTTATAGCCACAGCTCAATGGGACTCCCTTGACTCTTGTTCTTCCCTAAGAGTTGGGTGTCCTTCCAAACACCCTCTCTGTGGGCCTCTTAGATATACACTGTATACACACACTTGTTTTGATGTAAGGTATTGTGAGAATTGATTTTTGTTGTTGTTGTTCTGTCTAGCCCATTAGTCAGTGAGCCCCTTGAGGGCTTGGCCATGCAAGGCAAATGCTGGATAAATTTTCACTAAGTGAAGGAAAGGACAAACCATGAGATGATGGTGGTGTGCTCTCCACATACGCTTTTCTTTGTTTGTGTTTTTTCCCTAGTCATTGATAAGCCTGGACCACATTGCCTTGAGGATATTTAAAATTATTATAGCAGAAATGCTTATTCTAATGTTTATTTTTTAGCTTCAATGTAGATTCTTAAAAAAAAAAAATGTTTTGGAGAAAGCCAGATAGAGTTTACACCAAATAATAGACCAGAAAGTGATTAGAGGAGGAGATAAACTGTATTACGGAGAAGGCAATGGCACCCCACTCCAGTACTCTTGCCTGGAAAATCCCATGGACGGAGGAGCCTGGTAGGCTGCAGTCCATGGGGTCTCGAAGAATCCGACACGACTGAGCGACTTCACTTTCACTTTTCACTTCTATGCACTGGAGAAGGAAATGGCAACCCACTCTAGTGTTCTTGCCTGGAGAATCCCAGGGACGGGGGAGCCTGGTGGGCTGCCGTCTATGGGGTCGCACAGAGTCGGACACGACTAAAGCGACTTAGCAGTAGCAGTAAACTGCATTATACCCAGACCCTGGATGATCATATAGAACCGAACAGTGTTGAGGTTGGAAGGTGCATGGCAGGGAAGAAGAGGAGTGAACTTTGAGGATTTTAGAGATGGGACAGGTCAATGCTGATGAGTCAGAGGCAGGGAGTTGGTGAGATGTGGGCAGCAGTATGAGATTACCAAATGCTACATTTTTGTTTTTCTCATTGCTCTCATTCTGTCACCTCTGGGTTCTATCTCAACTCCCTGAAAAAGACAGGATTGGTAGTTTTGGCCTGTACCCTTCTTACATCTCCCCTTCCCCCTCACCAGAGTACACTTGTTTTATACTAACAGCAACACCAGGGAAACATAAACAAATGCCTCAACATGTGAAGCTCGTAACAGCTCATTTATATTTCATTATCTAAGAAGAAATTCAGAAATTTTGATCAACACACTTTGTCTTATTTGGCATTACTTGGTTTCTTGCTAATTTACGATGCAGACATTAGAATTATTATTGAAAAATTTTAAAAGTATGTGATTTAATTTTGAAGGCCCTTGGGGAGTGTGGGCACAGTTACTTGCATTTCTTGGGAAAATAGGCTCAATAAATGTGATTACAAGGTGAACATTGGAGCAAATGCATTTATATCCTGTTTATCTCAAGCACAGAGCCAATCTGGAACTCTAATGCTTTGAGAAGATGATAAATGTTTTCTGCCAGTCTTTCCAACTGAACAAACTCTGTTTGATTGGTATTAATCACTTCTGGCAGGCGATGCTCAAAGCCTGCTAACTGCAATCTAGGTGAAAAGCTTGTCATCAGTATCACATAATGAAATGAAAGAGTGAGGACAAAGAGAAGAAATATTTCCATTTACCTAGTCATCAGAGTAAGTGTCAAGCTAAATAAGACATGAACTATTTATTTTTAAATGTACAGTTTAAAATAGAAAACTTCAATAAAATTATGTTCCTTTTTATATTTAAAAGCAGAAATTGACCCAAATAATAATCTATAACTTTTTATGATAAAAAGGACTTCCCTCATTCTCCCAAATTATCTATGGCTTCAGAAAATTTTCCTAAAATCAGGCTTTTCCACAAGCAGTATATACAAATATATATATATATATATATATATATATACTAACATATATACATATACACATACACACACACACACATACAAAGTACATATGAACAAAGAAGCCCTACAAAGGACTGGAATAATCTGGAAAATAGAATTGTTGTGGATTGGATACACGTGTACCCTTCAGTTTCATATGGTGAAATCTATTCCTCATGTGACAATATTAGTATGTGAGAGATGGTTCAGTCAAGAAGACTGAGCTCTCATAAGTGAGATTGGTGTCCTTCTAAAGGAGACCCCAGCAAGCTCTCTTGCATTTTATGCCATGTTGAAGTTATATAGCAAGAAGACTGCCTTAGATGAACAGGAAGTGGGTTTTCTCCAGACACAGAATCTGCTGATGCTTTGAACTTGGACTTCTTAGTCTCCAGAAATATGGGAAATAAATTTTTGTTTTATAATTAAGACACCCAGTCTACAGTATTCTGCCATAGCAGCACAAACAGACTAATAGGCTTTGAGAGTGTTAAGTAAGATTTAACTGTTTAAAAAAAAAAATCCATCCTAGTTCAAAAAAGCCTTTTTGTCATGATCTGGTTTCATTTTGCTATGTCATATTCCCTGAAGAACCACCACTTAAAAAATTAGCCACTGAAAATGCAAAAATCCACGGGGGTAGTGGGTGGAGATCTCATTCATTCACTTCATAGAGTGATTCAATTTGATTGTCAGCTTTGTAATAAGTTGATAATAGCTAGATTGAGAAAATTCATTTGCTTCCTAGAGTAAAACTCAGGCAGAAATTCTAGCACTTTATTTGATAAATCAACTTATTTTCCTGCTACTCTATGAGAGAACCCACATAACTTAGTCTTTGAGTTAATGATCACTTTAAATTGTGTGTTAAAAATGACTTAAATACATCCATTAAAACTGGTACTTTGAGTTAGAGACAGAACATTTCTTAAAAGTAGTTAATTGATGGTCTATGGACACCCCCATTATTTCAACGATTAATTAATTGTATTAAACCTTGAAATGCACCTTGAAACTGTCATTCACATTTGCAGGTTAACTCAAGGCAATTCTTTTGAAGCCAACTGTTTTGAAGTGAATGAGGATCCTAGCTAGGTGAGTTTTCTATGGGGTAGGAAAAGTACTCTATTTTGATGATAGTGTAGTGAACTCAGCAGTTAAATTCAACCTACTCTCTGAAGATAACAGTGGGGTTATCCTTATAGTTCTAACTGATTTTTAAATTCCAAGTGTAAGAAATTTTGAGTTAAATAAGAAGAGATACTAAAAAACAACCTAAGAAATTAGGCTCCATTTCTAGTAGAGAAGATAGAATTTTTAATTTTTTTTTAGCATTCTACTTCTGTTTAGGTCTAGTCAAGTGCATTTCAATGTCTGCATCTGTTTTATTTTATGTGCTTTTAATTCTCCCCCTCTGTCCCCGCTTGTTTAGTTTAGATTGAACTTTAAAAAATGACCTCACTACTTTCCAAAAGCTGCTGCAAACACCTCAGGTTACAAGATATTTGATTAGCATCTGATTATTTAATCATTTAAGTTAAATTCATTATACTTGATTTATTTTTCTTTTTTCCTTTAAACCATGAAAAAATTAGCATTTAATTTTAAGATGCAAGAATATTTCAAGATACCTTTTAAAAAATATTAACTATCAGTCTTGTGAGTTTCTCTTCTCATCACCTTTTAGAGATGTTTCTCTCACTTTCTAATACGACCACCATTTCAGGGCATCTTTGTCCCAGTACTGAAGCACTGGCAACCTACTTTTATGCTGTAAAATTCATAGAAGTGATTCTCAAGCATTTAAATCTCAAATTTTTCAGGGACTAGTTCTTAAACTTGCATTATATTATAAAATAATTTATTTGGCAGATTATTTTTAAATTTATTTGTTTGTAATCTAAGGTCCAGATCTGGGTTGATTTACACAATTTTTTTTTGAAGATTGTGAGGAAGTTCTGACAGGTACCAGAGACTCTGTGTTATGAAGCACTCTAAAGTGCTGTGAGGTCAGCTAGGTGTCTGGGGAGATAGGCATATTATCACTGTGTTTGTAAAGGGTCCAGCCTAAGTAAAGAACCTGGACTGTGAAGGAAAGAGTTTATTACATCACTTTAGCACATCCAAAAAGCACTCCAGTGGGAAATGCAACACAAGACTGAAAAATTCCCAGGTCACTTTCTGAACACTTGAATTGATTAAAGATTAAGAATTATTTTATCTTAAGTAAAACTTCTGAGACTAAAAAAGAGAAAATTTAGAAATTTAGAAAGAACATGCCTTTGTTGGGTTTTTGTTGGTTTTGTAATTAATATAGATTAATAAAAAATAAGTATTGTGAAATAATGATTATGGAGTATATTACTATGATGCCTGGATGTTGCTGAGTGATATTCATGATTTCCTTATTTTGTTCAATATTAAGCATTCCTGGGTTTGAAACATGATTCAGTCAGAAGCATTTGGGTTCAGTTAATCTATACCATACTTCTTATATAAGAAATTATGTTTTTTTAAGTTTATGACTTTTATTATTTTGTGTTTTCCTTATTAGTTTATAGGAATAAATTATGTTGTGGTTACCTTGAAAAAACTCCGATATTGTTAAACGTATTACCGTTTTTCTCTATTTTTGAAGATCCAATGTTTGAAAGTGATGATGCTAATTTAAAAAAAAATCACTTGTAGCTGCAAGTCTTGACCCAATGGTTCTTCTCCTCAAAGCTTTATTTGACTCTTCTCTTAAAATGCCCTTTAGATATTTCTTTTTCAAGGAATCTATTTTTTGCCACCTCTGTTATATTAGAGAATTTATGCTTGCTTTCATACTGCCAAATGTTTAATTTTCTCATAACATTTATCACATCAGAACAGAGGCCTTGTTTTATTTTTCTGTGTATCCTTTGTACCTTGCAAAATTCCTGGTATTTGGTGAATCCTCCTCAAATATGTGCTTAATGAAGGACTATTGGCTCTCTCCTCAGTCTATTATATGTGGGAAATAGGAGCATGCACATAGTTGCACATATCACCAAACTTAACCCATATGTACCCTCAACATCCTAGCTAAAGGCAGAGTCACTGAGGAATCTTCACCCCTAGTTAAGCTACCACTAGACTCCCAGCCTCTGTCAACAGCACACATCATAAGTACTGGTCTAACAGTCTGATCTAAAATTTATCATATGTCTATGTTGACTTCTTGAGGTGAAAAAACTCTGATGCATCTTGTTTTCGTCTATAGTGTTCTTATGCGTCCAATATTATAGATCCATTACTTTATCTTAAATGTATAAATTCAAGTTAATTATATAATAGTGCACCATTTAGTTAAATGACAGTCCATTTTGCTATATTGTTTATAGAGTTAAACAACTGTTTAAGTTTTAACTAACAAAACAACAAAATAATAAAGCTTGAAGTGCCTTGATCCCTTATTCTCCATCTCATTCTACCTCACTCCTCTCCTTTACTATATCGTGTCAACCACTTCCAATAAAAAAAAGAAATGAATTCTAAAATGTATCCTTATAGTACAACTTATCATTGTTTTCTGGAACACTCAACATTTCTGAACACATTTGCTATGTTCAGGAAATTTCCATCCTTTGAATTCTGCTTTCCCCATGTAGAAGAAAAATCAGCTTCCTGGATCTTTGAGTCTAGGACCTGATCTGTAGCAAATAGACTTGTTTGAGGGTCTAAAACAAAAATAAGGAAACTGAAGAAGGAGTCTTTAAGATACAGAATCCACTGTTTTGGCAAGGGGTGATGTGAGAGGTGCCTGACAATGATTGCATTATCAAGATCCTGGAAAAGAATTAACAGTGGCATTAAATTCTAGGTCATAGCAATAATAGCAATAATGCTAGCTGCATAGCATCACAATCAGTGGCTTCAGTGGAAAAAGAATGCTTTCTCATTGGGTCACTTTGGTAGCCAGGAATGTAGCTTTGTTACTGAAAGCTCAGCTGGGAATCTGATAGAAGTAATCTAGTTTCCTCAGTTCTTTGAGTCACCTGATATCCTTTCAGTAAACTTCTTGTCTGCTTAATCTGCCAGGACATTTCTGTACTTACAATGTAAAACACATACTAAGAGTTTCCTAATTATAACTCTTTCTCCTTTCATCTCTGCTAATAATTAGGACCTTATTACTCTTAACTATCTCCTGAGTGATCTCCTTTCAATGATATTCTTCTTCAATGTATTATATCAGCTAATTTTTGAAATATGAACTTTATAATGTTTATATTTTCTAATTAATTGTATCTCCTACTATTATAACATGGTTCACATATTTTAATCACTTCACCAAAATAATAATCTATTTCTTGTATTTTCTGCAAAGTTGACTTGAACCAAGTAATTGGTCTTTTGGTTGTAAATGTATGTCTGCAATAGAAGATTAACATTGAAAATGACAATAATTGAGGTTTTATATATACATATATATATACATATATATATATACAATACAAATATTGTACTTATTATATATATATAATAAGTACAATATTTGAGGTTTATTTTATAAATATACATATATATATATATATATATAATATATGCATGTAGTATGTTTTAAAAATAAAAGTGGGTAGTTGAGGAAAAATCCTGTGAAAGTTAGTCTGGTATGATAAATAACTCAGCCCTCCATCTTCTGCGTATTAACACTGACCTTGTCTTTGCTACATAGTTTATTATAATAACAAATGCCACTGTAGCAAAGATGACAGGTAAAGAACAGAATGATAATTTATGAATTTAGATTATAAATATAAGAGCTAAGTGAAAGAAATTGTTGTAGCTTGCATACCCACACATTCTCTCCTAGTAGGCAAACTTCATGGGAAGCAACTAGCTAAAGATAGGTTGCTGAGACTGAACCTGAATTCACAGCAATTCTTCCCCTCCTAGTAATTAAAAGTTTCTTGGTCCCAGACTCCCATGTCCACATATATGTTGACAGATTATCATGAAATTTGATACATGATTTCTCTCAAAGAACACCAACTTCCCACTTGGCACATTGAATGGCTTGCTTAACATTGACTCCAAGGAATTGGCATGTCTTTTTGTAGGGATGCTTCTAGTGGCTCAGATGGTAAACCATCTGCCTACAATGTGGGAGACCTGGGTTCAATCCCTGGGTCGGGAAGATCCCTTGGAGAAGGAAATGGCAACCCACTCCAGTACTCTTGCTTGGAAAATCCCATGGACCAAGGAGCCTGGTAGGCTACAGTCCACAGGGTCACAAAGAGTCAACAGGACTGAGTGACTTCACTTTCACTTACAGTCTATCCTGTCAAGATAATGTTGGCTATCTCAGTTAGAATCCATAATGTGTTGATTCTGGAGTTTAACACCCAAGTGACATTTGACATATTCTTCAGTTTTATTTTTGTTGCCATCTGTGCTAAAGGAAATTAGCAGGTTTATATTTAGTGGTATAGTATCTGAATTGTAATATGGTGTACATCACTGTAAGATTATTTTTATTGTTATTCTTTATATTTTTTATTTATACAATAGGTAGTTTAATAGAAATTAGTTGACAGAAGATAAATATAATATTTCTGTTTTTGAAAAAAATCAACTTTTAATATCTAACTTTAATTTCTATTAATTTCTAGTGCTTACCAATAATTCTGAATTTCTTTCTTTAAGATGGGTTAAAGCTTTTTTATGTTTTTCTTCTTCACTTTCTGTACCAACACTTCAGGAAAAATTTTGATGAGGACTGTTTGCCCCATATTACCTGATTAAATCTTCATAAACATTCTTAGAGGTAAATGGTATCTCCCTTAGGTAGCTGGCCCAAAGTCAAATTTCTTGTTCATACTTTGGTAATTTTGGTCTGTTGGTATCCCTTTAATCTGCAATTTGAAATTCCATAATTTATAAATCCATAATTTGAAATCCCATAACGTATTTCACAGGTTCAGTTGCTTTTTTTTTTTTTTTCACTTTTTTGCTATGAAGATGAGCTTTCATTATTAATTCTTGGCTCTGCCCCATGTATCTTCTAGGTTTTTACGCCTTCTGTAAGATTTACACTATCTCAGCAGTTTCCCTGGTAGCTCAGTGGTAAAGAATCCACCTGCCAATGCAGGAGACACTAATTCAATCCTGGTCCAGGAAGATCCCCCACTCTGCAGAGCATTTAAGCTCATGCATCAAAACTATTGAGCCTGTGTTCTAGAGCCCAGGAACCAAAACTACTGAGTCCATGTGCCACAACTACTGAAGCCTGCGCATTTTCTAGAGCCTGTGCTCTGCAGTAAGAGAAACCCACACTCCATATCTAGAGAGTAGCAGTTTTTGCTGCAACTAGAGAAAAGCCCATACACCAAATGAGGACCTAGCACAGCCAAAAATAAATAAATTAAATTGGTTTTAAAAGATTCACAATATCTCACAATTCACAACACTCACAATATCAGCATAGACTTTTAACTCACTCAGACTATTTCTCTAGCCAATCCTTATTTTTAAAGTTTAAAAAGTTATCTTATTTATGACAATTTCAGATAATATTACCTATCTAGTTGAAAGTTTTAGGTTCTGCTAATTTACTGCTTCATTTAGTATTTGTTTGTTTTGATGATTAAAAACCATATGCTCCTTACTGGAAATTTGAAAGGTACAGAAAAGTTCAAAATGAGAGGAAAAACTACCCATAATTCCACTGTACAGAGATAAAAACAAATGAAAAGGACAGCATAAAACCCAGATGTAACACTGCATGGATCTTGTGTTTCTCTGTTCTTTGCAAAAAATTTCCCTTAATTTTCCCTCCAAGGAAGGCAGTCTTGGTCTAAATGGACTGCTTATACACAGACATCATGTTCTCCAAGGCATCAAAATATTCTTACTTCTAACTTTGCTCAAAGAGAAGCACGTATTCAAACTGAGTCCTCTAGGTTCTTTTCCACCAGGTTGGCTATTTTTTGGCAGTAACATTACCTTGTCTCATTCATTAAAACTTAATTTTAGTAGCATTAAAAAAGAAACAACACCTTTTTGCTTATTTATTTTTCAAGCCTTTTTTATGTGTTTGAATAGTAGTCTTAGTATGCTGCTGCTGCTAAGTTGCTTCAGTCGTGTCTGACTCTGCGACCCCAAAGACGGCAGCCCACCAGGCATCCCCGTCCCTGGGATTCTCCAGGCAAGAACACTGGACTGGGTTGCCATTTCCTTCTCCAATGCATGAAAGTGAAAAGTGAAAAGTGAAAGTGAAGTCACTCAGTCGTGTCCTACCCTCAGCGACCCCATTGACTGCAGCCTTCCAGGTTCCTCCGTCCATGGGATTCTCCAGGCAAGAGTACTGGAGTGGGGGTGCCATTGCCTTCTCCGAGTCTTAGTATAGGATACTAGAAATAATCACCAGGTAAAGATAATGTTGATTATTTTTCTTCTTTGTACTTACTCATTTATTGAATTTACTTCTGGAAAAGGCACTTAATATATATTTTCCACCACATAGCTGCCTCTAAATTGTACTAGGTTTGACTTTAGTGAAACTTTATTTAATGGTCTGAAGATAAAGACAGGAGCTGAAGACGATTTAAGTCCTCAAGGTCTTAAACATTTTCAGAATTTTTTTTTTTTAATTTCATGTATTTACTCAATGAAAACTTATTGAGTAACTATTATGTACTTGGCATTATTGTGGTCCTGGTAACAAAGGTAAACAACAGCTGTTTGGGAACTTGGATATAAAATACAATTTTGGGTTGTACTTGGGTTAAATGTGGTAGAAAAGCAGTTTTGTCTTGGTATTGTGGCTTTGAAAACAAACACAAAGACTATTTTAGGAGATCCTCCTCCTTCCCCATGTCTTAAGAAAGGGCATTATGAAACTCGGTAACTGTGATTTTTAAACTGTTCACATTTTGGACCAATTTATAAATATTGAGACAAAACTATTCACCTGCTTCTAAAGCAGATGGTCACCAACTCAATAGACATGAATTTGAGCAAACTCTGGGAGATAGTGAAGGACAGGAGAGCCAGGCATGCTGCAGTCCCTGGGATGGCAAAGAGACAGGCACAACTTAGCGACTGAACAACAACAGTAAAGCAGTTGAAGTAGCTAAAATGGCAGTGAGGTATACTATTGTGAGGTACTTTTTTACATTGTATGTGAATTAAGTCATTTAATTCTCACAACAACCCCATTGTATAGGAAATAAAAACTTAAGCGTATAAAAGTTAAATAGCTTGCTGAAAATCACACAGCCAAGCTAGTGGCAAAGCTGGAATTTGTAAAAAGGGCCATTCTTGCATTAGAGCCCACATTCTTATAACCACATCGTCATTATGCTAAATGTCCAGAAAGCTAAAGCTAAAGTGCACAAATGAGCTTAGAAAGCAACTCAAGCACTATGAAATGCTGCTGTGATTTAACAGAATGAAGAATCAGAGAAAAATAAGGGACACATTGTATGCACCCCTCTTTCTTAAGGATGAATCTCAAGAACTGCTAGAGGACACTACTGCTTGCCAGAAACCACTCACATGGTCTCACCTATCTGTCAGGGAAGGAGGAAAATACAATCATATCTGGAGAGCAGCATGCTCAGTTAGCCATTTTACTACTGTGGGCAAAAAGCAGAATGAATTTAGGGAGAATACCAATGATTTCTGTCATAGCCCTGTCCTCTAACTCCAGTATTATCGTATATTCTACTGAAGTAGCTTTAAACAACAGACCAAATTAAGAAGATACCTATTGTAAGCAATATGAACTTTTTATATAAGGATTAATGGAAATGATTTCACACTTTTAAAGTTAGCAAGGATATAAGTATTATTTTAAGCATTATCTAAATACTACATATATATAGATAGATAGATAGATAGATAGATAGATAGATAGATAACCATATAACACATAAAAGATAAATGTATTCCAATAAAAACGCATCACTTCCTGCACAGAAGCATCCAATGCCTATTTCACACAGAGTAAAAGCAAACATTTCAAATGGCCTACAAGGCTTTAGCCAAACTGCATCTTTTCCTCTGCAGGAAAAAGAGGGTAACTCTTTTTCTCTTTCTCATTCACTGCCCTCCAACTGCTCCATGACATTCCTGGAGTAGTTGCAACACTTTGGTTCTGGACATTTGTACCAGCAAGCTTCAACTGGAGATGATTTCCCCCCCTGAGAGCCAAGAGGTTTGAATCCTTGTCTCCTTCAAGTCTCCTTCATTCATGTCACTTTCTCAGTGAGTCCTCCTCTGACCATCTCTTTGTATTTCAACCCTTACCCCAAGCCCAGGCACTTCCTAGCTCCCTCCCTTGTTTCATTTTTATCATAATATGCAGTACCCTCTCTCTCTCTCTCTCTCAGTCTCTCACTCATGTCTCATTCTTTGCAACACCATGGACTGTAGCCAGCCAGGCTCCTCTGTCCATGGAATTCTCCAGACAAGAATACAGGAGTGGGTTGCAATTTCCTTCTCCAGTGGATCTTCCCCTATCAGGGATTGAACCCACATCTCCCGCATTGCAGTCAGATTCTTTACCCCCTGACCCATTGGGGAAGCCCTTCAATATTCCCTATAACTTTCTTGTTGTTTCTGTTTTTTCTTTTTCCACTAGAATTCTGGACCTGTGAAGGCCATCCCTACAGCATAGAAAGAGATTGGGCAGCTCATAGGACTCAATAACTATTTTAGATGACTATGAACATAATCATTTCATCTCATTTTAGATGAGAGTGTTAGACTTTGTCTCCATTTGTCAACTTCAGTTACGATTGTCATGCTGTTTTCAATTTTAGCACTTGAATAGCTATCTGTTCACTATGACTTTAAACATTTTTAATTAAAATATTTTCCATTTTTAGGTAATCAAATATTTTTGAGGTGTTAGAACTACAACAATGCAAAGGAAGTATGAGATGCTGAGCATGAAGACTTTAAAGTCTTCAGGCAGTTTGCTCAGTAACTAGTTTACATTCCTCCCTTCCAACACCATTTAAAACCTGAGGAGTTGGTGTCTAAATCATCCACCTCATTAAGCAGAGGTGCAACTCCTCCCAGTTTCTAAAGGGTTGCTTAAATTGTTTTTACATTCTGCTACACTTTGTCTCCACTTCCTCTTCCAATCTATTTTTGAGGGAAATCTAATTTCTTCTCTAAATTGGAGTTGGGTGCTGCCAGGTTTGATATTTTACTATCCACATTCTCATCAGTGCTATCATCTCTAAACTTCTGATTCAAAAGCATCACAGAGAATTACTTTGGAATATATATTTTGATTGAAGTACCATCTTATTTAAACATATCAGAATTAATGTTCTTCTAAAAATGCTTGTGTATGTCTTTGCATATGAGATTGTCACATATGCTGACAAGAATTATAAACTGTCTACTTAAGCAATCATGGAATTTGGTTTGACTTGAAAAATATAACTATTTTTCTTAGCAGCAAAACTGTTATGCATACTTTTCAAAGATATTGATTTTTAATTCATACTCCTTGGTGGCTGATGTGGACACAGCTGAGTAACCAACACTTTCACGTTTTTAAAATTAATATCCCATCATTTTAGAATATGACATTTCATGGTTTTATACAATAATCATTTACTATATGTTACTCTCAAAGATTTATTTATTAGATACAGCCTTCAAATGAGAATATATTATTTATTTTATAGCTCTAACTTTATTTTTTTAATATAAACATTTATTTTAATTGGAGGCTAATTACTTTACAATATTGTATTGGTTTTGCCATACACCAACATGAATCTGCCACAGGTGTACACGTGTTCCCCATAGTGAACCCCCCTCCCACCTGCCTCCCCATACCATCCCTCTGGATCATCCCAGTGCACCAGCCCCAAGCATCCTGTATCATGCATAGAACTTGGACTGGCGATTCATTTCACTTAAGATATTATAGGTGTTTCAATGCCATTCTCCCTAATCATCCCACCCTCGCTCTCTCCCACAGAGTCCAAAAGTCTGTACTATACATTTGTGTCTCTTTTGCTGTCTCACATACACGGTTATCAATACCATCTTTCTAAATTCCATATATATGCATTAATATACTGTATTGGTGTTTTTCTTTCTGGCTTACTTTACTCTGTATAATAGGCTTCAGATTCATCCACCCCATTAGAACTGAATCAAATGTATTCTTTTTAATGGCTGAGTAATACTCCATTGTGTATATGTACCACTGTTTTCTTATCCATTCATCTGCTGATGGACATCTAGCTTGCTTCCATGTCCTGGCTATTATAAACAGTGCTGTGATGAACACTGGGGTACATGTGTCTCCTTCAATTCTGGTTTCCTTGGTGTGTATGCCCAGCAGTGGGATTGCTACATCTTATGTCAGTTCTATTTCCAGTTTTTTAATGAATCTCCACACTGCTCTCCATAGTGGTTGTACTAGTTTGCATTCCTACCAACAGTGTAAGAGGGTTCCCTTTTCTCCATACCCTCTTCAGCATTTACTGATTGTAGACTTTTGGATAGCAGCCACTCTAACTGGCGTGAAATGGTACCTCATTGTGGTTTTGATTTGCATTTCTCCGATAATGAGTGATGTTGAGCATCTTTTCATGTGTTTGTTAGCCATCTGTATGTCTTCTTTGGAGAAATGTCTGTTTAGTTCTTTGGCCCAGTTTTCGATTAGGTCATTTATTTTTCTGGAATTGAGCTGCAGGAGTTGCTTGTATATTTTTGAGATTAACTCTTTGTCAGTTTCTTCATTTGCTATTATTTTCTCCCATTCTGAAGGCTGTCATTTCACCTTCCTTATAGTTTCCTTTGTTGTGAAGAAGCTTTTAATTTTAATTAGGTACCAGTTGTTTATTTTTGCTTTTATTTCCAATATTCTGGGACGTGAGTCATAGAGGATCCTGCTGTGATTTATGTTGGAGAGTGTTTTTGCTATGTTCTCCTTTAGGAGTTTTACAGTTTCTGGTATTACATTTAGATCTTTAATCCATTTTGAGTTTATTTTTGTGTATGGTGTTAGAAAGTATTCTAGTTTCATTCTTTTACAAGAGGTTGACCAGTTTCCCCAGCACCACTTGTTAAAGAGATTGTCTTTTCTCCATTGTCTATTCTTGCCTCATTTGTCAAAGATAAGGTGTCCATAGGTGCATGGGTTTGTCTCTGGGCTTTCTATTTTGTTCCATTGATCTATATTTCTGTCTTTGTGCCAGTACCACACTGTCTTGATGACTGTGGCTTTGTAGTAGAGCCTGAATTTAGGCTATCAGATTGATTCCTCCAGTTCCATTCTTCTTTCTCAAGATTGCTTTGGCTATTCAAGGTTTTTTGTATTTCCATACAAATTATGAAATTATTTGTTCTAGCTCTGTGAAAAATACCGTTGGTAGCTTGATGGGGATTGCACTGAATCTATAGATTGCTTTGGATAGTATACTCATTTTCACTATATTGATTCTTCCAATCCATGTACATGGTATATTTCTCCATCTATTCGTGTACTCTTTGATTTCCTTCACCAGTGTTTTATAGTTTTCTATATATATAGGTCTTTTTTTTCTTAAGGTAGATATATTCTTAAGTAGTTTATTCTTTTCATTGCAATGGTGAATGGAATTGTTTCTTTAATTTCTCTATTTTCTCAGTATTAGTGAATAGGAATGCAAGGGATTTCTGTGTGTTGATTTTATATCCTGCAGCTTTACTATAGTCATTGATTAGTTCTAGTAATTTTCTGGTGGAGTGTTTAGGGTTTTCTATGTAGAGGATCATGTCATCTGCAAATAGTGAGTTTTACTTCTTCTTTTCCAATTTGGATTCCTTTTATTTCTTTTTCTGCTCTGATTGCTCTGGCTAAAACTTCTAAAACTATGATGAATAGTAGTGGTGAAAGTGGACACCCTTGTCTTGTTCCTGACTTTAGGGGAAATACTTTCAATTTTTCATCATTAAGGAAAATGTTTGCTGTGGGTTTGTCATATATAGCTTTTATTATGTTGAGTTATATTCTTTCTATTCCTGCTTTCTGGAGAGTTTTTATCATAAATGGATGTTGACTTTTGTCAAAGGCTTTCTCTGCATCTATTGAGATAATCATATGGTTTTTATTTTTCAATTTGTTAATGTGGTGTATTACATTGATTGATTTGCGGATATTGAAGAATCCTTGCATCCCTGGGATAAAGCCCACTTGGTCATGATGTATGATCTTTTTAATGTGTTGTTGGATTCTGATTGCTAGAATTTTATTAAGGACTTTTGCATCTATGTTCATCAGTGATATTGGCCTGTAGTTTTCTTTTTTTGTGGCATCTTTGACAGGTTTTGGTATCGGGGTGATGGTGGCCTCATAGAATGAGTTTGGAAGTTTACCTTCCTCTGCAATTTTCTGGAAGAGTTTGAGTAGGATAGGTTTTAGCTCTTCCCTAAATTTTTGGTAGAATTCAGCTTTGAAGCCATCTGGACCTGGGCTTTTGTTTGCTGGAAGATTTCTGATTACAGTTTCAATTTCCGTGCTTGTGCTGGGTCTGTTAAGGTTTTCTATTTCTTCCTGGTTCAGTTTTGGAAAATTGTACTTTTAATGAATTTGTCCATTTCTTCCAAGTTGTCCATTTTATTGGCATATAATTGCTGATAGTAGTCTCTTATGATCCTTTGTATTTCTGTGTTGTCTGTTGTGATCTCTCCATTTTCATTTCTAATTTTATTGATTTGATTTTTCTCCCTTTGTTTTGTGATGAGTCTGGCTAATGGTTTGTCAATTTTATTTATCCTTTCAAATAACCAGCTTTTGACTTTATTGACTTTTGCTATGTTCTCTTGTTTCTTTTGCATTTATTTCTGCCCTAATTTTTAAGATTTCTTTCCTTCTACTAACCTTGGGGTTCTTCATTTCTTCCTTTTCTAGTTGCTTTAGGTATATAGTTAGGTTATTTATTTGACTTTTTTCTTGTTTCTTGAGATATGCCTGTATTGCTATGAACCTTCCCCTTAGCAGTGCTTTTACAGTGTCCCACAGGTTTTGGGTTATTGTGTTTTCATTTTCATTCATTTCTATTCATATTTTGATTTCTTTTTTGATTTCTTCTGTGATTTGTTGATTATTCAGCAGTGTGTTGCTCAGCCTCCATATGCTGGAATTTTTAATAGTTTTTCTCCTGTAATTGAGATCTAATCTTACTGCATTGTGGTCAGAAAAGATGCTTGGAATGATTTCAATCTTTTTTAATTTACCAAGGCTAGATTTATGGCCAAGGATGTGATCTATCCTGGAGAAGGTTCTGTGTGCGCTTGAGAAAAAGGTGAAATTCATTGTTTTGCAGTGAAATGTTCTATAGATATCAATTAGGTCTAACTGGTCTATTGTATCATTTAAAGTTTGTGTTTCCTTGTTAATTTTCTGTTTAGTTGATCTGTCCATAGTTGTGAGTGGTGTATTAAAGTCTCCCACTATTAGTGTGTTATTGTTAATTTCCCCTCTCATACTTGTTAGCATTTGCCTTACATATTGCAGTGCTCCTATGTTGGGTGCATATATATTTACAATTGTTATATCTTTTTCTTGGATTGATCCTTTGATCACTATGTAGTCTCCTTCTTTGTCTCTTTTCACAGCCTGTTTTTAAAGTTTATTTTATCTGATATGAGTATTGCTACTCCTGCTTTCTTTTGGTCTCTGTTTGCGTGGAATATCTTTTTCCAGCCCTTCACTTTCAGTCTGTATGTGTCCCTTGTTTTGAGGTGAGTCTCTTGTAGACAACATATATAGGATCTTGTTTTTGTATTCATTCAGCCAGTCTTTGTCTTTTGGTTGGGGCATTCAATCCATTTACATTTAAGGTAATTATTGATAAGTATGATCCTGTTGCCATTTACTTTAACGTTTTGGGTTAGAGTTTATACGCCCTTTTTGTGTCTCCTGTCTAGAGAAGATCTTTTAGCATTTGTTGGAGAGCTGGTTTGGTGGTGCTGGATTCTCTCAGCTTTTGCTTGTCTATAAAGCTTTTGATTTCTTCATATGTGAGTGAGATCCTTGCTGGGTACAGTAATCTGGGCTGTAGGTTATTTTCTTTCATTGCTTTAAGTATGTCCTGCCATTCCCTCCTGGCCTGAAGAATTTCTATTGAAAGATCAGCTGTTATCCTTACAGGAATCCCCTTGTGTGTTATTTGTTGTTTTCCCCTTGCTGCTTTTAATATTTGTTCTTTGTGTTTGATCTTTGTTAATTTGATTAATATGTGTCTTGGGGTGTTTTGCCTTGGGTTTATCCTGTTTGGGACTCTCTGGGTTTCTTCGACTTGGGTGATTATTTCCTTCCCCATTTTAGGGAAGTTTTCAACTATTATCTCTTCAGTATTTTCTCATGGTCTTTCCTTTTGTCTTCTTCTTCTGGGACTCTTATGATTTGAATGTTGGGGCGTTTAACATTGTCCCAGAGGTCTCTGAGATTGTCCTCATTTCTTTTAATTCATTTTTCTTTTTCCTCTCTGATTCATTTATTTCTACCATTCTATCCTCTCCCTCACTAACCCTATCTTCTGCCTCCCTTATTTTACTATTTGTTCCCTCCAGAGTGTTTTTGATATCATTTATTGCATTATTCAATATATATTGACTCTTTTTTTATTTCTTCTAGGTCCTTGTTAAACCTTTCTTGCATCTTTTCAATCCTTGTCTCCAGGCTATTTATCTGTGATTCCATTTTGTTTTCAAGATTTTGGATAATTTCCACTATCATTATTTGGAATTCTTTATTAGGTAGATTCCTTATCTCTTCCTCTTTTGTTTGGTTTGATGGGTATTTATCTTGTTCCTTTACCTGCTAGGTATTCCTCTGTCTCTTCATCCTGTTTATATTGCTGTGTTTGGGGTGGCCTTTCTGTATTCTGGCAGTATGTGAAGTTCTCTTTATTGTGGAGTTTTCTTACTGTGGGTGGGGTTGTACCAGTGGCTTGTCAAGGTTTCCTGGTTAGGGAAGTTTGTGTCGGTGTTCTGGTGGGTGGAGCTGGATTTCTTCACTCTGCAGTGCAATCAAGTGTCCAGTAATGGGTTATGAGATGTCAATGGGTTTGGAGTGACTTTGGGCAGCCTGTATATTGAAGCTCAGGGCTATGTTCCTGTGTTGCTGGAGAACTTGCGTGGTAAGTCTTGCTCTGGAACTTGTTGGCCCTTGGGTGATGTTTGGTTTCAGTGTAGGTATGGAGGCGTTTGATGATCTCCTGTCGATTAATGTTCCCTGGAGTCAAAAGTTCTCTGGTGTTTTCAGGATTTGGACTTAAGCCTCCTGCTTCTGGCTTTTAGTCTTATTTTTACAGTAGCCTCAAGACTTCTCCATCTATTCAGCACTGTTGATAAAACATCTGATTAAAGATGAAAAGTTTCTCCACAGTGAGGGACACCCAGAAAGGTTCACAGAGTTACATGGAGCAGAGAAGAGGGAGGAGGGATATAGAGGTAAGCAGGATGAGATGAGGTGGAATCGAAAGAGGAGAGAGCAAGCTAGCCAGTAATCACTTCCTTATGTGCACTCCACAGTCTGAATCCTTCAGAGATGTTCATGGAGTTACACAGAGAAGAGAAGAGGGAGGAAGGAGACAGAAGTGGCCAGGAGGATAAAAGTGGGGGTCAAAAGGAGAAAGACAGATCTAGCCAGTAATCAGTTCCCTAAGTATTCTCCACCGTCTAGAACACACAAAGAGATTCACAGAGTTTGGTAGAGAAGAGAAGGGGGAGGTAGGAGATAGAGGGGACCTGATGGAGAAAAAGGAGAGTCCCAAGGTGGGGAGAACAGTCAAGCCAGTAATCTCACTCCCAAGTAAAAGGGTTCTGAAGATTGGGTTCTTAAAGGTACAAAATAGATAATCAATACCAAAAAACAAAGATTAAAAATCTAGAGTAGAGGTTGGATTTTCAAAAATTCAATATTAAAGAAAGAAAAAAAGAAAAAAAAGTCACAAAAATTATAATATATATATATATATACGGAATTTGCTTTAAAAAATAGGGTCTTTTTTTTGCAAAGTAATAGTAGGTTATAAAAATGAAAATTAAAGGAGTAATAGAGGACTTAAAATTTTTTTTAATTAAAAAAAATTAAAGAATGATAGTAAAAATATATCTAGGACTTTCTCTGGTGTTGTTGTGGGCAGTGTGGGGTGAGTTCATTTTTGGATAGTTCCTTGATCCAGCTTATATTGCTCAAGATCTATAGGCCCCTTCCTATGTAGTCAGTACTAACTACAAGGTTTTAATCTATTGCACCTGCACTTCCAAAGAGTTCCCTCTGTTTTAGCTTCGTCTGTTTGCTGGTCTCTTCAGTGTCTAATTTACACCCTGGCACAAGGGGGCGGTATTGGACACTTTTTTAGGCTCACTTGTTCAGTTGTGCTGTGGGGAGGGAGGGACGCTGCAAACAAATAACACTGGTGTGTGCTCACGGTGTCTTGGCCACACTGGGTTTGCCCCTGCTCATGGCGTGTGTGCTTTCCCTGTCTACACTGCTTAGGCTCTAGGTTGCTCTGCTGGGAACTGTCTGAGGCCAGCCCTGGGTTGTATGCACTTCCCAGGTCTAAGCCACTCAGGTTCAGGTACTTGGATAGTCCTCAGAGGCACAGAGTCAGTTGGTCCTGCATTTTGTGCCCTTCCAGGTCCTAGCAGCTCAGGCGACCAGGTGTTTGGTGAGCATGGTCACTGCAACTTATTGCCTCCCCCGTCCCTGCCACTCGGTTTTCTGGATGTACAACCAGCGCACCTTCTCAGGTGGATGTTGACCCTCCAGAATCCCAAGAAGTCTTGGTTGGCAATGAAGCCTGCTTGCAGTTTGGTAGATAATGCCTCTCTGGGGCCGCGATTGCCCACTTCCAGCTCTGGCTGTCCTCGCCTGCCTGTCACCAGAGGGAAATGGGCCGGTCTGCACTTGGGTACTTCTGTTCAGTCCTTTGTTCTGTGAGTGAGCCTGACAATGTCTTAGGTTAGGGCTTTTCGCGTGGTATCTAGCCCACAGTCTGTTTTGCTATCCCAAGTTACTTCCCTCAAATTCCTTTGGGGCATTCAGGCCTGGTCCTTACTCTAAGCAATGCAGCCCGGCCTCCCTGCCCAGCCCCCACTTGCTATTGGCGGATACAGGCATCTGCGCTACTTCTCCGCTGGAAGTTACCGTTGGGCACGCAATCTGTGGGGTTTAATTGTTTATTTATTTTTCCTCCCGGTTATGTTGCCCTCTGTGGTTCCAAGGCTCACCACAGACTTGGCAGTGAGAGTGTTTCCTGGTGTTTGGAAACGTCTCTTTTTAAAGACTCCCTTCCCAGGATGGAGCTCTGTACCTACCTCTTTTGTCTCTCTTTATCTTTTATATTTTTTCCTACCTCCTTTCGAAGACAATGGGCTGCTTTTCTGGGTGGCTAATGCCCTCTGGTGACTGCAGCCATGAAATTAAAAGACGCTTACTCCTTGGAAGGAAAGTTATGATCAACCTAGATAGCATATTCAAAAACAGAGACATTACTTTGCCAACAAAGTTTCGTCTAGTCAAGGCTATGGTTTTTCCTGTGGTCATGTATGGATGCGAGAGTTGGACTGTGAAGAAGGCTCAGTGCCGAAGAATTGATGCTTTTGAACTGTGGCATTGGAGAAGAGTCTTGAGAGTCCCTTGGACTGCAAGGAGATCCAACCAGTCCATTCTGAAGAAGATCAGCCCTGGGGTTTCTTTGGAAGGAATGATGCTAAAGCTGAAACTCCAATACTTTGGCCACCTCATGCGAAGAGTTGGCTCATTGGAAAAGACTCTGATGCGGAGAGGGATTGGGGGCAGGAGGAGAAGGGGACGACAGAGGGTGAGATGACTGGATGGCATCACTGACTCGATGGACATGAATCTGGGTGAACTCCAGGAATTGATGATGGACAGGGAAGCCTGGCGTGCTGTGATTCATGGGGTTGCAAAGAGTCGGACACGACTGAGCGACTGAACTGAACTGATGTCCTCTGCCGGCATTCAGAAGTTGTTTTGTGGAATTTACTCAGGGTTCAAATGTTCTTTTGATGAATTTGTGGGGGAGAAAGTGGTCTCCCAGTCCTGTTGCTCTGCCATCTTAGGCGGTCCATCTTAGGACCGCCCCCTGAGAATATATTATTTATATACATACATACAGGTGCTCAGTTGTGTTTTACTCTTTGCAACTCCATGGACTATAGCCCACCAGGCTCCTCTGTCCATGGAATTCTCCAGGCAAGAATGTTGGAGTCGGTAGCTATTCTCTTCTCCAGGAGATCTTTCTGACCTGGAGATGAAACCCAGGTCTCCCACATTGCAGGCAGATTCTTCAATGTCTGAGCCATTAGGGAAGCCCCACGTATATTATTTGAGGTCAACATATTTTTGAATTTTGAAGGTGTGGAAGTACTCTTAAATTAATTCTAATCCATTCATGGGATTAAAGTCTCTGGTAAACTTGTGAGGAACATGAGATATTTGATTGAGTGTGTGTTCTTTATGCACATACTTTTAGGCCTGGAGTATGTAAGTTTCATTGTAAGTATTATCTGTGTACCTGGGTAGAATAATAATCGTACACTACAAAATCTGCCTTACATCCAGGAATATGAAACGCCTGTCCATCAGGATGTTAATTTGTCATCATATGCAAGGATATTTATGCTAGGGTTTAATTTCCTTTTTCTTTATTATTAATGATGCTTTATACTTGAAAGAAATTCTATCTTGAAAGCTTCTTAGAATCATTAATCCTCATGCTATATAAGAAGTAGTTAAGAATTCTTATCCATACTTGGAAATGCAAAAAGTAAGAAAGAGCTAACATGGACAAGTTAATCCATGTTGTAGAATATAATCCTTTCTATTAAAAAAAAGAAAAAAAAAAAGACTTCACAGACACCACAGGACTGAACAGAGACAAGTTGATTGTGGTTTATTCTATTTAAGTGTTTAATTTTTTTGTCTGTTTGCATGTGTAGAATAATTTATAGCTTCATAGAGTGGGAAACTTCAGACATAAAAAGACTATTATCTGTGCCTTTGTCACAGACTAGTAAGTACCTGAACTTATCTTTTCTTGTATCCAATGCTGTTTCAATAGTGAAGAATGAAACTGTAAATTTTTGCATGCATAAATAAATGCATTCACACGTGTCTATTAAAAAAAAAAAAAAAAAGAACAACCCTTTGAGACACCTGGTCTATTTAGTGAGTAAACGAGTGAATGAAAGCCTCTCAGTTGTGTACAACTCTTTGTGGCCCCATGGCCTGTACAGTCACTGGAATTCTCCAGGCCAGAATACTGGAGTGGGTAATCATTCCCTTCCCCAGGGTATCTGAGCCTCATCTTATAAAATTATGTTTTATTTCAGGTGACTTTAAAATTGGCAGTGTTCCTATTCAATGTTTTATTTGGAAGAAGATCAGTGGCTTCTTTTATTTTTTTCAAATCAATTTATTTTCCAATGCTGAAAGAAAAATGTAAAATTCAGGGAAAATCCTTAACTATTAATATTCACGTGTTATAATTTTAAAATGAAAGATGCATTTACCAAATAAGGAATTTTAAAGAGGATAATGAGGAAAGTTCTGGAATAGTTTTGAAGATGGTAAAAAAATACAATAAATTTCTTTATAAAAGGGGAAAAATCACTGAAATAAAAAATGAAAAGTGCAGACTCTGCCTAGCTAGAAAAACAGTTCACCAAAGAATGATAAATGGCAACCTATTTCTCATTCTGCTTTTGAGTATCACTTACTTGTTATTTCTCTCTTCCTTGGCAATTTGTTCATGTCTTTGTGCAGCACTTATGCACTGCAACTTTATGTACTTTGACAAGTATCTCTGCCTTTAGTCTACAGACATCGTCTGATCAGGAACAGAGTGCAAGGCATCTTTATATCCTTACTGCTTCCTCAGAACCTAAGAGTTATTAAGTACTCAATAAACATTTGCTAAACTAAAAAGAGACATAAAAGAAATTACTAGGATGTAGAAAATAATTACATATAAAGACATCTACATTTATTCACAGTGCTAGTAGTGGAGAAATTCAAATTTTTGTGAATAACCAATCTTTCTCACTCTGATTTTTCCATAAACAGGCCTAATTCTTTTACTCGGCTTTGTATGTAAGCAACAGAGAATCTCTACTGGCTCATTTTCTTTTTAAAAGCTTTTTTTAAAAAGAAATAGAATTATAGTTGACTTAAAATATTAAATTAGCTTCTGTTGTAAAACATTGTGATTTAATATTTTAATAGATTATACTTTATTTAAAATTTCTATAAAATATTGACTATATTCCCTGTAATATAGGTGTACCTCTTAATTCCCTTCACCTAGTAACAGTTAGAACTAGACATGGAACAACAGACTGGTTCCAAATAGGAAAACGAGTACGTCAAGGCTGTATACTGTCACCCTGCTTATTTAACTTATATGAAGAGTACATCATAAGCAACGCTGGGCTGAAAGAAGCACAACCTGGAATCAAGGTTGCCTGGAGAAATATCAATAATCTCAGATATGCAAATGACACCACCTTTTATGGCAGAAAGTGAAGAGGAACTAAAAAAGCCTCTTGATGAAAGTGAAAGTTGAGAGTGAAAAAGTTGGCTTAAAGCTCAACATTCAGAAAACGAAGATCATGGCATCTGGTCCCATCACTTTATGGGAAATAGATGGGGAAACAGTGGAAACAGTGTCAGACTTTATTTTGGGGGGCTCCAAAATCACTGCACATGGTGATTGCAGCCATGAAATTAAAAGATGCTTACTCCTTGGATGGAAAATTATGACCAACCTAGATAGCATATTCAAAAACAGAGACATTACATTGCCAACAAAGGTCCATCTAGTCAAGGCTATGGTTTTTCCAGTAGTCGTGTATGGATGTGAGAGTTGGACTGTGAAGAAAGCTGAGCACCGAAGAATTGATGCTTTTGAACTGTGGTGTTGGAAATGACTCTTGAGAATCCCTTGGACTGCAAGGAGATACAACCAGTCCATTCTGAAGGAGATCAGCCCTGGGTGTTCTTTGGAAGGACTGATGCTAAAGCTGAAACTCCAATACTTTGGCCACCTAATATGAAGAGTTGACTCATTGGAAAAGACCCTGATGCTGGGAGGGATTGGGGGCAGGAGGAGAAGGGGACGACAGAGGATGAGATGGCTGGATGGCATCACTGACTAGATGGACATGAATTTGGATGAACTCCAGGAGCTGGTGATGGACAGGGAGGCCTGGCGTGCTGTGATTCATGGAGTTGCAAAGAGTCGGACACGACTGAGCGACTGAACTGAACTGAGTGGCTCTATCCCCACCCCTCTCTCCACTGGTAACCACCAGTTTGCTCTCTGTAACAATGAGTCTGCTTCTGTTTTATTATACTTATTTTACTTTCTTGTTTCCACATATAAGTGAAAATATACAGTGTTTATATTTGTCTGTTGGACTGATTTCACTAAATATAACACCCGACTGGGCCATCTAAGGGCTTCCCTGGTGGCTCAGATGGTAAAGAACTTGCCTGCAATACGGGAAACCTGGGTTCGACCCCTGGCTCACAAATGGTAAGATTTCATTCTTTTGCCTGGCTGAGTTTGTATACAACATCTTAATCCATTAACCTGTTGATACATATAGACTGTTTTCCTATCTTGGCTATTGTAAGTAATGCTGCTATGATAATTCAAGTGCTCAAGTGTTAGTCACTCAGTCATGTCAAACTCTTTGTGACCCCATGGACTGTAGCCCACCAGTCTCTTCTGTCCAGGGAATTCTCCAGGCAAGAATACTAGAGTGGGTAGCCATTCCCTTCTGCAGGGGGTCTCCCCGACCAAGGAATTGAACCCAGGTCTAATGCATTGCAGACAGATTCTTTACCATCTAAGCCACCAGAGAAGCTTGTGAACACTGGGGTGCTTATATCATTTTGAATCAATATTTTTGTTTTCTTCAGCTATATACCCAGTAGTAGAATTGCTAGATGAAGAGGTAGTTTTATTTTTAATTTGTTGAGGAACTTCCATACTGTTTTGCATAGTGGCTGCACTAATTTATATTCACACCAACAGTACAAGTGTTCCCTTTTATCCACAGCTTTTGCAACATTTCTAATTTCTTATCTTTTTGATGATAGCCATTCTGATAGTGTGAGATGATATCTCAGTGTAGTTTTGATTTATGTTTCCCTAGTGATTGACAATGTTGAGAATCTTTTCATGTGCCAGTTGGCAATCTATACATCTTCTTTGGAAAATTGCCTATTTGGATCTTCTGTCAGTTTTTAATCAGGTTGTTTGTTCTTTGACATTGAGTTTATTAGCTCTTTTATATTTTGGATATTAGCCTCTTATCAAACATATTATTTGCAAATATCTTCTCCCATTCAATATATTGCCTTCTTGTTTTCTTTGCTGTGCAATGTTCTAAGCTTGATCCAATCTCATTTATTTACATTTGCTTTTGTTTCCTTTGCTAGAGGAGACATATTAAAAAAAAATTCTAAAACTTATGTCAAAGAGTATACTGCCCATTTTCTTCTTTGAGTTTTATGGTTTCTAATCTTTCATTTAGGTGTTTAATTCCTTTTGAGTTTACTTTTGGATAGGGTATGATAAAATATTCTAAGTTCATTGAGGCTGCTCTGTGCAAAAGATGTTAGAGCTATTCTACCGAGCTGGTCCACTCCTTCCCGGATCTGCATGTGGATATGTATGCCTGAAGTGGTGGTTTCCATCCTGGAGCTGGTTTCACTGCCTCCCAACAATGTGCACAGATGAGTGTGCTGACAGTGGCTGCCTCTTCCTAGACAGAAGCAGAGCTGGGCTCAGAGCTGTCCTTGTTCCCTCTTAGTGTGCTCACTGTCATTGGCAATGGGAGTCTCCACCTTAGTGGGGCTCAGTGCCTGAGCAAGAGGGGCTAGCATATTAGACTGAACATGGAAAGCCAGCCAGAACAAGAGGAAGTTTTCAATCTGCTGCCTCTGTGCTGTGACTGCTAGAAAGAAAGTCTTTGCCCATGCTCTTCAGATCAAAGTCTCAGTTTCTACAGCCCTTCAGTTAAGCCCCACTGGTTTTTAAGCAAGTTTGGACTCATCTCCCCAGTATCAGGCCCCATGGAGGGTCCCCAAGCTTGTAATAACACACTTTCTTCTGGATCATCAGCGGGTATGAGTCCTGACTAAATCTCTTTTCTCTCTTCCTACCAGATTCTGTGTGGACTTTTTTTTTTTTTTTCTTCCCCACAGTATTTGTTGTAGAAGAGCCATTCTGCAAGTCTTCAGGTCAATTTCAGCAAAAGTTGCTGTCTGTGCAGTTGTAGTTTTGATAAGTTCCTCAAAGGAGTAGGCTTTGAGTCCTCCTACTCCACTATATTGATGTTACCTGCCAGGTACTTTTGTTGTTGTTTGCCTGTTTTTTTTTTTTTTTTTTTTCAACCTTCATTCTCTTGTCTCTTTATCACCTTACCATAACCTAGCAATGAAATCATGTAAATTTTCTCTACATTTGTGTACCTTTCATAACTTAGACATTACAAAAGGTATCTAGAAAGCTAGTGTAAAATCATGTGTGTTTTTAGCAGTTCAGATATTATATTAGTTATAGAGTTTAAAAATATAGGGATTTAAATACAAATTCTCTTTTACTTTTGATAAATTGTTAAAGCTCTTGTATTTGTAACAATAGTATTTGGAAACAAATTTGTCATGACCTTTCTTGCCTTTCTCAATAATGTTCCCCAGGTCCTTTCATTTTCTCTTAAATGATATCTTTACATATCAGGAATTCCTTCAGTTCAGCCACTCAGTCATGTCTGACTCTTTTTGACCCCATGAACCACAACACACCAGGCCTCCCTATCCATCACCAACTCCTGGAGTTTACCTAAACTCATATCCATTGAGTCAGTGATGCCATCCAACCATCTCATCCTCTGTCATCCCCTTCTCCTCCTGCCCTCAATCTTTCCCAACATCAGGGTCTTTTCAAATAAGTCAGCTCTTTGCATCGGGTGGCCAAAATATTGGAGTTTCAGCTTCAACATCAGTCCTTCCAATGAGCACTTAGGACTGATCTTGTTTAGGATGTACTGGTTGGGTCTCCTTGTAGTCCGAAGGACTCTTAAGAGTCTTCTCCAACACCACAGTTCAAAAGTATCAATTCTTCGGCACTCAGCTTTCTTTATAGTCCAACTCTCACATCCATACATGACTACAGGAAAAACCATAGCCTTGATTGGACAGACTTTTGTTGACAAAGTAATCTCTCTGCTTTTTATTATGCTGTCTAGGGTGGTCATAACTTTCCTTCCAAAGAGTAAGCGTCTTTTAATTTCATGGCTGCAATCACCATCTGCAGTGATTTTAGAGCCCAAAGAATTAAAATCAGCCATTGTTTCCACTGTTTCCCCATCTAGTTGCCATAAAGTGATGGGGCCGGATTTCATGATCTTAGTTTTCTGAATGTTGAGCTTTAAGCCAAATTTTTCACTCTCCTCTTTCATTTTCATCAAGAGGTTCTTCAGTTCTTCTTCACTTTCTGCCATAAAGGTGGTGTCATTTGCATATCTGAGGTTATTGATATTTCTCCCGGCAATCTTGATTCCAGCTTGTGCTTCTTTCAGCCCAGTGTTTCTCATGATGCACACTTGACGTACCCCTTTTCCTATTTGGAACCAGTCTGTTCCATGTACAGTTCTAACTGTTGCTTCCTGAACTGCATACAGGTTTCTCAAGAGGCAGGTCCTTACATAGTTACAAAGTCCATGAAATGCAATTTAACTTTCACTTATATAACCTTTGGTATTTCCGAATGTCATTCTTAGCTCTTCACAAATATTAGCTAAATTAAAAATCACCAAGAAGTAGTTGCTATTATTCTTAGTTCCATTTTGCTGAAACAAAGCATAGTAAAACTTCATATTCAGAGCTGCTACTGCTGCTGCTAAGTCACTTCAGTCGTGTCCGAATCTGTTGGACCCCATAGTCGGCAGCCCTCCAGGCTCCCCGTCCCTGGGATTCACCAGGCAAGAACACTGGAGTGGGTTGCCATTTCCTTCTCCAATGCATGTAAGTGAAAAGTGAAAGTGAAGCCGCTGAGTCGTTTCCAACTATTTGCGACCCCATGGACTGCAACCCACCAGGTTCCTTCATCCATGGGATTTTCCAGGCAAGAGTACTGGAGTGCGGTGCCATTGCTTTCTCCGTATTTAGCACTAGTGACTATTAAAAACAATTATGGAAAGCCAAAGGAGTCTGACTTCAGAATCCAATATTTTATGCTACTTCTCAAAAAACTATGACAACAAAAACATCCATGTTTTAACTTAAACAAAATACTTCGTATACCAATCAATCCAGATTTGTCAATAAGTAAACTGAAGCTGGAGCTTCCCTGGTGGCTCAGCAGGTAAAGAATCCACCTGCAATACAGGAGAGAGAGTTTTGAACTCTGAGTCAGAAAGATCCCCTGGAGGAAGAAATGGCAACCCACTCTAGTTTCTTGCCTGGGGAATCCCATATAGAGAAGAGCCTTGTGGGCTACAGTTCATAGACTTACAAAAATTGGACACAACTTATGCGACAGACCGCGAAGAAGCACGGCTGAGAGGAGCTACCCCTCGCCCAAGGTCGGGGCAGCCGACAAGACGAACTACCCCACGTCCGAGGTCAGGGTGGCGGACGATAGGAGCTACCACATGTCCAAGGAGCAGCGGCTGCATGGGCACAGGAGGGCCTAGAGGAGCTACTCCATGTTCAAGGTCAGGAGGGGCAGCTGTGAGGAGATACCCATCATCCAAGGTAAGCAGCAGTGGCTGCGCTTTGCTGGAGCAGCCAGGAAGAGATACCCCACGTCCAAGGTAAGAGAAACCCAAGTAAGACGGTAGGTGTTGTGAAAGGGCATCAGAGGGCAGACACACTGAAACCATAATCACAGAAAAGTAGCCAATCTCATCACACAGACCACAGCCTTTTCTAACTCAATGAAACTAAGCCATGCCTTGTGGGGCCACCCAAGACGGATGGGTCATGGTGGAGAGGTCTGACAGAATGTGGTCCACTGGAGAAGGAAATGGCAAACTACTTCAGTATTCTTGCCATGAGAACCCCATGAACAGTATGAAAAGGCAAAATGATTAGATATTGAAAGGGGAACTCCGTGGGTCGGTAGGTGCCCAATATGCTACTGGAGATCAGTGGAGAAATAACTCCAGAAAGAATGAAGGGATGGAGCCAAAGCAAAAACAATACTCAGTTGTGGATGAAACTGGTGACAGAAGCAAGGTCCGAACCTGTAAAGAACCTGGAATGTCAGGTCCATGAATCAAGGCAAATTCAAAGTGGTCAAACAGGAGATGGCAAGAGTGAACATCAACATTCTAGGAATCAGAGAACTAAAATGCACTGGAATGGGTAAATTTAACTCAGATAACCATTATATCTACTACTGTGGGTAGGAATCCCTTAGAAGAAATGGAGTAGCCATCATGGTAAAAAAAAAAAAAAAAGTCCAAAATGCAGTACTTAATGCAATCTCAAAAACAACAGAATGATCTCTGTTTGTTTCCAAGGCAAACCATTCAATATCATGGTAATCCAAGCCTATGCCCCAACCAGTAATTCTGAAGAAGCTGAAGTCGAACGGTTCTATGAAGACCTACAAGACCTTTTAGAACTAACATTCAAAAAAGATGTCCTTTTCATTATAGGGGACTGGAATGCAAAAGTAAGAAGTCAATAAACACCTGGAATACAGGCAAATTTGGCCTTGGAGTACGGAATGAAGCAGGGCAAAGGCTAATAGAGTTTTGCCAAGAGAACACACTGGTCATAGCAAACACCCTCTTCCAACAACACAAGAGAAGACCCTACACATGGACATCAACAGATGGTCAATACCGAAATCAGATTGATGATATTCTTTGCAGTCAAAGATGGAGAAGCTCTATACAGTCAGCAAAAACAAGACCAGGAACTGACTGTAGCTCAGATCATGAACTCCTTATTGCCCAACTCAGACTTAAATTAAAGAAAGTGGGGAAAACCACTAGACCATTCAGGTATGACCTAAATCAAATTCCTTATGATTGTACAATGGAAGTGAGAAATAGATTTAAGGGACTAGATCTGATCAACAGAGTGCCTGATGAACTATGGATGGAGGTTCGTGACACTGTACAGGAGACAGTGATCAAGACCATCCCCATGGAAAAGAAATGCAAAAAAGCAAAATGGCAGTCTGAGGAGGCCTTACAAATAGCTGTGAAAAGAAGAGAAGTGAAAAGCAAAGGAGAAAGGGAAAGATATAAGCATCTGAATGCAGAGTTGCATAGAATACCAAGGAGAGATAAGAAAGCCTCCCTCGGCGATCAATGCAAAGAAATAGAGGAAAACAAAAGAATGGGAAAGACTAGAGATCTCTTCAAGAAAATTAGATGTACGAAGGAAACATTTCATGCAAAGATGGGCTCGATAAAGGACAGAAATGGTATGTACCTAACAGAAGCAGAAGATATTAAGAAAAGGTGGCAAGAATACACAGAAGAACTGTACAAAAAAGATCTTCATGACCAAGATAATCATGATGGTGTGATCACTCACCTAGAGCCAGACATCCTGGAATGTGAAGTCAAGTGGGCCTTAGACATCATGACTACAAACAAAGCTAGTGGTGGTGATGGAATTCCAGTTGAGCTATTTCAAATTCTGAAAGATGATGCTGTGAAAGTGCTGCACTCAATATGCAAGCAAATTTGGAAAACTCAGCAGTGGCCACAGGACTGGAAAAGGTCAGTTTTTATTCCAATCCCAAAGAAAGGCAATGTCAAAGAATGCTCAAACTACTGCACAATTACACTCCTCTTACATGCTAGTAAAGTAATGCTCAAAATTCTCCAAGCCAGGCTTCAGCAATATGTGAACCGTGAACTTCCAGATGCTCAGGCTGGTTTTAGAAAAGGCAGAGGAACCAGAGATCAAATTGTCAAAATCCGCTGGATCATGGAAAAGGAAGAGAGTTCCAGAAAAACATCTATTTCTGCTTTATTGACTATGCCAAAGCCTTTGACTGTGTGGATCACAATAAACTGTGGAAAATTCTGAAAGAGATGGGAATACAAGACCACCTGACCTGTCTCTTGAGAAACCTGTATGCAGGTCAGGAAGCAATAGTTAGAACTGGACATGAAACAACAGACTGGCTCCAAATAGGAAATGGAGTACATCAAAGCTGTATATTGTCACCTTGCTTATTTAACTTATATGCACAGTACACCATGAGAAACGCTGGGCTGGAAGAAGCACAAGCCAGAATCAAGATTGCTGGGAGAAATATCAGTAACCTCATATTTGCAGATGACACCACTCTCATGGCAGAAAGTGAAGAGGAACTAAAAAGCCTCTTGATGAAATTGAAAGAGGAGAGTGAAAAAGTTGGCTTAAAGTTCAACATTCAGAAAACTAAGGTCATGGCAACTGGTCCCATCACTTCATGGGAAATAGGTGGGGAAACAGTGGAAACAGTTGTAGACTTTATTTTTTTGGGGCTCCAAAATCCTTGTATATAGTGATTGCAGCCATGAAATTAAAAGACGCTTACTCCTTGGAAGGAACGTTATGACCAACCTAGATAGTATATTGAAAAGCAGAGATATTACTTTACCAACAAAGGTCAGTCTAGTCAAGGCTATGGTTTTTCCAGTAGTCATGTATGGATGTGAGAGTTGGACTGTGAAGAAAGCTGAGTGCCAAAGAATTGATGCTTTTGAACTGTGGTGTTGGAGAAGACTCTTGAGAGTCCCTTGGCCTGCAAGGAGATCCAACCAGTCCATCCTACCTAAGATCAGTCCTGAGTGCTCATTGGAAGGACTGATGCTGAAGCTGAACCTCCAATACTTTGGCCACCTGATGCAAAGAGTTGACTCATTGGAAAGACCCTGATGCTGGGAGAGATTGGGGGCAGGAGGAGAAGGGGACGACAGAGGATGAGATGGCTGGAAGGCATCAACGACTCGGTGGACATGAGTTTAAGGGGACTCCAGGAGTTCGTGATGGACAGTGATGCCTGGTGTGCTGTGATTCATGGGGTCGCAAAGAGTCAGACACGACTGAGTGACTGAACTGAACTGATTCACACATGCTACGTTAAAACTGATTTTGACCATCTATTCCATGTAGCAGTGATCTTTCTCTTTCTAAAAATATATCTCTTAAGTAGTTTCTTCCTTAAAATGTCCCAATACATCCTTTGCTTAGAACGTCCATACACATACATTGCTTATTTACATGTTTTCCCCCAATCAGAATCATGTAAGAACAGGTCTTGGCCTTGTCAAACAACTTTAGATGACAATGAATTTCAAAAAATTATGAGGAAAATAATTTATGCCTATATATTTTCCTGACTATGTTTTTATAGCTGTCAGCAAATTCTTAAAATGACCAAAAGAAGTAAAAACCTTTTGTTTTTCATCTAATTAAATCAAGTACACATAGACTGTAAAGTTCAATGATAAGGGGTATTGTGTTGCTTAGTTCTTCAGTCATGTCCAGCTCTTTGTAACCCATGGACTGTAGTCCAGCAGGTTTCTCTTTCCATGGGATTCTCCAGGCAGGAATACTAGAGTGGGTTGCCATTTCCTTCCTCAGAGGATCTTTACGAACCAGGAATTGAACCAGGGTCTCCTGCTTTGCAGGCAGTTTCTTTACCCTGCATTGCAGGATGGTTAAGGGGTATTTGGATTCCATTTTATTTTTAAATTAATTTATTTATTTTAACTGGAGGTTAATTACTTTACAATATTGTAGTGGTTTTTGCCATACATTAACATGAATCAGCCATGGGTGTACATGTGTTCCACATCTTGAACCCCCCACCCTCCTCCCTCCCCATCCCATCCCTCAGGGTCATCCCAGTGCACCAGCCCTGAGCACCCTGTCTCATGCATCAAACATGGACTGGCAATCTATTTCACATATGGTAATATACGTATTTCAATGTAGTTCTCTCAAATCATCCCACCCTTGCCTTCTCCTGCAAAGTCCAAAAGCCTATTCTTTACATCTGTGTCTCTTTTGCTCTCTCAAATATAGGGTCAATATTATCATCTTTCTAAATTCAATAATATGCATTAATATACTGTATTGGTGTTTTTCTTTCTGACATACTTCACTCTGTATAATAGGCTCCAGTTTCACCCCCCTCATTAGAACTGATTCCAATGGATTCTTTTTAATAGCTGAGTAATACTCCATTGTGTATATGTACCATTGCTTTCTTATCCATTCATCTGCTGATGGACATCTAGGTTGTTTCCATGACCTGGCTTTTGCAAACAGTGCTGCAGTGAACATTGGGGTACATGTGTTTCTTCCAATTCTGGTTTCCTTGGTGTGTATGCCCAGCAGTGGGGTTGTTGGGTTGTATGGCAGTTATATTTCCAGTTTTTTTAAGGAATCTCCACACTGTTCTCCATAGTTGCTGTACTAGTTTACATTCCCACCAACAATGTAAAAGGGTTCCCTTTTCTCTTCACCCTCTCCAGCATTTATTATTTGTAGACTTTTTGATAGCAGCCATTCTGAAAAGTGTGAGATGGTACCTAATTGTGGTTTTGATTTGCATTTCTCTGATAATGAGTGATGTTGAACATCTTTTCATGTGTTTGTTAGCCATCTATGTGTCTTCTTTGGAGAAATGTCTGTCTAGTTCTTTGGCATATTTTTCAATTGGGTCATTTATTTTTCTGAAATTGAGCTGCAGGAGTTGCTTGTATATTTTTGAGATTAGTTGTTTGTCAGTTGCTTCATTTGCTATTATTTTCTCCCGTTCTGAAGGTTGTCTTTTCACCTTGCTTATAGTTTCCTTCATTGTGCAAAAATCTTTTAAGTTTAATTAGGTCTCATTTGTTTATTTTTGCTTTTATTTCCATTACTCTGGGCGGTGGGTCATAGAGGATCCTGCTGTGCTTTATGTCAGAGATTGTTTTGCCTATGATGTCCTCCAGGAGTTTTATAGTTTCTGGTCTTACATTTAGATCTTTAATCCATTTTGAGTTTGCTTTTGTGTATGGTGTTAGAAAGTATTCTAGTTTCATTCTTTTACAAGTGGTTGACCAGTTTTCCCAGCACCACTTGTTAAAGAGATTGTCTTTTCTCCATTGTATATTCTTGCCTCCTTTGTCAAAGATAAGGTGTCCATAGGTGTGTGGATTTATCTCTGGGCTTTCTATTTTGTTCCATTGATCTATATTTCTGTCTTTGTGCCAGTACCATACTGTCTTGATTACTGCAGCTTTGTAATATACTCTGAATTCAGGCAGATTGATACCTCCAGTTCCATTCTTTTTTCTCAAGGTTGCTTTGGCCATTCGAGGTTTTTTGAATTTCCATACACATTGTGAAATTTGAATGTCCATACACATTGTTCTAGTTCTCTGAAAAATACCATTGGTAGATTGATAGGGATTACATTGAATCTATTGATTGCTTTGAGTAGTATACTCATTTTCACTATAATGATTCTTCCAATCCGTGAACAGGGTATATTCCTCCATCTATTTGTATCATCTTTATTTCTTTCATCAGTGTTTTATAGTTTTCTATATATATAGGTTTTTTTCCTTTCTTTAGGTAGATTTATTCCTAAGTATTTTATTCTTTTCATTGCAATGATGAATGGAATTGTTTCCTTACTTTCTCTTTCTGTTTTCTCATTGTTAGTGTATAGGCATGCAAGGGATTTCTGTGTGTTGATTTTATATCTTGCAACTTCACTATACTCATTGATTAGATCTAGTAATTTTTTGGTGGAGTCTTTAGGGTTTTCTATGTAGAGGATCATGTCATCTGCAAACAGTGAGAGTTTTACTTCTTGTTTTCCAATCTGGATTCCTTTTATTTCTTTTTCTGCATTGATTGTTGTCACTAAAATGTCCAAAACTATGTTGAATAGTAGTGGTGAGAGTGGGCACCCTTGTCTTGTTCCTGACTTTAGAGGAAATGCTTTCAATTTTCACCATTGAGGATAATGTTTTCTGTGGGTTTATCATATATGACTTTTATTATGTTGAGGTATGTTCCTTCTAGGTCTGCTTTCTGGAGGGTTTTTATCACAAATGGATGTTGAATTTTGTCAAAGGCTTTCTCTGCATCTATTGAGACAATCATATCATTTTTATTTTTCAATTTGTTAATGTGGTGTATTACATAGATTGATTTACAGATATTGAAGAAATCTTGCATCCCTGGGATAAAGCCCACTTGGTCATGATGTATGATCTTTTTAATATGTTGTTGGATCTAGCTGTTTACTAGAATATTGTTAAGGATTTTTGCATCTATGTTCATCAGTGATATTGACCTGTAGTTCTTTTTTTGTGGGAACTTTGTCTGGTTTTGTTATTAGGGTGATGGTTGCCTCGTAGAATGAGTTTAGAAGTTTACCTTCTCTGCAATTTTCTGGAAGAGTCTGAGTAGGATAGGTGTTAGCTCTTCTCTAAATTTTTGGTAGAATTTAGCTGTGAAGCTGTCTGGTCCTGGGCTTTTGTTTGCTGGAAGATTTCTGATTACAGCTTTGATTTCCGTGCTTGTGATGGGTCTCTTAAGATTTTCTATTTCTTCCTGGTTCAGTTTTGGAAAGTTATACTTTTAAAGAATTTGTCCGTTTCTTCCAAGTTGTAAGTTTTCTTGGTATATAGTTGCTGATAGTAGTTTCTTATGATCTTTTGTATTTCTGTATTATCTACAGTGATTTTTTCATTTTCATTTCTAATTTTGTTGATTTGATTCCCCCCCCCCTTTTTTTTTGATGAGTCTAGCTAATGGTTTGTCTATTTTATTTATCTTCTCAAAGAACCAGCTTTTAGCTTTGTTGATTTTGGCTATGGTCTCCTTTGTTTCTTTTGCATTTATTTCTGCCTTAATTTTTATGATTTCTTTCCTTCTACTAACCCTGCAGTTCTTCACTTCCTCTTTTTCTAGTTGCTTGGTGTAGAGTTAGGTTATTTATTTGATTTTTCTCTTGTTTCTTAAGGTAAGCTTGTATTGCTATGAACCTTCCCTTAGCACTGCATTTACTGAATCCCATAGGTTTTGGGTTGTTGTGTTTTCATTTTCATTTGTTTCTATGCATATTTTGATTTCTTTTTTTTTAATTTCTTCTGTGATTTGTTGGTTATTCAGCAGCATGTTGTTTAGCCTCCATATTTTTGTACTTTTAACAGTTTTTTTTTTTTTTTTTCCCCTGTAGTTGACATCTAATCTTGCCACACTGTGATCTGAAAAGATGCTTGGAATGATTTCATTTTTTTTTTAATTTAGTAAGGCTAGATTTATGGCCCAGGATGTGATCTATCCTGCAGAAGGTTCCATGTGCACTTTAGAAAAAAGGTGAATTTAATTGTTTTGGGGAGAAATGTTCTATAGATATCAATTAGGTTTAATTGGTCCTTTATACCATTTAAAGTTTGTGTTACCTTGTTAATTTTCTGTTTAGTTGATCTATCCATAGGTGTGAGTGGGTTATTAAAGTCTCCCACTATTCGTGTGTTACTGTTAATTTCCCCTTTCATACTTTTTGCACTTGCCTTGCATATCGTGGTGTTCCTATGTTGGGTGCATATATATTTATAATTGTTATATCTTCTTCTTGGATTGATCCTTTGATCACTATGTAGTCTCCTTCTTTGTCTCTTTTCACGGCCTTTATTTCAAAGTCTATTTTATCTGATATGAGTATTGCTACTCCTGCTTTCTTTTGGTCTGCATTTGCGTGAAATATCTTTTTCCAGCCCTTCACTTTCAGTCTGTATGTGTCCCTTGTTTTGAGGTGGGTCTCTTGTAGACAGCATATATAGAGGTCTTGTTTTTTATTCCATTCAGCCAATCTTTGTCTTTTGGTTGGGGTATTCAACCCATTTACATTTAAGGTAATTATTGATAAGTATGTTCCCATTGCCATTTATTTTGATGTTTGGGGTTTAAGTTTATACACATTTTCTGTGCTTCCTGTCTGGAGAAACTCCTTAAGCATGTGTTGAAGAGTTGGTTTGGTGGTGCTGAATACTCTCAGATTTTGCTTGTCTGTAAAGCTTTCATTTCTCCTTCATATTTGAATGAGATCCTTGCTGAGTGCAGTAATCTATGTTGTAGTTTTTTTCTCTTTCATCACTTTAAGTATGTCCTGCCATTCCCTTCTGGCATGAAGAGTTTCTATTGAAAGGTCAGCTGTTATCCTTATAGGAGTCCCCTTGGTGCTATTTGTTGTTTCTCCCTTGCTGCTTTTAATATTTGTTCATTGTGTTTGATCTTTGTTAATTTGATTAATATGTGTCTTGTGGTGTTTCACCTTGGGTTTGTCCTGTTTGGGACTTTCTGGGTTTCTTGGACTTGGGTGATTATATCCTTCCCCATTTTAGAGAAGATTTCAATTATAATCTCCTCAAGGATTTTTCCCATGGCCTTTCTTTTTGTCTTCTTCTTCTGGGACTCCTATGATTCCAATGTTGGGGCATTTAACATTGTCCCAGAGGTCTCTGAGGTTGTCCTCATTTTTCCCCCCCATTTTACTTTTTTCCTCTCTGCTTCATTGATTTCCACCATTCTATCTTCCACCTCACTTATCCTATCTTCTGCCTCAGTTAGTCTACTGTTGATTCCCTTCAGAGTGTTTTTGATCTCAGTTATTGCATTATTCATTATTGATTGACTCTATTTTATTTCTTCTAGGTCCTTTTTAAACATTTCTTTCATGTTCTCAATCTTTTTATCTGGACTATTTATCTGTAACTCCATTTTGTTTTCAAGATTTTGGATCATTTTTATTATCATTATTCTGAATTCTTTTTCAGGAAGACTCCCTATCTCCTCCTCTTTTTTTGGTTTGGTGGGCATTTATCATGTTCCAAGATTTTGGATCATTTTTATTATCATTATTCTGAATTCTTTTTCAGGAAGACTCCCTATCTCCTCCTCTTTTTTTGGTTTGGTGGGCATTTATCATGTTCCTTACCTGCTAAATATTTCTCTGCCTTTTCATCCTGTTTAGATTTCTGTGTTTGGGTGGCCTTTCTGTATGCTGGAAGTTTGTGGTTCCTCTTTATTGTGGAGGTTCCTCCCTGTGGGTGGGGTTGGACAAGTGGCTTATCAAAGTTTCCTGGTTAGGGAAGCTTGCTTCGGTGTTCTGGTGGGTGGAGCTGGATCTGTTCTCTCTGGAGTGCAATGAGATGTCCAGTAGTGTGTTGTGAAGTGTCTATGTGTTTGGTGTGACTTTTGGCTGCCTGTATTTTAATGCTCAGGGTTATGTTCCTGCGTTGTTGGAGAATTAGCTTGGTATGTCTTGCTCTGAAACTTCTTGACTCTTGGGTGGAGCTTGGTTTCAGTGTAAGTATGGAGGCTTTTGGAGGATCTCTTATCGATTAATGTTCCCTGGAGTCAGGGGTTTTCTGGTGTTCTCAAGTTTTGGATTTTAGCCTCCTGCCTCTGGCTTTCAGTCTTATTCTTACTGTAGCCTCAAGACTTCTCTATCCATACCACACTGATGATCAAATATTTAGGTTAATGGTGAAAAGATTCTCCACAGTGAGGGACACCCAGAGAGGATCGCAGAGTTACATGGAGAAGAAAAGATGGAGGAGGGAGATAAAGGTGACCAGGAGGAGAAGAGGAGGAATCAAAGGGGGCTAGAGCAATCTAGCCAGTAATCAATTCCCTATGTTCTCTCCACAGTCTGGAACACTCACAGAGTTTCATGGAATTACATAAAGAAGAGAAGAGGGAGGAAGGAGATAGAGATGACCAGGAGAAGAGGGGGAGTCAAAAAGTGAGAGATAGATCTAGCCAGTATTCAGTTCCCTAAGTGTGTTCTCCATAGCCCAGAACACCCAAAGAGATTCACAATGTTGGGTAGAAAAGAGAAGGGGAACGAGGAGATAGAGGTGACCTGGGGGAGATAAAGGAGAGTCAAAAGGGGGAGAGAGGAATCAAGCCAGTAATCACATTCCTAAGTAAAACTGGGTACTGAAAACTGGATTCTTAAAGTTACAAAATTGATAACAAATACCAAAAAGCAGAGATTAAAAATCTAGAGTAGAGGTTAGACTCTTCCAAATACAACATTAAAAAAAATCACTATACACACACACACACACACACACACACACACACACACATATATACTGCTAAGTCACTTCAGTTGTGTCCGACTTTGTGCGACCCCATAGATGGCAGCCCACCAGGTTCCCCCATCCTTGGGATTCTCCAGGCAAGAACCCTGGAGTGGGTTGCCATTTCCTTCTCCAATGCATGAAAGTGAAAAGTGAAAGTGAAGTTGCTCAGTCGTGTCTGACCCTAAGCAACCCCATGGATTGCAGCCTTCCAGGCTCCTCCATCCATGGGATTTTCCAGGCAAGGGTACTGGAGTGGGTTACCATTGCCTTCTCAGATTCTTGGGCACTCCACAAAAGCACAGACTCGGTTGGACCAATGTTTTGTGCCTTTCCCAGGTCCGAGCAGCTCAGGGGACCAGGTGCTTGGTGAATGCACTCTCCCCAGGTGGGCAGTGCATCTTATCACCTCCCCAGTCCCAGCTCCTTGGTTTCCTGGGTGCACTGTGAGAGTGCCATCTCAGGTGTTCCGTGTGTTCCCTCTGGGAAGCTGATCTCTGGCTGTGACCCTCCTGGTGGATGTCAACCGCCTAGGATCCCAGGAAGACTTGGTTAGCAACTGGGAGCCTGCTCACAGTTTGGTGGAGGATGCTGTCTCTGGGGCCGAGATTGCCCCTTGCCCTCCAGCTCTGGCTGGATCGCGCCTGCCTCTGCCTCCAGTGGGGGGATGAGCCGGTCCGCAGTTGGCTAGCTCTCCTCTGGTGATCGCCCAATCCTTTGTTCTATGAGCAGGCCAAGCTGTGCCTTGGAGGTTTTCGCTAGAAAGTTCTCTCTCTCTCTCTCTTTATTTATTTGTTTTTCTCTCTCTCTCTCTGGTTATCCCACAGTTTGGGTTGTTATCTCATGTTAGCTCCCTCAGATTGTCCTCAGGGCATTCGGGCCATTCCTTACCCTAAGCATGCTACACACACCTCCCTGTTCAGCCCCTGCTGGCTTCTGGCGGACATAAGCATCTGGGCTACTTCTCCACTGGGAATTGCAGTTAGGCACATATTCTGTGTTTTCATTTTTATCCCTCCCGGTTATGTTGCCCTCTGAGATTCTAAAACTCCACACAGACTCACTGGCAGGAGGGTTTCCTGGTGTTTGGAAACTTCTTCACGACTCCCTCCCCCGGATGGGTCTCCATCCCTAACTCTTTTGTCTCTCTTTTTATCTTTTATATTTGGTCCCACCTCCTTTCAAAGAGAATGGGCTGCCTTTCTGGGTGCCTGGTGTCCTCCGCCAGCATTCAGAAGTTGTTCCATTGAATTTGCTCAGCATTCAAATGATCTTTTGATGAATTTGTTGGGGAGAAAGTGGTCTCCCCATCTTATTCCTCTGCCATCGTAGGACCGCCCCTGTATTCCCTATTTAAATTGAACTGATGACAGTGATTCTTAGAGGACAGATGTTTTGTGAATCTTTGCATTCTGATCCTTAGGTTTTTTTCAAGTTTTGAATGGCTAATGTGTACGTTTAATAAATTAATAAAATGTTTGGTGCCTGTTTATGTATCATAGACAGTATGCACAAGATTCTCCAACTGTCCTCTAGCAGCAGAGAAACTGGATCATTAGTGCCAGACCCAATTATCAAAAAAATTCCTCCATTTTCAATTGAGTCATTTTAGTAACCATGATATGATATTAGTATGTTTTTTAAAGTGTAGAATCCATTGATTATAAAGTCATTACATAATTAATATGATATCTATTCTAGAACAGCCACCCCTACATGTGTGAGGTGCTATCTTATCATGATCATCCCACATTCTACAATTGCTGTATTTGCCTTGAACTCAAACGCTGGCCTGGAAAAAGCACAAGCCAGAATCAAGATTGCTGGGGGAAATATCAATAAGCTCAGATATGCAGATGACACCACCCTTCTGACAGAAAGTGAAGAGGAACTAATAAGCCTCTTGATGAAAGTGAAAGAGGAGAGTGTAAAAGTTGACTTAAAGCTTAACATTCAGAAAACTAAGATCATGGCATCTGGTCCCATCACTTCATTGGAAAAAGATGGGGAAATAGTGGAACCAGTGACAGACTTTATTTTTGGGGGCTCAAAAATCACTGCAGATAGTGATTGCAGCTATGAAATTAAAAGACGCTTACTCCTTGGAAGGAAAGTTATGACCAACCTAGATAGCATATTGAAAAGTAGAGACATTACTTTGCCAACAAAGGTCCGTCTAGTCAAGGCTATGGTTTTTCCAGTAGTCATGTATGGATGTGAGAGTTGGACTGTGAAGAAAGCTGAGTGCCGAAGAATCGATGCTTTTGAACAGTGATGTTGGAGAAGACTCTTGAGAATCCCTTGGACTGCAAGGAGATCCAACCAGTCCATTCTAAAGATCAATCCTGGGTGTCCTTTGGAAGGAATGATGCTAAAGCTGAAACAAGTACTTTGGCCACCTCATGCGAAGAGTTGACTCATTGGAAAAGACTCTGATGCTGGGAGGGATTGGGGGCAGGAAGAGAAGGGGACAACAGAGGATGAAATGGCTGGATGGCATCACCAACTCGATGGACATGAGTTTGAGTGAACTCCAGGAGTTGGTGATGGACAGGGAGGCCTGGTGTGCTGCGATTCAAGAGGTCGCAAAGAATCGCACACGACTGAGCGACTGAATTGAACTGAACTGACTGTAGGTTTTTCAGACCACAAACACTGCAGATTTTATAATTCAGATTTTATCCTTGGGCTAAAAGTGGTAAAAATAGGGAACTCACCCTATGATGGCTTCTATTTTCAGATTTTGCTATCTCTCTATAATTTGACTTATTTTCTTTTTCTTTTTTTGTTTTTTTGTAGGTTTTAGGAAGTTTTTTTTTTTTTTTTTTTAATATTTGTTTGGTATTTTGCTTAGAGTTGTTTTTACCATCTGATGAAGGTCAGTCTTCCAGGTATTTACTCAGCTAAAACTGAAATAGAACTACCCAACAGTCCACATTTTTCAAATATACAAAGATAAAAGAAACATTTTACATTTATCCAAGTATTTACCATTTGTAGTATTCAGTTTTTTGTTTTGTTTTGTTTTGTTTCCCCACATATACAAGAGTTTTGTATCAGTTGAAATTCTCTGGAGAAGCAGGTTCAATAGGATATAAACATGTACTGAAGTACATAGATATATACATAGAGAAAGACAGAGACATAGAGATTTTAAAAAATTGGCTTCTGTGTTTATGGGCCTGGCAAACTTTAAAATATGTAGGACAGGCCAGCAGGCTGGAAACTCAGGAAGGATTCCTATGTCACAGTCTTGACACAGATATCCTTCTTTGGGAAACCACAGTTTTTGTTTTTGTTTTGCTTTTAAGGCTTTTAAGTGATTGTGTGTATGTTGCTCAGCTGTGTCTGACTCTTTATGACCCTATGGACTGTATCCCACCAGGCTTCACTGTCCTTGTAATTCTGCAGGCAAGAATACTGGAGTGGCTTGCCATTCATTTCTTCAGGGGATCTTCTCAACCTGGGGATCAAACCCAGTCTCCTGCATTGCAGGTGGACTCCTTCCTATCTGAGTCACCAAGGGAGATTACATAAATTCAACTGATTGTTAATAAAATACAAAAGTACACTCATACTGACATCCAGACTAGTATGTGAACAACCAGCTGGGCATCACAGCCCAGACAATCTGCTAATAAAATTAACTATCACAGGTTTTATCTAGAGTTATGTTCCTACAAAAAACTCCCACTATTTATCAGTGCATATCTACTGGTGGCAGATATCTTAGCCCTTGGTTATATAAATCATTTTTATTTTGCCTTAATTTTAAAGTATATTTTTTGCTGACCATAGAATAGAAGTTTGACAGGCATTTTTTAGCATTAAAAAATGATTTTCCATTGATTTCCCAATTTCATTTTTTTGATGAAGTGTCAATAGTGTTTATTTACCTTTATGTAATATATTGCTTTTTTAAAAAAGATTTTTTGAAGTCTCTCTCTCTGTTTCTCTTCCCTCTCACACCTTATTTTTTCTCTTTTATGGAATTTAACTGCACCATTTCTATATATAGATTATTTGTGTTGTCTTTATTAAACATTTTGGAGATTCTTGCAACTGAGAGATAGATTTTTATGTTATAAAAAATCAACCATAATTACATTTCTGCCCTCAAATATAAAAACCCTTTGTTTGTTCATCTCAAAATTTTTGTCATCTCTAGAACTGTTGCTAACTAAAGGTGGCAATATATTCTTTAGGTCAGATTCTCTTGTTTCTTCAAATGTAATCATTTTATGCTGGTGGCCTTGGATGTTTAATCATTGAGTCTCTGTGTTGATGCCTTCCTCTAAAGAACTTTGACTTTTATTTTAGCAAGCAAGTGGACCATTTGGGTCATTTAATGGCTTTTTGTTGTTGTTTGTTTGTTTCAGTGTTTTATCAGGGTCCTGTTTTCTCAGCCCTGATGTCAGGGCTATTCCTAAAATAGAGCCTTTCTGGCATTTTAACTGAATGTCTGGTGGGTTCAGTGCAGTTTCTCCAACCTTTTGTTTTGAACATCATCTACTAATGTGTGAAATCCAAAATTCTGGATTTACCAGCTCTTCCTAAATGTTCTACAGGTCATTTATTACAATATGTATGAAAATTTAGGGCATTATGCTGAACAAAATCCCACTCCAGTACTCTTGTCTGGAAAATCCCATGGATGGAGGAGCCTGGTACGCGGCAGTCCATGAAGTCAACTAAGAGTCGGACACGACTGAGCGACTTCACTTTGATTTTCACTTTCATGCATTGGAGGAGGAAATGGCAACCCACTCCAGTATTCTTGCCTGGAGAATCCCAGGGATGGGGGAGCCTGGTGGGCTGCCACCTATGGGGTCACACAGTCAGACACGACTGAAGGGACTTAGCAGCAGCAGCATGCTGAACAATATAATTCAGACAGAATAACTAATACTATATGGGATTTCTTATACATAGAATCTAAAAAAATTAAAAGTTGATCTCATAGAAATAGACTAGAATGGTGGTTGCCAAGACCTGGAGTAGGGAAGGGGAAATGGGGAGATGTAGGTCACAGTGTATGTCGATGCAGTTATAATATGAATAATTTCTGAGAATCTAATGGACAGGTGATGAGGTTTGTAACACTGTACTATATACTTGAAATAGCTGAGAGTAGATCTTAAGCATTCTCACCACAAAAAAATGAACTAACTATGTAAGTTTATGGATGTATTAATTATCTTGACCTTGATAATTATTTTACAATGTATAGATATATCAGATCAGGTGGTCTGGTATTCCCATCTCTTTCATAATTTTCCACAGTTTATTGTGATCTACACAGTCAAAGGCTTTGGTATAGTCAATAAAGCAGAAATAGATGCTTTTCTGGAACTCTCTTGCTTTTTCCATGATCCAGCGGATGTTGGCAATTTGATCTCTGGTTCCTCTGCCTTTTCTAAAACCATCTTGAACTTCAGGAAGTTCATGATTCACGTATTGCTGAAACCTGGCTTGGAGAATTTTGAGCATTACTTTACTAGCACGTGAGATGAGTGCAATGTGCGGTAGTTTGAGCATTCTTCGGCATTGCCTTTCTTTGGTATTGGAATGAAAGCTGAGCTTTTCCAGTCCTGTGGCCACTGCTGAGTTTTCCAAATTTGCTGGCATACTGAGTGCAGCACTTTCACAGCATCATCTTTCAGGATTTGAAAGAGCTCCATTGGAATTCCATCACCTCCACTCGCTTTGTTTGTAGTGATGCTTTCTAAGGCCCACTTGACTTCACATTCCAGGATGTCTGTCTCTAGGTCAGTGATCACACCATCGAGATTATCTGGGTCGTGAAGATCTTTTTTGTACAGTTCTTCTGTGTATTGGAACAACAGACTGGTTCCAAATAGGAAAAGGAGTACGTCAAGGCTGTATATTGTCACCCTGTTTATTTAACTTATATGCAGAGTACATCATGAGAAATGCTGGACTGGAAGAAGCACAAGCTGGAATCAAGATTGCTGGGAGAAATATCAATAACCTCAGATATGCAGATGACAGCACCCTTATGGCAGAAAGTGAAGAGGAACTAAAGAGCCTCTTGATGAAAGTGAAAGTGGAGAGTGAAAAAGTTGGCTTAAAGCTCAACATTCAGAAAACAAAGATCATGGCATTCGGTCCCATCACTTCATGGGAAATAGATGGGGAAACAGTGGAAACAGTGTCAGACTTTATTTTTCTGGGCTCCAAAATCACTTCAGATGGTGACTGCAGCCATGAAACTAAAAGACGCTTACTCCTTGGAAGGAAAGTTATGACCAACCTAGATAGCATATTCAAAAGCAGAGACATTACTTTGCCAACAAAGGTTCGTCTAGTCAAGGCTATGGTTTTTCCTGTGGTCATGTATGGATGTGAGAGTTGGACTGTGAAGAAGGCTGAGCGCTGAAGAATTGATGCTTTTGACCTGTGGTGTTGGATAAGACTCTTGAGAGTCCCTTGGACTGCAAGGAGATCCAACCAGTCCATTCTGAAGGAGATCAGCCCTGGGATTTCTTTGGAAGGAATGATGCTAAAGCTGAAACTCCAGTACTTTGGCTACGTCATGCGAAGAGTTGATTCATTGGAAAAGACTCTGATGCTGGGAGGGATTGGGGGCAGGAGGAGAAGGGGACGACAGAGGATGAGATGGCTGGATGGCATCACTGACTTGATGGACGTGAGTCTGAGTGAACTCCGGGGGTTGGTGATGGACAGGGAGGCCTGGCGTGCTATGATTCTTGGGGTTGCAAAGAGTCAGATACGACTGAGCGACTGAACTGAACTGATAGATATATCAAATCATAACATTATATATCAAATACAATTATGTTTGTCAGTTATTCCTAAAAAATCTGGATGAAAGTTTTTTACATTGTAAAACCATATGTTCAATATTATTAAAGGTATATTTACATGACACAAAAATATCTTTAGTGAAAAATAAAAATCATCTTATTAATTAAAAATAATGACACCTGAAATAAGCTACATGATTTTAGACCTTATTCTGTGTTACCCTTCCCTCAAGGATTCTAGTCCTGGATCTGTGTTACCCAGCATCTAAAAGGAAATTCTCTGTTCATTTTATGCATATTATAGTTGCTCACAATGGGAAGGTGAGTGTACTATCTATTGCTCTGATATGGCTGAGAGAGAAGAAACTTTACATTGTGTTTTTATGGAAATCACCTCTAATTTTCCATAGTATTCCTTTTTGTTTGACAGGCTGAGGTTATCTGTCCTATAAATAGATAAATATTCATTTTTTAATATATATATATATGTGTGTGTGTGTGTATATATATATATACACTCATTAGATATGTGTATACATATTAATTTTCAGAGTTGTGTTTATCCTTTGATATAGATATTTTAATAGCAGATAAAGTTCTAAAAAGAAGGAAAATTTTCATACTTATTTCCAGTTCATCTGTTGATGTTCACTATTTTCTTTTAAAAATATTAGGTATTACAATCAGGAAATTTGCATGCTCACTGATGACACTGACTTTCCAGTTTTATTTAAAGTAGTTTTGCTGCGATCTATTGGGTGTTAATACTTTCATATTTATGTTTTATCACTACCATCAATATTATCTAATCATAGAGCAACTATGATAAAAAATATCCATATCTGAACACAATAGTGTAAATAATGCAGTGAATTCAAAGGTGACAATATTTGAAACTGTCATTGATATGTAATACTAACATGACATGATTTACTTTATTTTTCCATTGAGGAAGGGCACATTTAATTTTTAAAATGCTGCTTAGATGTGGATGTAAAACCTATAAAACATGGCATTTAATATAAAACACTTGAAAGTCAAAGTCAAGATTTAAATAACCCTGTAAAATGCTATTTCCATTCATTTTAAGGAATACATTTTACATTTAAAATATACAAAATAGAATACTTGTATATACTGATCACATGGATCACAGCCTTGTCTATCTCAATGAAACTATGAGCCATGAAGTGTAGGGCCACCCAAGATGGACATGTCATGGTGAAGAATTCTGACCAAACATGGTCCACTGGAGAAAGGAATGACAAACCACTTCAGTATTCTTACCTTGAGAACACCATCAACAGTATAAAAAGGCAAAATATATATGAAACTGAAAGATGAACTCCCCAGGTCAGTAAGTGCCCAATATGTTACTGGAAAAGAGAAATGACTCCAGAAAAAAATGAAGAGTCTGAGCCAAAGCAAAAACAATGCCCAGTCGCGAATGTGATTCATGATGGAAATAAACTCCGATACTGTAAAAAACAATATTGTAAAGGGACCTGGAATGTTAGGTCCATGAATCAAGGTAAATTGGAAGTGGTCAAACAGGAGACGGCAAAAGTGAACATTGAAATTTTAGGAATCAGTGAACTAAAATGGACCAAAATGGTGTATTTAATTCAAATGACCATTTAATCTAATAATGTGGGCAAAAATCCCTTACAAGAAATGGAGTATCCCTCATAGTCAACAAAGAGTCCAAAATTAAGTACTTGGGTGCAATTTTAAAAATGACAGAATGATCCCTCTTCGTTTCCAAGGCAAACCCTTCAATATCACAGTAATCCAAATATATGTTCCAACTACTAATGCCAAAGAAGCTGAGTTTGAATGGTTCTATGATGACCTACAAGACCTTTTGGAAGTAACACACAAACAAAGATGTCCTTTTCATCACAGAGGACTGGAATTCAAAAGTAGGAAGTTAAAAAAAAAAAATAGGAAGTCAAGAGATACATAGAGTAACATCAAGTTTGGCCTTGGAGTACAAAATGAAGAAGGGCAAAGGCTAACAGAGTTTTGCCAAGAGAACACATAGAAAACACCATCTTCCAACAACACAAGAAATGACTCTGCACATGGACATCACCAGATGGTCAATACTGAAATCACATCGATTATATTCTTTGCAGCCAAAAACGGAGAAGCTCTAAACAGTCACCAAAAACAAGACCAGGAGCTGACTGTGGCTCATATCATCTAATTGCCAAATTCAGACTTAAATTGAAGTAGGGAAAACCATTAGACCATTCAGGTATGACCTAAATCAAATCCCTTATGATTATATGGTGGAAGTGACAAATAGATTCAAGGGACTAGATCTGATAGACAGAGGGCCTGAAGAACTAAGGATAGAGGTTCATAACATTGTCCATGAGGCAGTGTTCAAGACCATCCCCAAGAAAACAAAATGCAAAGAGGCCAAATGGTTGTCTGAGGAGGCCGTGCAAATAACTGAGAAAAGAAGAGATGAAAAGGGCAAAGGATAAAAGGAAAGATATATTCATCTGAATGAAAAGTTGCAAAGAATAACAAGGAGAGATAAGAAAGCCTTCTTAAGTTATCAATGCAAAAGAATAGAGGAAAATGATAGAATGGGAAAGACTAGAGATCTCTTCAAGAAAATTAGAGATACCAAGGGACTATTTCATGCAAAGATGGGTACAATAAAGGACAGAAAGAGTATGAACCTAATAGAAGCAGAAGATATTAAGACAAGATGTCAAGAATACACAGAAGAACTATACAAAAACATCTTAAGCCAGAAAGAAAAACACCAATACAGTATACTAACACATATATATGGAATTTAGAAAGATGGTAACGACAACCCTGTATACGAGACAGCAAAAGAGACACAGATGTATAGAACAGTCTTTTGGACTCTGTGGGAGAGGGAGGGGGGGATGATTTGGGAGAATGGCATTAAAACATGTATAATATCATATAAGAAATGAATCGCCAGTCCAGGTCTGATGCAGGATACAGGAAGCTTGGGGTAGGTGCACCGGGATGACCCAGAGGGATGGTATGGGGAGGGAGGTGGGAGGGGGTTCAGGATGGGGAACACGTGTACACCCATGGCATATACATGTTGATGTATGGCAAAACCAATACAATATTGTAAATTAAAAAAATAATAATAATAAATTTTTTAAAAAAAGATCTAATGACCTAGATAACCAAGATGGTGTGATCACTCACCTAGAGTCAGACATCCTGGAGTGTGAAGTCAAGTGGTTTTCAGAAGTATCACTGCAAACAAAACTAGTGAAGGTGATGGAATTCCAGCTGAGCTATTTCAAATCCTAAAAGATGATGTTGTGAAAGTGTTGCACTCCATATACCAGCAAATTTGGAAAACTCAGCAGTGGCCACAGGACTGGAAAAGGTCAGTTTCCATTCCAATCCCAAAGAAGAGCAAATGCCAAAGAATGCTCAAACTACCGCACAATTACACTATTTCACATGCTAGCAAAGTAATGCTCAAAATTCTCCAAGATAGACTTCATCAGTACATAGACCGAGAACTTCCAGATATTCAAGCCAGATTTAAAAAAGGCAGAGGAACCAGAAATCAAATTGCCGACATCTGTTGGACCATTGAAAAAGCAAGCGAATTCCCGAAAACCACCTGTTTCTGCTTCATCATCTATGCTAAAGCCTTTGACTGTATGGATCACAACAAACTGGAAATGTTTTAAAGAAATAGGAATACCAGACCACCTTAGCTGCCTCCTGAGAAATCTGTGTTCAGGTCAAGAAGCAACAGTTAGAACCAAATATGAACTTTTTCTAATATTAGTACTTCTAATAGACATGATGGTAATTTAAGTTTTGAAACAACCTCTGTAAAAATATAAACTTTAATTACAATACACTTAAAAATATTGGAGTTTCAAGGCTACTGAATCAAAATATCAATATCTTCTTAATACAATATAACTATATTTAAGAGTATGGCAAATTAGTCTAATGACTAGAAGGGATAACAGGAGAAATCTGATTTTTCCTTATTTTTGGCAGAAAGATATTTCATCTATCTTAAATGTAATACCTAAAACTGAAACCATACAACACCAATTATTTTATATTTATTGATCTTATTGTCTAAAACATTTGCACATTTATGTTATTTGGAGAACTGAAGTAATATTTTTTTTATCTATTATAACCAGGGTAGATATATTTTTAAACAGCTTAATTAAGATATAATCCATAATGTGCTGCTTCTGATGTCACTCTTCATAGGGCAGAGCCCTGACCATGCTTACAGTCACTCTGGGAGTCCATGGTTTTAGAGGGCTCTGTTTGATTGTCTTTTCCCTGATCTCTCTAAAATCATGTGCATCCACTTGCATCACACCAGCTGTTAGCCTCTACTAATCACCAGCTAATTGATCTGTTATTTTCGATAATGCTCTGGAGCATGAATTGTTCCACAGTTTCACAATTACGTCTTACCCCTTTGCAGCAATAATCTTTGAGGCCAGACTTTGAGACTTGTTCCAATCTTAGTAGAATGCTAAAATTCTTTCTGTACTTCTCTCTCATAAAATTCTAGCTGCTCTGTGGGTTAGCATGTCATGCTTATGTAAACATTAATTTTCACAGAACATAGTAAGGTAAGGAATAATTTCCTGGAAGAATAAAAATGTTGCCTGCCTGATATTTGCAGATACAGGATTGGCACCATAAACGTATACATATTAGAGTGACAGATTTAAAATGATAAGATTTTATTTCATTGTAAAAATAAATGCAAGAGGACAGTGGGCAAAAGAAGATGAGATGGTTGGATGGCATCACTGACTCACTGGAAATGAGTTTGAGCAAACTCAGAGAGATGGCGAAGGACAGGGACGCCTGGTGTGCTGCAGTCCACGGGGTCCAAAGAGTCAGACATGACTTAGAGGCTGAACAACAGTAGCAACAACAAAGAATAAACACAGTGAAATTAATTAACCAATAGTAGCAACTATTTGCTCTATTTATATAAAACATAGAGTGGCCTTAGACCTACATTACAAATCTTCTTTTCTTTATGCTAATTTTTAATGTATTTTATAAAGAAGTTGATGACTATCATTTTGTAAATTTTAGCACATCACTATAGGTATATTGTATGCAACTTCAAATATGTATATACATATACATATATATATATATTCACAGTTGCATAGAATGTAATTTTTAGATAGTTCACCCTAAAAATTAAGAAACTGTGGTGAAATATCTATATTATAATATTCACATATCTTTTAAGAAGGCTTGATCCCTCTAGGAAGTAATAGAATTTATAATATATTAATTTATAGAAAAAAATTTTGTATAGTTTATATAAAGCAAGAATATATGACAGGTAAGGAGAAGACAATGGCACCCCATTCCAGTACTCTTGCCTGGAAAATCCCATGGACGGAGGAGCCTGGTAGGCTGCAGTCCATGGGGTCGCTGAGGGTCGGACACGACTGAGCGACTTCACTTTCACTCTTCACTTTCATGCATTGGAGAAGGAAATGGCAACCCACTCCAGTGTTCTTGCCTGGAGAATCCCAGGGATGGGGGAGCCTGGTGGGCTGCCATCTGTGTGGTTGCACAGAATCAGACATGACTGAAGTGACTCAGCAGCAGCAAGTAAAGCAAATGCACTGCTTTAATATAATTTTTATTATAATGATGATGAGAGAGTTGCATTTGGGGATAAAATAATGACATACAAACATAAAGAGTTATAAATGATGACTAGAGAAACTATAGAATTATTTTATAATTTTCTTTAAAATCACTTAATTAACAATATTAACAATGGATATGTTGTGTAATGCCAGCATGCAATTAAACTCAATTCTGGATTTTAAACATTTAATGGCATTACATTTTATGTAGAACCTATAACAATTTCTTTGTAGTAAGTAAAGAATATAAACATTAAAAATGAAAGCATCTAAAATTCTGCCTTATTAGCACACTAATACTTCACTGTAAGTAGAATAAAGCTATAATTCCTGTCAGGAACAATGATGGGTTTTGGGAATAACATTTTGCCTCAGGTTGATCACTTCTTGTCAAGGATTTGGTTCTCATCCTATGATTCAGAAAGCTTAGTTGCCAACAAGCCCTAGGATAGTCAGCTCTTAGCAGACATACTTAAGAAACCAAATTCATGAGAATAAGTTTTGTAGTTAAAGTCAATTAATTTCTAGTGACGGTTATACCTGCCTCAGGTAAAATGCAATTCTCCAAATTCCCGAAAGAAATTATCCAACACAATTATTCTGGATTAGTTAAGAGGTTTGGTCTCAAAATCTCCATTCCATACATTAGAAATGAAATTGAAAAACAAAAAAGCAGTGAAATTGCTATGTATATAACAAATCAGAAAGTGGATTGTGACATTTGAATTCACTGCACCCAAACTTTAAGAACTATCAAATAAAATATACTTGTAGTAGTTGACAAAATTTTAAAAATAATAAGTAGATGTCTATTTTCTAGAATTGCATATCTAGACTGAATTAAACTGTTAATTTTTCTGAATTAGCTGTGAGCTTAGCCTTTTTTGTCATGTCATCTTTATTTATTTTTTTATTTTTTTCTAATTTTATTTTATTTTTAAACTTTACATAATTGTATTAGTTTTGCCAAATATCAAAATGAATCCGCCACAGGTATACATGTGTCATAATTGAAGGGTTGCTTAGGTGTATTTTATTTGGTGGGAAGGAATGGACTCGCTTAAATGTCTTAAATATGGGAGCAGGAATTATTATAAGGATGAACACACTTATGACATTAACAAAATATGTACAGTTGACTCAGGGAAATGATTGATTGTAGAAAGAGTGCACTATCTTCCCTGCAATATTAGGACATTGATTTGGCTGTTCTCCCAATGGATTCTTTCTCTTTAGCTATTGTGCTACCTTTCAATTTATTGCATCTCAACTTCAAACATTCATTTACTTATCAGTTTTGTGATACTCAGGCTTAAATCCTGTAAACCACACTTATTCTTTACTACTTAGTTTTTAAGAAGCTCTGTTAATAGAAGATACTAGAATGAGATAGCAAATTTGGACAAGGAAGAAGACACTTGTTCCTTCCTTTTCATTTCCAATTTTCTTGCCATCCACTTCCTGTTTCTGTTGGTGTCAGCCTATCTACTCTTATTCACCAAGCCTGCAGTTCTTTCTTTTAGCCACAGTGAATACAGTGTGCAGATTTTCCAACACTTGTACGTGTGTGTGTGTGTGCTAAGTCACTTCAGATCAGATCAGTCGCTCAGTCGTGTCCGACTCTTTGCGACCCCATGAATTCACAGCACGCCAGGCCTCCCTGTCCATCACCAACTCCCGGAGTTCACTGAGACTCACGTCCATCAAGTCAGTGACGCCATCCAGCCATCTCATCCTCTGTCGTCCCCTTCTCCTCCTGCCCCCAATCCCTCCCAGCATCAGGGTCTTTTCCAATAAATCAACTCTTCGCATGAGGTGGCCAAAGTACTGGAGTTTCAGCTTTAGCATCATTCCTTCCAAAGGAATCCCAGGGCTGATCTCCTTCAGAATGGACTAGTTGGATCTTCTTGCAGTCCAAGGGACTCTCAAGAGTCTTCTCCAACACCACAGGTCAAAAGCATCAATTCTTCGGTGCTCAGCCTTCTTCACAGTCCAACTCTCACATCCATACATGACCAAAGGAAAAACCATAGCCTTGACTAGACGAACCTTTGTTGGCAAAGTAATGTCTCTGCTTTTGAACATGCTATCTAGGTTGGTCATAACTTTCCTTCCAAGGAGTAAGCGTCTTTTAGTTTCATGGCTGCAGTCACCATCTGTAGTGATTTTGGAGCCCAGAAAAATAAAGTCTGACACTGTTTCCACTGTTTCCCCATCTATTTCCCATGAAGTGGTGGGACCGTATGCCATGATCTTCGTTTTCTGAATGTTGAGCTTTAAGCCAACTTTTTCACTCTCCACTTTCACTTTCATCAAGAGGCTTTTTAGTTCCTCTTCACTTTCTGCCATAAGGGTGGTGTCATCTGCATATCTGAGGTTATTGATATTTCTCCTGGCAATCTTGATTCCAGCTTGTGCTTCTTCCAGTCCAGCATTTCTCATGATGTACTCTGCATATAAGTTAAATAAACAGTCACTTCAGTCATGTCCAATTCTGTGCAACCCTATGGACTATAGCCTGCCAGGCTCCTCTTGTCCATGGGATTCTTCGGACAAAATTACTGGAGTAGGTTGCCATGCCCTTCTCTAGAGAATCTTCCTGACCCAGGGATAGAACTCACGTTTCTTATGTCTCGTGCACTGGCAAGTGAGATCTCTACCACTAGCACCATCTGGGAAACTCTTGTATAACCAGTTTAGTTGTCCCTCCATCAAAGACAACAATACCCAAGAAATTGGCATAACCTCCTTAGGGATATGGTTCTCAGGTTCATGAGGCCTCTCCTCTAAGCTTCTAATTTAGTAATTACAATTTCTGTCTTTTATTCTTACAGCCCTAGGTAGCAATTACTTTATATAATGTAACCTCTGTGAAAACATAGTATTTTTCTTATTTTTTAGCTAACTCATCAAACTTTACGCCTAGTTAAATTTTTCTTAGGTTAACTTCTCTCTACTCAAATAACTGGTGTGGTTTCTGTCTCTGGACTGGACATGATTAATGAAGAAATTGTGTAAACTACAAGATGGCACTTGCCGTGGGTCCTTGACAACTACCTCTGCAAGGATTAAATCACATGCCGCTGTATCTGCTGACCTACCCTACACCCTGTTCAACGTGTAGAGCAGAAATGAGGCACTCTGTGCTCCAGGAAACTGGTAGGACAGTTCTTTAGGTAGTTAGATATTCTCAGGATCTGATTTTATAAGCCCAATTCTTATATCTCCTTACATCTAGAAAAGCACTAAATCATCTTTCATGGTGATGAGTGTTTCTTGTGACTAGCAGAAACTTCATGAGACTAGCGGAAACTTTCTACAAAAAATATGCGCAGTCAGTGTGTACCCCACCTTTGCCAAAATCACATATATACTGTCTTTTCCCCCTATATCTTTGGAGCAGTTTCTCAGAGCTATCTGAGGTGCTGTCTCCTAGGCTGCAGTCCTCACACTGCCCCAAATAAACCTTAACTTGCAACTCTCGTGTTGTGCAATTTTTCAGGCGACAGTTGCAGCAAAGAATATTATTTGGATATTGTGTCGGTCCTATTATTGGTCTTTAATGCAGTAACATGCATTTTTTTGCAATGGAAAATAAAATACTAGTAATCCCTGACACACATTATCATCTTACATAAATTCATTATTACATGCCTGTCTTGAAATGCCTCCTGTAGCAAGTACCTCAGCGGATAAAATAGCTACTCTACTTTTTAATTATAGCAGTGCCGATTACTACAAGGTCTATACTTCTGATCTGCTAAGGTAATTGATATGTCTACAGAAACAAAATGATATGGTCTCATCTTTAATTTCTTGGGCCAAGCCACCATCAGCAAACACAGTTTCTGTGACTACCATAAAGCAGTTAGGGCCAATATGTTTAAAATTAAACACAACGTTTTATTGCTTGGGTTGCAGTATTGCAGTGTAAGGATAAATTCACCTCCTTGCAATTCTTTCAGATGCATGCTACACCAAAGACTATAAAGGATTGAGCATCTAAACTTGAATGGACCTAGAAGACATTGAGGACCTTGAACTCTGTCAGTCTGAGTTTTTGGAAGAAGCTTCCCTTCACCTTCCTTGTTTGAATATCCTATAATAAAATGATTTGTAGCAGCTTTATTTCAAAGAAATTCTAGTTTTATCTAAGAGAAACCCTTGTAACATCTTGTTGTCACTAGGCCCATAAGTAGGGATGTATTGTAGCATGTTTCAGACAAGCAAGTATAAAAATACCCCAGGAAGAAATAGCCTACGTGGCAAAATAATTTCAAGATTTTGCTGGTTAACATGTGAAATATGTGTGGGAATATATTCTAAGAATATTAGGTGAATTAGGCTATGATAAAACACTGAGTTTGTTGGTGTGAATGCACTCACCAGAGATTTTGGTTAATGTGGTAACCTGTACTCCTGGAAATGATTGTGACAGTTTACTTAGTTGACTGACTAAAGTTTGAACTTAATTATGACCTTCATTTAAGATGTTAAAACTTCCCTAAATAATTAAGGGCAAGAAATTCAAATACTTAGAGTGTAAGGAGTATTGTTATAGAATTTTCATATGTAATATACATTTCTACTCTCCCAACACATAACCTCATAGGTCCAGAGGACTCTTCGTTGCTTAAAATATCAAAAAATATATTAGTGAGTGAAACATCAGTATGCTTGAAATGTTTTACATTAGTTATTCTTTGTAGAACATGTATGATGATGGAGATGATGCAATAGAAATGAGCCTTTGCTTTTAGTAGAGATAAGTGGATACCAGGAACATAGATGCTGGGGGGCAGGACTTAACCTATTTCACACTGAAAAGAACAGCAGGAATAAAGGATAAAGTGGGAATTAGAAAGTTTTGATCCACAGGGATGCTGATAGTTAATTGATCATGATTTCCTCTACCAGTGAATATATACTCTGGTTACCAAAAATTTACTTGATCTACAAAACAAGATTCCAAATCTGGTGGTCAAAAACATAAATTGATTCACGACAATGATAAATCATTGTTTTTCAGTTTCTAGGACTATGTCTTTTCACAGACCTAAAGAATATGGATTGAAGGAAAGTCTAGATACACTTGAGGAAGGACCTGGAAACACTGTCACAAGTATATACTCCAAGTATATGTTTATTTCAGGCATATCCCAAAGAAGATTTCATCTAATTGAGGAATTGCACACTGTGGAAACATCCGGACCTTTTGGAAATTACTGAACACTTTCTCTGAATTATTGTAAATCATGAGAATACAAAAATCCTGTAACTGTTTATGGTCCACCAATTAAAATATTATTTTATTTAATTCATATGATAAATAAGATTTTGACCTAAGTTTATATCACATTGAGTCCAATATGTTTGAGGTCTTTTCCTATAGTTATTTCTCCAGTTCCTCAATATATAATAGAAATAGTTATAATTGGCAACTGGAAGAAACCTGACATTTGCCATCTAAAGCAATAATATAGAGCTATTATAGGAGGAAACATGAAGTGGAAGACAGATCTTAGAATTTTCTTTTCTTCCAATATAGTAGGCTAGAAGTAGTCTTCCACTATTCTTGGAGAACTGCAGATATTAGGGAAAACATCAAAATCTTGAAATATGCATAATCATTCTTATGACAGCACTTTTCTAACTTCCCCCCTTTAACTGTTTGGAGAATGGGTGATTCTTCGAGAACACGAATTACTGTATCTGAATCAGGCAGAGATTCCACTTGCTCCCACTGTTTCAAACAGTTTATTTAACGGAGCAAACTGACACATTTCTGGGTACTTTATATGCAGCTATTGACCTGAATAGTACAGTTTTCCACATATCAATTTTAAAAGTCTATCAAAACCTGTTAAATTTACCCAGCAGGACCAATGGTATACATTTGAATATCTTGCCTCAGGTCTATATCTACTCTTTGGTTCACTGCAGTAATATAGTCCACAGAGATCTTAATGGTTTGGATATTCTGCATCAGATCACATCATTTCATTAACATTATGGCTTATTGGATTTTATGAAAATGAAGTAGCAAGAACTTAAGATTCCTTAGTGAGATCTATGTGACAGAGGGGATGGTATAGAAACCTAAAAGCATACCCAGGGGCCTGATAACTCAGGAAAGTTTCTACGAGTACAAAGATCTAGAACGTCAGGATATTTCCTTCACACTGAAAGATAAGTTTCAGGAAGAGAATCTGTACAGAAAAGAAACACACTTATTGATGAGTCTTTTAGGTTTGGGAGCATCATATATCTTGCTGCTGCTGCTGCTAAATCGCTTCAGTCATGTCCTACTCTGTGCGACCCCACAGACGGCAGCCCACCAGGCTTCCCCATCCCTGGGATTCTCCAGGCAAGAATACTGGAGTGGGGTGCCATTTCCTTCTCCAGTACATGAAAGTGGAAAGTGAAAGTGAAGCCACTCAGTCATGTCAGACTCTTAGGGACCCCATGGACTGCAGCCTACCAGGCTCCTCCGTCCATGGGATTTTCCAGGCAAGAGTACTGGAGTGGGGTGCCATTGCCTTCTCCGATCATATACCTTAGGTAACCTGTAAGTTTGCCAGTTTTTAGTGAGAACCAGAGCAAGAAATGGCCTAGCAGAAAATCTAGGCTGAAGTCTCCATTACTCTTCCTGTTTGCCTTATGAATAACAGAGTTAATATTTTTCAAAGTGTTTGTGGCAAATGCAGATGTTGTATGGGACACCTGGACTTCCCTGGTGGCTTAGATGGTAAAGAACCTGCCTGCAAGACAGGAGACCCCTGCAAAAGGTAACGACTAGCCACTCCAGTATTTTTGCCTGGAGAATTTCATGGAGAGAGGAGCCTGAGTGGTTACAGTCCATGGGATCGCAAAGAGTTGAACATGACTGAACTCTTTCACTTCACTTTTATGGGACCCCTAGCAAGACTAATCAGAGAAGACGATGGCACCCCACTCCAGTACTCTTGCCTGGAAAATCCCATGGATGGAGGAGCCTGGTGGGCTGCAGTCCATGGGGTCGCTAAGAGTAGGACATGACTGAGCAACTTCACTTCCACTTTTCACTTTCATGCATTGGAGAAGGAAATGGCAACCCACTCCAGTGTTCTTGCCTGGAGAATCCCAGGGACAGGGGAGCCTGGTGGGTTGCCATCTCTGGGGTCGCACAGAGTTGGACATGACTGAAGCGACTTAGCAGCAGCAGCAAGACTAATAGAAGAATCACAGTAAGTTCTATGATATTTTGGGGAAATCCTTGTTCTCTTCTGCAAACACTATTTACCCCTTCGAGACACAGTTCCTTGCTTGCTACCAAGCCCTGCTGCTGCTGCTACTGCTGCTGCTGCTAAGTCGCATCAGTCGTGTCTGACTCTGTGTGACCCCATAGACGGCAGCCCACCAGGCTCCCCTGTCCCTGGGATTCTCCAGGCAAGAGTACTGGAGTGCATTTCCTTCTCCAATGCATAAAAATGAAAAGTGAAAGGGAAGTCACTACTGAGCCCTAGAAGACACTAATCACCTAACTATGGGACAAATGACTATTTATGTGTGCTTCTTATTATGAATGATAAGTTTGGGCATTTGCAGCCATCAATCCGCAAGAGTCCATATAAAGAACATATTGAGAAAGTCTGGGAAGCACTATTCTAGTGTTTGGAACTTCACCTGTAATATATATTTGGCTGTTCACCTTGTCTAGGCCAAATGATGGTCAAAAGATCAAGTCTGTTAATACATTAATTCACATGTAGATGCTAATGATTTTAGGATACTTAGAAACTTGAAAAGGACAGGATTGAAAAATTGGTGAGAGTGAAACTTGGGTAAGAGTTGTATGGATGAATCTGTTAGAGTGGGTACAGAGTTTGAAAGCAATTATGTCCTATTTTAATGCTCCCCACAGGTCATCCACTGCAGAAGAGGTTTTTAGGTTGACAGAATTATACATTCTGTGGACTTTAGTTGGCTTCTTTATTCAGCCACTTTTTTTTTTTTTTTTTTTGCTCAATTCATCTATGGTAGCCATAATGGCAGAGGTGGAGACTATTCGTGGAAGGGTTACCCACATGTATGTCCTCCACCAATGCTAAATTACCTAGTTACTGCTGAGTGCCTTATCTGCCAGTTGCAAACCAACAGTGAACTCTGGTATGGATTCATTCCCTGGGGGCACCAAACAATCACTTATGGCAGGTTTATTACACTGGACTGCTTCCAGCAAGGAAGGAACAGAGCTCTGTCCTCACTAAAATAGACATGTATTCTGGATATGGGTTGGCTTTCTCTGCCTTTAATGCTTCTGCCAACATCACCATCCAAAGATTTCTATTATGGCCTATTCATCATCATGATGTTTGTACAGCATTGATTCTGGTGAAGAAACTTATTTCATAGCAAAATAAGAGCAGTAAAGGGTTCTTGCTCATGGAATTCATTGGTCTTAGCAGTAGCTATCCTAATCCATTGATGGAAATGCCTACTGAAGACTCAGAGTGCAATTTGGGGGTGGGGGAATCACAAACATTTGAAAGAATAGCCTTTTGTATGTTAGGGCACAACATATGTTTTAATCATTGACCAACATATTTGCTGTTTCTCCTATATCCAGAGGATCAAGTCCTGGGAGTGACTCCTCTTGTTACTAAAACAGCTTAACAGATTTTGTTTTTCACTGTCTCAGCATAGGTCTGTTTTTGGAGATGTCTCCAAGGAATGAAAATCTCCACCAAAGATACCTTTGTTCTATTCAACAACTAGAAAGGCTACCTGGCCCTTTCCTGCTCTCCATGCCACTGACCAATGGGTAAGCCAGGTGGTTACTCTACTCACTGGAGTGACTGATACAGATTACCAAGGGGAAAGTTGGTTGCTGATACAAAATAAGAGCAGGAAAGATTATATTTGGAACCTAGAGAATTCCTTGGGAAGTCTCATAATACTTTAATGTCTAATAATGTAAGTTAATAGAAAAATAGAGCTTTGAAAAAAATAAAAACCACTAAGGTTTTAGAGTCTTCAGGAATGAAAGTTCAAAGAACCACAATAAGGAAAGAAACGTGACAAGATTAGCTTAAGGCAAAGAAAACATATAAGGAATTCTGAAAGAAGGAAGTCATAAATATCCATTGCAGACTAAAGTCTATGCTTAAGGGCAAAAGAAAAATGGAATAAATAACTTAAGATTGAAGATATCAATTATGTCCTCAAGATCAGTTACAGAGTGAGGAATTCTTTGCTTTATATATTTATATTGGTATTTATATTAGTATTTATATACTTTCCTTTTTGTTGAACATATGTGTGTGCACGTGCATGGATCTGTGTACAATTTTCTTCTTTCTTCCCCTCACTATTTTATCCACACTTTGTAGAAGGTTAAATTTATAACTCAATATCAGAACTCACCACTCAGGTAAGGGGATTTATAACTCAGGGAACAAAATATGCAGATGTGACTGCAATTGAGTTTGAAGGCAAATTAGCATAGATCAAAGACAGGTAATGTGACAGTCTCCCAGACTCAGATACAATAACTGTTGGTATTTTATACCTTTTTATTTCAGCAGAATGCAAGGATATCTTCACTTGAATACAAGATAGTTGCATCTTATTACATGAAAACATAAATGACCTTGTTGTTTTATGGAAGTTAAAATATGTATTTAAAAAGCATATATGAAAGCTGAGTGGCCAAAGGAACAGGATATAATATTATTAAGTTTTTCTTTCTCAGATTCAAATGCATCCTTTTAGGATCTGCTTTGTGATGCTGGTGCTGAAATTCTGAAAGCCATAGATCTGTTTTGCTCACTCTTTGTTAGCCTCTGTCAACAGGAAGTGTCAGAAGACCATAAGGCAAGAGGAGGAAGAAAAGATTTGTTCCTTCTTGGTTGTTTTCTCTTTGTTTCTGTGAGCATTACCCTAGCAATGCTTACTCCAAAAGACTAGTTCCTTTCTGTGGGAGATGAATCAAGTTTTCAGTTTTCTCCACACCATGCCCCACTCCAAGACTTCAGTACCAGTGCCTCCTTTTTAAAGGTCTGGCCTGAGTATCATACACTTATATTTCCTTCTTCAAAGTCAGGGATTTCAGCAACGTTGGCCAACGATTCCTCCTCAAAAGCCAGGGTTTCAGCTCTGTGGGGTCTCTTGTCCAAACTTCTTGTCTTAATAATTCAAATTTCTTTCTATTATTCTCCAGTGTTAGGGGTGGTAAATGATTCTTTCTAGGAATGATAAACTTAATGCTTCTTCCTGCCTTTTAAGTTGTTCCTGTGGGTTAAGTCACTTCAGTCATGTCTGACTCTTTGCAACCCTATGGACTGTAGCCCACCCTTTGCAACTCTCTGGACTTGGGATTCTCCAGGCAAGACTATTGGAGTGGGTTGTCATGCCTTGCTCCAGGGGATCTTCCTGATCCAGCAATCGAACCCACATCTCCTATGTCTCCTGCATTGGCAAGCAGGTTCTTTGCTACTAGTGCCACATAAGAATCCCTTACATATCTACCAAGATTCTATTTAACTTCTCTCTATTCAAATATCTGGTGTGGCTAATCTCTTCTGACTTGACCTTGACTAATACAGCTACCCACCAACAGATTGTTTCTATTTGTCCTTTGAAATTCCCATAATAATACTTTTTTTTTTTTTTTGGTCTAGAATATCTTTTTCGGCTGGTAGCCCATGTTTTGACCAATCTTGGAGGAGGGGTCTATTCCTGAAAAAGCTCATCTAAATGAGGGTAGTGCAGTGAAAGTCTCCTAGTACAACTTATGACCACCTAAGACCATATTTTTAAAGAGGCTTGTATAATAGATGAAGCATCTCTTAAGAATCTAGAAGCATACCAGAAAGTGTGGCTTACAAGTTTAGAATAAACTATTACATCCTAATCTGCAGGTGAATTTGGGATAGTAAATGAACTGTATACAAAAATGTCTTATATGATAACTGACATGTGTTTGGTGTATCATTAACTATTTTATCTTCCAGTTGGACATTTACATATAGCAGTATGTATGTATTAACATATATTTATTCCTTAAACTTAAAAAAAATATATATATTGCAGACAGAATAGAAGATATATGAAGATCTCCCAGGTGGTACTAGTGGCAAAGAACATGCCTGCCAATGTAGGAGACATAAGAGACTAAGGTACAGTCCCTGAGTTGCAAAGATTTCCTGAAGGAGGGCATGGTAACCCACTCCAGTATTCTTGCCTGGAGAATCCCCATGGACAAAGGAGCCTGGTGTGCCACAGTCCACAGGATCTCAAAGAGTCGGACACAACTGAAGCGACTGACTTTGCACGCAAACTCTCTGTGTGTACTACTCTCTGTTATTTCTTGGAAGGTTATATTCCTGTGCCAAGCTGATCTAGATGTTGATTATATTGTTTTTGGGAGATTAAATACTGGTGCTTCCAAATTAAATTCCAAATAAACTATTTGTTTAACTGCCCTATTGATAATAACACTTGTTTAATCATGATGCATCTGAGTTTCAAATGTGTGATGTGTATGACATTTTTATAACATTGTGACTATATTATGAGACTTTCAATTTTTAATACTGAGGCCCATTAGCATATATTTGTGGATCTGTCAAAAGTGCTGGCATCCACTTTTCTCAATTCAGATAAATTTAAGAGAACAACTACGTTAAAAATCTGTGCATACTCTTTCAAGGAATGAGCAGCCTTTACGATTTTTAGAAGCTGCTCACTTTTGTGCCAGAGCCATTCTTCTGAATGAACTGTATGCAGTTCATTTCAGAAATATTGATTTCACTGATTCTACTGCAGTGAAAAGATAAGGAAATGGGATATCAAGGTTTAATTTCTCTGTCAGTGAAATCTTTAATAATTTCTAGAGGTTCCTCTTTATTGGATTTCAAACTTGGGTTTACTTATTAGATTTATAAAGTGCTTTTCCTCCTAAGAACACAGAACTCTATGCAAAGGGTTTTGAAAAAGTAACATTTAATATAATAATAGTGAAAAGACACACATAAAATATGAGAAGGTGCTGTGTGAGCAGGAGGGTTGGGATGAAACAGTAAGAAAAGCAGGAAACAGAAAATTTGCAAATTCTCAGTAGCAGTGTTTGTGCCAAGTCCTTGAAAGATAGTAGGTGTAATAATCCATGAATCTCCATATAAAGAAAAAATAGGATAATGATTCTTTTAAATTGGTTATGTTTTATCTACTATCTGTTTTTAAAATGTTGTACCCTATTATATAATATTTATGAATAAATACTTATGAATAGCATTTGATGTGGAACAATTTAACTAGGAAGTCTATCTACAACTGTTGACTAAGGTTTCAAGCTAATAAATGGAAGAGAGAATTCAGTAATCTGACCTCTTTCTATTAATGCCCTGATCACTTTCTCTCTTTTCTTTTTTATTATGTTCTTTCATCCTCAGAAAATCCATTTAAATGTCAAGGACAGATGGGAAAGCAATAGGACAGTGAGACCAGTTGATGCAATTTCTTTTTAGTAATTATGCTTAAGAAATATAAATTGAGAGCTTGTATCAAAGATTTCAAAATAATTAAATCTATACAAGTGCTGTACAGAAGAAATATGACTTTCATTTATTACATAGTATTCTAAAATCTTCAGTTTCCAACAAACTATGCAAGTTACTGACAGAAGATGATAAACTAATGTGTAATTCAATACATATTATAGCATCAATGAGGAAAGTTAATTTCTCATTTTATATAATTACTCTTAATTAATTTTCAGAATATTTATGCAGATGTCAAAATTGGGTACTAAAATTATTAAATGCTGCAAAATAATAGTCACTATTCTAGACCCTTGGTAAATGTATTTCATTTAATCCTCAGTAAAGGCCTACGGTTTTGGTAGTTCTACTTCTGGAAAAGATGGTATGTAAGTACTTTTTTCCTATTCTTCCCACGAGATAAAACTAAAAGTGCTTGCTCTCTCTCTCTCTCAACAAACTCTGAAATGTGGAGAGAAGACAGACAAGCTAGGAGTCTTGGGACTCAAGGAATGACACATTGGTGAGAATACAATTTTTAAAATTTTGTCCTATTTTTCCCAGTCTTGGTGCTAGAGAAGCTAGCAATTCAGAAATGTCAACAGCCATAGGCAAAACAAACAAACAAAAGCTGGCTCTCCACAACCAAAGGACCAGGGGAAAAAGGGCAGAGTAGTAAGACAGAAATGTTTGATTGAGTCAAAACATTGTCTATTTCAAGCAAACACCACAAAAGAATCTGTGGAGCCATCTCCGCCCCAGCAGCAAAAGGTGAGTTGGGAGCCAAGACTTCCATGCCTACAAAGCTGTAACATGGCACCCAAACCACTGCTGGGGTTACAACACAGAAGTCTGAGTAAGAAGCCAGCTTTTCATCCTGTCTCCCAGCATTAATAGAGACCACGTGAAGAGTCTGTACTCCACACTTACCCTGTGAAAATGAGGCATCCCTGTTCCTGGGCTGTCATCAGAAAAAGCCCTTATGAAAAGACAAGTTTTTGTCACCAGTAAACATTAATGAGCCCTCCCTCTTCCAGCAGGAACAGTGGAAATCATCTGAGGAGGACTAACAAGGCATTCTTGCCTCTTCAGTCAATCTTGGTCCTCCCACAGGCATATCTGCAGCTGAAAATTCCACCCAGTAATAAAGAACTCTCTCCCTAGTCAGTGGAGGCCAATAAGGGAACATGGAATTTCACAACTACCTGGAAATAAGGAGGTAGTACCCACCCTCCTTCCCCTTCTGTAATGATGTCAGAAACACTAGTTAAAACAAACAAAGCAGTTACAAAGTTAAATAAAATACGGAGTCTCATAATACTCAAAATGTCCTGTTTTCAACTGATAATCACTTGTCATATAAAGAACCAAGAAAATTCCAACTTGAATGAAAAAAGTCAGTCAATAGAAGTCAACAATAGCATGTGTGACAGATATGGCATGACAATTGAAACGCCATCATAAAATATTTCAACTTAGCAATTATGAACGGTCAAAACTAATCAAAAATAAAATATCCACAAAGAAATATAAAAAAACAGCAAGAAAAGAGAAATTAATAAATATAAAATCAATAACTAGACAGTGTAGTAACAGCAATAATAAAGAATCCACAATGATGTATCTAAAAATAGAATGGAGGGGGCAGAGAAAAAAAATCAGTGAACTTAAAGATTAGAACAATAGAAACCACTCCATCTTAACCTTAGACAAAATATTGGCTGGAATGATAAACATAGCCACAGCAACTTGTGGAACAATAAAAAATATGACAATCGTGATAATTCATAAGTGGGAGAGGATGAGGCTGAAAAAGTTTTCAGAGGAATAGTGGTGGCCTATTCCAAATATGACAAGACATAAACCAACAACAATGAAATTCATGAAGGGGATTAAAAGGCACAAAAGGAAGATTGAGACAGACACATACACACTGCCATATAAAATATAGATAACTAATAACCAATTCCCTACCAGATAGCACAGGGAACTCTCTACAATACTTTGTGATGGCATATACAGAGGGAAAAGAATATAAGAATGGATTATGTATGTGTATAACAGATTCACTTTGTTGTACACCTGAAACCAATGCAATATTGTAAACCAATTCTATCCCAATACTTTTTAAAATAATAAACAAACTTTATTAAGAAAAAAATAAATAAGTTATGGGGATGTACGCCCAAGGCCAGGGGTGGTGGCCGGGAGGACCAACCCCACATCCAGGGAGCCGTGACTGCACGGGTGCAGAAAGGCCTAGAGGAGCTATCCCACATTGAAGGTCAGGAAGGGCGGCGGTGAGGAGATACCCCTCGTCCAAGGTAAGGAGCAGTGGCTGCGCTTTGCTGGAGCAGCTGTGAAGAGATACCCCACGCCCAAGGTAAGAGAAACCCAAGTAAGACAGTAGGTGTTGCAAGAGGGCAGACACACTGACACCATACTCACAGAAAACTAGTCAATCTAATCGCACTAGGACCACAGCCCTGTCTTAACTCAATGAAACTAAGCCATGTCTGTGGGGCAACCCAAGATGGGCGGGTCATGGTGGAGAGATCTGACAGAATGTGGTCCACTGGAGAAGGGAATGGCAAACCACTTCAGTATTCTTTCCTTGAGAACCCCATGAACAGTATGAAAAGGCAAAACGATAGGATACTGAAAGAAGAAATCTCCAGGTCAGTAGGTACCCAATATGCTACTGGAAATCAGTGGAGAATAACTCCAGAAAGAATGAAGGGATGGAGCCAAAGCAAAAACAATACCCAGCTGTGGATGTGACTGGTGATAGAAGCAAGGTCCAATGCTATAAAGAGCAATACTGCTTAGGAACCTGGAATGTCAGGTCCATGAATCAAGGCAAATTGGAAGTGGTCAAACAAGAGAAGGCAAGACTGAAGTCGACATTCTAGGAATCAGCGAACTGAAATGGACTGGAATGGGTGAATTTAACTCAGATGATCATTATACCTACTACTGAGGGCAGGAATCCCTCAGAAGAAATGGAGTAGCCATGATAGTCGACAAAAGAGTCCGAAATGCAGTACTTGGATGCAATCTCAAAAATGACAGAATGATCTCTGTTTGTTTCCAAGGCAAACCATTCAATATCACAGTAATCCAAGTCTATGCCCCAACCAGTAATGCTGAAGAAGCTGAAGTTGAATGGCTCTATGAAGACCTACAAGACTTTTTAGAACTAACACCACAAAAAGATGTCCTTTTCATTATAGGGGACTGCAATGCAAAAGTAGGAAGTCAAGAAACACCTGGAGTAACAGGCAAATTTGACCTTGGAATACAGAATGAAGCAGGGCAAAGACTAATAGAGTTTTGCCAAGAAAATGCACTGGTCATAACAAACACCCTCTTCCAACAACACAAGAGAGGACTCTATACATGGACATCACCAGACGGTCAACACTAAAATCAGATTGATTATATTCTTTGCAGCCAAAGATGGAGAAGCTCTATACAGTCAGCAAAAACAAGATCAGGAGCTGACTGTGGCTCAGATCATGAACTCCTTATTGCCAAATTCAGACTTAAATTGAAGAAAGTAGGGAAAACCATTAGACCATTCAGATATGACCTAAATCAAATCCCTTATGATTATACAGATTTAAGGGCCTGAGATATAGATTTAAGGGCCTAATCTGATAGATAGAGTGCCTGATGAGCTATGGAATGAGGTTCGTGACACTGTACAGGAGGCAGGGATCAAGACCATCCCCATGGAAAAGAAATGCAAAAAAGCAAAATGGTTGTCTGGGAAGGCCTTACAACTAGCTGTGAAAAGAAGAGAAGCGAAAAGCAAAGGAGAAAAGGAAAGATATAAACATGTGAATGCAGAGTTCCAAAGAATAACAAGAAGAGATAAGAAAGACTTCCTCAGTGATCAATGCAAAGAAATAGAGGGAAAACACAGAATGGGAAAGACTATAGATTTTTTCAAGCAAATTAGAGATACCAAGGGAAGATTTCATGCAAAGATAGGCTCGACAAAGGACAGAAATGGTATGGACCTAACAGAAACAGAAGATATTAAGAAGAGGTGGCAAGAATACGCAGATCAGATCGGATCAGATCAGTTGCTCAGTCGTGTCCGACTCTTTTTGACCCCATGAATCGTAGCACGCCAGGCCTCCCTGCCCATCACCAACTCCCGGAGTTTACTCAGACTCACGTCCATCAAGTCAGTGATACCATCCAGCCATCTCATCCTCTGTCATCCCCTTCTCCTCCTGCCCTCAATCCCTCCCAGCATCAGAGTCTTTTCCAATGAGTCAACTCTTCGCATGAGGTGGCCAAAGTACTGGAGTTTCAGCTTTAGCATCATTCCTTCCAAAGAAATCCCAGGGGTGATCACCTTCAGAATGGACTGGTTGGATCTCCTTGAAGTCCAAGGGACTCTCAAGAGTTTTCTCCAACACCACAGTTCAAAAGCATCAATACTTTGGTGCTCAGCCTTCTTCACAGTCCAACTCTCACATCCATACATAACCACACAGAAGAACTGTACAAAAAAGATATTCACGACCCAGATAATCACGATGGTGTGATCACTGACCTAGAGCCAGACATCCTGGAATGTGAAGTTAAGTGGGCCTTAGAAAGCATCACTATGAACAAAGCTAGTGGAGGTGATGAAATTCCAGTGGAGTTATTTCAAATCCTTAAAGTTGATGCTGTGAAAGTGCTGCACTCAATATGCCATCAAATTTGGAAAACACTGCAGTGGCCACAGGACTAGAAAAGGTCAGTTTTCATTCCAATCCCAAAGAAAGGCAATGCCAAAGAATGCTCAAACTACTGCACAATTGCACTCATCTCACACACTAGTAAAGTAATGCTTAAAATTCTCCAAGCCAGGCTTCAGCAATATGTGAACCGTGAACTTCCTGATGTTCAAACAGGTTTTCGAAAAGGCAGAGGAACCAGAGATCAAATTGCCAACATCCACTGGATCATGGAAAAAGCAAGAGAGTTCCAGAAAAGCATCTATTTCTGCTTTTTGGACTATGCCAAAGCCTTTGACTGTGTGGATCACAATAAACTGTGGAAAATTCTTCAAGATGGGAACACCATACCACCTGACCTGCCTTTGAGAAATCTGTATGCAGGTCAGGAAGCAACAGTTAGAACTGGACATGGAACAACAGACTGGTTCCAAATAGGAAAAGGAGTACGTCAAGGCTGTATATTTTCACCCTGCTTATTTAACTTATATACAGAGTACATCATGACAAACACTGGACTGGAAGAAGCACAAGCTGGAATCAAGATTGCCGGGAGAAATATCAGTAACCTCAGATATGCAGATGACACCACCCTTATAGCAAAAAGTGAAGAGGAACTAAAAAGCCTCTTGATGGAAGTGAAAGAGGAGAGTGAAAAAGTTGGCTTAAAGCTCAACATTCAGAAAACGAAGATCATGGCATCCGGTCCCACCACTTCATGGGAAATAGATGGGGAAACAGTGGAAACAGTGTCAGACTTTATTTTTTGGCCTCCAAAAATCACTGCAGATGGTGACTGCAGCCATGAAATTAAAAAACACTTACTCCTTGGAAGGAAAGTTATGACCAACCTAGATAGTATATTCAAAAACAGAGACATTACTTTGCCAACAAAGGTCCATCTAGTCAAGGGTATGGTTTTTCCAGTGGTCATGTTTGGATGTGAGAGTTGGACTGTGAAGACAGCTGAGCGCTGAAGAATTGATGCTTTGGAACTGTGGTGTTGGAGAAGGCTCTTGAGAGTCCCTTTGACTGCAAGAAGATCCAACCAGTCCTTTCTAAAGGAGATCAGTCCTGGGTGGTCTTTGGAAGGAATGATGCTAAAGCTGAAACTCCAGTACTTTGGCCACCTCATGCGATGGTTGACTCATTGGAAAAGACTCTGATGCTGCGAGGGATTGGGGGCAGGAGGAGAAGGGGACGACAGAGGATGAGATGGCTGGATGGCATCACTGACTCGATGGACATGAGTCTCAGTGAACTCTGGGAGTTGGTGATGGACAGGGAGGCCTGGCATGCTGTGATTCATGGTGTCTCAAAGAGTCGGACACGACTGAGTGACTGAACTGAACTGAACTGAATGTACACATAGGGAACACACTTAATAGCTTTGTAACAAGTTTTTCTTGTGAGAATGGTAATTGGAGATATTGTGGTGATTATTTCATAAAATGTAAAATATTAAATGACTATATTGTGCACCTGAAACTTTTATAATATTGTACATCAAGTATAACTTAATTTAGAACAATTTTTTAAAAAACAATGCAAACCAACAGATTCAAGAGGCTGAGCAAATCCGAACAATATAAAACTAAAAAAAAATATATGCCAAGATACATCATACTAAAAAGTCTGAAAATTAAAGACAAAGGGAAAAAGAATGAAATCAGCAGGTAAAAAAAGGCATCCAGATCAGAAAAAAGGAAATAAATCTTTCCCTATTTCCAGATGACATAATGAATTTTAAATCCCAAACAATCCACAAAAATAACTCTGAGAATTAATTAGAGAGAACAGCAAGTTTTCAGGATATAAGATAATATACAAAAATCGATTGTATTTTTAGTAGTGAATATATAGACATCAACATTTAAAAATATAATTCAATTTACAATCACTTGAAAAAAAGAGAAATTTTGAGATTCATACCCAGTAGAACAGATCTAAAACTTACATTCTGAAAGCTACAAAATCCTAATAAAAAATCAAAGGAGGTATAAATAAGTGTAGAGACATATTTGTCTATTTATTGGAAGACTATATAGAGTAAAGATGTAAATTACACAGGTTTAACACAATTTTTATCAAAATCTTCAGCAAGACATTTTGTAGATTTGGCAGAACTATTCTAAAAGTTATATTTCAATACAAAGGAATTAGAGTAGCTAAAATAATTCTGAAGAAAGGAAAATAAAGTGGGAGAAATTATACTATATTAAGAAATTTGAATAGCTAGAGCAATCAAGATACATTATATTGATGAAGGAAAGGACAAAATATCAGTGGATTAGAAGAGAGAACCAAGAAGCAACACAATTTAGTTATAGTCAATTGTTGTTGTTCTTGTTTTTTTTTTTTTTTTAAGTTTCAAAAGGAATTAAATGAAAGAAGGATAATATTTTCAACAAATGGAGATGGAGCACTGATATATCCATGAAAGTGAAAGTGAAGTCGCTCAGTCATGTCTGACTCTTGCGACCCAATGGATTGTAGCCTACCATGCTCCCCCATCCATGGGATTTTCCAGGCAAGAGTATTGGAGTGGGTTGCCATTTCATTCTCCAGAGGATCTTCCCGACCCAGGATCGAACCTAGCTCTCCCGCATTGTAGGCATAAACTTTACCATCTGAGCCACCAGGGAAATCCGAGATATCCGTAGGCCAAAAAATTTTATCTAGGTATTACAGGTCATGTAAAAATTACATTAAAATATCACAGTTTTAAGTATAAAATGGTAAACTATACAATTTTTAGAAGTAAACATATGATAATATTCTTGGTCATAGCTTTTGGTGAGGTACTCTTAGACATCCCTCAAAGACATGATTGTAAACAAATAGATAAATTGTTTCATCAAAATTAAAATTGTCACCATGTTAAGAGAATAAAATGAAAAATTCCACATTGAGAGGAAATATTTGCAAACCAACTGAGAGGCAATGTTTGCAAACCATATATCTGATAAGAGATTCCTATGTAGAATACATATAGAACTTGCACAACTCAATTGAAATATGTATAAAGTCTAATTAAAAGATAAATGAGACATTTCATTAAAGATAATATGCAAATGGAAAACAAGCATATGAAAGGTGTCTAACACTACTAGTCAGTAAAGGAATACAAATTAAGATGAAGGAGCTATTACTACTACTGTGTTGGGCTTCACAAGACCACTTACTCAGCATATAGGGATACTTAGTGCTGTGATTTATGAGTGAAACAGTAAAAGTACAGTGAACAAAGGGAAAGTTTGTTTGGGAAGAATCCCTGTAGAATGTAAACCTATAACAGTTCTCCCCCACTGTGGTCACACAGGATGCACTTCCTCTGTCAAAGAGGTGTGACGACACAGGTGAAATGCTATCAGGGAAGGTCATTAAGTACTCAGTGCTCAGGGTTTTAACTGGGAATGGATTATATAGGCGTCTTCTTTCTGGAGTATATCAACATTCCAGACTCCCAGAAGGGGAGAAAGTGTTCAATGCCCACTAAATTGTACAAAGAGTTCAGGTACCGTGAGCTGTTCTTATCTGGGAATATCAGGAACTCTTTCAAATCCAAATTCCAAGATGCCACCCAGGAGCCAATCTTACAAGCAGGCCTATATAATGATAGCCATCTTAGATCTGCTATGTTAATGCTTCTGAACAATTACATACCTATTTAGAACAGCTACAAAGTAATGACAGCACTAAACTCTCTCAAGGATGTGGAGAAACTGGATCTCTCATGAGTTCCTGACAAGAATGTAAAATGTTACATCCATTCTGGGAAAACTGCATATATTTGCCATACGACCAGCAATTATATCTCTGAGTATTTATCCAGAGATGTAAAAACTTATGGCCACACAAAGATTCAAATCATGCATAGCAATTATGTAACAGCCAAAAGCTGGAAACGACTCAGATGGCCTTTAATTGGTGAATAATTACACTGTGGTACATACATATAATTAAATACAAGTCAGGAGTGAAAAACAATGAATTATTGATGCATACTACAACTTGGACAGATTTCAAAGACATTTATGCTGAGAAAAAATCCACAATCCTAAAAGGCTTCAAGCTGTATGGTTTGATTTATAAAATATTTTCAGTGACAAAGTATGTATGTGTACAGCAGATCAGCGATTGCCAGGAGTTATGGACAATGGGCAGGGAGGGAATGGCTGTGATCATAACAAGACAGGATGAGAAAATCTTTGAGATGATGTAAGAGTATACACCTTGAATGGTGGTGGTTAGACCAATTTACATATGTGAGAAAATGATATTTCGCTATTAGATATATTTCCCAGTTTGATTTTGTATTAGAGTATGTAAAATGTAACCTTTGAAGGGAAATTGGGGTGAAGCGTTATCTACAAGATTTGAAATTTAAAACACAATAAAACTTCATTGAGAAGAATACTTAAATTAGAGTATGTCAAATAAATGACTCCTCATGTATGGCAAAATGAAAAATGTATATAATGTAATGCTAAATCAAACAAACAAAATTTGGAGTATGGTTATAATTAAAACAATATATGTGCATGTATGGGTAAGAATGGAAAGGAAATATGTATACCTAAAACTCATTATTTCTTTAAAAAAATCTGAATTATAACTCTTAAAAGTTTTAGCTAATGCGATTTTATTATTTTTCAGTAATATTAAGGAGTTTTATTTAATAATATTTAGAAAGATTAATTGGTATAATATAAAGTATATTTAGTCATATAGATACAATTTTGTGTTCTGTACATTATGCCAGCATTCAAAAGGAAAACGCACAGTTGTTTAGAAATATAGGGATAAAAAGGTAAGCTTATATTAATAATGGCTAATAATATATGAAATTGAGTAGTCATTGAATGAACTATAATGACTAACACAAATACTTTTGGAACCAATAACAAAGGACAATAAGATGTTTGAGGCATAGTGGAATGGCTTTCAAAGAGGGCTCTGGGTAGTTTTAGTAAGATTTATTTTTATACTAATACTGATGTTACATGACTACAGTATAATAGGCTTTATAAATTCTCATAACATTTATCTTACCTTACTACTGCTTTGACGTACTTCTTTTCCTATTTGGAACCAATCTGTTGTTCCATATCCAGTTCTAACTTTTGCTTCCTGACCTGAATATAGGTTTCTCAAGAGGCAGGTCAGGTGGTCTGGTATTCCCATCTCTTTCAGAATTTTCCAGTTTATTGTGATCCACACAGTCAAAGGCTTTGGCATAGTCAATAAAGCAGAAATAGATGTTTTTCTGGAACTTTCTTACTTTTTTGATGATGCTTTTGAACTGTGGTGTTGGAGAAGACTCTTGGGAGTCCCTTGGACTGCAAGGAGATCCAACCAGTCCATTCTAAAGGATATCGGCCCTGGGTGTTCTTTGGAAGTAATGATGCTAAAGCTGAAACTCCAATACTTTGGCCACCTCATGCTAAGAGTTGACTCATTGGAAAAGACTCTGATGCTGGGAGGGATTAGGGGCAGGAGGAAAAGGGGATCACAGAGGATGAGATGACTGGATGGCATCACTGACTCGATGGATGTGAGTTTGAGTGAACTTCGGGAGATGGTGATGGACAGGGAGGCCTGGCCTGCTGCGATCCATGGGGTTGCATAGAGTCGGACACGACTGAGTGACTGAACTGAACTGAACTGAGCTACTGCTTTATCATTTCTAACTTATGTTTTCTAGCTCCATAATTAGGCAGATTTGGTTTAAAAGTAATCACCTGGCTGGTAGGAAAGGTTTACACTTGCCCTTTTCCACTCCATCAACCATTTCTTTACATCTTTATGATATGAACTCTCAGACTTTTAATGTGAATTCTTGGAGATGAAAACTAAATAAACTATAGGAAATTTTTGTTGGGGGTTGGGGGAGAAGGGTAGCCATTACATTTCTAGAATTTTCCCGATGGATGCTGATACTAATAAGAATGAATTCCTGAAATAGTAAAATACACTGTGCAGTTTTTCACCCATCTTGAATAAGTTTCTCTCTCAGTCTGAAAGACAGAGAAATCTAAGCTTTCAAACATATCATATAAAATAAAGGGCAAAAGCTATAAAAAGTTTCTAATTATGAAAGTTTCTAAAATGTGAAGGCCACTGTAGGAAAAAAATACATTTAAAATTCCTATATTTCACCAATTTCTGAGTTAATTTTGATCTTTTGTTGAGATTTTTCAACAAGAACACTGTAGATTTTTGCAATTACTGTCTCCAAGGGTAAAAATATAGAACATATTTTTAAACCTTGCCCTTATATTGGCATACTAAGAAGGCACAAATCACAATTGGTGGTAAAGGAGGGTGTATTTTACTTCAGCAGGCAAAACTCAATCCATAGTTAAGAAAATATATTACTGTCAATGAATTTTATCCATAATTTGTTTCTGCTTGCTACTATACTTAACTCTAGAATAAAGAAATAAACTTGATTAGTGAAAAGGTAGCAAATTTAAATTCTAAAATTCACATGTGAAAACTGAGTTTCACTATACCATTAAATTCAGCAAATTTATTCATTTACTTAACAAGCATTTGTTACTACTTCTTTTATACTAGCGACTATGTTTGATGTTAAGAAAAAGAAAAATAGATGGAAATGAACATTCAACTTGTTTTACCTGTTAAGATAGAAGAACCAGAAGACAAGTTAAAATGCAAGGTAAAAAAAAAAAATATATATATATATATATATATGTATATATATAGCTTTATTTTGATACATATACAGTTCTAAAGGAGCACAGAGAACAGAACAACTTTTTTTGGGTATTGCAAAGAATATTATAATGAGGACATGATATCTGATCTGGGTCTTTAATTTGTTCCAACCCGTAGACTATGAAAGAGCCTAATGTGTCTAAGGATGGTAAAAAGTTTCATGGACCACAATGTAAGAGATGGAGTCAGAAGACTGGAGAGATTTGTAGCAAATGAGGTTGAAATACATAGATTAGGCTTATGCTACAAAATGTATACCTACGTTTTAGACCTAGTTAAGGGTTTCAGTGTGTCCACAATTTTAATACTGGTAAGTGGATGATTTATTTGTATTTTAAGCATGGCAGCTGGAGTGGCAGCATGACAAGTCAAATGGAACTAGATAAATTGGCTGTATATAAACCAACTAGAAGTTTGTTTTAAAATATTTCCAGTGGCAGATATGAGGGCCTGATCTCAAGTAGCAACAATGGAAGGAAAGAAGAGAGGACAGATTTTTAAACAGCTATCTGGGGAACATTTGATAAGGTTCTATTTGAAAGATGATGAACAGTATTACCATTAAGTGAAAAGAATAGAACAATTCCCTTTTCTCTTTTCACATTCTTTGAAATCAAAGAAATCATTTTTAATTTCATTCTTGGGAATTGAAATACAATATTTAGCTGCTCCTTCATTCTAATCCATATGAGACTTTTTCTAGGATGGTAAGCATTAGTGATTGGCAATTGAATAAATGAATGAATCAATAAAAATGTAAACATACTCTGTACATTTACACTACTTAATCTAAAGTATTGTTAAATATATGCTTTATTAAATATTTGACAACATATCTTGGCTTCCTGTCACATTAGAATATAGGCTCCATCATCAGTTATGTTGTCTATACTGATATTTAATGCCAGTATTTTCTGTCTCATCACGTAGCTTTGCATTATCTGATGTTCACTGCTATCTCAGTGTCATGTCATTAACTTGCAATTTCTGTGTCATTAATAAATTTAGTAAATTTATTTCAAAATATTTATGAAATTTAAAATAATTTTCCAATCAATGTTTATCAGCAGAATATCCTATTATTAAGAATTTTTCATTCAACAACTTATTTAGGGGCAGTCTAATAGAAATTGTGTGAATATATATTTCTTTTTTAAAACATTTTCTCTTCTCATATGACTGCATATTTACCAAATCTTCAAAGTTTATGTCAAATGCTCTTTTTTAATTTAAATTTATTTATTTTAATTGGAGGCTAATTACTTTACAATATTGTATTGGTTTTGCCATACATCAACATGAATCTGCCACAGGTGTACACGTGTTCCCCATCCTGAACCCCCTCCCTCCTCCCTCCCTGTACCATCCCTCTGGGTCATGCCAGTGCACCAGCCCCAAGCATCCTGTATCCTGCATCGAACCTGAACTAGTGATTCATTTCTTATATGATATTATACATGTTTCAATGCCATTCTCCCAAATCATCCCCCCTTCTCCCTCTCACGCAGAGTCCAAAGACTGTTCTATACATCTGTGTCTCTTCTGCTGTCTCGCATACAGGGTTATCGTTACCATCTTTCTAAATTCCATATGTATGCATTGGTATACTGTATTTTTATAGCTTTTCCTCATTTACCTCAATATATATACTTGTTACTCTTCTGATTCTCATAATCATGGTACCTCTCCCACTGTATAATATTTTCTATTATGTTTTATTTTACTATCTCACTAGAAAGTTCTTGGAGAGTTAAGATAGCATCACATTCTCCTCTGTAGATATTATTAAAAAAAAAACACACACACACACACATTTATGATGAAAACTCTCCAGAAAGTGGGCACTGAGGGAATATACCTCAACATAAGAAAGGGTATACATGATAAGCCTACAACAAACATCGTTCTCAACAGTGAAAAGGTGAAATCATTTCCTCTAAGATCAGGAACAAGACAAGGATGTCCACTCCTTCTACTTTTATTCAACATAGTTTTGGACATTCTAGGAATAGCAATCAGAGAAGAAAAAGAAATAAAGGGAATCCAAATTGGAAAAGAAGAAGTGAAATTGTCACATTTGCAGATGACATGTTACTATGCATAGAAAAATCTAAAGATGCTACACAAAACTACTAGAACCTATTAATAATTTTGGTAGAGTTCCAGGATACAAAATTAATACACAGAAATCTGTTAAAATTCTATACACTTAAAAACAAAGGATCAAAAAGAGCAACTCAAGAAACAATCTAATTTACCATCTCATCAAAAATAATAAAATACCTAGGAATAATCCTATGTAAGCAGGTAAATGACTCATACTCTGAAAGCTATATGATGCTGATGAAAGAAATCAAACACGACAAAAACAGGCAGAGAGATATACCATGTTTTTTAATGGGAAGAATCAATATTGTTAAAATTACCATGCTACACAAGGGAATCTATGGATGCAATACAACCCATTTCAAATTACCAGTGACAGTTTTTACAGAACTAGAACTATTTTTTTTATTTGTATGGAAACACCAATGATCCCAAATGACCAAAGCAACATTAAGATAAAATACCCAGAAATAAACCCATGCACCTATAGTCCATTAATCTACAACAAAGGAGGCAAGACTACACAATGGAAAAAGACAGTCTCTCTTCAATAAATGATGCTAAGAAATCTGGATAGTTACATGTAATAAAATCAAATTAGAACATTCTTTAATATCACATACAAAATTATATTCAAAATGGATTAAAAATCCAAACATAAGATTGGATATTGTAAGAGTCTTAGAGGAAAATATAGGCAGAACACACTGTGACATAAATCACAGAAATACCTTTTCAATCTGTCTCATAGTAAAATGTAAACAAAACCAAAAATAAGCAAATGGGACCTAATTAAACTCAGAAACTTTTATATAGCAAAAGAAACCATAAATAAATTGAAAATAAAACCCATGAATTGGATAAAATTTTTGCAAACAATGTGACTGACAAAGGAGCAGTCTTCAAAATTTACAAATATCTCATGTGGCTCAATACAAAAAAATCCAAACAATCCAATAATTTAAAAAAAAATGGGCAGGAGACTGAAATATGTTTCTCCAAATTAACCACATGAATAGAAACCACTTTTTATGATTAGGCACATGAAAAGATTCTTGACATTACTAATTATTAGAGAAATCAAATCAAAATTACGAGGTATCACTTTACACCAGTCAAAATGGCCATCATCAAACATTCTACAAACAATAAAACCCAGAGAGGCTATAGAAAAAAGAGAATTCTCCTACACCGTTGGTGGAATGCAAATTGGTACAGCTCTATGGAGAACAATAGAAACTAAAATAGAGCTACCATGTGATCAAGCAATCCCACTACTGGGAATATATCCAGGGGAAAACATAGTTCAAAAGGATACATGCACCCCAATATTCATGGTAGTGCTGTTTAGCAGTATCCAAGAAATGGAAGCAGCCTAAATGTCCATGGACAGATGAACAGAAAAAGATGTGCTACTTATATACAATAGAATATTACTCAGCCATTAGAAAGAATAAAATGACACTTGCATCTACATTGATGGACCTGGAGATTATCATACTAAGTGAAGTAAATCAGACAAAGGAAGATAACTATATTTAAAATGGATAACCAATAAGGACCTACTGTAGTGCACAGGGAAGTCTGCTCAATACTTTATAATAATCTAAATGGGGAAAGAACTTGAAAAAAGAATCTATACATATATATGTATAACTAAATCACTTTGCAGTATACCTGAAACTAACACAACATTGTTAATCAACTACATTCCAACATACTGGAGTGTGTAGCCTTTCCCTTCTGCAGGGGATCTTCTCAACCCAGGGATCAAACCCACGTCTCTCACACACTGAAGGCGGATTCTTTACCAGCTGAGCCACAAGGAAAGCCCAAGAATGGACTGCTAAGAAGGCTTTAAAAGTTTATGTTAATAATCCATAGTTCAATTATCAACATATTATTACATAAATGTATATATACCTATGGGGAATCATTTTTGAAACAGACTATCATGTATAGATTCTATACAGGTGTTAGGAAACACATACCTATAATTCTTAAGGAAATGAAGAATATTAAGAAATTTAACAACTTAAAGATACTTAATAACTGAATAAAAGCTTGGACAGATGGAAAGTTACACTGAGACAGAAATGTCTGTCTCATCCCTCAAATCCCTCATTTCCTCTTCTTGATGAACCCACTGCTTGGTTACACTGCCTGGTATTGCTAGTGGTGGTCATGTGACCAAATTCAAAGCAGAAGAATGTTAGCAAACAGAACTGCATCACTTACATGGCCTACTCCATAAAACCTTTCCCATATAATCCCATTACACGCTTTCCCCTCATGCATCAGTTGATACTCACACTCAGGTAAACCATGGAGTTAAATTGCTAAAGATGGCATCGTGTCCAGCAGCTTCAGTCCTTGAAACACTGTATGCAACATTTATATCTCCATCAACCTCCCTCACACCTAAACTTTGTTAATCTGGCCCTACATTAAATCATTCAATTCAATTCAGCTCAGTTACTCAGTCATGTCTGACTCTTTGCGACCCCATGGACTGCAGCACTCCAGGCTTCTCTGTCCATCACCAACTCCCAGAGGCTACTCAAACTCATGTCCATCGAGTTGGTGATGTCATCCAAACATCTCATCCTCTGCTGTCCCCTTCTTTTCCCGCCTTCAATCTTTCCAAGCATCAGGATCTTTTACAGTGAGTCAGTTCTTCGAATCAGGTGGCCAAAGTATTGGAGTTCCAGCTTCAGCATCAGTCCTTCCAATGAATATTCAGGATTGATTTCCTTTAGGATGGACTCTTGGATCTCCTTGCAGTCCAAGGGACTCTCAAGAATCCTCTCCATCACCACAGTTCAAAAACTGAATCATTGGATGAGCAAAAAATAAATTTTTACTGTGTTATCAGGCCACTGAAATTCTAGTATCCTTATTTTGGCAATTCAGTTCAGTCGCTCGGTCTTGTCCGACTCTTTGCGACCCCATGAATCGCAGCACTCCAGACCTCCCTGTCCATCACCAACTCCCGGAGTTCACTCAGACTCACATCCATCGAGTCAGTGATGCCATCCAGCCATCTCATCCTCTGTCATCCCCTTCTCCTCCTGCCCCCAATCCCTCCCAGCATCAGAGTATTTTCCAATGAGTCAACTCTTCGCATGAGGTGGCCAAAGTACTGGAGTTTCAGCTTTAGCATCATTCCTTCCAAAGAAATCCCAGGGCTTATCTCCTTCAGAATGGGCTGGTTGGATCAGCCTCATTTAAAGTGATTGGGCTTCCCTGGTGGCTCAGATGGTAAAGAATCTGCCTGCGATATGGGAGACCCAGGTTCAATCCATTGGTCAGGAAGATGTCCTGGAGAAGAAACTTGCAACCCATTCCAGTATCCTTGCCTGGAGAATCCCATGGACAGAAGAGCCTGGTGGACCATGGGATAATAAAGTGTCAGACACGATAGAGTGACTACCTAATATGATGTGATGTACTATCTTTAAGAAGGTACTGTTATAAGATCTCTAATTTGTTTCTGGATTAGCTGTCAATTGATAGGCAGAGGACAAACAAATACAACAAGTTGGAAGACTCTGGCACCTGGTTATTACTATGTAAAACATCTGATAAAATTATCTTCTATAATAAATCAGAAGGCACATCATGTGCCTATTGAATTGTGGCTCTAAGGGAAATGGTTGGAAAGAACAATAGTGTTATCTGTATTCCTGATCATTTTCTATCTCTTAATTTATCAACCCAAAGAAATGTACTCTGGCAAAAATTGGTCACTAAGAAAAGAAATAGAAGAACCCAGAAATGAAGGGACTTAAAGGTTTAAAAACTCAATAGATAAAGAGTAAACGATGTTCAAGTCTTTTCAGTGTGCTTTTCAGAATGCTACGTATTGCTCTGTGGTACTGCATGCCTGTGTTTTCTTTATAGGTAACAAATAAGTTAGACTTTGGGATCAAATAAATACAGAAGGTAATACATTCCTCAAATTTAAAAGCAAAAGTGAGGCATGATTTCCATATGTGTTAGTTTTTGTTCACTGCAAAATTAATTACCATTGCTATAATGGCTGAAAAAGTATTCAATTATTAGCTCTTAGTCCTCTAGGTCAGAAATCCAGCATGATGTCCTAGGTTCTCTGCTCATGGTACTGCCAGAAGGTATAAAAACATTGACCAATATGAATTCTCACCCACAGACATTGGGGAAAATTTTTCTTCCAAGTTATTCTTGTTGCCAAAATTCAGTTCCTTGTGCTTGAAGGACTGAGATTCCTGTTTACTTGTAGGCTATCAGCCAGTGGCTACTCTCAGCTTCTGGAGACCATAAGCATTCCTTGTCATGTGCCACATCTATCTTCAACTCAACAATAAAAATTATATTTTTATTGGGCTTCAAATCTTTGATTTTTCTTTCCTTCAATAAGCTAAAGAAAATTCTGTATTTTTAGAATCCTCACCTGACCACATCAGTCCCCTTAGATTATCTTCCTAACTTAGAGATAATTGATTCTTTATCAATTTAGGAAACTTAATTGTGACTGCAAAAGCTTTACATAACCAAACCTAGATTCAGTTCAGTTCAGTCGCTCAGTCGTGTCTGACTCCTTGCGACCCCATGAATTGCAGCACACCAGGCCTCCCTGTCCCTCACTAACTCCCGGAGTTCACTCAGACTCACATCCATCGAGTTGGTGATGCCATCCAGCCATCTCATCCTCTGTCGTCCCTTCTCCTCCTGCCCCCAATCCCTCCCAGCATCAGAGTCTTTTCCAGTGAGTCAACTCTTCACGTGACGTGGGCAAAGTTACTGGAGTTTCAGCTTTAGCATCATTCCTTCCAAAGAACACCCAAGACTGATCTCCTTTAGAATGGACTGTTGATTTAATAACAGAGAACATGTATGTGTACACCAGGGACCTAGAATCTTGGGGGTCATCTTAGAAACCTTCCTAGTCGATTACAACCATCAACTCTTTCATCCTATTCACCTGTTAACATCTCACTATGACTCTGCATGGGGTGGCACATTCTGTTTTCCAGGTCAACTATTTGCTGAAGCAAGCTGTAAGGGTGGCTGGGAAAGAGAGGGGAGTTAAATTATTATTCTTGTATTATTATTTTGTGAGATAAATAATCTCTTAGAGTCAAAGGCAAAATTTTTTCTTGTCATGTAGAAACATAACTGTTAAAAATCTTCCTATGTAACACTATCAAATATCTAGTCCCTCAGCAGCTGTAACTCACAAATACCTCAGTGAGCTTATTGCTTTAATAGATAATATGTTTTTATTTTTATATTTTATTGTTTTCTAACTTCATTGAATTTGTCATCACTTCATGAACCTCTAGCATAATTTTAATTCTAAAAATATGTAAATAGTGATGTAAAGTTGAGAGTTAAAACTTTATTCTCATCTTATCACAAACACTTCTAACGATTTAAATTTTTTAGTATAAATTTATTTATTTTAATTGGAGGTTAATTACTTTACAATATTGTGTTTGTTTTGCCATACATCAACCTGAATCTGCCACAGGTGTACACTTGTTCCCCATCCTGAACCCCCGTCCCACCTCCCTCCCTGTACCATCCCTCTGGGTCATCCCAGTGCACCAGCCCAGAGCATTCTGTATCCTGCATTGAACCTGGACTGGAGATTCGTTTCATATATGATATTATACATGTTTCAATGCCATTCTCCCTAATCATCCCACCCTTTCCCTCTCCCACAGAGTCCAAAAGACTGTTCTATATATCTGTGTCTCTTTTGCTGTCTCACTTACAGGGTTATCATTACCATCTTTCTAAATTCCATATATATGCATTAGTTACTGTATTGGTGTTTTTCTTTCTGGCTTACTTCACTCTGTATAATAGGCTCCAGTTTCATCCACCTCATTAGAACTGATTCAAATGTATTCTTTTTAATGGCTGCGTAATACTCCATTGTGTATATGTACCACAGCTTTCTTATCCATTCATCTGCTGATGGACATCTAGGTTGCTTCCATGAGCTGGCTATTATAGACAGTGCTGCGATGAACATTGGGGTGCATGTGTGTCTTTCAATTCTGGTTTCCTTGGTGTGTACGGACGTAGAGGAAATTTAAATGCCTAGTAAATAAGATGTTGATACATACAAAATGCATATTTTTTTATATTTTTGGATATATCAGTTATATCAGATAATATGGTTCCATCACCATATAGTTATAATTTTTTATGTGTAATGAGAGTTTTTAAGGTTTACTCTCTTAGCAACTATCTAATATGAAATAAAATAAAGTATTATTAACTGTAGTCAGCACACGGTACATTACATCCCAATACTTATTTACTTTATTACTGGATGTTCGTACTGTTGCCCCCTTCACTCCTCTTACCCAGTTCCCAACTCTCCTCACCTCTGACAACCACCAGTCTATTCTCTGTATATATGGGTTTTGTTTTTGTTTGTTTGTTTTGCCTTCTAAATAAAAGATCAAAAAGCAATTGAATGTTTCTCTCCACATGGTGAGTAAATACTTTTTAAATAAAATAACCCTAAAGCAGAGGTGATATTTTGATGGAGATCTAAATGTATCTTGAATCTGTGATTTCTACTCTAGATAACAAGTGTCTTCCTCTATAGAGAAAGATTTTTGTTACTGCCCAACATTCTTGCTAATCTTTTTGATCAATGAAAGGAAATGATATCACAGGATGTATTATGAATCTTCAAGGCTTGAATATTGGAATAGCAATTGGTTATCAATGTATAGTTGGAATGACATCCAAATTAAGCTACTAATATTTTAGTTAGAGGTTAATAAGGATACAGTTCACTTAATGTATGTAAAGAGAACAGTGAGCTACAATGAAAACTTAAAATCTTGCTTACAATATTCTCAAAATTATTCATCTGATACCAACAAATACAAAAGTCTATATATTGGTACTGTAAATAAATACAGTTTATATGATCATTTTAAATATGTCTATGATTAGTCTTTAAAATGCAGATTAACTTCTCTTAAATTACCTATTTGCACCATAGCAAACATGCTGAAAATTCAAAGAAAGCATTCAGAATAAATTAAAAGTTGAAGTATTTTACATACCATTCCTATCTTTTATATCTTAGAACTGTTACTCATATTCAGCTGACAGAGGGAAAAATGAGGTCTAGGAAGGGTGACTTGCCAGGCTTGATTAAGGTGAAGTATGTGGAATGCATTGCTCCATTCAGGCACTCGCAATTCCTTAGCTCACTCATCTGGCATGATTCCATTTTTATGTCCTAAATGCTATAGAATGAGTGAATGCATGACTGCTGTATCAGGAAGTCTGTGCAAAATACATGACTTCAGCAAATCTTTGACAAGCACCATTCATTAATCTTTGTTTCATAATTCTCACCAGTATGCACACCCTGACTTTCTGTCCCTATCTGCAAGTAAATTGGTTTTTAAGAAAATGAAGAGGTCAGCAGAAGATGTTGGAGTACACATTTTTCTGTTGAAACCAATTGGTAGACCTGGGAAGCAATGTTAATGGTTAAAGTTAGTAGAACTTATCCATATTTCAACTGAGTCATTAATTTATATTAGCAATAATATTGTTTGCATGCCCATTTAACAATAAAAATGAATGAATCTACAGCAAGTATATGAAAAATGTTTAGCTTACAGACTTTTATGGTCTTAAAATATAGTTATGTAAAACAGTTCAACTGTAGTGAAATGTTAGGAGCAGTATCTGGTTTTCAGGTCCAAATTTTTTTTTAGAAGTTTAATTAGAGTTATTTTCCCTATAACAATGAATTAGGTTAACTTAAACAAATTCTTATAATGAGAATAAATAGAAAATCTAGAAAATATATATCTAAATATGTTATAATATATACAGCTACATGGTTATAAGCAGAAGCAGAATTGAAATATGAAAGAAAAAAGAATTCTACAAATACTTGGTGACTTTTTTCTATCTTATGAGGTTTAGAATTTGAGAGAAACTTTAATCACAAGGCTAAAAGGACAAAAACTGAAATTTATGACCTACCAAGAAGTAAGAGCACTGATAAACCCAATAAGCACTATGAAAGAAAAGCGATGTTCTACACCTTAGGTGTACAGGTTAACTGGAAACTAACCATCCTGACTAAGACTGAAGCATAGCTTCAAATTATTTCAAAACTAGATTGGATTAAGTTGATTTGAGATTGCTGTTGGCTTTAGTCCTCTTGGAGAAGAAAATAAAAATGTGAAAAACTAAAATTATTTTGGAACTCAAATTATCTCTACTATTTTTATCTACAACTTCCAACATTTAATCAAAAATAACTGCACATATAGAGATAGACAATTTGATATTAGAGATAGATTCATAGGGAATGTAGATGAGGAAAGTATATCATGTATTAAACAAATAAAATTCTGCTTAAAATGTTGAAAAAATCCTAGAGGAGTTTTATAATCCTGTCAGGAGTCTTAATATTTCAAAAAGAACCAAGTGAAATTCCTAGAGTTGAAATATACAAGTAACAGAAACTAAGACTGTGAAGGATGAAATTAAGAGATTAGTCAAAGCTGGAAAAAATAGAAAATGAGAATATACAACAGAAGAAGTGCTGAGAAAAAAGATTGAAGTGATTAAAAGAATGCATAAAAAATGTACAAGAGACAAGAGGTTTTAGTGAAATGTTTGTTGTACATTTCAATTGGAGTCTCAGAGAAGACAGAATAAAAATTTAAAAGATATAATATTTGAAGACATAGTGGTTGGGAATTATCAAAATTTTGCTAAGTGATACCAATCACAATGAGCTCAGTTAGATAAATGCAAAACAAATCATGCCTAGATGAAGCATGGCAATTTTGCTGAAAACCAGAGTAAAGGTATGGAAAATGTTAAAGAATTTTCACCAAAGAATACAAAGTAAAACTGTGTCTGACAGGTGAATCTTATATTGCAATCAAAGATACTAGAGGAGTCCATCTTCTATTTTATGATCTGTAATGCCGTTTCTTATATTTTAATAAATAAATTGTTCCATGTATTTGTACTTGAGCAGTAATACCATAATGTTTTATTTAATAAAACTATTTAATATATCCTCTCCTTCCTTGAACTTCTTTCATAGGAAAATTTTGCTTCCACATGGTTCATATCGATTTCCACAAAATAGCTGGTTACTATTTCATTGACACTGAACTAAACCTCTAAGTCAATCTGTGGAATACAAATATCTTCATAATACTGACTTTTCCAATGGCTTATATAGATATTTAATTTATTACAATATAGCTCTTGTACAACTTTTGCTGGATTTATTTCTAAATAGTGCTTATTAATTTTTAAATATTGCAATGTTTTATTTTTAAGTTCAATTTTTGATATTTTATTAATAAAAGGGAATGCATCCAACCTCTTCTTATTGATCTTATAACTAGAATTTGGACTATAAAATTTTTGTTTCAGTTAACTTTCACTCAGGATAACTATTGTATACTTATCATTTTGGTTAACCATCTATTCTTAAAATTAAATCTTAGAGACATTTTGAAGTCTTTTCTTTTTCTCTTAGACTATTTGATTAGCTTCTCTCAGGTAAGTAGGGGCAAAGACCTGCCTAAGATAACTTTCAACTAGATCATTAGCTTATAGTTCTAGCAGTACAAAATAGAGTCAATTTTTATGTCAAGTATATTTGACAGTAGACTATTTTTAGGAAATCCCAGAAGAGAGAGAGTTGGGATTTTAGGCAAAAAAAAAGAAAGAAAGGTGTCCCAAACATATTCTGAATTTTAGTATTTTTTTAGTTTTACCCAACTGGGAGAAAAAAAAAAAAAACTTTTCCAAATAAGAATTTTCTGATTTAACCTACTATTCAGGCCTTGCCTCATACATAATACTCAGGCAACTAAAAGCTTCCTGTTACTTTATAATAGCTCTTGACTTGCATTTCTTGTATGTTTGGTGATTGTTATAATTCCCTTACTTTTGTAGCAGCATACCTTTTTTTTAAGGGATAAATTATTGTATTTTATCCAGCATAATTTTTATCACATATTGGAAAGTTTTATCTTAATGTGTGATCTGCTTAAAGGAGAAACATGATTATCTCAAGTTTATAGATTTTTTGAGCTGGATGATTGAATTAAACCATAAATTCAATTGAAATTTTCAATTATAGAAATTTTAGACCCTTATTGAACTGAATTTCTTCTTAATGAAACAATTTTCTTCCCCTTGGGACCACAGATAAAAAACCAAGCTACTTTTCCTTTCTTTGACATTGTAGAAAGCCATCTATCTTGTTTTTGGTTTGTTTTTTTTTTAAGTTTTTATTTTGTATTGGAGTACAGCAGATTAGCAAAAAAAGGTGTTGTGATACTTTCAGGTGCCATTTACTTTCTAATTGTCACTCCTGCCTTTTTTTTTTTAATTTAGATACTTCATTTCCAATTTGTGCTATATGGAAATTTTTTCTGAATGAAATAACTTTCAAAGGTGTTTTAAGACTTAATAGAAAATGGACTCAATAAATAGAATTGTACTATTTTGGGTGGAATACTACAATTATTTAATATATCAAAGAATACTTCTCAAATAGAAATAATGTACAAATAAAGAGACTACGTGTGGTGAACTTGCAATGGTTTTTATGCCTCTTTTGTTGCACAGAATAAAAATGATCCAAGTTCTTGCATTGTGCTTGGACATTCCAGTGGGTAATACTATCTCTTCCATTTTCTCTTTGGACTCCAGTGTATCTTTTATGTTAATTTATCATGTCTAATAGGTGAGAGGTTTGTGTTTGCTTTAGAAAAGAACTGATAAAATTTGCATTGTACAATACCCGAGAGATGATGATGCAATATTTTCCTTTGTTCCTTTTTCTATTACCAGTGTCCTGAAATATATTATCGGTAAAACTCCACACAGAAAAACTACCCAAGAGATCATACTGTTCTTCATAGAATAGTAATCTGTTACACACTACAAGCTTACAGTTATTGAATGCCTTTAATTATTAAGACTATGCCTAAGTAAAATAGATTTCAAATTTTGATATTACAGTTACATTTAAAACACAGAGGAAACTAAGAATATAATGTACTATCTAAACTTTCTGAAATTCACTAAATTATGATACACTGAAATTCTATTGGAAAACTAACAAAAATACATGTACCAATCTTTATTGATAAGATATTTAAGTAGATACTTTTTGATATTTATAACATTTCATTATTAGTTATGGCTTTTATATCTTCAAGTATAACTTTTTAAAACATCTTTTTTGGATAAATTAATATTCTTTTTTTTGGTGGACACAATAAAAACAATAAATGACAAAGTATGACTTACGTGCTGATAATACGTTACACTTTTATAGCTCTGTATACTTCACAAAGCACTGAACTTTTTGCGTTACCCATCACAGTTAATATATTCACTGCTCTGCTGCTTAATCGCTTCAGTCATGTCCAACTCTTTGTGACTCCATAGACCATAGCCCTCTAGACTCCTCTGTCCATGGGATTCCCCAGGCAAAAATACTGGAATGGGTTGCCATGCCCTCCTCCAGATGATCTTCCTGACCCAGGAATCAAACCCTTGTCTTCTGTGTCTCCTGCATTGCAGGTGCGTGCTTTACCACTGAGCAGCCCAACATCCTAAATAATAGACTCTTAGACATTTTGGCAGCCTGCTGGTGGTGGTGGGTATATTTAAAAGTAGGCTGGTCTGCTATTCCCCACCTTTCTATTCCAACCTACAGAGGAGGTCAGTCTCCCAGAAACGACCTTTACAGAACATAAAGCATACAAGCTGACTGAATGTTGCATAGACACCTCTTCACTTCTGCATACTAAATATCAAATAAAACTCCAAAACTGTCCAGACAGGATATCCATATCCATATAGAGCTATAAAGGTAGGTATCTACACTCATCTACCTATCTACCTGGAGGCACTTCAAGTAAAATGACATATATCTATATTTTACATCCTGTAGAAATATAGTCTAAAAATTCTTAGTGCTCCTTAATTTTTAAATATAATGAAACTGGATGCTTGGGGCTGGTGCACTGGGACGACCCACAGGGATGGTGTGGGGAGGGAGGAGGGAGGAGGGTTCAGGATGGGGAGCACGTGTATACCTGGAATTCATTTTGATATTTGGCAAAACTAATACAATTATGTAAAGTTTAAAAATAAAATAAAATTTTTTTAAAAAGTATAAAAAAATAAATTAAATAAATATAATGAAACAGCCTGCATCCCACATATGGTCTAGAGTTCACTCAATCTTTGCCATTGCTATTTTAATTCATTTTTGTACTATCTATTCTAGTCAGTTTCTTGCCATTTTGTGGATAAAATAAACATACTTAATTTTAATATATCATTTTAAAAATGAAGGTACCAAAAAGTATTACAATCACTCTACTGCTTCAATACCTAAGTTGCACTCTCAATCATGTGGTTAAAAACACTTAAAGTAAAAATTATTTTAGTTTATAATCTATGGGAATTATCAATCATAGATTCTGATGTAATATCTAAAGTTTTACAATTTTATTTAACCAACAGAAAGCCTTTGGAATTATTTAACTTAAGATTTCTGTAGATTTATAATAAAGACATACTTGAGATCATCTACTTGCACAATGTAATAGCCTTTAGAAAGGAAATATCTAAATTAGAGTTTTTCCAGAATATTATTAAATGAAAATAAATAATGAGCAAAACTCAATGTTATCAGAGTAGAAGAGAAAAAAATATATAATTCATCCAAAATACACAACTTGAATCTTTCTACCTGTACAATCTTTAAATTATACTTAGAAATAAATATTCATTAGGAATTCAAATTTGGTTTTATATATATGAATACTATATTTATAAAAAAGGAGACAAGATACTTCTGGATTTGTGAATGTAACCTTATCTGGACTTACAGATAATTAAATTAAAATCATTCATTAATCAGAAATTAGTCCAATTGTTACAACAGTCTGGTGAGATGCTCTTTATTAGAAAAAAAAATTCATTGGAATTTTCTGTTTTAAGGACAACTATTTTTTTTTTTAAGTTCAAGTTATGTATTGGGACTCTATCTATCTTTATAAATAAAGTAAGTTTTCTTACATAAATATTAAAAATATGCTTGAAATTAAATCAAATTGCCAACATCAACTGGATCATTGAAAAGGCAACAGAGTTCCAGAAAAAAATCTATTTCTGCTTTATTGACTATGCCAAAGTCTTTGTGTGGATAGCAACAACCTGTGGAAAATTCTTAAAGAGATGGGAATGACAGACCACCTGGCATGTCTCCTGAGAAATCTGTGTGGCGATCAGGAAGCAACAATTAGAATTGGACATGGAACAACAGACTGGTGCCAAATCGGGAAAGGAGTATTTCAAGGCTGTATATTGTCATCCTGCTTCAGTTCAGTTCAGTCGCTCAGTTGTGTCCGACTCTTTGCGACCCCATGAATCGCAGCACGCAAGGCCTCCCTGTCCATCACCAACTCCCGGAGTTCACTCAGACTCACGTTCATCGAGTCAGTGATGCCATCCAGCCATCTCATCCTCTGTCATCCCCTTCTCCTCCTGCCCCCAATCCCTCCCAGCATCAGAGTCTTTTCCAATGAGTCAACTCTTCGCATGAGGTGGCCAAAGTACTGGAGTTTCAGCTTTAGCATCATTCCTTCCAAAGAAATCCCAGGGCTGATCTCCTTCAGAATGGACTGGTTGGATCTCCTTGCAGTCCAAGGGACTCTCAAGAGTCTTCTCCAACACCACAGTTCACAGTGGTGGAAATCAGTCTTGATGGGCTGGATGAAACACAAGCTGGAATCAAGATTGGTGGGAGAAATATCAATAACCTCAGATATGCAGATGACACCACCCTTATGGCAGAAAGTGAAGAAGAACTACAGAGCCTCTTAATGAAAGTGAAAGAGGAGAGCGAAAAAGCTGGCTTAAAACTCAACTATCAGGAAACTAAGATCATGGCATCTGGCCCCATCACTTCATGGCAAATAGCCAGGGAAACAGTGGAAACAGTGACAGACTTTATTTTGGGGGGCTCCAAAATCACTGCAGATGGTGATTGCAGCCACGAAATTAAAAGATGCTTGCTCCTTGGAAGGAAAGTTATGACCAACATAGACAGCATATTAAAAAGCAGAGACATTACTATGCCAACAAAGGTATGTCTAGTCAGAGCTATGGTTTTTCCAGTGGTTGTGTATGAATGTGAGTGTTGGACCATAAAGAAAGCTGAGCGCCAAAGAATTGATGCTTTTGAACAATGGTGTTAGAGAAGACTCTTGAGAGTGCCTTGAACAGCAAGGAGATCCAACCAGTTCATCCTAAAGGAAATCAGTCTTGAATATTCATTGGAAGGATTGATCGTGAAGCTGAAACTCCAATACTTTGGTCACCTGATGCGAAGAACTGACTCATCTAAAAAGACCCTGATGCTGGGAAAGATTGAAGGCTGGAGGATAAGGGGATGACAGGGGATGAGATGGTTGGATGATATCACCGACTCAATGGACATGAGTTTGAGTAAACTCCAGGAGTTGTTAATGAACAAGGAAGCCTGGTGTTCTGCAGTCTATGGGTGTCGCAAAGCTTTGGACACAACTGAACTGAACTGACTGAACTGAAAAATCATACTGTAACAGTAAGTATACAGTTTTCTGTTTTGGTGACTATAGATGAAAAAATATGCTGTACTGAAATCTTTAGGTAAAATTCAACCCAAGGGCAGACCATCAATTAAACAGCCCCTTCCTGATTCTTATTTAGTAAGAGCAGAATGTAAAAACCCAAGGTGTGCATATGTGAAATATTCATATATATCTTCTCTCATTTACTCTCATGATACATGTACTGAGAGAAGAACAGACTAATAAACAATGACAGGATTGGAGAGGGAGTTCTTGTCTCCTCTCTGACCTGCAGTGTCTTACAGACTTTTTACTTCAGGAAGAGATGTCTGTAGGACTCTGACACCAGTGCAAGGGCAATATGGAAAGAAGAAAAAGAGAAGTAAACTTCTTTTTCCCCTTGTTAGAGAGTTTAGCTGAAGCACCTAAATTTGACAGTTTGTACCATTTTACAAAACCTTTGCCTTTCAAGCTATTAAGGAGCTGATAGAAGATAAAGGTTAATAAACTCTTCTTGCACACTTCAAGGAGACAATTACTTCTCTCTCTCACTTGTAAAATCTGTTTTCTCTTAGATATTTCTTAAATCTGTCTCATTTTCTCTATTCTATTACCACTGCCTTAAGGTAGACTACTGTCAACTTTTGCATGGATTATTACACAGTCTCCCTGCCTACAGTCCTAAACTGTTCAATTTATCTCTCCCCCAAAATGCCAGAGTAATGCATCCTAAAATTCAAGCCATCATAAAATCTATTGTCCACACTTATAATGCAAAGTTCAAACTCTTTATGATTAAGTGCCCTGCATTGAACGTGACACGAGCTTCTGAAATATTTGCTTAGACAATAAATGGAAGACTAATGAACAAAGAAGTGAAGACAAGGCACTATCTAATCAGAGCCCAGCATGCTTTTCCTTCATCTCATACTTTTTTCTTTTTTTGCCATTTTACTTATTGTCTTCGTCTCATATTTTTGTTGTATACTTTTGCCATTCACATCACTCCCTACATAGACTGACTCCTTCCTCCTTTGCCTTACTAACATCTCAGTTCAGTTCAGTTCAGTCACTCAGTCGTGTCCGACTCTTTGCGACCCCATGAATTGCAGCACGCCAGGCCTCCCTGTCCATCACCAACTCCCAGGGTTCACCCAGACTCTCGTCCATCGAGTCAGTGATGCCATCCAGCCATCTCATCCTCTGTCGTCCCCTTCATCTCCTGCCCCCAATCCCCATCTAGTCATCTTTAAAATTCAGCTCAGAGTCACTTTCTCGCTCTCCCCAAAGCATTTCAGCTATCAGAAACCTCCTCCCATATAATTCCAGATTAGCCAAGATATACATCTGTTTTTGTCTGTGTAGCTCCACTGCATTTCAGTCACTTATTTTCATGTCTCTTTACCTAGATGAATTTCCTTGAGGACAGGGCTGTATCACTTACAAATATCTTTGCTTCCTAATATGAAATCCAGTCTCACCCTCATACATAGTCATTAACTCATATATGCTTATGAAAGGAATGCACGATTGGATAACTTAACTAATATTGAATGGTAATTACTCCTTCCCAATCTGTGTCTGTATGGGGGAGGAGGAGTTATTAATGAATATAATTGTTCTCCTTTTAAATTTGTCACAGTTATATTAGTAAACATGTTTTACTGAAATATACATTAACTGAAAATTATTTTATGGTATATTGTAAAAATGTTATCACTTATTTGCCTCTATTCAGAAAATATCAAAGAGGCTGAACAGTTTACAAATATAAGGGCAAATGCTGCTATTATCTTGCTATGCTTTATTTAAATATTTCTTTACTGATTTAAATATTTGACTGGAAAGATGATTTTGTATTGAATATCATACATATATTTGGTCAACAAAGTTCCTTTAGATTGTGTCATAGAATTAATTAGTATATTTTAGCATGCTGATTAAATTGCCTTTTTGAATCATTTATGATGTATTAGGTGCTGTTGTACACATTGGGAATAGGGAAACTAATAAGATAAATAAATCCACATCATATTGGATATATTTTGAAAAGTGAGACAGCAATAAGATATGCAAAGAAATGAAAAGTAATAATCACTCAGATAGTGAAAAATTACCAGAAGGAAACAGAGTATGACAGGTGTAGTATTGGGAGCATTTTAGCTAGCATGGTCAGAAAAATGCTCTTTGGACAGCAGGACCATCCACTGAGAAAAAAATGACAAGATGAGATAGCTATAAGAAGATGTTCAAGAAGAGCCTTCCAGGCAAAGAAAGAGGGCATATGAAGTCTTAGTTACAAATAGACTTTCTGAGGCATATAACAGAAATGTTAGTGTGACTGAAATGTGTGAATCAAGAGGGGAGTGATAAGGGAAGGCCTGAAAGGTAAATACGAGTTATAATGATTATTTAGATTGCATTACTATTCTAGGACAAGCCATTGGAAAGTCTTCATCAGGTAAACAGTAATAAAATAGTCCAAAGAACTTGCTATTGGTTTAGATATGAGATACAGAGACCATAAAGGTATAAATGATGATTCCCAGTTTCTTGGCTTGAGAAACTGGGTCAGTGGGAGGTGTCTGCTGCTGCTACTGCTAAGTCGCTTCAGTCGTGTCCGACTCTGTGCGACCCCATAGACGGCAGCCCACCAGGCTCCCCCATCCCTGGGATTCTCCAGGCAAGAACACTGGAGTGGGTTGCCATTTCCTTCTCCAATGCATGAAAGTGAAAAGTTAAAATGAAGTCACTCAGTCGTGTCTGACCCTCAGCGACCCCATGGACTGCAGCTTTCCAGTCTCCTCAATCCATGGGATTTTCCAGGCAAGAGTCCTGGAGTGGGGTGCCATTGCCTTCTCTGGGGAGATGTCTAGTCAGCTCAAACTGTTATAATGAAATACTATAGATTGGGTGACTTAAACAACAGAAATTTATTTTCTTGGGGTTCAGGAGCCTGAAAGTTCAAGATCAGGATACCAGCAAGGGTTGGTTCTAATGGGTGCCCTTTCCCTGGTTTCAAATAAAAGCTTCCTTCTGGGCACACACAGTCCTGATGACTGTGTTCTCACATGGTGGAAAGAGGATGATCTGGTGTCTCTTCCTCTTCTTACACAGGCAATGATTCCATCATTAAGGCCAGGGTGAGGATCCATCCTCAAAAGCTCATCTAAACCTAATGTCTTCCAGGCTCCCACTTCTTAATACAATCACATTGGGAATAAAATCATCAATAAATGATTTTGGGGGTCACAAACACTCAGTCCATAACAGGTGGTGGGTGGATTGTGCAGAGGTAGAAATCAAGAATTGAGTTAGAATAATCTTGCCAAGGAAATGCACTGGTCATAAAAAACACCCTCTTCCAACAACACAAGAGAAGACTCTACACATGGACATCACCAGATGGTCAACACCAAAATCAGATTGATTATATTCTTTGCAGCCAAAGATGGAGAAACTCTATACAGTCAGCAAAAACAAGACCAGGAGCTAACTGTGGCTCAGACCATGAACTCCTTATTGCCAAATTCAGACTTAAATTGAAGAAAGTAGGGAAAACCACTAGACCATTCAGGTATGACCTAAATCAAATCCCTTATGATTATATAGTGGAAGTGAGAAATAGATTTAAGGGCCTAGATCTGATAGATAGAGTACCTGATGAACTATGGAATGAGGTTCGTGACATTGTACAGGAGACAGGGATCAAGACCATCCCCATGGAAAAGAAATGCAAAAAAGCAAAATGGCTGTCTGGAGAGGCCTTACAAATAGCTGTGAAAAGAAGAGAAGTGAAAAGCAAAGGAGAAAAGGAAAGATATAAGCATATGAATGCAGAGTTCCAAAGAATAGCAAGAGATAAGAAAGCCTTCTTCAGCAATCAATGCAAAGAAATAAAGGAAAACAAAAGAATGGGAAAGACTAGGGATCTCTTCAAGAAAATTAGAGATACCAAAGGAACATTTCATGCAAAGATGGGCTCTATAAAGGACAGAAATGGTATGGACCTAACAGAAGCAGAAGATATTAAGAAGAGATGGCAAGCATACACAGAAGAACTGTACAAAAAGATCTTCACAACCCAGATAATCACGATGGTGTGATCACTGACCTAGAGCCAGACATCCTGGAATGTGAAGTCAAGTGGGCCTTAGAAAGCATCACTACAAACAAAGCTAGTGGAGGTGATGGAATTCCAGTTGAGCTATTCCAAATCCTGAAAGATGATGCTGTGAAAGTGCTGCACTCAATATGCCAGCAAATTTGGGAAACTCAGCAGTGGCAACAGGACTGGAAAAAGTCGGTGTTCATTCCGATCCCAAAGAAAGGCAATGCCAAAGAATGCTCAAACTACTGCACAATTGCATTCATCTCACACGCTAGTAAAGTAATACTCAAAATTCTCCAAGCCAGGCTTCAGCCAATATGTGAACCGTGAACTTCCTGATGTTCAAGCTGGTTTTAGAAAAGGCAGAGGAACCAGAGATTAAATTGCCAACATCTGCTGGATCATGGAAAAAGCAAGAGAGTTCCAGAAAAGCATCTACTTCTGCTTTACTGACTATGCCAAAGCCTTTGACTGTGTGGATCACAATAAACAGTGGAAAATCCTCAAAGAGATGGGAGTACCAGACCACCTGATCTGCCTCTTGAGAAATTTGTATGCAGGTCAGGAAGCAACAGTTAGAACTGGACATGGAACAACAGACTGGTTCCAAATAGGAAAACGAGTACGTCAAGGCTGTATATTGTCACCCTGCTTATTTAACTTATATGCAGAGTACATCATGAGAAACACTGGACTGGAAGAAACACAAGCTGGAATCAAGATTGCCAGGAGAAATATCAATAACCTCAGACATGCAGATGACACCACCCTTATGGCAGAAAGTGAAGAGGAACTAAAACGCCTCTTAATGAAAGTGAAAGTGGAGAGTGAAAAAGTTGGCTTAAAGCTCAACATTCAGAAAATGGAGATCATGGCATCCGGTCCCATCACTTCATGGGAAATAGATGGGGAAACAGTGGAAACAGTGTCAGACTTTATTTTTTGGGGCTTCTTCTGTGAAGAAGGCTGAGTGCTGAAGAATTGATGCTTTTGAACTGTGGTGTTGGAGAAGACTCTTGAGAGTCCCTTGGACTGAAGGAGATCAGCCCTGGGATTTCTTTGGAAGGAATGATGCTAAAGCTGAAACTCCAGTACTTTGGCCACCTCATGCGAAGAGTTGACTCATTGGAAAAGATTGATGCTGGGAGGGATTGCGGGCAAGAGGAGAAGGGGACGACAGAGGATGAGATGGCTGGATGGCATCACTGACTTGATGGACATGAGTTTGAGTGAACTCCGGGAGTTGGTGATGGACAGGGAGGCCTGGCGTGCTGCGATTCATTGGGTCACAAGGAGTCGGACATGACTGAAGGACTGATCTGATCTGCTCTGATCTGAATCTTGAGTTGAGAAACCTGTTATTAAAAATGCAGGTGAATGTATCTTCTAAGTGCTGTGTCAACAGATCAATTATGAGAACTTTAGGATAACATAATACATGGTAAATTATTAATGCATTCTGTGACTTAGTGTGTTAACTTTCTTAAGTAATATATTTGCATTTTTATGAATTTCAGTCAGCAATTTTACCCAGATAAATTGCTCTAATACTCACCATATCAGCCACATGACAGATTGTGAGTTGAATGCTATGATAAGCAATCATCATGCTGAAAAACATGGGTACCTCACCCAGTATAGGCCTCACTGTTGTCTAGTGCAGTAGCCTACCTCATCTCCTTTATAAAGATTACTGTGCCTACAGTCACATTTTCAGAACGCAGTCTGGAGGATAAAAAGTTCCCAAGTGTGCTTATTGGAAGCATTCTTTGACACATTTTTTTAAGATTCGTGAACATATTCACTAGTTAATTTGGGACCATCTGCTCTCACTCAGTGAATAAAGTTAATAGGTTTCTATCTAATAATTAAGTAGATAATATATTATTAGGATGTTCTAAAATGTTAACGGATAAAATGCTGAGGACACACAACTATGTTTTTGTTGCTCTTATACTAAACAAAAGAAAACTTGGATTCTCCAAATAGTCTGCATGCTATATTTATAATGTCAGCCTAGTTTTTCAGGGTCATAAAAATGAATAAAAATCGTAGTAAAGATGGGGGACATAGTCATCTCCTAGATTGAAATCATTAATTGGGGACTCAGAATTTGTTGAAAGACCCTATTGATGTGGGAAGAGAATGGGCACTAAGGGGAGGGGAAGAAGGGGGAAATGAAAAATAACATCAGTGTTTTCCCTACCCTCACCTACTCAAAGTCCAGTTGACATTAGTAGGCAGATGGACAAACTCGAGGCTAAAACTTATTTGACTCATTTCTGAATAGTGAAATAATGCCTATACTTTTATTACATTTCTCAAAAGGCAAATACTCTTTATTTTTACTTTTCCTCTATGTATGATTATGTAGCTGTTATAACTGAAAATGTGTTACAGAGCTCCAAATCATAGTCTCTGGATCTAATACTAGGATATTTAAAATAGCTTATTAAAGGCTGGATCTGAGAGCAGATTCTCAAAATTTATAGAATATCTTGTAACTATAATGAGTTAAAATTAGAAAGATAATTATACGAGCTTTATTTAAACAGTTGTCAGATAGCTACTGCTCTATAAAAATTCACTTAAAATTTTAATAGCTTAAAACAACAACAACAAAATTTTCTTCATTATTTTTCATGTGTCTACAAGCTTCCTGGGCAACTCTATTGATCTGGAAGAACACCCTCTGTTGATTTAAGCTGAGCCTGCTCAAGTATCTTGGTTAGCTAGCTGATAGAGTGGCTAAGTTTTGGCTACACAGAATAGTCTTGCTTGGGGTTGCACATAGCTAAAAGGGGTAATTTCAGATATGCAGACAACACCACTCTTATGGCAGAAAGTGAAAATGAACTAAAAAGCCCCTTGATGAAAGTGAAAGAGGAGAGTGAAAAAGTTGGATTAAAGCTCAACATTCAGAAAATGAAGATCATGGCATCTGGTCCCATCACTTCATGGAAAATATATGGGGAAACAGTAGAAACAGTGTCAGACTTTATTTTTGGGGGCTCCAAAATCACTTCAGATGGTGATTGCAGCCACAAAATTAAAAGACACTCCTTGGAAGGAAAGTCATGACCAACCTAGATAGCATATTCAAAAGCAGAGACATTACTTTGCCAACAAAGGTCTGTCTAGCCAAGGCTATGGTTTTTTCAGTGGTCATGTATGGATGTGAGAGTTGGACTGTGAAGAAAGCTGAGTGACGAAGAATTGATGCTTTTGAACTGTGGTGTTGGAGAAGACTCTTGAGAGTCCCTTGGACTGCAAGGAGATCCAACCAGTCTATTCTAAAGGAGATCAGTCCTGGGTGTTCTTTGGAAGGACTGATGCTGAAGCAGAAACTCCAGTCCTTTGGCCACCTCATGCAAAGAGTTGACTCATTGGAAAAGACCCTGATGCTAGGAGGGATTGGGGGAAGGAGGAGAAGGGGACGACAGAGGATGAGATGGCTGGATGGCATCACTGACTTGATGGACATGAGTTTGAGTGAACTCCGGGAGTTGGTGATGGACAGGGAGGCCTGGCATGCTGCGATTCATGGGGTCGCAAAGAGTCAGACATGACTGAGTGACTGAACTGAATAGGGATAAATCTGAAAACAGATTATATTTGAATGAAATAAGTATTAATATTATTCTTTAACTTTTTGGTAGGGTAGTCAGAAGTACTTATTTGATGGAATTAAAAAAACAGTGATCTAAAATTTTAATTGATCACTCTGTTCTGTAGATGAGCCAACAGCTTCATAAAGCTGGTATTGTCTAGTTACGTCTGAGTAAATTTCCTGTTTATTAGCTTACAGATTATAAGAGAGTATTTCCAAATCACTCAGTAATACTATAATCTTTATGTACTATCACAAAAAATATATTTCCAGAAACAAATATCATTTCTTAAAAAGTGAATGCAATTAAAGAATAAATAGTATCTAAAGAAAATAATTAGTTAATAATACACCAACAAAATTATAGTACTATTTTAAAATCTTTTTTTAGGATTAACTATCAAGTTGACAGAAAAGAAAAAAAAAACTGTAAGAACAACAAACACATGGAGGCTAAATAATTCACTTTTGAATAATGAAGAGATCATTGAAGCAAAGAGGAAATAAAAAAAATTGTTGTTTTTCAGTCACTAAATTGTGTCTGACTGTTCGTGACTTCATGGACTGCATCATGCCAGGCTCCTCTGTTCCTATATAAAAACAACAGTGCAAACACAACAACTGAAAACCTATGGGATGTGGTGAAAGCAGTGCTAAGAGTGAAGTTTATAGCAATACAAGCCTACCTCCAGAAACAAGAAAAAAAAAAGGATAAACAACCTAACTTTACACCTAATGCAACAATTTAAAAAAGTAAAACTCAAAGTTAATAGAAGAAAAGAATCATGAAGATCGAAACAGAAATAAATGAAAAAGAAATGAAGGTGACAATAGCAAAGATCAGGAAAAGTAAAAGCTGGTTATTTGAGAGGATGAGAAAAACGGACAAACCATTAGCCAGACTCATCAAGAAAAAAGGGGAGAAGACAAATAAAATTAGAAATGAAAAGCAGAAGTTACAGAAGACAATTCAGAAATACAAAAGGTCATAAGATACTACTATGATCCACTATATGCCAATAATGTGGATAACCTGGAAGAATGGACAAATTCTTAGAAAAGCATAATCTTCCAAGACTGAACCGGGAAGAAATAAAAAATCTGAACATACCAATCCCAAGCACTGGTATCAAAAGTGTTATCAGAAATCTTCCTCCATATGTTGGAATTTTTTAAGTTTTTCTCCTGTAATTGACATCTAATCTTACTGCATTGTGGTCAGAAAAGATGCTTGGAATGATTTCAATTTTTTTGAATTTACCAAGGCTAGATTTACAGCCCAGGCTGTGATCTATCCTGGAGAAGTTTCCACGTGCACTTGAGAAAAAGGTGAATTTAATTGTTTTGGGGTGAAATGTCCTATAGTTATCAATTAGGTCTAACTGGTCCATTGTATCATTTAAAAATTGTGTTTGCTTGTTAATTTTCAGTTTAGTTGTGAGTGGGGTATTAAAGTCTCCCACTATTATTGTGTTACTGTTAATTTCCCCTTTCATACTTGTTAGCACTTGCCTTACATATTGCGGTACTCCTATGTTGGGTGCATATATATTTATAATTGTTATATCTTCTTCTTGGATTGATCCTTTGATTATTATGTAGTGTCCTTTGTCTCTTTTCACAGCCTTTATTTTAAAGTCTATTTTATCTGATATTAGCATTGCTACTTCTGCTTTCTTTTGGTCTCTATTTGCATGGAATAACTTTTTCCAGCCCTTCACTTTCAGTCTGTATGTGTCCCTTGTTTTGAGGTGGGTCTCTTGTAGACAACATATATAACGGTCTTGCTTTTGTATCCATTCAGCCAGTCTTTGTCTTTTGGTTGGGGGATTCAACCCATTTACATTTAAGATAATCATTGATAAGTATGATCCAGTTGCCATTTTACTTTGTTGTTTTGAGTTTGAGTTTATACACCCTTTCTGTTTTTCCTGTCTAGAGAAAATCCTTTAGCATTTGTTAAACAGCTGGTATCCTGGTGTTAAATTCTCTCAGCTTTTGCTTGTCTGTAAAGCTTTTATTTCGCCTTCATATTTGAATGAGATCCCTACTGGGTACAGTAATCTGGGTTGTAGGTTTTGCTCTTTCATCACTCTAAGTATGTCCTGCCATTCCCTTATGGCCTGAAGAATTGCTATTGAAAGATCAGCTGTTATCCTTAAGGGAATATCCTTGTGTGTTATTGTTGTTTTCCCCTTGCTGCTTTTAATATTTGTTCTTTGTGTTTGATCTTTGTTAATTTGACTAATATGTGTCTTGGGGTGTTTTGCCTTGGGTTTATCCTGTTGGGGACTCTCTGTTTTTCTTGGACTTGGGTGACTATTTCCTTCCCCATTTTAGGGAAGTTTTCAACTATTATCTCCTCAAGGATTTTCTCATGCCCTTTCTTTTTGTCTTCTTCTTCTGAGACTCCTATGATTTGAATGTTGGAGTGTTTAACATTGTCCCAGAGGTCTCTGAGGTCGTCCTCATTTCCTTTAATTCATTTTTCTTTTTTCCTCTCTGCTTCATTTATTTCTACCAATCTATCTGCTACCTCACTTATCCTATCTTCTGCCTCCGTTATTCTACTATTGGTTCCCTCCAGAGTGTTTTTGATCTCATTTATTGCATTATTCATTATTGATTGACTCTTTTTTATTTCTTCTAGGTCCTCGTTAAACATTTCTCTCATGTTCTCAATCCTTTTATCCAGACTATTTATCTGTAACTCCATTTTGTTTTCAAGATTTTGGATCATTTTTACTATCATTATTCTGAATTCTTTTTCAGGGAGACTCCCTATCGCCTCTTCCTTTGTTTAGTTTGGTGGGCATTTATCATGTTCCTTTACCTGCTGAGTATTCCCCTGCCTGTTCATCTTGTTCAGATTTCTGTGTTTAGGGTGGCCTTTCTCTATCCTGGCAGTTTATGCTTCCTCTTTATTGTGGAGGTTCCTTGCTGTGGGTGGGGTTGGATGGGTGGCTTGTCAAGGTTTCCTGGTCAGGGAAGCTTGCATTGGTGTTCTGGTGGGTGGAGCTGGATTTCTTCTCTCTGGAGTGCAATAAAGTGTCCAGTAGTGAGTTTTGAGATGTCTATGGGTTTGTTATGACTTTGGGCAGCCTGTATATTGAAGCCCAGGTCTATGTTCCTGCATTGATGGAGAATTTGCAGGGTATGTCTTCTTCTGGAACTTGTTGGCTTTTGGCTGGAGCTTGGTTTCAGGGTATGGAGGCTTTTGGATGAGCTCTTATCAATTAATGTTCCTTGGAGTCAAGGGTTCTCTGGTGTTCTCAGGTTTTGTACTTAAGCCTCCTGCCTCTGGTTTTCAGTCTTATTGTTACAGTACCCTCAAGACTTCTCCATCTATAACAAGCTTCTGAATAACCAACAAATCACAGAAGAAAAAAAATTTTTTTAAATCAAAATATGCATAGAAACAAATGAAAATGAAAACACAACAACCCAAAACCTATGGGACACTGTAAAAACAGTGCTAAGGGGAAGGTTCATAGCAACAAAAGCTTACCTCAAGAAATAAGAAAAAAGTCAAATAAATAACCTAACTATACACCTAAAGCAACTAGAAAAGGAAGAAATGAAGATCCCCAGGGTTAGTAGAAGGAAAGGAATCTTAAAAATTAGATCAGAAATAAATGAAAAAGAAACAAAAGAGAACATAGCAAAAATCAACAAAGCTAAAAGCTGGTTCTTTGAGAAGATAAATAAAATTGACAATCCGTTAGCCAGACTCATCCAGAAACAAAGGGAGAAAAACCAAATCAACAAAATTAGAAATGAAAATGGAGAAATCCTAACAGACAACATAGTAATACAGAGGATCATAAGAGACTACTATCAGCAATTATATACCAAGAAAATGGACAACTTGGAAGAAATGGACAAATTCTTAGAAAAGTACAACTTTCCAAAACTGAACCAGGAAGAAATAGAAAATCTTATCAGACACATCAGAAGCATGGAAATCAAAATGGTAATCAGAAATCTTCCAGCAAACAAAAGCCCAGGACCATATGACTTCACAGCTAAATTCTACCAAAAATTTAGAGAAGAGCTAAGACCTATCCTACTGAAACTCTTCCAGAAAATTGCAGAGGAAAGTAAACTTCCAAACTCATTCTATGAGGCCTCCATCACTGTAATACAAAAACCAGAAAAAGATGCCACAAAAAAGAAAACTACAGGCCAATATCACTGATGAATATAGATGCAAAAATCCTTAACAAAATTCTAGCAAACAGCTAGATCCAACAACATATTAAAAAGATCATACATCATGACCAAGTGGGCTTTATCCCAGGGATGCAAGGATTCTTCAGTATCCACAAATCAATCAATGTGATACACCACATTAACAAATTGAAAGATAAAAACCATATGATTATCTCAATAGATGCAGAGAAAGCCTTTGACAAAATTCAATATCCATTTATGATTAAAAAAAAAATCTTCCAGAAATCAGGCACAGAAGGAACATAACTCAATATAATAAAAGCTATATATGACAAACCCACAGCAAACATTATCCTCAATGGTGAAAAACTGAAAGCATTTCCCCTTTAGTCAGGAACAAGACCAGGGTGCCCATTCTCACCACTACTATTCAACATAGTTTTGGAAGTTTTGGCCACATCAATCAGAGCAGAAAAAGAAATAAAATGAATCCAGATTGGAAAAGAAGTAAAACTCTCACTGTTTGCAGATGCCATGATCCTCTACATAGAAAATCCTAAAGAGTCCACCAGAAAATTACTAGAGCTAATCAATGAATATAGTAAAGTTGCAGGATATAAAATTAACACATAGAAATCCCTTGCATTCTTATACACTAATAATGAGAAAACAGAAAGAGAAACTAAGGAAACAATTCCATTCACCATTGCAATGAAAAGAATAAAATACTTAGGAATATATCGTCCTAAAAAAACAAAAGACCTATATATAGAAAACTATAAAACACTGATGAAAGAAATCAAAGAGGACACAAATAGATGGAAAAATATACAATGTTCATGGATTGGAAGAATCAATATAGTGAAAATGAGTATTCTATCCAAAGCAATCTATAGATTCAATGCAATCCCTATCAAGCTACCAATGGTATTTTTCACAGAATTAGAACAAATAATTTCACATATGTATGGAAATACAAAAAACGTCAAATAGTCAAAGCGATCTTGAGAAAGAAGAGTGGACTGAAGGAATCAACCTGCCTGACTTCAGGCTATACTACAAAGCTACAGTCATTAAGACAATATGGTACTGGCACAAAGACAGAAGTATAGATCAATGGAACAAAATAGAAAGCCCAGAGATAAATCCACATACCTACGGATACCTTATCTTTGACAAAGGAGGCAAGAATATACAATGGAGAAAAGACAATCTCTTTAACAAGTGGTGCTGGGAAAACTGGTCAACCACTTGTAAAAGAATGAAACTAGAACACTTTCTAACACCATACACAAAAGCAAACTCAAAATGGATTAAAGATCTAAATGTAAGACCAGAAACTATAAAACTCCTAGAGGAGAACATAGGCAAAACACTCTCTGACATACATCACAGCAGGATCCTCTATGACCCACCTCCTGGAGTAATGAAAATAAAAGCAAAAATAAACAAATGAGACCTAATTAAACATAAAAGCTTTTGCACAATGAAGGAAACTATAAGCAAGGTGAAAATACAGCCTTTGGAATGGGAGAAAATAATAGCAAATGAAGCAACTGACAAAGAATTAATATAAAAAATATACAAGCAACTCCTGCAGCTCAATTCTAGAAAAATAAACGACCCAATCAAAAAGTGGGCCAAAGAACTAAATAGACATTTCTCCAAAGAAGACATATAGATGGCTAAAAAACACATGAAAAGATGCTCAACTTCACTCAATATCAGAGAAATTCAAATCAAAACCACAATCAAAAGCATCTCATACCAGTCAGAATGGCTGCTATCCAAAAGTCTACAAACAATAAATACTGGAGAGGGAATGGAGAAAAGGGAGCCCTCTTACACTGTTGGTGGTAATGCAAACTAGTACAGCCACTATGGAGAACAGTGTGGAGATTCCTTAAAAAACTGGAAATAGAACTGCCTTATGACCCAGCAATCCCACTGCTAGGCATACACACTAAGAAAACCAGAATTGAAAGAGACACTGCACCCCAATGTTCATCGCAGCACTGTTTATAATAGTCAGGACGTGGAAGCACCCTAGATGTCCATCAGCAGACAAATGTATAAGAAATCTGTGGTACATATACACAATGGAATATTGTTCAGCCATTAAAAAGAATACATGTGAATCAGTTCTAATGAGGTGGATGAAACTGGAGGCTATAATGCAGAGTGAAGTAAGCCAGAAAGAAAAACACCAATATAGTATACTAATGCAAATATATGGAATTTAGAAAGATGGTAACGATAAATCTATATGTGAGACAGCAAAAGAGACACATATGTATACAAGTCTTTTGGACTCTGTGGGAGAACACGAGGGTGTGATGATTGAGATAATAGCATTGAAACATGTATATTATCATATGTGGAACAAATTGCCAGTCCAGGTTCAATGCATGAGACAGGGTGCTCAGGGCTGGGGCACTGGGATGACCCAGAGAGATGGGATGGCGAGGGAAGAGGGAGGGGGATTCAGGATGGTGAACACATGTATACCCATGGCTGATTCATGTCAATATATGGCAAAACCACTACTTAATTGTAAAGTAATTGGCCTCCAATTAAAATAAATAAATTTTTAAAGAAATAAAGAAAGAAATCTTCCAAGAAAGAAACACCCTGGGCCAGATGGCTTCACTGGATAATTCTCTCAAGCATTTAGAGAAGAGTTAACATCTATCCTGCTCAAACTTTTCCAGAAATTTACAGCAGAAGGAAAATTCCCAAACTCATTCTACAAGGCCACCATTACCCTGATACCAAATCCAGATAAATGTATCACACAAAAAAGAAAATTATAGGCCAATATCACTGATGAACATAGACGCAAAAATCCTTAACAAAATTCTTGCAAATAGAATCCAACAGCACATTAAAAAGATCATGCACCATTATCAAGTGGGGTTTATCCCAGGAATTCAATGATTCTTCAATATACACAAATCAATGTGACACACCAATTAACAAATTGAAAGATAAAAGCCATATAATTATCTCAATAGATGCAGAGAAAACTTTTAACAATATTCAACAACCACCTGTAATAAAAACTCTCCAGAAAGTAGGCATGGAAGGAAACTACCTCAAAATAATAAAGACCATATACATATGACAAACCCACAGCAAACAGTATTCTCAACAGTGAAGAACTGAAAGCATTTCCTTAAAGGAACAGGACAAGGGATCAGGAACAAGACAAGGGTGTCCACTCTCACCACTATTATTCACTATAAAATCCTTTCTAATGAGGAAATATATAAGTCATGAAGATTAGAAAATCTAGAAATATATAAGGAATATGAAAACCATTAATAATTTTATTGTGCAGATATTAACCAAATCAACTACAGGATCATATAATATATACAGACACAGAGAAAGTAAAAATTGCTTTTTATTTAGTTAATATCATATAATGAGCATGATTCTAAAAATAACTAGGCACAGAAAAATATTAAATGTAATGCTTCTCAAGGTATGCAAAATAATTTAAGTTTCTTGAACACTTTTGTTCTTTTTAAATACTTATTTTGCTTATAAAGGCAAGGCTGTGACGAAACTTAATGTCTGCATATGTCACTAAATACTTCATTCCTGATGCTGAATATTTCCTGATAAATTTCTAAAGTGGACTATTAGCCTGTAGTCTGTATATTTGCACCATTCCAACCCAGAGTATCCCTTTCTCACTCTCTTCCAGTTTCATTCTAAGCCTATAATTGTATATGAATCCTCATTAAATTGAGAAGCCAAATAACAGTCCTGAATTCTTTTTCTTTGCACTTTAGTGATTACTAATTTCTTGTCATTTATATTTCTTTTTGTGGCACGTTATATGCTTGTATACGTTAGCATTTTTCTGTTGGACTTTCAAGATTTGATTATAACCTATTGCATAATAGAAAATTTACATTTTACCTAAAATTGACTTCCCTTATCATTCAATCTTTTTTCTTTTAGACTTATGCTTAACATTCCTTCCTTATCCAGGGTCCAGAGAAGTCATAATATTTTTTCTGATTTTCTTTATGACAGAAATACTTTTCTAAATGTGATGTTACATTAATTTTTATTAATATGTGTAATAAAAAAGGGGGGCATGGCAGAAACTGTAGAGTTGAAATATTAAATAAAAGATGAAATGATAATAAGGGAGGCTTCAGAATATGAAATATGATTCTAGTGGGTCACTGCACATAGGAATTCATTCTGATGAGATCTGCCTACCCCAGCGCCCTTATTCTTCTAGTTGATTAACTGTCACGTGTGGCAAGTTGGTAGACAGCACATTATCACAAAACTTTCAAGATCACACTCAAGGCCAAAGTATATCATAGCTATTTCTCCACCCTGAAGACAATTTGAAACCAACAGCTTCTCTTTAACTCTCATTTCTTTAAATATTGCACACATTGCACAAATCATAGAGCACCTTAAATTGGTATACTATCTCATTTTACTTCATATTTCCACAGAAATGACCCAAGTACAGAGTTTCTTTATGAAAACATACACTTGAATAAGTTCTGCCAAAAGGTAGAATCAGGAAGGAAGTAGATTTGGGGGTTCTTATTTATATCAAGGTCAAACTCATTAGAAACAAGAAAGCAAGCTGTTATTTCTATGGTAGAAAGAATCCTTTCAATAATAGCAGACTCTTTGGGGACACAGGTTAGTTTATGTTTCACATTCTTTACAAGAATTTAAAGAAAGGAAGTAGTATCTGAAGAAAATTAGGTTTCCTTGTATAATAATAAAGCAAATTTTCACTTTCATATTTGATAATAAACATTAGTTTGCTCATATTTTGTAATAAACTGAAGAACAAAATAAAAGTAACACTATGTGGGAGACATTTTAAGCTTCAATTGTTAATTTTTTCATATATGAGCAAAAATGTAATATTTAACTAACTAGAAGAAAAAATTTATAAACACTTGAATAAAAAAGACTAAGGATAACCTTAAAGTCAAATAATATAAGACTTTTGAAGTCTCTTTATTTTTTACTTACAATACTGGTGAAGAAAGCAGACTCTGTTCACAAGAAAATCCTTCATTTTATTATGTTCACGTTTCTAAAAAAATTGACATTGATGCAGTTTATTCAAAGCAGAATGGATTAGGAATTGCTGCACTTATTTACATTTCACAGTCCAACTCACAGATGGAAATTACAAAATGCATAGGACTTTTCAATAAATAATGACTATTCATTTGTAAATCATAATTTTAATTGTATTTTTGGAAGATTATGGGAGAATCAGCAAGATCTAAAGTCATTTTAGGCAAGAATGAATAGACCACAATTTCAATAAGAGATTGAATAATGATAAAAGAATAAATCTCACTTAGTTTATTTAGCTTGGAAGTCAATCACACAGACACAGTGACAATTTATAGTTTGGGTTGGGTACGCAAATAACATCCAAGACAAAGTTCTCTTTTTCAACTCATTATGAAATTTTGGATTAAAAAATATTTTTTCTAATGAGAAACAATTAAGGTGGGAAGAGGAACTGTAACCCAAAGCTAATACATTCAAAAAGCCAAGATATGTAAAAAACAATAAAGTCTTATAGTTCTTTAGCCTGAAATGAACTGACAGAAATAATAATAATAATAACTATGAAGACAACCAAACCTGAGCTCTTAAGGATGCAGGGGCAAGTGACAGAATTTCCTTGTGACACCACATGAGATCAGAGCAACAAGACAAAAAAAAAAAAAAAAAAAAGACTAGATCTATAATTAGACAGGAGTATTGTTATGAAAAATTTCTCAAAAGTGTGATCTAGCTTCTGAAGGGAAGTAATTTATATTTATACTTTATTAATACCAATATAAAATCCAGGATAATAGTCAAACGACTCCAATGACATTATGGTTGAGAAAGCAGAGTGAATCTATGGCTCAACATTTGAGATTTTTCAAGTCTGACTATCAACTTACCTATTATAAATATCAATCTAATATAATCTCCATTATCATTTTAATATTGTTTGGAAAATGAAAATAAATATTTGAAAACAATTTTTTAAACAGTAATATGTCATAGTATGGAGAAGGAAATGGTAACCCACTCCACTGTTCTTGACAGGAGAATCCCATGGACAAAGGAGCCTGGAGGCTATACAGTCCATGGAGTTGCAAGAGTCGGACATAACTTAGCGACTAAACCACCACCACATGTCGTAGTAACATTGACTAATATACTGTTTCACATTTACAGAGGGGAAATTGCTCAAGGGAGATAGATCTATTTGCAAGGGGCTAACTTTTTTTAAAGCAGTGGAAACAACAATCTATGATTAGAGTGACCATACAATTTATTGTCCAGTCAGGATATATTTGAGAATAAAAAATAGGTACTAAAGGTCAGGGAGATAGTGAAGGACAGGGAAGTCTGCTGTGCTGCAGTTCACAGGGTCAGAGAGAATCAGATATGACTTGGAGACTGAACAACAACAGCAACAAAGGTCACTGAATAAAAAATTGGCGGTGGGGAATTTAAAAACACAAAAATCCAAAATCTATAGAGCTGGGGGAAAAAAAAAAAAAAAGCCATTCTAAGAGGGAACTTTATAGTAATTAAGTTCCTCCGGAAACAAACAGGCCTACTTCAGGATATAAACAACAACAAAAAAATTCAAATATACTATTTAAACTTGCACATAAAGGAGCTAGAAAAAGATGTACAAACACACCACAAAGTTAGTAAAATGAAAGAAATAATAAAAAAAAAAAACAGAGCAGAAAAAATAAAAAGAAACAGAGACTAAAAAGACAACACAAAAGATCAATGAAACAAAGAATCGGTTCTTTCCAAGAAAAGCTTATAGCCAGATTATCAAGAAACAAAGAGACAGCCCAAATAAAATCAGAAATGAAAAGGGAGAAGTTACAACTGACACTACGTAAATACAAAGCATAATAATAGTTTACTACAATTGCAATAAAATGGGAAACCCAGAAGAAATGAACTCCAAGAAATGCACAGTCTCTCAATTGTACATTGAATCTAGAAGAAACAAAATGTGAACAGACCACTTACCAGTAATGAAATTGAACCAATAGTTAAACAAACAGACAAACAGAAAACTTCCACCAAAAGTCCAGGGCCAGATGACTTTACACTTCACAGATGAATTCTATCAAACATTTAAAGAATTAATACTTATCCTTCACAAATTTTACTAGAATGTTGCAGAGAAACAAATGCTTCCAAACTCATTTCATGAGGTCAACATGAACTTAATACCAAAACAAAAATACCAGAAAAAAAAAAAAGAAACCAATAGCACTTATGAATATAGATGAAAAAATCTTCAACAAAATACTATCAAGCCAAATTCAATAATACATTAAAAAAAACATATCATGAACAAATGGAATTTATCACAGAGATTTAGATCAGATCAGATCAGATCAGTTGCTCAGTCGTGTCTGACTCTTTGCAACCCCATGAATCGCAGCAAGGATGGTTCAATATACCCAAATCAATTATTATGACACACAACATAAAAACCCTGAAGAGTAAAAACATATAATCATTTCAACTAATACCAATTTTTTTACAAAATTCAGCTTTTATTTATGATAAAAGTTCTTTTTTTTATTTTATTTTTAAACCTTACATAATTGTATGTTTTGCCAAATATCAAAATGAATCCACCACAAGTTCTAAATGAAGTACACATAAAAGGGGCATATCACAATGTAATAACTGTCATATATGACAAGCCCACGGCTAACATGATACTCAGTGGTAAAAAGCTGAAAGCATTTCCTTTAAGAACAGGAACAAGATAAAGATGTTGACTATCACAACTTTTATTCAATGTAGTTTTGAAAGTACGAAAATAAAAGCCAAGATGTCAGAGTGGAAGGAAATGTGCTCATCTTCTCCTGCAAGAACACCAAAATTGCAACTAGCTGCTGAAAAACCATCAACAGGAGGATGCTGGAACCCACCAAAGGAAGGTACTCCATGTCTAAGGACAAAGGAGAAGTGGCAACAGGTAGTAGTGGATGCACAATCATGATAAAATCAAACCTCATACCCACCAGAAACTCTTGGAGGGCACAAAAAAATTTGTACCCATCAGGACCAAGAAGAAAGGAGTAATGACTCCCAGAAGAAAGTGAGCCAGACCTGCCTATGAATGTTTGAGGATCTCTTGGGGAGGCATGTGTCAGCAATGGCCTGCCTTGGGCAAAGGGGCACTGGCAGCAGCAGTCCTAAGAGGCGAGATGTGTGGTATAAGTGCTTTTAGAGGAGGTAGCCATTAGACTTACCATAAAGGCTGTAGCCCTACCATAGAACCACTGAGTGGGTGACCCACAAACAGGGGAACAATTGTACCAAAGAAGTTCTGACATGGTTGTGAAGGTTCTATGCCTCACAAGACTTTCCAAACTGGATCCAGCAAAGACAGTGGGAATCTCCAGGGGATCTGACTCTGAAGGGCAACAGAATTCAGTTACAGAAATTCCACAAGACGACAAGGAGAAACAAACACTGGGAGAAACAGAGATTCTTGGCGGGCTCAAAGAAAAACCTTGTGCGTACCAGGACCCTGTATGCAGGTGAAGAGCTAACAGTTAGAATCAGACATGGGACAATGAACTGGTTCAAAATTGGGAAAGGAGTATATCAAGACTGTATATTGTCACAGGCTTATTTAACTTATATGATTACATCATGTGAAATTCCAGGCTGGATGAATCACAGGCTAGAATCAAGATTGCCAGCAGAAATATTAACAATTTCAGATATTCAGATGATACTACTCTAATGGCAGAAAGCAAAGAGGAACTAAGGAGCCTCTTGATAAAGGTGAAAGAAGAGAGTGGAAAAACTGGCATAAAATCAACATTCAAAAAACTAAGATCATGACATCCAGTCCCATCACTTAATTCATGGCAAATAGATTGGGAAACAATGGAAATAGTGACAGATTCTTCTTGGGATCCAAAATCACTGCAGATGGTGACTGCAGCCATGAAATTAAAAGATGCTTGCTCCTTGAAAGAAAAGATATGACAAACCAAAACAGCATATTAAAAATCAGAGACCACTTTACCAACAAGGTCCATATAGTCAGTTCAGTTCAGTTCAGTTCAGTCACTGAGTCATGTCCGACTCTTTGTGACCCCATGAATCACAGCACGCCAGGCCGCCCTGTCCATCACCAACTCCCACAATTTAACCAAACTCATGTCCACTGAGTCAGTGATGCCATCCAACCATCTCATCCTCTGTCATCCCCTTCTCCTCCTGCCCTCAACCTTTCCCAGCAACAGGGTCTTTTCAAATGAGTCAGCTCTTTGCATCAGGTGGCCAAACTATTGAGTTTCAGCTTCAACATCATTCCCTCCAATGAACACCCAGGACTGATCTCTAGGATGAACTGGTTGGAACTCCTTGCAGTCCAAGGGACTGTCAAGAGTCTTCTCCAACACTACAGTCCAAAAGCATCAATTCTTCAGCCCTCAGCTTTCTTTATAGTCCGACTCTCACATCCATACTTGACTACTGGAAAAACCGTAGCAGGACTAGACAGATCTTTGTTGACAAAGTAATGTTTCTGCTTTATAATATGCTGTCTATGTTGGTCATAACTTTCCTCCCAAGTAGTAAGTGTCTTTTCATTTCATAGCTGCAATAACCATCTGCAGTGATTTTGGAGCTCATAAAAAAATCTGCCACTGTTTCCACTATTTCCCCACCTATTTGCCATGAAGTGATGGGACCAGATGCCATGATCTTAGTTTTCTGAATGTTGAGCTTTAAGCCAACTTTTCACTCTCCTCTTTCACTTTCACCAAGAGGCTCTTTAGTTCTTCTTCACTTTCTGCCATAAGGTTGGTGTCATCTGCATATCTGAGGTTATTGATATTTCTCCTGGCAATCTTGATTCTAGCTTGTGCTTCCTCCAGCTCAGCGTTTCTCATGATGTACTCTGCATATAAGTTAAATAAGCAGGGTGACAATATACAGCCTTGACGTACTCCTTTTCCTTAAATGAAACCAGTCCGTTGTTCCATGTCCAGTTCTAACTGTTGCTTCTTGAACTCATACAGGTGAGTTCTCAAGAGGCAGGTCCGGTGGTCTGGTATTCTCATCTCTTTCAGAATTTCCCACAGTTTATTGTGAGCCACACAGTTAAGGCTTTGGCATAGTCAATAAAACAGAAATAGATGTTTTTCTGGAACTCTCCTGCTTTTGGATGATCCAGTGGATGCTAGCAATTTGATCTCTGGCTCCTCTACCTTTTCTAAAACCAGCTTGTACATCTGAAAGTTCATGGTTCACATATTGCTGAAACCTTGCTTGGAGAATTTTGAGTATTACTTTACTAGAGTGTGAGATGAGTACAATTGTGTGGTAGTTTGAGCATTCTTTGGCATTGTCTTTCTTTGGGATTGGAATGAAAACTGACCTTTTCCAGTCCTGTGGCCACTGCTGAGTTTACCAAATTTGCTGACATACTGAGTGCAGCACTTTCATAGCATCATGTTTCAGGATTTGAAATATCTCCACTGAAATTCCATCACCTCCACTAGCTTTGTTTGTAGTGATGCTTCTTAAGGCCCACTTGACTTTGAATTCCAGCATGTCTGGCTCTAGATGAGTGTGAGTGATCACAACATCATGATTACCTGGGTCATGAAGATCTTTCTTGTATGGTTCTTCTGTGTATTCTTGCCACCTCTTCTTAATATCTTCTGCTTCTGTTAAGTCCATATCATTTCTTTCCTTTATTGAGCCCATCTTTGTACGAAATACTCCCTTGGTATCTCTATATTTCTTGAAGAGATCTTTAGTCTTTCCCATTCTATTGTTTTCCTCTATTTCCTTGCATTGATTGCTGAGGAAGGCTTTCTTATCTCTCTTTGCTATTCTTTGGAACTCTTCATTCAAATTTGTATATCATTCCTTTTCTCCTTTGCTTTTCACTTCTATTCTTTTCACAGCTATTTGTAAGGCCTCCACAGACAGTCATTTTGTTTTTTTGCATTTCTTTTTCTCTGAGATGGTCTTGATTCCTGTCTCCTGTACAATGTCATGAACCTCGATCCATAGTTCATCAGGCACTCTGTCTATCAGATCTAGTCCCTTAAATCTATTTCTCACTTCCATTGTATAGTCATAAGGGATTTGATTCAGGTAATGTCTGAATGTTCTAGTGGTTTTCCCCACTGTCTTCAATTTCAGTCTGAATTTGGCAATAAGGAGTTCATGATCTGAGCCACAGTCAGCTCCTGGTCTTGTTTTTGCTGACTGTATAGAGCTTCTCCATCTTTGGCTGCAAACAATATAATCAATCTGATTTTGGTTTCGACCATCTGGTGGTGTCCCTGTGTAGAGTCTTCTCTTGTGTTGTTGGAAGAGGGTGTTTGGTATGACCAGTGTGTTCTCTTGGCAAAACTGTATTAGCTTTTGCTCTGCTTCATTCTGTACTCTAAGCTAAATTTACCTGTTACTCTAGGTGTTTCTTGACTTCCAACTTTTGCATTCCAGTCCCCTGTAAAGAAAAGGACATCTTTTTTGGGTTAGATCTAGAAGGTCTTGTAGGTCTTCATAGAATTGTTCAACTTCAGTTTCTTCAGCATTATTGGTCAGGGCATAGACTTGGATTACTGTGATATTGAATCGTTTACCTTGGAAACAAACAGAGATCATTCTGTCGTTTTTGAGATTGCATCCAAGCACTGCATTTTGGACTTTTTTGTTGACTATGATGGCTACTCCATTTCTTCTAAGGGATTCCTGCCCATAGTAGTAGATATAATGGTCATCTGAGTTAAATTCACCCATTCCAGTCCATCTTAGTTTGCTGATTCCTAGAATGTCGACTTTCACTCTTGCCATCTCCTTTTTGACAACTTCCAATTTGCCTCGATTCATGGACCTAACATTCCAGTTTCCTATGCAATATTGCTTTTTACAGCATCGGACCTCGTTTCTATCACCAGTCACATCGTCAACTGGGTGTTTTTGCTTTGGCTCCTTCCCATCATTCTCTGGAGTTATTTCTCCACTGATCTCTATTAGCACACTGGGCACCTACCAACCTGGGGAGTTCATCTTTCAGCGTCCTATCTTTTTGCCTTTTTGTATTGTTTATGGGATTCTCAAGGCAGGAATACTGATGCGGTTTGCCATTCCCTTCTTCAGTGGACCACATTCTGCCAGACCTCGCCAACATGACCCATCCATCTTGGGTGGCCCAATACGGCATGGCTTAGTTTCATTGAGTTAGAGAAGGCTGTGGTCCATGTGATCAAATTGGCTAGCTGTCTGTGATTGTGGTTTCAGTCTGTCTGCCCTCTGATCCCCTTTCTCAGTGCCTACCATCTTACTTGGGTTTCTCTTACCTTGTACATGGGGTATCTTTTCACAGATGCTTTGTTGGAGCAGCTGCTGCTCTTTATCTTGAATGTGGGGTAGCTCCTCTCAGCTGCTGCCCCTGACCTTGGATGTGGGGTATCTCCTCACGTCTGCCGCCCCTGACTTGGATGTGTGTAGCTCCTCTCAGCAGCTCCTCTGCCACTAAGCTATGGTTTTTCCAGAGTCACGGATGTGAGAGTTGGACTATAAACAAAGCTGAGTGCCAAAAAACTGATGTTTTTGAACTGTGGTGTTGGAGAAGACTCTTGAGAATCCCTTGGACAAACAGGATACCCAGCCAGTCAATCCTAAGGAAATCAACATAGAATATTCATTGGAATGAATGATGCTGAAGCTCCAATAATTTGGCCACCTGATGCAAAGAGCCAACTCACTAAAAAAGACCCTAATGCTGGTATAGATTGAGGGCAGGAAAAAAAGGTGGCACCAAAGGATAAGATCAGATCAGATCAGTCACTCAGTCGTGTCCAACTCTTTGTGACCCCATGAATCGCAGCACGCCAGGCCTCCCTGTCCATCACCAACTCCCAGAGTTCACTGAGACTCACGTCCATCGAGTCAGTGATGCCATCCAGCTATTTCATCCTCTGTCATCCCCTTCTCCTCTTGCCCCCAATCCCTCCTAGCATCAGAGTCTTTTCCAATGAGTCAACTCTTTGCATGAGGTGGCCAAAGTACTGGAGTTTCAGCTTTAGCATCATTCGTACCAAAGAAATCCCAGGGCTGATCTCCTTCAGAATGGACTGGTTGGATCTCCTTGCAGTCCAAGGGACTCTCAAGAGTCTTATCCAACACCACAGGTCAAAAGCATCAATTCTTTGGCGCTCAGCCTTCTTCACAGTCCAACTCTCACATCTATATATGACCACTGGAAAAAATATAGCGTTCACTAGACGGACCTTTGCTGGCAAAGTAATATCTCTGCTTTTGAATACACTATCTAGGTTGGTCATAACTTTCCTTCCAAGGAGTAAGCGTCTTTTAATTTCATGGCTGCAGTCAACATCTGCAGTGATTTTGGAGCCCAGAAAAATAAAGTCAGGCACTGTTTCCACTGTTTCCCCATCTATTTCCCATGAAGTGATGGGACCGAATGCCATGACCTTCATTTTCTGAATGTTGGGCTTTAAGCCAACTTTTGCACTCTCCACTTTCACCTTCATCAAGAGGCTTTTGAGTTCCTCTTCACTTTCTGCCATAAGGGTGGTGTCATCTGCATATCTGAGGTGATTGATATTTCTCCCGGCAATCTTGATTCCAGCTTGTGTTTCTTCCAGTCCAGCGTTTTTCATGATGTACTCTGTATATAAGATAAATAAGCAGGGTGACAATATACAGCCTTGATGAACTCCTTTTCCTATTTGGAACCAGTCTGTTGTTCCATGTCCAGTTCTAACTTGTTTCCTGACCTGCATACAAATTTCTCAAGAGGCAAATCAGATGGTCTGGTATTCCCATCTCTTTCAGAATTTTCCACAGTTTGTTGTGATCCACACAGTCAAAGGCTTTGGCATAGTCAATAAAGCAGAAATAGATGCTTTTCAGGAACTCTCTTGCTTTTTCCATGATCCAGCGGATGTTGGCAATTTGATCTCTAGTTCCTCTGTCTTTTCTAAAACCAGCTTGAACATCAGGAAGTTCACGGTTCACATATTGCTGAAGCCTGGCTTGGAGGATTTTGAGCATTACTTTACTAGCGTGTGAGATAAGTGCAATTGTGCGGTAGTTTGAGCATTCTTTGGCATTGCCTTTCTTTGGGATTGGAATAAAAAACTGACATTTTCCAGTCCTGTGGTCACTGCTGAGTTTTCCAAATTTGCTGGCATATTGAGGATAAGATAATTGGATGGAATCACTGTTCAAGAGAAGTTAGTTTGAGCAAATTTTGGGTAACAGTGAAGGATGGGGAAGACTGTCATGCTGCAGTCCATGGGGTCAGAAAGAGTAGGAGACAACTTAGTGACTGAACCATATCAACAATTGAAAGCAATATCCACAGAAATCAGATAAGGAAAATAAATAATGGTAATCCAACCTGGAAAGGAAGAAATAAAACAATCACTGTTTGAACATAACATGATACTATACATAGAAAATATTAATGATACACCAAAAACCTATTTTTAATGAACTGAATTCATCTGTAGGATACAAATTTAATATAAACAAATCTATTGTGTATCTATACACTAACAGTAAACCATCAGTGAATTATCAGAAACAGATATTAAGAAAACAGTCTTCTTTACTATCATATCAAAAAGAAGAAAATATTTAGCAATAAATTTAACCAAGAAGGTAAAACACTGGTGCAGAGAAAACTATAAGAACTGATGAACTGAACATGAAAGTAACAAATGAAAAGATATTCCATGCTTATAAATTACAAGAATTAATATTGTTAAAATGGCCATTCTACTCAAGGCAATCTATAGATGCAGTGTAATCCCTAACAAAATGCCAATGTCTTCATTCACATGACCAGAACAAATAATTTTAAATTATACATGGTAATACAAAAGAGCCTGATTAGCTCAAATAATCTTGAGAAAGAACAAAAAAGATGTAGGAATCATGCTCCCTTATTTCAAAGTATAGTACAAGGTTATATTAATCAAGATTATGGTATTGGCACAAAAGCAGACACATATCATTAGAACAGTACAGACAGCCCAGAAATGAACCCATACATAGATGGTAAATTAATCTATGACAAAGGAGGCAAGAATATACAATGGGAAAAAGATAGTCTCTTAAATAAATGGTTGATGGGAAAAGTAGACAGCTACCTTCAAATATTCAAATTGGACTACTGTTTCACACTATATATAAAATACACTCAAAATGGATTATAGACATAAATATATGACCTGAAACAATAAAATTCATAGAAGGAAACATGAGAGTACACTTTTGACATAAATCTAACAATATATTTTTTTTAATATGTCTTCTCAGGCAAGGAAAGCAAAAGTAAAAATAAACAAATGGGACTACATCAAATGCTGCATAGTAAAGGAAGCTACCAATGTAATGAAATAGCCACCTACTGAATGGGAGAAGATATTTACAAGTGATATACTTGACTGTTGTTTAGTTACTAAGTTATGTCCAAGTCTTCGCAACCCCATGACTGTAGCACACCAGGCTTCCCTGTCCTTCATTATCTCCCAGAGTTTGCTCAAACTCATGCTGATTATGTCAATGATATCATCCAACCATCTCATCCTCTGTTGCCCCCTACTCCTGCTTTCAGTCTTTCCAGGATCTTATCCAATGAGTCAGCTTTTCCTATCAGCTGGCCAAAGTATTGGAGAAGTTGTAGTAATCTAAGTACCTATCTTAGATCAGAGACAAATGTCTTAAATTTTTTTACTTAAATTTGATATGCACTATTGTTGTTTAGTAGATTCCTTTTAAATGTTTAACAAATTCTCTTAGTTGTAGTATTCTAGGCACTTTGATAATAGACATTGTTTACAAAATAATTTTCTATATATGGAGATGATAATTTTTGAACATTAAAACAACTCTAATTTCTGGATATATTAACTTTGAATGTACTTCTAATATAATTTATTTGATAATTTGTATTTTTACATTTATTTCCATGGGTGAGTTTGATGTGATATTTTTCTTGTAATACCATTCTCAAGTTTTAGTATCAAGTAAATTCTGGTTGCTTCCATGTCCTGGCTATTATAAACAGTGCTGCAATGAATATTGGGGTACACGTGTCTCTTTCCCTTCTGGTTTCCTCAGTGTGTATGCCCAGCAGTGGGATTGCTAGATCATAAGGCAGTTCTATTTCCAGTTTTTTAAGGAATCTCCACACTGTTCTCCATAGTGGCTGTACTAGTTTGCATTCCCACCAACAGTATAAGAGGGTTCCCTTTTCTCCACACCCTCTCCAGCATTTATTGCTTGTAGACTTTTCAGCAAATGAATGGATAAGAAAGCTGTGGTACATATACACAATGGAGTATTACTCAGCCATTAAAAAGAATACATTTGAATCAGTTCTAATGAGGTGGATGAAACTGGAGCCTATTAAACAGAGTGAAGTAAGCCAGAAAGAAAAACACCAATACAGTATACTAACGCATATATATGGAATTTAGAAAGATGCTAACAATAACCCTGTGTACGAGACAGCAAAAGAGACACTGATGTATAGAATAGTCTTATGGACTCTGTGGGAGAGGGAGAGGGTGGGAAGATTTGGGAGAATGGCATTGAAACATGTATAATATCATGTATGAAACGAGTTGCCAGTCCAGATTCTATGCTCTATACTGGATGCTTGGGGCTAGTGCGCTGAGATGACCCAGAGGGATGGTATGGAGAGGGAGGAGGGAGGAGGGTTCAGGATGGGGAACACATATATACCTGTGGCGGATTCATTTTGATATTTGGCAAAACTAATACAATTTGTAAAGTTTAAAAATAAAATAAAATTTAAAAAAAAAAGAAAAAGAAAATTCTGGTTTAATAAAATGAACTACATGCTGAGGAGAATTTGTTGTGAATTTGGTTTTATTTCATTTAAAATGTAAATTAAAATGATTTTGTTGTTAATCTACAGTAATATCAGGAGGAAAGTCCTTTGTTCAGGTTTTCTAGTCAGTCACAGTGGGGCTTGGTTCCAAATATTTATTTTTCCATTCTCAGGACCAGACACTATATAGAAGGGAAATACGTGTCAATGTTCTTAAAAACACACCAACAACTTTGACCTAGAAAAATACAGAAATTAATTTTGAGAAAGACTATATATTCTTAAATACTGCAATAGAATATAACCAAATATCATCAATTCAATAAAACTTGGATTTTACACACACACAGATGCATATGGGCTTCCCGGGTGGTGCTCGTGGGAATCTGGTTGTCAGTGCAGGAGATGCAAGAGACACATGTTTGATTCCTGGGTCTGAAAGATCCCCTGGAGTAGAAAGAAATGACAACTTGCTCCAGTATTCTTGCCTGGAAAATTCCATGGACAGAGGAGCCTGGCAGGCTACAGTCCATGGAGCTGCCAAGAGTTGGAACACAACTGAGCAACTGAGCACACATATAGATACATATATATATATATAATAAGATATGATTGCATAACTGAACAAAGTGGCTATAAAATGATATGTAAGTTCAAAACAATTTTTTCTAAGATGTGGCTATGCAGAAATGCATTAAAATGCTGACATTTATATAAAAATATAGTTTTTTTCCTGGATTATTAGATTATGAATGATTGTTACTTTATTTTATTAAATATACTTTATAGTATGATTTATGTCACTTACTAAATTTATTATTATGTTAGAAAAATCAACAAAGCTCTTTTCATGATTTGAAGCTATAGTTGAAAATATATCATTTTGAAGACTAGTTATTATTTTTTTACTGTAGTTTTAGGAGTATAATTCATATTACTTTGTGAAAGTTACAGCAGAACAAAGTTTGGCCCATTATGAGAAATTATTTTCTAATAATTATAGCCTAGCAAAATGGTCTGGCTTATGAGTCTTTGGGAACTTTAGTCAGCGTTTCTACAGAACACAGAAAGCATCACTTTGCTGGAAAGACTAAATTTCCTATTTTAATATTGAGGACATGCTTGCGTATACACACATTTACCTATACATACACACATATATACCTATACATTCACACACGTACAATATTCTATACCACTTGAACACTTTTTCATGACATGTACACAGTAAGTGAAATACAAATAGATTTTGTAAGTGATAGCAAAAGAGCCAACCAAATATTTTTTCTATAGTTTTTCTTCCTTTTAGAAGGAAATCCTTTGAAGAAATCATCACAGTCCTTGAGCAAATATGATCTCTAGTATATTTGTTACAAACATTTGGCACCTCAGAAAATTAACAATAAAGGTAGTTTGGCTTTGAATGTGTGGTGACCTAAACTTTAGAAATTATGTGATTCACTTCAGAGCACATATGCTAAAATTAAAAACGGAGAAAATGTATGAGATAAGACTTAAATACATTACGTCCTCTTTCCCTTCTATATTTTCTTTGAATTGTTTTATATAAGCTTGTGATAAATTTTAAGCAAGAAAAATCCCATGAATATTTTTAAAGCTACAAATATATTCATGAAAAAAATGGAGCTAAATGGAGGATGAACAACCCATTTTCATCTGTATTTGTCTGGTATTGACATCAATTTGCTAATCTCTAATATCAAATACTGTAAAATAAATTTACAAAACCTCCCACAAACTGCCTAGAATTGGAATGCAGGGCCAGACAATGCATTTAAAGAAAATTCAAGATAAGACTTTAGAAAAAGAGATAACTTTTCAGTCGAGTTGCGAAGATAAATAAACAGAGGAGATAGTGTTTTGATAACCTAAAAAACAATTCTGAAATGAAAAAGGAAAAAAGATTAACACTGATTTTGAAAAATATTGTATGTAGTTGGTTTGACTTTCAGTTTCCCAACTTTAGATCACACTGATAAGATTTCACACACATTTAATAGTAAATCTATGTTTAATACTTATAAGTAGAACAGGAAAAACAAAATTTAAACTCCTTGCCACAAAGATAAAAAATTGTACAATTGTTTCATAATTTACTGTGTATATCTTTGGTTTTAAGCAATTAAGGCAATTTATTATAATATAATAGTACTATTAATACTAAACCAACTTCGTTGATTGAAAGGGGAGATCCATAGCTTTTATCCAGATAGAAGAGTTAACACAGGACAGCCTGACACATTCTACTTGTCAATACTTTTTATACTGTTTTAGGAAGAACTTTAATTTAGCAGACATGATCAATAAGCATTAGATTTGTCATATGCTAACAGTGACTGAGAGATTTAATATGTCCCTTTGTTATTCTGAGGAAGATATTTTTTAGTCACTAAGGAGGATGTGTGCAAGTGGATTCTAAGACATGCAGCAGACGCTTGTACTCCGGATAGAGAAGACTTTTTTGCTTTTGTTTCTTGCCTCCATCTCCCTGCTTAGAATTCCTTCTAGCTTTGATCATTTCCTCTGTCTTTCTCCTGAGACCCATTGTGGTGCTTTGCAGATGTAAGTGTCCCTGTACATATTTCTTACACTTTTGGCCTGAAAAGGTGAGGTTTTCTATCTTCAGTCATTCCTGAACACCCTCAATAACGATCAGCACAAGCTTTCACTGAAAATGGAAAATAAACCTATCACTGAGATTCTCTCTTTTCAAGACTCAAGGTGCTCTTATTTTCCTCTAGACCCAGTAAAGGAAGTACAAGAGTAAAATGTTCAGTGCAACTTGCGTCGGTGCTTGGGAGTGGCTTTCAGGTCAATTCAGAAAACAAGTGAAAATGACACCTTTATACCTACAGACAGGCAAGCTACAGTCCATGGCATCACAAAGAGTCAGGCACAACTGTGCTACTAAGCTTACACAAACCTACAGATCCTTCACTGAAGGGTTGTGAAACAGATCTCCAAATGTTCATATGTCATAGAATTGATTATGTGAGTCAAAATTTTTACTAAATTATAGAATTGAAAAGCTATTATCAGACTGAATGTTGGTTAGATTTATTAATGAAAATTGCATTTTGGTTTTATGCATATAGAAACAATAACACAATTAAGGTATATGACATTATGATGCAAAATATATTTCTTACCCTAGTCACAGTCATAAAGGACTGAAAGCCATTACTTTAGGACATCCTCCATTGTTGAGGTGTTCAATGTAGTAGCTACCAGCCACATGGGACTATTTTTTATTTAACTTTAAATTCACTGAATTTAATAAAATGGAGAAATCAGTTTCCTAGTCTTACTAACCATATTCCAAGTGCTCAGTATTTACATGAAGCTATGGTATTAGACAACTCATATATCAAATCTTTTCATTATTGCAGAAAGTTCTATTGAATAGTGCTGCTCTAGAAACAATCCAATGTTAAATTTATAGTATTTTCCATATGCATAATCTATACACAATAAAATAATGTCTAACAAATAATGACACTTCCTTTGAGTTTGTCTTTTGCTGCTATAAATTTTAAGCAATAGTGCTTAATTGGATGAATAGATATTGTTAATCTATACAAAAGAATACATTGTTTTAATTAAAATATGTTCAGTACCTCAGTCACGTCTGACTCTTTGTGACCCCATGGACTGCAACCCACCAGGCTCCTCTGTCCGTGGAATTCTCCAGGCAAGAATACTAGAGTGGGTTGCAATTTCCTTACAATTAAAGTATGGCAAGACACAAATATGGCAAGAATACAGAGAAGAACTGTACAAAAAAGATCTTCATGACCCAGATAATCATGACGATGTGATCACTCACACACAGCTAGAGTCAGACATCCTGGAATTCAAAGTCAAGTGGGCCTTAAAAGCATCACTAGGAACAAAGCTAGTGGACGTGATGGAATTCCAGTTGGGCCATTTCAAATCCTGAAAGACGATGCTGTGAAAGTGCTGCACTCAATATGCCAGCAAATTTGGAAAACTCAGCAGTGGCCACAGGACTGGAAAAGGTCAGTTTTCATTCCAATCCAAAAAAAAAGGCAATGCCAAAGAATGATAAAATTACTACACAATTGCACTCATCTCACACGCTAGTAAAGTAATGTTCAAAATTCACCAAGCCAGGCTTCAGGAATACGTGAACTATGACTTCCAGATGTTCAAACTGGTTTTAGAAAAGGCAGAGGAATAAGAGATCAAACTTCCAGCATCTACTGGATCATCAAAAAAGCAAGAGAGTTCCAGGAAAACATCTATTTCTGCTTTATTGACTATGCCAAAGCCTTTGACTGTGTGTATCACAATAAACTGTGGGAAATTCTGAAAGAGATGGAAATACCAGACCACCTGACCTGCCTCTTGAGAAATCTGTATGCAGGTCAGGAAGCAACAGTTAGAACCAGACATGGAACAACAGACTGGTTCTAAATAGAAAAATAAGTACATCAATGCTATATACTGTCACCCTACTTATTTAACTTGTCTGCAGAGTACATCATAAGAAACCCTGAGCTTGAGGAAGCACAAGCTGGAATCAAGATTGCTGGGACAAATATTAAAACCTCAGATATGCAGATGATACCACCCTTATGGTAGAATGTGAAGAAGAACTAAAGGGCCTCTTGATGAAAATAAAAGAAGAGAGTGAAAAATTTGGCTTAAAGCTCAACATCCAGAGAACTAAGATCATGGCATCTGGTCCCATCACTTCATGGCTACTAGGTGGGGAACCAGTGGAAACAGTGTCAGACTTTATTTTGGTGGGCTCTAAAATCACTGCAGATGGTGATTGCAGCAATGAAATTAGAAGACGCTTACTTCTTGGAAGGAAAGTTATGACCAAACTAGACAGCATATTAAACAACAAAGACATGATTTTGCCAACAAAGGTTCGTCTAGTCAAGGCTATGGTTTTCCAGTGGTCATGTATGGATGTGAGAGTTGGACTATAAAGAAAGCTGAGTGCCAAAGAATTGATGCTTTTGAACTGTGGTGTTGGAGAAGACTCTTGAGAGTCCCTTGGACTGCAGGGAGATCCAACCAGTTCATCCTAAGGGAGATCAGTCCTGGGTGTTCATTGGAAGGACTGATTTTGAAGCGAAACTCTAATATTTTGGCCACCTGATGCAAAGAGCTGACTCATTTGAAAAGACCCTGATGCTGGCGAAGATTGAGGGCAGGAGGAGAAGGGGACGACAGACGATGAGATGGTTGGATGGCATCACTGACTCAATGGATATGGGTCTGGGTGGACTCCGGGAGTTGGTGATGGACAGGGAGGCCTAGCGTGCTGCGGTTCATGGGGTCGCAAAGAGTTGGACGTGACTGAGCAACTGAACTGAACTAAACTGAAGACACAAAACGATGAGGCTGTAACAAATAACGGTTAGAATCTGGACTCTGTGGTTGGGCTGCTCAGATTTAAAACCACTATCTACATGGGTAACTTTTCAATAAGTTTACTTATTGAAAAAAAGAAAGTGAAGTTGCTCAGTCATGTCCAATTCCTTGTGACCCCATGGACTTTAGTCTACCAGGTTCCTCCATCTGTGGGATTTTCAGGCAAGAATACTGGAGTGGGTTGCCATTTCCTTCTCCAGGAGATCGTCCCAACCCAGGGACTGAACTTAGGTTTCCTGCATTGTAGGCAAACACTTCACTGTCTCAGCCACCAGGGAAGCCAGAGAAGCCACCAGGGAAGTTTGCTTATATTTAGGAAAAATTCTTTTCCTCATGTGAACCAGGTTCAACAATAATTTTGCAAATATTTCATCATTAAATGGAAGTGGATAATTATCTTCTTATTTTCATTATTAAATCAAATACAGAGGCATAGCAAAACACATGAAGACACAGGATTCATGTGATAAGATAAGCTTCAAAATGAATAGAAGAGTGAGAATTTGTTTTATATATATTTCTATTCCTCAATTGGTCCACAAAGCAATTGGTCTATTTTACTTTGCAGAAAGTAATTTTTTGGATAAACTTGTAAAATACTATTGAAATGTGTTTATATATGCCATATGTCTGAAATGATATTTCCTCACTGATTCTGACTACATTTTAATTACATATATTAAGAATAAATAAGAATGCCTTCCTTTACTGTGCTATGAAGATCCAAACCGAACTATATACACGTATCCATTGTTTTTTCTAAGTGGCCCCAAACTTATGAATTTCACAAAAAAACCCATCACTTTGGGTTTGATTTGTGTTTCCTTGTTTCTCTTCATGAAGCTACTAGCAGAAGATCTGGTGATTGGATACCTACCAACAAAAACTGGGCTAGATCTTCACAATTCTAAAAAAGGTTATAATTAAATAGTCTTAGAAGTTATTCTCCATTCTTATGGGAAGAGTTAGGCCCATTGGAATTTTCTCTACATTATTTAGCTTGACCTCTTCTTTGAGAAATAGAATAATTGCAGGTCTGAATACATCCAACTAGTGGGATATTAGATGTAACCTATGGCTTCCCTGGTGGCTCAGATGGTAAAACATCTGTCTGCAGTGCAGGAGACCCAGGTTTGATCCCTGGGCTGGGAAGATCCCCTGGCGAAGGGAATGGTAGCCCACTCCAGTATTCATGCCTGGGAAATCCCATGGATGGAGGAGCCTGGTGGGTTACAGTCCATGGGGTCGCAAAGAGTTGGACACAACTGAGTGACTTCATTGCACCATACTTCACCTTATCAAGGCTTCTATAGAGGGAACATGTTAAGTATAACAAAAATTGCTGCAGTCCAGAAATATAATTGAAAGGAAGTTTTTGGAATTATATTAGCAAGATATAGAGAACAGTTCTCCCAGTTCAGAATACCACATATACCAAATAAAACGTGAAGATAAGACTTGCTTTTGTTTTAAAGAATGAGCTGGTGGGAAAGGAAGGCAAACAAATGGAGGAGAGAAATAGAGTTCCAAAGGATGAAGGGATATTGAGTAGTATTTGCCCAGATGACATCTGCCAAACCCTAGTGGTTTAAATATGGCATCAACTTATAATATGCACATACATGGAAGCTATGATAAAACCCTGGGTATAAGGGAGAATGAAAGGTCAGGCCAGGGATCACTCTTACTGTCAACATACACACACACAGGATTCTTTGACATCACAGTGAGCACACCTAGAAAAAACCAGAAAGCAATAAGGTGCTTAATTTCCTGTCTTCATCTTGGCTCTAAGTAAAACAGAAAAAAAAGTATTGATTTTCTTTTTTATCAATCATTATCTTGTTGGTTTGCAAATATTATATCAGATCACAGGTTTGCAAAAAAAATCTATCTATAGATTTTGTCATGTGGCAGAATTTTAAGTAAATTAGAGATGAACACAATTATTATATATAAAACATTAGGCTAATTTATAAAAAAGATTCAATATATAAATCATTTTGGAGGATATTTGGCTTGATTAAAATACTGGCTTTGTTTGATAGAAATGCTAGTCATATGTTGTCCCAAATTATACAGTTAATTAGAAAGTATCTTAAGGAAATTTAGAAATAGCAAATATATTCGTTTAGCTTTTGTGGGTTAGAAAGTTTTAGCTGGAATGAAAGTCTACTTGATGTCATTAGTTTGGGAGATACTAATGTATTGAGGACTGTGACCCTTGAATAATAGAGTAGTTCATTCTGTTTTTGCATTTCAAGATTATGATTTATGCATGTCCTTGTGCTAGATAGCACTAAGCATTGCTCCTTCATTAGTGGTTCCCACTGAAAGTTATGTTTATATTCAAAAATTCTGCCCTGGGATGGATCATATTGTGTGAGAAATAATTACAGCGCAAAAGTGGAGAGCCACTGCTTAAAATGTATTAGAAATTATCTGCTTGATGTGCCTCCTAGTTTCCATAGTGTGATTCTGTCTAATTATCCCTGGGGATCTACTAGACTCTCTGACTATTAAGCAGATAATTTTTTAACACTGGGAAATATTTATTTTAAGTTAGTTATATTGAAGTAGATGTTATAAGAAGAGTATTTCTTAATAAAATTTAGCTATTTAAGGACACCTGAGCACTATCTATTAATTTGGTCAATCAATTGATGGTACCAGGACACCCCTATGACCCTGAAATATAGTTGGACCACATAAAGTTAAATTCCTGTTCTCTCCAATGTTAAGGTTGCTAACTCTAATAGACCATACTTTAGAGACTGGTTATTATTTTAGATATACCAATTACTGCAGCAAAGCTTTACAAAATTCCTGGTTAACCTCACTGAGGACAGGTTGATGGATGGAAGCAAAGTTCAACTCAATTTACATGTCTGAAATCTCTGTGCACATAATAGCTCTCTTTGGTGTGCTCACTTAGCTTTTGAAAACATTTTTAAAAGCTCTGCTATTTAGTTTTCTGCTAATGAGTACAAGAGCACTAGTGGCTGCCTTTATTATCTAATTACTCTGTCCAGTTGTTAAGATTTTGGAAGCATTTTGAGCTTAGTGTTTTTGCACCAGACTGGGAACTTAGGAGATTTTTTAATTAAAAGTAGAAGACAAATGTTTATACCTAAATTATCTTTGAAGTAAATGGACTGTTCACAATTGTTTATGAGCACAACAAATATTTGAAAATTTCTTAGTAGCTTATTTTTAGTGTGTGAAAAAACAGATTAGGAATAAGTGGATTAATGGAAGATAAGTATTGAGAAAAGAGAAGGAAAACTTTAGAAGGTGCCAAATTAAGTGGACAAAACCAAGATTTTACATGGATGTGAAAATAAAGATAATACATTTTAAAATTATTCTAACAAATATATATCCTGCCTTGTTCAAAAGAAGACCCCAAAATGTGAATTTCAGGCAGCATTCAAAAGTACAAATACTGTGAATCAGATTTTTTTGGTTGAGAAACAAAACAGGTTAAAGATAAAATCAAGTCCAAAAGCAATCCCCAAATAAACAAAAACACAAACAGAGCACACAAAATCAAACATTAATACATAAAATATGGCCATAGGTCATTCACTGTACACTTGCTAGATTTTAGCTTGCAAGCAACCAGTGAATATAAGGAATCCAAATGTCCCAATGTTCCAAAGATGAACACAAATTGATTTCACATGATTATTCCTCACTGTGTTATGTGAAATACAGTTTTCCTGTGAGTAAAGAGGAGTTACAATGATGACAAATGTGCAAATATTGTAATTGTAATAGAGCTATGATGAGTTTCAAAGTGATGTATTCAATATCTTTCATAAGTCATCCATGACCTGTGTCATACAATACATTCAATGAAATAAGGTAATCCTAGGTGGTGGAAATTGAACAGTATGGCTCTGGTGTACATTCTTTGATGGAATGTCTTAATGCAGAAAACCAGATTAACACAGGGTGAAGTTTTTTAAACACTACTCTTTAGATCCAGAGAAAGCCAAGTTCTTGGTAATTAGGATGAAGGCTGTCTACTTGCACTCCAACTAAGACCATCCTACCTTCATCTCTATTACACAGTGACTGTTTACTCAAAGTCTTGTTAGAACAGAGTATTCTAGAGCATAATTTTTTAATCACTAATGTAAATTGATTGATAAATGAGTAGAAAGGTTAAATCTCATTCAGGCAATATTCCCTAGAGGTTATCCATTTCAGCTCAGTTTTGATAAGCAGTAAATAGAAGTGAATTGAGTTTATGCTCTTTGGCATCGATGTGAAAACAGGTATGTGTTGTACTGGAAAAGAATGGAGTCATATAATTCAACAATCACCTAAGCTCAGAATAGATTTCACTTCCCCTTATGAATATTGATAAGGCTCAAATGGAAAGACCACCCATTAATAGGACAAGATTTTCCTGAAAAGAAAAAGAAGTTTGATGTCATGCCAACTCTGAGGGTCAAACTTCTAGGCAATATGTCATATTGTGTTGTATTTAGTCACTCAGTCATGTCCAACTCTTTGACACCCTATGGACTGTAGCCCACCAGGCTCCTCTGTTCATGGGGATTTTCCAGGCAAGAATAGTGGAGTGGGCTCCCATGCCCTCCTCCAGGGGATCATCCCAACCCAGGAGCTGAACCCAGGTCTCCCTCATTGCAGGCAGATTCTTTACCATCAGAGCTACCTGGGAAGCCCAATATGTCATATTGGTTTATCCAAATAATACTGGATTTTATTCAATGTCCATCTTGCCAATTAAATAACATTGGTAAAGTGTTATATCCTTTATTATTTCAGCTGAACACTCAGTTCAGTTCAGTTCAGTCGCTCAGTCGTGTCTGACTCTTTGCAACCCCATGAATCGCAGCACGCCAGGCCTCCCTGTCCATCACCAACTCCCAGAGTTTACTCAAATTCATGTCCATCGAGTCGGTGATGCCATCCAGCCATCTCATCCTCTGTCATCCCCTTCTCCTCCTGCCCCCAATCCCTCCCAGCATCAGGGTCTTTTCCAATGAGTCAACTCTTGCATGAGGTGGTCAGCTGAGCACTAGAAGATCCTTTTTTCAAATGTATATATAGGTTATTGAACCAGTCAATTTTCTGAAGACTCTGTTTGTCTACCAACCAAGCCTAAATAATTACTTTCCATGGTAACAAGTATATATTGGGGTCATTTACCTGCTAAGATTACTTCTACTTCAAGGAAATTAGTCCATTTGATTTACATATAGAGGGCAGAAGAACTTTCTATCCATCATGCCGATGTCTATGCACTTTATTTGTTCAAAGATATTATCAAAGTATCAAGACAAACTTTTAAATTACAGAAAACCAAAACACTTTCATATTTTGTCCCACACTGTAAAACCATCAAAAGAAAATTCTTTTGATTCTATGTAGGCATATTAAGACAATATGATATTGTCATCTCAACACAAATATTTATTTTAAGTCAAATCCTGAAACATACTTTTTGTCTTAAAGAATTATGAGGAATCTCAGATTTGAGGTTTAAACAAGAGGAAACTGGCAGACATTTTTACAGGAGCACCCAATTATCTAGAAAAGTTCTACTTTGAGGGCAAAGGGACTGAGGTGGAACCATCATACATTAAAAAGGATCATAGAGTCACAAAAGTCACTAAACTGGTGAAGTTAGAAGATCATTATACAAAAAAAACACCTTGAAAAATTTAGCAACAGAAATCATTATTTGGGACATTATTGAGTGGATTTTTAAAAATTGGTTCTATTTATTAAGGGAACATTACTAGAAATTAGTCAGAAAAATAGCTTTGGAGCTTGGGATTTTATTTCTCAAACTGGGAAAGCAGTCTCCATAGGCAGCAATCAGAATCCGACCTACCGAGCTCACTCACCAAATTCATGCCTTAAGTAATCAATGCCTAGCATCTCACTTCATTACCAACTCTCAAGAATAAATAGAGTATTTTCACATAGATTTCCCATACTTGAGATTCTTGAGGCATTAATAATACATAGTCAGAGTTAAATTTAAGATCCTTGGTGGCTGCTTCTGAGTTTTGATGTATATGGCAATTGTATCTTTCAGGGTTCTTAGCTGTAGGCAATAGAACCTGACTCTGATTATTATTTAAGCAGAAAATAAATTTTTTAAAATAGAATGAATAGATCACAAAATACCAGGAGCCTTGAAAACCACATACAGATAAAGAGTGAGAAAAAGAATGTGAGGTTGCAGTCAGGACCTTAGCCAAAATCATGCCACAGAATGGAAATAGGCCTCAAGCACTGCATACTACAAAAAGAGGCTTCCCTGGTTACAGGTTTCTCCTGAAAACATGGGTTCTGTCACCCCAGGCATCAGCATGTGTCTGCTCCATAGTCACCATGGACCATCAGAATTTATTCTCTGCTCTCTCTGTCTCTTTAACATCCTCTATCTGTATATTTCAATTTCAGAAACTATAGAGGATGTTTCTGATGTAAAAAGTCAAGGTTATGTGGCTCATCCTAAATGCAAAGGGAAATTAAAATGTAATCACAGGCATTTTCAGTTTCAAGTGAAAGAGAAGCTCTGCCTCTCACCAAAAGCACCTAATATTTAATGAGTGCATCTTCTGTGTAAGGCACTCTTGTGTGAGTTAAGTTTCATATTATGGAGAAATCATTAAGCAAGGAGAGATTTAGGCAGCTACATCAAATATGCAGAGAAGGGTGACAGAGTCACTTTATTCACGTTCCAGAAAACATTCCAAATAGTGCTATAAATGAGGGATGACTTTTGAATATTGTTTCCCTAGAGTAAAAATAAAAGTAAAATTCTTCCTAATCTGGTCCACTATGTCACGATTCAGCACCAGGAAGTTTATTCTACAAATACTCTGGTGAAGAACTTTCCATTTGGTCAATGTCTTTGGAAAAATGCCCCATGAAAAGTCAGATATTTCTTTCTTTAATAGCTTCAGAGAGAGTCCAATAGACCAGCTGCATCCTAGCATTCTAGATCCCAGAGAGTAGTGACATTTACCAAACTGCAATGTCAGCTGACTAACAGAAGCTCAGCAAGGCAAAGCACACTCCCTGTAACACACTCTCTGAATTTCAAAGCCTGCACTATAGAAGTGAAATCTAACTTTTATAAGGGATTATATGATTTCAACCTTTTTTCCACTTAGCCAAATTCTTATTCTAGTGTCTGAAAAAGCAGGTGAGTAATCTCACAGCACCAAAGACAGAATATAAGAGAGAGATTGAGGCGGGGTGGCATGGGGGAAAGAAGAAAGGAGGGAAGGCATGGAGATTAGATAAAACAAGAGAACACAAGAGAAGATCTCATTTTAGAAGAGTAAATTCAAAAATGAAACAAAATGCTCTTAACACCCTTAATCATATAGTCTCTATTCATCCTGGCTGTGTTCACTTCCTTAACCATATTCACTCTTGAAAACAATAACAAAATCAATCCAGATCTCTAAAATTACTTGCTGAGGGCTATCATTCATATCGCATTTACAGAATCTGCTTTGAAAATTTCAGTCTTGTATATTAATGTCTTAATTATGTTTGACCACTCTCTCTTTTTGGAAACTCTCTTCCAAGTTTCTCACCCATCATCCATTGGCCTTATAAGTCTCCCAGAAAAGGTTCTCTGACCACCCTCACCTTAAATGTAAGTCCTTAGAATTCTTTCTCCTGTTCTAATCTCATTACCCTTCTTCCTGAGTGGTTTCATCCATGGCCTCATTTGCCAAAAATATAACTCATGAATTCCTAATCTTTAGCCTATTCCTCATTCCTGAGTTCTAGTCTACTAAGACAACTGTCTACACACTAGATATTTATAACTAAGTCTGCCATAATAACACTGCATGTTGCGTATTAGTTACTCAGTCGGGTCCAACCATTTGCCAGCCCCTGGATGGTAGGTTGCCAGGCTCCTCTGTCCATGGAGTACTCTAGGTAAGAATACTAGAGTGGGTTGCCATTCCCTTTTCCAGGGGATCTTCCCAAACCAGGGCTCAAACCTGGGTCTCCCTCATTGCAGGCAGATTCTTCACCATCTGAGCCACCAGAAAAGCCCACCCTCCCCCTCCATTTTATGAGAGCCATGATTTTATGACATTAGCAATTATTTTTCCTTGCTTCTTTGCACACCCATGCCTGGAAAGACTATCTCCAGAATTAGAAATCTCCACCAAAAACCTTGAGCTAGCTATAACTAACCTATGATTAGTTAATTTTTTTAAAAGTACTATTTTATCTGTTATTCAATGAAACTTACTTAGCATTTAAGATGTGCCATAACAAAGTTGTAAGCACCTTTTATTTCAACATACCTTCAGAAGCAGCATCATTGTTATCATTATAATTTCATCACTCCATAAACATTTATTAGGCATAAATATTTTAGAAATTAGAATATAATGGTAAGAAATACTGATCTGGTCCCACACTTACAATCTAGCAGAGTAAAACAAAGCTTTATACAGTAGATCATGATTTAAAATATGTTCAGTTATACCATGTATTTGGTATAGCTTTCTTTTGACTTCCTATCTCATAATTTAAATTTTTTTCTGATTTTGTTAGGTCAGATGCTCAAGCAATAATATCTATTATTTAACCAGTTGTTACTGGTTTGCTGAGTGACTGGATGAACTGAACTGACCTACCATAGAAATAACACTTTCAAGGGAGGGAATGGATAGGTAGGTCATTTCATTTTTAAGCATAGCATAGCATTGTTTGCCATCTTGCTGCAAAATTGCTGGTTAAAAACCAAACCTCAGCAGGAAATCTCATTCACTGCTGTGGGAATGTAAAATGGTACAGCCACATTGGAAAAACGTCTGGCAGTTTCATACAAAGCTAAATGTAGTTTTACCATATGATCCTGGTATTGTGTTCATAGATTTGTACCCAAATGATTTGAAAACTTATGCTGATATGGAAACATGCATGCAAAATTATGGAAGCTTTATTCATAATTGCCCCAAACTGAGAGCAACCAAGATATCCTTGTTAGGTGAATAGAAAACAAAACTGTGAGTAACATTCTATTTAATGATAAAAATAGATGAGTTATTAAACCATGCCAAGATATAGATAAACCCTAAATGCATATTGCTAAATGAAACAAACTGAAAGTGAAAGTGAAGTAGCTCAGTCATGTCCAACTCTTTGCAACCCCATGAAGGGTAGTCTACCAGCCTCCGTGATCCATGGGATTTTCCAGGCAAGAATACTGGAATGGGCTGCCATTTCCTTCTCCAGGGGATCTTCCCAACCCAGGGATCAAACCCAGGTCTCCTGCATTGCAGACAGACACTTTACCTTCTGAGCCACTAAACTAGTCTATCAATCTAAACAGCCTACATACAGTATATACCACTCATGTGATAGTCTAAAAAAGACAAAACTATAGAAATGGTAAACAGATGAATGGTTCCCAGTACTTTAGGGAAAGAGGGGGATGTTGAGGAGATAAAGTATATAGGATATTAAAGGGAAGTGAAAATATTCTGTACAATATGGTAATGTTGTTAAGAGAAAAGCAAGTAAGACAGTAGGCACTGAGAGAGGGCATCAGAGGGCAGACTGAAATTACAATCACAGACAACTAGCCAATCTGATTAGATGGACTACAGCTTTGTCTAACTCAATGAAACTAAGCCATGCTATGTGGGGCCACCCAAGAGGGATGGGTCATGGAGAGGTCTGGCAGAATGTGGTCCACTGGAGAAGGGAATGGCAAAACACTTCAGTATTCTTGCCTTGAGAATCCCATGAACACTATGAAAGGGCAAAAAGATAGGACACTGAAAGATGAACTCCCCAGGTCAGTAGGTGCCAAATATGCTACTAGAGATCAGTGGAGAAATAACTCCAGAAAGAATGAAGGGATGGAGCCTAAGCAAAAACAACACCCAGATATGGATGGGACTGGTGATAGAAGCAAGGTTCGATGCTGTAAAGAGCAATATCGCATAGGAACATGGAATGTTAGGTCCACGAATCAAGGCAAATTGGAAGTGGTCAAACAGGAGAAGATAAGGGTGAACGTCGGCATTCTAGGAACCAGCAAACTAAAAGGGACTGGAATGGTTGAATTTAACTCAGATGACCATTATATCTACTACTGTGGTCAGGAATCCCTTAGAAGAAATGGAGTAGCCATGATAGTCAAAAAAAGAGTCTGAAATACAGTACTTAGATGCAATCTCAAAAAGGACACAGTGATCTCTGTTCATTTCCAAGGTACACCATTCAGTATCACGGTAATCCAAGTCTATCCCCTGACCAGTAACACTGAAGAAACTGAAGTTGAACAGTTCTATGAAGACCTACAAGACCTTCTACAACTAACACCCAAAAAAGATGTCCTTTTCATTATGGGGGACTAGAATGCAAAAGCAGGAAGTCAAGAAACACCTGGGATAACAGGCAAATTTGTTCTTGGTGTACAGAATGATGCAGGTCAAAGGGTAATAGAGTTCTGCCAAGAGAATGCACTGGTCATAGCAAACACCCTCTTCCAACAACACAAGAGAAGATTCTACACATGAACATCACCAGATGGTCAACACCAAAATCAAAATCGGATTGATTATATTCTTTGCAGCCAAAGATGGAGAACTCTATACAGTCAGCAAAAACAAGCCCGGGAGCTGACTGTGACTCAGATCATGAACTCCTTATTGCCAAATTCAGATTTAAATTGAAGAAAGTGGAGAAAACCACTATACCATTCAGATATGACCTAAATCAAATCCTATATGACTATACAGTGGAACTGAGAAATAGATTTAAGGGACTAGATCTGACAGACAGAGTGCCTGATGAACTCTGGATGGAGTTTCGTGACATTGTACAGGAGACAGGGATCAAGACCATCCCCCCCCCAAAAAAAAAGAAATGCAAAAAATCAAAATGGCTGTCTGAGAAGGCCTTACAAAGAGCTGTGAAAAGAAGGGACATGAAAAGCAAAGGAGAAAAGGAAAGATATACCTATTTGAGTGCAGAGTTCCAAAGAATAGCAAGGAGAGATAAGAAAGCCTTGCTCAGTGATCAATGCAAAGAAATAGAGGAAAACAACAGAATGGGAAAGACTAGAGATCGCTTCAAGAAAATTAGAGATACCAAGGGAACATTTCATGCAGAGATGGGCTCAATAAAGGACAGAAATGGTATGGCCTAACCAGAAGCAGAAGATATTAAGAAGAGGTGGCAAGAATACACAGAAGAACTGTACAAGAAAGATCTTCACGACCCAGATAATCATGATGATGTGATCACTCACCTAGAGCCAGACATTCTAGAATGTGAAGTCAAATTGGCCTTAGAAAGGATCACTACAAAGAAAGCTAATGGAGGTGATGAAATTCCAGTTGAGCTATTTCAAATCGTGGAAGATGATGCTGTGAAAGTGCTGCACTCAATATGCCAGCATATTTGGGAAACTCAGCAGTGGCCACAAGACTGGAAAAGGTCAGTTTTCATTCCAGTCCCCAGAAAAGAGAATGCCAAAGAATGTTCAAACTACTGCACAATTGCACTCACCTCACATGCTAGTTAAGTAGTGCTCAAAATTCTCCAAGCCAGGCTTCAGCGATACATGAAACTTGAACTTCCAGATGTGCAATCTGGTTTTAGACAAGGCAGAGGAACAAGAGATCAAATTGCCAACATCTGCTGGATCATCAAAAAAGCAAAAGAGTTCCAGAAAGACATCTATATCTGCTTTATTGACTATGCCAAAGCCTTTGATTGTGTGGATAACAATAAACTGTGGAACATTCTGAAAGAGATGGGAATACCAGACCACCTGACCTGCCTCTTGAGAAACCTGTATACAGGTCAGGAAGCAACAGTTAGAACTGGACATGGAACAACAGACTGGTTCCAAATAGGAAAAGGAGTACGTCAAGGCTGTATATTATCACCCTGTTTATTTAACTTATATGCAGAGCACATCATGAGAAACGCTGGGCTGGAGGAATCACAAGCTGGAATCAAGATTGTTGAGAGAAATATCAATATCCCTCAAGTATGCAGATGACACTACCCTCATGGCAGAAAGTGAAGAAGGACTAAAGAGCCTCTTGATGAAAGTGAAACAGGAGAGTGAAAAAGTTGGCTTAAAGCTCAACATTCAGAAAACTAAGATCATGGCATCCAGTCCCATCACTTCATGAGAAATAGATGGGGAAACAGTGGAAACAGTAGCAGACTTTATTTTTCTGGCTCCAAAATCACTGCATATTGTGATTGCAGCCATGAAATTAAAAGATGCTTACTCCTTGGAAGGAAAGTTATGACTAAACTAGACAGCATATTAAAAAGCAGAGACATTACTTTGTCAACAAAGTTCCATCTAGTCAAGGCTATGGTTTTCCAGTGGTCATGCATGGATTGAGAGTTGGACTATAAAGAAAGCTGAGCACTGAAGAATTGGTGCTTTTGAATTGTAGTGTTGGAGAAGACTCCTGAGAGTCCCTTGGACAGCAAGGAGATCCAACCAGTCCATCCTAAAGGAGATCAGTCCTGGGTGTTCATTGGTAGGACTGATGTTGAAGCTGAAACTCCAGTACTTTGGCCACCTGATGAGAAGAGCTGACTCATTTGAAAAGACCCTTATACTGGGAAAGATTGAGGGCAGGAGGATAAGGGGATGACAGAGGATAAGATGGCTGGATGGCATCACCGACTCAATGGACATGGGTTCGGGTGAACTCCGGGAGTTGGTGATAGACAGGGAGACCTGGCGTGCTGCAGTTCATTGGGTTGCAAAGAGTCAGACACAACTGAGGAAATGAACTGAACTGAACTGAGCTACAAGATTAAAGGCAAAAGAAAATTTATAGATGAACTGTACCCTATTGGTAAATCTGTTTCCTATTAAAGTACTGGTCAACTATTCTGAAACCACTATAGATGTATATATTAGAACTGAATAAATAAGCTTACAAAAATCTGACTATGATGTAATTAAACATCAGATTTTTCACTGATGTTTAATTCAGTTAGGAATAGAATTACCATATGATCTAGCAATTCCACTCTCGGATATTATATATACCTTAAACAATTTACAGCAGGGTATTAAACAGATATTTATACTTCACATTCACAACATCATTATTTACAATACCCAAAATATGGAAGCAACCCAATGGAAAATTATTCATCATTAAAATGGAAGGAAATTCTGACACATGTTACAACATGACTAGACCTCAAAGAAAATATACTACATGAAAGAAGCCAGCCACAAAAGTACAAATATTTTGTGATTGCATTTATACAAGTTATCTAGAACACTCAGATTCATAGAGACAGAAAGTAGATTGCCAGGACCTAAGAGGGAGTAGGAAGTTATTGTTTAATGAATATAGTTCCATTTGGGGAAGGTGAAAAACTTTATGGAGACAGATGGTGGTGAAGATTGCATAATAATGTGAATGTACATAATACCACTGAACTGTACACTTAAAAATAAAGTGCTAAATTTCATTTTTTGTCTATCTTGCCATAATAAAATAATGTCAGTCCTTAACTCATGGCCTGAAATTGTTGAAGAAACTATATGTACATTAAGTCTATTCTTAGAGCATTTTAAAAGTTTAATGTATTTAAGTATATAGAGAAAAAAACTGGACAAACACTGATATTAGGCCTTTAGTGATTGCACATTTTTTAGGAAACTGTAATTCTGTGAATAAGGAAACAAAAAGAATATGAGGTTTAAGTGTTTGCCAGCAGATACCTGCCTTCTCTTTCATCAGTAATATAGAAGACACTCCATTAAACAAACATATTGCCCTCTTTGCTCCCTCCACCTGCCCCTTAGCCTGTGTTATTACTTGCATCAATCTTGAGTCACACAGAATTACTTAAGCCTCTCAGAGCTATGCTCTCTGACTTTTAGTATTGTACACTTCCCTCCCATAGCATATTTGTTGCTCCATAAGTAATTTAACTAGAAAATTCTTCTAGCAAAAGGCCTGTTAAGTTTCACTATTGTTTTCACTCATTGAGTTGGGACAGTGAAGGAATAAAAATTCCATAACAAAACTGAATAGCTTATACTCTGTAAAAGCCATTGTTCATTGCATATTGAAAATTTTATATTGAAGTCTTAGAAAAATTCGTTTTGAATGCTATTGTAAGGTAATTTTCCATTGTAAAATACAGACTTAGAGCTATATATGTGTGGATACATGTGCATTTCTTTGTCCTCAAACTCATATAGACGTTTCCAATCTTCAATGGCCATAGTACCGGTTATACTTTCATCACACAGAGATGGGAACCAGCCCACTCTTCCATGTGATATGTGTTAAACAGTGATAATTTTCATTCCATGAAATAAACTATTGCAGAGGTGAGTACACCCTAAAATTACACTGAGTCAGGAAAAAAGATTACATAAAAACATTACCTTAATGAGTAACTGTTCAATAAATATTTCTCATGGAATCAGATAAATCCAGGGTTTCTTTTGCACTCTTATTAGGTAGTTGGAAGAGATGAATATAATTATGGAGAATGGGCCAGATGGCACATTTGAAACCCAGTGGGATAAACCAGATGGAATGCTGTTATTTTGCCCATTTATCTATGAATAGAAAATAGGTAGGGGGATGGTTCTGGAGCCTGTTGATAATAATGATTTTCTGAAGATTTCCTCTTGTTTCTGTGGTGGGTATATGTATAAGTGTTTGTGAGTTTGATGTAGCTATAGTAATGCAAAATAGGAAAAGTAAGCGGAAAGCAGTTTGTATCATTTTACAGATTCCTTCTGAAAAACTGTGAAAAAAAGATGTACCAATTTTAAATAATTATGAGAAAAAAGAAAGCAAACTGTCAAACATTTTGAGCTAATTAGCATTTGTCAGTGTAATATTCTGTAGGCTACTTTATGTGAGCTGTGACTCTGTTTGCGGTGTTTGTGTATGTGAGAGAAAATAAAAATAGAAATTAGGTTCCAAAGGGAGCATTTTTACATAGAGAAATGAGTGGTTTTTTTTAGAAGTAAAGACTTCGTGAGTTACTGGGATTTTACCACCTATCTGATTGTTTGTACATTCAGCACAATAGTCCTTTATAGTTTGCACCTTGAAAAAGGGGTAGTAATTTTCAATGTTTAGTTAGTTTTTTTTTTTAAGGGGGTAGAGATTTGCTGGATTTTCTTTGACTCAAATAACAAACACATTGGCAGCGTAGAAATCCATAACACACACACACACACACACAAACAGACAAAAATTACATCAAATAATACCTATGCTTGCTATAAAACATGTACTGTTATAGTTTCTATTATATTTTTTCTTTCTTCTAGTTATTATTTAAATGTTGGTTGTATCCCCTTAAAATGATTTTGTGACTTATTTATAGGATACAATTATGAAAGCATTGCCATAGAGAATCTGATCAATTAAGATGATTTTGCTAAAATGCTCATCCTTAATCTTGAGTATATTATTTCTTCTTGTTTTACATTTCTGGTTATCAAAGTCAAAAGTTCCTAAAATAATCTTTCCTCTCAATGAAAGCCCTAATGGTTATCTGTCAATCGTACTACTATATTTTGCTGCTCCTTGTTTGTTTAAGATAAACGTTTCCTTAAAGAAGGGACACTTGATATAAAGCAGGCAAGTTAGTTAAATGGCAGTAAACAAACTGCAGCCTAGTTTGTTCTAATATAGGAACATTGCCTTGCCTCATGTAAAAACTAGTAAGAGTAATGGGAAGCAAGTTTTAGGCAGTGGTCTTCCTCTAAACTTGTCAATTGCTGTTTTCCTCAAGCTTTAACCTTAAGGCAGATCAAAAAGTGAGCCAGGCAGACCATGCATTTCAGCACTGATCTCCACCCCCTGAAGACCCAGCAAGTCAGGCTAGTGTGGTTCACACTGGTTCAACCTCCCTCTCCCTTCATTGTCTCTTTGTGCACCAGCATTTTTCAAGTTCAGTTCCTTGCTCCTGCCCTTCTTATCATTGTGCTTTTACTTTAACCTTGAGCTCAGCAGTCCCAGTTGGTATAACTCTGTTACTTGAAGCAATAAGCAACTTTTCTTTTCAAGTTAGGAACTTTTTGTACTAGTTTTTTGATGAAAATATTTTACTGCTGGAAACTGGTCTAATTCCCTCATAAGACTTCGTTTACAATCCTGGTTTCCAGAGGCCTTTCCCACCTGCAAGGTGCTTTTGAATAGGCTACTTTATTCACTTATCTATAGGGTGCTTTCAAAATGCTTTTGTGAAGGTGTGTGCCTCTGTGCCCCATGAAACCTTTGCAAGCAGAGTAAGACCAAACATGGCTAATGGGAAACTAGAATCAGGTTTAACTAATAACCCAGGATGTAAAAAATTAAAGAGATAATACAATTGACCATTTAAAAGACTAACTGTGCTCTTTTATGATCTTTGCTCACTATTTACCCGATTACCTTGCGGCAGGATATGATTGCGCATCCATTAAGCATGTGCTAAAAGGACTTTGTTGTTAAGTTTTATTTGATTATCACTCTAAACTTCATGTTTATATAGCTTTCAAAGTTCATTGTTCATTTAGCATCTGCTCGCAATTTAAAAATTACTGGGAAATTGTTGCATACTTAGGAATTGAGGACAACTTGGCTTCCTTTGCAGAGAAGGCAATGGCACCCGACTCCAGTGCTCATGCCTGGAAAATCCCATGGACGGAGAAGCCTGATAGGCTGCAGTGCATGGGGTCGCTAAGAGACGGACATGACTTAGTGACTTCACTTTCACTTTTCACTTTCATGTATTGGAGAAGGAAATGGCAACCCACTGAGTGTTCTTGCCTGGAAAACCCCAGGGACGGGGGAGCCTGGTGGGCTGCCCTCTATGGAGTCGCACAGAGTCGGACACGACTAAAGCGACTTAGCAGCAGTAGCAGTGACTTCCCTTGTGGCTCAGCTGGTAAAGAATCTACCTGCAATGTGGGAGACCTGGGTTCGATCCCTTGGTTGGAAGATCCCCTGGAGAAGGGAAAGGCTACCCACTCCAGTATCCTGGTCTAGAGAATTCCATGGACTGCATAGTCCATGGGGTCACAAAGAGTCCAACATAACTGAGTGACTTTCACTTTCACTGGCACCAAAGAGTACTCTAGATCCCTGAGTTCTAAGACTTGACTCATCCAAGAGTGAGTTGTATGACCTTTGAGCAGGCTATTTAACATCTTAGATCTTTAGTTTCTCTAAATAAACGGTAACTTAAGTAGTAGATATGATTTTATAGTGTTATCCCTAGCAAGAAAAGAAAAAGAGAGAGGATGAAATCTGCTTTGGCCATCATGGTTTATTAAATATGAATAAAAGAGAGGATTAGCCAGCAAGCCAACAAACTATTAGATACTGTCTGAATAAGTATTTTTAAAATAACTTGGTTGAAAATTTTACCTTAATTGATCACAGTTTACAATTGAATTTAGATTTTACACAGTTAAAATGAATAGGGAATGGATAAGAGAATTGAACACTAGGTTCTTGTTTTTAATGTATCTTTGTGATTGAAGCTTTTCTTGAGGACATTCCTATGGTTTTAGTGTGAAAGTTAATGGATTATTCAAAACATCTGGTTTTGGGGACAACATAGTAGTCTATTGTATTTATTTGAATTCTACAGTTTTTTCAATAGATTAAAGGAAATAGTCAAAGTGTATGTTATATAGCAATATAATTATATTAAGTTACTATATTGTATAAAACAAATGTTAAATATGTAAAATAAGGTAAGAGTACGGTTTTAAACAAATAGGTAAATAGATTTTAAGGTATTCTGGATACATTAGCTTGAATCAAGGAGGAAAACAAAAAGAACACTTTAGACATTTTTTTTCTATATTATATTTTAGATAGTAGATAATTTATCCACAAACTTGTAACATTTTTCACAATGAGTGGAAATATTTAGACAAGTGACATTATTTTCTAAATGTCACTAATACAAACTGCTCAATTCATTTAGGGTTATATTTAAAATTTCAATTTCTGTTTTCACACCTCAGTTGCCTTAAAAAACTTTGCCATTGATGTCAGGAGAGGTTAATTGTTTCCTCATATGGTAATATTGTTACAGTATTTAATATTCTAAGATGCGGAATCATTTAATTTTCAAAATATTTTATTCTTGGCAACCTACACATATTTCTTTCCATTATAAATCAGATTTTCCTATAGATTAAATTATATTTATAGTTTGTGTTCAACTTATTTTTTAACTTTATATTTAATAGTTTGTGTTCCTAATATTTTTTGTCTCTTAAATTTTATTTTTTCCTATCAATAGTTTTTGTGCTCTATTCCTAAAAATAGTTTGATTATTCCCTCTAATTAGGGTGTTGAGTTTTGGTTTCACAGAACTTGAAACATTTCCCTTGTTATATTTTACTAGTTTCCATGACAATACTAGCATCTTCCTATTTGCCTTCCTTAGCTTTAAAAAAATTAATTGACAGATATCCCTTATTCAGTATCATTTACCTAACTAAATAATTCAACAAAAATTTAAATAAGCATAACACATCATTTCAAGATATGGCAAGTCAACTGCCCAATATACTAATTTATCTGAAATTTAAGATATATGTATAATAGATCATGTTTGATATTAATCTTCTTACAAAGAAAAAAAATCACAGTTTCCAAATTGCAAACAGAGGAGGTCTGTGAGGAAAGATGACAAAGACAGATTTCATACTCAGAATGAAAATAAAACCAGTCCTCTAAAGGCAGGGAGGAGAAGGCAGTGGCAACCCACTCCAGTACTCTTGCCTAGACAATCCTATGGACGGAGGAGCCTGGTAGGCTGCTATCCATGGGGTCACTAAGAGTCAAACATGACTGAAGTGACTTAGCAGCAGCAGCAGTAGCTAAAGGCAGGGAAATGACAGAGGAAAGAAACAGACATTGTCAAAGTGCACACACAGGAATGACATTTGCAAGTTCTTTCCATTTCATAGTGAGTTCATTTGTGTTATCCTTGCCTAACCCTTGGTATTTGTCTGGTATAAGGACAGACTCCTCAACTCTTTGCAGCAGCACTAATGTTATTAATTCTTCATCAATAACAATAGTAACGGTGTGGGTCATCCCACTTGTTAATTGTCATGGTCAGTATTGGCCTTAGTCATTGAAGTAGGCTAATACTTGGGGTGGGCTTCCATGGTGGCTCAGATGGTAAAGAATCCATATACAATGTGAGAAACCTGGGTTCGCTCTCTGGGTTGTAGGAGGGCATGGCAATTCACTCAAGTATTCTTGCCTGGAGAATCCCCATGGACAGAGGAGCCTGGTGGACTACCCATGAGATCGTAAAGAATCAGACACAACTGACCGACTAAGCACAATACTTGGGGTACTGAAAGAGAAACAGGCTAAGGACTATGCTGCAGAATAGTCCAGGAAAGCTCTGACATGTGGGTAGATTACTGTATATTCTAAACCATACCAAGTCAGGATAAAAAGGATATGAATGTCACAAGTAATTATATCTCATGAGTGGCTCATCTCATTTCTGCATAGAATGTTTCATTGAGTTTCTCTTATTCCTTTTCAACAGCTATCAGTTTTCTCCTTTCTTCAATCCATATTTACCACAAAATCCTTTCTCTCCACCTAGAAATATTCTACTTTGCATTTAAAGTTTTGGAGCCTCCAGCTAAAGGACACTTCCTGGCATTTGGGTTTATAAAGTGAACATAGGCATGTTAATTATTTTTGCAATTTTATTCTTTTTAATAAGGTCCCCTAAGCATTGCCCTGATTTCAAAAGGATAAAGATGTATCCAGGCTCAGAATTTGCTAAAAATCTTTTTTCATAAATCCTTGATCCAAATAACTCAGTTTAAATCATATTAAAGTACAGCAGCTATTGCAGATTAATATCTTGAATTTAAAATTTTTAATTACTGATTATATGTACAAACCTCTCCATTAGTTTATATTCAATTATTTGATAATATCAGTTAGTTGATATTTTTGATAACTGTGTATTTAATGATCTTAAAAACTTAAAATTTATTTTTAATATGCTGACAACTAAACCTTGATTATTTTCTGCCTCATTTCAAGTAGTTAGGTTGGCATTTACTATTCTAAACATCATGTCCTTGGATGCCTTACACTAACTTTTCCTAATATTATGATATTGTTCTTTTAATTTTTAAATTATTTTTAGAGCAATTCCTATTTTATTTTTAATTGGAGGATAATTACGATATTGCATTGGTTTCTGGCATACATCAATATGAATCAGTCATAGGTATTCATATGTCCTCTCCCTCTTGAACCTCCCTCCCACCTCCCACCCAATCCCACTCTCTAGGTTGTCACAGAGCACTAGTTTTGAACTCTCTGCATCATATAGCAAATTCCCACTGGATATCTATTTTACATATGGTAATGTATATGCTTAAATGCTACTCTAGCAAATTGTCCCACCCTTTCCTACCCCAAATGTGTACACAAGTCCCTTCTTTATCTGTTTCTCTTTTGCTGCCTTGAAAATAGGTTCTTTAGTACCATCTTTCTAGATTCCATATATATGCATTACTATACAATACTTGTTTTTCTCTTTCGGACTGAACTTCACTGTGAATAATAGGCTCTAGGTTCATCTACCTCATTAGAACTGACTCAAATGCATTCCTTTTTATAGCTGAGTACTGTTCCATTTATATATGCTCTACATGTTCTTTGTCCTTTCATCTGTCAATGGACATCTAGGTTGCTTCCGTGTCCTAGCTGTTATAAACAGGGCTGCAATGATTTTTTTTTTTTAATACCTATGGGTGTTCATTGGAAGGACTGATGCTAAAGCTGAAACTCCTATACTTTGGCCACCTCATGCGAAGAGTTGACTCATTGGAAAAGACTCTGATGCTGGGAGGGATTGGGGGCAGGAGGAGAAGGGGATGACAGAGGATGAGATGGCTGGATGGCATCACCGACTCAATGGACATGAGTTTGAGTGAACTCCGGGAGTTGGTGATGGACAAGGAGGCCTGGCGTGCTGCAATTAATGGGGTTGCAAAGAGTCAGACACGACTGAGCGACTGAACTGAATTGAACTGAACTGATGATTATAAGATTGCTAGATGAACATTTGTAATTGTCCTGTTTGTGTATGTTTTTACTATTTTCAGCATAAAAAAAATTGATAACCTTACTGGGATTCCCTTGTATGTTATTTGATGCCTTTCCCTAGTTGTTTTCAATATTTTTCTTTGCATTTAATTTTTGTCAATTTGATTATGTGTCTCAGCACATTCCTCCTTGGGCTTATCATGTATGGGACTCACTGTGCTTCTTAAATCTGGGTGAATGTTTCCTGCTCCATGTTAGGGACTTTTTCAGCTATAATCATTTCAAATATTTTCTCAGGTCTTTTTCTTTTCTCTTTTTCTGGGACCACTATAATGTGAATGTTGGTGTAAATGTTTAATGTTGTCCCAGAGGTCTCTGAGATTTTCCTCATTTCTCTCATTCTTTTTTCTTTATTGTGTTCTGTGGCAGTGCTTTTCAACACTCTGTCTCCAGCTCAAGAGTCATAGATGACCCACCTCCCAGAATATTGGAAATAAAAGCAAAAATAAACAAATGGGACCTAATTAAAATTAAAAGCTTCTGCACAACAAAGGAAACTATAAGCAAGGTGAAAAGACAGCCTTCAGAATGGGAGAAAATAATAGCAAATGAAGCAACTGACAAAGAATGAATCTCAAAAATATACAAGCAACTCCTGCAGCTCAATTCCAGAAAAATAAATGACCTAATCAAAAAATGGGCCAAAGAACTAAACAGACATTTCTCCAAAGAAGACATACAGATGGCTAACAAACACATGAAAAGATGCTCAACATCACTCATTATCAGAGAAATGCAAATCAAAACCACAATGAGGTACCATTTCACACCAGTCAGAATGGCTGCTATCCAAAAGTCTACAAGCAATAAATGCTGGAGAGGGTGTGGAGAAAAGGAAACCCTCTTACACTGTTGGTGGGAATGCAAACTAGCACAGCCCCTATGGAGAACAGTGTGGAGATTCCTTAAAAAACTGGAAATAGAACTGCCTTATGACCTAGCAATCCCACTGCTGGGCATACACACTGAGGAAACCAGAATTGAAAGAGACATGTGTACCTCAATGTTCATCGCAGCACTGTTTATAATAGCCAGGACATGGAAGCAACCTAGATGTCCATCAGCAGATGAATGGATATGAAAGCTGTGGTCCATATGCACAATAGATTATTGCTGCTGCTGAGTCACTTCAGTTGTGTCTGACTCTGTGCGACCCCATAGATGGCAGCCCACCAGGCTCCCCCATCCCTGGGATTCTCCAGGCAAGAACACTGGAGTGGGTTGCCATTTCCTTCTCCAATCAATAGAGTATTACTCAGCCATTAAAAAGAATACACTTGAATCAGTTCTAATGAGGTGGATGAAACTGGAGCCTATTATACAAAGTAAGCCAGAAAGGAAAACACCAATACAGTATACTAACTCATATATATGGAATTTAGAAAGATGGTAACGATAACCCTGTATGTGAGACAGCAAAAGAGACACAGATGTATAGAACAGTCTTTTGGACTCTATGGGAGAAAGATAGGGTGGGATGATTTGGGAGAATGGCATTGAAACATGTATATTATCATATGTAAAACGAATCACCAGTCCAGGTTCAATGCAGGATACAAGGTGCTTGGGGCTGGTGCATTGGGATGACCTAGAGGGATGGTACGGGGAGGGAGGTGGGAGGGGGGTTCAGGATGGGGAACACGTGTACACCCGTGGCGAATTCATGTTGATGTATGGCAAAACCAATACAATATTTAAATTAATTAGCCTCCAATTAAAATAAATAAATTTAAATTAAAAAAAAAAGTCATAGATGAGAAAACAAACTTATAGTTACCCAGAAGGGGGGAATGAAAGGAGAATAAATTGGGAGATTGAGATTGATATACACACAATACTATATATAAAATAGATAACTAGTAAAGACCTACTGTATAGCACAGGGAGTTCTACTCAGTACTCTATAATGACTTATATGGGAAAAGAATCTTAAAAAGAGTAGACATATTAATTTGTATAACTAATTCACGTTGTCATAAAACATAAATTAACACAACATTGTAAATCAACTATACTCCCAAAAAAATTTTACAAAAATTAAAACTATTTCTTCAAAAATTTTCAAGAAGTTTCTTGTTTTAATTACTGAGTAAAATAATAGACATATAATCAAAGTTTTGTTTGTGAAATGCAGGCAGAGTCTAATCATTCATCCAAGGAGAATGATTCAATGGAAATAACAGAACAGATTTCAGAAAATAAGACATATGATAAAGAATGGGTTGAATATGGGTAGGTGTTGTTTAGATAATTAGCCCATTTTATTCTTAACCTGGTTAATTTTTATATTTGTTTTGAAATTTAAATTGACTAAAATTAGTAGAAAATTTTATATAATATATAAATATATACTGATTTGATAGAAGATGAATAAAAGGTTCTTTATGGAAATAATATTAAACCTGTTATTTTTATTCTGGAAAATATATTTTTGTATGAAACAAAAACTATCCTGATATGTTGATTGATGAATTATATGATTTTAAAAATATATTCTTTAAGAAATAAAGCTCCTATGCTTATACATGGAATTAATATTCTAATCAATACATTAATTTCATAGACCATCCTTATGTCGAGCAGTATAACTAATTTATACATTTTTAGTACATGTTTTCTAAAGTGAATGAATTAAAAGGAGTACACTCATGTTCCTTTCCTATAAGTTATTCCTGTACAACAGAATCTAATGTTTATAAGCACTTTCCCCTCACATTTTCTGAATAAGTCCTGTTTTTTCACTTCTATGTTAAATCGTATAGTTAAATTTTAGCTAAGCAAATAAAGTGTGTATTTTAGGGAAATATGTATAGGTAAGTCAGTTGAGGTTTTATCAACACTTTCATATAACTGTTTAATTAGCAGAACCATTTATGTTTCTGTATATTAATGCAAATAACTTTCTAGGGCACAACTTAATATTTAGAACTACCCATAAAATGTACACTTTCTCAAGAAGTCTAAGCAAGTTTACTGAATCTGTGTGTGTTTGAAAGCAGATGTTTGGATCAGAAACACTATTTTAATAGTTATGTACATGCTGCTGCTACCACTGCTGCTGCTAAGTCTCTTCAGTTGTGTCTGACACTGTGTGAACCCATAGATGGAAGCCCACCAGGCTCCCCCGTCCCTGGGATTCTCCAGGCAAGAACACTGGAGTGGGTTGCCATTTCCTTCTCCAATGCATGAACATGAAAAGTGAAAGGGAAGTCGCTCAGTTGTGTTGGACTCTTAGCGACCCCATGGACTGCAGCCCACCAAGTTTCTCCGTCCATGGGATTTTCCAGGCAAGAGTACTGCAGTGGGGGTGCCATTGCTTTCTCCAAGTTATGTACATAGGTATGCTAAATACTTCAAATGCCTTCTTGGCTAAACTGCATTTATGACCAGCCTAGTAATATTGTTTTATTCAATGATTCTGTCTTTGTCTTCTGAATAAGTTATGGTATTTAGGAATGGATAAAAGGGAGATAAAACAAAGGATACTTTTTGACACCAGTTTGAGGAATGAATTATATACAGATCCCAGAAATCTGTTTATATTCAGCCTTACAAAGAACTCTTCTAGAGGAACATCATTTTTGCCAATCATGTAATAAAACCACAATGTTCTTTCTGGTTTTCTTCTCTCTCCTTTTTTTTTTTTTTTGATGATGTTTTTTGATATCAATCTGTAGATTCCTCCTCCTCAGCCTGAGACTCTACAAGCCATCTACGAAGCAAGTCAGTCATGTTAGCCAATTCACTGATTGTGCAGCCTGGTTTTCAAGCCTAAATCCAGTATTGTCTCTGCTGAATAAACTTGGGTTTTATTCTCTTTATAAGTGTGATTTATTCAGGACTGATAGTCTCATTTGGTACATAATTCTATCTTTCAAGAAATTGGAAATTTTCCCAAACTCCAGCACTTGTTGTAAGATCTCCCTAATTCAACCTTCCTATAAGTCTAAATTTTAGCCTTACTTGGGAATAAACCTAATTCCAATGTTCACTCAGACTTTATGAAATTCCTCAGATTGTCTGTTACTGAGCCCTGGTCCAATTATTTGAAATGTGATATGCCACAATAATTCTTATCACCAAATAAGGCTGTAATTACAAGACCAGAAGAATAATTTAACCAGTGTGGATGGTCTGGAAATGTCATATTTATTCAAAATATTTAAAATATCTTATCATCATAAAATCATTGATTCCTTTGAAAGTATTCTGGTCTTTGAATGTACAAAGCCATATTACAATATTCTATTTAATAACTAAATTGTTGATTTTTCTAGTTACATATGATATCTTCTGGATTTGTTATACTTATGCAAATCTGACAAACATGTAAGGATCTTTCAACACACATTGTATACCTATTGAGTGCTGGTCATATTAGTCACTGAGCAAATAAAAACATTAAAATACTCAAAATATATGATCCCTTCAGGAGTTTTTAAAACTTAAGTATTATGGCACAGCATAAATGCATATTGGTACACTGCACAATCTCAAGGTAAGTACATGGAAAATACAGACATATATTCTGATTAAATGCAAATATCAGTTCAAATTAAAGGAGTTGAAAACTAATGAAGGCTGAGAATTCAAAGAACAAAGAAGTGGTTTATGTGAGATTGTATTAGGCAACCTTTTTAGAAGGGTGATGCTGTCAGGGGCTAGGGGAGTTGTTATTCATCAAAATTCAGCATGGGTTAAAAAGATTTTTTAAAGTAGTTTTGCAAAAGTTCTTCCCTTGGAAAGTTCACAAGAACGATTTTATGTTGAGAGTTATCTTGCCTTTGTCTGAGTGGTATCAAAAATACATGAGGAACTTTATGCTGAGTGACATGACACATCAGAACCTATTATTGGCTTTGAGAATGATTTAGGATTAGAAAGGATATTGTAAAACAAGAAGTTATACAAGTAGTCATTAGTCAAACATAACTTTAGTGTGATGGAAACCAGATAGCAGGATGCACTGGATATTTTAACTACATTTATAACTGGAAACCAAAATATTTATAGAGAATAAACCATAATAAATGATTGGGGAAGAGTGTTTCATAATGGCATAAGTAGTTTCCTCTGAAGAAATGTTACAGGAAATTGTATTTTCCACATATCTGTATTTTGTTTCATCTAATAATAGGACTCATTTTCATATATATGCTCAACAATTTTTTTTGAGACCATCATTCTCTGTCTGAGAAGCTTAAGAATTCTTTTAGGCATATTACGTTCTTAAAATGAAGCCCTCTCTTATGAAGGGGGAAGTAAAATATGCAGCTGGGCCCCACTATTATTCAGTTTAGCAAGATGGAAACTAGAATAATTCTAAGGCTTTAGTGTATGCTAGTTTTTAGGCTCTCCCCAAGTAGTGTCCACTCAATCTGTAAATCTCTTCACAGTTGTAGATACAGTTGGAATTGTCTAAATGATAAAAATTTATTAGAATAAATTGAATATAATTAAGTAATACAGAGAAACATATTATTACCATTTTATTATATTGCAGTGTCATTTGATAAATCAGTAACTAATTAATTAATTTCCGTTTTGTAGTGTTTGCCAGTTTCTGTGCTACAAATACTTCCTCCATTATCACTTTCACGTCACAAACAGAAAGTGAAGAGGAACTAAAAAGCCTCTTGATGAAAGTGAAAGTGGAGAGTGAAAAAGTTGGCTTAAAGCTCAACATTCAGAAAACGAAGATCATGGCATCTGGTCCCATCACTTCATGGCAAATAGATGGGGAAACAGTGGAAACAGTGGCAGACTTTATTTTTGGGGGCTCCAAAAATCACTGCAGATGGTGACTGCAGCCATGAAATTAAAAGACACTTACTCCTTGGAAGGAAAGTTATGACCAACCTAGATAGCATAATGTCTCAAAAGCAGAGACATTACTTTGCCAACAAAGGTCCATCTAGTCAAGGCTATGGTTTTTCCAGTGGTCATGTATGGATGTGAGAGTTGGACTGTGAAGAAAGCTGAGCGCTGAAGAATTGATGCTTTTGAACTGTGGTGTTGGAGAAGACTCTTGAGAGTCCCTTGGACTGCAGGGAGATCCAGCCAGTTCGTTCTGAAGAAGATCAGCCCTGGGATTTCTTTGGAAGGAATGATGCTAAAGCTGAAACTCCAGTACTTTGGCCACCTCATGTGAAGAGTTGACTCATTGGAAGAGACTCATGCTGGGAGGGATTGGAGTCAGGAGGAGAAGGGGACGACAGAAGATGAGATGGCTGGATGGCATCACTGACTCAATGGACGTGAGTTTGAGTGAACTCCGGGAGTTGGTGATGGGCAGGGAGGCCTGGCGTGCTGCGATGCATGGGGTCACAAAGAGTCAGACACGACTGAATGACTGAACTGAACTGAACAGTGCCATAACTCGTTTAAAAAATTCTGAAATATTTAACAATTGGTGCTCATGAGCCATAGTACACGTTCCAGCATATACCTTAACCTATTAGATAGGAGAGAAGATATCTTTGTTGTAGAGAATTTTGCAACTGTAACAAGTGCCATGAAGATCAAATATGTCACCATTACTTTCTGAGTTTAGTAAGTGAATGTATAAGAGAGACATTTTCCACCTTAAAGTTCTCAGTAAAATGATCAGACTGCCGCTACTCAGCACTGTGCTCTCTCCACAGCCCCATTCACAATGACAGTGATTTTAAAGAGAAATTTGATATTTGGAAAAACTAATACAATTATGTAAAGTTTAAAAATAAAATAAAATTTAAAAAAAATACAATAAAATAAAGAGATATTTGTCCTAGCCCTGCTTCAGTCTTTGTAAAATGGCCATCTTCTTGGGTTATAATGGGCTTTGAAATGGCTGTGTCCTCAAGCAGTTGAACACAAATAAGACATTCTTACTGAATCTTCACACAACCCTTCTAAACAGAAAATAAAATTCCAAATTTACTAATGAGGAAATTGAAACAATTTTCCTATAATTATCCATGAGTAAGATATTTCAGTGGAGTAATGGTGAACCAAATGGCTTTCTAAGAGAATGAGAAGTCAGGAATTGGAAACAATAAATGTAGAAGAATTTGCTGAGGAATTTTGCTACAGAATTAGAGCTGAGAAATGAGATGGAAATAATCATCAGAACAACTTTATTGTTATTATTATTATTGAAAATCGGACTATAGCATGTTTGTTGATGGGACTGAGAAAATAGAAGGGACAATTGGTGATATTTGGGAAGAAACAACTTCAGAACTGATTTCCTTGAGTGAAGAGTGAATATAATCCACTGCAAATGAAGAAATCACCCTAGATGGGAGCACAGACCGTATTATACAAAGAAGGAAGGCAGACAATATAGGTTGGTAACTTGGTGGAGCCCAAGTATTATTTATCTTCCAGTTGTTATTTTAGCATAAAAATAAAGAAGCAAAATTTTGCTATTGTTTCTTTTAGTCAGTATTATTTTAAAAAATCAAGCATATTGGTTAAGAATAAGGAATTGAGAGGAGATTTTGAATTTAAAATAATTCTGGTCAGCATCATTGTGTGTGTTAAATGATGTGAGATGTCTGGGAATACTAAGTATCCTGTGGTGACCAATCCAAAGAGATACCTTGATGGCATAAGTCCTGAAAACCACTTTGACAGATTGCTGGGATTGTGACTATATGGGGAGAGTCTTAGGAGAACAACCCAAAGCTTTAAGAGATTCCACCCCAGGAATTCAGAGAGACAGTGTCACTGTGGCTGTTCATTTTGGAGATGGTATAGGAATAGAGTAGGACACGACTGAGCAACTGAACTGAACTGAGAGGAATAGAAATATGGAAAAATTACCCCAAGTCAATCTCAGTCTCTCTCTCTTCCCTTCCCTGCCTCCTTACACTTGTGATATAGAAACATTATCAGACTCACATCGAAATATGAGGAGTTCAGGGGTAACCCATATTCTCATAAAGGAAATTATATCTTATGAAGTATTGGTGGAAATTTCAGAAAATTACTTTAGTATCTGCTAATATAATTAAGCTGGAATCAAGATTGCTGGGAGAAATATCAATAACCTCAGATATGCAGATGATACCACACTTATGGCAGAAAGTGAAGAAGACCTAAAGAGCCTCTTGATGAAAGTAAAAGAGGAGAGTGAAAATTTGGCTTTAAGTTCAACATTCAGAAAACTAAGATCATGGCATCTGGTTCAATCACTTCATGACAGATAGATGGGGAAACAGTGGAAACAGTGGTTGACTTTATGTTTTGGGGCTCCAAAATCACTGCAGATGGTGACTGCAGCCATGAAGTTAAAAGACACTTACTCCTTGGAAAGAAAGTTATGACCAACCTAGACAGCATATTAAAAAACAGAGACATTACTTTGCCAACAAAGGTCCATCTAGTCAAGGCTATGGTTTTTCCAGTGGTCATCTATAGATGTGAGAGTTGGACTGTGAAAAAAGCTGAGCACTGAAGAATTGATGCTTTTGAACTGCAGTGTTGGAGAAGACTCTTCAAAGTCCCTTGGACTGCAAGGAGATCCAAACAGTCCATCCTAAAGGAGATCAGTCCTGGGTGTTTATTTGTAGGACTGATGTTGAAGCTGAAACTCCAATACTTTGGCCACCTGATGCAAAGAGCTGACTCATTTGAAAAGACCCTGATGCTGGGAAAGATTGAGGGCAGGAGGAGACGGGGATGACAGAGGACAAGATGGTTGGATGTCATCATCGACTCAATGGACATGGGTTTGGGTGAACTCCAGGAGTTGGTGATGGACAGGGAGGCCTGGCATGCTATGGTTCATGGGGTCGCAAAGAGTCAGACATGACTGAGCGACTGAACTGAACTGAACTGAATATATTAAAGTCTTTCTAAATTTCTATAAAAATTATTTCTTTACCCCCCTTTTGCATGTTTTCAGCACCAAAATTCAAAATAGCAAAAACAAATAATAATAATAAGTATTTAACCACTAATAATACAGTTTCCCCTGGAGAAGGGAAAAGCTACCCACTCCAAGATTCTGACCTGGAGAATTCTATGGAATGTATAGTCCATGGGGTCATAAAAATTCAGACATGACTGAGTGAATTTCACATCATGTCAAGAATATAGTTTAAGGTTTTACATTAATATTAGTCAACTTCTAGTGAGATAATAGCAATCTGTATTAGTTCTTGTTTTGAATATAAAATATAGGTAAACTATGATTTAAATAGATTTCAGATTTAGAAAAACAGGTCAGGAAATGGAACTACCACATTTCCAAATAGTTACCTACAACTGAAATTTTAACAATGCTCATCTATACAGAGAGTGTTCCTGACTCTCTGCATCTGTATTATTTGTTTGTAGGCTTATATGTATATTTGTGTGTTTGTTTATATGTATACATAATGGGTTGAATAATGTCTCCTCTAGCCTTCAGTATGACTGTATTTGGAAATTGTCTTTAGGGAAGTAACTAACTTAAAGGGGGTGATAAATGTGTAGCTCTAATCTGATAGGACTGGTGTCCTTATGAGAAGAAGAGACATCAAAAATCTCTCTTTCCAAGTATGCATTGAATAAAGGACATTTGAGGAGATGTCCTCAAGAGAGAGTCATCTATAAGCCAAGAAGAGAACCTTGCCAGAAACTAATACTGATAGCATTCTTAGCTTCCAGAACTGTGAGAAAATAAATTTCTGTTGTGTAAGCACCCAGACTGTGCTGTGGTATTCTCTGTTTCTATGGCAACTCTAGCATATATAAACGCACACATACACACACATATCCCTGGGTCAGGAAGATCTCCTGGTGAAGGAAATGGCTACTCACTCCAGCATCCTTGCCCGGAGAATTCCATGGGCAGAGGATCCTGGTAGGCTACAGTTCATGAGGTCGCACAGAGTTGGACACAACTGAGCAACTAACACTTTCACATCTCATATATACACACACACACACATGCATACACACACACACACATGCATACACACACACACACATATGTATATACATATAAAATTATATGAAATGCATAATTCATATGTAAATACTAGTACATATTGGAGAAGGAAATGGCAACCCACTCCAGTGTTCTTGCCTGGAGAATCCCAAGGATGGGGGAGCCTGGTGGGCTGCCGTCTATGGGGTCCCACAGAGTCAGACACAACTGAAGCGACTTGGCAGCAGCAGCAGCAGTACATATTAGCATATATGTATATATGTACAAATACATATGTTTCTATAGATAAAAGTAAGATAACTGTTTTTGAGCATAGAATTTAGAGCTAAAACTCCAAGAAATATAAGTTTAGTTTGTCTAAATTATTCTAATTTGTTCCAATATAAATGAAACCAATATTCTATTCAGAGTTGGTAATACTTAACTACTAAAAGTTTAGAGGGAATATGACCAGCAAATATTACCTTAAGATATAAAGAAGAAAACAGCTTTTTTCTGGAGTTTCACTGTTAGTGAATTGACAACTAGTAGTAAAATTATACTACCTCCTCCAGCATAATCTAAGGAAAATTTGTCTTTATCAAACTGAAATCTAGAAACATGGAGGGAATTATGTGTGTAGAGCCTCATGGATCAAAGGATATATTATGGTTACAGATAAATTTCCTAGTTTTGCTATAGAATTATTCAGTGAGAAAAAAATGCACATTATTCCTTAAGATAACACAGAAATGCATTCAATTTTATATCCTAATAAATTTAGTACCTCTCAAAGTATATTATTTCCCATGTATAAGAAGCTATTATATTGGATTAGCCAAAAGATTAATTCTGGTTTTTCTGTAACATCTTATGGAAAAACTCAACTGAACTTTTTGACCAACTCTACATTTGTGTAGAGTTTGACCAACTCTATATTTGTGTAGTTTACAGATATGTAAGTGTGTTTGTTTTTTGTGTTATAGTCAAGATAAAACTGGAATTAAAATAAAACACTGCATATTAAGTTATTTATCTTATTGAATCTCTTTGATAAAAATAGCACTGTATAGAGGGAAAGTAGTTTTTTTTTTTTTTCCAACACTACATTTTAAAATGACATTGAGCTCCAAATTGCTTTTCATCATTTTTCAATAGAAATATATATAACATGAGACATGGCTATAAAATATTAAGTTTTTAATATTTCAGACATCTTAGTGATCTCCTTTCAAAGATGGCCATTATTATGTTGTCCTTTCTCAAATGATATTCAGAAAACTCTTTTTGAAATTGTTCTCAGAATTTTTTGGAAAATGGCAAGTGATGGGAACATATCTTTGGAGATTTGGTCAAATCTCCAAATATAAGCAGAGACTAGATAATAAAATAAAGCACATATTTTAAAAATTTACAACAAAGGTAGAAGACAAGGTATTCCCCCGAGCTGAAAATAGTAATTAGAATTTAAAAAGCAATACACAGCTCCTTGTTGTCTGCTTGCTACGTAATGTCTGACTCTTTTGAGACCCCATGGACTGTAGCCCACCACACGCTTCTGTTTATGGGATTTCCCAGACAAGAATACTGAAGTGGTTTGCCATTTTCTTCTCCAGGGGATCTTCCAGGTCTAGGGATTGAACCTGAGTCTCCTGCATTGGTAGGCGAAGCAATTCTTTATAAATGAGACTCCAGGGAAGCCCCAGTACAAAGCAACTGTGTGTTATATTCCTCTGGTGAGAGGATCTATTTGAAACTGGGCTTGGGAACATGGCAGGAAATCATAAAACAAGGCATTATTTTTTTTAACACTACTCAAAATGTAGTGAAAGTAAGAAAAACTTTCTAAAGTTAGAAAAACTATATAATCCAAGCTCCCTTCATAGAATTTCAGTTCAGTTCACTTGCTTAGTCGTGTCCGACTCTTTGCAACCTGATGAACCGCAGCAGGCCAGATCTCCCTGTCCATCACCAACTCCTGGAGTTTACCCAAACTCATGTCCTTTGAGTCCATGATGCCATCCATCCATCTCATACTCTGCCGTCCCCTTCTCCTCCTTCCCTCAAACTTTCCCGGCATCAGGGTCTTTTCAAATGAATCAGCTCTTCTCATCAGGTGGCCAAAGTATTGGAGCTTCAGCTTCAACATCAGTCCTTACAATGACTATTCAGGACTGATTTCCTTTAGGATGTTGTTTTCCTCTCTTTCTTTGCCACACAGAAGCGCGGAGGCTGCGACAGACTGCACAGAAGCGCGGCTGAAGGGAGCAACCCCATGTCCGGGGAGCAGCGGCTGCACCGGCGCAGGAGGGCAGAGAGGAGCTCCTCCACATTCAAGGTAAGGAGGGGCAGCCATGAGGAGGTATCACTGGTCCAAGGTAAGGAGCAGCGGCTGCACTTTGCTGGAGCAGCTGTGAAGAGATACCCCACGTCCAAGGTAAGAGAAACCAAAGTAAAACAGTAGGTGTTGAGAGAGGGCATCAGAGGACAGACACACTCACAGAAAACTAGCCAATCTGATCACATGGACAACAGCCTTGTCTAACTCAGTGAAACTAAGCCATGCCATGTGGGGCCAACCAAGACAGATGGGTCATGGTGGAGAGGTCTGACAGAATGTGGTCCACTGGAGAAGGGAATGGCAAACCACTTCAGTATTCTTGCCTTGAGAACCCCATGAACAGTATGAAAAGGCAAAAAGATAGGACACTGAAAGATGAACTCTCCAGATCAGTAGGTGCCAAATATGTTACTCGAGATCAGTGGAGAAATAACTCCAGAAAGAATGAAGGGATGGAGCCTAAGCAAAAACAATGCCCAGCTGTGGATGTGACTGGTGATAGAAGCAAGGTCCGATGCTGTAAAGAGCAATATTGCATAGGAACCTGGAATGTTAGGTCCATGAATCAAGGCAAATTGGAAGTGGTCAAACAGGAGATGGCAAGAGTGAACATTGACATTCTAGGAATCAACGAACTAAAATGGACTGGAATGGGTGAATTTAACTCAGATGGCAATTACATCTACTACTATGAGCAGGAATCCCTTAGAAGAAATGGTGTAGGCATAATGGTCACCAAAAGAGTCTGAAATGCAGTACTTGGATGCAATCTCAAAAACTACAGAATGATCTCTGTTCATTTCCAAGGCAAACCATTCAATATCAAGGTAATCCAAGCCTATGCCCCAACCAGTAATGCTGAAGGAGCTAAAGTTAAACAGTTCTATGAAGACCTACAAGACCTTTTAGAACTAACACCCAAAAAAGATGTCATTTTCATTAGCAGAATCCACTCCGATGTGTCTCCTGAACACACACACACACACACAAAAACACCCTCACATGTGGGCTTGCCAAAGGGATCAAACTTAAGTCTCATCAACTCTCTGGATCCAATGGCCAGTTTACAAGAATACAGAAGTCATAGTAGCACTTTGCATTACACAGTAAGCATGAAATCTGTCACCTTCAGACTACCAGAAACTCTACAGTTCAAATGGCTTAATAATTAACATTTTATTTTTTTTGTTTCATACATGATATTATACACATTTCAATAATTAACATTTTAAAATTTAAAGAAATAGAAAATGACCCTGAAGCTTAAAAGAGATTTAAATTACATATCCAACTTAAAAAAAAAAACAAAACTGTACTATACAATAATGTCTGTGAATGAACACTTGAATGATAAATATCATAGAGAAAAGCAAGGATGTTTCTGATGATAAAAATCAAGATAGTGTTATTTTGGAAGGAGAGAGAAGATTGTTATCTGGATGGAGAACATCAGGACCCTCTCGGGTGCCAGGCTAAGTTCTATTTCTGACATGGAAGAATGTTTGATGAGGTTGTGCAGCAGTGATGACATGAATAAATTTTTTATGGGCAAAGAATTCTAGAAATTCAACAAATTTATCACAGACATTCAATTTAATTCTCTAAGAAAAACACTAAATACTTCTTTTCAGAGTAGTAGTTACTTCTGAATAAACATATAACCTACCTTTGAAAATATTAACATTATTTATATGTGTATATTTTAATGTTTGAAAATTCACATAGCCATACACAATATGCCTATTTTAATAATGACTTACATGGTGGAGGAAATATAATCATGTTGGTATGAGGATTGGAAAATTTTATATGGAAATTCACAATAAAATATTTAATTTACAAAAAAATGTTGCTAGAGTTCATTTCTTTCTCTATCAAAAATGAGGTCTATATTTTTAAAAGAGTGTTTCCAAGAATAAAATAAGAAAATGTATGAGGTCTAGACATTTTGAGCAACGGTGGTTAAGAGAGTGGAACCGTCTAACAGAGAGGACATTTGATTGACAGGCTTGGGGATGACTCAACTTGTGAAGAGAAGGATAACAATAGTGCTTCAAGCAAACTTTCTATTTCTGCTTGGATTATTTGAGAAATTCAAGCAGTTGCTTCCACTGTTCACATCACTTCTGCAGTAGCATAAGGCTACGCTGAGAAAATGAAGCACACTGATTTAATAACTGACAAGGATGCTGGATATGTAGAAAGTACTGGTGACTGGCGTCACTGTGCAAATGCTCTGACTTTGATTTTCTGTAAAGTAAGTGAAAAGTGTAAATGTAAGCTAATCAGTTTTGATGTGCTATAAATACATTTTCAATTCTTAATACTTCAACTAATTGTGGATATAAATAACTAATCAAAATTCTTTAATTTTGTTAAAGAATTAATATTAATTCTTTAATTAATTAATATTTAATATTTCATTGCAACTGGCAGCATGTATTGCAGAAATTTTGCAGTCATTTATTGGGTAAGATCATAGTAGAAACACTACCTATTTCAAAGCAGTGGAGTATAAAGCAAAACTGATGTTGTCTCTTGAAATACGTTCAGATAAGGTAGAAGAAAAAAATCTTTTAAAAAATGAACAAGAGAGACAAAGAGGCATAATAGCAAGAATCCCTTTAATAGAATTGAAATTGGTTTTCCCTGGACTAAAATACTAAGGAAGGTAATGAACTAGAAAGTCTCTAGGTCAAAATCAGCCAGGAGGTTATTGCCATGTATCTGAGTTGTCCATTCCATCCAGGGAAAATTCAAGGATATGAGAGTAGATCACACTCATTTGACTCTAATCTTAATGTGTTTGAACCTAAATTGCCACCAAATTGTTGCTTTTGAGTAGCAGTCCCTTATTGCTTCTGCATCTGGGCTTTAAAATTGTATAGCTTCTACTTCTCATCTGTATTACTATCCCTGCTAACCCTGGTTACAAAAATTCCTTTTGGGTTAAATTTGCATTATCTTCATGCATTTCTCTTTCCACAGGAATAGATGCAGATTTACACAAAATAAGCTCCTCATTGCAGAAGGAAAAAATATTTGGGAGTGTTTTTAGCAAGCCTTACTATCCATGACTTTTACATCAGAGTGATACTTTTATTAGCCATCTCTCCATTTTCTGATGATTTATAAAAATTTTATTGTAGATTTTATGATTTGCTTATTTGGTGTTTTAAATTTTACTACATTCTTCCAGGCCATATATAATTAAATCATCTGAAATAGTAATAAATTAATTAATACATATTTCTGTATATGGACTCATATAAATTATATTGAACAATAAATCAGTCTGTTAGTCTATTTCATACTACACATCCATGTGTTTGTATGCACATGGTTGGTCTAGATGCTAAATAATATAAATGAATAAAATAAATATCTGATAAATGTGTTAATTTTCTCTATCCTGTTTGTATGATGATGAACAAATTAGTCTTTAGTTTCATCTTAGGCAAAATGGGCATGAATATTAAAAAGTCTATTTCATTGGGTTTCATTTGCCCAAAAATATACATATGTGAAGAAATAACACTTCAAATAAGTATCTCTACGTTAAATCTGTTCTATAGACAACAATTTTCTCAGGGAGATGATAACTTTAAAGGTATTCTTAGTAGAAATAAGAATGATTTTTTTTTGTATTTTTGTAGGCAAAAAGTATTATTTATAATATATATATACTTATATTTGAAAATAGCTATTGCCATATTTTGCCCAGTCTGCTTTTCTTTAGCCATTAATATAATTTTAAATACATATGGCAATTCTTTAAATAGCAGAAAACATTTCAAGTGAGTAAGATGGAAACTGACCAGCTAAATTCACTTAGCCAGAACTCAATCCTTGATGTAATGTTATTATTTTATAGAAGAGTTTAAGCTAAAGGGTATAACCTTGTTCAGGAAATGATTGTTGGAAGCAGTTTTGATTTGCTCTCCGTTAATAGATATACTTTCAAACAGAAATATACAAAATGTTTCACCACTGGTCAAGGATAATTCCCAACAGGTGCCTACTTCTGCTTCTCACTCCAAACTGTCCTTTTAGACCAGACTACCTTGAGAACACACTTTTAACCCTATGGAAAGACACCAGCAAATCTGCCCCAACACCAAAGCATATATAACTCTAAACATTTGTAAAACTTTACCACTCAGTAGAAGAGGGGTTGTCAGGGGATATGGGGTGGGGAAAATGGGAGATGTTGGTCAAAGCATACAACCTTTCAGTGGATGAATAAGTTACCTGGATCTAATATAAAGCATGCTGACCACAGTCAACAATATTGTATTCTATAACTTTACTGTTGCTATCAAAATAGAGCTTTAACTGCTCTCACTGAACCCCCACCACCAATCCGATTGTTATTATGGTAAAGAATGTGTTAACAAACCTCACTGTGGTAAATATTTTACAATACATGCATTGTGTTAAATTATCACCGTTCACCTTAAACTCACACAATGTTATATGTCAATCATATATCAATGAAGTAGGAAAAAAGGTTTGCCACTCAAGATATTGTGTAAGACTGACTTAAAAAGGAAAAAAAGAATACATCTCAATAGTCTTCACACCAGCAGATTAAAATGACTACCTTGTATAGAATTTCCCAGCTTTCTCTCTGAGTTGATTTTCATCTCCCTAATTATATGTGTATAGGAGGCAATAGAGTCACACAAATTAATGCTATAACTAAACAGATGAAAAATGATAAAGCAAAAACATATATTCACATGTTATGACTATATCCAATAAAAACCCACAGTGCTCTTTGATAAAATTATCTTACTTGAAAAACCTCATTTTAATGGCTGTTCTGTTATAATAAATGATCTTTTAAAAGCAGTTTATTAGACATAAAAATATGCAACTAATGAAGACACCCATTCCCTGGTTTCTAAAGCACTGTAATGAACAGATATCGTAGCAGGAAAAGAAAAATCATTTCTGGTTATAAGGTTCTCATGTGGTTTCTAGGTCACAGCAGTACTTTTTTAGAGAAAGAATCTGGCAAATAGACTACTTGGGAAACAACCAATCTATTTTGTAAAGTAATGGAAAAGTGTCTATGATTTAGTTATATATTGAAATAGTTCTTCACTCTTTCATTTGTTAATGCTTAAAGTGGCCAAGAAGGAGAAAAACAAAGAAAAAAACCTAGGCTGATGGGAATTCTAACTAAATGTTTTCTTCATAATTTTTATTCTTGCATTTTTATTAAAGGGAAAAATATTTGGTGTTCCTTCATGGGTCTGCTAAATCAAAGATTTTGATTAAATTTATTTTTTAAAAAACTTTATGCAAATATAATTTTAGAAGGGATACAATGGTACCTTTTAAATGTGTCATTCTGTATTCAAAACTTAATGATTTCTGGGCTTTCATTTTAGAAGTTAAGATCTGAATTGTGTGTGTGTGTGTGTGTGTGTGTGTGTGTGTTGTGTATGATGGTGTTAAGAAGGGTAAGAAAAGAAACAAATGTTATTTAAGCAAAATATATATTATAAGCACTATTCTAAATTTCCCTTGACTGGTTCTGAATTTCTAATCAAACCTCATTGCTTTTAAATTTGAAGTAACTTCCAATTCCCTTCATAGCTTTTGTGAGGCTGACTAAATTTCAGTTCAGTTCAGTTCAGTCGCTCAGTCCTGTCCAACTCCCTGTGACTCCATGAATCGCAGCACGCCAGGCCTCCCTGTCCATCACCAACTCCCAGAGGTCACCCAGACTCACGTCCTTCGAGTCAGTGATGCCATCCAGCCATCTCATCCTCTGTCGTCCCCTTCTCCTCCTGCCCCCAATCCCTCCCAGCATCAGACTCTTTTCCAATGAGTCAACTCTTCGCATGAGGTGGCCAAAGTACTGGAGTTTCAACTTTAGCATCATTCCTTCCAAAGAAATCCCAGGGCTGATCTCCTTCAGAATGGACTGGTTGGATCTCCTTGCAGTCCAAGGGACTCTCAAGAGTCTTCTCCAACACCACAATTCAAAAGCATCAATTCTTCGGTGCTCAGCCTTCTTCACAGTCCAGCTCTCACATCCATACATGACCACAGGAAAAACCATAGCCTTGACTAGACGAACCTTTGTTGGCAAAGTAATGTCTCTGCTTTTGAATATGCTATCTAGGTTGGTCATAACTTTGCTTCCAAGGAGTAAGCGTCTTTTAATTTCATGGCTGCAGTCACCATCTGCAGTGATTTTGGAGCCCAAAAAATAAAGTCTGACACTGTTTCCCCGTCTATTCCCCATGAAGTGATGGGACTGGATGCCATGATCTTAGTTTTCTGAATGTTGAGCTTTAAGCCAACTTTTTCACTCTCCTCTTGCACTTTCATCAAGAGGCTTTTGAGTTTCTCTTCACTTTCTGCCATAAGGGTGGTGTCATCTGCATATCTGAGGTTATTGATATTTCTCCCGGCAATCTTGATTCCAGCTTGTGTTTCCTCCAGTCCAGTGTTTCTCATGATGTACTCTGCATATAAGTTAAATAAGCAGGGTGATAATATACAGCCTTGACATAGTCCTTTTCCTATTTGGAACCAGTCTGTTGTTCCATGTCCAGTTCTAACTGTTGCTTCCTGATTTGCATATAGGTTTCTCAAGAGGCAGATCAGGTGGTCTGGTATTCCCATCTCTTTCAGAATTTTCCACAGTTTATTGTGATCCACACAGTCAGAGGCTTTGGCATAGTCAATAAAGCAGAAATAGATGTTTTTCTGGAACTCTCTTGCTTTTTCCATGATCCAGCTGATGTTGGCAATTTGATCTCTGGTTCCTCTGCCGTTTCTAAAACCAGCTTGAATATCAGGAAGTTCACAGTTCACATATTGCTGAAGCCTGGCTTGGAGAATTTTGAGCATGACTTTACTAGCGTGTGAGACGAGTGCTGTTGTGTGGTATTTTGTCACTCCTTATATACAGGCTTTTAAAACAGCAGAGTATATTCAACATGAAGAAACTAAACAAGGACACATAGTGAAGATTTCTTTTCTCCCACCTCTTCCCATACCTTTAAGTTTCTAGAGATGGCCTCCTATATCGAAGGGACTCCATAGACCTTATTCTTTTACTACAGAAGCAATGAAAGTGATGGCATTGACCTCTTCTCAGAGTGAACTTGGATGACTGGCCATTTATTCCTCCTGGGAAAATATCCAGATCAGGACCCAGAGTCCTGAGACAATTTAGATTTCCACTGAAATTCCAGTAGAGAAAAGAAAGACTATAGAAGTCTGAGCTACACTAACTGATATTTATAGAATATTACATCTCCAAACAGTAGGAAACACATTCTCAATTGCACATAGAACATGCACTAAGAATGGGCAATAAATCACATCTCAATAAGTTTCAAAGAATCAAAATCATACAGAATATGTTCTCTGATCATGCTGATATTAAAATAGAAATCATTGACGGAAAAATATCTGGAAAAATCTTTAAATATCAGAAATTAAGCAACCACTTGCAAATAAATCATATTTTTAGAAAAAAATCACAACAAATGTTTAAATATCATTAAATAATAATACTTAAATAATCAGCAGTCAAAATGGATTATTTGATGACACTAATAAAATTGTTAACTCTTCAGGAACACTGATGATGCAAAAAGAAACACAAGGGGGGCTGGGGAAAGCACAAAATATCAGTACCCTGATAAGAGGTGGAACATCATTACAGATGAAACTCACATTTTAAAAGATTATAACAATGTTATGCCAATAAAATTGACAACTTGGGTGAAATGAACATATTCCTTGGAAGTTATAGCTTGCCAAATCTGAATCAAGAAATAGAAAATCTGATTATTCCTATACTTGTTATTGAAATATTTAACAAAAATAACCTCACATAGAAAATTTCAGAATGAGATAAATTCACTGATGAATTCTGTGAAGCACTAAAGGAAGATTATTACCATGTCATGCAAAGCTCTTGACAAACTAGAGGAAGAGGAAACACTTCTCAACTTGTTCTTTTCAAGACCATATAACCCTGATACAAAAATCAAAAGTATTATTGGCAAAGATAATTACAGATTGAAATCCTTCATGGGTTGCCATTTTCTTCTTGAGGGGATCTTCCTGACCCAGAAATCAAACCTGGGTCTCCTGCATTGCAGGCAGATTCTTCACCAACTAAGCTACAAGGGAAGCTCATGAGCATGAGAAAATATTAGAAAATCCCATCCAACAATACAGAAAATGGATAATGCACTATGATCAAATAGGCTTTATCCCAAGATTATAAAATGTTTCACACAAAAATTCAATCAGTGTAAACTGTTACCTTAAAAGAATCATGTAATGACATCAATAGATACAGAAAGTATCATATGATGAAAGTCAGCACTAATTCATAGTAAAATTTATCAACAAACTAAATGGAGAATATGCCAATCTAAAAGCAAGCAGCTGTAACAGCCTACAGCTTACATCATACCTAACGAAGAAATACTGAACATTTCCTCCATCTTAATATTGAGAATAAGAAAAGAACATCTTCTTTCATTATTTCTATTCAACTTTATACTATAGCAGTGGAAATGGGATCATGTCTGTTCAAACACTTCTGAAGGGAGTAGTATCCAATACAGTTACTGTTATGATTACTTATAGGCATAATTTTCTATAGAGAATAGAGTAATTTTTTTTTCAAAGAGTTTCTAAGAAAGCTTAACCTGGGTTAATGTCATACAGGTGAATCATGGCATCTCATGGTGAAAAAGTGTAGGTTCTCTGGCTTTCTTGAATCCATTTAATGATTAATGTGGTAAATGAACCACAAATTTAATATTTCCTATTATTAGATGGCTGGATCAATAAGGCTTTGCAAACACATTGAGACTACTTATTAACTATAATAGCACACAAAGAGTGTAGGATAAAACTTTATAATATTAATTAATTTGATTTGAACTTTATACCTGGTAGGTGAAAGAGTCATGTCCAGCTCTTTTTGACCCCATGTACTATACAGTCCTTGGAATTCTCCAAGCCAGAATACTGGAGTGAGTAACCTTTCCCTTCTCCGGGAGATCTTCCCAATCCAGGGATCAAACCCAGGTCTTCTGCACAGCAGGCGGATTCTTTACCAGCTGAGCCACAGGGGATACTGGAGTGGGTGGCCTATCCCTTCTCCAGGGGATCTTCCCAATGCAGGGATTGAACCAGGGTCTCCTGCATTGCAGGTGCATACTTTATCAGCTGAAATATCAGGGAAGCAGTGCAAGATGATAATCCAAAACGTGTGCTTAGTGTCCAACAATCTGGAGAGATATAACAGGATGTTTTATGATATCAGTGGAGATTTATTCATTGTAATTTTGCAAGATATTTGTAGAAAGTTATATAGAAATCTAAGAACAAATGTGGAAATTATTTTGCTATAGCAGAAAATTTCTCACTGATACACTGAGTTAAGTTCAGTTGCTCAGTCGTGTCTGACTCTTTCCGACCCCATGAATCGCAGCACGCCAGGCCTCCCTGTCCATCACCAACACCCGGAGTTCACCCAGACTCACGTCCATTGGTCGATGATGCCATCCAGCCATCTCATCCTCTGTCGTCCCCTTCTCCTCCTGCCCCCAATCCCTCCCAGCATCAGACTCTTTTCCAATGAGCCAACTCTTCACATAAGGTGGCCAAAGTACTGGAGTTTCAACTTTAGCATCATTCCTTCCAAAGAACACCCAGGACTGATCTCCTTTAGGATGGACTGGTTGGATCTCCTTGCAGTCCCAGGGACTCTCAAGAGTCTTCTCCAACACCACAGTTCAAAAGCATCAATTCTTCAGCGCTCAGCCTTCTTCACAGTCCAATTCTTAGATCCATACATGACTACTGGAAAAAACATGGCCTTGACTAGATGGACCCTTGTTGGCAAAGTAATGTCTCTGCTTTTGAATATGCTGTCCAGGTTGGTCATAACTTTCCTTCCAAGGAGTAAGCGTCTTTTAATTTCATGGCTGCAGTCACCATCTGCAGTGATTTTGGAGCCCCCAAGAATAAAGTCTGACACTGTTTCCCCATCTATTTGCCATGAAGTGATGGGACCAGATGCCATGATCTTAGTTTTCTGAATGTTGAGCTTTAAGCCAACTTTTTCACTCTCCTCTTTCACTTTCATCAAGAGGCTTTTGAGTTCCTCTTCACTTTCTGACATAAGGGTGGTCATCTGCATATCTGAGGTTATTGATATTTCTCCCAGCAATCTTGATTCCAACTTGTGTTTTTTCCAGCCCAGTGTTTCCCATGATGTACTCTGCATATAAGTTAAATAAGCAGGGTGACAATATACAGCCTTGACGGACTCCTTTTCCTATTTGGAACCAGTCTGTTGTTCCATGTCCAGTTCTAACTGTTGATTCCTGACCTGCATACAAATTTCTCAAGAGGCAGGTCAAGTGGTCTGGTATTCCCATCTCTTTCAGAATTTTCCTCAGTTTATTGTGATCCACACAGTCAAAGGCTTTGGCATAGTCATAAAAGCAGAAATACATGTTTTTCTGGAACTCTCTTGCTTTTTCCATGATCCAGTGGATGTTGGAAATTTGATCTCTGGTTCCTCTGCCTTTTCTAAAACCAGCTTGAACATCTGGAAGCTCACAGTTCATGTATTGCTGAAACCTGGCTTGGAGAATTTTGAGTATTCCTTTACTAGCGTGTGAGATGAGTGCAATTGTGTGGTAGTTTGAGCATTCTTTGGCATTGCCTTTCTTTGGGATTGGAATGAAAACTGACCTTTTCCAGTCCTGTGGCCACTGCTGAGTTTTCCAAATTTGCTGGCATATTGAGTGCAGCACTTTCACAGCATTATTTTTCTGGATTTGAAATAGCTCAATTGGAATTCCATCACCTTCACTAGCTTTGTTCTAGTGAGGGTCTAAATGGATAGAAAGCATTTTCATATTGCTGTTTCTCAGTCAAAAGGAGGGATGTACCCTATACACCAGAAATAGCCAATAAATAATTATTGTAGTACATATAAATACAATTTGAAGAATAATTTGAGCTGCAAAATATTGTGCTCATGAGTTGAAAAAGAGTGAACTCTTTAATTTTGTCAATGGACTTGCCCAATCTAATTAGGGTCATTCATTTATTTTCCCTTGAACAATTAGTTATTGAGAAACAACTGTTTGCCTGGTACTCTGCTTGGTAATGAACACTGGAAATAGATAAATAGAAAAAAACATGGACTCTCTCTTATTCAGTTCAGTCCCTCCATCATGTCCGACTCCCTGCGACCCCATGAACTGCAGCATGCCAGGTTTCCCTGTCCATCACCAACTCCCGGAATTAACCCAAACCCACGTCCATAGAGTCGGTGATGCCATCCAACCATCTCATCCTCTGTCGTCCCCTTCTCTTCCTGCCCTCAAACTTTCCCAGCATCAGGGTCTTTTCAAATGAGTCAACTCTTTGCATCAGGTGGCCAAAGTATTGGAGTTTCAGCTTCAACATCAGTCCTTCCAATGAACACTCAGGACTGATCTCCTTTAGGATGGACTGGTTGGATCTCCTTGCAGCCCTAGGGACTCTCAAGAGTCTCCAACACCACAGTTCAAAAGCATCTGTCTTATTAATTGCTAAAAAAAAAATAGATGAGAAATTTGGGAAACTTGTATAATACCATCTTATAGTGATTGTTGAAGATACATGCTCAGATTCTGCAAGGTACACGACATTAAGTCATGGTTTGAAGAGGCAGGAGCAGTGTTACTAAGGGATTCATTCTCATTAGCTAGCTTTAAAGTCAGAATTACACAGAAAACCAGGAGTTTGCCTTGTGAAAAAGGGAGAAAGCATCCCAAGCCGAGGAGGAAAAGAGCATTCGAGGGTATTAAATGATGCTTTGCTTGTCTGGGAAATATTGGAAGACTTTTAGCAACCCAGATTATACGTTGTAGAAAGCAGGTGGAGTGTTAGAGTAATGGCCAACATAACACAAAGTTTGAAACGGAGCTACAGAAAGGTTGCAAATGACCTTAACGCCTAGGTCTGTGTGGGAGTTCATCCCATAGACAAGCAACAGGAAACTGTTTAAAAACTAGGAAATTATGCGAATTATATTTTCAGGAAGACCTTTTGTGGCAATTTGTCAGATGGATTTGACTAGGGAGAGACATGTAAAGATGTAGTCAGTCAAGAAGTTGAAGCAGTGTTTCAAGTGAGAGTGAGGACCTGGACTTACACATAATTAATAGCAGCATCTAAAATGAAATTCTTACTATCATTATGTATGTGTGCACTATTGATTTTTCATATATATATATATATATATATATAATTTCTTTTTAGGTGGATTAAGTAAGAATGTTTCAACATCTGCAGTTCTATCCTTCTACAGTTTCTGCGCTTTCATTTTTTTTTATTAATCCCCCTCTTTCCCTTCCCCTCCAAGGTAAGCACCCATCTTTTATGTGATGAGAGTGTTAAAATGATCTGCACTTGATTCTTCACATGTGCATCTCACTGGTTTAAAACAACAAAATTTTAATTGGGGAGATGCTGAAATTTCTTCAGCATGTGCTAAAGCACTTTTTAGCAATGACAATCCCTAATAATGCCAATCTTCCTGCCATTCTCTTTCTATTTGATTTTGGGGAAGGAAAAAATGATCTAATGAGAGGTTTATGATTTTTCTCAGTCAGAAATATAATTTTATTCTCTTGCAGAAACAGTAGGATGCATGTGTATATTTGAGTGGGGAGCTGACGCTTGCCACTGATCATTTTACCAACAGGGGAAAGGAATGAGATCAAAGGGTGAAACATTAGAATTTTAAATTTTGCAGTTTTTAAAAATAACATGCCAATCTTAAATTGCTGAGGCCACTATTTTTTTAAATTTTGCAAACCCCTATGTTCGGCAAAAAATTAAAAGTATAAGATGATGTTGGTGTTTGATAAAACAGCCTAGTTTATGATGAAATTTCAACAACACAATACTATGTTCAGAATTTCAATGTTTCCCTAGTCTGCGCCTTTCAAATTCAAGGAGGTTCTCAAGTCAATAAGGGACATGTTATGCTATTTTCCAGGGAACCACATTTAAGTCAGGTAGACCTGTTTATGTGCTCAGAGAATGTGTGATTCCTAGGGGTGTGTGCAGTCCTCTAGGTATAAGTGTGAACAATCAGAGAGAGAGAGAGGTGCTTTCTCCCACTGAGGCTTATGACAGGCTACTGTAACTTCCTACCGGAGAGAATTGTTCAGTTTGTGCAGCCTGGGGACAACCCTCAGCCTTCACATATATATCAGCTCAGTGAGATAAGAGGGGACATCTTTCTGGTTGATCTGTCTTACCACTTAACACAGTCCTGAGTATGGTAGACACTTGACAGCAATTCCTTCAATCAAATTAGTCTAAAGACGCAGGGTGCCTCATGTTTGAGCATTTTCCCATTCTTCCCAATCTCAAAGTTATGTTTAAAAGGGATGCCTGGAAGGAAGAATAAAATCCATACATTTTTAAAAAGCAGTCTTTGAGGTGACTGTGGAAAAATATTGCTGGGCCTTGATGAAACTTGGCTTTGACTGTTTCATAGTTCTTGCTGAACCCCACTTTCTCTATCTGTAATCAAAGTGGCTGATTCTTCCTTCTGTTCAAGGACATGACATTGATCCCTTGAGGCTCTTGTGAATTGTGACAATGGACAAAAGACAGAGAGACAGGGAATATTAGTTTTGTGTGTGCACATATATACACACACACATACAGACACAACATGGAGGTTAGGACACTATAGGCAATGGAATCACTACCTTTCTCCTGGTTCTCCTCCTCTACTTCTTTCCCACATGAGACACAGTTCTCTAGGAGGGATGTGCATGGGTTGAGGTCATCACCCACATTGCAAGGGACACAAATTTAGCTCTAGCCAGAAGATAAACTTCCATTCTCTTTGCTGGTTCTACATCACAGGTTTTGCTGTTTATTCATTTTATATCATAATGAAGGCAAGACTGCTTGTGACATTGAAGATTTAATTTGGCAAAGTATAAACAGAACTCTGGGAATCACTGAATGTGGAGATGATCACCCTGTCAGCTGAAGTGGGAGTGCAAGTCTGGGGACAACAGGTAATCACAGTATTCTAGCACCTCAATCTTCACCTCTGTTCCCAAGGAGCAGCTGCTGCTGCTGCTGCTAAATCGCTTCAGTCATGTCCGACTCTGTGCGACCCCATAGACGGCAGCCCACCAGGCTCCCCCCTCCCTGGGATTCTCCAGGCAAGAACACTGGAGTGGGTTGCCATTTCCTTCTCCAATGCATGAAGGTGAAAAGTGAAAGTGAAGTCATTCAGTCGTGTCCAACTCTTAGCAACCCCATGGACTGTAGCCCACCAGGCTCCTCCATCCATGGGATTTTCCAGGCAAGAGTACTGGAGTGGGGTGCCATTGCCTTCTCCACAAGCAGCAGCTAGTGATGTTTAATTCCTTGCCAGCTTTGTTATGCCAAAGCATATATACAGGATTATTTTTTCAACACTATTATGAAATGTCTTAATGCTACCAATATACTGTCACTTCATATTCTATAAAAACTGCTTATCTGACAGTGACTATTTAAATAGAAAAGTTTTACAGACAGAGAAGAACAAAACACACAAGCTATGTAGATAATAGCCTTAGATGCATTTCTAATGAATGTTTTTTTCTACTGAAAACTATAGAATAAATAAAAAATAACTTTTCAGTGATTTCAGAATTAAACCCTGCAGGTGTAAAACTGCATTAAGTACTCTGTGTCACACTTTCAAAGTCACAATTTCAAGGAGAACGCCTAGGCACTGACAGGCCATCTAAGAACTAGAAAACTTTTATAGATTTCCAAAACTATTCAGGTTCAAAGTCACATATATTTATTAATACTAGAGATACCAGAAGTCTAGGGGTCCCCTGCGTCCAGGGAAACCTCTGTAAAGAGTTGGTGTATTCCTGTGTTTCTTAAAATGTAATGTGCATTCGAAGTACCTGGGGATCTTATTAAAATGCAGATTCAGGTTCAGAAGCTCTGGGATGGGACCTGAGAGGAGAGTTGTAATAAGCTCCCAGAGGAGACCAATGTTACTGGATACTAGAACACACTTTGAGTGGCAAAGGTGTAGACTCCTCTCTTGAACATTAACTTGGCTGATTTCTTACTATACAAACCACATTAAAAATGAAGTTGTGAAACCTTGTTTTGACTCACACTATAACAACCAATAATCTCATTTGCATCTGCTACCTTATATTTGCTGAATTTAGACCCTAAGGTTTGGTATAAAGAAGGGCTGTGTCTGTGTAACTGTTACAACTATGATAAAGTAAGAAGTGTATCAAATAATGATAGTAAGAACTGTGAAAAAGTGTGGGATCCTTTATAATCTCTAACGAAATACTACTTAAAAGTAAATACTCACAAGATGTTTTTATTTGATTAATACAGGTGTTAATTCAAATGTCATTATGAGAAGCAAACTGAGCTTTTGGAGTATGAATGTGGAAACTTTGAATTATACATTTATTTTAAATTTGCGTTAATCTGTGCTATACAAAATTATGTGAGTCATTTTAGGTATGTTCACACATCATTATTTTTCAATATCTTTTCATTAAATATATAAGCTTTAAATATCACACTGTTACACATGTGTCAACATATGAGCAAACACAGATTCCTAATTCTATTTATTTTTAAGAGACAAGCATTAGTTTACTAAATATATTATACTCATCAAAAAATTTTCCAGTATATTCTCATAGTTACTAATAGGAAAATTCATAATTATTTATAAGTTAGAAAATATTTTATATGACTTGATAATATGAAAATGGAGACTATGTTGTTTGAAAATTTTTTGGTAAAAATGAGGCTAAATATATTAGCAATAATATGAAAATAAGAAAATACTCAGGTAATAGCTATTTATACATTTCCTTCAGTATACTGACATTTAAGTAATTGAGGAAAGATTTTTGAAAGTATGCAAATTATTAAAAATGTTTTTATTTCATCAAAAGAAATTAAAGTAAATTTAATTTCAAATTTGCTTTAAAATTAAAAATGTTAAACCCATTAGGATTCTTTTTTTAATTTACAAAGGGCTTGATAAATTGACTAATATTCTGTGACTGCTTTTTTTAAGAGCAGAGAACATTTTGTTTTCAGATTTTAGACTATGTAGATAATGGCTCCCTCTACCGGTGAAACTCTGAGGATGATGTGTATGTAAAGTTATTTGAATGACCCAAATTCCATGCTGCTGCTACTGCTGCTAAGTCGCCTCAGCCGTGTCCGACTCTGTGCGACCCCATAGACGGCAGCCCACCAGGCTCCCCCGTCCATGGGATTCTCCAGGCAAGAACACTGGAGTGGGTTGCCATTTCCTCCTCCAATACATGAAAGTGAAAAGTGAAAGTGAAGTCGCTCAGTCGTGTCTGACTCCTAGCGACCCCATGGACTGCGGAGCCTACCAGGCTCCTCAGTCCATGGGACTTTCCAGGCAAGAGTACTGCAGTGGGGTGCCACTGCCTTCAACTGAGTAAAACGTGGCTTTCAGCAGAATAGTTGTTGATTAAACTAGCACTACATTGTAATACCTTGAAAACAAAAAGTCTTGGATATGTAGTGACACTTTGATTCCCTGATTCATATGAAAGTCAAATACTCTTCAATATCTTACAAACTAGAGAAGTAGATATTTCTAAAAATAATAAAGACATAGTGATTAATTTAAACATTCATTTAATTGCAAAAAGATACTTTGTTTTTAAAACAATTATACCCCTTTCTTAAGGTAAATGATATCATAGATTATCAGCTTTTTTGTTGTTGTTTTTTTGAAATTACAAATACTATCTAGAGTCCCTCCAACTGAATATCATTTATTTTGGATGCAACACAGTTAATCTTTCTAGAAATATTATATATTTCCTGAATGGGATGGGTGTTGCATATTCCTAATTCAATGCTCAAAATTTCAATCAATTCAGTGACTTTTCTAACTTTTACAAAATGCATTACTACTTTTTTTTTTAATTTCCAAATAACCCACAAATTAACTTCAATAGGAAACAGATTCTGTTTTTTTATTAGTGCTAGTATATAACTACATGTTAGATCACATATGAAACATACTAAGGGAATTTTTAAAATTTTACTCTCATAGCATATCATCTTTTTCTTCTTTATTTAATAGAGTTCTATTTGTAGTGTTCTCTCTCTTTAAAAACCTGGTGTATCCCCAAATCAGGATTTTTTAAATGATTTTCAAAATTTAATAACTAGGAAAATCTCAAGCTTTTGTTCTACAACAGTAGCAATAATCAAATTCTATGTTGAAGGGGGGAAAAAAAAGCACAAACATGTGAAGCTATTGTCCCAGAAAAATTCACATAATCATTACTCGGTAGATTGCCTACTCAAAGTCGAATCAGAGCTCATTCAACTAGAACCATTTCAGTGATGCGTTTTAAGGCTTATAGGACCAAATTTTTGCTACACCTGGCATCCTTCAGCATCCCTCCACAAAAGATATATCTATACTCAAATTCAGATTTGAATTCTGCCTATCTTTGTGGAACTAATTAATTTTCTTTTTGAATTATATTATTTTTTTATTCTTTTTTACTCTACTTCTTAATCCATCAACAGTTGAACTTTCAGAGTATTAATATACATAATTTAAAATTGAACTACCTTCTCAATATAATCTTACTGGAACCTTGTAAATCCAGGGTTCTTCTTTCTGACTCAAATCTCTTAAAAATATTATTATAGAAATGTTCATAGTCTTCTCTTACAAATAAAACGTTGGTAGCCATTTAGGTGATCATATTACATTACATTAACTACAGAAGATACATTATTGGTGTGAATACAAGTCAAGGATATAAAATTATAAAAATTGAAAAATCCTTCATTCATAATAAAGATTTGCTTTTTGGAATATCACCTTAAAAAGAGGATGTGCAAACACCATATTTCTGTGTTTAGATTATAAATCTATTTAAAATTGTAATGGCCTTTTAGTTTATCTAAATATAAAAGTATTACCATAAAGTATTCTCAAAGCAAGGAAAGTATTATGTAAATGAAATAGGTCACTAGAATTAGAATTTTGGGAGCATGTAGTTAGTGGTATGAAAACATTTAACTGATGCTGAATATTTAACAAGAAAAGTGAATAATCTTACTTTTCTCTAAGAGTTTTCTGATGGAAGAGCAGGTTCGATAGCCAAAAATAGCCTTTAAATTTTAATTAAATGTAAGCCTAAAAGACATATGATTTAAAGACACCATAGGGCATGATTTAATAGCCCATTAATATTTCTCTGAATTTTGAGTTTCAGTTTACCGCACATTAGTGGAACTCAAAATATATTTTTAGACTATCTGCTGCTGCTAAGTCACTTCAGTCGTGTCCAACTCTGTGTGACCCCCATAGACAGCAGCCCACCAGTCTCCCCCGTCCCTGGGATTCTCCAGGCAAGAACACGGGAGTGGGTTGCCATTTCCTTCTCCAATGCATGAAAGTGAAAAGTGAAAGTGAAGTCGCTCTGTTGTGTTGGACCCTCAGCGACCCCATGGACTGCAGCCTACCAGGCTCCTCCATCCATGGGATTTTCCAGGCATTAGTACTGGAGTGGGGTGCGATTGCCTTCTCTGTTAGACTGTATGTCTATGTATAATTGAGTTGATCCAATCTTAGAATTTTTGATAAGGATTTTTGCATCTATGTTCATCAGTGATATTGGCCTGTAGTTTTCTTTTTTTGTGGGATCTTTGTCAGGTTTTGGTATTAGGGTGATGGTGGCCTCATAGAATGAGTTTGGAAGTTTACCTTCCTCTGCAATTTTCTGTGGTACATATACACAATGGAGTATTACTCAGCCATTAAAAAGAATACATTTGAATCAGTTCTAATGAGGTGGATGAAACTGGAGCCTATTATACAGAGTGAAGTAAGCCAGAAGGAAAAACATAAATACAGTATTCTAACGCATATATATGGAATTTAGAAAGATGGTAACAATAACCCTGTGTACGAGACAGCAAAAGAGACACTGATGTATAGAACAGTCTTATGGACTCTGTGGGAGAGGGAGAGGGTGGGAAGATTTGGGAGAATGACATAGTAACATGTAAAATATCATGTAAGAAACGAGTTGCCAGTCCAGGTCCGATGCACGATACTGGATGCTTGGGGCTAGTGCACTGGGACGACCCAGAGGGATGGTATGGGGAGGGAGGAGGGAGGAGGGTTCAGGATGGGGAACACATGTATACCTGTGGTGGATTCATTTTGATATTTGGCAAAACTAATACAATTATGTAAAGTTTAAAAATAAAATAAAATTTAAAAAAAAATAAATATATATAAAAACTTTTTTAGCCAAAAAAAAAAAAAAAAAGAATTTTTGAATTACCTTAGAGGTCATCCAGGGCAAACTTCAGTTAGTGAATCAACCCTATTCTATTCATAAGAAATGCTTACCTAGCTTGTGCTTGAACATTTTTAGTGGTAATCAGTTTACAACTTTTTAAGATATTACTAAAGGATAAAATGATGTAAATTAAAAAGCAGAGACATCACTTTGCCAACAAAGTTTAATATAGTCAAAGCTATAGTTTGTCCAGTAGTCATGTATTGATGTAACAGTTGGGCCATAAAGACGGCTGAGCACTGAAGAACTGCTCCTTTTAAACTGTGGTGCTGGAGAGGACTTAAGAGTCCCTTAGTCAGCAAGGAGATCAAGCCACTCAATCCTAAAGGAAATCAACCATGGATATTCATTGGAAGGGCTGGTGCTGAAGCTGAAGCTCCAATACTTTGGCCACCTGATACAAAGAGCTGGCTCATTGGAAATGACCCTCATGCTGGTAAAGATTTAGGGCAAGAGAAGAATGGGATGAGATAGTTGGATGGCATCACCAGATCAATGGACATGTGTTTGAGCAAACTCAGGGAGATAGTGAAGGACAGGGAAGCCTGGCATGCCACAGTTCATGGGATCACAAAAAGTCTGACACGATTTAGCAACTGAACAAAAACATCTGTTACATGTGAAAAAGAATGGCTCCTATAATGTCTACCCACTGGTCTGCTTTCTGTTTCTTGGGAAGTGTTTGGTATTTTTCTTCCATATTCATTCAACAATTTCTCATGTGATATATTCTCACAATATTTTACTGTTCTGATTGCCTTTTCTCTGAATGTTTCTTAATTGCTAATGTTTTTCTGAAAATCCATAGTCAGGAATTGCACAGTTCTTCATTGCATTGTATATAAAGAGAGAATACAGGAAAAATGGATTCTTCATCATTACAAATACACTCAAATTTGATGTGTCTACTTTGTATCATGTCTATATGTTCACATATATTTATAACATTTTTTACTTTGCTTTTTTATTGAAGTGTATTTGCTACACAAACTATGCTGCAGGTATATAATATAGTGATTCACAATTTTTAAAGGTTATATCCATTTATAGTTATTATAAAATATTGGCTATATTCCCTTTGTTATACAATATATCATTGTAGCTTATTTTATAGTAAATAGTTTGCACTCCCTACTTCCCTACCACTCTATTTCTCCTCCCCACCCGCCTCTCCCCATTGGTACCTATTGGTTTGTTCTCTGTATATGTGAGTCTATAAACAATACCAGTAATTAGGACAGCTTATTAGTCAAGCTCATAACATTTCACACAAAATCATGAGAAATGTAGGCTATAGAAACAAAGCTGGAGAAGCTGATCATTAATTATAAGACATATTATTATGGACATATTAAAGAAATTCACAGTTTCTTTTAATTAAAAATGAGGTTACAGACACACAGTATCTCTCCAAGAGGAGTCATTTTTACTAGGCTATGTGTTTCCACAGGTAATTATTATAGAAACTACTGCTATGTGAAAATGTTTTCTCTTATGAAAATAACTTTTATATAATTCTGAATGTAAGTAATGAACAGCTTATGATGATGAAGAAATGGAATTATCTTTGAGATGTGAATTACTTCTGCTTTGACATTTAATAATTTAATGTACATAAGAAATACGATATTTACCCTTTGGCCTTTTCAGCTTCAAAGATGGCAAGGATAAGTCTGTTTCCTGCTGGGAAAATTTTCAAAGAAGTTATACAGTTTTCAAAATAGCTCTAGCCAACAATTCTAAAGATTTCCTTCTCAAATAGTATGAGTCGGTTTGCAAACTAATCATTTGATAGAGATTATAGTTTTTTCTATAAAATATGAATCTTTAGATCTAAATTGTCAGGGTTGCACTATGTCTTATTACTCTGATTGTTTACAGATATCATGACTGCCCTTGGATGTGAAATTTCAGGAAAACTGATAATAGCTTCACAATGAGTGGATAGACTTATAACTAGATCTTCTAAAAGATTACATGTACTGTGGAATACACTTTGCTAAAATGATTCTATCTTTAAATAATTGTTGAACACAACTTCCTGAGTAAACAAGTGCCATAATCTATTTATACATTTTTGTTCTATATTTACTCCATGTCTAAAAAGAAAATAAAGTTAATTGCTACCACATGAAATATCAAATTACAATTTTGCACGTGCCACTAAATGTGTAAAGTGAAAAAGGTTTTCTGATATTTGGATATTAGTAGCAAGAAATTATTTTAAAAACTAAGTTTCACATCTCTTGATTAGTCTATTATACATTAAAGGGTGGTGTCATCTGTATATCTGAGGTTATTGGCATTTCTCCTGGCAATCTTGATTGAGCTGGTGCTTCAACCAGCCTGGCATTTTGCATGATGTACTCTGCATATAAGTTAAATAAGCAAGGTGACAAGATACAGCCTTGACGTACTCCTTTCCCCATTTGGAACCAATCTGTTGTTCCATGTCTGGTTCTAACAGTTGCTTCTTTATCTGCATACAGATTTCACAGGAGGCAGGCCAGGTGGTCTGGTATTCCCATCTCTTTCAGAAGTTTCCACAGTCTGCTGTGATTCACACAGTCAACGGTTTTGGTGTAGTCAACAAAGCAGAAGTAGATGTTTTTCTGGAATTCTCTTGCTTTTTTGATATCCAGTGGATGTTGGCAATTTGATTTCTGGTTCCTCTGTCTTGTCTAAATTCAGCTTGACATTTGGGAGTTCATGGTTCATGTACTGTTGAAGTTTTGCTTGGAGAATTTTGAAATTACTTTGCTAACATGGGACATGAGTGCAATTGTGCGGTAGTTTGAACATTCTTCAGGATTTTCTATGTATAGTATAACATCATCTGCAAACTTCTTCATTTACTTCCTTGCAGTTACTTTTTCTCCAATTTGAATTCCTTTTATTTATTTCTCTTCTTTGATACAATCACATTTACTATCTCAAAATAAAGAATATAATACCTAGAAATAAACCTAAGGGCTTCTCTACTATTGCCTTGAGAACCCAATGAACAGTATGAAAAGGCAAATGATGGGATACTGAAAGAGGAACTCCCCAGGTTGGTAGGTGCCCAGTGTGCTACTGGAGATCAGTGGAGAACTAACTCCAGAAAGCATGAAGGGATGGAACAAAAGCAAAAAAAAAAAAAGTTGTGGATGTGACTGGTGACAGAAGCAAGGTCCTATGCTGTAAAGAGCAATATTGCATAGGAACCTGGAATGTTACATCCATGAATCAAGGCAAATTGGAAGTGGTCAAACAGGAGATGGCAAGAGTGAACATTGACATTCTAGGGATCAATGAACTAAAATGGACGGGAATGGGTGAATTTAACTCAGATGACCATTTTATCTACTACTGTGGGTAGGAATCACTTAGAAGAAATGGAGTAGCCATCATGGTCAACAAAACAGTCCAGAATGCAGTACTTGGATGCAATCTCAAAAACAGCAGAATGATCTCTGTTCGTTTCCAAGGCAAACCATTCAATATCACAGTAATCCAAGTCTATGTCCCAACCAATAACGCTGAAGAAGCTGAAGTTGAATAGTTCTATGAAGAGCTACAAGACCTTTTACAACTAACACCCAAAAAAGATGTCCTTTTCATTATAGGGGATTGGAATGCAATAGTAGGAAGTCAAGAAACACCTGAGGTAACAGGCAAATTTGGCCTTGGAATACAGAATGAAGCAGGGCAAAGACTATTAGAGTTTTGCCAAGAGAACGCACTGGTCATAGCAAACACCCTCTTCCAACAACACAAGAGAAGACTCTATACATGGACATCACCAGATAGTCAACACCGAAATCAGATTGATTATATTCTTTGCAGCCAAAGATGGAGAAACTCTATACAGTCAGCAAAAACAAGACTGGGAGTTGACAGTGGCTCAGATCATGAATTCCTTATTGCCAAATTCAGACTTAAATTAGAGAAAGTAGGGAAAACCACTAGACCATTCAGGTATGACCTAAATCAAATCCTTTATGATTATACAGTGGAAATGAGAAATAGATTTAAGGAACTAGATCTGATAGAGTGCCTGATGAACTATGGATGGAGGTTCATGACATTGTACAGGAGACGGGGATCAAGACCACCCCCATGGAAAAGAAATGCAAAAAAGCAAAATAGATGTCTGGGGAGGCCTTACAAATAGCTCTGAAAAGAAGAGAAGTGAAAAGCAAAGGAGAAAAGGAAAGATATAAGCATCTGAATGAAGAGTGCCACAGAATAGCAAGGAGAGATTTAAAAAAAAAGCCTTCCTCAGTGATCAATGCAAAGAAATAGAGAAAAAACAACAGAATGGGAAAGACTAGAGATCTCTTCAAGAAAATTAGAAATACCAAGGGAACATTTCATGCAAAGATGGGCTTGATAAAACACAGAAATGGTTTGGACCTAACAGAAGAAGAAGCTATTAAGAAGAGGTGGCAAAAACACACAGAAGAACTGTAAAAAAAAGATCTTCACAACCAAGATAATCACGATGGTGTGATCACTGACCTAGAGCCAGACATCCTGGAATGTGAAGTCAAGTGGGCCTTAGAAAGCATCACTACGAACAAAGCTAGTGGAGGTGACAGAACTCTAGTTGAGCTATTTCAAATCTTGAAAGATGATGCTATGAAAGTGTTGCACTCAATATGCCAACAAATTTGGAAAACTCAGCAGTGGCCACAGGACTGGAAAAGGTCAGTTTTCATTCCAATCCCAAAGAAAGGCAATGCCAAAGAATGCTCAAACTATGGCACAATTGCAGTCATCTCACACACTAGTAAAGTAATGCTCAAAATTCTCCAAGCCAGGCTTCAGCAATAGGTGCACTGTGAACTTCCAGATGTTCAAGCTGGTTTTAGAAAAGGCAGAGGAATCAGAGATCAAATTGCCAATATCCACTGGATCATCAAAAAAGCAAGAGAGTTCCAGAAAAATATCTATTTCTGCTTTATTGACTATGCCAAAGCTTTTGACTCTGTGGATCACAATAAACTGAGGAAACTTCTGAAAGAGATGGGAATACCAGACCACCTGACCTGCCTCTTGAGAAACCTATATGCAAGTCAGGAAGCAACAGTTAGAACTGGACATGGAACAACAGACTGGTTCCAAATAGGAAAAGGAGTACGTCAAGGCTGTATATTGTCACCCTGCTTATTTAACTTATATGCAGAGTACATCATGAGAAACGCTGGGCTGGAAGAAACACAAGCTGGGATCAAGGTTTCCGGGAGAAATATCAATAACCTCAGATACGCAGATGACACCACCCTTATGGCAGAAAGTGAAAAGGAACTAAAAAGCCTTTTGATGAAAGTGAAAGAGGAGAGTGGAAAAGTTGGCTTAAAGCTCAACATTCAGAAAACGAAGATCATGGCATCCAGTCCCATCACTTCACGGGAAATAGATGGGGAAACACTGGAAACAGTGTCAGACTTTATTTTTTTGTGCTCCAAAATCACTGCAGAAGGTGACTGCAGCCATGAAATTAAAAGACGCTTACTCCTTGGAAGGAAAGTTATGACCAACCTGGAGAGCATATTCAAAAGCAGAGACTTTACTTTGCCAACAAAGGTCCGTCTAGTCAAGGCTATGGTTTTTCCAGTGGTCACGTGTGGATGTAAGAGACTGTGAAAAAAGCCAAGCACCGCGGAATTGATGCTTTTGAACTATGGTGTTGGAGAAGACTCTTGAGAGTCCCTTGGACTGCAAGGAGATCCAACCAGTCCATTCTAAAGGAGATCAGTCCTGGGTGTTCTTTGGAAGAACTCATGCTAAAGCTGAAACTGCAATACTTTGGCCACCTCATGCGAAGAGTTGACTCATTGGAAGACTCTTATGCTGGGAGGGATTGGGGGCAGGAGGAGAAGGGAGCAACAAAGGATGAGAAGGCTGGATGGCATCACTGACTCGATGCACATGAGTTTGAGTGAACTCTGGGAGATGGTGATGGACAGGGAGGCCTGGCGTGCTGCATTTATGGGGGTCACAAAGAGTCGGACAATACTGAGCGACTGAACTAACCTGAACTGAAGGGCTTCTCTGGTAGCTCAGTGATAAAGAACCTACCTGCCAATTGAGGAGACACAGTTTTGATCCCTGGGTTGGGTAGAACGTCTGGAGAAGAAAATGACAACTCACTTCAGTACTCTTGCCTGGGAAATCTCATGGACAGAGGACCCTCGCAGAGTACAGTCCATGTGGATCACAAAAGAGTCAGACACAACTTAGCAACTAAACAACAACAAACCTACCTAAGGAGGCAAAATATCTGTATTCTGAAAGAAACAGAATATGACACAAACAGGAAGACATTTCATGTTCTTGGATTGGAAGAATCAGTATTACAAAAATGGCTATAATACCCAAGACAATCTATAGATTTAATGCAATCCCTATCAAATTTTCAATGGTATTTTTCATTGAAATAGAACAGGAAAAAATTAACTTTGTATGGTGACACAAAAGACCCCAAATAAAACAATCTTCAGAAAGAAAATCAGAAGTGGAAGAATCAGACTCCCTAATTTCAGACTGTACCTCATAGATGCAGTCATCATAATATTATGGTACTGACATGAAAATGGAAATATAGATCAATGGTACAGGATAACAAACCCAGAAATAAACCCATAATTAATTAATCTATAACAAAGGAAATAAGACTATACAACGGAAAAAAGATAGCCTCTTTAATAAATAGTGCTGAGAAAACTGGACTGTTAAATGTAAAAGAATGAAATTAAAACATTCTCTAATACCATGTGAAAAGTAAATTCAAAGTGGAATAAAGGTAAAAGGTAAGACCAGGTACTGTAAAACTTTTCGAGCAAAACATAAGCAGAACACTTTTTGACATAAATCACAGCAAGATCTATTTTGACCCACCTCTTAATGAAAATAAAAATAAAAATGAACAAATGGGACCTAATTCAACTTAAAAATTATTGCACAGCAAAGGAAACTATAAACAAAGTGAAAAGACAACCCACAGAATGGGAGAAATTATTTGGACAAGGAATCAATCTTCAAAATGCACAAATATTAACTCATGCAGTTCAATAATAATTAAAAAAAAAATCAAAAATGGACAGAAGACCTAAACAGATGTTTTTTCCAAAGATATATAGATGGCCAAGTGTACTTAGTCCCTCAGTCATGTCCGACTCTTTGTGATCCCCTAGACTGTAACTTGCCAGAACCCTCTGTCCATGGGGAATCTCCAGGCAAGAATACTGAAGTAGGTTGCCATGTCCTCCTCCAGGGGATCTTCCCAACCCAAGGGTTGAACCCAGGTCTCTCGTATTACAGGCAGATTCTGTACCATCTGAGCCACCAGGGAAGCTAAAAGGCACATGAAAAGATGCTCAACATCACTAATTATCAGGGAAATACAAACCAAAACTAAAATGAGATATCACCTATCAGTCCAGAATGGCCATCATCAAAAAGTCTACAAACAATAGATGCTAGAGACAGTGAGGAGAAAAGGAATCCTCCTACACTGCTGGTGGAAATGAACTTTGGTACAGCCACTATGGAAAACAGATGTAGGCTGCTTAAAAACTAAAAAGTAGAGCTACCATGCTGCTGCTGCTGCTAAGTCACTTCAGTCGTGTCTGACTCTGTGTGACCCCATAGACGGCAGCCCACCAGGCTCCCCTGTCCCTGGGACTCTCCGGGCAAGAACACTGGAGTGAGTTGCCATTTCCTTCTCCAATGCATGAAAGTGAAAAGTGAAAGTGAGGTCGCTCAGTTGTGTCTGACTCTTTGCAACCCCATGGACTGTTCCTCCCTCCATGGGATTCTCCAAGCAAGAGTACTGGAGTGGGTTTCCATTTCCTTCTCCAAGGGTCTTCCTGACCCAGGGATCGAACACGGGTCTCCTGCATTCCAGGCAGACGCTTTAACCTCTGAGCCACCAGGAAATTAATTACAAATAGAAACTGAGTCACAGACTTAGAAAACAAACAATGTTTGTTATTGTTAGAAAACAAACTAAATAGGAAAGGTGAAGAGGAAGGATAAATTGGCAGTTTGGGATTGACATATATACATTACTATATTTAAAATAGATAACCGGCAAGGACCTATTATACAGCACAAGGAACTCTGTTCAGTCTTCTGTAATAACCTAAATGAGAAAAGAATTTGAAAAAGAATAGATATATGTATGCATATAACCGAATAACTTTGCAGTATACCTGAAATTAATACAAAAAATCAATTGCAGTATATAATTTAAAGCACAATTTAAATCACATTTTGATAATGGTTGATGCTTCATATTTTCAAATTAGAGCAAAAAGCAAGTTTTGGATTAGACTGGGTCTGAATTGGTGTAAAACTGTATTGGTCTTTCACAAAGAGCAAAAGAGAAGGAAGAAAGACAAAGCTGGGGAATTTATGATACTGGATGAACAAGCTGATGAAGTTTGTCTTCATGGATATTGTGATAGGGTTTGCAAAGAGTTTTTAATTACAACTAATTTTTTATGCTCAATTGAATATATTCAGGTAGTAAACCTGAATAATCACTAGAAAAACATTTAAAAGCAGATTTTTTTTAAGTTACAGTTTAATCATGGTAAATCTATTGTGTTGACAAATCACAGGAAATGGATATTTTGATATTAATAGGCAGAACAAATAGGCGTTTTAAGTACAGTGTTCCTATAACAGCTCTAAGACGGGAGTTTTTAGAATGATCATATCCTTTATTTTCCAAATTTTATTGCACAATAATTTCATGGTTGACTATATTGTTGGTAGAAGGTTTTTTAGGTTTTGTTTTTTTAAGTGAAAATTATTTATTTGCTTAGGGGAGAGTTCTAAAGTACTTCCAGAGTATTTTGAGCCCTTTATACTTTCTGAAGGAATATTTATTTTGAGGGTAAACTATAATATTGATGTTCTTAGGTTACTTAAACAATTAAAATAAAAAATTAAATATGTAAAATTCCAATAGAGCAAATACATGTAATTTTTGCAATGTCAGAGGGTGGAATTAACTATGGACTCAATATGACCCAAGATAATTGCACTCCTGCTTTAACTCTGAAAATGGTCGGTTTACATGTAGTCTGGTAGCTAGAACCCACATAGATGTCTGGAGACTGGAAGAAAAGGACTAGGCTTAACTTGGGTCAGAATTGGAGAGATTTCCAAGTCAGTGGCCACAGGAGAGCCAGAGCAGCTGTCTGAAGGTAGCTACATAGGTAATCAATGCACAACTCTGGTCAGGGAATGAGATGACACTGCATAAAGAGATGGAAGCCCACATATTTTTAAATATTGGCTAATGTAGAGCTCAAAAGAAAATTCTTTTTGATTATCTTTTTGCTAATCCAGGAAACAATCATCTTGAAGTAGACATTATATGCAAACTTCAATAACCAAGATCTTGTCAGTTAAGTCAGTGAATGTTGCTTACTCTGTACTTCAGTATTTCAGTGATAGACTGGCAAGTGTCTTGATTGCTGCACTGGGTATTATTCAACATGTGGAGCTTATTCACACCGAGGGAATTCACATAAGCAAAGAAATTTACATGTAGTAAATCATTCAATTCTCTAACCCAGACCTTGAAGCCAGTTGATCAATTTAATGCATTTAAAAAGATAGACTTGCAGTTAAGGAATTAAAGTAAGATCCCATTATTGTTTAGTTACAAAAGTTTAGCACATTTAAACTTCAAAATAAGAAAATTATATAAGAATGAGCTTAAATGTAAGTTAAATATAAGTATCTATATTATTTTTTAAATTATTATTTTCCAATTTAAAAAATCTCCCCAAGATTCAAAAGTTTTCTTTTCAGAAAAGTGAAAGTGAAGTCACTCAGTCATCTCTGACTCTGCGACCCCATGGACGATAGCTGACCAGGTTCTTCCATCCATGGGATTTTCCAGGCAAGAATACTGGAGTGGGTTGCCATTTCCGTCTCCAGAGGATCTTCCCAACCCAGGGATTGAACCCAGGTCTCTGGCATTGTAGGCAGACACTTTACCATCTGAGCCACCAGGGTGTCTCTTAGCAACTTGTTACTTGTTACCATATAGTTACTTATAAAATTCAGAAATATTTCATTTACTTTCTAAAATTATGAAATCTTATAACTCTAATTCCTACAGTATCTGCTTCTATACTGCTCTGGGGTTACATATGAACATCATTATCTGTCTCTAAAACCTACTGGTATTTTTAAGGAAGATAATGAATATCCATTTATTTGCAAATTTTTAATGTGATTTTTCAAAATCTTATAATTATCAGTAAGTTATTAATGAAATGACCATTGTTATTATCCACAATGAGAGACCCAAGCTTAGAACAAGAAGGTGCAGTAGCCTTATACATTGCTTATCTTTAAATGATTTATTTCACTCACAGTACTAATAACTTGGTTTCTGGATATTACTTTTCTTGCATGAGCAGAGCTCTAAGTGATCATCAAAGGCTATTGCAGTGCTAAATTGAGGAAGAGTTTTCATGTACCGGTCTTTCATTTTTTAGCTGATTTCCTCATGAAACCTAATGTTACTCTACAGCCTCTCCCAGAAATTAATTCCACATGATTGGAAACTCATCAGCATTTTGCATTAGCTGGGGCATGTCTGAGAATTTTAACTATGGAAATACGTATTACTTGTTTAAATCACTAGCCCTCTCCATTGGTGAAGTGAATACTGAGTTAGCAGAATTCTCTTCTATAGGGCATAATAGATATACAGGGAATGCAGAAGAGTGTAGCTGAATACAAGCACCTGTGACCTCTAGCAGTGTATATAAGGGGATCACTGAATAAGACTTTTTTCCACAGGAATAACTGATCTCAGGTGTTATTATATTTACATTGATCACAAGTCTTTGAGTTCAAAAAAAGGTGTGTAAGCGTCTGCTTCATTTTTGTTCTGTTTTTAAACCATTCCTTTTGGACACATAACAAATATGATTTCAGAAAAACGTCAGTGCGTGCTTTATATAATATAGACTATATTGGCTTGAAGTTGAGAAGTTTCTTAAATATTTGAAGATAAAACGGGCATGGTGTGCTGCAGTCTACAGGGTTGCAAAGAGTTTGACACAACTTAGTGATTGAACAATAACAACAAAATATTATTATTTATATCATTTAAAAGCATAGAGAAAAGCAAATTAAGATGCATGAGTTCTGCAAAATGGTGAAGGAAATTTTCAAAAGACTACAGTACAGCAATGTTAGATTCAAAGGGATACATACAAATTATATTTAATTATAAAATAGGAAGGAAACATCTCTACCTCAGTCTTTTCCTTAAAGTGAGAAACCATCAGGTATTTGTGAGAAATAATTTATGAAGACAGTCTTTCTTTGATAATGATGAACAACACTAATATCTTCCTTAAGATGGTGCTTTAGCTAACTGTGCCACAACCAATTTTTTATTAATCTATTTTTTTCTGGAATACATGATTTGCTTTTTATGATATACGATTATATAAAGGAATAAGCCATATTTTAAGAGACATTTATTATATTGCAAAAATAAACTTTGAATATCATGTCAAGATAGAGACTCTGATTTAGGGGCTCGCTGAATAACAATACAGCACAAACAACTTACGTATCTTGGCTCTGAGACTTTACAAGTTTTGAAATACAATTTGAAGTTAGCTAATACACATGCTTTAAAGATTTCAAAAAATTTTTTTCAGATAAGACCAGTGTTTTTACATTTATTCTTTCACATACAATTTAGATATTCATTAAGATGTTTGGATACTAAGTACTTGTTTACATGGAAGCATTCACCAAGAATTTTTAAAGCAATTTAATAGATTGAAACTCTTTAGGTTAATTTTAGCAATATGTAAAAACTGATGGTGTGAGACAAGTTATAGTATTTCAATTTATACAGAGCTGAACTTATTACAGAACATTGTAAAGATATTTTTGTCTGTACAGAAAAACTGTAATTTCTTCAACATTTAAAGCACATTTTTGAGTCTTTTCTTTAACCAACTTTATGGTGCAAGGAATTATACCTACTATACTGAAATGTAAAACTGAAATTGAAACAGATCAAAGATTCTCCATTAAATCCTGTTATGATTAACCCTTACCCTATGGAATGGAACAAATTCCTTTCTTCCTCTCTCTCTATTCCTCTATCTCTTTCTATTCCCCACACTTCCTCTATCTCTTTTTTTCGGAGGAGCTGAGGATATTGATTTTCTTCAGTAAAGCCCACATACATAAAGGCAATATTTTATCTGCTATATGTACAGATTATGATAATCAATCAGGTCATTCTAAAAATTATTTATTTGCCAATTTTTCCCTTATTTGAAAACTGTAATTCACTTCAAAATGATTTTAACTAATTGTATTTACAGTCTCTTAAATAGGATGATACTTCTATATAACGACTTGACTTTAAAATATTTCAATTGTTTATTAAGAAAGAAAGGCACATAGAATCATTATGCTAATTGACTGCCTTTCCTCGTCTACCTTTTCAAAAAGTTTAAATAAATATTTAAACGTAAACATGCATTTAACTAAATTAAATACAAATACAAATTTATGTTTTAAAAAGTTTGAGCAGTTCAGCTTTACAGCACATTTCTTTGAAAATAGCATGGGAAAATATTATTTAATTTGTATTATTAACCAAGTTACACAGTTGTCAACAAAGTTATTTGCTTCAGAGACTCTTGTACAGATTAAACTTTCTTTGAGAGAAATCCCATACCATTCAAGAATGTCAGTTTTAGTGATAGTTACCCACACAGAGCTTTACTTAGCTTTGTCCATATAAGCATGGTTGAAAAGAAATCCTCTTATTAATAGTTTCCATTGGAACATAAAATGATACAGAAAAAAAAGTGGTATTCACTTGGATAGTATAGATAATTATAGGATACTCCAGGTATACTCAAAATAAAAGAACAGATAAGAAACAGACTCTGAAACCAAAATATAGAATTAGAATTATATTATAATATATTTAGAGTTGTATGTCAACTTTTGATCCGTCTTGCTTCCAATCTCAGTTACTTCTTAGCTCTGTGAACTTGGGCAGCCATTTAAACTATTTGGATCTCAGTTTACTCATTGGTAAATGGAAGTAATAATAATATCCATATTCTATACTTGTTATGAGAGCTAAAAGAATATAAGAACTTATGTATAAAATAAATTATGTACTATAATGGCTTTATCACTATTTTCTCCAACTCTGTTCTTTTTCCTGTTTTCACCCCTCAACCCTGAGAAATTTACTGAGAGAACATGTCAATAGACTGCAATCCAAACAACCTAAACTGTAAGTGATTTTATCTTATAATGCACTTTAGGAGATATTGACATATCTTTCTGTACTGGGGAAAATATGTACTTATTATTAAAAGTTATCATACACACACAAACACACACACACACAAACACACACACACACAGTGTTTCTGCATGGGATAGGTCTAATTTCATGACATTTCTCTAGCTTGGTATTAATGTTATTTAATAACATGTTTTAAACTCCATTATTGATTTAAATATTAAAGGGTTCCCAGGACTCATATGCTCTGCTTGAAGGACTACATAATTTTCCTTACATTAAATCTATTCCAACCTTTGGAGGCTTTTTGTAGAAACACTAGTGATGTTTTAATTCTCCAGAACCTATTATTATGTTTCAAGCCTTACAAAACACAGATTAGTACCAAAATATCTAAATACCATAATATCTAAAATGGCAGCTGTTTTGCTTCAGATATACTGTTTTCCAAAAGGATTGTACTGTACATAGTACTGTCATGGAACATGAAGATACAAGAAATTAGGAATTTTGTTATGTATTAAGACTGCTGAATAACTGATGAGATTCTTGACTAAAGATTAATAATAATAAAATAATGTGTTTTTATAAGTTGTATCCTATTGAAGAAATAACTTATTATACAACAAAATGGAATTAACTAAAATATATCAAGCCAAAAAGAAAATTATCAAAAATATTTTTGCTAGCAAAGGAGATTTTATCCACTCTAATAGCCATTCATTTCATTTTTCCTCGGTATTCAATGAGTGTGAATTAAATTTGCTATTTCTAAGTGACAGGAAAATAAAGAAACTTTAATAGCACTTAGTAAGAATGCAAAATAATCAGTTGCATTTGCTTTTGTTCATGTGATCACTGATGTGATATTTCCCCTAAGTGACTGCCATTATTTCACTGCTATCCATGTGTGCCATCCTTTGCTAATTGCTATTATGTCACAGGTAATTTTAACACCATTGTATCTATTTACTATTAAAATCTTTACTCTTATTGCTGTAGAAACAAAATTTTTCCCTCATAAGAGAAAAGGCCTGTGAAGCTAGAATTATAGTAAATTTTAGAGTTATTTATCAATTCTGAGCTATTTTCTATTCAATTAATATATGTTCATTGTAATTAAGAAATTAAAGGCTAAATGTGATTTTTTAATAACCACTCTTTACCTGTTTCACTTGTGGTAAATGAGAGATTTGAGACACGGTTACCTAAAGGCTGAGATGGGATGTGAATTGTGTGGCCAAGTTACAGTAGAAGCAGAAACTGAAGTTGAAATATTAGAAGGCGGGTTTTGGCACTAAAAATTAAATTGCTTGCAAGTAATTAACTTTGGAAAGATAAAATATTTCCAAATCAAATCCTAAACAATGATGCTGCTAAAGTGCTTCACTCAATATGCCAGCATTTGGAAAACTCAGCATTGGCCACAGGATTAGAAAAGGTCAGTTTTCATTCCAATTCCAAAGAAGGGCAATGACAAAGAACATTTAAAGTATTGCACATTTGCACTCATTTTACACACTAGCAAATTAATGCTCAAAATTCTCCAAGACATGCTTCAATAATACGTGAACCAAGAACTTCCAAATATTTAAATTGTATTTAAAAAAGGCAGAAGAACCAGAGATCAAATTGCCAACATCCGTTGGGTCATAGAAAAAGCAAGAGAATTCCAGAAAAACATCTACTTCTGATTCATTGACTACTCTAAAGCCTTTGACTGTGTGGATCACATCAAATTATGGAATATTCTTAAAGAGATGGGAATACCAGACCACCTCACCTGCCACCTGAGAAGCCTGTATGCAGATCAAGAAGCAGCAGTTAGAAACAGAAGCCATGAAACAAAGGTCTGTTTCAAAATTGGGAAAAGAGTACAACAAGGCTGCATATTGTTATGCTGCTTATTTAACTTCTATGCAGTGTACATCCTGCAAAATGCCATGCTGGACAAAGCACAGCTGGAATCAAGATTGCCAGGAGAAATACTAATAACATCAGACATGCAGATGACACCAACTTTATAGCAGAAAGTGAAGAGAAATTGAAGAGCCTCTTGATGAAGGTGAAAGAGGAGAGTGAAAAGATGGCTTAAAAGTCAACATTCAAAAAATTAAGGTCATGGCATCTGGTCTCAATACTTCATGAAAAATAGATGGGGAAACATGAAAACAATGACAGACTTTATTTTCTTGTGCTCCAAAATCACTGCAGATGATGACTGCAGCCGTGAAATTAAAAGACACTTGCTTCTTGGTAGAAAACCTAGACAGCATACTAAAAAGAAGAAACATTACTTTTCTGACAAATGCCTGTATGGTCAAAGCTATGCTTTTTCCAGTAGTCATGTATAGATGAGCAAAGTGGATCATAAAGAAGGCTGAACATCAAAAAACTGATGCTTTTGTACTATCGTGTTGGAAAAGACTCTTGACAGTCTCTTGAGCTGCAAGGTCTACCCAGTCAATCCTAAAGGAAACCAACCCTGAATATTCATTGGAAGAACTGATGCTGAAGCTCTAATACTTTATCCACCTCATGCAAAGAGCTGACTCATTAGAAAAGAACCTGATGCTGTGAAAGATTGAACGCAGGAGGAGAAGGGAATGAAGAGGATGAGATGGTTGGATGGCATCACCGACTCAATGGACATGAGTTTGAGCAGACTCCAGGAGATGGTGATGGACAGGGAAGCCTGTTGTGCTGCAGTCCATGGGGTCACAGAGTTGGACACGACTGAGTGACCGAACGACTATATATATATATATATACAAATATATATATATATACATACATACATATATACATATATTTTCCTTTTACTCATCTTTCTTCTTTCTTCAATTCATCCTTTTTGGAGATAATGTCCATACTCAGAAAAAACTTCATTTAAACTTTGCTTGACACATTTTACATGGCTTCCCTGATAGCTCAATTGGTAAAGAATCTGCCTGCAATGCAGGAGACTCCAGTTCAATTCGTGGGTCAGGAAGATCCCCTGCAGAAGGAATAGGCTATCTACTCCACAATTCTTGGGCTTCCCTTGTGGCTCAGCCGGTAAAGAATCTGCCTGCAATGGAGGAGATCTGGGTTTGACCCATGGGTTGGGAAGATCCCTTGGAGAAGGGAAAGGCTACCCACTCCAGTATTCTGGCCTAGAGAATTCCATGGACTGTATAGTCCATAGAGTTGCAGAGAGTCAGACACAACTGAGGGACTTTCACTTTCACTTTGACACATTTTAGGGAAGAAGGGAGGGAGGAAAAGAGGGAGGAACACCTTATCTTTTCTCTTTGGTCACGCCACAAATGGAAGCTCTGATTATGAGTACCTATGTGCACAGAATTACTGAGTTGTGATAGGTATCTTCACCCTTAAATATGCAGAATCAGAACATGTTTGCATTGGTACCATCTGATATCTTCAAACATTCTTAAATAGCAATGACCTTCCCTCACTTCTTATCCATAGTCCCCTCAGAATAAGAGAAACAAGAAGCAAAACGAAACCTCAAGAATATTCATTGTAGTAGAGGACAAATACGTATGTAGTAATAGAGGAAATTTACATATATATATATATATATACACACACACATATATATATACATATATATATACAGGACACATTATGTAGTAAAGGACAAATTTATATAAATATATATTTATACATGTAAATATAGTGTGTGTGTATATATATATATATAAATATATAATTCACTATGGCTCAGACTGTAAAGAATCCGCTGGCAATGTGGGAGACCCAGATTTCATCCCTTCTTTGGAAGATCCTTGGAGAAAGGCATGGCAACTCACTCCAGTATTCTTGTCTGGAGAAGCCCCATGGAGAGAGGAGTCTGATGGGCTACAGTATATAGGGTCACAAAGAGTCAGAAAAGACTGAGCAACTCAGCACATTCCAGCACAGAGGACAAAGGACAATAGATAATATAGGTAGTGGGTACTGTAGATGCTTTACCTAACACCTAGTCCTTCCTGATCTCATTAAAAGAATTTTTATTTTCATCTTCTCCACTGCTAAGTCAGAGGTCTTAATAGTCTGCTTAATCTAACCCAGTGTTTCTCAACTGATAGAGACTTGTCCCCAGGAAACATTTGATAATACTTGGAGACACTGTTGGTTGCCATGATTCATGGGGTGGCATCACATAAGCATAGGAAAATGGTTTGCTAAACATACTAAAAGGCACAGGAAATTGCCCTACATAACAAAATTATTTGATCCAAAATATGAGCAGAGGTGAGTTTGAGAAACCCTGGTATAATGGCAGACAGTGATCTGTCTAGTCTGGAACACAGCTCTACACATCCTGGATGAGTAAGCTGGACAAATTTCTTTTTCAACATCTTAAAGAAGATATCATTCATATAAAACAACTGAACATATTTAATTTGTTCAATTTGAACATAGCCACTGTGGGCAGGAATCCCTTAGAAGAAATGGAGTAGCCATCATAGTCAACAAAAGAGTCTGAAATGCAGAACTTGGATGCAATCTCAAAAATGACAGCATGATCTCTGTTCATTTCCAAGGCAAACCATTCAATATCACAATAATTCAAGTCTATGCCCCGACCAGTAATGCTGAAGACTGATATTGAAAGGTTCTATGAAGACCAACAAGACCTTCTACAACTAACACCCAAAAAAAGATGTCCTTTTCATTATAGGGGACTGGAATGCAAAAGTGGGAAGTCAAGAAACACCTGGAATAACAGGCAAGTTTGGCCTTGGAGTACAGAATGAAGCAGGACAAAGGTTAACAGAGTTCTGCCAAGAGAATGCACAGGTCATAGAAACCACCCTCTTCCAACAACACAAGAGAAAACTCTATACATGGACATCACCAGATGGTCAACATCAAAATCAGATTAATTACATCCTTTGCAGCCAAAATGGAGACACTCTATACAGTCAGCAAAAACAAGACCAGGAGCTGACTGTGGCTCAGATCATGAACTCCTTATTGCCAAATTCAGACTGAAATTGAAGAAAGTGGGGGAAACTACTAGACCATTCAGGTACAACCTAAATCAAATCCCTTATGACTATACAGTGGAAGTGAGAAATAGACTTAAGGGACTAGATCTGATAGACAGAGTGCCTGATGAACTATGGATGGAGGTTCATGACCTTGTACAGGAGACAGGGAGCAAGACCATCCCCAAGAAAAAGAAATGCAAAAAAGCAAAATGACTGCCTGAGGAGGTCTCACAAATAGCTGTGAAAAGAAGAGAAGCAAAAAGCCAAGGAGAAAAGGAAAGATATAACTATCTGAATGCAGAGTTCCAAAAAATAGCAAGGAGAGATAAGAAAGACTTCCTCAATGTTCAATGCAAAGAAACGGAGGAAAAATAGAATGGGAAAGACTAGAGAACTCTTCAAGAAAATTAGAGATGCCAAGGGAACATTTAATGCAAAGATGGGCTCAATAAAAGATAGAAATGGTATGGACCTAACAGAAGCAGAGAATATTAAGAAAAGGTGAAAGAATACACAGAAGAACTGTAAAAAAAGATCTTCATGACCCAGATAATCACGAAGGTGTGATCACTCACACTCACCTTAGTGAGTGGTGTGTCCATTCCAGCTGCACATCCTAGAATGTGAAGTCAGGTGGGCCTTAGGAAGCATCACTGCGGACAAAGCTAGTGGAGGTGATGGAATTCCAGTTGAGCTATTCCAAATCCTGACAGATGATGCTGTGAAAGTGCTTCACTCAATATGTCTGCAAATTTGGAGAACTCTGCAGTGGTCACAGGACTGGAAAAGGTCAGTTTTCATTCCAATCCCAAAGAAAGGTAATACCAAAGAATGTTCAAACTACCACACAATTGCACTCATCTCACATGCTAGTAAAATAATGCTCAAAATTCTCCAAGCCAGGCTTCAGCAATATGTGAACCGTGAACTTCCTGATGTTCAGGCTGCTTTTAGAAAAGGCAGAGGAACCAGAGATCAAATTGCCAACATCCACTGGATCATGGAAAAAGCAAGAGTTCCAGAAAAATATCTATTTCTGCTTTATTGACTATGCCAAAGCCTTTGACTGTGTGGATCACAATAAACTGTGGAAGATTCTGAAAGGGAAGGGAATACCAGACCACCTGACCTGCCTCTTGAGAAACTAGTATGCAGGTCAGGAAGCAACAGTTAGAACTGGACATGGAACAACAGACTTGTTTCAAATAGAAAAAGGAGTATGTCAAGGCTGTATATTGTCACCCTGTTTATTTAACTTATATGCAGAGCACATCATGAGAAACACTGGGCTGGATGAAACAGAAGATGGAACAAAGATTGCTGGAAGAAATATCAATAACCACAAATATGCAGATGACAAGCTGGAATCAAAGTTGCCGGGAGAGTATCAATAACCTCAGATATGCAGGTGACACCACCTTTATGACAGAAAGTGAAGAAGAACTAAAGAGCCTCTTGATGAAAGTGAAAGAGGAGAGTGAAAAAGTTGGCTCAAAACTAAACATTTAGAAAACTAAGATCATGGCATCCGGTCCCATCACTTCATGACAAATAGATGGGGAAACAGTGGAAATAGTGGCTGACACTATTTTTTCTGGGCTTCAAAATCACTGCCAATGGTGATTTCAGCCATGAAATTAAAAGACACTTGCTCCTTGGAAGGAAAGTTATGACCAACTAGACAGCATATTAAAAAGCAGAGACATTACTTTGCTAACAAATGTCCATCTTTATGGTTTTTCCAGTGGTCATGTATGGATGTGAGAGTTGGACTACAAAGAAAGCTGAGCACTGAAGAATTGATGCTTTTGAACTGTGGTGTTGGAGAAGACTCTTGAGAGTCCCTTGGACTGCAAGGAGAGCCAACCAGTCTATCCTAAAGGAGATCAGTCCTGGGTGTTCATTGGAAGGACTGATGTTGGATCTGAAACTCCATTACTTTGGCCACCTGATGTGAAGAGCTGACTGATTTGAAAAGACCCTGATGCTAGGAAAGATTGAGGGCAGGAGGAGAAGGGGACGACAGAGGATGAGATGGTTGAATTGAATCACTGACATAATGGACATGGGTTTGGGTGGACTCTGGGAGTTGGTGATGGACAGGGAGGTCTGGCATGCTGTGGTTCATGGGGTCACAAAGAGTCAGACATGACTGAGAGACTGAACTGAACTGAACTGAACTGATATCTGTGATACCATCACCTCAATTAACATTATAGTTCTAACCAATACCTCCCAGAGTTTCCTTATGTCCCTCTGTTTTTCCTTTTGTTTTGTTTTCTCTTTTTATGGTAAGGGCACTTGACATACAATCTACTCTTTGAATAAAGTTTGAAACATATGATACTTCATTGTTAACTATAGACATAATGTTTTATAGCAGAGCTCTAGAAATTACTCATCTAGCATAACTGAAATTTTATACCCATTAAATTTCTTAACAATGTACTTAATCTTTTAGTGTCTTAGTTTCATCATTTATAAAATGATTAATAGTTCGTATTTCACAAAGATTTTTATGGGTTAAATACATTCAGACATATAAATCACCTACAGTAGTGACTGGCATATGAAGCACTCAATAAATGTCATCTATTATTAAGTTTTTCAAACATCAGTGAATAAGAACATCCCCCCCAAAAAAACCTTGAAAATTGATTTAAATATAAGTAGCATTGATATAATTCAGCTTTCTCATTTATTCTTTTTAGGGATCTTCTCAGTATACATGCTTATATTTGAAGTTTACATTTTGCTGTTATTGTAAGTAGTTTTTTTTTTATTCCTAGAATGTATTGGATTTAAAGGAAGCCACAAGTTTTACTCTTATAGTAGTTTAAGAATGCAAATACACTGGAACCTATAATTAATTAAGACACTGAAAATTTTGAATCTTCTAGGGCTTGGGCAAAATGTGTGCTTCACAGACTGAAAAAAAAAAAGTTTGCTAATCATTCAAAGTTTATCACAGTAGAATGGTTATATTTTCAAGCATTAATAAATTACTCAAGCTCTTAATAATTCTTTATATAAAATAATATGCCATTACCAATTGTTCATATACTTTATTAAAGCAAAATATCAAGGGGCTTTCAGAAAAAATAAAACTGCTTTCCTATTGTTCAGTAATTCATTACATTAAAAAGGTATTAATTATCCTGCATTGTATATGAAATAGTGAATCTGTACCTCACTTAGATAAAACTTTAACCAGAAAATAAACTACAGGGAAAAAGATAGAGTAATTCTTTACTACTACATTACAAAACAAAATTATTTTAAAAGTTACTAAATGCAGACAGAGGTTAATATTGATATATCTTGATATATATTTCATATTGAAACATTGAAGCTATATGCTTCAAAAAGTATTACAATTAGAAAATGTTATGAGAGTTTATGTATAAATATTAGATTATCTAAATATATTATTGTTTTCTCTGGAGTATTATAATATTGTCCAGAAAATTTATTTTTGGAAATAATCTCAAATTACATTTAAAGTTTCAATTTAACTATCAACACTATAGGGTAAATGAAAAATATTGAATGGATATTTTTTGGTAATGTGGCTCAAAAATTCAAGAATCAAAACAGCATCTGTGTGGAGTACCACTTAATAATTCTATCACTCAAGAATCAGAATCTTTTCTTAACACTTAAATTCTTCATGAACATAGATACATAAATAATGGTGTGTCAATCTATAAGCAATGTTACAAATACTTTTTAGGGAACAAATTTTCTATTTTTTGTCTTTTTATTTTGTTTGTTTGGCTTTACTTTTTGTTCCTCTTTTCTTTTATCTTCAAAAAAATGAAAAGTAGCACATTCAGATGGACCTTGAGGGCATTATGCCTAGGGAAACAGCCCAGGCAAAGATAAACAAATACTACACGATATCACTTATATGTAAAATCTAAAGCAAAAATAAAACCCAAAACTAAAAACCAAGCTCAAGGTACAGAAACCAGATTGATGGTTGCCAGAGATAGAGAGGAACAGGGGCATGGAAGGTAGAAATGAGTGAGAGGGTCAAAAGGTAAAAACTTCCAGTGAAAATATTATAAACATATCATGGGGTTATAATATACAGCGTGGCAACTACAGTTAGTGAAAGAGTATTGCCTATTTGAAAGTTGATAAGAAAGTAGATCTGAAAAGTGCTTATTATAAAAAAAAAAAAAAACTTCTTTGACTATGAAAGCTGCAGGATATTAACTAGACTTACTGTGGTGATCATTTCACAATGTACATGTGTGTGCTGTGCTTAGTTATCCAGTCATGTCTGACTCTTTGTGACCCCATGGACTATAGCCCACCAGGCTCTTCAGTTCATGGAATTCTCCAGGTGAGAATACTGGAGTTGGTTGCCATGCCCTCCTCCAGGGGGTCTTCCTAACCCAGGAACTGAACCTACATCTCCTGTGTCTCCTGCACTGCAGTTTATTCTTTACCCAATGAGCCACTGGGGAAGCCCTTCACAATGCATACAAATATCAAATTATTATATTGTATACCTGTAACTAATACAATGCTATATGTATATAACATCAGTCAGTTCAGTTAAATTGCTCAGGCATGTCCGACTCTTTGTGATCCCATGGACGACTGAACGTCAGGGTTCCCTGTCCATCACCAACTCCCGTAGCTTACTCAAACTTATGTCCATTGACTTGGTGATGCCAACCACCCATCTCATTCTCTGTCATCCCCTTTTCCTCCAGCCTTCAATCATTCCCAGCACCAGATCTTTTCAATAAGTCAGTTCTTCACATCAAGTGGCCAAAGTATTGGAGTTTCAGCTTCAGCATAAGTCTTTCCAATGAATATCCAGGACTGATTTCCTTTAGGAAGGACTAGTTGGATCTCCTTGCAGTCCAAGGGACTCTCAAGAGTCTTCTCCAACACCAGAGTTCAAAGGCAGCAATTCTTTGGTGCTCAGGTTTCTTTATAGTCCAGCTCTCATATCCATACATGACTACTGGAAAAACCAAAGGTTTGACTAGAAAGACCTTTGTTAACAAAGTAATGTCTCTGCTTTTTAATATGCTGTCTAGGTTGGTCATAACTTTTCTTCCAAGGAGCAAGTTTCTTTTAATTTCATGGCTGCAGTCACCATCTGCAGTGATTTTGGAGCCCAAGAAAATAAACTCTGTCACTGTTTTCATTGTTTCCCCATCTATTTGCCATGAAGTGATGAGACCGAACGCCATGATCTTAGTTTTCTGAATGTTGTTTTAAGTCAACTTTTTCACTCTCCTCTTTCACTTTCATCAAGAGACTCTTTAGTTCTTCTTTGCTTTCTGCCCTAAGTGTGGTGTCATCTGCATACCTGAGGTTATTGATATCTCTTCCGGCAGCCTTGATTCCAGTTTGTGCTTCATGCAGTCTAGCGTTTCTCATGATGTACTCTGCATATAAGTTAAATAAGAAGGGTTACAACCTACAGCCTTGACATACTCCTTTCCCAATCTGGAACCTGTCGTTCCATGTCCAGTTCTAACTGCTGCTTCTTGATCTGTATACAGGTTTCTCAGGAGGCAGGTCAGGTGATCTGTTAATCCCATCTCTTCAAGAATTTTCCACAGTTTATTATGATCCACACAATCAAAGGCTTTGGCATAGTCAATAAAGCAGAAATAGATGTTTTTCTGGAACTCTCGTGTTTTTGATGATCCAGCAGATGTTGGCAGTTTGGTCTCTGGTTACTCTGCCTTTTCTAAATCCAGCTTGAACATCTGGAATTTCACAGTTCACGTACTGTTGAAGCCTGGCTTGCAGAATTTTGAGCATTACTTTGCTAGTGTGTGAGATGAGTGCAATTGTGTGGTAATTAGAGCATCTTTGGCATTGCCTTTCTTTGGGATTGGAATGAAAACTGACCTTTTCCAGGCCTGTAATCACTGTTGAGTTTTCCAACTTTGCTGGCATATTGAGTGCATATGTATATAACATACCTCAAATCAATTATAAAATATTAAAAATAATAATAACAATAAAAAAGCACCATCAGAAAGTCTCTACCTTTTCTCATACCTGTTAACCACCTAGTATAGACACTTCTCTATTTTCATCATGCTTGTATAATTTTATATAGATATTTTGTAAATGTGTATATATGCACATATACATACAAAGTGCTCCAAGTGCATTGGGCATTTTACAAAAATGTAAATAATGTAAAGATGTGAAAATTTTCATTATTCTGTACCTTGTTTCTTCACCTATGAGTACTTCCTAAGTAAATTTCCTAGACTAGTTACTTCAGTTTTTTCTACTTAGTGGATGTTTAATAGTCATGCAATAGTTGTAGTATTCGTTTTACCTTCCCATACAGATGGTCATTAATTGGTTACCAGCTTTTTTGTTTGATACATTTTATATGTATATATGCATGTAATTATACCTACCTGATGTTGTTTTCTATAACATAGAGTCCTATATGACAGTGAAAATTAATTCAGTTACTTAGAAGGGGTGTTTTAAATATAAGTACATTTATGAAAATGATTGAAATGTCTTATAGAGTAAAATTACTACACAGTCTAATAAGATCATGAATAACAGAAACAGAGTTGCATACAGAAAATGAATTAAAATGCTGAAGTTAATTTCAACTGTCCCCAATAAGGAACTAGAGAAAACCATTTATTTGCTTTATGGGTCTAGGAAAGTTTCTCTAAATTACCTGATATGATTTTGTGACACCGCTTTGCGATTCTCTCAGGATAATATGCATTGATGCTTTCCTTTATTATTTGCAGAAAATCCTCAGCCTGTGTTTATACAATTGTTCAACGTTTGTATTAAGAACAGACTATTATTAGCTCTATGCTGATGTTTCACTTCCCTTTAATATGCTCACAAAATACACACCACTAGTTATCTCCACGGAAGAAAAGCTTGTCTTTCTACTTTTATCTTCTTATGCTCTGTTCTCTCTGTCTCTCTTGCTCGCTGCCTCTATGGTCTGTGTTTTCTGCTGTAAAGGGAGGAATTCTCTCCTGCCAGCTTTCTACACAAAGAGTACATTTTTGGCAGACTGAGTTTCAAATGAAAGCTTCCTTCGCTGAGTGCAAACGTGGACTCGTGCTTTCTGTGCACTCCCGTTACACAGGCTCCTTGGCTATTTAATGACTTTTTGCTCACAAATTATGTCAGCTTCCCTTTCACACATTTTGAAACCCTTTAACATAAACTTTACCTGGATTCTGTACTAAACAGAATGACTTTGTCATGCAGTAAATTAAAGGTCAAAATTTGAACCTGGAATTCTTTACTCTTAAAATTAGAGACAAATTTTTTTATATTATGTAAACAGTCAAAAAATGTGTTTTAAAGTTCCACTAAATGCTGTAATTTTTTCCCATAGCACTGTTGAAAAAAAATATTTTATCTAAGGATATAGAATATTCAGTATTTATTTTCATTTATACAATTTCAGGCTTTAAAAATCTTAAACCAGGGGCTTTTTAAAATTTCAAATAAAAAAGCTCAGTATTTAAGTAATTCCTAAAAAATAATAAAATTGATTCATAGATTCATGCAATGATTTGAGAATTTGGGTTATTTTACTTTAAGCCTGGCTATTTTTATTCACTATTTTATCTTCTTTGCATAGGACAGGGTTTGGCACATAGTAGGCAGTCCATGGGGTCGCTAAGAGTCAGACATGACTGAGCAACTTCACTTTCACTTTTTACTTTCATGCATTGGAGAAGGAAATGGCAAACACTCCAGTATTCTTGCCTGGAGAATCCCAGGGACAGGGGAGCCTAATGGGCTGCCATCTATGGGGTGGCACAGAGTCGGACACGACTGAAGCGACTTAGCAGCAGCAGCAGGCATTCTGTGTATATTGACTAGAGAGTAAATAAATGAATATTTTGGTTTTTGAAGGCTCGTCTCTCAAAACTAATTAGAAAAAATTTTCAAAGACTATGAGACAGAAGTTTCTGTCTTCTCTATGCTAATCAAAATGAAACATACTCACTAAATTTCTCTATCTTCCTGCCGAAATCACTTTCTCTCTTTAAACATTGAAGTAGTCTGTCATTATCTGTTCCTTTGGGCACACACAGAAGGGTGTTCTGGCATTCATCTCTAACACAAATCAGAGACCGCTTTAAAGAGGGTGTGCTCTTCTGCTAATTTTTCAGGGCATAAGTGATGGGCACTAGTAAAAGCCAATTATAACTCTGTTACCTATTTTATAGCAGGTTCAGTGGGCAGATTTTTTCTATAAGACACATGAACTTTCAGACTACCACAAACTAGGACAAAAATATTTCACAAGAATTTTGCAAGCCTAAATAATCTCTCTCTTTTTGCAATATTTATCATTGGAAATCTTGATAGTTGTATTTATAAACAATAATGCTTTCCTCCAAAAGATATAAAACAAACAAAAACTATTAATTACTCTGTAAGAATCAGATGTTTGTATGATTGAAAATAACTAGACCAGGAACATGACAAATAGTTTTCTATTCATTTGTAAATTATACTTATGAGATAGATAGATGTCTAAGAAATAAATACATGAATAAAATTTTTCCAAATTGAATATTTTATTGTGCTTAAGGTTTTTATTGTTAGATATAAGTAAGGAATGTTTTTGTTGTGCTGAGTATAACTTAATTTATTTTCATAAATAAATGAATGCACTATTGTGTTAGGTTTCATTAACAGGCAAAGCATACCTACCCAGCATATAATTGTTTTATATACTATCTTTACAAAATATAATCTCAGTATAATCAGATTATTTGTTCCTATATCCCTCATGCTGCTGCTGCTGCTGCTGCTAAGTCACTTCAGTCGTGTCCAACTCTGTGAGACCCCATAGACGGCAGGCCATCAGGCTCCCCCCATCCCTGGGATTCTCCAGGTAAGCATACTGGAGTGGGTTGCCATTTCCTTCTCCAGTGCATGAAAATGAAAAGTGAAAGTGAAGTCGTTCAGTCGTGTCCAACTCTTAGTGACCCCATGGACTGCAGCCTACCAGACTCCTCCGTCCATGGGATTTTCCAGGCAAGAGTACTGGAGTGGGGTGCCATTGCCTTCTCTGATATCCCTCATGAGCTCATTATTATAATAGCCTCCTTAGAAATGCATAGTGTGAAACTGACTACCATGTCAGATCTCGAAAGTTAATGGGCTGTCATGAGTCTTAATGTCATAGCATGCAAAGTGACAGTCTAGCTATACTTGAATGTACATATCTGATTTTTAGGACAATTTTAATTTTCTCTCCAGCCAAGGTCTGGTTCTTTACCCTGGCTTGGACAGTACAACAACTCAACTTTCAGACTTAGCAGAAAAATACTCTAACACTTCTGAAGCGAAAGATGATCTGCTTGCAACTATGTAAAGATCAAGAGAAAGCATTCCTACTTGACTTTTTGATAATCTTGTTCAAGACAATGACACAAAATTGGGCAAATGTGTACTTTTGGGGGTCTGTCTGCATTTATGATAAATCAATAAGTCTTTGTGAGATAAAGTCAAGTTTGATATGTTCTACTTTCTTAAAAAAGTAAAATAGAATATCAATATTCAAAAGAAATCACAATTATGAGGACAGAAAAGACAGAAAGATTAGAATAACCAGATTCTGCATTCCTGAGAAAAATTCTCTGTGATTTTTATAGTGATTTATGCTGTCATGTTTTGGACTTTACAGTTTCTGCTTCAAAGCTGATTAACCCCATGATATTATTGACCTCTTTGGCTTAACTCTAGGAATAGAACTTGGGGAAAATTCTGTATTCCTTATTAGTACTGCCTCTGAGGGATCAATGAAGCATTCATTTTCCTGCTGTTAATGACAGGCAACTGAGAGTTCAGATCTTTAGAAAGAGAATTGCCTTCAGAAAGGCCAACTGAGAGCTCAGATCTTCCGTAATATAAAATTTTAGGACAGGTACCTAGAGTCAACTTAAGTAATTTTTAGAATATTGAAATTGACCCAAGCCAGAATAGACTGGAAAGAATGAAAGTCCAAACAAGAGTTACAAGAGTTGGTCAAATAATTATTTAATGAAGCTACTAAAGAAAGTAAAAGAATGGAAGTTCAGAGAAAAGAAAGACATTCTTTTTGATTGAAACTAACAAGACATACTATTTTTGAATAAACAAATATATAAAAGTAAATGGACAAATGGATTAATATTTATTTTTTTTATTGTTAACTGTCAAAACATAAATTTCTTTTTTTTGTTGTTTTTTTTAATTTAATTTTATTTTTAACTTTACAATATTGTATTGGTTTTGCCATATATCAACATGAATCTGCCACAGGTATACATGTGTTCCCCATCCTGAACCCTCCTCCCTCCTCCTTCCCTGTACCATCCATCTGGGTCGTCCCAAATGGATTAATATTTAAAATTAGCTGTTTGAGAGACTCCAGAAGTAATTCATGCTATAATTGGAAAAAATGCCTTGTAAAATAAATGAGTTTTCTTCTCATAACTTAAACAATTCAAGTGACAAAAAATAAATATTACATATGTCTTGAAAGAAAAAGAAGGAATATTTTGTTAAGTACAACATAAGGGTGATGTATTAAAGGATAATGAGCTAGAGATTATTAGTTTCTTCAATATCCTCAAGAAAAGTTGTACTTCCAGTAATTAATCTCTTTCCTTTAAACATTCTCTGTAGTGGATACACATTGTTTTCAGTTAGGATACAGAAACCCTTTCAAAGTGGTCTACTCCTTTTCTATAACACAGTTTTCACCAGGCATACTCCTGATCTTTATTTATCTGAATAAACCTACTTACTTGTAAGGCACCATGGTAAGCAGATGCCAAATTCTCCTACCCAGTTGTAAATTATTACTATTCTGGCTCATAAGTCAATGTCTTTTAGATCACTGAGATTCAGAGAATGGTCACACATGGATATACTGACAAAAGTGAGCATCTGAACTAGCTAAGTGGGGCCATGGGATCCATGAAGGTGAAACTTCCCACTAAGGCCTGGCCTGAGCAATCAACTGGGTAAACATCACATTATTATCTGGAGCTCCAGGGCGTTTGCAAAGTTCAAAGCTGCACTCCTGGACTGCAGAATGGTACTGAAAGTTATCACAAGCTCACTGGGTTTATAAAGCCAGGATTCTACAGAATTAAAAAGCCAACAGCTTAGTGAGTAAACTGAAGATTGGAGTGAAAGGATGCATTAGCAAAAATAAGCATTTGTTAATAACCAAGTTGGCTTGGTTATAAGAAAATTTGGAATTACCTAAGAGTTGACATTTTCCCCCTCAATTTCATGATTAAGGCAACTTACAATGCTACACTGAATGCCCTACAATATTCAGTTAGATTTTAACAAGCAAAGTGCTTTAAGAGATTCTGTACCCATACATTCTACTTGGATCATAGAACACAAACAAGTGATTCTTTTTAACTTTAGAAGACAAGAAAGCTATTGATGTATATCTCCTGTCAGTTAAAATAGGATGCTTTATTTACACATCTAATTTGGGGTTACAAAATCTAATTATGAAGTTGACTGTGTATTCTACTGAAAAAGTACAGATGTTCCTAAATTGAAGTCATTTTAAGAGTAATGCTCTTTGTGTTTGTTGATGCCTCAACATTAATATAGAGAAGATGCTATAATTCCACACCACAAATAAATGCACTAATAGTCAGAGGTGCTTCAGAAATGGTTTTTTAATGATACTAGATTGTATTTTTGAGCTTCAGATAACTCTAAAGCCTAAACCAAAAAAAAATCTGTCAAATTGGAAAGAAATGACAATTCACAATGACTTTTTAAAAGATTATCTTTCTATTCAATTTACAGCATGAGCTTCAAAGTCATAGTGATATAAGAAAATTCTTGGTTTTACCCCAAGTATAGGTTTTACCCCTAGCACAGAGTAGGTACTAAATTAATATTTATTGAGTCAATAGATGTCCTGAATCTGAATCTTGATTCAACCGGTTTTTCAGTTCTATGTGACCTTGGTAATGTTATTTTATTCTCTAGGAGTCATAGATTTTCCACCAACAGTTTTTAGACTAGATGGAAGGAACAGTAAGCTTACTACATTAAAGTGCTTTGACAACTATGAATTTATATACTTACATATTCAATACTTGAATATTTTATGATGTTGTCTTTCAAATTCTTTCATGCATTTTAAAACATACTTACCTTACTTAAACAGAGAAGGCAATGGCACCCCACTCCAGTACTCTTGCCTGGAAAATCCCATGGACAGAGGACCTGGTGGGCCATAGTCCATGGGGTCGCTAAGAGACAGACACGACTGAGTGACTTCCCTTTCACTTTCACCTTACTTAAACTCTGAAAAAGTAGATACAAAGAGATACTGATAGTTTTATTTATCATCCTATTGTCATCCATGATGATTTGGAAGATTCATATACCTTAATCAGCATCTCCTTCCTTTCTGCTTTGTGTATTTCTCTCTAAAATCTCCCCTTGCTTGAAATGTACAATGAGTTTTCCTCAAAGACATCCCCTATATGTTATTTTTTCTAGATTAGGTACTAGAACCACATTAAGTCATAGAAGATACTTAGCTCTGTACTGTGTACAAAAGGCATTGATATCTCTGCATCCTCTGGCCTTGGAACAAGGTAAAGCTAACAATTATTCCCAGGGTGATGAAATCTATGCTCTTCCCTATATTATCAAAATGGTCCAAATTGTTGTTTAATCAGTAAGTAAATGAGCTTCTAAAGAGGGAGTGAAAGATTTATAGAAAAAAGACAATGAAATGATGCAAAGGTGAGATTGCAACTAAGAAAACTGGGACCTTTAGTAAATTTTGTTAGAAGTGAGATGAAGGAAGAGGAAGTCAATGTTTGAGGCAGACCAAGCACTGATTTGACACTGAGGATAAACAATTTGTTTTTCATCTTATAATAGTGGAGCTTACTTGAAGCTGAAATATGATTGAAATGATCAGAATGTGATAAGACAACACAACAGATAAAGGAGAAGACTTTAGTTACCATTTATTATTTAACTCATTTGATTTGGTTGAAGACTCAGACACAATTAAATGAATAAAAGGTAAATTAAATTTTATGGACTTAAGGATGTGCAATCTAAACTAAGTCAGGGCTTGAAGCTGGACCCAGCTGAGTGAGAAGGTGAGATGTAATGAATCAGCCAACTTCAGACCCTGAGATGGCACTGCATCATGGGTACAGCCCAGGGGTCTTAGTAGTCCTAAGAGGAAAAGTGCCAGAGCAGTGGTGGTCAAATTAAGTTACATTTCCATTGCATAAATAGCCCTGCAGAGTTGAGCAAAAGGTTGGACAGGATAAGTTTAAGGATCCTTTCACATCTATTAAAGTCTATCAACAAGAAATGATTTCTTCTAATGTGATTCTCAGGAATGCATTTTATACCTGGAAGGTATTTAAGTTGGAGTTTTTATGATTAGATTTCTTTAGCATCTCTGTGAATGTACCAACCCTGTTAAATGTGATCTTTTAACAGGGGAAAATCACCATCTTATATCTGAGCTTTTATGTATCCCACCTATTCATAAAAGACGGAAGTGTCTATGACAGCATTGCCACCAGGGGACTAGGTTTCCTAATATCTGATCAGTGTGAGGGGGTGTACAATATGTAATGGTCTCACATCTCTGAAATTGTGCTGCTGCCCCAACCATAGGAGGTTGATTTTTAAAATGTAAATGTCTCACCCAACTTAACATTGTTTATTTCTATCTTTCTTACTCCTTTCCTGAAGTGCTTTCACCAGGTCATGAAGGAAGAAAACCGTTGTGCCTAATGTCCTGTATTACTTTCCTAGGTCTGCTGTAACAAAGCACCAAAAACAGAAAAAGCTTATTGCCTCACAGTTCTGGAAGCTAGAAGACTAAAATCAAGGCATTAGCCGGACCGTACTCTCTCTAGTGGCACTGTGGGAGAATCCCACCTCTCTTCTAGCTTCTAATGTTGGCTGTCATTCCTTATCATTTCTGGCTTCAAGGTGAATCACTCTGATCACATGGCTGTCTTTTCCTTGGATGTCTTCATGTAGTCTCTCCTGTGTGAATGTGCTTCTGTCTAAATTTCCCTGTTTTTAGGAGGATATCAAAAATATTGGATTAGGGCTTACCTAATTAATTTTATTTTAACTTGGTTACCACTCTAAAGACCTTATTTCTAAAATAAGTCACATTCTGAAGTGTGAGAGGTTAGAACTGCAATGCATCTTTCTGTGGGAGACAGAAGTTAGCCAATAAAAGCTTTCAATGCTGTAGACTTACACTGTTGTGTGTTGTTTTTCCAACGTGGTGTCTATCCCTGTGGATGTGTTTTGCAAGATTACAATATGGTAAAGTAATTGAGGTTGAGTTTAGCAAACTTCTGCTCCAAGAATTACATTCTAGTGGGTAAAGATAGACTCAGAAAGATAGTTTTCTTTTTAATTTAACTTGCGAGCATTTAGAACACAGCCCCTGCTAGGCTGTTCAGGGTGGAGTACCACCAGCACATGAGCAGTGGAACTAATATTTAAGTCATGAGATATAGAAAAACAAAGGGAAAGTGAAGACATTGTGATTGAGGTCTGCTCAGGGAGTGGTTCTGTCATTCTGCGCTTACCACACTGCTGTTCACATAGAATGTCTTTTTCCTTGTTGTCAATTTGCCACCTTTTCTCAAAAAGGAAGTCTGATCTGACTTTTAAAGTTCCTATGAGGAGAACTTTGTTTTATATTACACAAAATGACTCTAATATTAAAAGATTAATGCCTTTTGCCTCTAAACATATGATTAACCATAAATTATCACACTAGACCTGAACATGTCTTTCAAAAGCCCATTAAAAAACAAATTAACCTTTTCTCTCTAGGCTGAACTCCCTTGTTAATATGAAAATCAGGAGTAATTCAGGGCTCTTAGCTTTTGTTATCCCAGCCATATTCCTTTGTGTTTTTCAAGTTGAGTTGTGACTGGAGAGTGAGTCATACCAGTTAATTAATTTAGTTAAGAACCAATTAGAAGTGGTATTTTGTGCATGAGAAAGCTTGTCTGAAGTGTTTTGAATTTCAGCAAGAGTTTCCTCATTACCCAAGCTTCTATATGGATAGTTTGTGCCATGAGGAAGGGGAGATGCTTACTTAGTGAGTGAGACATCCCTTAATTCCTTGTCTCAAGTGAGTTTTCAATTCTAAGGAAGACATGATTTATATTTATACTCATAAGCATCTACCACACAACAAAAATTGTTGTCAAATTTCTTATTGCTGTAACAATGTAGCAAGGTTGATCAGTAACTAACGTGTATATTCTAGTAAACTAATGATCTAAATATTCACTATTGAAAGATTAAAGAGAGATGGACTTTTCTATATTCTTCCCACTACATTAATTTGAAATGAAGTGACATGATATGTTGCATTTTAGAAGTAGTGGTTTCAAGAGAAGGGATGTATATACACATAGCTGATCAACTTCACTTTTTTTTTTTTTTTTGGTAAAGCAGAAACTGACACAACATTGTAAAACAATTATGCTCTAAAAAACAAATAAAAGTAGTGGAATTTAAAGTAATATGGTCTTCAGATTTTTCCCTTATAAGAACAGATCTTATTGAGACAAAGCTTTAACACATGTCACTTCATCACATTTTTTAGGCCACTGGGTAATATTTGTGTCTATGTATGAGGTGAATCCAGCAAACAAAAGGTGTATGCTAGAGAAGAGAGGGCAAAGTATTGGGCAGTAAACTGGCAGATTTAAGTCAGCAATTTTTTTTTTTTTTTTCCTGTAAAGGGATAGATAGCAAGCATTTTTGGCTTTGTGAGCCAGCTGTCTCTGTCTCTGGTCTTTGTCACAACTAATCAACTCTGCAGCTATAGCATGAAAACTGCCATTGATAATATGTCAACTAACAGACATGGCTGGGTTTCAGTGAAACTTTATTTACGAAAACAAAAGAAAGACTGACTTTATCCTGTAGGTCATGGATTTCCAACAGTTGGCGTAGGATATAGTCATGGCAGTGATACCTGATGGACAGACAAGACTTTCACCCCCTGGTGCTGAGTTTCCTCACCTGATGATGATGAGTTGAAACTAAAGGCAGCTGAAAGGTGTCGCCAGCTTTGCATTTCTAGGTGCACAGAGAGGGACTGGCCTCCAGAAACAACTCTAAGCACAGTTCTAGGGTCAGGCAACTGATTTTCCAGTGACTCTTTTTTCAAAAAATCTCTATAAGACAAAATATAAGAACATCTTTCTCCATTTTATGGGTGTTATCTAGAGTAAAAATAGAGAACTGAGAACAAATATGACAACAATAATTTTGAATTCTCTTTTCTTTAGAGGCCATGTACCCTGTTTAAGGGGGGAAAAAGTGAATATAACTAAGATCTCAAAGAACCATTTCTTTTGGAGTTAGAAGCAAAATTTTCAAACTTGCAAATGAGAATATGAGCTTTAGAGATCTAAGTGCTGGTAGAAGACCACAGGCTACAAAGTGGCTATAATAAAAACTTTTTTTTCTGAAGGGGTAAAGTTCTCTGGGAAAATTCTCATTGCTGGAACACCCTGTTACCCAACAATGGAGAATAAGTGGGGCATTGCTCTCTACTGATTTGCCACCATATCCTCTGTGACTAAAGGTGGCCTAAGGCAATTTTGCAAACAGGGAGATTCCTGAATGTTTAATTGGTGCTTGAATAATTTTCCATTATCATTACTCAGGGATCAGAATTTCCTCTTTTAGTTGATGTTACTTTAAATATACCCCATATATAGTGTCTTTTCCAGCTTATCAGAATCATTCACCTAGCACAAGAATGTCATCAAACATACACATGGAGAGTAATTTCCCCGCAGTGTGATTCAAAACTATAAATACACAAGTAATCAGCCCTCATTACTCAGTTCCACTTCCCTCTTATAGCTCCAAGTAATGAGAATTCTATATCTGTAGGTCTTCACATGAGCTGGAACAGTTCTCTGTGAGATTATCAGATAATGGCATGGCTGTAGTCCATTCACAATTTTTTTTTCTAACCTAGGCTTTTTTCTGCCTTCAAGGGGCACAACAGAATTAGTTATATAACTTGACCCATAACCTTTTCTTTGTCAAAACAGCATATATAAAAGCAAGTTAGAATTTGACTACTTCATACTTGACCAGACCAGCAAATACTGAGAATTCCTGATGTCTTTATGTTTCACAATAAAGAGGAGACACAGAGAACAATGCAATTACAAGGATTACTCTGTGGCATATATTTTGGATCAGAATTATGTGACTAAAATACAGAAATCACAATGTTTGACTCCTCCCACCTTAACTATTATAAAATTTGACATTACTTCCACTCTTTCAGATAAGTGACCTCTACCAAACCTAGATCACTACTCCAACAGAAAACTTTCTTTAATGTAACTGTTGTGTGTCCTGCTAACATCATCTGTCTATCACAAACCAATTAAACTGATACGGCTGGAAGAAGTGAAATGGTTTGAGATCTCTACCAAGCTAGTTGTTTTACTTATACAGCTACTCAGTGTCTTGACTGGTTTTTACAAAAGTCTGAGAAGAATTAGAAAATATGGGTGAAGCTATAAGTATTCAAATAGTTGTTGAAGATTATATCTCTGTAAAGAATATCAAGTTATTTGAATGCTTATTTAGCTCTCTACTCAGGATGGCCTAAAATTCTTTAAATTGTACAATCCACTTTAATTTTATAAAATCCTTTAAAGACTTTAAATTTCTCTTGCATTTTCTATCAGAGAGAGTACCATTAAAGAAAAAATATTAGATAGATGAGTAGTAGATAGACAGGGATTACAGTAAATATTGATCTAGCTGGCAGGGGAAAGCTAGACAAGGCAGAAGGAGGGAGTCATCATTGATTTTTAATGTATATTATACTTCAGTTTATAAATATGTTATATACTGTTCATTCTTTCTCTGTGCATAAATAATATTTACTTTGGCCTGGTTACATAATGTTTGAAAGTACATCACATAATAATTAGGTTTCATATTCTGATCTGTCAATAAACTACCTTCTAAAAATTTTAGTAATCCCCAGGAACTATAATAATCCTAGCTAACTACAAAGTAGTTAAATATATAACATTTGAAAGACAAATAAAACAAAGACAAATAAAACAAACAAAATCACTTTGAAAAAGTGATTCAAAATACCCATATTCTAGACATCTTTAACTCTATAGTGTTTAAGTGTGTATATGTTAATCTTTTTGCGGCTTTTAGCTGGTAATCTACCTGGAACTTTGACTGGATTGATCAAAGACTCTACATTAACCTAAATGGAGAAGACTGAAGGCAAAGTGAAATTTACAGTTTTGATCTTGAAGAAAAAACCAAGGAGGAAAAAATATATTGTCTGTCAGAAAGGAAATTATTTCTATTGGAGTGTATCCTTTTAAAAAAGGTGTTTTTATATTCTCTCTATTAAAATTGTTCTTCACTAATGCTCTCTGGAATCATCTTACCCAGAAAAAGCAATGCTTACAGCAAAAGGTTGAAGATTTTCTTCACAGGGAAAAAGTACTGTGAGATTTTCAAAGGAAATACAGAATGTTTCCCTAATAAGCACATTCAGTTCAGTCGCTCAGTCGTGTCTGACTCTTTGCGACCCCATGAATCACAGCATGCCAGGCCGCTCTGTCCATCACCAACTCCCGGAGTTCACTCAAACTCACGTCCATCGAGTTGGTGATGCCATCCAGCCATCTCATCCTCTGTCGTCCCCTTCTCCTCCTGCCCCCAATCCCTCCCAGCATCAGAGTCTTTTCCAGTGAGTCAACTCTTCGCATGAGGTGGCCAAAGTACTGGAGTTTCAGCTTTAGCATTATTCCTTCCAAAGAACACCCAGGACTAATCTCCTTTAGAATGGACTGGTTGGATCTCCTTGCAGTCCAAGGGACTCTCAGGAGTCTTCTCCAACACCACAGTTCAAAAGCATCAATTCTTCAGCACTCAGCTTTTTTCAAAGCCCAACTCTCACATTCATATATGACCACTGGAAAAACCATAACCTTGACTAGACAGACCTTTGTTGACAAAGTAATGTCTCTGCTTTTGAATATGCTATCTAAGTTGGTCATAACTTTCCTTCTAAGGAGTAAGTGTCTTTTAATTTCATGGCTGCAATCACCATCTGCAATGATTTTGGAGCCCCCAAAAATAAAGTCTGACACTGTTTCCACTGTTTCCCCATCTATTTCCCATGAAGTGATGCAACCAGATGCCATGATCTTCGTTTTCTGAATGTTGAGCTTTAAGCCAACTTTTTCACTCTCCTCTTTCACTTTCATCAAGAGGCTTTTTAGTTCCTCTTCACTTTCTGCTATAAGGGTGGTGTCATCTGGATATCTGAGGTTATTGATATTTCTCCCGGCAATCTTGATTCCAGCTTTCCTTCTTCTAGCCCAGCATTTCTCATGATATGCCCTGCATATAAGTTAAATAAGCAGGGTGACAATATACAGCCTTGATGTACTCCTTTTCCTATTTGGAACCAGTCTGTTGTTCCATGTCCAGTTCTAACTGTTGCTTCCTCACCTGCATACAAGTTTCTCAAGAGGCAGGTCACGTGGTCTGGTATTCCCATCTCTGTTGTGTTATTTTACACATAGACTGTGTCTGAATTAATTGTATTATTTTATGTCTATTTTTTAGCCTTTTTGTTGTATAGTAGTTGGTTTAACATTCAGTTCCATTTTACAGTTACATAATAAAACCTTGTTTTAAAGCAATTAAGAGTGCCTTACACATAGATGCTGTAGAATAAATGATTCAGTTTTAGTCATCATCACTACCACCACCACCTCAGCCACCAATGTCATTAGAATTGCTCCTGCCATAATAGTTTCTGACAATTTCTGAGAGCATTTTTAAATACTATGTGTGAAGAATGTGCTACGAGAATTTGGATTGCAAGTGTCACAAACCAAATTCATGGAAGACTAAGCACAAGTTCGGAGAAGGCAATGGCACCCCACTCCAGTACTCTTGCCTGGAAAATCCCATGGATGGAGGAGCCTGGAAGGCTGCAGTCCATGGGGTCGCTGAGGGTCGGACAGGACTGAGAGACTTCACTCTCACTTTTCACTTTCATCCATTGGAGAAGGAAATGGCAACCCAGTCCAGTGTTCTTGCCTGGAGAATCCCAGGGATGGGGCATCCTGGTGGGCTGCCGTCTATGGGGTCGCACAGAGTCAGACACGACTGAAATGACTCAGCAGCAGCTCAGTGGCAAGCACAAGTTATAAATATTAAAAGAGTACCAGTATTGAGCAGGTATACATGGTTGTTAAGAGCTGAATTAAGTCTCAATTCTACCATTTACTTTCCAGGTGACTTTAGACAAGTTAGTTAACGATTTTGTTCCCCAATTTCTCTTTAATCTATAGATAGAAATAATTATATCACCTATTTAATAAGGTCACTATGGCTATTGCTTTTAAAAATATTTAGGATTGAATTTACATGTTTACTGTTATGTGACTGTTTATGATTGTTACTATTATTGTTGCTGTTGTTAAGGCATTTTTAAAAATCAAAGGGAAAGTAGGCAACTGGTAGTTAAGAAAGGAAATGGGATCTGAGATGACATAGAAACTATGAAGTCCTCCCTGTCTCTCACCCTGCATCACTCTGTACATCAAGTTTAATCTAGTGAATGTTATTATTCCCATTCTACAACTGACAATTTTACAGTCACATAGTGTGATAAATAGGATCTGAAGTCCAGGTTGTAAAATTCCAAATCTTAGTTACTGAAAACTACACTGGACATGTTGACTAGGATTTATCAAAGTTGCAAATAATGTCAAGTGAAAACTGATATAAAGTTTAATTGGTTAATTTTTAATTAATTGATATGTACTTACAGATGATTTTATGAGATCATCATTCAAGTTCATTGGTTTTGCAGGAAGGGAGATGGATTTGTATCAGTGCATTGCTCTGTATTCTACTCCTTGTATTCTTGAAATCAGTTGCCTCTTTTGAGACAACATAGTCGTCCCGTTACCTAAAATAATAAAGAAAATGAAGCATTTAAGCACTGAACACATATCATCTACCATATGGAGATCATGTGATCTACCCTTAATCTAGAGAAGCTAGGATATAGGAACTATAAACTGTTTAATGAAGACATCATGAGAAAATACCTAACTCTACTATGAAGGGACTGTTGGCACTATCAACAAATGTCAAACGGGAATGAAACCTTAATAAAAAAAATAATAAGTGCTGTCATAATCAGGCATAAGGAAAAAATATATCTTTGGAAAGGCTCTAGGTACAAAATTTTAAATTTTAGTCTTAAATAAATATTGAAAAAATAATAAGCAGATATTATATTCTAGAGTGAAATATACAGATTTCTCAATAATTGTGTGTAAATTCTTAAAGTGTTTGAGATAAAAGTTTATTATGGTGCAGAGGACTGACCAAAATCTATAAAAGCAGTAAGGAAGTAATGAAAAGGGCAAAGTTGCAACCAATATCACAGAATTAAAAGGATTGTGAGATGTTAGTATTAACAATTATACATCAACAAAATGTATAACCCAGATGAAATGAATAAATTCCTATTTAGACAGAGGAGCCTGGTGGGCTACAATCAATAGTGCCACAAAGAGTCAGACAGGACTGAGCACACAAGACAAAGACATCCCTTGAAAGTTCATGCACTGAATTCCTATCCTCAGAAAGTAGCCTTATTTGGAGATAGAGTCTTTAAAGAAATAAGTTAAAATGAGATCAATAGGGTGGCCCTAATCCAATATGAATGGTGTTCTTGTAAGAAGAGGAAATTTGGATACATACAGTAAAGACAATGTGAAGACACAGAGAATAGAGAGCCAACAACAACATATAAGACATACAAAGAAAGGAAAGTATGCCTCCTAAAGCAGAAAAAAGCAGGCAGTAGAAACTGTTCATGAAAACAAACAGATGCCATGTTTAAAAAGCAAACACATCTAAGCAGCCTCTATAAATATGTTCATAGCACTGAAGGAAACCATGACTAAACAAACAAAAGAAGGTATGATGACAATGTCTGTTAGTCCTGGGTTGTATTTGGACTGAACATGAATTTGTCTGGATATAGTCTTCATTTTATTTAGTAAGAATAAGGTATGTTTTAGTCTGTGCAACAGGTCAGTAAAGAATTATTGTTTGAAAAATGTGCATTCCAGGTAATACATGAGCTAATGATTTAGTGAACATAAATGATGTTCACTGTCAATGAAATAAAGTTAAATAATTCAGAATACCATAAGCATGCATGGTATATATGTACGTGCATAGTGTGTGATAGTTGCTCAGTTCTGTCTGACTCTTTTGTAGCCCACCAGGCTCTTCTATCCATGGAATTCTCCAGGCAAGAACGCTGGAGTGGGTTGCCATTCCTTTTCCAATTTATGTGCATACATTAATATAATACAAGAAAAAATATATTGAGGTGGAGTCTAAGTCTGTTTGGGCTGCCATAATAAGAACACCATAGGCTAGGTGGCTTAAACAGCAGAAATGTATTTCTCACAATTCTGGAGGCTGAGAAATCTAAGATTAAGGGGCTAACAGATGCACTTTCTGGTCTTTAGATGAACATCTTCTTTATCTATTTTCATATATGGGCAGAGTTGAGGGAGGAGGAGAAAAAGAGAGAGAAATAAAAAAGAAAGAAAGTGGGTGGAATGGAGAAAGGAAGGGAGGATGGAAGAAAAGAAGGTGAGGATTTTACTTTGATCAAATACAGTCCTCTGCTTTGCAGTTAATAATGGGAAAGACAGAATACCCCTCTGCTCACCTGGAACTTTTAATCTATAAGGAAGATAACCATAAAGGAAGCAATTTGAGTATAATAAATTTAGGGAATCACACAGGAAAATAAAAATTCATCAGATAAAAACAGAACAAAACCAACAACCAAATAATTGAATTAAATTTTTAAAAAGTAGAAAGAAAAACTAAATGACTGGTATAAACCCCTCATCATATGTAGTAAATATGAGTAAAAATTCAGCAATTCAGCACACTCAAACACAAAAGAAGGGAAAAACTGAATTAAAAGCACATACACATATTTATTCAATTAGGCACAAATGAGCATATAATAGAGCAAAAAATAGACTCGTTTTAATTTTTTTTAATTTCTCAATAAATACTGAAAAAAAATAGCACATTTTCAGAGATTTGTGAAAAAGGTTTTATCAAACAACTTTTTCTCTTTGTGAAGAATAGAAAAATATTTTCAAATATTAAATGGCTCAAAAATTACTACTACCTGTGGAAAAGCTGTGATAAATATAAAGCATTATATAACCATGTTAACCTAGAATATTATGCTGCCATTCATATAATATATTCAGTTTTATATATATCTCACTGATAAATTTCCTTTGCGCCAGATACTGTTCCAAGTATGTTATATGTATTGCATCTTTCAACATTTATGCAATCTCACTAGCTTTATTTACATTTGAGGAAACTGAGGCACAAAGAGTTTAAATGAATTGTCCAATCATGAATCTGGTGTTTAAGTAAAAGCACTCTAACTTCAGAGATCCACTCTTTGCTATTTCTTATAATATGCTATTAACAAGGAAAGATGCAGAAAGCAATATGGTATATATGGTGTGATTTTGATATCATTTATTTCAACCAGTCTTTCGAAAGGACTACCAAGAGCCATGTGCTATAGATATTGTATGTTACATTTTCTATAATTAGAAACATAACAGAAAATGCTTCATTTTTAAACAGAAAAGACTAATTAAAACCATTTTAAATACTTATATATCTATTTTTCATAATCATAAGTGATTATTTCAATTTTGACTTTATATGATTTTTTTTAAGTAATATATATAAACTTTAAGTTCCCTCTTCTTAGCAAACCTTTAATTCCATTTCTCCATAGTGATAAGGACTAAGGAGTGGGTGGATAATCATAATTTAACATAACACTTTATAATCCTTGTATTACATTTTGTCTACCTATAAGTATTTCTAGAAGCACAAAGAGGAATCATTTACATAATTTTACAAAGCTATATGAAATCCTTTTGCATTTTGACTTATTCACTTATTTTCTTTCTTGAGATATAGCCAAGTTGATATATGCATGACTAGTTTATTTTTTAACCCCTATATACAAGATATTCACAAATGTATCTCCATTCTACTGAAGTACTCAAGTTATTTGCATGCTTTTTGAACTACAAACAAAGCTACAGTGAACATCTTTGGACATATAAAGCTTTCTCCACTATGTAAAACTAAAACTTAGATTACAGACAGGATCAGAGACAGTTTTTTATTTTTTTTATTTTTTTAAGGATAAATGCTCATTTGCAGCTCATTTGTAGAAAGTACTCATTTGCAGTTTCTACTTCTGTAGCAGAGAAAAAGGAAAAAAGAGGAACAAGTCTTTTTCTTCCCCTTTTCTAAGAACAAAGAAGATAAAGAGAACAGTGAGCAGGCCTGAACATTCCTAGTCTTGTTTTACTTTCAGTTCAGTTCAGTTCAGTCGCTCAGTCGTGTCCGACTCTTTGCGACCCCATGAATCACAGCACGCCAGCCCTCCCTGTCCATCACCAACTCGCGGAGTTCACTCAAACTCACGTCCATCGAGTCGGTGATGCCATCCAGCCGTCTTATCCTCTGTTGTCCCCTTCTCCTTCTGCCCTCAATCCCTCCCAGCATCAGAGTCTTTTCCAATGAGTCAGCTCTTCGCATGAGGTGGCCAAAGTACTGGAGTTCCAGCTTTAGCATCATTCCTTCCAAAGAAATCCCAGGGCTGATCTCCTTCTGAATGGACTGGTTGTATCTCCTTGAGAAGACTCTCAAGAGTCTTCTCCAACACCACAGTTCAAAAGCATCAATTCTTCAGCGCTCAGCCTTCTTCACAGTCGAACTCTCACGTCCATGCATGACCACTGGAAAAACCATAGCCTTGACTAGATGGACCTTTGTTGGCAAAGTAATGTCTCTGCTTTTCAATATGCTATCTAGGTTGGTCATAACTTTTCTTCCAAGGAGTAATTTTACGTTAACTGCTCCTAATTCTGAATGTCTATAACTAAGTTTGCTTCTCGGCCCCCTAATTCTGCAGGAGCTACAACTCACATTTTTTTTTCTTTTGAATCTGGTAAATACACCCCCTACCTGGTATTTACCTTTACAACACCCGTCCCATTGTAGCTACATATCAGAAAGAAGGCCATAGAGACACCTAACTGCCAAACTCAAGTACTGGGTTACTGATGCCAGTTTATGACTGTCTCTGAAACAGTGAAAGAGGAAGAAATCAAGAACCTATCACCTTTGTTCCTCATCACCAGACTTCTGACTGCAAGCCCTTACCTTATATAAGCCTCTAGACTCCTCATGGAGAAGAGGCACAGTTCTTGAGGCATGAGGCTACTGTTTTTCCCTCTCTGCTGGTTGAAAATTAAAGCCACCTTTGATCCCTGGGTTGGGAAGATCCCCTGGAGAAGAGAAAGGCTACCCACTCCAGTATTCTGGCCTGTGGACATGACTGAGTGACTTTCACTTTGTATTTCCTCCAAACTCCATCCCCATATTTTTTTCATTCAGCTTCAGTGGGCAAGGAAGGCCAAGATTTTGGCCAGCAACAGTTCTACATATTAAGGAGATTGGAAGTCACCACTTTATCCCAACAAGTTAAAAGTAGAACAGACTGAAAAATCAACATATCCTCTTGAATTCATAAAAGAGTAGAGGACACAGGTAAACCACTACCTCTAAGACTGGAGAGGCAGAAAGGAAAATTCAGGGAATCATGGCTTACCTGGAGCTGAGACTCACAAGCAGAAACCACCTTGAACCTGGTGCTAGAGTAAGAATACCTGAACTTATTTGACAAACTGCTGGAAGCTCAGTATGGGCAAGTCTCAGAGTTAAAAACTCCAAGAGGTGCAAGTAATACAGAGGCCCCCACAATATTGTGCGATTTTCCTCCAGGAGCTCATCCAATGTCCCCAAGTAAACATCTGAGAAAAATTGCTGGACTTCTGGCAGAGAAGGGAGAAATTTACCAGAGCACTGTTTTTCTTACCAAGGTCTCCCCTCAGGGGAAATTAATTAACTAAGCACAAGCTGGAATCAAGATTGCTGGGAGAAGTATCAATAAACTCAGATATGCAGATGACACCACTTTTAAGGAAGAAAGCGAAGAACTAAGGAGCCTCCTGATGAAAGTGAAAGAGGAGAGTGAAAAAGTTGGCTTAAAGCTCAACATTCAGAAAACTAAGATCACGGCATCTGGTCCCATCACCTCATGGCAAATAGATGGGGAAACAGTGACAGACTTTATTTTTTGGGCTCCAAAATCACTGCAGATGGTGACTGCAGCCATGAAATTAAAAGACGCTTACTCCTTGGAAGAAAACTTATGACCAACCTAGACAGCATACTAAAAAGCAGAGACATTAATTTGCCAACAAAGGTCCATCTAGTTAAAGCTATGGCTTTACCAGTGGTCATGTATGAATGTGAGATTTGGACTATAAAGAAAGCTGAGTGCTGAAGAATTGATGCTTTTGAACTGTGGTGTTGGAGAAGACTCTTGAGAATCCCTTGGACTGCAAGGAGATTCAACAAGTCTATCCTAAAGGAAATCAGCCCTGAATATTCATTGGAAGGACTGATGTTGAGGCTGAAACACCAATACCTGGGTCAACTGATGCAGAGAACTGTCTCATTGGAAAAGACCCTGATGTTGGGGAAAATTGAAGGCAGGAGGAGAAGGGGATGACAGAGGATGAGATGGTTGGATGGCATCACCAATTCAATGGAATGAGTTTGAGTAAGCTCCGGGAGTTGGTGATGGACAGGGAGGCCTGGCATGCTGCAGTCCATGGGGTCACAAAGAGTCAGACACAACTGAGCCACTGAACTGAAGTGAACCTGCTGGGGTTTTATCAGAGCCTAATTGACCTGTGGGAAGCGAAATAACCAATCTCAACTGGCTTTATCCTTGCAAGTGGAAGAGGGAAAAACCCACCTCCAGCCCATTTTAGCCTTCTTGTTCCACCTAGGTGAGGATAAAATACTGAGAAACACTTCTAATGAGAGCATAGGCTCATTAGAAAGCTGAGACCTAATCAGATCATAGAACACATGATCATAGTAGGGTCACAGAACACTCTCCACCCCAGACACCTCCCTTTAACATTACTGCCATGCCCAGGCCATGTACTCAGTAATGTCTGACTCTTTGTAGCCCCATGGACCATAACCCACCAAACTCCTCTGTCTATGGGATTCTCCAGGAAAGAATACTGAAATGGATTGCCATTTCCTTCTCCAATAACATTACTAAAGGCCTATTAACAGCAGTTTCTTTACCTGAGGCATCATGTTTGGCTTACAAGAAAGTAGCATGAAAAAGGTAATGCTGCCTGCAATGTGGGAGCCAGGTTTGATCCTTGGATCAGGAAGATCCCCTGGAGAAGGGCATGGCAACCCACTCCAGTATTCTTGACTGGAGAATTCCATAGACGGAGAAGTTTGGCGGGCTACAGTCCATGGGGTTGCAAAGAACCAGTTACAACTGAGCAACTACACTGTGGAGAAAGCATAATTGCAGCCCAAAGTCATAATGAAGAAGTTTGCTGAGGTGCCTCTAGCAGGAGCTTGTCTGTTATTAGCCACCTCTGGGGTGCAGAGTTTAACACTGGTCCATGTGGCAAAGGAGAAATAGCTAACAGAAGGTGCTATAGAGACATGACAAGGCATAGTAGATAGGTGTTTCTAGTTTTTGCCTGTTTTTCTTCTAGGGCCACAGCTGCCAGCAGTTAAAATATAGGAAATCCCCAGGTGCTGAGCCTCTAGTGAGTTTCTACTGCACTGCAACAGATAACTTTTTGTGGACTAAGTCTAGTTTCTGGCCCCTGAATGGGTGAATTCCTGTGCAGCCTCTTTGTCCCATGGCTGCCTAGTGAACTCTGTCTGTGTGCCAGCCCTCTCTTTTCCTCCAGCTTCACAACATCATGACATCCCCTTCATATCTAGAAGTATATACTTCACTCCACCTGGCAAGTGAGATATTCCTTTTCAAAATCTGAGATTATATTAGTAATACAAACCTAGACAAAGATGAAAGTGAAAGTGTTAGTCGGTCAGTCATGTCTGACTCTGTGATCCCATAGGCTATAGCTTGATAGGCTCCTCTGTCTGTGGGATTCTCCAGGCAAGAATACTGAAGTGGGCTGCCATTTCCTTTGCCAGGTATGGTCTTTCCAGTAGTCATGTACAAATGAGAAAACTGGACCATAAAGAAGGTTGACCACTGAAGAACTGATGTTTTCAAGTTGTAATGCTGGAGAAGACTTTTTAGAGTCTCTTGGCTAGCAAGGAAATAAAGCCAGTCAATCCTAAAAGAAATCAACCCTGGATATTCATTGGAAGGACTGATGCTGAAGCTGAAGCTCCAATACTGACCACCTGATGCAGAAAGTCACCTCATTGGAAAAGACTCTGATGCTGGGAAAGGTTGAAAGTTAAAGGAGAAGGGGGTGGCTGAAGATAAGATGGTTGGACAGCATCACTGAACTCAATGGACATGAATTTGAACAAGCTCCAGGAGATAGTGGAGGACAGACAAGCCTGGTATGCTGCAGTCCATGGGGTTATAAAGAGTCAGACACGACTTAGCAACTGAACAACAACATTCTGTAGTGGAATTAATGATTCAGCTCTATGTCCCTTACATGGCCTGACCATGCTCCCGATCATGTAGCTTTCCCCAGTCTTCCTGTTACCTGAGCAGTAGTTCACAGCTAGGAGCAGTCATAAGCAACAATTGTAAGTATTTAACCTCCTTTTATAGACAGAGAGAGTCTACCAAAGCCCTAGTTCTTCACAGGGAGTCTAGTTCTCCTCCTTTACATTTAAAAGATAATTTTAACAGTCTTTTTACTAGACTGAAGTTAGACACATCTGTGGCTTCTGCTCACTATTCTATTAGGTATACAGGTTTATTTTATCTTGTTTTTGATGATGGTAATGTTCTTAAAATATATTTTGACATATATTTTATCCATTATTGCTCTAAATTTATGTAGGAGTTTGGGTTATTTCTTTGTGAATTCATAATATGATCTTGACAAGAAGAGTGTATCCTTCTACAACAAAGGTAGAGATGGCTGGAGAGAAAACTAAAAATATATATTATCAGAAGGCATAAATGCTCATAAAGTATACTTTCCTGCATGTTTCCTCTTTAAAAATACACACTCCTGTGGAAATAATCCACCAAGGAAAATGTATGCTTTTGATTTTGAAATTTGTTTAAATTATCATTTTATTTTACTATATATAATCTTTTGTATATCAATCCATTTTAAATGGTATATAGATATTCAGAAAAAGAACTCCAGAATATGTCAGTATGCTATATTCATAACTATTTTCTTTGAGTTTTTCTTCATCTGCCTATTCTTTTCAATTATATAGGAATTACCTTTAGAAATTTGAAACTCACATTTTCAGACTATCAAGTAAGAGTCATATGTTGATGAATAGTTTCTGTGAATCAAATGTTAAAATAAATGGTTAATTATTCAGAGGGATTATATATTAATTCATTTTGTAAACTAACAGCATAATTGCAAAGTAGACCATTAGCTAATACATGCCTTTCTGAATGGGAATCCAAATAAAGGAGAAACTTTTAAGCCAGTAAATATTTATCAAGAAAACTGAGGTTTTTATTTCTCCTATTTTATTTATATGATTAACTGCCAAGGAGGTAACAGGTGCTTAACAATATTTTTTGCTGTTTTTACTTCTCACCACAACAATTTTGTTTTTGGAATTTACATAAAAGTTCTATATGGAGTCAGCTGATATAACAACAAGAACAGCAAAAACAAAATACTAAGAGTTTTAAAGGGTTTTGAAAGATTGTGTATCACCAATTACAACCTGTTATCTTGAAATGACAGTCAAACTTTTTTACAGTTTTTAATAAACAAAAACTTTTTATAATAAAAACTTTCAATGAATGTTTATGTTTTATAGATTGAAGAGATAATATGATTTCTCTGTATGGAATCTAATATGAATGAGTTCAATAGTTAAAATATTTAAAAATGGAAAACTGGAAAGTTCTAAGGGGCACTCAGTGGCATAATTGGTGATTATTCCTCATCTCATTTATTAGTTATTCTTATAAGATTATATATGAACTTTCCCTTTTCTTTGAGTAGTCTTAAAGTTAAGACATCAAGAGAAAAACAGATTCTTCTTTGTATAGGATTACAGATGACATTACAAAACATCAGGTAATCTATTCATCATTGTCATTTGGGTTAACTGTCTGCCTTTGGAATGTATAAATTTTACATACAGATGACTTCTCTAATATTTTTTTCACTTATTTTTTCTATTATCCTTAGAACTGATCCCCGTGAAGTCATTTTGTCACCCTAATTTATCAACACCATTCCTTGGAAGGATTTGTACTAGAATTTTATAAATCAGATAACTATGGGACTAAATCATATTTCCTAATGAAATAATATATTTGTATAGGTTGAAAGCTGATGTGTAAATCATGTTCTCAACTGGCCTGATACTTGTCATGTTTTATTGATACCCACTATTTGAGCATAACGGGCTTCCCTGGTTTCCCTGGGTTTCAGGCTTCCCTGGTGGCTCAGTTGCTAAAGAATCTGCCTGAAATGAGGGAAACCTGGGCTCAATCCCTGCGTTGGGAAGATCCCCTGGAGGAGGACATGGCAACCCACTCTAGTAGTCTTGCCTGGAGAATCCCCAGGGACAGTGGAGCCTGGTGGGCTGCAGTCCATAGGGTTGCAAAGAGTTGGACGTGACTGAGTGACTAAGCACACAAACACTATTTAAGAAAAGTGCTTGTATTGCATATTGAAAATTCAAACAGAAAAAAGTCTGATGTAAACCAGAAGAAAAATTTAAATACAATTTATTTTATTAATTCAGACTAGTAATAGATACTATTACCTTAACATTTTTGTGGCTTTCTTCTGCTTGATTTTTCAGTCTCATCTTTTAAACACACCAATCTGCGGATATCACAGAGTCAATTGCTTATGATTTCACAGAGTCAAGATCCTTGGAGAGGCTTCCTCTGAAGATGAAATTGTAATTGTATGTTTTTTACAGCCTTCAGTTGGAGGGATTTATAGTAATTACTACTACAAACCCAAAACACAGAATCTGTGTATTGGGTAATGTATCAAAAGATATGTATCAAAAGAAATGTATCGAAAGATAAAATGTTCTGAATTCAATGCCTGATGTGTTGACAAGTTAACAAATTTGTAAGAAATAGAAGTATCATAATTTTTAACAAATTAATTAGATGAAAAATAAATACCTATTTTTTTGTTCATATTCTCTAAAGACAAAGAAACATCCTCTTTATAAAGGAAAATTAACTATTTGAACAAAGGGTTAGAAATCACCTATCTTTTTCTCATTCCCAGTTCAAGAGTTTCCTCTTCAAGTTCCTAGTAAATGATAATTTAGCATCTACAAGAGCACTACTAGTCTCTTTCAGCTCGCAATTTGACATTTCTCTTTATTTTTAGCTTCTTTTCTGTAACATATATTAGTTTACTTAACAAGTATTTATGAAGCACTATTCCAGGTATAAATAATTATAGAACTTGCTCTTAAGAGCATGTAATCAAGTGGTAAAACACACTAATCACTGCTAATTATGATCTCAACAAAAAATGTTGTCTTACTTGAAGAGACATGAGCCCCTATGTTTCTTTTCTAAGCTAGACATCATAGGACCCTTAGATTGTTGCTTGGGTGACCATTTTCAGATAAGATTATCTAGTTTCACTATCTTAATATTACTAGTTTGGCGATCCTCTTTTATAAACATAGAACTCGAGTTGCATATACCCATAGTAAAAAGTGAGTGGAATTATTTATTGTTTTGATTATTTTAACTTCAGTATATATGCAGGTCAGGAAGCAACAGTTAGAACTGGACATGGAACAACAGACTGGTTCCAAATAGGAAAAGGAGTACGTCAAGGCTGTATATTGTCACCCTGCTTATTTAACTTATATGCAGAGTACATCATGAGAAACTCTGGGCTGGAAGAAGCACAAGGTGGAATTAAGATTGCCGGGAGAAATATCAATAACCTCAGATATGCAGAAGACACCACCCTTATGGCAGAAAGTGAAGAGGAACTCAAAAGCCTCTTGGTGAAAGTGAAAGTGAAAGTGGAGAGTTTTGGCTTAAAGCTCAACATTCAGAAAACAAAGATCATGGCATCTGGTCCCATCACTTCATGGGAAATAGATGGAGGAACAGTGGAAACAGTGTCAGACTTTATTTTTTTTGGCTCCAAAATCACTACAGATGGTAACTGCAGCCATGAAATTAAAAGACGCTTACCCCTTGGAAGGAAAGTTATGACCAACCTGGAGAGCATATGAAAAAGCAGAGACATTACTTTACCAACAAAGGTCCGTCTAGTCAAGGTTATGGTTTTTCCTGTGGTCATGTATGGATGTGAGAGTTGGACTGTGAAGAAGGCTGAGAGCCGAAGAATTGATGCTTTTGAACTGTGACGTTGGAGAAGACTCTTGAGAGTCCCTTGAACCACAAGGAGATCCAACCAGTCCATTCTGAAGGAGATCAGCCCTGGGATTTCTTTGGAAGGAATGATGCCAAAGCTGAAACTCCAGTACTTTGGCCACCTCATGCGAAGAGTTGACTCATTGGAAAAGACTCTGATGCTGGGAGGGATTGAGGGCAGGAGGAAAAGGGGACGACAGAGGATGAGATGGCTGGATGGCATCACTGACTCGATGGACATGAGTCTGAGTGAACTCTGCGAGTTGGTGATGGACAGAGAGGCCTGGCGTGCTGCGATTCATGGCTTCGCAAAGAGTCAGACACGACTGAGTGACTGAAATGAACTGAACTGAACTGACAGACCCTTAAACTGTCTCCTTTAATATGTTTAGTATTATTATTTTGAGTCTTTTGTTTTAGATGTCCAAAGACATTTTACCTCATCTAATCTATCCAGACCCTATCCAAAATCCTACAATTTTACTAACTGGCTTTTTACATTCTAATGTGATAAAATAAGAAGCAGTGGCTCCGCGGGTGTGCGAGGGCTGAGAGGAGCTACTCCATGTTCAAGGACAGGAGGGGCGGCCATGAGGGGATGCCCCTCGTTGAAGGTAAGAGAAACCCAAGTGAGATGGTAGCTGTTGCGAGAGGGCATCAGAGGACAGACACACTCACAGAAAACTAGCCAATCTGATCACACAGACCACTGCCTTGTCTAACTCAGTGAAACTAAGCCATACCACGTGGGGCCACCCAGGACGGGTGGAGTCATGGTGGAGAGGTCTGACAGAATATGGTCCACTGGAGAAGCGAATGGCAAACCACCTCAGTATTCTTGCCTTGAGAACCCCATGAACAGTATGAAAAGGCAAAATGATAGGATACTGAAAGGGGAACTCCCCAGGTCGGTAGGTGCCTAATATGCTACTGGAGATCAGTGGAGAAATAACTCCAGAAAGAATGAAGGGATGGAGCCGAAGCAAAAAAAAAAAAAAAAAATACCCAGTTGTGGATGTGACTGGTGATAGAAGCAAGGTCCGATGCTGTAAAGAGCAATATTGCATAGGAACCTGGAATGTTAGGTCCATGAATCAAGGCAAATTGGAAGTGGTCAAACAGGAGATGGCAAGAGTGAACGTCGATATTCTAGAAATCAGTGAACTAAAATGGACTGGAATGGGTGAATTTAACTCAGATGACCATTATATCTACTACTGTGGGCATGAATCCCTTAGAAGAAATTGAGTAGCCATCATGGTCAACAAAAGATTCCAAATGCAGTACTTGGAAGCAATCTCAAAAACGACAGAATGATCTCTGTTAGTTTCCAAGGCAAACCATTCAATATTGAGGTAATCCAAGCCTATGCCCCAGGAGTAACGCTGAAGAAGCTGAAGTTGAACGGTTCTATGAAGACCTACAAAACCTTTTAAAAGTAACACCCAAAAGAGATGTTCTTTTCATTATAGGGGACTGGAATGCAAAAGTAGGAAGTCAAGAAAGACCTGGAGTAAGAGGTAAATGTGGCCTTGGAGTACAGAATGAAGCAGGGCAAAGGCCATTAGAGTTTTGCCAAGAGAACACACTGGTCATAGCAAACACCCTCTTCCAGCAACACAAGAGAATACTCTACACATGGACATCAACAGATCGTCAACACTGAAATCAGATTGATTATATTCCTTATAGCCAAAGATGGTGAAGTTCTATACAGTCATCAAATCAAGACCAGGAGCTGACTGTGGCTCAGATCATGAACTCCTTATTGCCAAATTCAGACTGAAATTGAAGAAAGTAGGGAAAACCACTAGACCATTCAGATATGACCTAAATCAAATCCCTTATGATTATACAGTGGAAGTGAGAAATAGATTTAAGGGACTAGATCTGATAGACAGAGTGCCTGATGAACTATGGATGGAGGTTCATGACATTGTACAGGAGACAGGGATCAAGACCATCCCCATGGAAAAGAAATGCAGAAAAGCAAAATGGCTGTCTGGGGAGGCCATACAAATAGCTGTGAAAAGAAGAGAAGCAAAAAGCAAAGGAGAAAAGGAAAGATATAAGCATATGAATGCAGAGTGCCAGAGAATAGCAAGGAGAGATAAGAAAGCCTTCCTCAGCGATCAATGCAAAGTAATAGAGGAAAACAACAGAAGGGGAAAGACTAGAGATTTTTTCAAGAAAATTAGAGATACCAAGGGAAGATTTCATGCAAAGATGGGCTCAATAAAGGACAGAAATGGTATGGACCTAACAGAAGCAGAAGATATTAAGAAGAGGTGGCAAGAGTACACAGGAGAACTGTACAAAAAAGATCTTCATGACCCAGATAATCACAATTGTGTGATCACTCACCTAGAGCCAGACATCCTGGAATGTGAAGTCAGGTGGGCCTTAGGAAGCATAATTAAGAACAAAGTAGTGGAGGTGATGGAATTCCAGTGGAGCTATTTCATATCTTGAAAGATGATGCTGTGAAAGTTCTGCACTCAGTATGCAAGCAAATTTGGAAAACTCAGCAGTGGCCACAGGACTGGAAAAGGTCAGTTTTCATTCCAATCCCAAATAAAGGCATTGCCAAAGAATGCTCACACTACCACACAATTGCACTCATCTTACACGCTAGTAAAGTAATGCTCAAAATTCTCCAAGCCAGGCTTCAGCAATACATGACCCATGAAATTCCAGATGTTCAAGCTGGTTTTAGAAAAGGCAGAGGAACCAGAGATCAAATTCCCAACATCCGCTAAATCATGGAAAAAGCAAGAGAGTTCCAGAAAAACATCTATTTCTGCTTTTTTGACTATGCCAAAGCCTATGACTGTGTGGATCACAATAAACTGTGGAAAATTCTGAAAGAGATGGGAATACCAGACCACCTGACCTGCCTCTTGAGAAACCTGTATGCAGGTCAGGAAGCAACAGTTAGAACTGGACATGGAACAACAGACTGGTTCCAAATAGGAAAAGGAGTAAGTCAAGGCTGTATATTGTCACCCTGCTTATTTAACTTACATCTAGAGTACATCATGAGAAACGCTGGACTGGAAGAAGCACAAGCTGGAATCAAGATTGCCAGGAGAAATATCAATAACCTCAGATATGCAGATGACACCACCCTTATGGCAGAAAGTGAAGAGGAACTCAAAAGCCTCTTGATGAAAGTGAAAGAGGAGAGTGAAAAAGTTGACCTAAATCTCAACATTCAGAACTGATGATAAACTGAAAAAATAAGGCAGGATCAGTGACAAAACCCCAAGCCATATACTTATAGATTTCCTTTGATCAGGATGTGGAATCTGTGAAAAAACAAGAGTATATATATATATATTTTTAAAGAGGTTAAATCTGACATTCAAATGGATATTGATTCCACACTTGCCCTGATATATTTAAAACTACTATTCAAAAAATGAATCAGAGGTGTCAAAATACATTGTACCTGAACTTAGGCTAATATCAATTCATTTATCATATGATACAACTTAAGGGAATGATTTTAGTATGACATTTACTATCCACAAAAAGAAAATCCTTTTCCTTATAAAATATTTTTGAAAGCAGCAACACCAGGTAGAATAAGTTTAAACAAAACAAGCATACTTGTTCCTATAAGGTGTGAAAGTATTTTAATTACCCTAAAAATATCTGTTTGAATAAATACATTCATTTATACAATTTTAATGAACCCAAGTTCCTTTAATTACAAGAATCTGCAGTTGGAAAATGTTTTGTTGAAGTTTTGTAATCTTTTTTCAAGAAGATATACAATGTCTCAGTAATCAAAATCCTCAGCATATACTCATAAATAAATTTTACAAGTAGTTCTATATTTTTAATTTTAAAATTTGTTGCTCTGGTAATTAAAAAAAATAACTTTAATCTATATAACTCATACTTCTTTATTTGAATTTTTTTTCCATAGTAAATTTTTCTATTATAACACTTTACAGATGTTTGTCTTCTACCCTTCGGATATAAATTCTGGAAAGCATGGACTATTTCTACCTTGTTCTATTCTGTTCCCCAACTGTACTATGATGCCCAGCATATAATGCAAGAACCATAAAGATTTTTGTTTGAAACTCAGGACAGTTAGAATGTAAACAATCTGAGAAACAGAAGATTGAGAACTTCAGTTAAATATCCTCACTCGATTTTGGCTATCCTTCCACCCTGGGAAAAAGATGAGGGCAGTTGAAATTATTTCTAAGGTGCAACTCAGCCCTGAGGTTTTTATTATGTCATTTGTGGACTAAGAATTGGCATGTACTAAAAATATGTAGAATGTCCTCTCCCAAAAGACCTCATTAAATTTTAAGCCAGGCTTGACAGGCATGGATGTTCAGAGAGCCCAGGTGCTAGCTTTAGCACCATATCTTTTTCCACAATATATAAGCTGCTTTCCACTACAAGGAAACATACTACAGCCCTTCACTGTCGCCTTTCTATAGGGGAGGGGTGGCTGGGCACTTCCTGGAGAATGAGCACAAACTCTGCAGTGGGTGCAAGGAGCTGGCTCAATTTTATGGGAATTAGGAGTAGCTATCGTTTCATTGTGTTTAGTGCATAATGGACTCCTTTAATTACACATGTCCAGGGCTTCCTTAGCTGCTAGGAGACCCCACTCAAGTGTTCAATGAAGGAAACCCTCTTGATTCAAAGATTCAGGATATGAGGATTTGAATACCCACTGCATCCTGCCCCCCTGGTGCCACTCTAGCCCTCTGTTGCCTGCAGATGGCCTGGCCTGGCAAACACTTCCCTTGTTCAAAAGGAGATTAGCAGGTGTTAAAGACCACTGGCTCCTGATCAAGGATTTCCCTTAATGTAATGAGAAAAATGAAAGAAGATTGGAAAGAAAAGTTACAGATAAAAAGTAAGCAGCTGCTTGAAGCATTTTACATAGGAAACAAAAACGCATGGATTTTTGATGCACAGAATAGCTCAGAAGCCTTTCTGTAAAGACAGGAGACTTCCTGTAATCTGAGCATGAGACTTTACTTGCTGGGTCCCTTTGTCCCCCTGAATTGAACTATTGTACATTTTTATAGGCTACCATTCATGCAAATATGAATCGGCAGTGAGATAATCAGCATAATTATTATCCATTTCAGATACAGAATTGAATCTCTGAGTGTGGATAACTAAGGAAAAGAAATGCAAAATTTTTCAGAGAAGATACCTTATCTGTATTTTATTTGAAACTGAATTATCCTGTAGTTGTTAAGATGATTGTTTACAATGGTAATTTGCAGCCATACCCAAGTAAAATAAAAGTCATTAATACCTGGCATTACTTTTCTGTTTACTTTTAAAATATTATTAAGACTTTCCCCCAGTTTTTACATGCCCCAATGCACATTAGAAGTGTCTTTCAACAGAAGAATAATTTTATCTTACCTGAAAATAGAACACAAGTCTATTTTCAGAGAGGAGCCATCATTTGTGGGACTCTTACAATTAAATAATTGAACAAATGGGGAAAATAGTTTTTCAGACTCCATACTGCCCCCCACAGCTGGATCAATATTCTTTGAGTATTCTTTTCACAATGATGTTCTCTGAAATGTGGTTTTCCATTATTTCTTTGGTAATAGTGTTTTCAAACTAAGATAATCTCTTTAGTCCACAAAATTCTCCATAATTTGATTGATTGCAAGATTTTTAACCTTAAGCCTAATACATTTGCAATATTATTCTTTTGCTTCAGTGAAATTTGCTTCTTTGCTGTTCATTGCACTTGTTAAGGTCATATCCACTGATACAATTTAAGAATGCCTGTGGCATAGCTCAGAGAAAAATGCGTCTTAATTTTGTATTCATAAATTAAGGATTTAAAATCAAACCAAATACTTCTGCCTAGCTTATGATGTTTGAGTCTAAGGCCATACATAAAAAAGATTAAGATAATCAGTAAGAGAAAGTCAACCTGGTTCTGATATGCTTCTGTGAGATTTTGAGACAGAATGTCTTCAAATGGGCTTGACTGACTCTCACATTACATAGTCCCTCATGGAGAACTTCTAGATAGCAACTCAGCTGTCACTTGTCGACAGGGTGGCTTATATGACACAAAGTGTGTGTGTTACACTTTTTATGAACTACATATGCTATGCTAAGTCGCTTCAGTTGTGTCCGACTCTGTGTGACCCCATAGACGGTAGCCCACCAGGCTCCCCCGTCCCTGGGATCCTCCAGGCAAGAATACTGGAGTGGCCTGCCATTTCCTTCTCCAATGCATGAAAGTGAAAAGTGAAAGAGAAGTCTCTCAGTCGTGTCCGACTCTTCGCGACCCCATGGACTGCAGCCTATCAGGCTCCTCCGTCCATGGGATTTTCCAGGCAAAAGTACTAGAGTGGGTTGCCATTGCCTTCTCCGATAAACTACATAGACAGGCACAAATTACATAAACACAAAAAACATAATAGATAGTTTGAAAACTGTTTTAAAGACATACATAATAAAATTTCCTGTGAAAAATTCAAACAAAATTTTGAATTCAAACAACTTTGAATAGAAGTTGCTATAAAAAAAAGCATTTTGTATTTGCTGTCTCTCATTTTGTAATTATGAGCATTTTTAAGAACATATACAAGGTTTCTCTATTGTCAATAAAGAGGAGAATTTTTTTTCAGTGCACACTAAACTCCAAGCATTACTCTATGTGGGAAAACTTATTTTAATACTTACATTTGTTAAGGTTGTGGATATTATTATACTCAATTTATAGATAGAAAATCAGCTTCTAAGAGGTGAAGTAAATTGCATATGTTTGCCTACTCATTAAATGTCAAGGTCATGATTAGACACATCTATCTGACTCCAAAGACTGTGCTCTTTTCAAAGTGATAAATTTATTAATGTTATAAACTTGGTTTTAAGATATAGTTGATTTAATATTGTAAATAGACAGGGTTAATCTCAAGCCTGTTGAATAGTAATGCTTTATATATTTCAGCTTCTATTTCCTTGTTCTTCATTTCTCAAATGAAGAAATGTCATAGCTGTACAAAATAAAGTGTCATACAGCAGAGATTAAAAACAGGACTTTTGAAATGTACATGTCCTATAAATTAACTAAGCATCTCCCATTCATACTCTGTTTCTTCTGTTACCTAAAGGCGTTATGTACTACTACTTGTTCTTCCAAAGACTCATTTATAAAATTACCTGCTAATATGTAAGAAACATTTAAAATAATATATTAAATTACTCCATTAAAAATGAACTATTCTTTCAAACAGAAGTTGCCAAAATATAAAGTCACTTGGTAGCTTTTATTGCATGCTTGTAATTATCTACTGTGTAATTATCTATTTCATATGACACAGAATGACAGATTTCAAAGTTACCAAGGTGTACATACCACAGTGCTCTTTTCATGGAAAGAGCCCTATCAATTATATATCACTCATTGTTGATACTACATCAAACAGAAATCTTACTTCTCTGGAAAGTGGTATTTAGGAAGATTACATAACTCCACATGATAACTGTCACCTTAAAATATATGAGTGTGTTTGTGTATGTGTGTATATATATAGCTCTGCTTAGTGACTCTTTCAACTACTATTTGATGACTACACTTAGATAAGAGACATTAGAAACACATTTTCTTTATATATGATTAGCCTAGAAAACCTGCCCAGAATCCACTCAATTCGGACTTTAAACCTTTTTTTTTATTGAAATTAATATAGAAAAATGAATAGTGGAATATTTAGAAAATCAAGAGCTTAAACAAGGTATTGATGAATAAATCCTATTGATCATAATGTCTGTAGTCAAAATTATCTTGGTGTCTTATTCAAAGAGAAAATGAAAGTGACTTTTAAATATTCACTATGCAGATAGTAAAAAATAATAGAAGGTGTCAGTCAGTGTTGTTGTCTCTTCAATTTTTGGCTTTCTTATGGTCATCTCTACTGTTAAGCCTTTTTAATAGCTACTTGACTGATATTTTAAATATATTTCAATAAAACAAATGAAATACTAAGACCTCATTATAGCAAGTAGTTATGCTGATTTGCAGTCTACTTAATTTTCTTATTTATAATGATAATATTTCAACAAATTTACAATAATCTGTTGCTGCTGTTCTTTAATTCCCTATATTTCTCATAGAAGCAAATTTAGATGAGCTAATACATTTTAAAAGCCACCCCCAAATAAAAATCATACTACTCAATAGTATGATACAATCACTTTCAATGTCTGTTTCTCAGATAGTTTGGGCTGTGATAATAAATTATCACAGGCTATATGACTTAGACAACAAACATGTATTCTGTGCAGTTCTAGGCACCGGGAAATCCAAGATCAGGTGCCAGCAGACCCAGTGTCTTAGGAGAGCTTACTTGCCGGTTTACAGATGGCCATCTTCTCACGGAATCCTCACATGCAAGACAGCAGAGAGCAGAGCAAGCTATTTCATGTCTCTTTTTATAAGGACATCGATCCCCTTCATGAGGGTGTTACCTTCATTAGCTAGTTATCTCCTAAATCTCATAGTGGTGGAGGTTAGTATTTCAACATACAGCCTTGCAGAAGATACAAGCATACAGTCCATGGCAACTTGTGATAAATACCATTTTGAGATAACAATTAAAATCATCCCAAAGAAAAAGAAACGCAAAAAGATTCTCTGAGGGGGATTTTTACAAATAGTTGAGAAAAGAAGAGAAGCAAAAGGTAAAGGAGAAAAGGAAAGATATGCCTCTTTGAATGTGGAGCTCCAGAGAATAGCAAGGAGAGCTAAGAAAGCCTTCCTCAGGGATCAATGCAAAGAAATAGAAGAAAAACAATAGAATGGGAAAGACTAAAGATCTCTTCAAGAAAATTATTGATACCAAGGTAGAATTTCATGCAAATTTGGGCAAAACAAAGGACAGAAATGGTATGGAACTAACAGAAGCAGAAAATGTGAAGAAGAGGTGTCAAGAATACACAGAAGAACTATACAAAAAACATCTTCATGATCCAGATGGCCATGATGGTGTGATCATTCACCTAGAGCCAGACATTCTGGAGTGCAAACTCAAGTGGGCCTTAGGAAGCATCATTATGAACAAAGCTAGTGGAGGTGATGAAATTCCAACTGAGCTATTTCAAATACTAAAATATGTTGCTGTGAAAATGCTACATTCGATATGCCAGCAAATTTGGAAAATTCAGCAGTGGCCACAGGACTGGAAAAGATCAGTTTTCATTCCAATCCCAAAGAAAGGCAATGCCTATGAATGTTCAAACTACTGCACAATTGCACACATATCACATGCTAGTGAAGAAATGCTCAAAATTCTCCAAGCTAGACTTCAACAGGACATGAACCGAGAACTTCCAGATGTTCAAGCTGGATTTAGACAAGGCAGAGGAACCAGAGATCAAACATCTGCTGGATCATAGAAAAAGCAAGAAAATTCAAATATATATATATATATATATATATATATATATATATATATACATATATATGTATGTATACTTCCACTTCCTTGTTTGTGCTAAAGCCTTTAACTGTGTGGATCACAACAAAGTGTAGAAAATTCTTAAAGAGATGGGAATACCAGACCACCTAACCTGCCTCCTGAAAAATCTGTTTGCAGGTCAAGAAGCAGTTGAAACCAGACATGGAACAATAGACTGGTTCCAATGGGAAAGGCTATATACATCTAAGGCTATATATTGTCACCCTGCTTACTTAACTTATATGAAGAGTACATCAGGCAAAATGCTGGGCTGGATTAAGCTTAAGCCAGAATCAAGATTGCTGGGAGAAACATCACTAATTCAGATATGCAGATGACACCACCCTTATGGCAGAAAGTGAAGAGGAACTAAAGAACCTCTTGTTGCATGCGAAAGAGGATAGTGAAAAAGCTTGCTTAAAGCTCAACATTCAAAAAGCGAAGATCATGGCATCTGGCCCCATCAGTTCATGGCAAATAGATGGGGAACAATGGAACAGTGACAGACTTTATTTTCTTGGGCTCCAAAATCACTGCAGATGGGTTTCAGCCATGAAATTAAAAGATGCTTGCTCCTTGGAAGAAAAGATATGACCAACCTAGACAGAATATTAAAAAGCAGAGATATAACTTTGCCAACAAATTCTGTCTAGTCAAAGCTATGGTTTTTCCAATAGTCGTGTATAGCTGTGAGAGTTGGACCATAAATAAAGCTGAGCACCCAAGAATTGATGCTTTTGAACTGTAATATTAGAGAAGACTTTTGAGAGTCCCTTGAACTGCAAGGAGATACAACCAGTCAATCATATAGGAAATCAATCCTGAGTATTCATTGGAAGGACAGATGCTAAAGCAGAAGCTCCAGTACTTTGGCCACCTGATGTGAAGAACTGACTCATTGGAAAAGACCCTGACTCTGGGAAAGAATGAAGATGGCATAAGAAGGGGACAACAGAGGATGAGATGGTTGGATGGCATCACTGACTCGATGAACACAAGTTTGATCACACTCTGGGAATTGGTGATAGACAGAGAAGCCTGGCATACTGCAGTCCGTGGGGTCGTAAAGAGTCAGACACTACTGAGCGACTGACCTGAACTGTACTGATTAAAACCATGTGGTATTTAAAATTTCTAGCTTTAGAATTTATGACTGAGTTGAAACCATGGATTTATCATTTACTATCTTGGCCTTGAGCAAGGTAATTAACCTGTGATTCTCTTGTTCTTTTGAAAGAGAGAAGTACTAAATGAATATTAAATAAGTTAATATGAATAAAACTTCTAGAACAATAATCTTGAAAAACATAGGCACTCAGTAAACATATGTTATAATTATTAAAGTTGGAAACAATTGACTTTAGTTCCTATGCTAGACACCTTAATAAAAATTTTATCAAAGATTTCAAGAGTTGTTACAAATTTAGGTTCACAGTGGTGAACTGGATATTTTGGAAGAAAAAAATCTAGTTTCCTCCTACACATTGCTGAACTTTGTTATGTGTCATTCTAAGTACATAAATTTCTGTATTCCCATGAGATTACTTTTAATGCTCTGATATTTAACATCAAGAAGTGTAAGTATGTTAAATGTGGGATTCCTGTGACTGTTGCATAGAGTAGAATGAGTTGTATCAGTACCAGAGTAGAAAAATGGTGTGTAAATAGAGAAAGTATGGCCTATTTATAGTGATCAGTATGAAAGAAAAGAATGAATGTATGTAAATATCATTAAACAAAGTAAAGGATTCACAATGGTATTCCAGAATAAGGCAGAAAAGAAATCATTAAAGAGCTGTGCTATGTGTTGCTCAGTTGCTCAGTCATATCCAACTTTGTGCCAGGCTCCTCTGTCCATGGGATTTTCCCATGGAGAATACTGGAGTGGGTTGCCATGTCCTCCTCCAGGTGATCTTCCCAACCCAGGGATCAAACCCCGTTCTCCCACACTGCAGGTGGATTCTTTACCATCTATGCTGCCAGGGAAGCCCATTTAGCAGTTTAAGACTCACCTTACATATTATGCTTCTTCAACAGAATCCAAGATGAACCACTAGTAAAACAGGTTATAAGATTATTTAGATATTGGATGAGTTGGTTTGCTATACTACCCCACAAAAAGTGTGTAAATAGCAAACAGCTATCAGATCAGATCAGATCAGATCAGTCGCTCAGTCATGTCCGACTCTTTGCGACCCCATAAATCTCAGCACGCCAGGCCTCCCTGTCCATCACCAACTCCCAGAGTTCACTCAGACTCACGTCCATCGAGTCACAAAAATGGTATGAAAATTTAAGGATAAAATAATAGCAAAAATAACATTTTCTAAATTTTTTCTATTTGATTGTGAGTTAGTTGCTGTACTAAGTACTCACTCACTCCTTCATTCATTCATTCATTCAGGATTTATTGAGCACTCTGGAGATGACTTCATGTCTGCTTAATTCCTTTTGAAAGCTACTTGTTATTTCATGTTCTTCTTTTTATTGATTCAGATATCTATTTTTATCTCTTGAATTGTCCGAAACATATCTATGTGGTGATGTATCTCCAAATGGTTCTATATCTTCAGTTCTGTTGAAAGTGAAAGTGAAATTCGTTCACTCGTGTCTGACTTTTTGCGACCCCGTGGACTATACAATCCATGGACTCCTCCAGGCCAGGATACTGGAGTGGGTAGACTTTCCCTTCTCCATAGGATCTTCCCAACCCAGGCATCAAATGCAGATCTCCTGCATTGGAGGTGGATACTTTACCAACTGAGCCACAAGGGAAATCCAAAGCAAGTCTTAATTTTTCTGTTTTCATTAACACCTATACTTCCATTTTTTTTGTTGGTTTGTTTGTTTTTGTCATTTTCTTTCCTAAATAATGATATTATCTCTTCTTCAGTGAGACCTGTTTTCTGTTTTCACAACTTACTCGAGTGTTTCAGTTCATGGGTTCACAAAGAATTGGACATGATTCAGTGACTGAACTGAACTGAACTGTGAAAATTTTTGGACAAAAGACTTTGTTTACTTCCTTAAGAGATCTGGGTCTGTATACAAATCTGTTTTATGTTAATTTCTTGGCTTAGATTCCTGCACCGCACTGTAGTAATAAATTGCAACCTGCAGCTCTGCATAACACAGGACTAGACTTCAATTGCTTACCAGTGATTGATTTTCCCCATGCGTGGCTACAACAGATGTCATATGTCCTTGCTGTTCATCTGGCCTACAGATAGAGTTTACAAGTCACTTTCCTTTGGTAGGGTAGCTCCTTAGAGTATAATTGTCAGACCTGGCAACCTGTTGCCAAATGGAAGATGCATAGCCTGTCCTGTGCTAGACCCAGCACGACCTAGACTAGTATCACTTGGCCTCACTAGCATCAGTACTTTCCTGGTACTAACTTCCTTCTCTTTCAAAAGCTGTGGATGTCCCCCTTTTTGTCCTAAAAATATATATTTAAATGTTGATTACATTTTTTGATAAATTACTAGATATTTCTATATGTTCATAAGGTAGCCAGTTTATAGATGATACAATTACTTATTGATGAAGTTCTTCAAACCATTTTTTTAATTAATTTGTATACCTTGTTGAGCCCCCTCCAATAGATTAAAGGCTTGCAGTAATTCAACTGTAGTTTTATTTACTCATCACCATTACAAATATTTTAATGAAGAGCTAACACAGTTCAAGTAATAACATAGTTGTCTTTTTAAAAACCTGACATATGATTCATTAACTATACTTTGATGTCCCTATAGGTAATATATACTGATATAAACCCTTTCTGTATCATCCTGGTTCTGTAAGATACTGTGATTACGTTGATATTTCCAGAACAACAAGGTACTACACAAGTTAGGAGTCTTAAGGAATTAATGAAGTTGCTATAGGTACCTGTAACACTCAGGTGATTCAGATATCAGATGACTCTGGTTTATTGGTAATAAGGAGAAATGTGAACTCTCTTACTCCTTCAGTTCAGTTCATTTCAGTTCAGTCACTCAGTCATGTCCGACTCTTTGCGACCCCATAAATCTCAGCACGCCAGGCCGCCCTGTCCATCACCAACTCCCAGAGTTCACTCAGACTCACATCCATCGAGTCGGTGATGCCATCCAGCCATCCCATCCTCTGTCGTCCCCTTCTCCTCCTGTCCCCAATCCCTCCCAGCATCAGAGCCTTTTCCAATGAGTCAACTCTTCGCATGAGGTGGCCAAAGTACTGGAGTTTCAGCTTCAGCATCATTCCCTCCAAAGTAATCCCAGGGCTGATCTCCTTCAGAATGGACTGGTTGGATCTCCTTGCAGTCCAAGGGACTCTCAAGAGTCTTCTCCAACATCACAGTTCAAAAGCATCAATTCTTTGGTGCTCAGCTTTCTTCACAGTCCAATTCTCACATCCATACATGACCACTAGAAAAACCATAGCCTTGACTAGATGGACTTTTGTTGGCAAAGTAACGTCTCTGCTTTTCAGTATGCTATCTAGGTTGGTCATAACTTTTCTTCAAGGGTGTAAGCGTCTTTTAATTTCATGGCTGCAGTCACCATCTGCAGTGATTTTGGAGCCCCAAAAAACAAAGTCTGACACTGTTTCCCCATCTATTTCCCATGAAGTGATGGGACCAGATGCCATGATCTTCATTTTCTGAATGTTGAGCTTTAAGCCAATTTTTTCACTCTCCACTTTCACTTTCATCAAGAGGCGTTTTAGTTCCTCTTCACTTTCTGCCATAAGGGTGGTGTCATCTGCATATCTGAGGTTATTGATACTTCTCCTGGCAATCTTGATTCCAGCTTGTGTTTCTTTCAGCCCAGCGTTTCTCACGATGCACTCTGCATAGAAGTCAAATAAGCAGGGTGACAATATACAGCCTTGACATACTCCTTTTCCTATTTGGAACCAGTCTGTTGTTCCATGTCCAGTTCTAACTGTTGCTTCCTGACCTGCATATAGGTTTCTCAAGAGGCAGGTCAGGTGCTCCGGTATTCCCATCTCTTACTCCTTAGGAAGAGATATAAAATCATAGGCACATTTTTATATCTATAGTGGTGCGTACATGCTCAGTCATGTCTGACTCTTCTACCCCATGGACTGGAACTGCCAGTCTTCTACTCCTGAAAATTCCAAGGAATTTTGCAGGCAAGAATACTAGAGTGGGTTCCCATTTTCTCCTCCAGGGTATTTTCCCAATCCAGGGATCCAACTCATGTCTCCTCCTTGCAGGCAGATTCTTTACCACTGAGCCATCTGGGAAGCTCCTCTTATTTCTACATTTAGATCTAAAGAAGATACATTAAAAAGTCTTAAATCTGATGGGAGAGTTGGATTGTGAAGAAAGCTGAGCACCGAAGAATTGATGCTTTTGATCTGTGATGTTGGAGACGACACCTTAGAATCCCTTGGACTGCAAGGAGATCCAACCAGTCCTTTCTAAAGGAGATCAGCCCTGGGTGTTCTTTGGAAGGAATGATGCTAAAGCTGAAACTCCAGTACTTTGGCCACCTCATATGAAGAGTTGACTCATGGGAAAAGACTCTGATGCTGGGAAGGATTGGGGGCAGGAGGAGAAGGGGACGACAGAGGATGAGATGGCTGGATGGCATCATCGACTCGATGGACGTGAGTTTGAGTGAACTCCGGGAGATGGTGATGGACAGGGAGGCCCGGCGTGCTGAGATTCATGGGGTCGCAAAGAGTCGGACATGACTGAGCGACTGAACTGAACTGAAATCTGATTTAATTTGAGGAGGAAATTGAAAACATTGATGAAATATAGCATTTTATATTAAATCTATCATAATTTTCTCTGCATTAATCTCATTATAGGTCTTTCCTTCAATTTCAAACTCTATCTAAATTCTAATAAAAATAGTGCTCATTTAGAAGCAGTGATATCTATCATATAACTAAACTAAGTTCCATGTAATCAAAGTATGAGATGATTTAAGTCCAAGAATACTAACAGTTAATTGTGTTATATATATATATTACATACATAATATATACATATATTATGTATACATATATTATATACATAATATATATACATATTATTATATAATCATCCCTTGTGGCTCAGATGGTAAAGAATCCACCCACAATGCGGGAGACCTGGGTTTCATCCCTGCATTTGGGAAGATCCCCTGGAGAAGGGAAAAGCTACCCACTTGAGTATTCTGGCCTGGAGAATTCCATGGACAGTAGTCCATGGGGTCACAAACAGTTGGACACAACTGAGTGACTTTCACCATCACTATATATATATATATATATATATATATATATATGTATGTATGTATATAGTAGGAGTGTTCTTTTTCTTCCTCTCTACTTTCTCACAAGTTTAGACAAGATTAAAGTCTCCACAAAAAAAAAAAGCACTCAGAAAGTTAATTGGAAGAACTATAAAGTAAACCAAATCCAACATTCTTATTAAGTTAGAAGTAGTTAAATCTCTCCATCTAGAGAAAAGATTAAAGGCTAAGTAGAAGGATCTTAAAGGGCTCTTGACACTAGGATACCCTCAAGTACCAAAGACCAAGATTGGATCCATGTATGGAGATGTGAATGTAAGACTAGAACAAAAATGATTTCCTGTACAAGAAAAACTTCTCCATCATTTGATGCTCACACTTTTTATATAACCCTAAATGATTTTGATGCCAAGAAAAGATTCAAACTGAATAAAAAGGCTATACCCTCCACAATATGGAGAAAGGATAAGGACTAAATTAAGCAGCTAAGAAATGACTAAGATAAGTATACACCTACACAAAAGATTTTTTTGGATATCTTAAAATCTCAGTCTAATCATGCATGGTTTCACACCCTAGTGATTAGATCACTGAGCTGTTTTTAAAGTTTTATTTATAGAGATAAACTGTTATTGAAAAGAATGCTATGATTTTTTTCAACTTGGTTAACCAAATAATTATTATATATTACTCCTGATAATTTTCACTCCACATTTATTAGTCTTCAGGTTTCTAAAATTAAAATACCATGGTACCTCATGTGTGCATCTCATAATCTTACTAATGAATAAACTTAAAAAGCTCATAACCACTTTGACTTATTTATTGTATTTATAAAATAAAAAATGGTAACATCTGCATCAAATGGCTATAGTGTGAATAGAAATGAGATAGTGAAAAGAGTCATATTTTGTGAATTATAAAACCCATAAAAGTACTTGGCTTTAGAAATGCTTCTAAGAAGACCAGTTTCAGTCTTTCCCTCTTCACACCTCACTTAGTGTGCATGTTAGTATGTTTGTCTTCAAATGTACTCATCTATCTCCTGCCTTCTAAAACACACATATACAAATAACTTCTAAAATTATCTTCCATTTAATGCTATTGTATCTCTAGTTCTCACCCTTATTTATCAAGTCCTACTCCCTATTTTCTCTTTTTGTTGAGTTATATTCAATTACCTTTCTAATATACACAGAATTAGATAACCAATTTCCTAGCTCCTTGTTCATATGTGCTGAGTATGTTTGATCTCTAAGATTGGGTGTAATCACTAATGTTCTAGCAATTAACTGCTAAATTCTTACTAACTGCTAAATTCTTATGCATGATCCTCACATGTTTATGGATTTGTTCAATAAATATCTGCTCAATATGTGAATGAATGAATATTAGGCACTGGTGGCAGTGGTTTAGTCATTAAGTCATGTCTGACTCTTTGTGAGCCAATGAACTGTAATCCCTCCAGTCTCCTCTGTCCATGGGATTTCCCAAGCAAGATTACAGGAGATGGTTGCCAGTTCCTTCACCAAGTAGGCACTGTAAGATATTGGCAATCAGAAGTGAAACCAAGTTCCTGGTCTAAAATATCCTAACAACTAATAGAGGAGTTGGGGGGTAAATAGATATTACACCACGATGGTTCCTATGATGTGGGGATGCACAGAGGAATGAGGTGACATTGAAGAGGAACTTCACCCAGACTGTGGTGGGCCCCAGAAAACGCACAAGGTTAGTCTTCACCAAAAGCCTCCAAGAGGAAGAGTTCATTAAACACAGACTTGAAGGCAAGTTTGCTACATAAAAAAGAGAGAAGGAATTTCACACAAAGAAAACAAATAGCTTCCAGGAAAGCATGGGGAAAAAATGAGCTTCTGGAAGATTTTCTGGCTGGTTGGAGTAGAGGGAGCAGGTTGAAAACTTAAATAAGGAGATTAGAAAGGTAAGCAGGAGGCAGATAGGAAGAAGCTGGTAGACAATACGTGGAAATTTGCATATTACCCTTAACTGAATTTAGATGGGGAAGTGACAAGACTTTTTATTTATAGAAAGATTAGCTGGGAAGCTCGGATATTAAACTGAGGATGAATAAAACTAGAAATAAGTATTAACAGGTTTTGGAGTGATCTTGGCAAGAAACGACAAGGGCCTAACTAAAGCAATGGCAGTAGAGACTGCATCTGTGTTGGCATCATGAGAGGAGAAGGAGAAGGAAGAAGCTCTGTTTCATATGCCTGGATTGCTGGTGATGACATTTATAAAATGGAATATATGAGTAAAATAAGATTTTTGATAAATATAATGCATTAATTAGAATTGTTTTAATGGATTGTGACAGAAAGTTCCAGACAAAAGCAATTTAAAATAAGGCAAGTGTTTATCTCTTGTAAAAGTCCAATTATGTATCCATGGCTGGCTAAATTTTTCACAGGGTCAGAGACTAAGACTCCTTTGATTTTGTTGCTCTGCCTGTGTGACCTCAGTTCCCAGATACACCTCATAATCTATTTTATCTAGCTCTAGGCCCAGCCATAAATTCTGCATTCCAGTCAGCTGAAAGAAAATTTTTAAAAAGGTAGTGTAAGGCTTACCTGTGGAACTTAAAGACATTTCTAGGAAGATACATAGAATTTTTGCTTCCATCTCTCTGGAAAATACTTCACCACAAGGCCATAATTTCCTGCAAGTGGTACTAGGGAATGTAGAATTTATTCTTCTTGGTTAATGTTCAGAAATACTTTGAATACTTTATTACTGAGGTACAAGAGATGGCTTGTAATTCAGTAATATTTCCCAAAGAAGGATAATGCCAAAGAATGTTCAATCTACTGCAAAATTGCACTCATTTTCCATGCTAGCAAAGTAATGCTCAATATCCTTCAAGCTAGGCTTCAACAGTATGTAAACTGAGACCTTCCAGATGTACAAGCTAGATTTAGAAAAGGCACAGGAACCAGAGATCAAATTGCCAACATCCATTGGATCATAGAAGAAGCTAGAGAATTCCAGAAAAACATTTACTTCTGCTTCCTAGACTACACTAAAGGCTTTGACTGTGTAGATCACAACAAACTATGGAAAATTCTTAGAGATGGGCTGATTCATTGAAAGACCTTCATGCTGGGAAAGATTGAAGGCAGGATGACAAGGGGATGACAGAGGATGAAATGGTTGATGACTCCGTTGAGTCACCGACTCAATGGACATGAGTTTGAGCAGGTGCTAGGAGATCATGAAGGACAGGGAAGCCTGGCATGCTGCAGTCCAGAGGGTCGCAAAGAGTTAGGCATGACTGAGTGACTGAACAACAGCAACAAGAGGCAGCTAGCTGTCTTTGCACCAGCAAGTTTGGCAGTGTCTGACATCTTGTGGAAGTGCAGCACAAGATTGCCTGGAGGTGGCTGAACATGAGAGTTCAGAAGTCGCAAGAGAGATTTGGAATGAATATGGCAATATATGCGGTGGTCAAAGGGACAGCAATTAAAGAGTCAAGAAAAAGTGAAAGTGGGCTGTTGATAAAATTTAAGAATATTTATTAACCAATTTCTTTGGAATTCTCTATCAATTTCTGGGTCTCTGTTCTCTGCTGGTCCTCTAAGATTAGATTTATTTTTCTTAAATCCTATCTTGCTAGTTGAGAGTGGTTTTCCCAACTTTCAATGCTTGACTCGCTAATCTTCTTCAATTATATTCATCCCGGTAGTGTGTACACTCAAGTGGATTTTATTACCATCAATATGCTGATGACTCTCTGATTTCTATCCCCATTGCTATAATCCTCTCTTTTGAGGATATGCAGCATCTGCTTCAGATACTTCTATTCAGATCCCTCATCTGCCTCTGAAATCTAATATGCCTTTTTAAAAATCTTCATTTCTTTCTCAATATATAGCATCAGTCCTGAAACTACTTGTAGACCATAAACAATTATTCACTATCTTTGTGCTTCAGATAATTGTGATAATTTCTTAGATTTTAATTTTTCTGTCTTACCAAATAAGTTGAAAACCTCTATGGAAAAAAATTAACTTTTATTTTTTAGTGTATTGAATATATGGCATATTATACAAAATAAATACTGACAACTCTAAAATAAAACAAATATGAGTCTTTAAAAGAGACACACAAAAAGTAATATTTGGCAAATTTCCATTTGAAATCACTGGACTTTAGTAGTAGAGATAATATAAAATATCTCTCTCAGAAAGTAGTTTTGTTTTTCAACAAATCGATGAGACACTATGAATTTTGCTGGTTGTATTCTCTGTCCTAAAAGAATTACTCTCATATAGGAAAATGTTGCTTGCTTGGTGTTGCTGGCCAGAGCAAGTCCATTACATTATTACCTTATCTGGGATTCATAATCATACTGATTTATTCTGCAGTAATATAAAAAAGCAATTTTTCATTTTCCATCTCTAAAATATACTGAGTATGCATAAGTCATTGTATAAACATCTAGGAAGAAATCCAAACTCATCTGGTACTTCAGAAGCTTTCAGTCTAAACAACATGACTAAGTGAATATAACATGAATATAGGATATAATCTTTTTGTTGTTCTTCAGTGACTAAGTCATGTCTAACTCGTTGCCACCCCATAAACTGCAGCATGCCAGACTTCTCTGTCCATACTTTCTCCCTGAGTTTGCTCAAACTCATGTCCACTGAATCAGTGATGCCATCCAACCATCTCATCCTCTGTTGCTCCCTTCTCCTCTTGCCCTCAATTTTTCCCAGCATCATAGTCTTTTCCAATGAGTCCTCTCTTTGCATGAGGTGCCAAAGTATTGGAGTTTCAGCTTTACCATAAGTCCTTCCAATGAATATTCAAGGTTGATTTCCCTTAGGATTGACTGGTTGAATTGCTTGCTGTCCAAGGGACTCTCAAGAGTCTTCTTCAGAACCACAGTTTAAAAGCATCAATTCTTTGGCACTCAGCTTCCTTTTGGAAAAGGCAATGGCACCCCACTCCAGTACTCTTGCCTGGAAAATCCCATGGACGGAGGAGCCTGGTAGGCTGCAGTCCATGGGGTCGCTAAGAGTCAGACACGACTGAGCAACTTCACTTGTACTTTTCACTTTCATGCATTGGAGAAGGAAATGACAACCTACTCCAGTGTTCTTGCCTGGAGAATCCCAGGGATGGGGGGAGCCTGGTGGGCTGCCGTCTCTGAGGTCACACAGAGTCGGACACGACTAAAGCGACTTAGCAGCAGCAGCAGCAGCTTTCTTTATGGTTCAACTCTCAAATCCATATGTGACTACTGGAAAAATCATAACTTTGACCATACTGACATCTGTAGGCAATATGATGTCTCTGCTTTTAGATACATTTTCTATGTCAGTCATAGCTTTTTTTCCAAGGAGCAAGTGTCTTTTAATTTTGTAGCTGCAGTCACTGTACACATTGATTTTGGGGCCCAATAAAATGAAATCTGACACTGTTTCGTATTTCCCCCATCCATCTGGCCATGGAGTAATGGGACTGAAGTCCCCATTAGCTCAGTCAGTAAAAAATCCTTCCTGCAGTGGAGGAGACCTAGGTTCAATCCCTGGATCAGAAAGATCTCCTGGAGAAAGAAACGGCAACCCACTCCAGTATTCGTGCCTGGAAAATCCCATAAACAGAGGAACCTGGTGGGCTATAGTCCATAGGTTTGCAAGGAGTAGGATCCAACTGACTGACTTAGGAAAGATTGATGGATGTAATTGTGGCAGATTAGAAAAGATGGAACTGAGAATGTGAGGCAGGACTTAAAGATTCTATATGACAAGGATTGAAGAGAAGGTCTTCCAAGAGAGATAAACAATGTGAATGAAAATGTGAGAACTGAAAAGGAAACTAGTATGGAAAGAATGACTATTAATGGACAGAAGTCATGATTGCCCTTCTGTGTATCAATTTGCTACTAAAAATGACAGTTCATAAAACGTTAGTACTTGATCACTAAATCAATAACAATGCTTCTTTTAAAGAGGGTGGATCAATCAGTCTGTAAATTCTATAGGAATTTTCAAAAATACATTGTCCATTGCAAGCTTTCTTAAACATATATCTATGTGTATATATATATATTAATATGCCACTGCAACATTTATAATAAATATTAGGAGATAAAAGTTTAAAAATATTTTCTTCGCCTGATTATAGAGCATCAAAAAATGATGACACATCCAAAACATGGTGCATGCACATCAAAAATAGTTAATTATTTAAGGAGACCATGCAAGGTAATAATAAACACTCTTTAAATGGAAAAACATTGAAGATACTGTCAGCCAAATTTCAATATTAGTTAATTCCACATGACTCTGGCAAAATCAGCTACTCATGTGGAATGTCTATTAACTTTAGCAGGTGTTATGCATAACTAGCTTAGGATAGATCCTAGTCCACTGAGTACAAGTATAACTCTTAAACTGATAATCCCATGAGGAACTCCTACCTATATTAAAAGGGATTTACAAAAATTAATTAGAAATTTTATCAAAAGGCTCCAGAGTCCCAGAGATTGTTTTTTCGCCTTAGTTTAAATCAAACCACATGTACGTATAGTATTTTTTAATAAAAATGCATAACTCATTTCTAAGCAGTAATGTATCTCTCTTCCTATTTGGCCACAAATTTCTCATGAGCTAATCTCAATTGAAATTTATTCAGTCTGTTTTAGGCTTTGAATGTTCCATTATTTCAGTGGCAGTTACTATAAGAGTTCTTGTCCAATCTCACCACTCAATATTTTAGCTTCGCTCCTTAGAATTATTAAAGTGCTTGGTCAAACAGTAAAGTAGGGTGAGTGTGCTTAGAGTTGAGCAGTTTTCTTTATTGTTTGTGTCCCATGTTTAATCTGGGAAGACATTGACAATATTTGTTACAGTAGGCAGGTTATGGAAAAGCAAAAATATAATTTAAAAAAAGACTTCATATGTCAACATATTAGTTATTTGCTCTGTAGTATAATTAAATCTACTCTTCTATGAATTGGTGTTATTTTTCAAATGTTCTATCCTATTTTTTTCCTGTTGCTAGCGGTTTACATATTTATTGTATACCAATTCACTTAAGGCACTTTTGATAGCTTAACATCAGTAAAAGAAATGCAATACATAATCCATGTTTTCTGGAAGCTTAGAAAAAGGAAAATAAGATTTATGTAGATAACTTTATTTTGATAAATAAAATGTGAAAAAAGTCTACAATTATAGAAGTTATGTATATGAATGTAGATATACAAAATCTTGATTTTATTTGCCCTAGCATAATTAAATTTCATTAATTTAAGGATAACTATTGCTTAATAGCTATTTTATAAATTTTGTTCACTTTAATATTACTTTACTATACATTAGTGAAACATTTGAGGGCAGTTATTTTAAAGCTAAGCTTTAAAAAATAGCAGATTAAATAGCACCTTTTAATTTCTCAAGCATTTTCCTATTTTGTACATTTAGTTTCCAAAAAATAATTGCCATCTAGTTTTTATTCAACCATTTTCATTTATTGTATATCTTTAGAACTGCTATGCTTTAATGCTAACTTATTTTTCAGCTGAAGGGAAGGGTTGAACTACTTTGTTAATGATAAAAAAACTATGATTATTTTGCATTTTTAAAAAGTGCATACAAATCTTTTAATCTCTGCCTACACCCATCAGAACAATTGCCTTCCAATGTAATTATATTTAAAATGCTAGCAAGATAATAAGTATCTTGGAATTTAACTTGATAAATATTCATTTGCCTTATAGGGAAAAGAAATGAACATTCTTGTATAATTAGCTGCATATTTTTAAACCATGCTTTTATTGAGTTTTTCAGGTATATTTTATGTATGCAAATCTGCTAATTTATAAGGTAAAGGAAGTAAGGCGATGGAAAAGCTGAGGAATCAGAAATATTCATCCCCATTCTGCCCCCCTTTCTGGGGAATAGGTGTCCTAATTATAAGAGAAAATCATTCCTTCTTCCCAACTCAGATTCTTTTGTTTTGCTGAACCCTAGCTGGCCAGAGCCCTTAATTATAAAACCTTACTTATCTCTCTTTTTCGTTACAGAACATTCTTGCCTTTTTTAACTCTATAGGCAGGGAATTCAGATACTAGTAAAAGAAGTTTTCTCTGCTCCAAACTTGGGAAATGACACAGATGCACACAACTTCTTCATAGCTTTGAGGTCTACAAAATTCAAGCCAGCACCCTGAGATGCACACATAGACCAAGTCAAACTTTTTAACCCAGTGCATGCCTGCACACATGCTAAGTCTCTTCAGTTGTGTCTGATTCTTTGCTACCCTATGGACTGTAGCCCACTTGGCTCCTCTGACCATGGGATTCTCCAAGCAAGAATACTGGAATGGGTTGCCATGCCCTCCTCCAGGGGATCTTCCTGACCCAGGGATCCACTCAGTGTCTCTTTTGTATCCCGAACTGGGAGGTGAGTTCTTTACACTAGCACCACCTGGGAAGCCCCTATTCTAACCCAGTACCCAACTGTTGTGCTGTGCTGAGTTGCTCAGTTGTGTCCTACCCTTTGCAACCCTTCGGATTGTGGCTCTCCAGGCTTCTCTATCCACGGGGATTCTCCAGCCAATAATACTGGAGTAGCTTGCCACACTCTGCTCCAGGGGATCTTCCTGACCCTGGAATCGAACCAGGGTCTCCTGCATTGCAGGCAGATTGTTTACCAGCTGAGCTACCAGGGAAGCCCACTCAACTGCTAAGAGAAACTTAGTTTCTTTTCCAGTGGAGTGAAGACATATTTTCATTCAATTCTTACATGTGTGAAGAGTTTACACATTGTGTGGGCAATGGCACCCCACTCCAGTACTCTTGCCTGGAAGATCTCATGGGCGGAGGAGCAACTTCACTTTCACTTTTCAGTTTCATGCATTGGAGAAGGAAATGGCAACCCACTCCAGTAAGCTTGCCTAAAGAATCCCAGGGAGGGGGGAGCCTGGTGGGCTGCCATCTATGGGGTCGCACAGAGTCAGACACGACTGAAGCGACTTAGCAGCAGCAGCACACTCAAGATCACAGCTGACCTGCCAAGCAGTCCTGTGGTACATTTCACAGATGGGGATGCTAAGAGGTGAGATGACCAGCCTCAGAACCCCAAATGAGCACAATGGAACTGGCTGTCCTAGCCTTGTGCTGGTCACTGTGTTTTCTCTCTAGCAGTAGCACTCCAAAGTATTCTACAAGAGAATTACTTTTACAAAAACTGTGTCTCTGGTTAGTCAATTTCTTGTGAAATTATGAAAAAAAATGGTTTTATAGAAAGGAAATGAGTCACTTTCTTTCAGATTTCTATATCTCCACCTTCCATGAACTTTATAATTGCTTCAATTTACTGGAGTTTTGTGTTTCACGTGAAAAGTTTATTTCACTTTCACTCCACAGTGACAGCTTTTTAGCATCATCAGAATTTGATCAGAGTTATCATAATAAGATAAATCAATAGATATAGTACATGTAGATATTATGATTAGCTTTATGCCTAAATTACATATTAAGAGATGTGATGAGTTCTTGAGAAAATAAATTAACATAAATGATACACACATACAGTATTAAGTGGTTTTAGTTCTGAATGATAATTTTGAGAGTGTGTATCATCAGGACATTTTGTAAAGTTCCTTTTACTTGAAGAAAGAAATAGGATTCTGTTTCAGGTAACAGTATTTCACTGTAGAAGCTTAAATACTCTCCACCCTGAGTGGATAGAAAACTAGTCTCAGAAAGAGGATTCCACTCCCCTATTATAAAGTGTCTGATTTTAGAGGATTGCACTCTCAAATTCCAAGCTTAAGTTCAAAGATGGTTGGCTTTTACTTTTAATGAAAAAGTCCTTAGAAGGCTTGTTTGTAGTGGTGGTGAAAAACAGATTGGATGAAAAGTCCTTTATTCCTGCAGAGCTGAGATCAGCACATACATTACTCTACCCATCTATCCAGAAAATGATATGTCATACTCAGTTCTGCAACTTAATAACATTCCCCCGATTGCACCCCACTCCCCGCTCAGCATCTGAGCAGGTTTCAAGCTCCTTTTATCAGACTCGGCAGTTCCCGAGTTCGGCTGAGACCCCTCGAAGCCTAATGAGCCTTCGAGGAGGGGCTGCCATACCAGGTGGAGATAAACGGAAATATTTTCAGACCAGGAATCCCAGTCAGAGTAAATGCTGCAGACGAACAAAGGAGCCTTCAGATTGACAGTTTTGAGGGTGGGAAAGAACACACTTTAAGGGTGAGATTTCATTTCTACTACTTCTGAGATTTACTTCATTTTCTGACATTTTCACACAGTCTGCAGTGACATCTGCTTGTTGCAACAGTAACAATGGTTCCTGAAGTGATGGGTTAAATTGCACGAGTCAAAAACAGCTTTCATCTGCTTTCAAGTAGCTGGGCTGGGAGTCAGGTGAAAACTATGAGATTACTGTTGTTATCATTACTATTATCATCATTATTTTATGTTAAAAGCCATTTCTTTCAAAGACTGTTCCCACAGTACACAAGCTCAGTGGTATCTAGACTAAAATAATGCAGAAGGCTTTCATTATTTTTTCTTTACATTTAAACATTGCTTAAGCATTCATAATTTCTGACAGAAAGCTTTTTGAATTGTTTTTATGCTTTTAGAAATATTCTTTATAGAAACATTGACCAGCAGAAAAGCACAGAGGAAAAATATCATTCCTAATCCCACAACCCAGAGATGACCACAACGGTTTTTATCTTGTTTTTATTATTTCAAATCTATTAACCAAATTCAAAGAAATACATTTGAAACTCCTATATTATGCAAGTCATTTAGTATATTTGGTAAAGAGTAGGAATTTTGGAATATATTAGATAGGATACTAATTATAATACTATCAGAAAAATTTCTTAATAAGGCATTTTACCTACAAGACAGTCCCTTTGCACTGATAACAATTCTCTATTGCTTTGCAGTTTCATGAGTTATTTTATTCTATAGAAGACAAAATGCTCATCTCTTTTTTCCTTCTTTATGATAAGGCCACATAAGACTACAAGGAATAATCTTTGTATCACTCCATTAATAACATGAAACAGCCTTCAAACAATCACACCCCATTGGTACCTGACAGCTATTTCTGTTTCTTTTCATTCCTTTTCTCCCATAAAAGGCAACATTTTCTATGTGTGAAAAGGAGGATCCTGTAAAATATATGAGACTTTCATGAACAAGATGCCACACATATTTTTGCAAGTAGGACGTTTGTATGTTCATAGGGAAATAAACAATATCAACAAACAAAAAACAAAACCCAGATTTCTCTGGGATATGTTGGAGGTCAGGGTCTCTGTGTGATTCAGGTCTTGGTAGATTGACTCCTCCTGGCTTCTCTGAACACAAAGTTATAGTTGGTTCGATAATATTGTCACAAAAGTGATATACATGATTTTTCCCTTTTTTGTTGTAAAATTGAGATTAGAGAATTAGCAATGAATATGATTTGTTATGGTCTCTCCTTATAACAACTCCTATGAAAAAGTTCTGAGTCTTCATGCTTTGCTATTGGCCTTTAAAGACTATGGCACATATTTGGATAATTATTCAATAACTGAGGATGACTAGTGAAAGTATGAAAATGAAAGTGGTAGGCGCTCAGCCGTGTCTGACTCTTTGAGACACCATCGACTCTAGCCAGCCAGGCTCCTCTGTCCATAGACTTCTCTAGACAAAGATACTGCAGCGGGTAGCTATTTTCTTCTCCAGGGGATCTTCCCAACCCAGGGATGGAATCTGAGTTTCCTGTATTGTAGGCAGATTCTTTACCACCTGAGACACCAGGGAAGCCCTTGAAAGTAATTTTAATGTGGATTCAAGTATTTATCCTAAATATTCATTATGTGTCCCTTGTCCAAATATTCATTATTGTTATCAGAGAAAATTGTTATATTACTGAATATTTATGTTACTGAAGTGTTAGGTTTCAAAGCAGTCATTTAATCGCATTATCATCAAATAAACCATAGGAATGAAAGTTACCAACTAACAATAACTATGAAATAAAAGTGAACTTGAATTGAGCATTAAGGTATGCTGTTTGCTGTGTTAAACACTGTAAACAATATATCGCTATATATACGTGTTTATATGCTGTTTTTTCAGTCATGTCCGACTCTTTGCCACCCTATGGACTATAGACCACGAGGCTCCTCCATCCATGGGATTCTCCAGGCAAGAATATTGGAGTGGGTTGCCAAGCTCTCCTCCGGAGGATCTTCCCGACTAGGGAATCAAACTCACATCTGCCTGCATCTCGTGCATTGCAGGTGGATTCTTTACCCACTGAGCTATCTGGGAAACCTCTCACTATATATATCTACTCCCTAATCCACATCACAAAATACCACATTCAGTGATGCTATCATAATCCCCATTTCACAGCTGAGAAAACTTGTGTTGAGATAGAGTACATAACTTCTAAATTACCAAGAAGCAGACTAATCATTTGAAATTCAAATGTCTAACTGCTTAAATTCACACCAGATCATCAGGAGCTATATTAAGTGATTAAAATGCATTAATTCATGTCATAGGATGTAGGCATATTACAGATTAAACTGAGAATTCAGAGAATTCATTAATTTGCACACAATTACATAAGATGAGTCTATTTTAGATCTGTGTTCTTTCCACTGCTGCTGCTGCTGCTGCATCGCTTCAGTCATGTCCAACTCTGTGCGACCCCATAGACAGCAGCCCACCAGGCTCCCCGTCCCTGGGATTCTGAAGGCAAGAACACTGGAGTGGGTTGCCATTTCCTTCTCCAGTGCATGAAAGTGAAAAGTGAAAGTGAAGTCGCTCAGTTGTGTCACAGACACAGCTTGGTGGCCTGGGCTGAAAACCAAGGAAGAAGAGTTCTTACTTGTGTTTTGCAAAGCTCTCTATACTTCCCCCACTGGTGTTTCCCCACCAAACTGTGATGTGACACCAAAGCTATCAAAACATCAGTATGGAATGTAATCCATAGGTTTGAGGACAGTATCTCAGGAACCTTTTTCTCACCACAAGCATTGTATTCAGAATCCACTATTTTATACCTAACATGCAGAGAGAAAAGAAACACATTTTTCTGACCCGGATGGAATTGTACTGTTCACTGCTACTAGATTTGTACTGACGTTCTTTAAGTGAAAATTACGTACTTTGGAGAACATTATTTTTAGAATCCTGTGTTATGAATGCTTAACTGACCTAAGCTAGATGTTCAAAGCCTTGGTGAATTAGAAATATTCCATAAAGTTAATGCAGCTCTGGGCAGCAGTAAATAATTCATGCTTTGTTTTAATAGTTCTCATTTTAGCATGAATATTCATAGTGTATATGATGGGGAAAAATCAGAATTACTCAAGCTTCTGGGAGAAGCAGATAAGATTATTGTTAGAAAGATGAAGGAAAGCATTAATTTCCTGAATATTTAAAATAATTATATAGGTTTAAATTTTGGTGTGATCATCAATGCTATATAGGTATATCTGTCATTGTCATTGACTGGTCGTTTGTACCTTAATTGTCTTCAACTTTAATATTTTAACATAATTAGAATACTAAATGTTATTTTAAAAGCATTTTATCTAGCTCCTTAAAACAACTTTCTGAAATAGTGTTAGGAAGATACCATTTTTGATGTTTGAAGTAGCAAAATGTAGCAAATTTATTTATATAGTTTTGCATACACTCACATACAGCTATAGTATAAAAACCCTTATAAACAGTTATGAGTTTACTAGTCACTACCACACTATGAATTATTGAAAAAAATATAAACCTGGCTATCATTTGATCAGAATTTAATAATAGGAACTTTTTTATTCACAGTATGATTGAATGAACAAATTTATAAATGATTATATTTACTAGCTGCCAGATACTTTGTAAAACACTAAGGAGAACATATATATGAATAACAGATACCATCTATCCCCCCCAAATTAATATTAATGGCTAGTCATTTACTTAGCTGAGAAGATCATCCAGTAAACTTGAAAGATTCATGGAAATATATGCACTGTAGATTTATTGCAGTAGTTCCAAGTGGCCTATTCAATATTGTCCACAAAATCTATTGTTATTTTCTCATAGTTTCAAAAAGCTTACTTTTTTCTCTCCTTTGACTTAAAAAGCACTTCAAATTTTTGCCTTTCTGTTTGCTCTAGCCTCTTCAAAATCACAGGGGAAGCTATCTCATCAAAAGATTTAAATGACATGGTGACATACTGGTCTCATAACACTTTATATGAAAGAAACTCAAATGCTCTCTTTTATTTTCATTCAAAAACTCTTGCTATCTTTATTCTACTTTGATCCTTATAAAATTTATTTCAAAGCTCATCTTGTTGCTATTGTTTCTTTTGTTAGCCTTAAAACCATTTTTTTTAATTAAAACATTGACCCAAATGTAAGTTTCTTATCAATCATTATTTTTGGCTTGTGTGAGTTATGAACTATGCTCAAGATTTAAAAAACTCTAACTAAAATTGTAATGAATGGTTACGTCTAAACTAGACGAGCCTTAAATGAAATAGAACAAAATATGGTGATTTTTAGCCTCTTAAAGATATAATGATAAGGGTATAATTTTCTTTTGTCTAATAGTAGAATTGCCAGGCAGAATTAAATCATTTGAGATACCAAGATAATTCTAAATTCTCTAAAAATGGCACAAATCACTGTATCAGGCAGTGCTTATGAAGTGACCTTTTGTACTGAGCACCTAAATATAGTATTCATGTTAAAAAGCAGTCATCCAAAACTAATCTGAAAATCTATTTGATGACACACAAAACATGCTTATTCTTCATGTTTCACTTTAGTTCTTGCTTGGGGATACTTATTTAAGCACCATCAGAATCAGGAAAGACTGAGAAGAAAGCTGGATGTACACAATTGGGATCCTTTTCATTTTTATATACAACCTTCAGTGCTTCATTGTATCTGTATCCTAAAAATATCTCCCCATATATCGACTGCATAATGTTTTCTTTTGTTTTATGAATAGGTGGAAAACACATACAAAATACCATTCTAAGATTTTTTTTTTTTTTTTAACGGAAGTGTTTTATATACTCTGTTATTGTGACATCTCATTAGCCTAGATCATCTGGGAGGTCAGTACAGGGTTTACCGCATTTCAACATAAGGAAATCCTTCTAGATTAGATACTGGTAATGAACTCACCTGGAAATGGAAACAGAAGTAGCAAAGTGGATATTTTTTTAGAGAAGAGGGGCAAACTTTAAATGTGTTGGATAGAAGACAAGGGAATGAGTGCAAAACTATAAACAAGTTTATTAGCTATTCATGATTCAGTTCAGGTAGTAAAGAGAGTAAGCAGATTGAGACATACAGATTATTTGGTGTGCCTGCGGAAGTACTCATTGACTGTTGTAAAAGAAATCTCTTTTAGCTACAAGTGTATACAAAGCCTCCACAATATTTTTTGAAAAGATATATTTCACCAGTGAAGACAATTGAGAAATAAGCGGCACCATTGGGAATTCTGTATATCCTTTAACATTTTCTTGCAATTTCTTAGCATCTAGACATGTAATGTACAGTGATTCAAAAAATCCACATATCTAGGTGTCTGTGTCCCTAAATTCCAGTTTCCCAGTTTGCTGCACTGAAAAATCTGGGCTTTTTTTTCTCAGAAAATATATCACTTTTTATAAATGATTCAAAGCTTTCCCAAGAGGAGATGAGAAAGCCCTTATTCTTCCATCAAGGAAGCTTTGTTTCATTTCTCTTTTTACCTGGATATCTGCTCTGAGGTCTGTAAAAATGATTTTTTTTTCTTTTGTAGTTAGATGTAGTTGAAAAAAATGACAAAAGCTTCTAGTATCAGGAAACAGAACTTATATATGACTGTGCATATAATATACACACAAATATTTATATATATACACATATAAATGCAAATGTGCATATATAGATGTATGCAATAAAACTATATACATAGGTATACATAGTTTTATTTCCTTTTAATTCATATACCACAGGGAGATAAGAATTTTGCTTGTATGTTTTAATGTAGTTACTCAATTAGAATATTTACATTAGAACTATTGAATTCAGGAACTATTGAATTTTGTACAGAACTATTGAATTCAGAACTATTGAATTTTGTACAGAAGAACTGTACAAAAAAGATCTTCACGACCCAGATAATCACGATGGTGTGATCACTGATCTAGAGCCAGACATCCTGGAATGTGAAGTCAAGTGGGCCTTAGAAAGCATCACTACGAACAAACCTAGTGGAGGCGATGGAATTCCAGTTGAGCTATTCCAAATCCTGAAAGATGATGCTGTGAAAGTGCTGCACTCAATATGCCAGCAAATTTGGAAAACTCAGCAGTGGCCACAGGACTGGAAAATGTCAGTTTTCATTGCAATCCCAAAGAAAGGCAATGCCAAAGAATGCTCAAACTACCACACAATTGCACTCATCTCACACGCTAGTAAAGTAATGCTCAAAATTCTCCAAGCCAGGCTTCAGCAATATGTGAACTGTGAACTTCCTGATGTTCAAGCTGGTTTTAGAAAAGGCAGAGGAACCAGAGATCAAATTGCCAACATCCGCTGGATCATGGAAAAAACAAAAGAGTTCTAGAAAAAGATCTATTTCTGCTTTATTGACTATGCCAAAGCCTTTGACTGTGTGGATCACAATAAACTGGAAAATTCTAAAAGAGATGGGAATACCAGACCACCTGACCTGCCTCTTGAGAAACTAGTATGCAGGTCAGGAATCAACAGTTAGAACTGGACATGGAACAACAGACTGGTTCCAAATAGGAAAAGGAGTACGTCAAGGCTGTATATTGTCACCCTGTTTATTTAACTTACATGCAGAGTACATCATGAGAAATGCTGGACTGGAAGAAGCACAAGCTGGAATCAAGATTGCCAGGAGAAGTATCTATTGATACTGAGATATGCAGATGACACCACCCTTATGGAAGAAAGTGAAGAGGAACTAAAAAGCCTCTTGCTGAAGGTGAAAGTGGAGAGTGAAAAAGTTGGCTTAAAGCTCAACACTCAGAAAATGAAGATCATGGCATCCGGTCCCACCACTCCATGGGAAATAGATGGGCAAACAGTGGAAACAGTGTCAGACTTTATTTTTCTGGGCTCCAAAATCACTGCAGATGGTGACTGCAGCCATGAAATTAAAAGATGCTTACTGCTTGGAAGAAAAGTTATGACCAACCTGGAGAGCATATGAAAAAGCAGAGGCATTACTTTGCCAACAAAGGTCCATCTAGTCAAGGCTATGGTTTTTCCTGTGGTCATGTATGGATGTGAGAGTTGGACTGTGAAGAAGGCTGAGCGCCGAAGAATTGATGCTTTTGAACTGTGGTGTTGGAGAAGACTCTTGAGAGGCCCTTGGACTGCAAGGACATCTAACCAGTCCATTCTGAAGGAGATCAGCCCTGGGATTTCTTTGGAAGGAATGATGCTAAAGCTGAAACTCCAGTACTTTGGCCACCTCATGCGAAGAGTTGACTCATTGGAAAAGACTCTGATGCTGGGAGGGATTGGGGGCAAGAGGAGAAGGGGACGACAGAGGATGAGATGGCTGGATGGCATCACTGACTCGATGGACGTGGGTCTGAGTGAACTCCAGGAGTTGGTGATGGACAGGGAGGCCTGGCGTGCTGCGATTCATGGGGTCACAAAGAGTCGGACATGATTGAGCGACTGATCTGATCTGACTGAATTCAGGTAATTTCTTTCTTTCTGCATGACTTTCAACCTGGATCATGAAAAAAATATCTACCACAGTTTCCTTCACAATTGTCTTTTGCAACAAATAAAATATTTAAAAATAACACTGAATTATAAAATAATAGAATTGTATTATTATTACTCATTTTATTTTGGCTAACTTTTAAATATTTCTCTTCCCTAGGTCTTTTCTGTGAAACCGTGTATTTGGAGATATATAATTTATTCTATAATTACCAACAAATCATTACTCTTTGGGAAAAAGGTCCTAGGTAAGTCCTATTTATTATTACACAACAAAGTCTTCTAAATTAAATTTCTTCCATTGATTTGTCGTTTAAGTTTAAAGTGAAGCAGTGTCATTGATATACTGCTAGGATGCATACAACATACTTGCTAGGAATTCTAAACTTTAAATCTCCAACCCTGGAATAGACCTGTGCACATAGATAATTTATAATAAATATTGTTATACGCTCAAATAAACTGTTGGAACAAAGAGCTACATTATTTAGGAGGGGAAGTAAAAGAACCAATTTTGCTCAGATTTCCAAATGTCTTCATTTTCTCTTTGGCATCTTGAGTATGTGAATTGGGAAGTGTGTGCACATGCACACAGGTGTATGTGGTTGTACTGAGTGTTTTCTAATTTCTACTTGGCAGGGAAAGCATGCTGACATTTTCTATAGTCTCTTCTTTCATAATCTTCCTTCACAATATTCAGTATTATTACCTCTTGCCCTAGACTCTCCTTTACTTCCATGAAGTCTCCCTTCTCTGCTATCAAAAGCTTCCTAACTACTCTTTCTGCCCTGACAATCTACTTCTCTGTATCCAAACATCTTTCTTAAAAAAAAATTAAAAAAAAAACTTACCTTATTAAAAAGTTTTTTGTTCTTCAATGACCACAGTATTAAATCTAAAATGCATATTGTATAGACACTTTGCTTTTCAGATGTCCTGTGTTTCTCAACCCAGGCTCTGACACAGATAACTCATTACAGGTTCTGAATGTTACGCATGTTCCAGTTTTTCTTGATTCTACCACGAGGAGGTCTACCAGGGACCCTTTAAAACCTCAGCTTTTATAAACAGTGCTGCGATGAACATTGGGGTACATGTGGCTCTTTCCCTTCTGGTTTCCTCAGTGTGTATGCCCAGCAGTGGGATTGCTGGATCATAAGGCAGTTCTATTTCCAGTTTTTTAAGGAATCTCCACACTGTTCTCCATAGTGGCTGTACTAGTTTGCATTCCCACCAACAGTGTAAGAGGGTTCCCTTTTCTCCACACCCTCTCCAGCATTTATTATTTGTAGACTTTTGGATCGCAGCCATTCTGACTGGTGTGAGATGGTACCTCATAGTGGTTTTGATTTGCATTTCTCTGATAATGAGTGATGTTGAGCATCTTTTCATGTGTTTGTTAGCCATCTGTATGTCTCCTTTGGAGAAATGTCTATTTAGTTCTTTGGCCCACTTTTTGATTTGGTCATTTATTTTTCTGGAGTTGAGCTGTAGGAGTTGCTTGTATATTTTTGAGATTAGTTGTTTGTCAGTTGCTTCATTTGCTATTATTTTCTCCCATTCTGAAGGCTGCCTTTTCACTTTGCTGATAGTTTCCTTTGATGTGCAGAAGCTTTTAAGGTTAATTAGGTCCCATTTGTTTATTTTTGCTTTTATTTACAATATTCTGGGAGGTGGGTCATAGAGGATCCTGCTGTGATGTATGTCGGAGAGTGTTTTGCCTATGTTCTCCTCTAGGAGTTTTATAGTTTCTGGTCTTACGTTTAGATCTTTAATCCATTTTGAGTTTATTTTTGTGTATGGTGTTAGAAAGTGGTCTAGTTTCATTCTTTTACAAGTGGTTGACCAGTTTTCCCAGCACCACTTGTTAAAGAGATTGTCTTTAATCCATTGTATATTCTTGCCTCCTTTGTCAAAGATAAGGTGTCCATATGTGCGTGGATTTATCTCTGGGCTTTCTATTTTGTTCCATTGATCTATATTTCTGTCTTTGTGCCAGTACCATACTGTCTTGATAACTGTGGCTTTGTAGTAGAGCCTGAAGTCAGGTAGGTTGATTCCTCCAGTTCCATTCTTCTTTCTCAGGATCGCTTTGGCTATTCGAGGTTTTTTGTATTTCCATACAAATTGTGAAATTATTTGTTCTAGCTCTGTGAAGAATACTGCTGGTAGCTTGATAGGGATTGCATTGAATCTATAAATTGCTTTGGGTAGTATACTCATTTTCACTATATTGATTCTTCCAATCCATGAACATGGTATATTCCTCCATCTATTAGTGTCCTCTTTGATTTCTTTCACCAGTGTTTTATAGTTTTCTATATATAGGTTTTTAGTTTCTTTAGGTAGATATATTCCTAAGTATTTTATTCTTTCTGTTGCAATGGTGAATGGAATTGTTTCCTTAATTTCTCTTTCTGTTTTCTCATTATTAGTGTATAGGAATGCAAGGGATTTCTGTGTGTTGATTTTCTATCCTGCAACTTTACTATAGTCATTGATTAGTTCTAGCAATTTTCTGGTGGAGTCTTTAGGGTTTTCTATGTAGAGGATCATGTCATCTGCAAATAGTGAGAGTTTTAATTCTTCTTTTCCAGTTTGGATTCCTTTTATTTCTTTTTCTGCTCTGATTGCTGTGGCCAAAACTTCCAAAACTATGTTGAACAGTAATGGTGAAAGTGGGCACCCTTGTCTTGTTCCTGACTTTAGAGGAAATGCTTTCAATTTTTCACCACTGAGGATAATGTTTGCTGTGGGTTTGTCATATATAGCTTTTATTATGTTGAGGTATGTTCCTTCTATTCCTGCTTTCTGGAGAGTTTTTATCATAAATGGGTGTTGAATTTTCTCAAAGGCTTTCTCTGCATCTATTGAGATAATCATATGGTTTTTATTTTTCTATTTGTTAATGTGGTGTATTACATTGATTGATTTGCGGATATTGAAGAATCCTTGCATCCCTGGGATAAAGCCCACTTGGTCATGGTGTATGATCTTTTTAATGTGTTGTTGGATTCTGATTGCTAGAATTTTGTTAAGGATTTTTGCATCTATGTTCATCAGTGATACTGGCCTGTAGTTTTCTTTTTTTGTGGGATCTTTGTCAGGTTTTGGTATTAGGGTGATGGTGGCCTCATAGAATGAGTTTGGAAGTTTACCTTCCTCTGCACTTATAATAGCCAGGACATGGAAGCAACCTAGATGTCCATCAGCAGAGGAATAGATAAGAAAGATGTGGTACATATACACAATGGAGTATTACTCAGCCATTAAAAAGAATACATTTGAATCAGTTCTAATGAGGTGGATGAAACTGGAGCCTATTATACAGAGTGAAGTAAGCCAGAAGGAAAAACACCAATACAGTATACTAACGCATATATATGGAATTTAGAAAGATGGTAACAATAACCCTGTGTACGAGGCAGCAAAAGAGACACTGATGTATAGAACAGTCTTATGGACTCTGAGGGAGAGGGAGAGGGTGGGAAGATTTGGGAGAATAGCATTGAAACATGTAAAATATCATGTATGAAACAAGATGCCAGTCCAGGTTCGATGCACGATACTGGATGCTTAGGGCTAGTGCACTGGGACGACCCAGAGGGATGGTATGGGGAGGGAGGAGGGAGGAGGGTTCAGGATGGGGAACACATGTATACCTGTGGCGGATTCATTTTGATATTTGGCAAAACTAATACAATGATGTAAAGTTTAAAAATAAAATAAAATTTAAAAAAAATAATAATAAAAAAAAAAAAAATAAAACCTCAGCTTTAATTCCACTCATCTGTGAGGTCTTCTCTGACTCCTTCTGACACCCCCAAATACTTTTAAACATTTTCTGCTAGCTCACCTCACAATGCCCTGCATTGTTCCTTTATGCATCAGACTATGTGATGGGGCATTGGTACGACCTTATGGTCTATTACCAGATTTCATAACTTACAGATGCTATACATTTGTGAATTGAATGAAATATGAAGTGAAGTGAAGTGAAGTCACTCAGTCATGTCCGACTCTTTGCAACCCCGTGCACTATAGCCCACCAGGCTCCTCCGTCCATGGGATTCTCCAGGCAAGAATACTGGAGTGGGTTGCCATTCCCTTCTCCAGGGGATCTTCCCAACCCAGGGATCAAACCCAGGTCTCCCGCATTGCAGGCAGAGGCTTTAACCTCTGAGCCACCAGGGAAGACTGAATGAAATATATTTCATGATATATATTATTACATATAAAATATACACTGGCAAATTGTGTGTCTGTATATTACTTTTAATACATCTAGTTATTTATATAAAATATAAACATATTTTATGAAGCCATCATATATGATTTTTAGCAGTGACTGTTTCTTAAATTGTTTCACTTCAGACACAAAGAGAAGATTAAGAGGCGTCACTGCTCCTTACTTGATGATTCAGATTCCATTATTCCAGACCCCTTGCCTTCAAAATTTCACATGCTGAGGATTGTTTTAACTTACCAAACTAATATTTCCAGCACATCCTCTGAGACTATTTTTAAGACCCAGGTATTACTGTCTTGGTAGCAATAGGGAAGACAATCTATGATTTTAATTTTCCACTTCAAGTAATAGGCAGGGAAATGATCACAGGTCTATTGTGAAACAAGGTAAACAAGTAGGGTAGCAGAGATATTTGTTGTGAGATATTTGCTTTGATAAGTCTGTAGCTTTTTAAATGCCTACAAATACATAATGCACATGTACATACATATTTATGCATACACATTCTAATACACTCGCTCCATGTGCACTGGAGAATTACATAGCTCATCTGAATGCAAGTTTCAGTCAAGTGGATTTGGTGGGTAGATTAAATATTCAGTCATTATTTTCCTTTCATTTAGAGATAGTAAATGTAACTCTGGTTACTATTTCTACCTGCTACTTCCCAGCTCTGAAACAGTTCAGTTCAGTACAGTTCAGTTCAGTTCAGTCCAGTTCAGTTGCTCAGTCATGTCCAACTCCTTGCAACCCAATGGACCCCAGCACGCCAGGCCTCCCTTTCCAGCACCAACTCCCAGGGTTTACCCGAACTCATGTCTATTGAGTTGGTGATACTATCCAACTATCTCACCCTCTGCCATCCCCCTCTCCTCCTGCCTTCAATCTTTCCCAGCATCAGGGTCTTTTCAAATGAGTCAGCTGTTTGCATCAGGTGGCCAAAATATTGGAGTTTCAGCTTCAACATTAGTCCTTCCAATGAACACTCAAAACTGATCTCCTTTAGGATGAATCTCCCTGCCATCCAAGGGACTCTCAAGAGTCTTCTCCAACACCACAGTTCAAAAGCATCAATTCTTCAGTGCTCATCTTTCTTTATAGTCCAACTCTCACATCCATACATGACTACTGGAAAAACCATAGCCCTGACTAGACAAACCTTTGTTGGTAATGTGTCTGTTTTTCAATATGCTGTCCAGGTTGGTCATAATTTTCCTTCCAAGGAGTAAGCGTCTTTTAATTTCATGGCTGCAGTCACCATCTGCAGTGATCTTGGAGCCCAAAAAAGTAAAGCCAGCCACTGTTTCCACTGTTTCCCCATCTATTTGCCATGAAGTGATGTGGCTGGATGCCATGATCTTAGTTTTCTGAATTTTGAGATTTAAGCCAACTTTTTCACTCTCCACTTTCACTTTCCTCAAGAGGCTCTTTAGTTCCTCTTCACTTTCTTGCATAAGGGTGATGTCATCTGCATATCTGAGGTTATCGATATTTCTCCCGGCAATCTTGATTCCAGCTTGTGTTTCAGTCAGCCTAGCATTTCTCATGATGTACTCTGCATATAAGTTAAATAAGCAGGGTGACAATATACAGCCTCGATGTACTCGTTTTCCTATTTGGAACCAGTCTGTTGTTCCATGTTCAGTTCTAACTGTTGCCTCCTGACCTACATACAGGTTTCTCAAGAGGGAAGTCAAGTGGTCTGGTATTCCCATCTCTTTCAGAATGTTCCACTGTTTATTGTGATCCACACAGTCAAAGGCTTTGGCATAGTCAATAAAGAGGAAGTAGATGTTTTTCTAGAACTCTCTTGCTTTTTTGATGATCCAGCAGATGTTGGCAGTTTGATGTCTGGTTCCTCTGCCTTTTCTAAAACCAGTTTGAACATGTGGAAGTTCACGGTTCATGTATTGCGGTAAAAGTCAAGTATTCCAGGCCAGAATACTGGAGTGGGTAGCCGTTCCCTTTTCTAGGGGATCTTCCCAACCCAGGGATTGAACCCAGGTCTCCTGCATTGCAGGTGGATTCTTTACCAACTGAGCCACCAGGGAAGCTCTCTGAATCAGAGAAATTATCTAATGCCACAGCGGTTCATGGGTTCCTAGTTTCCACAGATTAAAAGGAAGCATATGCAGGGCATGGCCTGAAACAGAGTGAGGCAGAATCACTATTTTTTAATAGCTAAGTTTCTGTACTCCTGCACATACACTTTGAAAAGGGTTAATTCTGAACTTTGATTTGTTGCAGTGGTCATCCGTTGGAAAGCTCCAGACGCTGAAGCCATCTTTATATTCTCCTTTATGGGCAGAAGCAGTCCGTGTGGCTAAGGAGGACAAAAGAGCTTTAGGCAAGACCAAAGTCTGATTAATTCACCTTTGAAGAAAATTTTGACAACTTCTCTAAAATTGCTACCTCATAGACCATGTTCATTTTAAATGAACTCCTTGACATTTTACCAAATGACAGTTTTCCTAAAGACTTAGTATTCACTATGGATAGAAATTTACTTTTCTGTCTGTCACCACAGTGATATTTATTTATGGAAAGTGGATGAAGTTTCTCAATTTCAGTGAGTAAATTCTCAGTGGTAAACCTTGTACTGTGTTTAAAGTCCTTGAAAGTTTTGTTTAGAGTTAGTTGTTAACATGCTTGATAAATTATACTAATTTCATGCAATTATACTTCAAAGATTATTATAAAAATTCATATGAAGTCTCTAATGTAATTAATTTAATTAGTATGTTATGGGTTATGTGTGGCTTACCCATAACCATGTATGGGTGGTGCATTAAATATACATTCATCTTGATATCTACATTTAATTTTATAGTTTTCAACTGGTATATATAGATATATATAGATAGATAGATAGATAACTATGTAAATAATCAATTATTATATAAATAATAAACAGATCAGGACCCTGAGCAGAAAGGCACGTGGTCTTAATGGCAGAGATAAACAGACAGCTGGGTGTTAAATATTTGCTAGCTCACCACTCCACTACATGTGTCCATTGAGATTTTCCAAGTTGAGAATCACTCTGTATTATGCTTTATAATATTTTGTCATATTTTGTTACATATCATTTTAAATAAAACATCTGAAACTACATACTCCTCCAAAATTCTTAATCATCAGTGATAATCCTGTTTTTTTGAAGAGTCCAAGCCAACAGCAACTAATAGGAATTTACTGTTCACCAGACACATCCTAGGCCCCATGGACACAACATTGTGTTCCCTCTCACAAAGGTCTGACAGTTAAGTGAGCAACTCCAATTTACTTCAGCTTTCTAATAAATTTACCGGGTACATATGTGGGGTTAAGGCTGAGATCTCTAAACTCAGAGAGCTCTAAATGAGAATCACTACACCCAAATCCCAACAATAATGAGTAAATCTGATGTCTCTCTTTTGAGAAGGTTTATGTGCTGACAGCTGGGGTTCTGTCTGAAGCCTGAAACATTATTTGATGGCTAAAAGTCAGTATCTGTTTGTTAATTAATAAAATAAAGTCTTACTTATAAAGACAAATACAATTTAGAAATATGTTAACAGATTTTCCTGGGAAGGCTTAATTTAAAGTTCAATAAAATAGCTTAGCTTCACTTGAACTCCAGCAAAGGAACACTGAAATCCTAATACCAGCTACATTTTTCAAGAAAGGTATAAGATTCAACACATAATAATACAATTGATAACTAATTTCTTTTCTAAAAGTATGTTTTAACATTATCTTTAATATTTAAAGCTATGTTATTATTTAAGAACAAATTAGGATTGAAAACAATAATGCAATTTCTTATAATATCTACATACCTCTCTCATAATTGAAGACTAATATTTTATTGTATTTATAAATGCATTTTAATTTTGTCTTTATATAGAGAGACAATAGACCTGTCTTTGACACAGTGACAGAATAACCCTGAAGGAAAAAATTAAAGGATTAAGATCATCAGTTTAAAACAAGATTGTTCCTCATTACCAGACACTGGGGAGAATTGATTTGGGCGTATAAACCATTTATTTATCTTCTGTTCATCTATATCTATTTTTAAAATTGTAAAGAGTGGCAACTCAATAAAATTGAGGCAAATTGAATTCATTACCGGGAAGCACCAAATGCATTTGACAGCCTGATCCTGTTGTTTTCTTGAAACTAAAACAAAGGGAGACACATCCTCAGAGTTTCATGAGTGCAATAACGATGTAAAGTGAAGGGGGAAAGTCAGTATTTCCATCACAGACAGAATATATGTATATGCATCATCTTATTTTGGGGAGACAGTTATTATAAAATTGAACATTCAAAATATGCTTATTAGTATGTGTCCAAAATGTAAAGCAATCAGTGGAGGGAGAGGGGGCAGTGGAGGGAGAGAAAACATTTAATTCATTCAGGCTACCTTTGTGAGGTTAAAAAGAAAATTGATTGTGGCTTATTAGTCCCTTCCAATAAACACTCAAGAGTTCAGCTAACTGAAAGCAATTGATACTTGTGGAATCAATGGTGCATGAGAATACCCTAATGGGTATTGTTGGAACTTTTAATTCTCATTATGCAGTTTATCCTTTCAAGGATTATTTGATGGAATTCTTGTTGATGAGTATCTCTAAAGCTCTGCTGCTTAAAAAATTGGTTTATTGGAGGACTTTGCCCTATTTTAGATCAATTTACTGGGACCTGCATTAGGACTCAGGAAAAAATTTAAGGATAGAAAAAAATGAAAATTTTACATAACCTACATAATGTTTATACACCTTTCACTCCTTTCTAATTGATGGAACACATCCGAATTCCATTGACCATGTTTCATTAAAGTGATTATAATAAATAATTTCAGTAGGCAAACTAGTGATTGAATCACTCAATGACCTGTATATGTGTCTCAGGAGGTTTAATCTTAACTGTATTTAGTTGTACATTTCTTGTTTGCACATTCACTCCTGGTTTTGAAAATGAATTGTCCATCATAATTTATATACAATACCCAAACCTGGTCTTTCTGTTTTAAACAACTGTAATTTTAGCAAAGGATTCGGTGGAGGAAAAAGAAAAAAAAGCTTCAGTGTGGAAACAGGTAAGACAATAAATTACAGGACCAGCCAATTGTTTGCATTTAATTAGAGTGCAGACGCAAAAAAGACGGTCAGAAGTCATTATATCAAATGAATCCCTCTTCTCCTCCTCTTCTTTCCTTTTTTTTTAAAATTCTTCTCTCTCTCTCTTTTTATTTTTTTCTTTCTTCTTTCCCCAGGCTAGCAAAAGAATTATCTTTTCACCTTATTCCACTTCCAGCAACCTCACATCTTAGACATGACCAGTTAGTGTAAGTGTGGTCTGGTTCTTCTCTCCTTGGATTAATGACACTTAATGTATTTGAACACTATTTTGCAATTATGTTAAAGGATTTACTTCCCTTGTCATCTTTCCGACAAACACACACACACACACACATATTCTGACAAATATATGCACCACATTGGCTTGCTTAAGACAATTTTTTACACTAAGTAACTATTTCTGAACATAATTCTGCAAAGTATAAAGTTCTTGCCTTCTAAGAAAGCATTTGGGAGGAGAGGAGGTAGAATAAAAATATATTATTTGTTTAACCTTTTAGTATCCTAGAATTCAAAAAAATAGTGATGAGACATTGGAGTAACATTAAATATGTTGAAATCTATCTTTCCAAAATGTCTTAATATAATCATGATAGTGTGATACTGGCTAAAGAATACACAAATAGATTAATGAAAAGAATAGAGAGCCCAGAAATAGACGTACCTAAATATAGTCAATTGACTTTTGACAAAGAAGTGAAGGCAATATACATAATGCAGCAAAGGTAATACCTTTGACAAATTGTGGTAGGAAACAGGACAGTCACAAGCAAAGAATGAATCTAACTACAGATCTTATGCCTTTCACATAAATTCATTCAAAATGGATTATAGATCTAAATGTAAAATGTAAAACTGCAAAAATCCTAGAAGATGACATAGGAGAAAGCCTAGATGACCTCAGATATAACAATGACTTTTTAGATACAATACCTAAGTCAGGATCCATGAAATAAATAATTGGTAAGTTGGGCTTCATTAAAATTTAAAACTTCTGCTCTCTGAAAGACACTGTCAATGGAAGGAGAACTCAAGCCACAGACTGGGAGAGAAAATATTTTTAAAAGATACATCTGATAAAGCACTGACAACTTAAATATACAAAGAGCATTCATAACTCAACAATAAGAAAACAAACAACCTGGCTAAAAAATGGGCCAAAGACCTTAATAGACACATCACCAAAGAAGAAAAATAGAGGCAAATAAACATATGAGAATATGCTTCATATCCTATATTATTAAGCAAATGCAAACAAAAATGAGATACAACTATATACCTATTGTCTCTGTTGTGTAGTGTTGAGTCATGTCTGACTCTTTGTGACCCAATGGACTGTAGCTGACCAGGCTCCTCTGTCCATGGAATTTCCCAGGCAAGAATACTGGAGTGGGTTGCCATTTCCTTCTCCAGAGAATCTTCCCAATCCAGGGATCAAACCTGCGTCTCCTGCATTAGCAGGCAATTCTTTACTACTGAGCAATCAGGGAAGTCCTATACCATCAAGACTAAACCATAATGCAAAGTATGAACTTCAGGGAATTATCATGTGTCAATGTAGGTTACCAATTATATTAATTAATAACAACTATAACAAGTATACTATTCTGATAGGTGGGTACTGATAATAGAGGAGGCTCTGTATGTGTTTGAGCAGGGAATATCAGAAATCTCTGCATCTTCCTCTCAAATTTTCTGTAAATCTTAACCTGAACTAAAAAATGTCCTAATTTTAAAAAATGTTTCAGTGAAAGTAATTATGTAACATGTATGACTTGAATAGAAAAATCTAAAATTTGGCTAGTCAACTCTTTCTCAAAAGTTTCAGTCTGACTAATTTTATTATACTCAACATCTCTATAGTGTTTATACCATGCAACAACGTCTTGAAATATTATGAAGGAGTAAAATTCCAACATTTTGTTGTTGTTCTGTCACTCAGTCATGTCCAAGATTTTGCAACCCCATGGACTGCAGCATGCCAGGCTTCCCAGTCCTTCACCATTGCCTGGAGTTTGCTCAAACTCATGTCCAGTGAGTTGGTGATGCCATCCAACCATCTCATCCTCTGTCATCCCCTTCTCCTCTTGCCTTCAATCTTTCCCAGGATCAGGGTCTTTTCAAATGAGTCAGCTCTTTGCATCAGTTGGCCAAAGTATTGGAGCTTTACCATAATTCCTTCCATTGAATATTCAAGATTGATTTCCTTTAGGACTGACTGGTTTGATCTCCTTGCTATCCAAGGGACTCTCAAGAGTCTTCTCCAGCACCACAGTTTGAAGGAATCTACATGATTTTACTCTGACCTAACTTTATTTAGGTCAGAGTAAAATCATATAGTCCAGATGGCAAATAATTGTAAGGGTGTTTCTAGGTTTATTCTGAAAACCTGGGAAACATAAGGAATTTGCAGAAGCCACAATCACCCATTTGCTTTCTAGGTTTAACTTAACAGTGGGGAATATGGCTGGCTGGTACAATGGTTATAGTGACCAATTATTTCAAGGAAGGAAGTGTCCAGAAGAGAAATATATGAAAGGCAGTAATTGATTGAAATCACTTTCACCTCATTTTCTACTCGGTTCTCTCTTGCTTTCTCTTCTGTCTCCACACTAGCCTCCTTTCTACCCTTTTAACCCATTAGGACCTTTCCTGCCTAAGGACCTTTGTATTTGCTTTGCTTTTTAAGAGAAACCTCAAAAAAAAAAAAAAAACAAAACAACGTACAATTCACTCTCACACTTCCTTTAGGTATTTCTCAGGACTGAGTGACTTCACTTTCACTTTTCACTTTCATGCATTGGAGTAGGAAATGGCAACCCACTCCAGTGATCTTGCCTGGAGAATCCCAGGGACGGCAAAGCCTGGTGGGCTGCCGTCTATGTGGTCACACAGAGTTGGACAGGACTGAAGTGACTTAGCAGCAGCAGCAGCAGGTATCACCTTGACCAAGCTATTTCCAATATATCCCACATTATTCTTGCAGTTTCTTTTCTTTTTCTTCTGCCTTAACTTTTCCAACTAGCAACATGCAACATATTATATTTGCTCTATATTGGTGGCTGAGATGGTAAAGAATCTGCCTGCAATGCAGGAGACTCAGGTTCGATCCATGAATTGAGAAGATCTCCTGGAGAAGAGAATGGCAACCTACTCCGATATTCTTGCCTGGAGAATTCCATGGACAGAGGAGCTTGGCAGGCTATATAGTCCATGAGGTTGTAGAGATTCAGGCACAACTAAATAGTTAATACTTTCAATTTTTCACTTTCATATAATATATTATATAAGATGTTATAAAAAAAATGAGCTTTCTATCTAATACAGTATACTTTTTATTATCTGTCTTCTTCCACTGGAGTGTAAGCTCCATTAGGACAGGGATTTTTCTCTCTTTTATTCCTTAAGTTATCCTAATCACCATGAATACTACCTGAAACTTCTTAGGCTTTTGTAAATATTGAATGATTAGATGAATGTTATAACCTCTATAAACATGTGGAGGAGAAATTAAATAAATCATTCTTTTCAAAAAAAAATCATTCTTTTCTGAAAGTTTGATGCTGTGTTTAATGAATTGACTCTCTTTGGTGCAAAAGTGAAAAATGATATTCTGAGTTATACCTTCACTTTTGCTCTCCTTATTTATACTAAAAATGTAGATTAAAAATAGAAAATTGCAACTATAACTAAAATCCTAGAAATGTCAATAAAAATATCAAACAACCCAACTTTTTAAAGTGACTTTCAATATCTTTGTCATATACAGTGTCTCAAATATTACTAAAAATTTATACATACCTACTTTTTATATGTTCAAGTTGATGAATGTCTTTAAGAGCACTAAAAGAGTGCTATACTTATATTTTTGCATTAAAATAAAACTTTTAAGGTACATGCACCCAATGTTAATACCAGCACTATTTACAATAGCCAAGATGTAGAAGCAACCTAAATTTTCAAGGACAGTTGAATGGATAAAGATGTGATATATACATGTAAGAGACTACTACTCAGCCACAAAAAGGAATGATATAAGGCCATTTGTAGCAACATGGATGGGCCTAGAGATGATCATACTATGAGAAACAGACAGAGAAAAGCATTCTATGATATTACTCATATGTGGAATCTAAATCATGACAACTAATGAACTTATTTACAAAACAGAAACACACAAACATAGGAAACAAACTTATGGTTACCAAAGAGGAAAGGGGATGGCAAGATAAATTAGGAGTTTGGGATTATCAGATACAAATTGCTTTATAAAAAATAAGTAACAAGACTACTATACAGCAAGGCCTTTAACAGGTCACTAGATAGCACAGGGAGCTAGATTTAATATCCCATGATAAGCTATAATGGAAAAGAATGTGAAATTATATATGTATGTAACTGAATAACTTTGCTGTATACTGGAAAATAACAATATTGTAAACCAACTATACTTCAATTAAACTTTTTATATATTTAAGTTGATAAATATACTTTATCAGGACTAAACCTGGAGCCAGTACATTGTTTTCTAGTTATGAATCTAACACATGTGAATTAATTATCCTCTGACAAGTCAGTTAACATCTCTGGATGTCAATTAGCTCATTTGAGAGAGAGAGAGAGAAAAGCTGAGGATAAGTTGTAGTATCTTTCAGTCTCAGATACTTTGAGTCTATTTAGATGAGCTGTGAATGACTGTATTTCATATGGGCAAAAAAAAAAAAAATCCAATTTGAAGCATCACAAACTATTTACCATATTTTAAACAAATACACACTAATAGGCAAAATAAAGTATGCTATTTTTGTTGCTGTTATTTGTTTTGATTTGATTTATATGCACCATTGTGAACAGAACCTTTAGGTACTTGGTTGGTTATATTTTGCAAAGACTTTCCAGAGTAGAAATTATCCAATCATTGTGGAGTAGGAATGTGTAATCGGATATTGCCCATTGTATTCAAAATAACTACTTTTTCAATTTGATCTTAATGTATTTACCTTCCCCAAAAATGCTTCTAAACCAATCAAGGGGACAAGAAGTCATAACATACCTGTGAGTGAAAAACAAACAAAGGCAGAGACTGAAAGCCAGAAATACTGCTAGCTAGCTATAGAAATATAAAATCATCATTATGGCTTATGTGCAATTAACAGATCCACATGTCAGAGGAATCCATGAGTCAATAGACTGTATTTTCTTCTACTTTCAGTGTCCCAAATTGTCATTTTGGATTCTTTATCTGGATTTATTTTTGGCTAATTAATAGTTCTCAAACTGTTCTATAACAAATTTCTTCATCTATTTGCATGAGGAGGTTGATAAATAACTGAGTTAAAGTGACAGATTCTGAATCCTTATCAGCTGTTAAATTCAGTCTGAAGTTTTATAAAGAATAAAAATAGAAGAGTGCAAATAAATTAACTCAATCTGCAATTTAAAAATATATATAAAAATACTTTCCTATTAAACCCATAGCAAACATCCTAATTAGCACCAGCAGAAATATCATACCCCACACCTTGAAGCAGAATGAAGAAACAAATTAATGTCCTATCAAGGATGTGAAGCAGTGTTACAGTGATGGCCCATTAATGTCACAAAACAAACTCATTCCCCGCAAATGTGTCAATGGTATCGATAGTGGTTCTTAAACCTTCCAGGGCATCAGAGTCACTAGAGCTTATTAAAACAGAGCATTGAGCACACTCAGAGTTTCTGATCCAGTAAGTCTGGAAGAGGACCCCAGAGTTACCTTCCTAGCAAGTTCTTAGATAATATTGATATCGCTGGTCCAGGAACTACCTTTTGATTACAGATGGTTTGAGTTGTACAATCATGGTTTTGAAAATATCTTAAAAGCATTTAATCTGTTTCTCTAATTTAAATTTTAATAATTCCTGATGGTGAATTAATTATTAAATGAATAATGAAATATGAGCAACTACTACGTGGTAGTCATGGAGCTGGATGCTAGTGATACATTGGTTAATTATCTCTTGTAGCCACGCATTCCGGGAAACAAACTCACTCAGAAGGACAATGTAGACAGTGGAGCGCAGTTTATTACACCGGCGGGCCCAAGGCAGTGTCTTCTCTTAGCCAAAGATCCTAACCAATTTTTGTGAAAACCTTATATACCCTAAGTGTACGTGCCCAAACCCACGCCTCCCCCACAAATTCCCTGGAACTAGTCTGAACAAAGAAAAAGAAAGATATAATCAAAGTTAACCCATGATTCATAGATAGTTAACAGTGGACAGTTATCAATAGGTCTGTGGTCATACCCCAATAAGCATAATAGAATTCATGATTCCATTCAGTTACACAGATAATTAGGGTATTCTTCCAGGCAACAGAGAGTCTAGGTATGAGCCCTAGGGCTCTTCCTTTTGGGGGCGTGGTTTTCCAGTTGGTATGTCATTTCCATAGATACTGGGCATATAACTCAAAGTCCACAGTCCGGCCCAAGTTGGAGTCCTGCTTTCAAGATAGAACGTGTTCTGTCCGTTTCCTCCTTCACCACCTTAAGGAGTTCATTGTCTTGAGTGGAAAAGACAAGTGCCATGATAATTATTATGCAATGCTTTCAAAGAAAATACACGGAGGATTTAGATTCTGAAGATCTACTAAAAATTAAATAATAGCAGAGCAACATGGTCAAGACTGAATTTTAAATTTTGTTACTCTGTCCTGACAGGAAGCGGAGGAGTGAGTTAGAAAATGATTGCAAAAATCCAAGTCAGAGACAGAGATGGTAATTAAAACCCTTCAGTGTTTTCATATTGCTTTCAGCATAAAATATAAGTGTCTAAAAATGGTGAAACATAGTTCTGAATGACTGGGTATCTACTTACTTGTACAGTCTTGTCTTTTTGGTTTTTGCTAGCTCCACCTCCACTTAATCATAGCACAGTATTTTTAAAAAAGTTAATCCTGTGGAATTTCATTGTCTCTCTCAGACTTGAAATAGTTTCTCTCACCTCTCAACTTTTACATATTCTGTGTTTACACCAGAACAACTCCTCACCACCCTTCTCACTGTAGATAATCACTAATTTTTTATCTCAGTGTATATGTCTCTTTTTATGGACCTATTCCTTCCTCTCGCAGAAGGCAATGGCACCCCACTCCAGTACTCTTGCCTGGAAAATCCCATGGATGGAGGAGCCTGGTAGGCTGTAGTCCATGGGGTTTCTAAGAGTTGGACACGACTGAGCGACTTCACTTTCACTTTTCACTTTACTGCATTGGAGAAGGAAATGGCAACCCACTCCAGTGTTCTTGCCTGGAGAATCCCAGGGATGGGGGAGCCTGGTGGGCTGCTGTCTATGGGATCGCACAGAGTTGGACACGACTGAAGTGACTTAGCAGTAGCAGTAATTCCTTCCCCTAACCCTCCTTTCTCACCACACCATTATCTTCTAGTCTTCGCAGAAGCTCATTCTCATCTTTGTCCATTTCTCCCTATATTTAACTAGAGAAGTGACCTCTTGAGGGCTGACACCAAGATCTTCATCAGTGTTATTTTTCAGAAAGATCATCTCACAATAAATACACAATTAACATGTATAGTTTTAGTGAAGAAGCTATGAAGAAAATGAGAAAGAAATAGAGATGTAAGAGAAAAATCAAGTGACTGTATGCCAAGGTAGATAACATTTGGAAGGAATAAACAGCAAGTCCACAAAAATATGGACTTAAAAATTATCCAATGGTTTTAACTAGGAACACTGTTGGTAACTTGCGGTGATATCAGCAGAGTAATAAAGACAAAGTCGATACTAGGAAATGGAGATTCCCATGCATTTTTATACAATATTTAATTGAATCTTTACAATAACTGTATGAAACAATTAGCACCATTTTACAGAGGAAGTAACTAAAGCTGAGAAATATTAAATGGCCAAAGGTCACAAAGCTAGAAAATGATAAGATTTGAACCTGAAATATCAGACTCTAAGAGGCAAGCTTCAATCTATTTTGTGCAATCTCTCCTCATATTACATAACTGACTAACTAAATAAGTGAAAGAAAGAACAAATACTCATAGTGAGCTGCTATGCAGCATGCCTTATGATATTTACTGGTTCCTACCTTCAGATTCCTACTCCTTTTCAAGTGTATTGGTTTGAACTTATCCTATAAAACATTATTTACATTTTTGAAACATATCTCCACTTTACTCAACTTAATTTTATTATAATTCTTTCAGTTGTTGCTGTCAAAACATCTATTGCATTCTACCTGTCCACAATATGACCTCACCTGCAAATTTAATGAGTATGCTTGCTTTTCTTTATCTGAATCACAATTAATTATCTTAAGCAAAGATGCAAATGGACTCATGTTTGATGCCTGAATCCATTCTTATTTGTGGACAAAGGAGGTTATTGCAGTTTGGATCAATTCAATATGCCTATTAAGAGGACTATGGTTTGTATTGGAGAAGGCAATGGCAACCAGCTCCAGTACTCTTGCCTGGAAAATCCCATAGATGGAGAAGCCTGGAAGGCTGCAAGTCCATGGAGTCGCTAAGAGTCGGGCACGACTGAGCGGCTTCACTTTGACTTTTCACTTTCATGCACTGGAGAAGGAAATGGCAATGGTTTGTATTACTAAGTTATTTGATCTCAGATTTGGAATAAAATATGATGTATGTTATACAACTTCTGCAATATTATCAAGTTCTAGAGTCACAAAATCAGTTTAATGGACCCTCACTTTTTAGAACAAATAGCTATTGTGGGTGTTAGAATTAGAAGGATGCTCTTTTTCTCTTTTTCTTTTATATGACAAACCAAATAAGCAAGTAAGAAGTCTACATTTACAAGCTTTTCCAAATCCATCTGTTGAAATGGTTTTAGAAAATCCTATTCACACGGGGTGCTTTCAGGAATAAGTTGGGGACAAATGTGAAAACAAGAATGAAGGCTTTTTTGCGCTGTGATCTTTCAGCTAGAAGTCCAAGGATAATAGAAAAGGGAGACTGAGTTTAAAAATAATCTTGGTAAGTGATTTTTTTTTTTAATTTGTAGGCAGAAATAGTTGTGAATATAATGAAAAATCACTTGAAAAATTACTTCTAGTGGAGACTGGGACAAATATAACCAGTGACCGGAACACAACAGATACCAATAATCTTAAGGCCCGGAAATCAGAGGATGTAGCCCATGGAGCCCTGAAAAATGAAACATTCACTCTAATCCCCTTCATAAAAGCAGATTTTCCTACAAAGAGGAGGTTTCAGTCTTGGAAGCATGAAATTTATATATAAAAAAGGATGTTATTTCTCCTTATTTCTTCCTCCTTATCCTCCCCCACTTTATCCTGTAGATAGATAAGATCTCTGAGTCTAGTGAGAAGACAGATTGTATTTGGCATGATGTAGAAAAGAAAGTGATAAAATGTACTAACGTCTCTACTTTATGTTAACAACAACAACAAAAAAACCTGCAAAGCAAGTTTCCATTATGCATACCATGTAATGAGTAGTTGAGACTTCCCCTAAAGTAATAAATAAGACTGATAAGAGAGAGTTGCTAAAACTAGTACACTCCAACATCTGTTTTCAACAATCCTTTGCAAACAATTTCCCTCCTTTGTAAACAATTTCCCTCTGCTCTCAATAAGCTACACTCACCAACAAGACTGTACCATGTAGTGCTCCTCAAAAAAAAAAAAAAAAATTGGGGGTAACTTCATTTGCATAATCCTTTACTTCTTTTATGCTTAATAATACTCCTTTCAAATCAGTTTCTGCTCTTCAAAGACTTCTGTAGTCACAAAAACTTGGTATTTTTTCCTCAAAATTAATGTCACACATGGCCAGAACCATGGGGCAAATAGTATGCAAATAGAATGCAGTGTCACTAGTTACCTTGCAATGTATATACCCTGCATTCCACTGAGAAATCCTGAACTCCAACTTTATTACTTATCCAATAATATAGAATAAAAGTCATTGTTGTTGTCCAGTTGCTAAGTCATGTCGGACTCTGTGATTCTATGGACTGCAGCACATCAGACTTCCCCTTCCTTCATTACTTCCCAGTTTGTTCAGATTCAAGTCCATTGAGTCCATGATATTAGCAAACCATCTCATCCTCTGCCTCCCTTTTCTCCTTTTGTCTTCAATCTTTCCCAGAAACAAGGTCTTTTCCAATGAGGCAGTTCTTCACATTAGGTAGACAAAGTATTAGAGCCTCAGTTTCAGCATCAGTTCTTCCAATAAATATTCAGGGTTGATTTCCTTTAGGATTGACTGGTTTGATCTTGTTACAGTCTGAGAGACTCATAAGTGTCTTCTCTAGCACCACAATTCAAAGGCATCAATTCTTCAGTGCTCAGCCTTTTTTATGGTCCAACTCTCACATCCGTGCATGACTACTGGAAAAACCACAGCTTTGACTATACAGAATTTTGCTGGCAAAGTTATGTCTCTGCTTTTTAATACTGCATAGGTTTGTCACAGATTTTCTTCCAAGGAGCAAGTGTCTTTTAATTTCATGGCTGTAGTCACTGTTTGCAGTGATTTTGGAGCCCAAGAAAACAACATCTGTCACCACTTCCACTTTATGGATCACAGCGTTGTCATGGCAAAGGGTCTTGTGTAACTCAGTGAAGCAATGAGCCAAGCCATGCAGGGCCACTCAAGACAGATGGAGAGTTCTGACAAAACGTGGTCCACTAGAGGAGGGAATGGCAAACCACTCCAGTTTTCTTGCTGCGAGAACTCCATGAAAAGTATGAAAAGAATAAAAGACTAACAAATTATTATTGATTTACTTTTCATTTGATTTAAGAAATGCTTCTGTTGCTGAATTTCTTTCTCTTGGTACTAAGGTGAGGATTCTACAAAAGATTGAATGTTTGTGTCTCTCTTCTCCCTCTGTATTCATATATATAAGCCTACTGTTCCATGTGATGGTAATTAGAGGTGGGGCCTTGGGAAGTGAGTGAGTCATGAGGGTGGAGTCCTCATTAATGGGATTGGTGCCCTTATAAAGGAGATCTCCTAAAGCTCCCCTACCCTTCTGCCATGTGATGACACAGTGTGTGAATAAGGAAATAAACCCACACCAGACATTGAATCTGCAGTCACTTGGATCATAGATTTCCCAGCCCTCAAAAACTGGAACAAATACATTTCTGTTTTCATAAGTCATCCAATATATGGTATTCTGGTATAGCAGACTGAATGGACTAAGACAGATTCTAAGGAATAATTTATTATTTCTTATTAATTTCAGAATAATTTCTTATATATATTTATTTACTTATTTTACATTGCCTAACATAGAAAACAGCTTTCAGTTCTCATTTCTGTGCTAAGATCAACCAGCCTAAAGAATATTTCCTTTAGGATAATAGAATATCATCATATACTAACTGGTTCTTCTTTCTTGTAATGTCTTAGATTTCATTATTACTGTTGTGTTCATCGCATAAACTAAGTTGAAAAAAATGCCACATTTTTCATCCCCTTATATATTTTTTGTGTATATTATTCTTCATTATATAAGTGTTAAGATTTATCAGTGAAGACAACTAATCATGAAGTTTTACTTGTGAAAGGTTTTTATTTAGGAATTCAATTTATTTCACATATTGAAGTCTATTCAGATTTTAAACATCTTTCTACATCATTCTGGGTAAGCTAAGTTTTTATAAGAATTTTTTCCATTAATTTATAACACCAAATTGATTATTAAGTAAAACTTAATAATCAATTTGGCAACATCTGCTGGATCATTGAAAAAGCAAGAGAGTTTCAGAAAAACATCTATTTCTGCTTTATTGATTTTGACTGTATGGATCTCAATAAACTGTGGAACATTCTGAAAGAGATGGAAATACCAGACCACCTGACCTGCCTCTTGAGAAACCTGTATGCAGGTCAGGAAGCAACAGTTACAAATGGACATGGAACAACAGACTGGTTCAAAAAAGGAAAAGGAGTATGTCAAGGCTGTATATTGTCACCATGCTTATTTAACTTATATGCAGAGTACATCATGAGAAACACTGGGCTGGATGAAGCACAAATTGGAATCAAGATTGTGGGAGAAATATCAATAACCTCATATGCAGATGACACCACCCTTAGGGAAGAAAATGAAGAGGGACTAAAGAGCCTCTCGATGAAAGTGAAAGAAGAGAGCAAAACATCTGGCTTAAAACTAAGATCATGGCATTTGGTCCCATCACTTCATGGCAAATAGATGAGGAAAGAATGGAAACACTGACAGACTTTATTTTCTTGGGCTCCAAAATCACTGCAGATAGTGAACTTAAAAGATGCTTGCTCCTTTTAAGAAAAGAGATGACAAACCACGGCAGTGACTTAAAAAGCAGAGACATTACTTTGCCAACAAAGGTCTTCAAAGTCAAAGCTATGGTTTTTCACATCCAGTATGGATGTGAGATTTGGACTATAAAGAGAGCTTAGCATCAAAGAATTGATGCTTTTGAACTGTGGTGTTGGAAAAGACACTTGAGAGTCCGCAACCAAGATTGCAGGAGGAATATCAATAACCTCAGATATGTTGATGACTGTTCATGCTGTTCATACTGTTCATGGGGTTCTCCACGCAAGAATACTGAAGTGGTTTGCCATTCCCTTCTCCAGTGGACCACATTCTGTCTGAAAAGGCAAAATGATAGGATACTGAAAGAGAAACTCCCCAGATCAGTAGGTGCCCAATATGCTACTGGAGATCATTGGAGAAATAACACCAGAAAGAATGAAGGGATGGAGCCAAAGCAAAAACAATACCCAGCTGTGGATGTGACTGGTGATAGAAGCAAGGTCCGATGCTGTAAAGAGCAATATTGCATAGGAACCTGGAATGTCAGGTCCATGAATCAAGGCAAATTGGAAGTGGTCAAACAAGAGATGGCAAGAGTGAATGTCAACATTCTAGGAATCAGAGAACTCAAATGGACTGGAATGGGTGAATTTAACTCAGATGACCATTATATCTACTACTGCGGGCAGGAATCCCTCAGAAGAAATGGAGTGGCCATCATGGTCAACAAAAGAGCCCGAAATGCAGTACTTGGATGCAATCTCAAAAACGACAGAATGATCTCTGTTCGTTTCCAAGGCAAATTATTCAATATCACAGTAATCCAAGTCTATGCCCCAACCAGTAATGCTGAAGAAGCTGAAGTTGAACGGTTCTATGAAGACCTACAAGACCCTTTAGACCTAACACCCAAAAAAGATGTCCTTTTCATTATAGGGGACTGGAATGCAAAAGTAGGAAGTCAAGAAATACCTGGGGTAACAGGCAAATTTGGCCTTGGAATATGGAATGAAGCAAGGGCAAAGACTAATAGAGTTTTGCCAAGAAAATGCACTGGTCATAACAAACACCCTCTTCCAACAACACAAGAGAAGACTTTATACATGGACATCACTAGATGGTCAACACTGAAATCAGATTGATTATATTCTTTGCAGCCAAAGATGGGGAAGCTCTATACAGTCAGCAAAAACAAGACCAGGAGCTGACTGTGGCTCAGACCATGAACTCCTTATTGCCATATTCAGACTTAAATTTAAGAAAGTAGGGAAAACCATTAGACCATTCAGGTATGACCTAAATCAAATCCCTTATAATTACACAGTAGAAGTGAGAAATAGATTTAAGGGCCTAGATCTAATAGATAGAGTGCCTGATGAACTATGGAATGAGGTTCCTGACATTGTACAGAAGACAGGGATCAAGACCATCCCCATGGAAAAGAAATGCAAAAAAGCAAAATGGCTGTCTGGGGAGGCCTTACGAATAGCTGTGAAAAGAAGAGAAGCAAAAAGCAAAGGAGAAAAGGAAAGATATAAACATCTGAATGCAGAGTTCTAAAGAATAGCATGAAGAGATAAGAAAGCCTTCTTCAGCAATCAATGCAAAGAAATAGAGGAAAACAACAGAATGGGAAAGACTAGGGATCTCTTCAAGAAAATCAGAGATACCAAAGGAATATTTCATACAAAGATGGGCTCGATAAAGGACAGAAATGGTATGGACCTAACAGAAGCAGAAGATATTAAGAAGAGATGGCAAGAACACACAGAAGACTGTACAAAAAACATCTTCACGACCCAGACAATCACGATGGTATGATCACTGACCTAGAGCCAGACATCCTGGAATGTGAAGTCAAGTGGGCCTTAGAAAGCATCACTACGAACAAAGCTAGTGGAGGTGATGGAATTCCAGTTGAGCTACTCCAAATCCTTAAAGATGATGCTGTGAAAGTGCTGCACTGAATATGTCAAATTCCAAGCAAATTTGAAAACTCAGCAGTGGCCATAGGACTAGAAAAGGTCAGTTTTCATTCTAATCCCAAAGAAAGGCAATGCCAAAGAATTCTCAAACTACCACACAATTGCACTCATCTCACATGCTAGTAAAGTAATGCTCAAAATTCTCCAAGCCAGGCTTCAGCAATATGTGAACCGTGAACTTCCTGATGTTCAAGCTGGTTTTAGAAAAGGCAGAGGAACCAGAGACCAAATTGCCAACATCCGCTGGGTCATGGAAAAAGCAAGAGAGTTCCAGAAAAGCATCTATTTCTGCTTTTTTGACTATGCCAAAGCCTTTGACTGTGTGGATCACAATAAACTGTGGAAAATTCTGAAAGAGATGGGAATACCAGACCACCTGATCTGCCTCTTGAGAAATTTGTATGCAGGTCAGGAAGCAACAGTTAGAATTGGACATGGAACAATAGACTGGTTCCAAATAGGAAAAGGAGTTCGTCAAGGCTGTATATTGTCACCCTGTTCATTTAACTTATATGCAAAGTACATCATGAGAAATGCTGGACTGGAAGAAACACAAGCTGGAACCAAGATTGCCGGGAGAAATATCAATAACCTCAGATATGCAGATGACACCACCCTTATGGAAGAAAGTGAAGAGGAACTAGAAAGCCTCTTGATGAAAGTGAAAGTGGAGAGTGAAAAAGTTGGCTTAAAGCTCAACATTCAGAAAACGAAGATCATGGCATCCGGTCCCATCACTTCATGGGAAATAGATGGGGAAACAGTGGAAACAGTGTCAGACTTTATTTTTCTGGGCTCCAAAATCACTACAGATGGTGACTGCAGCCATGAAATTAAAAGACGCTTACTCCTTGGAAGGAAAGTTATGACCAACCTAGATAGCATATTCAAAAGCAGAGACACTACTTTGCCAACAAAGGTTCGTCTACTCAAGGCTATGGTGTTTCCTGTGGTCATGTATGGATGCGAGAGTTGGACTGTGAAGAAGGCTGAACACCTAAGAATTGATGCTTTTGAACTGTGGTGTTGGAGAAGACTCCTGAGAGTCCCTTGGACTTCAAGGAGATCCAACCAGTCCATTCTGAAGATCAGCCCTGGGATTTCTTTGGAAGGAATGATGTTAAAGCTGAAACTCCAGTACTTTGGCCAACTCATGGGAAGAGTTGACTCATTGGAAAAGACTCTGATGCTGGGAGTGATTGGGGGCAAGAGGAGAAGGGGACAACAGAGGATGAGATGGCTGGATGGCATCACTGACTTGATGGACTTGAGTCTCAGTGAACTCTGGGAGTTGGTGATGGACAGGGAGGCCTGGCGTGCTGTGATTCATGGGGTCACAAAGAGTCGGACACGACTGAGTGACTGATCTGATCTCTGATCTGATGCTGATGACACCACCCTTAAGGCAGAAAGTGAAGAAGAACTAAAGAGCCTCTTGATGAAAGTGAAAGAGGAGAGTGAAAAGGTTGGCTTAAAACTCAACATTCAGAAAACAAAAATCATGGCATCTCGTCCCATCACTTCGTGGCAAATGGATGGAGAAATAGTGGAAACATTGGCTGAATTTATTTTTGGGGGCTCCGAAAATCACTGCAGATGGTGACTGCAGCCATGAAATTAAAAGAAGCTTGCTCTTTGGAAGAAATGCTGTGACCAACCTAAACAGCATATTAAAAATCAGAGACATTACTTTGTCAACAAATGTCCATCTAGCCAAGGCTATTGTTTTTCCAGTAGTCACATCTGGATGTGAGAGTTGTACTATAAAGAAAGCTGAGTGTTGAAGAATACATGGTTTTGAACAGTGGTGTTGGAGAACACTTTTGAGAGTCCCTTGGACTGCAAGGAGATCCAACTGGTCCATCCTAAAGGAAATCAGTCCTGAATGTTCATTGGAAGTACTGATGCTGAAGCTGAAGCTCCAATACTTTGGCCACCTGATGCGAAGAATTGACTCATTTGAAAAGACCGTGATGCTTAGAAAGATTGAAGTCAGGAGGAGAAGGGGATGACAGAGGATGAGATAGTTCGATGGCATCACCGACTCAATGGACATGAGTTTGAGTAAACTCCAGGAGTTGGTGATGGACAGGGAGGCCTGACATGCTGCAGTCCATTGGGTCGCAAAGAGTTCAACACAACTGAGCAACTGAACTGAACTGATTTTTAATATCTAGATTGTAACATTCTTATTTTTCATCTCTAATATTGATTTTGTATAATTCCTTTTTTATTTTTAGCCTTGACAGATTTTATAAACTCAGTTTTTCAAAGAATAAAATGTTAGCTTTCTTGGTTATCTCTAGTGTACTTTGGCTTTTGTTTTGTTAATTACTATTGTAAACTTTACTTTCATTTGTTATGCCTTCCCTGATTCAATTTCTTCTTCTTCTTCCTTCTTCCACTTTTTTTGGCATTTTGTTTCCCATATTTTTATTCTATGTGTGTTGACTTACATGAAGTTTTGAAATAGTAAAGGAAGGACCTTTCTATCCTTCACTCAATTTCCCCTAGTCATAACAGGTTGTTTAACAATAATATAATATCAAATGCTGTTGGATTTCCTTTCTATAGTACACACCATCAGATGTGATGGCATCTTATCAGTACTCTGGTCAAGTTATTCTCTTTTAGTAACTGTCAGCATCTCCTTGTCAAAAGCAATTGTTACTATATAGCTACAACATAATTTTTTCTGATATGAAAATTTTCATAATGTCATATGTGTTTATAATTGTTTAATCCAAAATATATACTTCTGCATTTTATTAAGTTGTTTGCTGCACCTTTCTTCAAGGTGCAATCTACTTTTTCTCCCCTTGGTCTCACACTTGCCCTGGATTCCTTCCATAAGCTTTCTTATTCCCTTCTGTCTACTCACTATTTCAAATCTATTCAAGTTTTTCAAGTAAAAGCATGAGTGATAAGTCTCCCAGTTGTATCCAACTCTATGTGACACTATGTACTGTAGCCCACCAGTCTCCGCTATCCTTGGGATTCTCCAGGCAGGAATACTGGACTGGGTTGCCATGCCCTCCTCAAGGGGACCTTCCCAACCCAGGTATCAAACCCACATCTCTCATGTCTCCTGCATTGGCAGGTGGGTTCTTTACCACTATCATCCCCTGAGAAGCCCAAGTAGAAGCGGAATCATCAAGAAATCTAAAATTTACATTATTATCGTACATTGCCTAGGGCAAGGAATCTTAAAGACATAATACTAAATGTTTAAAGATGCTAGAAAATAATCATTTAAAAAGCTTATTATAAATAAGGTTCTATTCTCTTTATGACTCCTGTTGCTCTTCTTTGAATCTGTCACACTTTGGTCAATATTAAAAAATTTAGTGCTGATTATGTAGTATCATATTTGTCATTTCACATGTGATTCTCTTATCAGACTAATCATTTAAATACATATAAGCTATTTTTCTTGGTTACCCCAAAGGAACTTGAGCTAAAACTAAATATGTAGTAGGAGTTACCGAATTCTTGCTAACTTCAAAAAGTAGTGGGAAAGCTTTACTTAGGGAAACTCACTTAAAAATGAAAATAAATACTCTAAAATTAAGATATTTAAATTATATTTTTATAGTACTTAATTATAACCATAGGAACAGCAAGAAAGCAAATATGGAAACTGAATAAAGAACATTTGAATAAAGAGAAAAAAATGATTTATTAAGGAAAATAATTAGATATCACAAAATTGTTTTCTCTTGTAAGAATGCTTGGGATTAGTGGCAAATATGAAAAAAGAGAGACTTAAAGTGGTAAGAAAAATAGAAAGTAATTTAGAATACAAAAAAGGAACATGAAATAGATGACACAAAAAAGGAAAATTGTGATGAGATAAATAAGGTTACAGAAGGCATACAAAAAACAGAATTGGGAGAACTCATACAAAGAGATACTAGGACAAATTGAAGGTCAAGAACAGAAATAATTTACCAGTAGATACTCTATGCTTTGAAAGGAGATGGAAAAACAATAACAGTAATACGAGGTTACTGTACTCTCAAAGGCAAATGAGCTAGCTAGAAATAAAGTGATCATAGTGTCATATGTAACAGGCATCTTTTTACATATTATTAAAAAACGATCATCAAAGAGCAATGAGAAAATATTTTGATATTTCCTTAAAATGTTAATATAGAAAGCATTGTATTTCTGTGCCTCAAATAATCACAGAAAAATAGAAAAATATACAGTGAGAATAAATTTTTCTGACAAAATAATCTAGCTTCTTACTTTAGCTAATAAGATGAACAAATAAAATGATCAACATTGAGTTTTTAAAGTTAAATGAAGAACACATATATTTTTATATTTACATAAAATAGGATGACAGTGTCTATTAGAGGATCTTTAAAGTGTTGAAACACTTTTCCTATAATGGCATATAATTACATCATTATAAACTTTTAAATTAAGATTTTTTCCATTACATAATTTTCTAGGCCTTGTGTAATTTCCATTGTTTCTTAAAACAAGTAATTTTACTGCTTATGTAAAGTTATTTTTCAGTAGAGGCTTATAATCCTTACATAAAGGTAACAAAGGATAACAAAGAGCTGAAGTTGTGCAGTTGCCTGATCTGTAGTAGCTTTTATTAAAGGTGGCATTCTGTAGTTGTCCACTAGATGTCGCTGAGGATAAGGTTTTTTTCCCCCTTTAACGTCCTGAGTGAGTGAAGTTCAGTCGTGTCCGACTCTTCGCGACCCCGTGGACTGTAGCCCCCCAGGCTCCTCCGTCCATGGGATTCTTCAGGCAAGAATACTGGAGTGGGTTGCCATTTCCTTAATGTCCTGAACTCCTCTTCAACTCTTAAATACATAACCAGCAGACTCTTAACTCTTGGTTCATTATTCTTATGTAACAAATATTATATATGTTTGCATCCAGTTAAATTTCATTATTAACCATTATGAAGTTTCGAATGGATGTTTCTACCATATAAGTAAAAGAAGAAGAAAAAAAACCTAGGATTAATAATAGTCTTTGTTAGATACGAAGTACTTAAAACACTGAAGAAAAAATTAAGGCGGATCTTTGCTAGGGTAAAGGTTCTACGACTATGGAATTGTTTAGAGTATAGTTTTTAATTTTCAGTTGTGGGTGTGTTAGTTTCTTGGTCGTGTCCGACCGACTCTTTGCGACCCCATGGACTGTAGACCGACAGGCTCCTCCACCCGTGGGATTCTCCAGGCAAGCATACTGGAGTGGGCTGCCATTTCCTTCTCCCAGGAAAAGACTTCCCTGGTAGCTAAGGAGGTAAAGCGTCTGCCTACAGCGCGGGACACCTGGGTTTGATCCCTGGGTGAGGAAGATCCTCTGGAAAAGAAAATGGCAACCCACTCCAGTATTCTTGCTTGGGAAATTCCATGGATGGAGGAGCCTGGTAGGCTACACCCCATAGGGTCACAAAGAGTCAGACACGACTGAGAGACTTCACTTCTTCTTCTCCCAGGAAGGATCTAATTCTAAGTTGCTGCTGCTGCTAAGTCGCTTCAGTCGTGTCCGACTCTGTGTGACCCCAGAGACGGCAGCCCACCAGGCTCCCCGTCCCTGGGATGCTCCAGGCAAGAACACTGAAGTGGGTTGCCATTTCCTTCTCCAATGCATGAAAGTGAAAAGTGAAAGTGAAGACGCTCAGTTGTGTCCTACTCCTAGCAACCCCATGGACTGCAGCCTACCAGGCTCCTCCGTCCATGGGATTTTCCAGGCAAGAGTACTGGAGTGGGCTTACGCAATTAGCAGATACTGAGGAAGAACCTAATTTTCAGTTCAGTTCAGTTCAGTAGCTCAGTTGTGTCCGACTCTTTGCGACCCCATTAATCACAGCAAGCCAGGCCTCCCTGTCCATCACCAACTCCTGGAGTTCACCCAGACTCACGCCCATCGAGTCAGTGATGCCATCCAGCCATCTCATCCTCTGTCATCCTCTTCTCCCCCTGCCCCCAATCCCTCCCAGCATCAGAGTCTTTTCCAATGAGTCAACTCTTCGTATGAGGTGGCCAAAGTACTGGAGTTTCAGCTTTAGCATCATTCCTTCCAAGGGAATCCCAGGGCTAATCTCCTTCAGAGTGGACTGGTTGGATCTCCTTGAAGTCCAAGGGACTCTCAAGAGTCTTTTCCAACACAAAAGCATCAATTCTTCGGCGCTCAGCCTTCTTCACAGTCCAACTCTCACATCCATACATGACCACAGGAAAAACCATAGCCTTGACTAGACGGACCTTTGTTGGCAAAGTAATGTCTCTGCTTTTGAATATGCTATCTAGGTTGGTCATAACTTTCCTTCCAAGGAGTAAGCGTCTTTTAATTTCATGGCTGCAGTCACCATCTGTAGTGATTTTGGAGCCCAGAAAAATAAAGTCTGACACTGTTTCCCCATCTATTTCCCATGAAGTGATGGGACCGGATGCCATGATCTTCGTTTTCTGAATGTTCAGTTTTAAGCCAACTTTTTCACTCTCCACTTTCACTTTCATCAAGAGGCTTTCTAGTTCCTCTTCACTTTCTTCCATAAGGGTGGTGTCATCTGCATATCTGAGGTTATTGATATTTCTCCCGGCAATCTTGACTCCAGCTTGTGCTTCTTTCAGCCCAGTGTTTCTCACGATGCACTCTGCATATAAGTTAATAAGCAGGGTGACAATATAAGCCTTGACATACTCCTTTTCCTATTTGGAACCAGTCTGTTGTTCCATGTCCAGTTCTAACTGTTGCTTCCTGACCTGCATACAAATTTCTCAAGAGGCAGATCAGGTGGTCTGGTATTCCCATCTCTTTCAGAATTTTCCACAGTTTATTGTGATCCACACAGTCAAAGGCTTTGGCATAGTCAAAAAAGCAGAAATAGATGTTTTTCTGGAACTCTCTTACTTTTTCCGTGATCCAGCAGATGTTAGCAATTTGATCTCTGGTTCCAGGCTTATGCAATTAACAGATACTGGGTTTTTAAACAATCAGTTTTACCAATTATTTTGTATTCATGGATAAATTTTATTGTTGCAGGCTTCAATATTTCATATTTTAGCTAGCTTGTATCTCTCAATAGAGATCATCCTAAGAGAAATATTTTATGTTATTAAGAGACGACCAAGTTGATGTAGACTTATACTCTTTTCTTCTAAAGAGTAAAAAATCTTATTCTTCTGAGTTCCCAGCAGGGCACTGTGCTTGTCTCAAGAAGTTGGAGGCATGCTTACAAGCTACCATGTTGCTGTTCAGGAGTGAGGGCTTGATTAATGGGCAGCTTTGCTTATTTTAACCATTCTCTGTAAACTAAAATTGCATATTACTTTTTTGCAACTATAGCCTACAAAAAGTATTTTTAACATTAAATGTGGAACTAGCCCTAGAGCGTACCATGATTGATAAATTTGCCACTGTAATTCAATAAATATCCCTTGGAAAAAGAAATACTTTGCTTAGAGGGAACATTTTATTTCTGTTTTTCATTAATTTATTGTTATTTCCTATTATGTTCTAATGCTAACTACTTTTCATTGATGTGCATTCTCCCAAAATATGACCTAATCTCTGGGATTCAATTTGGCACTTAAGAAATGTGTTAATTCTTCCAGTCACTAGGACAAAAAGCAAAGTGAGTGTTTTATTGTGTGAAATGGTACTCTAGGGACTAAATTAGTCTTCCACACTGCCTAACCCAAGGAAAAGCCTGGTGCATTATTAACTGTAAGCGCAGGGTCAAATTTTACTAGAGAAATGGAATTGGATCAGTCTTCTGATTTTATCTCTAAACTTTGAATACGTAACTCCAGCAATAAAGCATCTCAAAAAGAAAGAGCAGGCTACTCAACTGCCAGTCTGAAAAAAATTTAATACACATTAGACAATAACTGTTATTAATATGTAATGGGATATAAAATAAATTTTATTTAAATAAAATTCCCCAAGGCCAATAGTAAAAATAGAAGTAATGAACAAAAGCTGAAGAATAAGTAATTTGTAAACTTGAGAATAATAATCTAAAGCTTATGATACATTAAGCTGTCCAAGTTTTAGAATGTTTACCATACCCAGAATTTTGAAACTGAAATAAATATGTATATGGGGCTCTTAAAGAAAATGTTTAAAGAGCTGCCACAACAGGAAAAAAAAAATTGTAGCACATTAATCTACTGGTCTGAAATATAGTTTCACATAATGCAACATGGAGGTTGAAGGTCAAGTCCACCTTCCTGAAGCTCAGTGATAATTGTGTAAAGCAGAGGTTTCAGTATGGTGTAACTCTGTGATCTTCCCTCTATTTGTCCTGCAGAACATTAGGTTTTCTTGTATTGGTAAGTTAATGTTTCTGTACTTCCTGGAAGATACTGTATAGGAGTGGAATTAGGGGTCAATAGGGAAAAAGGTGTTGTGTGCATCTTTCTGCTCCAGTATTGCTCCCTTTTCAGAGGTCACTATTTCACATTGTGTTGTTTGGTATGGTTTAGTTCAATACTTTATCGTACCCTGCAAAGACAATTACTTCTTTGGCTGCCTGATCCCATTAGTCACTTAGGGAGATTAATCTGATGAACTCATTTACATAGAATGGTTGTAGAAAGAATGTGTGATTCTTTTTCCCAATTACTTGTTTCAATGTGTGGAATATTGTATATCACCAGGGAAAATATCTGAGGGGCACAGGGTATTCAAAGCTCTTTGGTACTTTGTCATGCAGTATCCAACATCTATTGTCTTCAAAAATAATAATTTATTGCAAGCATACTTTCAAAAATAAATTAAGATGATTTACATGAAATGGCTTAAAGAATAAAACTACCCAGCTTTGGATGAAAATATAAGAATCATATAACTGAAGAAAGGCAATGTCAAAGAATGTTCAAACTACCAAACAACTGGACACATCTCATACACTAGTAAAGTAATGTTCAAAATTCTCCAAGCAAGGCTTCAACAGTACATGAACCATGAACTTCCAGATGTACAAGCTGGAGTTAGAAAAGGCAGAGGAACCGGAAATCAAATTCCAACATCTGCTGGATCATCGAAAAAGCAAGAGAGTTCCAGAAAAACATTACTTTTGCTTTATTGACTATGCCAAAGACTTTGACTGTGTGGATCACAATAAACTGTGGAAAATTCTTAAAGGCATGGGAATACCAGGCCACCTGACCTGCCTCCAGGAAATCTGTATGCAAGCCAAGAAGCAACAGTTAGAACTGAACATGGAACAACAGACTGGTTCCAAATCAGGAAAGGAGTATGTCAAGGCTGTATTTTGTCACCCTGCTTATTTAACTTATATGCAGAGTACATCATGCAAAATGCCAGGCTGGATGAAGCAACAGCTGGAATCAAGATTGCCGGGAGAAATATCAATAACCTCAGATATGCAGATGACACTACTCTTATGGCAGAAAGTGAAGAGGAATTAAAAAGCCTCTTGATGAAAGTGAAAGAGGAGAGTGAAAAAATTGGCTTAAAACTCAACATTCAGAAAACGAAGATCATTGTATTCGGTCCCATCACTTCATGGCAAACAGATGGGGAAACAATGGAAACAGTGACAGAGGTTATTTTCTTGGGCTCCAAAATCACTGCAGATTGTGACTGCAGCCATGAAATTAAAAGATGCTTGCTCCTTGGAAGAAATGCCTTAACCCAGACAGCATACAAAAAAGCAGATACATTACTTTACCAACAAATGTCTGTCTCCTCAAGGCTATGGTTTTTCCAGTAGTCATGTATGGATGTGAGAGTTGGACTATAAAGAAAGCCAAGCACTGAAAAATTGATGCTTTTGAACTCTGGTGTTGAAGAAGACTCTTGAGAGTCCCTTGGACTGCAAGGAGATCCAGCCAGTCAAACCTAAGGAAATCAGTTCTGAATATTCATTGGAAGGACTGATGCTGAAGCTGAAACTACAATACTTTGACCACCTGATGAGAAGAACCAACTGATTGGAAAAGACACTGATGCTTGGAAAGATTGAAGGTGGGAGGAAAAGGGGATGACAGAGGATGAGATAGTTGGATGGCATCATCAACACGATGGGCTTGAGTTTGAATAGACTCTAGGAGTTGGTGATGGACAGGGAAGCCTGGCATGCTGCATTCCACGGGGTTGCAAAGAGTCGGACACGACTGAGTGACTGAACTGAACTGAACTGAAAGGAACATTGTTATCTTAAAAAAAATTCAGGGGTAGAAAACAACGAAGCATAAAATTTAGCTTTGGGACACCTTGTGTCTATGGCAGAATGAAAGCAAAACAATATACACTCCACCTTATGGTGAGTCACTGTCTAACTCTGAACTTGCAGAGGAATTTTCATCCAGGGATAAGATATATGCATAGGACCAGAAATAATAAAGAGACACCAGTATCTCAGTGCTGGCTGTTGCTGCTGCTACTAAGTCACTTCAGTCGTGTCCGACTCAGTGTGACTCCATAGATGGCAGCCCACCAGGCTCCCCCATCCCTGGGATTCTCCAGGCAAGAACACTGGAGTGGGTTGCCATTTCCTTATCCAATGCATGAAAGTGAAAAGTGAAAGGAAAGTCGCTCAGTCATGCCTGATTCTTCGTGACCCCATGGACTGCAGCCCACCAGGCTCCTCTGTCCATGGGATTTTCCAGGCAACAGTACTGGAGTGGGGTGCCAAGTTCAGGTGAAATGGATAGACAGTAGAGGACACTGGAATCCTTAACTCATGGGTGACATCATTATAATCCTATGTATGCAAAGAAGGTGTAAGAATTCCTTTTATTTTCTCATCTTTGGTGAAAGAGCAAAGAAGGTACTAGTTTAAATACATTTGGTAAAGTACCAAAAACCCTATTATTGAAACAAGTCCATTCTGAAGGAGATCAGCCCTGGGATTTCTTTGGAAGGAATGATGCTAAAGCTGAAACTCCAGTACTTTGGCCACCTCATGCGAAGAGTTGACTCATTGGAAAAGACTCAGATGCTGGGAGGGATTGGGGGCAGGAGGAGAAGGGGACGACAGAGGATGAGATGGCTGGATGGCATCACTGACTCGATGGACGTGAGTCTGAGTGAACTCCAGGAGTTGGTGATGGACAGGGAGGCCTGGCGTGCTGCGATTCATGGGGTCGCAAAGAGTCGGACATGAATGAGCAACTGATCTGATCTGATCTGATCTGATTACATTTTTAAACCAAATGAAAATAGCCATTTGAGTTTTCTTATTCTATTTTTCAATTTAAATATTTATTTCTTACTGTTATAAAGTTTAACCTGCATTCATAGGCTTTTTTATGATTTGGCACACAAAGCAATACAGTATTTGTGGATTTTAGACTAGATGTTTTAATTAACTTGAAATGCTATTTGAAAGAGCATGGGAAGGTCCCAGGTTTCTTGAAAGTGTGTTTAGCTATCTTCTAAAATTGTTTTGTTTGCTTAGATTTTACAGAATAACACATTGCTGAAGTCTAATAATTCAACTGTTTGGGTAACATTCATCAAGGCCAGTCAGTCCCAACCTCTGCTCTTGGCATTATCAGGATCTTCAAGAAATATATCACTTCCAACTTGTAGCTGTAAATGGCATTGGTAAAGGCAGTTTCAATGACATTAATCAAGATTTTGTCTTGACACACAATGAATAGGAAATTAGAAATAATGCGGTACCTCAACACACCATTCTGCCTGGCTTTATTACAACCCTCTGTAAGCAATTTCCCACTGTTACATAGACAATTAAAATTCATGTGAACTAGGATGGAAAAAAGTCTAATTGGTGTGAAATCATTTTGATTTACTATGTTAAAATTTGAAAATAGAGGAGAGAATTGGGGGGAGAGTTTTAAATATGTTTGTAAAAGAGGATTGATCTACTTACAAGAATGCTTAGAATTTAAAAAATGTAGTTCCTAGAACTAAGAGTTTATTAAAGTTCCAAAGTGCCTACCCATGAATGCGGGCATGCCGTCAATAGAAGTAGAATAATAATACAGTCTCTGGGCAGCCAAAAATGAGCCTCAGTCATCATAACCTCATACTTTAGATTAAGGGATTATGAAGAATTTAGTTAGTCTCCATGCATGTCTCCAGAAAAATAAACACACATACAGGATACACATAAGATAGTTCAGAGCATGCATTTAAATGGGCTTCCACATTTGATTATAACAAAATACAAATTTATTAAGAGTATCTTTGTATTCATTACACAGAGCCCTAAAGGAAATTCATTCTATTAACGTGTAAGCTCTTTCAGCTGTGACACTTTATTCTATCTTCTATACTTTGCTAGTGAAAGGTTGTTGTTGAACAAAAAAAGACGCCGGGATTCTCGGCCCCCGGAGGAGAAGAATGCAATCTAGGGCCAGAGACAAGGCTTGATCGCTCAGAGCTTTTGTGTAATAAAGTTTTATTAAAGTATAAAGGAGACAGAGAAAGCTTCTAACGTAGGCATCAGAAGGGGGCAGAAAGAGTACCCCCTGCTAGTCTTCAGCTGAATGTTATATAGTCACTGCTGCTGCTGCTGCTAAGTCGCGTCAGTCGTGTCCAACTCTATGCGACCCCATAGATGGCAGCCCACCAGACTGCCCCATCCCTGGGATTCTCCAGGCAAGAACACTGGAGTGGGTCGCCATTTCCTTCTCCAATGCATGAAAGTGAAAAGTGAAAGTGAAGTCGCTCAGTAGTGTCCAACTCTTAGCGACCCCATGGACTGCGGCCCATCAGGGTCCTCCATCCATGGGATTTTCCAGGCAAGAGTACTGGAGTGGGGTGCCAAAGTCTGTTAATAAAAGAAAGGAATGTCTTAAAACTCAGAATGGCACCAGGCCCCTCATCCATAAGATGCATTTTGGGATAATCTTGGCACCAAATTGTTCATCCTGGGTCATAAAATGATTAACTTGAATCTTGAAGAAGGGCAGATCACCATACAAATAGTTTCATTTACATAGATTAGGGGAACAATATCTGAGTATAACATACTGGTTTGTCAAGTAGATTCTGAGCCAAGAGGTGGAACCGACTTGAAGACAGAGTTTGGGGTAAATGCATAGCGTATTAGCATAGCTTAAGACAAACATTTCCATAAGAAAAAGGCATTGGTTATCTCTAAGTTTGAGAATAGTTAACTTCAGGTTAAACCAGGTGTCATTATGGCAACACAGTATTTTAAGAGAAACCTCCTTTTAAATGTGTATAGAGAAGGAAAAAATATCACTAGTTCGTTTCCTCCTGCCACTTAAGAGAGATAAAAATGTCTGACACTTGCAGGCTATTTCCTCCTTTGGAGACCCCTGGCCTTCCTGCCTGTTACCCTCTCACTAGTAACAGAAAATAGTATAAATTATAGATATTTAGGAGGGTATATCTTAAACATGATTTAGTTCAGTCCAGTTCAGATCAGATCAGTCGTTCAGTCATGTCTGACTCTTTGCAACCTCATGGACTGCAACATGCCAGGCTTTACTGTCCATCACCAACTCCTGGAGCTTACTCAAACTGATGTCCATTGAGTCGGTGATGCCATCCAACCATTTCGTCTTCTGCCATCCCCTTCTCCTCCCTCCTTCAATCATTCCCAGCATCAGGGTCTTTTCAAATGAGTCAATTCTTCACATCAGGTGGCCAAAGTATTTGTTTCAGCTTCAGCATCAGTCCTTCCAATGAATATTCAGAGTTGATTTCCTTTAGGATTGACTGGTTGGATCTCCTAGCAGTCCAAGGGACTCTCAAGAGTCTTCTCCAACACCACAGTTCAAAAGCATCAATTCTTAGGTGCTCAAGCTTTCTTTATAGTCCAACTCTCATATCCATGCATGACAACTGGAAAAACCATAACCTTGACTAGATGGACCTTTGTTGGCAAAGTAATGTCTCTGCTTTTTAATATGCTGTCTAGGTTGGTCACAGCATTTCTTCCAAGGAGCAAGCGTCTTTTAATTTCATGGCTGCAGTCACCATCCACAGTGATTTTGGAGCCCAAGAAAATAAACTGTCACTGTTTCCATTGTTTCCCCATCTGTTTGCCATGAAGTGATGAGACCGAATACAATGATCTTCGTTTTCTGAATGTTGAGTTTTAAGCCAACTTTTTCACTCTCCTCTTTCACGTTCATCAAGAGGCTCTTTAGTCCTTTGCTTTCTGCCATAATGGTGGTTTCATCTGCATATCAGAGGTTATTGATATTTCTCCTGGCAATCTTGATTCCAGCTGGTGCTTCATCCAGCCTGGCATTTTGCATGATGCACTCTGCATATAAGTTAAGTAAGCAGGGTGACAAAATACAGCCTTGACATACTCCTTTCCTGATTTGGAACCAGTCTGTTGTTCCATGTTCAGTTCTAACTGTTGCTTCTTGGCTTGCATACAGATTTCTCAGGAGGCAGGTCAGGTGGTCCAGTATTCCCATCCCTTTAAGAATTTTCCACAGTTTGTTATGATACACACAGTTTGTTGTGATCAACACAGTTTGTTGTGATCCACACATGATTTAGGGGGAAAATTATAGCTGCCTGTTGTAAGATTATTTTTGGTTTTTAAATGCCTGCATAGTAATTACGTCAATATATCTTCTATCAATTCTAAATATTAGTCAAAGTCATATTCAGCTAATGGTAGATAATCACTTGTCCCTTTAAGGTGGATTTAAAAAAATATTTAAAGTTATTCATTAGGAAAATATTTTGTTTTGCTAATAAAAATATAAAAATGAAATATAATTTCATCATTATGACTATATATTTAATTTTAAAGTTCAAATCTCAACTTTAGGATATATCCATGGAGAACTGAAATTTATCACTGAAGAAGGCAAAAACTTCTGATCACACTTGACCCAAGTAAAATTTATGGGCCCCAATTAATAACTTGATTCTGAGGATACAAAGAGTTATAAAACCAGCACCTGTCTCAAGATTGCTTATATTTCAGTCATGGATACTGACATGTAACAAATGGTGAGATTACAAGGCAGCTGGGGGATGGGTCAATGTACAGAATACAGTGTGAGATAGCAGAGGAGGGAAAATCAGTGCTATTGTGAGTGTCAGAAAGAGGCTATTCATAGCAGGCCTCAGAAAAATGACTCAGAATGAACTAGGCATATAAGACTGTTCAAGGTATTCCAGGCAGAGAAAACTCTGTGCTGAAGTATATTGTTATTCTAGGAAGAAAAATAAAGATATATGACAGGTGGCTGGGTGAGAGTCCAGGCAAGGCTGAAGAAATAGATTGGGAACAAGTTGCCTAAGACCTCCTGTGTTCTGCCAAGAAATTCTGAATTAATCCTATAAATGGTAAGGAACTTACTGATGATTTTAGAGCCAGTGAATCACCTATATCTATAGGTCTAGACACAGAATCATAGCAAGAAATTGGATGTGGTGACACACTTTTGTTATGGAATATTTCGACAACAAGTATGTTTGGAGGGAGGCATAATTGAAGAAAATGACAAGGTTCATAGCTGGGGCTTCTGAGTTGGCAAGTTGGTTTACTAGTTGACTAGCAACATATCCTGGGTATGTCCTTAGTGCTCTGAGCCTTACTTCCCCATGTATGAAATGGTGATGAAATGGAACCCTCCTTAAAGGTTATAGTCAGGTTTATATGAGGAAAGTTAATGTGCGCATGCCAGGATACTTGATAAATATTAGTCCTATTTCCTGAAAAATTATCTGGACACTTTAAGTCATAATCTGTAACTAAAAGGATAAAATGTACTCAGTGTTGCGGAGTGATAAAATGTACGCAGGTTGCTAAAGAAGGATATCCCATAGCCACAGGTGTTCAATATCTGATTTTAATATTTATAATCCTTTCCTGTCAGATGATTTTTCTTTCTAATGGCTAAAACCAATATCTTATAAATGGCTTAATTTTCTTTCTTCTTTAGTGATAGAGAAGGAAGAAAACAATGGTCCTTTTCTGTGAAGAATTGTTTATGGATGCAAAGATATAAAAAATTCTTCTTATAAGTACATATTTCTGGGCCTAATAACATACCTATTGAGTCAGAATATCTGTGTCTTGGACCTTGATATTGAATATTTATTCTTTCTATCATTTTAATAATCACCAGTATCTGAAATCCAATTTCTTCATGCTCTTTTCATCTTTCCTCCCCTTCCCCTCTTTTTTGCTTTTAACATTTCAGAACATAATATGTATATAATGCATATACATATATACACACAATGGGATATTACCCAGCCATAGAAAGGAATGAAATAGTGTCATTTGCAGAAATGCTGATAATCTAGAGACTGTTACAGAGTGGAGCCAGAAAAAGAGAAGCAAATATTATGTAACATGGCTTACATGAGAAATCTAGAAAGTGATTCAAATAAACTTACTGACAGAATAGAAATAGAGTCATAGATGTAGAGAACAAAGTTACAGTTATCAAGGGGGGAAGAGGAAGTGGGATGAATTGGGAGAATGAGATTAACGTATATACACTGCTGCTGCTGCTGCTGCTAAGTCGCTTCAGTCGTGTCCGACTCTGTGCGACCCCATAGACGGCAGCCCACCAGGCTCCCCCGTCCCTGGGATTCTGCAGGCAAGAACACTGCAATGGGTTGCCATTTCCTTCTGCAATGCATGAAAGTGAAAAGTGAAAGGGAAGTCGCTCAGTCGTGTCCGACTCTTCTCGACCCTATGGACTACAGCCCACCAGGCTCCTCCGTCCATGGGATTTTCCAGGAAAGAGTGCTGGAGTGGGGTGCCATTGCCTTCTCTGATATATACACACTACTATGTATAAAATAGATAACAAATGAGAAACTACTGTTTAGCACAGGGAACTTTATTGAATCATCTGCGGTAACCTAAATGGGAAGGAAATCTAAAAAAGAGTGGATATATGTATATGTATGACTTATTCACTTCACTGTGTAGCACAAACTGACACAAAACAAACATACTCCAATAAAAATTTTGTGAAAATTCTTCCCACTTTTCTGTGTTAATGATTTTTATCATGACATATATGTTTAATGGCTTCCCTGGTGGCTCAGACAGTAAAGAATCTGCCTGCAATACAGGAGACCTGGGGTCAATCCCTGGGTCAGGAAGATTGCCTTCAGGAGGGCGTGGCAATCCACTCCAGTATTCTTGCCTGGAGAACCCCATGAACAGAGGATCCTGGCAAGCTACAGTCCATGGAATTGCAAACAACTGTACATGACTGAGCGACTAATCAGCACATCAGATCAGATTAGATCAGTCACTCAGTCGTGTCTGACTCTTTGCGACCCCATGAATCCCAGCACGCCAGGCCTCCCTGTCCATCACCAACTCCCGGAGTTCACTCAGACTCATGTCCATCGAGTCAGTGATGCCATCCAGCCATCTCATCCTCTGTCGTCCCCTTCTCCTCCTGCCCCCAATCCCTCCCAGCATCAGAGTCTTTTCCAATGAGATGAGTATACAGTGGAAGTGAGAAATAGATTTAAGGGCCTAGATCTGATAGAGTGCCTGATGAACTATGGAATGAGGTTTGTGACATTGTACAGGAGACAGGGATCAAGACCATTCCCATGGAAAAGAAATGCAAAAAAGCAAAATGGCTGTCTGGGGAGGCCTTACAAATAGCTGTGAAAAGAAGAGAAGTGAAAAGCAAAGGGGAAAAGGAAAGATATAAACATCTGAATGCAGAGTTCCAAAGAATAGCAAGAAGAGATAAGAAAGCCTTCTTCAGCGATCAATGCAAAGAAATAGATGAAAACAACAGAATGGGAAAGACTAGGGATCTCTTCAAGAAAATTAGAGATACCAAGGGAACATTTCATGCAAAGATGGGCTCAATAAAGGACAGAAATGGTATGGACCTAACAGAAACCAGCACATACACTGGTATAATGTATGTTGCTGCTGTTGCTGCTAAGTCGCTTCAGTCATGTCCGACTCTGTGCAACCCCAGAGATGGCAGCCCACCAGGCTCCACCGTCCCTGGGATTCTCCAGGCAAGAACACTGGAGTGGGTTGCCATTTCCTTCTCCAATGCATGAAAGTGAAAAGGGAAAGTCAAGTCACTCAGTCGTGTCCGACTCTTAGCAACCCCATAAACTGCAGCCTACCAGGCTCCTCCGCCCATGGGATTTTCCAGGCAAGAGTACTGGAGTGGGTTGCCGTTGCCTTCTCCTGTATAATGTATAACATAGCAATATTTACTATGTTTAATATATAAAAATATATAAGATAGCATACTCACAACAATCCTATGTGGTAAAGTTGTTAAATGAGGACACCGTCTAATGTATACTCACTGCCTTGTGACTGAAATGCAGCTAAAAGTGGCATTAGAGATTGGTGCTTTCGGCAATGACTGGATTATACCCATTCCTTCTCCAATTAGGAGATCTCTCTCTTATATGATACTAGAAAAGTTGTCTCACACTAGGATATCTGGAAAGTGTCTCTCATTCTCTATTTGTAAAATCAAGATAACCATAGTAATTATGTTTGAGGCTGCTGTCTCCAATGTTTATTACTGTTATTCCTTTTATTTTTTTTAATCACTATTACAACTTGCCATCAATAACTACAGCCTCCTGCTTCACAAAGGTGAAATAAGTGTTCACTTAATCTTCCACTTTATACACCACTCACTCTAATAAGGATAACTAAGTATTCAATGATCATTCCTTTGGAAGGAAAATAAAAAGGGTAGAATCTTCATTATCCTCATTTGAAACATGGATAACTTTATAACAAATTAATGCTTTATCCTTTACAATTTTTTTTCTGTCCACCAGAGTGTTTAAAAAGTTAACTATTAAAGATAAAGAAGAAGCTAAAGAGAAGCTAAAGGCAAAGGAGAAAAGGAAAGATATACCCATTTAAATGCAGAGTTCCAAAGAAAAAAAAGGAGAGATAAGAAAGCTTTCCTCGGTGATCAGCACAAAGAAATGGAGGAAAACAATAAAATGGGAAATACTAGCGATCTCTTCAAGAAAATTAGAGGTAACAAGGGAACATTTCATGCAAAGAAGGGCACAATAAAGGGTAGGAATGGTATTGATCTAACAGAAGCATAAGATGTTAAGACGAGGTGGCAAGAATACACAGAACAACACTACAAAGATCTTCACAACCCAGATAATAACAGTGGTGTGATCACTCACCTAGAGCCAGACATCCTGGAATGCAAAGTCAAGTGGGCCTTAGAAAGCATCATTATGAACAAAGCTAGTGGAAGTGATTGAATTCCAGTTTAACTATTTCAAAATCTAAAAGATGATGCTATCCAGTGCTGCACTCAATATGCCAGCAAATTTGGAAAACTCAGCAGTGGCCACAGGACTGGAAAAGGGCAGTTTTCATTCTAATCCCAAACAAATGCAATGCCAAATCATGTTCAAACTATCGCACAATTGTAGTCATCTCACATGCTAGCAAAGTAATGCTCAAAATTTTCTTTTTTTTTTATACTTTTTATTTTTTTAATTTAATTTTATTTTTAAACTTTACAATATTGTGTTAGTTTCACCAAATAAAATTTTCCAACCAAGGCTTCAACAGTAGATGAACTATGAACTTCCAGATGTTCAAGCTGGATTTAGAAAAGGCAGAAGAACCGGAGATCAAATTGCTAACATCTATTGGATCATTGAAAAAGCAAGAGAATTCCAGAAGAACATCTACTACTGCTTTAATGATTATGCCAAAGCCTTTGACTTTGTGGATCACAACAAACTGTGGAAAATTCTAAGAAAGATGGGAATAGCAAACCACCTTACCTGCCTCCTGAGATATCTATATGCAGGTCAAGAAACAACAGTTAGAACTGGACATGGAATAAGAAACTGGTTCCAAATCAGGAAAGGAGTATGTCAAGGCTGTATTTTGTCATCTGGCTTATTTAACTTATATGCAGAGTATATCATAAGAAATGCTGGGCTGAATGAAGCCCAAGGTAGAATCAAGATTGCCAGGAGAAATATCAATACCACCCTTAAGGCAGAAAGTGAGGAAGAACTAAAGAGCTTCTTGATGAAAGTGAAAGAGGAAAGTGAAAAAATTGGCTTAAAACTCAACATTAAGAAAACTAAGATCATGCCATCCTGTCCCATCACTTCATGGCAAATAGATGAGGAAACAATGGGAACGAACAGTCACAGACTTTGTTTTCTTGGACTCCGAAATCACTGCAGGTGGTGATCACAGCCATGAAATCAAAGATGCTTGCTCCTTGGAAGAAAAGCTATGACCAACCTAGATAGCATATTAAAAAGCAGAGACATTACTTTGCCAAGAAGGGTCCATCTAGTCAAAGCTATGATTTTTCCAGTAGTTATGTATAGATGTGAGAGTTAGAGTACAGAGAAAGCTGAACACCAAAAAATTGATGCTTTTGAACTGTGGTGTTGGAGACAACTCTTGAGTCCCTTGGACTGCAAGGAGGTCAAACCAGTCAATGCTAAAGGAAATCAATCCTGAATATTCATTGGAAGGATTGATGTTGAAGCTGAAACTCCAATACTTTGGTCACCTGATGCAGAGAACTGACTCATTTGAAAAGACCCTGATGCTGGGAAAGACTTAAGGCAGGAAGAGAAGGTGACGGCAGAGGATGTCATCACCTAGACGATGGACATGACTTTGAGAAGGCTCCAGGAATTGGTGATGGACAGGGAAGCCTGGCGTGCTGCAGTCCGTGGGGTCACAAAGATTGGACACGACTGGGTGACTCAACTGACCGTTTTTTTTTTTTAGTCCACCATAGTGTTCAAGGGTTTCCCTTGTGGCTCAGCTGGTAAAGAATCCATCTGCAATGCCGGAGACTTGGGTTTGATTCCTGGGTTGGGAATATCCCCTGGAGAAGGAAAAGGCTACCCACTCCAGTATTCTGGCCTGGAGAATTCCATGGACTGTATAGTCTATGGGGTCGCAAATAGTTGGATACGACTGATGGACTTTCACTCCCTCACTCACTCACAGTGTTCAAAATGTCAACCTTACAAAATGAGCCTCAAAACACAGGGGGTCCTGTTTAAATGGCAGGGCCCTGCGCCCTCTTTCCAATCTACAATGATCTGCATCTTGTGGGGAAAGCCACATATCAAAAATTTTATAAGTATTCAAGATAATTCCTGTAAACATAAAGCTTGATAGTCACTGGTGTAATCACCATGAAAATCTCTGTTCTTTATTATATGTTTTAATATGTATTGATCTACTGTGTATGCATAGAATAATTTTCCCCAAGTATTAGTATCCCTTTTTCTCAGAAAATCTCCCTTCTCATGTCTGATCTGTATTAAATAGTGTAAAATTTCTTCCCCAGTAAATGGCTATCATCAGACAATCTTAAAAATGATTTGATGGATGTCATCATCCAAGGGACTGTTTCAAAGATTGATTATCACTGAATCAAAACAGACAACCAAGAATTGTATAGTTGCCTTCAGGACCAATGATAAACTTGATAACTGTTTATTGATTGCCAAAAATCTGAATACAAGTCAAAGTTCAAGATGATATTTATAAATCTGAGTTTAGTGAGTGAACCTTGAAGCAGATAAACTATATTAGGCCTATAAACAGAATTAGTTTGACTTGCACATTATTATTTTTTCAACTGTACTGTATGTTGAGACTCAACAAATCAGAAGATTACAAATAAGTTTTCAGATTTCTAGTCTCTTATTCAAAAATGTTAAATCTAAAACAGCTGCCCTATGTAATCATATTGGAGCTAAATAGAGGCTATCCTTTCTGGTGGATGTGTGCAGTTCAGGAAAACTTATTCCACATAAGCGCATTTCTGTCATTGACACTACTTGCCCAATTCCCCTGGGCATGAGAGTTTGCAACTCTTTTTCTAGATCTTTGGCAAACATCAACTACATTATCAAAGGCAAGAATAAAAAACATTTATACGATGGGTACATGAATTAATTAATCTGAAAAACTAACAAATTAAAAAATTTTAACTTCTAACTGTGAGATTATATAGTCACAATTTTTGTTAAGGAGCTCTAATCTCTAAGACACCTAATAATTAGGCAATCTAGATTGTCTATTTTCCATTTATTATGGAGTTAAATGTGAAAATTAAACTCAAATTCTTACTACAATTTATCTTTGTAATGCTATTCTAGAAAAGGAGAAGGGTTAGACATTTATAACTCAAAATAAGAATCATCTTGCAATTTTCAAACTGTCATATTAATTATTTTTAGTATCCTAAATTTACCTAACAAACTAAACTCATAGACTTGTATTTTCTAGGGTCATATTGTTTTTGGTTTGAGGAATAAAAATTCAGTTATGTAGTAACCATGCATCGTATCCTAACCACTATCATCATTTACCATTTATTCCAGTATAACTGAATATTTGTTAAACTAGTTTCATTCATAAGATATACGTTTACCATCCAAATCCAATATCACTTTAAAGGGATACTTTGAATCACTATGCTTAAAATTATGTAAGAATATCTTGAAAATATATTGAAACAATTCCAGGGAAAAGACCCTTTTTTTTTTCTGTTCATTGGAGTTTTCCATGTAGATTCTTTAAACAGGTGTTCTCATCAAAATGAAGCAAAAATGACAGATTTATTTTTTACCTTTCAGACTGTCAGCTTTTCATAGAATATATTTCCAGATTCTACTTATTAATCTAACATAAAATGTTACTGAGAATGTAACTGGCCTTGGTCTTTTTCAGGAATTAGAGAGTATATTTTCAAAGGGAAAAAAATGCAAGTGTAGGTCATATTGCCTTAATCCTACATTTGTTCTTTTATATGATGCACTCTGAATTAGAATAAATGGAGACCATATCAACACTTGTTCTATCAGTCACAGTCCAGAGTCAGAGCAGGCATGGATTTGAGGAATGTAATGATTCTTATCCAAACTAATGTCTAGTATTTGTCCACATTAAATTCTTTCTTTGTTTTTTAATGTGAGAAGAATTCAATAAATAATACATTTCCTTTTCACTCCCCAGTGTTCTTGTTAGAAGTTCGAGTTACATTCACTCATCCATTTTATTTATTGACTTGGTAAGCTTACTATTCCTGGCAGGCTTTGAAAGCATGGCTGAATGAATTTATGAATGAAAATTGCCAAATTATAATTCTTGCCTTTACCATCATTTGTCACAACTTTTAGGAAAAAAATCAATCCCAAGTCCTTTAACATCCCTTTCAAATCCCTAAGAAGTACTGGTGCTGTTGCAGCAAAGGTATTGGGATATCAAATGCTGCCAAAATTTCAAGCATGACTTTTGTTAGGAGCTTCAAATAATAGCAGAAGATATTTGTACAAATAATATTTTCCACTTTTTATATAAAGTGACCAGAATGTTATGAACCATATTTTTAGATTTGATAAATTATTTAGAGAAATAAACAAAACTGTTTATCTAAAAACATACTTTATGTTGATTTCATAGTACTTCATTCCCATGGGAAAAAGAATTTCTTGATTCTTAGCATAAAATCTTAGATCTAATAACAAATGGGGCTTTTTATACTGGCATATCTTCCTATGCAGTCTCAAGGACCAAACATAAAACAGCAAAAATGTATAAAACAATATAGAATTATTTTTCATTTTGTTTTTAGGAATTTTACAAAGCTTCATAATCACCCTAAAATATCTTAAATATATTTTACCTTAAAAATAAATACACACAAATATTTTTATAAGGACACTGAAAACAGACAGCAGACTATTAAAAATAATTGCAGTTTAATGTTAAAGATTATAAAAATAATGTATTTATTTATTATTATTATTATTTTTTTTTTTTACTTTACAATATTGTATTGGTTTTGCCATACATCAACATGCATCCGCCATGGTTGTACAGGTGTTCCCCATCCTGAGCCCCTCTCCCACCTCCCTCCCCATACCATCCCTCTGGGTCATCCCAGTGCAACAGCCCCAGGCTTCCTGTATCCTGCATTGAACCTGGACTGGCGATTTGCTTCTTATATGATATTATACATGTTTCAATGCCATTCTCCAAAATCATTCCCCCCTCCCTCTCCCACAGCATCCAAAAGACTGTTCTATATATCTGTGTCTCTTTTGCTGTATCGCATACAGGGTTGTCGTTACCATCTTTCTAAATTCCATATATATGTGTTAGTATACTGTATTGGTGTTTTTCTTTCTGGCTTACTTCACTCTGTATAATAGGCTCCAGTTTCATCCACCTCATTAGAACTGATTCAAATGTATTCTTTTTAATGCCTGAGTAATACTCCATTGTGTATATGTACCTCGCTTTCTTATCCATTCATCTGCTGATGAACATCAAGGTTGCTTCCATGTCCTGGCTATTATAAACAGCGCTGCAATGAACATTGGGGTACACTTGTCTCTTTCAATTCTGGTTTCCTCGGTGTGTATGCCCAGCAGTGGGATTGCTGGGTCATAAGGCAGTTCTATTTCCAGTTTTTTAAGGAATCTCCACACTGTTTTCTATAGTGGCTGTACTAGTTTGCATTCCCACCAACAGTGTAAGAGGGTTCCCTTTTCTCCACACCCTCTCCAGCATTTACTGCTTGTAGACTTTTGGATCACAGCCATTCTGACTGGTGTGAAATGGTACCTCATTGTGGTTTTGATTTGCATTTCTCTGATAATGAGTGATGTTGAGCATCTTTTCATGTGTTTGTTAGCCATCTGTATGTCTTCTTTGGAGAAATACCTATTTAGTTTTCTGGCCCATTTTTTGATTGGGTCATTTATTTTTCTGGAATTGAGCTGCAGGAGTTGCTTGTATATTTTTGAGATTAGTTGTTTGTCAGTTGCTTCATTTGCTATTATTTTCTCCCATTCTGAAGGCTGTCTTTTCACCTTGCTTATAGTTTCCTTTGTTGTGCAGAAAATAATTTAAAATGTGTATGCATTCATCATTATTTTGTTTAGTCGCTACATAGGGTCCAATTCTGTGCAACTCCATGGACTGCAGCACACCAGGCTTCCCTGTCTTTCATTATCTCCTAAATTTTGCTCAAACTCAAGTCCACTGAGTCAGTGATTCCATTCAACCATATCACTTTCTGTTGTCCCCTTCTCCTCCCGCCCTTAATCTTACCCAACATCAGGGTCTTTTCCAGTGAGTCAGCTTTTTGCCTCAGGTGTCCAAAGTATTGGAACTTCAGCATCAGTCCTTCCAAGGAGTATTCAGAGTTAATTTCCTTTAGGATTGTGACTGGTTTGATCTCTTTGCTGTCCAAGGGACTCTCAAGAGTCTTCTCCAATGCCATAGTTCGAAAGCATCAGTTCTTCAGCACTCAGTCTTCTTTATGATCCAACTCTCACATCTCTACGTGATTACTGGAAAAACCATAGCTTTGATTAGACAGACCTTTGTCAGTAAAGTGATATCTATGCTTTTTAATATGCTGTGTAGGATAGCTTTTCTTTCAAGGAGCAAACATCTTTTTATTTCAGTGCTGCAATTACCATCTGCAGTGACTTTGGAGCCCCCCAAAATAAAATCTGTCTCTGTTTCCATTGTTTCCCCATCTGTTTGTCATGAAGTGATGGGAATGAATGCCATGATCTTAACTTTTTGAATGTTGAGTTTTAAGCCCGGTTTTTCATTCTCTTCTTTCACTTTCATCAAGAGGCTCTTTAATTCCTCTTCACTTTCTCGCATTAAAGTGTTAGCATCTGCATATCTGGAGTTGTTGATATTTCTCCCAGCAATCTTGATTCCAGCTTGTGCTTCATCCAGCCTGGCATTTTGCATGATGTACTCTGCATATAAGTTAAATAAACAGGGTGACAATATATACAGCCTTGATGTACTCCTTTCCCGATTTTGAACCAGTCCACTGTTCCATGTTCGGTTCTAATTGTTGCTTCTTGACCTTCATACAAGTTTCTCAGGAGGCAGGTCAGGTGGTATGTTATTCCCATGTCTTTAAGAATTGTGTCTACATTGTGTAAGCTATTAGATTGGTGCAAAAGTAATTGCAGGTTGAGCATTGTTGAAATTTACCACTTGATATTGGAATATATATTAAATATATATGTTTATGTTATACATCATTTTAATATACATTTCTCACTTTATATTCTTTTGTTAATGACATTACTTGCTGTTTATTTTATATTTATTTTAGACTATAGAAATGATGTCAGACAAAAAGTAAATTTGAGCAATTTTTTTTTTCAAGTTCAAAATTGGTCTTAAAACAGAGGAGACAGCTTGCAACATCAACAGCAATCTGACCCAGGAACTGCTAATGAATGTACAGTGCAGTGGTGATTCAAGAACCAGAGGCTTGAAAATGAGGAACACAGTGGCTGGCCATTGGAAATTGACAACAACCAATTGAGAGGCTTCATTGAAGTTGATACTCATAACTACATGAAAAGTTGCCAGAGAAGTCAACATCAACCATACTATAGCCATTTGGCATTTGAAGCAAACTGGAAAGGTGAAAAAGCTCGATAAGTGGGTACCTCAGGAGCTGACCACAAATCAAAGAAACCATTGTTTTGAAGTGTCATTTTCTCTTATTCTACCCTACAACAAACCATTTCTTGATCAGATTGTGATGTGCAGTGAAAAGTGGATTTTATATGATAACCACTGATGGCCAGCTCAGTGTTTGGACCAAGAGGAAGCTCCAAAGTACTTTCAAATGCCAAACTTGCACCAAAAAAATCTCCTGGTCACTGTTTGGTAGTCTGATGCCCATCTGATACATACACTCCAGCTATCTGAATCCTGGTGAAACCATTACATCTAAGAAGTATGCTCAGCCAATCGATGAGATGCTCTGAACACCGCAACACCTACAGCCAGCATTGGTCAACAGAAAGGCCCCAATTCTTCTCCACAACAAAGCCCAATCACATTTTGCACAGCCAATGGTTCAAAAGTTAAATGAACCGGGCTACTAAGTTTTGTCTCTGCCATATTCACCTGACCTCTTTCCATTTGACTACCACTTCAAGCATCTCAACAATCTTTGTAGGGAAAAAGCTTCCATATCAACAGGATGCAGAAAATGCTTTCTAAGAGTTTGTCAAACCCCAAGGCACAGATTTTTATGCTACAGTAAAAAGCAAACATTTTTCACTGGCAAAAATGTGTGGTTTGTCATGATTCCTATTTATTAATAAAGATATATTTGACCCTATTTATAATGATTTAAAATTCATGGTCCAAAGCTGCAATTACTTTTTCTTAAAGAAGGCTGAGCACCAAAGAATTGATGCTTTTGAATTGTGGTGATGGAGAAGACTCTTGAGAGTTCCTTGGACTGCAAGGAGACCAGGCAATACTAAAGTAAATCAACCCCAAACATTCATTGGAAGGATTGATGACGAAGCTGAAGCTCCAGTACTTTGGCCACCTCATGTGAAGAACTGACTCATTGGAAAAGACTCTGATGCTCAGAAAGATTGAAGGCAGAAGGAGAATGGGACGACAGAGGATGAGATGGTTGGATGGCATCACCGACTCAGTGGACATGGACATGAGTTTGAGCAAGCTCTGGGAGATGGTGAAGGACAGGGAAGTCTGGCGGGCTGAAGTTCACGGGGTCACAAAGAATCAGACACGATGCGGGACTGAACAACAACAACAAAACTGAACAGCCAAGTTGCAAGCCTTAAAATACTCATAGCTGTCTATTTGCTGTCATGAACTGGATTGTATGTCAAGCCAAATTCAGATATTGAAGCCAGAACACCTGATATGACTGTATTGGGTGAAAGAGCCTTTAGAAAGGTAGTTAAGGTTAAACAAGTCAGTAAGGGTCAGGTCCTAACCTGATAGGACTTGTCTCCTTATAAGAAGAGGAAGAGGCACCAAAGCTTTCTGTCTGTGGCTGCACACATCACCCACAGAGTGGAGTCTGTGTGAGGACGCAGCAAAAGGCTTCATCTTCAAGACAATAAGAGAGGCCTCAGCAGAAACCAAATCTGATGAGCTGTTAATCTTGGGCTCCAGCCTGCAGAACTGAGACAAAATGAATTTTTCCTGTTTAAGCCACTGAGTTTGTGGCATTTTGATGTGACAGCCAGAGCTGGCTGATCTAGCTGCCCACAAAGCTGACATGATTGCTCTTCCAATTGTTACTAGAGATAAGCTGATCTTGATGAGCTTTTTTGGGAGTAAAGTTTTGGGGAAAAATTTGAGAGATTGGCCAAATTCACGCTAGAAAAATTCATAAAAGATGTCAAGGTTATTTGAAGACAGAAGAGTGTCAATAACTTGGCTAATTCCACCTAATGTTTCCCTTATTATAACATTTGCTAAATCAGAAAATTTATGTGTATGTGTGTGTATATACACACACACATATATTTGTGGCTTTCCTGGTAGTATAGCTGGTAAAGAAACCTCCTGCAATGTGGGAGACCTGGGTTCGATCCTAGGTTGGGAAGATCCCCTGGAGAAGAGAACGGCTACCCACTCCAGTATTCTGGCCTGGAGAATTCCATGGACTGTATAGTCCATGTGGTCACAAAGAGTCAGACACAACCAAGCAACTTTCACCTCACATACATATATACAATTACCTCTATTTAATTATCTACAGCAATATTCATAATTATAACCACCATTCTGAAGGCATCCTACGTATCATTCACTGAATTTAGTGTTTTACCAAACATCAGAGCGTGTTCTTAAATGTAGGCATTATTAATCCATTTGGCAGATGAAACTGAATCTCACAATTTTGAGATTTTTTTTTATTTTAAGAACATGCAGTTGGAGAAAATTTTGAACCAAAGTGCAATCCCAAAGATTTCAAGTCTATCACGTTAATTTATTATGATGTTTTTAAAAGACATATATATGGGAAACTCCTGATATGATACAGATATAATCTAATGTACATGTAAAAATATTTTCTCCTTCTTTTTTAATCTTTATTTTTTGGAGAATTTGTATTTATTCTACATCTGATTCTATACAGGTTTGGGTCTGTTTTGTCAAAACAAATTTTGTTCATGCATCGCCCTATTATAGTTACTTTGAATTCAAGAAAACTCATGCAATTTTGCATTCAGAATACAAGAAATTTCATCCTGGCACCCCACTCCAGTACTCTTGCCTGGAAAATCCATGGACGGAGGAGCCTGGTGGGCTGCAGTCCATGGGGTCGTTAAGAGTCGGACACGACTGAGCATCTTCACTTTCACTTTCACGCATTGGAGAAGGAAATGGCAACCCACTCCACTGTTCTTGCCAGGACAATCCCAGGGACGGGGAAGCCTTGTGGGCTGCCGTCTATGGGGTCGAACAGAGTCAGACACGACTGAAGAGACTTAGCAGCAGCAGCAGCAGCAGCAACACATTCTCACAGACCAGTCATAATGAGGTAGGAAAGCTAGCAGATGTGAGGGGGAGAAAAAGATCACTTTGGCTTCATTCAATGGAAAGCTACCAAGTGGTATTACAGTATTAACATATTGAATTCGCCAAAAAGTTTATTCTGGTTTTTCAATAAGGTATTATGAAAAATCTCAAAGGAACTTTTTGGCCAATCCAATAGTATTAATGGTCTGATAATTAATGACAATTTTCACTGGAGTTTCTTGTATTAGCAAGAAAGAACATGATGAAATACATTACCTATGATGATACATTTTACTTTTTTTTTTAATTGGAAAAGCTTTGAAGGTAGCTTCATATTTCTTTACAGATTCATTTCCTTAGTTTTTCACAGGTATTAGTGAAATCCATTTTTAGAACACTAATCAAAATAAGTCTATAAGATTCTGCTGGATATGGTTGTGACAGCACATCCGAAATAGCACCTCTCTTTTTTTCTCACTGATTTTTATGTTTCTGACTTGAAACTCTGTTCTTATTCTTTTCCATCAGTTTCAAGGAAAAGAATCAGTTCTGACTTTGGCTGTCAACAATGGAAAAAAGGAATTTGAAGTCCCGGGATCAAAGAGGGTGTTTCAGGGCATTTTAATGGATTTTTATGCTAGTCTATAAGCAAAACAATAGAAAGGAAAATTGGATTTATACAAACACCAGATAAAATTATTTATATGATACTAATTATGCCATATCAGTTTGTAAATAAATTTTAAATAAAGACAACAAATAATTTATCTCCTTTAAAGGAAAGAATGCTTAACAGCCAGACATAATCAAATGCATTAAACAGCAAAATTACCAAGTTTTCATGAATACATCAGGAGACAACCTCTTCTGATAAATGTTAACGTGTATACATGTGCAGGTGTATATACTGGACTTTATGTGTGTGATTAAGTATGTTACTCTTTTTTAACAGCTGAAGAAAAAAGCATTCTTTGGGAAAAAGGTAAATTGTAAAGAAAAACCAGGAAAATTTATCTTAACCCATATTAAAAATATTAACAAAATTAACAATCTGAATTCTTATTGTCAGAATATATACCACATATATACAAACACACAAATAAATGATGATAATTATTACAGATAGACAGACAGATAAGCTATAAACCTGAACCTGATTTTTGAGCAATGCCTTACTTCTTTTACTATAAACAAATACTTAGTAGTTTAGGTTGGTTAAGATACCAGAGCTAAAGCAATTCAACCATCTACCAAACCCTTCACCTGATTGTGAATATTTTGAGTCTAAAAGCAGTCAGAAATGATGTGAGAAGATAGCAGTATAAACATAGAACAAAGTTCTAAAGTTAATGAAAGGTCAACTGTTGAAATGGGAAATTGAGAACACATCTACGGGAGGAAGAAATGCTTCAGACAGACATTTCACTTGTAATTGAAGACGTCTTAATGTGACTTGAATCTATCTGATAGGTTGTCACATTTTGAAACTTCTTTTATGTACTTTTGTGTTTCTTTTCTTTTTATCTTTATCCTTACTGTACTTTGCAAAGATAAATGAATGTTTTTCATGTAGTTTTCTCAATGCAGTAATTTCATTTTCTATATCTAAGTTTAATTTGACAACAAAGAGAAGGGGCGAATTAAAATCAAAAGCCTTTCTTCTTAGTTAGCCTCATCTGGATCACCCAAATTTTAGGGAAAAGGAGCAGATGGACAGCAGGTTTTAAATCATTTGCCCAAAGGAGCACAGCATGAACACTGAAGCTCAGATATTTTGTTTCTTAAAACCATGTTCTTGACCACTTCACTTTACTGTCTTTTTAGAAAACTCTGAAGACTTTAGAGAAAAAACCATGCTTAAGATGATTATTGAGAGATGATTAATACTGTTTCAGATTGAACAAAAATAAGTCATTCTAGATTGAGGACTCAGTGTGTAAAGGGGAGAAAAGGATAGATTCCCGGGAATCCAAATTTTGGGGCATTACTAAACTAATAGAATAAGCAGAAGAGAGAAGTATGAGATAAGACTGCAGATAAGAATGGTTAGAAATAATGGTGTCATGGGCCAGAGAGAGCTGAGAATCCAGTGTGTAGGTGATGGGCAACACAATGCATAGTTGATAATGGAGAGAACAGGAGACCAAAATAGCAGTTTAAGAAAGCACTTTAATAATCTAGGCCAGTTATCTCCAAACTTTTTTTTCCTACAGGGCCAGATAATAAATCTTTTAAGCTTTGTGGGAAAAGAAGTCAGATTAAGAATATGATGCTGATACTTGAGCTAGCAGATAGAGCTCAAAGTCTGAAATAAGGCAATAGTTGCTGAAGAGATAAATATAACTATGGCAAAGAATCAGATTGCATTAAGAATCTATTATTAGTTTGAATTTTAACATTCTGTGATTAATTGGATATGGAAATGAAGGAAGAATCTGTTGTGCCTCTGAGGTTTCCTGTTTAGGTGATAAATTACTCCTCACCTCGCATCCACCCACACACAAGCATATACATGCACACAAGTATATGTTTGAAATAGAAGATTCAATAAGATAATGAAATTAGTTTTCACTGATTTATCTTTAACACTTGTAGAAGTGTTTCAAATGATTCTTCTGGAATAGTTTTCTTCCCTGGCCTCAGCGATGCTGGGTTTTCCACCAGTGTCTGACTCTTAACACAGGTAATTTGAAATATGTAACCATTAAGTTCCCTTTCACACTTATTTAATATTGAAACAAATAAAAATGATAAGGAGGAAGCAGCAAACTTAGATACTACTTTCAAAACACTTGACTGTGATAAAGTGTTAGAAAATACAGACAGACACACACACACATGCACACACCTATCTTCTTTAACTGTATAATGAAGCTTCTGAGAAATAAGAGAAATCCTTAGAGGTCAGAACAAAATTCAGAATTTGCAATACTGACATGTTGATTCAGAGTGCTCTAGAGACTGACTTTGAATGGGTCTAGCCTTCCTCATTTGAGACGGTTTATAAAACTTGAACCCTAAGTTGAGTAGAATGCTAAATTGATGACTCCTACATTTGACAGATATTCCCAAGGGCCAGTAACTTCAGGGGTTGAACTGAAAAAAAAATCCTCATCCCCTTAGGAATTGGCAGAGATACTTGCTTACCTCTTTAAAGAAAAAGAAACCCCTGCCACAATAATGTTGATAAAACTCTATGGAATGAAGCAGTCCTTAACTGACATGATACCTATAATCCTCTCAACTCAAATGCTATTGTGATTGTATCTGGAAAGGCCAATGTCCTCCATTCATAAATACCTTTAAGTGGAATCTACAGAAAGAAGGAGGAATCTACAGGAAACAAAACAAGAAAACACAATAAGCAGTGGACAGTAAATTATTTATGAAGGCTGAAAGTTTCTAGAGCCTTTGAAAATCCCTCACGTAGATATACCCCTATTAATTCCATGAAAGGTGAAGGACAAAGCATTTTCTTCACATCAGCTCAGCTATTTTTCCCAATTCCACCCTGGTGTGTAATTGTCATTCTGAGTCAGTGTTGGAAAAGAGGAACCTTCTTATTCAGAAGTCATGTTCTCTCTTCTCAATGGTGTTTCATTATAATATGGCTTCCCTGGTGGCTCAGAGAATAAAGAATCTGCCTGCAATGCAGGTTTTATCCATGGGTGGAGAAGATCCCCTGGAGAAGAGAATGGCAACCCATTCCAGTATTCTTGCCTGGTGAATTCCATAGACAGAGGAACTTGGTGGAACTACAGTCCATGGGGTCACAGTCAGACATGACTGAGCAGCTAACACACACACACACACACACACACACACACACACTATAATATATACAGATCATTTTCAATTTTTGTTAGAAAAGGCTTGACTCAATGATTTAAGCCAACAATTCTCAAAATTCATATAGTCTTTTATGGGCTGAATTGGGTGTTCCCCAAACTTATAAACTGAAGCCCTAATCTTCAGTACCTCAGAATGTGATTGTATTTGGAGATTGAGTCTTTCAAGGTGATTAAGTTAAAATGAGGCCATTAGAGTGTGACACTTATCAAATCTAATTGGTTTCCTTAAAAGAAATGGAAACTTGAGAAACACCAAACAGCCGTGTGCGCAGAGGAGAGACCAGATGAGAAAGTGGTCATCTCCAAGCCAGGGAGAAAGATCTCAAGAAACCTACCCTACCACCAACTTGATCTTGGACTTTGAGCTTCAAAACTGGTGAGAAAACAAATTTCTGTAGTTGAAGCCACCCAGTCTATGGTATTTTTTCATTACAGTCCTAAGAAACCAATACACCCGGGAACTTGTTAGAAACGCAAATTCTTGGGCCCATGCAAAACCTTCTGAATCAAGAAACTCTAGAGGTGGGTTCCAGCTATTTTATTTTATCAAGATTTCCAGATAATTCTGATATATACTAAAAGTTTGAGAACCACTGATTTACTCTATCTTGGTGAGGAATGAATTGATATGATCCTTAAATCAATTTATTGCTGAAAATATCATAAAAGGTCTTATTTTTTCTCAGTATCAACACTTCTCTTTTTTCATACATTGATAAATGTTTATAGGGGATTAAATGTATATTGTATACTAAGATAGTTTATAGGGGATAACAAAACATATAAAACACTCCAATATCCATGGGCAAAAATTTACTGATACAAAAAGAGGAAATTTTATTAAAAATTTATAAAATTAGCGCAACACCTGAGCTGTGCAGGATTAGTTCATATTAAGTTTCCTTTGTGATGGAGACTGACAAAAGAGCAGTCAGGTTAGGGAACAAAGGTGGTTTAAACTGCTAGGTAGCTTATACTTTTATACATTACACAAAATAAAGGAGGAGAAACAATATACTGAGGGAAGGAAAGAATGAAGCAGCTTCTGCTAGAAGCTGAAAGAATGAAAGAGAAATGAGAGTCAATTGAAAGAGCTCCCAAAGGCCAAAGCTGGAACAACTCATATAACAAGATATAGTATGAATTTTAATCCAAAGTATACACTAAATATCCATGAGTCCATAGCAGGTTCAATCCCTGGATCAGGAAGATCCCTGGAGGAAGACAGGTCAACCCACTCCAGTATTCTTGCCTGAAGAATCCCATAGACAGAGGAGCCTGGCAGTCTACAGTCCATAGAGTTGCAGAGAGCTGGACACAACTGAAGCCACTTAGCATGCATACACGCATTGTGCTATATATATATGATTGAATGAATAAATAAGTAAATGGGGGATAAGAGACAAATCTCTCATGTGGAGGAATTTCAAATAATTTATGTAGATACTCTCTGAAAGCAGGAGAATATGACTCCCCACTCCTCCAGTGTGGGCTGTGCATAGTGACTTCCATCAAAAGAAAAGACAGCAGAGAGGAGAAAATAGTCATCTTTGCAGAAACTCAGCAACAATAACAAAAACTCAGCCAAGTGATCATGAACATCAACAGTGATAGCACTTTATGTCTGTGGTCTTCTTCCAAATAATTATAACCAAAGAATGATTATGAGAAAAACATCAGAAAAATCACAACAAAGAACCATCTATGACATATCAGATCAACAGTCCTCAAAACAAGCAAGATCTTCAAAAAGGGAAGTCTGGGAACCTCTCATACCAAAAGGAGCCTAAAGAGAAATGGGGACTAAATACTATATGGTATTCTGGATCAGCTAGTGGAACCCATAAAGGCCATGAGGGTAAAATTTAAGGATATATAAAGAAATCTGAGAAAGCATCACTTTAGTTTAAAATTCAGAAGGTTATATTTTGAAAAAGTATTTGGGAATTGTAAATTAGCATATAAAATTTAACTTGATGCTGTTATGGTGTGTTTTCAAATATTGTTACTATTATTGAAAGCCCCAGTGGTAAAAGAGAGTATTTGCCAAGTAACCTGGTAGAAAAAAGGCATTACTGGTAAAGAAAGTTGTACAAGTATGAAGAAAGGAAGGCTTATGGGCAATGAAAAGTTTATATTGATTCTGGCTATTTGAGGAAATTCTGTACAGCTTTGCTTAACTTTATTCAAGCTTAATTTATTTATAACTTAAGATTCCATGGGGCTTCCCTCATAGCTCAGTTGGTGAAGAATCCGCCTGCAATGTAGGAAATCCCGGTTCGATTCCTGGGTTGGGAAGATCCCCTGGAGAAGGGATAGGCTACCCACTCCAGTATTCTTGGGCTTCCTTTGTGGCTCAGCTGGTAAAGAATCCGCCTGCAATGCAGGAGACCTGGGTTTGACCCCTGGGTTGGGAAGATCCCCTGGAGAAGGGAAAGACTACCCCGTCCAGTATTCTGGCCTGCAAAATTCCATGGACTGCACAGTCCATGGGGTCGCAAAGAGTCAGACATGACTGAGCAACTTGTGCTTCACTTTACTTCACTTACATTCCATATTTGATACTTCTGAAATTAATTTATGTATGCATTCTTGGAGATCATCCTAGCTGTTTTGTGAAGAAGAATCAGGAAGGGATAAGACTTAAGGCAGAGGGACCTATTCAGAGGTTGAGAGTCTTACAGTCAACAGTACAAGAGATGAATAGAGCCCAGTCTAAATTTGTGGCAGAGGGATTGGAGAAAAGCTAATACATTTGAAACATAAACCAAAGCAAAATTCAAGGGCAAATACTAGGTGGTGTCATTTACTGGAACAGGAAACCAAGGAGAAGAAACAAGTATACAGGGAAATACAATATGTGTACTTTAGATTTACTGGGTTTGAAATATTCATAGGACATTTAAGTGGAACTAATATACATTTTTACAAATAGGCCCAAGTATTAAGAGAATATTACCAGCCAGACATGCACGTGTATATAGAATATAGAATAAACATACTTGAAGTTTGGACAATGGAGGGGGTCAGCAAGGGAGGGGAGTAGGGAGAGGAAGGAGGCCAGGCTCCGAGCAACATGATCATTCCACAGATAAGCCTTAACTCCTGGTGAAAGTCTCATCTATTTAGCATCGATAGCATTGCCCCAATCAGGTTTTCAACTTAATCTCACTAGTGGTCATACAGCAATGGAATATAAAGCAGATTAATCTGTCTCAAACAAAAATGTCATATTCTTAACCCTTGCCTCATCATTCTACTCTGTCCTCTCGGAAATTCACCATTCTCCCAAGCAGCAATTCATTCATTATTGACATTTTCATCTAGGTATCCATTTACTAAGTGAAATCATATTGAGGACATTCCATAGAGATGTAATTAGGCTCTTCAGCAATGTTTTATATAGTCCCTGCAAGCACTTTGAAGTCAGTAATGCTTCTATCAACCTCACAGTAACTCATGTTTAGGGTTACTATTGACTCCCAACTTCATCTATACTTGCTGCAAAACACAATGAGCACTTAACTCCATTCTTTTTTGTTTTTCTTTAACATTTCTTAGTTTTATGTGTACTTGTATGTCTTGCCTTTAGATAGATTTATTTTAAATACCTAGATGACAGGAACCACTTCCATTTTTCTCATCACCTAGAAAGTTACCTTGCTATTAACTACTTGCTGATTCACTGATTAATTTCCTGACTCAGAAAACCAATTTTTACTTGATGAGGTAAAGAGAGGAGGATGTGCAACCTTGGAAGGGATGTATGTAAGTAACAAGTTTATTGTATTTTATTTTTCTTATAGCGATTCAAATGGCAGTTTTTTTTCTTATATTAATGATGAATAGAAGCAGTTTGGTTTTATATGACAAAATACATATTTTCAGCTGATAGCAATAAAAGTAGCTCTGGACTTAGATTTTAAAATCATAATTTTCCTTTGACAAACTTTTTAGTTTTATGTATACTTTGAAAGGATTCTCTTTCTGAGTTAATTGCAGGGCAACTTTTCCTTGTCATCACCAAGTTTGGAGAGATAGAATTATCGATTTCCAACTTCAAATTATTCACTGTATGTTCAAGAAATGCAAACCCAACAAAAAAGGAGTTTAACAAATTTAACAAGTAAGAAACTGTCTGGCATTAGAGTCACACCCTTATAGGAACCATAAGAGTTTGACCTCCAGAAAAGCACACTACTGATTCCAATTTGACCCATGAAATGGCTGACCACAACCTTCCCTGCCTCCCCAACCCTTGCCACCACCTCTATGAGATGTCTCCTAAACACCTCAACGGATGAAACCAAGGGCTGCAAATATATCTGAAGACTAGTTTGAAATCCTTCCAACGTCCACTTCCAAAAATCCCCCCTTAATAGAGCAATTGCTACAACTAAAAGCTTTATGAATATTTCCCCTTTTTACATTATACAATGTGCTCTCCTGTCTTAATACCTCTGAAGCCTTGCAATGGATGTATGTCATAATCTATGAATAAGAAATAATTTTAACTGTATCTCAAACTTACTTTTGTCTTTGACACAAATGCATAATAGTAAATATGTCTGCTGTATTACACTTTTAATATATTAAATATCCAAGTTTACATTAATACAAATTGTTGAGAAATTGTAAACGTTTCTAGAGAAGATTTTGATGACCCTTTTTGGGTAAGGAGCCTCTTGTTATATATATTCATTGATGTGCATTCAATGTATCTATTATATATTACATTAGGACTATATTCATAGTCCTCTAATTGTTTGCAAGATATAAAATATCATGGTGACATTTTCCTCATGCTATATCCTGATGCACCCGAGAGTATCTCTGGACCATTTCCAGCCTTTTGATGAGACTTGTCACAGCCTCAGATAATCGTTTTTCTCTTTGTCTAGAGAACGGTTTCCAGGCTAAACCCTTAATTTTGTAGCAATTCAAAGGCTAACACCTCCTGTTAAACAAAAGAAGAACCATATCATGGTAATAAGAATCCACTGCACCACTTCTGGATAAAGTCTAAATATAAGGAGCTTGACATGTCAGTTACCTGGTGTACAAGTTAATATGAAAGAATTTAACTCACATTTATTCTTTTTGTTTTCTCTAGCTTTTCAATTGCATCCCAAACAGCAAACTGTTAACCTTTCAGGGCCTAATCTATAATTCGTATTCTGGCCAACAGCTGAATTACTTGACTGAAAGTTCTGCTGATACAAGGAGCAAAGGATCAGCACTTAATGGATACACAACAAAAAGCTCAACTCCATGAATTTAAATCCATCCTACATTAGAAGAATTTATAATAAGCCTGTGGCAATAAAATGTCAAGATGTTAATAGGAATTGGCAGGTTTCCATATGATTAGATGACAGAATTACAGCCCAAAATGCCACCTTTTTGTTCAAATGTAAGAAACACACTGAACAGATGTATCCAGAAAGATAACCATTGTAAAGACACATGTCTACACTCTATAAATTATTTCTTATATCAGTGACATCTTCTACAGTGAATATTAGGCCATTTTGAAAACATGGCATCAGAAGAGATTAGAGGTTTTAAACAGACTTCCCTATTTGCTTTTAATGATGTTCTCACTTGGGAAAACAGACAACCTTGTATTCAAACACTAATACACTAAAGCATTTTGCTTTCTGAAAATTAAAACCATTAAGAAATGAAGTACAGAAATCCCTTTATGTACCTTTCATAGGGACAAACTGATCTTAAAGGTATCAGATCAGTCGCTGTAGGCTTTATTAATTTAAATCTTGATTATTCAGGGATTCCAAATCAACCCATTGCTTTCATTTTTTCACTTCATATATTCAGCATTTGTTACCTTTAGTGCTTTATTACTTCATTAGATTATATTAGATTACAAGATACATGAAGTCAGAAATCTTGATTTACCATCCATTTTATCTTATAGAATCTATCGATATCAGAGAATTTATCAGTTTTTTTTTCATTCTTCAAATTGGAGCATAATCATTTTACAACATTGCGTTAGTTTCTGCTACATAACAAAGTGAATGAACTGTATGTACACATATACCCCTCCCTCTTGAACTCCCCTCCCATTCACCCCTATCTCACCTATCTAAGTCATCACAGAGCACCAAGCTGAGCTCCCTATGCTATATAGCGGTTTCCCACCAGCTCCGAGATCAGTCCTGGGTGTTCTTTGGAAGGACTGATGCTAAAGCTGAAACTCCAGTACTTTGGCCACCTCATGCGAAGAGTTGACTCATTGGAAAAGACTCTGATGCTGAGAGGGATTGGGGGCAGGAGGAGAAGGGGACGACAGAGGATGAAATGGCTGAATGGCATCACTGACTCGATGGACGTGAGTCTGAGTGAACTCTGGGAGTTGGTGATGGACAGAGAGGCCTGGTGTGCTGCGATTCATGGGGTCACAAAGAGTCGGACACGACTGAGCGACTGAACTGAACTGAACTGAATGTATATATGTCCATCCTACTCTCTCATTCCGTCCCTCTCTTTCCTTCCCCACCCTGTGTCCACATGTCTCTTCTCTACGTTTGTGTCTCAATTCCTGCCCTATGCATCAACTAAGCTTCAACTGAAAAAAAATTAAAAAGACAAAAACTCAAGTTGAAGGGCAGGAATAGAGATGTGTGTGTGTGTGTGTGTGTGCTTCGTTTCATTTTTTTCTTTTCTTATTGAAGCATAGTTGATGAACAGTATTATTACAGTGTTTTTAAGTAGACTGAATAAGTAATTAGGCAAAGAAAATAAATGAATATAAATAAGTTTCTTGAGATTTTAATGGTATATATGTGTTATTACTTACATGTTTACATTATGAGGCTCCTTATTATTCATTTATTTGGTTTTGCATTCTAGGATGTTCATTTTTTAGGACAATACTTCCATTCTGAACATGTCTATGTTTACTTAATTTTTCAGCCACTGGTTAATTGACAAAGGGCCAAAGTGCTTATTGTGCTGTAGATACAAGATAGAAAATGTTCAATTTTTTCCCCAGTACATTTTAATTGACAACTGTAGATTTGTGTGGACACAATCTCATCATGCCCATTGGGTTAACAGAGCCATCAAAAGAGGGACAGGTAAGACTCAGCATCTTCCAAGGCCATGGCTAAAGATTAGTGCAAAGCTGTATGTTGATATTGTCAGGAGTCCTCTCCACTCCCTCAACTCAATTTCTCACATCATTGCTTTACACCCCTAGGGAGGAGTCGCAGAAGTCCAAGGTATGTCAGCAAGAATATTCTTGCTCTCTCAGGAATTCAGTACAATAGGATAAACAACCACACAGCTGGCCAAACTAATAGTATAGAAGTGTGTGACCTAAGTGTTTAATAAATGCATGAGCATTTTACAAGGCCCAGGGGACCTTCCTCAGAATTATTGAATTTGATTGATTATATGTAGAGTTTACTTGGAGTAATTTTTGTTTAAAAATGAAGTTACAGATTTTATTAGAAGTTACAAACATCTTGAGTTGATTAAAAACCCACATATAAGGTCACATTTTGTCAAATATTTCTGTAAATATAAAAAAAAATCTCAAAAAGAAAATGAAATATCTCTACTTCATTCTTTCCATTTTGTGTTATTTGTAACACACAAAATTTAGTAGTAGTTTAGGGCTCATGAATAAATATAATCAGAAAGCTCTACATGTATATTCTGTACCACTCTTAAATTTGTATAGATACTAAGTACTGTGTTAGTGGGTTTCCTAGGTGGCACAGTGGTAAAGAATCCACCTGTCAAAGCAGGTGATGCAGGAAATGTGGGTTTGATCCCTGGGTGGAGAAGATCCCCTGGAGTAGGAAATGGTAATCTACTCAAGTATTCTTGCCTGGAAAATTCCATGGATAGAGGAGCCTGGTGGGCTACAGTTTAGGAGGTCACAAAGAGTTGGACGTGACCGAGTACCCACTGTGGGCTTCCCTGGTGGCTCAGAAGGTAAATCGTCTGCCTGCAATGCGGGAGACTTGGGTTCGATTCCTGGGTCGGGAAGATCCCCTGGAGAAGGAAATGGCAACCCACTCCAGTACTCTTGCCTGGAAAATGCCATGAATGGAGGAGCCTGGTAGGCTACAGTCTATGGGGTCACAAAGAGTCGGACACAACTGAGCGACTTCACTTTCATGCTTTAAATAAGCATTTCGGAAGCAAACATCCTATGATGGGCAGTGGAAATTTAAGGACACAAATTTGTTGTTTTGCGTCTAGAGTGTAATGAACTGTAATTTATCTGGCCACAGCCTGCAGCTATAAAATCCAGTCATAGAAAGGATATTCTTTTCATGTCAGAGGAGCTTTTACTTGAACTCATAAAAGGCTCCAGTGATTTAAATACAAATCAAAGTGGTTGAATTACTACTCCTGTAACGTACCTGCAAAGGGCTGGTCACGGTTGTGGGGTTAGGGTTGAGCTCTGAGCTATGGATCATGACTTGTAGACCCATACTAAAGTCTTTCACAGAGTGTTAATTACTAAATTTTAACCACTATTCATTTCTTTCTCTTTTTACTAATAACAGTAATAAAGCATATCCTGAAAGCTAAAGAATGTATGGCTATTTGGAAAACAAATATAAGGTATTAAAATATAATAAAATAGAAACATTGAGCTGAAATTTGAAAATAACAATTTTATCAAATCAAAGAAATAAATTATTTCCTGATCTACAGCTGGTATTATGTGGATACTATTTTATGCTAATTAAACCCACTAGCAGAAACAGATTCCTTTTCTCTGGAAACATTGCTAAAGCCTATTTAAAGTATTAGAACATTTTCTGAGGTCAGGAGGAATTAGATTGTGTATTTTTAGTTTCCTCCCTCCACACATACTATTACCATTACCAATAAAATCACTTCAACTATGTCTAAAATACTTAAGGTAACCTACTTACTTTTGTTTGTTAGTATATAGGGGAAAAAAAAAATCCTTTAAGCTTCTTATACCATAGTTCATTCTTCATTTTAAAAGCAGTTTTGAATTGGGTTGAGTTCTACAATCAGAAAATCCCCTAGGAGCAGGCTTCAGCAAAATTTTTGATAAATGTTTAAAACTTTTCTCTCCCTCTCCTTTCTCTACTTCTGGCATCCCTTTTAGTAATTAGTTAAACATGCCCTTAAAGAGCCCAGTGGTTTCTCCTAATCCAGGTCTAATTTCCATTAGCTGAAAAGACTGCTCCTTTCTTCCCTTTTCTACTCATGATCCCCATTAAAATGTTCATGTTCTCAAAATATTTTTCAGTGAGTCAGGAGAAAAGTAACTGGATTGAAAAAGGTGAATAAATAAACTCTTGAAGTGTATGACTTAAAAAAAAAAATACAGGCCAGGTTTTTCTTTGTACAAATGATCTCTCTCATCAGGATGGGTAATAATTCTTTTGACAGATAGTTGAACTAAATTACTTCTTAATGTCCTGTCCTCCTCAGGATACTAGAAAACAAAATAAAGAAAGCCATGGAAGAATTAGTGAAGATGGATTTAGATAGGAGTTCAGATAAATCTTTACAGGTATTAGTTATAACACTTAGAAAACTACACAGTTGTCTTTCCACAAAACCACCCCTGCTTGGTCTTCTTGGAATAAGTAATAGAATATGAAAGGAAAGTGGACAAATCTTGATTAGAAAAAAAAAGTAACAAAACTCAAAATTTTAAATGAACACATATTGCCCTTATATAAACACAAGACATTCTAGTCTTGAATTAATAAGACATTTATCTAGGCTTTAAATTTAGATTTCAGAGATATGATTTCTACTTGAAAATGTTTAGATGCTCCTCAAAATGTAATACAGTGTATTTATATATATTTATTTAGCTTTTTCTATACTATGTTCAAGGTGTAGAGAATGGTTCAACTTAACTTTTATTTTTAAAATAGACTTAGTGACTGAACAACAGCAGCTCCATAAAACAAATAACTAATGAGAACCTACTATATAGCTCAAGGAACCCAGCTGCTGCTGTTGCTGCTGCTAAGTGGCTTGAGTCGTGTCTAACTCTGTGCGACCCCATAGACGGCAGCCCACCAGGCTCCCCGTCCCTGGGATTCTCCAGGCAAGAACACTGGAGTGGGTTGCCATTTCCTTCTCCAGTGCATGAAAGTGAAAATCAAAGTGAAGTCGCTCAGTCATGTCCGACTCTGTGTGACCCCATGGACTGCAGCCTACCAGGCTCCTCCATCCATGGGATTTTCCAGGCAAGAGTACTGGAGTGGGGTGCCATTGCCTTCTCTGAACTCATGCTCAAATTTATGTCCACTGAGTTGGTGATGCTATCTAACCATCTCATCCTTTTGCTTTCAATTTTTCCCTGCATCCGGGTCTTTTCTGATGAGTTGGTGCTTTATATCAGGTGGTCAAAGTACTAGAGCTTCAGCATCAGTCCTTCCAGTGAATTTTCAGGGTTGATTTAGGCTTGACTGGTTTAATCTCCTTGCAGTCCAAGGGATTCTCAAGACTCTTCAGTCTGTAAGCTATTTAGGGTTTTTTGTTGTTGTTGTTGTTGTTCATTTGATTTATTTTATTTCACAGATAAGTGAAAACATACAGTATTTGTCTTTCTTTTTCTTATTTAGAATCAGGTTCATTCATGCTGTCACAAAAGGCAAGGTTTCATTCTTTATTATTACTGAGTGATAGTCCATTGTGTGTGTGTCTGTGTGGGTACATGTATATATATAATATATACAAAACATTTTCTTTATCTATTCATCTTTGGTGGATACTTAGGCTGCCTCTACATCTTAGGTATTGTAAATAATTCTACAATAAATATTGGGGTGCTTGTATCTTTTTTGCATAGTGCTTTGTTTTATTCAGGCAAATGCCCAGCAGTGGAATTTCTGGAACTCTTGATATTTCTATTTTTAAATTTTGGGGAACCTCCATAATGTTTTCCTTAGTGGCTGGACTAATTGACACTTTCACCAACAGTACAGGAGGGTTTGTTTTGAATCTCTATTTAACATTGGAATTAAAAATAGTTCATAGGTTTGATTATATATTTAGTTTATTATTAACTTCCTGTTATTTGTTTTTGAAAAAAAAAAAAAGTTTTTAAGTCAGACCAAAATCTTTGAGTTCTAAGCAATAGCTTTGTCATGTATAAAAAATACTTAGTTACAGATGACAATTTTATTTGACTATATCTTCTTGTTAATTCAAGATTACATTTTCAAATACTGTTAATAACTTACTAGAAGAATTTAACATTTTGGTTTTTTCCTTTTTTTTTTTTTTTGTTTTATGATACCACCACATATTGCATTAGTTATCAAACCAATGTCTTATTTATTAGATTGTATTTTCACATCTGATTTGTTGTCATAAATCATTTGTCCTATATAATGCATTGAGTTTTTGTCCGTTATAAAACAGAAACTAAAACCTTAAAATATGGAGCCTCCTAAAACCATATTATATGTGAAAAAAAAACATAGCTGATAGAGGTTTTAAAAATATAATGTGTGAAAAGCTTTTGCGAAGGGTTACACAAATTAAAATCAGCAGCAATGGTGTCCCATAGAGATAGGATATAATTGCAAGTCCCTATCAGTCAGCCTCCAACATTATGGAATGCTTACAAAGGGCCAGGTACTACTTCAACAGTTGGGAATACAGTGAGGACTAAGGCAGGCAGAATCTTTGATCAAGAAGCATAAACTAACAGGACAAGGTATACAAAAAAGGATACAGATAATAAACATGAAAGAAACTTTATGATATTTAATTGATGACTGTTATGATCTAGATTAAACAGAGCAATGTGACTGTTTATTAAGCCATATCTGATAAAAAGTACTACTGGTTTGGGTAATGCCACCCAAGATACAACATTTATATGTATGTAACCTGTTTTTTCTTGCCTGGAGAATTTCATGGACAGAGGAGCCTGGTGGGCTACAGTCCATGAGGTCACCAAGACATGACTGAGTGACTGACACTTTCACCCTTCAGCCTGCTTTTAGTATATCTCCTGGATGTTGAATGATAAATCTTCCTATATCCATTTATACAAAGAAATTAATGATTTCACATGCAACTGTATACCTATGAATCTCATCTTGCCTCTTCCCTGTGTTTTATAATGGGGACTTATAAGACTTTTGACTCATTGCATCTAATCCCCTAAGGTCAACACCAGCCCTATTTTACTATCTAGCATAATTAAAATATTTAAAATGAAGACATTGCTTGGATATAAATTATAAGATTCATGGGAGTAACAGCTGTGGAGTTAAGATTAGCCCTGCTTACATCTTTTATCAGGGACTGTTGGAAGATTTTTTCCCCAAAATTCATCCTTTACATTGTTTGCTACATAGTTGGAAGTCTTCCTAACTACAAACACCAGGGCCAGAAAGAAAAATGAGGGCTAGATATACACATTTGGTATGATTTGTTAGCACCTAAGGAAACAGAGACTATGAAAGATTCAGAAAGAAAAATATGATTTAAGCAGTCCAGAAATGAAACCACGTGCCTTCTGGAAAAATTCACAGCCTATGTGTAAAGTGTAAGTGGTGGGAACCTAATCAATTATCCTTAATAATTCATATAAAATAAGTGAATTCTTAAAAAGGAAAATAAAGCTCTATAATCTGTCAGTTGACAAACTGTTCAAAAGTCCACCTGGGAAATAGACATACATGTAGGTCAATTGGAATTATTTGCACTCTGTCTTGATTTGTGACTTTTTAATACATACCCAGTAAGTTACAATTGATGTTAAACATGACAGTAAATATGGCCCATTTGTAATATTTATCATAACCTAAAAAATAAATCTAAAGTTAAATGGTTTTTACATTTTTTATTAGAAATAATTTGGGGGATAGGGCAAAATATCCAGCACTTTCCTCAAATTTTTCATTTTGTTATATCAAGTCATCCTTTCCTATATAGCTTTTATTGGCCATTGAATTATTAATTATAAGAGAAACTTCCAAGTTAGGGTTCTTAGAAACTAATATCAAAAAATGTGTCTATCTAAAATTTTGCCATTCCTCAAGTGTGCTTTCAAATATCATTTTACAGGCACAGTCCCGCACTTACCAAAACGTTGTACTATAATAAATCTTATTTTGTGATTATAATGTGACAGAAGTTCAATACAAAGAAAATTTGAGGCTCATAAAAATCAAATCTGTTATGAGTAGATGAAGATAATATTGTAAATGGCTGTAAATACAAACAAATTGAGGGTTGGAGCATTTGAACAGCCTTTTAACTCACTTTTTAAAAAATTATATCCTTATCTGACAGCTCTATCAGCAAATAGGAAATGCTTATTGTGTTTTTTCGAACACTAATGTAAAATCAACCACTTAAATAAATCACTTTGCTCCACTTGTTGCCCTCTTTAACCATGTGAGGACAAGGAATTTTATTTTTACTTGCATAATAATGCTATGAGGCATAGATTTTTAAAGAAAAAAAAATCACCAGTTCTCCTGAAAAAACAAATAATTCCGATTAGAGCTCAAAGCTTAATAGTGTGTAACATAAGTGGCTGTTAATTTAAAAATCCCATTCTTATTTTTCAGTGTTTGTGACCTGTCTTAGCATTAAGAATGAAAACACCCAAAGTTCAACATCTGCAAAATAGTCTAGGGTTCTACTTATATCATACATATTATACATTTGTTGTTCAATCTCTCAGTCATGTCTGACTTTTTGAGACCCCATGGACGGCAGCATGCTGGACCTCCTTGTCCTTCACCACCTCCTGGAGTTTGCTCAAACTCACGTCCACTGAGTCAATGATGCCATTCAACCATCTCATCCTCTGTCCCCTTCTCCTCCTGCCCTCAATCTTTCCCAGCATCAGAGTCTTTTCCAATGTATGATAATATCTAACACATATATCCCCCAAAATACAAAGTCCACAAAAGCACAAAAAGGCAAATCCTAAATAAATTTCATATTTGCATTTATTTGTAAAACCCACAATTATGCCCCAATCTATAGTAAGAAGTTGAATTTTCACATAAACAGTGTAATTAGTGCAATGTTGAACCGAGGTCCTTAAATTGGGACCTGCCAAAGAGATGCTATAATGCCCCTTCCTCTTCATGCAGGAGTTCCTGACCAAATATTCTGTACACTGACTAGACTGAGATACTTCATTCAAAATGAAAATTGTTCTACCACCAAATAACATACTTGTGTTAATTACCTCCACAGAGAATGTGCTTGACTTTAAACACCAATGAAGGAAGGGGTTGGTGGCAAGGAAATAAATGCAAAGCACTTAATTCTACTCTTTCTGAGAGCTATTGCAAAACACCAAGAACAATATAAATAACTTGAATTTACTTATTTGTCTTTTACAAAATAATAGAAGAACCCAGGACTCCCATATTGCATCAGATTCTTTACCATCTGAACAACCATGGAAGCCCAATATTATACAATTTGGTGCTGTAAATTTTACAGATACAATAATATGGTGAGTAAGCGAAGTCGCTCAGTCATGTCCAACTCTTTGCGACCCCATGGACTGTAGCCTACCAGGCTCCTCTGTCCATGGGATTCTCCAGGCAATAGTCCTGGAGTGGATTACCATTTCCTTCTCCAGGGGATCTTCCCAACCCAGGGCTTGAACCAGGGTCTCCCGCATTGTAGACAGATGCTTTACCATCTGAGCCACAAATGCCAATAAAAATAATAGCTTCTCTGGATTGGAATAGCTCAAGTACACCTAGAAGCAAAGCATGAGTCATGAAGTCCAAACCACTGATTCATAGGAAAGACTAAGAGAAAATTGTTAGCTTCCTGGAAGAATCCATAAGCAAACCCAGTCTTGTGAATAGCTATTCGAGAGCTGGTCAATAGGAGATGACCACAGTTTACCAAACCTCACAGGATGACTGAGAGAAGATGAAAAATACTCGTTAAAGTATTGGACTGCTGCCAAGTCACTATCAGAACACAGACATGATGACAGAGGTGGTACAACTACTTACATTCACAAGGATGAAAGCTGCAGACAAAGTACGAAAGAGCAGAAAACTAGCAAGAATCTGGGTGCATGAGGGCATCATGGACCTGAATTACCAGCTGAGAACTGCCAGCCTCAAAAGGGGGTGTTGTTCAATGCTCCCAGGCCCCCAAATGTACGTTATATTGCCTAGTGTTACCAAGTTACATCAATAAACAGTTCCTTAAATAACGTGGGAGTGTCTTTGCTTGTTAAGTCACCTCAGTCCTGTAGGACTCTTAGCAAAACTATGGACTGTAGCTGACCAGGCTCCTCTGTCCTTGGGATTCTCCCGACAAGAATACTGGAGTGGGCTGTCATGCCCTGCTCTAGGACATCTTTTCTACCCACGGATCGAACTACATCTCCTGCATTTCCTGCATTGGCAGGCAGATTCTTTACCACTAGCACCACCGGGGAAGCCCTAGGGGGTCTTTAGTGATTATTTGGTCTAACCTGCTCACTTGAAAGATGAAGAACCTGAATTTTAAAAAGGAAAACTGGATCTCATGAATCCCAATTTATTAGTTACCATTTATATACTAGCCACGATGGTAAACACTAAACATAGGCCTGTAAAACAGAAATTTTGTAAGAGAAAACAGACTCTTTAAAGTTAATGTAAACTATCTAGGGTCACATAGTTAATGTACAGGACAGCTAGGATTCATATTAAGCCCTACATGGCTCCAGATTCCATGCTCCTTTCGTAAATTGAATATAACGTGAACTTCCGTTGCATTATAATTACACAGTTCCTTTGCCATCATGTTCAATGATACACATGAGTTAATGTGTGACTGAATCTCCTGAGTTATACACTGGCTTGTGCACAGATATGAGTAACTTCCCTCAAAAGTCAGAATTGGGTGTGGGATATTAAACAGAAAGAAAAAAGGAAAAATTAAATATAGACATTTAAGCATAAGCAGATATCATGTCACCTATTACAAACATATTTTAACAGATATTTCCACTTTGTATTAATTTTAAAATTATATTCAAGTAGAAATCAAATACAATAATATTTCCATCTCTGCTTCCTATGATATAAACATCCACATTTTACTTAATTGATGGATTCTTATGGAAAACTGCTTTCTATTGAAACTAGAAGCTTTATACTTTTTGTCTTCTCATATTCCTGTTGAAATCTTGACAGTCATAACATATTTAGAATGAATAGTCTATTTGTTTCCTACACATAGAAATGGTTCAGTTATTTCTCGTAGTTGCTGCTGCTGCTGCTAAGTCACTTCAGTCATGTCCGACTCTGTGCGATCCCATAGATGGCAGCCCACCAGACTGCCCCATCCCTGGGATTCTCCAGGCAAGAACACTGGAGTGGGTTGCCATTTCCTTCTCCAGTGCATGAAAGTGAAAAGTGAAAGTGAAGTCGCTCAGTCATGTCCGACTCTTAGCGACCCCATGGACTGCAGCCCACCAGGCTCCTCCGTCCATGGGATTTTTCCAGACAAGAGTACTGGAATGGGGTGCCACTGCCTTCTCCGATTTCTCATAGTTGAATGATATGCAAATTGACAACCATTTGCTGACAGGGGAAACTGAGGCATTAAAATTCAAAGAATCTTACTACCTAAGAGATTCCAGAGACTTTAAAATTTATTTAGTCAAATATCTTATCCTTTGAATGACGAAATAGGTCCAGGATGATTAACCAATTATTTTCCAGGTCAAAGTTCTTATAGTGACAGAATGCCTATCTAAAAACCAAGCCTGGTTTTATTTTCTCAAAGCCATATTATCTCTCCATCACATTATAATCTCTATAAAGCACTGTCTGCAGTTGGTTTAAATAATGGAGTGATATTTTATGATCAGAATACAGAAAATCCAGTATTTAGCTGCCAAGTAACACCATTTTGCAAGGTTTAGAATTTGGCCATTTAGAGGCTTGCATGCAAAACTTCAAGGAGAAATGAAGAGCCATAGGTAGAAATAAACTGGACTGTTGCAATAAACATGATATGATTCTAGAACTGACTATCCAAAGTTGGTGCAGATATCAGCACATAAGGTCATGGTCTCCAACAAGGCTGCCCTCATTCAGATATCACCTGCAAGATTGAAATCTCCAGTTCACTTGCACTTCTGGTAAACTGAATATAAATTCAAGGTTTCCTATGACCCCCTTAGGTTTAATAATTCAGTAGAACAACATACAAAATTCAATACAGCGGTATATTAATGACTACAATTTTATTATTAAACAAACAATTCAGGCCCAGTCACAAAAAGAAACACATCAGGTTAGACTTGAGAGGGTCCTGAGTACAGAACTTTCACGTGCCCTACCTGAGGGATTTAGATGTGTCATCCTCCTGGTACATCAATGTGTTCACCAACCAGGAAGTTCACCTCATCCTCAGTGTCCAGAGTTTTTACTGAGGTTTCATTGTGTAAGCATGATTGATTTCCTCCTTGGCCACATGACTGGACTCCATCTCTAGCTCCTCTCTCCTCCCCAAATGTCAGGTGCTCTAGCTGACATTACGTGGCTCAAAGCCACAAACCTCTAAACATGTGGTTAGTTTTCTGGCATGACCAGTTCCCAGCCTGAGGCATTTCTTTAGCAAAAATTCAACTATGGTCCAAGGTTCTGTTATGAATAAAAGATAATCTGATCTCTCGAAATTATAAAGTTTTAGAAGTTCCCTCTTAGAAACTATGTACAGAGAACAGATACATTCTTTTTTTCTGCAACAAAGGTGTACATGTCCAATTAGGGGAATATTGTCTCTTTCATTTACGTTTCATTGTCTCTTACTCTAAAACCTACTACATCAAAGAGACAATTTGGCCCAGAGTAGCCCTAAATAAAGGAGAAGGCGATGGCACCCAACTCCAGTACTTTTGCCTGGAAAATCCCATGGATGGAGGAGCCTGGTGGGCTGCAGTCCATGAGGTCGCGAAGAGTTGGACACGACTAAATGACTTCACTTTCACTTCCCACTTTCATGCACTGGAGAAGGAAATGGCAACCCATTCCAGTGTTCTTGCCTGGTGAATCCCAGGGACGGGAGAGCCTGGTGGGCTGCCGTCTCTGGGGTCCCAGAGAGTCGGACATGACTGAAGCGACTTAGCAGCAGCAGCTCTAAATAAAGGTTGAGTACTGCTTTATGGGTCATTTGCAATTATGCACACTGTATGTTCTTTGTCCAAAATTTATTAACACAATGAGATATAAAGGAATGTATAAGTAGCAATTAATAATAGCCACTCCCATCACTGAAATAACCAAGCACTTATTTCAAACATACAAACAGTTCTTCAACCGCAAACAAACCTAGAGCTTGAAACTGACAGAATCTATTAACTGAGAATATTTTAATAATCTTACTAACTAATTGACTGTAAAAAGGCTTCCAGATGGCATGGACAAATATACTCCATCATTTTTGCTGGAGTGTCCTACAGTGTTATAGGACAGCACTGTAGGACAATTCTGAAATTTATATAGTTATGAATTATTTGTTATAGCCATATAGAAATGCAATTTTGACAGAATTTAATGTCTAAAAATACACTTATTCAAACACATAACTTCCAAAATTTCTGTGCTTAAAAATCATTAAGATTATTAATTTCTAAACCACAATATGAATAGACTTTTAATATCCTTGCACAAATTACTTATTCAAGAATCATGTCACATTTTGTAAATACAGGCTAAATAGCAGATTCATTTAAAGATCTAACAGTGTGCATAATACACATAGAAAAAAAGGCAAAACAAGACTGAAAGTCAAAGCAATCTATTTGAATTTGCTTTGAGTGATCAAGTAAGTGTGTTTTTTCCTGGATAACACCTGTTTCTCATGTTACACCAATTGCCATTGTTATTAATACACCAAGAAGATTCTTCCCCCAAAAGAACTGTGGATTTCTTTGAGAGCCAACCATCTGTTAAATACATTTATTTAAGATGATTTAGGAGCATCGGGGAAAAGAAGATAGTGATATAAAAAAAGTTATTGACTTTTTTGTAATTTCTAGTTAATCTCTTATAAAACCAATCTGTAATTCTCATTAGAATGATACATGAGAGAGGATAGAGGCCATTATAACTATTTAGAAATACCATTTGTGCTATTGTTATGGGTCACCTAATTGGAAAAAAAAAAGAAACATGACATATAGTGCATCCCCAGGTACCTCTGATTCTACCTCCATTGGTAGACACTGCCACAGGCAGAAGGCCCGTAGAGAAATCATAAAGTAGGAATAACCATTGAAAGGATCCTGCATATGCAGCTGCTTTTCTATCTGTATTTTGATAATGTCCATTATTGCTCAAGCTTAGCATTTTAAATTATGTTTGAGGTAAACTCAGCATCTATCTAAAACATGGCACTTTGTAAGTTCTCCCAGGTATGTAGTATAATTTGAGATACTCAAAACATTGGATAGCAATCAGGGAAATGCAAATCAAAACCACTTTACACCTACTAAGATGAATGTAATAAAAAAGAAAGATTATCAAAAGCATTGGAGAGGATATAGAGACATTGACACCCTCATGCAATGTGATTTAAGATATAGAATGGTGCAGAGCTTTGGAAAACAGAGTAGCGGTCTCACAGTAGTTTAAACAATAGGGCATCATTAACCCTGTAATGACAGTCTTAGATATATACCCAAGAGAAATGAAAACAATGAGCACATAAAAAGTCATACAGAAATGTTCATTATTAGTTATAATAGCCAAAATGGGAGAAAAATCCAAATACCCATCAACTGTAAATGCATAAATAAAATGTAACATGTTTATGCAATGGAATACTATTTGGTTATAAAAAAAAAACAAAGTATTGATACATACTATAATATGGATGAATCTTAAAAACCTATATTAATGTAAAAGAATCAAGACACAAAAGAACACATTTCATATGATACTGATATATGAAATATTCAAAATAGGCAAACTTATACAGGCAGAGAGTGGTTGCTTAGGGAAGGGGAAGGTTGGAGGAGTTAGATGAGTATTTATGGGTATCAGGTTTCTTTTGGGTGGTGGCAAAAATGTTCTTATATTCATTGTGGTGATAATGGTTGCAAATCTCTATGAACATATTAAAAAAATTGAGTTGAACATTTTAACTGATTTGTATGGTATATGAATTACATCTCAATAAGGTTGCTATTTTTTAAATAATAGAAATCTTATAATTTTATCTTTAGGGTTAATGTGCTTAGATTAATTGGTTGTAAATTGGTCTCATCGTCTCTCAGAATACATCTGACTGGAGGAGGCAGAGTGTAAAATGAATCAGAAGGAAAAGGCAAGTGATAATTATGGTGGTATTAAATAAGGAAATCCTATATAGTAGGAAAATTATGGATAAAAGAAACTTTCCAAATGAAAAATTGCCATTGGATAGAAATTCCTGGGGATAAAGAATAAAGATGCAGTATGAAGCAAAAGTAGTTCCAATTGCTTTAATCTAATATTCCGTGGTGCTATTGACCAAAAATGGAAAATCTATTAAGAAGAACCTATTTCAGGACTGGTCATAAAAAGGGGCTTGAATACACAAGGGAGATATTCCATTTATATAGATAACTTAATTTTTAAATTGTTCTTAATGTTTTGCTTTCTATAGCTTAAGACTTTAATCAAAATGTTCTCTTTTTTCAAGTACTCTTAACTACACATTCTTTTACTCATTAACATCTACTGAGGTGGGTACCAACATGCGCATGTGCATGCTAAGTCGCTTGAGTCATGTCTGACTCTGTGATTCTATGGACTGTAGCCCATCAGGCTCCTCTGTCCATGGAATTTTCCAGGCAAGAATAGTGGAGTGGGTTTACAATTCCCTTCTCTAGGGGATCTTCCCCATCCAGGGATCAAACCTTCATCTCTTATGTCTGCTGCATTGGCAGGTGGGTTCTTTACCATTAGCACCACCTGGGAAGCCCAGGTATCAACATACTTATGTGTAAAATGAGTATTTTGTATGTAAGTATTGACACATCATTATGCCAGACTTGGATTTCGTGAAGACACTCTTCCAAGATCCAGATAAAGGGAAAGAGGACTAAAAAAATCCAGTCAGGCACATAGTCTTGGCAGGCTAAAAGCAGGGGCTAAGGGTATAGGAAAATCAATAGGAAATAAAAATGAGAAAGTACAAAGAAACACAAGTAGGTAGGCTAGGTCAATACCAGAGAAGAAGAAAGAAGTAGATTTTAGGCTTGTTGATCCCTTCATTACATAACATTTGTTCCTGAATTAGTCATTTCCAGATATGATCGGCAGCTGATTTTTTGGGGGGTGGGGGGGGACCATGGGATTCTAGTTGTTATTTCAGGAAGAATAAAAGATTCCAAGTCTTACCAAAGATACACAGAAAGAGACAATGATATGCCTCCTGGAGCAGCCTTAAAATTGTGTTCAGTCCATTTGCAGCTTCAAAGATTTGGAAAAGAGAAAAGCAGAGTGAAAAATAGGAAGAGAATATCTAAGACCAATTGGTATTTATTTTGTACAAGTTATTTTTTTTTAAATATGAGATCATGTATTTTTATCATAAAATAGCATATGTTTTATATTTTATAAATGTTTAGCAACTGTTAGTTACATAGGTTAATGTCAGGGAGACATCTGATTTTTTTCTAGATCTTTAGCCTCCATTTCATTGACAAGACAGATCCTTAATCTTCTATACTTTTTGATACTCCTACATTTTAGAACCAGGGAAAGACTTTGAGGATAATATTCCAATTATTTAACCCAAGATTAAAGAAAGTTCTTTATTTTTAGTTATTTATAGACCAAAGTGTAAAACATATTATATTAATAAATGATGCTTTGGGAATAAGACAAAATAAATAGCTTTGGATAACTTTCTAAAAGTGTATAAATTTAAGAGGAATTCTGATACTTCTAACAGATTTGACTCAAGAATTTTAGAATAAAAGTGTCTTAATTTCACCATGTTTACTTTGAAGATAGCTAGAAGACTTAAAGAGATATAAATATATGAAACATACATGTGAAACAGATAGCTGTAAATGTTACCTCACAGAAAATATCATCCAATTTTATATTTTCTTACACATATTTTCTTACATACCCTATTCCATTCAATTAGCTTGCTCTAATCTTTATCCTTAATAATATAAATAACATTAATTTCATTTTATAATCACTATTAGCATATAAGCACATATATTTACATAAGGGTCTATGAACAGATTTTTATTTCTGTTAGGTTTTTATTTTGTTTTTAGAAGAATTGAAAGTAAAAATTGAAAAATTTTCTTCAAGACCTTTGATGTTCTAATTTTTTTCCTTAAATATTTTAGCACAGTAAGCAGGATACTCATATTTTCAAGTCACTTTTGCAATATTTTACTGCATGTAATAAACATGTATTTTGCTTTGTCCATAAGCAAAGCACTTTTCTGGGTATTAGAATATACCTAGACTGTATATATATATATTATATATATATATGAATATAGCCAGACTGCATATATATTATACATATTTATACATATATATTGGAGAAGACAATGGCACCCCACTCCAGCACTCTTGCCTGGAAAATCCCATGGACGGAGGAGCCTGGTAGGCTCCAGTCCATGGGGTCACTAAGAGTCAGACATGACTGAGTGACTTCACTTTCACTTTTCACTTTCATGCATTGGAGAAGGAAATGGCAACCCACTCCAGTGTTCTTGCCTGGAGAATCCCAGGGATGGGGGAGCCTGGTGGGCTGCCGTCTATGGGGTCGCACAGAGTCGGACACGACTGAAGCGACTTAGCAGCAGCAGCAGCATACATATATATATACCCAGACTGCATATATATTATATATATTAGAATATACCCAGACTCCAAATATACTCATCATTAAATTTAATACAATGCATATTATCCAAAGTGTTTTTCTTCTCAAACACTAACATAATTCCTTTAACTTCCATATTCAATCTATTAGTATTTCTTGTAGGTTTCACTTTTCAAAATACAGCCAGAAGCTGGACATTTCATACTACTTAGTACAAGTTGTCTAGTACAAGTACCACTTAGTATACCCCCTGCAAATTACTAAAATAACTTTCTATATTTTATGTAGTCTTTATTCTCATAAAAAATGACTTTTTAAATATTTATATATAAATCACAGATCATTTTTCTCAAAATATTCCAACTACTTCCTATTAATTCAAATATCCATGTTTATATCTAACTAGTTATCCATCTTTCAATATTCTAAGTATTACTGAAGTAAACATGGTAAAGTTAAGGCATTGATTTTTATTCTAAGAACACTAAGGGTCAAATCTGTTAGAAATACCAGAAAAATTTCTCTCAATTTTATACACTTTTGGAAATTCCCCCAGTGCTATTTAACTCATTGTTTCATGTGATGCTAAAAAGTACCACTGATCAATGCCAACTCTGCCATGGATACAGTGTCCCACGTGACCAGATCTTGTTTGCCTCTAGGGCCACTTTTCTTTTAACTCCAGAGGCACTGGACATGCTGGTGTTCCTTCAACATCTCAAGCTTGCGGCCTTATCAGTTTTCACACCATCTTTCTCCGTGACCTGGAGAGTATTCCCTTTAGATCTTCACATGGCTTGCCCTTTCCCATTAAGGAGATCCCCCTGCCGAATCATCTCCTTGGAGAGATCTTCGAGAACAACTCTGTCTAAAACCAACTCTCCACTCCATCAAGCTCTTTTTTTCCAGCTTGATTGTCTCCATACTTATATTATCTGACTTACATATACTTCCATTATCTGGTTACATACAGTGACTGATTTATATGTTGAGTGTCTTCTTAATTCCTTAGTGCCTGTCTTCCTCTCCCGTCTTGGGCTTATTACATCATATACTTACAGTTTTTAATTCTACCGCATTGCCTTTTCCTCTGTAATACCTGCTTCATTTTCTTGGCTATTCCTCCATCAATTTAAATTTGTAACATTCAGAACTCAATCTCAGCCTCTTTTCTCATTAGCTTAGCTCAGGTGATTCCATGAGGCTTAGCTGATTGGGCTTTAAACTTTGTCAAGGCTTTCAACAACACTGACTAGCTGATATTTCAAAATGTAACTCAAGACTCATGTTACCAAATTCCTTCTTAATGGCTATACATTGACATTTCAATTTTAACATTTCTAAATGGAGCTGTTTATTCCATCTCAAATCAGTGTATTCCTTCACCATCCCTCCAATTTTCCCCATTGCCATAAATAGCACTCCATATATTCCATGGTTCAAGCCAAAAATATCTGGAAATCCTGCCATTTTCTCTTTTCCACAAACTGGTCCATTGCTGAATACGTTAAGATTTATCTCCAAAATACACATTATATTTTAATACTCCCCCCCAATCCATGACTATCACTTCCTCCATCTTCACTGTGACCACTCAACTCACACCGCTTTTCTCCACTCATGTAGTATCTTCCCATCCCCACCTCACCCTCTGCATTCCATTTTGCACATCACAAAAACAGAATATTCTTTTCTAGTACATCATGTCCCCCCTTGCTTAAACTCTTTAAAATGACTTTTCTTTAAATATATATATATATATATATATATATATATATATTGTAATCTGCTCATCATGCCTGATAGCCCTGCATGGTCTGGTTCCTGTTTACTTCTCCATTTTTATTTCATTAAACTCTGTCCCTAAGTCACTAGGTTCCAACCATAATGGTTTATTTTCTGTTCCTCCAAAGTTCCAAGTTCTTTCTGTCTAAAGGCCTTTCTATTTCTTTCTCCTCTGTATAAAAATTACCTTGCTCTTCAAATAACTGTAGGCATCAGTTCAAATATCATTTCCTGGGAGATGTGTCCCCAAACTATCATTCATTCATTCAAAAATGTGAATTGACCTTTTTTTCTATGTCAAGCACTATGATCAGTGGGAAAATATCGATTTCTTTCCTTCTTGAAGCTTAGATTCTTTTTGCAGTGATATAAAATCATTGCAGAATTTCTGTAGTACTTCACAGTTACAGTTTTTCTCTTGGTAATTCTTGACTATTTAATAGAATGCAATTTTTTCCAATATAATTTAAAAAAATTAAGACTAGAGAGTGTAATTAAGAGGCTGGCTGACTTCATTTCTGTTGTTTGACCTCTGACATCTTCCATACACACTCTTCCTTTCTTTCCCCTCATCCCCACAGGTGTGCAAGGGAATAAGAAAGCTTCCTTTAGTTGTACAGGGGAAATTCAAATCATGCAAACTCTGTCCCTCTGGACCCCACCTGTTAATATAAATAAAACAAACAAACAAAAAAACCCAGAACCAACTGCCTGCATCTTCATCTTCTCACCTGCTTTGTTCACTACAGACCAAATTTGAGCCTTTCTCAGAGAATTCTTTGATTATTTATGTTTCTTTCTATTTTCTGTCCATTGGTACCTATCTTCCATAAATTTTGCAGAAACACACAGCCGGCACTCAGCAGAGGATGCTGAGTGCCCTAATAAAACAATTGGCACTGTGAGCAGGATGCCATGGCAATGATCCTCAATGTGATGTATCTTCAGTCTCTCCCTCCTGACTTATAAACTGAATCGACTACATACAAGTCAGTGGGCCTGAATGGGATCAACCAATTGCTGAGCTTGTGTGATTGTGTTTGGGCTGTGTCCCTTTATATTGGCTTGGCTAGGTTTTAGCAGTCCTACATTTATCTAACCTAAGTTGGCCCATATAAGTGAAGAAAAGTAGCAAAGAGCCTGACCTTTAAAGTAGAACTGGAGAAAAGAAAAAAATGAAAAGAGACTGAGTTGCTTAGAGAACACAAGATTATGGTGTGTCTGACCAGGCATTGAATCCTGTATTTCCAGAATACTATACATTAAAGAAGAGTGGATCTCCTATGTAGCCATATAGTTATTAATACTGTGTGGCATTCAGATTCTAATAGTGTGGATAGAAAACTGTTGGGCTTTCCATCCTCCTCATTTCATGAAAGATTGACCCACACTGGGATTTCACAAAGGAAGAATTACAAGAAAAATTCCCCTAAAATATACTGAATTACAAAGCTATGAATAAAATTTCTGTAAGAAAAAAAATTGTAATAATGATCCAAGTTTGGTTTTACCATTAAAAACCCTAGGGTAAAATTCAAACTTTGGGATAAAGTTGCATAACAAAGGAAAGGAGGGATAACTGGCTTTCTATTTAAGACTCAAACCAGATATAATAAACCATTTATAATTAAATTTTTAGTTTTAAGGGTATATCTTACTAAATGGGCCTTTTAAATGTGTGATCTGACCTAAAATCTCAACAACATCAACTAATAAAAGCTAACAAATTATAACCCAGGCTATAAAATGTCCTAAAGGAAAGGATAATTAGTCCAGTGATTTCCCTTTTAGTAATTCAAGTAAGACGAAGTAAAAATGAATGTTACCAGACTATGAATTATCATAGTTCTAAAGAGGAGAGTGAAAAAATTGGCTTAAAGCTCAACATTCAGAAAACTAAGATCATAGCATCTGGTCCCATCACTTCATGGCAAATAGATAGGGAAACAGTGGAAACAGTGGCTGACTTTATTTTGGGGGGCTCCAAAATCACTGCAGATGGTGATTGCAGCCATGAAATTAAAAGACGCTTACTCTTTGGAAGGATAGTTATGACCAACCTAGATAGCATATTCAAAAGCAGAGACATTACTTTGCCAACAAAGGTCTGTCTAGTCAAGGCTATGGTTTTTCCTGTGGTCATGTATGGCTTGAGAGTTGGACTGTGAAGAAGGCTGAGTGTCGAAGAATTGATGCTTTTGAACTGTGGTGTTGGAGAAGACTCTTGAGAGTCCCTTGGACTGCAAGGAGATCCAACTAGTCCATTCTGAAGGAGATTAGCCCTGGGATTCCTTTGGAAGGAATGATGCTAAAGCTGAAACTCCAGTACTTTGGCCACCTCACGCGAAGAGTTGACTCATTGGAAAAGACTGTGATGCTGGGAGGGATTGGGGGCAGGAGGAGAAGGGCACGAGAGAGGATGAGATGGCTGGATGGCATCACTGACTCGATGGACGTGAGTCTGAGTGAACTCCGGGACTTGGTGATGGACAGGGAGGCCTGGCGTGCTGCAATCCATGGGGTTGCAAAGAGTTGGACAAAACTGAGTAACTGAACTGATAGCACCTCCTATAAATTTCTAAGTCTATAAATTTTCTATTAAAAAACAAACTCTAATCAATTGGCCATTAGAAAATACTTTGCTGTGATATTTGGCCAACGTATTCTGCTCAGTGCCTTATTCAACAGCCTCTCAGTAACAATTTGCTTTTGCCTTTGCAGGGTAACTGTGCACTTTCACTTGGTAACTCATGATACCTGACTAGCACAGATACTATACATAAACTATGTAGACTATGCCCCCACCACGCCCAGTCATATCTTAGAATCCAGGTATGATTTGTGTCATATGACATGATTCTACCTCAGAATCCAGGTAATGATGTTCTTTTTATATAAAAACACAGATATTTAGAAGTATATACATACACATATCTTAAGACTGTTGTGAAAGTAAAAACATATAAGTTATTTTTCTTTCATGCTACCCTGGTCAAATCAATGCAGTAAAACTAAAATTTCTGACTTGGTATTTCTTAATTTTAGATTGAAGCAGGTTTTAAATTTATTTTCACTGCTATGAGCTCAGTTTTCCTTCAAAATAATAACTACCCTGCAGTGAGTTTTACTGAGCTGACAGATGTTTACAATACGCATAACCAGATACATACATAAACATTTAAGACTTCTATAGAAGTGCAATTGGAGTAGGGAGAGGAAAGGAAATGAGAAATAGCAGATTATTTCTTATTAAACTCATCCAGAAAGGGCATGAATTATACAACTTTAGGGTGCATTTGCCACTAGATTAATGGAAATTTATTCACAGAACTCCCTAGGAACAGAGATGAGCATATACTATTTACATTTCTCATTTTACATATTATAAATTTATACACATCAATAAGTTATATACTTAAAAGACCAGCAGGCAAATATTTAATGAGAAGTGATCTTTTGATCTTATTTTGATGTTTAGTTACATGTGGAAAAACACAGGATTTTAAAATGTTTACATCAAACCCCAAAAGTTACCTTGCATGAAGACAAGAGAAACTATATACTTATTATAAGACTTGATGCTACAGCTCTAGTTCAGACTAAAAATGGTTACTTTTGTTTCCATTGCAAACACTGCCTTTATTATTCCTCCATGCTGATGAACTCTTCTATACCAAGATCTGCATGTGAAACAATTCTGAGGTTCATTTTAAAATTAATTCCTATCATTTTCTTATAAAAATTTTAAAAAGCAACTCTAGCTTTTCTTCTGCCTGTAGTATTGTCTATTCAACCATTGCTTTCTTATGGAGAAGTTGCTACAGGAATGAAAATATATTCTAGAACTTTTTAGATCCCAAAGGTGTTGCAATCAAAGGAGCACTTGCTGTATAAAGAGCTTACCTGAGGCTAATTAACAATAAAAGATGTTTATAAATACATGGCTATTTTGTCAAAAGATGGGTAATCCTTTAACTTCAAAATTAAGCCACAAGTTAGCAAAAGAATATCAAGTGGTTGATCTCATAACTGTTAAGAGATTTTATTGATATTTAGTAGAATATTTCAATTTGCTAGAATGTGGTCCTCATGACACCAAACCCGGAAGCTTGACTTTGAAAATTATGATGTGAATCACAAATTCTCACCAGCCACCATTGGAACACCAGTAGGGGTGGCAGTTGATATTTGAGGTAAAGATAGGAGATCATGATCAACACTTGGAAAATCTATGAAGGAATCATCTCAGCAACATCTCAACATATATGGTGACAGTGGATTCTCTTTGAATAAGAAGGACAGAAATAATTTCTGGGCATCTGTAGATCGTTTCTTAGCTAAGATTATTGTGTAAGAACCCACCATTTTCTCAGTTGCCTTTCCCAGAATTCTATAACTCCTGGTCAGTTTGCTCATATATCTTTGAAAAAACTTATTCCTAGGAGAGAATATTGTAAATGTAGTTGTCACCCGAGGAATGTTACGTGCAACCTGTTCTACAAGAATTAGGTCAATAGCCACTTGCAGTCACTGACCTTCAATACACCCTGCAAGGAATCCAGGGTGTAATGAGGCACTCTGTGCTCTGGGAAGACTGGCAGAAGAGGCCTTCAGATAATTAGATATTTTCAGGAGAAGTCTTTTGCATCTTCCCACTCCTAAAAATACACTAAAACCATTAACTCCTCATGACTAGCAGCAGTTTTCTAGTGAGATGTGCACTGGGTTGCATGCACCCCCTTCATCCAAATCGCATATGTGCTAACCTCCACACCACCTCTTCAGAGCCTTTGCCAGAGCTATCTGAGAGACTGTCCGCAATAAGATACTGAATACACTTGAATCGCAGCTTTTACATTGTGTTTGTTGCTTTTTTCCCCTAGTTGTCACAGTGTTGTGAATTGTGATATTTTATCTGAGCAAATGATTTAACAGGCTTTTACCTTAACTTTCATGTTTCAGCAAGAACTAAGAAAATCTTACATGTTAAGATTTGTATGGAAAAGAAAGAAACGGTTTGTGAGCCTCTGCTTGAATCAGAAGATATTTTGACGTTATTCATGTGGAAAATATTTATGTGCAAATAACAAACAAATAAAATTAAACCATGTTGTTTTGGTAACCACTTCAGTGTATTATATGACAGTTGTGTGGTAACTGATATATTATGTGGCAATTGCTTTTCCCAAACAGCTAAATATTTTCCATATATTGCTTCTTTTTCCAAATGAAAAGTGCAAACAGCACTAGAAAGTTTGGGAAATAAAAAAAATGTTTTTGACCTCCAGATCAAACAATTTTATTAATATTTAGTACCATGAACATCCAAAAAAAGCCATCAGCATATTTTTTGCATTCCCTTATTTTATGTGAATAAGAAATCAACCACATATTCAAAACAAATATATCCTTGTACAGTAGTATAACCTTTCCTTAATCCACCGATAACTGAGAAAAATATATTAACCAATAATTTAAAACTCTCTGTAAAACAATATTATAATATTTTTCATTCAAATCTTTAACTTAATCATTGTGATGCTTAGTCAGAAAACATTTTAAGAAAATTTTCACAAATATGTTCACAAGTGTAAGACATAATAAAGTCTCCTAGACCTAAATATGAGTCAACTATTTTAATCTCTCTCATAAGTATAGAAATTATCAACAGATCAGAGAATAATTCCAAAGTCTTGACCCAATATACTTTTCAAAGTCAAACTTCTTGTTTAACTACACATAGAATGGAAAATGTTTTTTATTTAAGAAAATCATGTATATTATCCCTACCTAGAACCCTACCAGCAGATCCATATATATTAGATCAGTTGTTAAAGATTTTGAATTTTCTTTCCTGGGACATTTTCAGGGAAAATAAATCAATACACTTGACATGTCTTGTTGGGTATATGACCTCTACTTCTGGGCATGTGTGGAGGAACGAGTCTCTTCCAACTCATTCAACACGTATTTGTTGAGCAATAACTATGGGCGAGGTACTCTGTGCTGTTATCTGGTGAAAAAACAGACATGATGCCTAAAGCGATCTTACCTGGGGATTGGGAAATTTGAAAGCTGCAGAGAGGATAAAATAGACACTGAGTAGGGAAGAGATGAGATGGAAAAATCGCTTTGAATAATATGTTTCAAGCCAGAAAGAAACCTTTATGAACAGAATTTTTTTTTAATATTGTAAATAACAAAAAAAATATTTTCAGCCCTTTGGGGAAAATATACTTTGCTCCTGAATAAAGGAGAGTTTTGTTTTTAGATACAGACACTTCATATTTCTGCTTATAGTTTTGAATCCTTTTATCCTTCAAATTTATAGAGAGGTCATAAGGCATGATCACTTCTAGTTACTGATACTCCCTTCTAGCCTATATGACCATTTCAATGCCTGTTCTTAAAATATATGAACATGGTTTGAATGCAACAACAGATATTGTATTTTTCCATGGATATAACAAATTAAGTAATGTAGATCAAATAAAAAATGATGTTACTTTGTGATTAATTCACTTCAACAGGCTTGAACTTTCATAGCAATTCAAATTAAATATCAAAGTAATTCTTTGCTGAAAGCTATTTATTAAGATCTACTTTAACTTAAGAATAATGCAATTTTTCTCTCAAATTTTCATATGTGAAATTTGTCTCATGTAATCATGAAGTAAGTCATAGTTTCTAGAAAACAAAGATTCATGGCATATTCAAAGGATGGACTAAGTTTCACAACACATACTGCAACTAGCTTTTAAAGCTCACTTCCATCAGAACTGCGATCTCTCATTTTGTCCACTAAGAATTTAGTTTCATGCTAAAGTGTATTCTTGTGTAATTGGCATTGCAAGAACTCTAAAAACATGGTGGGCAAAATTCTGCAGAATCCTCTTAGGCTGGAATGTACAGATGGTTTAATCCAGAGAATCAGGTCCTTATCAAAAGTAAAACTATATTATCTGTGTAGTATAATAAGGAGAAATCACATGTTTTCTTAAAGCATTAATAAAAGGACCTGAATCTTATCTGGTGCCTTCCAATACATCAGGAATCAAGCCATCTTTGTTCACTGTCTTTCTAAATTTAAATCATTCAAATTTAATATGATGTATTGGATAGTAGTCCCTCATCAGAATAACATACTTAGCTGAAAAGGGTTACAGTGCTGCATACAGGACCCCTAAGCTGCAATACTTAATGGTCAACCAGGGCTTTCAGAAGAGGGGAAATTGGGGGGTGGGGTATGGAGGGTGGGTAGAGAATAGTTCCTGAATTGAACTCTAATAAATGAATATCTAAGGGTCTATCATATAGACAAAATTAAGCTCACAAATATGTTTTCCCTGTAGTCACAGTGTTGTTATATGTGTGTTAATTATTTGTACAGCAAAATGATTTTAGGAGAACCATGTACTTGTCAATTTGTCACTGGCCCCATCATTTCTTGTTGTCCTACATACAGCTTAAATCATATAATTATGTTCTTTAGTGGCCTCTTAGGGGGCTTCCCTGGTGGCTCAGATGGTAAAGCATCTGGCTGCAATTCAGGAGACCCAGATTTGATCCCTGGGTTGGGAAGATCCCCTGGAGAAGGACATGGCAGCCCACTCTAATACTCTTGCCTGAAAATCCCATGGATGGAGGAACACTTTAGGCTACAGTCTATGGGGTTGCAAAGAGTCAGACATGAAAGAGCAGCCTCTTGAGTTTCTGGTTCATGCTCTACATAAACTATTCTACTTCTTATTTGCTCTCTGAAATCTGAGTTCTTTTACCCAAGAATTTAGATTAAGGCTGCTTCTGAGTTTCATTTAGACATGAGCTGGCTTATCCTTGCTTTGCCTACTTGATTGCTGCTTGCAATGCCACAAATTCAAAATTTGTACCATATCTTGCCCCCTCTTTTATGATGTGCTATCCTTTAGTTTCTCTGAGAATGGTTAGTTTATATTCTTGTAAATCACTGCTCTGATTACAGATAATAATGAAAGTGATCATATAAACAAAATTTGAATATATTTGAGTTGAAAGATTATAAGTATCACTCTGTCTCAATGGAGCATATAAAGTATGTGTTTGTCACACTGGGTCAAGAAGCCTTTGTCTGGGTTTACAGAAGTCAGTTGCCCATGGATATCCCTTGGACACCAAAAACTGAAGAGTTTAAGCAGTTTGCCATTTAGAACTGAAATACTTTACCAATGGACCTGCTGTGAGTGAAATTGACTTAGATTACAAAATCCACAGTCACAGCAAGGGTCAGGGGCAAAATCGCATCACTGCTTCAGAGCGTCTCCTGCTAGCTACAGGCCAGTAGGAGAAGAAAACAGAGAAGACAGAGGGCAGAAAATAAACAACAGAAATCTCAAGGATAACAACTATGAAGAAGGTGTTATGTGTTTGAAGCATCTAAATTCTGCTTCGCTGGAGAGGTTGCTGGCATTTAATTACTACCTGATCCTTTGTCTAAGATTTGGTTTGAGCAGTTTTGTAAAAATTGCTATACTATAAAATTTCAAGAATTTTCTAAAACACTAATCATGCAGTTTTCAATACTTGTTTAGTTTGCATAGTAAATTAAAAGTAGGGGCATTCAAAGGAAATATACAATGTGGTCAGTGCCTTCCTGTTGACAATACAACAAGCAAAACAGAGCCAATTATGATAATTTATTTTTAAGAACCCCATAGGGTAATTTATTTTGCTTGCATGTGCATTCTTATACATGTGTGTATACGTATACACAGAGCTTGTTTTCATACATATTAGCCCTGTGGACACTGGTTCTTATTGCTCAGTTAGACTAGGCTTTTGCAAGTCTTTAGTGACAATTTCCTGCTTTGAATATCATCTTGCTAATAGGCTCGAAATGTTTATTACTGGGCGACAGTGGTGCTGTCCCTTCTTTAAGCAAGAACATCATTATATCTCCCAAGTGTCTAGTTGTTCCCAGCATCTAAGTGCTGTTTTTAAAATAAAGGTCCAAAGACCACACTCATCAGAATCGTCTAGAATGCATAATACAAATGCATTTCCCCCCAAACTTCTCTATGACAATCTCTGGGATTAGGCAATGAAATCTTTATTATAAACACCCCACATGATCCCTATAGACACTATATTTTAAGAATTGATAATTGAAGATATTTAATCACAGTTTTTAATCTAAGATTGTATTGTAATATTAAATATAAATATTAGATGATAATAGCTGCAATTTGAAAAAATATAATGAATATATACTTTCAATTAAATGTTAATTGTTTACTTGCCACAAAGACTTTATTTATCCACTTATTCATAAAACTATAATGCTGATACAGGTTCTTTTACATTTACAATTAAATAAATATGAAATATACATTTTTATCCATATATATTTGGTCCAAATAGCTGAGGAAAAAAGAGAAGCAAAAGGCAAAGGAGAAAAGGAAAGATATATACAACTAAATGCAGAGTTCCAGAGAACAGCAAGGAGAGATAAGAAAGCTTTCTAAGTGAACAATGCAAAGAAAAAGAGGAAAATGATAGAATGGGAAAGACCAGAGATCTCTTTAAGGACATTAGAGATACCAAGGGAACATTTCATGCAAAGATGGGTACAATAAAGGACAAAAATGGCAAAGACCTAACAGAAGCAGAAGAAAGAGGTGGCAAGAATACACAGATGAACTGTACACAAAAGCTCTTAATGATCCAGATAACCACAATGGTGTGGTCATTCATCCAGAGCCAAACATCCTGGAGAGTGAAGTCAAGTGGGCCTTACTATGAAAAAAAATAGTGGAGGTGATGGAATTCCAGCTGAGCCATTTCAAATCCTAAAAGATGATGCTGTGAAAGTACTACACTCAACATGTCAGCAAATTTGGAAAACTCAGCAATGGCCACAGGACTGGAAAAGGTCAGTTTTCATTCCAATCCCAAAGAAAGGCAATGCCAAAGAATGTTCAAAATACCACAGAATTGTATTCACTTCAAATGCCAAGAAGGTTATGCTCAAAACCTTTTAAGTTAGGCTTCAGCAGTATGTGAACCAAGAAATTTCAGAAGTACGAGCTGGATTGAGGGAAGGCAGAGGAACCAGAGATCTAATTGCCAACATCTACTAGATCATAGTAAAAGCAAGATAATTTTTTTAAAAATCTATTTCTACTTCGCTGACTACACTAAAGCCTGTGTGGATCACAACAAGCTGTGGAATATTCTCAATGAGTTGTGAATACCAGACCATATTACCTGCCTCCTGAGAAACCTGTACGCAGGTCAAGAAGCAGCAGTTAGATAAGGACATGAAACAAAATTGGTCTGGTTCAAAATCAGGAAAGGAATATGTCAAGGCTGTACATTGTCACCCTGCTTACTTAACTTATATGCAGAGTACATCATACAAAATTCTGGGCCAGATGACTTGCAAGCTGGAATCAAGATTGCCAAAAGAAGTATTAACAACCTCAGATATGCATATGAAACAACTTTAACAGCAAAAGTGTAAGAGGAACTAGCAGCCTTGTGAGGAAGGTGAAGGAGGATAGTGAAAAAGCTGGCTTAAAAAAATAATAATAAAAGAAAACCCAACATTCAAAAAATGAAGATCATGGCATCTGCTTCCATCACTTCATGGCAAATGGGGAAAAAGTGGAAACTGTCAGATTTCACTTTCTTGGGCTCCAAAAGCAATGCAGATTGTGACTGCAGTTCAGTTCAGTTCAGTTGCTCAGTTGTGTCCGACTCTTTGCAACCCCAAATTTTGTGACTGCAGCCACAAAATTTAAAGATCATTGGTCCTGGGAAGAATAGGTATGACAAACCTAGACAGCGTATTAAAAAGTGGAGACATCACTTTGCTGACAAAGCTCCATATAGTCAAAGCAATGGTTTTTCCAATAGTCATGTATGGATGTGAGAATTGGACCATAAAGAAGACTAAGAGCCAAAGAATTGATGCTTTCCAACTGTGGTACTGGAAAAGACTCTTGAGAGTCCCTTGGACAGAAAGAAGATCAAATTAGTCAATCCTAAAGGAAACCAACTGTGAATATCCATTGGAAGAACTAGTGCTGAAGCTCCAATATTCTGGCCACCTGACGCAAAGATCCAACTCATTGGAAAAGACCCTCATGCTGGGAAAAATAGAGGGAAAGAGGAGAAGGGGGCAACAGGATGAGATATTTGGATGGCATCACTGACTCAATGGGCATGAGTTTGAGCAAACTCGGGGAGATAGAGAAATACAGGGAAGTCTGGAGTGCTGCAGTTCATGATGTCGCAAAGAGTCAGACATCACTTAACAACTGAACAACTAACAACAATGGATCCATTAACTTTTTCAAATCTCTGGAGTTCTTTGGCTTGTAGTTTAGGAACTACTATTGCAAACTGTAAATTATTTCATGCCTATGCTGCACCAAATAATAATATTTACCCATTCTTCATATCTGTAACTAGTCATAGCTATGCAATATTCATATATCAGGGAAAAGAAATGTGTTCTGGTATATGTTCATCTGTGAGTTTTCTTAAAGTTGGAGAAATAATTTTGAGAACAGAGTCAGTGACTATAAATTGTTAACATTAATTTCTAGAATTCTATTTTGACATCTTAAGTAAATAGTCAAAAATTCAAATGATTCCATTTTGGTAAAGATAACTTTGCATGAGTAATGTTATAAAATAAATTAGGTATTTTCCATGATATATTAATACTTGCTTATTTATAAAATGTATGAGTAAAAAAATGAAAATATAATTAAAGCACCACTATTCCCACCATTTTATGGTGACCAGTGTTATTTGGGGAGATTTTCTAGTATTCTTGAATTTTTTTTCTTTAAAAAGTATTAACATACCATAAGTATCTTCTTTATATTATATTGTCTATATTTCCTTTAGTATTATAGATTATTTGGTATTACAATGACTGTATCTCTTAAAGAATATTCTCCATCATAGTTTGCTTAAGCATTATTGCATTTTTAAGTATGTACATGGTTTCCAATATTTCAAAGTAATAAATGATACTGAAATGAATTTCAGGCTTAAAGTACTGTATAAATTTTGTATTGTTTCCTTTGGGCAGATTTATAGGAGTAGAAATATTAGTCAAGGGACATAAAATATTAAGGCTTTTGATACTTACTTGGAAATTGTTTCTCTGAGCTTTTATTGGTTATCTGGATGGTGATATGAAAATATATATCAGAATCTTTAAAATGCCTTTGTCATTTAACTTGACTATAAGGCATTTGTAACAAAATTAGTAATGAATAGGCTAAAATACTTGGAGCTATTTATTGATTTTAATCAGAAAAATATAACAATAAGAAATCGTTACCTTAAATTCAGAAATAAAGCTATATAACATTTTATAGCCAATAAAATATTCTTGAAGCAAAAAAAATATAAAATTGTTTTTGATAGTGTTAGGATAAAAACTTGTTGACTACACACATGGTTATATATGTTCATGGTTTTATATATATATATGACTATATATATATATATATATACACATACAGCATTGTTTAAATACATACAAATATTTATTATATATTCATATTATTTATTATATATGTTATTATATATTCATTATTACTTATATAGACCTGATAGAAGCACATGCATTTTATATGTTACTTTTAAGTTTTTACATGTGTGTATTTACATTTCATAATAGATGTTATAATCAGAAAATACAACTATATAAAGTTTGCCAGCTTCGTTTACACTAGCCTTGAGTGAAAATGTCATTTTCCTTGGCTTTACAAGCCATGAGTCTATTTTTCAAACTAAATGTACTTTTAAATAATTGTACACTTTGTGTAATGAGGCAAATTACATGCTTTAAATTTAAGACAGTAGTACTGATAGGTGCATACATATAATTTTTTTTCAATTTAGAAATCTTGCTGAAAGGGTGTCTCATAAGATAATTCAACTCTTTACCCAAAAGGTCAAAATTGGTGACTTTGTCTTGGCAAAACATATTTACAAAACAGACCACTATTATAAAAAGCCTATGTGCTTCTTTCATGAGTAGTAGATGACAATGGATGGGACATTCATTAACTAGATTAATGGCTGGAAGTGAAATTCACTCAATTGTGTCTGAATCTTTGTGACCCCATACAGTCCTCAGGATTTTCTAGGCCAGAATACTGGAGTAAGTAGCATTTCCCTTCTCCAGGGGATCTTCCCAATCCAGGGATCAAATCCAGGTCTCCTGCATTGCAGGCAGATTCTTTACCAGCTGAGCCACAAGGGAAGCCCAGATTAATGTCTGATAAGATGATATTTCACTTCATTTGGGTTGAAAATAGATATATATGTCTTTTCTCAGGGGGAAAAAAACCACTCGTTTTCTCTTTGCACTATGCTTAATAACCCCATGTGAGCTATGTGCTCAGTTGTTCAGTCATGTCTGACTCTTTGGGACCCCACGGCCTGTAGTCTGCCAGGCTCCTCTGTCCAAGGGGATTCTCCAGGCAAGAATATTAGAGTGGGTTGCCATACATTCCTGCAGAGGATCTTCCCAACCCAGGGATTGAACTGAGGTCTTCCTATTGCAGGGGAATTCTTTACCATCTGAGCCACCTGGGAAGCCCATGAATACTGGAGTTGGTACCTATCCCTTCTCCAGGGGATCTTCCTGAGGTCTCCTGCATTGCCCATGGATTCTTTACCAGCTGAGCTACCAGGGAAGCCCAATAACCCCATATCTTTTAGCAAATAGACTTTGCCATATGTAGAAAAATTTTACAATATATATAGCATAATTTTTATTAATTTTTAAGTTATTTCATAGTTGCTAACAAATTGAGTCAATCTGAATTTCATTGGAAGGACCAATGCAGAAGCTCCAACACTTTTGCCACTCATGCAAAGAGCCAACTCGTCAGAAAAGACCTTGAAGCTGGGAAAGATTGAAGGTAGGAGGAGAAGGGGCTGACAAAGGATGACATGGTTGGATGGCATCATCAACCCAATGGACATGAATTTAAGCAAACTCTGAGAGATGGTGAAAGACAGGGAAATATAGTGTGCTGCAATCCATGGGGTCGCAGAGTTAGATATGACCACCTGACCTGCCTCTTGAGAAATCTGTATGTAGGTCAGGAGGCAACAGTTAGAACTGGACATGGAACAACAGACTGGTTCCAAATAGGAAAAGGAGTACGTCAAGGCTGTATATTGTCACCCTGCTTATTTAACTTATATGCAGAGTACATCATGAGAAACGCTGGACTGGAAGAAGCACAAGCTGGAATCAAGATTGCCGGGAGAAGTATCAATAACCTCAGATATGCAGATGACACCACCCTTATGGCAGAAAGTGAAGAGGAACTAAAAAGCCTCTTGATGAAAGTGAAAGTGGAGAGTGAAAAAGTTGGTTTAAAGCTCAACATTCAGAAAACGAAGATCATGGCCTCTGGTCCCATCACTTCATGGGAAATAGATGGGGAAACAGTGGAAACAGTGTCAGACTTTATTTTTCTGGGCTCCAAAATCACTGCAGATGGTGACTGCAGCCATGAAATTAAAAGACGCTTACTCCTTGGAAGGAAAGTTATGACCAACCTAGATAGCATATTGAAAAGCAGAGACATTACTTTGGCAACAAAGGTCCATCTAGTCAAGGCTATGGTTTTTCCTGTGGTCATGTATGGATGTGAGAGTTGGACTGTGAAGAAGGCTGAGCACCGAAGAATTGATGCTTTTGAACTGTGGTGTTGGAGAAGACTCTTGAGAGTCTTCTCAAGGAGATACAACAAGTCCATTCTGAAGATCAGCCCTGGAATTTCTTTGGAAGGAATGATGCTAAAGCTGAAACTCCAGTACTTTGGCCACCTCATTCGAAGAGTTGACTCATTGGAAAAGACTCTGATGCTGGGAGGGATTGGGGGCAGGAGGAGAAGGGGATGACAGAGGATGAGATGGCTGGATGTCATCACTGACTCGATGGGCGTGAGTCTGGGTGAACTCCGGGAGTTGGTGATGGACAGGGAGGCCTGGCGTGCTGCGATTTTTGGGGTTGCAAAGAGTCCAACATGACTGAGCAACTGAACTGAACTGAACTGAACTGAGTACTGAACAACAACAAACTGAAATAAATATAAAAATCAGTAAGATACTAAGTACATATTATAAATTAGAAACACAATTTTGAAGTCATCTTTGCAAAATACTTTGGAAATACTTGTTATATTCAAAGTACTTCACAGTTATCATTTCAGAGATATAGCATAATAAATGGCATTAATTTCTATGCATGCTTACTAAACTATGTTAGACCTTTCAATATAAATTAAAATGTACTGATAAAACAGCCAAAGATGGAGAAGCTCTATACAGTCAAAAAAAAAAGATTGCGAGCAGACTGTGGCTTGGATCATGAACTCTTTATTGCCAAATTCAGACTTAAATTGAAGATAGTGGAGAAAACCACTAGACCAGATATGACCTAAATCAAATGCCTTATGACTATATAGTGAAAGTGAGAAATAATTTTAAAGGACTACATCTGATAGACAGAGTGCCTGACTAAACATGGATGGAAGTTCATGACATTGTACAGGAAACAGGAATCAAGACTATACCCAACAAAAAGAAATGGAAAAAAGCAAAATGGCTGTCTGAGGAGGCCTTACAAATAGCTGTGAAAAGAAAGGAAGAGAAAAGCAAAGGAGAAAAGGAAAGATATAAGATTCTGAATGCAGAGTTCCAAAGAATAGCAAGGAGAGATAAGAAAGCCTTCCTCAGCGATCAATGCAAAGAGATAGAGGAAAACAACAGAATGGGAAAGACTAGAGATCTCTTCAAGAAAATTAGAGATACCAAGGGAACATTTCATGCAAACATGGGCTCAATAAAGGACAGAAATGGTAGGGACCTAACAGAAGCAAAAGATAACGAGAAGAGGTGGCAAGAATACACAGAAGAACTGTACAAAAAAGATCTTCACGACCCAGATAATCACGATGGTGTGATCACTGACCTAGAGCCAGACATCCTGGAATGTGAAGTCAAGTGGGCCTTAGAAAGCATCACTACAAAAAAAGCTAGTGGAGGTGATGAAATTCCAGTTGAGCTATTTCAAATGCTAAAAGATGATGCTGTGAAAGTGCTGCACTCAATATGCCAGCAAATTTGGAAAACTCAGCAGTGGCCACGGGACTGAAAAAGGGCAGTTTTCATTCTAATCCCAAAGAAAGACAATGCCAAAGAATGTTCAAACTACCACACAATTACACTCATCTCACATGCTGGTAAAGTGATGGTTAAAATTCGCCAAGACAGGCTTCAGCCATACGTGAACTGGGAACTTCCAGATGTTCAGTTTGGTTTTAGAAAAGGCAGAGGAACCAGAGATCAAATTGCCAACATCCGCTGGATCATCAAAAAAGCTAGAGAGTTCCAGAAAAACATATATTTCTGCTTTATTAACTATGCCAAAGACTTTGACTGTGTGGATCACAATAAACTGTGGAAAATTCTTAAAGAAATGGGAATATCAGACCACCTGACCTACCTCTTGAGAAACCTATATGCAGATCAGGAAGCAACAGTTAGAATTGGATATGGAACAACAGACTGGTTCCAAATAGGGAAAGGAGTACTCCAAGGCTCCTATATTGTCACCCTGCTTTTTAACTTATATGCAAAGTACATCAGGAGAAATGCTGGGCTGGAGGAAGCACAAGCTGAAATAAAGATTGCCAGGAGAAATATCAATAACCTCAGATATGCAGATGACACCACGCTTATGGCAGAAAGTGAAGAACTAAAGAGCCTCTTGATGAAAGTGAAAGAGGAGAGTGCAGACGTTGGCTTAAAGCTCAACATTCAGAAAACAAAGATCATAGCATCTGGTCCCATCACTTCATGGCAAATAGATGGGGAAACAGTGGAAACAGTGTCAGGCTTTATTTTCTTGGGCTCCAAAATCACTGCAGATGGAGACTGCAGCAATGAAATTAAAAGACGCTTACTCCTTGGAAGGAAAGTTATGACCAACCTAGACAGCATATTGAAAAGCAGACATTACTTTGTCAACAAAGGTCCGTCTAGTCAAGGCTATGGTTTTTCCAGTAGTAATGTATGGATGTGAGAGTTGGACTATAAAGAATGCCGAGCACCGAAGAATTGATGCTTTTGAACTGTGGTGTTGGAGAAGACTCTTGAGAGTCCCTTGGACTGCAAGGAGATCCAACCAGTCCATTCTAAAGATCAGTCCTGGGTGTTCATTGGAAGGACTAATGTTGAAGCTGAAACTCCAATACTTTGGCCACCTGATGTGAAGAGGTGACTCATTTGAAAAGACTCTGATGGTGGGAAAGATTGATGGCAGGAGGAGAAGGGGATGACAGAGGATAAGATGGTTAGATGGCATCACCGACTCAATGCACATGGGTTTGGGTGGACTCTGGGAGTTGGTGATGGACAGGGAGGCCTGGCGTGCTGTTGTTCATGGGGTCACAAAGTGCTGGACACAACTGAGCAACTGAACTGAACTGAACTGATAAAATATCTACTTCAAAGAGCTGCACTGTAACTTGCTACCTATGAACAAGGTTCTATGCTTTAAGCAGGCAAATAAATGCCTTCACTTCTCATTCTGAATCTATTAGTGATTATAATAAATTTTACTATGTTCTTAGGAACTAATTGCAGAATTTTTAATAAGCCCTCTTTAGTTTCACTTTTGGTATTCTCATAAGCACCAGAATAGCTTTCCACAGAAAATGTTGATGAGATTTTCCTCATATGAAAATTAGAATTTCATAAATTTTATATAGTTTTCTAAAAATTCTGTTTTTTTTTTAGGATGTTATTTAATTGTATAAAAGTTAGATTATTAATACTAATTATATATAAGTAGAATAATCATTTTTAAAATTAAAAGTAGAGAACCAAATGGACTCAAATGAGCAAATTGACATTTCTCAAAAAAAATGCATAACCTATAGGTTTACTTCTCTTTTCTACTGACATTAAGACAAACAAACCACGTGTTTAAATTATTTTTATTATTAATTTTTGTATAATATGTGATATTAATTTCTTCCACACTCTAGGAAATTTTAATATTTGCATGTATCAAATCTCATTATATTAAAAGTTCTTTCTCTTTTCTACAGATTACAGTGAAGACCCATAAGTTTTTCATATAAAACAGACTTTGATCACAAAACAGTGTTTTGGGGTGGTTGATAACAAGCTATTTTTATTGGTCAAATATTTCAAAGGCAGTATATATGAACTTGTCAATATCATCTTTTAATATGATAACCCTTTTAAGTAGTACATGCTACTAAATGTTTCATTTTGGTGGGTTTTATTTTAGAAATTCATTGTGTTTCCTATTCATGCCAATTACCCTTGCCTTCTCTTGTGACTCTCCCTTCACTAAAGAAGACAGACTCTAACCCAGACAGAAGAGCTTGAATGTGTAGCTGATTGTCATTCTATTCTACTAAATTGTTTTTTGTGTGTGCTTGTATATGCTCAGTTGCTCAGTCGTGTCCGACTTTGCAAACCTTGGGACTGAAGCCTGCTGGGCTCCACTGTTCATGGGATTTTCCAGGCAAAAATATTGGGATGGGTTGCCAAATTCCTCCTCCAGAGGATCTTCTCAACTCAGGGATTGAACCTAGGTCTCCCGTGTCTCCTACATTGCAGATGGCTTCTTTACTGCTGGGCTGTCAAAGAAGCCCCTTCTAACTTATAGTCTTGTAAATCACTTCCATTTTTTCCCCTACTTTTTTTTTCTATTAAAAATATATATATATACATAAATAAATAAATTTTAACAATACTGTGTTGGTTTTTGCCATACAACAATGCAAATCAGCCATAATTGTACATATATCCCTCCCCTTTCCTCCCTCCATCCTATCCCTCCAAGTACAGGAAGCACCAGACTCTGCTCCCTGTGCTACACAGCCTCTTCTCACCAGCTAATATATAGGGTTTCCCAGATGGCGCTAGCAGTAAAGAACCTGCCTGCCAATGCAGGAGACTTAAGAGATTCAGGTTCGATCCCTGGGTAGGGAAGATCCCTGGGGAAGGAAATAGCAACCCACTCCACTCTCCTTGCCTGGGGAAGCCCATGGACAAAGGAGCCTAGTGATCTATGGTCCATAGGGTCACAAAGAGTCAGACATAACTGAAGTGACTTCACACAGTGTATATATGTTGATGCTACATTCTCCATTCATCCCACTCTCTGCCTCCCCAACTGTGTGGTTGAGTCCATGCTCTACATCTGCATCTCCATTCCTTCCCTGCAAATAGGTCTATCAATATCATTTTTTCTAGATTCCATATATATGCATTAATATACTGCATTTGTTTTTCTCTTTCTGACTTACTTTGCTCTGTATAATAGGCTCTAGGTTCATCCACCTCACTAGAACTGACTCAAATTTGTTCTTTTTTATGGCTGGAAAATGCTGGTGTTGCTGTTAAGTCACCAAGTCATTTCTGATGCTTTGTGACCCTATGGACTGCAACACTCCAAGCTTCCCTGTCTCTCACCATCGAACAGAGTTTGCCCAAATTCATGTCTATTCAATCAGTGATATCATCCGACCACCTCATCCTCTGTCGCTCCCTTCTCCTTCTGCTTTCAATCCTTCCCAGCACCAAGGTCTTCTCCAGTGACTTGGCTCTTTGCATCAGGTAGCCAAATTATTGGAGCTTCACCTTCAGCATCAGTCCTTCCAATGAATATTCAGGACTCATTTCCTTTAGGATTGACAGGTTTGATCTCCTAGCAGTCTGAGGGGCTCTCAGGAGTCTTTTCCAGCACCACAGTTTGAAAGCATCAATTCTTTGGCTCTCAGCTTTCTTTATGGTATAACTCTCACATCTGTACATGACTACTGCAAAGACCATTGCCTTGACTATATGGACTTTTGTTGGCAATGTGATGTCTTTGCTTTTAATAAACTGTTTGGGTTTTGTCATAGCTTTTTAAATTAGCAATCATCTTCTAATTTCATGGCTGTTGTCACCATCTGCCTTGATTTTAGAACCCAAAAGAAGGAAATCTGTCAACTGCTTCCATCTTGTCCCCTTCTATTGCCATGAAGTGATGGGCCTGGATGCCACAAAATCAGTTTTTTTTTTTTTTTAATATTGAGTGTAAGCCAGCTTTTTCACTCTCCTCTTTCACCCTCATCAAGAGGTTCTTTAGTTCCTCTTCACTTTCTGCCATTAGAATGATATCATCTGCCTATCTGAAGTTGTTGATATTTCTCCTGGCAATCTTGATTTTAGCTTGTGATTTATCCAGCCAGGCATTTCTCATGATGGACTCTGAATAGAAGTTAAATAAACAGGGTGACTATATACAGCCTTGATGTACTCCTTTCCCAGTTCGGAACCACTCCATTGTTCCATGTCTGGTTCTAACCGTTGCTTCTTGACCTGCATACAGGTTTCTCAGGAGGCAGGTAAGATGATCTGGTATTCCCATTCCTTTAAGAATTTTCCAAAGTTTGTAGTGATCCACAATCAAAGACTTTAGCATAGTCAAGGAAGCAAAAGTGATGTTTTTCTGGATTCCTTTGCTTTTTCTATGATCCAACGGATGTTGGCAATTTGATCTCTGGTTCCTTTGCCTTTTCTAAACCCAGCTTGCATATTCGGAAGTTCTTGATTCAAGTACTGCTGAAGCCTAGCTTGAAGTATTTTGAGTTATAATCTTATTAGCATATGAAATGAGTGCAATTGTCCATTAGTTTAAATATTCTTTACTATTGCCATTCTTGGAAATCGGAATGAAGTTTGACCTTTTCCAGTTCTGTGGCCACTGCTGGGTTTTCCAAATTTGCTGACATATTGAGTCCAACACTTTCACAGCATGATTGTTTATGATTTGAAATAGCCCTGCTAGAATTCCATCACCGTCACTAGCTTTATTTGCAGCAGTATTTCCTAAGGCCCACTTGACTTCACACTTCAGGATATCTGGCTCAAGATGAGTGACCACACCATTGTGGTTATCTAGGTCATTAAGATCCTTTTTATACAGTTTTTCTTTGTACTCTTGCCATCTCTTCTGCTACTATTAGTTCTTTACTGTTTTTGTCATGTACTGTGTCCATCTTTGGATGAAATGTTCCTTCGATATCTCCAGTTTTCTTGACAAGATCTCTAGCTTTTCCCTTCTGTTGTTTTCCTCTATTTCTTTGCATTGTTCACTGAAGAAGGCCTTCTTGTCTTTCCTTGCTCTTCTCTGGAACTCTGCATTCAGGTGGGTAGACCTTTCCCTTTCTGCCACCATTGCACATATGTACCACATCTTCTTTATCCATTCATCTGCTGATGGCCATTCTAGGTGGGTTACATGTCCTGGCTATTGTAAATAGTGTTCCTATGAACATTAAGGTACATGTGTTTTTTGATTATGGTTTCCTCAGGGTATATGCCCAGTACTAGGGTTGCTGGGTCATGTGGTAGATTTATTCTTAGTTTTTTTTTTTTTTTTTTTTTAAGGAATCTCCATACTGTTCTCCATAATGGCTATAACACTTTACATTCCCACCAACAGTGTAGGAAGGTTCCCTTTTCTCCACATCCTCTCTAGCATTTATCACCTGTAGGTTTTTTGATGATGGCCATTGTGACTGGCATTAGATGCTGCTGCTGCTGCTGCGTCGCTTCAGTCGTGTCCGATTCTGTGCAACCCCATAGATGGCAGCCCACTAGGCTCCCCCGTCCCTGGGATTCTCCAGGCAAGAACACTGGAGTGGGTTGCCATTTCCATCCCCAATGCATGAAAGTAAAAAGTGAGGGTGAAGGCGTTCAGTTGTTTCCCACTCTTCGCTACCCCATGGACTGCAGCCCACCAGGCTCCTCCATCCATGGGGTTCTCCAGGCAACAGTACTGGAGTGGGGTGCCATTGCCTTCTCCAGGCATTAGATAATACCGCATCATAATTTGGATGTGCATTTTTGTAATAATTAGTGATGTTGAACATCTTTACATTTATTCAACATTTGTATGTCCTCTTTTGAGAAATATCTGATTAGGTCTTATGCCCACTTTTGACTGGGCTGTTTGTTTTCCTAATACTGAGCTGTATGAGCTGCTTATATACTCTTGAGATTAATCCTTTGTCAGTTGTTTTATTTGCAATTGTTTTCTCCCATTCTAAGGCTTGTCTTTTAACCTTGTTTATTTTTTTCCTTTGCTATGCAAAAGCTTTTAAGTTTAATTAGGTCTCATTTGTTTATTTTTGTTTTTATTTCCATTACTCTAGGAGGTGGGTCAAATTGGATCTTGCTGTGCTATATGCTCAAAGAGTGTACTGCCTATGTTTACCTTAGTGTTAAGCAACATATTCAGTGATGACATAAACATTTTCATTCAAGATATGTACCATAAATAAAAAAACTAGTATGCGTACATGTGCTTAAAATAATACCTGCCACATGGTAAGTGTTACCTAATTATAAATACGGAAGCAATATGTCACAGTTAGTTAGAATTTTAAAACCTATTATTTTACATTTAATTTATTTGGTACTTCATTTGAGAGATTGTGACTTTTGGGCAAAGCCACATTCAGCTCACTCTAACACTGAAGTTTTTCATTTTGTAAGAAATGAGAAAGAAACCTTGAGAAACGTTGCAACTGACCAGGTAGTGTACACCTATCCTACAAATGCATACATTAACTTTCTATTCCTGTTCATTCACAACTTTATTAAATGATCTAAAGCTGTAATTCCAATACAGAAAGTCTTACACTTGCCTTATAAGAACAACTTACTGTTGAGTATACCACTAGATGGCAGAAAAAGATCAGAAACATTCCATTAGATATTCAATACATTAAAATGTATAGTGCAATTACAATGCCTCTAGCAGCAACATGAATTTACCTAGAGATTATCATACTAAGTGAAGTAACTCAGATAGAGAAAGACAAATATTAAGTGATACCACTTATGTGTGGAATCTAAAAAACATACAAATGAACTTAGAAAACAGAAAAACTCACAGGCATAGTAAACAAACTTATGGTTACCAAAGGGAAGAAAAGGGGAATAGGGATAAATTAGAAGTTGGGATTAATAGATACACACTGCTATATATAACATAGATAAAACAAGGACTTTTGGTATAACACAGGCGACTATATTCACTATCTTGTAATAACCTATAATATAAAAGAATCTCAAACAGCACATTTGTATGTATAATCAATTTAAAACACTCAATATAACAGCAAAAACATACAGTGCACTTAAAAATCTTACTGGAATCAACATAGATATATGTCATTTAATAAGGCTTTAATATCAACAAGTCTTAAAACTTTTATCAAATATATCATTTAATGTGGAAAACTGTATACTTTATTTGGTGTGTGTGATACACACACATACACATAGGTGATACATAATATATACGCTAGACTAGAGATCTCTTCAAGATAATTAGAGACACCAAGGGAACAGTTCATACAAAGATGGGATCAATCAAGGAGAGAAAGGCTATGGACCTAACAAAAGCAGAAGATATTAAGAAGAGATGGCAAGAATACACAGAAGAACTGTACAAAAAAGATCTTCATGACCCAGATGATGGTGTGATCACTCACCTAGAGCCAGACATCCTGGAATGTGAAGTCAAGTGGGCCTTAGGGAGCATCACTACAAAAAAAGCTAGTGGAGGTGACGGAATTCCAGTTGAACTATTTCAAATCCTAAAAGAGATGCCATGAAAGTGCTAAACTCAATATGCCAGCAAATTTGAAACACTCAGCAGTGGCCACAAGACTGGAAAAGGTCATTTTTCATTTCAATCCCAAAAAAGGCAATGTCAAAGAATGCACAAACTACCACATGATTGCACTCATCTCACACGCTAGTAAAATAATGCTCAAAATTCTCCAAGCCAGGCTTCAGCAATACGTGAACCGTGAACTTCCAGATATTCAAGCTGGTTTTAGAAAAGTCAGAGAAACCAGAGATCAAATTGCCAACATCCACTGGATCATCGAAAAAGCAAGAGAATTCCAGAAAACATGTATTTCTGCTTTATTGACTATGCCAAAGCCTTTGACTGTGTGGATCACAATAAACTGTGGGAAATTCTGAAAGAGATGAGAATACCAGACCACCTGACCTGCCTCTTCAGAAATCTGTTTGCAGGACAGGAAGCAACAGTTAGAATTGGACATGGAACAACAGACTGGTTCCAAATAGGGAAAGGAGTATGTCAAGACTGTATATTGTCACCCTGCTTATTTAATGTATATGCAGAGTACATCATGAGAAACGCTAGGCTGGAGGAAGCACAAGCTGGAATCAAGATGCCGAGAGAAATATCAACAGCCTCAGATATGCAGATGACACCACCCTTACGGCAGAAAGTGAAGAAGAACTAAACAGCCTCTTGATGAAAGTGAAAGAGGAGAGTGAAAAAGTTGGCTTAAAGCCCAACATTGAGAAAACTAAGATCATGGCATCTGGTCACATCACTTCATGGCAAATAGATGTGGAAACAGTGGAAACAGTGGCTGACTTTATTTTTGGGGGGCTCCAAAATCACTTCTGATGATTTCATGATGACTGTAGCCATGAAATTAAAGATGCTTGCTCCTTGGAAGGAAGGTTATGACCAACCTAGACAACATATTAAAAAGCAGAGACATTACTTTGCCAACATAAGTCCATTTAGTCAAGGCTATGGTTTTTCTAGTAGTCATGTATGGATGTGAGAGTTGGACTATAAAGAAAGCTGAGCACCCAAGAATTTATGTTTTTGGATTGTGGTGTTGTAGAATATTATTGAGAATCCCTTGGACTGTAAGATCCAACCAGTACATCCTAAAGGAAATCAGTCCTGAGTGTTCATTAAAAGGACTGATGTTCAACCTGAAACTCCAATATTTTGGCCACCTGATGCAAAGAACTGACTCATCTGAAAAGACCTTGATGCTGGGAAAGATTGAAGGTGGAAAGAGAAAGGGCTGACAGAGGATAAGATGGTTGGATGGCATCTCTGACTCAATGGACTTGAGTTTGAGTAAACTCTGGGAATTGCTGATGGGCAGGGAGGCCTGGCGTGCTGCAGTCTATGGGGTCACAAAGAGTAGGGCATGACTGAGCCACTGAACTGAACTGAATATACATAACTATGTGTGTGTCTCTGTATGTGTACTAGTAAGCTGTATATCTTATATATGAAAAAGTACTAAGTATTGACTTCATAAAAGTTATGACCAAGAAATCAAATGCAAACCTACCTATAACATCTGACGTATACTCGCATTTGCTCTTTTGCTTAAGTACTATAATAATGTGTTAAAAAACAGTATTTTAGGAGAAGTTTTCTCATCTAATGAGCATGTTAGCAATGTGTGGACTGGGACAATATCTGAGCCATATTTAACTTCTGGACATTCTTATAATCATATGTTCATTTAATAAATATTTATGGATTGATTACCTTCTTATTATGTAACCAATGAAAAATGAAATTTTTATCATGACCCTTTCTAAAGTATGATGGTCCATATCCATTCATAATTTCCAAACACACATTTCCACTGATCTCAAAAGCTCTATTTTCTTAGTGTTTTGTATTTTAATACTACTTATCTTTTGACCCTTTAAGTATAATTTTGCATAAATGTCATTTAGTAAAGATAAACAATTCACCGTGTGACTTGAAACTGTGTAAGGATAATCATGAATGAAAACCCAAATGCATACTGAGGCCACTTGAGTAAGCTGACTTCAACCCTCAATTCTTTCTATCATTTTCAGAGCTTTTTTGGTTACCATTTTGACTTTCAGCCACTTCTACTGTTTGTTCTGAGGCTGAGAGATATTTTAGATTAAAAAAAAGATCATCTACAGATGATTTCAATAGACTCTGATTCCAGGCTTATTTGTAATTCTCAAAATCAAGATTGCTGGGAAAAATATTAATAACCTCAGACATATAGATGACACCACACTTATGGCAGAGAGTGAAGAGGAACTAAAGAGCCTCTTGATGAAGGTGAAAGAGAAAAGTAAAAGAGCTGGCTTAAAACTCAAAATTCAGAAAAATTAGATCATGGCATCAGTCCCATCACTTCCTGGAAAATATGGAGAAATAATGAAACAGTTCAGTACAGTACAGTCGCTCAGTCATCACCGACTCTTTGTGATCCCATGAACCGCAGCACGCCAGGCCTCCCTGTCCAACATCAACTCCCAGAGTTTACCCAAACTCATGTCCATTGAGTTGGTGATGCCATCTAACCATCTCATGCTCTGTCGTCCCCTTCTACTCCTGCCTTCAATCTTTCCCAGCATCAGGGTCTTTTCAAATGAGTCAGCTCTTCGCATCAGGTGGCCAAAGTATTGGAGTTTCAGCTTCAACATCAGTCCTTCCAATGAACACCCAGGACTGATCTTTAGGATGGACTGGTTGGATCTCCTTGCTGTCCAAGGGACTCTCATGAGTCTTCTCCAACACCACAGTGCAAAAGTATCAGTTCTTCGGTGCTCAGCTTTTTTTATAGTCCAACTCTCACATCCATACATTACTTCTGGAAAAACCATAACCTTGCCTAGATGGACCTTTGTAGACAAAGTGATGTCTCTGCTTTTTAATATGCTGTCCAGGTTAGTCATAATTTTTTTCCAAGGAGCAAGCATCTTTTAATTTTATGGCTGCAATCACCATCTGCAGTCATTTTGAAGCCCAAAAAAATAAAGTCAGCCAGCCACTGTTTCCAGTGTTTCCCCATCTATATGGCATGAAATGATGGGAGCAGATGCCATGATCTTAGTTTTTTTAATGTTGAGCTTTAAGCCAACTTCTGCACTCTCCTCTTTCACTTTCATCAAGAGTCTTTTTAGTCCCTCTTTATTTTCTGCCATAAGGGTGGTGTCATCTGCATATCTGAGGTTATTGATATTTCTCCCTGCAATCTTGATTCCAGCTCAGCGTTTCTCATGATGTAATCTGCATATAAGTTACATAAACAGGGTGACAATATACAGCCTTGATGAACTCCTTTCCCTATTTGGAACCAGTCTGTTGTTCCATGTCCTATTCTAACTGTTGCTTCCTGACCTCCATACAGATTTCTGAAGAGGCAGGTCAGGGGGTCTGGTGTTCCCATCTCTTTCAGAATGTTCCATGGCTTATTGTGATCCACACAGTCAAAGGCTTTGGTATAGTCAATAATGCAGAAGTACATGTTTTTATGGAACTCTCTTGCTTTTTCGATGATCCAGTGGATGTTGGCAATTTGATCTCTGGTTCCTCTGACTTTTCTAAAACCAACTTGAACATCTGGAAGTTCATGGTCCACGGTATTGTTGAAGCCTGGCCTGGAGAATTTTGAGCATTACTTTACTAGCATGTGAGACGAGTGCAATTGTGTGGTAGTCTGAGCATTCTTTGGGATTGGAATGAAAACTGACCTTTTCCAGTCCTGTGGCCACTGCTGAGTTTTGCAAATTTGCTGGCATATTGAGTGCAGCACTGTCACAGCATCATCTTTCAGGATTTGGAATAGCTCAACTGGAATTCCATCACCTCCACTAGCTTTGTTCGTAGTGATACTTCCTAAGGCCCACTTGACTTCACATTCCAGAATGTCTGGCTCAAGGTAAGTGATCACACCATCTTGATTATCTGGGCCATAAAGATCTTTTCTGTATAGTTCTGTGTATTCTTGCCACCTCTTCTTAATATCTTCTGCTTCTGTTATGTCCATACCATTTCTGTCCTTTATTGAGTCCATCTTTACATGAAATGTTCCTTTGGTATCTCTAATTTTCTTGAAGAGATCTCTAGTCTTTCCTATTCTATTGTTTTCCTCTATTTTTTTTTTCATTGATCACTGAGGAAGGCTTTTTTATCTCTCCTTGCTATTGAAGCAGTAACAGACTTTATTTTCTTGGGAGCCAAAATCACTGCAGATGATGACAGCAGTCATGAAATTAAAGGATGTTTGCCCCTTAGAAGAAAAGCTATGACCAACCTGGACAGCTTATTAAAAAGCAGAGACATTATTTGCCAACAAAGCTGTGTCTAGTCAAGGTTATGGTTTTTCCAATAGTAATGTATGGATGTGTGAGTTGGACTATAAAAAAAGCTGAGCACTGAAAAATCGATGCTTTTGAACTGTGGTATTTGAGAAGACTCTTAAAAGTCTCTTAGACCGCTAGGACATCAAACCAGTTAATCCTAAAGGAAATCAGTCCTGAATATACATTGGAAGGACTGATGTTGAAGCTGAAGCTCCAATACTTTGGCCATCTGATGCAAAGAACTGACTCATTGGAAAAGACCCTGATCCTGGAAAGGATTGAAGGCAGAAGGAGAAGCGGGTGACAGAGGATAAAATGGTTGGGTGGCATCACCTACTTAATGGAAATGAGTTTGAGCAATCTCTGGGTAATGATGATGGACAGGGAAGCCTGACATGCTGTGGTTCATGGGGTCACAAAGAGCTGGACCCGACTGAGAGACTGAACCACAATAGCACTCAGGCCTCCAAATGAAAAGCAAGATCCAAATTATTTATTTATGCCTGCCAAACTGCATATGATTACTTTTTTAGACAGTTAATTTGTTCAGCTCCCCTTAGGGACTGCATCCAGCCTGGTGGTATTCAATATTAAGTATACTTTCCCCAAATCTCTGTGACTTCTATCTTAGTAATCATAAGTGGAGTTCCAGCATCCAACAATTTCATTTCTCAGAATGCAAGTGTACATAACAATCCAGCAACTATGAATAACAACAGAAGTGGTGATGACAACAACTTTGCTAACATGAATTGATTTCCTAATATGCCAAACACTGACCTAGGACCTTGAAGGAATATCATAGCTTTAGCTAGATTTTGCTAAAATAACAGCCTCCAAAAAGCTTAAGAAAAGTTTGTCTCACTATGTCACCTGTAGGCTGAAATTGTCTGCAGTTCTCCTGCACAAATCATTTTCATTTGAGTTCAAGGCTAAAGAAGTGGCCCCTATCTCAGTCTCACTGAAGCAAGAAAAGCAGAAAACCTCACATTTTAATCGGGGCATATTTTCTTTCATTTAATAACCTTTGATATATAATCCATTTTTCTTAATATTTAGGATTTGCTCCCTTAATGTGTTTACATTGTTCTTATAATCATCCTAGGAAACTTAATCTCCACCACATATCAATTTACCAACAGCTGGAAAAAATCCCCACTCACTCATCTCAAAGGAAGAGCTCTCAGTGAAGGAAAAAAATACAGACTAGTTAATCTTTCCGTAAATAATCTATCCACAATGTCTCTATATTGAAAAGAATAATTATAACCTTCTATGGATACATTTTATGTTTTTCTCGATAAAATGACTGTCAAGAAATTTAAAGAAAATAGAAAGGAAAGGAAAATTCACCAACTAGAAGATGCTAGTTTATATTGCTAATCCAATCCAATGTTAGTTGCTCAGTCATGTCTGACTCTTTGTGAACCCATAGACTATAGCCCACCAGGCTCCTCCATCCATGGGATTTTCCAGGCAAGAACACTGGAGTGGGTTGCCATTTACTTCTCTCAGGGATCTTTCCAACCCACGGATTGAACCAAGGTCTTCCACATTGCAGGCAGACTCTTTACTGTCCGAGCCACCAGGAAATCACCTAGTTTATATTACTATCCTGCTAAATTTTAAATATGCACCTTTAATTTGTTCTGCGCTTAAAGAAAAAACAACTATAAATTCACCATTTAAGAAGATTCCCTATTTGAAAAACTTCCTACTTTTTTTAACATTTTTTTTCTTTTTTTATTATTATTATGTTTTTACTTTATAATATTGTATTGTTTTTGCAATATATCAGCATGCATCAGCCATGGGTGTACACATAATTGATAGAACTACCAAGTTATAAAAATAATATTTCTAGCATTAAACTCATATTGTACCTATAAAGTTTTATTTGATGTTCTCTGAAACTTTGACATCCCATTACAATAAGAATGAAACTATAAGCAACGATTTACTAAGACTCTATTCAATATTTAAGAGAAAAATGTATTTTCCTTCACATTTTATATTTACCATTAAGATTGTTTTTTTTCCCTTGCAACACAAGCAAGAAATACACTGTGTATGGCCCAGGACATTCCCATTGTAACTCTTAATTGCTTGTCCCATGGTTGATGTCTCACTTATTCTCATATTACATGCGAGGAACTAAACAACAAGAATATGTGGCAAGTATGAACATTTTATGTTTCTTTATTACATTTTGTATATTCATTGACATTTTGCATCTCTCAACTATCCAGGAAATTTTTAGTCCCATTGAAGATTTAAAATGAAAGTTGCTCAGTCATGTCTGACTCTTTTTGACCCCATGGACTATGGGGTCCATGGAATTCTCAAGGCCAGAATATTGGAGTGGGTAGCTGTTCCCTTCTCCAGGGGATCTTCCCAACTCAGGAATCTAACCCAGGTTTCCTGCATTGCAGGCGGATTCTTTACCAGCTGAGCCACCAGGGAAACCCATTGAAGACTTAAGGTAGTTGTAATGCTCACCAAATGATATTGTCTGCTTATTAAAATATACACAAAAACACATACACACAGAGTACTGAAATGAGTTAATTATTTAATTCTATTTCGAGAATTTATCAATCTAGGAATTGCTCAACTCATGAAATATTATCAATCTGCTTACAATTCTTCCAGATGCTAGACAGAGGATAAAGACATTAGAGGCCAGCATCCTCATCCACAAGGAGCTTAGAGTTCAACCACCTATGTAATATCCCAACAGAGGAAAGTTATTTTTCCCTCTTTCTCTTATTTCCTGCCAAGTTTTCCTCAGCTGTTGAGCATTTCTATGGCTTCTGTCCAAGGAGACTTGACTACATACTCATTGCAAAGTATTTTCTAAAGATCAGTATATGCCCCTCTGAGAACAGTCCTTGGACACATTGGTCAATAGTTTCTTGACTCTCTTCCCTTTCAGAGAAGAACACTCAAGGCAACACATGAAAAAGATTGACAACCACAAGCTGAGCATCTCTTACACATGAAGTAATGATGTCTGGCTATTATCAGATTATGATAATAGCCTTGAAAGACTAACCTTCTAGAAGCTTTCTAGTCCTTGTATTAATTCTTCTGATATTGGACATAAAGGTAAATGGAGAGGCCTGAAAATTTTTTAGTATGAAATATTAGGACAATTCTTCAGTCTTTTTCAAGGGCAATCCTGGATACTGGGAAGAGCAATCCTTTGTTATGAGGGGTTGGCTGATGCATTACAGAATGTTAGCATCCCTATTCTCAAGCAGTAAATGCCAGTAGTTCCTCCTATCAGTGATTGCTAGCACTAAAACATTCCAACTCTTCTACCAAAACTTCCAGGGGGAGAGAGAAGCACTACAGGCCCCAATCCTTACTATTACGCTAGGATGATTTTTTCCACTAACAGTAAAATGTGATATTGTATACATTATAAATCCCACATTTAAAACATACACACAAAATTAAGCAGAAGTCAGTTTCAAGAAATACAAAAGTTCTAAATAATACTGTTATGAAGCTCAAACAAAACCTTCAGTATTGCTCATTCATTAACAAACCTGGGTGATCTTGAGAGAAAGAGAATCATATCCTTTGTAGAGATACAAAGAATCTTAAAGATAAGTATCATCCATTCTCTTCATTTTACTAAAGAAGTGTCTAAGATAAGTTAAACAGTAGTGGATGTGGTCACACTTGCATTCTGGACTTCTCAATAAAGGTATTCAAAATCACGCTGACTTTAATAAAATGATGGAAACGTTTCTCAGAAGTGAGAAGTTGAAGAGAGATGTACCTCCAAATGTTCTTTACTCAATTACCCAAGGTAATCTCTCAAATTGGAACTATTTCAGTGTCTCATACAATTCTCAGTCTACAGCATTCTGGTAGAAAAAAAATTTTTTTTCAGAGAAAAAGAATTGATTGTCCCCTCTTCCATTCTAATTGGAATAAATGATGCCCAAGCAGAATTTTTACACCTAAGCTTTATTCTCAGTGATTAATGCAATCAAAACTTCTGACACCATCTCCTGATTGTGATGTTCTAAACTGCTGCAAATATTCCCTTAAATATTTTATTTCTAAAGACTAATATCAATTAAAGTAATAAATTCCTTTAAACACATTTGAACATAATATAATAGCTATTATGCAATGTAATCAGACTTCATGAAGTAATAACTCTAGATTGGAGCCCATGGAACATAACATATGTGTCTCACAGGTTTGTTTTTAAGTCTTACCTGTAAGAGAAGGCCATCTGGGATGGAAAAGAGATCTTTTGTGAAACTTGAAGATTTCTTGAAACACTGTGTTCTTTCTCTTTCTCTTGAAGTCACCATTCTGTCACAGTGAGAAGAAAATTAACTGGGCCCAAATTTATTCTCCACACAGCCTGACTGTTTATACTATCCTAATGTTTACTCTTTTTCTGCTGCTGCTGCTACTGCTGCTAAGTCGCTTCAGTCGTGTCCGACTCTGCGCAACCCCATAGACGGCAGCCCACCAGGCTCTGCCATCCCTGGGATTCTCCAGGCAAGAACAGTGGAGTGGGTTGCCATTTCCTTCTCCAATGCATGAAAATGAAAAGTGAAAGGGAAGTCCCTCAGTCGTTTCCGACCCTCAGCGACCCCATGGACTGCAGCCCACCAGGCTCCTCCATCCATGAGATTTTCCAGGCAAGAGTACTGGAGTGGGGTGCCATTGCCTTCTCCGCAATATCAAATTGATTATTGAGTGAGTCTTTCTACAATCTTCCAAGGAATCAAAGTTAAACTGTCTATACTGGAATCATGTTTTTTCATTGTTTATTAAACAGAGAAGATGCATATGCTGTTTTTCTATGTTTTATAAATTATGCCTTTTATATTCAGAATTATAATGAATCTAAATCCTGGCTCTAGGAATCCTTACATCTACTCTTTCTATTTTTGCCTACACTCCCTTTCTATTGACTCCTACTCCTTTTCTCTAAAATTGTATTTGAAAATTAATCAGATGACTTGCTCTCAGAGTCCCTCACTTGTAAAAGCACAATTTATTTGTCAGATCTCATGTGAAAGGGAAAAATGAGAGTTTGGTAGGGAATCTCACCTATTGGTAATACATTCCAAGTTTTCTTACTCCTGTTGCTTTTTCTCTTTCCTAGCATTAATTCACATTTACCCTCATTCCATCCTCCATCTTCAGTCTCTTGAGATGAATGTGGGCCCTAATAATAGACTGACATCTGGAGAAGCCAGAAGACAGATATCAGATTGTCATTCTGCACATAAGCTTGAGTTAACCAAGGGTGGAAATCTTTCCAAATATGTCTGAAAGTATGAAAAAAAATATGGCTCTTTCATGCTTGAATGACTGAAAGATAGCCAAACTACTTCTATCAACTTAAAAAAAGTCAGACTAAGAATAGCATGATAAATTTTGATTCAAAATTAATTCATTCAGAAGGTTATAGAGCACTTGAAATCAGGGAATTTACACAGCAGATGGCTCTTAAACATTTGGAGTATCATTGCAAGAAATGTGAAACTGATAAGGAAACATATGAGAAAGCAAAGATATATCCAGTTAATTATAAATTATGTTCAGATAACTGGATATATGTACATAAATTTCTCTTATCTCTTTGTAGCTGCATAAGACTCTCATTCCTCCAAAACAACATTTCAAAATGTCATCTGTACAAATGTCCTTCCCAAGTCCCTCCTTGGTATAGCTTTCCCAGTGCATTTCTTAAGTGACAAAAATGAAAACCTTCTAAGTCCCTTCATAAATTTTTTAAAAAATGCCTTTTTTTTTGTCTTATTTTGATTTATTTTGAGGAAGAGGGGACATTCTACACTTAATGTCTCAGTAGACATTTTCACATTTTCATGTCCAGTTACCACTCTGGAAGATGAAAGGGTTTCTGTTTGTGCCAATAATTCAAATTTTCAGAAGATTACAAAATCAGTATGGTATAACTTCTCAAAGAAATAATATATTTTTTTCTGACACGCTGTATGAATGTATAAAAATACTGGTATTTCCATTGATTGTAGAAATAGGTTTTGAATTGTGACTTGTTATCTATTCTTTTGGGATTCCCAGGTGACACAGTGATAAAGAATCCACCTACCAATGCAGGAGGTACAAGAGATGCAGGTTCACCCCTGGGTTGGGGAGATCCCCTGGAGTAAGGTAATAGTAACCCTCTCCAGTATGCTTGCCTGGAAAATTCCAGGACAGAGGAGCCCGGGGGGTTACAGTCCATGAGGTCACAAAAGAGTTGGACATGACTGAGCGACTGAACACACAGGTACACAGACACAACTGTTTCTTCAGATGTTATGTCCATATATGCTGAAATCATATGCAAAGTGAGCTGAGGAAAGTAAAACAATTTAACACTGCAAATAGGCACCAAATAAATGGTTCTTGCTGAAAAAAGTAAGTGAATTTCCAGACTTGATACTTATGGAACATACATGGGGTCTTTAACAACTAAAGCTGTATCATCATTCTTTCACCTCTTATTCCTTCTCAATACAAAATGGATTCGCATTGATAGCACAAACACATACCTGAAGTTCTAGTTTTATATCATGATACATTGTCCAAAATTTGTGATGAAATGATTTTTCACATAAAAAAAATGAATGGGAAACATAGATACAAAGATTCAGTTTGCTTATGCTTCAGGTTTAACGACTGAAACGTGTGAGGACTCAAGAGCCTTATAAATATTGTCATCTCCACCTCATAAACGCCATCTCCTTGTCCTCTAAGAAAAATTATCCTAATGATCCTCATTGTTAACCAGCTAACTTATTGATGGTTAAAACATTAAAGTAATAAAATATTAGTGCTAAAGTTAGGAAAAGAACCCTATAATAGAGGTATTTCCTTTCCCTTTTTTTTTTCTATTTAAGATATATTCAGCTTCATCTTTAAAAGGAAAACAGTTCAGCTGGCCTTCCCTTTGTCTGTGATTTCACTTTAATAAGTGAGTACTGTTACTTTCCAGAGAGATCTCACTTCTCAGAACAGCCCATGACTGGTATACACCTCAAGGTCTAAGATTTACAGTCACTTCTGGACTAAAATGTAATGAGCTATTTGTGAATGCAATCCTAATTAAAATGTATAACAATACATTATATTAAGATTATTCAAATATGAAATTGTAAATTAACTTTGTTTTTAGCGTTCCCATTTTAACTTCTATTTGGGGCACTGATATTTAGATTTCTTTTTCTCTTTTTTACTAATGAGGATGTCAACTGTAACTATTGATGAATGTACCATATAAATATGATGATCATGTTGTCTGAATTTCTCAACTTTTTTATATTCTTTAGAGCTACAACTATTGTTGAAAAACCACATACCTATTGTTAACTTAATGTTTGAAAGTGAAATCGCTCAGTCGTGTCCAACTCTCTGCAACCCCACGGACTGCAGCCTCTCAGGCTCCTCCGTCCATGGAATTTTCCTGGCAAGAGTGCTGGAGTGGGTTGCCATTTCCTTCTCCAGGGGATCTTCCTGACCCAGGAATCGAACTGGGTCTCCCACATTGTGAGCAGACGCTTTACTGTCTAAGCCACCAGGGAAGCCACAACTTAATGTTGAGTACATATCAATTATAAATGACAGTGAACATACGTGTACATAACTCTTGCCATGCATTGTAGAGTATATCTTAAGGATAGATCCCAGAAGAAGAATTACTGAATTAAAGCATACTAATAATGTCCACAAAAGTTGTACCAATTTCTCTGCATCAGAGAGCTTCCCTGTAATATTCATCACAAGGTAGCGTCATGTCTTAAATATACTAATTTTGAAATGGATTCAGAAAATGGTAATACATTTTGTTTACAACATTTTTCAAAAAAAACCCTAAATCTTTATGTCACTTAAAAAGCGAACAAAAAATGACAACAAAACCCAGAAATAGTACTTAAATTTCTTTAAATAAAAATTTAAATAAAAGATTTCTTGAATTTATAATGTATAAGTAAACACTGAGCCACAGGTTAATAAAAGTTAATGCTTACACAGCTTAAAGAGGTATAGAATTATAATTTTGAAAAATAATTTTTTTAACCTGTGAATCAATTTCTGTCTGGTTATATTTGGTCATTTGTTTTATTTTTCAAATTCAACATATAAGATAAAATATATACAGTGTTTGTCTAACCTACTTCACTAAGCATAATTTGTTCCAGGTCCATCCATGTTTTTTCAGATGGCAAAATATCATCCTGGATATGTAATATTCCATTATGGGCTTCTCAGGTGCCTCAAGAGTAAAGAATCCACCTGCTGATGCAGGAGATGTGGGTTCAATCCATGGTTGGGAAGATCCCTTGGAGGAGGAAATGGCAACCTGCTCCAGTATTCTTACCTCAAAAATCCCATGGATAGAGGAGCCTGGTAGTCTATAGTCCATGGGGTCACACAGAGTTGGACATGACAGAGCACAGCTGCACAGCACAATATTTACATAAATTCTAATATATGTATCTTCTTTATCCATTAATCTCCTAATGGACCCTTAAGTTGTTTTCATATTTTGACTATTGCAAATAATGCTGCTTTAAATATTGACGTGCATATATCTTTTCAAATTTGTGTTTCTGTTTTCTTTAGATATTCACCAGAAACTAATACAGTATTGTGAGTCAACTGTACTTCAGTTGAAAAAAAAAAAAAATTGTAGTTTACTATTTGTTTGTGTATTCAGTTTTAGGGGCTTCCCAGGTGGTGCAAGAGATAAAGAACTTGCTTGCCAATGCAGGAAACATAAGAGACGAGGGTTCAATCCCTGGGTTGGGAAGATCCCCTGGAGGAGGATATGGCAACCCACTATAGTAGCCTTGTCTGTAGAATCCCATGGACAGAGGAGCCTGGCAGGCTACATTCCATAGGGTCTCTAAGAGTTGGACACGATTGAAGTGACTTAGCACACATTCAAATAAAACTTACTGAGTAATTTCTCTGCCTCTAAAAGTAAGACCTTATATGCAATGGCATCTACAGTTCATATCAAAGGAATCTGTATGTCTCTAAGAGTAAATTTAAAAAATGGTAAACTTACTTAAATGAAACAGCATCTGCATCTATGCATACATTCAAGCTATAAAATTTGCAAAATGTTAGAACTTAAAGGAACTAATTAATCCTTGTTATCTCTTAATTTATTATTATAAAAAAGAAAAGTGGAACCTTGGGACATGAAACAATACATGCAACCTTACGTTGCATATTGCATAAAGCTGGTTGAGAACTATGATGCCCTGACTTCTGATTTGACATCCTTTTGTTGCTGGGCTACTAACAGCGACAAGCCCCAGTTTTCCTGTGAGTAGATTATGGTATTTTGCTCTCATGAAACATTATTTTATATGACATAGAAAAGGATGCCTATGTAACTTGACCTGAGAGCAATGGCTTTGCACGTATTCTTACATTGTGCTTGTTTCACCAATAGATGGCACACTTACCTCCTTATCATTTTATGATTTACCAGTCTTGTTACCTACCGAAGTAACAAGGCAATGGCACCCCACTCCAGTACTCTTGCCTGGAAAATCCCATGGACGGAGGAGCCTGGTGGGCTGCAGTCGATGGGGTCGCTAAGAGTTGGATACGACTGAGCGACTTCACTTACCTATAGAAAGGATCCTTTTAATAGGACTTTGCTGCTGCTGCTGCTAAGTCGCTTCAGTCGTGTCCGACCCTCAGCGACCCCAAGAACGTGCTATTCTTTTAAAATAAGCTATGCCTTATAGACGGAGAAGGCAATAGCACCCCACTCCAGTACTCTTGTCTGGAAAATCCCATGGACGGAGAAGCCTGGTAGGCTGCAGTCCATGGGGTCGCTGAGGGTCGGACACGACTGAGCGACTTCACTTTCACTTTTCACTTTCATGCATTGGAGAAGGAAATGGCAACCCACTCCAGTGTTCTTGCCTGGAAAATCCCAGGGACGGGGAGCCTGGTGGGCAGCCATCTATGGGGTCGCACAGAGTCGGACACGACTGAAGTGACTTAGCAGCATGCCTTATAGAAGAATTATTTAATTTTCTTCATGGTTCTTTTAAAAAAAATCAATCACCTGTCAAGGATTATAGCAGTATACCATAAGTCAAATAAATATTTCCTTCTGAAAATGCTCTACTCATCTTTCATATCCCATTAGAGACTGGATGCTATGTAAAGGCACATACAATCTAGTAGTGCATTTTAATTCTTCATAGTCTACTTTTGCATATCACTTCTAATTTCGCCTCTGGACATACCTTCATGCTATCCTGCTTTACATTTTTAGACCAAAGAATAAACCGTTAATTGACTAGAGTTTACCCATTTAAGTGTGTTCTAATCTTCTTTCTCAACTTTTCTGAAGTAACTAAAGCCACTCTATTGTATGGCTATTTCTTCTCCATTTAGGAGAATTTTTTTTTTTTTATTCTAGACTGAAATTAATATAATTTTTAAAATGCTACTTCTTTAACTTCTCTTATTAATTTAGAAAACAAAATTTCCAAATAACATGCAAATATAAGATTGTTTCTGAGAAATACTCTAACCTTTTGCTAGACAGAATAAAGCAATTACAAGTATCCCTAAACATGTATATGTGCCAGTAATTCTTGGGTCTGATAAGAAACAGTTTTTTCAGGTGTTTTAATATGATAGCTTAGGTGGTGAATCTGCCTGCAATATGCGAGACCTGGGTTTGATTCCTGGGTTGGGAAGATCCCCTGGAGAAGGAAATAGAAATCCACTCCAGTATTTTTTTCCTGGAGAATTCCATGGACAGAGAAGCCTGGTGGGCAACAGTCCATGAAGTCACAAAGAATAGGTCATGACTGAGCAACTAACACATATATTCCCTGTTACTAACTGATTTGTACCATTTAGTGATGGGATAAACAGAATTTATTCATCTCTAAAAACTCAATCATTAGCTGCAGCTTCTGGAAGGTAGAAAAAGTGTTTTACTAAGATGTAAAGACTCTTTCAACCTTTAGCATTTTGAGAGAAAATGTACAACTCTCCTTATTCATAATCATATTTAGTTCCTTGGTTCACTGATATCTCCTTTGCTACTCTAGTTATCATGCTTGGGAATTCAACATTGATTCATCTAAAATCTTTGATCTCTGCAGCTTCTAAGGTTATTCCCTCCTGGATCTTGTTTTCATTTCTATTAACTCCAACTCAAAAGCCTGCATTTTAAATTTCCCTTTTCATGACCATTCTTTCTTGCTGCACTCCAGCTAAGTTTCGAGCTTCCCTAGACCTCCAGTTCTTGACTCTACTTTTTTACGCTTCAGATCCATCTTTTTCTTTATTTTTTTCCAAATCCCCGTCCTCGCTACTCTCTTATCCAGTGGAGATTCCTTAGATTCCTTGGATAACTGTGCAGCACTATGACCCATGCCTTTGGCCTCCTCTTCTTCTGACCTACTTGCTGGCACACCCCCAACCATGGTTAAATCCAACTATTCACCGACAACTGGTCTCCTCAGCAGCTGTGTATGGCTGGAGGAAAAAAAAAATTCCTCCACTCTGTGGACTGATCTCACTTTAAATTTATGTTTATGGATCTCAAATGGGCACTCAGCACATATTATAATTCCACTACACTTCTTCAAGGTCTTAAGTTCCAATTTCACACCTTTGCTTCTCTCTCTCAAACACTTACACCATTCTCTCTCACTCTACACTGAAGAAAGTTATCCACACCAAAATCATTGAAAATAAATTGTTACCCTAAGAATATATCTTATCTTCCTGTAACTAAATTCACTCACTCATCTGTGTCCATAATCAGATAGTCTCTTTCCTCCGCTTAGAAAGAAAGCAAGGTGACGTCCACTCTTATCTAAGACCAGTTTCTTCATAGCCTGAAGATCTCCCTTCACTCCCACTCATTCAATGGCTTTCCTTTTCAATACTGCGTGCACAATTAGCCACTTTCTCACTGCATCAAGTTTTTCTCACTCCTAAATTATTTCCAACAGCAAAACAAGCATCAGCAACAAAGCCTTAATATCCCTCCACCTTAAAAAATAAAAAAAAAAAAAAAGACTTCACATTTCCCACCAGCCACAAGCTGCTATTCATTTCCTTTGCTCTTTTAATGTTAAAACATCTTAGAAAAAGTTTTCATACTTACGGAACCTTCTTTCAACCGACCCCAATTGGGTTTCAATTCCCCTCCATTTCACAGAAATTATTCTTTAAAATGGCTCTAGTGATCTCCTTGTTGTAATATGTCCTCTGAATAAACCCTTTACACAGTTCTCTGCTCCCTCCCATTTGATAGACTATTTCCCTAAGCTTCTGTGACACCATATTGCTCTGATTGTCTTTTTAACTTACTGGCCACTTCTTCTCAGGTATGTTTGCTGGTCTTAAACGCTGAATTTCTTCAGGTTTCTATTAAGCCTTTGTTTTTCTTTTCCACCGACAATTTCTCTTTGTATAATCTTATTTAGACCTATTTCTTCAAAAGAGCTTGCATCTTATCTCTATCTTTCACCTATGGAAACAGTATCAGACTTTATTTTTTTTTGGGGGGGGGCTCCAAAATCACTGCAGATGGTGACTGCAGCCATGAAATTAAAAGACACTTGCTCCTTTGAAGAAAAGTTATGACCAACCTAGACAGCTTATTAAAAAGCAGAGACATCACTTTGCCAACAAAGGTATATATAATCAAAGCTACGGTTTTTCCAGTAGTCATATATAGATGTGAGAGTTGGACTATACAGAGAGCTGAGTGCCAAAGAACTGATGTTTTTGAACCGTTGTGTTGGAGAAGACTCTTGAGAGTCCCTTGGACAACAAGGAGATTCAATCAGTCCATCCTAAGGGAAATCAGTCCTGAATGTTCATTGGAAGGACTGATCTGAAGCTGAAACTCCAATACTTTGGCTACCTGATGTGAAGAACTGACTCATTGGAAAAGACCCTGATGCTGGGAAAGATTGAAGGCAGGAGGAGAAGAGGGCAACAGAGGATGAGATGGTTAGATGGCATCACTGACTCAAGGGACATGAGTTTGAGTAAACTCCGGGAGATGGTGATAGACAGGGAGGCCTGGCATGCTGCAGTTCTTGGGGTAGCAAAGAGTTGGACACGACTGAGAGACTGAACTGAACTGAACTGAGTAGCAGATAGTCTCATAGAAATCACATTTGTCTTGAACTTTTTTAGATATGGTATTAGTTTTCTAGACCCACCATGACAAGTTCTTCAGACAGGGAGTTTTAAACAACAGAAATTATTTTCTCACAGTTCTAGAAGATAGGAGTCTATTATCAAGTGTCAGTAGGTTTGGTTTCTTTTGAGCCCTTCTCCTTGGCTTGTCCAAGGTCATCTTCCTTTTGTGTGTTCACATACTCTTCCCTCTGTATTTCCCTCTATACATATCTGTGACAGGCTTTCATATTTTTATAAGGATACTAGCTAGTCACATTAGATCAGAGGCCATCAAATGACCTTATTTTAGCATAATTACCTCTTTGAAGATTCTATCTCCAAATACAGACACATTCTGAGATACTGAGGGATAGAGCTTCAATATCTAAATGCATGGGTTAGGGGGAGCACAATTCAAACTCATAACAAATACTTATTAAAGGAAAGATCTTCATCCTAATCTACTTTTCCCAACTTTTCAAACCTATAGAAGTTAATTAATCACAATCAATCTGTATATTCAACTCTGAGATGGTAATAGTATGAAAGTGAAAGTGTTAGTCACTCAGTTCAGTTCAGTTCAGTTCAGTCGCTCAGTCGTGTCCAACTCTTTGCGACCCCATGAATTGCAGCACGCTAGGCCTCCCTGTCCATCACCAACTACCGGAGTCTACTCAAACTCCATTGAGTCGGTGGTGCCATCCAGCCATCTCATCCTCTGTCGTCCCCTTCTCCTCCTGCCCCCAATCCCTCCCAGCATCAGGGTCTTTTCCAATGAGTCAACTCTTCGCATGAGGTGGCCAAAGTATTGGAGTTTCAGCTTTAGCATTAGTCCTTCCAATGAACACCCAGGACGGATCTCCTTTAGGATGGACTGGTTGGATCTCCTTGCAGTCCAGGGGAATTCTCAAGAGTCTTCTCCAACACCACAGTTCAAAAGCATCAATTCTTCGGCGCTCAGCTTTCTTCACAGTCCAACTCTCACATCCATACATGAATACTGGAAAAACCATAGCCTTGACTAGATGGACCTTTGTTGGCAAAGTAATGTGTCTGCTTTTTAATATGCTATCTAGGTTGGTCAGTTACATCCAATTCTTTGTGACTCCATGGACTGTAGCCCTCTAGGCTCCTCTGTCCATGGAATTCTCCAGGCAAGAATATTGAAGTGTGAATCCATTCCCTTTTCCAAAGGATCTTCCCAAACCAAAGACCAAACCTGGGTCTCCTGCCTTGTAGGTGGATTCTTTACTATCTGAGCCACCATGGAATCCCTGGCAATAGCAAAAAAACCACCTTAAGAGATTTTTGTGAGCATTAAAGGACAAAATTGTGCTTCTCTGATAGCTCAGGTGGTAAACAATTTGGCTGCAATTTGGGAGACCTGGGTTCAATCCCTGTGTTGGGAAGATGCCCTGGAGGAGGACATGGCAACCCACTCCAGTGTTCTTGCCTGGAGAATCCCCATGGACAGAGGGGCCTGGTGGGCTGCAGTGCAAGGGGTTGCAAAGAGTCAGACACAGCTGAGCAACTAAGCACATACATACAAAGGAAAAAATTAACAAATTACAATATATGCTTATCACATACTTTGTAAGTTACTATTTTACACTACAGATTAGTACTCTTCCCATTTCTTTCTTTTTCTACACCTCCCCCCACAATTGTAGTCTATGTATGTCTGTGTGTGTGTGTGTGTGTATGATAGAGAGAAAAAGAGTTTCCTTTTTCTTTCCATTTTCTCTCCACTAATTTAAGTTTGCATTCTCTCCAGTTGAAGAACGAAGGTAGAGTAAGTAATTAATTATACAGAGCATTTGTTCAGTGTGTCGCCACTCTGCCATGCATACCAGGAGTCCTGCTCACAAGCCTTAAAATGCCTCCAGGCCACAATGTCCTCTGATAACAAGAGTAGCCTAGGCCTGTTTGATTTGATGATCACATTGGAGTGAGTAACAGTAAATTGTCATTGAGTACCTCTTATTTTTCCTTTAATCTGAGAGCTGTTAGAAATGTCCAAAATATGGTCTCTGACCCTGAAGAGTAAATAATCCAGTTCAGAGGTAGAGAGATCTTCTGTAAATGGCCAGAGAGTAAATATTTGAGACTTTATGGGCCATATGGTTTCTGTTGTAACTCCTCAACTCTGCAATTGTAGTGTAAAAGCAGTCATCAAGAATATATACATAAACAAGGATGGCTGTATTCAAATGCATATTTATTTATGTAGACTAAAATTTGTATTTAATATATTTTTTATATGCTGTGATATGTGATTCCTCCTTTAGTTTTTTCAACAGATTCGAAATCATATTTTAGCTTGTGGGCTTGCCAAAGACAGAGAGCAGGCCCCATTTGGCCTGCCATCCATAGTGTGTCAACCCCTGACCTAGTTTAGAAAATGAGAAAATACTTAAGTATTTGGGACTAATGCATGAAATTGTGTGGTAAGTTTTGCATCATAGTCTTTATGTGATTTCAGTGACCTAAGGCTGTTAATATAAGTATGAATATTAATTTTCTTATAGTAGTACCAAAATGAGGTCTGACAGATCCTTCTACCCTAGCTTAGAAGATAACTATGTAATTAGTTATGATTATCATCTAGATCATTACTGCTATGTTCATATCAAACCAGTCTCTCAGGTTTACTGCACGCTATGGGAACCTGGAAAATGACAATTCTCAGAGTCAATTCCTTTCTGGCAATCATTCAAGAATCCTAAGTGTAAGCCATTTCTTGTCCCATGGGGGAACAAGCGAGTATTCAAACAGAGAGAGCAAGAGAAGGAAGTAAATCTCCAAACCTAGGGTTCATCTGATAGTTGAGTAGCCAGTGAGTCTCTACAGGTAACTGCCATTGCGGAAGATGCCCCTACCAGTTTGAGATACCATCCTTCTTTCATGCATCTGGTTTGCCAAGATTTCAGGATGCTGGGCTTGAGGCATTCAATATCATGGGGAGTAGAATAGATGTTTAGACAAAAAAAAAAACAAACATTCATGAGGTCATGAAAAGAAGCAATTAAATCAGATTAGGAAAGTTTCAAGTGGAAAGGATACATGAGTAAAAGGAATGTCCAAGTAGGTGGATTTTTGAAATAATTTAGAGAGTTCACACATCTTTTCTATTTTAGAATACAAAGATGCTTAAAAATAAGTTGGCAGAGCAAGATTATTAATGGAATATAGCATCTATTCAAAGTCATGAATTAAAGGTTATTCATTACTGTGTGCAAAGTCCTATATATTAGCAATTCTAAATTTCTAAAAGCTAAGAAGCATTCATTCGTTCTCTAGACTAGGAAATCTCTCAGTTTCCTATCTCTTATTAAATAAATGTCTGTTCAATTCACTGTCATAATTTATAATGTGACACAAGGTTTCATCCAATCTATAATCTTTAACTGTACATTACAATTCTAATGTACAGTTAAATTCTAAGATAGAGTTTAAAAATCAGTTTCGTAATAAATGACTGTTTGAAGTTGTACATATGTTATAGGAATATTTACTGAATCTTGAGTAGGTAAACTCTTTAATTCATGTTTATCCTTATATGCCGTGTAATAAATAATGCCATTTAATATCTGTTTTTTTCTAAAGAACTTTTGTGCTTTTAAAAAATGATGTGATATTTATTAATGTTTGGAAGCAAGAGGTATTGAGAACATAAATTTAATTTTGTACTTCTCTGACCCTGATCTACAATGCTAGATAGACTATAAGGGAAAAGACACATATCCCATAACAATAGCAATGTGATTCTGCTGCTGCTGCTGCTGCTAAGTCACTTCAGTCGTGTCCGACTCTGTGCGACCCCATAGACGGCAGCCCACCAGGCTCCCCTGTCCCTAACAAACATCAGAGTCAAAATGCACAAGAATTTCTGGTTTAACAAGTTTGGAAGCAAAAAGTTACTTCCGCCCAAATGTTTTGTGTTTGAATATGATTTTTATTTTATTTTCATTCCTTTTATATAACTGCCTTTGCATACAGCAAAATGGCTAATGCCATCTCTCGTTTTACATTTGTTTTGCTTCCTGCTGTTGAATGAACAATCAATGTTTACAGATTAGCAGCAGTTGTAGTCTTCTGACTTTTACTCCTTTCATACTTTCAAATAAAAAGCATTTTCTATTTGTTGCTCTGGCATTTTTTGAGTAGCGAGGACATTCACAGTGCAAACCACTGTTATTCATACTGTTATAATTCCTTTGCAGTTAAGTCATTACTAGCAATCATAGCAGGCTTGTAGCACAATACCTTATTTGGGAATGTCATGTGAGATGCCCAGAGCAATGCAAAAAATAAAGGCCAACTTGTCTGGCTGCAGAGGGATTTACTGCAAGCCCCCTGGCAGAGGGATCTTTCAGAAAGTCTTATGTGCTTCTGTGGGGTGGATCATATGAACCTGAAATGGAGCAGGTGCCCTGAGCCTCCAGGAAAAGATGCTATGAAAATCCAAACACAAGGCATTTCTTCTAGAATTTATGAAAATTCCAGTGGTATTTCCTGTACACACAAGGCCTTAGCCAAAATTAATTTGAAAATTAAAGTATTAATGGAAGTGAGCACAAATAGGCACAACTAAGAAGACATTATGACTACTTAGGCAACCCCACTTCCCTACTTTCTTTCCTGCTAAGAAGCAAACTGGAAAGACAAGTTCCCTCTCTCTCCTGCAGATCTCTTGAGTGCCTATAACTTGCTGTGAGATGGTTTATTTTGAAACAATTCTTCCAAAGTAAAAGTGGAATAAGGACATTAATTTATACACCCCAAGGGTCTTAGGAATTTAATTTATGCTAGATACCCTAGGGGCAATTTAACTGGCTTCCCTGGTGTCTCAGTTCAGTTCAGTCGCTCAGTTGTGTCCGACTCTTTGCAACCCCATGAATCGCAGCACACCAGGCCTCCCTGTCCATCACCAACTCCCAGAGTTCACTCAGACTCATGTCCATCGAGTCAGTGATGCCATCCAGCCATCTCATCCTCTGTCGTCCCCTTCTCCTCCTGCCCCCAATCCCTGCCAGCATCTGAGTCTTTTCCAATGAGTCAACTCTTCGCATGAGGTGGCCAAAGTACTGGAGTTTCAGCTTTAGCATCATTCCTTCCAAAGAAATCCCAGGGCTGATCTCCTTCAGAATGGCAGTGCAATGCAGGAGACCCAGATTTGATCCCTGGATTGAGAAGCTCCCCTAGAGGAGGGCATGGAAAATCACTTCAGTATTCTTGCCTGGAGAATTCCATGGACAGAGGAATCTGCCAGGCTACAGTCCACAGGGTTGCAAAGAGTCAGACACAACTGAAGCGATTAAGCAGCAGCAGCAGCAGGGCAGTTTAAACCCTAGTCCTGCCCCAGTCTCAGTTCCATCTCAGAGAGGATATGGAAAATTTAAAGTGGTTCCACGTAAAGAAAAAGACAGCAAATATGGAAGTTCTGGAACTATTTCTTGAACCACCTAGCTAATCGTGTTGCTTGTCTTTTTCTCCATGTGCATATGAGTGCACACGTATGTATGTGAGTGATTTACTGTTTTAATTAAAATGGAAATAATAATGTGAGTGCTAAGAGAATAAATTATAAATAATTAACATTTGCATAGCATCTAATTGCCTACAAATCTAATGTCAGTACATTTGACCCTCACCCCTACATGATGAGATATGATAAGAATGGATAAAAATGAGAAAGCAAAAAATGAGAGAGACTGAGTTATTTGGTTAAGTTCACAAAAATCTGTAAAAGCATATAACTAGGTATTCTTACTAAACAGTCACTAGTCTTTTTGAAATACTTACCATATATAATTTTTTAAGTTATCTCAAAAGGAAAAAGGCTGGTCTAAGTACACAGCTAAAGGTCTAAGTGCCAAGTAATGTTTTCAGCATCTTTTTAGTTGTAAGAATTGGCAAGGCCTTTGGAAAGCATCTCCAAACTGCTGGCTGTACATACCAAACCAGAGAATTCTGTCAACTTTTTGTAGTACAAAGGTCAGCAGGTTATTTCCACACCCTGTAATGAACGACAGATTTTTGATTCAGATTATGTTAAAGTTTTTAAGTAAACTGAATAAACATTAGAGACTCAATAGAAAATGCTGACAAAAATTGGAGCAAGAATGCCAATGACAATCAATTGTAACTGCAGTCAAATACACTTTAATCATTTGCTGTATTTCTGCTTTAGGGTAGGCATTCCCTAAACCTGTGAATATGTTATTTTACAGAATAAAAGTGACTTTTTGAATGCTATTAAGGTTAAAGACCTTGACATGGGATGGATTATCCTGGTTGGCCCAACCTAGTTATGAGTTCTTAAAAGCAAAGGACCTTTCCAGACTAGATCAGATAGACAGAGATGCAACAGCTGAAGAACAGTCAGAGAGATGTGATGGGTCCTGGCTCTTAAGATGGAGGAAGAGGTCATAAGCCAAGGAATGCAGGTCAGCTATATGGAAAAGGGAAAGACATGGATAATCCCCTAGAGCCTATAGAAAGAACACAGTCCATTCCATGCCTTAATTTTAACACAGTGAGACCTTTGTCAAACTTCTGAATGACCAAACTGAAAGAAAATAAACATGAATAGTTTTGAGCCATGATGTTTTTTGTAATTGGTTACAGCAAGAATAAAAACAAGAGCAGTATATCCTCTCTTTTTTTGTAAAACTCCAGATTTACTGTTGAAACTGTAATGTTTAAAGTTGCATTTTGAGTACAACCCAGACAATACATCAGAAAAATGATATGGGAAGCATTAATATAATGGCATGTAGAAAAAATTGACAATAAGGCTATAATCATCATTAACTTACTCTGAGTTTATTCTTTTAATTGCTCATTTTGACTACTTTTTTTTTATACCATCCTATGCTAAAGTTGATGGACTTCCCTATTGCTCAGATGGTAATGAATCTTCCTGTGATGCAGGAGACCCAGGTTCAATCCCTGGGTCAGGAAGATTCCCTGGAGAAGGAAATGGCAACCCACTCCAGGATTCTTGCCTGGAGAATCCCATAGACAGAAGGGCCTGTCGGGCTACAATCCATGGGGGTCTCAAAGAGTTGGACATGACTAAGTGACTAACACACACATACTGAAGTTCTGCTTTCATGGGCAATTTTTACCTCATGTCTCTCTGAGAAATGAAAAAATTAAGTGTTCTATTCATTTGATGACTAACCATCACACTGGATGAATACATTTGTTTGAATAAGCAATGATTTTGACACCATATACTGTCTCTATGGAAGCACCATGACTGACTATCTCTCACAATAACATGATATGAAGAAATGTGGAGTAGCGTGGCTTGCTACTTGGGAAGTTTCTTTAGGCTAAATCTGCCTTTAATATAACGGACTGCTGTTTTTAAATTCTAGAAAAGCAGTGTCTCTCACATAAGGATTTTGATGAAGGTTTGCCTGCCATCTGGCTTTTCTGTCTGAATTTGTAAATTTTTATTTATTTATCCATTTATTTTTGGCTGTGCTGGGTCTTCCTCGCTGGGCAGACTTTTCCCTAGTTGTGGCAAGTGGGAGCTACTCTCCACTTGTGGTGCACGGAATCTCATTTCAACAACTTCTCTTGTTGAGCATGGACATTAGGCTGTGCGGGCTTCAGTAGTTGAAGCTCCCGGGCTGTAGTACACAGGCTCAGCAGCTGTGGCTCATGGGCTTAGTTGCTCCACAACATGTGGAATCTTCCCAGACCAAGTTAGAACCCCTGTCTCCTGCACTGGAGGTAGATTCTTTATTTCTGAGCCACAAGGGATGCTTTCTGTCTGAATTTTTGATGAATTATACTTACATAACACTTGAGAAGGATATTGGAAATCATCAATGAAATGGGAGGCCATGGTTACGTTTATAGTTAATGTTGTGTATCCCATTTATGGAGGATTTTCTATCTTCACATATGCTTGACTTGGCTGGCTCACTGGTTATATATAGTTCTTGATCCATTTCAATCCTGCTTTAAGACTATAAGGAAGTGAACTTAAATATTTCACATGCCACATTTTTAGCAATTTGTATAAAAACATAAAAGGGTTTGTTCCAGGACACTGAAATACCATTCACATTCCTTTTATTTACTCCTTACACAGATGAAATTCAAAAACATGTGGAACCATCAACTGCTCCTGGCAAATTTATATGGATTTAGAAAACCATCATTGAATAAGTTATTTTATTTTTAACTAGAAATGCTGTGCTATGGCCTATGGCCTCAATTTAAAGAGAGTTCAGTTATGCCCTTGGAATACTTGGTATTTGTGTTGCAAAAAATAATTTTTTGTTTGTTTGTTTTCCTTTCAGTTGTCCTAACACAACAATACTTTGTGGAATTATTTCATGGTAAGTAAATGCACAGGCCGCTCATTTATAAATGAGGATGTCAGTGAATTCACACACTCTAGATATGTGCTATCTTCCAATCTGCAATAATGAAATTAACCAGTTGGGGGGTTCTCATCTCCAAAAGATAGGGTGCTTGGAAGGGGAGTCTAATGAACACAAGAAGGCTGTTTTAGTGAACACAGCTGAGTCTTTTTTACTGGTTAGGCCCCTAGAGGTTTTTCTTGTTAATTCCCCACATGGAGAAAATCATGTTCCAAAGATATTGTGCCACGAGCATCTAGGAAGGGCTGAGTAAATAGCATTGGCATTAAATATTTGCGGTGGGTTCATTTCTACAAATAATCAAGTTAATGATCCATTCAAATCAGTCAAGAGTTGAATGAGAATGAACTACTATAAGAGCTTGACATTGAAACCAGTTTAAATAACTTGTAATGGATAATTCCTTATGGAGCTGTTTCGCTGCTCTTCCCTAGTAGCATATTGGAGATCTACTGACCTGGGGGGCTCACCTTCCATTGTCATATCTGTTTGTCTTTTCATTGTGTTCATGGGTTCTCAAGGCAAGAATACAAAAATAGTTTTCCATTTCCATCTCCACTGGACCATGTTGTGTCAGGCCCTGACTATCAGGGACATGCCCTTCAGCAGCTCCACATATTCAGATGACATGCCCAGTGCCCTTGTTGTCCCACTAAGCTGATGGTGTTAAAGTGTTGCACTCAATATGCCAGCAAATTTGGAAAACTCAGCAAAGCTACATGACTGGAAAAGGTTAGTTTTCATTGCAATCCCAATGAAAGGCAATGCCTAAGAATGTTCAAATTACCATACAATTACATTCATTTCACATGCTAACAAGATTATGTTTAAAATCCTTTAAGCTAGGCTTTAGCAGTACGTGAATCAAGAACTTCCAGATGTATGAGATGGATTTGGAAAAGGACAGAGGAACCAGAGATCAAATTACCAACATCTGCTGGATCATAGGAAAAGAAAGGGAATTCTAGAAAAATACCTACTTCTTCTTCACTGACTATGCTAAAGCTTTGGCTGTGTGGATTACAACAAACTGTGGAAAATTCTTCAAGAGATGGGAATACCAGACCACCTTACCTGCCTCTTGAGAAACCTGCATGCAGGTCAAGAAGCAACAGTCAGAACCACATGGAACAATGGACTGGTTCAAAATTGAGAAAGGAGTATGTCAAGGCTCCTTGTAGATTGTAACCCTGCTTCTTTAACTTAAATGCAGATTATATCATGAAAAATTCCAGGCTAGATGACTCACAAGCTGGAATCAAGGTTTCTGGGAGAAAGGTCAACATCAAATAGGCAGATGATATCACTCTAAGGGCAGAAAGTGAAGAAGAATGAAAAAGCATCTTGATGAAGTTGAAAGAGAGGAGTGAAAAAGCTGGCTTAAAACTCAACATTCGAAAAACTAAGATCATGGCTTCTGGTCCCATCACTTCATGGTATATAAATAGTGAAAAAGTGGAAACAGTGACAGATTTTATTTACTTGGGCTCCAAAATCACTGCAGGTGTTGACTCAGTTCAGTTCAGTTCAGTTGCTTAGTCATGTCTGACTCTTTGTGACCCCATGAATCGCAGCACGCCAGGAATCCCTGTCCATCACCAACTCCAGGAGTTCACTCAAACTCATGTCCATCGAGTCAGTGATGCCATCTAGCCATCTCATCCTCTGTCGTCCCCTTCTCCTCTTGCCCCCAATCCCTCCCAGCATCAGAGTCCTTTCCAATGAGTCAACTCTTCGCATGAGGTGGCCAAAGTACTGGAGTTTCAGCTTCAGCATCAGTCCTTCCAATGAACACCCAGGACTGGTTGGATCTCCTTGCAGTGCAAGGGACTCTCAAGAGTCTTCTCCAACACCACAATTCAAAAGCAGCAATTCTTCAGCGGTCAGCTTTCTTTATAGTCCAACTCTCACATCCATACATGACCACTGGAAAAACCATAGTCTTGACTAGATGGACCTTTGTTGGCAAAGTAATGTCTCCACTTTTTAATATGCTGTCTAGGTTGGTCATATCTTTCCTTCCAAGGAGTAAGCATCTTTTAATTTCATGGCTGCAATCACCATCTGCAGTCATTTTGGAGCCCCCCAAAATAAAGTCTGACACTGTTTCCAGTGTTTCCCCATCTATTTCCCATGAAGTGATGGGACCAGATGCCATGATCTTTGTTTTCTGAATGTTGAGCTTTAAGCCAACTGTTTTCCCTCTCCTCTTTCACTTAAATTAAAAGATGTTTGCTCCTTGGAATAAAACCTATGACAAACCTAGACACTGCATTATAAAGCAGAGATATCACTTTGCTGACAAATGTCTGTATTGTCAAAGCTATAGTTTTTCCAGTAGTCATGTATGGATGTGAGAGTTGGACCTTAAAGAAGGCTGAGTGCTGAAGAATAGATGCTTTCTAACTGTGGTGTTGGAGAAGACTCTTGAGAGTCCCTTGCACTGCAAGGAGACCAAACTAGTCAATCCTAATGGAAATCAACCCTGAATGTTCATTGGAAGGACTGATGAAGCTGAAGCTCCAATACTCTGGCCACCTGATGCTAGGAGCCAATTCATTGGAAAAGACCCTGATGCTGGAAAAGATAGTGGGAGGAGGAGAAGGAGGCGGCAGGATGAGATGGTTGGATAGCATCATCTACATTCCAAGAACATGTATCTACACTGATACAGTAACTTTTCAATGTAATGTATTACAATCAATCGGTCTATAGCTTATTTCATGAGAGTTATTTTATTCTTGCAGACACAAGATTGCAAAGACAGTTTAACCAGTTTTCTCAATCTATTATTTACTATGCCCTTTTTTTGATTATAGAATTCAACTTCAAAGACATGACAGGCTAAATTTCACCTCCACGGTCCTGCTTTAATTGATTAAACATGCCCGCAATAGCAGTACAATTATTTTCAAGCTTTTGTTTTTCTATAGGTAAATTCCCAAAATAAATATTTTGAAAATATAAAATTGCAGTATTAAACCACACACACACAACATACTGTCATCTGCCTGCACCCACACTGAACATTCCTCTCACTGGCATCACTGTAACCCCTCAATGAGATTTGTAAAGTGGTTTAGTTCTACCAGTAACACATGTGCCACTATCAGTGACAGCTAACTAGCGTTATCTTGCTCTTACTATGTATCATATAATGTAGGAAGGACTTCAAATTTTTTTGTTTATTTTATAGCTGAGGACCAAAAATGTTTAGAGATGTTAAGTATTGTGCCTACGCTAACACATAGTAAAGTCACAAGGGTTCACTCTTCTTCACACCTTTGCCAACACTGTTTATCTCTTATCTTTTTGGTGATAATTTGTTCTAACAGATTTGAAGTGTTATTTCAATTTGGTTTGCCAACAAAGGTCCGTCTAGTCAAAGCTATGGTTTTTCCAGTGGCCATGTATGGATGTGAGAGTTGGACTATAAAGAAAGCTGAGTGCTGAAGAATTGATGCTTTTGAACTGTGGTGTTGGAGAAGACTCTTGAGAGTCCTTTGGGCTGCAGGGAGATCCAACCAGTCCATCCTAAAGATCAGTCCCGGGTGTTCATTGGAAGGACTGATGTTGAAGCTGAAACTCCAATACTTTGGCCACCTGATGTGAAGAGCTGACTCATTTGAAAAAACCCTGATCCTGGGAAAGATTGAGGGCAGGAAGAGAAGGGAACAACAGAGGATGAGATGGCTTGATGGCATCACCGACTCAATGGACATGGGTTTGGGTAGACTCTGGGAGTTGGTGATGGACAGGGAGGCCTGGCGTGTTGCAGTTCATGGAGTCGCAAAGAGTTGGACACGACTGAGTGACTGAACTGAACTGAACTGAACTGTGCTTCCCTGATGACTAGCGATCTTTTCATGCACCCACTGTCTAATTGTATATCTTCTTTAGAAAAATGTTTAGTTCCTCTGTCAATTATTTTAATTAGCTTAGTAGGGTTTTTTTTTTTTTTTTTTTTGAGTCATATGAGTTTCTTAGATATTTTAGATATTAACATCTTATCAGGTATATGATTTACAAATATTTTCTCCCATTTCATAGGCTACCTTATTTATTAAATCAAATTAGTTTATTAAATCAAATTAAAGTTAACTCTTTAAAAATTTTTGTGTTAGTCTCTCAGTTGTGTCCAACTCTTTGTAATCCCATGGCCTGTAGCTTGCCAGGCTCCCCTGTCCATGGGATTTTCCAGGCAAGAATATTGGAGTAGGTCACCATTTCCTCCTCCAGGGGATCTTACAGACCCAGGGATCGAACCCAGGTCTTCTACATTGCGGGCAGACTCTTTACCATCTGAGCCACCAGGGAATTATCCCTAAAAATGCTTAAGGTAATACTTTGTTTTGATCAATTTTGTTAACTGTTAAATCAGGATTGAGAGTAAATAATGATTAATTTTGACTTCACATTTAATTTACATTTAATATTTCCATGAAACATGCATATATACATATATATCCATTTTGTTACAACCTGCCCAGTAGTTCACATATACACAGGGCAAATAACCACTGTAGATGGAGGTGTTTCACAGTCAAAGAATCTGAGCTGACTTTCTATGTTCTCATTTTTAAAAATTCTTTAAATTATTTGACAATTTATGATTAATATGTTCTATATTGTGATTACTAACAGAAAATTTGTCTTAAAACTTACAAAATCAGTAAATTTTATGGCTTTAGTTTCCTAATAGGTAAAATGATGAAGTTAGATATATGAATCTTTAAGCCTCTTTACAGGTCCAGAACTTCATATATTAACTACAGAATTACTTTATGATTCTCGTCTTTCAACTCCAAATTAAGTTAATCCTATACAGAGTAGAATACTGAATATTATAAATTATTAGATACTTAGCAGAATTAGCATAACAGTTATCAAATAAGAAAGTTCAACATTTTCTAACTTAAACCATGTTATTATTTTAATGTGAATACTGTAAAAATTATTCAAGGAAATAAAACATGGTTAAAGGATTAATGAATCAATGAATATTCCTTTAAAACTAATATGCATATGTTTCTGTCATCTATCACTAAAAACTACTACTCAGTATTCTTGTAAAGACGTGATACATTTTGTAATTGTAGTTTTAGCACAGTGAATGAAATTGTCATTGCTCAGGTCGAATCAACTCTTCATGATGACTAAAGTAAAATCTATATATTTGCCATCTTGATTCAAATGCTTTGTATGTATTTGCTCATTTAGGAATAACAATTTGTGAAACTGCTGAAATAAGAAAATACAGTAGTTTCCCTATAGATAGCATGAATCACTGAAGTCTAAATAGAAATTTGATTTTGGATACTTGAGAAATCCATTTGCATTTTTTAAAGACTTTCCTGATTAATTCAATACTAATAGGCAAAAAAAAAAAATGTTTAAAGCACTAAGAATAATCTAAGTAATACAATCTGCAATTTGAGTGTTGAGGAATTTTTGTTGTTTCTATATTGTTCATTTTTTGCTGTCAGTGCCAGTCAAGGTTTTTTAAAAAAACTTTACCTGTGTACACAGTATTGATTGAATCAATTCATGAGAATGATCTATGTTTACACTGCAAGGCCAAATTTTGCCTGAAATAATGAAATCACTTTATAGTAAGCTCATCACAAAATTATTAAGTGATTAGATGTATTTTGTATTAGTGTTAGAGTAATGTAGTCCAAAAGTATTTTCTAGCCCAAGACTATTTGCCAAACAACTTAAACAGTTTGATTTATGATCTGATGATGTTGGGGTTTCAACATTAAAAACTGTATCAAATACACAGCATAGGTTCATTGGATCTTCATATACCAGTTCCCTGGGTCAGTTTGAAAAGATCCTTGGGACAGATCCGAAAGTGCAGCATCAGGGAGAATGTTAGTTATGCAGGGCATTCGCAAATGTATGCAGTGCCACTCACTGACATCTACAAAGGGTCCATTTTATAAATTGTCAAAGGAGCCATTGTTACAGAGTGACACCAGAGAAAAGCTGTCAATTCTATTATTAAATTGACATTCCACACATGCTGCTTTCAGATGGAGGCCCTTAATGAACTTAGTCTCCCTCCTTTCTGCCCTGTACCATTTAATGTCTTCTTACTTATATGCTCTTAATAGACATCAGTTGATGTTAAAGCAGTGGACAAGTGAACCCTCCAAGAGGCCATCCTTCTGGTACATTGATGAAACACCTGGAAGAGAGTCTTCATGGCTCTCTGTGTTCAAGGATACTACAATGATTGCTACAGAAACAATGACATCTCCCAGGGTATCGTCAATCAAGCATTTGAGTACAAAAACAAGAACCAGACAAAAAAAATGTGTTTTAAGCACATAGTACTGTAATCCTATTTGTGAAAGGGGAGAACAGGCATTGTCTTAATCTGTGAAGCACAACATCCAGCTTTTAGCTGTTTTTGACAATGAAAAGCAAAGAACACAGCCCAAACTGAGGGTTTGACACAAGCTGGTTGTTAATTCTCTTGGGATCTGCATTGTTCTAGCCACTGGAGTCCTGTGAGCTAAACAGGCACCAATGAAGAGAGTGCATACCATCCTTGTCCATTTGTTTAACGTCATTCTCATTGTTATACATCCCCCAAGCCTGGATTTCCCAGGTAGCCAATCTTGCTATCCTGCCTGCTGTGAGTCCTCTATGAAGATGACAAGCACCAAGAGATGGCTGACTTTGTTCTCAGGGGTATCTTATTGTGAAAATCCTGTGATTGATAGCTGTTGGGAAACAGGACAAGGAGATTTTTTACATCTGTTTACTGCCTTGAAGTTTCTCCATTCTATCCCACACTGACTATTGTCTTTCGTAGAAGAGCTAGAATTTCTACCCTTCCAATGCAGATGCCACAGAGCCACAAAGTTGTAGGGCAAAATGAAGTGATTATTATATGAGAAGTAAGAAGTGGATCAGGGTCACTGCAGAGTGGAATGCTATGATAGGCTGGCTATTAGAATATAAACATTCTTACATTCTTAACAAAATATTTCATCTTGTTATTTTTTGTATGATGTAGAAAGCTTAGTCTATATTTTTAATATTTGATCAATAGAATAAGGCCCATTTTTTAATTGGTTCCCACTTCTTTGCTTTTTTTGTTTTATTACAGCTAAAATTTCTTATTTCTTAATATAGCTAAAAAACTGTGGAATTCACATGTCTCTAGCTGTTAACTGAAAGGTTCAGTTTTAGTTTTACATTTTCAAATAGTTATTGTTTTTCTTTATTTGCCTGTTTGCTGCATAACTGCTGTGACTCAGAATTCCATAATTTGTTGCTTGATTATCTTCAATGCTACACTCCAAATCTGATAGAGTAATAAAATCTGGGGCATATGTAAAACATTAGCACAGAAATCATATTATAGAACTTTCCTGAATGAAGAAACCAAACTGGTGGAATTCCCACGCCCATTATGTTGTCTAAAACTTTCTGAAAAATGTTTGACTGTGGCATATAATTTACTCAACATAAGTGGTTTCCATAGAGCTTTTGAAAAGCTTTTCTGTCACTTACTAGCTTTAGGATGATGAGATTTTAAGCCCTTTGATCCAGAGCCTGTGTTTCACAGTCAAGACTAAATACCAAGACTAAAGTACAACCAAACTTCCCAACTTAAGAAAAGGATTGAGTTATGTATAACCTGAGGGGGAAAGAAATCAGTGTTCCTTCAGTTGCAGAAATATGTGCTAAATGAATATAAAGCCTTGAAATATGCAAGTCAGCTAAAAAGTATCAAGAGTTTCAAAGTGAATACATCCACCTATATTTTTCTTTCTCCTTAACTTTATATATATTTAAATATATATTCATATATTTATATACATGTATTATTCATATAAAACAAAATATTTTATTTCATGTTATTTTACAGTAAATTTATAGAGAAACTTATTCTGTTTAGGATAAGAAAAACTTTGAATACTTTTGTAAAGGAGGAAAAAGTTATTTTTCCTACTGCCCTTCTAAGTTTTCTGCCGGGGTCCTATAAAGTAGATTGTCAAAAGACAGATTAATAAGAGAAAAGCAAGCACATTTATTCAACAGAAGTTTTATGAGACATAGGAGCCTTCATGGAGAAACAAAGACTTGAAGAAAAGGTTAAGCCTGAACATTTTTGTATTAGGTTTGGTGAAGAGTGAAGTCAGGGAAAGCAGCAGAAGACAAAAAGGGCATGAGCTAAGGGTAGTGAATCAGGGAAACGGTGATGACCATTCTTTCAGATTGCTCTTGGCACCCCACTGTCTTTGAAGATAAGGATACTCCTTTCTTTCAGGTTTAGGTAGGGCATCTCCCACATAAGGGTGTTATGGCTTCAGGTAAAATAGCCAGGCCACTAAGTCCTTCCTGCACCTGTCACTATCAAATTCCTTCATCTTAAAGTAATAGTACAACTGGCCAAGGGGCCATGTTTTGAGGCAGTGTGTCTGAGGTCACGTATTCATTTTCAACATAATAGTTCAAACCATTTTGAATTTTTAAAATAACTTTGATTTTTCCCTCCCCTTCCTTTGCATCTGTTAATTCTACTTAAAATATGACTGACATCAAGAAATACAGTAAGAAATTCAATAGTGTGGAGTTTCTTCTAAGTATAATAAACTATGAAATATCATCATTAAGAATTTTATGCTTTTTATCCAAAAAAGCCAAGAATCATATCTATATGTTATACTGGCATGAATTTGAGCAAACTCCTGAAGATGGTGAAGGACAGGCAAGCCTGGTGTGTCCATGGGGGTTGCAAAGAGTTGGACACGACTGAAAAAAACAACGTATATCGTATAAGCTGCATAATACATATCAGAAACTAAGTCAAATCATCCATAGAATGAACACGTATAATGTATTTATATGGTATGTATAAATATATGTGTAGTGTGTATTTGTATGTTATGTATAAATATAATAAAAATATATGTATCAATATATAATTGATCTATATTTATGCACATATATACATATAAATTGGGCTTCCCTTGTGGCTCAGCTGGGAAAAGATCCACCTACAATGCATGAGACCTGGGTTCGATTCCTCAGTTGGGAAGATTCCCTGGAGAAGAGAAAGGTTACCCACTCCAGTATTCTGTCCTGGATAATTCCATGTACTGTATAGTCCACTGGGGTGCAAAGAGTCAGACATGACCGAGTGACTTTCACATACATATAAATTTTAAGTGAGTATATTGTATATATATAATATATTATATTTATATATATATATATATATATATATGTTCAGTTCAGTCACTTAGTTGTGTCCGACTCTTTGCGACCTCATGGACTGCAGCATGCCAGGCCTCCCTGTCCATACACATGCATATAAAAGAGAAATCCAAATACTAAGCCCTGCGGTATTCCAAAGTTTAGAAGCCAACTAATGAGGAATCAGCAAACAATGTTCAAAAGACATAAGTAGCGAAGTAAAAAGAAAATTGTAAGAATAGGTGCCCAGCAGCCAAGTCAAAATCAGTGTTTCAGTGAGGTAGAAAAAAATTAGCAATGTCAAATGACTCTTATAGGTCCAGGATGAAGAGGACTAAATTGCATTCAGCAACAAGAAAATGATCAGAAATCTTGACAAGAGTGCAATTTCATATGAATTCTGAGGGGAGGGTTATAATTGGAGTGCTTTCAAAAGACAATGGGGAAAATATCATTGACATACTTTGGGATATTTCCATTAAACATAGAAAGTAGGGCAGCAAGACTAAAGAGTCACAGACAATTTTACACTAAAATCTAGTGGCAAATTCTTTCAAAGAAAATCAAATAAGATAAAAATGTTACCTAGATTATCAGAAGCCAGAAATAACTAGTGCACAATATGTTTATTTTGACTCTCCTTTCAAAATAAACTCATCAACAAGGAATTTTGTCATGTTTTAAATTTAACTTTCAAATAAAATAGGGTTTATTTTGAATATGAAGTACTATAGAAATATCATAAATATTGGGATAATACAGTATATTAAGTAAAAATGCTTATTACAAAGCACAGCAATCCTTAAAGATACAGTAAACTAAAGATATACAAACTAAAATGTATAGTAAACTAAATATTAAGCTAAAATAATAGTAATCCACTAAAAATACAGATAGATGGATAGACAGGTGGGGCTGGTGATACAGAAAGGAATGTTAATAATAGTCATCTCAGGAGGATAGGACGGTGAAAACATGTATTTTAATCTTTTTACTTTTCTACATTTTTCAATTTTTCTGTAATAAATATAGCTTTCTAATTAAGAAAAAAGAGTGAGAAAAAGATTTTAGTATATTCCCATTGCTCTGCTGCTGCTGCTGCTGCTAAGTCGCTTCAGTTGTGTCCGACTCTGTGAAATTCCATAGACTGCAGCCCACCAGGCTCCCCCATCCCTGGGATTCTCCAGGCAAGAACACTGGAGTGGGTTGCCATTTCCTTCTCCAATTCGTGAAAGTGAAACGTGAAAGTGAAGTCCCTCAGTCATGTCCGACTCTTCATGACCCCATGGACCGCAGCCTACCAGGCTCCTCCGCCCATGGGATTTTCCAGGCAAGAGTAGTGGAGTAGGTTGCCATCGCCTTCTCCCCCATTGCTCTAAAATAACCTATATTTCTTTTCTCATGAGACCTACCTCTCCAGGCTTATTTCACACAGCTCGGCCTTCCTGGCCTTCTAACCCAACCCTGACTCTGCTCCAGCATTAATGAGCTATTTTTAACTTCCTGAACAAAGTATGCTGTTGCATATCTCTGTGCCTCTGCAGATATTATTTTGTCTACCAAAACTTTCCCTTTCTCCCTCATTTACCTGGCAAAGTCCCCTGGTGAGCCACATTTGAGGATTCTAGTCAAGTATTTCTTCCTCTAAGAAATGTAATAGGACACAATTCTGATAAAGCTTTTTTCCCCCACTCTTTCTTCTTTGAGTCTATTGTTTCTTAACATTCCAGAATTTAAAACTCATTTCTGATCATCTTATCCTAAATGCATGTGCCAATCAAGTTGAGAACATGTAAAAAAGGGTACAGAGTCCTCTTTTTCAAATTTGGACAAAGTTATTAGCAGTATATACCACTAACCTTCTTTATTTCCATCTTCTGGACTCTTCACCTTGAATTGCATATGGCTGGCCAAAACATAGAGAATTTACAAAATTTTACAAAATTATAAACTGAGTCTACTTGGTGCCTTTCAAAAGAACTAATTCCAGGAAATTTCATAAGTAAGAAGCCAAGAATTAAGACATCCCTTTTACAAATTGCTGAGGGACAGGGAGGCCTGGTGTGCTGCAATTCATGGGGTCACAGTCAGACACAACTGAGCGACTGATCTGATCTGATCTGATCTGATGGAGGTTCTGTTTCTTGACCAAGTCTTATACCAGGAGTAAGAAGTTAGTTACCATAGTGCATCTTCACTAAATTTTTTATATCAAAAGTGGGATTTTACTTTCCATTGTCTTGTTAACACTCAATCTCTCATAAGAAGCATTTAGGTATTATCTGTTCAGTTTTTAAAACTTGGTTCCAAAGTCAATATTTTGGTACACATTTGAAGTAATCAGTCTTCAGTTCATTTCTGACCTACTTAAGTATAAGAGGTCATTTTGTTATCATAGTACTTGCTCTGCAGTAACAAAGAATGAGGTAGATAAAGAGGAAGAAAAGGAAAATTAAAAATTTTATCTTTCTGTACTTTCTCATGTTTCAAGGCCAGAGAAACATAAACAAAATGCAAAAGAGATAATCCATATATGTGTATACATTTCTACAGCATCAGTTATTTTGCATTTTGATCATTTATTTTCATGCTTTGCTCCACTATTAATTTGAGGTGCTTAAGATAGAAACTGGGTCTTACGGTGCTTTTGAACTGTGGTGTTGGAGAAGACTCTTGAGAGTCCCTTGGACTGCAAGGAGATCCAACCAGTCCATTCTGAAGGAGATCAGCCTTGGGATTTCTTTGGAAGGAATGATGCTAAAGCTGAAACTCCAGTACTTTGGCCACCTCATGCAAAGAGTTGACTCATTGGAAAAGACTCTGATGCTGGGAGGGATTGGGGGCAGGAGGAGAAGGGGACGACAGAGGATGAGATGGCTGGATGATATCACTGACTTGATGGGTGTGAGTCTCGGTGAATTCTGGGATTTGGTGATGGACAGGGAGGCCTGGTGTGCTGCGATTCATGGGGTCGCAAAGAGTCAGACACGACTGAGTAACTGAACTGAACTGAACATCTCTATTAGTACTACCTAGAAAACTACTATAATGAGAGAAGTGCTTAGTAAATATTTTAATGAATAAATGAATGGATGAATATCGGAATATCTAAGGCAAAACTCCTATCTTTTAGAGGCTTATATATAGGATCCAATAAGGCAAACAAAACAACTATAAGGCAAAGAAAGAAACAATTAATTGTAAAAGTCCAGATTTATCTCACAAATTACTTGTACTCTCTAGGGCACAGCAACCCACTCCAGTATTCTTACCTGAAGAATCCCATAGACAGAGAAGCCAGGAGTGCTACAGTCCATGGGATCACAAAGAGCTGGACACGACTGAAACGACCTACCGCAGCACAGCCTAACATTAGAAGAGAGACATTTTGATCTAAAGCAAATCTCTATCATTCTGTTGTTAAGTGCTAATACAAGAACATGCATGAGGTTAGCAATAAAAATGTGGAAAAGTAGGGATACCCAAACAAAATGAGTGACTGCCAGTGCAAAACAGATTGAAAAATATGAGTGAAATGAGTTACTGTTGAGGGTTTACATTGGCACAGGCATTCTGGAAGTAAATGGCAGTGCTTAGTACAATTAAGTAGAGGAAGGCCCTTGGAGGCAGGGATCATAATTCTGAATAAGGATCTCAGAGAAAATCTCCCATAACCTGTATGAGAGCAATTAATTGCAGTTTTACCAGTAAGGGCAGGAAGCACAGGTAACTGGAAGTGTGGGTGAAAAAAAATGAGGTGGACACACACTTGTGAAATTTTATTCACCAATTAGAAACAACTAGATGAAGATAATAAACTATATATCACTTAAAAGCAGCCTTGAGTTTAAAAACAGATAAGGAGCAGAGTAAGATTTATAGCCCAATACCATATTTAAAATTTAAAAACACACAATTACAAATATTTCTAAATATTTTATATGATTACATGAATGTTTAAAAACATATCAAACACAATAGAATGGGCTTCAATTGTCTGATAGGAAATAAAATAGAGATTAGAAGTAAAGGGAAATACAACAAAAATGAGGTTTGCATACACTATTGAGCAATATCATTAATACAACTTTCTGTGTATAATATAAAATACTTTTGTAAGTGATGGGCAGAAGCATGGGAAAATTTTAATAGATAATTTATAAACAAATGCAATTTGAGCCGCCAAATGGTATCTTAAATTATTTCAACTTTGGAAAAAAACTTTAAATATCTACCTGTCTTTATGTCGTTTATAACTGTTCCTATGATCGAATTAGAGAGATACACTAATCCCTGCTTTAAATAAGATCTTTGTATTTCTTCAGTTTTGAATATTTTATGGCTTTATGCAATGCCAGCTATTGTTAGTTAGGCACCGTTGATGTTGTAATAGTGAACTAGTTGCACAAATAATATTTAAAAAATTATCCAAAGAAGAAAAGGAATGCAAAATTCTGAAATAGCATTTTTTAGAAGTTATATATTGACATTTCTAAAGCAATTCTAAGTTAATTGCTATAGAGAAACAGACTATCTCTTGGGGAGAATAGGATTGTGATAAAAGTTTACAGTAATTTACAATATAGACTAAAGTACTGCAGAACAGCCCATATTGAGATGCCAACAACACAAAATTTCCAATTACTCTGGCTTTTAATATTTCACAACTTTGAAAATTATAGTCAGGGTAATATAAATTATAGAAGGAGATATTTAACTGAAAAATATGTGTAACCAATCCCTGAGCACATATTTATAATTAATACTATGGTTCTGCATAATTTGAATTATAATGTCAGAAGCCAATAGAGTAAAAGAAAAGATTATTAATTCAAAGATGCTGTCTCAGCTTATCTATGCAGCTTAATGACTATGTGATTCTAGATATTTTATGTGATTTTTGTGGATAACAGATTTCTTATTATGATTAAATAGGTTCATAGATATAAAGAATGTAGAATAACGTACAAACTAACACCATAGTCATGATTCTGTGAGCTTCTGTTTCCTTCTTTTTATAATGGGGATAACATCTTGTGAACATTTTCCCTCAACTTAAATGTACAAATAACTATCTAACTCACAAGATCTCTGAGAGAATGAGAACACTAATTTTAGGTGGTTTGGGATGACCTAACTTAGAAGGATACTGGAGCAGCTATCCAAAGGCAGAGAAGGAGACAGATCTACAGAGATCTGGGGGAATGATACTCTAGATACAGTGAGTAGTGAGTCTGAGAGACCTGAAGAAGGCACTTTCCTGGCATGTTATAGTGACAGCAAGAAGATGAACATTGTTAGAGCAGTGACTAACAGGAGAAACGACTGAAATCAGAGAAATATTAGGGACCAGAAAATATAGAACATTACAGATCAATTTTAGGGACTTTACTCTGAGAAAGGTACCCACTGGAGGATTTTGAAGAGTGACATGATTTACTTGTGTTTCAAAAAAAAAAAAAAAGTCTACCTTTTATTTTGAGAATGGGCCAAAGTGGGCCAAGAACTGTATTAGGGAGAGATGTTGTTGTTCACTTGCTCAGTCATGTCCGACTGTTTGCAACTCCATGGATTGCAGCATACCAGGCTTCCCTGTTTTTCACTATCTCATGGAATTTGCTCAAACTAGTGTCCATTGAGTCGATGATGCCATCCAACCATTTCATCCTCTGTTATCCCCTTCTCTTCCTGCCCTCAATCTTTCCCAGCATCAAGGTCTTTTTCAATGAATTGGCTCTTCGCATGAGGTGGCTAAAAATAAAGTATTGGAGCTTCAGCTTTAGCATCAGTCCTTCCAATGAATATTCAGGGTTGATTTCCTTTAGGATTAACTAGTTTGATCTCCTTGCAGTCCAAGAGATTTTTTCAAGAGGCTTCTCCAACACCACAGTTCAAAAGCATCAATTCTTTGGCACTCAGCCTTCTTTATGGTCCAACTCTCACATCTAACAATGACTACTGAAAAAACCACAGCTTTGACTATGTGGACCTTTGTTGGCAAAGAGATGTCCCTGCTTTTTAATATGCTGACTAGGTTTGTTATAGCTTTTCTTCCAAGGAGCATGAGTCTTTTAATGTTGAGGCTGCACCACACAGAGCACAGGTTCTAAGCCTGCATCAAAGGGAAGAAGGTAAGGTGGAGGAGCCCTTGCCAACTCTCTGTATCCTTTGACACAATTCCCTGGCCAGAACTAATCATATGGTCTTACCTAACTGAATGAAGGTAGGAAAAGTATGGGAGTACATAGACATTTGGTGAGCAAGATGACTGCTATAAAGATAGATGGTAGATGGTTTACTTCCCATGTGTGCATGCATGCATGTGTGCTAAGTAGCTTCAGCCATGTCCAACTCTTTGCTACCCTATGAATTATAGCCCTCCAGGGTCCTCTGTCCATGGAATTCTCCAGGCAAGAATACTGGAATGGGTGGCCATGCTCTCCTCCGGGGATCTTCCTGACCCATGGATTGAACCATTGTCTCTATGTCCCCTGCACTGGTAGGTGGGTTCTTTACCACTATGCCATCTGGGGAGCCTATACTTCTGCCAAGTTCATACTTTTAAAATGAAGAGCTCACTATATCCTTGGCCTACTAAGGAACTTTCACTAACTATACTTCACAATCCATAAATTTTACTTCAATTTAAGGGTGGTGGGGATCTCCCAGTAGCTCCTTCCCAAATTTTCAGATAAATTTCAAGCTCCTTACCTTGGCAAGAAGGATCTTTTGCTATCTAGCCCTTGCCTACTTCCCCAGTTCCTTCTGTTTCTCTGCTTTGCCATACTGGACCTGGACTGGCTTTGCCTATTTGCATTGAACTATTTCCTAATGCCTTAAAATTCATAAGTTTCTGGAGAAACTTCCCTTCCTTTCCTTTGCTCCCACAGGTGCCTCTGTTTGCAATTCTACAGAACTTCAATCCTTCCCAGCCCTGTCTTATATTATTGTTGATTCACATCTCTCACTTCCTCCCACAGAACACCTGCAATGGCAGGACCATGTATAATTTGACTTTGTATATCCAGTGATTAAAAGTTACTGGTACACAAAGGAGGCAATTAATAAACATTTGCTGAATAAATGAATGAATATTTATTTGTCTTTGTTATGGTTTTATGTATTCATTTGGCTTTTCAAAATGCAGATTTTTCTTAATCCAACTGTTTTCTTTTTTAAAGGATCAGCATGGGTTGTTATATCAAATGTTATCTTTTATTCCTCAGCATGTCCAAATCTCTGAGAAACCATTTTTCTTTTTGTAAAGCTTAATCTATCTTTGAATAATTAGCATTTAAACCATTAAAATCCTTCTCTTGGCAAATTACCATGATAATAATAAAACCACAAAAATGTCTTTTTTCCTGTGCCTTAATAAAATACAATTAAAATTTAATAAAAGCTCTGTATTTCCATTTATCCAATTCTGCACATCCTGAGGGAGGTAACAGCAGTGTTACAACCAGACCAATTAAATAGCCAGTTATAGTTAAGTTCTTTAATTCACATAAAGGTGAGTATAATTCTGTACTTACCATTCTAGAGTTGTTCTTGGCTTTTTTTGAAAAAAATGTTCACTTTTATTCAGTTCTATTCATTTTTCAGTATGTTGCAGAGCAAAAAGTTCTTATCTATTATTTCTGCTAATATTATAATGATATTTCTAGCATGTGTGTTTCGTTGTCCATTTTCTTCCAACAAATTTAGGCTTATTTAATAAGCACAAATATCATCATTTTAAAATGCACTGTCCCTACCCCTTAAGCACCATTGTTGTCACAGAGAAAAAAATGAAGAGGGAAAAATCGGAAGTAAAATGTATATTTTTCACAGACTAAATTTTATTTAAAAAAAAATAAGAAGTGATATTTTCCAAGCATCTAAAATATCTATGAGGCATTTTTGCAGAAGCATGGAAACATTTGCCCTTTTACAAGATTTGAAAAGTGTATTCTCAAACATGAGTGAAAGCTGAGTTAACATATGCTACATGCATCTTGGCATTTTTTCAAAATAATTCAGGTTCACTCTCTTCATTTTACTGAGGACAATAATAGGTGAGTTTGTCTGATATTTTATGATAAAGGTCCTGTGCACTAGAATTGCTCTTGTAAACATATATATTTGGGAATCCCCTGGTAGCTCAGTTGGTAAAGAATCTGCCTGCATTGTAGGAGTCCTAGGTTTGATCCCTGGGTCAGGAAGATCCCCTGGAGAAGGAAATGGTAACCCACTCTAGTATTCTTGCTTGGAAAATTCCATGGACAGAGGAACCTGGCAGGCTACAGTCCATGGGGTCACAAGAGTCAGACACATATATATTTATCTGCATTCAAATGTTTCCTAGGCTTATAAATCTGGAGAGACAGTAGTTTTTGAAATACTGCTAGAAAGTGAAATAAGAGTTTGACAATGTAAGAATATTTTCTTCCTCCATCTCCAGTAGCTGGTGATTCCTGAGAGAGGGATAAGTACTGCACATAGTTGTTTTGTGGTTTGTTTTGATTAAATACTGAATCAACTTTACCATTGCTTAATAAGATACTTAAAATTCCTACATAAAAGATATGCCTCATATTTCAAGCCCAATAAATCACAGTTTCAGTTTTCAATTGAGACATTTATCTGGCAAACTTAACAACACTAGCAGAAACTTAATGGTAGTCTTTTTTTACTTTTTAACTTTTTGTAGCCAGGAAAAACAAAACTGGGGTTTTCTAAAGGTAATCTTCATAGTATTACAGTGAAAATCTGAGTAGAATTTTTTTAATGGAGGGCAATAAATTCTTCTGAAGGGAAAGTTCTGTAGTCAAACATTCTTTTCTTGTCTAGCACTGTCAATCACCAATGCTCCTCTTTGCGGAAAGAAAAACTAGAGCTCAATGTTTAATAATAATAATAGGATAAGTAACACACATATTTTTATCTTTATTTGATAATTCTATAAATTATATTACTTATAAGTACAGAAATAGCTTAAGAAATATTGTTGACAGATGACTACTTGGGAGGAAAATTATGGTTATTTAGGAACTAAAACATTGTCATTCTTTTAATAGTTAATAAAATAATTAAAACTCTTTCACTTGCTTTCATTTTAAATATATTATTGAAACTCTTAATGCTAATTTCAGAGAAAGGAAAATATTGTGACATGCATTTTATTGCCTTTAAAATATTCTGACTAGAATTATGTTAGAGCTAGTTTAACTATATCAGTTATATTATACCAACCTGAATTTCTCTTGGGCATTTGTGTCCAGTTATGAGTGCTTAACTTTTGAATATATACTAAAATTTCACTTTGATTGTGCTTGCATGGATACCTGGTCTAATATCTACATTACTTGATGTGCAAGTTAATGTTCACTCAAAATGGTTTAAAAAAAAAAATGGTTTAATATTCTTTTAGGCCAAGGACTCCTGTTATGGAGGGCATAGGAAAGGTGATAGAATTTCTGCATTTTCAGGATCATCTTGAATGAACACTTTGTTGCACTCTGAAATCTGTATTTTTCTCAACATTGTCATTTAAAATGTTATTATATACCTTTTCGGTATTTTTAAATGCAATTTCAAGATGAGGCAGATCTCTTTGCTTGCATTTTGAAGCAGTTAGACAATTTAAAACTTTCCAACTGGCTAATTTTTACTGCAATCTGGTTATTCTCAATCTTGGCTGGAAAGCATTGAAAGCAAATTAAAACCGAGGCCTCACCCCATACCAAATGAATCAGAGTATCTGGGGGTGGGGCCAAAGGAGAGGTACTAAACAAAGGAGGGGGTGAGGATTAATGCACCATGAGCTAGAGAACCACAGCAATATAACCTTAGTGATATTTTATTGGAAGTACTAGTTCTAGCCACAGGAGGTTTCTATGAATAGTTCTTGATAAATATTTTAGTTTCCAGGAAGAGAACTAAGCCATCTCTAGCACAGCCAATGCGAACTAAACAATTGTGAAAAATACAATCCACAACAAACCAGGTTATTTTGCTAAAAGCTTCCAAAGCACTCATGTAATGCCCAATTTTCCATCTGCAAACTCACTGCTCTTAATCTGCAGAGTCTGAGAAATATCTGTAATTCTACTAAAAGTCTTGTCTAAGGAAGTTTCCTGTGTAGTTGGGGAGGAAAAACCGTGGGCCCTTTTTGTGCCCTGCCTGATCTCCTCCAGTGCTTCTTATTGGTTCTGCACTACTTAGCTGAGGATACCCTGCACTTGGGAACCTTCTTTCTGAGGATGGTCCATGAACTTCCTGATTGTGCCTAAAATTTGACACCATTCCCCTCCTCCACAGCCCATAGCCAGTGACTGACTGATAGAGTATACAAAAGGCCAGCTCTATAACCTGGTGAAACCATTGCCATGGCAACAGACTAGGCTGAGACTTGACTTCACCTGATCATACCTTGGCTCACCTTCTGTTTCCTGCCTTGCCTACCTCCAGCCTTAATCATTTGCAGATGGAACTATCTCCACCTTGTCCTCCAGAAAACCCAACCTAAAATATAAGACTATCTCACATACTGAAGTATGGAACAAAAACACAAGAACAATATTGATAATGACATCTAACTCAAAGTGAATACCTACTCTGTACCAGACACAATGCAAAAGAACTCTAATTAATCATCAATCACTGTATTAATCCTGTAGTACCTATTACAATCATCATCACTGCTCCCTCTCTGCAATTTATATATACAGAATCAGAAGTTTTGAATAGATAGGCAATTTTCCCAAGGCTCTCAGCTAGCCAAGGAACCAAAGCCTACAGTTTTAACCTCTCCTTCATAAATTCAGTTTTTAAATGATATAGATCTATACAGCACAGAGAGCTATGGAAACTATAAAAGGCAGTGGTTGGGATTTGATAGACCTACACACCTACCATGGAACAGACACTTATTTGTTGTACAGATTAGCAAAGCTACTTAGGTCCATAACTCTAAGGATTACACAAAGCTCATATCTAAAGCTCTTATCAAAGGAGTTACTGAAAACAAAATAGTTAATTTCAAAATCTAATCCATTTCTTGGAGTCACAGAGTAACTTCAAATCTCAGTTACATGAGCAAAATAGTTAGATGTACATTTCTCACAGAACTGAAGTTTCTAAGGCTGAGATTTCATTTATTGATCAACAATGTGAAAATATATATCTATCACAAATTGTTTATGGCTAGGATTACACAAAAAATTAATGGGTACTACATGAAGTCTGGCAGGCTACAGTCCATGGGATTGGAAAGTGTCAAACACGACTGAGTAACTAACACTTTCACTTTCACACTTAAAACAGATCCTATGGCACAGCAAACACTGCTGCTACTGCTAAATCACTTCAGTCGTGTCCGACTCTGTGCGACCCCATAGACGGCAGCCCACCAGGCTCCCCCGTCCCTGGGATTCTCCAGGCAAGAACACTGGAGTGGGTTGCCATTTCCTTCTCCAATGCGTGAAAATGAAGTCGCTCAGTTGTGTCTGACACTCAGCGACCCCATGGACTGCAGCTCACCAGGCTCCTCTGTCCATGGGATTTTCCAGGCAAGAGTACTGGAGTGGGGTGCCATTGCCTTCTCCAACAGCAAACACTAAATGACATTATTTCCTTTCCTAAAAATGGCTTCATCCAAATTGATATAAAAAATGAAGGCAAAAATTTATAAAAGGGGAAGAATAGATAAATCTCTTATATAGAAGAAATCCAAGTTAAGTGGTATAGATATTTCTCCTTTAAGGAGGGGAGCATCACTCTCTACCTGCTAAATGTTGGTACTGCATAAAGACTTACTTCCAAAGGCAACAGTATGAAAGGAGAGGGAAAGTGGTTTTACAGTGGAAGAAACTGGCAACCACCTCCGCCCAGCAGGTGATTAGAATTAACGTTAATGATAATATTTGCTGATAGTGTGTACCCTTGATATTATGTGATGAAAATAGCACTTGTGTGCTTTTTTTCTCCTAAAATCCATAGCATCAGTCTAATCATGAGTGAAGCATAAGATGGATCCAAAATACCTGAACTCCTAAAAACTGCCAAAGTCTTTAAAAAAAAACAAGAAAAGTCTGAGAAGAAGTTACAATCTAGAAGAGCCTATGGGAACACAACTAAAGGTAATGTGATATCCTAGATAGCATCCTGAACAGAATAAGAAAATTTAAAGTAAACACTAAGAGAATCTAAGTAGAAACAATGAGAGACTTTATTTTTCTGGGCTCCAAAAATCACTGCAGATGGTGACTGCAGCCATGAAATTAAAAGATGCTTGCTCCTTGGAAGAAAAGCTATGACCAAACTAAACAACATATTAAAAAGCAGAGACATTACTTTGCCAACAAAGGTCCATCTAGTCAAAGCTATGGTTTTTCCAGTAGTGATGTATGGATGTGAGAGTTGGACTATAAAGAAAGCTGAGTGCCAAAGGATCAATGCTTTTGAACTGTGGTGTTGGAGAAGACTCTTGAGAGTCTCTTGGACTGCAAGGAGATCCAACCAGTCCATCCTAAAGGAAATCATTCCTGAATGTTCATTGGAAGGACTGATGCTGAAACTGAAATTCCAACACTTTGGCCACCTGATGCAAAGAACTGACTCACTGAAAAAGATCCTGATGCTGGGCAGGATTGAAGGAAGGAGAAGGGGATGACAGAGGACGAGATGGTTGAATGGCATCACCAACTCGATGGACATGAGCCTGGCATGCTGCAGTCCATGGGGCTTCAAAGAACTGGATATGAACGCAACTGAACTGAATGAAAAGAATCTAAAATAAAGACCATAGACAAAAATAATATATTAATGTCAGTTCATTGGTTGTAACAAACAAACCATACTAATTAATATAAGGTGTTAGCAACAGCAGGGCTTCCCTGATAGCTCAGTTGGTCAAGAATCTGCCTGCAATGCAGGAGACCCCAGTTCGATTCCTGTTTTGGGAAGATCTGATAGAGATGGGATAGGCTAGGACTTCCCTTGTGGCTCAGCTTGTAAAGAATCCACCTGCAATAGGGAAGACCTGGGTTTGATCCCTGGGTTGGGAAGATCCCCTGGGGAAAGGAAAGGCTACCCACTCCAGTATTCTGGCCTGGAGAATTTGAACAGGACTGTTTAACAATAGGAAAAATTATGAGGCATATAGAAACTCTCCATACTCTCTAAAAGTTTTTGTAAATCTAAAACTATTCTAAAACAAAAGGCTTAAAGATCTTAAATATATAAAGATCTTAAAATATAATTCTTTAAAAGGAAATCACTGGCAATTAAGACAGTGTAAAAGTCACCTAATATCATGTGTGCAGTGTAATATTATTGTTATTTAGTCTTAAAACAGAAGGAGATTTTGACAGAGGTTGTAACATAGATATTATGCTAAGTGAAACAAGCCAGTCACAAAAGGATATTCCAAGAGTCAAATTCACAGACACAGCGAGTGGAATCGTGGTTGCCAGAATGAGGGGAGGGGACAATGATGAATTAGTGTTTAAGGGGTACTACATTTGAGTTTGGAAAGGTGAAAATTTTCTGGAGATGGTTAATGGTGGATGTCTCACAACAGTATGAGTATAATTAATGCCACAGAAGCAAATACTGAAAAATGGTTAAAATACTAAATTTTATGTTCTGTGTACTTTACCACAATAAAACAGGTGCCTAATGTCTAAATAAGTTCATGCATATGTAGGACTGTAAGTTCCTTGAAAAGAGGCATCATACCTTTTAATTTATTTTGTTATTTAACCTCTTAGTGCCCACAATGGCATCTGAAATGTATAAGGAATTTCAGGGTGGAAATATCAGGAAGTGATAATAAAGATTTAATTAAACAAAAGAGAAAAGGTGTGATTTCATAAAGAAACAGAAATTAATGTTACTATCACAACTATTTCATTTGGTTTTCATAACTTTTAATCAATGTAATGGATATTGGTGGATTCACACTTTGGGAAGTGCAGAATTTTAATAGATGTATGCATTTCCCTTTTAAAGTTAAATTGGCAAAAATTAAGAGTTCTTTTAAAAGTTGACCTTGAAAATTCTTAAATGATAAAATGTACTTACACATATTTAGCTTAAGTGTTACCTTAAACCATGACAATTCAAGTAAGTGGTTTTTACCATGATAAAGAAATCTGAAATTCTTACATTCTCTTGTTACAATGTTTTCTGCAGAAACATGAACTATAATTTTTTTAAAAAAATTCAACAAGTCGTATTCCAGGGACTTTTTTTTTTTTTTTTAACTACATCTGGCCTCTCAGCTTAGGTGCATGCCTGGGTGCTAAGTCACTTCAGTCATGTTCAAATCTTTGCAACCCTATGGGCTGTAGCCTGCCAGGCTCCTTAGTCCATTAGATTCTCCAGGCAAGAATACTGGAGTGGGTTACCATGCCTTTCTCCAGGGGATCTTCCCAACTCATCGGTTAAACCCAGGGCTCCTGCGTTAGGGGCAGATTCTTTACTGTCTGAGAACATCTGTGCTGTCACTTAACTAAAATTTACAATGAACACTACATGGAGCTTTCTACATATTTTTCCAGAGGGCCTTCCCTTACAAAGCCAGAATCACTAGGATATAATTATCCATAGCTTTTTCTCATTTTTTTTTTTTTGGTGAAGTAGCAAAATCTACTTTTACAGACAGTATTTCCAAATGTCAGATATTTAAAATACCATCAGAATTCTTAGCATAACTACACCTTGGCTTATATATTGAGGGCAGCATTTTACTAATCAGTACTGAGAATGAATACATGATATTGACAGTAGCTAGAATTCATCAGCTCCTCAAATGCTTCATGCTTGATTTTTAAATCTATTTAAAAATTTCTAATGTACTAGTTTTAACTGATAAAGTGGTTTGATAAAGTATCATGTGTCAGGCATTATGCTAAATCCATTAAAAGCATTATCTGATTTAATCTGAAAACCACTGTATGAATGAAGTTTGCTATTCCAATTAAAAAGATGAAGAAACTGAGGGTTAAGTAATTAAGTTAAATATCTGGATCATGATTCATGCAACCGGTTAAGTCAAGGAGCTGGACCCCTCCCAAATATCATCTCCAGCAACTGCACAACTTACCTATTTTTAAGGAAGATGCTAAGCATGACATATGGGTTTCTCAGATTCTTTTTTACTTAGGCTTACAGTTAACAGTTAGCTATTATTTGACAGCTTTTATGCTATAGACATTTTCACTATTCCACCTGTAGCTTATTTCTGAGATAAAATTAGAGGCAGAGATATTTATTGTGCTAAAAGATCAGAAAAACAATATTAAGATCTAGGGACTTCCCTGCTGGTCACTGGCTGACTCTGTGCTCCCAGTGCAGGGGACGTGAGTTCAAAGCTTGTCTTGGGAACTAGATCCCACATCCCACAACTAAGTTTGCAGGTTGCAACCAAAAAGATTCCACAAACAAAAAGGTCCTGCAAACTGCAACTGAGACACAGTGCAGCCAAATAAGTAAACAGAAATATTTTTTAAAAGACCTAGTGACACCTGTTTTGAGTTTTTTAACCACGCCCTACTCTTTGATATTTTACTTTTTCCCCAATGGCAAAGCTAGCCATAAAAATAACACATAGGACAAATAAAGGAGTTGGGAGATTTGCCAAACTGCTCTTTGGTGGAAGGGTTTGCACCTGCTTAGGGTTGCCGTGGTGGCTTAGTAGTAAACAGTCTGCCAACCAGTGCAGGAGATGCAGGTTCAATCCCTGGGTCAGGAAGACCCCCTGGAGGATGGCATGGCAACACACTCCAATATTCTTGCCTGGAAAATCCTTTGAACAGAGGAGCCTGGTGAGCTACAGTCCACAGAGTAACAAAGAGTCAAACTCAACTGAGCACAGCATAGGCTTGCCTTGAAGGTGTTGAAAAGCTACATGCTCATTCTTTTTTCCAATTTTCTCTTTTCCATTTTTGAAAATTTTGTTGATGAATGATTCTCTTTTCTTGTCTCTTTTCATATTTCTGTTTTTTTCTATACTCTTATTCCCTTATCTACTTTTTGCCCTTTCTTTCCCAGTACCTTTCTCTAGGCTATTAGTTCTGTTGATCCTTCCTCTCCCCTAGAGGGAGAAGAAGCCCCATAGAGTTTAGAGTTGGAGCAGGATGAATCAGATGGAAACATTTTAAAACACACCTTGCTGTTCTGTTCCTCTTTACACCTACCATTATTTGACTCTTCTGTGTAACCTATTTCTTGTAAATACTTTTTAGGAGCCATTGTTTGCCCAAGCACAAAATTCAATTTTAGATTCTTCTCATCTCATGTTCTTTTACATTTTCCCACCAAAAATATTAGATATATAGCCATAAAAAATATATTTGCCATTGGATCAGAGTTTGTATTATTTTCTCAGTTTTTAATATACCTCTGTTTCTTTTTAATAGTCAATGACTGCTAGCCATTAAGTGATGCTAAGTGAAAGTTGCTCAGTGACGTCCAACTCTTTGCAACCCCATGGACTATACAGTCCATGGAATTCTCCAGGCCAGAATACTAGAATGGGCAGCCTTTCCCTTCTCCAGGGGATCTTCCCAACCCAGGGGTGGAACCCAAGTCTCTCACATTGCAGGCAGATTCTTTACCAGCTGAGCCACAAGGGAAGCCCCTTGTGGGGGTTAGCCATTAGAGAAAGTCATCTTTAATGCAATCAAATACATGTTCAGTGAAGTTATTTGTACATAACTCTACTTGGGGTTTAATTTCCTTTTCTCACTTAAAATATTTTTCTAAAGGTTTTTTTTTCATTCTCATATTTTCCAATTCATAAATGATGGTTGGTACACTTGAAACTATACAGAAAGGCAAAATAGCAAATTGAGTAACCTACTGATTTAGAAAATTAAAGAGGTTATATTAAGAGGATATTAAAGGAATAATCACATTTTAGATAAGTTTGGGAAACCTTCCTAATGGCACTAGGACACTCTTATTCACATCTACTCAACAAAAATAAACATATATTTATGTATTCATAGTATATGAAACACGCACAAACTTACCCAGTGATGTAGCACCCAGATAGTCCTTCAATGTAGGGCTTGATATCCTGGCCACTGGAGCTATGTCAATAGATAGTCTTCACAACACTCTTCAGGGACCACCTCAGATGCACAGTACTGCTGCCCAAGGTCATCTTCCCCTAAGGCCATGTTCCTACTCATGAGTGTCCCACAGAATGCTCTGACTGGGGATGTAGGAGGATAAAGCTCTGGCCATCCTGACAGAGCTCAGGGCAGTTCTAACAGGCCTTCAAGTTTCAAACTAACCTGAAGGGTCAGCTGAAATGTGTTAAGTCAGAAGAACCTCAGCTTGGCTTTCTCATCAGTCCAATCCTGAAAAAGGCATTTCCTTTCTCCACGGGTGTAGATATGGTAGATCTGCCCTGCGGCTTGGCTTCCTCCTCTACCAATTCTGCTTATAGCCCCTTCTTTCCACAGGTGTTGATTTGCGATTGCTCCATCATAAATAGCCTGCACACTCCACACCCACTCTGAGTCTGTCTTCTGGGGAACCAATAGGCAATTTCCTAATAATTTTATGCTTTTATGTTTAAAATAAGTTAATAAACTATATTTAAATGTTACACATGCTTTTAGAAATTAAATCCCCCTTAGGTACAAACAATTCTTCAGCCTTCATATCATCCAAGTTTAATTAAAGTGAAGATACATAAGATACCCTATAAAAATCAAGTGTCAAATATGCTTAAATGCATACACACATAAAAGTAAATTTTACCTATGAGGGTAATAATTCCATGAAAATAAACTCTGGAAATAAATAAAATGGGGGAGGGAAGCCTGCAAGTAAAAGTTAAATGTTGCAATCAAGATGAAGGCTCTTTTTCACCAATGGAAATTGGAATTAGGTATCGAAAAAGGTATCTAAAAAGGTATCTTTTTATATATAATAAAAAGGTAACTCCACTCTATCAAAGTGGAAAATAGAGAAGGAGCAAAAATAAAATGTGAACTGAACAAAAGAAAAACAAGTGAATCCCTGATGGCAGGAACTCAATGACCTATAGTTTGTGACCTTCAGATCCAAATGAGTAGAATACCTTGACACTCAGCAGGCCTGAAGCAGGCAGCAGCTGTTCCTAAATAATTGCAATTTGCTACAACACAGAAGATAATACAAAGTTCTCTTCAGAAGACATTTTTCAGAACCAAGTAATTAAAATTGCTTATATCAGTTGGTGTGTTTAGAAATGAAGACAAATAAACAAAAAAGAAAAGCAAGACAAGAGTAGGGATAAGGTGGAGAGAAGATCTCTCCTCAAAAGAAAAAACTAAAACAGTTTTTTCTCTTCCATTCTAAAGTTCTTTCCAGTTACCATTATATGACTTAACAAAGATATTCATCTAGTAAAATCCATTGACCCATTTGGTTGTATCATCCATCTTGACCCTTAAGTTTATTTGGGGCACGTAGGTGTTTCTAGAGCCACCTGGAGTTAAAAATAACAACTACAAGCAAAGTAGCTCTTAAAGGAAGGATTAAGATATAATATAATCCTTGAAACGTTTGCATTGAAGTCCATGTTTGCCACCAATCCGCTCATTTCTAATGCTATCACGGGAGCCATATCAAAATGTGTTTTCAGTACCTGGGATACCAATTTGAAAAGCACCCTACCCAAAACTGGTCTCACTACTTCTGAGGGATTCTGTTTCAAATGACTTTAGGTGTGGCCCAAAATAATTATACACTTGAAATGCAAATCTAGAAACTCCAATCTGAAAATATAGACTGGATCGTGGATTTTGACAGATGATGACAAATTTGAAATTATTCATTGATTCATCTTATTATTTAGTAACAAAACTGATATCAGACTAACAATACTAATGTTATTTCATATTTTAGAGTATTTATGCTTTTTTTTCTTTTTGTGAGTCAAACCAATTTTCTTAGCAAAGGACATCAGTAGTAGCTGCCCTTAAGACTATCATCTAAGGTGTCCTGTACATTCCTAACATCTATGAATTTCAGTTCTTAAATTATTGAGTCAAAACAATAAGCATTCGAACTATTTCTATAACTATCCCGTATTTCTTTTCCTTTTTATTGAAGTATGGCTGATTTATCGTATTATATTTTTTTAAGTTATACAACAGTATTTTTATAGATTCAGTGTTTTTATAGATTGTTGCTGTTGTTGTTCAGTCGCCCAGTCATGTCCAACTGTTTGTGACCCATGGACTGTGGCACACCAAGCCTCCTTGTCCCTCACCATCTCCTGGAGTTTGTCCAAGTTCATGTTCATTGCATTGGTGATGCTCTCTACTCCTTCTGCCCTTGATCTTTCCAAGCACCAGGGAATTTTCCAATGAGTCTGCTGTTTGCATCAGATGACCAAAATACTGGAGCTTCAGCTTCAGCATCACTCCTTGCAGTGAATATTCAGGGTTGATCTCCCTTAAGACTGACTGATTTGATTGCCCTGCTGTCCAAGGGACTTTCAGGAGTCTTCTCCAGTGCCTCGGTTTGAAGGCATCAATTCTTTGTCCTTCTGCATTCTTCACTTTCCAGCTCTCACAACCATATATGACCACTGGGAAAACCATATCCTTGACTATAGACTACACTCCATTTAAAGTCATTTTCATAGTTCTTTTCTATAGCAAGTTTTCTCTGTTACTCACTCTCTCTGTGCCTCTCCTTGGCTGCTTTTTATACTAAGTATCTATTTAAATGCATTCCCTGGTGGCTCAGTGGTAAAGAATCCACCTACCAATACAGGAGATAAGGGTTTGATCCCTGGGTTGGGAAGATCCCCTGGAGAAGGAATGGCAGCCCATTTCGGTATTCTTGCCTGGAAATCCCATGGACAGAGGAATCTGCAGTCTACAGTCCATGGGGGTGTCAAAAGAATTGGGCATGACTAAACAACAGCTATGTAAATAGATCAGGTGAAAAACATTGGGAAGTGGGTACTTATGAAGTACCGATTGTGCTGGAGAGAGGATAGAATTACAAGGGTTAGTATTTGAATTTTTTTGAATAAGAGATAAATATATAGAGAAAAAAGTCCTCTGTTGTCTTTCTAACTGGATTTCAATTAACCATTGTCTTTTTGCTCCATGTTACACTATTAATTTAGAAAAGAAGATTGACTATAATGCTTTATGTCATATGAGTATTTGAGTAGGAAGAAATTAGGAAGAGATAGAGAGAGAATCAGGAAAACCTGAAATCGGTAACAGTATGGTTACTGATCTGGTAACTGATATGGTTACAAATCTTAGTGGATTGAACAAGAAAAGTTTATTATTTTATTTGTGGGGTGTGCTTAATATCAAATGTCTGTCACAAACTGTGAAAGGACTCTTTCCATATCATTTTCATTCAAAGACCCAGCTTGCACAGTGTGGAAGACAGACAAGGTAAACTGCACCCAGCTCTGAAATATTTCTGCTCATATTGCAAAGGCTGAAGCAATTCATGGAGTCATGCTTAATTTAAGGGGCCAGCTTCCTATGTGTGCAGAAGAAGAACCTAAGATCTTTAGTTAAAAGCTGGGACGGCCCAGAGGGATGGTATGGGGAGGGAGGAGGGAGGAGGGTTCGGGATGGGGAACACATGTATACCTGTGGCAGATTCATTTCGATATTTGGCAAAACTAATACAATTATGTAAAGTTTAAAAATAAAATAAAATTGGAAGAATAAAAAAAAAAAAAAAGCTTAATCTCCACTGCAGTTTGTTTTCAAATAGGAATTCCCATTCCTATTTTCAAATAGGAAAATATTGTTTGTGTGTACACACACATACACACACAAGTAAATAGATTGATTTCGGTGAGAAATGGTCTAAAGAGCTAAATCCAATGTCCTGCATACAGAAATCACACTTGCATTAGGATTATTTTCTAATAGGAAATTTTAAAATTATGTGTTTTATTTTTCTGTGAAGATAAAAAACAAAGCCAGAAATAAAACATGACTGTGAAAGAAATGACGGAGGAGTGACATGAGCTAATCATGCTAATATATTTCAATGGTGACATTTATAAAAAACCTTGGAGCCATTTTTTCACCTTAAATCAAGAGTGAGTGTGAATATATATATTTGAAGAGATTCACTCTAACAGTTGCAGTCCTACAACTCTCTCCTTTCATATAATTAGCAACTTACAGCTCTAGCAGTGTAAATATTATCAACATTCTCTAAAAATTTAGTAATGAATTTCTGCAAAATTAAAAAATTTGCTATTTGGACATATGTGTGTGTGTGTGTGTGTGTGTGTGTGTGTGTGTGTGTTTGGGCTTCCCAAGGTGGTGCAGTGGTAAAGAATCTGCTTGCCAATGCAGGAGACTCAACTGACACATCTGCTTGATTCCTGGTCTGAAAGATGCCCTTGAGTTGTCGCTGTTGTTGTTCAGTCACTTAATCCTGTCTGACTCTGCTGCTGCATGGACTGCAGCACACCAGGCTCCCTTGTCCTTCACTATCTCCCGGAGCTTACTCAGATTCATGTCCATTGGGTCAATCATGCCATCTAACCATCTCATCCTCTTCTGCCCTAGGAAATGGCAACCCACTTCAGTATTCTTGCCTGGGATATCCCATGGACAGAGGAGCCTGGCAGGCTACAGTCCGTGGGTGGCAAAGACCTGGACACACCTGAGCAACTGAGCACTCAGGCAGGTATATGTGTATGTGTATATATATATATATATATAAACTTTTACTGGATTGCAAAAGGTCAGTTTTCATTCCAACCCCAAAGAAAGGCAATGCCAAAGAATGCTCAAACTACCACACAATTGCACTCATCTCACACGCTAGTAAAGTAATGCTCAAAATTCTCCAAGCCAGGCTTCAGCAGTATGTGAACCATGAACTTCCAGATGTTCAAGCTGGTTTTAGAAAAGGCAGAGGAACCAGAGATCAAATTGCCAACATCTGCTGGATTATCAAAAAAGCAAGAGAGTTCCACAAAAACATCTATTTCTGCTTTATTGACTATGCCAAAGCCTTTGACTGTGTGGATCACAATAAACTGTGGAAAATTCTGAAAGAGATGGGAATACCAGACCACCTGACCTGCCTCTTGAGAAACCTATATGCAGGTCAGGAAGCAACAGTTAGAACTGGACATGGAACAACAGACTGGTTCCAAATAAGAAAAGGAGTATGTCAAGGCTGTATATTGTCACCCTGCTTATTTAACTTCTATGCAGAGTACATTATGAGAAACACTGGGCTGGAAGAAACACAAGCTGGAATCAAGATTGCCGGGAGAAATATCAATCACCTCAGATATGCAGATGACACCACCTTTATGGCAGAAAGTGAAGAGGAACTAAAAAGCCTCTTGATGAAAGTGAAAGTGAAAAGTGAAAAAGTTGGCTTAAAGCTCAACACTCAGAAAACAAAGATCATGGCATCTGGTCCCATCACTTCATGGGAAATAGATGGGGAAACAGTGGAAACAGTGTCAGACTTTATTTTGGGGGCTCCAAAATCACTGCAGATGGTGACTGCAGCCATGAAATTAAAAGACGCTTACTCCTTGGAAGGAAACTTATGTCCAACCTAAATAGCATATTCAAAAGCAGAGACATTACTTTGCCAACAAAGGTCAGTCTAGTCAATGCTATGGTTTTTCCAGTGGTCATAGTGAGAGTTGGACTGTGAAGAAAGCTGAGCGCCGAAGAATTGATGCTTTTGAACTGTGATGTTGGAGAAGGCTCTTGAGAGTCCCTTGGACTGCAAGGAGATCTAACCAGTACATTTTAAAGGAGATTAGTCCTGGGTGTTCTTTGGAAGGAATGATGCTGAAGCTAAAACTCCAGTACTTTGGCCACCTCATGCAAAGAGTTGACTCATTGGAAAAGACTCTGTTGCTGGGAGGGATTGGGGGCAGGAGGAAAAGGGGACGACAGAGGATGAGATGGCTGGATGGCATCACCGACTCGATGGATGTGAGTTTGAGTGAACTGCGGGCGTTGGTGATCGTCAGGGAGGCCTGGTGTGCCACAATTCATGGGGTCGCAAAGATTCGGACCCGACTGAGCAACTGAACTGAACTGTGATGAAGTTCTTCTACTATATATTGTTTAGTTAGAGCTTACAACATTAATAGAATGGATAAAGTGATATTTGAAGAAATATAATCTTTAACAGGGAAACAGAGAATCATGTAAAATTTTAGATAATTGACAGAATCAAATGGCTGGTTCAAATAGTCCTGCATGCCAAACCCTTATTCCTGGAATCTAATCTCAGGTGTAATTATTTCAAGAATAAGACTTAATAATTTAAAAATCAATTTGTTTACCCTTCAGCCCTAGGGTCTGGTAGTGTGGATAAAAAGTTTTATACTTTAGCAAAAATAGATGTAGACTGGGTATAATTAATAAAATATTCCAAGGAATGTGAATAAAGTAAAAATATCATGAGATTTTTAGGGTCAAATTTATTTTAATTAACCTGGGTATGAATAACTAAATCATAGATATGATACAGTAAAATGTCTACACACAAATATTATGTGTAGCAATATTTAAATCTTGAAAGACATAACATAAAGAAAAAAGTCACAGCAATTTTCCTTTACATTATGCATGTGTTAAAAAAAATAGGAATTATACATTTGGAGTATACAGATCCTAAACTTTGAGTAGTGATCGTTTCTTGGTAATCTCATCTATGTTTATTTTAGTGAAGCACTCATAAAACAAAATTTGGAGTTTTTGTGGCAAATGTCTCAAAATCCACCCACATTTTCCTGAAGTCAAGAAAACAATGTGACAAGGAGAAAACCCACCCTGACCAAATAAGTTTTCTGAATTTTTATTTGATGGTATCTATGTCTTGTGTGTTAGATAATGTATATGCTAACACCACACATTCCCAAGCTTTCAAGTATTTCAGAATACTGAAACAATCCATTTTTTTCTCCTGCAATCCACTCTCCCCCTAATGCTGACTGTAAGATTTTGAAATCCTGTCCTTTATTCTAAGCATCTGGCATAAATCTCCATCAGACACCAAGAAGGAGGGGCAAATTCTGTGGTCTGTATGAGAACAGCAGAGAGCTGCCAGTTTAATCCCTTGACGATGCAAAAATTTCTTTAAAGAGGGAATCCCACTTAACATGCAAACAGTCAAACCTGATACACTTAGTTTCTTCCATTTTAGTGATATTAATTAGAATGAAACATAACAATTTTCTTTGTTAATCTTTTTTTTTTGAAAAGCAGCTAAAATTCCAGAGAAGAAATTTTGTTATGTCAGCATCTAGATGACTCAGATTTACACAGGAAGTCTGAAATTGCACTGCACATTTACAGAATGTCACTGACACACGAAGTTTGAAAACATTATACTGCAATAGTTTGGTAAAATCTTTGACGACTTGAATGAGGATGGGGATAAAATAAATAAGAGGTGCCACTGGGTGGACACAGATAATCTTTATGCTTTAATATTTGTGCTTTTATTTACTTTTTTCTTGAAGCACGTTATAGCTTTCACCAGATAATCCTCACACTGGGGCACTGGTCTGGTCCGTCTATGAGATTCTGGGCAGAACCACATTTACTAGAAACCTTCTAAGCTTTGCTCCCCAAAGTTGTAGCTGTTTGTCCTTCATGACACATTCCATGACTCCAGTTTTGTTTAGAGAATTCCTCCTCCAAACTCACAAGCCTTGAAGTCAAAGTGACGTGGAAGTGAAAGTCACTCAGTCATATCCGACTCTTTGGGACCCCATGGACTGTAGCCCACCAGGCTCCTCTGTCTATGGAATTCTCCAGGCAAAAACACTAGAATGGGTCACCACTCCCTTCTCCAGAGGATCTTCCTGAAACTCAGGGATTAAAGCTGGGTCTTCTACATTGAAGGCAGATTCTTTACTGTCTCAGCCACCAGGGAAGCCCTGGAGTCAAAGATATAGTACTAAACAGAGACTTCCAGAGAGAAAGTCAAATACCATTCCCTATTTATTTTTCTAGCATCTACTCCAAAACCATGGAGGAACAAGTGTCTTCCCCTCTGTGGTCAGCATCCCTGAGTACATTGACCATCATCCAAATTAGAGCTGAGCCTGGTCTGAAATTGCTATATATGTCTTGCGGGGGGCGGTGGGGGGGGAAGTTGAAAACATTGACCATTTCTAGGTCCCTCTGGATTTTTAATCTTTAAAGGGAGTTTTAATTATGTCTCAATTTAACACAAGACACCAGAGACAGCACTTCCCTGGTGGCTCAGTGGTAAAGAATCCACCTTCCAATGCAGGAGATACAAATTTGATCCCTGGTCCTGGAATATCCCACATGCTGTGGAGCAACTAAGCCCATGAGCCACAACTATTGAGCCTGTGCCCTAGAGCCGGGGAACCACAACTACTGAGCCCACCCGCTGCAACTACTGAAGACCATGCACTGGAACTAGAGAAAAGCCTGTGTAGCAATGAAGACCGAGAGCAGCCAAATAAAAGACATCAGAGACAAACTTGGGACAATTAGAATCTCATTAAAACCACTATCAAGCACAACCTTTTATTTCCAAGCCTCATTCTTATTTTACATTCTCTGTAGCTGGTCTCAGAGTAGTAATAGTTAACACATATTTACCATCCTTGGGTACTCTTCTACTGCTAAGTCGCTTCAGTCGTGTCCAACTCTGTGTGACCCCAGAGACGGCAGCCCACCAGGCTCCCCGTCCCTGGGATTCTCCAGGCAAGAACACTGGAGTGGGTTGCCATTTCATTCTCCAATGCATGAAAGTGAAAAGTGAAAGTGAAGTCGCTCAGTCATGTCCGACTCTTAGCGACCCCATGGACTGTAGCCTACCAGGCTCTTCCATCCATGGGATTTTCCAAGAGTACTGGAGTGGGGTGCCATTGCCTTCAGACACCCTGGACATCTCAGATTTCTCTGATGGCCTCCCTCTCGTCAAGTCTTCCTTGTGCTAGGTCTCCTCCACTGTAAGACTCAGATGAACCTTGCTGCAGGATTCCTTGAGAAAACACCAAGGACTGGATGACAACTCAAATTGCATTGCATGAGAACCAGCTCTGCACTAAGACAAACTTTGACTGATGGGATTACAGATGAGGATCCATGAATATGATTTCTCTCTTCTTTCTCTTTTCTGTGGCTGTTCATTATTATAACTCTTCCAGGTAATTCCCAATAAACATGCCTCTCAAGAGACTTGCTTTATTTCCATGTTCCTTGCTGTGATGTAGAACCCAGATTGGTAAACATGATATAGCATTATTTTACCTACTTTGTTAACAACTGTTGCCTTTTTCTCTCACTTTTATTACCCTAGGCTGGAAACACAGAAAAGGATAGCCTCTTAAACCTTCCCTCATGCTCCACATGCTACAAGGCCAAAACTAAGATATTAATTTATTTTCTAAATCCTGTGAGGTAGTTACTATGATTTTGCCTATTGCACAACTAAGAAAATGGAAGTATAATAGGATTATGAGTAACTGATGCAAGTTAATACATCAAAGAGCAGGCCATGATATAAATACTGTACAGGCAGTTTGGGTCCGGAGTATGCTCTTAAATCACTGCTGTTTGATGCTGTCTGGATCAAAAAGGCAGCTTGGAGCTAAATCTGTATTATTAGGAAAAAAATTATTTTTTAAAAGAAGAAACCCATTGGAGATAGTTGTCTTGGATCCTGGAAAATGCCACAAAAGACATGAGAATTGACAATCCCAGTGTCAATTAAACCTGCTATCTAATAATTCAAATATTATTGCCAAGGGATGTCTACCAGCTCACTACTTCGATTAATATTAAAAATCCAGGGTAGAGGGCTTTTTAATACTATCAGTTCCCAGCACATTCTAGAATTACCAGAAAGCTACACAAATAAGTATAGTCTGTATTACCATAGTACTGTTTTGAATAAACTTCTAGAAGAAATCCTACATATATCTCTTCCTTAGTATATTCCTCACGTAATAACTTGTAAAAAATATACTTATATTTAATTTTAATTGAGGAATCTATCCATAGTTTAGGAGTAAGCATTTATTAATGGTTTCCCAGGTAGCACCAGTGGTAAAGAATCTGCTTGCCAATGCATGAGACCCAGGTTCTATCACCGGGTTGGGAAGATCCTCTGGAGAAGGAAATGGAAACCCACTCCAGTATTTTTGTCTGGAAAATTCCATGGACAGAGGAGCCTGGCAGGCCAGTCCATTGGGGTCACAAAGAGTCAGACACGACTGAGCATGCAAGCACACATATATTTATTGATAATTGTCACCATTAATTTTTAACTGTATATCTTGTTATGCTTCTGTTTTTGAAATCAAACCTAATAAATCCTCAAATTAGTGTAGCAGTGCAGGCTTCCACCAGCCAAACCTAAAAAAGCGGTTGGAATAAAATTATACAAAGGGGCACTAGTTACCTGGCTGGGAAAATATAAAAGTAATATTTGCTGACTGTGGTTTAGAACTTGAAATGTCATCATAAAAAAAGCAGAAAACCTAAACATTTATTCCTAGTAATATTTTTTCACTTATATACAATAATAAATCTGACAGCCTACTTATTATTGCAAAATGGACTATGGTTTGCCTCAAGTACATGCAAACCATTCCATTCATTCCAAAATATCAATTATAGTTCTTCCAGAGAACTGGAAGACTTTCAAAATCCAGCTGAGTTTTGGGGGAGTTCAAACCCAAACTCTGCGTTCTTCAGGCCCATAAACTAAATATTTTTTTTTGATCCCTAATCCTGTATGTCCCACATGCAAGTCATCAGATTTTACCAATTCGTCTTTTACAGCATCTTCTCAGCTTTAACCTTTCTTTTCCACTCTCAGAGCTTGGTCACACTCTATTTTCAGGTTGTGATTCAACCAGTATGGCCTGGACTCTGTAGATGCTTTACTGCCTCCCACAGCTTTAGGGAGGAGCATTTTCCTAAGTTACTCTGTGAACTGCATCTCCTGTCCCAAGTTGTAATACCAGTTTATATTATCTCACAATCACAGTTCTCCACTTGATCAAGAATCTCTCTTCATATACAGCTGGCTTCAAATTTTTCTAATTTGAAAAAAAATTTTTTTCCCCTAATAATACAGATTTAGCTCCAAGTCATTGGAGTCATTTTAAGTTGTTTTCATGTGTTCTTCCTTCCCATTTAGAACCTTTAACACTATTCTTCTGTTGATCTTCACAACCTATAACTCAAATCTTTCACTCAAGTGTGAAATCCATACACAGACCAATGTTACATTTATTTGTATATTTCTCTTTGGTGTATTATGTTGGGTTTCTTTAGGAAACCAGGAAGAAGATTGTCACCAAAACCTGATCATGCTGACACCCTGGCCTTGGACTCCTGGCCCCCAGAACTATGAGGAATGCATATTTGTTATGTAAGCTACCCAGGGTATATTATTATTATAACAGCACAAACTAACTAAGACTGCTTACTAAAAAAATTAAATGTAAACCCCTTATAAAGATAGTAGTCTGTTACACATATTTATTAAATAATTTTTTTTAAAAAAAGAAAGAAAATTGTACAGCATTAAGCAGAGGTCCTTCCCCCTGCTGTGAACTGTCTTTGGAGAAGAACAAAATTAGCATGACTATTTTAGCCAATTAAATTCTTCACATTCACTTAAATACTTATGGAAGTCAAAACAAGGAGCTTCAAAGTGTTGGCAGGAGACATTTTCTAGGTGGTTGGATTTGTTTGTTTGAGCAGGCTAATGCCAGCTCACTCTAGTGGAGAAGTAAGCTGTCGGTGTCTTTAAGACACTCTAATCACAAGCAGATGAGCAGACAGTTTAATCTCTCTGGTACGGAAAGACTCAGCAAGTTTGGTGAAGTAGGCTGGTGAGATACTTGGCATTATAGAGACAAAACAACTTATTAACCAGTTTTCCTGTTTCCGTTTTCACCCACTGCACCTCCTGATACATAAACCCATCTGCATGGAAAATATCCCTGAGAGAGATGTGGCAGAAGAGTTTGGTAATGTTTTCTTTTGTTGTTTTTGATACAGTATTGAATTATAGTATCCAATCTCTATTAAAGATCATACATGCCATTTTTATGATCTAGGGTAGATAATAAATCGGGCCATGGCCAAATATTAATACTGATAATTATATCAGGCTGCCCTCAAGATTCTGAGAGGTTTCAAAAATTATTTTTTTTCTAGATTTCTCATGCCAAATGTACTCTGTAAAGAAGCTCCTACAGAAAAATCATGTCTATTGTGCTGGGTCAAAAAAACCAGAGAGCACATATCAACCTCCTCAGACTTAGGTGGGCAAGCACAAGTTGACTAACAGGAGATTTATGCGGCTTCCGTAATGCAGTTGCATTCAACCTCTGCTTGATCAGCAATAGATGTTGATGTCAGTTTCTAATTGCTGAGTGGCTCTCCAGCTCTTGTACTATAAAAGATGGGGTCACAATGACCCAGAAGAGCAAAAACCTGACAGTGAGGTAGTTCAGCATTTCCACACAAATATATTCTCTCATGTTTGTGGTAGACATGGGTTTGAGTCCATAGCAAGTAGAGCTTTTAAGGGTGTCTCAACACACAGAAATAGGAAAAAAAAAAATTATAAGAATATGGCATTAAACTTGAAGGACTTCATTATTTCTTAACTGTAGTGGGGAAAATATGTAAAGAAGCTAAGCTCCCATGCCCACTTGAGTCTAATATAAGAAGATGCTCTAACCCCAACACTCTCCTAGCCATAATCACATGTCCATGGGAATGTCAGGATAGTTCAAGAAACAGAGAATGGAAATGATCCTACTCTTTCCTTACTATTGAGAGAATTTTCAACACATTTTTCAAATTGATTTATAATAGTTATGGGAAATAGATGGGGAAACAGTGGAAACAGTGTCAGACTTTATTTTGGGGGGCTCCAAAATCACTGCAAATGGTGACTGCAGCCATGAAATTAAAAGATGCTTACTCCTTGGAAGGAAAGTTATGACCAACCTAGATAGCATATTCAAAAACAGAGACATTACTTTGCCAACAAAGGTCCGTCTAGTCAAGGCTATGGTTTTTCCAGTGGTCATGTATGGATGCGAGAGTTGGACTGTGAAGAAAGCTGAGCTCTGAAGAATTGATGCTTTTGAACTGTGATGTTGGAGAAGACTCTTGAGAGTCCCTTGGACTGCAAGGAGATCCAACGAGTCCATCCTAAAGGAGATCAGTCCTAGGTGTTCATTGGAAGGACTGATGCTAAAGCTGAAACTTCAGTACTTTGGCCATCTCATGCGAAGAGTTGACTCATTGGAAAAGACTGCGGCTGGGAGGGATTAGGGCAGGAGGAAAAGGGAACGACAGAGGATGAGATGGCTGGATGGCATCACCTACTCGATGGACGTGAGTTTGAGTGAACTGCGGGGGTTGGTGATGGACAGGAAGGACTGGCGTGCTGCAATTCACGAGATCGCAAAGAGTTGGATATGACTGAGCAACTGAACTGAACTGAACTGAACATATATTTGATATTTTTCTTTACTATGTGTTATAAATATAGGCTTACAGACTTTCTACCTTGTGTTGGGGGCATGTAGATGTTAAATATATTCTTATTTCATGTTTAATTTGTGGTTAAGAGGCCTTCTCCACACCAAGATTATAGATTATATACCCAGGATTTTGTAGATACTTACATGATTTCAGACTGTGCCTTTAAATCTATTACTTATTTTGTGTAAATAGTGAAGAAATATCCATATTTATTTTTATTACCATTTATATAATGATCCAATTATCTTTACTAATTTTAAATGAGATTTATAAGATACTAAATTGCCATTATACTTGAGTGTAATCTAGTCCATTTAGGTTAGTGGACTATTGATCTATGTCCGTATTAAATTTTAATTTATGAAACTTTATAGCACAATTACTATTATTAAAATATGCTTTTATTTTTTCTATTATTTTCCTGTTTCCTTAGGTTTATTTCTACAGATGTTCTTTAGAGTCATTTTTTCATTAAGAAAAAAAAATAAGAATTTGACCAGGATTAATTGCACAGCACTAATAGATTAATTTAGGGAGAATTGACCCATTTTAGTATTTTCCTATTCAAAAACCTAATATATATTTTATCACTAGTAGTCTTCTGTTCTGCAGTAGATTTCAGAATTTTAATTGTATATTTTAATATTATTCTATCATGCTTTATGTTGAAATATGTACACACATTCTTAGGTTTCCCTTTAACTTTTTCATAAAATTCTGATTGTGTTTATAGGAGGAAAGTATCTTCATAGATTTGTAAAGAAAAAAAAAAAAAACCTAACTACTAGAGATATTTTATTTCTTCTGTGAATAATGCCTGAGGAGCATGTGCAAAAAGGGTTCTCAGACTCTCTGCAATATTTCCAAATTCTCCCAGGACTTAGGGGTATACAGGTTTCTGCACAACTGGATCATATGACAATTTAAATTCTTTCTTCCTACATGAGTCTGCTTCACTGACATGAGTCTTTTTTATAAAGATTGTTAAAGCAAATTCATATCATGGTATTTGAAAGTTAGTTACAGACATTATGAAGTCCAAGCCATTAAAAGTTTCCCATACATCAAATATATTGAAGGCTTGAAACATATTTAAATCTTTTCTCTAAATTTTTCTTTAATGAAATATAATCATTACTATTTCATTGTTCCAATTACTGGACTTCAGTTGATAGTGTTAAAACATGCTCAGTGCATGTGAGCAGATAGCCAAAGACCGATTACAGTGGTAGCCCCTATTTTATAGAAACTATAAAACTGATACCAGAAAAAACCAAAATGAAACTGTTGGTGCCCACAAGGCAACTGATGTCTTCAACAGTAAATCAAAGTCTCTAGCTCCTTTAAGGTTGAACAGAATCCAGGGGAACTGTTTATATATGTCAAAGCAAAGATTACTTGGAGAGGCCTGGATAATAGACTGACTATCCATGATCCAGCAAACATCCTCCACCAAACTTAGTAGCAAAAACTATAAATCCTTCTTGTATAGGTAACATGCTGCTAAGTCGTTTCAGTCGTGTCTGACTCTGTGCGACCCCATAGACGGCAGCCTCCCTGGGATTCTCCAGGCAAGAACACTGGAATGGGTTGCCATTTCCTTCTCCAATGCGTGAAAGTGAAAAGTGAAAGTGAAGTTGCTCGGTCATGTCCCACTCTTTGCGACCCCATGGACTGCAGCCTACCAGGCTCCTCCGCCCATGGGATTTTCCAGGCAAGAGTAACATAGGGATCATTATTTTTACATCTGTGAAACCATGAACGAGTCAGCCCCTACTGGTTCATAGTTAAACAGGTCAGATATTAAAGATGAGATCTAATCCTCCAGCAATTGATCAAGAATTAGGGGGAAAGTTTCATTTTGGGGGTACAGATTCCTTAATAGGAATTATTCAAGTACATTAAAAAATAGGTATATATGTTATAACATCAGCTGAAGAAGTCTAAATTTTCTTGCAGAAGATCTTTTCAACTGAAAAAAGTTTTCTCTTGTCAGCTATTTGAATGGTAAAAGTTTACTAAGGCAGTTTTCCCTTAACCTTATTATTGTTTATTGTTTCAGAATAGCTTTATCTTAGAAATTGTTTAATGTACCATAAACATCACTAGGGGTTAAAGTTAACTGCGTTCTTAATGTTGTTAATGAAGTATGCTGAAGCTATTGTTAACACCATCTACCCAGTCACTCAAGCTCCCAGTTCCCCTTAAAAAAATGGATTTCTAATCACTTCAATGATTTCCTGATGGCTAAAAGATAAAGCAAAATTCCGCATGTAGTAGGTTCTCCATTATCAGGCAACAACCTCATTCTTGCCCAACAGCTGCCTGAGGCGTGGCAGTTGTGTTAACTGAGTGGCAGCAAAAAAACATGGATATTTTAAGGGACAGGATGAAATTAAGTTTGGGGACTCAGAAGAAGTATAAAGAGGTTACAAATTAATTCCTTATAAATGTAATATCTGAGGCTTATTTTACATATGCAGGTGAGTGGAAGAAACCAAGTATGAAGACAGTGATTAAGTATCTTTTTCTCTATGTGCAGTCCTGGCGGGAGCAGCTACAGCAGCCACCATAGTGGTGGCAGCGACAGGGACAGCAGAGCCCTGACTGAGGCCCCACCACTCCTTCACCCTGCACTGCTGCCAGGGAAGGGAAGATGCACACATGTTTTATTTGGTATAGAAGACCAGTATATCCTACTGGGTTCAGGGGAAAAAAATACCCTCCTTATTGTAAACTTCAGTCTTATTGAAAAAGTAGAGAAAACCAATAGACCATTTAGGTTTGACCTAAATCGAATCCCTTACAATTATACAGTGGAAGTGACAAACAGATTCAAGGGATTAGATCTGATAGAGTGCCTGAAAAACAATGGATGGAGATTCGTGACATTGTACAGGAGGCGGTAATCAAAACCATCCTCAAGAAAAAGAAATGAAAAAGGCAAAATGGTTGTCTGAGGAGGCCTTACAAATAGCTGAGAAAAGAAGAGAAGCTAAAGGCAAAGGAGAAAAGAAAAGATATACCCATTTGAATGCAGTTTCAAAAAATAGCAAGGAGAGATAAGAAAGCCTTCCTACATGATCAATGCAAAGAAAGAGAGGAAAACAAGAGAATGGGAAAGACTAGAGATCTCTTCAAGAAAATTAGAAATACCAAGGGAACATTTCATGCAAAGATGAGCACAATAAAGGACAGGAATGATATGGACCTAACAGAAGCAGGAGATATTAAGAAGAGGTGGCAAGAATACACAGAAGAACCATACAAAAAAGATCTTAATGACCCAGATAACCATGATGGTGTGGTCACTCACCTAGAGCCAGACATCCTGGAGTCCAAAGTCAAGTGGGCCTTAGGAAGCATCAGTACAAACAAAGCTAGTGGAGGTGATGGAATTCCAGCTCAGCTATTTCAAGTCCTAAAAGATGATGCTAGATGGTTGGATGGCATCACTGACTCGATGGACATGAGTTTAAGCAAGCTCCAGGAGTTGGTGATGGACAGGGAAACCTGGTGTGCTGCAGTCCATGAGGTTGAAAAGACTCAGACATGGCTGAGTGACTGAACAGAACTGAACTGAACTGATGCCTGATCCTATTTCTAATTGTTCCTTCATACATACTTCACCACTCTATTTAATACTTTATGTCTTTATTGATGAAGCTCCCCCTATATGGGTATCTGGCCAGCATGGTGAATTACTGATCTTTTGAAACTGAGCTCTGATTAAGCCTTCACTAACCCTTCTACCATGTCTCTCCCCACAAAAACCCAGTACTTACTTTCTGCCACCACTGTAGCTGTTATCTACAGTCAGGGCATAGAGGAGACTGAGGAATGACTTTAAGATCCTGAAGATCATGAAAATAAGATTTCCCTAAAAGATTTAAACTTCACCATTAAATTGTAATGAATTGCTACAGAAATATATACAGTCACAATAAGGAGTCAGAATAGCCTCTGGGCTATGGAAATTCCACTTTAATAGAACTATTGATATTAGTTCAGAATAGTGAGGAATTTGAGTGAAAAGGAATGTGATTCACTCCCTGCCAAATTTTTTAGTGAGTGAGTAGGCTTGACCTAGAAATCAGGAAGAGAGAAGACAATGAAAAGGCAAAAGATAACTGACCATAATGCTGAGAATATTAGCAGAAGAAAATATTTTACTTTAGAAAATACTTTTCCTGGTGGAAATTTCCTAGTAATCCAGTGATTAGAGCTCCATTTTCTCACTGCTAAGAACCTGGGTTCAATCCCTGATTGGGAAACTTGGGGAACTATGATCCCACAAGCCATGCGGTACAGCCACAAAACACAATCCTACTTCCTACAGCAAGAAAGCGATTTCAAAACTGAAAGATGCAGACAGAGGTATCTTCAAGGAAGAGTTATGCTTCAGCTAAAAATAATGTAGGTGGCATTTAATTTGTGACTTGGTTAAATGTATTCCTAATGGTTACTTGGACATGATTGAATATTTAGCCAATTAACATCCTACTTGGGATGGTGTTTGCCAAGCAATAGAGATCCTATGCAAGACCTCCTTCTAGAACTACAGCAGCATCTTGTCCACCATGCTTTGTGGAAAGAAACTATAAACACACAAGTGAGGGTCAAACAGCAGTAGTCCCTTGCCCTGACACTCAGTTCACAAAGCAATATCCTAATGATTTGGCTTTTAACACAGATGGCTTGAAGAAAATATTCTTGGAAAATGAATATGAATGTCTATGTATAATACATAATGTGAAATGCTGAGCTGAATGAATCACAACCTCAAGTCAAGATTGCTGGAAGAAATATAAACAACCTCAACTATGCAGATGATGCCTCTCTAATGACAAAAAGTGAAAAGGAACTACAGGGCCTCTTGATGAGGGTGAAAGTGGAGAATGAAAAAGTTGGTTTAAAACTCAGCATTAAAAAACCAAGATCATGGCATCCAGCTCTATCACTTCCTGGCAAATAGAAGAGGAAAAAGTGGAAGCAGTGACAGATTTTATTTTCTTGGGCTCCAAAATCACTGAGGATGGTGACTGCAGCCATGAAATTAGAAGACGCTTGCTTCTTGGGAGGATGACATGCACAATTTAGAACCATATTGCAGGTCTATGTAGCAGGTCATTTCATCAGTCCTATGTGGGATGGGGATTTAGATTTGTGACCGGAGGTCAAATAGCTTGACGTCTTACCCCTATAAATGCATGGTACAAGTGGGCACCATGGAACATATCCCTGGTTCTCTCAGTGAATGTCTTAAAACTTTTCATTTTAGTCAAATGACAGGTTTAATACAAATACAGATATTGTTTAAACTGTGTGTAAGTAATATATGTCTAAAGCAGGATGATTAACCTATAAATGATTTTGATAACTTAAGCTGCAAACACTAAACATTTTCTCCAAAATTTCAGTGATTTTTTCACCTTTATTACAGCAGCAGAAGTGTTTTCAGGACAAGATCTGCTTCCAAATCAAAACAGCTTTCTGTTCTTCCATCCCCAGATTATAAGAAGGCTGTGGAGAGCAAATTCTGTTTGTTTGCATGTTTGTTTGTTTTTTAATTTACAGGCTATTTAATTTCTCATAATGCTTATTCCCATGATTATCTTTTTTTTTTTTTTTTTCCCCGGCCCTGCGGCCCGGCCCCCGCGAGGGGCAGGAGTTCGCAAGCCGTTGGCGAGTGGTCCCCATGATTATCTTAACAAATATGTTGTTAATAAGCTGGAAGTAAATGGAAAAGCATCTGTAAGACAGGAAATTGGGCAGAAGGCTAAGAAAGAAAGGCAGGCACAGACATCAAGAACTGAGGGATCCACTCCACAAAGCCAATCAACAGAATACTCAGAAGACCTGAGTTGATAAATCTAATGCTGAAAACATGAAGATTCAAATCTGAGAGGAAAAAACAGAGTGTATACTGGCAGGGGGCAGGGTGGCAGGGAAGAAATTGTGAGAAACACAAAAGTCAGAGCCTATTGGCCAAACTACAGTCAAAACTCAATCAGATAAGAATAATGAGCCACACACACTTTTATTTTCAATCCTGAGCTAATTTAAAATGATAAATTTTAGAGAAAAAACCTATCATTCCTACCTTCAGAAAACATATTTTCTAGTTTGGCCTACAGACTAAGTGATCAAAATTGGGCCATATAAAAATGTTAAGGGTCAGCCCTAAACAATCACTAATCAGTGAAATAACAGAAGCAATGATATGATGAGCTCAGAGAAGGGATAAAATTGTGTATAGATTGGAGATCAATGTCTGAAGTCAAGAGGGTATAGACTCCTAAGTATAACTTCACTGAATTAGCACTGAAGGAAGCCCACCAAAGCAAAAAAAAAAAAAAAAAAAAACAAAACAAAAAAAACCTGCTCTTTATATTCTGTTTCGAAGTTAATCTTTTTACTACCATCAGCTTTTTGCCCCAGAGTTCTCAGAGAAATAATAACAGTGGAACTAGTGATCTCAACATGGGCAGATTCTAATTTTTATAAAACTGTTTTTAGGTTTTTTAATGTCATCAAATCATGATCAAAAGGTATTCCTGCCCCTCTGTTTGTGGGACTATCCTGTAGACAGGATCCTAAAAAAAGATGAATTCCTCCTACTAGATAAATGGCAATTTGCCAGTGATTTATTAAATAAGAATTGTGATCTCTTGCCTTAAACCATAAATCTAGGTCATTGTTATCTTTTTGCTCTGTTGTAAATTTCTTTATATTTTCCTCTCTGTAATATTCCTAAATTTGATTTATCCAATACCCTCAAAAACTCATGAAAGACAAATGAGTTGATGCTGGGCATATCTCATAAAACATATTTGGAGAATAATTTTTGATAGCTAGGAAACCTTTTTGGTCAACTGCGTGGTCAGTTTTCAAAGATCATTTTCTTCCACCAAAATTCAATTAGTCTTATAAAGTGTGAGTTAGTCATGTCCATCCAAATGGCAACATATCCTGACCCAGTAATGTGTGGAAGTGGTGATAGTTATGTCAAAAATAGCAAATATACCATTACTTTCTTCCTGCTCATTCCACTTCATGAAATCCAATTAATCAAGGACGAATTTGGTCTTCTAGAGAAAGTTTCAGTGACTACTGAAGTAAAAGATGATTGCTTCTGAAAAGTTTGCTTTGGATAATAGTTGATGTCTGTCTGTACATTAAGATAGATTTTGCAACTGTCCATTTCACTAGATTTTATTTTTGGTCATAAATGGATGAAAATTTATTGTATTTTTTTTAATCCCCAAGCTTAGAGGCCTTCCCAGGTGGTAAAGAACCTGCCTGCCAGTGCAGGAGACTTAAGAGACACAGGTTCAACCCCCTGGGTCAGGAAGATGCCCCTGGAGGTGGGCATAGCAATCCACTTCAGTATTCTTGCCTGGAGAATCCCATGGACAGAGGAGCCTGGTGGGTTACAGTCCATAGGGTTGCACAGAGTCAGACATGACTGAAGCGACTTAGCAGGCACACACACCAAACTTAGAATATATGACAATTTTTTAGTTAATTTAAAAATGTCTTTTAAACAGACTGTGGCTGCCAAAGGGTAGGGTATGGATTGGCATTTGGGGATTAGCAGATACAAACTATTATTTCTAGAATGGATAAATAAGGTCCTACTGTATAGCACAGGGAACTATATTCAATATCCCATGATATACTGTAATGGAAAATAATGTGAAAAAGGATGTATATATATGTATAACTGAATTACATTGCTGTACAAATACTTTGCTAATGCTTCAATTAAAAAAATGAAATAAAGAGCCTTGTAATCATTTTTCTTATATAATAGCTTTCACATTTTATACATGGACAGATATTCTCAGGAATATTGTAAAATTTAAGTATCATTTATTATTGCCTAACATTTTGAGATCAAAAACATTAAGAAGAGGAAAAGATAAATAGGTTTGTAAAAATGTTACCTAAACCAGGTTCTTTTTGGTAAAGCTTGACTGATGTTGGTATTTTATAATAAAAACAGTGTTTCATGCTACTCACTGAATAGTATTCCCCTCTAATAAAGATCTAAGAAACTAGATCTATAAAAAAAAAAAAATACTCAGTTCCTTATGATAGGGTAAGTGCAGAGAACTTTCTTTTCCAATCAGTCAAGCCAGTTAAAAAAGTGAAAACAAAGAGTTTCTTGTTCATGTTTCCACTAACAGTCTTAGGTAGGCTAGAAAGTGACTCTTACCCTGTGAATGGGCATCTGCTTTTGTTTCTCCTAGCCTCCTTGCTCCTGTCCTGCTGAAAACAAACATGCCTTGAGAAAATGCCCAGACACAGTGATCTTATTGTGCCAGTCTTAGGGCAGTTAGATGATTGAAAAGCAACAACATGCTCCACAGATGTGGAAACTGTGTAATTCTGAGCTTCCTCCAGGAAAGAATGAGCTTTGATAGGCTGGAACTAAAGCTTTCTAAAGGTGTAAAATAACCATGAATTTCCTTTTACTATGGACAACTATTTCAGATATTCCCAACCAATTTAGGCATGGTGGCTAACAGCTGTTCATAATTTTCCTGCCTTTGAGTACATATGCCTTCTAATAAGAGCAAGGGGTACATTCCTCACTCTCTTCTTTTAAGTTATAGCTATATTATTTTTGCTTAGCATCTGGTTCACTATCTACGTGATTTGGTAAAATTTTCAGATTTATGAAGGACATACAGAAGTAACAACTTATTTCTTTTAGAAGTTTGAATTTTGAGTCAAAAATACATTGTGTTTTTTTTTTTTATTTTAATTTCTACACGCTAGTGAAGTGAGCGAAGGTGGCTCGGTCGCGTCTGACTCTTGGCGATCCCATGAAATAAAGTCCATGGAATTCTCCAGGCCAGAATACTGAAGTGGGTAGTAGTTCCCTTCTCCAGGGGATCTTCTCAATCCAGGGATCAAACCCAGGTATCTGGCTTTGCAAGTGGATTCTTTATCAGCTAAGCCACCAAGGAAACCCAATTTGTACATATTGAACACAAATTTATATTATGTACATAGGTTGAGATGTCTTACAATTTTTTTTTACAGTTTTAAGGACAATCATTTAAACCATATGAATCAATATGCCTTGAGCCACAACCCACATAAATTAGAGTGCTTCCCAATTTCATTTTATTTTATTTTTTAATTTAATTTTATTTAACTTTACAATATTGTATTGGTTTTGCCATATATCAAAATGAATCTGCCACAGGTATACATGTGTTCCCCATCCTGAACCCTCCTCCCTCCTCCCTCCCCATACCATCACTCTGGGCCGTCCCAGTGCACCAGCCCCAAGCATCCAGTATCGTGCATCGAACCTGGACTGGTGACTTGTTTCATATATGATATTATACATATTTCAATGCCATTCTCCCAAATCATCCCACCCTCTCCCTCTCCCACAGAGTCCAAAAGACTGTTCTATACATCAGTGTCTCTTTTGCTGTCTCGTATACAGGGTTATTGTTACCATCTTTCTAAATTCCATATATATGCGTTAGTATACTGTATTGGTGTTTTTCTTTCTGGCTTACTTCACTCTGTATAATAGGCTCCAGTTTCATCCACCTCATTAGAACTGATTCAAATGTATTCTTTTTAATGCCTGAGTAATACTCCATTGTGTATATGTACCACTGCTTTCTTTATCCATTCATCTGCTGATGGACATCTAAGTTGCTTCCATGTCCTGGCTATTATAAACAGTGCTGCGATGAACATTGGGGTACATGTGTCTCTTTCCCTTCTGGTTTCCTCAGTGTGTATGCCCAGCAGTGGGATTGCTGGATCATAAGGCAGTTCTATTTCCAGTTTTTTAAGGAATCTCCACACTGTTCTCCATAGTGGCTGTACTAGTTTGCATTCCCACCAACAGTGTAAGAGGGTTCCCTTTTCTCCACACCCTCTCCAGCATTTATTATTTGTAGACTTTTGGATCGCAGCCATTCTGACTGGCGTGAAATGCTACCTCAGAGTGGTTTTGATTTGCATTTCTCTGATAATGAGTGATGTTGAGCATCTTTTCATGTGTTTGTTAGCCATCTGTATGTCTTCTTTGGAGAAATGTCTATTTAGTTCTTTGGCCCATTTTTTGATTGGGTCATTTATTTTTCTGGAACTGAGCTGTAGGAGTTGCTTGTATATTTTTGAGATTAGTTGTTTGTCTGTTGCTTCATTTGCTATTATTTTCTCCCATTCTGAAGGCTGTCTTTTCACCTTGCTTATAGTTTCCTTTGTTGTGCAGAAGCTTTAGAGTTTAATTAGGTCCCATTTGTTTATTTTTGCTTTTATTTCCAATATTCTGGGAGGTGGGTCATAGAGGATCCTGCTGTGATGTATGTCGGAGAGTGTTTTGCCTATGTTCTCCTCTAGGAGTTTTATAGTTTCTGGTCTTACATTTAGATCTTTAATCCATTTTGAGTTTATTTTTGTATATGGTGTTAGAAAGTGCTCTAGTTTCATTCTTTTACAAGTGGTTGATCAGTTTTCCCAGCACAACTTGTTAAAGAGATTGTCTTTAATCCATTGTATATTCTTGCCTCCTTTGTCAAAGATAAGGTGTCCATATGTGCGTGGATTTATCTCTGGGATTTCTATTTTGTTCCATTGATCTATATTTCTGTCTTTGTGCCAGTACCATACTGTCTTGATGAGTGTGGCTTTGAATATAGTAAAGTTGCAGGATATAAAATCAACACACAGAAATCCCTTGCATTCCTACACACTAATAATGAGAAAATAGAAAGCGAAATTAAGGAAACAATTCCATTCACCATTGCAATGAAAAGAATAAAATACTTAGGAATATATCTACCTAAAGAAACTAAAGACCTATATATAGAAAACTATAAAACACTGGTGAAAGAAATCAAAGAAGACACTAATAGATGGAGAAATATACCATGTTCATGGATTGGAAGAATCAATATAGTGAAAATGAGTATACTACCCAAAGCAATTTATAGATTCAATGCAATCCCTATTAAGCTACCAACGGTATTCTTCACAGAGCTAGAACAAATAATTTCACAATTTGTATGGAAATACAAAAAACCTCAAATAGCCAAAGCTATCTTGAGAAAGAAGAATGGAACTGGAGGAATCAACCTGCCTGACTTCAGGCTCTACTACAAAGCCAATTTCATTTTAATTACACTCACTCAATAGAATTTTAGTCCAAAAAAAAATTGTGTACAATAGAACTAGAAAGCATTTTCATACACAGTTAGAAAGTCTGTTTTTTTCTCTGAATACGTAACAGTTTGAATATCTACCTGGAAGCTTTTTGTGTCTTTTGACCACAAGGTAACTTTTATAATAAGCATACAAAATTCTAGTATTAATTCAGATTTCTGAAATTGGCTTCAATCTAAGAAAAGTTAATGCCACAGACGACAAAGGTCTAGCATACAATATTCTATACATACTGCTCAATAAGTGTAAATAGGAGAAGATGGTGATGAGTGTATGTGTGGTAAACTTTTGATACTAGCTATAAATTTAGCGTGAATTTCTGGAAATAGGAATCATTTAGTACTAGTAAGTTGTCCCCCTCAAACATATTAATCTATCAAAGTGGAAATTAATTGCCTTGGTTTCAGGGGACAATTTGTACCCATGCGGCTTTATATGGGAAAAGTACTTATGGAATTTAAATAGCTGACTGAATCTACTTGTGTACCCTGAAAATCATTTATAATCAGCATTTCAATAAATCACCCTTTACATTCAATCGAGGGAAAATTAAGAGAATTGAGGTCCTGTATGTTCTTTAGATAATTTTTTACTTGGAAGGCTTTTTACTAGTTTGCTTTGAGAACTCAAATTGATAAATTTAAAATGTTATTGCATTTGCTTGGATGATCATATTTCATCATTACAATCAAGAAGTATTATTATTTTATAAAACACATCTAATTAAAAACTACATGATGCAACAAAATGTAAAATGCAAAGCTCGATTCACTACACGTACGTTTCCAATACATTTTCAAAAATTGACCTATTTCTGTTTTGTTTCTGAAGAAGAATGCTCTAAAGAATGAAAGACTGTCTTTAAAATATTTTAACAGTGATGGTGATAGAAAGAATAGAATATTAGGAAATGCTTTGATACTTTAATTTCAATAATCAGTGTTATTACTAATATTGAAATGTATATTTTACAAAAAAAAGTTAATTCATGTCACTGTTATTAAAATTCCTTTGTATTTTTTCAAAAATAACTTCTCTTATAGAAAATTTGGCTTTGAAGAATCTAATTTTAAACAACCTCAAATTCAGTGTTGAACCTAATAAATGGAATTCAACCATAATTTTTAAAGTCACATTTTAGTATTTTAATTGTATGAAGGATTAACATATTTTCTTATTCTGATATGTAAAATTTCTCATGATTCAAATTGAATATAAAAATATAAAACTATTTAAAATTAAGAAAATGATGTGTTTATTTCTTCAAATAATATTTGGATTCAGTTATATTTTTAAAATATGAAATTCATAAATAATAAACTATATTATATCCTTCTACAAAAATACTACCCTACTACAAAAATAATTAAAAATTTTATTTTTGAATCTAAATATAGAAGAGGTTTATGTTTCTTTTTCTCTGACAAATAAATGATTCCTTTACAAAGCAATGGATCCACACAGAGATCACAATGGACAACATTACCTTCTCACGTCAATCAAAATAATAGTAACTAATATCAATAATAATAAATTAATAATAACTAAACAAGTCATCGGAGAAGGCAATGGCACCCCACTCCAGTACTCTTGCCTAGAAAATCCCATGGACGGAGGAGCCTGGTGGGCTACAGTCCATGGGGTGGCACAGAGTCGGACACGACTGAGGCGACTTAGCAGCAGCAGCAGCAGCAGCAAACAAGTCATAAATGATAAAATTTAAATGAAAATACTATTTACTAAAATATTTATCCTAAGTAGTCAGAGGGACTCTTTCTCAATGTTTTGGGTAATATTTATCTCATGGTTGCAAAATGTAAAGTCATATATTATCAAAATCACAAATTGCCATAGGTTTTAGAAACTTGAACCAACTTGCTGGTAAAGTGGTATAATTGAAATTCATTTGTTAAAAAGGGTCTCTGTAGAGGGAATATTAGCAAAAAAATAAAAAATAAATATACTAAGGAAGTAAAAAAACTTTTGTGCTTCCTTTTTCAAAAATACTTTTATTATGAAAAACCATGTTTTTCGCTGAGCTCAGTGCATCATATCACAGGGGAAGAAGAAAGCTTAATAGCATGAAAAGAAAATTTCAAAATCTGTACTTTTATAAGAGCATTCATTTAGGTCAGGCCAGATTGGCATGCAAAACCACTTCCAACCAAATGAGTCAATTGAGATGACATTTATTTATTGAAATGAATGTGTTTTTGAAAATCAGTGAGACTTTTATAATTCAGTAAGGAAACAACAACAAAAAAAAACTGGTCTAGGGACTTCCCTGGGCTTGCTTTGTGGCTCAGCTGGTAAAGAATCTGCCTGCAACATGGGAGACCAGGTTCGATCCCTGGGTGGGAAAGGGCCCATGGAGAAGGGAAAGGCTACCCACTCCAGTATTGTGGCCTGGAGAATTCCATGGACTGTATAGTCCATGGGGTCACAAAGAGTTGGACGTGACTGAGTGACTTTCACTTTCACTTTCAGGGACGTCCCTGGCAGTCTAGTGATTAAGCTTGCAATGCAAACTTCATGCTCACAATGCAGGGGGCATAGGTTCAATTCCTGGCCAGGGAAATAAGATCCCACATGCATCCCCCCAAAAAAAATTGGTTTAATTTCTTAGTCCTATTTTTATCCCCAAAACAGATACTTTATTTTAAAAACCAAACTATTAATTGAATTTATTATTCTATTTTAAGGATGTTGACAAATAGAAGACTGCCATAATTAAGATAGGGCAAAGGAACCCCAAACTCTGCCTTGTTAGCTTTGTCTTCAATAAACCTGCATGAGTTATTCTCATTTTCCAGGAATTTCTGACAATCTTAATCTCATTTTTCCATCATCCAAATTGGCCACATAGGCAAAAAAGGCCCAATCCTGGCTCCAGTGGGTCTAGTGAAGAAATGGCAAAAGTTGTAAGAAAGGTCAATTGATTCTTATTTTGATAATCATTGATAAATTAAAAATTATAAAGGCAATCACTCCCAAAAAACAAAAATGAAATTCTACAAGGTTATATCTATTTACAAACTGATAAAACAGCTTGAACAATGAAAATGATTTAAAAGCAAACAAAAATTAAAGACACTATGAAAAAAAAATGACACTTTGAAAGGTTTATCTGGCAAGTGATTTGACCAATGACAGACATTAAGTCATATGCCTTTTTTATGTGTTATGAAACATCTTTTTAAACATGTTGATATTTGTAAATTGTTGGGATACACCCACAGAGAACTGTAAGTCTTATAACTGCCCAGTCTTGAGATAGGAGACAGCAAGAGAGACATGAATGGTTTATTGGATAGGGAATCCCATCTGTCCGAAGCAAAAGTTCCTAGAGCAACACCCCATCATGTATGGCAGACGGCCGGTAGGCAGAACACCACTTAACAGCAATCTCCCCACTCCTCTATTCAAAGGAGAAGGAGGCCACCATTATAGGGAGAATTGATGTTAGGTTGGCTCATCACTTACCAGGGAAATCAACAGCTATGGGAGGGGGCAACACATAGGCAGTTACTGATTAAGTCAAATGATTAAGTGGATTGGATAGTCATGTGAGTAGGGTGTAGGTGAAGTATGGACTGGTTGAGCAGAGAATGTACAGAGAGCAAGAGAACAGCCATCTTGAATGGCCTCACCATCCATAAACAAATATATGAACAATAGTTTTAAATATGCCCCTATTGCTGGAATTTTAAAAATGTTTTCACATATTATGTATAGTATTTCAATAGTTGTTTAAAAGTTGAGAACCAATTGAAAGGAAAAAAGGTATCTAAAAGCAAAAAGTAAATTGCAAAGGGATGCTTCCTCCTTGGAAGAAAAGCTATGACAAACGTAGAGAGCATATTAAAAAGCAGAAACATTTCTTTGCTGACAAAGTTCCATCTAGTCAAAGCTATGATCTTTCCAGTAGTCATGTTTGAATGTAAGAGTTGGACCATAAAAAAAAGCTGAGCGCCGAAGAATTGATGCTTTTGAACTGTGGTGTTGGAGAAGATTCTTGAGAGTCCCTCAAGAGATCAAACCAGTCAATCCTAAAGGAAATCAACCCTGAATATTCATTGGAAGGACTGATACAGAAACTGAAACTCCAATACATTGGCCACTTGATGCAAAGAGCTGACTCCTAGGAAAAGACCCTGATGCTGGGAAAGATTGAAGGCAGCAGGAGTAAGTGATGACAGAGGATGAGATGGTTGGATGGCATCACCGACTCACTGGACATGAGTTTGAGCAATTTCCAGGAGATGGTGAAGGACAGGGAAACCTGGTATGGTGTAGTCCGTGGGTTTGCAAAGAGTCGGATGCAACTGAACAACCACCACCAAAGGAATAAATTATTTTAGTGAATATCTATTTCTGTAAAATAATTGATTCTTCAAATTTCAGTGGCTTCAATTCAGCAGCTATTTTTTTTACTCACACTTCTACAATTTAGGTAGTGCTTGCTGGGAATAGTTTTCTCTGTTTCGATATGCATCATATGAAGAAACTTAACTGGAAAAATCACTTCCAAAGTGGCAACATCTACTTGGCTGTTGTTGCTGGCTGTTGGCTAGAAGCAGAGCTGAGGATATTCGAAAGATTATATCCTATAAATCAATATTTTATAATTAATATAAATTAAGATTAGACTGAAAGAGTTTTTATATATTCCATGTTTGCAAAAAAAAATCTTTAAAAAACTTATTAATTCTACTTTTTTTTGATAACTATTTTTTCCTCAGTTGTGTTGAATCTCTCTCCTATCTCTTTCTGGTATATTTTGCTGTTCTTTGTAAGGCTTATTGGGGCTTCCCCAGTGGCTCAGTGGTAAAGAATCCACCTATAAAGTAGGATACATGGGTTCAATCCCTGGGTTAGGAAGATACCTTGAAGGAGATCATGACAATCCACTCCAGTATTCTTGCCTGCAGAATGCCATGGACTGAGGAGCCTGGTGGGCTATAGTTCATAGAGTTACAGAGTCAGACATGACTGAAATGACTGAGCACACACACATGCACATATAGCCTATTAATGTGAATGTTATTTAACTTTTTATTCTCTATTTTTAAATATAGAAAATAGTCAAAATTATGCTTGAGTTTTCTTTTTTCTTTTTGCAGTCTATTTGCTTTACAATGTTGTTAGTTTCTGCTGTACAGTAAAGTGAATTAGCCAAAACATACATATATCCCCTCTTCCTTGGATTTCTTTCCCATTTCAGTCACTACAAAGTATTGAGTAGATTTTCCTGTACTATACAGTCAGCTCTCATTTGTTATCTATTTTATATATAGTCTTGCATATATGCAAATCCCAATCTCCCAGTCCATCCCACACCCTCCTTCCCACCCACCACCTTGGTATCCATCTTTGTTCTCTACATCTGTATGCCAATTCCTGCTTTGCAAATAAATTCATCTATACCACTTTTCTGGATTCTACATATAAGTAATGTTATATGATATTTGCCTTCCCAGATGGAACTACTGGTAAAGAACCTGCCTGCCAATGCAAGAGACATAGGAGACGCGGGTTTGATCCCTGGGTTGGGAAGATCCCCTGGAGGAGAAAATGGCAACTCACTTCAATATTTCTTGCCTGGAGAATCTCATAGACAGAGGAGCCAGGCAGGCAACAGTCCACAGGGTCGCAAAGAGTCAGACACAACTGAAGCAACTTAACACACATACGATATTTGCTTTTCTTTCTCTGACTTACTTCACTCTGTATGACAGTCTCTAGGTCCATCCATGTCTCAGCAAATGGCACAGTTTTGTTCCTTTTCATGGTTGAGTAAGCTTCCATTGTTCACATCTTCTTAATCCATTCCTCTGTTGATGGACTTTTAGGTTACTTCCATGTCATGACTATTGTAAATAGAGCTGCAATGATAATTGAGGTTCATGTATCTAGAGTTTTGGACATATACATTTTACAAGGATGTTAGCTGCTAAATAATCAGTCATCATAATTTGCTTCCTATTTTATACAGTACTCTAGCAGAGATATCCTGCCTTGTTCCTTTTCTGTATTTATTTTCAATTTATTGAGGTATTCTTTTAACATCTAATTTTGATTATTTAAATTTAACAATGGGAACTATACAGTTTCTTCTTTGAGAAATGCATCAAGGTTTCATTTATGATGTGATCAAAATGCACTTTTTTGAAGGATTTTTCATGAGCTATTTATAAAAGTTATATTCTCAGTGTTTAGTTGCTAGGCTCAATGAAGTGAGGTGAAAGTCGTTCAGTAGTGTCCGATTCTTTGTGACTCCATGGGCTATACAGCCCATGGAATTCTCCAGGTCAGAATACTGGAGTGTGTAGGCTTTCCCTTCTCCAGGGGATCTTCCCAATCCAGAGATCAAACCCAGGTCTCACCCATTGCAGGCGGATTCTTTACCAGCTGAGCCGCAAGGGAAGCCCAAGAATATTGGAGTGGGTAGCCTATCCCCTTCTCCAGGGGATCTTCCCTATCCAGGAATTGAACCATGGACTTCTGGATTGTAGGTGGATTCTTTACCTACTGAGCTATCATCAACACTTCCCCTTTAATTTAACATTGTTACTCAAATATGTTCTTTTATTCTGTGTATTATATCAATTACTTGATTGACTCAAGTTTTTAATATATAACAATTGTTACAGCAGACTCATGGTTGAGAACTGATATAAAGCAACATCTCTTTTGCAAAATGCAATATTTTAATTCAAATTAATGCTCAATTAGTATCTGGCAAAATATAATCTGAAAAAATCCATTCACTGTAAATCCATACAAATGAAAGATCATTTTATGATTTCTTTATTACTATAGAATAGTCAAGATCTCATCAGTCTCTTACATCTAGAATCACTCTGTGCCTCAATCCTAAATTATATATTGCTCCTGGTTGCAAAAATATTTTATATCTGAATTTGGTTTGTCTCCCACTAATATTAAAAAATACTTAAGGAATATTCTTTGAACATACTAAGACTCTGAATGTACTAAGATTAAGTGACAGTTTTCATTTTATTCATAGAAAGCCTCTTCCTATACGTGCAGCAGCTAATGTTTAATGCTATAATATCCTTTTGATAAAACACATCTTAAATATTTATATTTTTATGACTTCATCAATTGTACAAATCATTTTATCCACCTGGATATAAAGCATAAAAATAACTATATTAATCATATCATTAATAGCATTGCAGTCTTAGCATGTTTATTAAAACCCCATATCCTGTCTTTCTGACTCTCATTTTGCAGAATAGACCTTAGGATTTATTTTTACAATGTTATTATAATTTTCATTAGAGGACTATTACTTATTTCAATTAGTATTATAGCACAGCAACTGCTAATTAAATAATTATGATTCCTAATTTTCTTATTGATATTAAAAAATTAATGACATATCTATATGAATTATTAGCAAAGTCACAACTATTGGACTTTCATCATTTGTAAACTAAGAAAATGACTCATGATATTTCTATGGAACAGAAGAACACTTTCTCTGTGAATTTCATTAACATAGATATTTTTCTGTCTTCTTGGTTTGGAATTATGCTTTGTCACAATGCAATTTCAGTGTGAATTAAATGCTTCCTAGGTAATATAAATATATTATTGCAGGCAGGGTTCACTAATAGCTAATTATTCTTATACACAAGCCTCCATAGTAGAATTTGTGAGATTTGTAGATATACTTTAATGTCATTTCAATAAATGTTACCCCTGTAACCCAAAATAAGTCTAAATGTTGGGGATGGTTTGCTGGGCTTCCAGAACTATTGTAAAAGTGGAACAGACTCTGTTTTTTTGTTTTTTATTTCTACAAAGCATGTTTATATTTTAAGCTTACTACTGCATTATTATTTGTAAGTTCATTTCTTTCTTTTATTCTAGTTATAAATATTATTTTCATCTTCAGTCTTCAGCAGGGTACTTTTCCCTCTCAAACATAACTATGTACTTTATCAGAGAATGAATCAATTTTATTGTCATCTGTGGGAAATAAAGCACTACATTTAATTTCCCCAGGTAAAGACACATACCAAAGACACATTTTATTATATCCTCTACTTTAGAATTTAGAATATTAGTACTTTGTTAATGGTATTGCCATAGTTTTCATCTGTTTTTAAAGATCCTATATACATATGGGAAATTTTAATGCTAACCTTATATTCTTTCCAAAAAAATCTACTCATCTTGATAATTAGACAAACATACACACACTTTTAATGTCTCTGTAATGAAAAGTTAATCTAAATATATGTCAGAATGTCATGAGCTAGATTTGTGATAGCAGATCTCTTGACTAGAATCCTGTGTTCTCCATTTACTACCTATTCATTCTTTGCAAGCTACTAAATCTTTCCAAGGTTTGAAATTCTTATCTGTTCAATATAACTTTTATCCAGGGCCATTGTGAAGATTTAGGGAGATAACACAAAAAAAAGGTAATGTACTAGTACTATGTAAGCACTTGTTTCACATTAATTATCACTTTATTGTGGTATTTGTTAATATCAATATACTTTTAAATGGAAGGTAAGGATATGCATATAAATACATGTCTTTGGGGAAAGAATACCACAATTTAAGACAGTATAAAAGATGAATGTCATAAGGAAATCTAAACACGCCTTAGGTATTTCAAGAAGAGATCATTTTTAATCAATGCATCCTGAAAAGATTCTATGAATGAATAACATCTTTCCCAGGCATAAACAGATTTATGAGCTTATTTTTATATTAAAATAAAATACATGAATAATTAGATGACAAAGGAGTACTAGCAATAACACTAGGATTAGTACATATTTCTAAATAAAGAATGAATTTAATTAAATGTATATAAGCTTCTTGGGCTTCCCAGGTGACTCACTAGTAAACAATCCACCTGCCAATGCAGGAGACATAAGAGACTCCGGTTTGATCCCTGGGTTGGGAAGATCCTCTGGAGGAGGGCATGGCAACCCACTCTAGATTCTTACCTGGAAAATCCAGGGACAGAGGATCTTGGCAGGCTAGTGTCCATAGGGTGCCAGAGTCGGACACAATTAAAGGGACTTGGCATGCATGCACATAAAATCTTTATAATTTAATTCTCTATTATATTTGAGTCAAGTACAAAGTACAACTGTTACAGAAACCACTAACTGAAACCACCCACCTTGGCCAGGCACCATAGTAACCACTTGCCTGAGTTATCTTAAACAGAACATCCTGGTACAGAATGAAGAGCCAGTAAGCTACCACCAACTGGAAGAATTTGAGAAAGATCAAAAGGAGAGAGGAGACTCAGACCATATATCCTACCAGCCTCCCAGAATCCTTCTTGCTGGAATCCATCTTGGCTGAGCAATGTGTGAATGATTGGCCAGAGACAACTCTGAAACTAATCCAGCTACCATAAAGCCCCAAACTGTGAACCATGAGGCAGACCAGTTCTCTTGGGTTCCTTTGCTCTGCTGCTTTCTGCCTTTAGAATGCCTTCCCAACAAAGTCTCTTGCCTTGTCAGCACAGGTATCTCTTAGAACAATTCATTTCTGAGTGTTAGACAAGAATCCACTCTGGGGCTCTGGAAGGAGCCATCATTTCCTGTAACATAATTGTTTTTAAAGTCACTGGTTAAAAAGTATATGAAATACTTCAGGAAACATTTCAATTGGCTGCTACACAGATAATAACCTTCAGCATGTGGTCATGAATTAAATGCAAAATAACATCAGGAGCCCTGCTTCAAGAAATAATTAGGCCTTCTGCAGAGTCATTCAGTAAAATTACATTATTGTGTTCAACTGAGACGAGCTGTGTAGAATTGTATTTGTAAAATATAATTGTAGGGACAGCTGGCCTGAAAAAGGAAGAATCTTAATAATATATGTTGCTGAGATGGTTGGCTGTTTACTCCCCATTATGAGAGTGGTTGATAAGAAGAACAGTCATTGTTGCATGGGAAAGAGAAATTAATTCAGGAAAATAATGATGTAGCTTCTCATGCAGTTTAACTGAATTTTAAAAAGAAATGTATTGTTAGCCATGCAAGCAACATGCCTGAAGGATTTGTGCTCCTTGCTCCCACTTCTGAAGCTTGAAATCTTCAATGTGGCCTTGCTCAGTTGGCTTCTTCTTTTATTCTCTTAACTTCCCTCTTGTAATGTAAACATGGGAAAGAGAAAGTGGTAGAAGAACAAAGGATAAGCATACAAAATAGCTCCACTCCCTCTGCATAAAGCTTTAATAGGGAAATGGTACCACACTGAGATTTTATGAATAGATTGATAATGGCATGTTCATTTAAACCAAATGGGGAGCCGCTGTATGTTTTGCCATTTTTAAGTCAATTTCATTTTTACTTAAAGGCCTTCTACATTTTTTCCACCCTTTGTCAAGCAGGACAATTAATTTTATCATCATAGGCTTTCAGTGCATTATAAACTTACATGTGCTAAAATAAATGACTTGACACCCTCAGGATCATGAATTATACACATGACTACATGAAATAAGGGGACTAGTATTTCATATATAATTTACTGTCATGTAAATTAAACATAAATCAAAGGAAGACAAAGCAAAATTTAGCTGATTATTAACTCCAGAGAGAGCTCAGACTTAATACAACATTTGAAAGAAATTGACTTTTAATTGGCTTTTGATTACAAACAAATATCAAGTAAACATTTGCAATAACTATCCCTAAAATCAAAACATTAATAAATGTATATTATTAATTATTCATTGAAAGGCAGAATACATTTCTCTTTTAAAGTTTTGGGGTGATTCATAGTTTTATTTGTAAAAACAAAGTTTCTATTTTCAGGTAAAATATCTCAATAAAAAGCTTCAATTCTTCAGGGAATATTTATCTAGGCATTATGTGCCAATCTCTGTTCCATGCAATAGACAAATACAGTACCCTCATGGAGGTGATATGCAAGAGGAAGGTGGAAATTTGTAATGCTAAGTTGTGTCCAACTCTTGTGACACCATGGGCTATAGCCTTCCAGGGATTTTCCAGGCAAGAATACTGGAGTGGGTTGCCATTTCCTTCTCCAGGGGATCTTCCAGACCCAGGAATTGAACCCAGGTCTCCTGCATTGCAAGTGGATTTCTGCATTGCAAACAGATTTTTTTACCAACTGAGCTACGAGAGAATCCCTTTGTAATGTCAGTAGTGATAAATGTACCAAGAAAAATTAAGCAGAGTAAGGAGATCAGTAAATCATGTATAAACAGGTTGGTCAGGGAAGACCTCTCTGAAGAGTTGACATTTAACCAGGGTACCATGTTTGATTCTGGTGTGGTTTTTCTTGGAGAATTATTTAATATTTTTATTACTCTGAAATGAAGGAGAAGCCAAAGCTCCCCAAAAAATCATAAGATATAAATGGAGGAATTCTGTTCTATTTATCACAGGAAACCAAGTCGGATCCCTTGGATATATATATATAGCTGAGTTTCACAGAATGCTTTTATTAACTTCACCTATACAGAAAATATGTTTACAAATGGAGCAGTGGGGGATATTTAGAACCAATTTTTAATTTATTATATCTTATGATGTTGTGGATTGAGAATTCAGGCAGAGCTCAGCTGGGCTGGAAAAGACCCTGATGCTGGGAAAGATTGAAGATAGGAGGAGAGGGGATGACAGGATGAGATGGTTGTATGGCATCACTGATTCAATGGACATGAGTTTGAGCAAGCTGGGAGATAGTGAAGGACAGGGAAGCCTGGTATGCTGCAGTTCAGGGAGTCAAAAAGAGTCAGTCAGACACAACTGAGTGACTGAACAACGACAACTTGGTTATGTTATTCTGTTGGTTTTGACCAAGGCCACCTTGGTACTCGGCAGCAGATAGGCTCATCTGAATGGCTCAAGGTGTCTTCACTCCCAAGTCTGGAGCCTTGGTGGGGATGACCAAAAGGCTGAACTAGGCCAGGGGTTGCCAAGGAAGGTGCCCATATGTGCCAGTCAGCCTACTGGGCTCAGGGCACACAGAATTCTTGTATAGTGGCTCAGGTCTACTTGAGAGAATGTTTCAAGAAGCAGTAAGTAGATGTTTCTAGCCTCTTAAGATCCAGACCCAGAACTTGCCCACAGCATCATGGTGGCTGTGTTAGTGATAAGAGTGGTCACAGTACTCACACAAACACATAGGCTCCAATTCCTCATGGGAGTAGAGTCAAAAGAGTTTGTGGCTGCCTTTAATCTGCCATACAATCCATTTGGAAAATTACAAAATTTACTCGAAAACAATGATCATAAACAAACTCACCTAAAGCGATTGGATAGCTCTTTAGGATTTGTTGCATTTGGTATGTGTGCATGTTTGTGTGTATAGTGTTTGAACCAAACCTGAAATGACATTGGTACCATAAGAATATGAAATTTTCCCAGTTGTATACTCTAGAACTCATAAATTAAAATCCAGCCGGAGAAACATTGCTTAATCTTATATTGAGTGTGGTGATATGGATCTACGAAATACGGCAAATATCAATTCATTATTGGTATTTGTCTTATAAAAGGGGATTTATAGATGGTTTATTTTCACCTCAATGCAGATTTTAGGATCTTTTAACTCTTACATAAAGATACAATGACCACTAATGATATAATGATCTTTATTTTTAAATTCCCACTGAAAAAAATTATAACTATGATTTTGCTTCTATTTGACTTAAAGGCTGTGTTTTATCTGCTTGAGAATTAATTTGCAAACCACTCTTTTGGTAGCCCTGAGATGTCAATCTAATTAGTATGGTCTCAGTTTCTGATGTCTTCTTTGATAGATAATTCTAAATTCCAGGCAAATTACTTAAGAAAATTCACCTACAGGAGCAATAAAATCATCCAAGAATTTTCCCTAACTATGGCACATTTTTCATTCCCTTTCATTCACTAGGTCTACTTTAACAGGACAGATAAGATCACCAAGAATATCTGCTATAGCAATGGAAATCCTTAATTTGGGTAACTGTTAAGGACTTATAATAATTGGGATCTAATGTAGCTGCGAGTTAATATTTTTAAATAACTTTTCTCTGTAAAAGTGCTTTATCTTTAAACTGCCAAACTTTTACTAGGATATTGTTATAACTTTGTCAAATTAACATTTATTAAGTGGAGCAAAAAATACTGAGTTAGGTTCAACCGCAGACCTCAAGAAAATTGAACTAGAGAAGGTTATTACTCACAGGTCTTGGGGGAAATATATTACACTCTCAAGAAGTTACATGGATTTCTTCAGATATATGCTCAGGAGTGGGATTGTAGGATGCTCAGATATTGCAACCCTATGTACAATAGCCAAGACATGGAAGCAACCTAAATGTCCATTGACAGCTGAATGAATAAGGAAGATGTGGTACATATATACACTGGAATATGGCATGCATACTGAATTGCTTCAGTCACATCCAACTCTTTGTGCAGCTATGGACAGCAGCCTGCCAGGCTCATCTGTCCATGGGATTCTCCAGGCAAGAATACTGGAATGGGTTGCCATGCTCACCTCCAGGGGATTTTCCCAACCCTGGAATCGAATCCATATCTCTTATGTCTCCTGCCTTGGAGGTGAATTCTTTACCACTAGTGCTATAATGCCAATAACATGGATCAACCTAAAGATTATCATATAAAGTAAAGTAAATCAGAGAAAAACAAATATTCTATAATATCATTTATATGTGAAATCTAAAAAAAAATGATACAAATGAATTTATATGCAAAACAGAAATAGACCAACAGGCATAGAAAACAAACTTACAGTTACTAAAGGGGAAAGAAAGGGTTTTCTTGTGGCTCAGATGGTAAAGAATCTGCTGGCAATGTTGGAAACTTGGGTTTGATCTCTGGGTCAGAAAGATCCCCTGGAGAATGGAATGGCAGTCCACTCCAGTATTCTTGCCTGGAAAATCCCATGGACAGAGGAGCATGGCTAGCTACAGTCCATGGGGTCGCCAAGAGTCAGACATGATTGAGTGACTAGCATACAAACACAAAGTGGAAAGTAGGGAGTAGGAATGATAAATCAGGAGATTGGGATTATCATATAAATACTACTATATATAGAAATAGATAAACAACGTCCCACCGCATAGCACAGGAAACTGTACTCAATATCCTATAATAATCCACGGAGAAAAGTTTTATACACACACACACACACACACACACACATATGCAGGCTTCGCTGATAGCTCAGTTGGTAAAGATTCTGCCTGCAAAGCAGGTGACCCTGGTTTGATTCCTGGATTGGGAAGATACACTGGAGAAGGGAAAGCCTACCCACTGCAGTATTCTTGGGCTTCCCTTGTGGCTCAGCTGGTAAAGAATCCACCTGCAATGCGTGAGACCTGGGTTTGATCCCTGGATTGGGAAAATCCCTGGAGAAGGGAAAGCCTAGCCACTCCAGTATTCTGGCCTGGAGAATTTCATGGACTGTATGGAGCATGGAGTCACAAAGAGTCAGAAACCAACTGAGAGACTTTCACTTTAATTTCTACCACCCCCTCCACCCCACCACAGGCCACTTAACCAAACAAAATGAATGAGGAGTAAACAATACCATGGAATAGCTTAGTTAGGCTCTCAAAAGATATCTTAAATAACAACATGTAAAATTCTGTATAAAAAAAATCTTAATGACCCAGATAATCACAATGGTGTGATCACTCACCTAGAGCCAGACATCTTGGAATGTGAAGTTAACTGGGCATCATTTAGGGCATCACAAGTTAGGAAGCATCACTACGAACAAAGCTAGTGGAGGTGATGGAATTCCAGGTGAGCTATTTCAAATCTTAAAAGATGATGCTGTGAAAGTGCTGCACTCAATATGCCAGCAAATTTGGAAAACTCAACAGTGTCCACAGGATGGGAAAAGGTCAGCTTTCATTCCAATCCAAAAGAAAGTCAATACCAAAGAACACTCAAACTACTGCACAAATGCCCTCATCTCACACACTAGTAAAGTAATGCTCAAAATTCTCCAAACCAGGCTTCAGCAATACGTGAACCATGAAATTTCAGATGTTCAAGCTGGTTTAAAAAAAGTCAGAGGAACCAGAGATCAAATGGCCAACATTCACTGGGTCATCAAAAAAAGCAAGAGAGTTACAGAAAAACATCTAATTCTTTCTGCAGTATTGACTAAGCCAAAGCCTTTGACTGTGTGGATCACAATAAACTATGGAACATTCTGAAAGACATGGGAATACCAGACCACCAGACCACCAGACCTGCCTCTTGAGAAACCTGTACGCAGGTCAGGAAGCAACAGTTAGAACTGAACATGTAATAACAGACTGGTTCCAAATAGGAAAAGGAGTACGTCAGGGCTGTATATTGTCACCCTGCTTATTTAACTTATATGCAGTGTACATCATGAGAAACGCTGGACTGCATGAAGCACAAGCTGGAATCAAGATTGCTGGGAGAAATATCAATAACCTCAAATGTGCAGATGATACCAGCCTTATGGCAGAAAGCAAAGAAGAACTAAAGAGCCTCTAATGAAAGTGAAAGAGAAGAGTGAAAAAGTTGGCTTAAAACTCAACACTGAGAAAACTAAGATCATGGGATCTGGTCCCATTACTTCATGGCAAATAGATGGGGAAACAGTGGAAACAGTGGCTGACTTTATTTGGGGCTCCAAAATCACTGCAGAAGGTGATTGCAGCCATGAAATTTAAAAGACACTTACTCCTTGGAAGGAAAGTTATGGCCAACCTAGACAGCATATTAAAAAGCAGAGATACTGCTTTACCAACAAAGGTCTGTATAATCAAAGCTATGGTTTTTCCAGTAGTCGTGTATGGATGTGAGAGTTGGACTATAAAGAAAGCTGAGTGCTGAAGAATTGATGCTTTTGAACTGTGATGTTGGAGAAGACTCTTGAGAGTCCCTTGGACTTCAAAGAGATCCAACCAGTCCATCATAAAGCAGATCAGTCCTGGGTGTTCATTGGAAGGACTGATGTTGAAGCTGAAATTCCAATACTTTGGCCACCTGATGCGAAGAGCTGACTCATTTGAAAAGACCCTGATACTGGGAAAGATTGAGGGAAGGAGGAGAAGGGGACGACAGAGGATGAGATGGTTGGATGGCATCACCAACTCCATGGACATGAGTTTGGGTAAACTCCGGGAGTTGGTGATGGACAGGGAGGCCTGGCGTGCTGCGGTTCATGGGGTCACAGAGTCAGACATGACTGAGTGACTGAACTGAACTGAAAATTCTTGAACGGTATTGGCTCCACTATAACAGTTCTCTTGTTATCTAAAGTCCAGCCTGTTTGGACAGAAAGACCTACAGTTTTCATGAAATCACTTGAGATTTAATGAGGATTCCTATTTCTTTATATTCAGGAAATTTTGAAGATAGCTAGGTGCACTATTCCAGAAGCAAAACACTAAGACCTTTCCTTTTATTTTTATTTTTTGCATTTGAAATCACTATGACACTAGGTGTGACGAGAGCCTATATTAATTTCATTGGATCTTTCAAGGTCTAACTTCTTATAGCTAATTTTTAAGGTAAATAACCTGGAAGACACATGCCTGCATGAGTTGGAAAACAATAATTCCACTTGCATTTTTGCTCATTTAACATACAAAAATTATTCAGAAACTGACCCAAAACACGTGCCAGTTGAAACAGAATAAAGAGGGAACAACTTTCTCTTCTCCTTGTTCTCATGGAACATTCTCATTTACTCTTTAAAATATGTCTCTAAATTTGACCTTGTCCAGGAAGTTGTAAGAACATAATCACAGTCTGTTCTCTGTGAATTGGGTGGGTCTGCTGGCCAACTTCTCTTCTGGCATTCCCAGACTCAAATTAGTCCCCCAATTAATTAATAACTACTTTAATTACTTTCTTGAAAAGCATATAAAAACATCATATCCCAGCCTTTACATTTCTGGCATTTAATGTCATACAATCACCTGGAGATGAAAATATCTGCCTGGCTTAGTTTCACAGTTACAGGAATATCTGGGTCTAGATATCTGGAAATACTTGAAAGCCTAAGTAAACTTTTTGTTTTTTTTCAAGTTTGTTCTTTTTCTTCTGGACTTTAGCATTAGATATGTCTATTGAGAGATGATTTGATAACAAATGATTTTTATAGGAAGCAGTCAGAGCCTTGATCAATTCATAGGACAAATTCATAGCACTGAGTGTTCCATTAGATTTACCAATTTTATTTTCTAGAAGCCAAAGGTAATTTTTATAGTCATGAATCTATGAGCATTAAAAAATAAGAGTTAACTCTTACTGAGGTGTTACTCTAAGTGTTTCTTTGTATATTAACTCATTTAATCTTCATGATACCCCTAAAAGAAAAAGACATTTTGAAGGTGAATGAAAGAGTCATTCCCAAATACAGACGAGGATTCTGACCCAGGGAAGGTCATAAAGCTAACAAATGGTAGAATCAGGGTTTGAAGTCAGGCTATTCTTATCTGCAACACTTTCTTCCTCTCTGTATTAGATTTAGAAGGAAAAGTAAAAAAGTGAAAGTGTTAGTCACTCAGTCATGTCTGACTCTTTGCAACCCCATGAACTGTAGTCTGCCAGGCTCCTCTGTCCATAGAATTCTCCAGGCAAGAATACTGGAGTGAGTAGCCATTCCTTTCTCTTGGGATCTTCCTGACCAGGGACTGAATCAGTGATTCTTTACCATCTGAGTCACCAGGGAAGCCCTGAATCAGGAAGAAACTATGTGTAACGTTTCAGTGGCCTTAAGATCAGTCATAACAGAACCAACATATCCAGAATTGCATTATGTAGTAGTCAAAGTTTCAGGTCTATGAACTTTGTTTATACTAAACTCAACACTTTACAGCATGTGGGAATATCTAACCATAACCTCTTTTGGCAAAGGACAGTCCTATTCATAATTTCCCATGTGCAATATATGATAACCATTTGGACAGAAGTATATGTGTGTGTGTGTGTGTGTATGTATGTATACATGTGTTGTACATAATAGGGAATACTATTTTGTTGCTATATTTTACAATATAATTTTCCTTTAACTTTCCTTGTTCTGAGGGGTTTCTAAAAAGAAAAAAAAAAAAAAAGATGAGTCAAATTACATCTGAGAATTTCTTTTTCCTAAATTAATGTTCTACTCTCGGTGACTTCATGAAGATATTCCAGAAAGGCTGGGGCATGGTGGGGGAGGGGAAATCTTTAAAAGTTAGAAGTATTTCATGTTTTTGGTGTTCAACAACAAGGACTGTTTAAGTGATTGAAGTATTTCTAAGAAAAAGTAAAAAACCTGATGTCAAAGCAGTAATTGCTTTTCTTATATTTACAACTGATCATAGGACTTAAATGAATTTTGATCTTGTAGATATATAGCATTAGCTATATGACAAAATTTACTTTAAAAAACTTCCAAAATGATATTAAAAATTGCTTAAAACTTAATACTTAAACAGACTATGAAGATATTTCTTAAATACAATGACATAAATAGCAAGACAACATTTTTCATATCGGTTGTTTCTTATAACTTGTTGTAATGGAGACTTTCTTGTGGAATTAAAAAAAATTAGCACATGAACAAAAATACTAGATAATTTCTAGCATGAGTGAAATGACTAGCACATTTAACTTAAATTGTTATTACATGGTGTGATTTTTCTGCTCTGATGGGTAAGGTTTGGACTTATTAAAATATAAATTCAAAACTTTTGATTTGTAAATATAATAACTATGTCCTCAAATAGGTCATCCTTATGATCTCTTCTGAAGTGAACAGTGTTTTTTTCCCCCAGATATTTTTAGCTTTAGCATATGGTTAATGAATTGATAAATATAGAAATTACAGCTTCTATGGATATCATAAAAGATTTAATGCTCAGTTCAGTTCAGTTGCTCAGTTGTGTCTGACTCTTTGCGACCCCATGGACTGCAGCACCCCAGGCCTCCCTGTCCATCACCAACTCCCAGAGTTTACCCAAACTCATATCCATTGAGTCGGTGATGCCATCCAATCATCTCATCCTCTGTCGTCCCCTTCTCCTCCTGCCTTCAATCTTTCCCAGCATCAGGGTCTTTTCAAATGAGTCAGTTCTTCGCATCAGGTGGCCAAAGTATTGAACACTCCAGAATGATCTCCTTTAGGATCTCCTTTAGGATCTCCTTGCTGCCCAAGGACTCTCAAGAGTCTTCTCCTACACCACAGTGCAAAAGCATCAATTCATCCACGCTCAGCTTTCTTGATAGTTTAACTCTCACATCCATACACGGCTACTGGAAAAACCATAGCCTTGACTAGAGGGACCTTTGTTGGCAAAGTAATGTCTCTGCTTTTTAATATGCTGTCCAGTTTGGTCATAAATTTTCTTCCAAGGAGTAAGCATCTTTTAATTTCATGGTTGCAGTCACCATCTGCTAGGTGTAGATATAAAAGAGGAGGGATTTTTAAGACATCTTGCCAATGTTTTGTGAGAACATCAGAAAGTCCCTGAGCTGGACCCATATGTTTTTCATCTTGAGTCTAGCACATTCTCTGACACATAGTAGGCAGTTAAAATACTTGTTGAATGGAAAAATGACCAAATGTCTGAATGTACTAAACTGCTCTTGCTTAGCATTTAGAGGTTATTTTTAAAACTGTTAAAGTGAGGAATATACTCATTGCAAACAGCCAACAATATTTTCCTTTCACAAATCTCCAAGGATTTTTGATAGGTATGTTAGTTCCCCAGCTTGCCAAAAACTTTAGTCACTGTTCTCTTTTTAATACCAGTACCATGGATTTCTTTGGTTAAATCTCAAAGAAATTAAGTTTGTTCTTAAAGTTGTTCCCTTTGTGAAAATGTTAATTTACATGTTGAAATTTCCATTTTTAAAGTATCATTAACAGTTTGTATGCATGATGCCTGATATGTGGGTGTGTGCTCAGTCTGATAGTTATGAGGAATTTTTTCTTAAAACAATTCTGCCTATTAAGTATCATTTAACCATTATTTTATTTTACATAAATTTCACAACTCTAAGATGTAGGTATTATAACTGCATCCCTGTTAACCTAGACGCAGAGAAGTTAAAGAATCTGCCCTAGTTGATACCACTATTAACAGGGCCAGCCTTAGCAGGTTCAAAATTATTGCCAGTATACTATGTTATGGTCTTTGAAAAGGCTATTTTTGCTGGCATGGTAGTATGTGTATGTACCACATTCATTGCTTTAATATTTTTTAAAAAATAATTTTTTACTAAATTGTGTGTAATCAATTTAGAGTCCTTGCTTTAGCAAATTCATTCCATGAAGTCTCAGGCTTCCCGGGTGACTCAGTGGTTAAGAATCCACCTACAGTTCAGGAGACGTGGGCTCAATCCCTGGGTTGGGAAGTTCTCCTATGAAAGAAAATGGCTACCCACTCCAGTATTCTTGCCTGGAGAATTCTATGGACAGAGGAGCCTTGAAGGCTACAGTCCACAGGGTAGCAAAAGAGGCAGATACAATTTAGTGACTAAATGACAACAATTAGAATCAAAAGTACAAGGCTGGAAATGATAAATTTTTCAAAGTATTTTATGCAAATAATATAATTTGTTTTTAATATTTGAAAATCTATAATATTTTCCTTTTCCATATATGAAGGGTATATGGTCAGAGATATAAAAGCTTGAAGAATTCAAAAGTCTTCATTTTTAAGCACCAGATTTTTCATATGTTAAGGCTTTGATTTGTTTTGTTTTCCGGCTTCCCCAAAGTGCTTACATAGTCATGCCTGGATACAGGTCTAGTTGTTTATGATATTCTAATGTTTTTCAGGCAAAGGAAAGTCTCTCTTTTTTTTTTTTCTTTCATGCTATTCTTTCACTAATGTAAGTCAATGTACAACTAAAAATTCTACAAGAGATACTGAATTAAGGGACAAATCAAAACCACTCTGGTCTAGAAATGAGTAGAAAACGCATGTATTTAAATTACCAAAAACAGTGCTCTTATTACTTCTTCAATTGGGACAATTCAGATATGACTGTGATGGAACAGACTCTTTAACAGCCATAATTTTATTCCTATTATGTCATTTGGATGCTCTTAGCTGCTTGTATATCAGAGAGCCACATCATGACAAATCATGACCATAGAACAGACTGTTTCTTGTCAAAAGCAGACACACTATAACGTATTCTCCTTAAAAAGGGAGACAAAGAACTGCCATGTTTACATTTCATTATTTTTTATAGTTGTTTCTATTTTCAAAGCTGAACATTCATCAGGGTGATTATTATATTCAAAGCAACAGAAATAACTGTACAAATCAAGCTATTATTTTAATTGTAGAATTGTAACAACTAATTTAGAGGCTTAATCTAAAACTCTAATATTATAATACTCTTAGTATCCGTATTTTTGCTTTAGATTGTCTAGATGTACTAATGAATTGACTTCTTTAATCAATATGTCACATTTATAAGTCAATAAAGTTCATAAATTTATATGGAAGGATTTCCCTGATTGTGTATACAGATAACCAATCCCTATCTCAGTTCATCTACATATCTGTGAAGTAAATTAGAGAATAAATTAATGACTAAGCCCACCTCAGCCCTTTGTGAGAAAAGTCAAATCAATGAGACAATGAGATATAGTGGTTAATAAGACCATGTATGCCTATTTGAATATTATAGGTGCTAACAGAGAAAACTTTTTCCTTATTTTAATTACTGATGTTTGTTGGCATAATTCGAACACTATTGTTTTAGGAATAAGTGGCCTGAATGCTGGTTGGTTTCACTGTGCATTATTGTGTGACCTCTTGCCATTTATATCCCAATTTCCGCATGGAGACTATCACAACTTTCTCTGACTCATAACTTAAGGAGTGACTATCAAATGATACCAAGATACTACACAAAAATAAAATCATTATAAAAACTATAAATAGCCTTAATGATAATTTTTCTGTTAACGTAAAAATCGAAAATTATCTGGAATTTGCCTCGTTTAGGTGGAATCCTAACCCCCAGTAGCCTGTTCCTTTTTAAACCTTCATAATTTTCCATGTCTATCATGGCATCTGGTTCCATCATTTCATGGGAAATAGTTGGGGAAACAGTGGAAACGGTGTCAGACTTTATTTTTGGGGGCTCCAAAGTCACTGCAGATGGTGATTGCAGCCATGAAATTAAAAGACACTTACTCCATGGAAGGAAAGTTACGACCAACCTAGACAGAATATTAAAAAGCAGAGACATTACTTTGCCAACAAAGGTCCATCTAGTCAAGGCTATGTTTTTTCCAGTGGTCATGTATCGATGTGAGAGTTGGACTGTGAAGAAAGCTGAGTGCCGAAGAATTGATGCTTTTGAACTGTGATGTTGGAGAAGACTCTTAAGAGTCCCTTGGACAGCAAGGAGATCCAACCAGTCCATCCTAAAGGAGATCAGTCCTGGGTGTTCATTGGAAGAACTGATGCTGAAGCTGAACCTCCAATACTTTGGCCACCTCATGAGAAGAGTTGACTTGTTGGAAAAGACCCTGATGCTGGAGGGATTGGGGTCAGGAGGAGAAGGGGACAACAGAGGATGCGATGGCTGGATGGCATCACTGACTCGATGGACATGAGTTTGGGTAAACTCCAGGAGTTGATGATGGACAGGGAGGCCTGGCGTGCTGCGATTCATGGGGTCACAAAGAGTCAGACATGACTGAGCGACTGAACTGAACTGAACTGATCCCAAGAATAGCAAACAGAAATTTTCCTTCATACGTTTACAGATCATAGAGATGAACAAGGTAAGTAAGCACCTGCTATTAAATCAGATGACTGCACTAAAGCTCTCATTTCAGATTGCCTTGGTCTCATGTACTCAAACCAGCATCAGTAGTCTTCTGTACATTCACATTATATACGTGAGCTTGTGTGTGCTTTTGTTAATTAATTTTTTCTTTATAACAAATATATGTTATCCTTTCAAATATAAAAAATTTCAACTTCTGAATCATTCGCTGAATGTTGGAACTATTCTAAGCCAATACTCTATCTCTTAGAGGAAACCTCTCATGCAGAGAAAATAGATTTATGTTTTCCACAAGACAGAGGAGTTGGAAAACATTATACAGAAGAAACAACTACTTTGTACAAAGAGCCAGTATTAAAAAGACAACCATTTTATGTTATCATATAGAAATTACGAATAATACTTCTTGTAGATGGTATCAGATGACAATAAAATGAAGTATATGTGATAGCTACAATATTAAGCTCAATTAGACAAAAAGGTATAGCAGTGCCTAATGGACAGCACACATCTATTGTTACATTACAAAATACTCTGTGGAATTTGAGAATTACCCCAGAAAGTGTAGGGGAATTTCATACACTTTGTCTTTGTCTCTATATGAAATCTCAGTTTCAGAAACCCCATAAACCTATTTTGATGTTAGAGTAAAAACACTTCACCAGAAATGCAAATATCATTAGATGAATGTTATTGTTTCTAAAAAGAAAGAAAATGTATGTTCAAGAAATAACTTTGCTTCTCAAGTAGCTAACTACTATTTCTTTTGTTTCAAAAGTAGATTCACTTTTGAAATATAAAAATAAAATTCAGCAATACAAATAGCAGAAAACTAATTTATGATCACCACATAGACAGGTACTTTTTTTATTAAGAAACAAAAGAATTACAATATTTAAGTGTGCTGGGCTTCAGCCAATACAATTGTATTATAATCAGTTATCTAATTAAGTTGGAATGGTACAAATTTGTTTGTGTTAGACAGCTCAGAGGTCAAGATACCCAAAACTAACATAATTAGAGACTGGAAAATGAAAGCAACTTAGTCTAAAACTTTTTAGAGCAAAATATATACATATATTTTTTGTAAACTAATGTAAATTTGCTTTTAGTATCAATCTGTTGTTCAGTTTTAAATATACCTAGTACTTTCCTATTGGAGAGTTGTAGTTAAAAGTAAATTAATGACCTCTTCTTCAATCAGCACTTTTAACTCAAGAAGCTTTTCATTTACAGTGTCTAATTTTGAAATAAACTACAAAGCAATGAACAAATATGATAACTGAATACTGAACAAATATTCTAAAATCTTTGATATATTGGATTAGCAAAAATATTCATTGTGGTTTTTATGTAACATCTTATGGAAAAACTGAATGAACATTTTTTGGCCAATCCAGTATATAGTTTGTTCTCTGATATTAGGAATAACGAAATAAATCTTAAGAAATATATATAAGAAATATACAAAAAGGTGTGCTGTAGTATTTTCATCTATAAAAAAAAAAAATTGGCAAATAGTGTTTACCATGAAGTCAATGGGGACATTTGGTATGATCGCCATCATACCATTATTTTTTTCAGTGTGCTTTCAAGTTTCCCTAACTTACACATGCCATTTGGGAAAGAGGAACATAGGCAAACCCAGTACTATTCCTGGAAAATAATGGATCATCATGTTTGGTTGTAATATACAATATTTGAGGAGTAAAGCAAGTAAAACATCATGGTTTAAATCTGTTGCTCTCAATCAACATCAATGCACATCAGAATCATTCAGTAGTGATTCTTGAGTGGGCCCAAGAATTTTTATTTCTAATAAGTGACCAGGTGATGTTAATACATCTGAATCACTTAAGCATACTTTTGGAACTACTAGTTTAAAAGCATATGAGTTTCTAATTTTATTTCCGAGTTATAGTAATTCAGAGAATGTAAAAAATTTTACTGTTCATAATTAGTAGAACAAGATGTACAATTTCGACCTAATGTTAAAATCCTATGAGTGAAAAAGTAATTGAATATAAGCTTAAAGTGTCTATTGAGAACAGATCTATTATAGTGGAGTCTGCAGTTCATATGACTATAGAATACAGTGCTTGCTTAGAGCTCTAAAGATGAAAGCACTGTTGATATTGGCATAAGACCAAGACACTCCTAAGAGCAATAATCAAAGAAGTGTCATGATTGTAGTAACATATCAGCAGTACACCCCAAATGAAGATGAGCAGCAAAGCAACACCAATGTGACAAAAGTTAAGGGAGATGCTGTGTGAGACAAAAGGAAGGTTTTTGAAGTCTCTATTTGAAGAGTGACTACAAAGAGGCATGAATTGATACATAGCTCAAGTGTGTCCAGTAGAAGTGGACAAGGGGATTTAAAAGTCCACTTAGAATTCTTGAACCCTGATAACCTGACAGTGATGCAGCGGTGCAGTTTTACTTGCACAAAATCATTTGTCCAAGTGGTACATCTTTTTGCAATTCATCTCCCCAATTCAGGGATCTACTTCTTATTTTACTTTTTAATGAAACGGTTAATTTTATTCAAATTCTCCAAAATGTATAGTCAATATGCTAATTGTTCTAAAATGTTTTACCTTTATATGATAGTTTTAATATTTCACCTTCTTTTATAGTTTTTTTTTTCATTTTTTTTTCTATATAGCTCTTCAATAGAAGGCAGGATCCTGAGTTACAATTAGGAGCCTCTACTTACTTACTATTCTGATTAAATTTCTTCTCAGTATTCATGGTCAGTATTTGGCTTCTTAAATAAAAGGCTTTTGGTCTTTTCAATCACTTGTGTGGTTTCATCACTTGTGAGATGGTATTGTTACTCATAACCTCATGACCTGATTTAGAATCAGTCTTGATACTCAGTCTTGCATTTGTAATCAAATTTATAATCTACTTTTGAACTTATTCTGGAGTCATGCTTAGTTTAACTGCCAACATGTTAATGCTGATACACTGATGGATGTGACACAAGTCTCAAATACGGAAATAGATATCTTCAGTGAAATCCTCAAGATAAGCCACCAAGAAGAAGTCATTCACTTGCATTGATCCACATTTCTTCAGCTTTATGTGAGCCCGATGGAAGTTAACATATAAGCATTTAACAAATTCTAAAATTGGGTCTTTATATAAATATGTGCAAGGTTCCTACTGAATAAATTTGACCAGATCTTTTAGCACTTGCCCGTGTTTTCGAACATCTTTGTTTGTTATGACTGCTGTGGTTAAATAGTAGAGAATATGTGGGCACATCATTGGAACTGCACTAAGATACTGTGGCTGGTAAAGGAATTGATCCTTAATGTTATTGTGCTTTGGGGTGATAGAAGAAAACAGAGACCAATGAGTGAACCATATTCACTGCTGAAGAGATTGAAGTGGAGAATTCACAGAATTATTATCTATCTTTTAGCCATGCAGTCTTCCATGACTGCATTCCAATTCTGTATTAAAATTTCTGAGGTCAGTTGTCCCCAGAGTGAACTCAAAGCATTTCTATTCATTGCTGGAACCAACCCTCTAAAGAAGTAAAGATATTCTGTTGCTCCAGAGTAAATTCCACATTCATATTGGAATTTTGCATACTTAGTATTTATGGCACCCCAGTCTAGTACTCTTGCCTGGAAAATCCCAAGGACAGAGGAGCCTGGTGGGCTGCAGTCCATGGGGTCACTAAGAGTCGGACATGACTGAGCGGCTTCACTTTGACTTTTCACTTTCATGCATTGGAGAAGGAAATGGCAACCCACTCCAGAGTTCTTGCCTGGAGAATCCCAGGGATGGGGGAGCCTGGTGGGCTGCCATCTATAGGGTCGCACAGAGCTGGACATGACTGAAGTGACTTAGCAGCAGCAGCAACAGCATGTATCTAAATATTCCTATCTAAAGCCAGGCTTATCTACCATGTAGTAAAACTATATCCAACCATCCCTGGTTTATTGCATTTGCCTTGTAGTGTCTGGATCTTCAAACATCTTCACAATTGGTTCACGATTGGTTGATGCCTGAAGTTGTTTCAGTTGTTGAACAATGCTGGTTTTTTTTTTTTCTCTCAAAGCATGAGGATATCATCAGAATAAAGGGAATACATCAATAGCAAAGTCTACCATGTTGGTAGCCCTAAGAAGATCCAATTTCTATTATAATTTTTTTTTCATTATATATTTTTCTTAACAGAGAGAAACTCAAGCAATGGAAGAACTAGAAGCCGATCCAAAAAGTGTGTGATGTAAATAATCAAGTCATACTACACCATCTTGCTGAGGAAAAGGAAATTGTAGGAGTCATTTTTTTTTTTTTTTCAATTTAAACCCAGTAAGGGTTTTAGGCCAACTTGCTAGTTCCTGAAATATGGAAAGAAAGCAACCACAATTCATGGTGGTACCTAGAATTAATAGTTCATTACATGACCTTAAGTAAGTAGTCCAACTCTTCTAGACAATAGTCCCCTAAAATATGAATTGAACTAATTGAAATAAGTAATCTCAACTGTTCTTTCATCTCTGAAGTCTAGTAATCCTATGTTTAAAATAAAGGAAGCAAGTATATGAGTAGAAAAGGATCATTACTATTGACACCAGGCATATCTGGGTTAAAATCCACATTCAGAATGCTACCTTGCTTGGATGCATCATTAATCTCTCTGATTTTCACCCACAATATCACCTCATACGTGTTAGAATACTATTATCAAAAAGATAAGGTAAAAAATGCTAGTGAGGATATGGAGAAAAATGAACCCTTGTGCATTGTTGGTGGGAATATAAATTGGTGCAGCCACTCTATACCATGTAAGCTTCTCAAAAAAATTAAAACTAGAGCTACCATAGGGGCTTCCCGAAAAGTGGCATAATTGTAAAGAATCTGCCTGCGAATGTAGGAGACACATGAGTTTGATCCCTGGATCAGGAAGATCTCCTGGAGTGGGAAATGGAAACCCACTCCAATATTCTTACCTGGAAAATTCCATGAACTGAGGAGCCTGGTGGGCTACAGTCCATGGGGTTTCCAAGAGTCAGATGCAACTGAGCATGCATACATATAACTACCAAATGATCTAGCAATTCCACTTCTGAGTATTTACCAAAGAAAGCAGAAATACTAACTTAAAATGATATATGCACCCCTATATTCACTGAAGCATTATGCACAACAACCAAGATACATTTAAGACCTAATTGTGCATCGGTGAATGAATGGATAAAGAAGATGTGGTGTACATTTGTATACACTGGAATATTCAGCCAAAAAACCTTGCCATTTGTGACAACATAAAGCTGAGTAGCTAAGAATTGATGCTTTTGAACTGTGGTGTTGGAGAAGACTCTTGAGAGTCCCTTGGACTGCAAGGAGATCCAACAAGTCCATTCTAAAGGAGATCAGCCTGGGATTTCTTTGGAAGGACTGATGCTAAAGCTGAAACTCCAGTACTTTGGCCACCTCATGCGAAGAGTTGACTCATTGGGAAGACCCTGATGCTGGGAGGGATTGGGGGCAGGAGAAGAAGGGGACGACAGAGGAGGAGATGGCTGGATGGCATCACCGACTCGATGGACGTGAATTTGAGTGAACTCCGGGAGTTGGTGATGGACAGGGAGGCCTGGAGTGCTGTAATTCATGAGGTCGCAAAGAGTCAGACTCGACTGAGCGACTGATCTGAACCAAACTGAGGTGCACCTTAAGTGCATTATACTAAGTGATGTAATTCAAAAAACAAACAAACAAAAAAGTCAAATACTGTATGGTCTCACTTACATGTGGAATCTAAAATAAAAAGTAAAGAGAAAAGCTTGCAGATACAGAGAACAGAGTGGTGGTTTCAAATGGATAAAAGGAGTAAAAAGGTACAAACTTCCATTATGAAAGAAGTCATGGGGATGTAGCATACAGCATGGTGATTAGTTAATAATACTGTATTGCATATTTGAAAGTTGCTAAGACAGTAGATCTTAAAAGTTCTTATCATAAGAAAAATTTCTGAAGCTGTAATGGGTGTTTCCCAGAATTACTGTAGTGATTATTTCTCAATATATACAAACATCAAATCACTATGTTGTACACCTGAAACGAATATCACGTCATATGTCAATTATATATTTATGAAATAAATCATCAACAGTTTTATGTTTATAAAATAAATCAGCAGTTTTATATTTATAAAATGAATATAAAATGATTATATATTTATAAAATCATTCAACATATATGAAAAGTATGACTTCAAGAAATGTCTTCAAAAAAACTATGGAAGCACTATGAGAGGTATTTAACAGGTATATAGAAAAGAAAAGAACAGTCAATAAGATCGCAGATTCTCGAGTGTCTCTAAAGGATGATAAGTGCTATATTATTTTCTAGAAATTTCTAAAACAGTGTGGACATAGAGGCTCAAACTAAATCTTATTTGAATCTTGATTCCAACACTGTGCTGCAAGAACATGACATTGGGCCACAGCCTTGATATGATATAATGTAATATACATCTTGCCCAGAGAAATATCACTAACTTCAGATATGCAGATGGCACCACCCTTATGGCAGAAAGTGAAGAAGAACTAAAGAGCCTCTTGATGAAAGTGAAAGAGGAAAGTGAAAAAGTTGGCTTAAAGCTCAACATTCAGAAAACTAAGATCATGGCATCTGGTCCCATTACTTCATGGCAAATAGATGGGGAAACAGTGGAAACAGTCACTGACTTTATTTTGGGGGGCTCCAAAATCACTGCAGATAGTGATTGCAGCCATGAAATTAAAAGATGTTTATTCCTTGGAAGGAAACTTATGACCAACCTAGACAGCATATTAACAAGCGGAGACATTATTTTGTCCACAAAGGTCCATCTACTCAAGGCTATGGTTTTCCCAGTAGTCATGTATGGTTGTGAGTGTTGGACTATAAAGAAAGCTGAGTACTGAAGAATTGATGCTTTTGAACTGTGGTTTTGGAGAAGACTCTTGAGAGTCCCTTGGACTGCAAGGAGATCCAACCAGTCCATCCTAAAGGAGATCAGTCCTGGGTGTTCATTGGAAGGACTGATGTTGAAGCTGAAACTCCAATACTTTGGCCACCTGATGTGAAGAGCTGACTCATTGGAAAAGACCCTGATGTTGGGAAAGTTTGAAGGCAGAAGGAGAAGGGGACGACCGAGGATGAGATGGTTAGATGGCATCACCGACTCAATGGACATGGGTTTAGGTGTACTCCGGGAGTTGGTGATGGACAGGGAGGCCTGGCATGCTGCAGTTTATGTGGTCACAAAGAGTCAGACATGACTGAGCGACTGAACTGAATATACATCTACCAAATGTATATTATGCTTTTTAATGAATCTGTCTCTTGATGACCGCATAACAAAATCAATTCAACTAGTCTCAGTCAGTCTCTGATCTATCTGTAAGTTTATCTCTTCTGACCATTAAATGAGATCATGCATTTAAAGCACTTGCTTATAGTAGTCATTTAATAAATATCAGTACACAATTAGTATAAAAATAGCATAAACATCCTATTAACATGCAGTTAAATGTATTTACATGTGGATACCATCATTTCAATTATTTTAATACCCTTGCATTTTTAGCTATGTCAAATTAACCTAAAATATTTATGTTTTCTTCAAAAACTGATAAAGGTTATTAAAGATTATTAAATTTTCCAGATTCTATTCCTTTTCATGGGACAAAGGAAAAACATGGCTACCTTAAGATTCGCATTTCCATAGCACTACCATATCCGAAAGTTGGTCAGTGTATCCACACATATAACAGCACAAGTAGTACTTGCCTAAAACACAAATCAATCCACTATCTATGTATAGACCCTGGACATTGTTTTTTAGAAATCCCAAGAATATAACATCTCAACAAATACCTTTATCTTCTTAATATCTGAAATTCTAGAATTTTATCCCTCCTATCGTATTCTCCCTCCTATCTTATTCAAATACTCCTGAAAAACATACTTCCAATCTAATCATTGGCCTTTCATACTTATTCTTGTCTATAATCATGGTTTTGACTAGCTGCTTCCCCTGACACAGACAGCCTTATAATACAGGTGACTTGTCCACTCCTCTTTGCCTGGGTACTTACAATGCAATGTAAGCCCTTTGAAATGATTAAACAGCAGTGATACTGCTCACACTATGAACTAAATGCCTTTATTTCTATGTTTTATTATCACATTTTATAAGTAAATATATATGTATATTTTAAAGATCTTGAAAAATGCAAGTCAAAAAAATTAAGTATAATCTTTTGCTCAGAGATATCCTATGTAAATAAGATCAAAGAACTCATACCCTGCTATTTTCATATATCAGTAGTATTTTCCCTGAAGATTAAGTATTTTTATAAGTAACTGTTCTAGTGAATGTGTAGCATTCATTCACATGTCTATGCTATAATTGTTTTCAACAACTACATTGTTGATGCTAATTTTTCCATATAACAATATATTTATAAATAAACAATGAGAATTTATGTATTACTTTAAAGTAGCTTTCCAAGAAGGGAACTCTTGATCCAAAGTTAATAAATCTACTTTTACTAAGTGCTTTATTTTGCTTTTCACGAAGATCATAGAAGTTAACTTTAAATAAGATAACCATTTAAAGACGTTCCAGTAATACTTATTTTTAGTTTAATGGAATATACTTAGTTCACGTTCATTGAAGAAAATGTAGAAAATATAGGGGAAAATCAAAAGTTCTACTGAAAAATTTAAGAAGAGATAAGAACGCCTTCTTCAGCAATCAATGCAAAGAAATAGAGGAAAACAACAGAATGGGAAAGACTAGAGATCTCTTCAAGAAAATCAGAGATACCAAAGGAACATTTCATGCAAAGATGGGCTCCATAAAGGACAGAAATGGTATGGACCTAACAGAAGCAGAAGATACTAAGAAAAGATGGCAAGAATACACAGAAGAACTGTACAAAAAAGATCTTCATGACCCAGATAATCACGATGGTGTGATCACTGACCTAGAGCCAGACATCCTGGAATGTGAAGTCAAGTGGGCCTTAGAAAGCATCACTACGAACAAAGCTAGTGGAAGTGACAGAACTCTAGTTGAGCTATTCCAAATCCTGAAAGATGATGCTGTGAAAGTGCTGCACTCAATATGCCAGCAAATTTGGAAAACTCAGCAGTGGCCACAGGACTGGAAAAGGTCAGTTTTCATTCCAACCCCAAAGAAAGGCAATGCCAAAGAGTGCTCAAACTACTGCACAATTGCACTCATCTCACACACTAGTAAAGTCATGTTCAAAATTCTCCAAGTCAGGCTTCAGCAATATGTGAACCGTGAACTTCCTGATGTTCAAGCTGGTTTAAGAAAAGGCAGAGGAAACAGAGATCAAACTGCCAACATCCGCTGGATCATGGAAAAAGCAAGAGAGTTCCAGAAAAACATCTATTTTGGCTTTATTGACTATGCCAAAGCCTTTGACTGTGTGGATCACAATAAACTGTGGAAAATTCTGAAAAAGATGGGAATACCAGACCACCTGATCTGCCTCTTGAGAAATTTGTATGCAGGTCAGGAAGCAACAGTTAGAACTGGACATGGAACAACAGACTGGTTCCAAATAAGAAAAGGAGTATGTCAAGGCTGTATACTGTCACCCTGCTTACTTAACTTCTATGCAGAATACATCATGAGAAACGCTGGACTGGAAGAAACACAAGCTGGAATCAAGATTGCCGGGAGAAATATCAATAACCTCAGATATGCAGATGACACCACCCTTATGGCAGAAAGTGAAGAGGAACTAGAAAGACTCTTGATGAAACTGAAAGTGGAGAGTGAAAAAGTTGGCTTAAAGCTCAACATTCAGAAAACGAAGATCATTGCATCTGGTCCCATCACTTCATGGGAAATAGATGGGGAAACAGTGGAAACAGTGTCACACTTTATTTTTCTGGGCTCCAAAATCACTGCAGATGGTGACTGCAGCCATGAAATTAAAAGACGCTTACTCCTTGGAAGGAAAGTTATGACCAACCTAGATAGCATATTCAAAAGCAAAGACATTACTTTGCCAACAAAGGTTCGTCTAGTCAAGGCTGTGGTTTTTCCAGTGGTCATGTATGGATGTGAGAGTTGTACTGTGAAGAAGGCTGAGCACCGAAGAATTGATGCTTTTGAACTGTGGTGTTGGAGAAGACTCTTGAGAGTCCCTTGAACTGCACGGAGATCCAACCAGTCCATTCTAAAGGAGATCAGCCCTGGGATTTCTTTGGAAGGAATGATGTTAAAGCTGAAACTCCAGTATTTTGGTCACCTCATGCAAAGAGTTGACTCATTGGAAAAGACTCTGATGCTGGGAAGGATTGGGGGCAAGAGGAGAAGGGGACGACAGAGGATGAGATGGCTGGATGGCATCACTGACTCGATGGACATGAGTCTGAGTGAACTCCGGGAGTTGGTGATGGACAGGAAGGCCTGGCATGCTGCGATTCATGGAGTCGCAAAGAGTCAGACACGACTGAGTGACTGATCTGATCTGATCTGATCTGACTAATCACAATAATATTTGTTCTTGTTTTCATCAGAGCTTTTCTGTGCATATTACATATATTTTTTAAAAGACAATAGATAATATACAATTTTGAGCTCTACTTTCTTTTTCATTTTATCAGATGTGTTTTCTAATGTTCAATTCTCTTCTTTTCTTCCCTATCTCAATAGTCACCTCTGTATACACTGTTGCCTTAATCAGAAATTCAGAGGAACCATTCCAGACACAAGTTTCTCTCTTTTGTCCAACATCAATGGATTACCAATCCCTCGTATGTCCTCCCCTAGAATAACTCACATGACTTCAGCTTCCCTCCAACCACATTTCCACTGTTTCTCTCACTTGTGTTATTGCAGGTACTCCCTTTGCCAGGTCTTTTCACCTCCACTCCAGTCATCTTGTATCCCAGTCTCCATGATCCTAGAGAACATTTTAACATTGAGATAAAACCCTGTTATTCCAAAGATTACAATGATCCACTTAAGATAAAACCCTCATTTTTCACTGTACCACTGTTTGCTTTCACTACTTTAGCTTCCTCCATCTCTTGACATTGTCCCAGGTATAACTTGCCCTCAGGAAATGCCAAGCCACTTTTTCTTCCCTAACTGTGTATTGCTCTCCATGAGTTTGTAAATTTCCTATTAAAAGCCTCTTGTAAGAACTCTGGAGACACACTCTAGCTATATTTAAGTCCTGGCTGTGCTTGCTGTTGACCTTGGGCCATTCACTAAACTGTTACGTATTTCAAGTTTCTCACTTGTAAAAGTAGTCTAGTAACACTGCTTACCCATGGGATAGTGACAAGGATTGAATGACTTCATAACTGTAAGATGTTTGGAACAGTAACCCACACAAGTGTTGTGTAAAATATCTATTAAATTGAGGCTTTTATATTGCCTGTTATAATTTTTAGCTTGCACAGCCCTATTTAACTTTGCTGCTTCTGCTGCTGCTAAGTCGCTTCAGTCATGTCTGACTCTGTGTGACCCCATAGACGGCAGCCCACCAGGCTCCCCCGTCCCTGGGATTCTCCAGGCAAGAACATTGGAGTGGGTTGCCATTTCCTTCTCCAATGCATGAAAGTGAAAAGTGAAAGTGAAGTCGCTCAGTCCTGTCCGACTCTTCCCGACCCCATGGACTGCAGCCTACCAGGCTCCTCCTTCCATGGGATTTTCCAGGCAAGAGTACTGGAGTGGGGTGCCATTGCCCTCTCCATTTAACTTTGAGATTACTCCAAAAGTGTTTTCCTGAAACTACACAGAGATGCCTGTCTCTACTCTTTGATCTTTGTCTTATCTCTCTGGACACAGTATTAAAATTATATGCATTCGTGATTCCCAGAATAGTTGTGTGAGAGAAGAGGTTGTCTTTCTTCATTGTCAGCCTCTAGCACAAAGCCTAAGCAAGGCTCTACTACTTGTGGTCCATCAGCATCTGTTTTTCAAATGAACTGGCAATTTTGATGAAGATCTTGTTCACTACTTGTTCTTTCCATGTATACTATGTTTTCAAGACTCTAGTTAAATAAAAAAAAAAAATTTAAGAATCAAGTCTTACAATAGGTTATAAGCTTACAATCTGATTTTAAAAAGAGACTGAATCAGGATCTACTTTTATTTGGTAAGTTACTATATTATTTTCACGGAGAAAACAAGTAGTACATGCCACATAATACTTTAAAAATTAACAACCCACCAGTCATATTACTAAGATTAAAAGTTGTAGCAATCAGAACTAGGCATGGGAAGAAGATATGAAAGAAAGAAAAAGACATAGGCCTTACTTTTAAAGGAACTTTAAATGCGCTTGAGTTTCAGAGCACACATCCACAAGATTATTGAAGCATACTTAAAGCTCTGTGATGGATAAAATTTAGAGAACAAGCAAATTAGAAGAATGCAGTGTCCATGGATATAAACAATACATAAATGGAATAAGTAGGACAGAATCTTCCAGCTCAACAATAAGATATGTCAGATATGACTTTTAATTCAGATTATAAAGTCAAGACAGTTATGCAAGGATTTGAAGAGGTTAAAAATAGCTATGAGAGACGAATAGCGCACTCAGTCAAGAAAGTAGAAATAAGACAGATAAACTGAGAAGATTTTTGGAGGATGTAAAGCAACTGGCAAATTCTCTCTGCCTGATATTTTATCAGGAGATGAAATGGGTGAGTATACTACAAAGCTTGGGAGTTTTTTTCCACACAAGTCTTTAAGGAAAGGTGAGATAAAGGCACTTTGAAAACGAAGATGTTGTGAACATATAGATATTCTGCAATACCATTAATGTTATTATGACATTTATAACAACATTGATAATAGTAATTAATAAAGTAATAGTACTGCAACAGATGATAATGATGAAGATAAAAATTACCATTATACTAATGGTAATTAATATAATGGTGCATTAGGGAAAGTAAGATGTAAGGACAAATATAGATATCCTAAATTATGTTATCTACATACATGAAAAGCTGAATACCTGGTTATCTAACATGAACTATACTAAAGAATATGCTGCTACTTTCCAAATAAAAATAAAGAGCTTCAGAGGCAAAAAAATAATTTCCAACGTCTTTTGGTCTCCAAGTCACTCCTACACAAGAAGAATTTGATGAGTTAAGTGTAAATGCACAAGGAACATGTGGATTACATTTTCTTTAAAAATACACAAGGGTTTAAAAATTAAGGAGAAAAACTGTTTGGAAAAATGCATTTTTCATAAGGCCAAACCAAAAACACTTGAAATAGTTTTAGATTGTAGTATGACCTTCAACATTGTTGTGTTTATTAACCTAAAAATAAACAGTTTTTCAGTAGGAGAAATGAAGCCATAAAATATACACCAAGTATGAATAGGAATGAATAATTTCTTAAAGATTTTATTGAGTTTTCTTTTAATAATCTCCCATCCCGAGGTGTTCAAGCAAATGCCCACCATCTGTGTCATATTCTGTTTATTCCATTATTTCTTCATAATGTTTCTGGGTCACTTATTAGAGGATACAACATCAGAATATGTGTTGTTTTAAAATTGTCAACCTTTCCCTAGTGGTAGGGTTAACTGAATCTTTCTTGTACTCTTCAAACAACTCAAATATATGATCAATTTGAGTCATTTTTGAATAATGTGGCCCATGATTTATTCCAATCACTGCCTGTATATTTGTTGGAAAGACACTTCCTAAGATGACACCTTGTTCCTGTAAATAGGCAGAGCTGTTATGAAACTTGAAGAGCTGGGTTATTTTGAGATGTACTGGTAGGTAAGTCAAGATTATAGAACATGCATTATGACAGGCAATGACTGTCTTCATGGCCTGCAACAAGCGGAAAGAACAATTAAACAAAAACAATGAAAAAAAATGATGTTTTCATTTTTGTTGTTGCTGTTCTCTTACCAGGTGTTTCTATTCAAGCATCCATGGCATTTCAGTGATTTGGGGTCATTACTTTCTTCTTGCATTATTTGTTTTATAATGAACATTTTGTCATTCTTCAAATTCTCCCAAGCATCATGCATTGCTTTCATCAATTTTATCTCTTTTATGCCAAGCACAGAGTTTCGTCAATTATTTATCTGCACCTTTCCTCAAACTCACCCTTTCTTTTTTCTTTCCATTGCCAGCTTTCCAAAGGAGGCCATTATCTCTCTATCACTAACCTGCATTTACCAAAAGGAAGAAATCATCAGTTTCTCTTCCACTTCAAGTATGAACCCATAGCCTGCTGGCTGCAACATAGGTGATGGGCACTAACTCTGCATTTCTGGGCTGCATTTCTGATACTGTTCGTTCAACCACCTTTCTACTTAATAATCTTGGAAACATCCTATTGCTTGAAAGCTAAAACCTTAATCCAGAATACTAGAAAATATTTAGTCAATGCATATTTGTTGAAAGAATTCAAGTATTCCTCTCATTTTAGCTCAGAGAAGGCAATGGCAACCCACTCCAATACTCTTGCCTGGAAAATCCCATGGACGGAGGAGCCTGGTAGGCTGCAGTCCATGAGGTCGCTACAAGTCAGACACAACTGAGCGACTTCACTCTCACTTTTCACTTTCACGCATTGGAGAAGGAAATGGCAACCCACTCCAGTGCTCTTGCCTGGAGAATCCCAGGGACGGGGGAGCCTGGTGGGCTGCCGTCTATGGGGTCGCACAGAGTCGGACACGACTGAGGCTACTTAGCAGCAGCAGAAGCAGCAGCGATCCTATTAAATGCAGATTCTGATTCAGTGGGTCTGGGGTGGGACTGGAGATTCTTCATTTCTTATGAGCTTTAGTCATATTCTGTCACTTTTTGTGTGATCTTGTGTGCATTATTTCAGGATTGGAACCTAAATGTTCTCATCTATAAAATGGATATATTGAGTAAAAATGCGATCATGAATATAAGTGAAATGCTTCTTCTTGTGTCCCATGACACGTCCCTTCAGACCAGTGTAAACTAAGTTGCATTTTTCATAGATAGAGCTCATCACACTTATCACATCCAATATGAAACACCAGCCATATTTCTCTGCTGTTCTGTTGTAGCAATTTAGGCACTACCCTCAAAGCAGCCCAGAAATGCAGAGTCAATGAATCCATTAATCAGTGGAGCTAGGGGTTAGTGACAAGGTCCCAGCCTCTGGTTTTTCATTCAACAAGTGCATTCAATACAGATTTTTAGAGAGACTGAAGCCCACAGAGGGATTAAGTGCCAATGCTCTCAGTGAGAACAAATAGTTTCCTTTCCTGTGTCATTTATCCTCATCTCTTCATTTCTGCTTCCAGGTATCACCTTCCAAACAAGATTCATTTTAATAAGTTCTTAAGTTTTGCTTTGGGCACCATGATCACTCATAGTTTCACCTGTTTTAGAATGGAATGAGAAGCAGGAGAGAGAAGCCTGGTTTATGGAGTAATTCTGACATTGAACTGAGTGGGGACAATGATAAATTTTTAAAACCATGGAATTAGCCAACTTTTTGTTTGCTTATTTATTTATTCATATTGGAAACCAAGAAGAAAGAGAATGACAGTTATGGAGATATCCACCTATTAACTCAGGGAATGATGGGAAAGTCAAAGGCCTTCATGAAATTTTTCAAAACTTTCATTTGCCACATCTAGGGGGAAACTTTGGTGAAATTCACACACTGGAATTTAATAGTAAATGTATAAAAAGTGCAAAGGAGACTTAATGCTCAGCCTTAGTAGGTCTTCTATGATAAAATTATGGAGAAGATACAGAATAAGTAGGAATCTGAGGTGTGCAGTGGTGATGCTTGGAGTACTTAAGAAGACATGCATTAATGAAGAACACTAGTATCTTTGAGAAGCTCAGTGTGGCTGGCCTCTGTAGGACAGAATTAGTAGGAAGAGATGATGTCATGAGAGAGAGAGACTCCTTTTTTTATTTTTTATTATTATTATTTTTCTTAATATACATTTATTTATTTTAATTGGAGGCTAATTACTTTACAATATTGTATTGGTTTTGCCATACATTGACATGAATCCACCCCGGGTGTACATGTGTTCCCCATCCTGAACCCCCCTCCACCTCCCTCCCCATGCCATCCCTCTGGGTCATCCCAGTGCACCAGCCCCTAGCATCCTGTATCATGCATCAAACCTGTACATTTACACAATGGAGTATTACTCAGCCATTAAAAAGAATACATTTGAATCAGTTCTAATGAGGTGGATGAAACTGGAGCCTATTATACGGAGTGAAGTAAGCCAGAATGAAAAACACCAATAGAGTATACTAACACATTTATATGGAATTTAGAAAGATGGTAACAATAACCCTGTATACGAGATAGCAAAAGAGACACAGATGTATAGAACAGTCTTTTGGACTCTGTGGGAGAGGGAGAGGGTGGGATGATTTGGGAGAATGGCATTAAAACATGTATATTATCATATGTGAAATGAATTGCCAGTCCAGGTTTCATGCATGATACAGGATGCTAGGGGCTGGTGCACTGAGAGAGACTCCTGATGTCAATGAAGATGACATGTTCCAGAATAGCCAAGGCCAGATGGTGGTCCATAGCCATCAGGAAAATGAAAGTGAAGTCGCTCAGTCGTGTCTGACTCTTTGCGACCCCATGGACTGTAGCCTACGAGGTTCCTCCATTCACTGAATTTTCCAGGCAAGAGTACTGGAGTGGGTTGCCATTTCCTTCTCCAGGGGATCTTCCTGACCCAGGGATTGAACTTGGGTCTCCTGCATTGCAAACAGGTGCTTTTACTGTCTGAGCCACCGGGAAGCCGCCTAAAATCAACTGAACTAATATAAAGCACAGCTATACCCATGGAGAGAGGAGCCTGGTAGGCTGCAGTCCATGGGGTCGGGAAGAGTCGGACACGACCGAGTGACTTCACTTTCACTTTTCACTTTCATGCATTGGAGAAGGACATGGCAACCCACTCCAGTATTCTTGCCTGGAGAATCCCAGGAACTGGGGAGCCTGATGGGCTGCTGTCTATGGGGTCGCACAGAGTCAGACACGACTGAAGTGACTTAGCAGCATACTAATATGATATAAGTGAAAGTGAAAGTTGCTCAGTCATGTCCAACTGTTTGTGACCCCATGGACTATATAATCCATGGCATTATTTAGGCCAGAATCCTGCAGCGGGTAGCCTTTCCTTCTCCAGGGGACCTTCCCAACTCAGGGATCGAACCCAGGTCTCACTCATTGCAGGTGGATTCTCTACCAGCTGAGCCACAAGGGAAGCTCGGTATGATACATAAGGGGTCCTTAATTTATGGGGTCCCATGATGATTGTGAGACACAGTGACACATCTAGGAGTGAAATAAATGAAAAGCCAAAGGGGTTATCTTTGATATGAAAAAAAAAAAAAACCTCAAGAGATAGTAGGCCAAGATTTCTATTACCCTCTGCAATGAAACATCACTATTCCTTGCCCAGTTTCCAGATCTGAGCTAACTTCACACCAGACCTTTTGGTCTGATAATCAAAAGGGAGACAAATTCTCTTGAGGAAACATTCTGTCATATCACCAAAAGCATATCTAAAAAACGTTTAACCAATATCTCCTTGAAAGAACCTATAGCCTTAAAGTAACTGCATAGTGAGGAAGAAGAATACCCAAGGTCTATCATGAGGTGTTGACAACTGAGCCTTACTTAGTACTAAAATTAAAGTGGCCCTAATCCCTAGTACATTATTGCAATGCAGCAAATAGATTTCTGGCCTAAACTTGTCCTGCAATGGATCCAACTGTTTTGCAGACTTACCCTGTATTATTTTCTAAAACACTGAGTTTTTATTCAAAGATCATAAATATTTAGAAGCTGTTGAAAACCTTACATTAGAGTTCTGATTAGAGAATCAGAGGTAGCAAGATAATAAGGGTAAAATATCAAGAGTAAACTTGAGGTTATCCTACTCCTCCCACCCATGGAAGTGAATCAGATGTAACTCTACATTCAAGTTGGAGGCATGTGATCACAGGATCACAGAAAATCGGACAGAATGTAAGAATGGCTTCATAAAAGCTCAGACAAAATGCCAGCATGGGAAAGACACCTTCTATGGTTAGGACACTGCCTTCTCTGATGCAATGCTCATATTTAATGGACGGGTATTATATGATGTCTGTCCTAGTACTAGAATGCACAGGTGTGGGAATCAAATGTTGAAAGAAGGATTAACCACGGTCACCATACTTCTCAATAAGCCACAAGGGGGTTTGTGCTTATTCTTGCAACTTTAAATTCTGCAGGATTTGAGCTCTTTAACCCTGGCAGAGAAATGTTCTTCCAAAGTATATATTAATACTAAAAATTCCTCCAGTCCAAAAGTCTCAACTTGTGCCTAGTTGTTCTGGGCTCCTTATACCTGTGGACCAGCAGGTAAATAAAGGAGCTAGTAAATTGGCAGTGTTGCTGACTGTGATTATCAAGAATTTCTGTGGTCACTGCCATGTCATGGAGGCATGGAGAAGGAGTCTTTGGGACACTGAGGTGGATCACTGTGCCATCAGTCAGTGCTTCCATGCTCAATAATATCAGAAAAAGGTGTCAGCAATAACTGCCTGCAAAGGGACTAAGTAAACAAAGACTCAGATGACTAAGGGATGAAGGTCTGTGTTCTGCTTTCAGACAAGCAGCTAATATGCCAACTGGAGAGCTGGCCAGGTGTGAGAAGACTCTAGTGGTAGGGGAGAGAGACAGTGAATAGCATTTATAACCTTGGGACCCACAGCTGTAGCAGGAACTAGAATCTGCTACACTCAGTCTATTTTTAATCCTTTTTTCTCAAGAGGTGCCAGCCAGATACACTTTCAAAAAGTTATTAAAAAGTTGAACTTCATCTGAGGCAGTGAAATTTCTGAGCAGCAAAAAAGAATGCTGTAGAAGATGATTTAGGGGTACGAAAGGGGTTCACTGTTAAGGTTCCCTAAGCAAGCCTATAAAGCCAGCTTCAATTGCAGACTCTGCTACATGCACTCAGGCAGCATTTTGTTCATATGCCTGTTACTCTGCTTTTCTGCTGGATAGTTTTCGTGAAAGTTATAGGAAGCTCACTCACCCTGCACAGAGGGTAGCTTGGTAGTGTGAGATAACTAATTTCCACAGGGCACAAGCCTCAGCAATGATGGACAGACCTGATGGGGAAGGACCCAGCTTTCTCTCCTGCAGAGAAACAATTCTAAGGGTCCCTAGAAGAACTGAACCCCAGCTGCCTTCATTGTTAATCTACTCATCTAGTCCTTCCACACCTCATTCAGCTTACTCTATAATACAGTCTTTTTACTATCATTACTTTACAAGAGTTATATAAACAGATACAGTGTACCTAGGTCCTTTCTGCTCAGGGAAGCTGATTAAAACTCTACAAAAAATGCTTGCCTTGCAATATCTCATCATCTTCCCAGCAGAACTCAATCTAATTTATTTTTAAATGTATGAATCTAACATAGTCAAATTTGGGTAAAACTTTTATTTAAGATGAAGACAGAGCTTAAACTTCAGGAATTATAAAATTCCAGATTCAAGGTGACTCCTAATTGATGCCATTTAAAACAGAACCACTTATTGCAAAAAAAAAAAAAAAATGAACTTGAATAAAATCATAAGTAGGTGAGAGTATGAGTAGGCATGCTGTGGTTAACTTATAGGAGACATAGTCATTTTATCAGACTAGAAATGCCCAGTGAATAAATATGAATAGTTAGAACCTTTTATAAAACTCCTGAAGAAATATTATTTTATATATTATTTCTGCATATATTAGATTAGAACTTTAAGAAAAATGCTAGGGTTACAGAATACGAAACAGGAAAGACTTTAGAGAACTTCCAGTTCTGTACTCTTGTCTTTCTGCTGTCCCAGAAAAAGCAATGTACCATTAAGGTTAAACACAGAATCTGGGGCCAAATAAGCTTGGTTCCAGTCTTGGTTATGACCAAGTTACTGTAATTTTTTCATCTCTTAGTTTTTTACCTGTGCAATAAGATGATAATCAGTTCAGTTCAGTTCAGTCGCTCAGTCGTGTCCGACTCTTTGTGACACCGTGATAATAGGAGTAGCTAATTATAGAGCTTTTGGAGAACTCAGTGACTTAATACCTAGCATATTTTAGAACAGTTTGTCACACATTGACAACGCAATAAGTTTTATTATTTTTGTTTGTTTGTTTTCCTTCCTTCATCAATTGTTTATGGAGCATTTAATATATGCAGTCACTGGCCAGGTACTAGATGCTAAGAAACTGGGAAGAAATGAATACAAGATGGCACAGGGCATCACAATAGGATAAATGAACATATTTTCCTGGAGCAGTCTTTTCAGATGAGATGAAATTTTAACTAGCTCTTGAAGGTTAAATAAAGGCATTCTGGGTAATTGTTGCTGCTGCTGATGATAATGATGATAATAAACAGTAATTAATAATGCAGTCTGCAGTTAACATGTAACATTTACTGGGTCCTCATGATAGCCAGAAAATTTGCAACATCAGATTGCCTTATTTTGCTTAGACCTCATGCTTTTGGTTTCATTTTTTATGTTTCTTTGTTGAAGTCTAGTTAATTTACTATGTTGTGTTAATTCCAGGTGTACAGCAAAGGATATATACATGTATATACTTATTTAGGTCCTTTTCCATTATACATTATGCCAAAGGTATTGAATAAAGTTCCCTGTGCTATAGAGTAAGAACTTGTTGTTGATATTATGTGTTATAGTGTGTATCTGTTAATCTCAAGCTCATTGACCCTCCCTCTTCCCCTCTGGTAACCATAAGTTCGTTTTCTATGATGGATCTAGAGATTATCATACTAAGGGAAGTAAATCAGGTAGAGAAAGACAAATATCATATGATATATGAAATCACTTATATATAGAATCTAAAAACAAATAAAGAAGCAAGTGCAATTATTTAAACAGAAATAGAGAAATAGTTTCCTGTTTTTCTCTAGCCTTGAATTTAGGAATCTGAGGCCCAGAGAGATTCTGAAATTTTCCCAAGGTCCCTGGGAGAGTTAATGGCAGAGCTGCACTACAAGTTGGGGCAGAAATGCATTTTAAGCAGTCAGACAAACAGTGGAGAGCATTCTTAAGTACAAAAAAGCAAGGATTGATGCTGAAGGAGAAAAAATTCATAGCAGCTTGAGAATTGAGTGTTCAAGTCGTTAAAGATGGTAGCAAATAGGAAGGATCTTGAATATTTTGCTAAAAGCTTGAATGTAATAGAGAGGGACTCAGTAGGAAAGGAGACATTTGTGGAAGTTTATGAGGAAAAAAACAAGAGTCAGATCAGATCAGTCGCTCAGTCTACCATTTACCAAGAAATTTATATCCATCCATTATCTCACTTAACTCTTTCAACAATATATAATCTATGTAATCAGCTCAGTTCAGTCACTCAGTCGTGTCTGACTCTTCACGACCCCATGAATCGCAGCATTCCAGGCCTCCCTGTCCATCACTAACTCCCAGAGTTTACTCAAACTCATGTCCATAGAGTCGGTGATGCCATCCAGTCATCTCATCCTCTGTCGTCCCCTTCTCCTCCTGCCCTAAATCCCTCCCAGCATCAGGGTCCTTTCCAATGAGTCAACTCTTCTCATGAGGTGGCCAAAGTATTGGAGTTTCAGCTTTAGCATCAGTCCTTCAAATGAACACCCAGGAATGATCTCCTTTATGTAATAGCACCCTTTAAAAACAAAAAAGAAGCATACGTTTAGAAAGGTCAATTATTCTCCTAAGGATTTTGGAAAGGCAACTCTGGGAGCAGTGTAATTTGCCACATCTTAATTGGCAAGAAGGATAAGAAGAAAGAAATGGTGAAGTCAAGTCTGACTCTGGTTTCTGGAGTAAGGCACTGAGCTAGAAATGGTTCTATTAAATGAGATTTACAGGAGAGTGTGAGGGGTAAAGTAGAATATAAGGAATTCAGATTTTGCATAAAGACTTTGCACTGATTATCGGACTTCCTAGTAATAGAAGTTTTCAGATGGATGGTTGAAATATACACCTAAATTCAAAAGGAGATAGATAAAAAATGGCAATGAAGGTAATTATTTGAAAAGTATTAATGAACTTTATTCTTTTACTTTTCTGTGTATATAATCATCATGTTAATTGACCAAGGTTCAGGGCTATGGGCATCAGTCATTGGGAGATGAGAAAATTAAACTGTATTTCAGAAGACATGCAAAGAAAAAAATGATGACAGAGTATTAATATTTTACAATAAGACTGTGATCTTGAATCTCAACATCGTAGAGAAAAATAAAGATTACCTTAACTTCTTCAGTTTGTATTTAATATATGAAGGACTAAGCTAGGTTTTTCCAGTATTTAGAGAAAGCAGCCATGTTCCCCGAGGTTAATATAGAAAGACAGGTGACAATGTGATAAGTGAAATAACACTTTGCCTTGACTTTGAAGATTAGTCAGAAAATGGAGGTAGGGGAGAGATTACCCTGTGACTCAAAATTCTCTCTCTGGGTTTGACCTGGGGGTGAGGAAAGTCTATTAGACAATGTGAGAAGAATACAATATCCAGGGTTTTGTGACTCACTCCTTCCATTGAGATCTCTTGGGTGGACCCAGGACACTCTACAAAGTGTGCTAAGGTGAGGTAGCCGAGTCTCATAAAGAAGGCGAACAGCATGGTTAGAGACATGGTTGACACTCTCTTGGTCCTGACTCAATGGACATGAGTTTGAGTAAGCTCCAGGAGTTGGTGATGGACACAGAAGCCTGGTGTGCTCAGACCATGGGGTCTCAAGGAGTTAGACACGACTCAGCGACTGAACTAAACTGAACTGAGAGGAACCACTCTGGAAGTCACCAGGTCTGTAAGTATCCTTTCTGCGGTGGGATGAGTCATGTTGGGCCAAGACCAGGCAGATGTATGGAGGAGAATTGCATGTCTCTGCTAACTGACACCAGAGAAGGCAATGGCACCCCTCTCTAGTACTCTTGCCTGGAAAATCCCATGGGTGGAGGAATCTGGTAGGCTGCAGTCCATGGGGTCATGAAGAGTCGGACATGACTGAGCAACTTCACTTTCACTTTTCACTTTCATGCATTAGAGAAGGAAATGGCAACCCACTCCAATGTTCTTGCCTGGAAAATCCCAGGGACAGGGGAGCCTGGTGGGCTGCCGTTTATGGGGTTGCACAGAGTCGGACACAACTGAAGCGACTTAGCAGCAGCAGCAGCAGCTAACTGACACTGAGAGTCAGCTGAATTAACCAGGTGGGAGATGGCTATACTCGTAGAAGGACAGTCACACCCCTAGGTTCAAAACCTCAATCTTTAGTTTCAGAGGCACATAGGAGGCCCAACTACAAAGTGGACAAGGCTGGTGGAAAAGATATCACCTAGCGTAAGTGCAATGAACAGGAAATTAAACCAAAATAAGGCAAAACTAACAGTCACCATGAAAATATGTGAATGGTATACCCCTTAGTCTGTCCTGAAAATTCAACTTCTTAGCAAGTGAAGTAAAAGAAAAAACAAAAAACAAAAAACAACCTGAACCCAGTTTCTATCTTCTGTGCTTGTTCTTTGCTCCTATTTTTGTGTTCAATTTTTTTCTGCCTTTTGTGGCTTTAATTGAGCATTTTATATGATTCCATTCTCTCTTTGTACTTTGCACACTAGTTTTACTTCCAACACCATTTTTTTTTTCAATTTTGCAATCTTAAATTGAAATATAACTGATTTACTGTACTATATTAGTTTCTGCCATACAACATAGTGATTTAATATTTTATGGATTATACTCCATTTAAAGTTTTTATAAAATGTAAGATATATTCCCTGTGTTGTACTTATATCCAAGTTCACTTTACAGTTAACTTCATGGGTAGTGTGAGTACCTTAAAAAACAAAATAATCCTAATTTCTTCCCCTTATCCTTTGTATCCTTTGTATTACTATTCATTTCACTTATATACAAGCATGCATAGCAAACATACATAAGATACATATATAAGCATACATAAAACTTTTTGTTATTAATTTGAAAAAATTGTTAGAACAATGAAGAATAAGAAAAATAAAATTTTATTTTACCTTCTTTTATTCCCTTTCTTTGTGTAGATCTGTCTGTATTATTTTCCTTTTCTCAAAAAATACTGTGTGTTTTAATATTTCTTGCAAAGCAAGTCTAGTGGCATTAAATTTCAATTTTTGTCTAAAAAAGTTTTTATTTCTCCTTCACTCTTAAAGGACAATTTACAGGGCACATAATTATCATTTTTTTCTCTCAACAACTTGAAATATGTCATTCCACTTTCTTCTTATTTGAATGGTGAGAAAGTGAAGGTGAAGTCGCTCAGTCCTGTGCGACTCTTTAAAACCCTATAGACTCTAGCCTACAGGCTTCTCCACCCATGGGATTTTCCAGGCAAGAGTACCAAAGTGAGTTGTCATTTCTTTCTTCAGGGAATCTTTCCAACCCAGGGATCGAACCCTAGTCTCCCGTATTGCAGTCAGATGCTTTACCTTCTGAGCCACCAGGGAAGCCCCTAAAGAGAAGCTGGATGTAATTCTTATCTTTACACCTCTATAGATATGGTGAATTTTTCCCACTTCTGACTTCTTCCAGAATTTTTTCTTTGTCTTTGATTTATTTATTTTTATTTATTTGGTAATTTAAAAGCATTATCCCAAAGTGTATTTTGTTTGTTTTTGCATTTATCCTGCATGGTGTTTTCTGAGATTCTTGAAACTGGCTTGATATCTGGCATTAATTTGGGGAAATTCTTGGTCACTATCATTTCAAATATTTCTTCGGTTCCTTTCTTTTTTCCTCCTTCTGGTATTTCCAATATATGTATGCCACACCTTCTTTAGTTTTCTCACAGTCCTTGGATATCTCGTTCTAGTTTTCTTATTCTTTTTCTCTTTGCTATTTAGTTTTTGAGGATTCCATTGATCTTTTAGATTAGAAACTCTTTCCTCAGTCATATCCAGTCTACTAATAAGCTCATCAAAGATCTTTTCTATTCATATTACAGCACTTTTTATCTTTAGCATTTCCTTTTCATTCTTAGGATTTCCATCTCAGTTTATGTTGTCTGTTCTTGCAGGCTGCCTACACATTAGAGCCTTTGGCATATCAGTCACAATTGTCTGAAATTCCCAGTCTGATAATTCCAACATCCCTACAATGTCTGGTTCTGATACTTGCTCTGGCTCTTCAAATCGTTTTTTGTGTTGGTTTTTTCTTTTTGCCTTTGATATGCCTTCAAATTTTTCTTGAGAGCTGAACAATGACAATATTGAGTAAAACAAACTGTTGTAAATAAGCCGTTAATGATGTGGTGGTGAAGTATATGGGGAGGGGGAGCTTTCTATAGTCTCATGATAGGATCTGTCGTTCAGTGGCCCTATGTCTCAGGACTGTGAAACACTTCGCAGGTGATTCACAGGTTTCTTTCTCCCCTCTTAGCTGAGAAAAGATGTCTAGAGTGGACTTGAGTTAATTACAGTCACCCCTTGGTGTCTCTAGGGGTTGGTCCCAGTACCTGCTGCAGATACCAAACTTTGAAGATGCTCAAGTCCCATAGTCAGTCCTTAGTCATCCACAGTTCTTCATCTGCAGATTCAACCAGTGAGGGACTGTGTAGTACCATAATATTCATTTAAAAAATTCATCTATACGAGAGCCCAGGTTGTTCAAGAATCAAACTCAAGCTGTTCAAGAGTCAGTTGTATTTCCTTCTATCACATGGAAGGCTAGAGTAGGTTAAAGTTGGATATTTGCTGTCTTCATGTCATTTAGACTCTGATAAAATGCCAGAAGCTTAGGCTCTGGTTATCTAGTTTCCCCTAAAAATAAGTCTTATTATAAAGAACAGAGTAAGTTTGGGATTGACGTGTATGACATGTATTGACATCTATGTTATATTTAAAATAGATAAACAAACAGGGGCCTACTGTACAACACAAGAAACACTACTCAGTTCAGCTCAGTTTTCGCTCAGCCATGTCCGACTCTTTGCAATCCCATGAATCGCAGCACGCCAGGCCTCCCTGTCCATCACCAACTCCTGGAGTTCACTCAAACTCATGTCCATCGAGTCAGTGATGCCATCCAGCCATCTCACCCTCTGTCATCCCCTTCTCCTCCTGTCCCCAATCCCTCCCAGCATCAGAGTCTTTTCCAATGAGTCAACTCTTCGCGTGAGGTGGCCAAAGTATTGGAGTTTCAGCATTAGCATCGTTCCTTCCAAAGAACACCCAGGGTTGATCTCCTTTAGAATGGACTGGTTGGATCTCCTTGCAGTCCAAGGGACTCTCAAGAGTCTTCTTCAACACCACAGTTCAAAAGCATCAATTCTTCAGTGCTCATTTTTCTTCACAGTCCAACTCTCACATCCATACATGACCACAGGAAAAACCATAGCCTTGACTAGATGAAACTTTGTTGGCAAAATAATGTCTCTGCTTTTGAATATGCTGTCTAGGTTGGTCATAACTTTCCTTCCAAGGAGTAAGCGTCTTTAAATTTCATGGCTGCAGTCACCATCTGTAGTGATTTTGGAGCCCAGAAAAATAAAGTCAGCCACTGTTTCCACTGTTTCTCCATCTATTTGCCATGATGTGATGGGACCAGATGCCATGATCTTAGTTTTCTGAATGTTGAGCTTTAAGCCAACTTTTTCACTCTACTCTTTCACTTTCATCAAGAGGCTTTTTAGTTCCTCTTCACTTTCTGCCATAATTTATTCTATAATAACTTAAGTGGGAAAAGAATTTGAAAAAGAGTGGATAGATGTATATGTATAACAGAATCACCTTACTGTATACCTGAAACTATTAATAATACAATATTGTTAATCAACTATGCTCCAGTATGAAATTAAAAATAAAAAAGAGAACAGAGTATAGGAATCTTTTCCTTTTTGAAAGCTCACTTTATACCATTTCAATTTTATGAAATATCTACCTTAGTACCTGTTTTCACTAACCAAAAGAAATCTGAAGAGGATTTTGACATTTATGAAAAAAAAGGCAAAAAAACAAAATTAGCATTCAGTGTTTGTTTTGCAGTGAGACGTCACAGAGGCCGTGTATACTCAGAGTAGTGAGGGTAGCCCTCCCAAACTTCTTCCCCAGAAACTGCATTCAAGCATCTACCACTGAGCTTTGAACTGTGTTTCAGGGCATCTGTGCTTTATCTCACTCCGCCTTGTGCAACCATTGTCAAAATGTATTCTAAGGTAATTGCATCTCTGATTTACACCATTTCAGTTTATGAAAGGTTTCACGAACTCTCTACTTGAAAATGTGAGGGAAACCTGTACTCTTGGGCATTTCCTAGTGGTTATTTTCCCCCTCCTATTGTGGGAAGTCTGAGAGGATTTTTCTCAGGCATTTATTGTGAGAATCTAGTCAAGTTTCTATAAGTAAATCTCACAACATTGTAAGGACACCCCATGACTGAGGCCCCTAGAATTTTTAATTCTTAGCATTGTCCACACAAAGCCTCCAGAAATGTACCAACTACAGTTTAGGCTTTTCTACCCCAGCAGTAGTTCCTGCAGAGATTTCTGCTTGTAAGTTTCTGCTCGTATAAACCAAGACTCCCTATATCTACCTTACTCCCTCTCCAGTTTGGGAGACAGCAGTCTGCCCTGTGGACTTTCCTCTCTCCAGCTGTTGATTTTTCAGTCAGTTCAGTTTTTCTACTTGATGTTAGTCTTGAGACTGAATGCCCGTGGCACTTGGTCACTCAGTCATGTCCAACTCTTTGCGACCCTATGGACTGTAGCCCACCAAACTCCTCCTCCATGGGATTTTGAAGGCAAGAATACTGGAATGGATTGCCATGCCCTCCTCCAGGGGATTCTCCTAAAGCAGGGATAGAAACCACGCTTCCTGCACCTCCTGCATTGACAGGCAGACGATTTACCCCTAGCACCCCTGGAAAGCCCTAAGACTGTGTATTGACTTCCAATCTTCTGCCATGCAGAACTGGAAACCAGAAGTCCACTCATGACCTTTGCAGTGTGCTAGCAGGCCTCAAAGGGAAAAGAGTCGTTATTTTTGTGCATGCATGTTTGTGGATGGGAGAACAAAAAGCATCAGAACTGAAAAGCATTATTTGGGCTCTTCAAAATGAGAAGGTAATTTGAATGTATTATAACAAGGGATCCCTCTTGCTAGGATTTGGAATCCCTCCCCTTGCTGCAGATCTCTGGTCATCGATGAACATAAGGAGAAAGAAACCCCAAGGCAAGAGCCCTAGAGACATGCAGTAGAGTCCATGCTGTCCTCATTGGCCACTCAGAAGCTTCCACAGACTTAACACCAAATTAAAGTGCTGAGGGTAGAGAAAAAGATATCCCAGGATTTGTTTAGAAAGAAATGTCCATTTTAAATATTTAGACTAATAACAGCTGATAAAATATGATCACAAAAAAAATCTCTTTGTTATGGTTATGACTCAAACCACTTTAAACATACTATCTATGGTTTAAATACACTGCAAAAATCTATATAGGGCATTTAATATGGAGAAACCAGAGATCAAATTGCCAACATCTGCTGGATCATTGAAAAAGCTAGGGAATTCCAGAAAAACATCTATTTCTGCTTTATTGACTATGCCAAAGCCTTTGACTGTGTGGTTCACAATAAACTGTGGAACATTCTTAAAGAGATGGGAATACCAGACCACCTGACCTGCCTCTTGAGAAACCTGTATGCAGGTCAGGAAGCAACAGTTAGAACTGGACATGGAACAACAGACTGGTTCCAAATAGGAAAAGGAGTATGTCAAGGCTGTATATTGTCACCCTGCTTATTTAACTTATGTGCAGAGTACATATGAGAAACACTGGACTGCATGAAGCACAAGCTGGAATCAAGATTGTCAGGAGAAATATCAATAACCTCAGATATGTAGATGACACCACCCTTATGGCAGAAAGTGAAGAGGAACTAAAGAGCCTCTTGATGAAAGTGAAAGAGGAGAGTGAAAAAGTTGGCTTAAAGCTCAACATTCAGAAAACTAAGATCATGGCATCTAGTCCCATCACTTCATGGTAAATAGATGGGGAAACAGTGTCAGACTTTATTTTTTTTGGCCTCCAAAAACACTGCAGATGGTGATTGCAGCCATGAAATTAAAAGACACTTACTCCTTGAAAAGAAAGTTATGACCAACCTAGACAGCATATTAAAAAGCAGAGACATCACTTTGTCAACAAAGGTCCATCTAGTCAAGGCTATGGTTTTTTCATTGGTCATGTTTGGATGTGGGAGTTGGACTATAAAGAAAGCTGAGCACCAATGAATTGGTGCTTTTGAACTGTGGTGTTGGAGAAGACTCTTGAGAGTCCCTTGGACTGCAAGGAGATCCAACTAGTCACTGTCATTGGCTTCCAATGTCATTGGAAGGACTGATGTTGAAGCTGAATCTCTAATACTTTGGCCAGCTGATGCAAAAAGCTGGCTCATTTGAAAAGACCCTGATGCTAGGAAAGATTGAAGGCAAGAGGAGAAGGGGACAACAGAGGATGAGACAGTTGGATAGTATCACTGACTCAATGAAAATGAGTTTGGGTAAAGTCCAGAAGTTGGTGATGGACAAGGAGGCCTGGCGTGCTGCAGTCCATGGGGTCGCAAAGAGTCGGACATGACTGAGCTACTGAACTGAACTGAACTGAATATGGAGAAAATGCCAAAAGAATGTGTATATTTTTTAGGGAGTCAGATAATGGGAGGCTACAAATAGCAAAACCAGAATAAACTGAAGAATTGTTGTTTAGTGGGAATTCAGGTTCTTTCTTTTTGTCCTTAAAAATAATTTCTGGATTTGCAAATAATGTCAAAAATTGAAAGTCTCAACTGAAAACGAAATGTTTATAAAAATGGTTGGACCGTGTCAACCACTACAGATTTTGAAACTACACTATCAGGCATCCCAGGATGTTCTTTCAAACTCTCTGGGCAATGAGTAGTAAGAGTAGGTGTAAAAAGGAACATGCTTGTTAAACAATTTAAGATTCTCCTCCCTACTCCCTAAACAAGCATTTATTGAACTACAATAATGAAAAGAAATATTCTTACTTGAAAATGTGAAGAATCTTCACATCAGTGCTTGCTTTTGATATTTAGACTTTGGCTATAAGTAGACAACTAGAAAAGGAATTACTTCTAAAGAGATTCTAAAAAGAATCTCAGCACTAAGTTAAAGTGAGGATGTTCTTATAAATTGTGAGAATCTTCCCTGGTGGCTCAGATGGTAAAGCATCTGCCTACAGTGCAGGAGACCAGGTTCAATCCCTGGGTTGGGAAGATCTCCTGGAGAAGGAAATGGCAACCCACTCCAGTATTCTTGCCTAGAAAATCCCATGGATGGTGGAACCTGGTAGGCTACAGTCCATGGGGTTGCAAAGAGTCAGACATGACTGAGCGACTTCACTTTCTTTCTTTCTTTTTTTTTATTTTTTTTTCTTTTTTTTTATTTATTTTTATTTTTTTTTTATTTTATTTTTAAACTTTACATAATTGTATTAGTTTTGCCAAATATCAAAATGAATCCGCCACAGGTATACATGTGTTCCCCATCCTGAACCCTCCTCCCTCCTCCCTCCCCATACCATCCCTCTGGGTCGTCCCAGTGCACTAGCCCCAAGCATCCAGTATCGTGCATCGAACCTGGAGAATCTAAGATCTTATGCAGGATAGTGAATAGTAAGAGAGTTCAAATTTATGTTTCCAAGGGTAGAATAAGAAGGCAAAAAATGTATGATAAATGCCTACATTATGACAGAGCCTTTTACATAGTATTGTATTTAAAGTAATTTTTAATGTATGTATGAATTGAAACGTATTGTCCAGCTTTGATGTGATAAAAAATTTTCAGTAAGGAGAGCAGCAGATTCAATATTCACTAAAAATCAGAGCCTTTGTTGAAAGCCATCTCTGCCTTAAAAAGATTTATTAAGTAATCTATACTTCCTGATGTGACCAAACACATACTTTTATGAATTCTTTAAATATAGAATTTAGCTTCAATTAACAAAGAAATATTGAAAACTGGTATAATTGTGAGGATATGTGACTTAGCAGAAGCAGCAGCAGTGTACTTTTTACAGGATTTTATATTTTAATATGCATTTATGTTGCCTCCAAGACCATCCAGCTTCCTCAATACAACCTTTGTCCCAGGATATTCATTTTCTCCTTGAACAAGTGTTTCTCAGAACTCATTGACTTCCTATTTATTTGCTTGGTTTCTATACTGTTATTTACCTGTTATCCAGAAATTTCTTTTTTTTTAACAAATTTATTTATTTTAATTGGAGGCTAATTACTTTACAATATTGTATTGGTTCTGCCATACATCAACATGAATCTGCCACGGGTATACACATGTTCCCCATCCTGAACCCCCTGCCACTTCCCTCCCCGTACCATCCCTCGGGGTCATCCCAGTGCACCAGCCCCAAGCATCCTGTATCATGCATCCAGAAATTTCTATCATTTATTTTCCTAAATCTAGTACATGTGTTCTTAAATTCCTTATTTTCCTTTCTCTTAGATTCAGGCTTTACTTTGCCAGAGCATACTTCTATGTATTTCTTTAAGGAAGGATTTACAGCTAGTAAGGGCTTCCCCTGTGGCTCAGATGGTAAAGAATCTGCCTGCTATGCAGGAGAGCCAGGTTCTATCCCTGGGTTGGGAAGATCCCCTGGAGAAGGGAATAGCTACCCACTTCAGTATTCTTGTCTGGAGAATTCCATGGAAAGGGGAGCCTGGTAGGCTACAGTCCATGGGACTGCAAAGAGTTGGAGATGACTGAGTTATTAACACTTTAATTTACAGCTAGAAAACTGAGTTTTACATTTTCAAAAAAAACCTTTGTTTCTACCTGATTAATGGTTTTCCTGTGGATAGATACTAATTTTTAAAACCATTTGCCTTAAACATCCATTCAAAGGGATGTTCCATCATCTTCTATCCAGTGATGCTTGCAAGAAATATGATGTCCATCTTTAAATCAATCTTTTGTATGTCACTGCTTGGGCTTCTCTGGTGCTTCAGCAGTAAAGAATCTGCCTGCCAATGCAGGAGATGTTGGTTTGATCCTGGGTTGGGAAGATCCCCTAGAGAAGAAAATGGCAACCCTTTCAGTATTTTTGCCTGTGAAATCCCACTGACAGAGGAGCCTGGCAGCCCACAGTCCAGGGGGGTCTCAAAAGAGTTGGACACAACTTAGCAACTATGCAGCAAAAACATGTGGCTGTTTAGCATAGCTTTAACTTTTAAATCCTTCTGACAATAACTTTTAAGAGCTTCTTTTGTTCTAAATTTTGTGATATATCTATCTGTGTTTTTTATTTTCATTGAATGTTATTTTGTACTAGAGATTCATTCAATTTTGAATGCACTGTTCTCTTTTTTTTTTCCTTTAGGTAATTTCACTCTACTTTCCCTTTGATCATTTAATTCTCTCTTAATTTCTCACTAATTTTGTAACAAATTACCACAAACTTAGTGACTTTAAACAATGCACACGTATTATCTGTGGTTCTGGAGATCAGAAGTTCTAAAATCAGGGTGTCAACAGAGCTGTGTTTGTTCTGGATGCTCTAAAACCGAACCCATTTCCTTCCCCCCCCCCCCCCCCAGCTTCCAGAGGCTGCATGCCTTCCTTGGCTCAGGGCTCCTTCCTCAAATCAAACTTCTGCTTCTATCATCACTTTCTCCGACTCTGACGTCTCCATCGTCCTCTTATTAAGACTCTTGTGACTACATTGGGCCCACCTGAATAATTCAGGTGACTCTTCCCATTTTAAGATCTTCAATTTAATCATGTTTGCAAATTCCCTTTAGCTTTATAAGGAAACATATTCACAGTTCTGGGAATTAAGACATAGACATTTTTGGAACCACTATTTTATCTACCACGCCCTCCATTTTCTTCATTCTGCATTTTTGGAATTCCTATTTCATAAATGTTGTCCTTCCCAGAATGACTGTCTATATCTCTCATACTGATCTGTTACTTTTTCATTCCTTTCTTTTTTTGTGTATATTCCAGTAATTTCATGGATTTTTTTCCTTCAAGTCTATTTTTAACATTTTGTGTTGGTGATTTTTTTTAATATATATAGCAGTTTATTTTTATTTTGTTATGAATTTTTTTTCTTTCTCAACTTTAAACTTGGGTGCCCTCCATATGGTTTATCTTTCAAATAATTCCATCTGAATTTCATTATTTAGGAATTAACTAAATATTTGTTCTGATGATAGCTTCACTTTACTCAGCTCCTTTTTTTGTCATTTGTAGAGAAGGCGATGGCACCCCACTCCAGTACTCTTGCCTGGAAAATCCCATGGATGGAGGAGCCTGGTAGGCTGCAGTCCGTGGGGTTGCTAGGAGTCGGACACTACTGAGCGACTTCACTTTCACTTTTCCCTTTCATGCATTGGAGAAGGAAATAGCAACCCACTGCAGTCTTCTTGCCTGGAGAATCCCAGGGACAGGGGAGCCTGGTGGGCTGCCGTCTATGGGGTCACACAGAGTCGGACACGACTGAAGTGACTTAGCAGCAGCAGCAGCATTGTTAGTTCATTGGATTTTCAGGAAGCAAGTGAAACAAATATATGTGTTCTCTGTTATAACTTGAACTGGAAATTCTATAAGCCTGGATTTTAGTTTAACATTGCTTTACAAATAGTATAAGATCTTCTGTGATGGATGTGGAAATGATAAGAAAACCTAAAGAAAAGCATTTCATCTCTAGGAAAAAAACAGTGGCAAATGGAAAGACAGATGAGTGGCAGGAATGGTCAACAAAATGCAGCAGCAACAGAAAGCTGTGAGAGAGGCATCCTAGTAGTCAATGTAGTGAAATCTGAAATATTTGCAAGAAAATAATTATACTTCAGGTGAAAGTTAAACTGACCTCCTATACAAGGATGGTGAATTGAGAAATAAATACAAAGTAACACATTAAGTGTTGGGCTGCAAGGCCTGTGTTTGCCTAGCTTCAAGACCAAAGAAAGAGCCCGGAGTCAGCAACAGAGACATCAATGGTTTAATGGATCGGGGAGCTTACACTTCTGGAGCCAAGTCTGGGAGCAACAGTCCAGCATGTGTGGTGCATGGCAGGTAGGTTGTGGGAGCAATCTTTTCTCCCAGTGAGAAAGGAGAGGTTTCTAGTTAAAGGACAGTTGACGTTATGTGGAGGTTTCCGAGACGGTATTACTGGTAAAGAATTCACCTGCCAATGCAAGAGATGCCGGAGACAAGGGTTTGATCCTTGGGTCAGAAGACACAGGAGGCTTGGATTCCATCCCTGGGCTAGGAAGTTCCCCTGGAGGAGGGCATGGCAACCCACTGCAGTATTCTTGCCTAGAGAATACCACAATCAGAGAAGACAAGCAGGCTACAGTCCCTAGGGTTGCAAAAGTTGAACCCGACTGAAGTGACTTAGCACACATGCCCAACATCATGTGGATTCATTAGTTAGCAGGAAACCAAAAGGACGTGCCCTTCACTGCCCCTTTCCTAAGTACAATCACTAGCTGGGACCCAGGGCAAATATACAGGAAGGGCAGTCTTGTGAGTAGGATAAAGGTGAGGCAGGCACTGGTCCCAGAGTGGATATCCAGAGAATAAGAGAGCGACCATCTTGAGTGGTCTGACCATACATTAAACAATAGAGACTCTTAATCTAACTCCTGAATGAGAGGATAAATTTAGAACATGAGATAATGTGGGAAATTCAGTGATCACTATTTGTGCTTTTAATTTTTTCAAATGTTGAAAAAACACTTAAGGATACAAATTTTAATCCAAGTATATTGGCTTGAGTTATATAATGGGTCAGATTCTGTGTTAAATACCAGGATGCAATGCATGAATATAATGGTCATTTTCACCATCTGATAAGCATAAGTGTGGTGTTTCTACAAGCAATGTAGGAATGAAATTTGTTAGACTGGGGGTGTGACTCGACCTGCACTCAGTGCTCTATTACATCAAGCAGCACTAACTGCAGTAAACTCCAGGGCAGGGCATCTTTACTGACATGCATGCTCAGTTCCTTCAGTCATGTCCAACTCTTTGTGACCCCATAGACTGTAGCCCGTCAGGCTTTCCTGTCCATGGGGATTCTCCCCAAAAGAATACTGGAGTGGGTTGCCATGCCCTCCTCCAGGAGATCTTTACTGACGATGTATAGTAATTCTGATTTGCAGAGGGAAGCCACAACAGAATAGGACCTTCTATCAGCATCAGAATCACAACTGTGCTAAAGCCAGAGATATGGAGGAAGCCATGGCTTCCTGGACTGTTCTTGGATTAGCATCCCTACCAGCACCCAGCCTGCTGATGGCCAGGGACCTGACATATTACCAAGCAAGAACTCTAACAATGCATTAAAATATATTCTTGCAGCTGCTACTGCTAAGTCACTTCAGTGTGTCCGACTCTGTGCCACCCCATAGACGGCAGCCCACCAGGCTCCCCCATCCTTGGGATTCTCCAGGCAAGAACACTGGAGTGCGTTGCCATTTCCTTCTCCAATGCATGAAAGTGAAAAGTGAAAGTGAAGTCGCTCAGTTATGTCTGACTCTTAGTGACCCCATGGACTGCAGCCCACCAGGCTCCTCCGTCTATGGGATTTTCCAAGCAAGAGTACTGGAGTGGGGTGCCATTGCCTTCTCCGATATTCTTGCAGAGGTACCTCATTCGGGACAGGAAAGCAACCACTGAATAATAAATGTACTAGTTGCCTGCCTTCATTAACTTCTCTCAAATTCCAATTGTCTATTCGGATTAGCAACTATAAACTTATAATCTGTTCCATTCTTGCCCAATTCTTGTCACAAAACTACTTGAAATATCCAATGACATTTGAGGTGGTTTAGTGCAATGGTTATGGAGGAGGCAATGGCAACTCATTCCAGTACTCTTGCCTGGAGAATCCCAGGAACAGGGGAGCCTGTCGGGCTGCCGTCTCTGGGGTTGAACAGAGTCTAACACGACTGAAGCAACTTAGCAGCAGCAGCAGCAGCAGTGCAATGGTTATGGATCTTCCCGTTTGAATTTTTTTGAATTCCATTTCTTCCACTCACCAGCCATGTGTGAGCTTGAACCTATTGTTTAACCTCTCTGTGCCTCTCTTTTTCCCTCTGAACAACCAGGATAATAACAGCAAACACCTCTTAAAGCTATTGTAATAATTAAGACAGTCAATATACACAAAGCCCTCAAAACAGCGTCAAGACAAAAGGCGCTAAAACAATGCAAATTTGATTATCTGCCGTTTCCTGTCTCCTTTCCTTCCAGGGATAAATGATGGGCTAATAGATCAGTGAATCAATATATTGATATGACTCACATTAATAATTACTTTTTAAAAATTTTAGTAATCATAGGGCTGACTGACACTTGAAGCACTTCCATGATATTGAACAGACAACAACATTGAAAACTCATCCTGTAAGGACCCCACGGAGAAAGTCTGACCATACTTAGCCCCTTCTGTTTTAGCTTAACTTCTGTTTAGTACAGAAGTTGTTCTGGACTATCAGTATATTTGAGGCCAATCACATCTTTTCTTCCCCCAAGCTCGTTCATCTTTGGGTTCCAATTTTCTTTCTGCCTACATTTCCAGTAATGGCCTTTGTTTTAATTTTCAAAGTGTTAAGCTACTTTCTCATTCTTGTGCTGAGAACTGCATTGCATTCCACCCTTTCTTCTGGAAAACAGCTCTGCTCTTAATGAAAAGGCAAACTTGAAATCTACTGCGTCATGATAAATGGTGAAACTTAAGCCCAGAGGATTTTTACCTTTCAACATATTTTTACTCTGACATCTTGACAATAGTATATGATGGATTTATCTCCATGAGTTTTTTTCAACTGTTTTTCCATCCTAAATGTACCATTCCAAATGGGACCTCAAGTTATTACCATCATCATCTTTTCATGAATTCCTACTGAGTAAGGTGCTTCAAAGATATTAACACTGAGAAGTGTGTCACAGGATCTTGGCCACGGAGAGATTAAGAGTCTATTCAGGAAAATAGTATTAATACAAGTGCCGAGAGATCACAGACCCAGGTAAAATTTACTGTGTGGCTTATAACTGTAGCAGGAAATAAGTGCCTCATGCAGAATGAAGAATGGCTTTGAAGAGTCTTAAATGATGAGTAAGACTGAGATAAGGAAAGTGAGCTATCAGAGCATCCTCAAAAGGAGATATGTAGGGAGCACACACTGCAAAATCTAGAAGGTGTGTGACATGTCTGAGAAATAATAGTAAAATGCTTTGGCCACTGTGAGAAATTTTAATATGGAATCACTTTTCCATCTAGTTAAAATCACAGAGTTCATAAAAAAAGAGGAAAAAGAACCCAAACATCAACAAAAACACAGTATGGACGATGGCTATTAGGAAAACAGTCTTCTTGTTGTAAACTTGTATTTCTTCTGTATGCTTTTCTCATTTACCCTTTCTTTTTAATGGAGACCTAATGTTCCAAGAATCCATTTGACTTTGGCAAGTTATGTGAGACACCAAGTAGGAACATGTTTAATTTGCTTACATGAAACAAATAAATAGGAAATTAAAAAAAAAAAAATACAGCAAGCTAGAAAGATTGTCACCTGAAGAATCCAGAAACTGAGAAGGGCCTGGGTGGTGAACCCAACATGTAATGAGTGTGGGTGTCTCCAGAAGACCCTTGCTTTGTTGCACAGGTCTAGGCACCCCACTCCAGTACTCTTCCCTGGAAAATCCCATGGACAGAGGAGCCTGGTGGGCTGCAGTTCATGGAGTCGCTAAGAGTCAGACATGACTGAGCGACTTCACTTTCACTTTTCACTTTTCACTTTCATGCACTGGAGAAGGAAATGGCAACCCACTCCAGTGTTCTTGCCTGGAGAACCCCAGGGACGGGGGAGCCTGGTGGGCTGCCGTCTATGGGGTCGTATAGAGTCGGACACAACTGAAGCAACTTAGCAGCAGCAGCAGCTTCATTTTATTTCATGAAATGGCTACGCTCTATAGTATCCTAGACTTCTTATTCTTTTTCTTGCTCTCTTCGAAGATTAAAACAAACAGGAGAGATCTGGTGATGATCACAACAAGAAAAATGTGGGTGTGGGAGGTGTGAGAAATTAGGGCCGCGGCTTGAGTTGGTTCTCCCTTGAAGGACTGGAAACCACAGTATGTCCGGATGACCTGAAAGTACACCAAAGATTTTGAGTAAAACCTATAGGCCACGTGCAGAGAAACAGTATTCTGCAAAGATGAATCCAGTCATCACTTACTCATGTCTGTCCAAACAATCAGCCAGGAGAAGAATGTCCCTGTCCCCCGAGGCCCTGCTTCTTTCTCCCAGGATGTAGTACTGCCTGTTAGGACCACTGGGGCTGCCTCAGATACATCCTGACAGCTGCAGAAGAGTTTGGTAGCAGTCCTAATTCCACTTTCCTTTCCATCTGTTTGCAGATGGTTTAAATTTGACCCCTCAGGGGGGAAAAAAAGTATCCTACCAAGAAGCAATTATTATGCTTGTAGATTTCTCTTTTAAAAAAAATGACAAGACTGTGATTTGCAAGAGCCTTGTAATTGTGGATTATGTTGGGAGTTTGACACTCATTCTGAGCATGGAGTTTCTGACACTGTTTGGGGATAGATTGCTAATATTTCATGTAGATTTATTCAAACTGTCAATCAGAACAACGTAGAAAATAATCAAAAATGTCAGCCAGAATGTTGAAGGAAGTCCAGTCCTTTCAAAGCTATTAGCATTGCTTTTATTTTTCTTTTTCAAAATATCTTTCAACTGCAACAGGATGATACAACACCAGAATGTTTCTGTTTATAATGTGCCATCTGGATTTTCTTTGTTAATTATAGAATTCTTTCTACAAGATTTTTCTCCTAAAAATTGCAAAACAATTTAAAGGTATTACTTTAATATTTACTATAGTTTAAGGAAATTATCTTTAAGCCTGTATAATATAACCAAGATAATTTAGGAGCAATAAAAATGTAAATAAATTCCTAGACTATTTCAAAGAACTATAGAACCTCTACAGTCTTAAAGCTCTCTGATATAAGCTTCTCCTTTGCCAAGAGGGGAACTCAGGTGCAGGAAGGGTTGACACGCCTTGAGTTTGCCACTCGGTTTGCCACTGAGCTAGAAGGAGATACCAGCTCTCCTTGTACTCAGTTTTGTACTTCTTCCACCAAATTGCTCCTCAGATATATTTTTGACAAATAAGTCTTATAGTTGATAAAGAAGATGTGGTTCATATTTACAAAGGAATACTACTCAGCCATACACAGAACAAAATAATTCCATTTGCAGCAACGTGGATGTAACTAGAGATTATCATACTAAGTTAAGTCAGAAAGACAAATACTATATGATATTACTCATACGTGGAATAAAAATATGGCACAAGTGAATTTACCTACGAAACAGAAACTGATTCATAGAAAGACTTGTGGTTGCCAAGGCAGAGGGGAGAGGGAGAGGAAAGGACTGGAGTTTGGGGTTGGTAGACAGAAACTATTACATTAAAATGGATAAACAACAAAGTCTTAATATGTAGCACAGAAAACTATTTTCAATATCCTGTGATAAACTATAATGGGAAAGAATATAAAAAAGAATGTATAGATGTGTTTGTGTCATTTTGCTCTGTAACAGAGATTGGCATAACTCTGTAAATCAACTATACTTCAATAAAAATAAAAATAAACTGTCGGTTTTGTTTTAACTCATTACTCTCCAAACAAAAATCTCTAAAATAGAAGGAATTTTATTTTTAACATATTGAAGCCATATTTTATGGTACTGGCTTTGTGAACAGTGTCATAGAGATGTGTTGTAGAGCTGTAATGGACCAAGAAAAGACATGACCCCTTATGTCAAGAAGCATATCATTTTGGAGGGAAATTATCTTAGGAAATCAAGGCCTAGGGAAGTAAAACTATAATTAAGACTGTAAGGCTACATATGAGGGAAAATGAATGGCACAACAGATATAGAAGAGAATAGGTCTTGTCCTTCCCTCTCAACAGATGCTCTGTGAATATTTGTTGAGTTGCATTGAGTGTTTTAACTTGGATAGCAGCTTCTTCTCTGGGAAAAAAATAAGTCAACATTGTCAGTAAATATTCTGCAGACTTGGACCTAATTGTGGATATTTTTTAAAATACTTAAATGTAAAATGAGTCTGGAAAGACATTTGGGTGGTATGCATTTATTCTAAAAACTTTATGTTAAAATACATATTACATTAATACACAGGAAAAATTTCTACCTTCAATAATTTTCTAGGGAGCTTCACAGGTGGCACTACTGGTAAAGAACCCACCCGCCAATGAAGGAGACACAACATGGGTTCGATCCCTGGGTTGGAAAGATCCCCTGGAGAAAGGCATGGCAACCCACTGCACTATTCTTGTCTGGAGAATTCCATGGACAGAGGAGCCTAGAGGGTTACAGTTCATAGGGTCACAAAAAGTTGGACATGCTGAAGTGACTTAGCACACAGCACAATAATTTTCTAAGTATTTTATCAGAAGTTTTCTCATCTGTAACAGTGATTTTATGCATCAACCTGGGTAGGACATGATGCTCAAATATATTTGGGCAAGCACTAGTCTGATATTGCTGTGAAGTTAATTTCTAGATAAGTTTAACATTCAAATCAGTAGCCTATGAATAAAGCAGAGTAGCCTCGTAATATAGCCTCATACAGTCAGTTGAAATAAATGGTTCTTACATTAAACTACCAGTGTTGAATGACTGCAATCACACCCTAACACTCCTCTCCTGTCTAAAATAGGTCCTAAGTGAAAAGAGAATGACATCCCCCAAAGAAGAGAAAATTCTGCCTTTAGTCTCCAACATTAGCTCTTCCCTAACCACGTTAGGTCTTCCCTGCAACATTAGGTCTCCCAACTGCTAGCCTACTCTGCTGACTTTGAACTTGCACAATGAATAAAATATATACACATACAAATTTTAGCTTTTGTTTCTCTGGTAAACCACAATTTAAATCATTTTACAAAGCTAATAAAGTATCATAAAAATTGACTGTTCAAAGGAAGATTCATCTCAAAGCTTTGACAGAAAGCACAGAAGAGACATGGAGATCAATAAAGAACTATCACTGTGACCATAGGATTATTATCTTGAACTGTGGTGCTTGGAATATTCTTTTGCAGAGAGAACGCTACCAAATCCCATAAACGCAAGCTGTCTGGGCTGTAGACTCAGAAATGAATTAAACCTCGTCTCAGTATTTATTGGTTGCATGTGTTAAATAAAGCATATAAGCTCTCTGTAACACAGGCTCATCAATTTAAAAGTGCAATTGACTTTAAAACTATATATAATAATAAAAATAAGCAGCTACATTCCTATCCATAGGAAAATACGGTGTTTCAGTTAATTTTTACTGGATATTTTATTTCTTCCAAATGTGAAGGGATTCTTGGAATCTTTTGGAAAGGTTGTTGTGTCATTTCAATTCGATGATTGTATTACTGAAGAAATATTTCCTTGGTTTATAGGCTTCCTAGGGTCAAGTGAGAATTAATATCTTAATATGTTACTGAGCTATTTGCTCAGTGATTAACATAAGTCAAGGTAAACAATAAATGTTTATTATTGTTCATGGCTGTGGCAGAGAACATGTTCACCAAAAATTTCTTCCCACATTTCTCCATGTTCTTGCAGCTTGATAGAATCATGTGAATAGTTGGAGCCAATTAGATATAAGAAAGAGGAACATGTTTAATTTCCAAAATGAATTCACCAAAAAAAAAAAAAAAAAAGTTGGAAAGACTAAATGTTCCAGATGTTGCAACTTCAAGATGTAAACAGTTCAGTTCAGTTCAGTTCAGTCACTCAGTCGTGTCTGACTCTTTGCGACCCCATGAATCGCAGCGCGCCAGGCCGCCCTGTCCATCACCAACTCCCAGAGTTCACTCAAACTCATGTCCATTGAGTTGGTGATGTCATCCAGCCATCTCATCTTTTGTTATCTCCTTCTCCTCCTGCCCCCAATCCTTCCCAGCATCAGGGTCTTTTCCAATGAGTCAACTCTGCATGAGGTGACCAAAGTATTGGAGTTTCAGCTACAGCATCAGTCCTTCCAATGAACACCCAGGACTGATCTCCTTTAAGATGGACTGGTTGGATCTCCTTGTAATCCAAGGGACTCCCAAGAGTCTTTTCCAACACCACAGTTCAAAAGCATCAATTCTTTGGTGCTCAGCTTTCTTCACAGTCCAACTCTCACATCCATACATGACCATTGGAAAAACCATAGCCCTGACTAGACAGGCCATTGTTGGCAAAGTAATGTCTGCTTTTTAATATGCTATCTAGGTTGGTCATAACTTTCCTTCCAAGGAGTAAGCTGGGTTCTAGAACAGCTAAAAGGAGTAGAGATCCCTTGTCAACAACTACAGTTAGTGTGAAATATTTCTTGGATGAAGCCTCTGAGGTTGGATGATCTTAGCCTGAATATCCTGTTTGGTTTAAAAGAATGATATACCAAGCTTACCCTACAATAAGAATAATCAGTGACATTCCCAGAAACCAGATTCCAAAAAACCATCAAGTAAAATATGTTGAATGATCTACATAACTTGCACTAAGACAAAATAATAAGATGAATCACATTAAAAAGAGTGTTTTCTTTTTAACATTTTGTTTGTACATTTGTTTTTGAAGTTTGACTTTCAGGAAATTTATATACTTTTTACTACAGATAAAATTTATTTTAAAACTCTTTATAGTAGGTTTAATTATTTTTAGGGACACTAACATGTATTAAAAGGGCTTGGTGTTTTTAGTTAGAGAGCACATTTTAATATTCAAGATAAATCCTTTTATCTGAACAAATTTATAAATTTAGGTTCAGAAAGTTGTAATACCATTTCCACTGTCACTCAAATGTGACTGCAGATTGGGATTCTGTCAGTATTTGAAGAGCATTATTCTTCAATTATCAGAATGTTTAGATAATGAAATGGTAATAGAATAGGGTTTTTAAAAATCAGTTTCAATATCTCTGATGATACTTAGAAGAATAGTTCAAGTACCAGTAAAACAACTTTCATAATTATAATACTAGTGATGCATAGAACTGTGACTGGAACACATTGGAATGCTAGACCGTTGTCAATGAGCTTCATCATATTTAATATCATGAACTAAGTCAATCACATATTTTCTCATTGAAAGGATAAATCATGTTTAAATTCCCCAAAGTAAATTTCCTTTAAAGTTTAGAGGAGAGTATATTTAGACCTAAGGAAAAATATTCAGAAATATATTAACTCCCTATACTTTCTTGAGATTATAATGTTGAACTATATTTCTGACAATAGTCATTCTAAATGTTAGTTTAAAAATGCATTTCGCCCTGGTGGCGCCGGACTCTCCTTCCTGGTCCTGCGGGGCAGGGACCATCCGCGGGGCGACGAGGGAGGGCGCCGCGCCATACCGGCCCAGGGGCCCCCGGCCTGACCCCATGGCCCTGGTCACAGTAAGCCGCTCGCCCCCAGAAAAAAAAAAAAAAAATGCATTTCAAGGAACTTACTTTGGTTTGCAATAATCTAGTTAGTCACAGCTAGTTATTTTCAACAAGTTACCTACATTAATAATAACACTGGAAATGGGGACCTAAAACATCACTTACAGTCAAGAAATGTTCAGTTAAAAAGATGAAATATTCTTTTCATAAAAATTTTCGTATAATCTCAACTCATTCTACAAAGGTAATAGAGAAAGTAAAGTAACAAAGACTAATATGAAAAAAATCTTTTGAGATAAACAATGCCAAAATTATTTTCAATAAGACCTATATCCATTAATGAAATATCTGACAAGTTAGACTCAACACATTGAGAAGAAACTTGCAAAAAGTCAAGTTTTAAAGACAAAAATCAAAAGCAGGATGACTTGCACAGACACTGTGTGTGGTTAGCTCTAAGTAGTGTGCATTTATTAATTCGGTGACAATTTAAAGATACTACCTGCAGAAACAGTAATATTTTATATGTGAATAGCATTTTCTGTTCTCCAAAATATAGGCTATGAATTACTTATTAATCAGGAGAAATATATTAATATATACAGCCACTAAGCCATAAAAGTGAATTTTTATAAAGATTCTACAATGCAATTATATATGGCTCAGCACATAAAATACTGAGAGTAAAAGTGTTAGTCATTCAGTTGTGCCCAACTCTTGGTGACCCCATGGACTGTAGCCCACCTTGCTCCTCTTTCCATGAAATTCTCCAGTCAAAAATGCTGGAGTCAGTAGTCATTCCCTCCTCCAGGGATCTTCTCCACCCAATGATCAAACCTGGCTCTCCTACACTGCAGGCAGATTCTTAATAGCTAATCATAAAATATTAAGATAAATTATATATGACAATAAGAATGTAACTACTTTAAGCTGTGTACTTATAGACTGAAGAACTGATATTAGAACTTAACTATTGCTTTAAAAGAAATGTGAACTTATTAGACGGAATAAAATGAAAATTTCATTCATGTCCAAGTCCCACCCATGAGACAAGGGCTGATAGGTTATTCTGGCCCAGGAAGATTTTCCCTAATTTAGGGAAGAATAGTTTTTCCTCATAATTTAAAAAAAATAATCAAGCTTGGGGAAATCACCTGTGCTAAATCAAAAATCACAAAATATAGTCAAAGTAAGAGTATGTAAAGCTAATTATTTGGTGTCTAGAAAATCAGAAGAAGTAATGAGATTTTTTAAATATGGGGCCAGTTCATTCAGTTCATTTAAGCCCTGAAATGTGGTTCAAATGGTAAAGAATCTGCCTGCAATGCAAGAGACCTGGGTTCTATCCCTGGATTAGGAAGGTCCTCTGGAGAAGGAAATGGCAGCCCACTCCAGTATTCTTGCCTGGAGAATTCCATGGATACAGGAGCCTGGAAGGCCCTAGTCCATGGGATTGCAAAGAGTCAAACATGATTAAGTGACTAACACACCCACAGTTCATTCAGGGTGGTCTTAATAAAAAGGACTAAGATCTTAAGACTTCTTATACATGTAGAGTAAAAAGCAGTTGCTTCAAAGATGAAGCTGACATAATCATACTGACCTTTCCTTACAAGTCTAAGGAATAAGAAAGAAAGAGAATTTGGTACGCTTTCCTATTTTATATATCTTGAGCTCCTATGAAATGAATCCATGTCTGATTCATGTCTCTCTCCTGAGATCTAAGTTCAAGGATCAAGAAAAAAGTTGGAGTAACCATATCTCCAAACACTCTGAGTGTAACTTGAATTAATGGTACCATGTCTTTGGAGTACTACAACTAGAAAGCTATGTAATTTAACTTTCATAATTGTATTACTCTTGTCCTCAGCCTCTACCTTGGATGATCAGGTTCATTACTTACTGGGGTTATCAAACCTACTTTTCTGAAGGGTCTGATTTCCTAAGGCCTGTCTTTTATAGGTTTTATGTTATCTTCTGTTGATCTTTACTATGAAATACAGAAGTAATAAGATGCACCCTAGGAATCCCTTCAATTCCATACATATTTCTTCCTGTGACAAATTATTAGCAATCTATTTTCCCCTACATTTTGTAACCATCCTTTTTTATCTCTGATGGTTCAGCAGAATGAGGAGCTCAAAATAGCCAGGTGTTAGTCTCTACTTCCAGTATAAGCAAATAATTATATCCCTTGGATCAAAATATTCCTGTATTAGGAACTAAGATAACTAGCAAAACAGCATCCACAAGTTTACATGAAGGCAAAGCAAAACCTTACAAGTATGTTTTTTGTTGCAAGGAAATCAAAACACATACCACAAGGAACCCATGTACTTCTAGTATACATGTAGTATTTACTAGAGAAGTATACATAGCATTTGTTGGAGAATAACTCACAAGGGAGAAGTAGCACAGTGCACACTGTCTCCTGAACTATCGTTTCAGAACTTAGGCATGGTGGAGATGGTCTGAATGCATGCTGGTCACTGTTCAACCAAAGAGGGCCTGCAGGACGAGGAGGAGGATGAATGACTGGGAGAGCATTCCAAGACGGCAAACAAGCCCAAGACCAGACTGTATTGCAGATTCACAGGTGAGCCTTAGAAAAGATAGGAAAAGTCTAGTTTCATTAAGAAACAAAAAATATGTCAGGATACCTCTGGGCTCAATTAGAATGTCATAGGGGATGCATAAAAATCAGGGCACTCAGTGCCCTGGGGAAAGTCTTGCATGCCAGAAATGTGCATATAAGTTAAAGGCCTTCTTGTCTCTGTATTGGCTCTTAGCACTAGGAGTCAGATCTTTGAAAAAAGGGGGAGAGAAAATCTAGACTTGACTCTTACTGAATTTATCACGTTTATTCTTATCTTGTCAAGTATAATATGAAGGGTCTCTCCAACTTCTCTTAGTTCCCAGACCAGTGAACTCTATAACATTAGCACCATGTCACTATTTCAGAGCAAGTCCAGCAAAGTCTGTAAAACAGCACAAACAACCTCAGAGGTGTTATCTCCCAGGTGGCCCTCACATTGAATCTTTGGTCATTCCACTATTCGGCTGGATCAGCCAGTACATGAGTTAAGTACATTTGGTGGATGTGGATTACTGTCTTCTCTCACACTGAAATAGGTTTTCTCAGTTATAAGTAATGAGGTGTGGGATGTATGATCGAGAGTAAGGTGCTCTGAAATTGTATGGATTATGGTGCTGGAGGAGGAACCAATGTGGACGCTAAGACAATCTGCTTATGAAATATGTTATCTATTTTTATGAAAACAAATTTTGGGTTTTATACTGTGCCCCAGGCCCTGCAAGTCTGCACACAGGTCCCTCACTGATAGCCCTCCCTACTGAATGTTGCCCCATCAGGGGTGCGATTCCCATAGATAATGTGTCTGTGACTGGTCTTTCCTTCTTTATGTGGTCTATAATTGAATGTGCAGAAGATATTCAACCAACCCTCAGGTCTTCAGGATGAATTGCCCTGTATATAGGTATAGATTCAGCGTGTCCATGGGACAGGTTAGTTCAAGGTCTTCCAAATTTGTCATTTTGGATGGACGGGGAGGCCTGGCTTGCTGCAGGCCATGGAGTCGCAAAGAGTTGGACACAACTGAGTGACTGAACTGAACTGAACTGAAGTCTGTTATTTTCTTCATCTACTTTACCGAACTATGTAGTTTTCAGGAACTGGGAATATAACCAAAGGATAGATTCAATAGGCTTTCTTTGAAATAGACTTGGGCCAAACCTCTATTTACTGGTCACCATAAGCTTCAGTGAATCATCGTGGCATTTCAGGTCCACAGGGATTAAGGTCAACTCACAGTCAGTGTCTGGGGTTTTTCTCTTTCTCCAGCAGAGTCACAGACAAAATGACTATTTACCCTACTGGCTGGTGTTTAGAGGATGCCTTACAGTCTGTACACGTAACTGTTGCAAGACCCTCCTTAAGAGGGCCTGGTCGCTTCTTCAGTCAAGGGGTTCTGGTTTATAGATGACGTAGCGTAGAGAAATTGGGTGGGAGAACATCTTATGGCAATGATGAAAGATTTTGTTCCCCATATTTGTATTTTATTATATTTTTTCCTAGGACCCGGTAATCAATCAGCCATGCCCCAGATCCCTAGACTTTAAAACACGTTGAATAGCAGTTGCTCTTATCTCTGATGGTTAAGTACTGTCAGCTGGCTTCTGTCACTCTGGGATTTTATCATTCCCATTAAAATCATGTAGATTAATTCAGTGGCAGATTCTGCCATCATACCCAGTCTATTCATGACAGCTAACACCAAGTTTGAAAGGATTCTGCTTCTCCCTTCATAATGCATTTCCTAATGCCCCAGGGTTGGGAGTGTTTTCTGTAACTTTCAGTTAACATTGTCAAAAGGAGAGAAAGCAAATTGCATATGGTAATTTTATAGTAACATCACTAGATTAAGCCTGTTGGATTCCTTCCTCTAAATGATTACAGGGAAACTCTGGCATCTTGACCTCATAAAACATAGCCCTTTGTGGAATCCATGCTTTAGTCAGTCAACCAAGCAAACGGTTCGTCATTTCCAGCTGAGTTAGTCCATTAAATCCTGCATCTGATAGATACAGCCTACTTAATTTTCTATTCTCTTAGTCCATCACGCTCAACGTCAATTCACGTACATGATTCTTAGCTTTCACATGGTAAATATAAGCAATTCCTTTGCATCTGTGTGCTCTGTAAGCCTCCTTCTCCCAAAATAATTATAATTCTCCCCCTGGGTTTTATTGGTAACCCAATAAATGACTCCAGTTTTAGAAGTATGATGTGGGTATTTTATGAAAGAAGGCTAATTTCCTCCAAAAGAGGAAGGGAGTTGTTTCAACTGGCAAATGAATTGGGGGGCTCAATTATGGGATTTATTAAATTTTGGAGGCCCAGGGTTTCCAGCTTTCTCTGAGAACACACAAATATTTCTGTCCATGTCTGAGGAAATCATTCCTTCCTCATTAATAAAACTGGTAAAGTTTCCTGTCCAACTTCCTTTAAATTCCTCCAAACTGTACCATAAGACTTTAATCCTGATCTTCAACCATGTCTACAAATTTAAAAATCCATTTAATACTGTTATGATGTTCTTTGGTTTTTATCAGAATTTTGAGCTAAGAGTTCAAAATTTTGAGTTAACCTTTTTCTTTTTTTTTGGAAAGGCCTTCAATGCTGTTTCAAATACAATACAATACAATTTCAATTACAATATTTATAACCATTATTGCCATGGTGGACAAGTTCAGCAGTTTGTTTAGTTCTTAGAGCCCTAATACTTCAAATAGTTTTGATGCTATCGCATACCATGGATTACTAAAAGTCCCCTTTTTTGCCTGCAAAAATGTCATTCTTACATTTATGCTCTAACACGTGAACAACTCTAAGCCCCATCCTTTCTTGAGGGTTTGTTTCCTAGGACTATTCCTTATAGGTAAAATTGTCTCTGCCACATTTCAACCAGGTAAAGGCAATGGCAACCCACTCCAGTACTCTTGCCTGGAAAATCCCATGGATGGAGGAGCCTGGTAGGCTGCAGTCCATGGGGTCGATAGGAGTCGGACATGACTGAGCAACTTCACTTTATTTTTTCACTTTCATGCCTTGGAGGAGGAAATGGCAACCCACTCCAGTGTTCTTGCCTGGAGAATCCCAGGGACGGGGGAGCCTGGTGGGTTGCCATCTATGGGGTTGCACAGAGTCGGACACGACTGAAGCAACTTAGCAGCATCAGTAGCAGCAGCAAACAGAAATCACGCTGGGTCCTCAAAGCAAACTGAATGCAAGATACTGGTTTCATGTTGATGGAAGAGCTAAGGATATGGTGAAACAAACCAGAGGTTAGTAACAATAGGAAGCCACTTTCCTCTGTAACTGGGAATCAGTATCTTAATACTCCCTTAGGAGCCTGAGGCAAGGGTACCCAGCATTACCTGGAAGTATGGCAGGAATGGAGGCCATAGAGAAGCCATAGTCATCTCTGGAGACATAGCTGCTGCCAGAGATCTTATTCAAAGTAGAGCAGGAAAGGGAGAAATATCCCAACTTCTCCCAAACTCCTGGTTTCATTCCTCATTCTCCTGGCATTGCTGGGGGTCACTCCTCCTACGATACTGAGTGAAATACTGGAGAGTTTAGAAAGAGATCTGAGAGCAAACAATCTCTACAAATAAACAAACGCTGTTGTCCTTTCTAGAACAGAGCAATTCACTTAGGAGGAGAAAATATTTCCCCCTCCACCTTGGAGTGAACTGCTCTGGTTACACTGAGCAATTATCACTGCATAGTGAAAAGGGCATCAACCCCCTGCAGATAATCTACCTAGAATTAGAAAGAAGGAAAGAGAAAGAAAACCAACTAAGTATACATTAGGACGTTGACCAGGAGTAAGAAATGGAGGGGAAATAAGCATTCGAGAACTAACACCCAAAACAGGTGTCCTTTTCTTTATAAGAGACTGGAAGGCAAAAGTAGGAAGTAAAGAAACACCTGGAGTAACAGGCAAATTTGGCCTTGTAGTACAGAATGAAGCAGGGCAAAGGAAAATAGAGTTTTGCCATGGGAGTGCACTGGTCATAATAAACACCCTCTTCCAACAACACAAGAGAAGTCTGTACACATGGACATCACCAGATGGTCAGTACCGAAATCAGATTGATTATATTCTTTGCAGCCAAAGATGGAGAAGCTCTATACAGTCAGCAAAAACAAGACTGGAAGCTGACTGTGGCTCAGATCATGAACTCCTTATTGCCAAATTCAGACTTAAATTGAAGAAAGTGAGGAAAACCATTACACCATTCAAGTATGACCTAAGTCAGATCACTTACGATTATACAGTGAAAGTGAGAAATAGATTCAAGGGACAGATCTGATAGACAGAGTGCCTGAAGAACTAAGGATAGAGGTTCATGACATTGTACAGGAGACAGGGATTAAGACCATCCCCAAGAAAAATAAATGCAAAAAGGCAAAATGGCTGTCTGAGGAGGCCTTACAAATAGTTGTGAAAAGAAGAGAAGTGAAAAGCAAAGGAAAAAAGGAAAAATATATGCTCATTTTAATGCAGAGTTCCAAAGAATAGGAAGGAGAGACAAGAAAGCCTTCCTCAGTGATCAGTGCAAAGAAATAGAGGAAAACAATAGAATAGGAAAGACTAGAGGTCTCTTCAAAAAAATTAGAGATATCAAGTGAACATTTCATGCAAAGATAGGCACAATAAAGGACAGAAATGGTATGGAACTAAAAAAAAAAAACAGAAGATATTAAGAAGAGGTGGCAAGAGTACATAGAAGAACTATACAAAACAGATATTCATGACCCAGATAATCATGGTGGTATGATCACTCACCTAGAGCCAGACATCCTGGAATGTGAAGTCAAGTGGACCTTAGGAAGCATCACTATGAACACAGCTAGTGGAGGTGATGGAATTCCAGTTGAGCTATTTCAAATCCTAAAAGATGATGCTGTGGAAGTGCTGCACTCAATATGCCTGAAAATTTGGAAAACTGAGCAGTGGACACAAGACTGGAAAAGGTCAGTTTTCCTTCCAATCCCAAAGAAAGGCAATGCCAAAAAATGCTCAAACTACTGCACAATTGCACTCATCTCACACGCTAGCAAAGTAATGCTCAAAATTCTCCAAGCCAGGCTTCAACAGTACTTCAACTGTGAACTTCCAGATGTTCAAGCTGGATTTAGAAAAGGCAGAGGAACCAGAGATCAAATTTCCAACATGTGTTGGATCATTGAAAAAGCAAGAGAGTTCCAGAAAAATATCCACTTTTGCTTTATTGACTATGCCAAAGCCTTTGACTGTGTGGATCATCACAAATTGTGGAAAATTCTGAAAGAGATGGGAATACCAGACCACCTGACCTGCCTCTTGGGAAATCTGTATGCAGGTCAGGAAGCAACAGTTAGAACTGGACATAGAACAACAGACTGGTTCCAAATCAGGAAAGGAGTAAGTCAAAGTTGAGTATTGTCACCCTGCTTATTTAACTTATATGCAGAGCACATCATCGCTGGGCTGGATGAATCACAAGCTGGAATCAAGATTGCTGGGAGAAATCTTAATAACCTCAGGTATGCAGATGGCACCAGCTTGATGGCAGAAAGCAAAGAACTAAAGAGCCTCTTGATGAAAGTGAAAGAGGAGAGTAAAAATTTGTATTAAAGCTCAACTTTCAGAAAACTAAGATCATGGCATCTGGTACCACCACGTCATGGCAAATAGATGGGGAACAGTGGAAACAGGGACAGACTTTATTTTGGGGGGCTCCAAAATGACTGCAGATGGTGAATGCAGCCACAAAATTAAAAGACGTTTACTCCTTAGAAGAAAAGTCATGAACAACCTAGGCAGCATGTTAAAAAGGAGAAACATTACTTTGCCAACAAAGGTCCGTCTAGTCAAGGCTGTTTTTTCAAGTAATCATGTATGGATGTGAGAGTTGGACTATAAAGAAAGCTGAGCTTTGATGAATTGATGCTTTTGAACTGTGGTGTTGGAGAAGACTCTTGAGAGTCCCTTGGACTCAAGGAGATCCAACCAGTCCATCCTAAAGGAGATTAGTCCTGACTGTTCATTGGAAGGACTGATGCTGAAGCTAAAACTCCAATACTTTGGCCACCTGATGCGAAGAACTGACTCATTTGAAACGACCCTGATCCTGGGAAAGATTGAAGGTGGGAGGAGAAGGGGACAACAGAGGATGAGGTGGGTGGATGGCATCACCTACTCAATGGACATGAGTTTGAGCAAGCTCTGGGAGTTGATGATGGACAGGGAAGCCTGGCATGCTGCAGTCCATGGAGTTGCAAAGATTCGCACACAACTGTGTGACTGAACTGAACTGAAGCATTTAACTTTGAAAAGTGAAAGAAAGAAGATTTGGTCAAATTAGTGATAAAGACAACGTGATAGAAACTCAGAAACACAGTTGAGATAGGCCAAGTTGGATGAGGATGTTTTTAGGACAAAGGACTTGGATCCATTTAATTTGGTCTATCCCTCATGAGAGATGGCAGTGTGAGTAGGTGGTAGTTTTTAGGTTATGGTGATAATTGTTCTTCCTGATGAAATGGCGAAAGACTATAGATAATTACATGAAATTTGAACACAAGGAATTAAATGGCTAGCAAATGTTAATTGAGTCTGGGGTCTGAGGGCAAGGTAGTGTAGTAGAGGATGTGAGCTCACCTTCTCCAACAAAAACACCAAAATCACAACAAACGGCTGAACAACAACTGGAAAAAAAAGAAACTGGAGACGACCAGAAAAGATAGTAGGGGAAGCACATTCACAATACAATCAAATCCCATATCCCATGAGTGGGTGACCCACAAACGGAAAATAATTATATCACAGAGGTTCTCCTATAGGAGTTCCAAGTCCCACGTCAGGCTCTCCAGGATGAAGCTCTGGCATCAGAAGGAGGAGCTCCCGGAACATTCGGCTTTGAAGACCAACAGGGCTTAAACACAGGAACACCACAGGACTGGGAGAAACAGAAATTCCACTCCTGGAGGGTGCAATGTCCTATGTGCACTGGGAAAATGGGCACAGGGGAAAAAACAGTGACTTCATAGGAGACTGGGCCACATGTGCCTGCTGATAGGAGACTGGGCCACATGTACCCGCTGGAGCTACAGGGTGTCCTGGGAAGGTGGAGACGGCAACTGTGGCTCCCTGAGGGGGCAAAGAAAACAATATAAAAGATCAGTGAAACGAAAAGCTGGTTCTTTGAAAAGATAAAATTTGTAAACCATTTGCTAGACTCATCAAGGGAAAAAAGGGAGAGGGCTCAAATCAAAATTACAAATGAAAAAGGAAATATAATGGATCATAAGAGATCAAAAATGAAAGCAAAAGTGTTAGTCACTCAGTCGTGTCCAACTCTGTGTGATGTCATGGACTGTAGCCTGCCAGGCTCCTGTATCCATGGGATTCTCCAGGCAAGAATACTGGAGAGGATTCCCATTCCCTTCTCCAGGGGATCTTCCCGACCAAGGGACTGTGAACCCAGGTCTCCAGCATTGCAGGCAGATTCTTTACCATCTGAGTCCACCAGGGAATGATATAAGCAACTATATGTCAATAAAATGGAAAACCTATAAAAATGGACCAATTCTTAGAAAGGTACAATCTCCCAAAACTGAACCAGCAAGAAATAGAAAACATAACTGAAACTATGATTTAAAAACTCCCAACAAATACAAGTCCAGGGCCAGATGGCTTCACAGGTGAATTCTATAAAACATTTAGAGAAGGGCTAACACCTATCCTTCTCAAACTATTCCAAAAAATTGCAGAGGAAGAAACATTCCCAAACTCATAGTATGAGGCCACCATCATCCTGATACCAAAACTGAAGATAACACAAAAAAGCATATGACATGCCAATATCACTGATGAACATAGACTTCAAAATCCTTAACAAAATACTAGTGATTTGAATTCAACAATACATTAAAAGAATCATACACCATGATCAAGTGGGATTTATCACAGAGATGCAAGGATTTTTCAATATTCACAAATCAATCAGTGTAATACTCCACATCAACAAACTGAAGGGTAAAAACCATATGACCATTTCAATAGATGCAAAAAAATTTTTGATAAAATAATTCAACACCCATTTTTAATTAAAACTCTCCAGAAAGTGGACATAGAGGGAAACTACTTCAATAAAATAAAGGCCATCTATGACAAACCCACAGCTAACATTGTACTCAATGAGGAAAACCTGAAAGCATTTCCTCTAAGATCAGGAACAAGACGAAGATGGCCATTTTTGCCCCTTTCATTCAAAATGGTTTTGGAAGTCCTAGCTACAGCAGTGAGAGAAGAAACAAAGAAAAAGGAATCCCGACTGGAAAAGAAGCAGTAAATGAATTCAGTAAATTTACAGGATGCAAAACTAACACAGAGAAATCTGTTACATTTCTATACACTAACAACTAAAGATCAGAAAGAGAAATTAAGGAAACAATCCCAATGATCATCACATCAAAAAGAATAGAATACCTTGGAATAAACCTACCTAACAAGGCAACAGATTTGTATTTTGTAAACTATAAGACACTACTGAAAGAAATTGTAGTTGACACAAACAGATGGAAAGACATACCATGTTATTGGATTGAAAGAATCAATATTGTCAAAATGACTGTATGATCCAAGGTAATCTATAGATTCAACACAATTCCTATCAAATCACCAATGATTTTTTTTTTGTACATTTAAAACCAAAGAAAATCTTAAAATTTGTATGGGAACACAAAGGACCCTGAATAGTCACAATAATTTTGAGAAAGAGAAACAGCTGGGGCAATCAGACTTCCTGACTTCATACAGTACTGTGAAGCTTCAGTAGTCGAAGCAGTATGGTACTGGCACAAAGAGAGACTTACAGATCACTGGAGTAAGGTAGAAAGCCCAGAAATAAACCCACACACCTAAAGTCAATAAGTTTATGACAAAGGAAGCAAGAATATACAATGGATAAAATACAGTCTCTTCAGTAAGTGGTGCTGGGAAAACTGGACAGTTATGTATAAAAATTGAAATTAGAAGACTGTATAAACCATACACAAAAATAAACTCGAAATATCATAAAGGACGAAATGTAAGACCAGATATTTTACAACTCTTAGGAGAAAACATATGCAGAACACACTTTGACATAAATCACAGCAATATCTTTTTGGACCCACTTCTGAAAGTAATGAAAAGAAAAACAAAAATAAACAAATGAGACTTAAACTTTAAAGCTTTTGCACTGTATAGGAAACCATAAACAAAATGAAAGGACAACTTACAGAATGGGAGAAAATATTTGCAAACAATGCTACTGACAAGGGATTCATCTCCAAATTTACAAACAGCTTATACCTGGTAGTTCAGACAGTAAAGAATCTACCTGCAATGCAGGAAACGCTGGGTTCGATCCCCGGGTTGGGAAGATTCGCTGGAGAAGGGAACGACAACCCCCTCCTGTATTCTTGCCTGAAGAATTCCATGGACAGAGGAGCCTGGCTGGCTACAGTCCATGGGGTTGCAAAGAGTTAGACATGACTAAGCGAATAACACTTTCATTTTTATGCAGCTCAGTGCTCAAACAAAAAAATAACCCAATCAAAAAATGAGCATAAGACCTAAATAGACATTTCTACAAAGAAAGCTTACAGATGACCAAGAGGTACATGAAAAAATGCTCAACATTGCTAATTAGAGAAATGCAAATCAAAACTGCAATGAGACATCACTTCACACCAGTGAGAATGGCTATCATCAAAAAGCCTACAACCAATAAATGCCAGAGAGGGTGTGGAGAAAAGGAAACCATTCTACACTACTGGTGGAAATGTAAATTAGTGCAGCTATTTTGGAAAAGTGTGTGAAAATTCCTTAAGAAACTAAAAATAGAGTTGCTCTATGATCCAGCAATCTCACTCTTAGGCATACACCTGGAACAGCACTTGGTTTGAAAGGATACAAGCACCCCGCTACTCACTGCAGTACTGTTTATACTGGCTAAGATATGGAAGCCATGTAAATGTCTATCGACAGATGAATGGATAAAGAAGATGTGGTACATACATACAATGGAATATTACTCAGCCATCAAGAAGAGTGAAATAATGCCATTTGCAGCAGAATGGATGGACCTGGAGATTATCATACTAAGTCAAGTAAAGCAGACAGAGGAAAACAAATATATATTACTTACATGTGAGATCTTGAAAAAAGATACAAATGAATTTATTTACAAAACAGAAGTAGACCCAAAGGCATAGAAAACAAGCTTATGGTTACCAAAGGGAAAGGGTGCATAGGGATCAATTAGGAGTTTGGCAATTAACATACACACACCTCTATTAATAAAATAGATAACCAACAAGGACCTACTGTACAGCACACAGAACTTTTCTCAATACTCTGTAATAGCATATATGAAAAAGAATGGATATATGTATATTTATAGTTGAATCACTTTTCTGTATACCTGAAACTAACACAACATTGTAAATCAACTATAAACCAATATAAAATAAAAATCTAAGAAAGTGTTTATTAAAATTTTATTATTAATTTTCCAGTGGAAGTCATAGATGCCAACATGGATTGTTAAAATTAGGCGTGCTGCTGCTGCTGCTGCTAAGTCGCTTCAGTCGTGTCCAACTCTGTGCGACCCCTGAGATGGCAGCCCACCAGGCTCCCCCGTCCCTGGGATTCTCCAGGCAAGAACACTGGAGTGGGGTGCCATTGCCTTCTCCAAAATTAGGCTTACACACCACAAAGATTTTGTTTTTCAAACTAGATAGAACTAAATAAATAGGGACAAGTCATCTTTAGTGATTTATATCTATAATTTTATTTATTGTGTTGTACATAATTACTTATAGGAATGCTGCAAATGTTTTTTTTTTCTAATTCCACATTCCTAGTTTCCAATCATTGAATAAATCAATCCAGCACACTGAACGCATGGGATGAGCAAAACTTCTAATTGTACACAGGTTTGAACATTGGCTCCTTAAAGGACAAGCTGTGATAGAAATATAAATTCTGGAATGTCAAATTCCTAAGAGAATTTTGTCTCTCCTGCTTTTATTGTCTTAAGATTACATAAACACCAATGGCATTTTGTTGCAAAGAGACTTGGAATTTTTCTTTGTGTTGCTGTGTACACATTGTCATTATTGAATTTTTATATTTCAGCCTTCCATTAACTTCTGAAGAAGTTGACAAACTTTTCCAATTAGATTATTCTTTTCAAAACTTTTTGACCCCAGGAAAATATTAATGGTGATGTCTAACTAGGTTAGCATTATAGCTTTATATTTCTTTTTTTTTAATGCCTATAGAAACAGAGAACATTTAGAGATAGAAGGAGTCTTAGTGAACCAATGAAGTTGCTCAGTTGTGCCCAACTCTTTGTGATCTCATGGACTATAGCCTACCAGGCTGCTTCATCCATGGAATTTTCCAGACAAGAGTACTGGAGTGGGTTGCCATTTCCTTTTCCAGGGGATCTTCCTGACCCAGGGATCGAACCCAGGTCTCCCACATTCAGGCAGATGCTTTACCGTCTGAGCCACCAGGGAAGCCCAGAAGTCTTAGAGGTCACCTAGTTTTGTTTCCCCTATTTCACTGATGAGAAATACAGCAAGGATATTTATCAATTTTTCCATAAGTACATAAATTATTGGTGACAGAGCCAGGTTGGGAATCCATTTTTTCCCCAGATAATCTAGGAAAGCATTCTTTCACTAATGTTTCATTTGTTGACTATGCCAAAGCCTTTGACTGTGTGGATCACAACAAACTGTGGAAAGTTCTTCAAGAGATGGGAATACAGACCACCTGACCTGCCTTCTGAGAAATCTGTAGGCAGGTCAAGAAGCAACAGTTGGAACTGGACATAGAACAACAGACTGGTTCCAAATCGGAAAAGGAGTATGTCAAGGCTGTATATTGTCACCCTGCTTATTTTACTTATATGAAGAGTACATCATGAGAAATATCAGGTTGGATAAAACACAAGCTGGAACCAAGATTGCCAAGAGAAATATCAATAACTTCAGATACGCAGATGACATCACCCTTATGGCAGAAAGTGAAAAAGACTTAAAGAGCCTCTTGACAAAAGTGAAAGAGAAGAGTGAAAAAATTGGCTTAAAGCTCAACTTTCAGAAAGCTAAGAGCATGGCATCTGGTCCCATCACCTCATGGGAAATAGATGGGGAAGCAATGGAAACAGTAACAGACTTTTTTGGGGGGGCTCCAAAATCACTGCAGATGGTGACTGCAGCCATGAAATTAAAAGACACTTGCTCCTTGGAAGAAAAGCTATGACAGCATATTAAGAAGCAGAGACATTACTTTGCCAACCAAGGTCCATCTAGTTGAGGCTATGGTTTTTCCACTGGTCATGTATGGATGTGAGAGTTGGACTGTGAAGAAAGCTGAGCACCGAAGAATTGATGTTTTTGAACTGTGGTGTTGGAGAAGACTCTTGAGAGTCCCTTGGACTGCAAGAAGATCCAACCAGTCCATCCTAAAGGAAATCAGTCCTGAATATTCATTGGAAGGACTGATGCTGAAGCTAAAACTCCAGTACTCCACCTGATGTAAAGAACTGACTCACTTAGAAAAGACCCTGATTCTGGGAAAGATTGAAGGTGGAAGGAGAAGGGTACGACAGAGGATGAGGTGGTTGGATGGTATCACTGACTTAATGGACATGAGTTTGAGTAAGCTTCGGGAGTTGGTAATGGACAGGGAAGCCTAGCGTGCTGAAGTCCATGGGTTTGCAAAGAGTCAAATATGACTGAGTGACTGAACTGAATTGAACTGATAGTAAGACTTCATTGGCGAGGGTGGAGCATGTGATATAGTTCTTCTTCATAATTATGAGTCGGTACAAACATTATAAACACTTATGTTTTATTTTTGAAGGTAAACAAAACTGGCTTATCCAGGGGATAACTCATTCCTTACTGCTATCAGCTTCAGGTTATTTGCACACAAATTTCTTCAGTTCAGAGTCATCTTTTTTTTTTTTTTCAATACAGCACCCGGTATTCCCAGGAGGTCTCCCATCCAAGTACTAACCAGGCCCGACCCTGCTTAGCTTCCGAGATCAGACGAGATCGGGCGCGTTCAGGGTGGTATGGCCGTAGACCCAGAGTCATCTTTTAAACTGTTTTCTCCTTGTTTGCCTATGTTGAATTTCTTCCAAAAAATTTTACCTTTTGCTTCTGCCTCCCTCTCTCAAACTGAAGCCTTTTTTAATCTTGGCTATTCAAGATGGAACTCTCTTATCATCTTTTTACTTTATAGTTTAGTGTACTACAACAAATAGGAACTGGAACTGTTAAAAACACAAATCCAAAACAGCCCAGAAATAAACCCAGGTATATATGGTCAATTAATCCATGACAAAGGACACATGAATGAATATACAATGGAGAAAAGACAGTCTCTTCAATAATTGGTATTGGGAAAACTGGACAACTACAGCTAAATAAAATTAGAATATTCTCTAATACCATATACAAAAATAAACTCAAAATGAATTAAAGGCATAAATGTAAGACCAGAAACCATAAAACTCCTAGAGAAAAACTTATGCAGAACACTCTTTGACACAAATTGTAGTAATATTTTTTTGGATCTGTCTCCTAAAGCAAGGGAAATGAAAGCACAAATAAACAAATTGGGCTTAATTAAACTTGAAAGCTTTTGCACAGCAAAGGAAATCAGCAATGAAAGAAAAAGACAATCTATTGAATGAAGAGAAACTATTTGCGAATGATGTGACTAATAAGTGGTTTACATCCAACATATGTAAGCAGCTCATATAGCTCAACATCAAAACTCCAAACAATACAATTTCAAAATGGGCAGAATACCCAAATAAACACTTTCCAAACAGGAAGTGCAGATGGCCAACAGGCACATGAAAAGGCTCAATATTCCTAATCATCAGGGAAATGCAAATCAAAATCACAATGGGCTATCACCTTGCACCTGTCAGAATGGCTGTCATCAAATATCAAATAAGCCTTAGCGAGGATGTGGAGAAAAGGAACCCTTGGACACTGTTGGTAGGAATGTAAATTAGTACAGACACTGTGGAAAACAGAATGGATGATTCTCAAAAACTAAAATGGTAAGTACCATTTGACCCAGCAATTCCACTCCTGGGTATATATCTGAACATAGCAACATTATATACGATTCTTCATTTGTGGAAGCAACCAAAATGCCCATTGACAGATGATTGGTTAAAGAATATGTGGCAAATACATACAGTACTATAGTCATAAAAAAGAAAAGAATGAAATGTTTCTCTCTGAAACAATAAGGACGGACTTGTAGGATATCATGCTAAATGAAATTAGTCAGACATAGAAAAATACTGTATGGTATCACTTATATGTGGAATCAAAAAAAAATTAGTGAACATAAAGAAAAAGAGTCATAGAGAACAAACTAGTGGCTACCAGTGTGGAGAAGTGGGTAGGGCTATATAGGAGTAGGGGATTAAGAAGTAAAAATGATTATGTATAAAATAAGCTACAAGGATATATTATACAACATGGGGAATATAGCCAATATTTTATAACAGCTATAAATGGAATATAACCTTTAAAATTGTATATCACTATATTCTATACCTGAACATAATATTTTACATCAACTATATTTCAATTTAAAAAAAGTAATTGAAAACCACCTTGCTAGGCAGGAACAGGAGAGGCAGAGAATCAAATGTTTGCAGATCCTCAGTCTATGGCACTTCAGGAGGAAAAGCTGACAGCCTCTGACCCGAGACAGGGCATTTACCTGTGAGCCTCCCATTTACCCTTCCTTCTCCCCCTCCATGGATTGTGGTCTCAGGCAAGGCTGAGTTGAGGAGTCACATCTGCATCTTGAGAACATACCTTCAAAAGCATCAGCACAATGCCTTCACCTGCTCCCACTGCATCCAGAAATGGGAGGACCCTGAAACGCTGAAGATGCCAGTTTTTCCAGCTTTTTGTCTCAGGAGAAATTCAGGAACAAGGAGCTCCTACAGGAAAACCAAACTGTGATTTGCTTTCTTTCCTGTTTGCACATCCTCTCCCCTCCCACAGACACCTAACATTTCAGCTCCAACGTGAAGTATGTGGGCTACACTGACCTGCCCCTTCCAAATGCATGCAGAGCTGATACGGTCACCCCCAACTTGGACCAAAGGCTGGATGCAACCCTCACAGATCTACCCAGTAGCCTCCGTGCTTAACCCTGGCCTCACTCTAGAATCACTCTAAATCACGTAATTAAATTATGTGATTTAATTAATCATGTAATTAAAATAGCATTGATGCTTCCACCCAGATCAGTCGACAGACTCTGAGGGGGAGGGCACAAGTGATGATGTTTCTCAAAACTGTGATCCTAGCGGGAAATTAATAGGAACCACTTAACGGTATTTCTTCTGAAGCTGCTTTAAAGTGTATGAAAATCTCTTGAGGATCAGGGCCCCCCTCTAAGAAGTTATGATTCTGCAAGTTTGTGGCAGGGCCCATGAAATGACATCTTTAACAAGTGTGTTGTTGTTGCTGCTGCTGCTCCTGCAGGCTCATTCTCAGTAGCGCTGAGCTTGAGATGCCCCACACAGCACACCTGAGTCCTCTGTGTGGTGTGAAGGTTGGGGAAGGAAACATCCGGAACCTCAGGCGCCGTTGGGCCAATTCCCAGTGTCAGAGCTCATCCTGGAAATGGCGGTGCTGTGTTGCCTGGAACACGTGCCGCAGCCATGGAGAGAACCATATGGTGGCTTCAGAGTGGTGTAAAGGGCCCCCTCAGAATTCTACTCGAAGCCACACTTTGTCCTCGAGTCCTTTAGTATCTGGTCTCTCAGAGACGATCCATGGTATGAACACCTGTCCACAAGTGAGCAGGACCTCCTCTCCAAGGCATGAAGGTGTTTCCATCACAGCTTACCTCAGAATAAGTCAAAGACAGCAATTGAGGATGGTCAGCATCTTGTGATGGGAATGGAAAGAAAAGTCTTTGAAAAGGAGGCCATGAATTATTTAATGATACACAAAGGAAGTCGTGATGCATGCTAAGTAATGACGGAGATCACAATAACTGAAAAGAATGCAAAGCCACACACCAATAGTCTTTTAAGGATGACATGTGGGGGACTTGTTGAAGTGGCATGTACACAGACAGATGTGCCCTGAAGCTAAAGAAGCTAAAGCTTCAGGGCCCACTCCAATGACTTGGGATGGATCCCAGCATTTATGTTGACATATGTTTTTGCAATTTTTCCAAAAATAAGCTATTTTAACCACAACTTTTTCAGAATACTTTCTTTTTTCTAAACTCAGATGTCCCTATTAAACTTTCCCTGAGTGGGGTAGTGAGAATTAAGCTAAGTGAAAATTGAGTTGGTAGATATACAGTTTGGATTTGGACTGAATGGTATATATTCATAGTATTCTCAAACACTTCCAGGGAAAGATAAATAACCATGCCCTAATGTATCAGTATTCTTACCTGGAGAATCCCATGGACAGAGGAGCTGTCCATGGGGGCAGGCTACAGTCCATGGGGTCGCAAGAGTCAGACATGACTTAGCGACTAAAGAGAGATAGAGAGAGAGAATGCATCAGTGGTTCCTAGGAATACTTCAGCCTCTCACTGTGCTGTTTCTAGGTGCTGAGAGCTTATCACTCTATGAGCAGGGCCCATGAAGTTTCTACTACCAAGTACAAGAAGGCACTGGAAAAGGAGCATTTTTGAAATGTGGCAATTGGCTAGCTGTTGGAAGAGTAGCATGCTATACCATGCTTGTGTCTTAAGTGAAAGTAAAAGATCCAGCCCAGGTCTCCTGCATTGCAGGCAGACTCTTTACTGTCTGAGCTACCAGGGAAGCCACTTGAGTCTTAAGCAGGTATTAATACAAATTTCCATCATTTTTCTAAGTTTTGTGTTTATGGTATTTATCAGTTTTTCCAAAATCTATTAGTTGTATTTTCTCATTCTAAATATTCACTTTCATATGTAATTTAGCATCATTTTGTATTTTCTTTAAAGAGCCCCTCTAACCCCCTACTTTCATGTTTCAGGCCCAAAAGATCATAAATCAGTCCTTAGGGGAATAACTTTCCAAGATAATTCTTTTGGGTTTCAGCACAGCCTGAAACCAGGAGCCAGAACTGAGCAACATGGAGGCAGGAAAGAGCTATTATGAGCAACCAAAGAAATCAAAACAGGTAAAAGCCTCTTCTGAGAAGTGCAATAAAAAGATCAACATCAGAGACTGTTGACAAGTCTAAGGGCATCATCATGGTGCCAGAAAACAGAGGTTCAGAAGTTTCATAGGCCCAGTTGTACTGCAGAGAGTAATGAGCAGTGGTTGCACCGAAGAACATTTCCATGAAAGAGCTGACATTTCTAAGACTTGTTTTTATGAATGTGCACTGCCTAATAGGAGAGTAGTTTGGCTTATTTCAAACAGTCAGTACACACGCTATGTTCACTGACAATTGTCAAAGGGAAAAGGTTTAACACACACGTACTTCAAGACCACAGCCTCTAGGGATTGAAATCAGTACTTTGTTTTACTTTTATTAGTATTTTTAGTATATATAGTTGAAAAATATGTTGTACACATATGTACACACAAGTTCTTGGGTTCTGGGAGAGGGATATTTCTTCTGTTCTGTTTTTATGGGATTTGGAGGAGGGTGAAAACAGGAATTAATTCGCTCTTGCACAAGTTTATGATAATCTGATTTCTGATGCGAAATTTGACTAGACTTTGGATTATTCATCATAGTGTCTCAGTCATGAAATTAGCTGTGCAGTAATTTAGTTCAGGGAGCACAGCTAGTTTGCAATATAAGCTGTTTAGAAGCCAAGCATCCCATCACCCAGAGTAGCGTGTTTATACTCATTCTTATATTCTGCATGTGAACACGAGCAAACAGCAGGCACTCAATTTTAATCTTTAGGTAGATTGAGAAGCAAACCAGTGCAGTGGGAAAGATGCGAGTTTTGTAAGTATACAGACAGAGGATACAATCCTAATTTTGCTTTGGAAAGTGATCTAAAATCTCTATAACTCAGCTTTTTCCTCTGTAATGTGGGAATTAAAAACCCACCTTGGAAAGTTGTGTGAGGATTCAGTGGGGTGACTGTTGTAAATGTCCTTGTTACAAATGCCTAGTAAATTGCTGCCATTTGTAACTGATACAGGAAATCATACCCCTTTGAGAAGTCTGTATTAGGCATTTATACATTATCTCATTTAATCCACATGTCTACTTTACAAAGTAGGGGTTAGCATTTTTTTTAACTAATGAGGAAGAGTACTTTCCACATATCAACCAACTAAAAGAGAGTAAAAAAGATCAAAACCAAATCTTGTAATTTCTTAGCTTTCTAACAGAGAATCTGCAAGTTAAGATACTGTGTATTTTAAAATGATTTATTTTACCACCATTACTCCTGACCCAACATACACTCAGGTTATGAAAAATGAGAATACTGCATAAACATAATCTGAATTATTTTAAACAATCAGGATTAAAATGTAACATTGATTCTTTCAGCACAGTGAATGAGAGCTCATCCCTAAAAAGATTAGGGAGTTGACACCTTCAGATGAAAACTATGGCAAGATGTCAGCAGAAAAAAGTTTAATTCTTCTAACCCGTTATTCACTATTTTACTGAGACTTGAGGTTGATCTAAGTAGAAAAATAATCAGTGTCCTTCAAACCAGAAGAATATATTGAGTGAATTGATTCTGTATTCCCAAATTACAAATAATGCTCCAGAATTGCAACATCTGTCGGAACTCTATTTGGCTCCTGAAAGCCACATTACTCTCACTCTTTTAAAGAACTTAGCTATTTCTGGAAATTTTTAGTTCCTCCTACTGACTCTTTATTCCAGTTGGCTAAGAGATGATTAAAATATGTTCACAACAAATACATTTAGATGTGACAATAGCAAAAACATTGGAGCAGTGTATTGTTCTAAGATTCTATTTGAGGGAGTTGAATCCTGACTTTTACTTGTGGCCAAGTGCCCTTGGGCTCAAGTACTCAGATTAGAGAAAAATAAGATTATAAGAAATCCATAGTGTTTACCTGGTATTAAACTATTTACATACTTTATTAATCTTCATGACTCTATGATACAGTTACTTTAAATATCTTCATCTTATGGGTGAACACAGAGAGTTTTTTTAAAAAGGCTGAGGAAATTGTTCAAGGATACATAGCTCTTAACCAGCATCACTAAAACTCAAATCCCCATTTTAAAAATATTGCTAACAGCCTCACAAATAATGCTATCTACATGTTGCTATTTGTGAAAATTCCTTGAGATAAATTCATGTAATGGTCAAGGTATATAGAGGACTTATAGTAAATATTATTTCCTGTCTGTTTGTATCTACTTTTAGTTTTCTCAAAGCAGTTTGCATCTTTTATTTCATTTGATCTTCAATGGACTGAGAAACTGGAAATTTGGGACTCAGCAATATCAATACATTTTTCATGGAACTGGTCCTAGGAACCCAGGGTTTCTCCTTTTACATCTGTCACCTTTTCTCCTCTCCAAACCTGTCAAAATCCTGTAAGAAGTGACTTTCATTTTTAACTTCTGTTGAGTCCTTCCTCCCTCCCTTTTAAGGCTTTGGACTGAAAGGCATATGCTTATTTTCATAAATAGATGAGCGTCTTGATATTACAGAACTTGATAACACACACTTAAAGTGATTACACTGATCTTTGGAATCTTCACGGCAGGAAGGCCACTCTCAACAGGACTTTCCCTCCCTGGGCAATGACGAGCCTTAATGGAATCTGGCCTGCAGAGTGTCTGGGCTGTGTGCGGGGCTGGTGTCAGAGCAAGTGCAAGCAAGTTCTCTGAAGCTCAACCTTTACAACACAGTACAAGTCACACATTCCTTCAAGGCACCACCCGCCTTTTCCAGTGGGAATCTACTCAAATGACTCTTGGAAGCAGTGTGGAGGGATGGGGGGAAGGGTGTTAAGTGTGTTTTAAGAGGAGGTAATGGATGGGTGAGTGGGTGGAGACAAAAAGGGGAAACGGCAAGTAAAGATGGAAAAAAATAACTGCTGCCACCAAAATATTCTGCTCAAAGATAAGGGCGTACACCATACAGCTGTTAGCACTCATCAGTATATTTTGCATATTTACATATACAAAGTATTTCCAAATAGCCTTGTGTTTTTTTTTAAATCCCACACGGAGATGTCTGGTAAAGCTGTCACTGTGCAAAATTTATTTTCTTGGTGATACTTGCAACACTGCTTTCAAATTTCTATATATACAACATAAGAGACTGAACAGGCACTGTCATTACCCACATTATAGAGAAAGTTCGACTTGTTCATTTACGCATCAGACAACAGTCAGTGTGAAACATCCATGTTCTAAAGCACCTGGTTGGTTGAAGCCAATTTTTTATTATTACTTTTGTTTCAATACAAAATGAAACACAAAGACAACCCAGTGATCCTTGGTTAGTCCTGAAACCACGAAAGTGTGATTTTCCTCCTTACTGTTTACTCTCATTCTTGATTTAGGGGTTGGTTTTTGTAAGAAAAATGATAACACTGAATGGATTTCTCATATAGCCTTTTTTTTTTTCTTTTGAACCATAAATCTCCTGAAAACCACACATAGCCCATTTGAAAAAGATTAGGGAACTTCTAGCAGAGGAATGGGCTAGTTGAAAGTTATATTTTCCTTTTAGCAAGATCCACAAGAAAAGGATAGAGTGTCGTGCTTAAAGGGGAACAGATTCTGTATTTTTTGGCAAGATATTAAATCTTCTGTGGCTATATTTGGCTCCCTACAAATAGTCTCTTGTACAAGTGCAAAGCAAAGATCAATGCTGGTGTTCTTCATTCAGCCACAGCCAAACTTGGTATGGAAAGTAAAACAGTGGGGCTTAAGTGTTGTTTTGAAGAGATTCTAGTTCATTTATTGATCAACAGCATTCCAGAATCTAGGTTCCTACTTTACACATTAAATGTATCAAAACATATTTGCTTTCCATAACAGTTTTTCCACGGCTTAACTGATAACAGATGGAAGGATTCAATCTGGACAGGAATGTAAAAGCTTTACCACGTCAATGTAGTCATATATGGATAGCTAGTCAAATGAGTATAAACAGGTCAAATAAGATGCTTGGAGACTTAGGACATCACAGGATGGGCATATATTCCCAAAAAAGGAAGCAAAACAATTAAATGGTAGATGATTGTCCCCAGAGAAAACACACTTCAGCTAGGAAGAATCTGCACCAGATGTCCTGGTCTCCACCCCCCTGAGTGCCTCTCTGACATAAACACAGTATAACCCTTTGGATTCCAAGGCACTATAAGAAGCACATAAATATTTGAAATAACAAGAATTTCCTTTATATGCAATTATTTAAGTGAATGTAGATGAATCCTTACACAAATGACCACTGAAAACATGGAACACGCCTTGCTATTTACAGTGATACATTAAACCCTCTTAGATTAAAACGTTGATAACCATTAACTGAAATCCAATAGTAACTATGGTAGGTTGAATAACACCCTCAAAATGTTCACTTCCTAATCCCTAGAACCTGTGAATATGTTACCTCACATCGAAGGACTTTTGTTAAAATGAAGAACTTGAGATGGAGAGACTATTCTAGATTATCCAGGCAGGGCCAATGCAATTACAAAGGTCCTTAAACTTGTAAAAGGGAAGCAAAAGAGAGGGTCAGAGTGATATCATATGACAAGGACTTGACCAGTGGTTCTTGGAATTGAAGATGGAAGAAAGAGGCCATGAGCTAAGGACTCTGGAAACATCAGAGAAATAGTTCTCCCTGAAAGAACACAGCTGACATCTTGCTTCTAGCCCACTGAGATCAGTACTGGATATTGGACTTAGAGCCACCAGATAAATTTGTGTCGCTTTTAGCCATTAAGATTGTGGTAACTTTTTACAGTAACCACAGAAAATTCATTACACTTGTCTAGTCTGAATATGGTAAACAGTTAAGAAGGCTGTGTCACGTTATTTTCACCAGTGGTGATGAATGTCTACTAATTGAAATACTGATCTCCAAGCTTTGCATTTACATATCAAAAATTTATTTAACAAGAAAATAGAGGGCCCATGTAGGGAACCTCTGCTGCTGCTGCTGCTGCTGCTAAGTAGCTTTAGTCGTGTCCGACTCTGTGTGACCCCATAGACGGCAGCCCACCAGGCTCCCCATCCCTGGGATTCTGCAGACAAGAACACTGGAGTGGGTTGGCATTTCCTTCTCCAAGGGAACCTCTAGCTTCCTTTAAAAATATAAGGTCTTGGACTTCTCCTTTCTAGGCGTATTTCTTCAATGTCAATGAATTGTCAGCAAAGTTTTCCACAGGACTTACAGCAAGTTCCACATTAACAAATGCAAAAGCAAAACAACAAAGAACACCTCTGCTAAAGAGTTAATTGATAACTTCAGAAGCATTGTATTAAAAAGTTCCCAAGCCTGTTATTATGTAATTGATATAGCCCATTTCACTTGCTGTTCTGTTACAACCCTTGTTTTCTAACCATACAATTCTCACCACCACACATAAATCCCTTGGCTGTAAAATTAACCCCATTACAAAAAAAACAACACCTAAGGTGTTTTAATTTCTAAAGATACTTATAAGTTGCTTAATTGAATAAGAAAAAAACAGAGGGCTTTAGTTAATTGTCAAGAAATGTGGACAAAACCAAACTGCTACATTAAAATATAAGCATTGAGTTCACATTATTTATTGAACTGAAGATGACATTTGTTTTAACTACAAAGTCCTCCATTATTTTATATCATCAACACATAGTTATGAGACCTATTTGAAGAGAGAATAGAAATACAAAAATGTCTCTTCCTGCATCCTGATGAAAAACAACAAATATATATATATATGATTTTATAGTTAGCTTGTGAAGCTAAAATTTTATGAGTTATATATTCTTTCTAAATTAAGAATGACAATAGAGCTAAGATTAATTTCTCTTTCTGGGCATGTAAAAAGGAAGATAGCATAAAATTGCTCATCAAACTAATACATCTGGAATTTTTTTTATTTAACGGTTCTAAGATAACATTTCTATTATGTTTTCAGTTCACTTAATCAAGTGACAAATATAAATCTCATTGTACTATGTATTTTTACAAAAGCTTTCACCTGATCTAAATTTATGTGATGAAAACAGAGTCTGTTTTCCCTTTCAGTACACGAACTTGAAAATGATACAAAGAATTCACATAAAAACCCTTCCCTAAATTGTGTATCCAGAAACATGTATGGAATAGTGATTTTTAAATCAGATACTGTATCTAAGATTGTAAACAGTCTAAAAAATTAAATCAAGTGTGTAAATAATCATTAATTTTTGCCCTAGTCATAGCAAAGAAAAAAATGTACAGCTCTATCAATATAAAAAGATATCACAGAAGAGTTCACATACATATACCAAACAACTAATTAAAGGATATTGTATTCTAAAAGAGTTATTCTTAGGTCAAAATTTAGTAGTCCAAAAATTGTTAACAAGAAAGCTAACTGATGATGACCTGTCATTTTCTAGAAGTTGTGGCTGTTTATTTACACAAGAGAATTGGTAAATTTTACTTATCATTTCTTAAAATTTTAAAAGAAGATTTGGATAATTGAATTGGATCAAATTAATTTGCAATTTCAAGAGAACATTAGTTTGATCAATTTTTTGAAACCATAAAAATATTTTTCAAACAAGCACACACAATGGACAATAAAAGAAATGACAGAATTAAGATATTTTAATTATGACTATTGCTATACTTTGGAAAAGTGTACAGAGGGAAATTCCCAGAGAGCACTAAAAAGAAAAAAACCTACTGAAAAATTCTGAAAGTCTGTTCTGTGCCCAGTCTCTGAGATCAAGTCACCAGTTAATTAACATTGAGGAGCTATTAGGATGTGAGGTTCCTTTGTGGACCTCAGCTTTTCCCCACTTTCTAGAGCCTTCCATTTGTGCACAGTTTACATATCCTTACTCAATACACATTATTTGTCTAATTATATTGAAGTATAGTTGATTTACAGTGTTAATTTTTTCAGTACAGTGGTACAGCCAAGTGACTCAGTTCATATATATATATACACATATACACACACACATATATATGTATATATCCTTTTCATGTTCTTTTCCATTATGATTTATCACAGGATATTGAATACAGTTCCCTGTGCTACACAGTAAGACCTTGTTGTTTATCAGTCCTAAATTTACTAGTTTCCATCTGCTAATCCCAAGCTCCAATCCTTCCTTCCCTCACCTCACCTCTCCCTTGGCAACCAGAAGTCTGCTCTCTATGTCTTTGAGATTATTTCTTCAACATACACCATTAAACCAAATTTTTACCCTGATTCTTCTAAAATGACTTGAATATTAGTTTTAATCTTTAATAATAAAGGGCTCTTGGGCCATGTTTTAGAGAACATTTTTTAATTTCTCTCTCAAAATCCACTTAAATCTTTTGAAAGATATGACTTTTATTCTGGAGGAGGAAAAAATAAAACAACTGAGTCTTTAGGGTCCGGTAAATTAAAATTGGCAGGCTGATTTCAGTCTTGGTATCATAGTTTTGGCTTTTGCACTGTCCTATCTGCTGTGAAGATGCTTAATCCCAAGAATTCTAACGGCCATCGATACCTCCCTTGTAACCACAATGGCTCAAGAGAACCCTTTCCATCTTCAACAACTGACACAGTGTCAACATCTGCTTCCAATGAAGTTGTTTCTTTTTTCTCAAGTCAAATAAATCTGCTGACTGAGACTGTAAAGAGTTTTTGTTTTTTTTTTTCTCCTCTTTTCATGCGGAAAAATTTTTTTCCACCATATTTTGCAATTTTTCCTCCAAGTTAAAAAAACGGATAACTTCAAAGGAGATGTTTTTATTCTAGGTGCTAAAAAAGCCCAAAATATAATGAAACAAAATAAAAACTTTGGTAATTTCATGAAACTGTCACTTTCATTTTGGAGACAATAATCACAGGGTTCTGGATGAATATAAGTCTGAAACGTAAGAAAACTCAGAGTTGGACCTACATACCACTAAGAAGTTAATTTATTTTCTTTCATAAACAGCACATTAAAATATCAGAAATAATTAAGAAATTTACATTTTATCATCAACATCTAGTAGAAGACAAAGATTCTCTTGCAACAATTTTTTACATAAAAGCACAGCTGTATATCAATTTGCTATAGATATGGGTATATAAAGAAAAGGGACACTTGGGAGCTCAATTTGATGATTTACTTACTCAACTGACAGATACTTGAGGAATCTGTCATTGACTGAATGTCTACTATGAGCCATGTTATTGAGTGTATGTGTGTGTGTGTGTGTGTGTGTGTGTGTGTGTAATATAATTTTCAACCTTCCTAGCCTGCCAGTTAGGTATTATTATCCTACTTTACTCATGAGATAAATAAATGAAGCCCCAAAACACACATCTAATTGTGGCTAAGCCAGAATTCAGAAAATGACCTAATGTCCAAGTCAATTTTTGTTCATTGATTCATTGCTTCTCTATTCATCCTCCAGTCGGAATTGTAACATAAATACTGTCCTTTTCTACCGCTTAGTCTCTGCTGGTTTTCCTGTGTATAAATACATGTGGGTCATAATGGATCCTACAAGCTGATTTCAGCTTCTGCTCTGATTAAGATCATCATGTTGCCTCTGTCAGGAGGGCGACAAAGACCACTAAATGGGTGCACCTGGACTGAAAAGACCACGATCTCTAGGCTGCCAGTTTTCCCTAAAGATTCCTTAGTTGATAACAGTGTAAGCTATTTTCATCATGAGGAAGAGCACATTGGAGATGGTGGGTTCTCAATGCTGTTCAAGTTTCTACCATGATTCCTGTGATCAAAAAATTTATGGCTGTATCTATGTGTAGGAACCAGTAACAGATACTGGAGTGGACTTCAGCTTCTGCCACAATGAAGATTATCATAATGTCTCTGTCAGGAAAGAGACCAAGGTAGATCATGATCAAAAATCTTTTCTTGGTTTGAGTCTTCATTTAAGGGTGTGTTTGGTATTATTAAAAATTCTTATATTAAAAAGTTAGCTATCATCAATAATAAATACCTATGAAACATGTTGATTAATTGATAGCATGTAACATTGAGATTTGGAGAAGGAAATGGCAACCCACTCCAGTGTTCTTGCCTGGAGAATCCCATGGACGGAGAAGCCTGGTAGGCTGCAGTCCATGGGGTCGCACAGAGTCGGACACGACTGAAGCGACTTAGCAGCAGCAGCAGCAGCGTCACTGACCCATTTTCTTAATTTGGCATATATTATGTAACGAAGGGGTACTCAGTAAGGGACAGAATGCAGTTTCTTAAAATATAAAGTATCTGATTGCTATTTGCATAATAAATAAGGAGCTTCATAAGGGCACATTTTTATGCCAGTGCCTGGAATTGTTTTGTTTTGTTTTTTAAAGGTTGTTACAACATGAAAGAAATTAATTCCTCAGTTACTTGCAATCCACTTGTTCTCATGGCAAAATGTAGAGCAATCCCCATTATTTTTTGCTTAAAATAGTAATGCACATAACTTTAAGATGAAAGAGAGGGGAGAAAAATTAAAGGGGAAGTTAAGAAGGGATTGTTAACCTTATTAAGATGAAACATTGATTTTTTAAACATTTAGAGGTGCTTTTCAAATAAACAGTGAGGAACCAAATAACCTGTTAGGATCTAACTAGTCACTATTTTATTGTTCCTCAGATCAAGATAGTTCAGTGGTCGAAACATAGATTAGATGGAAAATCAATGAGATAATTTCCTAGGGTCTAGCTCACAGATCTTTAGAAAGCTTGAATAAAGACTAATTTGTGAAATAACCAAAAGCGGAGTGTTTCCAAATGAAACTGGAGAGGGAAATGGTAGCCCTCAATAACACAGTCTGGAAACCTCCAAGATTACTGTATCTTTTTGGTGGGAGAAAATCCATCCAGAGAATGATGGCATTTTAAGCTTAAACTCAGACTATCATACTAAATTACAACTCATCCCTTGTATGGCATCTGGTGGTTATGGTAATATAATGGTAACAAATGCACGCCAGACAATCACAGAGACACATGCATTCTTCTTTGACTTAGATTTTGATCCACTCCTTGTATATGCAAGGATCCAGTCTTTGCAAAGTGCCAACACCACCTGGGCCTGTTTTCAATGGGGGATCTTATTCACAAATCTCTCCTGTGTACAGCAGAATTTAGGTCCCTAACTTTTCTTGGGTCCTCAGAGCCAAGGAATATTTTACCAGATAGCTACCAGGAATGACAGAGGGAGCAGTGTCATCCTAAATTTAGGATGAAGCTATCTGTCAGCTCTCTCTCCTTCAACTCAATTCACTAGAGAGTAAGGAAAGAAGCAGAGAGTTGATATATTTCTTCTCAAAATTGGGAAAATCCAATTGAGAGATCGGAATGAACTGGAGTACCATACAATTCTAAGAGAAACTGCAAAATTAACAGGTTCCAAGGGAAGAAGAGAAAAATAAATCATCCCCACTGAGCCATCCCGTGGGAGCTGCTGAATACTGGCCTTTAAGAATTCAGGAGGATACAAAATAAAACCAATTTAAAGATGCATTAAACCTTGTGCTACACAGATAAAGGCAGAGCACAAATAACTATATCAAATTAAACTGCAGATCAAAATGTAGATAATTTAATCAAACCACTCCCTAGAAATCTAAGTTCATATCATTAGTAAATCATTAGTAAGTGGATGATTCCTTAAGTTTGGACCTCACATTAGGTAAACGTGCATACCCTGTTAAATGGACTCTGGTTAAGAAGAAATATAGTGATGAAAATACAAGAGAGGGTATAAATTTATAACTAATAAGATGCACCAGGAAAGAAGACTATGGAACAATAGGGAAATTTGAAAATGATCCATGGGAATTTTGCCTAGCTAAGCAGACTGCATTGTTCTTATACCTAAAATGTTCACAGATATAAGTTATCCTATTTAAGACGGAAAAAGATATTTCACTAAACATTTAATTTCACATGGATGAGGACAGGGATGGGAAAAATTTGAGAAACATTGTTAACGAACTAAAACATCTATGTAACACTACTTTTTTAACATGACCCAACTCTGAAAGCGTCGGAAAGAATGGACTTTATATTGAAAGTTCTTAAAATATCAATAACTGCTATTTGATAACCTTAATCTTTTCCTAATTGTATTTTAATGATAATCCCAACTTTTCTTATTTAGATCCTGAGGGACATGTCAAGTTGAATCCTGAGTCCCCAGAAATAAATTTCAAATAATAAATTGCTTATTAAATTAATTTCAGTAATTATAGTATAAAAATTTATCTTGCTCCCAATTCTTTTCTTAAAAAGAATCAGATCAATTAAAACCAGAATTAAACAAATAAGACTCGCAAAAACCTGTTTAAACAATACACATGCAATACATTATCCTTCAACTTATAATGATGGATCAAACTCTCAGAAACAGCCACTGAATGAAAGGTTCTGTCATGTGTCTAGTACTTTCCCAAATAGAATCCTTTCAAACTATCCTCAGGCAAAACTCACTTAAAATATGACTAAAATTGTCATGAATTAATCATTATAAACAAGAAAAATAAGTCACTGGCACTCAAAGATAGCATGGTTAAATGTTTTTTTTTTTTTTTTCTCCAGTAGTTGGTTGTAAATTCTGGTTCCATTTTATCAAAGTTGGATGGACTACAAAGACAATTCTCCATCTAATCCAAAATTTATGAAAACTTTCTTAGTCAACCTCCAAGCAGTCTTTGGGAGAAATCAAAGTAATGAATAGCTTTTATTTAGTGTGATCATTAAAAAACTTCCTTTTCAAGCTACACACGTAACTCAGAGCTAAGTAAGCTATCATGGAATTAAATCTTCACTGAGACTTAATGTAAAACAATACTATATTGGTTTGGCTATGGTGCTACTTTCGCAAAAAGGAGAAACTATCAAACATTTGAGGTAACTTAGAGCACAGAGCATATTACAGACATCTTAGAGACAAGCATTTTAAACACTTTAGCCAGTGCTTCTCTGAGAGCAAGTTCTTTAAACAGAACTTAACAATTTTTACAATATTTAAAAAAAAATCCCTCAAAAATAGCCCATCAATGCTAAATCAAACTTCCTGTATTTTTACAAAAATAGAAGAACATAGAAATACAAAATTGTGTTCCTGAAAGAATGAACATTTTCTTTGTGGTTCATCTTTTCCTGACAAGGTAACTGGTTCAAAAAGAAGGAAAAAAAAAAGTCAAACCAAAAATTAAACCATATATTGATAAAAGCAAGACAAAAAGAAAAAGAGAGAGAGAGAGTTGCACAGTTGGCAAAGGCTCAGATGAGGGAAAGAAATAAACAAAAATGCTTTTCTTCAATGTCTAGGACTCATTCTGCTTTCTCAAGAAAAGGCTCCAAACCAAAGTCAGCTGGATAGCACTTCCTCTTTTCCTTCCACATCTAATACGTCCCACTGCAGAATGACAGTCCCTGGCAGCATCTTTTCCCAGTGGGACCATGGATTCACGCTCCAATTTGACTTGATAATACTGTGGGTTTCAGTACCACGGTGATTCCTTGCCCTTGTCTTGATGCTGTAGACCTAGAAAAGGTGTGAGAAATAGAAAAGTATCAATACGTGTAGCACTTGAGACTGGGCATTTTCTACAATACACTAGATACAGAAACCAAAGTGGCAACTGAGCTCACAAGTTTCAAAAAGCCAACCAATACTAAGTGACCAAGAAAACTCTAGACTGGAGCAGTGCCATTAGCACAGTACACATTCTTTACTGTGGCCTTTATCTTACTAGAGTAGGTATGAATAATAAATAAAATAATATAAATGAAGCTTTCTTATTTCTAATATCAAAAGTTACTGACATGGGAAAAAAAGGATACAACTAATCTCTAGGGCGTATTTAGGCAGCATTTCAGTTAACACTTTTCAGCAAACATCAGATGATACTTTTGGACTAAGGCAGTGAACTAAATTTACTTATTTTTATTGCCTCCTCTTTCAGAAAATATTTGTGTGTGTGCATTCAGTCATGTCCAACTCTTTGTGACCCCATCGACTGTAGTCCGCTAGGCTCCTCTGTCCATGGAATTCTCCAGGCAAGAATACTGGAGTGGGTAGCCATTTCCTTCTCTGGAAGATCTTCCCAACCCAGGGATCGAACCCAGGTCTCTCACATTGTGAGCAGATTCTTTACCATTTGAGCCACCAGGAAAGCCCCACTAAAGCATCTGTAGTGATTTTATTTCTTGTCTTTCAACTTGTCAAATAATTGTGTAAAGCAATGGATGTCATTACAAAACAGATACAATTAGTCAGTCATTATGGGAGTCATTAAGACACTATACTAAACAAATTACATAAAATGAAAAAGAACAAAAAGGAGTCAAAGAAACACCTCATAGAACCACAAGGCATGATCTTTGGTTTTATAGCATTTGTATACTGGGAAAAATCAGCTCTTTCTGAATGCCAAATGATTGGTGCCGTCTTATGTTTTATCTCGTGTACTAGCATTATGTTTAGACAGACAGGCCACAGTTTCCCTTTCCCATTTCAAAAGAAGAGGAGGAGGAAGACAAAAAATAAAAAGGATCTGGGGCATATCAACTCACTCTAAGTTTGCTTTATTCAGTTTCAAATAATTTTGTGGTCAGAATAATTTGCAACCTGACAAAGTCTCCGTTGGGTGACTTTTATAATCTAAACCACCTTAACCGACAATCTGCTGACTGCATAAATATTTTTTTCATTATTAAAACGTCTCATCTTCTGTATGACTCAGTATTTTCCACACTTGAAGACCCCATCAATCTATAGAATGTCAGCACTGCAAGTCATGAATAGTGTTGGAATCATCAAGTGGTTTGAGTGTCTTTTTTTCTTCTTAAATAAAAGCAATCCCTAGTTTGCAAAGAGATGACTCCACCAAAATCATGTTAGCCTTTTTCTGTGGACAAGAATTATGTTACTTAACATAGTCCTAAATATTCTAATCAGAGTTAATGGTTGGAATAACTCTTGCTCTTCAACTGTGTTTCCAAGTCTGCATTACTCCAAAGCAAACCTTAAAAAACTCAGTTCACCTATGGCCTACAACATATTAAGTGGCTAATGTTGTCCTTTTGGCTTAATTTCTTCTCATTGATGGGACATAAATACAACTTTTCCTTTGATTACCAAGTATCCATACCTGTAAATTTCAAAGTAAATATAAAGAAAAGGAACAACCACAGACAAAAGACTCTACTACTAGTAAGTTGTAACAGGGATATGATTTTTCTTGTTAAACACTTGTTGAAGGAAGATTAAAATATTTAAGAATCAGTCAGTACACTGAGTTTTCCCAGTGGTGAAAGGAGACAAAATCATTAACTCATGATTCTTAATGTGGTCTTGTTGTTGTTCAGTCACTAAGATATGTCCCACTCTTTTTAACCCCATGAACTGTAGCATGCCAGAATCCTCTGTCCTCCACAATCTCCTGGAGTTTGCTCAAATTCATGTCCATTGAGTCAGTGATGCTATCTAACCACATCACCCTCTGCCACCCCGCTTCACCTTTGCCTTCAAACGTTCCCAACATCAGAGTCTATTCCAATGAGTCAGCTCTTCACGTCAGGTGGCCAAACTATTGGAGTTTCAGCTTTAGCACCAGTCCTTCCAATCAATATTCAGAGTTGATTTCCTTTAGGATTGACTGATTTGACCTCCTTGCAGTCCAAGGGACTCTCAAGAGTCATCTCCAACACCACAGTTCGAAAGCATCAATTCTTCAGTGCTCAGCCTTCTTTGTGGTCCAGCTTTCACATTTACACATGACTTCTGTAAAAACCATACTTTTGACTGTACAGACCTTTATTGGCAAAGTGATGTATTTTCTTTTTAATATGCTGTCTAGGTTTTTTCATAGCTTTCCTTCCAAGGAGTAATGATCTTTTGATTTCATGGCTGCAGTCACAGTCTACAGTGATTTTGTGCTCCAGTTGCTTTAGTCATGTCCAACTCTTTGCAACGCTATGGGCTATAGCCTGCCAGGCTCCTCTGTCCATGGGATTCTCCAGGCAAGAATACTGGAGGGAGTTGTCATGCCCTCCTCCCCGGGATATTCCCAACCCAGGAATCAAACTCAAGTCTTCTGTGTCTCCTGCATTGCAGGTGGATTCTTACTGCTGAGCCACGAGGGAAGCCCCCACAGTGATTTTAGAGCCCAAGAAAAGAAAACCTGTCTACTTTTTCCCCTTCCATTTGCCATGAAGTGATGGGACTGGATGCATAAATCTTTAATCCATGATCCTTACATGATCTACAGATACTTGGGGGTTCCCCAAATTTTCTTACAAGAACATAAAACACTCTACTATTATTTTGCTACTATTCATGCTTTTTTTTTTTTTTTTTTTTTTGCTTCTCACTCCTCAAACTCAAACCTATATGAAATTAGTTTACAACACATTTTGAAATCTACTTACTGGCTTGCTGAAATCACCCATGTTTATCTCTTGATATTAGTAACTCTGTTTTAGGTTGTTTACTCTGTGATATTTTCAGTGAAAGTAAAATAAACATCACAATGATAATGTTAGCAAACACTTTCTTAGGGCTGAACACACTAGACATTGTGCTATTTTATGTGAAATATTTAATGCTTCCAATCACGCTATATATATAATGGATATATATATTCATTTTACAAATAAGAAAAGTGAGAGTAAGAGAGGTTATGCCAATTATTATGTGGTAGAACCAGGACTGAATGTTTGTGGTTTGATATCAGAGTCAATAGTTTTAACCACAATGTATATGGCTCCCCTTTTGTGGATTATATTGTCTGTAGGTTGTGACACCAGCCTGTATTCTTGCAACTCCTGGAGTCAAAATCCTTTCATTAAATCAATTCAAAGAAAAGTCAATACATTTTAAATATTGATTTTTGCACTATTTAGAAACACCCTGATTTATCAGAACTGATACCAGTGTTAATAAAATAACTGTGTTTTTTTTAAACTATACCTTTGCAAAGTTTTTCTAAGTCACAGAAGATGATTACACAGTCCTTTGTTATACTCCAGATCGTGTAATAGGACATGTTGTATGAATAGATGTGTAACCACGCCTCCCTGCCCCCACCCAAATAAACTGCCACAGTATGAAAACTGAAGACGTAGGGTGGCCATCTGACTCATCAGGTGTTTGTCAGAAATGGGACCAAAGAACAAAGATATCACACTGTTCACTTCAGAGTTTGAGAGTCTGAGATCAAGTCAGGAGATAAACCTGAAAGAAAACACAAGCCCACAGACCCAGTTCCTCGCTTCAGTTCCAATACCATCACCACCTGACCATCAAAAGAAAAAAGAAAAACCAAATCCAGGAATAGAAAAACTGAAGTACAAACATAGGAAAGATACATTGAATACTTAGGAGTAGGAAAGAAGTTTTGGCTCAGTTCAGTTCAGTTCAGTCACTCAGTCGCGTCCGACTCTTTGCAACCCCCTGAATCGCAGCATGCCAGGCCTCCCTGTCCATCACCAACTCCCAGAGTTCACTCAAACTCACGTCCATCAAGTCGGTGATGCCATCCAGCCATCTCATCCTCTGTCGTCCCCTTTTCCTCCTGCCCCCAATCCCTCCCAGCATCAGAGTCTTTTCCTATGAGTCAACTCTTCGCATGAGGTGGCCAAAGTACTGGAGTTTCAGCTTGAGCATCATTCCTTCCAAAGAACACCCAGGACTGATCTCCTTTAGAAGTTTTGGTTAAAAGAAATCATATTTGGATTTCCCTTTAAAATTTGAAGAATCTATGTAACAAGGCATTGTAACTCATTTTCTAGCTGAAATTTTTGGGAGCTTATTGCTTCACAGATTTCTTCTCTTGCAAAAGACCTCTGGGAATAAGGAAGTGGAGATGGCAGCAGGGTGTGCCTAAGCAGAGAAAGCCTAGAAACTTCCCCCTCCCTTGTTTCCTTCAAGTCCTAGGTGTCTGATGAAAAAAAAATCTTAAAGTTCTCATGGGCTCCTCAAACAAAGATACAGAAGTTGCTTCAGAGAGATTTCTGGCAGGCCTGCCTCTTTATCCCATAGCTGTGATGTGGGTACCCCGTGGCAGAAAAAATGATATGAGCCACCCTAGCTGAGCACCTCAGAGGCATCACAAACTTTAGGAAGCCGAATGACGTAGTCATCAGTGGAGCACTGTATGGGGAATGCACAGAGAAATGGTGGGGAAGGGGATATGTTTGCAAACAAAAGCAAGATAAGAATGAAATGACAAAGCTAAGAAGAGACAGCAACCACTTAATCAACAATGTTCACCATATGACTAACAGGAAAACAGAGGCAATCCCTAGGGAGAGAGTGAGGGAAGCATCTGAGAAGAGGATTCACCTAGAAGTGGAACAGTGTTTTAAACTGAGCAATGAAGAAATCATTGGGCTGGACTACAAATACTTAGAATTGGTGAAGTAATTATTACACAGGGAACTATAATCAATATCCTCTGATAAACCGTAATGGAAATGAATATGAAAAAGAATGTATATACAACTTGGTCACTTTGCTGTATAGCAAAAATTAACAACAGTGTAAATCAACTATACTTGAATAAAATAAATTTAGAGAAAATGAATTGAAAAGCTAACTTTTCTGCTATTGGGTAGAAGTAAATAATAAACTGGCTTACTGAAAATGTTATACTCCAGCACATCTGAGTTTTAGGACCATGTGATCATCAGTCATATCCACTAGAAAAGCATTTCCTACTTCAAAAGAAGAATAATCCTTTGACAACATCACTATCACTCTTAAGTAACTTTAATATGATTCCAATTAATTTTATTGCTGGAGATAAAAGAGGTAATGTGGTAACCATGCACTGGTGAATATGCTGTTGATAAAAAGAGAAGAAAAATAGGAACATAAAACCTGGATGTGCAGGTGGAATATTTAATGACTGAAAAGTAAAGAAAATACTGAAACAAAATATTTAGTTTCATAGATATTAGGCATCTAGAAAACCCCTGTGGATCAAAATGCTTGATACTATATTAAAAGACTGCAAGGAGATCCAACCAGTCCATTCTGAAGGAGATCAGTCCTGGGTGTTCTTTGGAAGGAATGATGCTCAAGCTGAAACTCCAGTACTTTGGCCACCTCATGCGAAGAGTTGACTCATTGGAAAAGACTCTGATGCTGGGAGGGATTGTGGGTAGGAGGAGAAGGAGATGACAGAGGATGAGATGGCTGGATGGCATCACCAACTCGAAGGATGTGAGTCTGAGTGAACTCCAGGAGTTGGTGATGGACAGGGAGGCCTGGCGTGCTCCAATTCATGGGGTCACAAAGAGCTGGACACGACTGAGCTACTGACCTGAACTGAACTGATGTTAAAAGACGCTGGTGGTTTATTTCCACATTTAAAACATGAATACCTGCTTCATCCTTGCTTTAATAGAGAAAAGCCATAATTATCACAAATACAAATATACACAGTGCTGTATTGGCTGCTATATCAAAATACCCAGCCTTCACCAACAGCCTAACATCTAACACCGACACACTGCAAAATAACAAACTACGTGATGTGAGAGACAGTCACATTATCTTCTTCTACTTTATAAAATTATCACTGACAATTATCATACAACTTCATTTGTCTGAGCACCTGGGTAATCAGTTTAAACACTAATGAAGAATGTTTAAATAAGATCTAAATGGGGATAGTACATACCTTAACACTAATGAAGGGGTAAAAATAAGAGTGGAAAGCTATTCAATTTGGGAACTGATTTCATTGCAGGTAAATATCAAGATAGATCATGTTTAAGCATCAGGAAGAAGTCCCTTCATTTGTTTTTCAAACTTCAAAAAAAAAAAAAACCCTCAAAATATCATAGATTTGTTGTTTAAAGATCAAGTTATGAAGTATTTAGAAAGTAAAAGTTCTATATAATGTACCCTGTCATCACACAACTTGCTGAGTATACTTCAGATGTAGGTACATACACCACATATATCCTATGTGACAACAATGCTTATTTCACCAGCAATATTGACTTTCAAAACCATTTCATGTCAGGATATGTCGATCAACTCTTTTGAAGAATATTAATTCTTCAATATGCACATTATTCATTCTTCCCTATACCATAAATTACTCAGTTCTATATAGATATGCATAATTTGAATATATACACACACACAGTGTGTGTGTGTATAAAAATATATTTGTTACTTATGTGACTATTTTGGTAGGTGAGATAGCTTCCTGAATATACATTTGTATAATCACTGAACCCAAGTGTATAAATATATTTACACTTACATAAACACTTACATAATTCATGGTGAGTGGTAAATGTTTCAGTAGTTTGCATCAATATTCATATTTTACTATTATCATTATTATAGATTCAATGTATCTAAGTGTTTCAATTTGCATTTCCTTCAGTTCTTATGAAGCTGAACATTATGTGATTTAGTATTCCTTCCTCTGTGTTTTATCTTTTGGCTGACTTTCTATGCTTTGATTAATAACAAAATAATTTCCTCATTGATTTCTAAATGCCTTTTGTATATTAGGTATATTAGTATTTTTTTTCATGTATCACACACATTTTTGGCCAATTTAATGAGCACTAAATACCTCCATACTTACTACCTAAACTTTGGACAATAATTATTTTAAAAGTCATCACAAACAAGAATGTATTCTTGAACCAGACCAAAGATTAAACTTATTGTTAAACTCAATTACAATTACCCAAGTATCATTACAACTCTTACACACTAAAACAATGACAAAAGATACCTAACTATGAATGCATAATCATTTGTTAGCAGAGGGAGCGTTCTCAGTGTGTAGAGGTATTTTCCTAGGTACATTTAGAATTGTCTTAAAATGTCCACGTAGTAGTCTTGTCAGAAACAGTGAGGTGAAAGCTGTCTAAACCTGTCAAAATCTCTTTAATTCAGATTCAGAAGAGAAGGAGAAATTTAAAGCCCATTGAACTTGATGTTACTGGTAGACCATAATTTATTACATTATTGGAAGAAGCATGGGACCCACACACCTGAGGCCAAGATTGCAGGTGACTAGCAGTTCAGTGGCAAGGTGTCTCCCTCTGCTCTTGGCCCAAGCGGTAGGCACATAGTCTGTCTGCCCTCTCAGAACCCTCCTCCCTCCAAAACCACAAACTCATGCACTGACTCTCCAACTTTTGCCCTTACTGATATCCATTTCCTCAGATTCCTGCACTTCAAATGCTCGGCTAGGAGGGAACTGGCAAGTACTTTAAGCATCAGGATATGTAATTACAAATCTGAACTAGTCATTCTACAACTGACCTTTAGGACAAATATAAAATACAAATCATAGAGTTGATAGTTCTTTTGTTATTGTTGTTCTTTGTGTTTTTTTTTTTAAACTTTTATTGGAGTATAGTTGCTTTACAATGTTGTATTAGCTTCTGCTGTTCAGCAAGTGAATCAGGTATACATATACATTATCCACTCTTTTTTGAATTTCCTTTCCATTTAGGTCACCACAGAGCACTGAGTAGAGTTCTTGATCATACCACCAATTTACCATGCTCAAAACATGAATGTCAGTGTGATAACCTCTTGGCTGAGAGAAGCTGGGGCCCAGGAGGCGCAATATGCTGTGTAGACACTGCTCACCAAGTCAGTGACCTCAATTTCAAAAGCAGATAAAAAGTAACTTTGAAGATAGAGACAAAGAATAAAGGAAAAAAGGAATGGGGAAGAGTGAAATAAAATACCTTCTGTAATTTCTTCTACAGACTTTCCCCCAGAACTGGAGAGGAACAAGACCAAAAAAGAAAAAAAAGAAACGCCTAGATCATTTATTGTAACTGAAACCACAAGTTATAATACTCTCAAGAGATTCTAACTATCCAGACATCTGCTGGATAACAAATGCAGCCAAACATGCATCTTTAAAAAGGTTTCTAGGTTATGCAGTGACAGCTTTACGATCCAGAAAATAGATAATCCAACCAGAGGCAGAGGTAATCTGGATCCACTACTTATCCATAAAACCTTAATTAAGGACACAACACAGCAAGTATTCTACCTGAAACTATGAGTTAGTTAAGGACTCTCACATTTTAACTGCAGAAGTACAATGTATCTTTTATGCCTACTTAGTTTAAGTAATCATTCCCCCCATTAAATCAAACCATATTGGAAAATATTCAGTAAGAATGAGACATGTTGCATATAGATCAATTCTTCACTGACATCAGTAATTTTTCATCTCACTTCTCTGTGGCATGAACACAAGCGTGCTCTCTGACATATTCCAGAAACCTCTGTCCAATCCAAGCAAACATAAATAGGGTTTCAATGACTGTGAAGATGCTAAGTGTCATCTGATAGTGCTCAAACAAGGCAGCTATGAAAATAAGCATTATAACGCATGCTTGTGGTCGACAAAAATTAAATCCCTAGTATATCAGGCTGTAACCAACCAAACAAACAAACAAACAAATGGCATATTTTGGCCTTTCATCTGTCTCTTGCAAGAATTTTTTTGGTCATCTTTTTGCCAAGGAATTCAGAACATGTTGGCCACAGACAACTGTTTGTGAAACACTATATTGTTGATAAATAGAATAAGAGAAGAGTTAGCCAGAAAGTGAATAAAAAGAACCTGTCAATTCCACCAGCCACATAAAATTTTGTATAGAATCTTTGTAGGCTAATTCAAAATTAATGTAAAATTGCCTGGATACAAGTTACGAAACAGATTTTGTCATAGGAGCTGGTTCTTTTAGATGTACCGCTATATGTGATACAGTAAATAGGGAAGCAGTAATGAAAAGATAATTTGCTGATATGAAATATGCTGACCTCTGAAACAAGCCTTTTAATGCTTAGAGTGGTTATTTATTTGGAATCATGTGATAATTAAACAGTTTTTCAACCTCTATAGCTCCCCTCCTAGGCAAGCAAATAAGCTTCTCTCGGGAAGACATTGTGTACTTTGACAAAATCGCCAATCCCAATGACAGGGAGTTGATGACAACTCCTTCAAGAAAACAAAAGAAAACTGTGCAGCACACATTTGCTTGCAATTTTTAAGAAAACATTTCAGAAAGCAAGGGATGCCATCCAATTTATATAGCTACCCATAGAAACTTGTTTATAAAATTAATACTAGAATGGAAAAAGAACACATTTTACTCACAACTTTTGAAGATAGCGAATATTTTATTAATGGAGTTTCAGTGAATTTAACTACATGCATAGTCTAACTTCCTTGTTCTGCACATAAAATTTCCTTTCAGTCTATGAGTGACAAGAACAAATATCCCAACAATCCATAATCATAGTGAGATAGGGTATATTTTTTTAGTAATCTCTCATCACCTTTATTGCAGAAAGTAAAGAAGAACTAAAGAGCCTCTTGATGAAAATGAAAGAGGAGAGTGAAAAATTTGGCTTAAAGCACAACATTCAGAAAAGTAAGATCATGGCATCCGGTCCCATCACTTCATAGCAAATAGATGGGGAAACAGTGGAAACAGTGGCTGACTTTATTTTGGGGGGCTCCAAAATCACTGAAGATGGTGACTTGCAGCCATGAAATTAAAAGATGCTTACTCCTTGGAAGGAAAGTTATGACCAACCTAGACAGCATTTTAAAAAGTAGAGATATTACTTTGCCAACAAAGGTCCGTCTAGTCAAGGCTATGGTTTTTCTAGTAGTCACATATGGATGTGAGAGTTGGACTATTAAGAAAGCTGATCGCTGAAGAATTGATGCTTTTGAACTGTGGTGTTGGAGAAGACTCTTGAGAGTCCCTTGGACTGCAAGGAGATCCAACCAGTCCATTTTGAAGGAGATCAACCCTGGGATTTCTTTGGAAGGAATGATGCTAAAGCTGAAACTCCAGTACTTTGGCCACCTCATGGGAAGAGTTGACTCACTGGAAAAGACTGATGCTGGGAGGGATTGGGGGCAAGAGGAGAAGGGGACGACAGAGGATGAAATGGCTGGATGGCATCACTGACTCGATGGATGTGAGTCTGAGTGAACTCTGGGAGTTGGTGATGGACAGGGAGGCCTGGCATGCTGTGATTCATGGGGTCGCAAAGAGTTGGACACGACTGAGCGACTGATCTGATCTGATTCATTGGGATATTCATTGAAGCTGAAACTTCAATACTTTGGCCACCTGATATGAAGAGCTGACTCATTTGAAAAGACCCTGATGCTGGGAAAGATTGAAGGCAGGAGAAGGGGATGAGAGAGGATGAGATGGTTGGATGGCATCATCGACTCAATGGACATGAGTTTGAGTAAACTCCGGGAGTTGGTGATGGACAGGGAGGCCTGGTGTGCTGTAGTCTGTGGGGTCGCAAAGTCAGACATTACTGAACAACTAAATTGAACTGAACAGAACCACTTGGTAGAGAGTTCCAGATGGAGAAAACTATATTTTAAAATGTGAAAATATTCTGATGACCCTTCAAATCCTTATTTACTTGATTCTTTGTCTTCCCTTTTCTTATAATCTGCCCAATAATATAAAAGTACCCGGTTTTCATTGTATGGCCAACACCAGCTGACACCACTACTGGGAAATTTGGCTCTGACAAATATTACAGCTATTCTTCAAGAACAGAAATAAATTGAACTAGAAACAGGAAGTGATGGAAGAATTTAAAGTTTGTGTCTCTATCATGCATGATGCCTCACATCTCCAGTGTGACTTTGTGTTTCTGTTTGAAATGTACCATATGTAGGAAGAATAACGAGAACTTTAGTTCTGCACTATATGTCACAATCTAGAAAACACATTCATGTGCATTAGTGCATTGGAATCTCCTGGTTGTGTCAGAGTAGGAAGTATCATCTCTATTTTGCATCTAAGAAAGAAGAGTGGAGAGATTTTGAGATTTGCTCAGCACAATATAGCTAAAATAAAATACAGGTCCAGGAATCTATTTTTTGGCCCTCTGCTTTTTCCATAAACATTGCAAAGATTAATGTTCCCTATACATTTACCATCATTTTACCATCAATTCTTCATCTTAGCTCCCTAAGTTTTGGAGGAAGAGTAAGTTATTCATAAAAATCAATATTTCTCCTCTTTTTCCTTGTGTCTTTCTCATATATACACAGGAATACACATAGGCACACACACTCAAACATATTTTTCTCTTATAAATTTCTCCTTCTATCCTCCTTAAACCACATTAGTGATAACAATACCTTCAGTCCCAAAAGGAAACCCAAATTAACAAACTAGTCTTCTCTGCTTTCATTGAAATGCATAAATACACATACAGGATTTCTTGCCATCTGTTTTTTCCAGAAAAAAAAAAGGCATATAGGGTTTTCCTTGGTGGTCCAGTGGTTAAGACTTCGCCTCTCAGTGAAGGGTTTGCAGGTTGGGTCCCTGATCCCAAGATTCCTTGGAGCCAAAAAACCAAAACATAAAACAGAAGCAGTATTGTAACAAATTCAATAAAGACTTTAAAAGCGGTCCATATCAAAAAGTCCTTTTAAGAAAAGGGCATCTAAATGTGCTTCTTCATCTTTTTTTTTAGTCAGCAACATCACACAAAACGTGCTTCACTCATAGATCCCCTCTTAATGGCAATCACTTGATTCCACTTCCGAGATATTATGAACATTGTTACAATAAACATTTTTGTACCTGTCCTCGCATGCTGCTGCTTGTATTTGTGTGGTACAGACTCACAAGAGGAGTCAATGCTGGGTCAAAATTTAGGAGAATTTTTAACTGTAGTACATATTTCAGTTTACTTAAAAAAAAAACTTACACTTCTCTAATTTTGTAACAGCAATATATGAAAATAGCATTTTCCCTTAACCAAGATGTCTTTTACAAGGATTTACACACACACACACACACACACACAGGCATTTATTTGTATTATACAAATGCACCTTAAAACATTCAGAATTCTCTCAGAATGTGTCTGCATTTGTCCTGTAAGATTGGAAGAGAATCTCTGAGAAGAAACCTCCATGCTTTGGGCATTGTAACATTATGGCACCATCCTAAGGATGGGCTTCCCAGGTGGCTCCATGGTAAACAATCAACCTGCCAGTGCAGGAAATTCAAGAGACATGGGTTTGATCCCTGCATCCGGGAGATCCCCTGGAGTAGTAAATGGCAGTGCCACTCCAATATTCTTGCCTGGGAAATGCTATAGACAGAGGAGACTCCATGGGGTCGCAGAGAGTAGGACATGACTAAGCGCACACGCACACACACACATGCACACACACACACACACCCCTCTGGATGAAGGGCCAGGATGGAGAATGGGAAGATCTACAGCACTCTGGGAGAGCAGGGGAGTTTCATTAAGGTCCTGCAGAATCTAGCCCTGGATGCTGGAAACTGACAGCAGTGCTCTGGAATGTATTTCTCCCTCTGATTCACCATCCTGCTACTTTTAATGCAGATCTCACTCTCTGGCTGGGATCTACTGGCATTCTACATGCATCTCAAAGACGGTTTCCATTACCCTTCTGGTCACGGAACTGTCATTCTGGACATGTGCCTTATACAGCTAATACCATTCAAGAGTGTGTAAATACTGTAACATACTTTAGGGTTTTTTTTTTTTTTTTTCCTTTCAGTGGAAAATAGGCTTATGCTACAGGCCAAAAGAAAAACAAAGGTTTGCAGAAAGAGTGGCACAATCAGCTGTTAATTACTAGAGTCTTTATGTTATCAAGTCATAATAAACTGTCAAAAAAATAGTAAAAGTCCACAGGAAGTATTAGTTTACAAATATTCTTCCTAGTATTTTCTTTAATCCACAACTATTTCTTTGTGACACTTTAGTTATCCTAATTAAGATAATGCCTTCAAGGTAAGTATCCAGAAATCTGTAAATCTCTATCGACCAGCACAGCTGTCACTGAAAAATCACATAGTTCTAGGGCTGGCTTCTATATTAAAAAACCATTTAATGTGTCTCCCTGCTGAAATCAAATGATTAGAAGTAAGCTTCTCTGTCTATTCTATTTTATGACACTATTAAATAAAATTCATTAATTTCCTTATTTGTAAAAATCATTAATAATGTTAGGAAAGATTACAATAAATCACCAACCCCACAACCTTCATAAACGTATTAAATGAGTAATAACTATGCTCCAAAGAACTGGTAAAGTAGGAAGGAGTGACATGGCTTTTAGTTGAGCCTTTATCATATATGTTGCTTTAATGCACTCTCTTCTTTATACTGAAAACTGTCTTAGTGCTTTAATATTTTTATATAATTAATACTATCCTGTTAATGATTACTGTGGCTCTAGATGATTCCCATCACTTCATGGAAAATAGATGGAGAAACAATGGAAACAGTGGCTGTCTTTCTCGGCTCCAAAATCACTGCAGGTGGTGACTGCAGCCATGAAATTAAAAGACACTTACTCCTTGGAAGGAAAGCTATGAACAACCTAGACAGTATATTAAAAAGCAGGGGCATTACTTTGTCAACAAAGGTCCATCTAGTCAAGGCTATGGTTTTTCCAGTGGTCATGTATGGATGTGAGAGTTGGACTATAAAGAAATCTGAGCACCAAAGAATTGATGCTTTTGAACTGTGGTGTTGGAGAAGACTCTTGTGAGTCCCTGGGACTGCAAGGATTCTAACCAGTCCATCCTAAAGGAGATCAGTCCTGAGTGTTCATTGGAAGGACTGATGTTGAAGCTGAAACTCCAATACTTTGGCCACCTGATACAAAGAGCTGACTCATTTGAAAAGACCCTAATGCAGGGAAAGATTGAGGGCAGGAGAAGAAGGGGACGACAGAGTATGAGATGGTTGGATGGCATCACTGACTCAATGGACATGGGTTTGGGTGGACTCTGGGAGTTGGTGATGGACAGGGAGGCCTGGTGTGCCACGGTTCATGGAGTTGCAAAGAGTCGAACATGACTGAGTGACTGAACTGAACTGAACTGAACTGAGATGATTTCTCTCCAAATTTAATACATCTCTCTTTCACTGTAAAGCTTGTAATTGGAGTATTATGTTATCAGGTAAATATTCAAATATCTTAGGTTTCCTTTAGTCTTTTTTCGTAAATGTAAATGTCTATAGAGAGAAACATCTAATATAAATATCTTTAGAAGCATCTAATGTAAATATCTATAGAGAGAAACAAATTCAAAGAGGTTATTTTATGCAAATTCAAAGAGGTTATTTTATGCAAAGCTCCATGATTTTGATATCCTTCGTGATCCAAATACCAAAATTTGTGACATTTTAAAATGAGATGTTAAAATAGCTTAGCAAGGTTATTCTGAGAACTTTCATGCTTAAGTTTTGCCCAGGCTTGACAGCACCAGACCCACCTTCAAGAAAGCATGGTTTTGAGATGTGATCTAGAGAGATGGTAACTTACAGGCTAGATGAAAGAGCAAGTGGTAACTTGATATCCATTTCTCTTTCATAGACAGAAACTGCTTGTCCATTTGCTACTCTAGTAAGTGAACTATTTTTACCCTGGTCTTTTATTTCCTGCATCTGATAAAACAAAGATATTTATATTTCTAATGGATTTCAATGTAAAGCATCCATATAGTATTAAGCAAGTTGACCACCTTGATCCTAAGCAAAGAAGTAATTTAACTAGCTTATTTCTAAGGAAACACTATATAATAATTGTGAGCAATAATTACAATTTAGATTGCATTAAAATACATTTTGTCATTTATGAAAGATGTCTTTTTCACAAAATATTCAGATAAGAAATTCAGATTAAACTTGATATATATGGGCTTCCCTGGTGACTCAGACAGTAAAGCATCTGCTTGCAATGCGGGAGATCTGGGCTTGATCACTGGGTTGGGAAGATCGCCTGGAGCAGGACATAGCAACCCATTCTGGTATTCCTGCCTGGAAAATCCCCATGGACAGAAGAGCATGGTGGGCTACAATCTGTGGGGTCACAAGATTCGGACACGACTGAGCGACTAAGCACAGCACCGCATATATATGTATAAATATATATACATATGTATAAATATAAATATAACTATAAAGTTATACATACAAATATATGTAGTTTACAGGTCTTATACCACAAAAAATTCAGAAAACTAAGGTGATTTTACTCATAATATTTTCAGACACAAAGTGTCTGTGAAGAATTAAAAAAAAAGATAAGGTCATTTGTGAACTTCTCACTTCCCTATTGTTGTCCAATGCTCCCTATCCACTACCACAATTTAGGAGTTCAAAAATATTTTTTCCAGGTTTCTTTCTTAACAGAGTATACCTATACCCAAGTTAATCAAGCCCATCGGTATGAAACTCTCTTCAGAAATAATTTGCTACATGCCTCAAAATTTGTGAGAATACTAGAAAAGTAGTTTCCTGAGTTTTCCTGGAAAATTTCATAACTCCCATTTAGCAAGAAATTTTCATATCTATTAACTATTGCAGTTACAGTTTTTCTCTGTCTAGGAGGAACTCTGTCCCATTCTATCATAAGTAATCTTGATTTCAATATCTGAAGGTATATTCATTATTGTCTGGAATATTCTGGAAAATTCAAAGGACAAAGGAGCCTGGCAGTCTATAGTCCATTGGGTCACAAAGAGCCAGAGACAACTGTATGCACACGCACAGACACAGACACACACACACACACACACACACACATCATGCTAAGTCGCTTCAGTTGTGTCTGACTCTTTGTGACCCCATGGACCATAGCCCTCCAGGCTCCTCTGTCCATGGGATTCTCAAGGCAGGAATACTGGAGTGGGTGGCCATCCCTCCTCAAGGGGATCTTCCAGACCCAAGGATTGAACACCTGTCACGTTAGTGCCTCCTGCACTGGCAGGTGGGTTCTTTACCACTAGTGCCACCCAAGGCTACACACACACAGTTAATGCTTATATGACAAAATGTTTGCGAAACCAGAAAGTACATAAATATATGTTAATTCTCTTTTATCTCCAGATTTCTTGAACCTGTGATATACTACAGAATATTATTGACTATTGTTTGGTTTATTAAATTTTAAGCTACCTAAATGAACATTAGCAAAAGAACATGTATGCCTCAACTCTAAGCTGTTTATGTATATTTTATATAGAATTATTGTGACACTCCTCAAAGTAAAAAAAAAAAAAAAAATTATAATGAAATTGGAGCTAAAATAACATGAGGGATGCTAAGAAAAATAAATCTGTGAATCTAGAGATGAAAACCATCTCAAGCCCTGAGCAGCTTGTGTTTACAGGAAAAAAGTCACAAAGCATGACTCTTTTTCCTTTCTGTAAATTTAAATACAGTGGATGAAATGGAACCTACAAATAAATTCAACTTTGTATTTCAGTAAAAAAAAAGACCTCATTAACAAATCTTACTTGAAAAATCAATTAAAACTGGCTGAAATATGCAACATTTTATGTCCTACATAAGAGAAATTGTTGTTAATAACAGAAAATATGACAGCATTTCCATAAGATGCATTTTTTGGTTATGGCCACTAAAAGATGAATTGTAAGTCAGAATTTACCTAATGTCATCATTAAAAAATCTGAGCATGATATTCTTGCATTCATATATACATATCTAATAATACATTGTATCAAAATCACAAATATTTCCACATTTAACTCTCTTCTTCCTGACATACAAAGGATATCATACAACACTCTGAGATTACTGAATTTAATCCTCCATATCCTGAGTCCTCTCTTCTTCAGTTTACCTTTCTAGGTATTTTCTTCAAACCCATCTACGCTTTCTAAACCATACCTCTTCACAGTAGCTACATGTTAGGTGAAAGTTACTAGCAGAAGTTGAAAACCACATGGCTTTTATGATGAAAAAACAGTAATAGCATTTCCCAAAGAGCATTCCATGAGAAGTTCGTAAGTATGCTAAAAACAAAATGTGCCCAAAAGAAAGTCAGGTGGAAGATCTCCTATTAAGCAAAATTTAAGATGTTTCTTTACTAAAGAATGTTTCTTTACTAAAGAATGGATAATAGCCTTTTATATACTAAACTGAGTTCTGATCTCAATGGGATGTACAGAGAAGGCAATGTTAACAAATTCATTTCACCAAAAATCTTTCTGTTTTTCAATTAAGCCTCTCATTACATTTAGAAACCACTGTTCCCAAGGAACCGAACCCAGTTCTGTGATTGCTAAGGAAAAGAGGAGAGTTTTATGTGAGATTTTGATAACAGCCTTTTGGTAAAGAAGGGTATTTTGCACAAGGAGGGAAGACAGAGATGCTCTATGATTATATCAACACACTGATCATTCCAAGAGATCTCTATGTAATATCCGTTCAACAGAGGGAGCAATAAGTGATAGCGAAAGTAGGGCCAGGGCAGGTTGAGGCAAAATTTAAGGATTTATGTGCTTGCATGCCCCAGAAAGTGAATATCTCTTTATATTCTGTGTTCCTCACCTTACCTTGGGCCCTTCAGAAAAGATGGACTATCTCTCCTTATTCTTAGAGAAGAATTTTGTCTACCAAACCTCAGAACTCTATTTTATTACTATATTACAATATTCTGTAATAAATATTTTAAAAATTAATTTTAATTAATTAAAAATTAATTACAGTTAAAGTATATTCTCTTTATATCTTTAAGAAATAGGTATCAAAATAAAGTGAGGTTCTCTCAACCCCACAGTTCTAGTATGTATGTACATACCCAAGAAAATTAAAAATATATGTTCACCCACAAACTTGTACATGAGTATCCATTACAGCACTATCCTTATTAGACAAAAAGTAGGAAAAAAAAATTGATATATAATTCACAAGATGTGGGGCATACGTGCATGCTAAGTCACTTCAGTCATGTTTGACTCTTTGTCACCCTATGGATAATAGCCCACTAAGCTCCTCTGTCCATGGAACTCTCCAGGCAAAAATACTGGAGTATGCTGCCATGCCTTCCTCCAGGAGATGTTCCCAACTGAGGGAAGGATCAAACCCATCTCTCTTATGTCTCCTGCGTTGGCAGGTGGGTTCTTCACTGTTAGCACCAACTGGGAAGCCCACACAATGTGGTCTATCCATACAATGGACTAATGTCTACCCCAAAAAGGAATGATGTTCTTATACATGCTACATGGACGAATCCTGAAAACCCAGGCTAAGGGAAAGGAGGCAGACAGAAACGACCACATACTGTATGACTCTCTATATATGAAATTTCCACAGTGAAAAAAACCCATAGGAACAGAAAGTAGATTAGTGATTTCCAGGGGATAGTGAAAGGAGGAAATTGGGACTGATTCCTTACAGTTATGGGTTTCTTGCGGAGGTAACAGACATGCTTTATAATTAGATATAGAGATACTTGTAGAACATCATCAACATACTAAAACCCACTGAATTGAAGGCTTTAACATGCTGAAGTATATGATAGGTGAAATACTGTTCGATAATAAATTTTTTAAAGCTAAAATGAGTGAGGGTCTGATCACTTTCTCTTTTGTAGCTAGAATTTATATTGTATCTATTATGTGCAGGGCACATCTTTTAAATGTTTAACTTCATTAACTTACTTAATCCTCAACACCATCCAATGAGACATATTTTAAAGATAAAAAATTAAAGGCACCAAGCAATTTAAAAATTTGCCCCAAATTCTGTAGCTAGCAAGGAACAGAGCTAAGCTTATAAAACCAGGCAGTTTCACTTCAAAGCTCATGTTGCACACAAATTACTAGCAGCAATGACCATTATATGTTGGGGTATATACTTTCAGGCACATACATGCATATGTATGTATATAGATAGATTAAAAAGTATTTGCATGGGACTATATATACTAGAGGTCAGCAAACTATAACCCATAGACCAAATCAGGCCCACCATCTGTTTGTACATAATCCATGAGCTAAGAATGGAAGACTGGATTTTAAATGGTTGAGAAAGAAGGAATGAAAAAACTAAGTATCATTTTCATTGACATACAAAAAGCAAACAAAATTCAAATTTCAGTGTCCATCAAAGATTAATTGGGCATAGGTACATCATTTATTCATTTTTTGTCTGTGGTAGCTTCTATATTATGAAAGCAAAGTTGAGAAGTGGCAACAAAAACAGTGTGATCCCCACAATGCATTAAATATTCCTATCGGGCCATTTACAGAAAAATTTTACTGACCCTTGGATTATACCATACAAGGTACTCTAAAACTTTCTTAGGTCACTAAGCATTACATAATATTCAACCTCCTAGTCATTCAATTTCATTAAATGACTGCAAAATAAAAATGTACCTATGATTATTAAACCTCTTCCCTCCTGAGGAAATAAGTGTATCCTTTACCACATACCTTTCAAAAAGTGGTTGGATTAGTTTATTTGCCTCCTAATGTGAAAATGACCTACACTTTGGTGGCCTAAGAACCTAGACTTTGGAAAGTTTCATCCCTATATCACCTGAATGCAGGCTCTTTTCACAGCTGCTCAGTAACCACCTGATATAGATGTTGAGTTCTGAGCTGTTTTGCATGGCATGGTTAGGTCAACCTTGCACAGATTATGTACAGGGACTCTCTTTCTTTTCAACAATCTTACCTTTTCCAGCTTGGGCTTATGATATAGAAACTTCTGTTCTTTAACAAGTAGTTAGATAAGTGGAAGAGTAGCTACTGCCCTTCTGTTGTCCCTCTTTGTGGATACTGGGGACTGCCAGATCCCTCTGTATCCTGTGTTGAGATATTCATTTTCTTGATGTTCACAGCATAGAGCCTTCAGTTGTCTCTCTCTGGGAATTGCCTTCAGCTGAACAAGGCCACCTTGCCTAGTGTACTGACTATTTTTCCAAGGGCAAATACACACAGTAACTGATCAAAGTGAGAACATAAAAGTCCATCCACCTTGACTTAAGGCAGGATAATTTTAAAAAGTCATCCCAGCTCCAGAACTCCCTGTAGAATCCATTAAGTTTCAGTTGAACTTATTCATTGTGAGACTTCTCCTGGTTAATTCTTCTCTTGTCCTGAGAACAATACTACACAAATTTTCTACAAGCAAAATTGTGTCTTAGAGTCTGTTTCTTGGGGAAACTGACTGAAAACACTTCTAACCCTTCCTAAAAGAAGAGAGATTCGATATTTGATACGATGCCTGAGTTTAGGAGAGGAAAATGAGTCCTGAAGGCTTCATCCCTTCCATCCTCTCTTTTTGGGATCAGACCTCACATGAAGGGAGAGGCATGCTCCTTCTGCTACCTGTGTAAGGTAAGGCATGCCTCGGTTTATACTTTTCTGTGGCAAACCTGACCAATCATTATCTCTTTTCACAGTAACAAGGCTCTAAATTGTGTGACAAGGAAGATGTCTATGGGACTCTTCTTTGAAGAGAATATTTTGGTAGGATGGGATCTACCAGAATCTAAATTTAAATGAAGATTCTAGGAAGCTCAATTGTAGTAGTAAGCCTAATTTAAGATCTCTAATTTGGCCTAAATTTGTACTGATGCAATGGCTCAGTGGGTTTGATCCCTGGGTCAGCAGATCCTCTGAAGGAGGAAATGGCAACCCACGGAAATATTCTTGCCTGGAAAATCTCATGGACAGAGGAGCCAGGCAAGCTACAATCCATGGGGTCACAAAGAGTCGGACACGACTGTGTGACTAAACACACACAGGTGATAATTATGCTATGATTTTACCTTTATCTTCTTGATTCCCTTGTCTTTGTTCAACTGGGTTAAACTTATGGATAGGAATGACTCATGATCATCATCCTAAACCCACAATGACAAAGAGGAGCACTACATATGTCCTATAGGTAAATCTTCATTCCTTAATATTAATCATTTACAGTCTAATATAACAGTTTTAATCAATAGTTTCATTCACCTACATAAAAAGGCAGATGCTACCCCAGCAATGCCTTAGTTTGGGGCAGATTTGGGGTCAAATATAGCTTGGGCATTTGAGATTTAGGAAGATGTTTTCAAATAGGAAAACCGAGCCATTTCCTTATTAGTAACTGAACTGGAGAAGATCCATCTTAGATTTAGTTTAAGAATTACAAGCAATTATATATATATATATATATATATATATATAATTTTAATATATTATTATATAATATATAATAATAAAATGTGTTATTTATATTTTTTATTTATTATAATATATAAATTAATATAGTATATATATTTATTATAATATAAATATATATAATATCTCTGGCAATATCTTATATAGTGGATACTCAATACATATTAATTCATAGCTCAGCATTAAGAACTATTATATAATATATCCACATGGGTTCTCTCTAGATTCTTTATAGAGAATGAAAATCTTCTCCTACTTCCTGAAGGTAGGAGGATGACTTTTCATTCCAAAGAGATTATTTCAAGCCAAAATTCTAAACAATGAGTCAGTGAATCAGGCTCACATCAAAATTAACAAGTACAAAAGTAGGTAATCAGTGACAGAAACAGAAAGCAAAGGCAATCACATCTACTTCTGGAAAGCTTATATCCCTGAAAAGTTCACATGTTAAATCTTATCCCTCAATGTAATGGTATTTAGAGGTGAGGCCCTCAGAAGGAGATTAAGTCATGAAGGTAGAGTCTTCATGAATGTGATTAATGTCCTTATAAATGAGAGTGCAGAGAACTCATTTGTCCCTTCCACCTCAAATAAGGACACATTGAAAAGAAAGTCTCTATGATTCAGGAAGTGGGCCCTCACCAGACACTGAATGTGTTGGCATCTTGGTCTTAGATTTCCCAGAGAACTAACTGTGAGAACTAAATATTTGTTGTTAACCACACCCAGTATATAGTATTCTGCTGAAGCAGCCCAAACTAAGAAAGAAGAGAATGTTCCTTTTGCTTCTAAAAGCATTATTAACCTTGGCCACACAGGTTCTGGGAAATTGAGAGCCTCCAGAGACTGACTGCCAATGATGGTAGCTAACTCACTGGGACTCTCATTCTATCTGGCCCAAGGCATCGAATGACTCAAGAGTTCATACTACTAGTATGTGGCAAAGGATGGAGGCAAACCTGTGGTGGTTATCTGCATCACATTCTCTTCTTACATAGAGGAAGAACCAAGTTCTTGCCTGATAGTTTAGAAAAGCAGCTTGAACCCAAAGACTAAACAGGAAGCAGAGATTGGAGACATTAGGCAATGACCAACATCGAAAAGCTTAGTGGAGAACCAGTTAATCAAGATAAGGATGTTCTACTTAGGTTAGGATGAACATAAATGGATGCTGAGCATTTGTTGCTCTGTGGAGTTCTCTGCTGTGAATTGGCATTCAGATTTAAAATCCTGTACACTAAGAATATACTAAAGAGACAGGAATATCAGATCACCTTACCTGCCTCCTGAGAAACCTGTACGCAGGACAAGAAGTAATAGAAGCAGACATGGAACAATGAATTGGTTCAAAATTGGGAAAGGAATACATCAAGGCTATACATTATATGCAGAGTATATTATGCAGGGTATATTATGTGAAATGCCCGACTGGATAAATCACAGCTGGAATCAAGATTGCTGAGAGAAATATCAACAACCTCAGATGTGCAGATGATCCCATGCTAATGGCAGAAAGGAAAGAGGAGCTAAATAGTGTCTTGATGAATGTAAAAGAGAAGAGTGAAAAAGCTGGCTTAAAACTCAACATTCGAAAAACTATGATCTTGGCATCTGGTCCCATCACTTCATGGCAAATAGATGGGGAAACACCTATGGAAACAATGACAGATTGTTTTTCTTGGGCTCCAAAATCACTGTGGAGAGTGACTGCAGTGATGAAATTCAAAAACACTTGCTCCTTGTAAGAAAAGCTATGACAAATCTAGACAACATATCAAAAATCTAGGCAGAGACATCACTTTGCCAACAAAGGTCCATATATCAAAGTTATGGTTTTTCCAGTAGTCATGTACAGATTAGATGTGAGTGTTGAACCATAAAGAAGTGTGTGCTGTGCTAAGTCGCTTCAGTCTTGTCCTACTCTTTGTGATCCTATAGCCTGCCAAGCTCCTCTGTCCATGAAATTCTTTAGGCAAGAATACTGGAGTGTATTGCCATTTCCTCCTTCAGGGTATCTTCCCAATCCAGGGATCAAACCTGTCTTTTATGTCTCCAGCATTGGCAGGCAGGTTCTTTATGACTAGTGCTCCCTGGGAAGCCCAGACCATAAAGAAGACTGAGTGCCAAAGAATTGATCCTTTCAAATTGTTGTGCTGGAGAAGAATTTAGAGTCCCTTGGACTGCAAGGAGTTCAAGCCAGTCAATCCTAAAGAAAATCAACCCTGAATACTCATTGGAAGGACCGATGCTGAAGCTGAAGTTCTAACACTTTTGCCACCTGATGCAAAGAGCCAACCCATTGGAAAAGACTCTGATGATCTGAAAGATGCAGCACAAGAGGAGAAGGAGGCAGCAGAGATGGTTAAATAGTATCACTGACTCAATGGATATGAGTTTGAGCAAACTCTAGGAGATAGTAAAGGACAGGAAAGCTTGGTGTGCTGCAGTTCATGGAGTCACAAAGAGTTGGACATGACTGAGCAACTGAACAACACATGAAGAATAAGGAAGGACTGATGCTGAAGGTTCCAATATTTTGGCTACTTGGTGGGAAGAGCTGACACACTGGAAAAGACCCTATGATGTGAAGATCAAAGGCAAAAGGAGTAGGGGGTGGCAGATGATATGGTTAGCATAACTGACTCAATGGACAAGAATTTGAGGAAACTCAGAGAGGTAGTGGAGGACAGAGGAACTTACATGCTGCAGTCCATAGTGTCGCAAAGAGTCAGACATGACTCAGTGACTGAACACCACCACTAAGAGGAAAACTAAGGAACACTATGAAAAGAGTGAGTTTTCTCATTTCCAGGGAAAATAAGGAAATAATTAAAACTTATAAAAAATTTAAAAGTGTGTTTCCTTAAACCTCTGGAAAGAAAGCCCTAATTTTTCACAAGGATTCTCAGAAAAGAACCTGGGATTAGAGGTGGTGGTGGCTATCTTTAGAATGTAGTTTCTGGGGATATAATCACTGACTTGATTTGTTTTTTAGCCTCTAATGTTTGTGATTTTTCTGAACTTGGAACAAATAACACTATTAATATAAGTAGTCTGTTCAAAAAACCAAGCTCAAGCATTTAACACCATGGTTTTCAGACCTAGTGAATTCCAGAGAGGAGCTGAATGTCCTTTGAAGAAATATTTCCCTTACTGTTATTTTTTCCCCAAATCTGTTAAATATAAATTTTGGAGTAGTGTCTTAAGTTTGATGCTTTAAAATAAGAGAGAGGGAGAAAGGAAAGAGGAGGAAGAGGAAGGAAAGAAGGGAAGGAAGGAGGGAAATAACAAAAGACAAATGAAGAGGAACGAAAGGGGTAGGAAGAGAAGAGAAATCCATTCCTTTAAAATTCATTTCCTAATTCTTTTCAAAGACCATGATTATATTCCATGAATTGCATTTCAGAAAGTAGTTTGGTTTATAAATCATAAATAAGATCTGACAAAAAGGGAGAAGGGAAAATTACTGAAACATACTAGATCTGAATTGTCAGGCATTACACATCACCCTTAGAGAGTATGGAGACATGGGAGATTTAACCAATGTGCTTAAATCTTTGTAAACATAAGGTACCAGAGATTCCAATTCAAATACACAGATTACTAGCTTAAGAAATGGGAGAAAAGCTCTGAGACCTCTCTCAGGTAGTCACACCAGTTTCTGCAGGAATGCAGGAATTCTTGCAAAACGGTGAATTGAAAACCATATGGACAAAGCTTAACTTTCCTTGTAAGAGAAAAAAAAAATACTTCATAATGTTTAAAACACCCGCCATTCTCAGTGATTCGTTTCAGGCATTTTCCTTCGTTCTATAGAAAGGAGGAAATCGCCGGGCTCACCTGCATCAAAGCCCACACTAGGCACTAAGTCCACGGTTCCGTGAAAGGCTCCGGCCCACGCTGAGGTAGCGGTGGTGACTGTCGTTGGATCTGTCTTTGTGATGTCACACGGGGGCGCGGCAATCCTGGCCGCACGTACCGAGGGCATCAGCAGGGGCCCGTAAGGTGGATCCAGGGCGGAGCCCGCAGGAGGGTGGTGGTGATGGTGGTGGTGGTGGTGGTGGTGGCGGTGATGCACGTGCGGGGGGTGGTGCCGCATGTACACGTCGTGGACGTGCCCGTAGGACGGGCTCACCTGAGATGCCAGCGGGTAGTGCCAGGACTCCGACACTGGAGGTGGAGGGGCAGAGCCAGTCTGATGCAGCCCGTGTCCCGGCCAGGGGCTGGGGTCGGCGGCCGTAAAGTTGCCCGGGGGTGCAGTGACCTGGAAGTCAGGATGAACGCCCCCCAGACAGGGTGCGGGTGGGGGCTGGTAAGAGCTGGTCCAAAAGGAAGTCGGGAAACTAGTCCGCTGGCTTGAGAGAGCTGAGCTGTCTGAGAAGACAGAAAAATAACATTATTTACATAAGATTCAGTTCTGGGATAGACTTGCCTCTACTTGTCCAGTATTCTCAAGCAAGCTAATGAGTATGCACTCTTTTTCTCCCCACACGGAGGTGAATGATACCAGGTAATGATACCAGACACAGGTTTCTCGCCAAGCCAAGGCGCAGGGGCCCAGATGATGAATGAGTCCCTAGTGTTGCTGGCTTAGTTTAGGCGGTCACTGTCTAGGCTGAGGTGGACGAGTCTAGGACTGGAAAACTTCGCTTTCTCCTGGGTGTCTTAATGCAGTTAGGTCTGAGCAGAGGTCACGGGTACATACGTCACAGGTTAAAAAAAAAGGTTATGCCATGGACATGATTCAGGTAGATTGCAAATGATGTTTACCAACTTCTTTTAAAGGCAAATACAATTTTCACTCAAACTAACCATTTTAATGCCAAAACAAAGGGAAGTAAGATCATACTTAAGGATACTTGCCAGCACTCACTTTACATCAAGAAAGATGTATTCCCATTTAGTTTTTCTGTAGAGGTCTGGGAGTTTCTAGACTGAAAATAATAATAGTTTACATTTAATGTCAGTGACCCAGTACTGGATACAAGGCCAGGAGCTTTTCATGGGTTGATCTCATTGGGTCCACACTCCAAACTTATGAGGTAGTTACTGTTATTATCCGCATTTTAGAGATGTAGAAGCTGAGGCAAGGAATGGCTGTCACTCATCACAACTGTGCCTGCCACAAGTCAGCACACTTGTAACTATAACCTGAACACCTAGAATTTGGTGAAAATTCTGTGGAAATCATGAGTGGAGGAGATTCAGGTGGGTTATGGATTGGAGGAGATATTGAGAAGGGGGGAATGATATCAAAAAATAGCACTTGGAGATAAATAAGCAAGAGAGAGAACAATTCCAAGCTTTGCTTCAATTTATCCACTCAAAGTTCATGACATATTTATAGATGTCCTACTATGTGTGAAACATTGGGTGACTAGGGATGATTGGACAGATGCCATCTTCAGTCACATCTGGAAGGGAACAGAGAAATATATAGACATGAGCAATGTAACTTAGATTGTGTTCTCAGGAGGGGAAATACACAGACAGGGCATTGAAACTGGCTTAGAAAGTAACAGCACAAAAGGGTCAGGAGGGCTAGCCATAAGAAGAGTTAGGGAAGAGTGTTTTAGGCTAATGAAAAAGTGTGTGGAGAAAGGCCAGAATACACATACTTGCACAAAGCAGCATTTGAGGAATCAAAAAAGGACTCAGTGGGCAGATGGTGGCAAACATACTACGGTCCAAGAAGGACCCAGATGGGTATGGCCTTACAGTTCAGTTCAGTTCAGTTGCTCAGTCGTGTCCGACTCTTTGTGACCCCAGGGACTGCAGCATGCCAGGCCTCCCTGTCCATCACCAACTCCTGGAGTTTACTCAAACTCATGTCCATTGAGTTGGTGATGCCATCCAGCCATCTCATTCTCTGTCCTTCTCTTCTTCTGCCTTCAATCTTTCCCAGCATCAGGGTCTTTTCAAATGAGTCAGTTCTTTGCATCAGATGGCCAAAGTTTTGGAGCTTCAGCTTCAGCATCAGTCCTTCCAATGAACAATCAACACTGATTTCCTTTAGGATGGACGGGTTGGATCTTCTTGCAGTCTAAGGGACTCGCAAGAGTCTTCTCCAACACCATAGTTCAAAAGCATCAATTCTTCAGTGCTCAGCTTCCTTTATAGTCAAATTCTCAAATCCATACATGACTACTGGAAAAACCATAGCTTTGACTAGATGGACCTTTGTTGGCAAAGTAATGTCTCTGCTTTTTAATATACTGCCTAGGTTGGCTTTTCATAGCCTTACAAGCCATGCACTAAATATGGGTACTATCCTGAGGAGGTCCAGTGAGCTTAAAAAGAGTTTTGTTTTTACTTTTTAAATTAATTTTTATGGAGTATAGTTCCTAGGAAGGGTTATGGTAAGATCTGTGTTTAGAGAAATAGCTACTCCAGCCGTAGCCTGTTGCGTCCAGCACAGGTAACTGAGCAAGCCCTGGCCTGGGAGTCTGGAGAGCCCAGGTCGAGAGCTGGTATCCAGCAGTCATCCTCTCTTATTGTAGGACCCAAAGTGATCTGTTGCCTTGTTTGTGGCTTAGTGTCTTCCAATCAAATATAAGGCATTTGAGCTCATTTAATTCCAAATATCTTCTGGCCCCATGCTTCTAACCATTCTGTGACATGTCCTATGGATTATTTCTATCTATAAAGATAAGGTTGTTAGTACATTAGTTATGCATGTACAGTACAACAGCATTTTTATACTGGGCTCCACATAAAAGAACCTTGCTAGATATCTCCATGAAATGAAGGATATCCCAAGAAGTACTGTGAAATAAGTTTATATGAAAAAGTTTATGTGAAATAAAAGTTTCTGAAGTAAGAACGTGGACATGTCAGACATGTCCACATTCTTCATAAACTTTCAGGACATATTTTTTTTTTCTTTTAACCTCAGGGAAATTTTAAGTAACTTGACTCAACTTCCATATATGTACTTTGATGAACATAGTTAGGATATCACTGGGTTGTTTCAAATATTTTCTTTCTTTAGCTTCACTAAAGGCTAAGTCACTACACTGTAAGCTCTTCCTCTCTCTCCCCGTCAGCCTCACCGCAGAGCTATCATCCACCCCATCCACAGACAGACAACTTTTCAGTGTCTCAATTCAAGTCTCCCCCCAGCCCCTGCCCAGAATCTCTTTGGATCTCAAATCCTTGAGGAAACATAAATGATGATGATCTTGTAGAGGCAAAGGATGAAAAGCAAACTATTCTTCAAAGCTTCCAGCAGACCTGGCAAAGTTTTACTTGGATGACTTAGTTTTATCACAATCACAATCTATTAGAAAATAGCACTTAGAGTCAAGCCTACTGGCATTGGGCAAATGTGATCTATTTAGGCATTGTCCTCCTCTGACATATGAAACCTGGGTGCCAATGACAAGAAGGAAAATTGTGTAAGGTGTAGGAAGAAAATTCAATGTCAAGAATATTTCTATCATACTCACAGTGAAAGCAGTCAACATTTAAAGTTCAAAACTCATAGAAATATTCTACAAATGTCCATCATATATCCTCTTCCTGGGTGGCACTGGTAGTAAAGAACCTGCCTGCCAATGCAAGAGACACAAGCGACATGGGTTCAATCCCTGGGTCAGGAAGATCCCCTGGAGGAGGGCATGGCAACCCACTCTGGGTATTCTTGCCTGGAGAATCCCATGGATAGAAGAGCCTGGCAGGCTACAGTCCATGGGGTCGCAAACAGTCAGAAATGACTGAAGTGACTTAGCACTGCCATCATGTAACGCAAATTGAATTTTCTTCCTACACCTTACACAATTTCCCTTCTTGTCATTGGCACCCAGGTTTCATATGTCAGAGGAGGACAATGCCTAAATAGATCACATTTGGCAAAACTAATACAATTATGTAAAGTTTAAAAATAAAAAAATAAAAAAACAAAAAAAAAACTCATGAAAGAGCTTGTAGAGGCTTCTTATATTACATAGTGCAGCTTTGCCGCCACCGACCTGCTCCTTTGCTCTCAGAGATCCAATCTTTGGTACCAAACGCTTCATTCTGCTCATAAGTTTTATCTCTTGTGGGACCAGAATCCCATAATAACAGCTGAACTCAACCCACAGGTGTGTGCCAGAGATAGAGTTCTCCTTATTAATATCTCCCATTAAAATGTCAAAAGTACAGAGAGTATATGCCATTTTCCTGGATGCTTTCCTTTTGTTTCTTTCATTCATGTCCATGGACCTAATATATGGTACAGATGTTTACACATTTTGGATATGCATGAAGAAATATAAATAATGAAAAAATTCCTTACAAAAATATTATCCTATTTATTACATATTGTATTGTGATTAGTGAACATGTTATCATTGAAAGTAGAAGTCTGTTCTAAAAAACACACCCCATAAAGGCTGAACAAAGCTTTAGAATGTGCCAGGGAAAAATCAAATTAGAAGCAACTTTAGTACTTTGCCAGTCAGTGTGTCTCCTGAGATTAACATAAAGTTTGCAGAGATCAATGCAGTGTTTTGAAAAAATAATGTTGCATTCTACAAATAAATGAAAAGATATTGAATTGAAAATATGTTTATAGGCAAGTCTACATTTCAAAATCACTATCTGGTATCTTGATTGTTTAAAAAGAAATTCTTGATACAAAGAAACAGATGATATTCTTTGTTTCATGCCTGGGAATCAGTATGCTTATTTCATATGTATGTAAATTTTTTTCATTACATGACTCTTTGCTTACAAGTATTTAATCACAGCCACATTTTTTGGATGAAAAAGCTTATGAAAAACTGCACACAGTATTTCCACGCAATATTACTTTTCAGCAATTCAGAACTATGTGATATTAACACTCTATGGTGACTTTGGGCTCAATGACAGTATTTGGATGACGTTCACACTGAGTCTAACACGTACAAAATGTCTAGATATACTTTGGTTCAGTTTGCATTTGGGATTAGAAAATACACACAAACATACATACCCTATTTCTAAACAACAACAAAAAGGAAAAAAAATAAATTGTCTAATAAACCTACCCAATGCATACCCAGTAATCTCACTGGTGTGATTTTTAACAGAAATATCTCTGAGAGACATAAAAGAGCTTAACATGGTACTTTTCAATTTCACAGTAGCTGGGATATGTTTTACATTAACGTTCAGTTTCTCTGAAAAAAATCTAAAGGTAAATATTTTATGCAAGAGAAAATTAAACAATTTAAAAAAATATTTTATTAATTTTGGAAAAAAAAGAAAGTATTAGCCCTTCAGTCATGTGAACTCTTTGTGACCCCATGGACTGGGGACCGCCAGACTCCTCTGTCCATAGAATTCTCCACGCAAGATTACTGGAGTGAACAGCCATTCCCTTCTCCAGGGGATCTACACAACCGAGGGATCGAACCCAGGTCTCTGGCATTGCAGACAGATTCTTTATTGTCTGAGCCACCAAAAATGAAGACTATATTAAAATGAAAAATGGGTTTCTAAGATCTTAAAAGGTCAGGAAGCAACAGTTAGAACTGGACATGGAACAACAGACTGGTTCCAAATAGGAAAAGGAGTATGTCAAGGCTGTATATTGTCACCCTGCTTATTTAACTTATATGCAGAGTACATCATGAGAAACGCTGGGCTGGAGGAAGCAGAAGCTGGAATGAAGATTGCCAGGAGAAATATCAATAACCTCAGATATGCAGATGACACCACCCTTATGGCAGCAAGTGAAGAGGAACTAAAAAGCCTTTTGACGAAAGTGAAAGAGGAGAGTGAAAAAGTTGGCTTACAGCTCAACATTCAGAAAACTAAGATCATTGCATCTGGTCCCATCACTTCATGGCAAATAGATGGGGAAACAGTGGAAACAGTGTCAGACTTTATTTTTCTGGGCTCCAAAATCACTGCAGATGGTGACTGCAGCCATGAAATTAAAAGACGCTTACTCCTTGGAAGGAAACTTATGACCAACCTAGATAGCATATTCAAAAGCAGAGACATTACTTTGCCAACAAAGGTCCGTCTAGTCAAGACTATGGTTTTTCCAGTGGTCATGTATGGATGTGAGAGTTGGACTGTGAAGAAAGCTGAGCACTGAAGAATTGATGCTTTTGAACTGTAGTGTTGGAGAAGACTCTTGAGAGTCCCTTGGACTGCAAGGAGATCCAACCAGTCCATCCTAAAGGAGATCAGTCCTGGGTGTTCATTGGAAGGACTGATGTTGAAGCTGAAACTCCAATACTTTGATCACCTGATGCAAAGAGTTGACTCATTGGAAAAGACTCTGATGCTGGGAGGGATTGGGGGCAGGAGGAGAAGGGGATGACAGAGGACGAGATGGCTGGATGGCATTACCAACTTGATGGACATGAGTTTGAGTAAACTTGGGGAGTTGGTGATGGACAGGGAGGCCTGGCATGCTGTGATTCATGGGGTCACAAAGACTTGGACACTACTGAGCGACTGAACTGAACTGAAGATCTTAAAAATTTCCAGAAAACATATGCTTTGAATTAATACTGACTGAAAACATCCATGCTAAAAGATAATATTTACCTTTTTAATTAACCTTAGTGAAAAGCAATGTTTCTCCATTCTCAGTCTACAATTTTGTTCCTCTTGTTCTACTTTCTATAAAAATAAATTTTGTGGTCAGAGGTGAACCGATATGTGTTCCAGTGTTACCTGTCACTCAGTAATTAAGCATTACTATTATGTACAAAGATTGAACTCCATTTATTTTGTTCTAGAGTTGCTCAAAATAGTCCTTGTGACTCTAAAATGAGAATTTCATGGGGTGCTATCAGATGCCCATAATCCCTGAAGGCAAGTAACTGAGATAAACCAGGCCTCAATTTTCTCCAAAGTGTTTATTTTAAACTTCCCCACAGTAATCACTTCCAATGGCCTCCTGGAGAGGCTGCTCAACTCTCTCCTTCCCTGTGTCAGCTGACCCAAGAGACAGGCCCTCCTTACCCTTCTTTATTTTTGCTCTCTGAGTTTAGTGCTCATTTTGAGAGATCTTTCTTATGAGAACGTTGCTCCAAGAAGATACTGTGTAGATCAATTATGCAGAATATATTTACTTTGCAATCATAAAAAGAAAAAATAATATCAAGTTTACCATTCAGCATAGTTTTTAAGTCAGTGATCTATTTGGCTATGTCTTGACTTAACTACTCCCTTTTCCTACACACACAAACACACACATACACACTTTCTGTAATAAAACTTAAGCACTGAAATCAGGGAATAGATATATTTGAAGTTGATGTTTCTATTTGGATGGGATGAGACAATCAGATTCATTAGGTTTTCTTAACTGAGAAGCCCTATATAATCCATTAGAAGATATAGTGGGAGAAGAGGTAGTTCATGTGATGTTGTGCCTAATAAAGGACAAATATTTCCTTTGGAAAGGACAGGAAAAGTCACAAAACATCTAGAGAGGACTTTCCTAAGTCCATCAAGATACAAGCTCAAAGTATGACCACGATTCCATCATTAGCTGACACTCTATCACTTGCCTGAAGATTTACTGTGGAAATATATTCGGCAATCAAACACAATTCAATTTTAAATTCCTTTGAAGCACTACAGCACTTGTGTAGCACTGTAAAAAAAAAAACCCTCATGCCATAAATTAGACCCTTTAATTTAATACAGCTGGTCAACAGCTCCTCATAAAGTATTACTGCCATGGCCATCAAAATTGTCAATAGCCTTCCGTATCTAGTATGTTCAAGACACTGTGCTTTTTGTCAGGAATACAAACTTCCAGAAAACAATGTTTCTGAATAAAGATAGAAGGTTGGTTTTCTGTGTGCCAAATGAGTGAAAACTTACTTAAGAAAGAAAAGTCATCTGACCTTCAGTTAATGCCTTGCATCAAGCCCTATGCTAAATTATTCATATATATCATCAAAAAATCTTTACAACAACAACAGGAGATGAGTAATAATACACACATATTATAGTTGAAGCTACTCTCAGAGATACTTTGAGCATCGAGGATAACATTGCCACCAAGCAATAATAAGGTCCAATTTTGAACCCCAAACAAACATAATCCAACCAAAGACAGCATTATGCAAACTGGTGTTGCTTTGGCAGTTAATGTTTGAAGCAACTCTCTTCACCAGATATGGGAATCCCTATTACATTTTTCTATAACATAGTCACCAAATTCTTAATTTTATGTTGGAAATTTCCTATGAATCTTATTCAACTTATGTACACTTAACTAAAAACACCAATTCACAACTATGACAAAGTTTTATTTATAATTGGATAGTAAGTAATACATTTGAAATCACAACTTCATGGAGAAACACAACAATCCCTTAATTCAAGTCCCTTATTTTATAAATAAAACTGTACCCAAAGATTTCTTACAACTTATTACTATAAATTCTCTATTAAGGACTTTTTTGTTTTCTTATCCTGGGTACATAGTATGAATTTGGTTCATTTAATTTAATCACTTGATCATTCAATTTATATTCCATATTTTTCATATAGAAGTGCATTATCCTGAGTATTGGGGAAATGATGTGAGATAACTAAACAGGACACATATAGTCTTAGCTGAAGAGGGAGAGATGAAGATTGAAAAGCATGCTATGCTTGCCTGTGCTATTCTGATAAACTAACTTACAAAGCTCTAAAAATTCTGGTCTCTACCTACACCTTTTCCTTTCACTCCACTTACACCAGCATTTTGACTTCTCATTGAACATTCAAGTTCAGTCCTTCCTCAGATCCTTTGCACTGTCTTCAGTAATCTTCCTCTAGATATCTGTGTGATGAGAAGCACTCTTATTTACTTTGGGTATGTACTGAAATAAAAATCTTAGACCATCTATTGTCACCCTAAATAAAACAAGGTAAAACAATACCTTGCATCTCAATATATTGATATATTTACTGTCTGTCTCTTCTACTAGAAAGCTTCATGAGTGTACAAGCTTAGACTCTCCTGTCCACTGATATATTCCCACTACCTAGAACATAGCAGGACCTTAATAAATATCTGCTGCATAAGTCAATGTCAATGAATGAAACAGGAGACAGATTTGTAGGCCAAATTCAAGATAACGCCAAGAAAATTCTAATAATACTAAAACACTACCATTATCCACCCTTTCGATGCTAAAATTTGACATCTTTCTAAAGGTCCTCTCCATTAAGTCAGGCAGATTATGGGAAAACAATGAATTGTAGCGTTGTTACATTTACGCAACACTTCACTTAAAACTACTCTGGTTATGATACTTTAGACAATCACTCTTACATCTATTTGTAATTTGGAATTTTCATTCCTATATTCCAAGTTCAGTGGTCACTGGGCTGCATATGTCAGTATGCTAAAAGAATTAGGCATTGCATTTTCCCCTGGAGAAGGGAATGGCATCCCACTCCAGTATTCTTGCCTGGAGAATTTCATGGACAGAGGAACCTGGCAGACTATAGTCCACGGGGTTGCATAAAGTCAGACACAACTGAGTGACTGACAGTTTCACTCACTTTCCCAGGACTGGCTGTCATGATAGCATTTATTATTGATATATCAAACACTTTATTAAAGCCAGCTAGGTCACTGAACTTTTCCTAATTTCACCCTCCATGGTTTTAAAAAGTATTCACAATGTGCTATCTAATAGGACATCACTGGTTCTATTAGCATCTTAGTGTTCGAATGACTAAGTTTCTTTGGTAAGTCCATAGTTATTAATCAAGTAAGCAATATGCTTCCCAATTCACCTTGTCGAGGTCTAGGTCACTTGAGTGTGGATTCCACCTTCCTCTTTAGAGTCTCTGTGTATATTAACATTTTCATATTTACTAGAAGGAAGGAGAAAAGAAGGGAGGGATGGTGAAAGGATAGAATGAGGGGAAGAGGAGGAAAGGAAAGGAAAAGCAGGCAGACAGGCAAGTACGAACCCTTCTACTGATGCTGAGAAGGAAGCGGCCACACATCACCTCTCACCCGCCCCTAACACAGGTGTCCAGCCTTTCCTCATCACAGGATAGCCTGGGGCACTTGTTACAGTAACTCCCAGAGCCTCCTTCTGGACCCTCTGTCTGATTCAAAGGTCTGAGTTAGGAGGTGGCAATCTGTGATTTTCACAGCACTAGATCTACAACTATCAAACCTGAGCCTGCACCTGAATCCCTGGGAGGGCCGGTTAAAACATAGGTTACTCTACCTCTGAGTTGCTGATTCAGTGGGTCTGGGGCTTAGCCCAAGAATTTGCATATCTAACTAGTTCCCTTGCGACGCTCATGTTCCCAGTCCTGGAAACCACACTTTGAGAACCATTTCACTAGATTCTTCTTGGAACCAGGTGAGTTCAGAAGAAAAGTTCATAATGCATTTCTCTAAAAGGATCATTGGAATGATGGATTGTTTTTTCTCTAATGTTGTAATTATCTCAATTAAGTTGTCACCTGATCATTTTCTGTGAGTCAGAAATAAGATTTGAACACACTTCTGTGACCTCTATGGAGAGGGAAATAAAGGAGAAGAAGCCCAATCTATTGCTTTGCTTTACTGAGGTTAAAAAAAAAAAAAAAAAGCAGAAATCAGGCAGATACAGTCACTGATATCTGTTTTGTACACTACAAAGAGTTAACATCACAACAGAGTGGGACAGAGTAAGCCATCAAGCAAACACAGAAGGCTTTCAAAGTCTGTATTCCTGGGGCAGACTCAGATCTCTGCTATGTCACCACATAGCACCTAGTGGAATGAGCAAGAGCTAATTTTTAAACGCTGATCCAGGCACGCCCATTATTTAGAGATCCAAATTGGGCCATCAGGGCTTAAGGAATGGTGCTTCGCAGCTCAGTCCTGCCACTATAAACTCAGGCCGGTTGCATCACTACTTTCCATGAGGAATTTAAGGGGTGTGACTGCATCCTTTCCAACCCTGCATTCCACATGTGACAAAACTGATCCAGCTGTTTGTCTGAAAGAAATTCCTTGCTGTCCTTAAAAATTAAAAAGCGAGTGGATATCCGTCCTCCAGGGGCAGGTCTCCAGCTGGAACCTGGTACAGACGGTTGCGAAACACAGCCAGTGGCCTGGAGAGCATCTGCTCTGGAATTCTTACCTCGCCATAAGGGGGTTAGCCCCATCTTGCTTTTTGAAATGGCAGATTCTTGATGAAGGGTGCTGGCTTGGCCCAAAGCTCTTGAGAAGTGTTCATCCACTACTGACCCAATGTCTCCCTGGAAATAAGTGAAAAGGACACAGCGAGAGTTAAGGTACTCCATCTCGGCAGGCTGGTCTTTCTCCTCCTCCTCCTCATCCTCCTCCTCCTCCTCCTCCTCCTCTTGTTTGCTGGGAAGGGTGACTTCCAGAGAGTCCTGCATCTTGCTGTATACCGCTAACTTCTTCTGGGATGGAATAAACAAAACACAGTATCAAAGACAGTTTGTAAAAAAAATTTAAAAAGCATTAACTAGTTAACTGTTCACTTAAAAAAAAAAAAAAGACTCTAAATATTAACATATGTTCGCAAACTGATTCTTCTTCATTTGCTTTACTCCATCTCCCCCACCCCCTTCCCCAAACCGGCTTTCTGCTTCCCACCCTGAAAAAAAGACGGTTATTTCAGATTTGGTGGGGAAAAAAATGTCCTTTATCCCATGGCATATTCTCAGACTGTGAAAGGCAGTTGTGTTTTGTTTTTTTTTTTAACCTAGATATACCAAAAGAAGGAATTTTTAAAAAAGAAAGTGACAGATCCCTTCCACTTTTGTTCCCATTTTCTATTTTAAAGATTTAATGTACAGCAACATTATAGTTCAGGATGGGGAGGAATAGAGAAGGAGGCCTCACTGCCTGGGGGAGGGGTGGAGAAGAAAAGAGCTTTTCATAAATGAAATACACTAAAATAAAAACAGGAATGTAGCATCTTATAAAAGGATTTGGCAGATGTGCTGAACTCATTTCTCAAAAATCAAACTAAAATGACAAAATAAGCCTGTGTGAAGATCCATTTTGCATGGAACATATTTTTTAGATGTTCCACTTACCACCATTATCATAAAAGGAGGGGAAAAAGGTATTATGATGACTTACTGAAAATAATACAAGTACTAGCAATGGCTACTATGGCTTTCAAAGTGAAAAACACTTGATAATTTTAAAATATTTTCAAAATAACATAATCACAGCTATAGACATAGTTTATATTATGACTGACACTCATATTTATTACCCCATTTAATCTTTATAATCCTACAACAAACATTGTTATTATTGTTTTATTATTTTTTTTATTTTTATTATTGTTATTATTATTGTTACTATTTTGACCTTGCAAAAGGTCACAGAATGTACAAGTGTGGGCCCAGAATGAATACAAAAAATATACAGATGTACTTGTGCGTGTGCACGTGTGTCAGAGGAGGCCAGGGAAGGATATGTAGTGTGGAAAAAAATCACCAAAATGTCATGTTTTGTATTCTTTTTCTGGGTGGTAGGCTTGTAGTTGTTATTTTCTTATTCCTGCTTTCCAATATTTCCAAATATTTTCCATCAAGTACCTATCGCTTTTATAATCAACAATTTTACTATATATATAAAAAGATAATGCTACAAAATTATAAAATTCATTATTTTAATGACAAAATGAGCATCCTACCATCTGTATACCTACAAAACCTGACCATTTGTTATACCATTGTTCTTATTTCAGAGAAAAATGGATGCTGGAAAGTGAATGTGAGTAGATAAGAAGTGAATCATTCTAGAATATCAGTAAGCATAGATTGTCAAATGTTATCGAAACACATAACCCAGACTCTTAATGTTTCTAATGGTAAATACTAGCTTCAAAATCTATAGCCACAGATTATAAACGTATCATTCAAAAAACTGAACCCTTTTCCCTAGCAATGAATATGTTGTTCTTATGTGAGGTAGGCTCTGAAATGTTCAGGCACATTACAAGCTGTTGGTTATTATTTAGGGCTATTATATATACGTGTGTGTGTGTGTGTACCTACATATTCATACATACATACATATATATTCCTTTTTATTTAAAATTTGTTTCAGTAGGGTTATCGATTCATGATGAATAGAAAATTCATTCCCTGTGAGTGAACATGCCTTGCTGATTAATAAGTGATTGGTAATGACTGAGTGGTTACAAAATTCTTACAATCTGTTTTGCATAGATTTGAACATGTTTATGTTTAACTTCAATAATAAAAACACCATAGTAACATGTTATATATAAAATGAGAATATTGAACTAACTGACCTCTAAACTTACTCCTGACTATAAATTCCATTATGAAGTTAAACGAATAGTATAATTTCTTGATGGCACTCTCTATTCACACGTGCATTTACCGAAGTTATACGGTTTTAAGCAAATGCACACACTCTGCCGAATTCTCAGGCATGTTAGAAAGAAGCACTGTTTTTATATGGGGAAAAAAATTAAAACTACTACAGAGTGGCTTCACTGCCACAAGTGTTCAGTGTTATCCATTAAATCGCTTTCTTCCTCTCTGTTAACGTTCAGCACAGAATCAGTTTGTGAGAGTCAGGCTTTGCATCTCCTTGTTTCATTTGTTTAACATTTATTCTTTAAATGAAAGAATGGCTGGCTACGTTAATTATCCAAAGAAAGGCAAGTGTTTATTTTATCCCAATTAGCAACTGACATTTAAATAAAATAAGTTATATGTGAAAGACTTAACTGCAAATCAAATACAAATGTAGCTTCCATTTGTATGCAAATATAACATAGTATTATGATCAATAATGATGATAATAAAATATCTTAATTTTTACATTGCTGGCAGTTGAATTTAAACTATACATTTTCAGTCTATTAAAGATTGCACAATTTTCTAACTGCTATATAATTTCATGCTATTCTTTTTTGCCCAATTGTTAAGTGATTGGATACAAATAAACTAATCTAAAATTTACACATTTTTCACTATGAAATGGGAAAAGATAAGCAAAATCTTCCATTGTATCAAAATACCTTTTATCTGTCAATTCTCTGTCAATGGATGCATTGATTCTCTATAATCTTTATATTTCCTATATATAATATACATATATATATATGGTTTTATATAAATATATATTGGAATATTCCTTTCAAATACACACAATACTACATAAATATCTATATTATATGCTTTTATTTAAATACACTTGGATAATTGTAAAATAATTATTTTTTCTCTCTCCTAGCTTTTTGGGGCAGATCTTCTACTAATTAAATGAATTTGCTGGAGACTATCAAACAAATAGAATAGAAAAGGAGCCTATGATTTATTGACCAATGGACAAGACATAAAGCATATTTATTGTCACTTCTTTCACTTTTTTTGAGATAGAGTTGTATAAATTTTCACTAATTTTAGTGAACCAATTAAATATTTACATTTACAACACAAGCACATTTATGACCTCACCATCAACATCACTGGTTAAAATAAGAATTCTAAAGTATCTGATTAGCCAGATAGCTTCCTAAAATGCCAACACTGAACTTACACACATTTCTTGAACATTAAGTGTGATCATGAGGAAAATGGGAACACAAAATTAAAACAGCAATTGATTCACATGCTGACATTCACACCTTTCTAATCTTCCTTCCCATTGATTCTTAAGCCCTGACTACCTTCTGTTATCTGTTCTTCTGTGACTATAAATCAATTCTTTGCCTTCAAAAACAAAAAAATCTAAGTATGTTACTTATATACGCTGTTGGCATATTCTATATTTACTTGGTGTATGCTCCTTGGAATGAAACTTCCCTAGCATGATCTTTGTTCTTGAAAAGAATATACAAAATTCAAAATGTTGAAAATAAATCTCAAATCATCAGAACCTAGATAGATTTCCTGAATCAAGGCTGAAAGGCAATGTGGTTCATATTTTTCTTAAAATGCACTATCACTCCCTAAAAATAGCCCAGTCTGTCAGAAGTATTCATGCTTTTCTTACTAGACACTTAAGAATTGTTAACAAAAATAAGTCATCAGAAGGAATTTCAAAGACTACAAGTTGGCTTATTGAATGTACCCCTCATGGCAGAATGATAACAAGTTTTCTTCAGGTAAAATAACCCTCAGTTAGATGAAACAATGACTGAGCTAACAGCCACAAAGTTAGAATTAACTTTGAAAGACTTGAAAGCAGCAGTGTGAAGGAAGTCTGGCTAGGCAGTGCAAACCATACCAAACCACCTCACAGACTGCCATCAGGCACAACAGAGACAAACTCACACAGGAATGTGCCGGAGAAAGGATTTGTCTGACAAGAGAAAGGCTTCCATGTCAGGAGCCAAATACCACTAAGTCCCCAAGGCTTAAGCCTACAAATGCCAAATGATTACTGTGCGTATGTGGAAACTTTTTCCTAAGGAAACAAAAATATTTTAATGAATCACTGAATATTTGGAAATAACTTAAAAAAAAAAATCTCTACTGACTTTCTTCTCTAAGGCAATGATTCTCTCATCCTGACAGACATGGTTAGGGCCTATAAGAAAGGACCACTAGCCTCTAGTCAATGTTTCAAAACTATAAATCCCATAAAGTAGTGCATTTCTCTTTGATCATATTTTTCTGAATTTACTTGAATAACAGATTTTTAAATCTATCTCAGAGAGACTTGATGTTTTGGCCCTTAGTCTATTTGGAGGAGGGGGAATCAGGTGGAGGGAGGTCAGGATAAGGATCAGGATAAGGAAGATAGTTCACAGAACTTTGATGTATTTTGTTTCACTAACTCTCACCGGTGCACAAATATTCAGTCTAAATAATTATTCTCAATTTATATACGCAAAAGCTGATTTATTTGGCCAGCATCTAACTAGTAAATGGCAGGGATGGGATTAGAACTTATTTCTATCTGACTAGAAAGCATCTGCCAAAAAAACAGATTAAAGAAAATGAGCCTCTATATAATATTTAATTGAATAAACAAACAGAAGCCCACAGGCAGAATGGTATCATATGCTAAGAAAAGTCAAAAGTTAGTTATAACATTTAAAAATTAGGAATGCAAACGTATCAAAATATGATTATTAAATAAAGCATTGTTTTTCAAAATATATGTATACCTAGAGGAACCTGCCCTTCTATATCTAGAAATATGTTGTCCCCCTTAGCAAGTTAGAAACAAAATAAAGTTTTTCTGAAAATACTGTTTTGGAAATATGAGCAGAGTCAATTTACAACATACATTCATACCTCAAGATTTGTTTGCTAGCTTTGTGTGTTTGTTTTTATTTTTCTTAACAGTGGGAGAAGCAAACCAAAAATAACACTGGCTCTTTATGAGCACACTTGCTGCTCAATGATTCTGGTCATTATCAAAAAATCAAACCCACCCCCTTAAAGGATGAACATTTTCCAGTTTTGAAGATGTTCAAAAAAATGTGCCACAGGCTGAGAGAGAATTTCAAAATTTGCATTCCCAAAATGTTTTAAGCAATGATCACATCATGAGGGTATGTGTTCTCTCTCAAACAGACTGCTTTGAATGAAACAACATTTCTGACATATAAATTTCTGGTATGTTTGTATAATCCTATTACTAGATTTAGGGTATGATTTCACTTTTAAAAATTTATCTATTGTTCATGGAATTGTCAGTTAATTCCTACTTTGTGTCAGTCATTGTGCAAAGACTTGGAGCCACAAAAATGATAGTCAAAGCATTTGAGAGAGGGTTGTAAGGAAAATGATAAAGAGAACTTGAGGGTGCATCTACCTGGCTAATTGTCTAATTTCTCCAAGTAGCTAATATTCAAAAATTTTTATATGAGAAAATAAGACAGTAACACTGGGTAAATTACTAATTGCTTTTCTTGCTTCTAAGGAAGCCCAGATGGGAAGGGAACACAGCAGAAAGAAGAACTGGAATGGTTAAGGAGATTTGACCACAACTAGTCCATAAATCTGGGTAAAGAACCAAAACCTCTGGCCCTGAACTTCCTCTTCTGAAAATGAGGAATTTTGACTTGATTATCTCAGAGAGCTTGTACAATTCTCTATCCTAATAAGCAACATGCTGGAGCTCTAGACAAATTCACACTTAATTTTGTTTCGTACATTGGCTGCCTCTTCTGATTTTTCAGGATATTGGCCAAAAAAAACCTACAGATCAGTGAAGACTAATTCTTTTGCAGACGTAGGTCATCTAGCTCAATTCCTAGGAATTAGTTTGGGTAATTCCTTTAGCTGTCTTCACAGGAACTGGAAAGGAGGCATCCTTCGAATCCTCTCACCCTACCCACTAAGGACAAGTGTTTCGGCACACTAAAATAATACAGTTTTAAGAGAAAAGGACACCTGTTCACTTCAGGCCTTTCTTCCTTTCCTTTTTTTTTTTTTTTTCTTCTTTACTAAAGTAGGAGACAAGTGAAAAATAGTTCAGTTACCCTAGTTTAGATCATACTTGTAAATTACTAGCATAAATCTGATATCTGCTGAAATATCTATAAATATGGCATTTATGACTTACTTCTAGCAGCAAATGTTTGTATCTAATGGTTCAAGGCATTCTTAGGGTCTTCCTAAATGAATAGCTGAAGTAGAAAACCAGCTGCTGAAAGAGGTGCTTTTTGAAAGATTCAGTGCAAAGTTTTGACCAAAATTACTTCCTTCACTGGTCTCTGCCAGAGTCGGGAAACTTAAGTATTAGAGAGCTTTGTTTCTTGAATGAAAATGTTTTTCCTAGAGATAATACCATAAATTGTTATATATTACTAGATTTATCAGTTTTGAGATTTCTTTTTAAAGCCAACTGGAAATACAGCCTATGAGAATGAGATTCAAGTTAAGTGTCCAGGTTTTAGAACAGCAGTCACTTAACTTCTCAAATTCACTTTAGAATGTGACTTAAGCATTCCAAACATAATATTTTTTGTTTTGTTTTTGTTTTTTAATTTATTTATTTTTAATTGAAGGATAATGGCTTTACAATATTGTGTTGGTTTATGCCATACATCAATGTGAATCAGCCCATAGGTATACATTTTTGTCCCCTCCTCCAAGAACCTCCCTCCCACCTCCCACCTCCCACGCCATCACAGAGCCTGGGTCTTAGTTCCCTGAGTCATACAGCAGATTCCCACTGGCTATTTTACATATGGTGGTGTACATGTTTCCATGGTACTATCTCCATTCATTCCACCCTCTCCTTCCCCACTCCCTGTGACGGCACGTCTGTTCTCTATGTCTGCATCTCCATTGTTGCCCTGCAAATAGATTCATCAGTACCATCTTTCTAGATTCCATATATATGCTTAATATACAATATTTGTTTTTCTCTTTCTGCCTTCACTCTGTATAATAGCTGAGCATAATATTTTTAGTCTTACTGAAAACCCCCTTTGCACAGAAAGATATAAGATAGAAATGTACATATTGCCGAACTGGGTCAGCACAACATCTCTTCTGTAGTTGCGAAAAGAAGTACCATGAAGGATCATTCTACCTCCTGATCACCCTCATTCCCTTTATCGTCTCCTGGTCCTCTCCAACTCTGTGAGATGTGAGCCTCTACCAAGCACTAGGTAAAGAAGGACTTCCATGCATTGAGAGAAAATATCCTTAACTTAAATTTCCACAGAATGCTTCCTTGTCCTGGCATTTGGTTTTCTGGTGAATGAAGCCTTACTGCATGTGAATTTATGGCTTTCCAGCCTGCCTGTACTATCGGTATTGTAATCTCCATTTTGGTTGATTGCCAGAGACAACAGTTCAGTTTAGTTAGTTTAAAGTTTAATTTTCCTTCTGGCTTTGAATTTTCTGGCTGGAAAGTTATTGGGAGCATAAAGCGCTGAGGCACTTGAAACTTCTCAGTCTCTACAGTCAAGTTATTTTGTGTAGTATGGAATCAGAGAGGCTGTTCTTTCTCAAAGAAGTCCTGTATGGACTCTTACAAATCCACTTAAGTCCTTGCTTACAGTTGCAAGAAAATTAGATCCTCCCACTTAAATAAGAGGCCTGTGTATTGAAACTATTTAGAATGTAATTATATGCTTTTCTCTTAATGAATCTAAACTTATGTTGGAATAGCAATGATATATAAGGTACCTAAAGCTGACTGTTAATACCACTTCCTGAATATTATTTTCAAATAAATACATGTTCATTTGCTAACTGATATTCTGCTTCATCAACAAAGGATGCAACATGGATAGCAAAAGTCATTAGCATTATACAAATGCTGCAAAAGGACTTCGGAATGCCTAAACTAAAAACGTACACTACCAAGGACTTGGAAAGAATTTCAAGCCCCAAGGCCAAAGAATCTACTGCGTATTAATCTTCTTTATCAAAAAGTTGATTTGGAGCACTAAAGACAAAAATAAGTCTATTGCACAATAGCAAGAAAAAAAAAGACAGGGGACCACATGGTATGGTGGAAAGATGCTATCCTAGGGAGCAGGGCATCCAGTGGTCCTAATTTTGTCACCCATTAGCTTTGAAATCTTTAGTCAGGTATTTCAGCTCTATAAACATGCATTTCTCCATCTGGAAAAGGAGGGGTTGAAGTGTGTGTTTTCCAGGGTTTTTTTCCCTAACAAACAGAATCTCGGAAAGATTTTTATGACCTAACCAAAGTGGCAGAGGCCAGAGAAAGAGCTTGAAAAATCCCTTACAAACTTATAACTGGAGTTCTGCCTCCCAAGACTTTTAATTCTCTTAAGTGGAAGCATGCATGTATAGTCACCCAGCTGTCACCCTGGAAGAGGGGAGATTAAATATACTCATATATGAAGCCCAAAGTGTGACTGTTAAAAACCCTTATGCACAATTAGTGAACAAGGGCTATTCTCCTCTGTTTTCACTGCCTCGTCTATGAACTACCCAGTTCTGAAAGCTCTGCTTTAAGTATCTCCCTAATGTTAACATTATGAAAGAATGGGGGGAGAGGGAGGGAGATTTTAGACAACCACAGATTGCCCGCATTTAAGATGAGGAATCCAATGTATGAAGGGAATTTATGATTTCACATTATTTCCCTCAATTTTTCCTGACACATATCTTGAGTTTTTGTTTTTTATTTTTTTCCATTTTTCCTACTGTCACTACTAGGATAGAAGTACATTCCTTTCTGTACATGTTCTGCAGTGTCATCATGCCTTTGGAGCATGTGCTGAGAGACGGGGTCAAGAGTTCTCCTGAGGAGATAGTAGGGGCTGATACTTTCGAGCTAGGAAGAAATGGTGGGCACAGGGACCAGAGAGCTTAGCAGCCCTCAACAAATCCTGGCTCTAGAAACCACACTAAAATGTATTCACAGCCATGCAGTTTCTAGGAAGTAACGTCAAGGATTATAAAATTGACTCTACAGGTATATTTACATAAGGTGCTAACCTATTACCCACCAACAATGTATAGTATGTTCAAATAAAAAAAATAAAACTTAAGATTTCAAACATACTCTGTGCTGTTAGGGGAAAAGCTGAGAGTACATGCGTCTGGAGTATGAAGTTCTACTATTTCAAAAAGAATTTTCTGCTATATAATCATACATTAAAAGGAAAATATACTTAAGTTTAAAATCCAGTGTAACAAACCATTATGGCATAATAATTTACAAGGACTTCAGAGCTACATGGCTTTGAGGGAAAAATCACAAAGATACACTACGATAATTGAATATACAGAAGTGACAGCAAAACTTTAATGCTATCTTTTCTAACCTTTTCTAAATGATGTTTAAACTTTGTCACTCTATCACTTTTTCTGCTTCTTGGCCTCAACAAATCAATTTTTTTAATGTAGTAGGGCTTGTAGCTCTTATTTTTGTCTCTCATGCAAGATGCTACTAGGGGTCACTTTCCATGTGCAGAGAAAACAATCTTCATGGATAATAATGATAAAAACGTATGGAATGCAAAAACAACCAAAATATGTATTCTCAGATGACTATGTTGAGGACAAGTCAATATTAGTCCCACTTCACCCACACACCACAGAGTCTAAAAATGTTGTCAGCTTGATAACAATTTCCTGATTTAATCCTTTTTCCAACAGAAAATATAGGTCATCAAAATAAACTCCTGACAGTAAAAGAACAGGAGTTACACTACTATCTTTTATTTTGCTAGCCAGTTATAGTCAGATAGTTTCTTTACTCCACAAAACAAAATAATCTCAAACAAGCCAATGCAGTAAAAGCAACGTAAAAATTTCAAGCACACTTCTCAACAAAGTTCTTAAGCTCAACTCAGCCTAATGCCTACTTAAACAATATCTACAGAAGCCCAAAGGGTAGCAGAAATTACTATTTACTAATATATGATACTCATCAAGGTAGACATTTCAAGTGAAAAAGAAAGCTTATTTTTTGATTTGTTGATGGTCTTAGCAAAAGAATGCAATTTGGGAACTGAGTTCCGGGGCTACTGCAAAAGTTAGATAAGACATCGGAGTCATTTTTTATTAAAAACTATATTTCATGATTAGTTATTTACAATTTTTCTGGTACCAAACTTTATTTTCTAGCTCAAAAAATTATTCCAATTTTAACCCTCACTAAATATTCATATTTTAATGCAACTATTTCCACAACTCTAGAAAATAAAATCTTACTCAAAAGTAATCTGCTAAAGTTACTTTTGATGGGGAAAAATACCTTTATGAATGCTTAGTAAAGTTTGAGTTTATTGCTCATCTATGTTCCAATTGATAACTGAAGGCCTCTACAGTGTCTGCAGTGGAAGAAAGGAAAGAAGAGGGTGGTTCATCTGAAACAGAGTGTTCATAAAACACACAAAACAGATATCCAATGTCTCTTTGCATCCCTTGCCTGACTTGGATTTAAATGGTTTTCTCCATTACCTATATCTTTTATATTAAAGCCAAAGAATGTAAACAAAGAGCCTAACCAAAATGTTTTAACCTATTACCCTTGACCACAAATTACAAAGCTTTCCCATTCCCCTCCCTAAAAGTAATCTTGCTTTTAAATGCTGAAGCTGATGAATATTAAAAAAAAAAAAAAAAAGCCACGGAGTGAGGCTCCTTCCTCTTTTGCCCTAGTTGTCCTGGTTAAGCTCATACTGTTCACCAGATGAATCTAGAGTATGTACCCTTCCAGAATCAGCTGAATTTCAGTCCCTAAATTATAAACAGAAGTTATCATTTCTTTCCAAAGAGTAGCACAATAAATCTAGTAAAGAGACAGAAGTAGAGGAAATATTTTAAATGACCAGGTTAATTAAAGAGCCAAACCCTAAAGACCACAATAAAACACAGGGTTTTTAAGAAACTAAAAAACAAACAAACAAAAAAAATCAATAAACACTGTGGATGTTATTATTAAAAGCGCACCTAGATCCCTGATAGGTATCTCCACCTCAGAGTACATAAATAGCATTTTTTTAAGTCTCACCAAACCAACCCAGCCTAACTCCCAGAGTCTGAGGACCCTACTTTGGTACACCCTGGCCACGTGCTCACGTATGTGCTTTATGTAGGCTGACTAACCCTTGACACTCTGTGGCATCCAGAAAGGAACATCCAGGGATACCAAGTGCTAAATTCCCCAGAACCCTATTCTCCCTTCTAAAGGAACGCTATCATCTCCCTAGTTCCTGAACCCTTCTTATCTAACAGCATTCAGTCACTCTTGGCATGGTGGAGATCCAGCATCCAGTGATCCAAGGTTACTTCTTGGCTTGGGAAAGGAGAGGGTTCTGTCCAATAGACTGAACCATAGCACCTCTGTGCTTTGATGGAATTAAAAATAGATGAGGGATTTGGGGATCAATACTTGCCCCCTAAGTCACAGTATGGAAGAAGACAGATTTTACAGAGAACTTCTAATATAATTTGACGAATATCACGCTAGACCCAAGTTCCACCAAAAAAGTCCCAGAACAGACATTCCGTGGGCTCACTATCCGGATAGCCTTCCCTGTGTCAGTGACACATTTCATCCTCTTAATCAAGAAAACCCTAGTACACTCCACCTTTTCAAAGGAAACAAGATACTTGGTTTAAAGGAAGTTTACTCACATATTCTTAAAACAGGTGCCCTTGGTGAGCTTCAAAGAACTGAGCCCTAAGAGCTAGGGTGGCTATGACCACAGCTCACTGAAGCCCCCAGCCAGGTAACTTCTCACTTGGAATCCCTACCCGTCGGCCACCTGGCTGCTCGTCCTTCCCGAAACTCTGCTCTGCTCTTCTCTTCCGATGGCTTTCTGTTCAAGGGCGCTCCCGCAACTCTCAGAGCATCCTCCGCGCCACCGATCCCAGAGGGACGTCGTCGCGGGAGCCCCAGACCGATACTCTCCGTGCCCCTCGCCCCCGCCCCCGGCAGGCTGCCCGGTCGGTGACTCACCTGCTGGCCAGGTTGGGGCGCCGGGTGGTAACAGGCTGTGGGGCAGGTTGCAGCTGCCACGGGGTTGGGCAGATACTGGGGCGCTCCATACGGCTGGGGGTGATACATCACCTCCGCACAACTCATGGCAGCCGGGGCAGCGGCGGCCCCGGGGCTGCGGCCGCGGCTTTATGGGCTGGAGCGACGGGCTCCGCCGCCGCCTCTGTCGCAGCTCCAGCTGCTATTGCGGCCAAGACGGGTCCTCGGCGGCCGCGGGCTCCGCGCGCCGCTCGGGCTCGGGAGGAGTTGGCAGTTAGCGGGGGCCCATGCGCGGGCACCCTCATCTTCAGCCCCTCTGGGTGTCCCCTGGCCTGCGCTTATATAGCGACTCGGGGACGCAATGGCCCGCCGCGCGGCGGGGACATGACAGTGCGGGGTTCTGGCGCCCACCGCCGCGCCAGCCGCTGCGGAGCGCCGGCCGGGGTTGGGCAGACCTGGGGAGCCGGGCTCTGGTTTGCATATACACAATGCACGCCCGGGGCTCGTCCTATCACCGGCGCTCCCGGCTGGGCGAGGACCAGGAGGCGGGGGCAATGGGAGGGAGCTGGCCGGGAAGGAGAGGGAGCGCTCTCCTCTCCGGGTCTGACGCGGAGCTCGGCGAAGTTCCTCCAACTCGGCCGGTGGCGGGCCGGTCGCCCAGCAGGGGGACCCCGGGGAGGACCGGCCGCGGATTGGAGCGAAGTTGGAAGCCCTCTCCGCCTCCCGGCAGTGGGGTGATGGTGGGAGGGAATGGTATGCGAGAGGCTCCACGCCCTTACAAAAGCTCCGCGGATTCCCAGCCCATCTCCTGTCACCTGGCCGCCGGGGCGAGGGCTTCCCAGCACCGAGATTTTACAGGGAACACCAACGTAGAGGCCGAGGCTAAATGAAGGCCAAGTGTACTGAGAGGTAAAACAAAGCAGGCGCAAAATGAAGTGGGATTAGCTCCTACATTAAATATAACCATAAGTGCTAACTTCCTTGCAAAAGCGCACATGCCAAGAATGCAGCCCGGTTCTCTACAATCTCCGCTTTAAGTTTACACCTTCACGGTATGACCTCCTGTGGGATGTCAACCTCTTCTGGCCTTTTCAACCTGGTTTCCATAAAATAACAAACAGTGACACGCGATTAAACCTACATCCAGCTGTTGTTTAAAGATTTATTTGCAAGTGGTTTACAATCTTCTCCAATATAATTGTATTTCAATATAATCAAGTAAAGTAGAAAAGAATTATACTTACTTTGTAAAGAAGCAAAGTCTCTGACCGAGTATATCCCTCCCTCTATATGTAACACAGAACAATCTCTTTTTGTTTGCAGGAACTAGCCTTTGAGAAGTTAATCTGGATGTCAACTGTACTGATGTTCCGGACAGATGTGGCCCCCTAAAATTCCCATGCTGAAGCCTAACGCCCAATGAGACTGTATTTGGAGACACAGTCTATCAGGAGGTAATTAAGGTTAATAAAGGTCATGAACACAAGGTCCTAATCTAGGATTGATGTGTTTATAAGAAGAGGAAGAGATACCAGAGGGCTGTCTGCTTTGGCAGGCTTGTAACACCTAGTGAGAAGCAAGTCAGGATAAGAAGCCTCACCAGAAACTAACTCTGAGGGTACTTTAATCTTAAATTTTTAGCCTCCAAAACTGTGACAAAATAATTTCTATGTTTAAGCCACACAGTCTGTGATGTTTTGTTATGGAGGCCCTAGCAGACTAATACACATGTATAGTACTAACATACTGTTTACATTATTAATTTTTATAATATTATAAATATAAATGTGTGTATGGTTATATATAACTAGCCAGACACACAAATATATAAACACATGTACCCTCACACATGCCCTCCCTCATACACTCAAATATACAAACTGTAGTGACTGGATAGGAACTGTTAGCTACTCATAGTAGCTCCTATTCACTTGCTCATTCTCTGATTACTTGAAAATTAAGAATATATTTATTAAGGGCTTTCATCACTTAGACATTGTGCTTTCTGTAACAGAGGATATATTCCTATCAGTTGTTGTTCTTCAGTTGCCTAGTCATGTCTGACTCTTTGCAGCCCCATGGACTGCAGCACGCCAGGTCCCTGTCCCTCACCATCTCCAGGAGTTTGCCCAAGTTCATGTCCATTGCATCAGTGATACCAACCAAACATCTCATCCTCTGTCCCCTTCTTCTTCTCCTGCCTTCAATCTTTCCCAGCATCAGGGTCTTTTCCAATGAATCAGCTGTTGACATCAGGTGACTGAAAGATTGGAGCTTGAGCATCAGTCCATCCAGTGAGTATTCAGGGCTGATTTCCTTTAAGATTGTCTGGTTTGATCTGCCTGCTGTCCAAGGGACTCTCAAGAGTCTTCTCCAGCACCACAGTTCAAAAACACCAATTCTTTGGTGCTCTGCCTTCTTTATGGTCTACCTTTCACAATCATATGTGACTAGTTGAAAGACTATATGGACCTTGATCAGCAAAGTGATGTCTTTCCTTTTTAACATACTGTCCAGGTTTGTCATAGCTTTCCTGCCAATAAGCAATCATCTTTTAGTATCATGGCTGCTGTCACCATCTGCAGTGATTTTAGAGCCCAAGGAAATCTGTCACTGCTTCCACCTTTCCCCTTTCTATTTTCCATGAAATATAAAGTCCCTATAGTCAATACTATGGTCTTTCCAGTAGTCACGTATGGATGTGAGAGTTGGATCATAAAGAAGGCTGAACACCAAAGAAGTAATCCTTTTGAACTGTGTTGTTGGAGAAGACTCTTGAGAGTTCCTTGGACTGCAAGGAGATCAAACCAGTCAATCCCAAAGGAAATCTATCCTGAATATTCATTGGAAGGACTGATGCTGAAGCTGAAGCTCCAATACTTTGGCCACCTGATGCAAAGAGCCAACTCACTGGAAAAGACCCTGATGCTGGGAAAGATTGAAGGAAGGAGGAGAAGGGACAACAGAAGGGGACAACAGAAGATGAGATGGTTGGATGGCATCACCTACTCAATGATATGAATTTGTACAATCTCTGGGAGACAGTGAAGGACAGAAGCCTGATGGGATGCAGTCCATGGGGGTTGCAAAGACTTGGACATGACTGAGTGACTGAAAAACAGAAACAATTTGCCATGAGGTGATGGGGCTGGATGTCATGATCTCAGTTTTTTTTTTAATGTTTAGTGTTAAGACAGCTTTTTCACTCTCCTTCTTCACCTTCATCAACAGGTTCTTTGGCGTCATCCACATATCTGAGGCTGTTGGCAATATTTCTCTTGGCAATCTTGATTCTAGCTTATAAGTGTTCTAGCCAGGCCTTTCTCATGATGTGGTCTGTGTATAAGTTAGATAAATAGGGTGGCAATAAATAAGACATATACAAATTTATTTAAAATACTTATTACTGCTTTTTCTCAAGTTGAAAACCACTGGTCATACCAATCTTCTCTGTTTCAAATTTCATCTTTTCAGTCCAGATGGCTCCATACAGATCTTCTGTAGGACCTCAGTCATAATAGCACTAATATTGTCCCCATAACCCTGACCTGATCTTCCTCTTTTGATCTCCATTTCAGGTATTGAAACTCCCATCCTAGTTGCTGAGCTGGAAATCTGGGTATCATCCAACATCACAGCCTCCACATATGGTCATGGAGTCCATTTCATCCCCATTTATACCTTTCTACTGACTCTCTCCCCTAATCTCTTTATCTCTGCTGCTATGATTCTTAGTTCACTGGGAGATCTCTCACCCAGAATCCTGCAAGAGGCACCTACCTGATTTCCAGGCCCCAGGTTCAAATCTCTTCTGATCCATTTGTCCATTCTCTTCCGTTCCAGTCACTGCAAATCCAACAAAGTAATGATGCTTGCCCTTCTTTTTAAAAAAATTTCCCCAGCAGCTCTTGACAGTCTGCAGTCCCAACTCTTTAACATTCAGATTTTGGCTCTTACCTATGTCACCATCTCCTGCAACTGTCCATTCAGCCATCTGAATTGAGACCTCCCTTTCTAGGAAGAAGTATAGTCACTTAACACTTCTAACTTTATCTTCAGATAATATATCTAAAACTGATTATTTTGTACAATTATATGTGCGCTATGTCTCCTCCACTAGAGTATTGCTGAATCATATATATCTTGTATATCTAACATTTAGGAGGTTTTCAGGTTCTATTTGTTGACTTAGAAAATAAAGGCAGAACTAGCTCGAACATGTTCATGCTCCAATTTCTGCATCTTCCTTGTGTCCCGTAGAGCCTCTGTTTAGTATGTTGCAAATATTTAATGTATGACTAAGACGTAGTTCTTGGACACTAATGTCATAGGCTCAAAAGTCTGGAGGTGTTTGGCAAAATTTTCTATAATGCAATATATATGTTTTGGTGCCTTTCTTCCTCCCTATCCTGCACTGATAGAAGAAAATGAAGATAAATTATGCCCAGACAGAGAGGTAGGATAATTCCTATTAAGGAAAGCTAAGTTGGAGTCCTTGTAGGAGAGAAGATATGTCTGACTTCCCCTAGGTAGAAGTTTAGGGTTTTAGAATAGAAAAGAATAAAAAAGATCACCTAGTTTACAACATCTTTTAAAGATAAGCAAACAAGTGATCTAAAGCAAGAGAATTCCAGAAAAGCATCTACTTGTGCTTCACTGACTATGCTAAAGCTTTTGTGTGGATCACAACAAACTGTGGAAAATTCTTCAAGAGATGGAAATACCAAACCACCTTACCTGCCTCTTGAGAAACCTGTATGCAGGACAAGAAGCAACAGTTAGAACCAGACATGGAACAACAGACTGGTTCAAAATTGGGAAAGGAGTGCATCAAGACTGTGTATTGTCATCCTGCTTATTTAACTTATATGCAGAGTACATCATGCAAAATGCTGGACTAGGTGAAGCACAAGCTGGAATCAAGATTGCTGGGAGAAATATCAATAATCTCAGATATGCAGAGGACCCCATCCTTATGGCAGAAAGCAAAGAAAAACTAAAAAGCCTCTTGATGAAAGTGAAAGAGGAGAGTGAAAATGCTGGTTTAAAACCTAATATTCAAAGAAAGATTCTGTCATCTAGTCACTTCACTTCATGGTAAATAGATGGGGAAACAGTGAGAGACTTTATTTTCTTGGGCTCCAAAATCACTGCAGATGATGACTGCAGTCATGACATTAAAAGATACTTGTGTCTTGGAAGAAAAGCTATGACCAACCTAGACAGCATATTAAAAAGCAGAGACATTACTTTGCCAACAAAGGTCCGTCTAGCCAAAGCTATGGTTTTTCCAGTAGGCATGTATGGGTATGACAGTTGGACCACAAAGAAGGCTGAATGCCAAAGAATTGATATTTCTGAACTGTGATGTTGGAAACGACTATTGAGAGTCCCTTGGACTGCAAAGAGATCAAACCAGTCAATCCTAAAGGAAATCCATCCTGAATATTCATCAGAAGGACTGATGCTAATCTGAAATTCTAATTCTTTGGCTACCTGATGGGAAGAGCCTCCTCATTAGAAAAGACCCTGATGCTGGGAAAGATTGAAGGCAGATAGAAGAGGGGGACAGAGGATGAGATGGCTGGATGGCATCACCTACTCAATGGACATGAGTTTGAGCAAGCTCTGAGAGATGGTGAAGGACAGGGAAGCCTGATGTGCTGCAGTCCATGGGGTCACAAAGAGTGACAGGAAATGGAGGCAGAACTAAAATCAAAGTGTCCCAGTCTCTGGACTCTTAGTTCAGTTTTCTACCACCCACAATAATATATATAAACAAACACATGCACACACACACACACACATGCATATATATATATATATTTACATGCACACATATATATGTGGGTGTGCATACGTGTACATATTCATTAGTGCATATAAGCAGAGGTTCTAGATGAGATCATCTTTTGGTGAACCTAGAGTTGTGAAAAAGGAGTGGGTTGGGGGGAATGTAGGCTGATTGCATTTGACAGTAGTGAGTCATCCAGACCAGAGATTTCAATCTGACCAATGATGTACTCATTTTCATATCTGTCATGCAGAGGTGTCACAATTATTTGCAATAACATAGTAATAGGATGGAATTTGATGATTTGCATTTCTGAGTTCAAGTTTCTCAAAAATTACTCATTTATCTTTATTTTCTTCTTTCAGTCTGCCCCACTCCTCTTCTGGTTGAGTGACGTGAAATTCAAGCCTATCTGGTGTTTATCCTCCTACTGTTTTATATCCCAGCCACTGTGGCTCTAATAGAATACTTGTATGTGTGTATGCTCAGTTGTATGTGACTCTTTGTAACCCCATGGACGTAGCCCCACCAGGCTCCTCTGTCTATGGAACTTTCCAAGCAAGAATATTGGAGCAGATTGCCATTTCCTACTCCAGAGGATCCTCCCAACCCAGTGAATGAAGCCACATCTCTTGTGTCTCCTGCATTGGCAGGCATGTTCTTTACCACTGCACCAGCTGGGAAACCACCAATAGAATACTTAGATGGCCTTTAATGTTTCCAACTCTCTGAGTCAGGGATTTACAGTCACTGTATTTTTGGCACCACCCACCAAATTTCCCAGAATATTTCCAAATTTTCCAGCTGGAATTTAATGAGGTGAACCCTGCAAACCAGTTTCTTTTGGAGGGGTAACTTGAAGTGGATCTCCCCAATACCTCTTGGGATAAGATAGGGCAAAGCGGGGGCTGCCTTTTGTTTTAGAAGGATGACAGCTAGGCTTGTCTTTAGCTTAGAGTCTTAGTGTGAGAAAACAAATGAGATCTGCAGTGCATGTGTTAGATGGCTCAGCATGTGTATCCAAACATTCTTCCTAGGGTATAAAGAGTTGATTCTTGGCCAGCCCTCTGGCCTCAGCTGAGCCCACTGATAATGCATCCTGCTCTGGGAAGTATGGCTCTGAGGAAGTAGACTTGGTTCATCTACTCATGAAGCTGTCAACTCTTGAGTACAAAAACATAGGTGTTCTAGGCAGAATAATTCCTATGGATATGTTTATCTTATACAGCAAAAGAGAGTTAAGATTGCAGTGGAATTTAGCCTACTAATGAATGGATTTTAAGATAGAAAAATTATCCCAGGTTATATGAGTGAGCCCAGTGTAAGTAATAACAAGGGTCTTTTTAAGAGGGTAGGCAGGAGGCAGAAGAGTCAGTGTCCTATTGACAGGAAGTGAGAAAGACTCTCCAGGCCATCTCTGACCTGGAAGATGGAAAAGGAACATGAACCAAGAAGTACATGGCCTCTAAAAGCTGGAAAAGGCATGAAGTAGGCTCCCCCAGGGTCTCTAGAAGAAATGCAATCCTGCCAACCACACCAGTTTGAACTTCAGACCCCCAGAACTATAAGACAATAAATTTGCATTGCTTTAAGTCACTGAGTTTGTGGTGATCTGTTACAGCAGCAGTAGGAAACTAATCACCAGTGTAATGGGGGGCAGGGGAGGCTAGAAGAGAGGACTTCGGTGGGCATGTCCCCTTTGCCCTACAGTTGCCTCTGAGGAGAGGCACGATAGGAGAGGAACCAGTGAGGCTCTCTAAATCTCAGGGGCCAAGGAGGGACTCTAGTTGTCTGGACCAAAAGGTGATGCTGATAATACTAGTAGAATAGACATAAAAACAGAAGATCAAAAGTCCCATGTAAAACAGTTAAACCACTTACGCAGTTGTCATCTTAGATCACCTGCCTTCAGGGTACTCTCTTCAGTGCCCAGCAACTTCACTGTGTTCCTCTGGCATGCTGACCCACATCTTATTATAACTACTGTCTCCTATCTTATCCACCATTACCAACCCTCAAAAATCCACTTTCTCCTTTTCTATTCACTCTTCCACCCATATACAATCGTATTTCTGCCTCATCACCCCACCAAAGTTTATTAATGTCACCAGTAATGATCATGTTAACAATTCTAACTTTATGTCTTTAACTTCATCCTAATCGATGCTTTGTAAATTTTGACACTATGGATTAATCCCTCCCTAAATTTACCTCTTCTCTTGACATCCTACCATTATGCCCTTCTTTGATAATCTGCCTTCTTATATTTTGGCTATTCTTTCTCAATCTCCTTCACCAAATGTTCCTCTACTTAAACTCAAAATATCGAGTTTTTTAGTTTTTTTTCTGGGCTTTTTTTCCTCATATTACTCTATCCCCTCATCCATCTTCAAATCACCTCTATATGCAAGTTACTTACAAAAACTAGCATCTAGCCCAGAGCCCAAGACTCATGGAATAGAAATATATCTTATACGGTTCTTAAAGCTCAATATTCAGAAAACTAAGATCATGTCATCCGGTCCCATCACTTCATGGCGAATAGATGGGGAAACACTGGAAACAGAGGCTGACTTTATTTTTTTCTGCTCCAAAATCACTGCAGATGGTGACTGCAGCCATGAAATTAAAAGACAGTTACTCCTTGGAAGGAAAGTTATGACCAACCTAGACAACATATTAAAAAGCAAAGAAATTACTTTGCCAACAAAGGTCTATCTAGTCAAAGCTATGGTTTTTCCAGTGGTCATGTATGAATGTGAGAGTCGGACTATAAAGAAAGCTGAGCGCCTAAGAATTGATGCTTTTGAACTATGCTGTTGGAGAAGATTCTTGAGAGTCCCTTGGACTGCAAGGAGATCCAACCCTTCCATCCTAAAGGAAATCAGTTCAATGGAAGGACGGATGTTGAAGCTGAAACTCCAATACTTTGGCCTTCTGATGAGAACTGACTCATCTGAAAAGACCCTAATGCTGGGAAAGATTGAAGGTGGGAGGAGAGGGTGATGACAGAGGATGAGATGGTTGGATGACATCACTGACCCAATGGACATGAGTTTGGGTAAACTCTAGGAGTTGGTGATGGACAGGGAGGCCTGGCATGCTGCAGTCCATGGGGTCGCAAAGAGTCAGACATGACTGAGTGACTGAACTGAACTGAAAGTCAATAAATAAAGCAAGTGAAACTATGCATGGCCCAAATTATTATTGAAAATTTCTTCAAACCCCTGCAAAATCACATATACTGTGTCTCAGAAAGTTCAACAGACAATTTAACCTCCAGCATTGAAAAATTTGCCTTTTCTTCAGTTGACCACCAGATGAAAAATTGATCCATGTTTAGGAACCATGTCGTTTTAAAAAATACATAAACCAATCTTTAAATGCTAATATCATACTCAGATTAAGATATATATTATATTTATTTATATATATATATATGTATATATGGTTAGGGTTTATATATATATATAAGAGAAAGTGAAAGTGTTTCCCACTCTTTGTTACCCCATGGACTGTAGCTTGCCAGGCTCCTCTGTCCATGGGATTTTCCAGGCAAGAACACTGGAGTGGGTTGCCATTTCCTCCTCCAGGGGATTTCCCCACCTAAGGATTGAACCTGGGTCTCTCGCTTTGCAGGCAGATTCTTTACAGTCCTAGACATCAGGGAAGCCAAGTAGGAATTTAGACCAACTCAAGGAATAATAATAAAGGATTCATGTCTCCCATCTGACTCTTAATCCAGCTAGCTCTACTAAGTTTTAACTCACTGGTGAATATAATGCTTTTTTTATCATGAATTCTCTCTTCCCTTCTTTCTCTTTCTCTCTGTGTTTCTTTCTCTCTGCCTCTGCCAGCTAACCTGTACCATTTCTACCCATCTCCTCCTATCCACTCTGCAATTTTGTTCTAGCACATGTCATCCTACCACTTGCTTCCGTCCAATGAGCCCTCTCCCTAAATCTTTGCATGCACCCTTTCCTTGGAAAAAATTTCCCCCCACTTGGCCTACTTACCATCTAGAGCTTAGATTAAACATGCTTCCTCAAAGACATTTTTCAATTTAAAGTGCACCCCCATTCTGCCCCCACTATTCTCTCCAATAACAGCCTGCTCACATCCCCTTCCTAGTATTTATCCTATTTTTATATATAGGCTTTTTTAACCCCCTCTTTTTTTTCCTGTCTCCTCACTATGATCCATGAAGAAATAAAATATATATGTTTTATTCATGCATGCATGCTAAGTCACTTCAGTTGTGTCTGACTGTGCGACCTATAGACTATAACCTGCCAGGTTCCTCTGTCCAGGGGGATTCTCCAGGCAAGAGAACTGGAGTGGGTTGGCATGCCCTCCCCAGGGGATCTTCCCAACTGAGGGATTGAACCCACTTCCCTTACCTCTGCTGTCTTGGCAGAAGGGTTCTTTACCACTAGCACCACCTGGGAAGCCCATGTTTCATTCATATTCACTACTATATCACACTTAATGAAATCATGATTGTATGCTTTATGAAAGGATAATTTCATTTGAGGTTCAATATTGTCACAGTTATAGGGATAGGCTTTGTTTAGCAGTAGATGTTTCACCACCCAAAATATACGTTATAGAATTGTTAGATGATGTAAAGCATGTGCTTTATGAGAAGATGAATAATGTAGTAGGTTTATATGGATCAATATTTTTGCGTCTTCACGGGGAAGATGATGAAAAAGGGAACTCACATTTTATGAGCACCTGCAATGAACCAGGCATTTATGCTAAGATTCTTTTTCTCTTACTCATTTAATTTTCACAAAAATCCCATGAATTAGATAGTGTTACCATTTTAGATATGAAAAAGGTAAAGGTCAGAAAAATTAAATAGCTTAAAGATTACCTAGCTGGTGAGTGCCTAGTCAGGATTTGACCCCAGGTCTGATTCCAAAACACATGTTTTTTAAAAAAATTATCATCATACCATACTTTATATAAAAATTAATGAGCACTAAGTCTGACAAAATGGTCTATATTTATATTTAACTTTATGTGTTTGTGTTGTGAGAGAGATAAAAAGATAGATAAAAGAATTAATAAGGCTCACAGAAATTTCCTTCATCAATTATTTGTCTAATGGGTCAATTTAATTAAAATTTCCTGCTGAACCTGAGTTTCTGGCTTTAAGAACTGGTTTGGAAAGACGTGGGTAGGGAGCTCCTGAAAGTTCTGAAGTGCATTTAAAAAATTAATTGCTAGGGATTAAAGAAGTAGCTTCAAAATTGCCTCCTTAGGTAGAATTGAGAAGCTTTTTTTTTTTTTTTCCTGAAAAGTCCTATTAATTTTTAGCTTCTATTTGGTTCTTTTCATAATCTATTAAAAGCAGTATCAGATTTGTGGTTACCAGAGGTTGGGGTGGGGCTAGGTGGGATTAGATAAAGGTAGTCAAAAGTATATACTTCCAGTTATAAGTAAGTACTAGCGATGTAATGTGCAACAATGTAGAGATAATTGACATTATATCTGAAAGCTGTTAAGAGAGTAAATCCTCTAAGAGTTCTCATCACAAGGAAAATACTTTTTAAAATTTCTTTAGTGTATTTATATGAGATGATGAGTGTTCACTAAACCTACCATAGTAATCATTTCACGATGTACATAAGTCATATTACATATTACACTTTAAATTTATACAGTTTTTAAACATTTTTTAAATTGAAGTATCGTTCATTTACAATGTTGTGTTAGTTTCAGTTGTACAGCAAGGCGATTCAGTTATTCCCAGGTGACACCAGTGGGAAAGAACCTGCCTCCCAATGCAGGAGACGTAAGGGATGAGTGTTTGATCTCTGGGTCAGGAAGAACCCCTCAAGGAGGAACTGGCGATCCATTCTAGTATTCTTTCCTGGAGAATCCCATGGACAGAGGAGCCTGGCAGTCTACAGTCCTGGGGTTGCAAAAATTTGGACACAATCCTAGAAATTAACACCTCCCCTTTGGTAACCATAAGTTTTTTCCTATGTCTGCGAGCCTATTTTTCATGTATAAGTGATATCATATGACATTTGCCTTTGTTTGACTTACTTCACTTAGTATGAGCATCTCCGTCTATTCATGTTGCTGCAAATGGCATTATTTCATATTTTTTTAACAGCTGAGTGATATTCCCTTATGCATATGCACCACATCTCCTTTATTTGTTTATCTGTCAATAGTTACTTAGATAGCTTCCATATATTGGCTATTGCAAAACGTGCTGCGATGAATATTGGAGTACATGTCCCTTTTCAAATTAGAGTTTTCTCTGGATATACACCCAGGAATGGGACTTCAGAATCATATGGTAACTCTGTTTTTGTTCTTTTAAGGAAACTTCATAACTCTTTTCCATGGTGGCTGCACTGATTTACATTCCCACCAGCAATGTAGAAGGATTCCTTTTTCTAAAAACGTTTACAGATTTATGTCAATTTTATTTCAATAAAACTAGAGAAGAAAATCGAATAATCTTTGATATTACCAGAAATGTGGCCTTAGTTGTAGGAAATGGAGACTTTGAAGAGAATACAGCAAAGTGGCCAGAGTAGGCAGGTGGACAGGACAGCAAGTCTGGTAGGGGACAGTGATCAGGAAAGTCACCAGCTGCCTGAGCTCCTTACCAAGTGAGCAGGGGCTGGCTGTGCTGCGGGGTGACTGGTAAATCAGTGTCACAAAGAGCCTTCAGATACTTACATGAAGAATGAAAAGAGCACAAGCCTTAGCTCCAGACAAAAGTCTGAACTTCAGTTTTCTTATGTCTAAATGGAGATAGTTATATTTATAGGACCTGTGTGAGGATTAATAAATAAAATATATAAAGCTCATAGGGGAGAAATCAACTCATGCTGAACTTCAAAATATTAGCTTATTTCCCTGTCACAAACCTTCCTCAGCAAGTTGTGAAACAGACAAACTACAGAGCAACTAAATACTTTAAAAAAATAATTTGTGGGTCCTTTTAAGAGTTCTGATCTAAAAATGCACAAGCCAACCAGCCAGGCCTGTGAATCCATGGACAATCTAGGGCACAGGACATACAAGAGTTGTGCACGGCACATGCCTGTTGTGTTTTGCATTATTCTATTCTCTCCAGCCTGGTGAGATTTAATGGCTAAGCTTATAAGAGTCAGCATGTTCTCTCTGCAGATTGTTTTAAAAACATCCATGCAAGAATTTCTTAGGCAGGGTTTCTTACAGAGATATTATTTGTACTCTGATTCAAGATGGTATTTTTTTTTCCTGATGACTTTAAACATCTAATAAAGTGTCACTTCTCTGTCTTATTTACTTCTCTTATGATGTGTTTAGGTCAGAGCACACAGTGCTGGTTACAAGTTGAAGCTCTCATGTAAAGACTCCAAGGATGAAGTTTCATCTACTTACAATTTAATAATGAGTCTATTTTCAGTCCTTCTAGTTTTGTTTTTTTTAATAAAAATGAGACTTTATCTCCAGTGAATCCAGCAGGGACATACAGCAAATGGCATCATCACCTGCTTCACCAATTTCTCACTCACTGGAGGTTCATTGAAACTCTTTGTACCTCTGTTTACTACTAGAATGCAGTTTTGAAACAGTCAGCAGGCTCCCTGTGTAAAGTTTGTTGAGATTATTTTTCCTCTAGTAACTTCGGCTGGAATTGTAAGATTTTATAGTACTACTTATTTATATACTTAAATAGAGATTTAATAATAAAGGAATCCAAGTTGGGAACAGTGAGATAAGATGAACAGATACCAAGACACTTCTTAGCCTGCATTAACAAGTCAGCAAAGAGTATGTACTTCACCATGAAAGGATCATTTGTCCTCATAGAAGCTAATGGCAGACCATTAGTTCAATGTGTACCTTGAGTTGGTTGTTTTTTTGCTAGTTTTGCTGGTCGTAATGGCTGATGTGGACTAATCTAACTACATTCTCTCTGTCAGCTTGTGACAAGTGGAATATATTCACATGAAGTCTGGCCTGGTGTGGGTGCAGTTCTGTCCTTGGAATGGAACAAAGCTAAATAGGCCAGGAGGGACTGAAGCCTTGATCTTGGCGTCATTAACACTGTGTTCTAACCCACCAGGCTAACAAGCCACAGACAAAGACCAATTAGACTAATAAATCACAGCAGCCAGCATAATCTGGTTTGAATTTATTTCTCATTTTTAATACATTAGTTTTATAATTTGATTTAAATATTTTAGGATAAATGAAGCCAAAAGCCCATGTTGCTGTCATTCAGAGGAGAGAAGGCAGAGAGGAAACATGATGCCTTGCGCCTCCCCACAACCCCTTGGCTATGGGCTGTGCTCTCACTGACACAAGAGGTGTCGGCCTGGAACACGAGGGCAAGTCATGATTTTTATAGGTAATTTATGTGTATAAGCACAAAAGAGGCTTTGTATTTAAGGAAAACATTTTGGACCCTGTTGAAGGCCAATAGCTTTTATGAAACAAACAAACAAAAAAATGACTCCTCTGTTTGGCTGCTAGTTTTTTGCCAGATTTTCATGCATTGTGTTTGTTCCACACCTACAAAGGTATGCACGCATTTAAAGTCCTTAGAGTAATTTAGCTGCATCCCAGCTGCCCACTTTGTTCTTACTGTATAAATAGGTCATACTGGAAAGGATATTTTAATGTTTAACGTTATTATCCCTGTGGCTATAGATGCCTGGAATATATTCAAAATCCCACCTACTTCATAGGCATCACTTCTTCTAGGTAGTGTATCTTAACGTTTGAAAATTAACTTTCTTTATACCATTATAATTTGTATTGCCTGCACCTTATATTTGGTGACTTGATTGCATACAGTTATTATTTTTATTGTTCTTTATTTTGATCTGATCGTTTCAGTTATCATAATTGCCTCCATCAAGAAAAGATTCAAAAAACAAATTCTATGATGGAGGAGGTAGAGTTGGATATTTCTTGGGTGTTTCCTACAGCACCAAAAGTCGGTACGCTGTGACTCTGCTTAGATAAATTTGAATTGAATGACTCTCTGTCATCAGTGAATGTTGTGGATTGTTAATCTATAAATGGTCTTGCTTTGGTCTCTTTAAACATCAAACAGGAAGAACACAAATGCAAAGGACTTTTTGTATGAATATTAGAAAATATACCTTTAATTATTTTTAGCTTAATTTTCATATTTTGTTTGGAATAATATAAAAATGTTTGGTTGATGAGTAATACTTTTGAAAATACTTTTTTTTCATTTTCTACGGATTTTAATGTAAGCAATCTCTTTAGTATAATACAACTATGTTACAACTGAAAAATACAGTGTCCACTGAGATTTCAGGAGATGTATATCATCTCCAGTTATTATAAATTATAGTAGCTCATCCTTTATATATTAGTGTCCAGAGAGATTGCAAAGTCAAGTCCATCCTGATGGTATAGTTATGGGTGGACTTCCTGAAGTTATCTAATCATAACAGAAACTTGATCAAGAAAGGGGAATTAAGAAATAATGATAACAGTAATAGAAATAACACCAATAATAATCATAGTTAACCTTTACATAGTGTCTGCTATGTGTCTGGCAGGTCTTAAATGCTTTACATTTACTTTTAGCAACTCATCTAATCCTCACAATAGATATGGAAATCAAATATCATGTGATTAAATGATCACCCAAACAATCTGTCTCAAAGAGGGTTTTGTAGAAAGTTGATGTGCAACTTTGGCAGTTCTGAATAAATTTACCCATTCTATCATAGGAAACCCCAGTCTCTAGTCTACAACTTTTTCTTGTGATTGAACAGACATCTTTCATCTTGGATGTCTGCAGTGATGTTCTGTGTTCTCGACAGTAGTGGTATTATTCACCAGAGGGACAAAAGCATGAACGATAACCTGTCCTCTGTGTATACCACCTTCCTGGAATCTTGAGGGGATACGGATGCACTCAAACCATCTAAATAAAATAGTACCTCTGCTGTCTTAATACTGGTCCAGTTTATTTTTTACTTATAGTATCCAAATATACATTTTATTCTTTCTTAAAAGTGGATAACTGAAATAATAGCATATCAGCTGCCAACTTTGTGGGATTAAAACCCATAAATTCTCAAGGACTGAACTATTTGTTTATACTTTCCCTGGAAGTACACCATGTTCTTTATGAATAATAAATATTTTTAAAAATCTAAAAGTAATTTCAGAGCATTTGATAATCAGGTCATGACATAATCAGCTTCAGATAGGCTACAAATATGAGGAGCTCGATATGAACAGATGGGAGAGATAAAGCTGTTCTAAGTCAATATAAGACACAATATTGAATATTGTTAGTTTCAGCTCAGGAACTATGCAAAACCTCATCATTAACTTCAGCATTGCTTCTCCAAGTGTGGTCTATAGTTCAACAGGTTCATTATCATCTGAAAGCTTGTTAGAAGTAGGAAACCTCAGGCTGCATCCCAAACCTACTGAATCTGAAACTGTGCTGTGACGAGATCTTCCAGGTGGTTTCTATGCATGTTAAATTCAAGAAGCACTAAACTGGAGTGTTTTTCTATATCCAATATCAAAGTGTAACATCAAATCACATATGTTAAATTTAGCCTAATTTTAAGACCACAGTCACCTGGTAGAAATAGGCTAATGGTGATAAATTCATGACAGTTTATACACTATAAAATCATATTCTAGGCACTTACCTCATTTCATACACTCATTCTGCCCATGAGAAAGTCATAATACATACCTGTTTTTTATGATAAAACTGTTGCTAAGAGAGAAATTCTCATGGGGCCAAATACCTAGAGAAGGTGACTTCATTCAACCTAGACCTTCTAAAGCAAAATCCAGTACCTGTCCATTCACAACAAACCATCTATGGTTGTCAAAATATTTTAAGTTATGTCCTTAGAAATGCAAAAGAGTTGGCCGTATCTTTCTAAGATATGACATATTTCCTGTTATAACTCTGAGTCTTCCTAAAGGTAGACAAGTTAATCCTAGATATAAGTTCACTTAGGTATAAGTGAACTCAAGTTACTTCAGAAATTTTTCAACTTTTCCTGGATGTATTCAATGATTTCAGGTTTACACTGGACATTTCAGATCGTTCCTGTTTACTCCTGCCTGAAATATTAGGCTATTGAAGGTGGAGTGTGGCAGGGGCAGGACAGCAATGCATCTGTGGCCCTAGGCCATGCACGGGAGCCTGCAGTTGCCTGGAGTTCTCAAGCCTGACACCCCACCTCGCCACCTGAAGGATGTTGCCTCTCTCAGCATGCCGGAGAGAGGGCAGAGGCCTGGGAAATTCTGTCTGTTCCAATTTCACTTATGACTGACTTCTGTTTTTCCTCCTCCCTTTTCTAGAACTGACTTTAAAGGTGAGGGTGGAGGGGAGTGGACAGAGTGCCTGAAACCTGCTCTCCTATGCCTTTACCAGTGTCTAATGCTCTAGCTTCTTCTACATTTCCCTATTTCTTCTAGCCTGGAGAGTTCTTATCTCATCAAAGTCAGGAAAAACTTGATCATCAAGTATTCTTGCATGGTTCTTATCAAAATTTAGAAGTTAAGAATTTGATATATTTGTTGTCCAGTTTCCATAGCTACCACTCCTCGAGGCAATGCCCACCTGAAGTCTAGTGACCTAAAGGGAGGAGAGGTGAACAGGTAAAATGAAATAAGATAGGCCAGCATCTGCTAATACTGAAAAATATTATCCCTCCTGGCATCCCATAATTCTCATGAGATAATAGGAAAGACTAGAGGCATTGGCCTTTCTAATCTCTCTGACAAAAATCTGAATATATTGAGATGTATTCCATTCTCAGTGATATTCTTTGAATGCTATGGACTACCTAATAGATGGCCATAGAAAAATAATCAAAATGGTAAAGTAGTTGAGGATGATTTCATGTAAGGCCTGATTATGGAAACTGTGAAAATTGAGGCTAGAAAAAGTAGAGACCAAAGGAAATAAATATTATAATATCTGTCATATCATGTGAAAAGAATAAATTTTCATTGCTGTTGTTGTTCTGTTTTATTCCAAGGAAGAAACTGGAATCAGTGAGTTCAGTTTAAGAAATGAAAGTTGAGTTCAAATTAAGTACACTGGAGACAACATGGTCATTTTCATTTTATCCCTGGTTGGAACAACATTACAGAAGAGCCCCAATTTCTGATTTATCTCATGAAAGAGAAAGCCTCTAGGAAGGTGAGCTTCCTAATTTATATTGAATGATGGTATTAGAATAGAAATAAATTTTTTATTATGCAATGCCATTCAATACTATGTTGTGCTTTTTATATTATCACAATGTAATACATAAGGAAGCTTGACTATTACAGTAAGGAAGAACTTCCAAAAATGACATTCAACAAAGGACCGGATTTCCCATGCAAAGGCACCTATCCTATTACGGAAATTGGAAAGAAGTAAAAAGAACACATTTATTAATAAATATATTCATAAGTCACATATTTATTAATAATATATGCAATATACTATACTATATGCCAGTTATTCTAATATGCAGTGAAGAAAAAGTAGTAGGCAAGACTGGCATAAACTCCTGACAGCTAGTAGTTTCAATTAGATAATTATCCTGTTTCTAAGGTTTTTAGTGTCAATTCAATAAATTAATAGATTAATACCAAGTTTACCCTACTGTACAACATTCCTATAACATTTAGCTATCCTCAATTTTCCTACACTCACAAGAATGTATGTACATTTTTGTGTTTATTCAGCCATGTTATATACTTCTGATAATTTACCTAATGATTGTTAGCAATTGTGAAAAATCTGAAATTTTATCCAACTTGCAAGTTAACAAGTTAACTTGGATGCTAGGAGAAGTCAAACAGGTCCTGGATCAGAAATAAAAGATTATTCACATTAATGGCTATATCTAAATATCAACATTTGGCCTGATTGTCTGAGACCCCAGTTATTACACGGAGGAATAACAGGATCTAGGTGACATGTGTACGTAAAATGGGTTGCAGTAAAGGAATCTCAAATTTAGAAAGTGTCAGTCTTTCAGAACTGGCTTCAAGCAAATCTGCCCACATTTTGTCCCAGAGAGAGAGGCATTATTATTATTATTTTTTTTTTTTTTTAATGGTGGAAAACAAGCCAAAGCTCTCTTCTCTGGGGGAAGACACTATCTTTATCTTCCAAGGTTGTTCTCCATATAAACATCCCTGAGAAGATAATCAGGACAAAAGGCTGTCAGTGCTTCTGCTCATAAGCCATGCAGAAACTCGAGGGCCATAGCGAACTGTCTTTTGATGAAGATACCCACTTTGATACAGGCTGCCATGAACCACAACTAAGCCCATCCTTTTCATCACCATACCTGCAATTCCTAGCAGAGCGCCTGGGGCACAGTAAAAGGAGCTAACACTTCTGAGGTATGCCAGAACTTTTAAAATGCTGCATGTGTTACTCAACTGCAGCAACTCGTATAAGACAATGATAAATACTGCCTGCCTTTTATGAGGAAACTGAAGCCAAAATTATTCACCAACTCACCTAAGATTATGCAGCTAGCAAGTGAATTTCCTGAAGAAGCAAACAGTGAATGGATGGAAAAATAACGTTGGAACAGAAAGGAACCATCCACAATGATGTGCATCAAGCTGTGGATGCAATTATAGGTTGCAATTTTGAGTTTGAAAATAGTGCAGTTTGTCCCAGGCTTCATATGCTACTAAAATAAAACTAAAATCTGAGGTTAAGTGTATTGTTACATATCTGTTGATTTCCATAACTACAATCTACTCAGAAACTCTACGCATAAGTCTGCATTATAACATGTCTAATTGAAGCTTTATTGTTTAGGTTTAATTTGCCTGACTTGGCTAAACTTCATGGTAAGAAACTAATTCTCTCTGAAAAAAACACAGCAATTTATTTCATACTTATTGTTCTTAGCAGTATGTTCATTGGCAGAACATTAAAAACAAGTAGAATTGCTCTGTTTTATTAACTGTGGAATAAATGTACAATGGAAAAACTAGCTCATGACTGAAACAGAGAGAAGTCATTTCTGTGCTATGTAGTTGTCCCTGGCTGTAGACAGGACTGTAGCTACAAAAAGTGCGTATCACATGATACCTTGTTTTTTGTTTTTCAAAGAAATATCATCTTTTTAAAAATTCCTAATTTCCCGCTTCATTGAATTATCATTTATGCTCAGATTGCAAACATAAACAGACATGTACTGAGGTAGAGGAAGACTGAAATATATGCACGACTGCATAGCAACAGGATATATATGGACAGCAAGGTGGGAGAAAAAAGGAAGAAGTTAGGAAAAATCAGGAAAAAGTAGGTACCATAATTTCACACCCTAATGTAGCTCTATCATTGCATTTATTTGTATATCACCGTTCAATATTTACTTTAAATGACTCATCAATAAAATCACACAACACATATTTATTGAACACCTACTATGTGCCAGATACTGTTTAAGATGCCTAGGACATCAATTCAGTTTAGTCGTTTAGTCATGTCTGACTCTTTGCGACCCCATGAATTGCAGACGCCAGGCATCCCTGTTCATCACCAAATCCCAGAGCTTGCTCACTCATGTCCATCGAGTCAGTGATGCCATCCAACCATCTCACCCTCTGTTGTCCCTTTCTCTATCTGCCTTCAATCCTTCCCAGCATCAGGTCTTTTCCAATGAGCTAGTTCTTTGAATCATGTGGCCAAAGTATTGGAGCTTCAGCTTCAGCATCAACCCTTACAATGAATATTCAGGACTGATCTCCTTTACGATTGACTGGTGTGACCTCCTTGCAGTCCAAGGGACTCTCAAGAGTCTTCTCCAACACCACAGTTCAAAAGCATCAATTCTTCAGTGCTCAGCTTTCTTTATACTCCAACTCTCACATCCATATACGACTACTGGAAAAACCATAGTTTTGACTATACAGACCTTGGTCAGTAAAGCAATGTCTCTGCTTTTTAATATGCTGTCTAGGTTTGTCATAGCTTTCTTCCAAGAGGCAAGCATCTTTTAATTTCATGGCTGCAGTCACCATCTGCAGTGATTTTGGAGCCCCCCAAAATAAAGTCTCTCACTGTTTCCATTGTATCCCCATCTATTTGCCATGAAGTGATGGGACCCTATGCCATGATCTTGGTTTTTTGAATGTTGAGTTTTAAGCCAGCTTTTTCATTCTCCTCTTTCACTTTCATCAAGAGGCTCTTTAGTTCCTTTTCACTTTCTGCCATAAGGGTGGGGTCATCTGCCTATCTGAGGTTGTTTATAATTCTCTAAGCAGTCTTGATTACAGGTTGTGCTTCATCCAGCCAGGCATTTTTCCTGGTGTACTCTGCATATACGTTAAATAAACAATGTGACAATACACAGCCTTGATGTACTCCTTTCCCAGTTTGGAACCAGTCCATTGTTCCATGTCCCATTCTAACTGTTGCTTCTTGACCTGCATACAGATTTCTCAGGAGGCAGGTCAGGTGGTCTGGTATTCCTATCTCTTGAGAATTTTCCACAGTTTATTGTCATCTACACAGTCAAAGGTTTTAGTGTATCAATGAAGCAGATGTTTTTCTGGAATTCTCTCGCTTTTTTCTATGATCCAAAGGATGTTGGCATTTTATTTCTGGTTCCTTTGTCTTTTCTAAATCCAGCTTGAACATCTGGAAGTTTTTGGTTTACGAACTGTTGAAGCCTAGCTTGGAGAATTTTGAGCATTACTTTGCTAGCGTGTGAGATGAGTGCAATTGTGTGGTAGTTTGAACATTCTTCGGCATTGCCTTTCTTTAGGATTGGACTGAAAACTGACCTTTTCCAGCCCTGTGACACTGCTCGATTTTCCAAATTTGCTGGCATATTGACCGCAGCACTTTCTCAGCATCATCTTTTACAGTTTGAAATAGTTCAACTGGAATGCCATCACCTCCACTAGCTTTGTTCATAGTGATGCTTCCTAAGGTCCACTGACTTCTCACTCTGGGATGTCTGAGTCTAGGTGAGGGATCACACCATTGTGGTTATCTGAGCCATGAAGATCTTTTTCGTATAGTTCTTCTGGTGTATTCTTACCACCACTTCTTAATACCTTTTACTTCTGTTAGGTCCATATGATTTCTGTCCTTTATTGTGCCCATCTTTGCATAAAATATTCCCTCGGTATCTTTAATTTTCTTGAAGAGATCTCTAGTCTTTCCCATTCTATTGTTTTCCTCTATTTCTTTGATCACTGAGGAGGGCTTTCTTATCCCTCCTTGCTATTTTTTGGAACTCTGCATTCAAATGGGTATATCTTTCCTTTTCTCCTTTGCCTTTCGCTTCTCTAGTAAAGTAATGCTGAAAATTCTCCAAGCCAGGCTTCAGCAATATGTGAACCATGAACTTCCTGATGTTCAAGCTGGTTTTAGAAAAGGCAGAGGAACCAGAGATCAAATTGCCAACATCCACTGGATCATGGAAAAAGCAAGAGAGTTCCAGAAAAGCATCTATTTCTGCTTTCTTGACTATGCCAAAGCCTTTGACCTTGTGGATCACAATAAACTGTGGAAAATTCTGAAAGAGATGGGAATACCAGACCACCTGATCTGCCTCTTGAGAAATTTGTATGCAGGCCAGGAAGCAACAGTTAGAACTGGACATGGAACAACAGACTGGTTCCAAATAGGAAAAGGAGTACGTCAAGTCCGAATATTGTCACCCTGTTTATTTAACTTATATGCAGAGTACATCATGAGAAACGTTGGACTGGAAGAAACACAAGCTGGAATCAAGATTGCCGGGAGAAATATCAATAACCTCAGATATGCAGATGACATCACCCTTATGGCAGAAAGTGAAGAGGAACTAAAAAGCCTCTTGATGAAAGTGAAAGTGGAGAGTGAAAAAGTTGGCTTAAAGCTCAACATTCAGAAAACAAAGATCATGGGATCCGGTCCCACCACTTCATGGGAAATAGATGGGGAAACAGTGGAAACAGTGTCAGACTTTATTTTGGGGGCTCCAAAATCACTGCAGATGGTGACTGCAGCCATGAAATTAAAAGATGCTTATTCCTTGGAAGGAAAGTTATGACCAACCTAGGTAGCATATTCAAAAGCAGAGACATTACCAACAAAGATCCGTCTAGTCAAGGCTATGGTTTTTCCTGTGGTCATGTATGGATGTGAGAGTTGGACTGTGAAGAAGGCTGAGCACTGAAGAATTGATGCTTTTGAACTGTGGTGTTGGAGAAGACTCTTGAGAGTCCCTTGGACTGCAAGGAGATCCAACCAGTCCATTCTGAAGGAGATCAGCCCTGGGATTTCTTTGGAAGGAAAGATGCTAAAGCTGAAACTCCAGTACTTTGGCCACCTCATGCAAAGAGTTGACTCATTGGAAAAGACTCTGATGCTGGGAGGGATTGGGGGCAAGAGGAGAAGGGGACAACAGAGGATGAGATGGCTGGATGGCATCACTGACTCGATGGACATGAGTCTCAATGAACTCTGGGAGTTGGTGATGGACAGGGAGGCCTGGTGTGCTGCGATTCATGGGGTCGCAAAGAGTCGGACACGACTGAGCGACTGATCTGATCTGATCTCTTCTTTTCAGCTATTTGTAAGGCCTCCTCATACAACCATTTTGCCTTTTTGCATTTCTTTTTCTTGGGGATGGTTTTGATTACTGCCTACTGTACAGTGTTACGGAGAAGGCAATGGCACCCCACTCCAGTACTCTTGTCTGGAAAATCCCATGGATGGAGGAGCCTGGAAGTCTGCAGTCCATAGGGTCGCTGAGGGTCGGACACGACTGAGCGACTTCACTTTCACTTTTCACTTTCATGCATTGGGGAGGGAAATGGCAACCCACTCCAGTGTTCTTGCCTGGAGAATCCCAGGTATGGGGGAGTCTGGTGGGCTGCCATCTATGGGGCTGCACAGAGTCGGACACGACTGAGATGACTTAGCAGCAGCAGCAGTACAGTGTTACAAATCTCCGTCCATAGTTCTTCAGGCACTCTGTCTATCAGATCTAATTCCTTGAATCTGTTTGTCACTTCCACTGTATAATCATAAGGAATTGGATTTAGGTCATATTCCCTACTTTCTTCAACTTAAGTCCGAATTTTGTAGTACGAAGTTCATGATCTGAGCCACTGCCAGTCATGGTCTTGTTTTTGCTGACTGTATAGAGCTGCTCCATCTTGGGCTGCAAAAAATATAATCAATGATTTCAGTACTGACCATCTAATGATGTCCACATGTAGAGTTGTCTCTTGTATTGTTAGAGTTGTCTCTTCTGTTGTTGTTTGCTATGACCAGTCAGTTCTCGGCAAAACTCTATTAGCCTTTGCCCTGCTTCATTTTGTACTCCAAGGCCAAACTTGTCTGTTACCCCAGGTTTTTCTTGACTTCCTACTTTTGCATTCCAGTCTTCCCCTATGAGGAAAAGAACATGTTTTTCTGATGTTGGTTCTAGAAGGTCTTGTAGGTCTTCATGGAGTGATTCATAGAGCCTGGGATATAGGGGTACACAAAATGAAGCAGATAAATATTCCTGCTGTAGCTTTTTAGGTGGTATATATCAAATTTTTAAAACTACTTTTTAAATATGTAAACATTTCTCATGTTGCTCTCTGGTTTTTATAAACCATCTTTTTTAAGAACTATGAATTCTCTTACCTGAATAGCCTTTGATTTAAATTACTTTCTATGGTTGTTATATTGTTGTTTTCATGACTTGGTTATTTGGCAAATAACCCCATAATGAACACCTTGACAGATCGGTTTTTCCTCTATAATTCATATAAATCTTCTTTCAGCTTATATTTCTCTAGGTCTTGTGCCACTTTTGGACACATTTTCTTCTTGTTGTGTCCAAAATTCTCATTTCACACATTGAATTTTCTGCCAGCAGAATCATCACTGAATGATTTCAGGGGTGCCAAAGAGCGATGCTCCTGCCCTCTCCTTCATCCATAACTGAAATATCCAGGTTAAAGTTCCATCTTTGTTCTCTTTTAAAATGTACATACCAGTGCAATACTAACATCTTACATCTTGATCTATAATCATATACATCTTGATAGGAACAACTAAGCAAAGAGCAGATTTGATAGGGGAAAGAGAAGAAAGGAGGCCAGTGGTGACCACTGTACCATGTGTGTGTGTGTGTGTTTGTGTGTGTGTGTATTATTCCTTGTTTTATTATTATTGTGAAATACCTGGTATGAGATTATCTGACATTAAAGAATTCTGTCCAAGTGCAAGCATGTACATAGATAGCTGGGTAAAGGGGGCAGATTTGAATCTCATTATTACAACATTTTAGTTGCCTGAAGTCAATAAATAGGAGTGGTTTTATATATCACATTATCAAACTGTTTTAATGCTTAAGGGTAATAAAAAGCTGCGGATGGGGAAGATTCATAGACTTCTATAATTATAGGATCTAGCAGAGTTTGTTCATTTTCAGATAAAGAAGCTGAGAAATTAAAAAAAAAAAGTTGAAAAACTTGACCAAGTCATTCAAATAGTGTACTTCCATTCAGATATTCTTTCAGCTATGGTTTACTGCCTTGCACCTTGGTGAGTATTTGGATATTTTATAGCAGCCTTTGAAAAATTAAAAGTCTTTCATCTTTTTGGAGGAAAGAGGAAATCAATAGATGCTTTTCTTTAATTTCATTTTTTTCTCTTTGACCTAGGATCCTAATAATTTTTCTGAACTGCTTTATGAAGCATACTTTATATAAATGTGGAACAGGAGAGGGAAAAGAAGGGGGAAAAAAGAAAATAGGAGAAGGAAACAACAATTTTAAAGGAAATTGAGTGAATTAAGATTTTCTTCTATTTTAAAAAATATATATACATTCAACTTGTGGTTTTGATATGAAAATCCAAGTTTCCTTTGCATTACACTAGAAGAAGCCATTCAATTTCTTCCTTAGGGGTCCTCCTTCCCAGGACAAAATGAAGCCTCTTCTTTACCCTGTTGTAATTTGAGCCAGGCAAGAACACTATGTTTCTTAAAACAAAGTTCTCTTTATCCTTAAGGAAGGCTAAATAATTTTTTAAATTGCTAACGGATTTAAGGGTCTGTTCTAACAGATGACTGTGCTCCTCTCCAAGAGTCTGATAGTCTTATTATAAGGGAAGAGAAGGCAAAAAAAAAAAAAAAAACAATTTGTGTATTTATTTATGAGAGAATGAAAGGGTGTGGGTGAAAATTCTTGGGGAAGTTGGGAAAAGTTAGAGTCCTGAAGAAGCCAAAAGCCAAATGTCTCTAAACATGGTCTTACTGTGGATGTGCTTTTAGAAACTCTTAGGGCAAGGATGTGGGAACAAAGATCTTATGAGAAGCACAATTCTAATGCCCAGGAGCTGTGCTGGGCAAGAAACTCAATTTCAGCCAATTGCCTAGTCTCTACATAACGGAAATCTCTTCCTTGTCTGCTGCTGACTTTGGGGTGATTGAGAGTAATGACCTGCACACATCATTCTAGTCTTCCCAGGGAACATTATCTGGTTGCTCCATGATGTTGATTGCCCACAACACCCAGAATATTTGCCTACTGATGGATTACAAATCACTTATTGTTGGGAAGAATTGTGACTATCATTGGGAGCAGGATGAAACATATATATATATATACAAAATATACTAAACAGGGGTGGAGATATGTAAATATATAACATTGCCCACTTTTTGTTAGATGTGATCTTTCTTAAATGCACTGCAGTGTTCACAGCAGCATTATGTAGAATAGCCAAGACATAGAAGCAACCAAGGCCTTCCCAGGTGGCATTAGCTGTGAAGAACCCACCTGCCAATGAAGCAGACATACGAGATGTGGGTTCAATCCCCCAGTCAGGAAAATCCGTGGAGGAAAGCATGGCAACCCACTCCAGTATTCTTGCCAGGAGAATCCCATGGACAGAGGAGCCTGCTGGGCTGCTGTCCATAGGGTGACAAAGAGTTGGACATGACTGAAGCGACTTAGCATACATGCACACAACTAAGTGTCCATGAACAGACAAATAGAAAATGAAGATGTAGTATATAATACATCTGTATAATGGAATATTACTCAGCCATAAAAATGAATGAAGTAACTCCATTTGCAGAATATGGATGGACCTAGAGATTATCATACTAAGCGAAGTAAATCAGAGAAAGATAAATATCATATGATATCACTTATATGCAAAATTTTAAAATGATACAAATGAACTTCTTATTTACAAAATAGAAAGACTCAGAAATATAGAAAGCAAACTTATAGTTACCAAAATAAATAGCAGAGGGAGAGGGGGATAAATTAGCAGTTTGGGGTTAACATAAATAAACTACCATATATAAAACAGATAAGCAACTGCATAGCACAGAGAACTATACTCAATATCTTTTGAAAAAGTGAAAGTGAAGTCTTTCAGCTGTGTCCAATTATTTGCGACCCCATGGACTGTAGCCCACTAGGCTCCTCTGTCCATTCAACTTTTCCAGGCAAGAGTGCTGGAGTGGGTTGCCATTTTCTTCTCTAGGGGATCTTCCCGACCCAGAGATTGAACCTGGGTCTCCCACATTGCAGTCAGATGCTTTACCATCTGAGCCACCAATCTTATAACAGGCTATAATGGGAAAGAATATGAAAAAGAATATAAACAATTGATCTTGTGTTTTGTTACCAAATTTTCTGAGAGGTTAGCTAAGTACTTGGATAAAAGTAGATTTTTGATTACTCTAAATCTCTTTCTAATCAACCACTTTGGTTCTCAAAGGGTTTGTGATTAAAGAAGTGACAGTGAGGGGGACAAAAAGCCACAGTGCCTCTGTAATACATACACCATTAGGCATGAAATAGTTGGTACTGCGCCTTATTAAAGATGCCTAGGGAATGTTGAATGGTTAGACAGGATGGGTCATAATGCTGCCCCAACAGGGAACTTAATTTAGATTCTAATTTCAAACAGAAAAAGACTCTTCCCACCAAAATTCTACACAGGATTCTAGAATCAAGATAGAAATGAAAGCATACCCTCTGATTGTCTCTGGTCCATATCAATCAAAAGATGCTGAACTGTAACATTACTTTGCTATCTTGGGGTTCACAAAAAGAGTTCATGAATTGTGATCAGCAATAATCTCTTTCTGCAAAATGATCTTTCATGATCAGAGCACACGGAAGTGTTCAGTACATTGTAGTACAAGTGTCTAATACATCAGTACCGATAAATTTAGCCTCCCTCTTCCCTCCCTGAAAATACCCATAAGCAATCAGTGTGATTTAATTTTGTTTGTTTCAAAACACTTAGTTAAAAAATTAATCTGATACTTATCTTAGTTCACCAGTTAGTTGACTGAATTACTTAAATTATATAAGACTATTTTGGACAGAAACAATGATGTGAACTATTTTTCTCCAGTACTATTATAGTTTATTTTTTTACTGTCTACTGGATCACCAGTAAAAGCAACCAAGTAATCCTTCCCTCTTTTTCTTTATTTGCTGTGCTATCTTGAAATGAGAAAGAGAGTGAGAGTGAGAGAGAGGCAAATAAATTATATTTCATTCTTCTCTCTCTGCTCATCTTTCTGGACAATTATTCATTCTTGAATAATGCATGTCAGTTGAATTTGCACATGTTCATACAATTTATAAACTGCCAGAACACAGTTTTGTGTAACTACCAAATTAAAATATTATGTCCATTAAAATGCAGCATTCCTTATTTAGATTATGCAGTATTTCTTTGGGAATTGAAATGACTAAAAAGCAATTTATAATTATTTACTGAGGCCCACTTCTCTTGTAAAACTCACAGTCCATAAACTCTATGATATACATTACATGCTGAGGGTATTTCCTTAAAAGGGAAATAAAGAGCTAAATTTCTTAATTGTAAAATTTAGCAATTAAGTTGCAATTTAGGAAACTATATCAAAATTCGTGAATTACTGTCCCCCTCTAAAAAATCTGAAGATAAATGAACATTTGCATATTCATTTGTTTGCTTTGTCTCTGTTAATAAATTACTTCTTTTTAGGCATCCATTCATTTTTTAATTATGTATGAAGTAACTCATGGAAGTAAAAGTGATTTCCTACTAACTAACAAATACAGGTTACTCAATATAGAGGCATAATTTGCATACAATAAAATTTCTCCCTTTAGGAGTATAGTTTTATGAGTTCTGATGAACATACAGTTGTCTAACTGCCATCACAGTTAAAATATAGAATACTCCCATCATCTTTCCAAAAATTTCCTTGTTTCCTCTTGCAGTCAGTGGCCTCCCCCTCCACCAGTCTTTTCCAACCACTCTTCTGTTTTCTTTTCCCACAGTTTTATCCTTTTCAGAGTGTCATATACATGAAGTGATATGGTATGTAACCATTTAAATCTGGCTTCTTTCACTTAGCATAATGTCTTTGACATTCATCCATGATGTTACATGTATCATTAGTAGTTTGCTGATTTTTTATTGCTGAATATTACTCTGTTGTATGGATGCACCACATATTTCTCCATTTACTAGTTGATAACTATTAGGATTGTTTCTATTCTTCATGATCAGGAATAAAGCCTCTACAAACATTAGCATACAGATTTGTGTGGCTTTATGTCTGCATTTCCCTTGGGTAAGTAACTAGAAGTGGATTGCTGAGTCAGAATGCTAATGATTGTTTAATTTCATTTAAACATTTTTTATGGCCCCTCCCTATAAGTAGATTATACTCTGCCTTTTGATATCAGGATTCTCTGTATGACTTCTTTAGTCAATGAAAGCACCTGTGCAGCTTCTGAGTAGAAGCTCTAAGGAACAATTCATGACTCTTCCTCACACTTTCTCCTCTACCAGGAGAACCAGATGTCCTTAATAGGGCTGCTCCTTCTGCCCGAATCTAGGGAAGAAGATGCCTGGCACACAGCCACAGTCACTCCACAGTCTGCTTATAGCCTAAGAAATGAACATGTGCTGTTGTATAAAATGAAGGCTTTGAGTTTGTGACCTCAGCATAAATGATAATAGCAAAACTGATTGATAAACCTTGGAAACTACTTAAATTCAGGTTACATTTGACATTCACTTCCTTGAATTTCTTTATTTACTCCCTTGGGCTTGATATATGACTGCATTTAATTCCCAACCTCTTCTTTGCTCCTTCATCATTATTTTTATCTTTCTGCTTCCATTCTCTCCAAACCAAGTCTATAAATCACACTTTTCCCTCTTCACAGTAATCGTACTACAGTAATCATACTACAGTAGGGGCTTCCCAGGTGGCTCAGCGGTAGAGAATCCACCTGCCAATGCAGGAGACATGAGTTCAGTCCCTGGGTCAGGAAGATCCCCTGGAGAAAGAAATGGCAATCCACTCCAGTACTCTTGCCTGGGAAATCTCATGGACAGTAGAGGCTGGTGGGCTACAGTTCATGGGGTCACAAAGAGTCGACCCAACTTAGCGAGAAAACAGCAGCAGCAGCAGCAGATGTGTAACTAAGAGCTTAGTCGCTCACTCATGTCCGACTCTTTGAGACCCCATGGACTGTAGCCCACCAGGGTCCTCTACCCTTGGGGTTTCTCCAGGCAAGAATACTGGAGTGGGTTGCCATGCCCTTCTCCAGGGTATCTTCCCAACCCAGGGATTGAACCCAGGTCTCCCGCACTGCAGGCAGATTCTTTACCATCTGAGTCACCAGGGAACCCCAACTAGTCCCACAGTTTTCAATTTATATTTCCTAGCCTAAATTATGTATTCCTGATACTGTATGAACTTTAAAAAAAAAAATCAATGCACTCCTCATAATTATGTTTCTACTAAAAAGTTTCAGTAACTACTCACTCCTTATAGGGTTACTATAAACAATTTACCTTTATTCACAAGGTACTTCTACTGGCTTTTGAATTTCCTCCTACTCCACCTCCATCAATACAAACATTTTCCATGTTCCATTAAATGGACACTCTCTTCCATCACTGAATGGACCCTCTTCCAATCATACAAGTGTACTCTTGGATCCAGAATTTGAAGCAGATATTTCTTTTTCCTTTGCATCTTATTTTTCATCTTCATTTTAAATCCTCCAAGACTTATCTTAAATTATATTTTTTAGTAAAAACTTTCTACTGATTCCATTCAGAGTTTCCATTGGCTCCTCCAAGCCACTCTCCATAAAGTGGCCTGAACATACTTTAAAAACACATATTCATCATCCCTTCACTCTACTCAAATTATTTCAATGGCACTTAGGATAAATACTAATAACTTGAAGCCCAAATTTCAGTTCAGTTGCTCATTTGTGTAGGACTCTGCAGCCCCATGGAAACCAGCATGCCAGGCCTCCCTGTCCATCACCAACTCCCAGAGTTTACTCAAACTCATGTCCATTGAGTCTGTGATGCCATCCAATGGGTTGGCCGTATTTACCTTTCAGACTCTTCACATTCCTCTCTAGCATTCTGACTGCAGTAGTCCTCTTTTTGTTTCTTTGAATATCATGCTACCTCCCCCTTTGGGATCTTTGTGCTTGCTATTCTCTCTACCTAAAATGATATTCTTGTATCTCTGTTTCCTACTTAACTCCTTCTTATCCTTTAGATCTCAATCCTATTATTGCTTCCCAGAGAAGCCTTCCCTGACTTTTCTGACCACATCCAAACTTCATCTGTTCTTTTACAGCGCCACATATTGATACCTCCTTTAGCGTACTTACCACAGTTGTAATTTTATATTTATCTGTGTTATTATCACATCATCTTCCTGTCTGGTCTTCAGCATTGTGGACTTATCCTACCCATGGAGCAATAATATATGGTACATTATTTGCAGGATATTTCTCGAAGACCTCTAGCCCATGGTCTCTCTGTATCTGTACCATACTGAGTAAAAGCCTTTACTGATTTGAATTTGGATCACTATCACTCTGTGCGGTCATTTCTTCTTGTTTGATGTCTCATTTACCAACGAATGGAAGTAACCTAGTAGCGTCTATACTAGCTGTTGAATAAATGATCTCTAGCTATTGTTGAATAAGAATACATTTAAACTGAAGGTTGGGCTTCCCAGGTGGTGATAGTGGTAAAGAACCCTCTTACCAGTGTAGGATACATAAGAGATGCAGGTTTGATCCCTGTGTCAGGAAGATCCCCCGGAGGAAGGCATGACAACCCATTCCAATATGCTTGTCTGAAGAATCCCTATGGAGAGAGGAGCCTGGCGGGCTACAGTCTATAGGGTCTCAAAGAGTCAGACACAACTGAAGCAACTTAGCACACTCAAACGTAGATTGAAGGTTAGCCTATGTAGCAAAATTAACATATTTAAATGCATGAATATTAGTCACTTTAAAATTTCCAGTCAATAATTTTATTTATATATTCAAACAAAGCTGTTTACATTAAATCATTGAATGCCATCATCAGCATTATGATTAGGATTGCTAGATAAAGTATCAACCATAAATAATATTTTAGTGTTATGTTTCCAATATCACAAAGGGCAGAATTACACTAAATTTATCTGTGTATTTTTTATTTGAAATTCAAACTTAACTGGGGATCCTTTATTTTTATTTGCTTATTCTGGCAATGCTAGCCATGATACTCCTTGAATGATGATTATTGCTCAAGTTCAGTGCAGTTAGTTACATTCAGCATCAAGTGTGGCTGCTGATTATTTTACTTTATCCTTATAACCAAATAATCGGGTCCCATAACTATTCACTTTGAACATATGGAGGAACTAAGGTACAGAATAAAGAACTTGCTCAGAGTCACATAACTAACAAGAAGTAAGTCAAGTGTGTTTCAAGGTATGTAAGAACTCAGAGTTTTCACTTTCAGCCACCATAATATACCACCTCATCTAACACTATCTAAGCTATTGAACCAGGGCTTCCCTGGTGGCTCAGAGGTTAAAGCATCTGCCCGCAATGCGGGAGACCTGGGTTCGATCCCTGGGTGGGGAAGATCCCCTGAAGAAGGAAATGGCAACCCACTCCAGTATTCTTGGAGAATATCCTGGAGAATTCCATGGACAGAAGAGCCTGGCGGGCTACAGTCTATGGGGTCGCAAAGAGTCGGACACGACTGAGCGACTTCACTTTCACTTTCAAGCTATTGAACATATACCAGACAACTATAGAGACAACACGTGGTAAATCTGAAATCCCAATGCATCGGATCTGTGAAACAGCAAATGAATTTCTGATAACTCCTAAGGAATTTCATGGATTCTGAATTTGCATAAATGTGCTACAGTATCACCATGTGCTTAAGTTATAACCTTGGGTCTACTTCTATTACACATGAGTTAACTATTTTGTTATTACTATTATTATTATTTTGATCACACTGTGGCGTGTGGAAACTTAGTTCTCCAACCAGTGATGGAACCCAAGTCCTCAGTAGTGAAAGCACAGAGTCCTAACCACTGGACTGCCAGAGAATTCCCATGAGTTAACTAATAACTTTTCATGACATAGAGAAAAGATCAGATATAGTTTTCATGTCCTTAGATCAATGTAATGGATACCTTCTCTGGTAACAAAAATTCCTCCAAGACCAAATTTTCTTTAAAAATTTATAAAGACTTGCACTAAATTTATGCTTTAATTTCAGTGGTCACTTTAAATATTAAGAAACTACCCAGGACTTTCCACTATATTTGTGTGAATACAATGTAAATAGGTCCATTTGGAGAGGGGTATGGCATCTGGTCCCATCACTTCATGAGAAATAGATGGGGAAACAGTGGAAACAGTGTCAGACTTTATTTTTCTGGGCTCCAAAATCACTGCAGATGGTGACTGCAGCCATGAAATTAAAAGACGCTTACTCCTTGGAAGGAAAGTTATGACCAACCTAGATAGCATATTGAAAAGCAGAGACATTATTTTGCCAACAAAGGTCTGTCTAGTCAAGGCTATGGTTTTTCCAGTGGTCATGTATGGATGTGAGAGTTGTACTGTGAAGAAAGCTGAGTGCTGAAGAATTGATGCTTTTAACCTGTGGTGTTGGAGAAGACTCTTGAGAGTCCCTTGGACTGCAAGGAGATCCAACCAGTCCATTCTGAAGGAGATCAGCCCTGGGATTTCTTTGGAAGGAATGATGCTAAAGCTGAAACTCCAGTACTTTGGCCACCTCATGCAAAGAGTTGACTCATTGGAAAAGACTCTGATGCTGGGAGGGATTGGGGGCAGGAGGAGAAGGGGACGACAGAGGATGAGATGGCTGGATGGAATCACTGACTCGATGGACGTGAGTCTGAGTGAACTCCGGGAGTTGGTGATGGACAGGGAGGCCTGGTGTGCTGTGATTCATGGGGTCGCAAAGAGTCGGACATGACTGAGCGACTGAACTGAACTGAATTGAACTGATGTTATTACTTTTGAATCTCCTTTGTAAGTACAAATTTTAATTTCTCTCTCTTTAAATTGAATTGTTAAGTAACTTAAAATAATTTCTCAGTTCCATCCAAAATGTAGCATGGATAGGATACAGTGATGGATTAAGTAATTTTAGTGCAGAGTTTAAATATCAGCTTCAAAGATGTCAAGGAAGAAATGTTAAGGTGTATCACATGTCAAGTAGGCTGGGCCTTCATGTATGGTGCATTCAATTATCCCTTTATAACCTTCTTTTTAGGAAAATGGGACTCTGGATTTCATGTAAGTAAACTCTGCTTCTTCATCATTAGAATACTTTCATCAAATAATAGGTTTTAGATCTCACACTGAACCCATACACATTCTCTCCCTGGGTCACTTCACTTAGGTCCCTCAACTCTTTCTCACCCTCTTCACACCACTTCCCTGAGATCTTGTCACTCAGCACACCCAGGGATTAGCTACCCTCCTTCTCTGATGTGGTGGCAATAACAAAGCCAACAACAGAGGCTCTTGAGTCAGTCAGACTAGAGTCCAAATCTGAGGACTGTTTTTTAGCTGTGTGACCAGAGACTGAGTATTTAACCATTCTCTCCCTCAATGTTTTCACTCAAAAAATCACAAGTATAATATAACCAACTTCTTAGGGTTACTATGAATATTAAAGAGATAATGCAAAAGGGTCATACATAGAGAGTAAGCAGTCAAAATGTTAACCAACTGTCATCATTATTATTTCATATCAGAAAAATGTGAACAGCATGCCTTTGTAAACAAGGAAAAAATAGTCCCCATTTTCACTCTCCTGTTGAACTACACTCTAACCTCCCCACTCAATTTCCTATTAATAAGCTGCCTCTAATATAGGTACTTTTTTAGATTTCAAAATGCACCAGAGAAAAGCTATTAAGTTTGATAATATCAGTGAAAAACAACAGAGCAACATATATTGCTGTTTTTTCTTGTTCTTACCCATTCCCTGGATGGGCTACAGTGCATGGGTCACAAATAGTCAAACTTGTCTTAGTGACTTAAAAAAAAAAAAGAAAAAAACTCATTCCCCACATCACTACTTGTTTATCAATCACTAGACTAGATTTGCCGGAGAAGGCAATGGCACCCCACTCCAGTACTCTTGCCTGGAAAATCCCATGGATGGAGGAGCCTGGTGGGCTGCAGTCCATGGGGTTGCGAAGAGTCGGACACGGCTGAGCGACTTCACTTTCACTTTTCACTTTCATGCATTGGAGGAGGAAATGGCAACCCACTCCAGTGTTCTTGCCTGGAGAATCCCAGGGACGGCAGGGCCTGGTGGGCTGCCGTCTATGGGGTCGCACAGAGTCGGACATGACTGAAGCGACTTAGCAGCAGCAACAGCAGCAGACTAGATTTGCACTTGAACACAGCCTCCAAAAAGAAAAAAAAAAAAAAAATTCATTTGCAGACATCAAAATAAAATTCTTCCCTGATTTAGATGACAAAATTGAAGCAGGTATTTCTTATTTTGTTAAAAAGCATTATCACTGGGTTTTAAAAAGTGAGTAGAACCTCAGTGTTCTTCAATGAGAAATACAATGCTCTTTCTTCATGTTGAATGTCACTTCACCATCCTACCATCTTTTTTTTTTAACCTGATGGGAATATTACCTATTCATCAATATGTCAATAGAAATTCCATTGATCTAGGAGATAATTACTGAGATCAAAACAGTTTCTCTCTGTCTCTCTCCTTCTTTCTCTCTTTTCTTGCTCTCTCTCTGTCTTCAGACCTCATTGTCTATATAAAAAAAAAAAAAAAAAAAAACCCTTCTCTTAGCACACAAGAACCTAATCTTCCCTTCCTGGCAATGTTGTGGGTATAAATGTTTTATCTTATTTTATGCCAGATATCCATGTGTCCTCACACAAAGGAGATTTGAAAGCACCCACATTTGCATACTCATTAGGTAGAGTTTCGTGTGTCTGCATTTTAAAACTGTGTCAGTACTTGGAGTAGCAGATATTTTGCAACAAAATAAACTTTGGAAATCTTCATGTTCTGCAAAACTGATTATAGATCCACAAGTATCTGCTTATGTTGGTTGCAGAAATACCTCCAGTTGGTCCAGTCTTTACTATAAACATTGTTCTTAACAAATAATAAGTACTCAATACATCCTTCTGTAGGAAAATTTAAAAGAATGTTTGAGAGGTTAGCACTGGTTATTTTTATGTGTTTTTATTAAATTAAGTCTCCACAAACCCGTTATGGAAAAATTTTGTGTTGACTATTTTTAAAAATGGAAAAATTAATATGTATATTGTGTGCCTGCTCAGTCCCGTCAGTTGTATCTGACTCTTTGCGACCTCATGGACTATAGCCTGCCAGGCTCTTCTGTCCATGGGATTTTGCTGGCAAGAATACCGGAGTGGGATGCCATGCCTTCCTCCAGGGGATCTTCCCCACCAAGTTATTGAACCTGTGTCTCCTCTGTCTCCTGCCTTGCAGGCAGATTCTTTACTGCTGAGACCCCAGGGAAGCCCAATATGTTTATTGCGCATTCAATATTTGCATTTGTTTCTTTAATGAATATTTGTTAAAGAGACTACTACATTTCCAACATTGAGGAAAGCACTACGATAGAGTTTTAAGCAAGTTGCCATATCCAGGTCCCTACTTTCATGTAGTCTGCATTCTAAAGAAGACACACAAGTTCATAACTAATTTTCATTTGTACAATTCAAGGAAGAAGTCTTAGTTGATTCAATAACAGTGTCTATTAGACTGGATGGGGAATGGGAGTGAATCAGAGAAATATGAAGACCTAGAATACAAATAATATAAAAATTGCCAGATAATCACATGGTCTGTTATTCTTTTTAACTAAAATGGATTCCTCATATGTTGTTTATTAAATTAACCTATCCCATATATTAATGTAATTATGAAAAATTGAGTTTTCTCTATTATACCTGGATTAAACCAGAATGCTCATTAAAGGAAAAATTTGTATTCTGAAATCTGTTTTCATGAAACAGTTTGGGGATAGGACATAAATTCTTTAAGAGGAAGATGGTTCCAAAACTTAAATGTAAGTTGACAAATAGATATGATTTTATATAATGATAAAATGGCAAATTTCTTTGACTACCCCTACTTTAGGACTGTAACTCACATGTAATGAAGTTAAAATTATAACCAGAAGATTACTTATATCAGAGATTCAAGTATGTCCTGGAAAAGGACTCTAATTCATAAGTTAACAAAATTTATTAAACTCCTCCTTTGGCCAGATCTAGAACATTGGATTTGTAATAGTTACTTTGCTGCTGCTGCTGCTAAGTCGCTTCAGTCATGTCGGACTCTGTTGGACCGCATAGACGGCAACCTACCAGGCTTCCCCGTCCCTGGGATCCTCTAGGCAAGACCACTGGAGTGGGTTGCCATTTCCTTCTCCAATGCCTGAAAGTGAAAAGTGAAAGTGAAGTCGCTCAGTCCTGTCCGACTCTTAGCGACCCCATGGACTGTAGCCTACCAGGCTCCTCCGCCCATGGGAGTTTCCAGGCAAGAGGACCGGAGTGGGGCGCCATTGCTTTCTCCGAATAGTTACTATAACCGCTGAGCTACCAGGAAGTCTGTTAAGCATCTACTCACACTTAAAAATCCAGCAATAATATTTGAAGAAAGCCCTCCTGATAGTTACTTTAGTTTGGAAGAAATCAGGAGGGCTTTCCTCAAATATTATTGCTGGATTTTTAAGTGTGAGTAGATGCTTATCAGGCTTCCTGGTAGCTCAGCTGGTAAAGAATCTGCCTGCAATGCAGGAGACCTGGGTTGGATCACTGGGTGGGGAAGATCCCATGAAGGAGTACATGGCAACCCACTCCAGTATTCTTGCCTAGAGAATCCCCATGGACAGAGAAGTCTGGTGGTCTGTAGTCCATGCTGTTGCAAAGAGTTGGACACAACTGAGCAACTAAGCACAGCACAGCACAGCATGGATGCTTATCAGATTGAGAGGAGATGAATGATTATTCCAGGGCTATGCAAGAGCTGGGACAAACTCGTGGAGGTTTAAAATGGCTTTGCATGTTCAGAATACTGAGGAAATATAACAAATTACCAGAAAGCAATAATATACTAATTTAGATTTTAATATGATTTAAGGGATGAACCATCAGTAACATTTAAGCAGCAGAGTGACAAGACCAGATCTACTTTTTATAAATTTTTTTTTTCTATTAGTGTAAACTATGATCTGAGGACTGGCCAGCCCACACTGAAACAGATGTACAACATAGCAATAATCCAGCTAAGAGGTGATCTCACTCTATCCATTCTATAATCTGGAATTATTATATCTGTCTAGTTATTCCTAATGAGAAATCAAAGGGGAGTTTAATACATATAGGGTTGTGAGATCAATAAAACATATAGGCCAATAGAACATATTTAAATCTAATACCTGGAGAAGGCAATGGCACCCCACTCCAGTACTCCTGCCTGGGTCCTGCCTGGAAAATCCCATGGACGGAGGAGCCTGGTGGGCTGCAGTCCATGGGGTCGCTGAGGGTCGGACACGACTGAGCGACTTCACTTTCGATTTTCACTTTCATGCATTGGAGAAGGAAATGGCAGCCCACTCCAGTGTTCTTGCCTGGAGAATCCCAGGGACGGGGGAGCCTGGTGGGCTGCCGTCTATGGGGTCACACAGAGTCGGACATGACTGAAGTGACTTAGCACCAGTAGCAAGCCTAATACCATTTGATTACTAAAAGCTAACATCATGTTTGAACAGATTTTGCCCAGAAAGGGTGGAAGCCATAACACACGGGGTATAACCCTCATGAACAGTATGAATCTTAGACCAAAACAATGAGAGTCAGGGCTTCATTTTTATACAGTTTCTTAAACATCATATAACAACTAAAATGTTTAGATCCACTTATGTTCCTTTCCTTATCCTTTACAGATGACTTGCATTTCTGTATTTCTTTAATGCTGTTGTCACCGTGTCAGCTTCTTGCCAGGAGTAACTGGTGGGATCTGAAGTTGCTGGGCAAACCCACTGCTCTGGGTTTCTAAGCAACGTGCTTTGCATGTGGTCAGAGTTAAAGTTTGTTGTAGTCTAGGCATTTTGGTTGCTGAAGAAGTGTTTCATTTTGGACTTGTTTTTTGTTTGTCTATTTGTTTTGTTTTACATTTTCAATCGTGCTTATTCATGGTTTTTCATCAAATACATAGAATTGCCTACCATAAGGAAAGTTACAAGTCTAAAAAAAGAAAGGAGCCATACTTTTTTGAATATTGATCTGTGTAGAGAGTCAGATTCACTGGCTTTGAAACAAGTTTCTGGTTTCTCTGAATTTTAACATTTTTCTGTGTGGTTATTTCCCACACTTGTCAAGAAAATCAACGATATCTTCCCAGGCATGGGGTTGGGTGGAATACAAGGTGGAATGAGGAGAGTCTTTAACCCAGCAGAGCTCAGACTCTGCTGAGGAAAATGAAGGCCCAACTGCCCCTTTGTCATCAACCACTGACTGTTGTTGGGAGAGAGAAGCCTCTAAGCACGTAAAAGTGCATGCCTGGTCCTGGTCCCTCTGGCTCTGGGATACAGCAGAGCCTGCAAAGGCAGTAGAATAATCTCGGGGGTATCCACTCTCACTTTGCTGAATCCTGTCTGGAGACTGGGAATCTGGAACCTATCCTTGTTGACTTTCTGAATCACTTATTAGTTCTCCCGGGCTGTGAAACATCAGAAAATCTAGTCGTAAAAGATGGGGATTCAGCCACACTTGTCTCAAACACATGCAAATGACCCCTGAATACAGCCCCTGAAATCTCCTCTCCCTTGGAAAGAACTGAGTAATGAATTCATATGCTATATTTTGTAGTAAAACAGTTTTGAAATAATGTTGGATTGGAAGTCAGAAGATCCCCTCCCTTATAGTAGATAACAGAAAACATTCAAACTCCTTTCTTTCTACTGCCCTCATATCAGATCTCTTTTGAATTTGTGGTTGACCACACCCTCATTTGTACCTTATTACCTAGTCAAACTAACTTATTTGTGGCTCAATGAAAACACAGTGCTATCATATTAATATTTCATGCCTCTCTTCTGATTCTCTTCTGTCCACCTAAAGGTTTTTTTCTCTCTTGTTTTTATGAATCTTTACTTTTAATCTAAGATGTTACTCTGAAGTCCCTCTCTTGTGAAAATTATTTCAATAACTTATCCTTATTTCTTTTAATTTCAAGATCCTACCTAACTCAAAACTGGCACAAAGAAGCTATTCAATACATACATATCTTTGTTGCTGTTGTTGTCCAGTTGTTAAGTCATGTCTGACTCTTTGTGACCCATGATCTGCAGTACGCCAGGCTTCCCTGTCCTTCACAACCTCCAAGGGTTTGCTCCAACTCATGTCCATTGAATCAGTGATGCCATACAACAATCTCATGCTCTGTCATCCCCTTCTCCTCCTGTCCTCAGTCTTTCCCAGCATCAGGGTCTTTTCCAATGAGTCAGTTCTTCACATCAGGTGGCCAAAGTATTGGAGCTTCAGCTTCAGCATCATTCCTTCCAATGAATATTCAGGGTTGATTTCCTCTAGGATTGACTGGTTTGACTTCCTTACTGTCCAAGGGGCTCTCAAAAGTCTTCTCCAGGACCATAATTTCAAAGCATCTACTCCTCAGTGCTCAGCTTTATTTATGGTCCAACTCTCACATCCACACATGACTACAGGAAAAAACAGAACTTTGACTATGTGGACCATTGTCAGCAGAGTGTCTGTGTTTTTTAATATGCTGTTTAAGTTTGTCATAGCTTTCCTTCCAAGTAGCAAGTGTCTTTTAATTCCATGGCTGCAGTCACCTTCTGCAGTGATTTTAGAGTGCAAGAAAATAAAATCTGTCACTGTTTCTACTTTTTGCCCATCTGTTTGCCATGAAGTGATGGAGTCAGATGCCATGACCTTAGTTTTCTGAAAACTGAGTTTTAAGCTAGCTTTTTCACTCTTCTCTTTCACCCACATCAAAAGGCTCTTTAGTTCCTCTTCACTTTTTGCCATTGGAGTGGTATCATCTGCGTATCTGAGGTTGCTGATATTTCCCCTGGCAATCTTGATTCCAGCTTGAGCTTCATGAAGCCCAGAATTTCGCATAATATACTCTGCATAGAAGTATAAGCAGAGTGACAATATACAGCCTCGACATACTCCTTTCCCAATTTTGAACCAGTCTGTTGTTCCATGTCCAATTCTAATTGTTGCTTCTGGACCTGCATAGTTTCTCAGGAGATAGGTAATTCTTAAAGTGATGATATTTTTATCTCTTTTAAGAATTTTCTACAGTTTGTTGTGATTCACAAAGTCAAAGACTTTAGTGTAGTAAGTGAAACAGAAATAGATGTTTTACTGGAATTCTCTTGCTTTTTCTATGATCCAGCGGATGTTGGCAATTTGATTGCTAGTTTCTCTGCCTTTTCTAAATACAGCTTGTACATCTGGAAGTTCTCAATTCATGTACTGTTGAAGCCTAGCTTGAAGGATTTTGAGCATTAACTTGCCAGCATGTGAAATGGGCATAATTGTATGGTAGTTTGAACATTCTTTGGCATTGCCCTTCTTTAGGATTGGACTCTAGACTGACCTTTTCCAGTTCTGTGGCCACTGCTGATTTTTCCAAATTTGCTGGCATACTGAATGCAGCACTTTAACAGCATCATCTTTTACGTTCTGAAATAGCTCAACTGGAATTCCATCACTTCTGCTAGCTTTGTTTGCAGTAATGCTTCTTAAGGCCCACTTGACTTCTCACTCCAGGATATCTGGCTCTCCCTGAGTGACCATCATGGTTATCCAAGTCATTAAGACCTTTTTTGTATAGTTCTGTGTATTCTTGCCAGCTCTTAATCTCTTCAGCTTCTGTTAGGTCCTTGCTGTTTCTGTCCTTTATTGTGCCCAATTTTTGCATGAAATATATCTTTACAAAATGTATCTTTAAATATATCTTTAGAAAAATAAAACAAGCCCTTGCTTATAACCAGTATCTGAATTAATTAGTTTATGGTTTTGAGTTATCTTCTTTCTTTTGCTAGAAATAACTTTCTGTATCTGTAAAATGGGTAAAATCTAGATGATCTCAAAGATTCCCTCTATAGATCTTTCATTACAGTCATTAGGTCTGTTTATAACTATTCTCCTCTCCTGCCTAGCCGGCCCATTTTAGGCTGAAGTGTGGCATATCAACTGACTTTAGTGGAAAAGACATATGTATGTACGTATGTGTTAGTCTCAGTAGTGTCCCTCTTTTTGCAATCCCATGGATTGTAGCCTGCCAGGCTCCTCTGTCCATGGGATTCTCCAGGCAAGAATATTGGAGTGGGTTGCCTTTCCCTTCTTCAGGAAAAGACATATGCTCCTTGCCAATTTAAGATACTGCAATGCATGATTTGTACTTCTCCCTTCTTCACTTGTAATGACTGGAGGTTGAAATGGAACCATGCACCATGATGGCCTGTGTTGGACAGATAGCATGAGTGGAAACCTGTTGCTGTTTCTCAGATTTGGGAGCTATTAGCAAAAACAACAACCACAGTATAGAATACCCCTTCCTGACTGAGTTCAACCCTTATATTTCACGATTCTAGCTCATTTAAGAAAATATACAAACTTCGATTACAAGTCTAATGTCAGGCCATAAAAGTTCTGGTTTCAAAAATTCTATTATGTTAATATGTACTGTATAAAGGTTATTTTAAAACTATCAACAACACTTGAAGCATTAAAATGTGCTTCTATTTAATGTCAGTAAGCAATTACAATAAAATAAAAAGACTTCAAAATTGGTTTTATACAAACCATAAAGAGAAGTGGGATAGAATGGGAACTATTTTCCTCTTCTGCATTTAATTTATATTCAGAAAAGATGGTTTAGTTTCCATATTTTGGAAAACAGCATTGCACATGGACTTAATTTTACTAAAAATGCAGTGTTTGTATATATTATTTTCCAAGTCATTCCTCTTTCCATGAAAATGGCCATTTTTCCCCATTTCTGCTATGATACATTCTCACAATTTCATAAGTTATATGGTAATGTTTTTTTAATATTAGAGAAATTTTTCAAATATGTTTTTCCAACTTTAAAGCTTTCACCAGAAATTTAGACCAATGTCAAAATAATCCAAATAAATATTTAAAAAATTCAGGCATCCATATGTTTCTAATTTTAGAGACCAGTCATTGAATAGACTGACAATCAAAAGATGGCTGATATCTTTCAATTTTATGCATGAAATTTATGACGACATCAAATTAACTTGCAGTTTAAATTTTATTTGAAAATGCATCTTTTTTCTTCAAGAGGAAAATTCTTTAGTATTTTATGTGTTAGTCATGTCTTCTCTTATCATTTATCGTAAAACTTTTGCTTTTTGTGACTAGACTCTTTATAGTCAGAAAATGAAATTACTATTATTTCTTGATTGTCAATACTTCAAAACACTTCATATTTCCACTTTTGTTCATGCTAACTAGTGATAAAGCAATCTTATTTTCATCTTAAATCTGAGTCACACTGGTTTTTCACAGACTACTTAAGGAGTCCTGAGATCCTAAGAATGGTGTTGTCATTCAACAAACAGTTCAAACTCCCAGTAGTCAGCTTAACAGCTGGGTATCCTCAGAGAATTATTTATCTTTTGAGATTTCCAGTTCCATGTTGACAAATGTGGGCACTGATAGTTATCTTCTCATACATTCACCGTGAGAGAAAAATGGATGTGACATTTAATTCTAGAACTACAAGTTCCATAAAGGCATTTTGCTGTTTTGTTCTTTCTGCAGTTCCAGTGCCCACCCTGATTTACACAGAAAGGACTTGTTTAATGTTTATTGAGCCAATGATTGGATAAAAATTTAATAAATAAAATGGGCCAAAGATTGGGTAAAGAACTTTATATAATATATTGTCATATAAATTATAATTATCAATATTAAACTGAAAACTGAAACTTCAGTTAATTAACAATAACTATCAATATTTCTATCATTTTTATTTCATGATACTCTATTTTTACCTTTAAACTCACCTAATATTTTGTAATTTGATTCTTTTAAAAAATGTTTTGACCAAATTTCCTAATTGTGATAAATCAAACTGCTATAGCCCAAGATCCTGGACTAATAAAAAGAAAAGCATTATACAGCATTTATTAAAAGCTATTCATTCTATTGAGTTAGAGTTAGACATTGAGTTAGACAAGGCTGTGGTCCTAGTGTGATTAGATTGACTAGTTTTCTGTGAATATGGTTTCAGTGTGTTTGCCCTCTGATGCCCTCTTGCAACACCTACCATCTTACTTGGGTTTCTCTTACCTTGGGCGTGGGGTATCTCTTCACGGGTGCTCCAGCAAAGCGCAGCTATTGCTCCTTACCTTGGACGAGGTAACCGTCTTACTTGGGTTTCTCTTACCTTGGGTGTGGGGTATCTCTTCAAGGGTGCTCCAGCAAAGCGCAGCCATTACTGCTTACCTTGGACGAGGTTACCTTGTCTAACTCAATGAAACTAACCATGTCCGTGGGGCACCCCAAGATGGGAGGGTCATGGTGGAGAAGTCTGACAGAATGTGGTCCACTGGAGAAGGGAATGGCAAACCACTTCAGTATTCTTGCCTTGAGAACCCCATGAACAGTATGAAAAGGCAAAATGATAGGATACTGAAAGAGGAACTCCCCAGGTCAGTAGGTGCCCAATATGCTACTGGAGATCAGTGGAGAAATAACTCCAGAAAGAATGAAGGGATGGAGCCAAAGCAAAAACAATACCCAGCTGTGGATGTGACTGGTGATAGAAGCAAGGTCCGATGCTGTAAAGAGCAATATTGCATAGGAACCTGGAATGTCAGGTCCATGAATCAAAGCAAATTGGAAATGGTCAAACAAGAGATGGCAAGAGTGAATGTCGACATTCTAGGAATCAGCTAACTGAAATGGACTGGAATGGGTGAATTTAACTCAGATGACCATTATATCTATTACTGCAGGCAGGAATCCCTCAGAAGAAATGGAGTAGCCATCATGGTCAACAAAAGAGTGCAAAATGCAGTACTTGGATGCAATCTCAAAAACGACAGAATGATCTCTGTTCGTTTCCAAGGCAAACCATTCAATATCACAGTAATCCAAGTCTATGCTCCAACCAGTAATGCTGAAGAAGCTGAAGTTGAATGGTTATATGAAGATCTACAAGACCTTTTAGAACTAATACCCAAAACGATGTCCTTTTCATTATAGGGGACTGGAATGCCAAAGTAGGAAGTCAAGAAACACCTGGAGTAACAGGCAAATTTGGCCTTGGAATACGGAATGAAGCAGGGAAAAGACTAATAGAGTTTTGCCAAGAAAATGCACTGGTCATAAAAAACAATCTCTTCCAACAACACAAGAGAAGACTCTACACATGGACATCACCAGATGGTCAACACCGAAATCAGATTGATTATATTCTTTGCAGCCAAAGATGGAGAAGCTCCATACAGTAGCAAAAAAAGACCAAGAGCTGACCGTGGCTCAGACAATGAACTCCTTATTGCCCAATTCAGACTTAAATTGAAGAAAGTAGGGAAAACCACTAGACCATTCAGGTATGACCTAAATCAAATCCCTTATGATTATATAGTGGAAGTGAGAAATAGATTTAAGGGCCTAGATCTGATAGATAGAGTGCCTGATGAACTATGGAATGAGGTTCGTGACACTGTACAGGAGACAGGGATCAAGACCATCCCCATGGAAAAGAAATGCAAAAAAGCAAAATGGCTGTCTGGGGAGGCCTTACAAACAGCTGTGAAAAGAAAAGAAGCGAAAAGCAAAGGAGAAAAGGAAAGATATAAACATCTGAATGCAGAGTTCCAAAGAATAGCAAGAAGAGATAAGAAAGCCTTCTTCAGCGATCAATGCAAAGAAATAGAGGAAAACAACAGAATGGGAAAGACTAGAGATCTCTTTAAGAAAATCAGAGATACCAAAGGAACATTTCATGCAAAGATGGGCTCGATAAAGGACAGATGGTATGGACCTAACAGAAGCAGAAGATATTAAAAAGAGATGGCAAGAATACACAGACGAACTGTACAAAAAAGATCTCCCCAACCCAGATAATCACGATGGTGTGATCACTGACCTAGAGCCAGACATCCTGGAATGTGAAGTCAAGTGGGCCTTAGAAAGCATCGCTACGAACAAAGCTAGTGGAGGTGATGGAATTCCACTTGAGCTATTCCAAATTCTGAAAGATGATGCTGTGAAAGTGCTGTACTCAATATGCCAGAAAATTTGGAAAACTCAGCAGTGGCCACAGGACTGGAAAAGGTCAGTTTTCCTTCCAATCCCAAAGAAAGGCAATGCCAAAGAATGCTCAAACTACCGCACAATTGCACTCATCTCACACGCTAGTAAAGTAATGCTCAAAATTCTCCAAGCCAGGCTTCAGCAATATGTGAACCGTGAACTTCCTGATGTTCAAGCTGGTTTTAGAAAAAGCAGAGGAACCAGAGATCAAATTGCCAACATCTGCTGGATCATGGAAAAAGCAAGAGAATTCCAGAAAAGCATCTATTTCTGCTTTATTGACTATGCCAAAGCCTTTGACTGTGTGGATCACAATAAACTGTGGAAAATTCTGAAAGAGATCGGAATACCAGACCACCTGATCTGCCTCTTGAGAAATGTGTATGCAGGTAAGGAAGCAACAGTTGGAACTGGACATGGAACAGCAGACTGGTTCCAAATAGGAAAAGGAGTTCGTCAAGGCTGTATATTGTCACCCTGCTTATTTAACTTATATGCAGAGTACATCATGAGAAACGCTGGACTGGAAGAAACACAAGCTGGAATCAAGATTGCCGGGAGAAGTATCAATAACCTCAGATATGCAGATGACACCACCCTTATGGCAGAAAGTGAAGAGGAACTCAAAAGCCTCTTGATGAAAATGAAAGTGGGGAGTGAAAAATTTAGCTTAAAGCTCAACATTCAGAAAATAAAGATCATGGCATCTGGTCCATCACTTCATGGGAAATAGATGGGGAAACAGTGGAAACAGTGTCAGACTTTATTTTTCTGGGCTCCAAAATCACTGCAGATGGTGACTGCAGCCATGAAATTAAAAGACGCTTACTCCTTGGAAGGAAAGTTATGACCAACCTAGATAGCATATTCAAAAGCAGAGACATTACTTTGCCAACAAAGGTTCGTCTAGTCAAGGCTATGGTTTTTCCAGTAGTCATGTATGGATGTGAGAGTTGGACTGTGAAGAAAGCTGAGCACCAAAGAATTGATGCTTTTGAACTGTAGTGTTGGAGAAGACTCTTTAGAGTCCCTTGGACTGCAAGGAGATCCAACCAGTCCATTCTGAAGGAGATCAACCCTGGGATTTCTTTGGAAGTAATGATGCTAAAGCTGAAACTCCAGTACTTTGGCCACCTCATGCGAAGAGTTGACTCATTGGAAAAGACTTTGATGCTGGGAGGGATTGGGGGCAGGAGGAGAAGGGGATGACAGAGGATGAGATGGCTGGATGGCATCACTGACTTGATGGACATGAGTTTCAGTGAACTCCGGAGTTAGTGATGGACAGGGAGGCCTGGTGTGCTGTGATTCATGGGGTTGCAAAGAGTCGGACATGACTGAGCGACTGATCTGATCTGATCTGATCTGATTCATTCAATTCAGTATTCTGTATCAGTCCACAGAGATGGTAAATTATCTTGATTTTTCAGATTAATTCACTTAAGATACATTCATTCAAATGATTTTAATGAAAATATAAGGACTGACAGAATTCATTTTGCTTAAGTTGTATTAAGACATGTACTCTCCAGATGTCGTTTCTTCAGTCATACTCTTTTAGCACTTACTAAATGCTCCCCAAATACTTCACCAAACACTCACCACATGAAGACATAGAGAGTCTCTCTCTCTTACTCTCTCCCTCTACCCTCTTAAAAGGAGAGACTAGGGAATTATTTGAGAAGATCACACAGTGGAAAAAGCATCAGCATACAGTCATACTTGTTCCTTGCCTCAGAGTGTTGGCCATTCACTTGTGGACTATAAAGACTGAAATAGCGGACATCACACCCCTCCTGGATGTGTTGAGGTTGACTCTTTGTGCAGGCTGGGCTCCTTAGCTCAGGAGTGTTGCTATTCCCTCTGAAGTTCCATGATGAGACAAAAAAGTAATGAGCAGCCCTTTAAAATCCCTGCTGGTTTGTTAAATGAGGATAGCAGAGCAAAGGCAACACTCTGGGATACAAGACAAATCCTGAAGCCTGCATCTATGGTAAAATCCCTACTAAATCCCAAATGATGAGAGAAACTATGCTTAAAAATATCAGAGGAAAGGTTAAGAAACCAGACAATGAGTGCATTTGTTGTTGCCACAGATATCTCCTCAAATATTCCATACTTGTATGTTATTATTTCATCATTTTATGCTATTCCAGGAGAATCTGCCAGGGTGGTAGCACCTAGGTGTCTTTGTTTTACTACTGCACACAGCAAACTCTCATTTCCTTTTAAAATAGAGCTAAGTCCCAGCTGTGGCACAACAGCTCCCTTGAAAAATAGTCCTATAAAAGGACTTTTACAAATCATGGGAAGAAATATATTTATTTTCTGTAAATAAACTAGCAAAACAACATAGCCACACACTGGAGAAATGCAGGTAAGAAGAATAAAAGATTTCAGTTTATTCTAGTCCAGGATTTCTTTAGGGACAAACTTATAAATTGTTTTAACAGATCCATACTTCTAAATTATTGCCAGCTTTATTGTTCTTGGTTACTTGGCCCAAAAGCAATAAACTATGTCTTTGGGATGGGGGGAGTGTCTGGAGTCTGACTCTTCAAACAGGAGAAGAGATGTTACACACCTCATGTTTGCTAAAATTCTTCATAAGGCTCCTTCCAAAACACATTATTATAAGATTTTAATTAATAATAATAATTGAAACGATCTCTTTGTTTGGGGCCATCAGTGTTTCTCCGCTAACCTGTCTGCTGTGGGACAGCTGCTTAATCAATCTGTGTGGAGTGAATGAAAGAAAACATTCTCTAGTAAACTACTGATTAAATAGGGTTTCAGGATTAATTCATGTTTATTCAGTTTCTCAACAAGCAGTTCGCAAACAACTTTAGACCCAATTCAAATTTTTCACTTTAAAAATAGTGGAGAATTTGATGTTCTGAATTTTGTGATGCCAGGTACTTATTCTCAAGTGGACAGGCAACAACATGGTCCTGAGGACCTTGGGAATGTTCTTCCCGGGAACTGGTACACATGCAGCACTGTACAAAGGAAGAGCCATTCGCAATGCTGGTGAGCAGCTACACTCCAGCTGGTATCAGAGCAGGTTTCAGATTTGTTAAAATCCTATTCTTTGGATGCTCAAGTCCACTTCTTTTCTTTTAGTGCCAATTGTGATCCAGTTTTGCAATGAGAAATTCCACTTCTGAGAAAAAAAAATATATATATATATATTTTTTATATATAAAATATAAATAAAATATATAAAAATAAAATATATATTTTTATATATATATTTTTTATATTTTAACCCTGTATGTGAGACAGCCAAAGAGACACAGATGTATAGGACAGTCTTTTGGACTCTGTGGGAGAGGGAGAGGGTGGGATGATTTGGGAGAATGGCATTGAAACATGTATAATATCATATAAGAAATGAATCGCCAGTCCAAGTTCGATGCAGGATACAGGATGCTTAGGGCTGGTCCACTGGGGTAACCCAGAGGGATGGTATGGGGAGGAAGGTGGGAGGGGGTTCAGGATGGGAACACATGTATACCCATGGCGGATTCATGTTGATGTATGGCAAAACCAATACAATATTGTAAGGTAACTAGCCTCCAATTAAAATAAATAAATTTAAATTAAATATACATTTTTTAATTTAAATGTATTTATTTTTTTATATTTTATATAAAAATAAAATATAGATATATGTATATATATATACATATATCACAACTCTCTCCTGTTCTTCCTCATACTTGAAACATAAATCCAGAATCAATCTGGTGTTTTGTTCTGCTCTAAACAGCATACTTTCCATTGGCTACCTGTGTTGCTTCCCTAACCATCCCCGATCCTTGGAACTTCCCAGACCACATTCTCAGTGTCAGGTCTTACCCCAGCTAGCAACTCAGTCAACAGGCATCTAATGAGAATCTGGTCATGTGTGCAATAATTTGCATTGCTCACAATCCTTCCTGTTCACACATCTGAGTTTGGGCAAGTAGAACTAGGAAGTTTATAAAAGGCTGGGAACCCCTAGACCGCCCCTTCAGCTAAAACAAATATGCTGTATTTCTAAGATTGGGTTTTGTTACCTCTTGGAAGAAGAGCAAGAACTTAAGTGAGTCATTTCTGCCGATTGGTAGTCAACTTGCCTCACTTTTTAAATCCAGACGTAAAGAGTCAATACGGTGCCCAGTACATTCTTTTCCTCAAAGGAAAGAAATTTAACATATTTTCTTAGTTGGATTTAAGATATAACTTTAAGTTCTAGAAAAAAGAGAAAAGTTACTTTGCCTATTATCCAAGTGTTTTACATCAAATGGAAGTTGAGGAAGCAGGTCTTTGTTTAGTTAATATGCATTACCCGTTTCTCGCAGGAATGTGGAAAACTGGCTGCACCGTAACAATATAAAAGTTTAACATTTGACAGTTTGTTTCTTTAAGTAGCAATGAATGTATATAGGAATTGTCAATACATAAAAAAGAATAATTGTATAAATATTTTAAAATAGATAGGTAGCTTCTAGGAAGCAGAGTCAAAAATAACATGGAGTTGTACCAATTTGCCAGTGTAAGTAACATGAGCAAGATATAACTCATTTACAAAACCCCTACTTTTATTCTAACAGCACAAAGAACACACAAAGGGTGAAAGGAGATTGTTTCTACTTGTTTCTGGAGACTACAGGGAATATACACATGGGAAGAATGAAAATCTTAAGGAGTGATTCATGGAAAGTTTGGTATAAAACCATTCAAGAGCTTTAACCTAGGACTGGCCCCAACTAGAACAATGACTCAAAAGTATATTCATCCTCTTCATTTGAAAAAGAAAAAAATGTTTAGCACTTTAATCTTCTGTAAATATTCTAAAAATAGAGGCTAAAGTTAAAATAATTCTCACTAAAATGTCTGAGATTTATTCACTTTATTTAAATGTGTAATTCTGTATTATAAGCCATCTGGGAATATAATAAGGCTATGAAGGATTTATTGGGCTTCCCTGGTAGCTCAGCTGTTAAAGAATCTGCTTGTAATGCAGGAGACCACAGTTCAATTCCTGGTTCAGACAGTTCTCCTGGAGAAGGGTTAGGCTACTCACTCTAGTATTCTTGGGCTTCCCTGGTGGCTCAGATGGTAAAGAATCCGCCTGCAGTGAGGGAGACCTGGGTTCTGTCCCTGGGTTGGAAAGATCCCATGGAGAAGGGCATTGAAACCCACTCCAGTATTCTTGCCTGAAGAATCCCCAAGGACAGGGGAGCCTAGCGGGTTATAGTCCATGGGGTCGCAAAGAGTTGGACACAACTGTGTGACTAAGCACAGCATATGAAGGATTTATTAAAGAAAATGGCGGCTCGCTGCATGTGTGCGTGTGTATGTGTGTGTGTGTGTGTGTGTGTCCTCAGTCATTTATGACCCTTTGCAAGCCTATGGACTATAACCAGGCTCCTCTATCCATGGAATTTTCCAGGCATAAATACTGGAGCAAGTTGCCATTTCCTCCTCCAGGGGGTCTTTCCAACCTAGGGATTGAATCTGCATCTCTCATGTCTCCTGCATTCCAGGTGGATTCTTTACAACCGCATCACCTGGGAAGTTCTAAGCTAACTGCTTAGTCTGCTATAAAAGTCCAAGGAATCCATGACCTTGGTCTTCTGTCATCAGTTCTCCCACAAAAGACTGTACCTTTATGCCACCCAAAAAGACTATGAGGTGATTCCTGATGTATCTTTTTACCTGTGACTCAAGTGTAACTATTCTGGAATGAAACACAGGTAACTATGAACCATTAATTTTTGGGTATCCCCCTCCATTTTTGGTAAGAATATATTAACAACAAAAGAATTGAGAATTATAATTATGATTCCGTTTCAATGGCAATTTATCACTTTAAATTCTTTGGGAAAAAAATAGTAGTGTAAGGTGAATACATTACCCAAAGCATCTGTCAGGGTTCTGGTGTGATATAAATGCATGCACATAAACAATGGAAGAAGTTGGTTCTCCATACTGGTTGCTGACTAAATTTTCTGGTGCTCCTTGAGTATCTAGGTAAGAATATAAGTGTTGACCATCATGGGGTACCAGTTCTCATCCATAATATTTTTTCATGTGTTTAAGGTAAACTTCTTGCTCCACATTGGAAACTTATGTGGTATGAATACGTAAGTATGTATGCATGGGTGTATATGTGTGTTTGTCTATGAGAAAGAAGGATGTTATTTTTATGCCAAATAATTTCATAAAATTAGAAGGCTTATACTGAGGTCTCTGAGGGAGGAAATATCTGCATTATCTACAAAATGTCAGTGATGGTACAGTAGAAAGAATAGTGCTCCCCAAAGATGTCCACATACTAATCTGTGAAACTTGGGAACATGTTGCCTATGTAGAAAAAAGGCTCTGCGGATATTATAAAATTTAAAATCTCAGGTAAAAGGATTATGCTGGATTATCTGGGTGGGCCCAATTTGATCACAAGTGTTCCTGTAAGATACTTCCCAGGTGTCTCGGTGGTAAAGAATCCCCCTGCAATGCAAGAGATGCAGGACATGTGGGCTTTATCCCCAGGTTGGGAAGATCCTCTGGAGGAGGAAATGGCAACCCATTCCAGTATTCTTGCCTGAAAAGTCCCATAAACAGAGGAGCCTAAAGGGCTACAGTTTATGGGGTCACAAAGAGTCAGACATGACTAAAGTGACTGAGCATACACACACATCTTTGTAATAGGGATTTGGGAGGATCTAAGGAAGAAAAGGAGGCGTAACCATGGAAGCAGATTTTAAAAGAAATTTAAAGATGCTTATGTTGACTTCGAAGATGAAGAAAAGGGTTACAAGCCAAAGAAGGCAGATTGTTTCTGCAAGCTAGAAAACGTAAGAGATTCTTCCCTAGAGTCTCCAGAATGAGTACAGAACTTGACTTTAGACCCTTTTGGAAGGCTGACCTCCAGAGGTCTGCTATGATCCATTTGAACTTCTGGCCTCAAGAACTGGATAACAGATTGGCTATTCAGTAAGTTCAGTCGCTCAGTAGTATCCGACTCTTTGCAACCCCATGAACCACACCACACCAGGACTCCCTGTCCATCACCAACCCCTGGAGTCCACACAAACCCATGTCCATTGAGTCAGTGATGCCATCCAATCATCTCATCCTCTATTGTCTCCTTCTCTTCCTGCCCTCAATCTTTCCCAGCTTCACAGTCTTTTCAAATGAGTTAGCGCTTCACATCAGGTGGCAAAGTATTGGAGTTTCATCTTCAACATCAGTACTTCCAATGAACATCCAGGACTGATCTCCTTTAGGATGGACTGGGTGGATCTCCGTGCAGTCCAAGGGACTCTCAAGAGTCTTCTCCAACACCACAGTTCAAAAGCATCAATTCTTCAGCACTCAGCTTTCTTCACAGTCCAACTTTCACATCCATACATGACTACTGGAAAAACCATAGCCTTGACTAGATGGACCTTTGTTCACTAAGTAATGTCTCTGCTTTTTAATATGCTATCTAGGTTGGTCATAACTTTCCTTCCAAGGAGTAACCGTCTTTTAATTTCATGGCTGCAATCACCATCTGCAGTGATTTTGGAGCCCCCCAAAATAAAGTCTGACACTGCTTCCACTGTTTCCCCATCTGTTTGCCATGAAGTGATAGGACCAGATGCCATGATCTTTGTTTTCTGAATGTTGAGCTTTAAGCCAACTTCTGCACTCTCCTCTTTCACTTTCATCAAGAGGCCATTAGTTCTTCTTCACTATCTGCCATAAGTGCGGTGTCATCTGCATATCTGAGGTTATTGATATTTCTCCTGGCAATCTTGATTCCAGCTTGTGCTTCCTCCAGCCCAGGGTTTCTCATGATGTACACTGCATAGAAGTTAAATAAGCAGGGTGACAATATACAGCCTTGACGTACTCCTTTTCCTATGTGGAACCAGTTTGCTGTTCCATGTCCATTTCTAACTGTTGCTTCCTGACCTGCATACAGGTTTCTCAAGAGGCAGATCAGGTGGTCTGGAATTCCCATCTCTTTCAGAATTTTCCACAGTTTATTGTGATCCACACAGTCAAAGGTTTTGGCATAGTCAATAATGCAGAAATAGATGTTTTTCTGGAACTCTTTAGCTGTTTCGATGATCCAGCGGATGTTGGCAATTTGATCTCTGGTTCCTCTGCCTTTTCCAAAAATAGCTTGAACGTCTGGAAGTTCACAGTTCACGTATTGCTGAAGCCTGGCTTGGAGAATTTTGAGTGTTACTTTACTAGTGTGTGCGATGAGTGCAATTGTGCAGTAGTTTGAGCATTCTTTGGCATTGCCTTTCTTTGAGATTGGAAGGAAAACTGACCCTTTCCAGTCCTGTGGCCACTGCTGAGTTTTCCAAATTTGCTGGCATATTGAGTATAGCACTTTCACAGCATCATCTTTCAGGATCTGAAATAGCTCAACTGGAATTCCATCACCTTCACTAGCTTTGTTCATAGTGATACTTCCTAAGGCCCACTTGACTTCACATTCCAGGATATCTGGCTCTAGGTGAGTGATCACACCATCGTGATTATCTGGGTTGTGAAGATCTTTTTTGTACAATTCTTGCCACCTCTTCTTAATATCTTCTGCTTCTGTTAGGTCCATACCATTTCTGTCCTTTATCAAGCCCATATTTACATGAAATGTTCCCTTGGTATCTCTGATTTTCTTGAAGAGATCTCTAGTCTTTCCCATTCTATTGTTTTCCTCTATTTCTTTGCATTGATTGCTGAGGAAGGCTTTCTTATCTCTCCTTGCTATTCTTTGGAACTCTGCATTCAAATAGGTATATCTTTCCTTTTCTCCTTTGCGTTTCGCTTCCCTTCTTTTCACAGCTATTTATAAGGCCTCCTCAGACAGCCATTTTGCTTTTTTGCATTTATTTTCCATGGGGATGTTCTTGATCCCTGTCTCCTGTACAATGCCACGAACCTCATTCCATAGTTCATCAAGCACTCTGTCTATAAAATCTAGTCCCTTAAGTATATTTGTCACTTCCACTGTATAATCATAAGGGATTTGATTTAGGTCATACCTGAATGGTCTAGTGGTTTTCCCCACTTTCTTCAATTTCAGTCTGAATTTGGCAATAAGGAGTTCATGATCTGAGCCACAGTCAGCTCCTGGTCTTGTTTTTGTTGACTATATAGAGCTTCTACATCTTTGGCTGCAAAGAATATCATCAGTCTGATTTCATTGTTGACAATCGGGTGATGTCCATGTGTAGAGTCTTCTCTTGTGTTGTTCAAAGAGTGTGTTTGCTATGACCAGTGCATTCTCTTGGCAGAACTCTATTAGTCTTTGCCCTGCTTCATTCTGTACTCCAAGGCCAAATTTGTCTGTTACTCCAGGTGTTTCTTGAATTCCTACTTTTGCATTCCAGTCCCCTATAATGAAAAAGACATCTTTGGCGGGGGGGCAGGGGGGTTAGTTCTAGAAGGTCTTATAGGTCTTCATAGAACAATTCAACTTCACTCTGCAGCATTACTAGTTGGGCCATAGACTTGGATTACTGTGATATTGAATGGTTTGCCTTGGAAACAAACAGAGATCATTCTGTCATTTTTGAGATTGTATCCAAGTACTGCATTTCGGACTCTTTTGTTGACTATGATGGCTACTCCATTTCTTCTGAGGGATTCCTGCACACAGTAGTAGATATAATGGTCATCTGAGTTAAATTCACCCATTCCAGTACATCTTAGCTCGCTGATTCCTAGAATGTCAATGTACACTCTTGCCATCTCCTGTCTGATCACTTCCAATTTGCCTTGATTCATGGACCTGACATTCCAGGTTCCTATGCAATATTGCTCTTTACAGCATCAAACCTTGCTTCTATCCTCAGTCCCATCCACAACTGGGTGTTGTTTGTGCTTTGGCTCCATCCCTTCATTCTTTCTGGAGTTATTTCTCCACTGATCTCCACTAGCATATTGGGCACCTACTGACCTGGGGAGTTCATCTTTCAGTGTCTTATCTTTTGCCTTTTCATATTGTTCATGGGGTTCCCAAGGCAAGAATACTGAAGTGGTTTGCCATTCTTTTCTCAAGTGGACTACATTGTGTCAGACCTTTCCACCATGGCTGGTCCATCTTGGGTGGCCCCACACGGCATGGCTTAGTTTCATTAAGTTAGACAAGGCTGGTTTGTAGTAATGTGTTGCAGTAGCAATAGAAAGTTAATGCAAATGGGTACTGTATATTGAGCAAGTGTAAAGTCTCTGAAGCTAGACTACCGGTTTGAATCCACATTACTGTGCATTCTAATCAGTTTTATTTTTCTATATCTCAGCTTCTTCATCTATAGAATAGGGATAATAATAGTAATTATTTCACAGGGTTGAGGCAAAGGACTAAATGAATTAATATATGTAAAGCACTTAAAGTATGAGCCTGGAATAAAAACATCACTACATATGTATTATCCCTTACTATAAGGGTGGGAGCAATTGATATATCTGGCAATTCGCTGATCCTTTGTGGCTGCTGCGTCTTCAGACAGTGAAAGTGAAGTCAGTCAGCTGTGTCCGACTCTTTGTGACCCCATGGACTATAGCCAACCAGGTTCCTCCATCCATGGGATTATCCAGGCAACCATACTGGAGTGGGTTGCCATTTCCTTCTCCAGGAGATCTTCCCAAACCGGGGGTTGAACCCGGATCTCCAGCACTGTAGGCAGATGCTTACCATCTGAGCCACCAGGGTGTCTCACTTCAGATGATGAGTGAATGCCAACTTGATCTGTTGACAAGGTGATTTTCCAAGTATAGTGTCTGGAATTATAATGTCTCCTAATCTGTTATTTTTTTGTTTTGTTGAAATGGTTCATGGCCTATTTCTTGCCATAAAGATGGAGAAGGTAATTTCAAATAATCTTCAAGGAAGGGAATTATAGTCAAGATTCCACAGTTTAATCAGCAGAGGAACAATGCTATGGAAGGCAGATTGGGATCAAATTTGAAGTCAAAGAGAGGCACAAGGAATGTCAAATTTGAGCACCACTGAACATACCAGATGCATTGGCTGATTCAAGGTTGAAGAAGGAAAGTGACAGCAAAATAGCGAAAGCATGGTAAAAACCACAAATATTGGGAAATCTGTACAATTTTACTCAAACCATGCTTTGTGGTTATGGAATTTCTCTAATCTGCTTTTAGTCCAGAAATCCAAAAATCTATTTCCAACAATCAACTGGTCATCTCTACATATTTCTTTCTTATATTCCTTATCTTGCTTGATTAATTATACTAACATTCCATTCAGAAATTGGGAGCTATCATCAACCTCTCCCTCATAACTAATGTCTAATTTTCTAAATCCCATCAATTATACATGCCAAGTAAATCTGAGCTGTCTTCTATCTCCACTCCTACAGTTTAAACCATAATGATTTCTCATCAGCTTCCTAACAGATCTGTTTGCCTTTCAAAGAATCCTACACACGCCACCTGAATTAATTTTGTACAGATCAGATTGGTTCATGCCATGCCTCTGTTTAAAATATTTTCATAGATCCTTGTCAGTATAGAACTAAACAAACACTTCTTCACAGGGACTTGAATGTTCCAGCTGTGTTTGTTTTTGCATCCTCGGGGCTCTCTGCTTACTAATATCTAGGTGACTGAGTTCCATGTGTTACCTCTTGATCTTACTCAGACATACAATTCTCCCTTTTCCTTTCTCAGTGTTGTGTGTAGTCTCCTTTTCCCTAAATGCCCCTCATCCATTATTCATCTGGAGTGTTCCTACTTATCTTTCCAACTTTGCTCTAATGTTGCTACCTTTGCCAACAGTGCAAAGCCTTCCTTTACTGGTGGCTCAGATGGTAAAGAATCTGCCTGCCATGCAGGAGACCCAGGTGTGATCCCTGGCTTGGGAAGATCCCCTGGAGAAGGGAATGGCTACCCACTCCCATATTTCTGTCTGGAGAAGTCCATGGACAGAGGAGCCTGGTGGGCTATAGTCATGGAGTCGCAAAGAGTCAAACATGACTGAGCAGTGACACATTCACTTTCACCTTTCTTCACTGCAAGGAGTTTGTGTCCTATGTTGATAGTAGATGCAAATATCAATCGGTAAGTATGCAAGAACTCAGTGTATAAGAAATACACTTTACTTTTTTATAACAAAATTAATCTTATTTTGAGCATTCATCTTATAAGTGTAGGATAAAATTGTTGTAAGTCAATTTAGTCCCCTTACCCCTTTCCCTGGGCTTGGGTTTAAGTTTTGGGAGAATTAAATAATTCCAAGTGCTTAAGAGGTGGTAAACCACATCTTTAATAATTTCATTCCTGTCTTTCTGCCTGTGGTCACTGGACATCAGACTATTAAGCTCAGTACTGAAATTCCTACCCCCATGGCCCCTTCTAGTGGGTTTGTTATTTGCTATTAATATGGTGCTTCTTTTGGAGAACCCCATGGAGAGAGGAGCCTGGTGGGCTACAGTCCATGGGGTTGCACAGAGTTGGACATGACTGAAGCGACTTAACATACATGCCCCTATGACATGTTACAGAACTTGCTGTAATGATGCCTATGTTAGGTCTTGATGTCAACCTCTCAGGAAACTACCCACAGATGGAGGGCACCCCAATCAATCGCTCTCCATTCCTCACATCCCTCCTAGCCTCTGTTCTTATACTGTCTTCTCCATTTCTTGTCCTTACTATTGGGAGAGTTGGTGGGAAAGATAATTATCTTTCTTTCATGTATCTTTATATCTTAAATCTTCTTCATTCTCCCAAGGCCTTAAATATCTGAAAACCAAGGCCAAGAAGAATCTCAAATAGTCTCTTTTAAAAGAATTGTTATTGTTTTTGTTGCTGTTGTGGGCATTTGTTTTTGTTTTGATGCTTCCCTCCTGGAAGAGATGAACATGGCAAGGTCTATTTACTGGAGTTGGGAGGAAGGGAAATAATAAATCCAGGTGGGAGAAAGAAAAGGAGACATAGTTAATATCTTAACAATATTATTCTGTCCCATGTTACAAACAGGATATGAGGCAGAGACAAGTGGCAGGATCTAAAACCACTACTTCAACTGATGCTGAAAGTAAAAGTTGCTCAGTCGTGTCTGACTGTTTGTGACCCCATGGACTATACAGTCCATGGGATTCTCTAGGCCAGAATACTGAGTGGGTAGCCTTTACCTTCTTCAAGGGATCTTCCCAACCCTGGGATCAAACCCAGGTCTCCCCCATTGTAGGTGGATTCTTTACCAGCTGAGCCACAAGGGAAGCCCAACGCGGCTACAGGCCAAATGGTGAGGTGGAAAGAAGTTGGACCTGGACATTATATCTTTTCTCTTATCTCATCAAGTCTTCCTCTCTCCTTCTGGTTTGCCAGTTTCCTCCCAAATCCATGAAAGTATGCTTCCAGAAAGGCTCACAGAAAATTCACAACAGTTGATTTTTACACATTAACCTTATACACATTATAGTAGTTATAGTCATGAGCTAACAAGGCAGAAGCAGAAGATATTTTAGACTGAACATAGACTCTGATTCTGAAGTAAAAAGTAAAAAGTTTTGTCATTGGTGCTTTAAGCACCAAAACAAGAAGCTAGCAAAGAAAACAGACATACATAGGACTACATCAACTACAGATTTTGTTGCCAGCTGGTAAGCAATCAGAAAACATAATTGCTAGTAATTCTTTCTTTGACTAACTTATTAGCCAGTTGTGCCAGGGGTCGCTTTGGGTTTAGTTGTTCATCATAATTCGTAAGAATAATTTTGTGTGTCTTCTTTAAACTGCCAAGCACCAGCTGCCAGGTTTGATTTACATTGTTACAAAAGATAATATCATTTTTTTATTATTACTGTATGAGTGCTTATGCATAAAGATTCTTTTTTTAAACCATCTTGTACAATGAAATATGTTAAATATATTGAAACATTAATTTTCAACCACATTTGGAATATTAAATTGAAAATTATCAACTTTCAGATAAAACAATATGCCTAAAGATATGATTGTAGTTCATGTGTAAGCTTAGAAAAGGTGTCATTTTCATAGAAAAGAAACCAAATATTATTAATATCCATATATATGTTTTAGTCCCTTATTAAAGTTGCTAAATACTAATTGTTTTAAATGGACAAATTTTATATAAAATACACACCAATGAAACACATTATTCAAAGGTTTTAAATTGTTATTCCCAAATTTAGAGGCCAAGGGCAACTTTTTGGTTCGTTCATAAGGCCAAGAACAAAACCTTGAAATGGACCCAAACCATTTGAGGGTTTAAATATCCTTGTTTTTCCAGCTGTGCATTCTAGAAGAGTCTACAGATATCTAACAGTTTACATTTTACAGATTTTACTGAAAGAGGAAAAAATTGTTTTCCCTGAGAGAAAACTACTCTGGATAAATATAAATGTAAATGAAACCAGAAGGTGCACTCCATTGTTTACCTTAAGGGAAAATTTTATCTTTTTACAAAATTATATTTTATTCTCCTCTGATTTTGACTTGAACAGCTTCCAATTTAATTTGCCTTCTTTGTTTAGGCTTCATGAGTTCCTTCCCTTAACCCATCACTAAGGTGGTTGCATCTACTGAAAATTTTCAGAACCTGTGTCTTAGATGAAATATTCTCTTCCTTTTGTCCATTACTTGTCTGCCAAAAAGTGCTCAATTCAAAAGAAGGAAATATATTAGTATATATTATAATATATTATAATTAGCTCATTCTACTTGCCCCCTTAAATAGAGGAATTCAAATCGTTTTATCAAACAAATTATGAATATGTTCCATTTCACTTGGAAGGCTAGTTATCTGTAGTAAAAATAGTTTGATTTATTGCTGGTAGCTTTCACTTCATTGTTTAAGATTGGCCATCAGGCAGAAATTAATCCTATTTGTCACAGAGTGATGTAAAGTTATGAAAATATACGCAAAACTCCAAGACCTTTACTCAGTGTAATTTCCAAAATTGTAAAAGTCCATTACCTGGAAGAAAATAGAACACGTGTAAATAAGTAAATTTTTTTCAATTAATTATTTCTGCTGTGTTTGAAAAATATGTAAATGAGAGTTGAGATTAGTATTTTCAAGACAATGTGTAGAAGTTTCTGGATGCATCCTTTCATAATAGAGATAATACTGGATTATGAACTGACTTATAAAAATTTTTGTTTCAGGAGAAAATCCAAGAAGAAAATATTTGACTGACTTACATGTGTACCCGTATGATTTACATGTACATGCAGAAAGTTAGAGTTGCATCTGGTTATTGTGTGATACAATATTTTGTCCACTAGATGGGTCTCACTTTCATATTTTTAAAAATAAGACAATTTTTTATGTATTCATTTTGGTTGACTTCACAGAGCTGCCTGTTGAGTTAGAAAATAATACCAAACCAGTTCTTTTCAAAAGTACTCTTCTTGAATAACAATAATTTTTAAAATATGCTTTTTTAAACTGAGTAAGTGTTCTGTTCTTCTAACTGGAATTAAGGACAAATTAAATAATAACTAAATATAATGTGGAGCCTGGATATAATCTTGGAACAGAAATATAAACATTAGTGGAAAAACTAGCAAAATCTGAATGTCCATATATTGTTTAATATCTACAACTATTTCAAAATAAAAAATTTAAAAATTGAATGTAATAAAGTGTAGGAAAAATTAGAAAAATAATGATGAGTAGTACAAAGACTGTGATTAATGGAAAGCAAAAGGCTTAATAAATGAGATGCTAGAAAATGTTTAGATTATATTTTTAAAATCTTATTGAATATTATTATGTTTCTTATTAATTTGAGGTGTAGACTTAGCAAAAGTCACAACTGTTGGTTTTGTCCACCAAAATAGAAGTAATTAATTGAGGTAAACAAAGTAATATGGACAAGGACCACACAGCCTTTATAATATATAATCTTCTAATTTTGGATTTTTTCTGTTTATTTTGAATCATTAGTCATTTAGTGCTGACATCTAATTTTTTTTTTCAGAAAAAAACATAGGAATAATAAGTTTTCTGAACGTGTGATTACAAGTGACAATAGTTATATAGAATTTATACACACACACAAATGAGTACAAATAAAACTGAGGAAATCTAAATATTATCGGTGGACAGTATCACTGTCAATATAATGAGCCATGTTAAACTACAGTACTGCAAAATATAACCACTGGAGAAAACTGGGAAAAATATACAAGGGATCTCATATTATTTCACACAATTGAATGCAAATCTGTAATTATCTCAATTCAGAAAAAATTGTGAAGGCAAAGTAAAATACTCTCCAATTTTAAAGTAAGAGAATGAAAGAGCCACTGTAGCCTGTAAGCAGCCATAGTGAATAAATAGGCAGTGAGTATGGCTATGTTCTGCTGAATTTTATTTAAAGGCACAAATTTAACTATTGTTAATTGTCTTGTGTCATTAAATATTACTTTTCATTTTTCTCAACCATTCAAAAGCGTGATTTCCATTCTTAGCTTGCAGGCCATAAGCATATACAGAATTTGACTAGAGGGCTATAGTTTACTGACTGCCAGAGAGACACAGATTTGGCCAAAAATAATGAAAATGTTTACAAGAGTAGACATAGCTGAAGCTAAGTGGTCTCTCTGTTAAGATGGTAGAGAGGATCTTCACAAAATAAGGAAAAGACTGAAACTGGTAATTCAAGGGCTTTTAGTTGGAATATTCTATGACTCTTTGGTCTTGTGTTCTGAAATGTGTTTGTTTAAGGGGTAAAAAGAGATTGATTACTTATTTTTAAATATTTTTTTAAAAATTTGGCTCAAAATAGTGACTGTTTTTTCTAGTGTTAAAATTCTGTAAAAATCTCTTAGACAAAACAGTCTCTGACATAAATTATACCAATGTTTTCTTAAGTAGAAATAAAAACAAAAATAAATAAAAGGGACCTAAACAAACTTATAAGCTTTCAAACAGCAAAGGAAACTATAAACAAGATGAAAAGACAATCTATGGACAGAGAGAAAGTGTAAGTTTCTCAGTCATGCCCTACTCTTTGTGACCCCATGGACTGTATAGTCCATGGAATTCTCCAGGCCAGAATACTGGGGTGAGTAGCGTTTCCCTTCTCCAGGGGATCTTCCCAACCCAGGGATCAAATCCAGGTCTCCCGCATTGGAGGTGGATTCTTTACCAGCTAAGCTATAAGGGAGGCCCTTTGGGACAAAATATCTTCAAATGATGCAACTGACAAGGGCTTAATTTTCAAACTATATAAATAGCCCATACAGCTCAAGAATAACAAAAACAAACAACACTATCCAAAAAATGGGCAGAAGACCCAAACAGGCATTTCTCCAAAGAAGACATGCAGATGACCAAGAGGCACATAAGGGGATACTCAATGTTGCTAAAAATTATTAAAGAAATGCAAATCAAACTTATAATGAAGTATCATTTCACACCAGTCAGAATGGCTATCATTAAAAAGGCTACAAATAACAAATGTTGGACAAAATGTGGAGAAAAGGGAACCTTCCTACCCTGTTGGTGAGAATATAAGTTGGTACAGCCACTGTGGAAAACAATATGGAGGTTCCTCAAAAAACTAAAAACAGAATTATCATATGATGCAGCAATCTCACTCCTGGGTGTATATCTGGACAAAACTATAATTCAAAAAGATACATGCACTTCTATGTTCATAGAAGCACTAGTCACAAGAGCCAAGACATGGAAACAACTACATGTCCATCAACAGATGAATGGATAAAGATGTGGCATATATATATATTTATATATGTGTATATATATATATATATATATATATATATATATATATATATATAGCTTTTGTCTATGTGGATCATAGTAACTATGGAAAGCTCTTAAAGAGATGGGAATACCAGACCATCTTACCTGGCTCCTGAGAAAACTGTATGTGTGTCAAGAAGCAACAGTTAGAACCCTGTATGGAACAACTGATTGGTTCAAGATTGAGAAAGGAGTATGACAGGGCTGTCTGCTGACACCCTGTTGGTTTAACCTATAAATTGAGCACATCATGAGAAATGTCAGGCTGGATGAGTTCCAAGCTGGAATTAAGATATTACTCTGCCAGCAAAGTTTGTATAGTCAAGGCTATGATCTTCCCAGTGGTCACAAATGGCCATGAGAGCTGGACCGTAAAGAAATCAGAAAGCCAAAGAATTGATGTCTTTGAACTGTGGTGCTGGAGAAGATCCTGAAAGTTCCTTGGACATCAAGGAGATCAAACCAGTCACTATTAAGGGAAATCAACCCTGAATACTCATTGGAAGGACTGATGCTAAAGCTGAAGCTCCAGTATTTTGGTAATCGGATGCAAACAGTCATCTCACTGGAAAAGTCCCTGATGCTGAGAAAGATTGAGGGTAGAAGGAAAAGAGCACATCAGAGGATGAGACAGGTGGATGGTATCACTGATGCAATGGACATGAACTTGGACAAACTTGGGAGATGGTGAGGGACAGGGAGGCCTGGCATATTGGAGTCTATGGGACTGTAAAGAGTAGGACATGACTGGGCAACTGAACAGCAACAATACAATGAACTACTACTTAGCCATAAAAAAAGAATGAAATAATGCCACCTGTAGCAATATGAATGCAACTAGAGATTATCATACTAAGTAAAGTAAGTCAGAAAGAGAAAGACAAATACTGCATGATTTCACTTACAGGTGAAATCTAAAATATGACACAAATGAGCCCATCTATGAAACGTAAATAGAATCATGGACATAGAGAACAGAGACAGAGAAAACCCCTGGTGGTTGTCAAGGGGGAAGGATTTGGAGGAAGGGTGGAAGAGAGGTTGGTGTTAGCAGATGTAGTCTTTTATATATGCGATGGATAAGCAGTAAGGTCTTACTACATGACACAGTTCAATAGTCTACAATAAACCATAATGGAAAAGAATATTTTAAAAAAGAATGTGTATATATCTATAGCTGAATCACTTTGCTGTACAGCAGTAATTAAATCAACTATACTTCTGTAAAAAGTATATAAATAAAAGCTATTCCCTTGCATCTTTTGAACCTATAAGCTACCTCCGGACCTGAATTTTTCTTTACATCCTGGTCCATACCTGATGTTCAGGAAACTTCTTCAGTTACTGTTCTTAAATTTTGCAGTGGAAGCCATAGGTCAGCAAAGTTTCTGGTATTTATTAAATGTTCAATGATTTATAAATATTCCTGCCATCATTATTATTATTAATTGCCAATTTTGTGCATAAGAAGGCCTAGTCATCAAGTAGAAAACAAAGGAGAACAATTTAGAGGACTCCCCTGTAAATTCACCCCACTGGTAAATTACTATATAGATACAAAAATATTTTCCTTTGCATTCTGGAAAAGTTTTTTGTTCCTAATTTCCACATATCTGAAATTCAGTTATAACCATTTCATCTGTTTGTTTAAGGCTTTGGGCTCTATGTAAATACCAGAGCCCTGGAGGGACTACCAGTTTATACTATGTAAGTAGGGGTTGGTTCAGGTTTTGTGAGGCCTGCAATTCATCTCAGATGTAGAAAGCAAACTTATGATTACCAAGGGATGTGGAGAGGGATAAATTAGGAGGTTGGGATTGACATATACACACTACCATATATAAAATAGATAACTAACAAGAACCTGCTGTATAGCACAGGGAACTCTACTCAATATTCTGTAATGACCTATATGAGAAAAGAATCTAAAAAGCAAAGAGTGGACATCAGTATATGTAGAACTGATGTAATTTGTTCCCCTGAAACTAACACAGCATTATAAATCAACTACACATCAATAGGAAAATTTTAACTAATTAGGATTTCTTGATGGTCCAGTTATAAAGACTCCAAGTGGTGGGGATGGGGATTTGATCCCTGCCCAGGAAACTAAGATACCACCATTCTCACACTGCAGTTCAAAAAAAAAAGGAAAGGAGAAAAAACGAATACACAATTATGAATAAAAAACAGGAAAATGATTTGGGGGGATGGGACTATGAAATAGAAGGAAACTGAAGATTATACTTTGTGAGTTTGATAGTATTCACCTTGGGAATCAAAATGAACAAATCTCATATTCTTTACTTAAAAAAAAAATTTTGAAAGAAAAGGAAGATGTCAAGGCTCATAAAAATTGAATTTCTGTACCTAATGAGATTTGCAACATAATACGTTGAGCAGAAAACACTGGTAACTGAGGCCAGGTTATCAGTGATTTCATCCATCTCACCATTTATGTTTCCTCTTTTTCTTTTATGGCCTCTTCATTACTGGTGCCATGGAGGAAGTGATGTTATCCAATTGCCTGTCAACTTAGTATCCCTGGCCCCAACAATAAAACAGGCAAATAAAATCAAATAACTCAAAGAAATATGTCTTTAAAAAAATAATATAAATTTTCAGAAAATAAAGACAATCAGAAGATAGGAAATAGTGCTTCAGTTCATGAGACCATCTTCTGAATATGATGAAATCTCTAGGATCCAGGAAAGAACCAGTAGCCTTGTATTCTCTAAGGCAGTTCTGGCATTCATTCCACTTGTCATTAAGCACACACACCGAAGCATGTAATTAGGGCAACATGCTGAGAGTTGAACTGATGTTACATGAGCATATGTCATGTCTTTTCCTAAAGGCCTTCTGAGCAATGGCTGATCAATTAGCACATCTTTGCAATCACACCAGCACTTTTGACTGAGGTCAATCAGATATAACTAAATCTTTTAAAACTCAGCTGAATATTAGAACTTGTAGTCAGGACAGTCACACCTACATTTTGTTTAGCAGAATTTCATCAGTTTCACTGACTTTGAACAAAGACATTTTGATGTAACCTGTCCCTGACCCCACGGCTCTTAACATTTGTCTATCTACAGTATCAAAAGCAAACCTACTCTCAGTGGTTGCTGTTTAGTCGCTAAGTCTTATTCAACTCTTTGGTGACCCCATGGACTGCAGCCTGCCAGTTTCTTCTGTTCATAGGATTTCCCAGGCAAGAATACTGGAGTAGGTTGCCATTTCCTTCTCCAGGGGATCTTCCCCACCCAGGGAGTGAATTTGCATCTTCTGCATTGGCAGGCAGATTCTTTACCACTGAGCCACCAGAGAAGCCCTTTTTTTGTTTTTTGGTCATTTTCAAATAGAACATAGCTACAGTTGTAAGAAAGATATTGAGTCACTTTTCAAAAATAGAAAAGGAAAAAAATGTATTATTAATTTAAAAAATTAAAGCAGATTCAAAAGTAGCTATAAAATGCATCAATTTTACATGCTACAACATTCAATGTTTCTTGAAGTCAGAGAAAAGTGGTAGACTAGAAATAGCTACTGAACCAGGAATTGTGCATAACCCATAATATTGGTGAAGTCTTTAAATAGCTGTATTTATTATTGATTTCAGAATGACTCACCTAAAACAACTAAAGCACTATTTCATATGTCTAATATTCCGTAGCATATAGCAAACAGGAATCTCAGTCACTGAGTCTATTACAGTGCAGAAAGAGAACCACATCCCTTAGAAGAAATGGAGTAGCCTTCATAGTCAACAAAAGAGTCTGAAATACAGTACTTGGATGCAATCTCAAAAATGATTGATCTTTGTTCGTTTCCAAGGCAAGCCATTCAGTATCACAGTAATCCAAGTCTATGCCCCAACCAGAAATGCTAAAGAAGCTGAAGTTGAATGGTTCTATGAAGATTTACAAGACCTTATAGAACTAGCACCCAAAAAGATGTCTTTTTCATCATAGGGGACTGGAATGCAAAAGTAGGAAGTCAAGAAACACCTGGAGTAACAGGCAAATTTGGCCTTGGCATAGAAAATGAAGCAGGGAAAAGGCTAACAGAGTCTTGCCAAGAGAACACACTGGTCATAGCAAACACCCTCTTCCAACAACACAAGAGAAGACTACATATGAACATCACCCAATGGTCAACACCAAAATCAGATTGATTATATTCTGTGCAGCCTAAGATGGAGAAGCTCTATACAGTCAGCAAAAACAAGACCGGGAGCTGACTGTGGCTCAAATCATGAACTGCTTATTGCAAAATTCAGACTTAAATTGAAGAAAGTAGGGAAAACCACTAGACCATTCAGGTATGACCTAAATTAAATCCCTTATGATTATTCAGTAGACGTGACAAACAGATTTAAGTGATTAGGTCTGATAGACAGAGTGCCTGATGAACTAGAGATGGAGGTTTGTGACATAGTACATGAGGCATTGATCAAGACCATCCCCAAGAATAAGAAACATAAAAAGGCAAAATGGCTGACTGAGGAGGCCTTACAAATAGCTGAGAAAAGAAGAGAAGTGAAAGGCAAAGGAGAAAAGGAAAGATATAGCCATTTGCATGCAGAGCTTCAAAGACTAGCAAGGAGAGCTAAGAAAGCCTTCCTCAATGATCAATGCAAAGAAATACAAGAAAGCAATAAAATGGGAAAGACTAGATATATCTTCAAAAATCTTACATATATCAAGGGACCATCTCATGAGAATACAGGCACAATAAAGGACAGAAATGGTACGGACCTAATAGAAGCAGAAGATATTAAGAAGTAGCAAGAATACACAGAACTATACAAAAAAGATCTTCATGATCCAGATAATCACGATAGTGTTATCACTCACCTAGAGCCAGACATCCTAGAATGCGAAGTCAAGTGGGCCTTAGGAAGCATCACTATGAACAAAGCTAGTGCAGGTGATGGAATTCCAGTTGAGCTATTTCAAATCCTAAAAGGTGATGCTGTTAAAGTGCTACACTCAGTACGCCAGCAAATTTGGAAAACTCAGCAGTGGCCACAGAACTGGAAAAGGTCAGTTTTCATTTCAGTCTCAAAGAAGGGTAATGCCAAAAAACTTTCAAACTACCACACAATTGCGTTCATCTCACAGGCTAGCAAAGTAATGCTCAAAATTCTCCAAGCCAGCCTTTCAACAGTACATTAACTGAGAACTTCCAGATGTTCAAGCTGGATTTAGAAAAGGCAAAGAAACCAGAGATCAAATTGCCAACATCTTTTGGATCATAGAAAAAAGCAAGAGAATTCCAGAAAAACTTCTGCTTTATTCATTATGCCAAAGCCTTTGACTGTGTAGATAACAACAAACTGTGGAAAACTTTTCAAGAGATGGGAATACCAGACCAACTTACCTGCCTCCTGAGAAATCTGTATGCAGGACAGGAAGTAGCATTTAGAACCAGACATGGAACAATGGATTGGTTCCAAATTGGGAAAGGAATATATCAAGTCTGCATATTGTCACCCTGCTTATTTAACTTATATGCAGAGTATATCAGGCAAAATGCCTGGCTGGATGAAGCACAAGCTATAATCAAGATTGCTTAGAGAACTATCAACAACCTCGGATATGCAGACGACACACCTTTATGGCAGAAAGTGAAGAAGAACTAAAGAGCCTCTTGATGAAAGTGAAAGAGGATAGTTAAAAGTTGGCTTAAAAGTCAACATTCAAAAAATGAAGATCATGGCATCTGGTCCCATCACTTCATGGGAAATAGATGGGGAAACAATGGAAACAGTGAGAGACTTTATTCTAGGGCTCCAAAATCATTGCAGATGGCAACTGCAGCCATGAAATTAAGACACTTGCTCCTTGGAAGAAAAGCTATGACCAACCTAGATGGCATATTAAAAAGCAGAGACATTACTTTGCCAACAAAGGTTCGTCTAGTCAAAGCTATGGTTTTTCCAGTAGTCGTGTATGGATGTTAGAGTTGGACTATAAAGAAAGCTGAATACCAAAGAATTGATGCTTTTGAACTGTGGTGTTGGAGAAGACTCTTGAGAGTCCCTTGGATTGCAAGGGGATCAAACCAGTCAATCATAAAGGAAATCAGTTGTAAATATTCATTGGAAGGACTGATGCTGAAGCTGACTCTCCAATACTTTAGCCATCTGATGCAAGTAACTGACTCCTCCAAGACCCTGATGCTGGGAAAGATTGAAGGAAGGAGGAGAAGGGGACGACAGAGGATGAGGTGGTTGGCTGGCATTGCCAATCGATAGACATGAGTTTGAGCAAGCTCCAGGAGTTGGTGATGGACAGGGAAGCCTTGCATGCTGCACTCCATGGGGTCCCAAAGAGTCAGACTGAGTAATGGAAAATCTGAAGGGAACCATTGAGAGAAACATTATTGACTTAGAGCATCTGAGGGTTGTACCTCCTGAATATGTGCAAATCCATAAATGCCCCAGGAATTTCCTAGAGATGGAATAAGCTTGATCTCACACATGCAACTCACTTATACTTACAATTTTTTGTTTAAAATAGTTTTTTAAGGGTTTCTGAATTTATTATAGATTTTGGCTCTTTGTGTTTTTATAATTAATGGACACTAAGTATAAAATTGGCAGGCTTCTATGGTGGCTCAGATGGTAAAGAATCTGCCTGCAATGAAGGAGACCTGGGTTCAATCCCTGGGTTGGAAGATCCCCTGGAGAAGGGAATGGCTATCCATTCAAATTTACTATCATATGAGGGTTTGTGAAATATTTTGAGATTAAAAAAATGTCAGGTAATAATTGAAAGGGACTGAAAATCTTCAAAGGTAGAGTTGATAAATAAATAACAATATCTCCCTCTCCAGAACTCTTTTCTTTTCCTGCCTCCCAGGATTCTGGGTAGCAGAATGGAACATTGTAAACCCATAGCAGAAATTCAGTGATGAAACTTATGTATTGATGGAGATTGTGTATTTTCTTCCTTCAGTAATAAATGTAGAATCAGTGTTTTTTACCTTTCTTAATGGAAATCCTTTGATGTATGAATGAAATCTTTGCCTCCTCCCCAAAAGCAATATATGTGTCTACTCCAAGTCTGACTGCTTAAGGTCAGCTTAAAATTCCTTTTAACTGGAATAATCTCTCAGTGGCAATTAGCTCATTTTAATGTTTTTTTGATTAAAAACAATTGTGATGTATGGAGTGGAGGTAATAGCTCCATTTAAGATCTTACTGTTATTAACAACACAGCAGGAAAGCTCTCAAGACAACAGCTTTTCAGCAAGAATGTTGTTAACATTTTGCAGTAGTACAGCCCATCATCTTTCAAAGAACCCAAGGAAAGAATGTGGCACTAATGAGCAGGCTGACAGCACACACCTCTGAATGGACTCCATGAACCAACTCCATGCATTTCGTTAATTCTGATTTTTTAAAATCACATTACACATATTTTTACTGCATCATTATTTGGGAAGATTCATTATATAAAACATTGTCTTACATAGCAATGTTGTTGTTTAGTCGCTAAGTCATGTCTGACTCTATAGCATTAGTGTATTACAAATGAGAAATTTATTCATTTTAGGATTTTGTGGAAATAATTTTCTTTGCCTCCATAAATACTTGACACAACTTAAAAAATTTTAGCCTAATTATTTGTTAGCTGTTTAATCCTAAAATTCTGGTGATATCACTCTTCTTAATCTTAAAACCTTATCATTTTAAAATATTTTTATTTACTCTTGACTATTAAAATACAATTACATTTGAGAGAAAAGTAAAATGACATTTGGGGGAAGGAAGTAAATGTCCTTTACCTTTTAAAAACATTAGATATGTGGCAAGTAATTGAAACTGTTATATTCCAGGAGGTTAAAAAAAAAAAAAAGAAACATTGCATCGTGGGGCATATTTATGAAAACATGCAATAAAGAAGTATTGCTGTATTGAAGCACCAGGGAGAGTTGTTTTGAAAATCTATTCTTTAAGTCTGCACTAATTAGTCACTGAAATTATTATAAGTAATATCATCACCAACCAGATATTCAGAGCTCTCCACTAAGGCGCATCCTAGAGGGTAATGTATTTGAATATAAGAGCAGAATAGATACCCTGCAGCCACTTGGTAGAACCTTCACATTTTATTGATTAGGAAATCTCAGACCAGAGAGATGAGTTCTCCAAGGTCATACAAAGGCCATGGCAAATCCGACCTTTCATTATCACATTGCTGCTGCCTCTACTCTACTACCAACCTTACCCCTTAGCATGGGTTTAAACAAAGATCTAGAAGCTTCTGGGCAATAGTTTTAGCTGGTCTAAATTACAACCCTGTTATAACTTTTTCTCCTTCCAACTATGCTGTAAGCAAAAAATTATCAGCTCTCCAATTTTTTACTGAGTCAAATAAAATTTTGGCCATGCCTCTCTCCTTTTTCCAAGGTTTTGTTGTTTGTTATATGCTATAGTGGTAAAGCCTGATTTGGCAGCAGTCAAGTAGGGACACTGAATAAAAGTTTAGCTCCTTTAACCCTCTGAAACAGCTAAAAGGATGGGTAAAAAAACTCTCTGGGGATGATCTAAATAGAACAGGATGGCAGGTCTTTTAAGACCATTGAGAAGGGTACAGTTTACAAGGATAACACTTTGGGGTTGTCTTCCTTTGCTACAGAATTCTAATAGACGTTACAGGAGGAAATGCAGCAAAGAAGAGAGAGTAGGGATTGAGGTGCCTTCCCTGAGACCAGGAAGGGATATGTTGGTCTTGTTCTAAATGCAAAGCAGTAAATCAGTCTTCTCAAGACCAATGTTGATTGAACTGATATTCACTGAAAGTGACCCAAGAGTTTAAAAAGTATCACAACCACAAGGTTGCTAAGCATTCCTCTAATGTACACAGAGAAAGACTAAAGACTTTTAACATAAGCCAAGACTATTCAAATAGAAGGATATCAAATAATCCTGGAAGCAACGTGACCTGAATGCTTCCAGACCCTAATAGGTGTGGGTCCTGCAATTGTTGGCCTACAAATCAAACTGTTATGCAATGGGCTTTCTAAATTCAAAATTAACCCACTTAGTTTCTAATCCTATTCATCAATTTTATTTTGTATTAAAAGGATTAATATACAAATACAGTTACATAATTGCAAGAGTCTTACATAAAGTAGAAGCTTAATAAACAGTAAGATATTGCAAGTTAAGCAACGTTTGATTTTTTTATTATACCAAAATATACTTCTGTATAATTCTCCAATTAAATTTGTACTTACAGTGTTATATTCAGTACTACACACTAAAGTATACATTTCTCTAGCAAAATGTAAACAAAACAAACTTATTTGGTTAAATATAAGAAAAAGCAGCTTTTTGTCTGTTTTTATTACTAACATTTCATTCAGTTATTAGCCATATGTGGTTCCATATGTGAGTGTGTGTATATTTAAAATGAAATCACAGTATAAGCTATGTGGATCAATTTCCAAAGGGGAAAAACTCAAATGAAAGGGTTACTACCACTTCTTATTTTAAACCAAACACTCATCATAATCCCTGGATATACTAAGCATTGACAAATTACTATTCAAGACTTTAAAATATCTAAAGAGAAAGTGAGAAGTCAGAGCTTCCATTTAAACAATTCTTTAATATCACCAAGGCTTCTATCACCCCATTGAATTTATATTAGAAAATCACAATTTTGTCCAATCTAATGGATCTTTTTAGTGACTCACTTTAAAAACAACTTCCCATTAACTTTCCATGTAGTTGATTTCTTCTTCACAGAAACTCTTTCTATCTTGATTTCAAGGACACTAAATTTTCCTGGCTTTCCTCTCTTCTTTCTTTGTCCACTATTTCACAATTTTTCTGCTTCTCTTCTTCTCAACATTTAAGTGTTGAAATTTCTCAGGACTCCTTTTTATACTCTCTTCTGTTCTCACTGTAAATTCTTATTCCAGGTTAACTTGCAGCCTTCAATGTCACTTTAACAGGGAAGGATAGTCCACACCATCTCATCCCACAAGCATTTTGACGGGAGGACAGCATCATAAAACTGAGTAAAAGAGTCAAGAGATTTTTTTTTTTTTAACTTATAACTTATAAGGTTGAAGAAACAGAACTAAATATCCTCTTATGGAGAAGACAGTAAGATTACACCATTACGATGTGACTGAGATGCACCATTTTTATGACCTTGAGGAACATAAACAACTGGACCTTAGAGAAGAGGCCAGAGGTTTAGAAAGATCAGCTGGAATCTGAGGGCAGGGAGGAGAAGGGTGTTTATGAACACCATCTGTGTTCATAAACAGCTAATAGAAAGACTGTTTTTATTTGCTACATTTTCTGGTAATTGGTTCTACGTATGTACCATCCCAGATGTTGAAGGAATAATTAATGAGTCACACCAGGCCAGTACTCCCAGTAATGTGTCAAGCCTAGATTTTTCTTTGAGCTCCAGACCCTTACACTGAGTCATTATTCAATATACCCATGTCAAATCTCTCTAAGTAATTATTAAAGAGAACTTGTATGCTCTTAATTGTTTTTCTTTTCCTTCTGGTGATGTTTATCACACTGTTGCTCATGAAGAAACCTAAAAGTATAAATTGATGATTCAGTATTCCTCATCACCCATATCAGTTCAGTTCAGCTGCTCAGTCATGTCTGTGTCTTTGCAACCCCATGGACTGCAGCATGCCAGACTTCCCTGTCCATCAGCAATTCCCAGAGTTTGCTCAAGCTCATGTCCATTGAGTCAGTGATTCCATCCAGCCGTCTCATCCTCTGTCATCCCCCTCTCCTCCCACCTTCAATCTTTCCCAGCATCAGGGTCTAGGTTGGTCATAGATTTTCTTCCAAGGAGCAAGTGTCTTTTAATTTCATTGTTGCAGTCACCATCTGCAGTGATTTGGGAGACCAAGAAAATAAATAAAGTCTGTCACTGTTCCCATCGTTTCCACATCTATTTGCCATGAAGTGATGGGACCCGATGCCATGATTTTTTTTTGGAACGTTGAGTTTTAAGCCAACTTTTTCACTCTCCTCTTTCACTTTCATCAGGAGGCTCTTTAGTTCCTCTCTGCTTTCTGCCATAAGGGTAGTGTCATCTGCGTATCTGAGGTTGATCAACAACTCTCCCAGTAATCCTGATTCCAGCTTGTGCTTCATCCAGCCTGGAATTTTGTATGATGTACTCTGTATGTAAGTTAAATAAGCAGGGTGACAATATACAGCTTTGACATACTCCTTTCCCAATTTTGAACCAGTCTGTTGCTCCATGTCCAGGTCTAACTGCTGCTTCTTGACCTTCATATAATCATTAGTGCAGAGCTTAAGGAAAAACATACCCTTGAGCCAGTAACTCTTGGCTTAAAGGAAGCCAGTCTTAAAGATTGTCATAACAACTCAGTTTAAGAAAAAGCATCTTATGTGACTAAGACAAAAAATATAGAAAAAAAAAGCTTGCTGCTTTCTCCTCCTCGAGAGCCCCAGAACCCTTTCTCCTCTTTGAGGAGCCCAGACTTCTTATCAACCTACCTATTCCAGAGTTGAGGAATTAACTCTCTCAACTCTGAATCAAGAAATAACAATACTTATTTTGTAGAGGTCTAGAGATAAATGCTCAATGAATAACTAATAGATTGAAAATGGTTGGAGATGAGAAATGGGGAGGAAGATGCCAGGATAACCTGGGTGTGTGATGTGGGTATATTGCAACTCTTATACTATTTGAATGTTTAATTCATGCAGCATTCATGTATGCACATATAAGTTTGATACAAATATAAATTAAAAAACAGATGTCCAGTGAAATAATACAGTCAAGAGACCCTGGTGACTTGGACTAGGATATTGATGGCAGAGGTGCAAGAAAGTGAATGGATTTGAAAGCACTGCAGATGGTGACTGCATTCTTGAAATTAAAAGATGTTTGCTCCTTGGAAGAAGAGCTATGACCAGCCTAGCTGCTGCTGCTGCTAAGTCGTGTCCGACTCTATGCGACCCCATAGATGGCAGCCCACCAGGCTCCCCTGTCCCTGGGATTTTCCAGGCAAGAATACTGGAATAGGTTGCCATTTCCTTCTCCAATGCATGAAAGTGAAAAGCGAAAGTGAAGTCGCTCAGTCGTGTGCAATTCTTAGTGACCTCATGGACTTCAGCCTACCAGGCTCCTCCGTCCATGGGATTTTACAGGCAAGAGTACTGGAGTGGGGTGCCATTGCCTTCTCCAATGACCAGCCTAGACAGCATATTAAAAAGCACAGACATTACTTTGCTGATAAAGGTTCATCTAGCCGAAGCTATGGTTTTATCAGTAGTCATATATGGATGTGAGAGTTGGACCATAAACAAAGCTGAGTGCCAAAGAACTGATGCTTTTGAACTGTGGCATTAGAGTCCTTATACAGCAAGGAGATCAAACCAGTCAATCCTAAAGGAAATCAATCCTGAATATGCATTGGAAGGACTGATGTTGAAGCTGAAACTCCAATACTTGGCCACCTGATGCGAAGAAATGACTCATTAGTAAAGACCCTGATGCTGGGAAAGACTGAAGGCAGGAGGAGAAGGGGATGATAGAGGATGAGATGGTTGAATGGCATCACCTACTCAATGGACATGAGTTTGAGCAAGCTCTGAGAGATGGTTAAAGACAGGGAAGCCTGGTGTGCTTCAGTCCACGGGGTTGCAAAGAGTCTGACGTGACTGAGTGACTGAACTGAACTGAACTAAATGATTATATAAAAACACTGTATCTTGCTTGAGGACATATGTGGGAGTGGGTCTGGTAAGACCTTTCTATTTTTAATTCCAATCTTGTTAATTTAAGATGTATGCTGAGGGAGTGGGTCTGGTAAAAGTATTCAAGGCCTTGATAACACTAGAGAGGGGAGGCACTCTTCATACCCATTCTGATGTCTGTGTCAGACGTTTTCTCTCTTTTTCACTGTAATAAAACTTCTGCCACACTAAAGCTCAAGTGATTAAGCCTGGTCCCCCTGGGCCGGGAAAATCCCCTGGAGAAGGAAATGGCAACCCACTCCAGTACACTTGCCTGGAAAATTCCATGGACTGAGGAGCCTGGTAGGTTACAGGCCATGGGGTTGCAAAGAATCAGACATGTTTGAGCTACTTCACTTTCACTTTCTGATCCCCGAAGCTAAATCTTCTTCCTCAGAGATCACGAATCTGACATCGTTCATCATAAGCTATCAGAGTGGAGCTTTAATTTCTTCTACAGCGTTTCACATTCCTGGAATCTGTACTTACCTAGTTTTTTAATTGCTTATTTTTCCATTTATCCCAAACTCATTGCATGGTGTTATCTTTATCTAAAGTTCCACAAAGGAGATATCTTTCAATTTCTGCTTCTTGGATAATCTTCTAGTGACCTGCTCCAGTGTAATTAATTTCGCTTCCAGGCCTGGTTTTCATCTCCTTTCAAAATTCTCCTAGATATTCCTTTTACCTTTCTCCTATGTTTCCTGTTTTATTTCAAGGCTCTCTATGTCTTGCTTCATTCCCTTGTTTTATTTGAGCAGTAGCCTCCAGAGAAATTGTGACTAGGAGGTGAGATATTTCAAGTGTATTTTTTGCTCTATTTTAGCAATTCATTGACAATTGGGGTACTATAGTATTCTAGATTAAAAATAGAGCTCCTTCAACATTGGAAGCACTGTGTCATTGTCTTCTGTGCTTCCAGGGTTGTTGTTGAGAACTCCATTTTGAGTCTGGCTTATATATTTGTACTTTTTTTTCCCATCGTTTTGATTTTGTTATTTGGTATTTGTTTTGTATTTTTCTCTGGAAGTTTGTAGGTTCTAAATTTTGCCCATTTGAAATACCATGATAGGATGTTCTAGGGGCATAGGTAGATTTTGCAGTGGGCAAATTTATGTTCCTCTGTCTTTGGGAACTCTTAAACTCTTCCAGTGATGATTTCCTCCTGCTGTTTTTCCTTTTCTTTCTATTTGGGATGACTGAAACCATACTCATAGAAAACTAGTCAATCTAATTACACTAGGACCACAGCCTTGTCTAACTCCATGAAACTAAGCCATGCCCGTGGGGCAACCCAAGATGGACGGGTCATGGTGGAGAGATCTGACAGAATGTGGTCCACTGGAGAAGGGAATGGCAAACCACTTCAGTATTCTTGCCTTGAGAACCCCATGAACAGTATGAAAAGGCAAAATGATAGGATACTGAAAGAGAAACTCCCCAGGTCAGTAGGTGCCCAATATGCTACTGGAGATCAGTGGAGAAATAACTCCAGAAAGAATGAAGGGATGGAGCCAAAGCAAAAACAATACCCAGCTGTGGATGAAACTGGTGACAGAAGCAAGGTCTGATGCTGTAAAGAGCAATATTGCATAGGAACCTGGAATGTCAGGTCCATGAATCAAGACAAATTGGAAGTGGTCAAACAAGAGATGGCAAGAGTGAATGTCGACATTCTAGGAATCAGCAAACTGAAATGGACTGGAATGGGTGAATTTAACTCAGATGACCGTTATATCTACTACTGTGGGCAGGAATCCCTCAGAAGAAATGGAGTAGCCATCATGGTCAACAAAAGAGTCTGAAATGCAATACTTGGATGCAATCTCTAAAACGACAGAATGACTTCTGTTCGTTTCCAAGGCAAACCATTCAATACCACAGTAATCCAAGTCTATGCCCCAACCAGTAATGCTGAAGAAGCTGAAGTTGAACGGTTCTATGAAGACCTACAAGACCTTTTAGAACTAATACCCAAAAAAGATGTCCTTTTCATTATAGATGACTGGAATGCAAAAGTAGGAAGTCAAGAAACACACGGAGTAACAGGCAAATTTGGCCTTGGAATATGGAATGAAGCAGGGCAAAGACTAATAGAGTTTTGCCAAGAAAATGCACTGGTCATAACAAACACCCTCTTCTAACAACACAAGAGAAGACTCTATACATGGACATCACCAGATGGTCAACACCGAAATCAGATTGATTATATTCTTTGCAGCCAAAGATGGAGAAGCTCTATATAGTCAGCAGAAACAAGACCGGGAGCTGACTGTGGCTCAGACCATGAACTCCTTATTGCCAAATTCAGACTGAAATTGAAGAAAGTAGGGAAAACCACTAGACCATTCAGGTATGACCTAAATCAAATCCCTTATGATTATACAGTGGAAGTGAGAAATAGATTTAAGGACCTAGATCTTATAGATAGAGTGCTTAATCAACTATGGAATGACGTTAGTGACATTGTACAAGAGACAGGGATCAAGACCATCCCCATGGAAAAGAAGTGCAAAAAAGCAAAATGGCTGTCTGGGAAGGCCTTACAAATAGCTGTGAAAAGAAGAGAAGTGAAAAGCAAAGGAGAAAAGGAAAGATATAAACATCTGAATGCAGAGTTCCAAAGAATAGCAAGAAGAGATAAGAAAGCCTTCTTCAGAGATCAATGCAAAGGAATAGAGGAAAACAACAGAATGGAAAAGACTAGAGATCTCTTCAAGAAAATCAGAGATACCAAAGGAACATTTCATGCAAAGATGGGCTCAATAAAGGACAGAAATGGTATGGACCTAACAGAAGCAGAAGATATTAAGAAGAGATGGTAAGAATACACAGAAGAACTGTACAAAAAAGATCTTCATGACCCAGATAATCACAATGGTGTGATCACTCACCTAGAGCCAGACATCCTGGAATGTGAAGTCAAGTGGGCCTTAGAAAGCATCACTACGAACAAAGCTAGTGGAGGTGATGGAATTCCAGTTGAGCTATTTCAAATCCTGAAAGATGATGCTGTGAAAGTGCTATACTCAATATGCCAGCAAATTTGGAAAACTCAGCAGTGGCCACAGAACTGGAAAAGGTCAGTTTTCATTCCAATCCCAAAGAAAGGCAGTGCTGAAGAATGCTCAAACTACCGCACAATTGCACTCATCTCACACGCTAGTAAAGTAATGCTCAAAATTCTCCAAGCCAGGCTTCAGCAATATGTGAACCGTGAACTTCCTGATGTTCAAGCTGGTTTTAGAAAAGGCAGAGGAACCAGAGATCAAATTTCCAACTTCCACTGGATCATGGAAAAAGCAAGAGAGTTCCAGAAAAGTATCTATTTCTGCTTTATTGACTATGCCAAAGCCTTTGACTGTGTGGATCACAATAAACTGTGGAAAATTCTGAAAGAGATGGGAATACCAGACCACCAGATCTGCTTCTTGAGAAATTTGTATGCAGGTCAGGAAGCAACAGTTAGAACTGGACATGGAACAGCAGACTGGTTCCAAATAGGAAAAGGAGTTTGTCAAGGCTGTATATTGTCACCCTGTTTATTTAACTTATATGCAGAGTACATCATGAGAAACGCTGGGCTGGAAGAAGCACAAACTGGAATCCAGATTGCCAGGAGAAATATCAATAACCTCAGATATGCAGATGACACCACCCTTATGGCAGAAAGTGAAGAGGAACTAAAGCACCTCTTGATGAAAGTGAAAGAGGAGAGTGAAAAGGCTGGCTTACAGCTCAACATTTAGAAAAATAAGATCATGGCATCTGGTCCCATCACTTCATGGGAAATAGATGGGGAAACAGTGGAAACAGTATCAGACTTTATTTTGGGGGTCTCCAAAATCACTGCAGATGGTGATTGCAGCCATGAAATTAAAAGACGCTTACTCCTTGGAAAGTGATGACCAACCTAGATCACATATTAAAATGCAGAGACATTATTTTACCAACAAAGGTTCATCTAGTCAAGGCTATGGTTTTTCCAGTGGTCATGTATGGATGTGAGAGTTCCACTGTGGAGAAAGCTGAGCACCGAAGAATTGATGCTTTTGAACTGTGGTGTTGGAGAAGACTCTTGAGAGTCTCTTGGACTGCAAGGAGATCCAACCAGTCCATCCTAAAGGAGATCAGTCCTGGGTGTTCATTGGAAGGACTGATGCTGAAGCTGAACCTCCAATACTTTGGCCACCTCATGTGAAGAGTTGACTCATTGGAAAAGACCCTGATGCTCGGAGGGATTGAGGGCAGGAGGAGAAGGGGAAGACAAAGGATAAGATGGCTGGATGGCATCACCGACTTGATGGACATGGATTTGGGTAAACTCCGGGAGTTGGTAATGGACAGGGAGGCCTGGTATGCTGCAATTCATGGAGTCGCAAAGAGCCGGAAACGACTGAGCGACTGAACTGAACTTTATATTTAATATACAATTCATACCAGATTCTATTACCTATGGATAAGATTACTTCTCCATATTATTAACCAGCCAATGTCATTCTTTCCCAGCATAATTTCATTTCCTGGAATGATAGCTAATACTAGCTGAATATTTATTAGGTATTTATAAGTATATTAGACAGAGATTATTTCTATTTCTAAAATTGATTATTAGGCATAAACGCATTTAGCTATCACATCAACTTATAAAATAAGGGTTAATTTACTCCCAATTTACAGAGAAGGAGAAAACTGAGATATAGACACTATAAGCAATTTGCCCCAAATTGTGGACTGAAGACGTGGCAAACTTTCTATTCAAACCCAATTACTCTTGAGCCAAAGTCAGATTACAAAACTTTAATCACTGTTCTATATCCCAATCTCCCCCCTTAGTCTTCCATTAAGCATCTCTCACAATCCCTTTTATTCTTTTATCAGTCAGAAGATCTGAACATTTTTTTATTATTCACTTCTTCATTTTCCAAAGAAAAAACCTCTATAAAAATCTTTCCCCTTTGTTCCAAACCTGTCCTCTTAAACATCAATTATTTTACCAACTGTAGATATGGAGCATACATATCTATAACCATCATCTTAGTCTCAAAATAGACATTGACTGACAAGAAAATTGAATACAGTACTAATTGACTCAATACATCTTGTCCCTTTTTAACATTATTTTTCATGTTGTACTCATAGTAAAATTTGAGAATAACTCTGCTTTCCAATGATTTAATACTTTTTAAACCAGGTAGTGAGGCAAAGAGCTTGTGATACATTAATCTTGTCGGTCTCTACTTTTTTTCTCTTTCTATATAATAATCTTAATGGGAAATCATTAAGCCTGAGACGAAAGAAATAACTTTAGAGGACTTCAATGTGAACTCACTAGATATTTATACAGACCATCCAAGTTTTAAAAAGAAGAAAAGTATACCTAGAAAAACATTTTTAAGCAATGGCATGTGTTCTAGAACATTATACTTAAGGTGTCTGATTCTAACCTCAGCTTTACTTCTAACTTGTCAAAGGTTATGGGTAAAGCTACTTACGTTGTCCATTGGTGAAGAAGAAATACTGAAACTCACTACTATAGAGGCTCATTTCTATGCTTAAATTCTACTTCCATATTATTGCAAAACAAAAGGAAATGGCAAATTGATAGAGATGGCTTCTTCCAGAATTGATACTAAGATCAAATGGTTTTGACTCCTCCCCAACAAAAACTTGAAAAAACAATAGGATATATATATACAAATGCTTTGATAAGTTGGCATAGATCAGCTACACACATTCCACCCAACCCGAACCTCCACCACTCATTTTTTTATTATATGGGCTTTCTCATTTGTATCATAATCTACCTGGATGAATTGTTGGTTTTTTGCTAAGTCACGTCTGACTCTGCAACCCCGTGGACTTCAGCCCACCAGGCTCCCCTGTCATGGATTTCCCAGGCAAGAATACTCGAGTGGGTTGCCATTTCCTCCTCCAGGGGATCTTCCTGACCCAGTGACCAAACCTGTATCTCTTACACATTCTGCATTGGCAGGTGGATTCTTTTACCCACTTAGCCACCAGAGAAGCCCCACATGGATGAGTAAATAAAAAACAACTCCTACTCTTTATAAAGAATATGAATAGGCAAAGCTCTGACTTATTCATCACCCCGAATTATTTTTGATGTAGTTTGTCAAGTGCTGTTGACAAGGCAGCATTCATCCTCTAACTAGCCATGCTTGGAAATATCCCAGTTTTCTCTGAATGAATCATTCTCAACTTTGGCTGCACATTAGAATCATCTGAGGGAGCTTTTAAACCTACTGATTCCTGGATCCCACCCCTAGAGATTCTGATATGATAGCTTGGGCATGAGGCCTGAGCACTGGGATATTTTTAAACACCCAAGTGATCCTAATGAACAGTCAATATTGAGAATCTGAAATTGTGTTGAAGGATTCCAAGCTCTTGATCACTGAAAATTCTGTACTCAACTTTTCTATATAACCTCTCCATCTTACTCCTGGTGTGTTCTAAGTTAAAAGAAAGAACATGTACTTCATTTATTGCTACAATGAAATGTTGCCATTTTAAAAGAAAGAAAGTGATTGCATACTTTCTATATGTGGGCAACTGCATAATTCTTCTTAGGCAGAAGATGACTTCTTTCTTTAAAAAAAAAGATATTATTTTTTCATTATGAAAGGCAAAAGATAAACAGAGTTTGATAAAACAGGAAAACATAATTAACTACCTTGAGTAATAAAGATAATATTTGCTTTTGCTGATGTAGAGATTATTTTAACATAAAATAATGTTAGCTTTGGACAACCTCTGAGGCAAGAAGCGTGTGTGTGTGCTTATGCAAACAAATACACATGTGTGCATGTGTTGCTTCTTCTTTTTTTTTTTTTTTTTGTACTTCTATGGGGGTGAATGTCGTGAAAGATGAACTAGGAGAAAAAAACTTTGAAATAGAGAACAGGTCCTAGCAGCATGGGTGATTAAGCTCAAGTTTGGAGAAAAACATATAGTCAAAGCTATGTCTTTTCCAGTAGTCATGTACGGATGTCAGAGTTGGACCAAAAGAAGGCTGAGCACCAAAGAAGTGATACCTTCAAACTGTGGTTCTGGAGAAGACTCTTGAGAGTCCCTTCGACAGCAAGGAGACCAAATCACTCAATCCTAAAGGAAATCAACTCTTAATATTCATTGGAAGTATTGATGCTGAAGCTCTAATACTTTGGACACCTGATGCTAAGAGTTGACTAATTGGAAAAGACCCTGATGCGAAAGAATGAGGACAAGAAGAGAAGCGGGCAACAGAGGATGAAATGGTTGGATAGCATCATTGATTCAATGGACATGAGTTTAAGCAAACTCATGGAGGTAGTGAAAGACAGGGAAGCCTGGCATGTTACAGTTCCTGGGGTCGCAGAGTGGGGCATAACTTAGAGACTAAAGAGCAACAATTATGTAAATATTCCCTGAGACAGTATGTGGTCAATAAGTTTAAAGAGATCAATTTCCTATTCTATGCTATAATTTTGTAATGCAAACTCTCCCCATATCCTTAACATAATGTTACTACTAACTCAGTATGGTGTCTCTTCTTTGTATTTTGTGGAAAAAGTCTAAATTACAGTTTGAGATAAAGTCAACCAGAAAGGCTAAAGGACTATATGGAGTTGGAGAAAGATGGCCAGAATGTTCAGGGAGAAGCCAGCCAAAACCAAGAATTTGGCCTCAAAGCTAACAAATAACCACTGAGACAAGTAAGCACAATCTCCAGGAAATCTCAGAAATATCTGAGAAGAATATGAATTTCTTAGAGCTTAAAGTGTGACTTAAATTCAAATAATTTCATTGAGAAATTAAAAAATGTATCACTGGAGACCAGAGAGTACAAATGGGTCACATACTGGTATGTTTACAAGGACATCACAAAGTTCAGAAAAGATCCTTGACACATTAATTGTATAGTGCAGAATAAGAGCTTAATATGCACCTTTTACTGAAGGGTTAAGACATGGAAGCAACTCTTAATTTCTAGTTTACTCTCATGCCTTCTTTGAGCCTTGTAAACTAGTCCTGTGAGAGTAGCAATATCTAAAGTTTAGATGTTTCTTGTCTTTGTAAGTGAAATAGAAACTATCAATAGGAGAAAATAAGCTATAAATTGTGCAACATTATGGCAATTATAGGATGCTAAATAGATTCCAAGTCTATAAGCAGAGTATACTTTATTAAACTATAGTATTTTGTGTTTAGATATTTTTCTTCCTTTAAGGGCTTTAGAACAAGATATGCTTAAATTCTCATTAATGGTCAGTTTCACTATGCTTGTGGGATATTCTTGGAGATAGGTTACAATTTATTTATGTTTTTCTTATAGAAATACTGGTATAATATCTAGTCCAGTAATTCCAAGAGTAGTAAAAGTACAAAAATAAGTAAAACATAAAAAATATAGAGCCAACCTATAAAAAAATCATCTCCATGGCTGATTAAAGTTGCAAATGCTAGATCCTGGCTACATGGGTAGAAACAAAAATCTATTGCCTAGGAAAGCATGAAGAAATCAGGTTTAAGAAACACGGCGCTATATAACAGACCACTCAAACAATCTTCGGTTCTGCAATGTAACTACAGTTTGCCTCTAAGAAACAAGTGCATCTATTTATCTTGTGTTGTCTGATGATCTTCTTTGCTTTTCATAGCTTCTAAATTTCTCTTTCCAACTCCCTTTATCCTTACTCCCCTCCTCCTCTTCCTCCTTATTATTATCTTTTTTTTCCTCTCAAATCTTCCAACTGAAGCCTAAATGACAGACAGGAATCAAAGGATTATCTGAGGAAAGTTCATTTCAAGTTGAAGGAATAACATGTGCAAAGTGACAGGCAGGAGCAAGTTCAGTTGTTTGAGAAACACCGGGAAGCTATACTTGGAGAGTGAGAAGTATCTGCTGTCCAAGAGGCAGAAAGTGGTAGTTGACAAGATCAGAGACACAGGCAAGAATTAAATGTACATGACTTTGTAGAACCCAGTTAGGGTTTTGATTTAACTCTACTTGCAATAAAAAGTAATTGCATGCATGCATCTCTTCAGTTGTGTCCGACTCTGTGCAACCCTATGGACTGTTGCCTGCCAGGCTTCTCTGTCCATGGAATTCCCCAGGCAAGAATACTAGAGTGGGTTACCATGCCCTCCTCCAGGGGATCTTCCCCACCCAGGGATTGAACCTCTGATTCTTGAGTCTCCTACATTGGCACGCAAGTTCTTTACCACTAGTGGCATTCTTAAAAAAAGAAAAAGAAAGTAATTGGAGGGTTCCAAATAAGAATAAAAGGTAAGTTTCTGCCTTTTAAAAAATATTCCTCTGCCTGCTTTGTGGACTTTGATGAGTTATAAGTGGTCAAGAGAAGGCTCTGCTGAGAAGCTACAGCAGAAGTGTAAGAATGGAATCATGGTGATTAGACCTGGGCAGCTCTGAAAAGGGTTGTGTGTTGGTTGTTATCTTCTTGCAGTTTTATAATGTCTGGCCATCATCCCCAATGCTTATAACTCAACCCTCTCCAACAATACTGCAAGCAGTTGATCTTGTATTAAATATTTCTGAATAAAAAATATAGATTGATTTCTGTTTCCCTGAATGAACTCTGACTAATGTATTATTTTTCTTTGCCCAGGAGTATTTCCAAGAAGCAGTCCTTCAAAAATGGATATCTAGGAAGAACTATATGTCCTGATTGAATGTGATGGTGTTGATGATCTCAGTTTCAAAATAAAATGGGATGTTGGTCATATGTATCATTTGGACAAAGTATCTGTTAGAGTAGAAGTGTTAGTTGCAAGGGTTCTGTGTGGGCTAGTTACTTCTGGCTACATTGGAAGGATGACATAAAGAAAATGATCAGTTTGAAGTTTTAATTTCTCTATTAAAGTTACAAACAGAGAACTAGTGTGTTGACTTAAAGTAACTGACCTGCCTCTTGAGAAACCTGTATGCAAGTCAGGAAGCAACAGTTAGAAATGGACATAGAACAACAAACTAGTTCCAAATAGGAAAAGGAGTACATCAAGGCTGTATGTTGTCACCCTGCTTATTTAACTTATATGCAGAGTACATCAAGAGAAATACTGGGCTGAAGGAAGCAGAAGCTGGAATCAAGATTGCTGGGAGAAATATCAATAACCTCAGATATGTAGATGACACCACCCTTATGGCAGAAAGTGAAGAGGAACTAAAGCACCTCTTGATGAAAGTGAACGCTGCTGCTGCTAAGTCACTTCAGTCGTGTCCGACTCTGTGTGACCCCGTAGACGGCAGCCCACCAGGCTCCCCTGTCCCTGGGATTCTCCAGGCAAGAACACTGGAGTGGGTTGCCATTTCCTTCTCCAATGCATGAAAGTGAAATGTGAAAATGAAGTCGCTGAGTCGTGTCCAACCCTCAGCGACCCCATGGACTGCAGCCTACCAGGCTCCTCCATCCGTGGGATTTTCCAGGCAGGAGTACTGGAGCGGGTTGCCATTGCCTTCTCTGGCCAAAATCACTGCAGATGGTGATTGCAGCCATGAAATTAAAAGACACTTATTGCTTGGGAGGAAAGTTATTACCAAACTAGACAGCATGTTAAAAAGCAGAGACATTACTTTGCCAACAAAGGTCTGTCTAGTCAAGGATATGGTTTTTCCAGTGATTATGTATGGATGTGAGAGTTGGACTATAAAGAAAGCTGAGCACAGAAGAATTGATGATTTTGAACTGTGGTGTTGGAGAAGACTCTTGGGAGTCCCTTGGACTACAAGGAGATCCAACCAGTCCATCCTAAAGGAGATCAGTCCTGGATGTTCATTGGAAGGACTGATTTTGAAGCTGAAACTCCAATACTTTGGCCACCTGATGTGAAGAGCTGACTCATTTGAAAAGACCCTGATGCTGGGAAAGATTAAGGGCAGAAGGAGAAGGGGACGACAGAGGATGAGATGGTTGGATGGCATCACCAACTTGATGGACATGGGTTTGGATGGACTCCAGGAGTTGGTGATGGACAGGGAGGCCTGGCGGTTCATGGGGTCACAGAGTCGGACACGACTGAGCGACCGAACTGAACTGAACTGAATTGATTGAAGATGACTGAAATAAAATAACTGCTGATCAACAAGAGTTAAGAAGACCGATACAGGCAAAAGCAAGTGTTGAAAGTTTAATTTTGTGGGTTTGAAAGATAATAATGTAAACTGAATTCAAGGTTAAAAATTATAATGTAATTTGAATTAAAGAACTCTAATTTGAAGATTTTAGTACTTATGAAAAGAAAATAAACCTGAAATATTAGATATGGAAATGTTTGATTTACTTGGATGAATCTGAGACACAAGAGCCTCTAAGTCCTGCTGTGCTTCCTGGAGGAAGAAGCTTCTTCTTCCTTGAGTGAGGGGAAAAGCCCTTTCTTATCTCTTTTGAAGCAGTCAACTCACAAAGAGTGACCAATGTCTTCAAGATCCACTCATCACTGCTCACTCTTGCCAGAATCATAATTAGCACATGGCCCTGGATTATACAGACAATCTAACCATAAGGAAACACATTACACTCCAAAATAACTACAAAATTTTGCTCTCTCATTGAAAAAATTAAGGGGTAAGATATATTTGGAAAAGGCCAAAGAATAAGAAGGCCAGAAAAAGGGCCAGAAGCCCACTGGTTTGGGCTAAGTTTAATGATATAGCTACCCTGGATCTATTGAGTTAGCTCAAGTGGTAGAAGAAGCACCAACAATTTACTCAGGTGGTTGACTTAAACCTTGACTCAACATGTTCTACATGAAAGGTCAGATGTCACAATTGTATCAGTATAATGTACAGGATAGGACTCAAGGTCTGAGGAGAAGGAAATTTTGGAGTTGATCTATTCTCATTTCATGGCCCCGAGGAAGGCACAGAGGGCTGATTTCACCAAACATTACAAGAGAATAGCATTGACACAGTGTACTTAGGAAAACTTCTGGATTTGCTGTGTGAGCAAATTTGAACTGGTGAGCAGGAAGCAGCAAATATCCCAAATGTGTTGATAAGACATATGCATGCCAGAGGGAAAGGATAAACCTCATGAAAGGGTAGAGAAATGCCATCTTCATGAGATTCTGGGAATCCAGCAAAACTGAGAGACACATAGATATCCCCTCCAAAGTAAAAATCAAGTTGCTTTGCCTGTATCTCTGTAACTCAGAATGAGACACAATGCTTAGTTTGCCTCCTTGGATTTTGAAGGCATGATTGATATGCTGCTCTGAATCATGTTAATGGATGGTTTTGATTATAGGCACAGCAAAGACCCTCCATAGATGTCCATAGCCTCTGCAACCTGTGAAAATACTAGTTGGCAAAAGAGACTATGATGATACAATTAAGTTGAGGACTTAAGTTGGGGAGAATAGTCTGTATTTTCCAGGTAGTACCAATCCAACCAAATGGGTTCTTAAAAGCAGAGAACCTTTCCCAACTGTTGTAAGAGAGGGAGATGTGACTTTGGAAAGAGAGAGATTCAGCATTTGCTAGGCTTGACAATAAAGGGACAAGAGCACAAGATAAGGAATGTCGGTGACCTTCGGTAGCTGGGAAAAGGCAAAGAAGTGGATTCTCCTCTAAAAACATCAGTGATAAATGCTATTTTAAAATCCATGTGGGATTTATTATTTACAGAACTAAAATGGTAATAATATTTTTACCATTTTTCTCTAATGGTAAACCATTCAATATCACAGTAATCCAAGTCTATGCCCCATCCAGAAATGCTGAAGAAGCTGAACGGTTCTATGAAGATCTACAAGACCTTATAGAACTAGCACCCCAAAAAGACATCCTTTTCATCATAGGGGACTGGAATACAAAAGTAGGAAGTCAAGAGATACCTGGAATAACAGGCAAATTTGGCCTTGAAGTAGAAAATGAACCAGGGCAAAACCTAACAGAGTTTTGCCAAGAGAATGCACTGGTCATAGTAAATACCCTCTTCCGACAACACAAGAGAAGACTCTACACATGGACATCACCAGATGGTCAACACTGAAATCAGATTGATTATATTCTTTGCAGGCAAAGATGGAGAAACTCTATACAGTCAGCAAAAGAGTCAGCAAAAACAAGACCATGAGCTGACTGGCTCAGATCATGAACTGCTTACTGCAAAATTCAGACTTAAATTGAAGAAAGTAGGGAAAACCACTAGACCATTCAGGTATGACCTAAATCAAACCTTTTAAGATTATACAATGGAAGTGATGAATAGATTCAAGGAATTAGATCTGATAGAGTGCCTGAAAAACTATAGATGGAGGTTCATGATATTGTACAGGAGGCAGTGATCCAAACTATTCCCAAGAAAAAGAAATGCAAAAAGGTTGTCTGAGGAGTCCTTAAAAATAGCTGAGAAAAGAAGAGAAGCTAAAGCCAAAGGAGAAAAGAAAAGATATACCCATTTGAATGCAGATTTCCAAAGAATGGCAAGGAGAGATAATAAGAAAGTCTTCCTCCATGATCAATGCAAAGAAATAGAGGAAAACAATAGAATGGGAAAGACTAGAGATCTCTTCAAGAATATTAGCGATATCAAGGGAACATTTCACGCAAAAATGGGCACAGTAAAGGACAGAAATGGTATGGACCTAACAGAAGCAGAAGATATAAAGAGGTGACAAGAATACATAGAACTGTATAAAAAAGATCTTCATGACCCAGATAACCACGATGATGTGATCACTCATGTAAGGCCAGACATACTGGCATGCAAAGTCAAGTGGGCCTTAGGAAGCATCACTACAAACAAAGCTAGTGGACATGATGGAATTCCAACTGATCCATTTCAAATTGTAAAAGGTGATGCTTTTAAAGTGATGCACTCAATATGCCAGCAAATTTGGAAAACTCAGCAGTGGCCACAGGACTGGAAAAGGTCAGCTTTCATTCTGATCCCAAAGAAAGGCAATGTCAATGAATGTTCAAACTACCACACAATTGCACACATTTCACACTGCTAACAAAGTAATGTTCAAAATTTTCCAAGCAAGACTTCAACAGTATGTGAACCATGAACTTCCAGATGTTCAGGCTGGATTTAGAAAAGGCAGAGGAGCCAGAGATCAAATCGGCAACATCTGTTGGATCATTGAAAAGGCAAGAGAGTTCCAGAAAAATATCTATCTTTGCTTTTTTGACTCCGTCAAAGCCTTTGACTGTGTGGATCACAATAAACTGTGGAAAATTATTTAAGAGATGGAAATAGCAGAACACCTTACCTACCTCCTGAGAAATCTGTATGCAGGTCAAAAAGCAACAGTTAGAACCAAATACAGAACAAGAGACTGGTTCCAAACTGGGAAAGGAGTACGTCAAAGCTGTATATTGTCACCCTGCTTATTTAACTTATATGCAGAGTGCATCGTGTGAAATGCCAGGCTGGATGGAGCACAAGCTGGAATCAAGATTGTCTGGAGAAATATTAATAACCTCAGATATGCAAATGACACCACCCTTATGGCAGAAAACAAAGAAGAACTAAAGAGCCTCTTGATGAAACTGAAAGAGGAGAGTGAAAAACTTGGCTTAAAATTCAACATTCAAAAAAGGAAGATCATGGCATCTGGTCCCATCACTTCATGCAAATAGATGAGGAAACAATGGAAACAGTGAGAGACTTTATTTTCTTGGGCTCCAAAATCACTTCAGATGGTGACTGCAGCCATGAAACTAAAAGACACTTACTCCTTGGAAGAAAAGTTATGACCAAGCTAGACAGTATATTAAAAATCAGAGACATTACTTTGCTGACAAAGGTCCATCTAGTCAAAGCTATGTTTTTGCCAGTAGTTATGTATGGATGGCAGAGTTGGACCATAAAGTAAGCTGAGCACTGAAGAATTGATGCTTTTGAACTGTGCTGTTGGAGAAAACTCTTGAGGGTTCCTTGGACTGCAAGGAGATCCAACCAGTCCATCCTAAAGGAGATCAGTCCCTAATATTCATTGGAAGGACTGATTTGAAGCTGAAACTCCAATACTTTGGCCACCTGATGCGAAGAATTGACTCATTGGAAAAGACCCTGATGCTGGGAAAGACTGAAGAGAGGAGGAGAAGGGGACAACAGAGGATGAGATGACTGGATGACATCACCAATTCAATGTAAATGAGTTTGAGCAAGCTCCAGGAGTTGGTGATAGACAGGGAAGCCTGACATTTTGCAGTCCATGGGGTCGCATAGAGTCGGACACGAGTGAGTAATGAACTGAACTGAACTGAAAGGTAATAATTTTTTATTGCTTCAGGATGTTAAGTTTGTGGTAATTTGTTACTCAGCAATAGAAAACTAATATCATACTACAGCAATGAAAGATTCTAAAGCTGGCACATACAGTGTAAAGGGCTTTCCTTCTTGGGCTTTGTGACCTGGTAGATCCAACGGATTTAAAAGTGCTCCAAATGTCTGTGGCAGTTATGTATGGTGACAAAAATGAATGCTTTCAGAATCACTGATACATGATTCAGACTCCCAGATTTTTTTGGATTTCAGCTATGTGTTATTGCACACAAAAATACTTAACACTGAGAAACAGCTCCTGGGCTTGCTTTTAGGCTCTGATAGAGATGGAATGCCACATCTGGAACACCAATTGAGCAGGTAGACTGATGCACCCATTTATGAACTGTTGTAATCTGATACACCAAATCATAAAGTAGGGTGCATAGAAGAACTCCAATCACCAGTGGAGTTAGATAATGTTTTTCTAGTCTCTGAGAGCACAGGGAAATTTCATATATATTTAGCACAAGATCTCCTGGCACCTGGGCTCCTGCACTGTCCCATCTCTCTCAATCTGAATCTCTTGATAAGTTCCCTATGATGATTGGTTTAAAAAAAAAACAAAAACAAAATCACCTATTATACAGGAGGGGCTTAATATTCATACGGGTTTCCCTGGTGGCTCAAATGAATTGGTAAAGAATCTACCTGCAATGAAGGATACCTGGGTTTAATCCCTGGGTCAAGAAGATCCCCTGGAGAAGGGATTGGCTACCCACTCTAGTATTCTTGCCTGGAGAATTCCATGGACAGAGGAGCCTGGCAGTCTGCAGTTCATAGGGTCACGAAGAGTCAGACGTGACTGAGAGAGTATCATTCAGCCAACAGTTTCACAGTTCATGGGGGAAGAGTTATCTATACTGGCAAGATTAGTCAAGTTATGCACAAAGATAAAGTTATAGACTTGACAGTATGATATTCCCCATGCAAGACTTATCTGAATACTGTCTCTGCTGTATTCTTCATCTGCAACAACAGAAGTTGAGGCTACGTTCCTAATATGGTTCTATTGTCTAATGGACTTACCAGACACCCACAGGCAGAGTGATTACACTGGAATTCTTGCACCAGAGAGATTACAAAATGTTGTCCTCATGGTAATACACACTTATTCTTGATGGATATGCCTGCCTTGTCCCTAATGCTTCTTTCCATACCACTGTCCATTACCTTATTCATGATTACTGTATCCCATTTTAGTCTGAGGATCTCATTTTTCTGCTAAATGTGAGTCAAATGGGCTTTACAATTCTACTATGTATCTCATCACCCCATATAGCTTCCTTATCGAATGTCAGAAGGCTTGCTGAACACTCACTCAGCAATGGGACCAGTTACAAGACCATTTGTGAGTTTGGGGTGCTATCGTATAGGATCCAAAATAAGCTTTGAGTATGATTTTGATTCTATAAGCAACAAATGGAGCTGTTTCTTCCAAAGTCAGAATAAATGGACCTGGAAACCAAAGAGTGGACAAGGATGGGGGTGGCTTCTGTCACTATTGCCTCTAGTAAATCACTCAGTAATTTGTTTTTTGTCCCCCAAAATTTCTATTCCCATGGCTTAATGTACCTAATTACCAAGAAATAAATGTTTCTAAGAAATATAACAATGCTTTAATTAAATAAAATGCACTCTTATTGGTGAGAATGCTTCTTCTTCTCAGTTCCGCTGCCTGACTTTCCCTTCTTTTGTCCATTTGTCAGGCTATATCCATACTTCTAATCATACATAATAGTTCTAGTGCAACATAAATACTAAATTCCAGTCTGTTTCTGTTTGAAATTTTTAGGAACTCATATCTCACTGTGATGGGGTGAGATTCCAACCCTGTTTTGATTAGCAGAGGTCAGAGAGCCAGTGATTAAGGTTTGAGGCCAAAGAGAAAAAAGGGTTATCACTGTCTATGCAGACATTCCAAAATGTGCTTTGATAACCAGGTTATCATTTTCACTATCTCATTGAATCTTCACATCCAGTGCAACTGAAATATCAACTGAGGACTTCCTGTCCTTTGAGTTACGATGGACTTGAATCCCCTAGTACATGCTCTATGGCAGTTCTATTTTCTCCATATGGTATGAGTAAGTACCCAAGAGGCTTATGTTTTCCATTCCAGAGTCCTGCTTCCATATAATTATCTCTGCTTCATTCCACCCTAACCCAATGTAAAACTCCATGACTTATTTAATCTCTGCTAAAAAGAAAAAGTATTTACTTGTATAATACATTATAGTAAGAGTTTAGAATTATAGAAAAGTTCACTTCACAACTAAACATCAACAAATCCCACTATACTCTTTCTCATAGTATTTTTAATTATGTGAACATTGACCTTTCAATTCCCACACTGTTGGCTCCTCTTTGGTCAATTTCCACTCAGAGACCAGAAAATCAAAACAAAATTATCAAATGTTCTTATGGTATACAAATTAACACTCTCTTAGATATATTGTAGACATATCATCTTCAAATCCAACATATTAATCAAGTCTTTATTTCCCCCAAAACAGAAATTTCCTCTTTAAAACTTTATCAAATAGTGAGTAATGATATGACAAATTTATCAAGTGATTGATTTTGGCATAGATAAATATTATGAGATATTGGGAATGATTGATCCTGTGTTAGAAAGGAGGAATGTGAGACCAAGCAATGATAAATTAAGTGCCATATTTAGAAAGAGATGGAAGTATAACCCAAATATGTTATAGTCCAAATTCATGCTGTTTCCATTGCAACAGACTTCTTCCTAGCACACTGCTTATATTTTGCTATCTACCAAAGATTTCTTATTATACTTCATTTATTCTTCACAGCAACATTTGTAAAGTTAGCAGTCAAGACATTTTAAATTTTGGCTTCTAGACAAGATAGCTGTGATAACTTTTCGAACCTCTGTTTCTCCACCTCTAAGATGAAGCATTTGGATTTAATTATCTGCATGGCTACCTTTGATCCTAATGTTAGGGAGCCATATTGTGTTTGCTATCATTCATCCTCATTCCGTCTGTAGCATCACCTTTACTAGAGTTGATAAATGCTTCATTTCTAGCATTTATTATATATATTGGCTAATTTTCCACATGTATGGCTGTTAGCTATATTCTGGAGGACAAATCGAACATTTATCTTATGTTCCCAATGCCTGAATATAGTAAGAACTTAGTGAATACTTGTTGATTAACAAGTGAATGAACACATATGGTGTAATTATATACTCTAAATCTGTATATAAGGAAATGATGCATGTGAATTAACAGACTAATGTGAAAGGCTGCAATGATGTTCAGTACAATTCTAAGGAAACATATTTTCTTTAGCTAGATAGATTTTATTTTAACAAGTGATGCACACACACAAAAGTTCATTTACAAAAGTGAATTCTTTTTGTGAATGAGTAGTGTATTCTTTGTTTTCCGTCTCCTTGTTGGTTGGTTGACTGACTTTTGTTTGTTTATACTGAAATATGAGAATGGAAATATTGTGTTCACATTGACCATTCATGGGTTGTGATTTTATGACGCCCTATAACATATGTGTTTCAGGTTTCTATGGATGTATAAGGTAGAATAATTTAATTTGTTTTGAAAAATAAGAGAACACAACGACAGGACTGCCTACAATGAAGTGTAATTCTTTTTAATGTTTTCTGTTAGTTCTCTGTATGATTCATATATACATGTTTTACCACTTTCTATGTGGGAAAAAAAAGAGAGAGAAATTTTCACTAATATAATTTAGATGAAAAGTTGAATTAAAATCTAAATTGTGCATTTTCTTTGTTTTGTTCTATTCTGTTGTCCAAACATCTCCTGGGCAAAGCTTGTGTGTACAGTGCTGTGCCAAGCTATGGATCAAGGCTCACATTCCAGAGTCTGCTCAACTGCCTTTCCTGGAGTGAGTCAATAGCTTTTCCTATCTATGCATGTGAAAAAATGCATTAGCATTTCTTTTTACCAAAAACAAATAAAATGAAAGGTAATGAAATAAAAACTAAAATCGAAAAAAACAAACAAACAAACAAACAAAACACCTGTTCATCTTGTTAGCTGTTGAGTTTTTAAACTGTTTTATAATGAAATGTTTTAGATGTAAATGTTATTAGCGATTAGGTTTGCTCATTTGCCTACCTGTTTGTTTTCTTCAGTCAGAATATTATCTTATAGATAACATTATTTGGTGGAGATAACTGGAAACAAGAAGTGAAGAAACAATTTTACCAGCCAGTGTGATTAGCAGAGAATCATAATTGCCTGCCTATTTACTTTGAAGCTGTCATTTAATGAAGTGGTTCTAACTAAAACTCTAATGGAGAAAATTTCTTAATTCCTTTTTAATATTTCCCAATGTCTGGGAATGTAATTTAAAATAAATTTGAATGCTGATTGCTAAATTATATCTTTCCCATCAGCACATCAAGTTGCTTCTCTGTTTATCGGCAACAAAACAGGTCATTTAAGATGTTACACAAAATAAACAGCCAGTCATTAGAAGATAATCATAACAAATCCAATCAAAATGACAATTCCTATATGGTTAAGCTAATCTGAATGCTATTTTTTTCATCAAATGTTCTTAACATACTTATTCCCCAAAACATTATTGATTCTACTGTATTTTCTGCATTACATGTTGTTTATAAAATAATATTTAAACAAATTCTTTATTATAAAATCAAATGGAATTTTGTCTATAGAAATTGTGCAATTGAATACTTAAATTGTCCTATTAAACATGTCTATTCAGTACTATGTAGAATGAAAACTCCAATCACAAAAGTTTACCACTGTATGATTCCATTTATAATGTACTTGAAATGGCAAAATTATAGAAATGGAGAACATGCTGGTAGTGGCCAGGTGGTAGGAATGATGAGCTGGGGAAGGTAGGCATGACTATACAGGAATAACAACGAGGGACCTCTTTGTAGTGATGGACTAGATCTATATCTTGATTGCAGTGGTGGGTACTTGTGTAGACATGTGATAAAATGGCATACAAATTGTTTAGACACCCTGTACTGATGTCTGTTTCCTGGACTTGAATATACTTTACTTACGTAAGATGTAACCACTGGGGAAAATTAAGGAAAGGGAATATGAGACCTCTCTTACTATCTTGGTAACTTCCTGTGGATCTATAATTATTTCTAAATAAAGTTTTAAAATATCTATATACCTATACATGTAGCATAGTATAGTAGTTAAGTCCATGAGATCTAGAAACAGATTATCTGGATTAGAATCTTTCCATCTTTACCTCTTACCAGCTGGTTTTATGTCTTATTGTCTTAAATGTCTTTATGTCTTAAATTAATATAGAAAATTGGACTGAAGTTATCCTTCTCTGCAAAATATAGAAAATACTGTTCCCTATCTCTTATACAAATAACTTGAAACACTGCCTAGCCTCTGGGAAATGCTAGTTAAGTGATTTCTATCATCATCATCATCACCAAGATTATGGATTCCATGATTCAGATTACTGTTTAGGACTGCTGTCCCAACCTACTTTTATTAGCAATCCCACTCCTACCTCTTCTATTCAACATAATACTGGAAGTCTCATCCACAGCAATCAGACAAAAAAAGAAATAAAAGTATCCAATTTGAGAGAAAAGGTAAAGTTTTCATTATATGCAGATGACATAATATTTATATTAAAAATCCTAAAGACTCCACACAAAAAAATACTGGAATTGATCAATGTATTCAGCAAGGAAGCAGTACACAAGCTTAAATACAGCAGCCGCATTTTTTACGCACAAAAATGAAATACCAAAAAGGAAATCTAAAAAAAACAATAACTTTTAAAATCACACCCCTAAAAATAAAATACTTAGGAATAAACCTGACCAAGGAGGTGAAAGACTTAAACATTGAGAACTATTAAATATTAATAAGGGAAACCAAAGGTGATTCAAAGAAATGGAAGGATAGCTCATGTCTTATACTGGAAGAATTAATATTGTTAAAATGGTATATTAACCAAAACAATCTACATATTTAATATGATTGCTATCAAATTACCCATGACATTTTTCACAGAGATGGAACAAATAATCCTAAAATTTTGTATGGAATCACAAAGATTCAGAATTGCCAAAGCAATTCTGAAGAAAAGGACAAAGCAGGAAGCATAGCCTCCCCAGGCTTCAGACAATACTCAAAATGGGCTTAAAGACCTTAACATAAGACAGGACACCATAAAATTCCTAGAAAAGATCATAGGCAGAATATCCTCTGACATAAATTGCATCAACGTTTTCTTGGGTCAGTCTCCCAAGGCAATAGAAATTTAAAAAATGAATAAATGGCACTTAATCAAACTTACAAGCTTTTGCAGGGCAAAGGAAACCGTAAGCAAAACAAAAAGACAATCTACAGAATGGGAGAAAGTATTTGCAAAAAATCTGATTGACAAGGGCTTAATTTCCAAAATATACACAAAGTTCATAGAACTCAGCAAAAAAAAACCAAACAACTCAATCAAAAACTGGCAGAAGACCTAAATTTATCCAAAGAAGGCATACAGATGGTCAATAGGTATACACAAACTTGCTCAACATAACTAATTATTAGAGAAATTAAAATCAAATCTACAAGGAGGTACCACCTCACACTGGTCAGAATGACAATTATTTAAAAGTCTACAAATAATGAACGCTAGAGAGGGTGTAGAGAAAAGGGAATATCCTATATAAATGGGAAAAAAGTAAGTTGATGCAGCCATTATGGAAAACTGTATGGAGATTCCTCAGAAAAATAAAAGTAGAAGTACCATGCCGCTAAGTCGCTTCAGTCATGTCTGACTCTGTGCGACCCCAGAGATGACAGCCCACCAGGCTCCCCCGTCCCTGGGATTCTCCAGGCAAGAACACTGGAGTGGGTTGCCATTTCCTTCAGTAAATCTATTCCTGGGCATATATCCAGACAAAATTATAATTAAAAAAGACATATGCATCCCTATGTTTATAGCAACACTATTCGAATAGTCAATCCATGGAAACAACCTAAATGTCCATTGACAGATGAATGAAGAAAGCAAATGTGGTACATGTATAGAATGCATTACTTTGTTGTTGCTGTTTCAGTAGCTGAGTCGTGTCTGACTCTGTAATCCCATAGAGTGCAGCATGCCATGCTCCTCTGTCCCTTCACTGTATCCTGAAGCTTGCTCAAATACATGCCTATTGAGTCAGTGATGCTATCTAACCACCTCATCCTCTGATGCCCCTTCTCCTTTTGTCTTCAATCCTTCTCAGCATCAGGGTCTTTTCCAATGAGTTGGGTCTTCACATCTGGTGACCAAAGTATTGGAGCTTCAGCTTCAGCATCAGTCCTTCCAATGAATATTCAGGGTTGATTTCCTTTAGGATTGACTGGTTTGATTTCCTTGCTGACCAAGGGACTCTCAAGAGCCTTCTCCAACACAATTTGCAAGCACCAATTTTTCAAGGCTGAAAGCATCAACACTGAGAAAGCTCGGCCTTCTTTATGGTCTAATTCTCACATCTGTACATGACTTGGAAAAAAACACAGCCTTGACTATGTGGACCTTTGTCAACAAAGTGATGTTTCTGCTTTTTAATATGTTCTCTAGGTTTGTCATAGCTTTCCTTCCAAGGAGTGCCTTTTAATTTCATGGCTGCAGTCACCATCCACAGTGATTTTGGAGCCCAAGAAAATAAAATCTTTTTTCCTCTCCTATTTTCCATGAAGTGATGGGACTAGATGCCATGACCTTAGTTTTTTGAATGCTGAGTTTTAAGACAGCTTTTTCACTCTCCTCTTTCATCCTTATCAAGAGGCTCTTTAGTTCCTCTTCACTTTGTGCCATTAGAGTGGCATATCTAAGGTTGTTGATATCAACAATGCACCACTATTCAGTCATAAAAAAAGAACAAAATAATGCCATTTGCAGCAAGATAGATGCAACTAGAGATTATCATACTAAGTGAAGTACATAATAAAGATAAATATCATATTATATTACTTGTATGTGGAATCTAAAATATGACACAAATGAAACCATGAAACAGAAACAGACTCATGTTACAGAGAGCAGACTTGTTACCAATAGAAAGGGGATTGGGGAGGGATAGAGTGGGAAGTTGGGGATAGCAAATCTAGGCTATTATATATAGCATGGATAAACAACAAGATCCTACTCTATAGCACAGGAAATTACATTCAGTATCCTATGATAAATCATAATGAAAAGAATATATATGTGTAACTGAATTACATTGCTATACAGCAGCAATTAAACAACATTGCAAATAAATTATATATCAATAAAAGAAAATAATAAATATAAAACGTGGTGTCTGGAGCCAACATCTACCCAGATGTGATCTATGTGCTATACAGTGTGCGATTGTCTTCCTTATTTAAAACATGGAATGCATTTATTAATGCAGTTTAATATCATATTTGCTTTATTGGCAATCATGACACAGTATATATAATTAATTGAAATTTAAATGTTATTATCTTCTTGACATGTCCCATAATACATGTTAGAATAATTTTCCTGATGTGAATGCTGTGATGGCAGCTAGCCAGATTATATGTTTCATAAGTATGTAGATTAATACATAATAATAAATCAGATAAATTTTATTTCAGACATATAATTTAATAACTAATATCAAATTAGTTAATAATCATTAGTAAATTATATTACATATGTTATAAATGTATGCTGCTGCTGCTAAGTCGCTTCAGTCGTGTCCGACTCTGTGTGACCCCATGGACTGCAGCCCACCAGGCCCCTCCGTCCATGGGATTCTCCAGGCAAGAGTACTGGAGTGGGTTGCCATTTCCTTCTCCAAAGCATGAAAGTGGAAAATGAAAGTGAAGTCACTCAGTCGTGTCCAACTCTTAGCGACCCCATGGACTGCACCCTATCAGGCTCCTCCGTCCATGGGATTTTCCAAGCAAGAATACTGGAGTGGGTTGCCATTTCCTTCTCCAATGCATGAAAGTGGAAAGTAAAAGTGAAGTCACTCAGTCATGTCCGACTCTTAGCGACCCCATGGACTGCAGCCCACCAGGCTCCTCCATCCATGGGATTCTCCAGGCAAGAGTACTGGAGTGGGGTGCCACTGCCTTCTGCTATAAATGTATAAGTAACTTCTATTAATAACAATATTCCAATTCAAATAGCATTCATTTGTTTTTATACATATATTGTCATAATCTAGTTCGAGAAATAATCTGAAGTTACCACATTTATTGAAATGTAAATGATCTGGGAAATATAGTACATACAACTTCATTTGTGGAGATTAAAGATGTTTTCAAAGAGAATAACTCTAAGCTTCCACTCTGAAAATAATAGCAGGTATATATGGAGAACATGATGCTAATGAATGTTACATTTGCATTGTATATTTGACATGTACTTTTTACTGAAGCTGTTGAGTCTATCACAGTGTAACCAGGTTATACTACTTATAATTCATGCAATCACCTCCTAGTCATAAAATATTCCAATGTACTCCCTATAGTTAGATGTGTTTTATTAGCACCACCCTATAACAGCCAGTGAAGAGATGTCTTTGTCATTGCTTCACATTAAGATATATCTGAGTGCTACATGAGAGCGTCTGGAAATTGGCTAGTTAAATCATCCCTGAGGAAATTTACCACATAGCAACTCTTTGTTTGCATTGCCTGCAAAATAATCTTGACAAAGAAGGAGGTAAAAGAATAACTTGGTTCCACTTGATTTAAAATAAACTGACATGATATACATTATATAATATGATTCATAAAGAAACAAAAAATATATATGTACAGGGGGCAGTGAATAGTGGGTTGTAATCCTATGCTTCTTAAAATATTTTAATAACAAATTTACATGTGCTTATGGTGTAATCTTTATACTTTACAGCTAGGACACAGTAGTATTCAGAAATCACTTCCTCAGCATAGAGAACACTGAGTAAATCTTCTAAAAGGCATGGAAAACATAAAACTAGATTCTTGCACCAGATTTTGCAAAGAATTATCAGAGCTTTTTGGAAACAAAAGTTAAAGTCTTGAGTCTCATTCTTGCCCTGTTACAATTAGTTATACAACCTGGGGAACTGTTTAAATTTACTGAGTTTCAGTGTGCTCAAAGGCAAATTGGAGATAATGAGAAGGTTAAGTATATTAATACTTTGCTAATTATAAAAAATACAAGATTCTTATAAGAAGACCAAGTGATTCAAAATGAAACATTGAAACTGTGGAGAAAGAACTGGCAACTCAGTTATCCAAAATTCAGAAGATGGAGATTCTATCCCCATTAATTGTTATGTTTCTAGAAAAGCAATGCAATCCCCCTGGGACTTGGTTTTCTCTTCTCAATAATGAAGTTCAGTCAGCTGATCAGTAAGACTACTTTCAAATCCAAGGTTTGATAAATCAAAGATACATAACTGGGACAAATATACATGGAAGGAGGCTTCAAATTGTGGTTGTAAGTAAAATTATTACAGGAACAATAAAAAGAAGGCTATAAACAAAACACTGAAGTGAGAAGAGGAACTCACAAGGAACATACAGAAGGAATAGTTAAAGTATCAAGAGTAGAAGAAAAACATGCCTTAACAAGTAGGAGAGAAAGAGTGGGATTCTGTATTCATTCTGCACCTTGTTTCTGCCAGGTATACGATAGATTCTTCATGTGTTATATTTGATCTCACTCTCGCAATAAAACCATAAACTGTATTTTAACTATCACTATTTCATACATGAGGTAACAAACAGGTCCAGAAAGGATGGAGCAGCAATTAATATTCAGGTCCAGTGTCTATTTTAAGCTGCCTTCCCTTGCTAGACAACACGTGGAAACTAAATTTACAAGTTCTTAGAGAGGAAGTGGTTGACAGTAAAACATACTCAGAGAAGTTTTTGGTAAATAAAATAATGGTGTAAGAGCAATAATATTGAAGTAGAATTGGGAACAAGAGAAGTAAGGTGCTTGAGCTCAATGGGTGAATCTGGCAAGAATTTGGGAAATAGATTAGGATTGCTGCTGCTGCTAAGTCGCTTCAGTCGTGTCTGACTCTGTGCGACCCCATAGATGGCAGCCCACCAGGCTCCCCCGTCCCTGGGATTCTCCAGGCAAGAACACTGGAGTGGGTTGCCATTTCCTTCTCCAATGCATGAAAGTGAAAAGTGAAAGTGAAGTCGCTCAGTTGTGTTCCACTCTTCCCGACCCCATGGACTGCAGCCTACCAGGCTCCTCTGTCCATGGGATTTTCCAGGCAAGAGTACTAGAGTGGGGTGCAATCTCCTTCTCCGAGATTAGGATTAAGCAGAAGTAAATGGGAATGGTTGACAACAATGAGAGCCTGGCTATGATTAGAAACTATTAAAAACTAGTGGGTTCATCTGGGGCTGGAGGGTAAGGAGCTATATTAATTTGCTCCACTAGTATTTCTGGGAAAAAGGAGAGAAACAGAGGACAATAGAGACCCAGACTTGGTATTTTCAGGCTGTTTCCAGAAAAATCTAAGGGGGAATAAGAATGGCAGCATCTAAGTCTTTGTCCATGGATTCCCAGGTGGGTAGGGGTCAGATAAGTGTGCTATGGACCAAGAGGTCACAGAAATGCTGAAATTATTTCTGAAATAAAATATTTTACATTATTTTTGCTTTAGCACCACAGTCATAGGCACTAACCACTTGAACAAATCACTTGCTCACTTTCACCCACAGCAGCAACACATTCTTTTCCCCACAAATTTTCACGTAACCTACATATAAGTACTGAAAATACAGAAGTGTGTAACAAATTACATTGATCTGCCAGTTAGCAACTCCTTATTTTGCAAGCCCAACCAACAACAAAATGTACACATTAAGAAAGGACGAGATATGAACTCTAGTTTATCTTTGTTAACCATTAAGTTAAGGGAACTCTAAATACTCTTCATTCTTTATTCTTTCTTTAATAAAGAAGATGAGTTTATCTTTTATGAGAATTGATTGTGTGCCTTCCTGCAAGGTCATTAACAAATGAATAGAGCAAAACTTTATAACCGATATTAAAAAGGTAATAGTTTCTGCTTTCCCTTAACAGAAGAGATTTTAATTTAAAATTGTCTGTAACTGCTAATATCGAAACGAGGCTTTTTATTTTCCACAGCTGATAGAAAGAATATGCTAGCTTCTCTTTCTGCTACTAATTCTCCCCATCTTCCCTCCTCCCTCCCAATCTGATAAATACTTACCTTTCTTTCCAAAGACAGCTTAAACGATATCCCTCTTTAAGCCTCTCCTAACACTCACCGTCATCCCACAAGGAACTAACCACTCTCTGTTGAACCAGGCACTTTGGTGTTGGTTGTTGAGACAACAGGGCTGAGCTCTGCTATGAGCTGTACCATCTTGGAAAAGTTATCATTCTCTCTGGGCCTTGGCTTCCCCATGATAGATAACATAATCAGAGTTATTTCCCTACACACCACTCCCACAAAGCATGTAGTTTGTAATCATACATGCGTGTATATGTAATAGGTCAAACAATATATTAGATACATGTATATAACACATTGGATGAATACAGTCTATTATTGGTTGTTCTGATCCTAAGATCAAAAACAGTTTTCATAATAATAAGTGTAGTTAGTAAATAGTTTTTGAATTAGTAAATGAATAATAAAAAAACAACAATCTATTGTTTACTGAGAGCAAAGGTCCACAGCATTGTATTAAACACTTGATCTACATTCTCACTTAGTCTCAATAACCATCAAATAATGTATGTAGTATCTTCATTTTAATGTTGATATGGGTGAATTTTAGAGAGTTGAGTAACTTATGTAGCTAGTAGGCATGTGTGCATGTGTGCTCAGTCATGTCCAACTGTTTGTGAGCTCTGGACTGCATCCTGCCAGGTTCCTCTGTCCATGGAATTCTCCAAGCAAGAACACTGGAGTGAGTTGTCATTTCCTGCTCCAGGGGATTTTCCCAACCCTAGGATCAAACTCATGTCTCTTGCTTTTTCTGCATTGTCAGGCAGATTTTTTAACTGTGCGTCACCTGGAAACCCATTATATACCTAGGGTCATGTAAGTACATGAAAGAAAGAAAATTTAAGCCTGTGTTAATCTGATTTCAAACAGAATAAATGAATGAAAGGAACAAATGGATTAATCAGTTAAGTTACATCTACACATCCCCATGGGAAGAGATACATAAATCTTCCAATGTCCCTGATCTCTGCCTTCCAGGTTTAGACACTCAGTGCAGACTCTGTCTCTCAAGCCCATGTCTGAGCCATTAAGGACCTGGAAAGACAAAATGAGTAAATTGCCTAGCATGCAATGCAATCACAGCATACGTTTTGTTAGTATTAGAGGTAGTATTCATGAAAACGGGTCTAAACAGAAAGCAAATTATATTGTATACTCTTTTTATTTTATTTTTGGTTGCGCTGGGTCTTAGTTGCTGTGTGCGGGCTTTCTCTAGTTGCAGTGAGTGGGGCTACTGTCCCTTGCTGTGTGTGGGCTTCTCATTGCAATGACTTCTCTTGTGGTGGAGCCCCAGTCTAGACACAAGGGCTTCAGTAGTTGTGGCATGTGGGCTCAGTTGCCCCGCAGCATGTGAAATGTCCCCAGACCAGGGATTGAACCCATATCCCCTGCATTGGCAGGCAGAGCCTTATCCACTTTTCCACCAGGAAAGTCTTATTGTATCCTCTTTTTAAAAAATTCCTCTTCACATCAGTGTCTCTTTTGCTCTGTATAATAGGCTCCAGTTTCATCCACCTCATTAGAACTGATTCAAATGTATTCTTTTTAATGGCTGAGTAATACTCCATTGTGTATATGTACCACAGCTTTCTTATCCATTCATCTGCTGATGGGCATCTAGGTTGCTTCCATGTCCTGGCTATTATAAACAGTGCTGCGATGAACATTGGGGTACACGTGTCTCTTTCCCTTCTGGTTTCCTCAGTGTGTATGCCCAGCAGTGGGATTGCTGGGTCATAAGGCAGTTCTATTTCCAGTTTTTTAAGGAATCTCCACACTGTTCTCCATAGTGGCTGTACTAGTTTGCATTCCCACCAACAGTGTAAGAGGGTTCCCTTTTCTCCACACCCTCTCCAGCATTTATTGCTTGTAGACTTTTGGATGGCAGCCATTCTGACTGGCATGAAATGGTACCTCATAGTGGTTTTGATTTGCATTTCTCTGATAATGAGTGATGTTGAGCATCTTTTCATGTGTTTGTTAGCCATCTGTATGTCTTCTTTGGAGAAATGTCTATTTAGTTCTTTGGCCCACTTTTTGATTGGGTCATTTATTTTTCTGGAATTGAGCTGTAGGAGTTGCTTGTATATTTTGGAGATTAGTTGTTTGTCTGTTGCTTCATTTGCTATTATTTTCTCCCATTCTGAAGGCTGCCTTTTCACCTTGCTAATAGTTTCCTTTGTTGTGCAGAAGCTTTTAAGTTTAATTAGGTCCCATTTGTTTATTTTTACTTTTATTTCCAATATTCTGGGAGGTGGGTCATAGAGGATCCTGCTGTGATGTATGTCGGAGAGTGTTTTGCCTATGTTCTCCTCTAGGAGTTTTATAGTTTCTGGTCTTACGTTTAGATCTTTAATCCATTTTGAGTTTATTTTTGTGTATGGTGTTAGAAAGTGGTCTAGTTTCATTCTTTTACAAGTGGTTGACCAGTTTTCCCAGCACCACTTGTTAAAGAGATTGTCTTTAATCCATTGTATATTCTTGCCACCTTTGTCAAAGATAAGGTGTCCATATGTGCATGGATTTATCTCTGGGCTTTCTATGTTGTTCCATTGATCTATATTTCTGTCTTTGTGCCAGTACCATACTGTCTTGATGACTGTGGCTTTGTAGTAGAGCCTGAAGTCAGGCAGGTTGATTCCTCCAGTTCCATTCTTCTTTCTCAAGATAGCTTTGGCTATTCAAGGTTTTTTGTATTTCCATACAAATTGTGAAATTGTTTGTTCTAGCTCTGTGAAGAATACCGTTGGTAGATTGATAGGGATTGCATTGAATCTATAAATTGCTTTGGGTAGTATACTCATTTTCACTATATTGATTCTTCCAATCCATGAACATGGTCTGTGGGAGAGGGAGAGGGTGGGATGATTTGGGAGAATGGCATTGAAATACATATAATATCATATATGAAATGAGTCGCCAGTCCAGGTTCGATGCATGATACTAGATGCTTGGGGCTGGTGCACTGGGACGACTCAGAGGGATGGTATGGGGAGGGAGGAGGGAGGAGGGTTCAGGATGGGGAACACATGTATACCTGTGGCAGATTCATTTTGATATATGGCAAAACCAATACAATATTGTAAAGTTAAATAAAATAAAATTAAAAATTAAAAATTCCTTTTCAGCATTTTTAATCTAGTGAACAATTCCTCTTTGTAGATCTTTTAAAAATAATTTAAAAAGCCACTTGCATTTGATTATTAAGTTCATTATTTAAGATGCCTAAAAAAATATCTTATCAGTTTTACATGACTGTTAAACTTAAAAACTTATTGAAAATGAAAGTGACAGTCACACAGTGGTGTCCAATTCTTTGCGACCTCATAGACTATAGCCTGCCAGGCTCTTCTGTTCATGGAATTCTCTAGGCTAGAATACTGGAGTGGGTAGTCTTTCCCTTCACCAGGGGATCTTCCCAATTCAGGGATCGAACCCAGGTGTCCCGCATTGGAGGCAGATTCTTTACTATCTGAGCCACCAGAGAAGCCCATTGGAATAGGTTGCCATTTCCTACTCCAGGGGATCCTCCCAACCCAGGATTGAACCCGAGTCTCCTAAGGCTCCTGTCTTAGCAGGCAGATTCTTTACCACTGAGCCACCTAGGAAGCCCCTAAGTTCATTAAGAGAACTTAAAAATCCCTTAGTAGTTTTATAGGTTTATATAATTCCACTCACAATGATCTCAAATTTCAAAAGCCTTTCATCACTTCAAATATTGGACAATGTCCTCTTCTAATTTTCATGTCATTCAATTTCAGCACGTTAGACAGTCCCTTAGAGTTGCTAAGCACAGGCAGATGGTTTTACATCTCCCAAGACTGTTTGAAAAGGAGTCCGTCTTCTGAGGCCAGGTCTGATGGTCAGCGTCTTTGGAGCAAGCTTTTCTACTACAAGGGTCTTTTACCTTTTCTCTTGGGGGCACATTTTTTTCTCATCCCAGAGTCTGCAGAAGACTGACTGCACCTAGCAACAAACTAATTCATCCAGTTCACATTGCAGAGAGATTCATTAAATATGTTCGCCCATTACACTTGCAAGGGCATTTCTTCAGACATGCCTATTAACAAATCTCATACTTGATTTGAGTAAGTCCATTAATTCTCACTTCTGTAAGGATCCCTAAGTTCCCACTTTTTAAATTTCTAGGCTTTCAAAATTTCTACCTTCTACATTCAGACGTTCACAGAACTTACTCCTTGTTCAGGATTCAGCTGTTTCCCCCAGGAGAGGATTTATCTGACCCTGCTGATTATACCCCAGTCTCTCTATTTCATTACCCCATGTTAGTTTCTTCACACTGCTTGGCACTACTTAGAGTTATCACTTATTTACTTTTTTATTTTTTAATACCTTCCCCTAATAATATGTAAGCTTATTGTTCATAACAAGGTGACATTAGGTCATAAATCAGCCAACAAATTTAAGAGAAAAGAGTGACTTACTGTATATTTCTGAATTCTCTACTTCGTTGAAAGTTTTATTACACCAAGTACTATTACATATATGTGTGTGCTGTGCTTAGTTGCTCAGTTGTGTCTGACTCTTTGTGACCCCATGGACTGTAACCCACCAGGGTCCTCTGTCCATGGGGATTCTCCAGACAAGAATACCGGAGTGAGTTGCCATGCCTTCCTCCAGGGATGTGAATATATAATTCTTCCAGGAGACTCCGATTTCAGAGAATGGTAATATTTTATTCATTTCAAACAACTTATAGACAATGCCCAGTAAACACTTTTAGTTTTACTAAGTAACAAATATTCAAGAAAATATAGGCTGAATAGAGATTTGTCTTAAGTAGAGCTATGTTTTAAGTCAAATTCTATAAATCATGACATCTTTTTAATAAAGAGAGCACCAAGGTGATTTACCTCCACTGAAGCCTTCTCTTTGGTTCTACATGTCCACTCTATGCCTAAGGTATGTGTAGGTAAAACTAAACCTTAATGAAGTACAGTTCCCTCCATATCTTAATATTTTTTTTATTATGCTAAAGGGAGAAGGCTATAATAAGTAAGTTTCTGTTCTTGACTATCAACAGAAAAGTGATGTTAAATAATATTCATGATACTGGTTTTAACTATTTTATATTCTATGGAAAATCCAGTGATTCATTAAAATGTGGACTGAATTTTAGGTTCTCTACTTTATAGAACAGAAAACATCTTTCTTGATTCTGTGCTCCAGGAGGAGATTCCTTTTGTAGCCTGGGTAATTTTGGATTCAGGAGATTAAGAGTGACCTCTGGTGGCAATGGTATTTCTCCTTTACCTTTACTCTAAGAAGGGGAAAGTGCTTTTTCCACATCCTAAGAATGATAAGAGTTAAAGAGGATTATGATCAGTCATGTGCAAATTAAAACAACCATCTTTTGGAGGCTAGTTGGGTTGGGCAGTAGACACAGATTTGATGCCTAGTGTTGCTATATATCTTTGGTTTAAATGCCAGTCGTGGTCTGTCTCAAGCTATGACTGAAACCTTGCTGAGTACAGTGTGGAGAGAAGATGCTTACAGTCAATTCTAGCCAGCTGGTGGGATCTGGCTTCAGTATACCACTGGTTGAAACCCTTTCTTGGGTTTTCCATACCTTCCCCCAAAACACTTTCTGGTTTGGTCCAGCACTGAAAGCAGTATTTTATGCTGTCATTGTGAGAATGATGCCTCCAGGACAAAGGTTGCCAGATAAACATAGGATGCCCAGTTAAATTTGAACTTCAAAAACCCCAAATATATATATATATATTTATTATGAATGTGTCACAATTATTGCATGGAGCATATTTATACTAAAATATATACATTGTTCATAAAACTTAAATTTAACTGAATACCTTATAAACGTGGCACTCTTAGAAGGGCCACAGAATTAAAAGTTTAAGAGAAGATAACATATATGTGACAGTAGGAAACTTGCAAATCCTCGCAGCCATCCCTTCACAATCAGTGGAGCATCCCAACCAGGGCCTTTGAATGGCTTAAAGGGGAGACAAGACATGGATTCCCAGGGTGCTTGGGGCACTGGGCAAGGCTGCATAGAAACTCAAGCCCCAGAGCAACATCGCTGTGGGGCTTAGTCTATATGCCCTGTGGTCCTGTTTTATGATCCCTGCTATGTCACCATGTTAGGAAGGTTGGGAGGCTGTCTTCCACTGTTCTTGCTCTTTCTTTCACACCTATACTAAGATGGGATTGTTGGGCACTAGTGTGATTCTAGGAAGAATGTCCTCAGAACTGTCTGGGCTGGCAACATGATGGGTCTCAGCTCTGGCCTCTGAGGCCATGGAGAGTCAGCTGATGGCTGTGATGCTCTGTAGTGCCAGCAGTACCAACAAGAGACCTCAGACCAGCCCCAGATCTGTGCATATTACTGTCGTAGAGGATACTAGTTTTAGTAATAGTAGGATTCCATAATCATTAGACCTGTACACATTTAGAGATAAAGAACTGGTCACTGGAGTGGCTGTCCTTCTGAAGGAAAGAGAGTATATCTTTGAGATCATTATAGAGAGGAATTTGAAGGAATTAAATTAACTTTAATGGAAGCCAAAATGGAGAACACTTTAATAGAAATACAAAAGTTGGAGGCCATTAAAAAGAATATAGAATCTCTCTTTCCATAAGTTTTCATTATTTTTAAATGATAAATGGTACATAAAAACACTGAAAATTTCAAGTAGCTGCAACTAAAACCACCTTTATTATACTTCAGGGTTAAAAAAAAGAAGCACGACTTTAGACAACATTTAAAAATAAAACAACCATACAACCTAGCAGTCCCACTATCGGGCATATACCTTGAGGAAACCAGAATTGAAAAAGACCTATGTACCTCAATGTTCAAAGCAGCATTATTTACAATAGCTATAACTTGGAAGGAACCTAGATGTCCATCAGCAAATGAATGGATACAGAAGTTGTGGTACACATATACAATGGAATATTACTCAGCTATAGAAGGGAATGCATTTGACTCAGTTCTCATGAGGTGGATGAACCTAGTACTTATTATACAGAGTGAAGTCAGAAAGGAAAATATCATATACTAACACATATATATGAAATCTAGAAAGATGGTACTGATAATCCTACATGCAGGGTAGCAGAGGAGCTGCTGCTGCTGCTAAGTCACGTCAGTCGTGTCCAACTCTGTGCGACCCTATGAACGGCAGCCTACCAGGCAGAGGAGACACAGATATAAAGAATAGACTTTTGGACTCAGTCAGAGAAGGAAAGGGTGGGATGAGTTGAGAGAATAGCCTTGAAATATATTCATTAACATATGTAAAACAGATAGTCAGTGGGAGTTTGACGTATGATTCAGGGCACCCAAAGCCTCTGTGACAACCTGGAAGGATAGGGTGGGAGGAACATGGGAGATTCGTTCAAGAGGGAGGGGACACATGTATGTCTATAGCCATTCATACTGATGTATGGCAAAAACCATCACATTAATATAAAGTAATTATCTTCCAATTAAAATAAATAAGTTTAATAAAAGAAAATAAAAGTGTTGTGAATGAACATTCCAAACTTAAGAAGAGCATAAAATTGCCTTCACAGGTAGAAGGATGAAAAAGAAGAGTAATTGAACATTAAACATACAATGCTACAAAGCTCTAAAGTGCCATGTATGTGGTAAGTTTTATAAAGTAAAAAGTCATATTACTGGATGAATTTCTCTAAGGCTGTGTGTGATCCTCTTCTTAGACAAGACAGCATGGATTGTGGGAACTGGGAATCCCATAAAACAAATATATCAGAAAATGGAAACCTCTTAGTAGAATTTTAGAAGAAACCAATTGATGTAGCCAAATAAAACTCTGTAATAGGTTGCCCCTCCCAAAGATATTCATGTTATAATCCCCAGAAACTTACCAGGCAAAAAGGACTTGATAGATTTGATTTGGTTAAGGATCTTGAGATGGGCAGTGTTTCCTGGATGATCTAGGTAGGTCCACTGTAATCACAAAAGTCTCTTATAAGAGGGAGGCAGAAGGATCAGAGTCAGAAAGGAAAATAATGTGATAGAAGCAGATGTTGAAGTGATGTGGCCATGAGCCAAGGAATGCAGGAAGCTATGAAGCACTAGAAATGAATTTCCCTTGGCCTCTAGAGGAAACACCACCCTGCTGATACTTTGATTTAGCCCTGTGAAACTAATTTCACCTTCTGTGGTCAGATAATAAGTTTGTGCTGTTTTTAAGCCACTCTGTTCAGTTCAGTTGCTTAGTCATGTCTGACTCTTTGCGGCACAACAGGCTTCCCTGTCCATCACCAACTCCTAGAGGTTGCTCAAACTCATGTCCATCAAGTCAGTGATGCCATCCAACCATCTCATCCTCTATTGTCCCCTTCTTTTCCTGCCTTCAATCTTTCCCAGAATTAGGGTCTTTTCTAATGAGTCAGTTTTTTGCATCAGGTGGCCAAAGTATTGGAGCTTCAGCTTCAACATCAGTCCTTCCAATGAATATTCAGGATTGATTTCCTTTAGGATTGACTGCAGTCTCCTTGCAGTCCAAAGGACTCTCAAGAGTCTTCTCCAACACCATAGTTCAAAAGCATCAATTCTTCAGTGCTCAGCTTTCTTTATGGTCTCTCACATCCATACATGACTACTGGAAAAACTACAACTTTAAGTATATAGACCTTTGTCAGCCCTAAGACACTAAGTTTGTTTTAATCTTTTATAGCAGCCATAAGAAACTAGTATCCTTCAAAAACTTTTGAAGAAAAAAGAAACCAAATGCACACTAAGTTAGCTGAAGAAAACAGGATAATTAGTGCACTTAAAGATCATAATGAAAGTATCCAAACTGAGCAGTTTTGCTGCAATCAGAAAACCTGTTAGAAACTAAAAAGCAAAGGCTTCAATAGAGACTTTGTGTCCTTTATGAACTTTATTAAGGATAAAATAAAATTCATCTCCATGAAATACTCAATTTAGAGTGAAAAAAGGAGAATCTTTCCAAAGCAGTAGATCAGCCATGCATGTGAAGAGCTGAACACATATGAAATAGAATTCAAAATCTTTCAGAAAAGTTGGAAATACTCACCGGTAATATCAGTATCAGAGTATATTTCCCATGACGGAAAAGCCCAAGATTACAGGTAGGAAATATTGATGATTAAGAATAACTTTGATGGCTTAAGGAGAAAAAATAAAAACTTCAGACAAATATTTGAGTTAGAATTTAATTTTAACATTTTAAAAAGTATTTTTATGTCCCTGATGTTCTAAATTGGGCAGTTGGCATAGGCCCTAGAAGACAACTGGGGAATTCTCTGTTTGACAGATCTTGAAGAAAGAGGTATAAGATGCTGTGATGGGGCCAGGACTGATGGTCTCATGACTAGTAGGGGCATGCCATCCCTATGACCTTAGAAAAAGATACAGCAGCTCCTCCACAAGACAAAGAAAGAGCTTGTCTTGATGCTCTTACAAGGCAGAAATTCAAGACCTTTCTTGGATCTAACCCTCCAAATCTGAATGGACATTCTGGTCCTGCACTCTACCTTCCTATCAGAAGCCACATGTTACCGAAAGGGCCAAGGGTAAATTTCTGAGAAGAGGGATTATTGGCCTGCCCCTCTCCTAGAAAGCAAGAACAAGCCTCTCCAGAAATCTCCTTCAAGAGATATCCATGTCCTACAGCGTCCTCCAAGGACAATAATGTTTCTGCACCAGGGCTGAATTCATTCTTCCCCACAATTCAATCTGAAAACAGAAGTATTTCTGTTTCTGAGTTGATTCTGTCTTCCAATAAGCCTAGTTCTGAAGATCCAGAACCTCAGTTTAAGACATGTTCTTCTGTCTCTGCTGAAGTTATTTTGATTTTTCTCTCTCATTTTTATTGTTATTAGTTAAATGACTGTGCACTGAATCAAATGAAAGCTTGATAGAATCATAAATCTTTAAGATAATGCTGAATTATGTAAGTTAATTGCTTCATCTTACTCTACTTGCAAATACTACAATTATAACATTTTTGGTATTGTCAACAACTCTACTAAACTAATCCAGAAATACAACAGGTTTGGTTTTTTTTTTGTCTTCTAAAAATAATTTTGACCTTTTTCTGTTTCGACATCAGTTCAATTTAGTCACTGAGTCATGTACGACTCTTTGAGAACTCATGGACTGCAGCATGCCAGGCTTCCCTGTCCATCACCAACTCCTGGAGCTTGCTCAAACTCATGTCCATTGATTGGCAATGCCATCCAACCATCTCATCCTCTATTGTCCCCTTCTCCTCCTGCCCTCAATCTTTCCCAGCATCAGGGTCTTTTCCAAAGAGTCAGTTTTTCACATCAGGCTGCCAAAGTATTGGAACTTCAGCTTCTGCATCAGTCCTTCCAGTGAATATTCAGGACTGATTTCCTTTAGGATGGACTGGTTGGATCTCCTTGCAGTCCAAGGGACTCTCAAGAGTTTTCTCCAACACCACAGTTCAAAAGCATCAATTCTTCAGTGCTCAGCTTTCTTTATAGTCCAACTCTCACATCCATACATCACTACTAGAAAAACCATAGCTTTGACTAGATGGAGCTTTGTTGGCAAAGTAATGTATCTGCTTTTTAATATGCTGTTTAGGTTGGTCAAAACTTTTCTTCCAAGGAGCAAGTGTCTTTTAGTTTCATGGCTGCAATCATCATCTGCAGTGATTTTGGAGCCCAAGAAAATAAAGTCTGTCACTGTTTCCATTGTTTCCCCCTCTTTTTGCCATGAAGTTATGGGCCTAGATTCCATAATCTTTGCTTTCTGAATGTTGAGTTTTAAGTTAGCTTTTTGACTCTCCTCTTTTACTTTCATCAAGAGGTTCTTTAGTTCCTCTTCACTTTCTGCTATAAGGATGGTATCATCTGCATATCTGAGGTTATTCATATTTCTCCCAGCAATCTTGATTCCAGCTTGTGCTTCACCCAGCCTGGCATTTCTAAATTTTGACTTTACTGATATTATTTAAGTGATTATATAACAATTCAAATGGAAATTTCATAGATTATAATTCTTTCAATAGTGATTTATAAATGTAAATTTATAAATGAGAATCTTATGAGTAAATGTTTCTATTTTACTTGATTTTTTAGATAGTACTATTACAGGATTTTTGCTGTTGCCATTTAGCAAGGCTGTTCTGCTGAGCCAGAAACATAGCAATTTTTTGTCTCTTCTAAAGGAGGAATTTTTCTCTTGCTTAGTTTCACTATTATAGTTAAGTGATAAGTCCACAAATGAAAAAATATAATTTTCAAAGATTACAATTAAATTTTCAAAAATTAATATATAAAATTATAATTCTTAGGATAATATTTCATAGCTGTCATTTATTTAAAAGTGAATTTTATGAGTAAATTCTTTTCCTTTTCTCCTTTTTCTAGATAGGATATGGGCTGTACTCTGATGGAATTTTGAAAGTCTTCTCTAATACAGACTCTGGCAAGAGTTTTACAAGAACATTTCACATCTGGAGACATTCAAAATTTCAAGTTTGTGTATACTGAAGGCTGAATTTATTCTAGTTATGAGACTAATATGTTTACATAAATAAACAGAAGTTTAAAGGAATACTAGTTCACGAGTTGCTCTGTGTTTAGTATAAAAGCCATTAAACCCCTCCTTTGGCTCCAGCTAGTACCTTAAGAATCCCAGAGTCCTGCATCTCTTTTGTTCACTCTGTTCCTATAGACAAAAATGCTTACTTCATTTTTTGTTTGTTTGTTTTCTCTGACTCTTCATGTTTTAAATAAGAAGTACTTGAAGAAACTTTCACTGATTTCCCAGTTGAAATTAACTCCTCCTGTATCTCTTTATTTTCACACTCTATGCTGTTCCATTTTTTCTTGGCTAACACATGTGACAATGTGTTATATAATTATATATGTATGTGATTGTTTGCTGACTGTGCATATCACATATGTCCATGTCTTCAGAGAGAAGATCCATTTTTCATCACTTAGTATTTCCAGTGCTTTTAGGACAGGATTTGGAGGGTATTTAGATGGATCAGTTCTTCCCTGTGCATATGTGTATATTAGGCAGGTTTTTCTGCAATAACAATGCTGCATAAGATACATAATGAACAACCTTCAAATCCCTGTAGCTTATGACCATAAGCATTTACTTCTTCAATTTTAGTTCTTTTGATTAGTACCCTAGACACAGCTGGGCTTGAGTTTCAAGTCTGCTCCATTCAGATCTGTTTCTTATGCAAAGACCCACAACTAAAGAACTATATAGACTTCTTCTAGTGGGGGATGTTCCAAGCGCAATAGGGTAAGCAGAGCATAGCACACTTTTTTTTTAAATTGAAGTAGAGTTAATTTATACCATTGTGTCAGTTTCAAGTATATAGCAGTGATTCAGTAACACAGTTTTTCAGATTATTTTTCATTACATTATCACAAGATACTGAATATAGTTTCCTGTGTTATACAGTAAATCCACATTGCTTGTCTATTTTATGTATACTAGCTTGTATCTATTAATTCCATATCCCTAATTTATCCTTTTTCCTCCCCCTTTAGTAACCATTAGCTTGCTTTCTATACCTGTGAGTCTGTTTCTCATTTGTATACAGATTCATTTGTATTATTTTTTAGAGTTACATACAACTGATATAACATTTAGCTTTTTCTGTCTGACTTCACTTAGTATGATATTCTCTAGGCCTATCCATGTTGCTATAAGTGGCAATATCACATCCCTTTTTATGGGTGAGTAATATATGTGTGTATGTGTGTGTGTGTGTGTGTATATAACATCTTAAACCAATCATCTGTTGATGGCCATTTGGGTTAGTTCCATGTCTTGGCTATCATAATGCTATGAACACTGGGGTTCATGTATCTTTTTGAATTAGAGTTTTTATCTTTTCTAGATATATGCCCAAGAGAGGTATTGCTGGATGATATGGCAACTCTGTTTTCAATTTTTTAAGGAACCTTCACAATGGTTTCCAAGGTGGATGTGCCAATTTACAGTGCCACCAATAGTATAGAAAGGTTGCCTTTTCACCACATCCTCTTCAGCATTTGTTATTTGTAGACCTTATGATGATCACCATTCTAAGAGGTATGAGCACTACTATGGCTTTGATTTACATTTCTCTAATAACTAGTTATCTTTTCATGCAAAGCACACTTATTAAATCCTCAGTGTGACTTGAAGCACAGTATTCTCATGAAGTACAGTACCACTAGACCATTCAGGTATGACCTAAATCAAATCCCTTACGGTTATACAGTGGAAGTGACAAATTGATTCAAGGGATTAGGTCTGATAGAGTGCCTGAAGAACTATGGATGGAGGTTTGTACATTGTATAGGAGGCAGGGATGAAGCCCATCCCCAAGAAAAAGAAATGCAAAAAGATTGTCTGAAGAGTCCTTAAAAATAGCTGAAAAAGAAGAGAAGCTAAAGGCAAAGGAGAAAAGGAAAGATACACCTATTTAAATGTAGAGTTCCAAAGAATAGCAAGGAGAGATAAGAAAGCCTTCCTCAGTGATCAATGGAAAGAAATACAGGAAAATAAAAGAATGGGAAAGACGAGAGATCTCTTCAAGAAAATTAGAGATACCAAGGGAACATTTCATGCAAAGATGGGCACAATAAAGGGCAGAAATGGTATGGACCTAACAGAAGCAAAAGATATTAAAAAGAGGTGGCAAGAATACACAGAAGAACTATACAAAAAAAGATTTTCATGACTCAGTCTCAATGGTGTGATCGTGTGATCACTACCTACAGCCAGACATCCTGGAATGTGAAGTCAAGTGGGCCTTAGGAAGCATCACTATGAACAAAGCTAGTGAGGTGACGGAATTCCAGTTAAGCTATTTCAAATCCTAAAAGATGATGCTGTGAAAGTGCTGCACTCAATATGCCAGCAAATTTGGAAAACTCAGTAGTGGCCACAGGACTGGCAAAGGTCAGTTTTCACTCCAATCCCAAAGAAACTCAATGCTAAAGAATGCTCAAACTACCACACAATTGCACTCATCTCACATGCTAGCAAAGTAATGCTTGAAATTCTCCAAGCCAGGCTTTTAGAGTACGAGAAGAGTGAATTTCCAGATGTTCAAGCTGGATTTAGAAAAGGCTGAGGAACCAGAGATCAAATTGACAACATCCACTGGATCATTGAAAAAGATAGAGAGTTCCAGAAAAATATCTACTTCTGCTTTATTGACTATGACAAAGCTTTTGACTGTGTGGATCACAACAAACTGTGGAAAATTAATCTGAAAGAGATGGGAATATCAGACCACCTGACCTGCCTCCTGAAAAATCTGTATGCAGGTCAAGAAGCAACTGTTAGAACTGGACATGGAACAACAGACTGGTTCCAAATAGGGAAAGGAGTATGTCAAGGCTATATATTGTCACCCTGCTGGTTTTAACTTACATGCAGAGTACATCATGCGGAATGCCAGGCTGGATAAATCACAAATTGGAATCAAGATTGCTGGGAGAAATATCAATAACCTCAGATATGCAGATGACACCACCCTTATGGCAGAAAGTGAAGAGTAACTAAAGAGCCTCTTGATGAAAGTGAAAGTGGAGAGTGAAAAAGTTGGCTTAAAACTCAACATTCAGAAAACAAAGATCATGGCATCCAGTCCCATCACTTCATGGCAAATAGAATGGGAAGCAATGGAAAGAGTGAAAGACTTCATTTTGGGGGCTCCAAAATCACTGCAGATGGTGACTGCAGCCATGAAATTAAAAGACACTTGCTCCTTGGAAAAGTTATGACCAACCTAGACAGCATATTAAAAAGCAGAGACATTACTTTGCCAACAAAGGTCTATCTAATCAAAACTATGGTTTTTCCAGTAGTCATGTATGGATGTGAGAATTGGACTATAAAAAAGCTGAGCACTGAGGAACTGATGCTTTTAAACTGTGGTGTTGGAGAAGACTCTTGAGAGTCCCTTGGACTGCAAGGAGATCCAACCAGTCCATCCAAAAGAAATCAGCCTTCATATTCATTAGAAGGACTGATGCTGAAACTGAAACTCCAATACTTTGGCCATCTGATGTGAAGAACTGACTCATTTGAAAAGACCCTGATGCGGTGAAAGGTTGAAGGCAGGAGGAGAAGGGGACAACAGAGGATGTGATGGTTGGATGGCACTACCGACTCCATAGACATGAGTTTGAGTAAACTCCAGTAGTTGGTGATGGACAAAGAAGGCTGGCGTGCTGCAGTTCATGGGGTTGCAAAGAGTCGACATGACTGAGCAACTGAACTGAACTGTCTTGCTCCATCCCTATAAAGAAACACTACTTTATAGGGTTCTATAAAGAAACCTTATCAGCCTGGCAAGCTGAACAATAAGCAGCCTAGAGGGAGGCAGGGAATGGTTGGATGTGCCAAGACCAGCAGGTTCTCTGACCCTTGCTCTCCATTCTGCCCAGCCCCTGTAGAGCCCATAACACTTGCCAGGGAGACCCTCAGGGTCAAAAGCAGGACTCTGGCCGGACTTTGTCTGTCTCAAGGCAGGACATGACAGAAGGGACAGCCATTCTGAGCAGTAGATTTCCCTCCAGGGGAATCTTCCCAACTCAGGGGTCAAACCCAGGTCTCCCACATTGCATATACATTGCATTACATATACAGCTACTTAAAAAGATGAAAGTGAAAATAAACAATGTTGCTTGAAATAAAATATTAATTGATGTAAAGACTATTATTATTAATGGCATATATTACTGTATGCTTCTGTGTCATGTAGAAATACTCTGTAAAAGCAATTTGTATCATTGTAGCTCACGATCTTCTAATTAGAATTTAATATACATTACTATGCATCAGTAGACTGTGTACCAAAATGCAGTTTTCAGTCCAAATCACTGCACTGAGATAAGTTGCCTTCATGTTCTTTGTAAAACTATCATCAAGATATATTCTTCTAACAAAGCTGCTTTGAAAAGGTAACTCCTGCCCAGAAGAAAATGATTGATGTGTTCGTAGGGGAAAAAAAAAAAAAAAACAACCCTACTCTGCATTCAAGAGCTATTGATATTAAAGGGTTTAATAAGTAGATTTATGTTATTGTCTTTTTAGCAAACTAATCCATATATCCCAGAGACTAGTATATACATACATGTTACAACTGATATTTCCTTTGGCAATCATTCACTTGTTGTACTCAAGAGGACAGGAAAATTTTTTTTTCCTGTAGAAATTTACTTCCTTTGTCTCTATTTGATATTGAGTTTATTATATAGCCAAGTTTTCTGAAAAAAATTCTAGAATTTTCAACTTTGCAATGTATATGTTTTCTTAAATAATTTACTGAACATAAACATAGAACTTCTATCCATAAAGTACAGCATGGGCTGAAAACACCCACTGAGTCTGTGGTAATAGAAATAAATTTCTTCCCTACTTTGTCAATTCCACATTTTAAATATTGTATAGTTATGAATTTCTCATGAGTAAGGATATCTATGTGTTCATCTTAAATCCCTACACTTTGGAAGTTCTCTGGTCCCAGAGATTAATACTTCTTCCTTCTACTCCAGGGAATGATCTCCTCCAGGAGTAGAGATCTATTCCTGATCTCTGGTCCCAGGAACTAAGATCCCCCCGCCATGCCTGAGGCATGGAACAATTAAGTCCTTAGAGCCCTTTTGAATTGCAGGTTATTTACATAATTTGCATATGTACACACATGCAGAAATACTATCAAAGAAGTGAGAAACTCAAAAACTCAGCTGCCTTTTTATTCATTCACTCATTAAGCTTATATTTCCTAAATACCTTGTAAGTGCAGGTGTCACTAGTGGTAAAGAATCCACCTGCCAATGCAGGAGACAGAAGAGATGTGAATTCTACCCCTGGGTCTGGAAGATCCCTTGGGGATGGCATGGCAACCCCCTCCAGTATTCTTGCCTGGAGAATCTCATGGACAGAGGAGCCTGGTGGCTGTAACCCACAAGGTCACAAAGAGTCAGACATGACTGAGTGACTCAGCATTCATGCATAGTAAGTGCCCAACATTACACTAGATAGTTAATTCAGCCAAATATTTACCACACTATCTCATTTTTGTTCAGTACTCTAATGCATTGATTTTTTAAGTTTCATTAAATAGAACCAAAGTGGTTATCATTCTCTTAATAATACCGTATTTCAAATATTTTAATATTGTTTTATTTCCCTTAACATAGAATAATTATGCTATAAGAGGACAGCATTGTTTATCTCTCTTCCTCCAGTTTTACTTCTAGTCATCTTTCAAAATGAGCATGTAAAGTCAAATTTTATTCTAAAGACTGATTTGTTGAACTGGCCTTTGCTTTAACTTGGATATTTTCTTATCCCAGGAAGATGAATATATTTAATATACTTTAAATTGCATCATATTTCATAAGCTCTCAAGGGATCCACTGTTACACGAACCAAGCATTATAGTATAATTATTGCTTCAAATATTGCAAATGATTATGACTACTTAAATATGCATATAATACATTTATCAGAGAAAGCATCTCAATGACTTAATTTATAGTCCCTCTTGAAAGTGCCTGTTTCCTCTGAAGAAGTTTTAAGAAAGATCAACAATCACAGCAATTGAGAACATGATTTAGCATTAATGTTTCATAGTGCAGTTGAGGGACATGGCAGCATCCTCCCACCCTCCAAGTGAGTGGGGCTGTTGGTTACAATAAGAAGGCGATGTATAAGTTTCCATGGGAGGTGTTCTTCTGTCTTTGTATGTATATCCTGCTGTGGTAAAATGTTATTTTATTATTAATTTAGAATAGTTTTATGAAGAGACCATAATTTTTAAAAAAAGAATTTAAGCTGCCACTCCTCTCCTCATGAAAGCCACAATCTATTAACAAAGTCTAAATTCTAATTCATTAGATTTCCATAAGTTTAATTCTAATTGAACCAGTAATCTTAGTGCTTTGGCCACTTTACCAAAGGAAAAATTCCCAGTTATGTTATTCTTGAACCATGATTTGAAATTGTGAGGTAGTTACATTAGGAAAAAGCAGTCCAGAATAGCGGTGGCTAAAAGACAAAGAAGGGGAAAGCCCTCAAAAATAGAACAAAGGAAGGTCCAAGGACCCGGAGTCAGGACCTCAGGTGAAACAAACAGCCCTCCTGGTTAGTACAATTTACATAGGGTAAGCTCAGGGGGAAGGAAGAAAAACCTATAAAAAGAGAAGCCAAAACTGAGCTTTGGACTTCTTTTCTCTTTATGTCTTTTGGGTTGTCCCACCTTCACATGTAGAGGATGTATTTTCCTTTACTTTTTAAATAAAACTGAGCTGTGGTTTTGGAGAAGACTCTTGAGAGTCCCTTGGACTGCAAGGAGATCCAACCAGTCCATTCTGAAGGAGATCAGCCCTGGGATTTCTTTGGAAGGAATGGTGCTAAAGCTGAAACTCCAGTACTTTGGCCACCTCATGTGAAGAGTTGACTCATTGGAAAAGACTCTGATGCTGGAAGGGATTAGGGGCAGGAGGAGAAGGGGACAACAGAGGATGAGATGGCTGGATGGCACCACTGACTCCATGGTCGTAAGTTTGAGTGAACTCTGGGAGTTGGTGATGGACAGGGAGGGCTGGAGTGCTGCAGTTCAAGGGATCGCAAAGAGTCGGACACGACTGAGCAACTGAACTGAACTGACTGAACACAAAAACAAACAAACACATGAAAAAGACAAAGAGAAAATTTACGTCACTTCCATGGTCTGAGAATGAGAGCTATTTACTGACAGCTGAGAGATCCTATACTAGTCTGTCAGTTCAGTCGCTCAGTCGTGTCCAACTCTTTGCGATCCCATGAATCACAGCACGCCAGGCCTCCCTGTCCATCACCAACTCCTTGAGTTCACTCAGACTCACGTCCATCAAGTCAGTGATGCCATCCAGCCATCTCATCCTCTGTCGTCCCCTTCTCCTCCTGCCCCCAATCCCTCCCAGCATCAGAGTCTTTTCCAATGAGTCAACTCTTCGCACGAGGTGGCAAAACTACTGGAGTTTCAGCTTTAGCATCAGTCCTTCCAGAGAAATCCCAGGGCTGATCTTCATTTTTTTTTTTAAATAAATTAGGAATATTGAAATGATATGTAAATGAAGGCAAAGCTAGTTTCTTCAGCAGTGGAAAAGAGAGGATAATTGAACCTCTACTAGGAAGGACAGAACTCAGATGTCTATAGACAAATATTATCTCACATTGTTATCACTTATCTACAATTTACAGAGTTGTAGAATCATTCCCACAGAATCAGATAACCCAGAGGGATGTGCTATTCCATAGTACACACACTTTTCATCGAGGTACAAATTTTTCTCTGCCTGCCTGCTAAGTTACTTCAGTTGTGTCTGAAGGGCTGATCTTCAGAATGGACTGGTTGGATCTCCTTGCAGTCCAAGGGACTCTCAAGAGTCTTCTCCAACACCACAGTTTAAAGGCATCAATTCTTCGGCCCTCAGCCTTCTTCACAGTCCAACTCTCACATCCATACATGACCACTGGAAAAACCATAGCCTTGACTAGACGGACCTTTGTTGGTAAAGTAATGTCTCTGCTTTTGAATATGCTATCTAGATTGGTCATAACTTTCCTTCCAAGGAGTAAGCGTCTTTTAATTTCATGGCTGTAGTCACCATTTGCAGTGATTTTGAAGCCCAAAAAAATAAAGTCTGACACTGTTTCCACTGTTTCCCCATCTATTTCCCATGAAGTGATGGGACCAGATGCCATGATCTTCCTTTTCTGAATGTTGAGCTTTAAGCCAACTTTTTCACTCTCCTCTTTCACTTTCATCAAGAGGCTCTTTAGTTCCTCTTCACTTTCTGCCATAAGGGTGGTGTCATCTGCATATCTGAGGTTATTGATATTTCTCCCAGCAATCTGGATTCCAGCTTGTGCTTCTTCCAGCCCAGCGTTTCTCATGATGTACTCTGCATAGAAGTTAAATAAACAGGGTGACAATATACAGCCTTGACGTACTCCTTTTCGTATTTGGAACCAGTCTGTTGTTCCATGTCCAGTTCTAACTCTTGCTCCCTGACCTGCATACAGGTTTCTCAAGAGTCAGGTCAGGTGGTCTGGGATTCCCATCTCTTTCAGAATTTTCCACAGTTTATTGTGATCCACACAGTCAAAGGCTTTGGCATAGTCAATAAAGCAGAAATAGATGTTTTTCTGGAACTCTCTTGCTTTTTCCATGATCCAGCGGATGTTGGCAATCTGTAGTACTGAATGTATCCAGGCTTAAAATCCTACCATACATGCATGTTCAGTTACTCAGTTGTGTCCTATTCTTTGCGACACTTTGGACTGTAGCCTGCCAGGCTCCTCTGTCCTTGGGATTCTCCAGGCAAGAATACTGGAGTGGGTCGCCATCCCCTCCTCTAGGGTATCTTCCCCACCCAAGGATCAAATCCATATCTCCTGTGTCTACTGCATTGCCAGTGGATTCTTTACCCACTAAGCAAGTGCTAACAATTCCCACCAAATAAAATATAACTCTCAATTTCTAGGTTCTGACTATTTTTTTAGTCAACATGTGTCATGTTAGAGATTTTCCCTATTTACATTTCTGTGTTAACATGCTATTTCTTTTTAGGATGATAGTAATCACAGAGTCATTTCTTTATAGAAATAATAGTGATAATAACTGATTTATTTGAAGCATGTATTTTGGTTAAATTAGTTGTTTACACCATGTCCTTTTTTTTTTTTTTTTGCTTTGTTATTTATTCATGTTTGAAATACAAAAGCCCAAGGACCATTGGCTGTGTTGGAGGCAAGTACATTGTCCCTCACAAATATTTTAACAAAGACTTCTCAGCAGGATGGACCTTGCATTCTCATCTCATAAAAGATGAATTTAGCATCCAAAGCACATTAGGATATCTTTGCCATATATGATGACTTTGTGATGTTCCTGTAGCTTTACAGAATTTGCAAAGTATTGTTAATTAGTTTTCCTTCAAAGTATTCCTGCAGGGAAGGGTGGAGCAACAAATTTCTCTGCTTTCTTGAGAGTAATTTATGCATCAATCTCATGCAAAACAAAGCCTGTTGTTAAACTCGCTTTTGTGTTTACAGGTACAAGAACCTCTGAGTTCCTAATGGTCTAAAATATTTGGATGATTCAAACTTCTTTGAGTTTGGCTCCTTTCAATAATTCTTTTTAGAAATTTACAGAAGCCAGTGCCTAACGCAAAGGCTTTGTAACATATTGATGTCTACAATTTAAAAATAATTTCCTATCGTTTCCAGACAATTGCCCACAAATAACAAGTTATTCTGGGAAAACAAAGCAAAATGGAAAAGCAATAGAAATATAAGAAATGCCTTAAACATGGTAATAGCATTAGGAGCTTTCAAATGTCTTGCTTTATTTTTCTTTAGAGGTCAGGGAAGTCTCTTCCCTCACCTTTTATAAATTACATTTCCATATTCCCTCTGTATGTTTGTTTTCTTCACTTAAAAAGATGTAACAAGGAAATCCAGATCTAGCTGTTATTGAAAGAATTAAGCAACCATTCTTGCCTTAACTGGGTACTACCTACATACTTAGGAATCCATACAGGACTAGAAGTGGTATTAAGATGTTTATGGATCAACCTGTTAAAAGCCAATAAAATATTCTGCTAAAAATTAAGAACTTCTATATTCCTTTAAACAATCAAAATTACACAAGTGAAAATACCAAATACTTTTTATACTTTTTTTTAAGTATCCTTTTCGGCCTTTGAGAATCATGACCCTTGGAGTTGTAGGGATCTCAGAATCTGCCCAGCAATAAAATGACCACTTTAAGTCCCACTCAGGGAGCTCCACTGACAGCTTGTGACAGGCAGCACCTACCCATAATGAACTAGAAAAGTTCGATCCAAATGGGTCTGAACATTGCTGGCATCTGGTACAAAGATAGGCTTGGATCTTTACACCTCTTCCCTTCTCAATGTCTGACATCAATGCCAAGGCCAAAACAAAAAGTTTACAAAGTTTGCATGTCAAAAGGAAAAAGGAAAAAAAAAAAAATAGAGATCACTGCTAATAGAGTACCCTGTTTATTACCAGATGGACTTGACTCCACATACGAAACTGCCAAATATTGGAGAGTAATCACAGTACTGTTGAAATAAATTTCTAGGTCCAGGATGGATATGTTCCTGCCTGGGGTTTCATGACAATACACCAAAACTCAGGTAACACTTGTATCACTATGAATGCTCTGTTTGACAATACATGTAGTTCATCCAATAGCCAGTTCTGGAATGCCAAGCCAACTCTGTACTTGTTTTCTTGTTCATTCCCATGCCAAGAAAGTTTTAATTATATGGCCCTAGCCAATCACATATTTCCTTTGTTGATTATTTTTTATCCTATAAACACTTCCTGTCTTCTGCCCATTTTGCAGTTCTCCAAATAGAGAAAGCAATGGCAACCCACTGAGTACTCTTGTGTGGAAAATCCCATGGACAGAGGATCCTGGTAGGCTACAGTCCATGGCTTCTCAAAGAGTCGGACACAACTGAATGCCTTCACTTTCACTTTTCACTTTCATGCATTGGAGAAGGAAATGGCAACCCACTCCAGTAATCTTGCCTGGAGAATCCCAGGGACAGAGGAGCCTGGTGGGCTGCCGTCTATTCGGTTGCACAGAGTCAGACATGACTGAAGCGGCTTAGCAGCAGCAGCAAATAAAAACCACCCACTTCATGAAATGTTAAATAAACTTTGTTTGTATTTTCTAAATTGTCTTCTTAAATAATTTTTTTTAACAGTGCCCAGTCTAGACAGGGAAAGTATCAGTATTACCTAGGAGCCATTAGAAAAGCAGGATTTCAGGTCCCACCGCAAATATATTGAATCACAATCTGCCTTTTAGCAGATTCTCTAGGTATTCTAGACTGAATGTTTATGTTCTCCCAAAAAAAATATATGTTGAAACTGTTGGGGGAGTGTGTAATTTCCTCTGTTCTGTCTCACCGCAGCAAAAATTTGAAGCGACAGACAGACCAGTGTCATAGCTCAGTTTTATTAGGAAAAACAAAAGATATTACACCCTCAAGGAGTGAGGGTGGGACAACGATGACCCAAAAGACAAAGAGAGGCCTCAGTCTTTCTAGGCTTCCTCTTTTTATACACTTGTCTTCTCCCCTTGAGCCTGCTCTAAGTAAACTGGGCTAGCTTGGAGGGCTATTTGTTTTATCTGAGGTCCTCACTCCGATCTTCAGACCTTCCTTTGTTCTATTTTTGAGGGCTTTTCCCTTCTTTGTCTTTTAGCTGTCATTTTGGACCCCTTTTTCCTATTCTAACTACCTAACAAAACCATAATCCATCTCCAAAAGTGATGGCAATTAGAGATGGGGACTTTTGAAAGGTATTTAGGTCATGAATGGGACTGCTGTCATTATAAATGAGACTCTAGAGAGCTCTCTGGCCATGTGAGGACACAATAAGCCTAAGGGCAATGAGCCAAGAAGAGTTTCTCAATATAAACCTATTATATCAGTGCCTTGATTTTGGATTTCCCAGCCTTCAGAACCATAATAAGTAAATGTGTGTTGCTTAAGCCTCCCAGTCTATGGTATTTTTGTTAGAGCTACCCAGATTGACTAAAAAACTAGGTAATCAGTACATACAGTAAATTTTGAGATGAAAAGATAGAGGACTACAGGAGATTTGACCTGAGATTCTCCCCTTTCTAGATGAAATACTTTGCACAACTAGTTTCAAATTAATGTTATTTACTTGAGTTTCCTTTATCTAAGGGAGTTGATAAATTGTGAGAAAAAATTAATATTGTAGTTCATCAACTTTAATGTGTGGACTTGTGTGCTGTGCTTAGTCACTTAGTCATGTCCCACCAGGCTCCTCTGTCCATGGGGATTCTCCAGGCAAGAATACTGTAGTGGGTTGCCATGCCCTCCTCTAGGGGATCTACCCAGGAACTGAACCCAGGTCTCATGAATTGCAGGCAGATTCTTTCCCATCTGACCACCAGGGAACCCCAAGAATACTGGCATGAGTAGCCTATCTCTTCAGGGTATCTTCACAATCCAGGAATCAAAGCTGCATCTCCTGCACTGCAGGTGGATTCTTTACCAGCTGGGCTACCAGGCCAAGCCCTAAATAAAGCCATATTATGTTATCACCAATGGATGTGGTAATGCAATCCATTGGCTTCATCTACTTTATATTGTTTGAATGTTTTACAAAACAACAACAACAACAACAAAAATAAACAAGTGCATTTGCATTGAAATAACAAGTTATATTTTACTGTGAAAATTTTGAAACCAACATTAAAACCAATTAAATTAAAATTTGAATAATTCAAAATCACTCAGAAGTGACTTCCTATTTAATAAAGATTCTTATGCACCTTTAAAAAATAAACCAAACATATTAAAAACCATTTTAAAATAAATATATGCCAGATATTTACAGGAAAAAATAAGATTTTAACCACCCCCACCACCACACACACACACAGATGCATAGTCCACATGCCCATGAAACTTGTTTCAAAATAACTGTTCCATCTTTAGTGGATGAAGAGAAATAAGAACATTGAGCAATTTTCTATTGTGTGCTCAAGTATAAAATCAAGATATTACCAAGGAACATTATTATAATTAGCCATAAACCCATAAACATGTTATTTTCTAGGAATGCTAGGTATGATGATTCTAATGGATTCCTTTTACATGATTCACTTCTTTGCTCTTGCCAAAAGAAACAGTCCTAAGAGGACCTATTTTCAGTTAAATTTGATTAATAGCCTTTGCTTCTTTGTAAAACTGGAATTATAAGAGCACAGGTGAATACTTAAATATAAAAAAGGGAAAGACAATGTGGTTTATACAAGAAATTCTCAACAGAATTATTTAGACAACGGAGTCTTTGGAAGAAAATAGGCAAAACAAAAATCCTCCAGTGTATGCATATGCCATCCTACAGAGAATAAATCACCAAACTCCTAAGATGATAGATAATGCAGAATGTTTTAAAGAATTACACATAAAAAAGGCACCCAGGAATATCTTGGGACCTGAATTATATGCAAAAATTTATGTAATAATTTGTTACAAGTAACTGATTTTAAGAAAGAAAAGATAACTAAGCATAAGCTTTTTGTTAATTAGCACTCAAAGTTTTGGTTGAACTCTTTCATGATTCTCTTCTCTGTCAGTTAAAATACATTCATAATGTAGAGTTCCCACTGAGTTGGTTAAACTCTACAAATCTGGTTTATGTAGAGGTTCTCTGCAGGGAAGCAAAGAAAAAACTTACCCAACATATGTAAAAGGCACATTAACACCATATATTCTACATCTAGACATTCACAATTAAAAGGAAAAAACTGCTCAAAGCTCCACAAAATTTATAGGTCACCAATGTCAATAACTCATGCTGAATGAACTGTCATATCTTTAAAATGTATATTCAAATGAATTAGAGAAATACTGCAAAAGAAAAAAATCAGATTACCTATTAATTGTTTTCTATATTTCAGTTACTTTAATAAATGCTTTACACTCATAATCTCATATAATATTTACAAAACTTCTTTGGGTTTATACTCATAATCTTATACAATATTTACAAAACTTTTTTGGGTTAGCTACTATTTTTATCTCCATTTTACAAATCAGAAAAACAAAGCATTGAAACATTGCATCAGTAAACCAAATTCACATACTTCAATCTGGAAGAACAAGTTCAAATGAAACAAGATACCATGAACACAAATGCCTTTCACATATAAATATACCCAGTTAAATTTTATGTGGATGCTAAATTCTGAGCATTTCTGCATCTTTTATCCACATGAATTTTTCTATAAAACTTTTTTTTCAGAAAGCATAAGATTCTGTTTCCAAAAATATTTACTTTACTCTTTCTCTGTAACTATAATGATTGATTTCTCCGTGATATTTTCATTATCTAGAGAGAAGTGGTGGGCAAAAGTGTCATCTAAAAATGAACACAAAGAGGCCATCAAAATGATTGTTTAAGATCGTTTTTAAAATGATAATGAAAGCAGAGTTTGAGTTGCATAAATACTATAAAGTTGTATAAAGTACTACAAAGTTGTACTATACTTTGGCAGAAAGTATAGTACATTTTTCAAGAAGCCTAGTAGCAATGAGAGAGAGGCAGTGACTTAGAGAGGAGTCATAAGTTGTTTCTATATTCAATATAAAGATTTTAACATTAAAAGAAAGAATGGACCATGCAAAAGATTTTGGAACTATCAAAAAGAATGTAATGGAATGAGCATAAGAGAGAGAGCACAAATAGAGGAATACAGATGATGAACATAGGTACTGATTTTAGGCTTAGCAAATAGAAAGGGTAGTTCTTTTGAGCTTGTATTTTTTAAAAAGCAGTAATGGGAGAAAACATCAGAATAAACTGCCCTTTAGATATTAATCTTCAGAAAATATTGTAGATGAGACAAATTTTTTATATCTGAAGAACTCTGAAAACTTATTATAAAAGCAAACAACCCAGTTTGAAAGTAGGCTAAAGACTTGAAAAGATATTTCATCAGAGTGGATATAGGATGGACAATGAGCATATGAAAAATGCTCAATATGGTTAGCTATTAGGGAAATATAAAATAAAAGCATGATGAGATACCACTATATACTTAACTGCTGCTGCTGCTGCTGCTGCTAAGTCACTTCAGTCGTGTCCGACTCTGTGTGACCGGCAGCCCACCAGGCTCCCCTGTCCCTGGGATTCTCCAGGCAAGAACACTGGAGTGGGTTGCCATTTCCTTCTCCAATGCATGAAAGTGAAAAGTGAAAGTGAAGTCGCTCAGTCATATCCAACTCTTCTCGACCCCATGGACTGCAGCCTACCAGGCTCCTCTGTCCATGGGATTTTCCAGGCAAGAGTACTGGAGTGGGGTGCCATTGCCTTCTCTGATATACCTACTAGAATGGCTAAAAATTATCTGACAATACAAGTGTGATTGATGCTGTAGAATAACTGAAACTTTCATACATTACAGGTAGGAATGCAAAAAAAAAAAAAAAATGATACACCTACTTTGGATAAGTTTGGCAGGTTTTTAAGTTAAACATGCACTTACCGTATGTCCTACCTGTTCCAATACTAGATATTTTCCTCAGAGAAATTAAAACAAAACAAAACAAAACTCATGCTTATTCAGAAATCTCTATGCAGAATTTTACAGCAGTCCTATTTATAATCACCTAAACCAGAAACAACTCAAAAATTCTTTAGCATATGAGACATAAGCAGTGGTACATCCACACAATGGAACATTATTCAGCAATAAAAAGGCTGAAGTGATTAATACATCCAATAACTTGGATGAATTTCAAGGCATTGTGCTGAATGAAAGAAAACACCCTCAAAAGGTTACATAATCTGTGATTCCATTTATGTGATATTCTCAAAAAGCTATGGTGATAAAGAATTGATGAACAGTTGTCAAGGCTTAGGGATGGGAGAGGGCTTACTATAAGGCATAGAACAAGTGAATTTTGAGTGATGGAACTGCTCTATAATCTGATTAGTGAATATGTATTAAAGATCTTAAGACAGTAGGGTAAAAATGCAGTTTTACTGAATAATAATTTGAAATATATGTTCCAGTGTTGGTCTGATGAAAGACTATAAAACAAAATGAGAGATAATTTGCTTTGTAAAATGAAATAATAGGGATTATGCAGTTGCCTTATGGTCGCATAAGTTAAACATTGGGAAAACTGAAAACTCCCTTCACAAGAACAAGAAAGGACTGGCAAAAAAACCCCAGTAATGTGAGCAAGCTAGAGAAAATTCCCTGCTACAAGAGCAACAAACAGGAAAATAGCAGTTTTTATGTTTTCCTCTTTTGTTGGGGATATATTTCCTCTGTTACTTCCAAATTTTCAGTAAAAGTTCTGTTCAGCACAGAAGTTTCATGTTAGATTTACTTTGGTGAATACAGAAGAAATGGTCTCTGCCGGTTTAAGGCAGTACAAGGAGCCACAACAAAGAACAGCAACTGAAGGAAACGAGAAGGCAGGAGAGAATTGAAAATCCACAGTAGTAGAGAAACCACAGAAAAACGCTCCTTCTGTTAAGCAATCATCCACAGTACTGTGATGGCTGTTGCATCTTCCATGAAAAGAGATTTATGTCTAATCATGGGAAAGGCTCAGGGGTTGGGAGACATTTAGGCTACACACATATAACTAGGAAATAGAAGGTTGAGGTACCCTCTGAATAATGCCAATGGGAACTTCACAAACATAATCTCATTATTTCAGTTAGCTGGTGTCTCCTTTATAAGAAGAAATTTTCGCATGAAGTCAAATATACCTTATTGAGATAGCATATTATTAGATCTGATTCTAGCAATCATATTACCTACTTTTGCACAGCTTTGCAACTATCACACTCACTATATTATCGTGTTGTATTAATTTAATAAAAATCCACTCAGGCATCTGATAAGACATTGAAGACAGCACTGTTCCAAGTAACATCATGAACTGACCATCTATCTACTGCCTTTGGACGGATTGTGACCTCTCAGGCACAGGCCTTCTCTAAACCAGTAACAGCCCCACAATGTATTATGAGCTTTTATGCCATCTTTATGCTGTTCATTGTGGCATCTCAAAGTCCACTATCAAAAAGGATGGTGTCATACATAGGTCGTTAAAAGACAACACGGAAGTATGCTGGATTCTGAGAAGCTCTATGACACGTGATTACTACAGTCCTTTGATTCTACTGCATATTTGAATGAAAACAGACAGTGATTTATAGCATTTTGTTCTTATGATTATCTTTGCAAGAATATAGCTTTTTTGGCATTTACTATATAGATATAAAAAGCCTCTTGATAAAAGTGAAAGTGGAGAGTGAAAAAGTTGGCTTAAAGCTCAACATTCAGAAAACGAAGATCATGGCAGCTGGTCCCATCACTTCATGGGAAATAGATGGGGAAACAGTGGAAACAGTGTCAGACTTCATTTTGGGGGGCTCCAAAATCACTGCAGATGGTGACTGCAGCCATGAAATTAAAAGACACTTACTCCTTGGAAGGAAAGTTATGACCAACCTAGAGAGCATATTCAAAAGCAGAGACATTACCTTGCCAACAAAGGTTCGTCTAGTCAAGGCTATGGTTTTTCCAGTAGTCATGTATGGATGTGAGAGCTGGCCTGTGAAGAAAGCTGAGCGCCGAAGAATTGATGCTTTTGAACTGTGATGTTGGAGAAGACTCTTGAGAGTCCCTTGGACTGAAAGGAGGTCCAACCAGTCCATCCTAAAGGAGATCAGTCCTGGGTGTTCATTGGAAGGACAGATGCTGAAGCTGAAACTCCAATACTTTTGCCACCTCATGCGAAGAATTGACTCATTGGAAAAGACTCTGATGCTGGGAGGTATTGGGGGCAGGAGGAGAAGGGGACGACAGAGGATGAGATGGCTGGATGGCATCACTGACTCGATGGACATGAGTTTGAGTAGACTCCAGGAGTTGGTGATGAACAGGGAGGCCTGGCGTGCTGCGATTCATGGGGTCGCAAAGAGTTGGACATGACTGAGTGACTGAACTGAACTAAACTGTACTTTTATTCACTTATTTTGAATTATATGGGATTTCCTTGGTGGCTCAGTGGTAAAGAATCTGCCTGTCAATGCAACAGATGTGGGTTCGATCCTTGGGTCAGGAAGGTCCCCTAGGAGAAGGAAATGGCAACCCACTCCAGTGTTCTTGCCTGGGAAATCCCATGGACAAAGGAGCCTGGCGGGCTCCATGGAGTCGCAAGAGTCTGACACGATTGAGCAACTAAACAACAAACTATTTCTTTTTAAGTTAGGAAAACTGTCCTTGCTCTCCTATAGAATAATTTCCTTAGAGCTCACTGTATTACTCTGCTAGGACTGTCATAACAAAATACCACAGACAGGATGACTTAAACCACAGAAATTAATCTTCTCACAGTTTGGATGTCAGAAGTGCAAACAAGATCAGGGTTGGTTTTTGAAGAAAGTGCTTTTCTTGGCATGCAGGTGCCCCTTCTGGGTCCTCACATGGCTTCTTCCCTTGGCTCTTAAGGGAAAACAGCACGAGTTGTGGTATCTCTTTCTCTTCTGCTAAGGACACCAGTCCTGTGGGATCAGGATCCGCCTCATCTAGCCTTACTTATCTCCCTAAGGACCTGGCCTCCAAATACACTGAGGGGAAAGGCTTCAACACATGCCTTTTAGGGGTACACATTCTATCCATAACACTTGTATTGCTGAATCCTTTTTTTTCAAAGAAACTGGTTATTCCCCTCCACACACACACACCCTTAATTCTTAAGGTTAAGGAGCACGTTAAAACCACTAGGGGTTGTTCTTAGCCATTCAGTGGCCCGAGCAGTGGGAGCTGCCCATGAGCCTTTGGTGGTGGGCTGAGTACCACCATCTCTGTGTGTGTGTGAGCCGCTCAGTTGTGTCTGACTCTTTTTGACCCCACGGACTGTAGCTCACCAGGCTCCTCTGTCCATGGGGATCCTCCAGGCAAGAATATTTATGTGGGTTGCCATTTCCTTCTCCAGGGGATCTTCTTGACCCAGGGATAGAACCCAGTCTCCTGCATTACAGGCAGATTCTCTACCATTTGGGCCACTAGGGAAGCCCCACCACCATCTTTAGTAGAAAACTGTTGAATAGACACAGAGGACTCCTTTGTGTCTTTAGTCTGTGACCTCAGATTGAGTAGTAGTAAACTCAGAAGCTGGACTGGTCCATTTGTCCTGACCTTCCTCCTTGGTCACAGCCTTTTTAGAAATCTCTTTACTATCCCTGCAAAGCAAATATCAGGCAAGACCTCTCAAGGTTGCCCAGGGGGACACGGTGCCATGTGTGTGCAGAACTTCCTAGGCCAGCATCCTGCACATCAGACCCACTGACTGAGTTCTCTTGCTATTGCTCAGATGACAATGTCCACATAACAAAGAGGAGAGTCTGTGTTACACAGAGCAATAGCTGTCTGGATCCAGCTTAGTAAAGCTTCCATGAGTGAAGCAGTCACCAGTAGGAGTGGCTCCAGAAGCAGCAGCCAACTTCAGTACAACTCGCTAGCCAATATTTCTGGAGGGTAAGACTCTGATTATCAGCTGTTTTCAATGGCAACAATGACACAGCTGCTGGAAGAAGTTTCTCCCAGGTTCTCTTCAGATTTATGATGTGCTTGCTGTTCAGTCACTCTGTCGTGTCTGACTCTTTGCGATCCTAGGGACTGCAGCACACTGGCTTCCCTGTCCTTCACCACCTCCCAGAGTTTGCTCAAACTCATGTCCATTGAGCCAACGATGCCATCCAGCCATCTCATCCTCTCACTACCTTCTTCTCCTGCCCTCAGTCTTTCCCAGCATCAGGGTCTTTTCAAATAAGCTGGCTCTTTGCATCAGGTGGCCAAAGTATTGGAGCTTCAGCTTCAGCATTCAGTCTTTCCAATCAATGTTCAGGGCTGATTTCCTTTAAGATTAATTAGTTTGATCTCCTTGCTGACCAAGGGACTCTTAAGAGTCTTCTCCAGCACCACAGCTCAAAAGCTAAGTTCTTTGGCACTCAGATTTCTTTATGGTCCAACTCTCACATGGGTACATGGACTACTGGGGAAAAAACATAGCTTTGACGATATGGACCTTTGTCAGCAAAGTGATGTCTCTTCTTTTTAATACACTGTCTAGGTTTGTCATAGCTTTTCCAAAGAGCAAGTATCTTTAATTTTATGGCTGCAGTCACTGTCCACAGTGATTTTGGAGCCCGTGGAAATAAAGTCTGTAACTGTTTCCATTTTTACCCCATCTATGAAGTGACTGTACCAGATGGCATGATCTTAAGTTTGGGGAGCTAAGCCTTTATGATGTGGATGCCATCGCTTTTCCTTTTGTAGATGTACTGTTCAATCTGGAAGTCCAGATTGGTGCCACCTGATGGGTTCCTGCTACAAGGAATTTGAGGACATATTCTTCCTTCATTTGTAATATATCAAGGATTCTAGACACTGCAAAAATTTCCCTTTGAGTTAAGCTGGGATCCCAAAACAGTGCTGTATGGAACCCTCTCTCAGTAGCACTGAATGGCTTTTTTTTTTTTTTTTTAATGCATCATTCCTTGATTTCAAAGAGAAATTTGCAACATGGCAAAAATACACATTCTGAAGGATTCACTTCTTCCTCTATGTGACAGTTTCTTTTACTGAAGATGTGTCTTCGTTTCCTTGCTTCAGTGTAGTAACTATGTCCCAAAGGACTCTTGAATTGTCTCCCACTGATTTAGCAAATTGCGTGATCTGGTAGTCAAATGTAGCTCTCTGAGTTCCTGGAGTGTAGATTTGCTCTTTAATGGCTCTGATTAAGAATCAATAAAATGGCAAAATAAATATGCACTATTCATCTCCTTTACATGAAGAGGGATGTGAGAAAAGACGTATTTTAGGGATGTGACTTGAGTGTTTTGGCAGCACAACAAACACTGAGACATTCACACTGTTAGAGACAGGTGAAACATATACTATAAAGGCAAAAAAGAAGAAGAAAGAAATCCCAATATATGTGTTACTTAATTAGTTGAAAATACTGTAACAGCTCATTGGGCAATTTTGTAATCAGATGAGCCCAAGGGACGAATATGATCAAGTTTAAAACAGTTCATTTTCTTTGAATGCAGCTGTATACAATGCCCCAGGAGATACTAGAAGCGATGAAACTACAGCGACTCTTTTAATAACATATTCAATCCCCAAAATCCATGAACAGAAACACATATTGTATGCTTTGAAGGGTAATCATAGACCCTATGGAGCCCCTTCCAGAGCAAAAGCAAAGAAGCTGGAAACCTCCCACTAATGACCATCTTAATTGTGTGGCCTTCTTTAGGATGGTCTTTTGAAAGTATTTTTCATTTTTTCTTTGTATCTAAGTTCGTAGGGTTAAACTAATGCTGTGATTGCCATAATTGTTATTTCTCCCCCAGTGATTTTATAGCCAACAAGGGAACATTTAGCACCCACTGATTCTTTGTGGAAAATAATCTATTTAGGGATACTTGCTTCAGTTAAATCTTTTTTTTTTTTTTTTAATGCTTCCTTCTTTTATTTTATTATGGAGAAATCTGCACCAAGGCAGAACTGGAGCTTCTGAAGAATTCACTTGCCTCCCTATTTATTCTTTTCTGGAAGTAATAGGCCTCTGTTGATAGCAGCCCAGATGGGTGCTAAGAAAGCAATTATGATTAAAAACATGATGGGAATTCAGAGAGCTGCAGGATGTCTGCAAGTATCAAGGACTCTTGTTAAGGGCTTAATCCCACATTCATTACATGGCTTCTTTTTAAGGATTGTCTATCAGTAATTTCTTGGTTATTAAAAACTTATATTTAACACACCCTTTGTACAATACACAGACATAATGTGAGTCAGCTCTTTAAACAATATTTGATACATTTTGGTTAGACATAGAAAGATCTGACATTAACAATCTCCCTTTAACTGAAGGAAATTTACTTTGAAAGAACATGGTAAACAAATGAAGTAGGATGATTTTCCTCAGCAGTGTCTGGCATACACATTAAAAACATATTTCTTTCTCTTCCAGTCCTTCTTGCTAAAACCAAGTATATTTCCCATAGAGAGGGGAGAAAAACCTGTGGTAACTGTAATACAACTAATTTTTTTTCAATTATACTTATATATATATATATCTGTTTCTCTCCATATTTTTGAAAGGTAGAGATAAACAGTATCTTAAAGTAAAATTCAGAATTTAAAGTGTAATCTGTACCTCAGAAAATATAGTCCCTTCGGGGCCTGCTGCGGCTGCTGCTAAGTCACTTTAGTCGTGTCCGACTCTGTGCGATCCCATAGACGGCAGCCCAACAGGCTCCTCTGTCTCTGAGATTCTCCAGGCAAGAACACTGGAGTGGGTTGCCATTTCCTTCTCCAATGCATGAAAGTGAAAAGTGAAAGTGAAGTTGCTCAGTCGTGTCCGACTCCCAGCAACCCCATGGACTGCAGCCTTCCAGGCTTCTCCGTCCATGGGATTCTCCAGGCAAGCGTACTGGAGTGGGGTACCATTGCCTTCTCCTATGTGGCTTTGTTTTATATTGTTTTCATTTCATGAGAAGTTGATGATAATTGTATCTTATTGATGTCAGAAGGTATAGTTAGCAAAATTAACAATTTTCTCAGCCTAGAGAATCTTTAGGACAACTAAAAGACACAACAGGGAGCTGAGATCAGTGTTGGCCAATGAATTAATATGTTACTGAATTTTGGAGCATCAAAGAGGACCCTCCCTCGTGGGTGTTAGTTCTTGGTAAGAATACAAAGAAAAATCTGAAGTCCTACCTATGACAAAAACAAGTTTACTACGGAAAGAATACCTCAGCGAGAGGTGGGCCAAGCCAAGAAAGGTACTGGTGCTGGAATGATGAGGTACAGTGTTTTCAAGATATGGCTTTTACATATTCATCTAAGGGGCTTGGACTGACAATTTTGATTTGACAGTTGCAAGTTACCTAACAACAGGCTCTACTGAGCATGTCTTTCCCATAATTCCGTCTGTTATAATCAGAGGTATGTGTGTATTGAATGTTTATGAGCCCTTAATGGGCTCCCAGCTGCCTAAGGTCATTTGGGGACACAGCTGTGTATCAAGGATTCACATACTGGAGTTGGAGAAGCCCCTATGGTTAGTTTGTATCCAGTGTGTACCTAGGATGCAGGTGCCAGAGTTGGAAAAGTCTCTGTGGTTATTTTGTAGATATCTGTGAGTTCCCCTGGGCCCTGTTGGCCCCTGACTGGGGTGGGGTTTACAGATCACCTTGCATCCTTAGGCTCAGGCCAAACTTTCTACCTAATAAATAGATGGTCAGAAAATATACATTTGTACAGACATCAATTAAGGATATATGAGGAAATGTAAAAGGACAAAGGAAGTAGCCTGGTAATTGTTAAGGGAAAGTTGAGCTTCTATAAATATTGTGGCTACTAAATAACTTTTCAAGACTAGAAATACCTCAAAGCCCCAACTCTAATTCAGAGCAATACCAGGTTATTAGCAAGGCATGACCACCTAACAAGAGTTATTTTTTGTAGGTAAGGTATAAAATCACATGTAAGTTTTGTTTTAGGAAAGATTAAATGTATACACAAACAAGAATAATTATAAAGCTTGGTGACTGCTTAAAGTGAGGTAAAAAGTTCTATCAGGATTCAGAAGAATAAACCATATAGCTGGAGCAATTGAAAGTTTAAACCAAGAGCTGAACTCTGTGATCAGCACAAATTGCATTGCAAGAGTCAGTTTGGGACATGTCCTCTTTTATTTGCTAGACATATACTGAAGGTGAATTTACAGGATGTGAAGAATTATATGATTATTTATAGATTAGAAGGACAAAATAAGAACATTGGCAAAATATACCAGATGAAGGAAACTATATCATAATTAAGGACAAATTCTTTTTAAGAACAGAATGAAAACTTGTTACAGATAGAGTGTTTTGTGGATGCAATTACATAGAATAAATTAGAAGTCAACTACTTCAGAGAGCCAGTACTGATCCAAGATAAAGAGGTATTCTGGAACGGGCTTTACCACTCATATGCAGTAGACAACATATTTATCTAGGATAGAGGATATTGGGCTTCCATTACTTTTGCCACTAACTAGGTGAGTGGCCTTTAATAAGATATTTTCCCTCTCTTGTTCTCATATTTTCTCTGTTAAATGGTAGTTTGGCTAGATGTATTCATTTTACAATTAGTTCCTATTTTGTTCTAGGCCCCAAACTTAACCCTACATACTGGTGAATAAAACAAAATTCCTGAAATTTTTTACTTATAGAATGCTAAGATTTTAAACACAAAAAAATACCATATATCAGAAATACTGCAGTCAGACCTTGGTGAGGACTTCAGATCTCCCTCTTAGGCTATTTGTGTTCACCTCATCAAGCTTCTTAACTTTTGTTTCCTTTTGTAATCTGTCTATTAAGAATAATGGTGATAACTGCCAAGTGATGTTTGAGATCCCTCTATATTCACATATGTAACATGCCTACTTCAGTGCCTGGTAGATAATGCTTACTAAATAGTTGCTGATGGCTTTTTCACTTTCTAACTTTTACCCCTGCCTCTGATTATGTATTTCAGACTCTCAGGCATAGTTCTCTCAGTATCAGATCATCCATTTAATTAAGGATAATTCCCTGATTGCCTCAGGGCATTTCTGAGTACTATTTAGAGAGCCTGTACAAAGCAATTTTTTTTGACACAAAATTTAAACTTAGGTCAATTGTTCCTGGCTTCTTTATTTATTTATTTATTTTCCTGGCTTATTTAAAACATTTGACAGAAGTTTGGAGTTCCTTTTCTCTCAACATAATGATTCTTACATTCTTTATATATGTACATATATGTATATAGTTTACATATCCTCCTGAGAATATAACAGAGGTATAGAAGTTAAGAGCCTGCTTCATCGGAAAATGTGCATACACATGGAACAGCACACAATCTCAGCTTGGCTCCAGGCCCCTTGGTCCCCTGAAGTCTTTCCATGTACCCCAGATGGATAAGATATGATTTTTTTTTTACTATATAAAATTCAAATTTTAATTTGAAATTCATGAATTCCAACTGGTTATGGAGCTTGAATATCATCCTTTACCATTGCTAATACCACAAAGGGAAAACTTTGAATCAAGTAGATTTCACAGGGCAAGTGTGAATATTGATTTCAACCCTGCCACATAGCCTTCTGCACGCTGAGTGAAGAGACTATTCTGCCCACATTTCAAGGTGAGGTTAATCTACCCCAGTGATAAATACTGAAAACAAGGCACATGGGATCCAGCTGTCCCAAACCACATCCTAGGCTGCTCCTTTAAGTGTCCAGGAGAGGAGTTAAATAATATTGATACTTCAGCATGTGGTGATGATTCCCTTGTTGCCACAGAATTGAAACTAGAAGTTATTTGAAGTTTTCAAATCTATGTCAAAAGGCAGATGATTCTGAAAGCCCTACAATTTTGAGTCTTTATAAGTGAAAATCCTTAAAAGTTTAGATCTAAGTGATAGTTTATTTTGTGTAAGTATAAAATACATAAAAAGTCTAAGCTTTATTAAAGTGAAAGTGTCATATTTTTTCTTTTTATGTAATGTATGAGCTCTACATCAGATTTTTATTTATTTAACATATTTCTGGAATATCTTATTCAAATTGGTTTGTGTTCAATTGCCTATGACAGACTATTCCCACTAAATATAATGCTTAATCTCTTTTAGATTCATTTTCAGAAGATATTCTTATATTGTGGACATCATTTCCTAATCCAGCCTGAATGTACTTATGAAATATCTAAAAATTTATTTTTAAATATAATAAGAAAATGTTTTAAGATATTATTATGTCATGTTTTGACTAATTTTTAATAAGATATTATTCCACTTCAAAGATGTATTGTTTTAGCGATCTTATATTTCAAAACATATTAAAAATTAACATATTAGTTAAATTTTCTGTGAGAATTTAAAGTTTTGATTCCTGTTACATAAGAAGAAAATATAAAAATTGTCTTCCACATCACCCTCTATGGTAATTACTAAGAAATATTTCTAGGAATGGATATATAATTTTTTTAAGTTCTATTGAAAAATCCATGTAAAACCTCAAAAAAAGTTACTTTTTTAGTCTAGGTATAATATTTAATGTCACTGATGTTAGCAATCTTAAACTGTGTGTTAAAAACATTGCTTCATGTAACACAGACGAATAATTCAATTTTTACTTTTGGTGAACATCAGTTTGAATCTTCTAAACTCAAGTTCAAAATTACAATTATTATATTGCACCAGAATTAAGTATATGTACTATTGACTTCCAAAATTAAATAAAAAAGGAAATGATTTCTTAATGTTCATCTTCTAATTCAGAAATATAAGCCTCAGAGATTATTTGATGCTCAAATGTCACTCTGCTTAAATGAAGATAAATGGTTCACACAATATATTCTCTGTAGACATTTGATCTTTGCTTTGAAAAAAGTAACAGTTCACTGAAAGTACATGAGCAATTAGGTAAATGCATTACACGTATAGATTTAATCCTGAAAACAACACTATGTGGGAAACGATGTTGCCATTTTAAAAGTCTTCTGTAAATGTGTTATCATAACCTTAAATATATTTTAAATATAGTTTATAATATATTAAAAATACCCATATGCATAATTTAAAAAATAAAAAAGAAAGAGAAAAAAAGATGAAGACAGTGAGACTCACTCCACCTTTTGGGAAGGTAAATACTTCTTAAGATTGGCAGAATGGAGAAGTGAAGCTATGTTCTCTTGACTCCAAATTCTGAGCTCTTGCCCACATCCATTATAAACATCATATTAAAGGTCTTCTCTAGTCCCACAACTTTTGAAATGTTGCAAAAACATTAAAAATTGGTATCTTACTACAAAAAGGCATCATAGCACTCTAGTGACAAGTATGGCTGTGGAACAAGACTGCCTCGATTAGATTCCTGACCCCACACTCAGTGGCTTAAATTTACCTCTCAGTTCTTCAGTTCCTAAACCTGCAAAATCAGCATCATCATAATGCTAGTTTCATAGACATATTACAGGAATGAAATGAAATTAGATCAATGGACAATACATGGAAATTATTAATAAGGGCCCTGACATTCTCAGTCATAAAGTAGGATCCAACTCTTTGCAACCCTATGAACCCAGAGCCCACCAGGTTCCTCTGTCCATGGGAGTTTCCAGGCAAGAATACTAGAGTGAGTTGCCATTTCCTTCTCCATGGGCCCTGGCAGATAATTGATATTCAGTATATGTTAACTGTTAATATGATTAACTATTATTATTTAATATCTTTCCTTCACATGTCATGTTGACCTATAGAGAATGCAAGTTTTTGTCAGATAAAAATCATTTTATGTTTTTCCATAACTCTCTAATACCCCTGATTCTTGTTATAGAAACTAAATATATGGGTTTCCTTCCATCACCCTCCAAGGCAACAAACTACATAATTTTTATCCGGACATGAATATTTAATATTGAAAAATATTCTATTCTATGAAAACCCAGCCAAAGTCTAACACCTCTACAGAAAGAAAGAAAGGAAAAAGAAAAAAACTAAAGAAAAGAAACAAAGCCCTTGAAGCTGGACATTTACATCACCTCTAAGAGTGCAAATAATAATGCCTCCTTCACAGATCCCCTGCCAACACCTTTTCATTTATACTGGGCGTACCAAGCTGTTTACCATATGGGTGTTATTTAGCCATTTCAATTGCCCAAGACCAAACTGAATGGCACCCACACAGACACAAATGTCCACACATTTTGTAATTTGAAATATTGAATAATAGTTAATACTATTCCGGATGAAAGACAAATGCTTTACCTTTTCATTTAATATTCTAATAGTATTTGCCAAAATACTTCTAAAGACTTTTTCTTAAACTATTCAAAATCTTGGGCTTTTCATCTTACCAGATTTTTTTTAGTTTTCAAGAAACAAATTTTCATCCATTCTGAGATTTTTCCTCATAATGAATGGCTTCACATTTTAAGTTAATATTGCTCCTTGCTTTGTTATTTGTGTTATTGCAAAACACTGCTATAAATGACTAGCAGAATGATCTAAAGTCAATTTCCTAAGGAATAAGATTTGTTGTTTTAATGATATATGATCATGCCACTGGCTGCAACCCCCTCTATAATAGAGAAACTGTCTTACCTATATAGCCCATCAATTCATGTTTAGTAAACAATAAATTTATTAAATAAATATTAATTTACTGTAAACAACAGTAAACAATAATTTATACTCTAAATTGTCAACAAGGTAATAATGGTATAAAGTAAAAAAGTAATAGGAATAAGATAATGAAAGAAAATATGGTTATTTCAAATGAATTAGTTTTGACTGGAGAGGAGTCAGAGGGTTTCAACTCATCAGCCAACATTTTATCAAATTTTAAAGTAGAACATCTTTAAAACTCCATGGACTGTTAGACTAGGATAGGACCATATAATGCTTATATTTAATATCTCTCCCAATGCCCCAAATTATCTTTTTATATCTTCTGTTTATTCTATACTTTGTTCAACTGAATAGAAAAAAAAAAAAAAGTATGAACAAAGAGCAATATAAATCCCTGTGTGATTTAGTCAAATCATTTTACCTGTTTGATCTTTGTTTGCACTTTTATAAAAATAAAATAATTGAACTAGTAATCTCTGAGTACCTTCAAATTATTAGGTTTATGCCTTTCTACTTCTGACAGTGAAAAACTCACTATATTTTTTGATAATCCAAAGGAAAAAGCTCAAATTTTAAGACTATTCTTGACTCCCTATATATCTTGTCCGTTGGTTCACTATATGCCAGTGACCCAAGGAGCCACAGTTACTCACATGTCCTCAGGCCTGCTGGTATGCCATCCTCCCACCATATTTCTCTTTTCTAAGCTAAGCAGAAATAAAATGTAACACATTGATTTTAAAGATAACACATGAACTGTATTCAGTGAAATCTTGAGTTTTAGATGTTAAAAGTTTTGGCTTTAACATTCATCAGGGCTATATTCTGGTCCCCTAAGTGACCATTTATTTATTTAAGCATTTCATGATCTTCAAATATGTCACAGGGTCTTGTTACTCAATAACACACAACTGACCAGTGGTCTTCATTATGATTCCTTTTTATATTTTTCAGTGGCTTTGGAGAAAATCCAACATTTCTAATATTCACTGGGGAATGGATGACCTGACTTCAGCTCACTGGTTTTACTATTTCTCACCTCACAAGTTTTGGTCAAGCACAAAATTGCCTCTGACTCTGAAACCAGAAGCTGCTGTTTCTTACTATACTGCTTGAAGTTACTGCTTCTTCACCATCTGGTTTGTCTTCATTCTTTTAAGCCAGCCTCCCAGAAAACCTCTTTTTGCCTTTCTTAATGCCATAGGATGAGATTGGGGTCCCTGCTGTGACCCCATATCTTTCAATGTAAATATTGTATCATTAAACTTACCACAGTGGTTTATAAATACTGCTTCTGTGATTCTTATTTCTCTTCTAGAGTCCAAGCTATTGAGACTAAGAACTCTTGTTTTCCTCATCTCTATATCCCTCAGGCTTAGAACAATGTTTGGCACATAGCAAGCTCTGTTAAGTATAGGATGCACACCTGAATCAGTAGTAAATATCTATCAAATAGGGCAATTTGCCAGCATATGATAGATATTTGATCCATCTGGTGTAAGAAATATCATTGATCTGTGCAGGATCTGTAACAGAGGCATTAAAACAATAAAAAACAGGCACTTATTTATATTGCCAGATAATCTGACACTTAACTTGAAGAAACATTGTGACACATGGCGGATGTTTATCATCATCATGTAGAATGTTCCAGTTTCAAAGAGCATCACAAGTGATGCAACTTGAAAGTGGGAGGAAAGCTGCACATCTTTGAAGCCCCCCCTGGGCTCTGTTCTTGGAAGGGGATGGAAAATGAAGGAGAAACTGTATAGAGGGCTGTGCACACTTGCCAGGGTAGCTGTGTTCAGCCACTCTCTAGTCCTGCCAAAGTGGAGGTGGTACATGGAGCATGGTCTGCAAAACAGCAGATGAGGTTGGTTTGGTCCCCATGGAAACCAGATCTCCCATTGAGAAGTAAACATATTTGGTACTTTTGTAATCAGTACCAATCAAAAGTGAAAAACAATCCATTTTTATTGTACTCATATTGTCTTAAGAGAATAGATATTTGAAGTCAGATTCACCAGTGTATACTTCCATTTCTAACACAGACTTGATCAAGTTTTGGCTCTGACATGAGATTTTAAAAGTTTCTCACTTAGCTCTGTGATTTAGCTTTATATAGAACTATTGGGAAGGAAATATAGTTAAATGACCAACATAGCTAAAATGTGTATTTAAGTATACAGTTGTCCACTCCAGAACTTCACTTACAGACAAACACGTCTCAGTATCACAAGTCTTCTGCAATGAAAATAATGATAAGTGAATCTAAATAAGGAGGATCCTTGTCATAGGACACATGACATCACTTCAGTGAACCTTTAAAATGTGTGTTAAACTTCCAAGAATAGTGGAAAGTACTGTGTTTAATCCTAATATATTTATTAGACAGTCTTTGTGTTGTGTTAGTTGCTCAGTCGTGTCCAACTCTCTGCGATCCCCTGGACTGTAGCCTGCCAGGCTCCTCTGTCCATGGGATTCTCCAGGCAAGAGTATTGGAGTGGATTACCATTCCCTTCTCCAAGACAGTCTTTAAGAACCATTGAAGAAAATATTCAATCCTGTTCCTTGAAAGTTTCCCTCTGAACACTACTTTTTCAGGTGAAATAATACTCTTTCTATTCTCATTAGTCAGAAGGCTTGGTTGGTGTAAAGATGAGACACATGTCAGTGAATAGTAGATATCTAGAAAATTCTAATGTCCTGCCATAATAGGAATTTTATAATTTCTTATGTAATACATAATAAAACCTCATATATACACTCTAATTTTGGAAAACTAAAACTTTGCCTTCTTGATTATGTATTTATGAAGCTGTAGCACTGAGATACAAAATGAAAGGTTAGTTCACTAACTAAACATTAGAGTCTAAATGAAATTAAACACTTGGTTATTCTAAATAATGGGATATTTGGCATATTATAAACAAAGAATACAGATTATAGTCTCCCTCACTTTTAATATGCAACTTTCAGCATTGTTTAAGTAAAAGCAAAATAATAGGACAATTCCCATAAATATGAATCCACCCTAATACATTTATATGTGAAGTCTACAAAATGCTATGCCTAAAACTTAGCAGATTTGTCTAATTAATCCCAACACACTTGCCAATCTTATATAAGATTGTTCTTTTTACATCATTTATAGAAATTGGCATGCATGTGTTTCTAATATCTCATAAACACTAAGAATTCTTGCTGCTGTCTATTTACTAGGTTTGGATAAATTTTAAAGGGACATATTCCAATAAAATGTGCTGTTGTCATGGCTGATGATGATATTGTAGAAAATTTTCTAATATTTTTGTTGGAAATGTCAATAGAATTTGGTATCATGTTCCAATATAACATAAAGTTCAAATTTATTGCAACTATCTTAGCAAACTTAAAAAAAAGAAAAAACCAAGATTGAAAAAGCAACCATCTCACAGATAAGCACTTTCCATGTGTACATGCTGTTCTGGAACAGAGCATTTCAAAGATGGCCTATGAAAGCTGAGACAAGGACAAAGCTCAGCTGCAGGGGTTTCTGACCTTGCTTATTACTAGGATTGAAGGGTCCAGAGATGGGAGGGATTTTTTTTTTCAGCCTATTTGCCCAAGTTCTTTACAATTACTTTCTTAATACACCGCCCTGCTCCAGTACCCGACCACCTACGCAGGCTTCGGTCAAGTACAATGTTCCAATGTCCTCCTCTAACTCTGACCTTACTCCCTGTCATAGTACATTCAGGCTGCTTTGGCAAATTACCATAGACTGAGTGGCTTATAAACAACAGAGATGTATACAACAAGGTACTACTGTATAGCACAGGGAGCTATATTCAATATCCTAAGATAAACCATAATGGAAAAGAACATAATAAAGATTGTATATATATGTATGACTAAGTCACTTTGCTGTACAGCAGAAGTTAACACAACAGTATAAATCAACTATAGTTTTATAAATATATATATTTATAAAGAAATTTATTTCTCACAGTTCTGAAGGCTGGGAAGTCAGAGTTCAAGGTGCTGGCAGATTCAACATTTGGTGAGAATCCACTTCCTGGTTCAAAGATGACTTTCTTTTTACTTTGTCATCACTTGGTAGAAGGTTTGAGTGAGCTCCCTGGGTTCTCTTTCATGAGTGCACTAATCCCACTCAAGAGGGCTCCACCTAATTACCTCCCCAAAGCACCACCTACCAATGCCATCCTATCAGGGATTAAGTTCAACCTATGAATTATGTGGGGACATAAACATTCAGTTTATGCACTCCTTTACCTTACTTCCTTTTGCATGTTCTACACATTTCAAGAAACACTTATTTTGCTGGAAAAGGGCATAATAAAATTAATATACAAATACCATTACCATAGAACCCCAATAATTAATTTGCCATTTAATTCAATGACCTTTCCAATTACAGACAGTCACCGTACAACAATATCGAATAAATGGTTCCCCAATACAGGTGTTTTCTGCATTTGGCAAAAAATTAAAATTCATTTCCAAAATAAGGTCAGACCTGAAAAGTTATTTCTTCTCAACTAGTCAAAAATTTGGTTGCTGTGAGTCTTAGAATCGAATTCAATTACATATACTCTATGACTTAAATAGTTTGGGGATTTTTGTTGTTGTTGTTTAACCACTTCACAGTCCCTATCTTCTATCATTTATTATATTGGTTAATGTCCAGTGAGGAGACAGAAAACTCACCAGTTACTCTAACACAGATAATATAAAAAATTGTTAATGGATTTAAAGTTGATTAAGATACCGAGGCAAAAACGGAGCACTAGGTTATTGCAGTGGGAGCAACTGGAGGAAACAGCAACCACATGTAGGGCTGGAAAACAAACAGAAGACAGTGAAATTATTAAAACTGAGATGCTTTGATGATGGGCCTCTGAGCTGGCACTGGTTCTTAGCCCAGAAAAGGGACTTGAAGCGGCTGGAATTCAGACCTCTGTGGAGGGGGACTAGCCCACAAGTTTTGGTGTTTCTAAAGAGGTGCAGAGGATGTTGCTTCTAAAAGTATTCAAAAAAACCTGCAAACTGAATTCAGCTGGTGTGACTGGAACCAACTATCACCTTAGTAAGGACTTCCCTGGTGGCTCAGATGGTAAAGAATCTGCCTGCAGTACAGGAGACCTGGGATTGATCCCTGGCTCGGGAAGATCCGCTGGAGAAGAGAACAGCAACCCACTCCAGTATTCTTGCCTGGAGAATCCCATGGACAGAAGAGCCTGGCAGGTTACAGTTCATGGAATTACAAAGAGACAGGACTGACCGACTAACACTAGAGTGAAGTAGTAAAGCTGGAAAGATGCTGACTACAGTAGAAAGCCAGTGGAAACAGCAAGTCCCTTTTTCTTTTTCTAAGTTTTTTGCCTTCCTTTAGCATCCCACTCTGGAGAAGGCAATGGCAACCCACTCCAGTACTCTTGCCTGGAAAATCCCATGGACAGAGGAGCCTGGTAGGCTACAGTTCATGGGGTTGCGAAGAGTCAGACACAACTGAGCAACTTGACTTTCACTTTTCATTTTCCTGCATTGGAGAAGGAAATGGCAACCCACTCCAGTGTTCTTGCCTGGAGAATCCCAGGGACAGGGGAGCCTGGTGGGCTGCCATCTATGGGGTCGCACAGAGTCGGACACGACTGATGTGACTTAGCAGCAGCAGCAGCAGCAGCAACAGCAGCATCCCACTCAGAGGTTAAAAGGGAGCCAGCTACCCATCCAAAAATGTGGTGTCCCAGCCCAAACGTTAATGACGATGTATATGGCGGTGGGTGTTGAAACTGGGAGACAATCACTAAACAACTGACACACTTATTTCACTGAACTTTAAGTTATTTGTGTGGATAACTGTCTCTCCAGCCTAAATATTCCTCCTTGAAAGCAGGAAATGTATTTGCATCCATCCCATTATCGGGCATAGTATTTGATATAATGTTGTTGCTGTTGTGCAGTCACTAAGTCTTGTCTTGAATCTTTGTGACCTCATGAACTGTAGCCTATGAGGCTCCTCTATCCTCTGCTATCTCCCAGAATTTGCTCAAATAGTTGATGTTAAAAAAGTATATGGTTAATGAATAATGGCCTATGTTTATCTATATTTAATATTATTCTGTTAGAAACAACAGTTATTCTAGTTTTAGAATTTTAATTCAATCTCCCTCCCTCCATAATGATGGGTCTATTAGTTATCATTGCCAGCTTAGCAGTAATCAGCAGATTTAATATGTATTACCTATTTGCATAATAAATTGATGTGAAATGTACTGTCAGTCCTCTCACTTAAGAGGACATAAAGATCACCTGGATTAAAAGATCAGCTAGTTAAACATAGGTTTACCACAGAGATTCTGATAGAGCAGGCCTTGTGTAGGACTTGAGAATTTGTGTTTCTAACAAGTTCACAGCTATGCTGATGCTCATCCATGGACCACATTTTAATTTCATACTGCTTTAATACAAGATTAGAATATGGCAGCCTTTAAAAACTGCTTTACACTTTAGTTCGATAAAATATTTATTGAACACATTGTATGTATAAATTACCCTGTTGGGAACTGCAAAAAATCCAGCAACAATTAAGATTTGTTCTCTCAAGGAATTTATAATTTAATAACTTAGTATAACACATAAAAATTTTAAATAGGGACTAAAAAAATGTAATTAAAGTTCTTTGACACACAGAGGAAATAATAATAATGGATTTTTTTGTTTGTTTAAAATACTGCAGTTGACATTGGGAAGTTGATTATAAGTCATGCTTTACTCATTTTTATCTGTTCATAGTAGATGGATGATATGATGAGAATTTCCCACTACTTATCAGTATTATCTGGCTTTAAGTATTTTTTATGTACATCAATAATATCATCTTCTTATAGAGAGTTTAATTGATCTGTTTACCAAAAAGATGTTATTTTAAGACCAATAATTAGGGATGTATTATTGGTATATTTTTGAAAAAATTGAAAAAAATTTAATTTTTTAAAATATGACATTATTCACATATTTTGTTTATCATGATTTTTCTTTTTCTTATCAAGAAAGAAACAAATAGCTTTAAGATTAACTTAAATAGAAAGATATTTGGGTGAATAATGTGGCATGTTGAAAAAAGTTTACAAAAATTTAAAAGAATATAATATGGTACAAACACTGTTTTATCTGTTTGAAATAATATGTAAAATGCTAGCAATCTGTACATCATAGAACAAGCATTTATATTCCTGTTTTTGGTATGTGTGCTCAGTCATTCAATCATGTCCAACTCTTTGTGACCCCACTGACTGTAGCCCACCAGGCTCCTCTGTCCATGGGATTTTCCAGGCAAGAGTACTGGAGCAGGTTGCCATTTACTTCTCCAGATGATCCTCCCAACCCAGGGATCGAACCCAAGTCTCTTGCGTCTCCTGCACTGGCAGGTGGATTCTTTATCACTGTGTCGATATATTGTACCCTTAATCTTTTATTGCCTATTATTTGTTAAAATATTAAAGAGCATTGAACAGGCTAATATAATGTAAAGTCTTCCCATCTGAGAATTAATTGTGGTTGAAATATGGCAAAAATCGTTCTAGTACTTAACAATGCAGATATGGTAATTCTAAGGTAGCAAGTTTATCATCATCTAGATTCAGTCCAGATTATCATACAGTAAGTTAAATTTAAGTGCCCCCCTTAAAAATGACTCTGCATATTTGATGGTTATTTGGCAAAGCTATCTCCTTGACTCCTTCACCAAAAAAGAATTACCTCACCAATAACAAAGTCTTGGACATACTGTCTTTATGGACTGAACATAGAACTAAGTTCTCATATGAACTGAGAACCTATACCCTGGTTCTCATTGTATGTCTGTGGTGAAAGGTAACTTAAAACAGATAATGCATTACGTGTGTCTGCACATGCATGTGTATGTTTCCCTGTCCTGATATCATGTTTCTCCTAGATATGCAGGTACACTTACACAATGGGATGTTCTCTATTCATTACTTGGTACTTAAATGTAAACTGCAGTGGGTGACTTTTAACCTTGGGGTAAAAGGAGGCAGGTCCTGAGTCTGTTATGATCCATCTAAGTCAGTATTTCTCAAGCTTGATAAAACACTGAAATTTCCTGGGAAACAGAGGGTCTCAATTTTTTTGGTAAAAATCTTCCCAGATGATTATAAAGCATAGTCAAGTTTGCAGCTTGTTATTTTAAAATTAAAAACGAGGTGTTTTGTTTTATCACCACATTCTTGCCACTTTCCCATCCGAATCTGTTTACTTGAATCCTGCCAATCTTCGATTAAGACAGGCATTGAGTTCTTCAGTGATGGCAAAAACAGCTTATCCTTCATTCTATAACTGTGAGCATATTTGGGGGATGTTTTAATTCAGAAGAATAAATAATTGTTTGTGCCAACTCTATGTAATACATTGTGCTAGTTACCACTAGAAATACAAAGATGAATTTGATGGAGCATTTGCAATCAAGGAGCTTGAAATTTGTGGAAAGAGAAACATATGCACAAAGATTTTTCATATTAGAAAAATTTAAAGGCAGTTTTCACAACAATGGCTACATATTTGAATCACCTGGTAAGTTAAAAAAAAAAATACTGATGGCTAGTCCCACCCCTAGAAATGCTGATATTAAATCTGAACTGCATCAGAAGTCTTTAAGTGTTTCTCCAGTCAGTAATTCTCCAGGGTTCACAGCAAGATAACAAAGTGCTACAACAATGGGGAAGCGAAAGTTCTTTGAGGAAGAGGTAGCATTCACTATTAATAGAAACTAATCATCATGAGCTTACTATATACTCAAATCTTTACATAATTTAACTTAGCCATCACAATGACCCTTAAAACTGGGTCATAGAAAACAAAGTAAATGGAATCTTAGAAAACTTGAATAACTTACCCAAAGCCAACCATCTGGTGGAGCCCAAACTGGAACCCAGAGATTCTGACTTCAGGACTTCTTCTCTCAAATACTGTGTTATTCTTCCTAAAGAATGGAAATTTAGGAAGTAAATGAATGAAAAAAACACTTCAGGAAAATAGCTTGGAGTAACATTAACAGACAAGGGCCCTGGAGCCAGTCTTGTTCCCCTTTGAATCTTGGCTCTCCCACAGCTTCCTTGGTGGCTCAGATGGTGAAGAGTCCACCAAAATTTCAGGAGACCCAGGTTCAATCCCTGGGTTGGGGAGATCCCCTGGAGAAGGGAACAGCAACCCATTCCAGCAATCTTGCCTGGAGAATTTCATGGAAAGAGGAGCCTGGTGGGCCACAGTCCTCTGGGTCACAAAGAATCAGACATGACAGCAACTTTTACTTTCATACACTTTCACATTCTCCAGGCTTTATTGGTGACTAGTCATTTGCCTAGATTCTCTGTGCCTCAATTTCCTCTTATATACAAGGGATAATAAGATCAATTGCTTGAGTTGTTGTGAGGATACAATGAGTTACTACATTAATATTAGCAATCATAATTATTGTTTTGAGGAAAAGAAAAACTACTGGAAAACTGAAATGCCTGGCTGTGGGATGATTGAGGATCTGGTGCGTTAAATCATGAGGAGTAGAGTGGCCTATAGTTAGCCTGACTGTAATTCTAGGTTTGTATCTATTTTCTTATAATATTGATAGTGCCTGTTTTTTCTTAAATGTGGGGCAATAGGGAGAAGATCTATCATAATGAAAACATACAGGCATACCTTTTTATTGAGCTTCACAGTTACTGCAGATTTTACACAAACAGGAGGTTTGTGGCAATCCTGCATTATCAGATGATAGCATTTTTTAGCAATAAAGCATTTCCAAAATTAAGGTATGCTCATTGTTTTATTAAATATAATGCTACTGTACACAACTGACTACAGTATAGTATGCTGCTGCTGCTAAGTCACTTCAGTTGTGTTTGACTCTGTGCAACCCCATAGATGGCAGCCCACCAGGTTCCCCCACCCCTGGGATTCTCCAGGCAAGAACACTGGAGTGGGTTGACATTTCCTTCTCCAATGCAGGAAAGTGAAAAGTGAAAGTGAAGTCGCTCAGTCGTGTCCAACTCTTCGCGACCCCATGGACTGCAGCCTACCAGGCTCCTCCATCCATGGGATTTTCCAGGCAAGAGTACTGGAGTTGGGTGCCATTGCCTTCTCTGACAGTATAGTATAAATATAACTTTCCATGCACTGGGAAAGCATAATGTTTGTACAACTCACTTTATTGCCCTATTCACTTTACTGAAGTGGTCTGGAACAGTACCCACAATATTTCTGAGGTACACCTGTGTCATGCTGTAACAGACCAAGTGAAGGGTTTAGAGGGAGAACCATTCAGTTGGACTTTGAGTTAAGAAGTGCCATAATCAGAAAAAAATAAGATCTGTGCTTTATAAAGATAACTCCAGCAACAGTGTGTTGGATGGATTGCAAATTGTAAAATTTGACAATTTCCAAATGCAAAGTGGTGTAAACACATGCTTTGAGAAATATAGTGGGCACTTGGGGACATAAATCAAGGGGAAAAGATTGAGAATGGGATGTATCCTAGGAAAACTGGATCTTTAATCTTTGAAGTCAGGGATCAAGCCAGGAATTGTTTCATTATTAAGGCCATGTGTAGCTTGAAACACTCAAAAAGACCCAGCCTCAATAAGTTTGGCCAAACTGCCAGTGGTGTGTGGGTTTGGATTTTTCTCTCTCCAGGAAATTATAACAATTCAGACCAGACTAGAAGACACAGGGTCATATCTCATCATTTATGGCCCATGGCCTGGGAATGGGGACTAGGTGGTCAAGCTCAACTGTGTAATAGTGGAAAGGAGAAAGGAGATAGTGTGAATGGAGAAAGGAGACCAGAAAGAGAGGTGATTGCCATCAGATCTTATAAAAAATAACTGCCATTCATTTAAATGAACAGGGAGAGTAGCTCATAGGGAACAGTAAGTCCCATTGTTTTCCTTATTTTGGTGATTTTCACATGGATAAGATACGTCAGCCCAAGATTCTTTTAAAAGAACATATCACCTCTCACATAACATTCCAGAAACATGGCAAATAGCGAGTGTGACTGCAGAGTGAACCTATGAGTGGAAATTGAAGCCAGAATTTCTGCATTCCTTGCAAGTACCCATAGTTCCTTTAATTATACTCAGGGTTTGTAAACAGAAAGTGCTTCATAGATGTAGAGAATCCAAGAGGTAATCCAAAAAATAAAATAAAATAAATATATGGTCTGGCACCACCAAACCAGATTAAAGCAACATTATTTACTAAGGAAGAGAAATATTTTGGAAAAATCGTAGTAACGATGGAATCACAAGCAAAATGCTACTTATTTGTGACTGAGGGAGAGATTGTCAATTTTGATAAATGTAACAAAGATGAAGGAAATAAAATGAGGGAAATGACTTACATTTTAAAATTACACTTTTAAGAGAAAAAAATATTTATCTACCTATCATCACATTGAGGACAGTGAAAAGTTGGCTTAAAGCTCAACATTCAGAAAACTAAAATCATGGCATCCGGTCCCATCACTTCATGAGAAATAGATGGGGAAACAGTGGAAACAGTGTCAGACGTTATTTTGGGGGGCTCCAAAATCACTGCAGATGGTGATTGCAGCCATGAAATTAAAAGACACTTACTCCTTGGAAGGAAAGTTATGACCAACCTAGATAGCATATTCAAAAGCAGAGACATTACTTCGCCAAAAAATGTCTGTCTAGTCAAGGCTATGGTTTTTCCGGTAGTCATGTATGGATGTGAGAGTTGGACTGTGAAGAAAGCTGAGCACTGAAGAACTGATGCTTTTGACCTGTGGTGTTGGAAAAGACTCTTGAGAGTCCCTTGGACTGCAAGGAGATCCAACTAGTCCACTCTAAAGGAGATCAGTCCTGGCTGTTCATTGGAAGGACTGATGTTGAAGCTGAAATTCCAGTACTTCGGCCACCTCATGCCAAGAGTTGACTCATTGGAAAAGACTCTGATGCTGGGAGGGATTGGGGCAGGAGGAGAAAGGGATGACAAAGGATGAGATGGCTGTATGGCATCACAGACACGATGGATGTGAGTTTGAGTGAACTCCGGGAGTTGGTGATGGACAGGGAGGCCTGGCGTGCTGCAATTCATGGGGTCACAAAGAGTCGGACATGACTGAGCAACTGAACTGAACTGATCATCACATTTCCAAACTTTCCTTTGAGAGAGAGAGAAAAAACATCCTAGAGTCCATTATTTCGATGATTACTGAAAATATTTTTTACATTTCTCTTCCATCTACTTCTACTATTAAATATCTCCATCTTGTTTTACTAATTCATGTTTGTCTAAATTTTTATGTTTTACAGGCTCATTAGAATTGTTTTGCCTCTTATCCAGATTTCCATCTATGTAACTTTAAGAAATCTCTGATGCCAATATGAAACTCATAAAATTTGGTAGTGAATCAGACCAACAATTTAGGAGGTAGTTTCAGGGAAAGTTCAGTTGTATTTAAAAACATCTGCAAAGTACTTTTTCCCTGGAGCATCCAGAAGGCACACATGAAGTTGATTGAGACTATTAGACATGAAGTATTTCAATCAAAGTTATCATTCCACCAGAAGTAATCATTTGTTCCACTTATTAGCAATTAACATGTGGCTTATCACATGATTCATTAGCACACTTCTGCTGGTATCCAATTTGCTTTCCCAGAATTCCTCTCACACTCCCTGGCAGGAAGTCACCATGGTGACATCTGTTTCTTGTAGAGCTATCAAGAACGATAAGCCACTTCTTGTGTTGCTTAAGTCATAGATTCTTTCCCCTTTTCTCCAACAGCTAATACGTTCTTTTTCTGCCATATGGAAAAGATAAATACCAGAACTTAAAATATCAGAATAAAAGAGAAATGAGAATGAAACTCTTTGAACATTGACCATGAAGGAAATACTTATGGAGTGTGTTCAAAGGTGTTGGACTCTTTGTGTTATTTTTATTAAATTAGTGACCACATCAAAAATATGTTGGCTAGCAAAAATTTTCCTTTAGTCAATCTATTCAAATATTCAAATGGACACAAACTGTTAAAACCATACACTTTTTTTTATTTATTGCTATGTGATAAACACCCAAAACTTAATATCTTGAAATTACATTGTTATTATCCTAATGAATCTGGGGCTTGACTGAGCTCACAGGGTGGTCTCAGATGAAGTCTTCTGTACCCTTGCAGTGAGATATCAGCAGGAGATATACTCATCTGAAGACTCGACAGGACTATGTAGCCATAAGGGTTCACTCATGTGCCTGACAGTTGAAGTTTGTTGGCCCTAAGTTTAGCTGGTGTTATAAACTTTAACATCTTAAACCTACCTCTCCATGGGCCATGGGCTTCCCACAGCATGGTAGCTTGGTTTCAAGATGGAATGTCCAAAGAGCAAGTGTCCCACAATACCTAGGCAATAAGACACAAGTCTCTTGTGATCCAGATTCAGGAGTCAAATGGCATCTCTTCTGTTATATTCTAGTGTTCAAAAGTAAGTTACAGTGTCAACTTAAGTTCAAGAGAAAGGGACCACCCAAGGGCCTAGATACATCAGGAGTCATGCCTCACTGGGGAGCCATCTTTGAAGATCAGTTACCAGATCTCAAATTAAGACTTTATATAAAAATCCAGAGAGAACCTCTATGTAAAAAGAAAAAATTGAACTTATTCATTTAATGTCTCAGATTACTCTACACAATACCGAAAGATCAATATATTGAGTTTCATCTTTATGACAGTATGTTAGCAAAAATATGTCTCATAAGTCAGGTTTCAGACTACTCCCATTACTGAAATATTCATATTTTAGGTAAAAAGTTTCCTTCTTTTTGAGTATTGATCATTTTAAATAATGATTGCTACCATTTATTTAGCATTAACAATGTTCCAAAGAGCTGTTACTTTCATAAAAACCTATAAAAGAAGTATGATTATTTTCCCACTTTATGGATATATCAGTAGAGAGAGGCTCAGAGATTAAGAATTTACTAAGAACCACATAGCTAGTGAATGACAAAACTACAATTTGACTTTAGGAAATATGGATCCAAAGTGCATGCTCTTAAATGTAAGATCTGCTGTGAAGACCTATACTAAGACACAGCATCACAGTTACTAGTAATGTGGTTGTGTTATCCTGCAATATAGAATCTAAATCTAGGGCAGGGTTTTGGCTAGTATTAATTTCCTACAGCCAAGGACTGCTAGAAAATACCTGGAGTTGAATAAGTTGAGTTTGTTTTGCACCATAGCATGGAAAATCACACAACTTGGAAAGCTGTGGTATCTGCAAAAGAGTTTTAGAAATACCTATTTTCAATTTGAACTTTGGTTGGATGACTTTCGGGAGGGGTTAAGGAAGGGAGGATTTACCCAAGTCTAGATGCTGTCAGAATCCACTAGGGCTTCCTTTGTGGCTCAGCTGGTAAAGAATCTGCCTGCAATGCAGGAGACAGGTTTGATCTCTGGGTTGGGAAGATCCCCTGGAGAAAGGAAAAGCTACCTACTCCAGTATTCTGACCTGGAGAATTCCAATGGGGTTACAAAGAGTCAGACACAACTGAGTGACTTTCGCTTTCCTTCACTTACAGATGCTGTCAGAAAGTGAGTGCAAATCTATGATTGGCTATCTCAAAAAATTCTACCTATAAAAAGAAGAAAAGGCTGGGGTGAGGATCAAGCTGTAACTAGTGAAGAATCAGCAGTCACTCAAGTTAGTCATGAGAAGATGATTGCTATTTTGTGGTTTACACAATGACCTTGTTTTCTGTTGGCACCTAGACAAAATTGTGCAATGGTCTTGCTTTTGTCTCATTTTATCATGGTCTCAGAGTGACCTCATCTGATCTTGGTATTCTTTGAGATTGTGTCCAGAAGAACAGAATGGCCTAACTGTAAGGGCCAGGCCAGCTTTTAAGACACTAGGGCCTTGTTGCTCATGTCAGGCCAGTTTCTGGATATCAGGGACTGCTTTTAATATTTCTTAGTTGGTTGAATTTTTCAAGTGAATATAGTATGTCCTATTTCTTTTAGCACATTATTAATTTATTTTAATACTTAAGATGTTGAATTAAATACCTAATAGACACTTTATATTTGCAACTTGTAATTTCTAGGTAATATTAATAAAATATTTTATTAAAGATCATTTTATTTTTAATTATAAAATGCATATTTTAAATGAGTTATTATTATATTTGGGGGAAATTTTTTCCTAAAAAAAGCAAATCTCTAATGTTTTAATAGACTTAAAGGGGTAAAGCTTATACTGACAGACTGATTTTATATTAATTAAGTATTTGTTTTAATATTTATGTTAAGCTGCTACTTTTACATTAGAATTGTTCCTTGAATAACATGGGTTTGAACTCCATGGGTCCATTTATATAAGGATATTTTTCAGTAGTAAATGCCACAGTACTATAGTGGCTCGTGGTTAGTTAAATCTGTGACTATGGAACTGTGTATACTAAGGAATGGTGTGTAAGGTGGGTCAATTATAAATTATCCTCAGATTTTCAACTGATTGGAGGGTTAGAAACTTGCCTTTCAGTTGAAAATCTGCATTGTTTGAGGGTCAACCCATAAACCCTGCATTGTTTGAAGGTCAACCATAATTGCTTTTAGCATCATTTTCTATACTATTTGTATTAAAAAAAAAAAAAAAACCTGGTATTTTGAATACAGATAAACTGAGAAGTCACTGGGATATATAAGATTCATAGGAATCCAATGTTAAATGTTCTTAATATACTGCAATTAAATCGACTTTTTTTTTTTTTTTTAAACACATTGAGCCATTTTGGATGACAGGGTTAAATGTCCTTAAGCTTTAAGGCAGAGTTCAAGAAAACAGACCTGATACCATTCAGCAGTTGCTAAAATTCAGCATTCAGATTAAGGAGTGCTACAAGGTATTTCAGGAAAGTTATGACCAACCTAGATAACATACTGAAAAGCAGAGACATTACTTTGCCAACAAAGGTCCATCTAGTCAAGGCTATGGTTTTTCCAGTGGTCATGTACGGATGCAAGAGTTGGACTGTGAAGAAAGCTGAGCGCTGAAGAATTGATGCTTTAGAACTGTGATGTTGGAGAAGACTCTTGAGAGTCCCTTGGACTGCAAGGAGATCCAACCAGTCTATTCTAAAGGAGATCAGCCCTGGGTGTTCTTTGGAAGGAATGATGCTAAAGCTGAAACTCCAGTACTTTGGCCACCTCATGCGAAGAGTTGACTCATTGGAAAAGACTCTGATGCTGGGAGGGATTGGGGGCAGGAGGAGAAGGGGATGACAGAGGATGAGATGGCTGGATGGCATCACCGACTCGATGGACATAAGAGTCTGAGTGAACTCCAGGAGATGGTGATGAACAGGGAGGCCTGGCGTGCTGTGATTCATGGGGTCGCAAAGAGTCGGACATGACTGAGCAACTGAACTAAACTGAACAAGGTATTTCAGTAGAAAAAAAAAATTATTCTGAGTTCCTGGAGTACTAAAGTCCGTTTCTCTGACTACACAATACTATTTATCCTTCAAGATTCAGTTCTGTTTACCACTGCTTTGCTTGAGATAGACACTCATCCTTAGTGGCTCCTAATATCCTGTTCAAAATTTTGTCATAATTTTTGTCTCCTCCACTAGACTGTAGACACCTCAAGAAAGGAGTCATTCATCCCCTTACCTTAGTGTCTAACACAATACTTGCCCTCTAATCGATACTCACAAAATGCCTATTGAATGAATAAATGAAAACATGGATGAATATTTATTTTTTAATTTTTATTTTCAGTGTGGATACACTGGCTTACAAACAAATTTCTTTCTCAAAATTAACAAAGTTATAATACTATGACAAATGAAATTGCAATCTAACTCCATACAGCATGCAGTAAAACAGTTTATTTTAAAAGTAATTTTCTAACATATATGATCTAACAATCCTTCATGTGAAGTTACTTTTTTTTTCTGTTCCCAGAAGACAAATGTTTTCTAAAGGCTGTTTTATTGTTTTGTTCTTGGAATCTGTTTCAGAAAATACAAAACAGGTGTGGATCATCTGTAGTCATTTAAAGAAACTAATGAAATTAATGAATTTTTAGTGTCTAGTTCAAAAAACATATGCATATTCATGTCCTATGCAAATGAAACTATTGATATTTATAAATGCCATATTAAAAGTCTTTAAAATTAATATCATAACTTCAAAAAATGAACTTCAATGTCTAGAGTGCTAACAGAGGAACTAATAAAACAAACTTGTTAATTTATTGTTAATAAAATTAAGTTAACTTAATTATTAATTATTGTTTAACTTAATTACTAGTTATTATTGTTAATTATTGCTAAGTTAATAAAATTTCTAGATATTTATAGCTAGATATATCTCATTAAATAATGTTGCTATATACTGTTATTCAGGAAAAATTTATAATTTTCTTTTGAAGTCAGACTTTACAAAAAAGTTTTCTCCATAAATTAGTAGGTGACAATTATGGAATTTATCTTATTGTATTGATTCTTCCCATTGTTAAACTTAACTGGAAGACAACAGCAACAAATACTGCCAACCAATCAATAATAATACCATAAATTGTTATTCTAAATGGACTAATTTTTGCATCCCTTACAATCTCATGAAAGGTTGTATGTAAAGAAGATCTTGTTGGACTCCCTAAATAGCTGAAGATAAATATAAGGAGAAGATATCCAGGGAAGAGTTATTTTCCTTTGTTAAAAGAGAAACTTAGAAATATTTTATTCATGCTTCCTGATAAATGTGTTGGATTGTTTCCATTCTGGTATAATTAATTAATTAAACCAACCGTAGCAAACTCAATGAAATACAATCTAATTCCTTATTAAATTTAGAAATAGTTCAACAAATTTGTCACTTAAAATTAATTTATATAATTAATACTAATTTAAATATTTTAGTGATTAATAATTAACTACATTGGGTTAATTAACTAACAATAATTAACTACAGTGGGTAGCAAATGGACACCCAATCCAATTTTTTCTGTCTGGAAAATCCCGGGGACAGAGGACCCTGGCAGGCTACAGTCCATGGGATCACAAAGAGCTGGACATGACTGAAGCACACATATATCATATATCTTCACAGACCTTTATTCTGAGGGGAAACAAAGTCCTAAAATGAAGATTAGAAATACATGTTTTTGACTTTGTCCATGTAGCTTTTTAGAGTCTCAATTAGAAAAACAGGTACTGTAGTAAATGCATCTTTTTTTTACTATAAATACATATGAGACACATGGCAAATCATTTGGAAATATTTTATGCCATTATAAAAAAAATTCACTGTTAATGGAGATCTAACAAAATTGGGATAAAATGGACACTCAAAACTGGAATATTAAAAATAATATTTCTTAAAGTCCATGCTTTTATTAAAAATTTCCATTGCTAAGCATATAAATATTTGAAGAATTTTATCCTATTTGTAAGGACAGGGAAGCCTGGCATGCTGCAGCCCATGGGATCACAAAGAGTCAGACATGACTGAGCAACTGAACAACAGCAAAGAAATACCCTATACAATATTAATATAGTGATTGACAGTTCATAGCCCAAACCCTAAGGATAATTGACTAAATACTGACTAAATCATCGTTTATAATCTGTAACTGACCTCTAGGCCTGGCATACTAGTAATTCACCTTTATAAATAATTTCTATGAGCTAGATAGATACTTCATGATAACTTAAATTCAGAGAAGTTAAGTAACTTGCACAACTAGTAAGTGGCAAAGTAAGAATTCAAATGCAGGCACATTGGCTTTTATAACCACACCTGCGGAGAAGGCGATGGCAGCCCATTCCAGTACTCTTGCCTGGAAAATCCCATGGACGGAGGGGCCTGGAGGACTGCAGTCCATGGGGTCGCTAGGAGTCGGACACGACTGAGCAATTTCACTTTTTTTCACTTTCATGCATTGGAGAAAGAAACGGCAACCCACTCCAGTGTTCTTGCCTGGAGAATCCCAGGGACGGGGGAGCCTGGTGGGCTGCTGTCTATGGGATCGCACAGAGTCGGACACGACTGAAGTGACTTAGCCGCAGCAGCAGCAGCAGCAACCACAACTGAACCTCTGTACTATCCCCACATAGGGCCTATGATAGTTCTTTTATAAATAAGGAAACCAAAGTCCACTAGGTAAAATAAGTTGTACAAACCCACATGGTAAATCTTTGTTGAGCCCAGAACAAAGCCCAGATAGTTTACTCCAAGTCCCAGACACTTTTCTATGACAAAATGCTCCTCACTTGCCCCACAGCCCCAGTTTCTCTTAAAACTGTAAATTTTCACTTCTTTTGTCCTACTCACCCCCTTCTCAGAACTGTGACTCTTTCCAGGAGCCAGCCTATCTGCTCCATCTGTGGTTCAGCTTCCTATACCATTCTAAAACTTTGGTTTAGGCCATTTGGCCAAACTGAAAGACCCTAAATTAGGTCAACATGATAAGACAGCCACCTGCATTTTCAGACAAGATCAGGCACATTCAGGGTGGTATGACCATAGATGGAGGCAGGTCCCTGCCTGCATTTTCAGACTGACAAAGGGATCTGACAAGAGCAAGGTAAATAATGAGGAGAGTGAGAAGTATTGAAAATGTGCAAAACAAACAAAAGAGAATGGGAAATTTATCTGCAAAACAGAAAATACTTGGAAGAGAAATTTTGTGGCTCTGAATATTTTTAGGGCCATGTGCTGGCCATCTTCTAGTAACCCCTCCAGATCCATCCTCCACTTGGATTCACCATGTGTGTGTGATGACAACTTCTATGCGTGCATGCTTAGTTGTTCAGTCATGTCTGACTCTTTTGCAGCCTCATAAACTACAGCCTGCCAGGTTCTTCTATCCATGAGATTTCCCAGGCAAGTATATATAGTGGGTTGCCATTTACTCCTCCCAGGGATATTCCTGACCCAGGGATAAAACCTGTGTCTCCTGCATTGACAGGCAGATTCTTTACCCCTGAGCCACTTGGAAGCCTGACAACCTCAACGTCTCTATAGATTCCACCAACAGGTTCTCCTTCCTCTGGCAGTGGAAGTCAGCTGCAGACTTTGAAGAGAAGGAGAGTGAAGTCGGATATTTATTCCCTAATTGGGCTTCTGTGATGGTTCAGATGGTGAAGACGTTGCCTACAATGTAGGAGACATGGGTTCGATCCCTAGGTTGGGAACAGTCCCTGGAGAAGGGAATGGCACCCCACTCCAGTTTCTTGCCTGGAGAATTCCATGGACAGAGGAGCCTGGAAGGCTTCAGTCCATAGGGTTGCAAAGAATCAGACATGACTGAGAAAGTAATATTTTCACTTCCCGTTCCTATTAGGTCACTGTGGTTTGGCCATGAAATTCGTCCAAAGATCTCCTCCAATCAGGCTGCTTTCTCTTTATACTGTCCTCCCTGAATTCCAAGAGCCACCTATCCCCTTTGTCCTTCAGACCTACCAGTGATTATGATTTTGTCAAATTCAGTTCAGTTCAGATCAGTCTCTCAGTAGCATCTGACTCTCTGTGACCCCATGGACTACAGCATGTCAGTCCTCCCTGTCCATCAACAACTCCTGGAATTTACTCAAACTCATGTCCATTGAGTTGTGATGCCATCCGACCATTTCATCCTCTGTTGCCCCCTTCTCCTACTTTCAATCTTTCCCAGCATCAGGGTCTTTTTCAATGAGTCAGTTCTTCACATCAAGTGGTCAAAATATTGGAGTTTCAGCTTCAGCTTCAGTCCTTCCAATGAATATTCAGGACTGATTTCCTTTAGGATGGACTGGTTGGATCTCCTTGCTGTCCAAGGGACTCTCAAGAGTCTTCTCCAACACCACAGTTCAAAAGCATCAATTCTTTGGTGCTCAGCTTTCTTTATAGTCCAACTCTCACATCCATACAAGACTACTGGAAAAACCATAGCTTTGACTAGACAGACCTTTGTTGGCAAAGTAAATTGTGAATCCCAAATTAGAGCAGCTCTCTCAGTGCTATCCCCAAACCCCTGACTGATACAGGAGGTGTGGAAGATAAGAGAATTCATCATAAAAAACCTCATTGGCAGGTGAGAATACAGAGAACTATATTTCATCTGAACATTATTGAGATGGATATTCAAACCATTTCAATGTGGTATGTAATTTAAGAAAACAGTCATCTTTATCATTTGAAGATAAAAGTTAGGCCATTAAGACTATTCAGTAAGGTGAAGACTTCTGAAAGGAAGCCCCAAACTGACAAGAAATCAAGTCAAGAATAAATTTAGAGTTGTTTTCAGGGTAATGTACTAAGTGCCTTAGAGAGCATTACTCTTTAATAGCCATCCATTTAATAAAGCAGTTTTATTCTAATTTAGACTCAGCCATTGTATATTATGTTTAAAAAAGAAAGATCAAATACAAAAGAAAAATATGAAAGAAAAATAAGCTATTATTCAATAGCTAAACGTCATGTCTGACTCTTTGCAACCCCATAGACTGAAGCACACCAGGTTTCCCTGTCCTTCACCATCTCTCGGAGTCCACCCAAATTTATGTCCATTGAGTCAATGGTCCCATCCAACCATCTCATCCTCTGTCACTCCCTTCTCCTCCTCCCCTCACTCTTTCCCAGCATCAGGGTCTTTTCTAATGAGTCAGCTCTTTGCATCAGGTGGCCAAAGTATTGGAGCTTCAGCTTCAGCATCAATCCAACAAATATTCCTTCCAATGTATATTCAGGGTCGATTTGCTTTAGGATTGACTGACTTGATCTCTTTGCTGTCCAAAGGACTCTTAAGAGTCTTCTCCAGTATCATGATTTGAAAATACCAATTATTTGGTGCTCAGCCCTCTTAACAGTCCAACTCTCACATCTCTGCTTTTTAATATGCTATCTAGGTTTGTCATAGCTTTTTTCCCAAGGAGCAAGCAAGCCACATTGCATTGTGGCTGTAATCATCATATATAATATTTTATGATTACTATATACTAGGAGGAGAAGGAAATGGCAACCCCTCCAGGATTCTTGCCTGGGACATTTCATGGACAGAGGAGCCTTGTGGGCTACACCCCATGGGGTTACAAAGAGTAAGATGCAACTGTGCACATACACACATGTACTAGGAACTTTGCTAAATATTTTTTTTGTCCTCTATTTTCTTTTTTTTTTTAATTTTATTTAACTTTACAATATTGTATTGGTTTTGCCATATATCAAAATGAATCTGCCACAGGTATGCATGTGTTCCCCATCCTGAACCCTCCTCCCTCCTCCCTCCTCATACCATCACTCCGGGTCGTCCCAGTGCACCAGCCCCAAGCATCCAGTATCGTGCATTGAACCTGGACTGGCAACTCATTTCGTATATGATATTATACATGTTTCAATGCCATTCTCCTAAATCATCCCACTCTCTCTCTCTCCCACAGAATCCAAAAGACTGTTCTATACATCAGTTATTTTTTTGAACATTTTTTGGTACAATGCTTGTTTGAGGTTTAATCTATGTTGAGTAATATTCAACCTGTTTGGATGAAAAGTTCTGAGTTTTGACAAATGCATATAGTCATGCAACACCACTAAAATTATAGAATTGTTCATTCACACAAAATAATTCATTTGTCCCCATTTGTAATCAATTCTCTCCCCAAAACCCTCCCTCTAGACACTAGATAGCAGTGACCATCTGATTTCCATACTTGTTGATTTATAATTTTCCAGAATTTCATATAAATGGAGTTGCAACTTATATATCATTAACCTTTTGTGTATGAATTCTTTGCTTTAGCATAATTACTGAGAGTAATCCATATTGTTGCATGTATTAATATTTTGTTCCTTTTTTTGATGAGAAATATTCTATAATACCACAGGTTTTCCATTTACCTATTGATTTACTTTAGGGTTACTTTGCTTTTATAATTATGAATAAAGCATTTGATTCAGGTAAGATCTTTGTGATAATATATGTTTTCATTTCTCTTTGATAAATAAAATGGAACCATTGGGTCATATGATAAGTGCATGTTAGGCAATTACCAAACTGTTTTCCTTGTGCTGAGTGGTTTTAAGTATTGTCTCATTTAATCCCTAGAATACTAAATTCTTATCATCTCATTTAAACCTTAGTAAAGAAGAACTTTGGTTTACTTCCATTTCACAGATGAAAAAACTGAGGCGGAGAGAGATGAAGTGACTTAGCTGATGACTGTTATTAGCCTGGGAATACTCATACCACTTAGGAAACAGACTTCCTGCTCCTAAATCCAGACAAATTTAGTTGGGTTACATAACCACACTAAGGCATAGTTTCTTCATTTGTAAAATTAGGATAGTCATTTTTAAGTGGATTAAATGAGTTAGCATTCTATGGCATTTAGAACAGTATCTGGCACATAGTAAGCACTCAATAAATGTTAGTTAATAACATTATCTGGGACATACTGTCAATTCCAGTCCAAATCCCAAGTTGGCCTCTTGCCTGAAATTCTTTTAAGTTCAGTAAGATCTGTATCTCTGAATGTGTTTATTTATTTTCTTCCTTGTTCCAGCAGAATTTAAAATGACATCTGTCAGTATTAGGGAGCGGAAGCTTACCTGAAGATAACAAATAATGAAATTTGGATTTTAAACTTTGGAGTTTTTAGATTCAGCTTCATAGCGGTAGCAAAATCAACAGACACTTCAGGTATAATAGTATAGCCAGTAAAAAATATATCCCATCTGTATTTGTCAGCCCTTGCATTCACTCAATCAGGTGTGTCCGATTCTTTGTGACCCCCATGGACTGTAGCCTGCCAGGCTCCTATGTCCATGGAATTTTCCAGGCAAGAATATTGGAGCTGGTTGCCATTTCCTTCTCCAGTGGATCTTCCCAACCAGTGATGGAACCAGTGTCTCCTGCACTGCCAGGCTAATTCTTCACCACAGTACCATCTGGAAAATCACTGAATCTTCTCCATTTCTTTAGTTCTTATTTACAAAATAGTAAAGTAAGGCTTAGGAAGTTAGAACAAGTCAATAGCAAGCTTGGTGCTAAAGACAGAATCAGAATGAAATATTATTGGTTATTTGTCTCCTTTTTACTTGCCAAACCAAATCAACATACATACACACACATGAACCTATACCTATGTATATAATATGTATGTGTATATAGGTGTGTGTATATGTATATATGTGCATATGTGTGTGTGAGGTTGGTTTCACATGTAACAGTTACATGTGTGTGTAAATCATATATATATGCATACACAGATATATAATAACATACTTGCATTTGGAGAAAGAATTCTGTATTTAAATTAATTTTATTTTCCAGCTTTAGAGTTATGGACTCCTAATAACTCCTAAAGTATTACAAAACAACTACATTAAATTTTCTTCATTTTTCTCTTATTATTAATATATATCAAGGACAGTCCTTAATATATATCAAGGACTCTAAATTTACTCTAGAAAAGTAAAATTTAAAGGACAAAGGCCACAAATTTTAAATTTTATATTCTTCCTCATACTTAATTTTATATACTATAGAAATCATTTTGGTCAGTTTGAGACAATTTTTGATAGTTTATCCTGAATATTTATACAGTGTAAGATAAATCCATTTTGTCAAGGCATGCACACACAAAAACCCTACTGTATTTAAAAGAATTCAATAAGCCACCTGAATGAAACCATTACAAATGTGAATTATGCATGTGAAAATAGGCTCAGATTTTTTTTTTCAGTGAATTTCTCATCATTTGGATTCACCTGCTGTTCAAGCCTATATTGTCTTGAAGAAAATCCAGCTTGGAGTAAAATTTAGAAAGGCAGAACGAAGCAAGCAAAGCCAAGTGATGAGAGCTGTCACTAGATCTGCCATGGAATAAAATTGGCAGGTTTTGCTTGGCTATGGCCACAGGTGGAACATTATTTTGATGGCTTTATCTACAATACTCGAGCTTTTTTTCCACATCATGGAAATCTGATTCAACTCAGTCTGACAGATGGCTATCTGATTTGTAGAAATGTGGGGCCCCTGTGTCTCAGGTCTGAAAGAGACAGGGCCACCAGACTTTCTGAAAACATAGAGAGTCAGCAAGTTGTGACACAAGGATACTGTGGCCTGGTTTCCTCTTTCTACCCCCAGGCATGCACTGTACAATCCGTCATATGTGCATTGCCCCCCGCGGTTAATCCTGTTATCCTGGTTCAGCTTAAATAAGGATGGAAGAGCCAGATGAGCTGTAGTAACAAATTCTGGAATTACTTAATTGCATTTTAAATCATTCTGTAACATATGTGGAGGGACACAATTCTGCAGCTTCACGGTCACTGCACTGAGTTGTAAGGGAGACCTGGCTCTGTCCTCCAGGATCAACTGGAAGAGTTGATATTCATGAAATGTTAGTTGAAAGTTACTTTTGAGATATTATTCAGAATTTGAAACTGGAAACATTCAGTTATGAATATCACAAAATGCTATCATTTTCCTTCTTTCCTGTGGCTCCATTTTCTTATAAATGATGTTATCCCTTCATGTGTTTAGAAATGGAAGACCTACAAAAGCTGATTAGAGAGATATGGCATCATGGGTAATGACTTATCTTTTAAGGAAGTTAATTTTTTTTTAATTTTATTTTATTTTTAAACTTTACATAATTGTATTAGTTTTGCCAAATATCAAAATGAATCCGCCACAGGTTAATTTTTAAAACAAATCTGGCTGTAATTTTAAGACTGGAGATCTATACACATGTGTGAGTACAAGGTTTCTTACAGGTTTTTCTCTTATCACCTACATGGCCATACATGATCCTACAGAAGAAAACCAACTGTGTGCTGAGCCATTACTGAAGGGCTGGTGGCGCTTTTGCCCTCTGCTTGGGATGTTCTTTTTCTGCAGATCCCAAGTTTTGGTCCAGGTTTCTGTTCAAAAATCACTTTATCAGACTTGCTTGCTGCATCCGCTGCTGCTGCCTCACTTTCCATCCACCCTCTGCTTGAATATTAGGCACACTTTAATACTGAAAGAATCATATAGGTAGAAATAAGCAGCTCGGGTCTGGGGGTTGGACCTGTACGGAAAGCATACACACATATGCATTCTTGGCATCCTAAATGCATTCTGTAAGGTAAAATTGGGATTTTTGTTTTGCTGTTGTTTTTAAACAACCTATTTTTTATTCTCAGGGTAGTTCTATTATTCAGTTTAACCTTTAAGTAAAAATTTCTTTCTGCTGAACTCTTTGTACATAAACTCAGCATTATTAATTGACTTTGCTGTGTCATTTAATAGATTTTGCTATAATACATTACCATATTTTCCCCCAGCCACCTGTTCTGTAAGTTCTGGAATTGTTTCCTTTTCTCAGCTTCAGACATAAGTCAAACTCTCATTTATTTAGGTGAACTTAAATGATGAAGTTTGATCAAAGAGACTTCTTTTTACATATTTGGTTAAATATAATGTGAGGAGAGGGCACAAGAGCATTAATTGTTTCATAAATCTTTTATAAGCAATGGCTTATGAAATCAAGGAGACCTCTAATCAAAATACAAAAACATTTCACTTCAGAAAGAAGTACAATCATTTCTGAGTAATCAGAGAGCAAAAAGTCTTCTCCAAAAAGTCAAGTAAAATAGTAAGCTAACAAAAAAGCCACAGCAGTACGGTACGGGGGAGGGGGAGGCAGTGGAAAGAACAGAAAGAACTAGTCATCAATGAAAACTAGAAAGCTTGGTTCAGTTCAGTTCAGTCGCTCTGCTGCTACTGCTGCTAAGTCACTTTAGTCGTGTCCAAATCTGTGCGACCCCATATATGGCAGCCCACCAGGCTCCTCCATCCCTGGGATTCTCCAGGCAAGAATATTAGAGTGGGAAAAAAAAAAAAAGAATATTAGAGTGGGTTGCCATTTCCTCCTCCAATGCATGAATGTGAAAAGTGAAAGTGAAGTCGTGTCCAACGCTTCAAGACCCCATGGACTGTAGCCTACCAGGCTCCTCTGTCCATGGGATTTTCCTGGCAAGAGTACTGGAGTGGGTTGCCATTTCCCTCTCTGTCAGTCGCTCAGTCGTGTCCAACTCTTTCTGACCGCCATGGACTGCAGCATGCTAGGCTTCCCTGTCCATCACCAATTCCCAGAGCCTACTCAAACTCATGTCCATCACATCAGTGATGCCATCCAACCGTCTTATCTTTTGTTGTCCCCTTCTCCTCCCACCTTCAATCTTTCCCAGCATCAGGGTCTTTTCCAAAGAGTCAGTTCTTTGCATCAGGTGGCCAAAGTATTGGAGTTTCAACTTCAGCATCAGTCCTTCCAGTGAATATTCAGGACTGATTTCCTTTAGGAATGACTGGTTGGATCTCTTTGAAAGCTTGGGTAACTTACCTTTATTGAACTGCTAACCCTGACCTTCCTCTAACCAGGTGGCCTGCAGGTAGGATGCTAGGAGCTACCCAGGCTTTAGTAAACACATCTGGGCATCTACCAAGTCCAAGAAGAATTAGAGCTGTAAACTTTTTCTTTTTAATTAGAGGAAACTGGAGGAAAGGAAAAATTTAAAAATGAGGGTCAAGAAACTGAAACCAGTGATTAATTTAGTACATGAAATACATGTAATAAGATCCAGTGAATTTGATCTAGATGGGCCACAATTTTGCCTCTAAAATCTCTCTAGAAGCCACACAAAGTGGGAAACATAATCAATTATATGATTTAATGGTCCAGAAGGTAAAAGTAAACTAGTTGTCAGTACTTTTTCAGGTATGATGAAAAATGTCCCCCATAAATAGGACTTGGCGATATCACAAATAATATTCTCTCAAAAACAGACTTAGTAATAAATACGTTTTAAAGGAATATTTCTTTTGCTGTGCTAATGATGTGATGAATCATTATAATGAAATCTGCAATAATCAAAACAAGTGTCTTCCCTGGACAATTTAATACCATGAGATGAATGTACTAGAATAGTATTTTGTTCACAGATCTTTCAGTAACATTGAGCAGTTCCACCTCAAAGTACATCCCTTGAGAAGTTTCAGATATTCCAGACTGCTTGTTATGTGCACACCTTTATTATTTCACATTCAGTCACACTGAAAGCAAATCCAACAATTACTTTTTAATGCAAAGGATACTAGTGAGGAAACATGCCTTATTAAACATACTTTTTGTAAAGTATTTTATTTGAATTTATAAAACAAACAGGATTTGCTTAAAAGGGACAAGACTAAAGATAAACCATTAACTGATTTTAATGAATAGTTAAAATTAACCTGACATATAATTATAAGCATATCAGACGAGTATGAGTTTAGCTTTGAATAGTAAGCCTGCTTCACAAAAAGAGTCCATAAATATGGTCCAGCCAAAGATGACTCCATCAGCACGTCATTCCTGCTCCTGAAAAACTATCTTCTATTCTGCCTTTCTCTTGAATCTGTGTATGTGTCTGCAGAGAATTGAGAATCACTGTATTTATTCAGTATCCAGGTGGGGTCCTACAAGGGTCCTGTGGTTTGTGAGGTAAATCCAGATAAGCTGTCTTTCCTCTTTCTACACTTTCATTCTCTTCTCTCCTCTTTGCTTTTACACTCTCTTTTCTGTGGCTGCACGTTCTGGACAGGGTGGTACATTTCTTCTGAGACTCTTCTCTCTTTGAGCTCCTCTTTCCACGTATTTGGTCTGTCGCACTGTTGTTGCTTGTCCTTGTCCTCCCGCGGACACCTGCCCCGCATCCATGCCTCACACTTTGTGTGCTGGTGCCTCAAGGGACAAGTTTCAAGGCATTGCTCCCTCAGGGACTACCCAACTCCCATAGATTCCAACTTCCACATTCACACTTCCTCATGCTTTGCATCCTACTGTTAAGTCGCTTCAGTCGTGTCCGATTCTGTGCAACCCCATAGACGGCAGCCCACCAGGCTCCCCCGTCCCTGGAATCCTCCAGGCAAGAACACTGGAGTGGGTTGCCATTTCCTTCTCCAATGCATTTAAGGAGGTTCTCAAACATGAGAATCTCAGTGTTGGTGGAAATAAACCTCTGAATGCTTAGTGAAAATCACCGAGAAGACAACTGCCCTCTCCCTGGGAATCCAAACAGGCTGACACATGATACTTTGCTTCTCCATTCATTCGAAGTGCTCTTATCACAGCTATGAGAGGAAAGCAAAGTGGCTTTCTATCCCTGGGGCTGTGCAGACATCAGGAAAATTTTGATACTTAACATCAATTCAATGTGTACATCTTTTTAGTTTCAAGATGTGAATTCTCAAAAGCAGAAGGGTGGGGAACACTTTCTAGGAAATTTTCTCAAGGCAGCATAGACTTATCACCCACCAGCCTAGAGAATGAATTAACATCAGTAACAGTATTCACAGAACATTCACACTCTTGGTCACCTGAGGATATTTCCCTGCCCAAATGGCCATGATGAAAAATTTTATGATCTCAGAAACTTCTAACAATATAGGTATAATAGTTTTTATTTTAAGAATTAGGCAGTCTTTGAAATAAATTTTCTCCTGTAGACAACATGAAAAAAGTCCATTAATATGATATTCTCTCTTATATATAGGAAAATATTGTTCTGTTGTTATACTAGCGTTCATCACATATATTGGCATCCACTGCACAGAACATTTTATTGCTATATGCTGTCAGAAAGGCAAAAAGATTAAACCATTCTCTCCCATTATTTCAATTTTGAGCAGAGCTCTCATAAGGAATGTTCTTTGAGATACTGACCCTTCTTTGAGAGTCAGTCAGGTATGTTGAGATAGTTCTTTCACATGTTTGGATCACATGAGCACTAATTAGTTTACTAAAAGCAATTCTATGAATGGAATTACTCTGATTTGGATGATTAATTGAAGCTCCCACAAGTAATTGACTCCTGGTGAACAGCTCACATGCTTGGAAGAACTGGGTCCTCTACTTAGGGTAAGGATTATAAAACAATCCAGAGACATATAGCACTATTACACCATCAAAAAGTTGAGACCAATGCAAAAGTACAATTTAACCCATTATTTTCTTTGATAAACCATATTCACTATTGATAAAGTAAAAAGCACAGGTAAAGGATGAACTTTACCAAAAAAAAACCAAATATATATATATATATATATATATATGAGCAACAATTCTAAGACACTTGATGCTTTTCTTGGAAAATGCTTTACAAATACATATTTAATCCTTACAAACTCCTAAGATGCATCATTATTAACCCTAATTTAAAGATGGTGCTCAGTCATGTTCAACTCTTTGTGACCCTTTGGACTGTAGCCCACCAGGCTCTTCTGTCCATGGGATTTTTCAGGCAAGAATATTAGAGTGAGCTGCCATTTCATCCTCGAGAGGATCTTCCCAACCAAGGGATCAAACCAGCATCTCCTGCATTGCAGGGAGATTCTTTACTGTTGAGCCATCAGGGAAGCCTCTTTTAAAGATGAGGTGAGCAAAACAGAAGGGCTGAGTGAATTGTCTACTAAATCATCCAAAGTTACATTGCTAGTGAATGATAAAGGAAGATATGAATTTGGCAGTCTGGATCTAGAATGTGTGCTCTTACTTACTATACTTTCTTTCTTTTTTATTTATTTATTTTTTATTTTATTTTTTAACTTTACAATATTGTATTGGTTTTGCCATATATCAACATGAATCCGCCACAGGTATACACGTGTTCCCCATCCTGAACCCTCCTCCCTCCTCCCTCCCCATACCATCCCTCTGGGTCGTCCCAGTGCACCAGCCCCAAGCATCCAGTATCATGCATCAAACCTGGACTGGCAACTTGTTTCATATATGATATTATACGTGTCAATGCCATTCTCCCAATTCATCCCACCCTCTCCCTCTCCCACAGAGTCCAAAAGACTATTCTACACATCAGTGTCTCTTTTGCTGTCTCGTACACAGGGTTATTGTTACCATCTTTCTAAATTCCATATATATGCATTAGTGTACTGTATTGGTATTTTTCTTTCTGGCTTACTTCACTCTGTATAATAGGCTCCAGTTTCATCCACCTCATTAGAACTGATTCAAACGTATTCTTTTTAATGGCTGAGTAATATTCCATTGTGTATATGTACCACAGCTTTCTTATCCATTCATCTGCTGATGGACATCTAGGTTGCTTCCATGTCCTGGCTATTATAAACAGTGCTGCAATGAACATTGGGGTACACGTGTCTCTTTCAATTCTGGTTTCCTCAGTGTGTATGCCCAGCAGTGGGATTGCTGGGTCATAAGGCAGTTCTATTTCCAGTTTTTAAAGGAATATCCACACTAAAAACAGAAACCCATGCTACTCTTTTAACTCATTCCACCCTCTCTTTCCACAAGTCAGTCCACAAGTCAGTCCATAAGTCAGTTCTCTATATCTGCATCTCTATTCCTTCCCTGCAAATACACTACTGTATGTAAAATAGCTAATGAGAAGTCAATGTAAACAGCACAGGGAACTCAGTTCAGTGTTGTGATGACCTAGAGGGGTGAGATGGGGGAGGGTTGGGAGGAGGCTCAAGAGGGAGAGGATATATGTTTACTTATAGCTGATTCACACTGTTGTACAGCAGAAATCAATACAACATTGTTAAGCAATTATCCTCAAATTAAAAATAAATTTTAGAAATAGAAAAAGAAAAAAAAAAAGAAAACCAAAAATACAACCTAATGGGCATAAACTGCACCTGATCCTGAACAGTGGTTCTAATGTATTTTGATGTTCACAACATTAGAGATATCAGTCAGCAATAGCAGAAATACTTCAGTTTACTGAGCACTTACTATGAGTCGAGCATTTTGCCTACATCACTTCTCATAATAATCTTTCAAAGCAATTAGTTAATCCACACATATATACAAATAGAGAACTTAGAGAAGACAAGTAACTTTAAGTTTTTACAGTCAGTAAATGGTGTCATTTGGATTTAAAGCCAGGTCTCTCCGGGTCCAAAGACTGCATACATTCTATGCTTGAATTCTCTCACTTGAGTGATAAAAAAGTATTTACCACTCTTAAGCTAGTGGTAAAGAATCTTCCTGCCAGTGCAGGAGATGCAAAAGCCACGGGTTTGATCCCTGGGTTGGGAAGATCCCTGGAGTAGGGCATGGCAACCCACTCCAGTATACTTGCCTGGAAAATTTCATGGACAGAGGAGCCTTGCAGGCTACAGTTCATGGGCCCACAAAGAATGGGACATGACTGAGCAGCTAAGCAAATAGCCCATGTAAGTCTTAGCAGAGTGCCACCAATATATGTTTGTCAAACACATTTGGAAATAAGCATGATGGAACAAGAAGGAAGAGAATGAAAAACAGGATGAAGATTTTAGTTTAAATTGCATTAACCTTTCATCAGCATGGACCAATGAATGGATAAATAGAAACTGACCCACCACTCTAATTTTAGCTAATGCCATATTTCTTTAAGAATAACTTCCAGATGCTGGCTTGGGTGTCCATTTTGTTATTTCTGGCAAAGAAAATTCTTTTGGATATTGCCAGCCTAAGAGAGCAGAATCTATTAATCAGTGCCAGCCATAATTTGTTCTTCCAGCATAAAAGCACAGGCCTTTTCTTTGGAATGCTTTTAGTTATAACCATCTTTTTCTCCATTTCTGCCTGCAAGGATGCACATTCATATTCCTACCGTGAACTGTGGCAGGGTTTAGTGTTCATCTGTTAATTTAATGAATTAATTATCATGAATTAGTAAATGGCATACTCCTTAGGGAACATAATAGTCCTTGTACGGCAATGGTTCTCAAACTTTGGTATCTATTAGAATTACCTGGAGCATTAAAATGAAGCATACAGAGGTTAGGCTTATTGAAGTAACATAGGATCTGGGTCTTTGCACTTTTACTAAGTTAACAAGTGATTCTGATACCAAACAGTTTGAGAACCAGTGTCCTGTGGTTCATGTCAGCCTTGCCTTTTTCTTGTTCTTCAGGCTAAGCCAATGAAGCTTCCCAGATTCAGGTCTCCTTTAGCTACACAGTTTCTGAACCGAAACAGTAGTGTAGCAGAAATTGCCTTTATAGAGGCAAAGGACTTCTAAGTTAGCTTCTGTGTCACAACTCCTTCCTGTCATGCGCCCATGTCCCAGGCCTAAACTTAGGTTCTTATTTCCCTAGTGTTCCTACAGTCTTCTGGGCATGGTGGCCCTTCTTCACAATGTCAGCTCTGTGACCAGAGTCACACATTGTTCTGGCCAGTCCCCCTACCTGGGTCCTGAAATATATATCCACTGAAATCCACATCCAAATAATATCTCTAAAAGCTACTTACCCAACCTACTTGATTTTTTTTTTTCTCAACCAATCACTAGGTGGTGATAGCCTCCAATGATTCTTTCCTCCCCCAACTAATACCATAGAGTAACTCATTCATGTAGAGTGAAGGATGGACTTATTGATTCACTTTTAGTGAATAGAAAATGGTAGAAACAATGGAATGTCATTTACGAGATGAAGTTATGAAAAGACAGGTGTTTCCCACCTGTCAACGTTCCTCTCCTATTTCTGTCTCTTGGATTGCTGAAACTGGAAGCATACAGCTGCTATGTCATGAGGAAGCCTATGAAAAGTCCCACCTGACAAGGGACCAACTGCCATAAAACAAGTTGTTGGAAGCAATATTATAGGCCTTGTGTGAGCACAAAAGTCCCATTGTATGTTTTAAGTCAGGAGTCAGTGTGAACAGGCTCGGGGATGAAGGCTCACCCTTAGTTCTAGTTTTATGGAAAGGCACGTCCAAAAGAACAAACCATAGGAAACATACAGAAACTTCCCACAAAACCAACTGTTGGAAGAAATAAGATAAACCTTATGTGAGCATAAAAATCTGTTGTATGTATCTGCTGAGGCCCCTTCTGGCTTATTCTAAAATATATATAGCCAACTTCCTGATTTTATACAAAGATCTTCATTAGTTAAGGGCAAGGAACAGAGAATAAGAAGAGGGAAACACTGTCTTAGGAATTATTGAAGTTCATTTGGCACTCATGTGTCTTGGAACAAGAGAGCAATGTTAAAACCGTGACCACACAGAAAAGGCTGTAGAATAAAAACAAAGTATAGTATATTGGGAATTATAATAATTGAGCCACAAATTTAACAGAGCAGAAAAAGAAGTTCCAACATTGTGATGATATTGCACAGAACCCAACTTGTGGTTATTTCTAAAAAAATATCCTAACATTTTTCATATGTAATCAGCTTTTTAATCAAGTAATCTCTAAACCCCCAAATCTTGCAATTTTTAGACTAACATATTTTAAATGTAATTTATTTTTTTTACTTCCTTATAGGGTTGTTTTATTTATAAAATATCCTTTCCTAGCTTTCAGATATTTAAAAACTAAACTATCTTTTTTTATATTAACAGCCAAAATTATATTTTTTCTACATGTAAAAGCTAAATATTATAAACATGCAATTTCCCATTTTGTAATTGAATCCCTTGTGTCTTCTAGAAAACAGAAAAAAATTAAGTTTTCTTCTAGGTTCTCCCCACTTATGAATATCAATGCTCTTCAAGCATTCACCTACTCCAATACTACGAATGTATCCAAAGTGAAAATGGTAATAAAATCTTTCTGAGTCAGTGAACCACTTCAAGAAAGCAAATGGTATGGTATTGAAAGCTGTTTTAACTTATTTAATCCTCAAAAGCATGTGCCGTCCCCACAATCTTACCGCTCTTAAAATCTGGTTTATAGACTCATAGTATCTTCTGTACTCATAAATTAGCTTTAACATACAAATGAGATAATATTATAAATACTGTTTTGTAATTTTCTTTTATCCTCTTTAAAATGTTATCTCCCATTTTCCCATGTCATTAAATATATAGCACTTTATTATCTGGATGTCTTATTATTTATTAAACCTATTTCTTACTGTTGAATATTTAATTTGCAATTTTTCAATGCAATTAACTTCAGTAAAGAGTCGCAAAGTGTCAGACATGACTGAGCAACTGAACAAAAGCAACAATAATGGTTCTCCTAACTAGGATAAAGAAGATAATTTCATAGCATCCAAAATGGTGCAGTAGAAAGACGTGCACTCATTTTCTCCTGTGAGAACTCCAAAATTGCAACTAGCTGCTGAACAACCATTGACAGGAGAACTTTGGATTCCACCAAAAAAAGATACCCTGTGTCCAAGGGCTAAGGAGAAGCCCCAACAAGACAGCAGGAGGGGCCAAATTGCATTTAGAAGCAAGTCTCATACCTTCCAGAGACACTTGGAGGGTGCAAACAAAACCTTGTGTGAACCAGGGCCCAGGCACCCCACAAGACACTGATAATCCTGTGTCTGCATGTCTCCTGCAGAAGCATGGGTCAGCAGTGGGCTGCTGTGGGCACAGGGGCTCTGGCCGCAGCAGACCTAGGGGGATGGCCCGTGGCATAAGTCCTCTTGGAGGAGGTCACCATCAGCCCCACCACAGAGCTGCTGAGCAAAAGACCCACAGACTACACGACAATTTGCCAGATCTCCAACCCGGGGATCCAGAAGAGCCTGAGAATCCTCAGGGAACTTGACTTTGAAGGCTAGTGGGATTTGATTATAGAACTTCCACAGGACTGGGGAAACATACTCCTGAAGGTCACAAACAAAATCTTGTACACACCAGGACCCAGGAGAAAGGAGGAGAGGAGTGACCCCATAAGAGACTGAGCCAGACTTGCCTGTGAATGCCCAGGAGTCTCTGGCAGAGGCATTGCTCAACAGTGGCCTGCCATGGGGTCAGGGGTGCTGAATACAACAGTCCTAGAAGCTGTAGCTTGATGGCATAAGTCCTTTTAAAGGGGGTTACTATCTAGTCAAGGATATGATTTTTCCAGTGGTCCTGTATGGATATGAGAGTTGGACTGTGAAGAAAGCTGAGTGCCAAAGAATTGATGCTTTTGAACTGTGGTGGTGGTGAAGACTCTTGAGAATCCCTTGGACTGCAAGGAGATCCAACCAGTCCATTCTAAAGGAGATCAGTCCTGGGTGTTCTTTGGAAGGAATGATGCTAAAGCTGAAACTCCAGTACTTGGGCCACCTCATGGGAAGAGTTGGAAAAGACTCTGATCCTGGGAGGGATTGGGGGCAAGAGGAAAAGGGGACAACAGAGAATGAGATGGCTGGATGGTATCACCAACTCGATGGACGTGAGTTTGAATGAACTCCGGAAGATGGTGATGGACAAGGAGGCCTGGCGTGCTGCAATTCATGGGGTCGCAGAGAGTCCGACATGAGCGACTGAACTGAACTGAACTGAACCATTACCCCTAGTATAGTTTGGCCTTAGGCCAAACTACAGGGAAGAAACATAGCCCCACCCATCAGCAGAAAACTGGATTAAAGATTTACTGAGCATAGCCCCACCCATCAGAGTAAGACTCAGTTTGCCCCACAGCCAGTACCTCCCATCAGGAAGCTTCCACAAGCCTCTTATCCTTAAGCATCAGAGGCCAAACAGAATGAAAGCCACAATAACAGAAAAAAAACAAAAACAAAAAAACTGATCACATGGTTCACAGCCTTGTCTAACTCAAAGAAACTATGAGCCATACCATGCAGAACTACTCAAGGCATATGGGTCATGGTGGAGAGTTCTAACAAAATGTAGTCCACTGGAGAAGGGAATGGCAAACCACTTCAGTATTCTTGCTTTGAGAAGCCCATAAAGAAATTCACTCAGTCGTGTCCGACTCTTTGCGACCCCATGGGCTGTAGCCTACCAGGCTCTTCCATCCATGGGATTTTCCAGGCAAGAATACTGGAGTGGGTTGCCATTTCCTTCTCCAGGGGATCTTCCTGACCCAGGGATTGAACCCAGGTCTCCCACATTGTAGGCAGAAGCCCATGGACAGTAAGAAAAGGCAAAAAGATATGACACTGAAAGATGAACTCCCTAGGTCAGTATTAACCCAATATGCTACTAGAGAAGAGCACAGAAATAGCCCAAGAAGGAATGAAGAGACTGAGCCAAGGGGTAATAACACCCAGTTGTGGATGTGTCTGGTGATGAACTAAAGTCTGATGCTGCAAAAACAATATTGCATAGGAACCTGGAATTTTAAGTCAATGAATCAAGGTAAATTGGAAGTGGTCAAACAGGAGATGGCAAGAGTGAACATCGACATTTTAGGAATCAGTGAACTAAAATGGACCGGAATGGGCAAATTTAATCCAGAAGACCATTATATCTACTGCTGGGGGCAAGAATCCCTTGGAAGAAATGGAGTAGCCCTCACAGCCAACAAAAGAGTCCGAAATGCAGTACTTGGGTGCAATCTCAAAAATGACAGAATGATCTTGGTTTGTTTCCAAGGCAAACCATTCAATATCACAGTAATCCAAGTCTATGCCCCAACCACTAATGCTGAAGAACCTGAAGTAGAATAGTTCTACAAAGACCTACAAGACCTTTTAGAACTACACCAAAAAAAAAAAAAAAATGTCCTTTTCATCATAGGGTACTGGAATGCAAAAGTAGGAAATCAAGAAATTCCTGGAGTAACAGGCAAGTTTGGTCTTAGAGTACAAAATGAAGCAAGAAAAGGCTAACAGTTTTGCCAAGAGAATGCACTTGTCATAGCAAACACCCACTTCCAACTACCCAAGAGACGACTCTACACATGAAAATCATGAGATGGTCAATACTGAAATCAGACTGATTATATCCTTTGCAGCCGAAGATAGAGCTCTCTACAGTCACCAGAAACAAGACTTCAGTTAGATTACATTACTAACATAAAATTAACCAAAAGTCCAAGAAAGCAAGTATATAATAACAAAGCACCATTGGTAAGTAAATTAGGAAATGAGCATTCTTCTACAGTGCCAACAAGAATACACAGTGGTAAAGAGCTTCCTGGAAGATTGTGTGGCAACACAAGTCAATGCCTTAGAAATATTCTTGTTTTGGCTTACAAATTCCACTTCTACAAACTTATTTTATAGAAATAATCTTGGACATGCATAAAAATTTGTCCATGAGACTATTTATTGGAGTTGTTGCTATTGTCTAGTCACTTAGTCATGTCTGATTCTTTGCATCTGCATGAACTGCAGCATGCCAGGCTTCCCTGTCCTTTACCATCTCCCAGAGCTTGCTCAGACTCATGTCCATTGAGTTGGTGATACCATCCAACTAACTTGTCCTCTGTGGTCCCCTTCTCCCCTGCCTTCAATCTTTCCCAACAACAGGGTCATTTCTAATAAGTCAGTTTTTCGCATCAGGTGGCTAAAGTATTGAAGCTTCAGCATCAGTCCTTCCAATGAATATTCAATGAAATCCAATGATTTCCTTTAGGATCTCCCTGCAGTCCAAGGGACTCTCAAGAGTCTTCTCCAACACCACAGTTCAAAAGCATCAATTCTTCAGCATTCAGCTTTCTTTATGGTCCAACTCTCACATTCATACATGACTACTGGAAAAACCATAGCTTTGACTAGATGGACCTTTGTTGGCAAAGTCATGTCTCTGGTTTTTAATATGCTGTCTGGGTTGGTCATAACTTTTCTTCCACGGAGCAAGCATCTTTTAATTTTATGGATGCAGTCACTATCTGCAATGATTTTGAAGCCCAAGAAAATAAAGTCTGTCACTGTTTCCATTGTTTCCCCATCTATTTGCCATGAAGTGATGAGACCGGATGCCATGATCTTCAATTTTTGAATTTTGAGTTTTAAGCCAGCATATTCACTCTCCGAAGAAGGCAATGGCACCCCACTCCAGTACTCTTGCCTGGAAAATCCCATGGACGGAGGAGCCTGGTAGGCTGCAGTCCATGGGGTTGCTAGGAGTCGGACACGACTGAGCGACTTCACTTTCACTTTTCACTTTCATGCACTGGAGAAGGAAATGGCAACCCACTCCAGTGTTCTTGCCTGGAGAATCCCCGGGACAGGGGAGCCTGGTGGGCTGTCATCTCTGGGGTCGCACAGAGTTGGACGTGACTGAAGCGACTTAGCAGCAGCATTCACTCTCCTCTTTCACTTTCATAAAAAGACTCCTTAGTTCCTCTTCTCTTTCTTCCTTAAGATGGTGTCATCTGCATATCTGAGGTTTATTGATATTTCTCCTGGCAATCTTGATTCCAGCTTGTGCTTCCTGCAGCCCAGCATTTCTCATGGTGTACTCTGCATATAAGTTAAATAAGCAGGGTGACAATATACAACCTTGACATACGCCTTTCCCAATGTGCAACCAATTTGTTATTCCACGTCCGGTTCTAACTATTGCTTCTTGAGCTGCATACAGATTTTTAAGGAGGCAGGTCAGGTGATCTGTTATTCCCATCTCTTGAAGAATTTTCCACAGTTTGCTGTGATCCACACAGTCAAAGATTTTAGCATAGTTAATGAAGCAGAAGTAGATATTTTCCTGAAATTCTCTTGCTTTGCCATACACTCCTCCAGGGGATCTTCCTGACTCAGGACTCAAACCTGCATCTCTTATGTCTACTGCATTGGCAGGCAGGTTCTTCACCACAAGTGCCACCTACGAAGTCATATTGAACTAGGGTGGACCCTGATTCAATGTGATGTGTATTCCTATAAGAAGAGAAAAGAGACACAGAGGAAAGATGGCCATGTAAAGACAGAGGCACAGATTGGAGTTACAGTACCATAACATAAAGAAGGCCTGAGGTTATCAGAAGCTGGAGGAGAAAAAAAGGATTCTCTCTTCAAGGGTTGTTGTTGTTCAGTCGCTCAGTCATGTCTGACACTTTGCAACCCATGGACTGCAGCGCGCCAGGCTTCCTTGTCTTTACTCATCTCCCAGAGCTTGCTCAAACTCATGTGTATTGAGTCAGTGATGCCATCCAACCATCTTATCCTCTGTCATCCCCTTCTCCCCCTGCTTTCTATCTTTCCCAGCATCAGCATCTTTTCTAATCAGTCAGTTCTTCAAGGGAGCATGTCCCTATCATTGCTTTGATTTCAGACTTCTATTTTGTTGAACTGTGAAAGTATACATTTATTTTGTTTCAAGCCATCCAGTTTGTGGTGCTTTGTTACAGCAGCCTGGGAGAATAATATAGTAGTATTTTCAAAATATTTGCTAATATAAAAGATTTGTATTGATATTTACCTGTTCTGATTTTCAAAAATATTTGTTAAACATCAGCATGACATTTAACTGTTCTGATTTTCATTAAATTTTAAAACTGATGAGGTACTCTGGGCATTTATGTAAGTTGTCTCTCAATACTTTTATATTTTTTCCCTCATTTATTGTAACTTCAGTGTTGTTTTTTATCAATATGTTAAAATTATCATTTTTATTTGTCATATTTACTATACATTTTTTCCTTTAGTTTTAAGATTGATATATAACTAGCTCTTATATGCATAAAATAAACAAGAGTCATTTCATAAATCTTATAAAATATTTTTGCTTCATAAAAATAGATAAAAAACTACCACCAACAAAATATTTTTTGATTCCCCTTATTTGATGATTATGGCATGAGATGTTTTAGAAAAATTCTATCTAAATTTTATTAGAGGTCTAATAAATAAATAGGGGGAAAGAGAATGAAAGGATGGCATATGTAGTTTTAATTTGGGGATAGGCAGGTTCAAGACAAAGCATACTTTTCTTTATCAGAGACCTTCACACTTACAGAAATAATATTTATTACTCTCTAATGAGTAATATAGAGGCAAACTTCCATTAAACACAGTGGAATAGGAAGTTCTGTGATTATAAACAAGGTCAAGCAAAATCAACATTTTTTTTTTTTTTGCTAGAAGAAAAGGAAAGACTAAAAGGGACAGAGGATGTGAAATAGAATAAGGGGGAAAAGCTCTGGAAAACTCTGAAAAAATGAGCAATCAGAATGTTTTTAGATAACAAAATAACTGTTTTGTGATAAAGAAATGAAGCTGAAGGTATGTCATACAAGATCTGTAGGAGTTATGATTCTGTCAGAATCCCCTCTCCATGATGAAAGCAAGAGGCCATGATGACAATCACTGTGGGAACCTCTAAGATAAGGATTTATCTCTAAGAATAGCAATAAAAAGCTGACAAGTACAATTTAATTATGATGAAGTAGGTCTTGAATGACTGTAAATCTACCACTGGGTTCTGTATAAAAATTAAGATGCAGGAGTATATGTTTTAATTTATAGGATTCTTCTTTAGACTGCTTATAAATCAAAAGAATAGCAAAAATTTCAAGGACAAAACACATGCTCTGATCATTTGCTGAGGACTTCTTGGGTATGTGAGATTTTTTCTTTGATTCTATAAAGTCAGTCAGCCAGAATTCTCAGGCTTACATTTTTTTCTGCCTTAATATGTCCACATTTGCAAGGCCTAATGAATAGATACTCTACAATGATATGGTGTAGTTTCTTAAGATTTAAATGCAATATCTGTGAAAAAGGAATCAATAAGAATCTTGGAAATAAAGTCAATAAATAAACCCTAACATGTGAAATAATATGTGAATGACATATGAGCTTCTTTAGTTATAGATAACCACATACATATTTATCCTGCAAAACATTCAAAATTATCAACTTGACCTTCAAAATTATAATAGTGTTAATTGCTCAGTTGTGTCTCTTTGTGATCCCATAGACAGTAGCCTGCCAGGCTTCTCTGTCCGTGGGATTCTCCAGGCAAGAATACTGGAGTGGGTTGCCATTCCCTTCCCCAGGGGATCTTCTGGACCCAGGGATCAAACCCAGGTCTCTTGAACTGCAGCAGATTCTTTACCATCTGAGCCACCAGGGAAGGACAGTTATCTTAATTACTCTTAAATTATATTCCCCTTTATTTAACCAATGAAAAGATTTTCCTTGATATAAGTAAAATAGAAGAATAATGACTAATTTGTCCTCCTTGCCAAAGGAAAATATTAATCTATAAATCTAATTATGGCTAATGATTTTATGTTATTTGTACATTTGAGATAAGTTGCTTAAATATACTTTTGTTTCAATGTGGATAAATATCCAGTATTTTACCAAAGTCTTATTCTTCACTCATCCAAACCTTTTAAATAACTTTCCATGGTAATGAAATAAGCATGTGACAACAAAAACTAGGGAATGTATCAGTGCAAAAGCTTAGAGAGAGCCTACATGGCTAAAGTAGAACTGGAAGATATAAGATATGCAGAAGTTCAAGTTGTGGTAGCTGCCTAGTTCACAATGAATTGAGGATTTAGTCTTTCTCCCAATCCCACCTCACCATCCTGCTCTGATATAAAGGGATCCTGTATTTCTGACCACAGTGAATAAGGCAATGATTTTCAACCACGGAACAATTTTGTCCAACAGGAGATACTGAGCTACTGGCACCTAGGAGGTAGAAGATAGGGGTGCAGCTAAACCTCCTATAACACACAGGATGGCCATCTGTGACACACAGTTAGCTGGCCCAGAATGTCAATATGCCTAGGTGACAAACCCTGATCTAAGGACAAATCAAGCAAGGTCAGGCAAAGCTCTTTCTTAAGAACTCTGATCTTGTTTTTTAAAGACGGGAGAATGGAGCTCAGTTTCCCTGCATGACAGAGCTTGGGATATGGAGTCTAGAAACTGGCTCAAGGAGCACGTAGAGGACGAGGCTGAAGCCATCGCACAGAAGAAGGAGAGCTGGAAGCACAATTGTCAGAGCAGGTGGCAGGGGGCTGGGGTCCAATTCCATCTTTGGTTGCATTGCCCCCAGTTACAATATAGCTTCTCTCAGATTAACCATTTTCTAAATGCAGAGTCAAGTTTCACACTCTTATTAATAACCTGTCCCTTGTATACAGAGAATCTAGAGCAAAATGTTGGCCACAAAGTCACACCACCTAGGGTGGTGGACCTACATGTTTTATGTGTTTCCTGTCAATGGGGAGAGCTCTCTCGCTGATTGACAAGAGTCATCCAAGCCTTTCATTCCACTGCCTAAGTTTATATGGCATAAGGCATCCTCTGAGAGGCAGGCGCAGGCCATTGACTGGCTACAGAAATTGTCAGAGAAGCAAATGCATATGAATTATGTACTGTCAAGCTGGCTCCAGACCCTTAACAGTCATGAGTCACATTTTTGTAACTCCTGAAAAGGAACACTTTTGGTTCCTGCCCCTACCTCTTTAAGATACAAGGTGATTTTGGAAAGGTTCAGTCTGAATCCAGAATCCCCTCACACTGCTTTCTCTTCTGATATGGTACTAGGTCCACACCACAAGTACCACCTTCCTCAGCTGTCCTGAGGTGTTTATGTGTGTGGCTGGCAGGAGGAAGGAGGGGATACAGGGAACAATTCCATCTATAGGTTCCTCATGTGAATGAATAGCCTCATCCACAGAGCCCTAAATATGGGCATTCCAGGCTGTTTTGTAAAACAAAGACTCTCTCACACATCACTCTAATGCAAGTTCCCCTGGTCTAGATGGCATAATTAATAAGAGTCATAATGATCTGCTCATAGGTAAAGGATCTGGGCAGTTTCTTTCCCTGAAAAAAGCAAATCAATATTTTCTCATAAGACATCTCATTGATAAGATGCTGTCACAAACAGTTCCTATCTGACTACAATTTTACATTTTATACAGAAAGAAATCATTAAAACAATCTCTACCACTCATTACTTACTGTTACTATGGTTCAGTCACTCCCTCTCTTTCTGACCCCATGGATTGCAGCATTCCCCCTCTGTCCTCCACAATCCTTTAGAACTTGGTTAAATTCATATCCATTGAGTCTGTGATGATATCTAACCATCTCATACTCTGCCACCCTCTTCTCCTCCAGCCCTCAATCTTTCCCACCACTGGGGTCTTTTACAGTGAGTCACCTCCTCGCATCAGGTGGCCGAAGTATTGGCGCTTCACTTTCAGCATCAGTCTTTCCAATGAATGTTCAGGGTTGATTTCCTTTAGGATTGACTGGTTTGATCTCCCTGCTGTCAAAGGGACTTTCAAGAGTCTTCTCCAGCACCACAATTCAAAAGCATCAATTCTTTGGCTCTCAACCTTCTTTATAGTTCATCTCTCACATCCATACAAGACTACTGGAAAAACAATAGCTTTGACTAGACAGACTTTGTTGGCAAAGTGATGTCTCTGCTTTTTAATATGCTGTCTAGGTTTGTCACAGTTTCCCTCCCAAGAAGCAAGTGTCTTTTAATTTCATGGCTATGGTCACCATCTACAGTGATTTTTAGAGCCCAAGAAAACAAAATTTGTCACTGCTTCCACTTTTTCCCCTTCTATTTGCCATGAAGTGATGGGACCAGATATCATGAACTTAGTTTTTTGAATGTTGAATTTTAAGCCTGCTTTTACACTGTCCTCTTTCATCCTCATCAAGAGGCTCTTTAGTTCCTCTTCAATTTCTGCCATTAAAGTGGTATAATGTGCATATCTGAGGTTGTTGACATTTTTCCTGGCAATCCTGATTTGAGCTTGTGATTCCTCCAGCCTAGCATTTAGCATGAAGTACTCTCGGGGTGACAATATACAGCCTTGACGTACTCCTTTCTCAGTCTGGAATCAGTCAGTTTTTCCATGTCTGATTCTAACTGTTACTTCTTGACCTGTATACAGGTTTCTCAGGAAACAAGTAAGATGGTCTGGTATTCCCATCTCTAAGAATTTTCAGCAGTTTGTTATAATCCACACAGTCAATGGCTTTAGTGTAGTCAATGAAGCAGAAGTACATGTTTTTCTGGAATTCCTTGCTTTCTCCATGGTCTAATGATTTTTGGTAATTTGATCTCTAGTTCCTCTTCCTTTTCTAAACCCAGTTTGTACATCTAGAAGTTCTCGGTTAACATACTGCTGGAGCCTAGATTGAAGGATTTTGAGTATAACCTTTCCAGAATGTGAAATGAGTGCAATTGTATAGTAGCTTGAACATTCTTTGGCATTGCCCTTCTTTGGGATTGGAATGAAAACTGATCTTTTCCAGCCCTGTGGCCACTGCTGAAATTTCTAAATTTGTTGACATATTGACTGCAGCACTTTAACAGCATCATCTTTAGGATATTAAATAACTCGGCTGGAATTCCAACGCCTCCATTAGTTTTGTTCATAGTAACGTTGGCTAAGGCCCACTTGACTTCACACTCTAAAACATCCGGCTCTAGTTGTGCAATAACACCACTGTTGTCATCTGGGTCATTAAGACCTTTCTTATATACTTCTTTTGTGTATTTTCACCATCTGTTCTTAATCTCTTCTGCTTCTGTTAGGTCCTTACTGTTTCTGTCCTTTATCATGCCCATCCTTGCATGAAGTGTTCTCTTGATATCTCCAATTTTCTTGTAGTGCTCTTTAGTCTTTCCCATTCTATTGTTTTAATGTATTTCTATTCATTTTTCATTTTTTAAGGCCTTTCTGTCTTTCCTTGCTGTTCTCTGGAACTCTGCATTCAGTTCGTTATACCTTTTCCTTCCTTTCTTGCCTTTCACTTCTCTCCCTTCCTCAGCTATTTATAAAGCCTCCTCAGAGTAAACACTTTGCTTTCTTGCATTTCTTTTTCCTTGGGATGGTTTTCGTCACTGCCTCCCATACAATGTTATGAACTTCTGTCCATAATTTTCAGGCACTCTGTCTACCAGATCTAATCCCATGAATCTATTCATCATCTCCACTGTATAATCATGAGGGATTTGACGTAGGTCATACCTAATTGGCCTAGTGGTTTTCCCTACTTCCTTTAATTTAACCCTGAATTTTGCAACAATGAGTTCATGGTCTGAACCATAGTCAGCTCCAGGTCTTCTTTTTGCTAACTAAATTCTCCATGTTCAGCTGCAAAGAACATAATCAATCTGACTTTTGTACAGACCATCTGGTAATGTCCACATGTAGAGCTGTCTCTTGGGTTGTTGGAAAAAGATGTTTGCAATGACCAGCATGTTCTCTTCACAAACTCTGTTAGCCTTTGCCCTGCTTTGTTTTGTACTGCAATGTCAAACTTGACTGTTCTTTCAGGTACCATTTGACTTCCTACTTTTGCATTCCAATCCCCTATAATTAAAAGGACATCTTCTTTTGGTGTTAGTTCTAGAAGGTTCTATAGGTCTCCATAGAACTGGTCAACCTCAGCCTCTTCAGTATTCTTGTTTGTGGCATAAGCTTGGATTACCGTGATTTTGAATGGTTCACCTTGGAAATGAACCAAGACCATTCTGTTGCTTTTAAGATTGCACCCAAATATTGTATTTTGGACTCTTTTGTTGACTATGAAGGCTACTCTATTTCTTCTAAGGAGTTCTTGCCCATAGTAGTAGATATAATGGTTATCTGGATTAAATTCACCCATTCCCACCCATTTTAGTTCATTGTTCCTAAAATGTCCATGTTCATTCAATCTTGCAAGTTGCTGCTTGGCTATGTCCAGTTTACCTTGATTCATGGACCCAACATTCCATATTCCTATGCAATACTGTTATTTACAGCATCAGAATTTACTTTCACCACCAGACACATCCATGGCTGAGTATTTTTTTCTGCTTTAGCCCAGCCTCTTCATTCCTTTTGGATCAATTAGCAATTGCCCTCTCCTCTTCCCCAGTAGCATATTGGACACCTTCTGACCTGGGGGGCTTATCTTCTGGTGTCACATGGTTTTGCCTTTTCATACTGTTCAAGGGGTTCTCATGAGAAGAATATTGGAGTGTGTTGCTATTTCCTTCTCCAGTGGATCCCTCTTCAGTGGATCACATTCTTGTTGTGGCAAAGGGGCTTGCATAACTCAATGAAGCTATGAGCCACCCAAGTTGGACAGGTCACATTGAAGAGTTCTGACAAAATGTGGTCCACTGGATGAGGCTCTTTATTATAGATGGTCTTTTATTAATTCTGTGATGCAGAGAGTATCTTTTCAATGGTGTGTATAAAAAGTGTAAAAATCACACTGTTGCTCTTGGATATTAATGCCTGAGGAAAGACACAATACTCTAGGGAAGGCTTGCACACCCTCCTGTATCCATTTTCTGCTAGTCATCCTCTTCCCTCCCTCTCTTTCTTCCCTTCCTCCTTTCCTAGCCTCTTTTCCTTCCTCCCTTCCATCCTTTCTTCCTTTCCAAATGATAACCCTAATGAACTGTTACACAAATCCATATGCTCTCCTAAAATCACTTGATTTAGAATTCTTCTAACAAATTAAATGAAAATCCTCTTAATATTTCTAGTTTAATTTGGCTTATGTGCAATTAGAATGAAAGCACCTATTAGCTGTCAATTAATAAAGAGTTATAATTTTTCTCATCTACTTTCTTGCACTTTTCCTACCCCAAAAAGAAAAAATAGAAAATGACAGGGGAAGATTTAATTTCATCTCAGCCTACTCAGTTCTCCATGTGGCTTTCTTTCCCCATAATTACCTTCATTTTATTTTTTCTAATTACCATTATAGACGTTAAGCTGACATCATAGTTAAATTTTCACATCTTTAACAAAATGCACTTTTCTTGAAAATTCTTTGGTATGGCAAAAATCTTCAAATTTAAGTCTATTGGTAGCAAGAAACTTCTATAAACCTTAAGCAACATTTATTTTTTTAAAATATCTTTTTTATCTTACTCATTAATAAACCCTATATTTTTGTTAAGCAAATATAAAATGCTAATATAAAAATATTGTTGAACAGTTTCTAAAACAAGGCAAATTTTATAATGCACAGTTACTTCTATCTTTGACAAATGGAAATTTCACAAGAAAAATTATTGCTGTATATGTTCCCTTTCTCAATCCATTTCCATGGGGATTCACTACTTGTGGGAGCAGAGTTAAAAGTCAGAATACACATGGAATATTCTTGAGAACTAAAAGTCCTTAGTGACCCCAAGCAAGATGGTTCTAGAATTGATAACAGTCAAGCTGATAAAGTTTTGTGTGTGTGTACACATAAAAGACTTTAGAGTTATGTACATATATGCACAGAATATTTACTCGAATGTATCATGTGGTGTTCAATCCTAAATGTGTTTTACAGCATCTTCTTCCATCAGTATCCATTTACACGTTCCTGATCTGGACTGTAAATCTGCTTTCTCTATATCCACAGACCATCTCACATTCTAATGCACACTCAACATTTAAATAAAAGCCAAAAGCAGAATATACTAAACTGTGAAAGACTTGAATGAGGCGAATAGGGCCGACACCCCTGCTGACTGGGGGTCAACCACGCTTGTCTTCAGCAGTCTTCCCTACTGCAGGGCTTACCTTCTTCCCTTCCCTCTTCCCGCCTTTTTTCTGAATCTCTGTACCTTTGTGCTGCCTTCTGGCTTCCTGGGTCAGAAAAGTCTCAGAAACATAGACCAGTGTTCACTGAAGGAGACTATAAAGGATCCTGAGATGTGCCTGCCCCACGTTCTCATTTTCCAGTAAAACCAAAAAGGATAAAAAATAAAGAACAACAAACTTGTCCCTTACAATATATTTCAATGTATTTGTTTGTTTACTTAAAAGTTATTCAGTTTACAAGTGAAGAATTTGGACATAGATGCATGATTTCGGTTTGTGAGGTTGTATCCTGTATAAATTTTCAAAAACACCAAGAATGTCATTTTACTTATTTTTATAGTGTATTTTAGGTTAAATGACTCAAATTCCAAGATAGGAATAGATGATATATCAATTTTCCCTAGCAGCAGATGTATGAGTGATTCATATTTTAATGACAAGGTATACAAGTCTTAAATTTTAATTATTGAATTAAAAGCCAAAAATAGGCAGTGCTTACCCTCAATTGTTATATAAACAGCTATCTACACTAGATTAAACTGACAATGAAGAAGCTAAGCTCACTGCAACTTACACACACATACATGCACACAAGACTAAAATTAAAATGACCCAAACCAACCAAAGATCAACGCGATTCATGAAACAATGTGCTTCCAGAAAACCATTAATTGCAATTATCCATGAGTGTCTATAATCGGAGAAGGCAATGGCACCCCACTCCAGTACTCTTGCCTGGAAAATCCCATGGACGGAGGAGCCTGGTAGGCTGTAGTCCATGGGGTCGCTAAGAGTCGGACACGACTAAGTGACTTCACTTTCACTTTTCACTTTCCACTTTCAAGCATTGGAGAAGGAAATGGCAACCCACTCCAGTGTTCTTGCCTGGAGAATCCCAGGGACGGGGGAGCCTGGTGGGCTGCTGTCTATGGGGTCTCACAGACTTGGACACAACTGAAGTGACTTAGCAGCAGCATGAGTATCTATAATAGGAACTTTGCAAGATAAATTGTAACCTTATCTTGAAGACCAGTCATTATCCTCCTGAGTTGAACATGTCTCCCTTAATTGTCCTTAAGAATAAGTATGTTACTCTTAGTAGTACAAACAAGTGAAATTCTACGGAATTTCTCTTTATTGACCTTTATAAATTAAAAAAATGACTTATAATCATAAGGTTAAGGATAACATTTTGAGAATCAAAGTTCTGAAGTCTTCACATTGATGCCTTATACTTCTCTTTTGACTCCCTTTTTGAATCAAACTTATCTGTCCTATGAATGATTTATTTAAGATCCTACTTTTTTGGCATAAAAAATCCTTCTGAGAATACTTAATCATTACTGGTTTGTTACATTACCCTTCCAAGTAGTAAGTACATAAGGGACAAATAACACTTCTGAGGACATTATTTCTTAGAGGGGACTTCAGTGCTATAATCAAAGTGATAAACTGAATGGTAGGATTTTAAGAATAAGGGTAGAATGGTAGAAAGATATTTTTATTGAAGAAACTTTTTACTTGCATTACCATATGTGGACTGCAAGTAACTCTGTATTTGTTTCTTGGTTTGGTAACAACATCAATATAATACATAATAGACATCCAAAAATTTTGTAAAAGGAACCTAACACAGAAACACTTTTATGGAGTAGGGAGCTCAGTGGTAAAGAATCCACCTACAATTCATAAGACACAAGAGACACAGGTTCAATTCCTGGGGCAGGAAGATCCCTTGGAGAAGGAAATGGCAACCCACTCCAGTATTCTTGCCTGGGAAATCCCATGGACCGAGGAGCCTGGTAGACTGCAGTTTATGGGGTCGCTAAGTCGAAGACTGAGCGACTTCACTTTCACTTTTCACTTTCGTGCATTGGAGAAGGAAATGGCAACCCACTCCAGCGTTCTTACCTGGAGAATCCCAGGGACAGAGTGGGACACGACTGAAGCGACTTAGCAGCAGCAGCAACTAAACAACAATAATAATGGCTAATTATTTTTAATAAATTTTATACATTTATTCCATCTACATATATCCTATTCAGTGAAATATCTGTTCATTGATTTTACCCATGTTCTAAATGGATTGTTTGTGCTTTTTCTACTGAGTTTTTTGAGCTTTTCATATACTTAACATTCTAGTCCTTGGTCAGGTATGTGGTTTGCAATTTTTTCTTCACATGCTTATTAGTTTGTTTCATTCTCTTAACAGTATTGTTTACAGAGCAAATTTTCTTTATTTTTGATAAATTCCAGTGTATCAAACTTTCCTTTTATGGTTCACGCTTGGAAATCAAGTATAAAACCTCAGTGTTAAGCTCCCAAAGATTTTCACTTAATTCTTCTAAAAGTGTTCTATCTTAGATTTAAGTCTATGGTTCATTTTGGTTTAATTTTTGGTACAATGTATGAGTTTTAGTTTGAGGTTCATTTCTTTGCCTATGATGTTGAATTATTTCATTGAATTGTTACACAGTTTTTCCAAGAAACAGTATAGCATATTTTTGTGGGCATACTTCTGGTTTCTCTACCATTTCTACAGATATATGTGTCTATCCTTCCCTCAGTGTCACATAGTCTTGATTTCTGAAGCTATATATTGTTCTAATATTAGATACAGTGATTTCTCTCACTTTATTTTTCTTTTCCAAGATTGCTTTAGTTATTCCAGTCTTTGTGCCATTCCATGTAAATTTTAGAATAAGCCTCTCTGTGTCTGCAAAAAGGTGTGTTGTGATATTTAGGAGAATTGTATCAAAACTGTAAACCAATTTGGAAATAATTTGACATCTTATTATGCTGAATTTTGTAATCCATGAATATGATATGCCTCTCCATTTATTCAGGTCTTCTTGGGATTTCTTTCATTGCATTTTGACCAATAGATGAAATAGCAGCACTTCTTGTACTTTTTTTTTTAACTTATACCTAATATTTTATTGTTCTTGGGGCAACTGTAAATGATACTAAGCCTTTAATTTTGTTTTTACATACTCATTGTAGGACATAAAAATATGTGTTGCTCTCAAATCTTATAACTTGCTGAACTCCCTTTTTACTTCTAGGAGTATATTTGTAGTCTCCTTGGGATTTCTAGGTAGACAACCATAGCACTGGAAAATAGAGACAATCTTATTTCTTCTGCCTTTAATTTGTATGCCTTTTTATTTCATTTTCTTGCCTTTTCATAGTGGTTTGAAATTTCAGTACTATGTTGAGTGAGGGGTGAAAAGTAACATTCTTGCCTTGTTCACAATCTTAGGGGAGAACATTCAGTTTTTCTATAAACGTATTTTTAAACATTTACAGGGTATGAACATAAGAGATTCTGAACTAAGTGTCTAAAAGCAAAGTGTTTTAGTCATTCAGATGTGTCCGACTCTTTGCAACCCCACGGACTGTAGCCTGCCGGCTCCTCTGTGAGATTTTCCAGGCAAGAACACTGGAGTGGGTTGCCAGTCCCTTCTCCAGGGGCTTTTCCCAAACCAGGGATCAAACCCAGGCCTCCTGCATTGCAGGTAGATTTTTTACCATCTGAACCACCCTTAAAACAGGTGAGTGAAATGAAGCCATGGCGAAAGCTGGAACACAAACTTTCAAACCCTGAGCTCTAACCAGAAGTTAGAACAGATATCAAGGAAGACAGTATCAGTGTGAATTATAAAAATTAATTTTATCACTATGGATAGAATCAAAATGTATCAATGATATTCTGAGTTTAAATTTAAGATCAGCAGTTAAATTATGATGCTCAGACATGTTATAGTTAAATGGTAGCTGTTAAATAGGAAACAGTTACACATATATGTTTATAATTCTAGAATGACAAGTAAATTATATGCGGTTTTTCACAGAGGATCAAAATATTTGTTCTGTATCTCTTAATTGAAATTCTGTAAGAAATTCTGCCCAATAGTAAGGAGAATGTTTGTAAAAAGGAGTATTGAGCAGGCTTTAGTAGATACACATCCTACCAAATATACTAACAAAAGTAATAAATATTCTCAGAGACGCTATAGTTAGAAACACATTTGATATATTTGACATGTACAACTGCATAGCTCTAAAGCTTGGATCTTGATGGAGACTGGTGAAATGATTTACACTGACTCATTTGAAAACCTATGTAATTTTCAAAAATATGAGTTCTTTTTTAAAATTGTATTTTTAGTGTAACTAAAATTTTCAGATGCGTAAAATAAAAAATTATGCTAGTGGAAATGAGACAGTCACGGTCTCCTGGTTTTCCATTTGAATTAGGCAAATATGGATTGGGTAGGTAGCATGTCTCCTGAAAATAGGGTTACATTTTGTAAGAGTGATTAAGTGGTCCAGTGCTCAAAGAGTGAGATAACGTTTTGAAATCAGCCAGGAGCTCAAAGAACTAAAAAATGTTGATGAGTGCTCTTAGAAGGCTCTCAGGAGCAAGTTAGTTTCAATTTTCTGATTACTGCAATAGAGAAAGAGAGACTGCTACTGCCATCTGTTGGTCAAATAAAACACTGTTCACTCTGCTCAGCTGATTTCCTTGCTGCTAAGCAAAATCTTCCCCTAAAAGGGGAAGGATTTGTGCTAACCCTGACTGCATTAATTCTGATAAACCTGGTGTTCTATTAGAAAACCAAACAAAAGGACATTGTTCAAATAAACCTCTTTCTGCCCTGTGCATTGCCCTGTCCCTCCCTGGTGTTTTTTGTTTAAGAAAGGGAAAATGTGTCCCAACAAAAGAGATCTGCAAAAACAGCTTAGCTCAGAACTAAAGGAAGAATGATTCACTGATTTCAGGTTGAGGGGAAGGGGTGCTGGGGTTAAGGAAGGAGGGAAAACAGAAAGAGATGAGTGGTGGAAAAGAAGGGACAACAAAGAGGGAAGCTGTGAGCTAGCAGGCATTCCTGGGATGGGGCACAAGAAGTTTGAAACACCTTTTTATCATTCTGAAGACAGCATCATCTTCAGGAAATGACCTTTAGCTAGGATGCTAAAATTCTTTTCCCTTGTTATTCAAGGTGTGAACACCAAGCCAACTGCGTCAGCATCACCTGCTTACTCCTTGAAAATGCAGTTCCTCAGGTTCAATCCAAGAATCAGAACATAATTCAGAAATTTATTTTTCTTAATCAAATGTGCTTTTTAAAAAGATTCTTAGAGTATATTCTTATATACTCTTATGTATATCAAAGTTTAAAAAAGGATATTCTATACAGTTGGCAAACAGTAAATGGGAGAGCTGAAAATTCCTAATTTGTATTCAAGTGATCCACTAGAAGGAGAGGCAGGAGAGCAGATATTAATGATGCCACACACATAACAAAGGTAACCACGAAGGTTACACGAAATAGTCTGGTTTATAGTTCTCCCAGGTTAGTTATTCCTGGACCCTCATACACTCTTGCAATTGTCACGGGATGGAAAACAAACCATATGGTCAAACTCCAGATTGTGAACTATGATCATTCATGAACAATCAGAATTAGCCCTCATTCTTAGTGAGTTTGGGAAATTCAAAAAGAGTGGACTCCATCCAGTTTACTCAGGGTACTTCAGTCAAGTAGGTGGCTACAAGACACTTAAGTCAGAAAGATAAACAGGGATATATTTGGATGACTTGACCCAACCATATACAAATACAATCTCTAAGAATAACGGGATCCTACAGCTAGATCCTCAAGGCAGGGATTCTCTCTGCTGACATCAGTTTAGAAATAAGCATTATTTATTACACTATATAAATGATACTAATAATGTTGCTGATGATATCTTCCAATTAAAGGTTGCACTCACTGCTGTGTAAGCCTACTCCTGCTGAGAAATGGCCCACAGGTTAAGTCAAGTACAAATACTACAGTGTGCCAACCAAGAAGAATGAAAGCACAACTTCAAAATAATTATGGCAAAAAGCCATTTCCTATTGTCACTCAGTGTTTTAAAGGTTTTTATAATACAATAAAAACATACCCTAGTGATTTGTTGTTTCACAATATATATCCTCTTTCACAACTGAAAAACTTATTAGATATACAGTCTATCATCTTAATTGGTAAGAAAGCATGACTGAGTCCTGAGCAGAATGAATTCCCTCAGGTGTACTTAGAAGATCTGTTCAGCTTAGAGGCATTTTCATGCTGGGAAGATGCAGGGATCTCTCAGTTTCAATCCACTGATCTCTGAAAGTCTAGAAATGCTTTTCTATCTTCATGTACAGTATTTCTCCCCATGCTATTTGAATATATAGTGAAGGAATACAGTTACCAAGTAACTTTTTAAGTGTATGCATCAGTGGGATGATATTTTCAAAACATAAAAGCAGAGAAATATTAGCCCAATTATAAGTGAAGAAAAAATAGAAGGAGGAAAAAGAGAAAAGCAATTCAAAGTTATCTTTTACATCTGGATAAAAGGTTATATCTCTAACATTTTGCTTGTGGAATTTTGGTTTTGAAACAGCAAGTCAGGATCTTAGATTTTGTGGCGCTAAATTTTGGGGAGTGAAGCATATTGAAAATCCAAACCTCTTTAGGCTATAGAGACAACTTACAATGCTTCATCTTTTCTTCTCAATGGTGCAAATTTTGCTTTACTATGCAATGGAATATTCTCACACATGGCTTATATAACGATGATCTCAATCTTTGCCTTTTCTCTCTTTTTTTTTCTCTCCATGAAAAATGGGTAGAGAATATTAGACCAGTAGAAAAGTCAAGGAGGAAAAAAGTACATAATTTGTCTAGAATACACTGTGTAATGAAAACTGGATTACTAATATTGCTTGAGAAATAAAAATAGAAAGGTAATAAAGTTTAGTCTAACCTTTTTTCCCTCCTTGTGCTTAGTCCTGTTTCACTTGCTCATAGGGTGCAGCATGGCACTTTAGACCGGAGTTCCCTCTGTTAAACAGCTGTGCTGACACCTCAGCTCAGACCTTGTACAGAAGCGCTGCAAGCAACACTCAATTCAAGATGGTGGCGGCGGGCCATGTGCAGAGACTAGTCTTTCGGCCCAGTGGTTTGGAGCGAGAACAGCACAGTCCCAGGAGAACTCCAGCCCCTCCCCGCTGATGAGATCCCTCTAAAGCAGCCTGGTCCAAGCCGGCAGGAGATATGTCCTGCAGATGCTCTAGAGCAAGAGATCATAATTGTCCATTCTCTAATTAGAGAATAAAGCTTTCCTTTGCTAAAAAAAAAAAAAAAAAAAAAAAAAAAAAAACTGGGTTACTAAAATGTACCCCTATCCTTGAACTTCATAGTTGATTTCCTACACTTTCTACTTGCATCATATAACTGTCTTTCCTTTTCTGGATTGTATGATAAAATTATTTGCTGGGTTTATTTGTCCATATTCTCCTTGAATCTTTACAACCAGCTCTGTATTCCAGGTGTTATTAATATATCTAGTTTGTTTTCCTTGCTGTGAAAACTTAAATTAGGAATGAGTTATTTTTCCAACAAGTCAATCCTAAAGGAAATCAGTACTGAATATTCATTGGAAGGACTGCTGTTGAAGCTGAAACTCCAATATTTTGGTCACCTGATGCGAAGAACTGACTCATTTGAAAAGACTCTGATGCAGGGAAAGATTGAAGGCAGGAGGAGAAGGGGATGACTAAGGATGAGGTGGTTGGATGGCATCACTAACTCAATGGACATGAGCTTGGGTAAACTCCAGGACTTGGTGATGGACAGGGAATCCTGGAGTGCTGCGGTTCGTGGGGTCGCAAAGAGTCGGACACGACTGAGGGACTGGACTGAACTGCACTGAATATGTAGTAGTACAGACAGAAAAATGAGACTTGGGATGTACAGTCTAGTGGGAAGAAAAGAGAGAAGCAAACATATGACTGAAATACCTAGTAATAAGTTCTCTAGTAGTGAAATGCACAGGATACTCTGGGAGCACATAGCAGATGCAGAGTATCTTTGAGCAGCATGGAGGCATGGAGGGAACTGAGGAAAAATATCCTAGCAGAGCAGCTGAGGTATGGCCTGATATGTGCTCATTAGCTATTCTTTGAATTAATGAATGAGTTAATAGACAAAAGGTAACCTGGATGCTGCACTACTATTTTATTTCAAATGCCTTATTTCCTAAAGTTTTGGACCATAAAGAAATTTGGAGATCAGGAAGAAAGACTGCCTTTTCAATATTCAGTTCAGTTCAGATCAGTCACTCAATTGTATACAACTCTTTGTGACCCCATGGACTGCAGCACACAAGGCCACCCTGTCCATCACCAACTCCTGGAGCTCACTCAAATTCATGTCCATTGAATCAGTGATGCCATCCAACCATCTCATCCTCTGTCATCCCCTTCTCCTCCTGCCCCCAGTCCTTCCCAGCATCAGGGTCTTTTCCAATGAGTCAGTTCTTTGCATCATGTGGCCAAAGTATTGGAGTTTCAGCTTCAGCATCAGTCCTTCCAATGAACACCCAGGACTGATCTCCTTTAGGATGCACCGGTTGGATCTCCTTGCAGTCGAAGGGACTCTCAAGAGTCTTCTCGAAAACCACAGTTAAATGCCGGGGTCCAGCCCTGGTGGATCCAGGGAATTCGAAGCGGGGACGGCGTCGGAGAGGATCAGGAAACAATTGCTTAATTAAATGTTAATTAAGGATATAAAGAGTAATAGAATGAGGATAGCTCAGTGAGGAAATTCAGTGGAGAAAAGAGGCTGAAATAAGGATAGCTCAGTGAGGAAATTCAGTGGAGAAAAGAGGCTGAATAATTCAGCCAGAAGGTAAGAGAAAGAACGACATGGTGAGACCAAGTTTCGGTGAACAAGGCCCGCACTTTTTTCCAAAGTAGTTTTTATACCTTAAGTTATGCATAGAGCATAATGGGGGAAGGGGTAGAGTCATGCAGTAAGCCAGGCTTTCTTCCTGCAAACTTATCATATGCAAAAGTTTAGGTGATTTGCATCATCTTCTGGCCCGGAGGCCTTTTTCTCTAAAGGTGATTATTCTAAAGTCAGGCGCCAGCCTCCAAAAAGCATTAGATAAAGTTGCATTCCTACAGAGCAAAGGTGTGGTGGGCTATAACAAGAAAAAGAATTAACTCAAGGGTCCCAGGTTACAAACATTAAAGCTACTACTTACACGAATTATATTAATCAATACACTGCCAGGGACACAGCAGATAAGGGATATGGAAACTTAGCAGCAGATATTGGCCCAACAAGTGAAAATCCCTTCACCAATACAATTTCTAATCAATCTTTTAACTGCTCAAAGGAATCTGTATTTAGACAGTTTAGAACATCTCATACCTCTCAGTTTGGAGGCTCTGAGCAATCACATGTGGCCAGAAAAACCTATTCAGGCAGGCTAGAGGACTTCCAAGGGAGTTTGTAGGTTGAAACACTGTCACACCCAGGAATTATTAACTGGAACTGTAAGCTAACTCTTTTTCAGAGAGGTAGTGGGGGACAGCCCCCCCCCCCCCCCCGCCGTAAAGTCAGAGGTGTAGGTGAAAGCACAAAGCAGAAAGTAGGCAGACTCTGGTTTTGGGGGTAGATTGCTCAAGAATTTCCAGGGAGACTCCTGAGGCTTGATCCCACCTTTGCGTATGCCAAGCCTCCTTCCTCATGACCTTTGCCAGGGGCGGAGCTCGCTCCCTGCAGTTAAAAACCATCAGTTCTTCAGCGCTCAGCTTTCTTTATAGTCCAACTCTCACATCCATACATGACTACTGGAAAAACCATAGCCTTGACTAGATGGACCTTTGTTGGCAAAGTAATGTCTCTGCTTTTTAATATGCTGTCTAGGTTGGTCATAGCTTTTCTTCCAAGGAGTAAGTGTCTTTTAATTTCATGGCAGCAATCACCATCTGCAGTGATTTTGGAGCCCCAGAGAATAAAATCAGCTACTGTTTCCCCATCTGTTTGCCATGAAGTGATGGGACCAGATGCCACACTTCTTCCTTGGAAGAAAAACCAAGACCAACCTAGACAGCATATTAAAAAGCAGAGACATTATTTCGCCAACAAAAGTCCATCTAGTCAAGGCTATGGTTTTTCCAGTAGTCGTGTATGGATTTGATATTTGGACTATAAAGAAAGCTGAGCAGAAGAATTGATGCTTTTGAACTGTGGTGTTGGAGAAGACTCTTGAGAGTCCCTTGGACTGCAAAGAGATCCAACTGGTTCATCCTAAAGGAGATCAGTCCTGGGTGTTCATTGGAAGGACTGATGTTGAAGCTGAAACTCCAATACTTTGGCCACTTGATGCGAAGCACTGACTCATTTGAAAAGCCCCTGATGTTGGGAAAGATTGAAGGAGGGAGGAAAAGGGGGCGATAGAGGATGAGATGGTTGGATGGCATCACCAACTCAATGGACGTGAGTTTGAATAGACTCCGGGAATTGGTGATGGACGGGGAGGCCTGGCGTGCTTCAGTCCATGGGGTTGCAAAGAGTTGGACACGACTGAGCGACTGAACTGAACTGTATTACCAAGATCTTTCATGTTCATGTTCATGCTCAGTCATCTCTGACTCTTTGCAATCCCAAGGATGTAGCCCGTCAGGCTCCTCTGCACATGGAATTTCCCAGACAAGAGAATTTCCAGTACTGGAGTGGGTTGCCATTTCCTTCTCCAGGGGATCTTCCCCACCCAGGGATTGAACTCTCTTCTCCTGCTTTGGTAGGCAGCTTCTTTACCAATGAGCTATCAGGGAAGCTCTTTCCAAGGTCATATATGAACAATTAATTATGGCATAAGTCTCTGATTAAAAGGCCATAATAAGACCTACCAATTTTTTAAGCCCACCATGTGTCAAGCACTATATAAATGATCTCAACAAAGCTGAAAATTAATATTGTTTTACAAATGAAAAAAGAAGCAGAGAAAAGAAGTGATATGCTGAAGATTATTACAACATAGAGTTCAGAACTGAACTCATCTCTGTGGTACAAAACCTGTACATTTTTTACTATACCAATTTTGTTACATGAAAGTATACATTTGTTACATGCTACATGAAAATATCAACATTAGCTATGCTTTTTCTAGCCTTATATAAGGTGTGAAAACCTGGTATCTCTTTAAGTTAGAAAAAATCTAAGTATGAGGACTAGTTTAGGCAGATAATAACCATGGAGAGCCTATACAAGGCCCAACTACTTATAAATTTGTGGGGAAAAGGTAATTTTGCCTTACAGAAATCATATATAATTTTAATTTCTCCCTGATAAACAGGAGTTTATGCACTTTCTTATAGTAAAACAAACTCACAAATATGAATTGATAAGAAATCTTACTTATTGACTGGCTTACGTGGTAGCTCAGAGGGAAATCTTATTATTTGATGCCTAAGACTCATTCCTCAATTTATTCCATTTTATCTTTAGTTTTCCTTTTGGAAAACAAATATCTTCATTGTAATTTAAACAATAGCAAAACTTTGAAATTCATCTCTATATGGAGAAATGTTTTCCTTATTGTTTTTTCCTTATTTACACATTTTTTTGCTGAAAACTGTAAGTCTAGTGATAAGTTTATAGAATAAAAGTAAAGGGGAAGATTCAAGTAATTATCCTCAGTACATCAATTTCCTCTACATAGAAGTGAGGGCCAGAGGAGAGAAGTTGGTTTTCTATAATGAGTTAACACAATTGACTTCATGTATCAATTAAAAGCAGTGTATAATGGCTTGTCTTTCCTCTCTTTGCCTGTAGCTAAATGAGAAAAGGGAGAAAATAAGTTAATTTTACTAGTAAATACTCATGCTTTGCTAATTTTGAATTGGGCAAAATTCAACTGTTTGAGCACATGGTAGAAATCATGTTTATTTTAGTCCTGAGACCCTGAGATATTTTTCTAGCACATGGTAGGCAGAGACCTCTATTTATGCATTTAGATCATGTTTTTATTTATGCCTTAGTATTTTTAAAAATACCAGCTCAAACTGTAAGCCAATTCATAATGCCTTCTGCATAACTGTGTGGAAGTTAAACCACAAATATTATCTATATTTGTGTTGGGCCGCCCCACCCGCTGGCTGTCTTCATAGCCCCGGTTTACTAGGACTGACACTTTTGGGTAGCAGTGGCGCCACATCCATTTGGCACAGCTGTCTACATGGGACCTTCCATCTGTTGTCTTTCTTTGGCATGAAATTAGTGAATAAAGTCATGTAAAAATGTGTGGCTAGTCACTGGGGATGCCTGCATTACGATAACGGAGACTGCTCATCTGGTAGTGTGACCCATGGTTTCTGAATTATCTCCTCACCATGCAGGTTTTTGGCTGGTCTGATAAACATGTGCCAAATTCCCCATACTCAAGAGCAGCACGCAGAGGAGCAGAGTACATGGGGCGGTGTATCTTAGTGGAGAGGTGTCACCTCCATCTTCCAGCTGGTTGGCAAATTCTCACTGAGCTATTTAAATAGCCCTTTAGTTTGGGTTTTATGGGACCTACTTTCTTGGAGTTAAAGAACTGTACTCCATGGTTGTATGCACACTACTGTTCAGTCCCAGAGATACTGATCACCCAGTTTCGTTGCAGAACACTCTCATAGAAGTCTACAGATTTGTGACCTGGAGAAAGAGATATTTCCAGAGGAGTTACCAGTCAATCATAAATACTTACAATACATACTTACAATATGTCTAGAATCTTTAAAAGGAGACAGAGGGAGTGAGAGAGAGAGAAAGAAATTATTGGTGACAATAAAAAATGAAACTGGCTAAAAGTTTTAAAGAACTTTGAGAATGTAAAGTTACTTAGGTTTTATAATCAGGCAAGTTCGAATGCAGCAGGCAGATTGCTAATAGATGTGGAAAATTAACTAGGATTCATATAGATGGTAAAGTTAAAGGATCATTGAATCATCCAGAAATATTCAACGGGTATCTGTAATATGGATAGTATGGAAGATTGTACACGAGATGGGGAAACAAAGTGACATAAGACACTCTCTTTACTCAGGATCTTACAATATACCATCAGAAGTACATACTACTAGAAAAACAAATAGTAATTCACACCAAAAAATTATAATACTAAGTAAGAGATTCTGACAGTAAATGCAATATAAGGTCAGAAACATGGGGTTAGGTAGCCAGCAAAAAAATGACTGCATGAGGTGAAATTTAAAATAGTCTTTAATAAGTAATCTAGTCTCAGTTATGTGGAATGCACACCTCAAACATTGTTTTCTATCCAACATGTATATTAATTAAACATAAATAACATTTGTGTCAGGAATAGTGGGGAAAAGTGAGAATTAAAGTAAAAAAGTTGTGAATCATAGAGTCATAAATTTGGAAGGAATGAGAATACGACCCAGCTTAAATGTAGCATTCACAACCATAACTTTCACAACAAGGATGTCTCTACAAAAACACTTTACAGTGACAAGGGGTACACTCTTAGGTACATTATGCCTGGATTGTGTAAAACTATTCATGCCAAGCTTGAAAGTTATGAATTACTCTTTAGGAGACAAATAATCACTGAAAATCACTGAAAATATTTGAGCAACGGAGGTATGTATTAAAATATATTTGCAGATGATATGTATTAAAATCCATCAATCAAAATACCACTTTTCTGATCCAATTAGAAGATCTAAGCAGGTGATATGAATTATGTGACGTGCAGTAAGCAGCAGAAATGGTGAAGTGATGGGTCCACTGTTAAAAGAAGTTGAAGAAAATGCTAGTTTTGTGGGAAACTAACACTGATTTCAGGTTTGGCATGCTCATTTTGAGTTAACAGTGGAGCAGAACAGAAATTTAGCATGAAGGCAAATATACAAGATTGATACTTTGCAGGGTGTCCTATGGGTCAAGAGAGAACACTGGGCTTGATCACTAAGCATAGGGTGAGGTTTCCATCCTATATCACAATGGAAGTTCAGGCTGTAAGTGTAAACAGAAGTCATAATTATCATGAAATTGAAAATATTCTACATTTTTCTGTTTATAAAACTGACAGGTTCAGATTTTAATCAGTTTTTCTTCCCACATATTCAAAAATATTTCAGGTCTGTTTTCTGTCCCTCAACCAGTGCAGCAAAAATGCAACCCTAAGATGGAACAGAGTCCTTCTGCTGGTCTACTATTTACTGACAAGCTTCATATACTCACAGCATCGCTGTTGCTTTGTTAAGTGGAGAGCAGTAACAGAAGTATTTACATATATATGTTTCTTTCTTGCAAAATGAAGTGACATTAAATTCTACTTTCCCCTCCTACCTCCTGTATTCCAAACACCAAAACAAAAAGGCAAAAACCAAAAACCAACAAAAAAACCACATGAATTGTAGGGTTTCCTTCGATATCTAATTTCTGCATCCAGATAAATGCCAAAAAACTTGATGTGATAGCTGACTAAAGATAAACATAAAGCCAATAAGTGGAGAGATCAATAAACAATATGGTCAAATCCATTCCACGAAATACTTCTCTGCACCATATTGAGTTAATACAAATGCCTTTGGTACAAAAGCAAAATTATTTCTGAAACAATAGAAAATCTGTTCTTAAGTATAAAAAAAGCACTGCACATGAGTTCAGTGAAGAAAAGAACCAGATGTTACACATACTTTAAAAAAACACAATCCCTATGCAGTTACCCATGAAATATTCAACACATACATAAGTTTAGGGTTTACTGCCTTGATTTCTTTCTTCCCTCTCACCTTCATGCTAATCTTCCACATGTCAGCATTTCTTTGAAAATAGGGTGTGTTACTCAAGTAAGAGTAGAGAGCCAATTGAGGATTTGATTTCAGTTAACATTTTTGTAGAGTGCCCAGGGATGCCCTTATCCATAAAAGGAAGAGGGTGCAGTCACTACATGTCAAGAATGCAGGCGTGTAGGCATCATGGTAGCATTTGCTTTCTGTAGAACCAGAGTAGATAGACCTCTGGAAATAAACTTAATAACTAAGCATTGCCAGTGCAAGAAGAGGGGTTATTTAAATAGTCCAGATTCCTATACTGCAGATGAAAAAGTAGACATAAGATTATCGACTCAATTCCCACCACTAAAAGTGACATGAGAGCGAAAGTGAAGTCGCTCAGTCGTGCCCGACTCTGCGACCCCATGGACTGTAGCCCACCAGGTTCCTCTGCCCGTGGGATTCTCCAGCAAGAATACTGGAGTGGGTTGCCATTTCCTTCTCCAGGGGATCTTCCTGACCCAGGGATTGAACTCAGGTCTCCCACATTGCAGGTAGAGGCTTTAACCTCTGAGCCACCAGGGAAGCCCTGGTGACATGTGTTGTCTCAGTTACAAAATCAAACCCTTGAGTTTGAGTCTGACATTCCAATTGAAATCAAGGCTATATATGAAAGTTGTTTTTTTTTTTTTTTTAAGATAGCACTGAATAACAAGTAGGCACTACACCAGCCATATGTTTATCCATCTTTTTGTTGTCTTTTCAGCTGACATAAAAGCCCTAGGAATTTCCTACATTTAGGGTAGGAAAACCTACATTTTTGTTAGCTCTGATTTTAAATTTGTTCTTAGGCTTTTGACATTGATTTTATTTTTTATTGTGTTTCCGCTATTACATCTGGTATATTCTGAAGCCCAGAGCCATTCTGCAGAGTACATAGTCATAGAATTACAAAATATAATGATTTTCATGCAACGCCTAGGTTTGAGGTTTGAAGCTTTAGAAATGAGATATACGAGTAAGATAGACGAGCATGAAGATGGATAATCTAGTTAGATGACATTTGGATGTCCATTTAGGCAGGAAGACACTGACCTTGAGCAAGTCAGTCCTTAAAATGGAAACCCAAGTTGTCAACTGAGTTCTGAGGCAATTTCAGCTCCCACATATGGAGCAGATCAGAACAAAACAAGGGTCAGCACCTCAGGGCATTAAGGAATTAGCAGTGAGGGCATCAATTAAGATAGAAACCAAATCAGAAGCTGAAGCCAGAGACAAGTACAGTTAGGACCTTGAGTATAGATATTCTGGTGACTGAAACATCTTCAGAGCAGGAACTTGAAAACCATGTGAGGTCTAAGTTGTCAGCCCTGTGAATCATGGACTCAGGTCAGGTTTGTCACAAATATAACTAGTGGCACAGGGAAGAGCCTGGGAGGATATCATAATCTTAGTCTGGTACAAAGAAAACAGAAAATACCACCACCATTGATCAAATTCCATCTGTACATCTGGCACCGTGTCAGATGATTTGCATACATTTTTTTTTTTTCTAATCCTCACAATCACTCTTTAAGGTAGTATTGTTAATTCCATCCATATTAATAAAGGTCTTAAAGACAGAAAAAGGGCTGAAAAACTCTAAAGTCCAGGTAGGTCTAGGAGTTAAAGCAGGCCTGATTGTATGGATAGGGATTTCAAGGAGAGGAAGAAAGCACAGGGAGATAATGGACAGATGGTCTTTTAGCTGATATCTGGGAACATCATCTGTAGTTACCTGCCATATGTAATAGTCATGAGGATTTGAATATCTATTCAAAATTATAAGGTGAAAGCCTATTATGTACCAGAAAATATCTAGGCATTGGGAATAGTCACGAGTTAGATAGTATACATTCTCACTGAGTCCATATGCTAGCAGTTGATGCCTAAATGGATGTTGTAAATCAATCATGGAAATCCCATGTCCAATATCCAAGCTAGACTTGTGGGACATGAGAAGTCAGCTGAGGACATTTGGAGATTTTCTTTCCAAAAAATGTACAACCCTTGCCTTTTGTCACGCAAACACAAATGAATTATCTCAGTGTGAAGCTGACACTGAGAACTGCAGGCAATGGCACCCCACTCCAGCACTCTTGCCTGGAAAATCCCATGGATGGAGGAGCCTGGTGGGTCGCAGTCCATGGGGTCACTAAGAGTCGGACACGACTGAGCAGCTTCACTTTCACTTTTCACTTTCATGCATTGGAGAAGGAAATGGCAACCCACTCCAGTGTTCTTGCCTGGAGGATTCCAGGGACGGGGGAGCCTGGTGGGCTGCCGTCTATGGGGTCGCACAAAGTCAGACACGACTGAAGCAACTTAGCAGCAGCAGCAGAGGAAACACACTGAAAGACATTGCTGAGTATCCGATCATGCTGTTCTGTGGTCTGCTCTGTGTGTGGACTTGGTGTTAGTCCCTCAGTTGTGTCCAACTCTTTGTGACTCTATGGACTGTAGCCTGTCAGGCTCCTCTGTCCATGGAATTCTCTAGGCAAGAATACTGGAGTGAGCAAGCCATTCCCTTCTCCATATGTATGGACTTTGGTTATATGAAATAATTTCCTAACTCGGTGTGTAAGCTGCTGTAAACTGACATGTTCTGTAATTTGTGGCTAAAACTTGCCAACTTGATACACAGATCAAGAGCTGGATCAAGATAACTGTTCCACAGGCTAATTTTAGCAAATAAATTAAGCCTCTGAATGGACAAAACCAAAAAGTATTATATAGCTTGGGGTGAGGGAGGTAAAGAGAGAGACAAAACCCAAGTTGTAATAGGTAGAGGAGTAATGTTGAGAGGATAGATAGAAAATGACTAGCATAGAAAGAAAATGACTAACGAAAAAGCAAAGCATGAAATGTGGGCATCTTGCTCTAAAAACAAACCGAAAATATAAGGAAAAGAACCATAATCAAGTACTGAAAAGACAAATCACCAGTTGCCTTCCAGAAAGATTTTCTGGCATAAAATATGCTTTTCCCACTATTCCAAGAGGACATTTAGTACTCATCATTCCTATCTGTATCATTGAATTTTAAAGATACAGGTTGTGCAGTATCCTGCCAGAGTCAAAATAACACTGACCTTGATCATTTTCATCACAGTGAACTCACTGTCTTCTGTGGACAGCCCTTTCAATGGTCTGATATTTCTACACCGGTCCTAGTTTCACTCTCTGGAGGTATTATCACAAAGGTAGAGTCAGTGTAGAGCAGGAGAAAACAAATTTGGTTTAGAAGAATCTTAGATTTAACCTGATATATTTAAAATGGATATTTTAGTGCAAGAAGCTATTACTATTGTTTAGTTCTGTTGATTGGCAATTTTTTAAAAATATTCAACTGAATTCTCAAGCTTAAGGGGAAATGGCTTTCTTTAAATAGTAAAAACAAATATTACAAGGAATATGTGCATTTAAAATGTTTAAATATCCTTTGTATGGATTAAACTTGAAAAAAAGAGACCTTCAAAATGTTGGTAAACACTAGCATCAGCTATGGTAGCAATTAAATATTACTTATATTTTGCAAACTTTAAATACTGTTATTTTACAAAGAGCACAGTTTTGCATAGAAATAATATAAAATTAAAACAATAGCTCATTGTTAAACTTCCATTCTAAGGATACCACACATAATTGAGTTACATTAACTCTCAGGAAATAGGACCCAGTGGTGACATCCTGATTACCATTCTCAATTAACACTGCTACATTTTGTAATGCCTATGTTTAATGTCAAAGCATTAAGAGGCTTCCAGGATAAGAAATCTATTAGTGTTTCAAAAATATGTTCCAAACCAGAGAGACTAGAAACAGAATGAAACCATATGTCATTTGCACTAAGGTGATAATTTCAGCAATATGAATTAATCAGGTTTCTCAAGGGAAGACTATAATTTAAAAAGTAGTAAAGAAATTCAGCGTTGAATACTAGGCTGAATCAGCTTGTTTAAGATGCAAAACAACAAATCTGAGAAGATTTGAGAAGTATTACACATGGGAGAGAGAACATTTCCATATTTCTAACTGCCACATATGTCTATTCAAATCAAACAATGACCTTTCCCAGCGTTCTTGTTTATTAATCATGACCCTCACAGGGCCAGGCAAAAAGTGTGCTCTCAATAAATGGTTTTTGAAAAGAACAGCTTAAAGAAAAAAAAAGTGGGGGGGGACCTTCAAAATTTAGGCTTATAATGGAAAGAAGACTGAAGCAATGGGTTTTAGTCCTAACTTTGCAGTTATATATTTTTAGAACCATGAGCAAATTACTTAATATACAATTATTTCATCTCTAAATTTACTTACAAGATTACTAGGTCTCTAAAAATTCCTCCCAACTTTTAATTCTGTCACTAAGGCTGTGGCTTAGCTTTGAAAAATCAGGCCAATATAATATCCCAGAAATTGAGACAAAGGAAAAGAAATATGGAAAATGGCCAAAAATTAGTAACGGTAGATGATTTGAAAGATTGTGTTTGTTTTTAAGATTGGAACCATCTGAATAAAATTAGATGAATATAATCCCTTAGGGTCTGAATATATTTAAATAGAAACAACTAATCTAAAACACAAAGAATACAACCTTGAAGAAAAGATAAAGCAAAATTTCTAAAAGAAGATATAAATATTTAGAAGATGTTCATTCATACACTCAATCAATAAATGTAATACATGTGTTCACCATGCCAGGTTCCCTGGTAAGGACAGAAGGTATAGGGACAAAGGAGAATAGCTTTGTTCTTTAGCAAGTATGGCACCCCACTCCGGTACTCTTGCCTGGAAAATCCCATGGATGGAGGAGGCTGGTGGGCTGCAGTCCATGGGGTCGCTAGGAGTCAGACATGACTGAGCGACTTCACTTTCATGCACTGGAGAAGGAAATGGCAACCCACTCCAGTGTTCTTGCCTGGAGAATCCTAGGGACGGGGTAGCCTGGCGGGCTGCCGTCTATGTCGTCTCACAGAGTCGGACACGACTGAAGCGATTTAGCAGCAGCAGCAGCAGCAGTCTGGCAATGAGTTCACAATATGATCTAGAAATGTAATTCTAAGGGTTAAAAAAAAGTCATAAAAAAGTAATTCAGATTATAATACTATAGACCTCAGAATGAAATTCATGTATTTTTAAACATATTAATACAAAATTATTATTTTCATCTTGGATTTATTGGGAAACAGATTAATTGACTTAAAGAGTAATTTTAAATGATGGCAAATTAAATAAGAAAATAGGCTGAAATAGAATGTTCTTTTGCATTTGAGCTAGGCAAATGCATAAGCATTCTAAAACATCTTTAATCAGGATGCTTTATCAATGTATACTAAGGCTCATTATTTTCCTTCTCAAGCAAGGAATTTATGAAGATTGGGATTATTGGGTAAAGAGAGTAAACTTAAAAAAAAAAAAAAAACCACAAAGCTAAATTGCTTTGCCAAATATTTCTTTTAATTTTAAGCATATTGGTTAAAAGTTCCAACTCATTCTTAATAGCAAAGAGCATTTTAATTATTTTACATCTTTGCTGTACTTCTAAAAATGTATTATTTGTATTCAGATTTAATGTTTCTTTTATTACTGATGAGGTTCAACATATTTCCATGTTTACTAATTCATTTTCTGCTATGCAAAGTGCTTGTCATGGCTTTTCATCACTTATTAGGGGCTTGTTAGTCTATATTCTTTTAAGTTTTATGTGCTTTTAAAATCAAATACATTATATCTTCATCATATTTCCTATGTTATTCCTCTATTTAGAAGTTACCTCTTTGATGTTGGCTTGTCTATAATTTGATTTTTATATATTTAAAGTTTAATTTATTGGGTTGGCCAAAAGTCTGTTCTGGCTTCTAAAACTATATTTTACATTAAAACATAGTTCTAAAAGCATGTATTACATCTTGTTACTTAACACCATTTATAAGATGTTACATTTTTAATTATAAAGTCAATGATCTTAAGAACAATACAATTTATTTGCTGGAAGACCAGAAACTATAAAACTCCTAGAGGAGAACATAGGCAAAACACTCTCCGACATGCATCACAGCAGGATCCTCTATGACCCACCTCCCAGAATATTGGAAATAAAAGCAAAAATAAACAAATGGTACCTAATTAAAATTAAAAGCTTCTGCACAACAAAGGAAACTATAAGTAAGGTGAAAAGACAGCCTTCAGAATGGGAGAAAATAATAGCAAATGAATATACAAGCAACTCCTACAGCTCAATTCCAGAAAAATAAATGACCCAATCAAAAAATGGGCCAAAGAACTAAATAGACATTTCTCCAAAGAAGACATACAGATGGCTAACAAACACATGAAAAGATGCTCAACATCACTCATTATCAGAGAAATGTAAATCAAAACCACTATGAGGTACCATTTCACACCAGTCAGAATGGCTGCCATCCAAAAGTCTACAAGCAATAAATGCTGGAGAGGGTGTTGAGAAAAGGGAACCCTCTTACACTGTTGGTGGGAATGCAAACTAGTACAGCCACTATGGAGAACAGTGTGGAGATTCCTTAAAAAACTGGAAATAGAACTGCCTTATGATCCAACAATCCCACTGCTGGGCATAAACACTGAGGAAACCAGAATTGAAAGAGACATGTGTACCCCAATGTTCATCGCAGCACTGTTTATAATAGCCAGGACATGGAAGCAACCTAGATGTCCATCAGCAGATGAATGGATAAAGAAAGCAGTGGTACATATACACAATGGAGTATTACTCAGCCATTAAAAAATACATTTGAATCAGTTCTAATGAGGTGGATGAAACTGGCGCCTATTATACAGAGTGAAGTAAGCCAGAAAGAAAAACACCAATACAGTATACTAACGCATATATATGGAATTTAGAAAGATGGTAACAATAACCCTGTATACGAGACAGCAAAAGAGACACTGATGTAAAGAACAGTCTTTTGGACTCTGTGAGAGAGGGAGAGAGTGGGATGATTTGGGAGAATGGCATTGAAACATGTATAATATCATATATGAAACGAGTTGCCAGTCCAGGTTCGATGCACGATATTGGATGCTTGGGGCTGGTGCACTGGGACGACCCAGAGGGAAGGTATGGGGAGGGAGGAGGGAGGAGGGTTCAGGAAGGGGAACACGTGTATACCTGTGGTGAATTCACTTTAATATATGGCAAAATCAATACAATATTGTAAAGTTAAAAAATAAAATTAAAAAAATAAAAATAATACAATTTAATGATATCAAGTTCTGGCCTTGCAATATAAGCAATACATAAGTTATTTACCAATAAAATGTGTAGTTCAAATATTAGAGTCAAAAAATAGCTGAAACAGGATGCACAAACAAAAGAATTGGGGCTATCAATAGAGTTTTTAGTAAGATATAAAAGAATACAGGGGCTTCCTTGGTGGCTCAGTGGTAAAAATCCACCTTCCAATGAGGAGACACATGTTCAATCCCTTATTTGGAAAGATTCCTTAAAGGAGGAAATGGCAAGCCACACCAGTATTCTAGCTTGGAGAATCCCACAGACAGGACCCTGGCAGGCTACAGTCCATGGGGTTACAAAAGAGTCGGACACAACTTAGCAACTAAATAACAACATCAACAGCAACAAGGATACAAGTTATAATAACAGTAAAGGCCTATTGAGTTCCTTCCTGTGCCGGGCACTGTGCTAAGTAATTTCCAAAAAATATTTAATTCTCACAACAACCTTTAGAGAAGAGAATTTGACCCTTCTCTGGAAAAAAGATTGAGAATTTGGGAATTAAGTTTTTTCCAAGGGTTACAAAATCCTTCCTCATCCCTGCTCCATACTTAAAGGGAACTCCCAGGTTAAACCATTCACCTCCACTCTTGATGTACTTGAGAGGAACCTTCCACCAAGAGAGAAACTCAGAAGAGAAATGCAGCTCAGAGAAGGGAAATGTTCATGAAGGAAAGATAGTTTATGATAACCTTCAAGTGCCAGATGCTTTGGTTCTGAGGACAAGAAAGCTTAAAGGTGCTAGAAGGAGATTGCTAAGTTAACAGTCACAGTGCAAAGTTAGGATAGTGGTGTTCTGGGAGCATAAAGAAAGAACACCCAAAGTCCTCTTAGGAGATGACAGAGAGAAGAGAGAAGGGCGTAAGAGACAAGGGAATGAATCTTGAAAACTGAGCTGTTGATAAGTTCGTGAAGTTCATGGGTGGTGACACATATTCCAGGAGCGGTGATAAGCAGTACAAAGGCATTGACCTTTGAAAGGATATGTGAGGTAATTGAAAAAGCAAATGATTTGGTAGACTGCAGATAGGATAAGTCATGGGGCTGGAAAAGTAATCAGGGATCAGATTAGAAGAGTCATCTTACATGAACAAAATAATTTTTGAAAACTTTTAGGCAAGGGAATGACATGAATAGGCAGGACTTTTAGGAAGGGCTCCTGGGAACTCTGTGGAGGATGAGTATGGGAAAGGATGAGAATGTGGCAGGGATCACAGTCAGAAGCAACACATCAAAAGCTGAGGATTTAGATTTCTGCTAAACAGGAGAAAAGAAGGTGGAGAGAGGACAAAACTGGGAGATACTTAAAGATATTTAGAAGGTTCTGACAGGACTTGGTGGCATGCTGGATGTGGATACCTAGAATGAAGGAGGGATTAAAGATAACAGCTTTGTCATGGGAATTGGGAGTCTTAAAGAGTGTTTTTCTTTCAAAAGGGTTTGAGGCCACTGCATAATCTCAGCATAAAAATGAGAAAACTGCACAGTCTTCAGAATAAATAACATATTCATGGAATTTTCATTCTTATGCCTGTTTGTTCAGGTTATAAAAATAAAACAAGCTTTGATGAAAATATTTTAAAAATATAATTGCCTTGATATGTGAGAGTATTTCCTTTCAGACTACTTTCCTAAGCATATGGAGAAGGGCAGTGAGTGAGTGTGCATATTTATGTATGTGGTGGAGATCCAGGTTTTATACCATGCATAGCCAAAAAGAACCATCTCTAATGTGTTTTCCATAGGGGTACCTTTGGAATATTTTGTTTCCAGATGTGACCCAAGTCTAACAAACATTTGTTGAGTGAATGAATACTTTTTAGTTTAATTTTTAATATGTTACATAGATATTTACAATAACTAACATTTATTTGCTGAGCACAGCACATCAGAACGAGACACAGTTTCCCCTCAGTCTCTCCCATCAGGAAGCTTCCATAAGCCTCTTATCCTTATCCATCAGTGGGCACACAGAATGAAAATCACAATCAAAGAAAACTAACCAATCTGATCACATGGACCACAGCCTTGTCTAACTCAAGGAAACTATGAGCCATGCTGTGTAGGGCCACCCAAGATGGACGGGTCATGGGGGAGAGTTCTGACAAAACATGGTCCACTAGAAAACGGAATGGCAAACCACATCAGTATTCTTGCCTTGAGAACCCCATGAACAGGATGAAAAGGCAAAAAGATAGGACACTGAAAGGTGAACTCCCCAGGTGGGTAGGTGCCCCATATGCTATTAGAGAAAAGCGGAGAAATAACTCCAGAAAGAATGAAGAGATGGAGCCAAAACAAAAACAGCACCCAGTTATGGATGTGACTGGTGATAGAAGTAAAGTCCAATGCTGTAATGAGCAATATTGACCTGGAATGTTAGGTCCATGAATCAAGGCAAATTGGAAGTGATCAAACAGGAGATGGCAACAGAGAACATTGGCATTTTAGGAATCAGCGAACTAAAATGAATTGGAATGGGTGAATTTAATTCTGATAGCCATTATATCTACTACTGTGGCCAAGAATCCCTTAGAAGAAATGGAGTAGCCATCATAGTAAACAAAAGAATCTGAAATGCAGTACTTGGACGCATTCTCAAAAACAACAGAATGATCTCTGTTCGTTTCCAAGGCAAACCATTCAATATCACAGTAATCCAAGTCTATGCCCCAACCAGTAATGCTTAAAAAGCTGAAGTTGAACGGTTCTACGAAGACCTACAAGACCTTCTAGAACTAAAACCCAAAAAATATGTCCTTTTCATTTTAGGAGACTGGAATGCACAAGTAGGAAGTCAGAAATACCTGGAGTAACAGGTAAATTTGGCATTGGATTACAGAATGAAGCAGGGAAAAGGCTAATAGAGTTTTGCCAAGAGAACACACTGGTATAGAAAACCTTATCCAACAATGGAAGAGAAGACTCTACACATGGACATTACCAGATGGTCAATACTGAAATCAGATTGATTATATTCTTTGCAGCCAGATGGAAAAGCTCTATACAGTCAGCAAAAACAAGACCGGGAGCTGACTGTGGCTCAGATCATGAACTCCTTATTGCCAAATTCAGACTGAAATTAAAGAAAGTAGTGGAAACGACTAGATCATTCAGATATGACCTAAATCAAATCCCTTATGATTATACAGTGGAACTGACAAATAGATCCAAAGGATTAGATCTGATAGACAGAGTGCCTGAAGAACTATGGATGGAGGTTCGTGACATTGTACAGGAGGCAGGGATCAAGACCATCCCCAAGAAAAAGAAATGAAAAAAGGCAAAATGGTTGTCTGAGGAGGCCTTACTAATAGCTGAGAAAAGAAGAGAAGTGAAAGGTAAAGGAGAAAAGGAAAGATATACCCATTTGAATGCAGAGTTCCAAAGAACAGCAAGGAGAGATAAGAAAACCTTCCTCAGTGGTCACTGCAAAGAAATAGAGGAAAACAATAGAATGGGAAAGACTAGAGAGCTCTTCAAGAAAATCAGAGATATCAAGGGAACATTTCATGCAAAGATGGGCTCAATAAAGGACAGAAATGGTATGGACCTAACAGAAGCAGAAGATATTAAAAAGAGGTGGCAAGAATACACAGAAGAACTGTACAAAAAAGATCTCCACAATTCAGATAATCACAATGGCATGATCACTCACATAGAGCCAGACATCTTGGAATGCAAAGTCAAGTGGACCTTAGGAAGCATCACTATGACCAGAGCTAGCGGAGGTAATGGAATTCCAATTGAGCTATTTCAAATCCTGAAAGATGATGCTGTGAAAGTGCTGCACTCAATATGCCAGCAAATTTGGAAAACTCAGCAGTGGCCACAGGACTGGAAAAGGTCAGTTTTCATTCCAATCCCAAAGAAAGGCAATGCCAAAGAATGCTCAAACTACCGCACAATTGCACTCATTTCACATGCTAGCAAAGTAATGCTCAAAATTCTCCCAGACAGCTTTCAAAAGTACGTGAACCATGAACTTCTGGATGTTCAGGCTGGATTTAGAAAAAGCAGAGGAACCAGAGATCAAATTACCAACATCTGTTGGATCATTGAAAAAGCAGGAGGGTTCCAGAAAAACATCTACTTCTGCTTCATTGACTATACTAAAGCCATTAGTGTGGATCACAACTGTGTGGATCACAACAAACTGTGGAAAATTCTTAAAGAGATGGGAATTCCAGACCACTTGACCTGCCTCTTGAGAAATCTGTATGCAGGTCAAGGAGCAACAATTAGAACTGGACATGGAACAACAGACTGGTTCCAAATCGGGAAAGGAGTACTTCAAAGCTGAATATTGTCACCCTGCTTAGTTGAGTTATATGCAGAGTATATCATAAGAAATTCTGGGCTGGATGAAGCACAAGCTGGAATCAAGATTGCCATTAAAAATATCCATAACCTCAAATATGCAGATGACACCCCACTTACAACAGAAAGCAAAGAACCTAGAAAGCCTCTTGATGAAAGTGAAAGAGGAGGGTGAAAAAGTTGGCTTAAAACTCAACATTCAGTAAACTAAGATCATGGCATCTAGTCCCATCACTTCATGGCAAATAGATGTGAAAACAATGGAAACAGTGACAGACTTTATTTTGGGGGGCTCCAAAATCACTGCAGATGGTGACTGCAGCCATGAAATTAAAAGACGCTTGCCCTTTGGAAGAAAAGCTATGACCAACCTAGATAGCATATTAAAAAGCAGAGACATTACTTTGGCCACAAACGTCCATCTAGTAAAAGCTATGGTTTTCCCAATAATCATGTATGGAAATGAGAGTTGGAATATAAAGAAAGCTAAGTGCTGAAGAATTGATGCTTTTGAACTGGTGTTGCAGAAGACTTTTGAGATCCCTTGGGGTGCAAGGAGATCTAACCAGTCCATCCTAAAGGAAATCAGTCCTCAATATTCATTGGAAGGACTTATGCTGAAGCTGAAACTCCAATACTTTGGCCACCTGATGCGAAGAGCTGATGCATTTGAAAAGACCCTGATGCTGGGAACGATTGAAGGCAGGAGGAGAAGGGGACGACAGAGGATGAGATGGTTGGATGGCATCACCAACTCAATGGACATGAGTTTGAGTAAGCTCCAGGGAAGCCTGGTGTGCTGCAGTCATGAGGTCGCAAAAGTCGGACACAGCTGAGTGATTGAACTGAACTGAACTGAATTGATCCAAGCTTCGTGCTAAATGCTACATGTAACATCTTGTTTAATACAACAACCCTGTTTGATGGAGACCAGTATAGTGCTCCAATGGTTAATATAGTGTCTGTGTTTTAAACAGATTAAGTTTTTTGTAAAATACCACATAATAGCCAAGAGTTTAACCTATGGCAGTACTTATTTCCAAGCATTCTGCCCCCTTGTTAGGCAGATAAACCACAGTCATTTTATTAAGGTTTATTATTTTAACACTACTCTTGTTTATAAATCATTTCTTAAATTCTCAAATGTTTGATTCCCTGGATTTAGTATCGTTTATTAAACATTTCTGATTTAAAGTCCAATATTTACTACTTTAATAGCATGAAGTTTATCATTGTAATTAATATCTAGTCTGCTTTTTGATGATCCCTTGAGATTTTATTGCTATCACTGTTAAGTACTACATCAAGGAAACTATTATTTTTAAGTAGTCCACATTCAGAAAGATTGTTGATATGCTTGTTACAACAATATAAGCAGCCTTCAATCTATTTAGTTGCCAGATCCTTTTATTGAAGACCCCAGAAAGCTTTTGTTTATAGGAGTCAGAGCTATTTGCTGTATTAGAAATTAAAACTAGAAACAGATGTAAACCACTAAGCACAGTTTTCACTAGTTATCAGAGTGATGACTCCTCACTCACTAAGTAACCTGCAGAAAACTCTCCAGTACTCTGTGAGAGAATGAGAGTGAAAGAACAAGTGATATCATGCTGTTAAGAAGATGCTTTGACCATGTGGTTTCTGTGACAAGTTCTGGAGGAGTCCCAGGGATCTATGGATCACTCTTTGAGAACCATGGCACTATATCATACTTAATATTTTAATTAACCATTTAAAAAACAATCTTTTCATTTTGATGGACAAAGAACAATATATCATCCTTGTTTTAACTTGCATTTCTTTGGATCATTATTATTTGTGTCTCTCTTTTTATGATTATCCTTCCTCTTCTAGATTTTTCCTTGTTTTTCACTTCTTACTTTCATTCTGAACCAGAATTGTCCAATTCAAAGTCTTTTCCCATCTTCCCTTGAAATGTAGACAATAACACAGCTTAGTTTTTCATTTTCGTTCTAGCATGCTGAAGAAAATTTATGTTATTTGTGGTTGACTTCTCTAGCAGACTTTAAGCTCATAAACCCTCAGAATATATCCTCCTCACTATGTACATGCCACAGCTGATCTGTGTGGGCCCTACAGAACCTTCCAGAGAAAAAGACCTCTGTGTTGAAACACTGATTATCTGTTTAACTTCTCTCTGAATGTTTGTCATAAATAATCTCCCTTGAAGTTGCCTAAAGGTAACCTTGTCACTCTTTCTTCCTCATCCTGTTTTTATAGGTACAAGTCAGGAGAAAAGTCATCTTCTTAAACATCTTCTCAGTCATGTCTGACTCTTTGGACCAGGTGGACTGTGGCCCGGCAGTCTTCTCTGTCCATGGAATTCTCCAGGCAAGAATGCTGGAGTGGGTTGCCATTCCCTTCTCCAGCAGATCTTCCTGACCCAGGGATTGAACCCTATCTTCTGCATTGCAGGCAGAGTCTTTACTATCTGAGCCACCAGGGAAACCCAGAGAAAAGTAATAGGAAAAGAAACAGAAAAGAACGCATACCTTCACCGACTGCTACTGTGCCACCAGATTTACTTCTTACTGCTTCACCCATATGGGTCTTCAAATATTTGTTGCCAGAATACTGATATTCTATATCACCAAAACTTTTGCTATTTAATTTCATTCTCTTGACTTTAAAAAATAATTCATTTCTAGATGATGCCTACACTTACATTTCTAACCATCTGTCCACATTTTTCACCTTAACATATAAAATTTGGATTCATTTGAATAGAATATTGCAAGAATAATATTGTTTCAGCTAAAATTGTATTGTCTTGTCTGAATATTAATCATATGTCCTTCTACTGAACATAACACTCCACGTTTAAAAAAGCTAATTTGATTTTTCCACAATATGGTTGAGTTTATCTCAAAAAATCCCTTGCAGCATTTAGGTTTACAGAAATTATGTTCTGTCAAAATAGTTTATAATGGCAGCATTAAATATTGCCCTAAGGAAAAATATAGCTAAAAGTTTACTGAGAAATAATATCTTGGTGCCATGCCACATTAGAATAATTTTTTTTTCTTTCCTGGAGATAATATTTTATGGTCATATTTTGAAAGAGAATCTATATTTGCCCACAAAGTAGAATATTTAAATGGGAAAGTTAAGGATTCATGATGCATTGCTAAATTATGAATTCAACTGCCACCTCCATACATTTCTACTCATAAAAGCCCCCTTTCCACTTTGTACTAAATGAAGTGGTTAATAGTTTGGGCAGAGTACTTAGCTTCTGAAAATAGCCTGCAGATAAAGGATGACGTTGGTGATAAATATAATATACAACTGGCAATTTACATACAGTGCTTGTGCCTACAGTAGTGCATGATAATTAGCAAGCACCCCTGGCGACTCTCTGTATCCTCCTCTCCATCTGTTGCTTCACTTTGAGTTTTAGGCAACTAGAATATTGAATATTTGGAATGTTTTTTTGTGCTACAAAATTTAGTTTTATATATGGAATATATATTATATAATGCAGTAAGTAATATTATTGACTCCAGTACTCAAGATCTTTTCTATACCTGGCATTTGTTAGGCTATATGTCAGATATTTGACAAACATTTCCAGACTTCATCTATATATCTAGCATCCCTCTAGATCTTTAAGGATGGCAAAATCAGCTCTGAGTATTGTGAAAGCAAGATCATACAAAAGCTTACATAGAATAGCTGAAAATAGCCCGTACCAGGGAAATTATCTCAATGGTTTTAGAAATATTGTCTTTTTCCTGGGATATGAGACCAAATATTTCATGACATCAATGTGATAAATTAAGAAAGCAAAATTATGTTATAGAATAGTCCTTAAAATATGGATGATAAGAATAAATATCCTGAGTTAAAATCCATATTCTGCTATTGACTAACCAGGTAACCTGGTCAAGTTTCTTTACCTCTCTGTCTTAATTTTTCTCTTTGGCTTAACGTTTACATTTGTAGAATGAACATAATATTTCTAGGGTTGCTATGAGAATTAAAAAGGAACTAATATTCATAAGCACTTATAACAGTGTCTGCCATAGAATAAATTATATTAGTGGTGGTTAAATGAATAAAAAGAAATAAACACACTACGCTTATTTTAGACATGAAACTGTGAAAGATGCCCAGATTTGCTTGTGCTAATCAATCATGAAATTCTTATTGTCTCATACTATTCTTTTAAAAATCATTGAGTGTTAATAATATGATAGAATGAATTCAATTGACTTCTATCTTATCATGAATAAAATATAATGTTTTCGTTCAAAGATAGGATGTCTATTTTTATACTGACCACTGCTTTTTGGGAGTGTTCCAAATGAGGCATGTAACTTAGTATAATAACTAACTGTACTGAGTAGTCAATATACCCCAAATTTTTTATAAATCTACAGAAAGACTTGCATTACATGTGAATATTTTTAATTGAACAAGAGACCATAACTAAAACCCTGCAGATATAGATTAGAAAATTAGGCACAGTTTGCTCTTTGCTGGTCCCAATAAAAATTAGGTGGATCTAGCTTAGATGGTAGGAGAAGGCAATGGCACCCCACTCCAGTACTCTTGCTTGGAAAATTCCATGGATGGAGGAGCCTGGTAGGCTGCAGTCCATGGGGTGGCTAAGAGTCGGACACGTCTGAGCGACTTCATTTTCACTTTTCACTTTCATGCACTGGAGAAGGAAATGGCAACCCACTCCAGTGTTCTTGCCTGGAGAATCCCAGGGACGGGGGAGCCTGGTGGGCTGCTGTCTATGGGGTCGCACAGAGTCAGACACGACTGAAGTGACTTAGCATAGCATAGCTCAGACGGTAAAGCATCTGCCTACAATGTGGGGGACCCAGGTTCCATCCCTGGGTCTGGAAGAGACCTGGAAAAGAAAATGGCACCCCTCTCCAGTACTCTTGCCTGGAAAATCCCATGGACTGAGGAGCCTTGTAGGCTACAGTCCATGGAGTCGCAAAGAGTCAGACAGGACTGAGCGACTTCATTTCACTTCTTCAAACCATTAATGATGGACTGTGTAATATGAGAGTAAATTGTGGTGCTATTACTCTTCATTTGCTGATATAGTCCTTTTTAAAATGTATTTAACATTTTTTCTTATATCTTGGTCTGAATATCTTTAATTTTAGAATGAATGATTTTACCACATAGTTATAATTAGCAATACAATAGTAATTTTAAATAGACAAAAAAAATTGTTCAACTCCCTTTATATTTTATATAAGTTCTAAAACACAAGGCAAACAATGAAGGAAACTATCCTTTGCTTCCTGTTGTTAAAATACCAATGACATTACTATTCTTTAGCAATGAAATAATCTGATATCTTAAAGTTAGAATATAACTCCCATATTAATCTGGTTGTATCTGTATAATGTCATGTCATCTAATCGCTGAGTCATGTCTGACTCTGTGACCCCATGGTCCACCAGGCTCCTCTGTCCATGGGATTCTCCAGGCAAGAGACTGGGGTGGGTTGCCAGTTCCTTCTCTAGGGAATCTTTCCGACCCAGAAATCAAACCTGGGTCTCCCACATTCCAGGCAGATTCTTTACCATCTGAGCCCTGTCAGTATAATTTATAATAAATATAAATAAAGCACAAATAAAAAGCTATGGTTCTGGACAAAGTCTAGATGTTGTGTTGGCTCATATGGCTGTCATTTAGATACCTGCAGTCAGACTTTAGTAAATTTATCAAAAACTGGGCTATTTGGGCAAGTTAAGCTTCTGGATAATTTATCAAGATTAGCTCCTATACCAATTAGCTTTTGCTTTGTAACAAACCACCCCTAAAATATAATGGTTTAAAGCAGCAATCATTTACCATCATTGTTCACAAGTGAACAGTTTGGTTGGGTGGTTCTGCTGATCTGGGTCAGACTTGGTTCATCTTAATCACTAGGTAGTGGCCATCTGGACTAACCTAGCTGGATGTTAGTCAGATGAAATCCGTGGGCAACAAAGATAACTAGACTAGTCTGTTCATGTAGAAGTTTAGCTGAGCCTTGTTCACATGGCAGTCAAGAGTGAGAAAGGGAAGAACCACCCAAGGCCTCTTGACGCTTGGATTCAAGACCTGTACATCACTCTGTTAAATTCTGTTGACCAAAGCAAGTTACAAAGCCAGCCCAAATTCAAGGAATGGAGGAACAAACTCCAATTCTTAACGGAAGTAACTGCAAAGAATTATGGTCATTCCTACAATCTACCACAGACACTCTGGGTAATTTACAATAAATCTTTAACTGAGCTGAGGCCTGACCTGAGTACAAAGTATACCTCATGAGCCTTATAATTAACAAACTGACTGTTTTCTGTTTCCCCCCTCCCTTTTTTTCTTTCTTTCTTTTTTTTTTTTTTTTTTGCCTCTGAGGACTTCTCTTTATAATATTGACAAGAAGATGGGAATCAGGAAAAAACAGCTGGTCCATTTGGCCTCAGAAAGCCCTGAAATATTTTAGCCATGGTTCAAGTAAACTATTTGGTGGTTGATTCACAAGAAAATATTTCCAGGCTAAAGCCTCTGATTTCATGTCAATAAGTCAAATTCCTATCCTTTAAATTACTTTGAATTAGCTGAATGAGAGTAGCTGTTGCAATGGTGAACAAACTTGTATTCATTAAAAAATACTCTATAGAACCCCAGTGGAATTGGCCTCCCAAATTTTCACGTAATCGTGCAATATAAAGTGAATATTTCAGCTATGTGCTTATGATCTTGCAAACTAAAAGTATATCTGTAACAATCTGAAGTTTTGAAATGTACAAACTGCTTCTTATGTGTTTTCCTTTTCCAAAAATAGCATTCCTGCCTGTGGTTTACAATGGAGGCCACCTGATTCCTGTGTTTTTTTGTGAGAGAGTCTTCTAAACTGAATCCTTATAAAGGTGGCAGAAAGGATTAAGAAGAATGTATATGAAATATATAATGTTAGCATAGATTACAAGCGTACATGTGTATAAACCCATACCTGTCTTTGTTACATAACTGGCAATTTCTTTGATGCCATCTTTCAACCCATGTTTTTCCCTCATCCTATAACTCCTATCTCAATTAATGGCACCACTTTCTGTCTTGTTACTGAAGCCAGAAACCCTGAAATCTTCCACTTTCTCATTCTCTGTCCATAATAAGTAACCAAGTCATACAGATTCTAATTCCATGATATCTCTGCCATCTGACTCCACCACCTCACCATTCTTCACAGCAATTGCGTAACTTCAAGCCTGACTGAGTCTTAAGTTCCTGCAAATGTGTCGAGACACATTCCCTTCAAATCACTCTCCTTTCCTCGAACCCATTGCCCGTTCTGCTGCTGGAGTGAACTCCCTAAACATAGTTCTATTTATGTCATTTACCTACCTAAAATTATACAGTGGCAACTCATGGCCTTAAGGCTAAAAGCTAAACCTATGCATGCATGGGAAAAGATTTTAAATCACAACTCTTTCTGCATTAAGTTCTCATGACAAGGTCTAGAACAAAGCAACGGTTGATACGTGTTGCCACATTCTGAAAACGAGGTGGTGCACTTTCTAGGTGGAGTGACTGAAAAAGTTGAAGAATCTGATTTGCTACCCTCCACCTTTCACCTACTTTCAGGCTGAGGTTGTAGAGAACTTTTATAGTGCTTTAACAGACATCTCCCTTCACATTCACACACACACACACACACACACACACATATATAATCCTGCACTCCTAAGCACTGGCAGAGGGGAAAGTGGTTCTTTCCTCTTGATCTCAGGTGAATTGCAGGGTCTTTAAGGGAAATATTTAGCCCTAGAAATTTGTTAGATACAGAAACCAATACAAGAACTACATCTGAAAATTCCACAGAGGATGGACTGCATGGCACAGTAAAGAAGCTACAATGTGAGCAAACCACTGAAGGCAAAAGAAATGTACTTGTTCCTTGACTTTTGGGCAAGGGGTGCTCTGTGTTCAAGCTGAACCCTTTTTTTTTAATTTAATTTAATTTTATTTTTTAACTTTACAATATTGTATTCGTTTTGCTATATATCAACATGAATCTGCCACATGTTACATATATGACTGCCTGGTGGGTCAATGGGACTCCAAAAAACAGATGACACTCTGCATGCCCAGGGGCCTGACAGTGGGATCATAAGCAAATGGACTGTTGGCGGCCAGCATTCCCCGCTTTAAAGGTACTGCAATCAGGAGCCCCCAGCAAGGCAGGTACCTGGGGAACCCAGGAAAGTGTCCACCACTGAGTATCAGTACGAGCAAACATCCCCAGGGCACCCTCACTAGATGACACCTGTGCCTTTCAGTACACTCTTTTCTATTTTTTACATCTCCCAGTGCTAATCATTAACCCTGAAGGGGGCCAGAGTAGCCCAGGGGTGAATTGGGAGAACAAGATGATCCTTGCCCTGGAAAAACTCTCCTAACCCCTGGCAAAGGAACTGGAATTGATACTGTGAAAAGTGAGGATGGGAGAGACAGAGAGGCAGATGTGGGGATTAGGTAAAGATAGTACAACTTTTCCTTATGCAAATTTTCTTTCCCAGAAATTGACTATAAATTTTTCTACATGATATATTTATATACACTATGACATACTATTCAGAGATACATAAAAATTCAATGATATACCATTGCAGTATTTAGTTTCTTCTTTATAGAACTAATCTCTTCTTTAAAAAAATTTTTTTTATTTTTAATTGAAGGAGAATTGCATGACAATATTTTTTGGCCATACATCAACATGAATCAGCCATAGGTATATACATATGTCCCCTCCTTCTTGAACCTCCCTCCCACCTCCCACTGCATCCCGCCCCTCCAGTTTGTCGCAGAGCCCAAGTTTGAGTTCCCTGAGTCATACAGCAAATTCCCACTGGCTCTCTATTTTGTATATGGTAGTGTACATGTTTCCATGCTACTCTCTCCATTCATCCCACTCTCTCCTCCCCCACCCCCATCCCCTGTGTCCTTAAAGAACTAATCTCTTCTTAGCCACAGATACATTATGTACTTGAACAGATAATATAAAATGCCCTAATGTTTCTCTCAGAAAGGGAAATAAAACATCCAAAGCTCAAAAGTTTTCTCAATGGTAACAAATAAATGCTCATAAAATGTAATGAACTCTCTGGTTAAAGGAATTTAAGAACATGGGGAAATATTCTCTGGTAACCCCTCTGGCAACATTTTAATTATAATGCAGTCTCCCTCCCCAGGCAATGAGTCCAATCTATTATAATATGAGCAACAATCTATTTACTACAACACATTAAGAAATCCAAATATCTGGAACAGGTCATATCTCATTTGCTATTGCTGATTAAAACAAATAATGGAGTAAGATGGCTTTCCATCTCTCTCTCTCTCTCTTATTTTAATCACCACTGTGCTTGTGTCTAAGATTATTTTGGAAATAAAACTAATACTTCAGTATTTGAATAAATATAATTTTCTAAATTGTTTTTTTTTAGTATTTAGTATTTTTTTAGTGCTAATTTAGCAACTCTTACCTATCTGTACTTTATGTATTTTGTTGAATATTTCAAGGAGATCATTTCCACACAGGTCATTCGAGTGTGTCAAAATATCACTATTTGAGTCATGTGAAAAGTGAAATCCCCTCCATTCGTGATCTTAGATCATTTTGTAATCATTTACATGAATTGTCTCTGGTTCCTCTTTTTTCTGTGTGAATTACAGAAATGGTACTGGAGCATGCCACTAGATTCTCAGCTAAATGATGAACACTGAGGAGAGACAAACCATCCTAGACCTGTCACTCCAGGCTCCGTGTTAAAGGACAGACTGCCTTTCTCCATCTCACTCGCATCACAATTATCAGCTCTTTTTTTGTGAATTTAAAGATTTCTCAGACTCCTGTTGGTACATCATTAGTTCCACTTTTCATATAGAACAAAATCTTGAAAAGACAGATTATCTATGCGTAGAGGAAATGATTTTCCCTGAAGGGCATTTTCTTTCTCTTTATCCAGTGTATTTTTAAATGTCTCAAGCGATGAGGCTGGCTGTTCAACCAAGTTCAAGAACACACTTATATTCAGCCCATTATCTATCATCATGAATTCAAACCTGCTGTTCCTCTCTGCTGATAATCTGTCATCTAACAAGAGCAAGGATGGCTTTAAACCACAGGAGCAGAGAGCAGTCATTGATGTGCCTTCCAAGGAGATTTATTCATTGAATGCCACACACACAAAACAGATTCAATTCGATATTTCCTTGTTCATGTTTTACACAATTCTCCATGCTCCCTACCCCTTTTGGAAACTTACAGAGCTACTACAGAGAATTAAACAAATATTTAAAAAGTAGAAGAAGGATGAATGGATGAATAAAATTATATACTTAGTCTCTCAAAATTAATCTTCAGGATAATATTTTAATTTAATGTTTATTTTATATTGGAGTATAGTTGATATATCATGCTATGTTAGTTTCAGGTGTACAGGAAAGTGATTCAGCTTTATACATATGTATGTATATATATAATATATATATATATATATCTCCATTCATTTTCAGATTCTTTTCCCATATAGGTTATTATAGAATAATGAGTACAACTCCCTGTGCTACAGTAAGTCCTTGTTGGTTATCTATTTTATATATAGTAGTGTGTATATGTTACTCCCAAACTCCAAATGTTATTATTTTTAATGGGACATAAATCATTATTTTCTGCACAGAAATAAAAACCAGAAGGGATGTCCTGCTGAAGGACTCTCTCTCCTGAATGTCCTTATTCTTCCTTCATTATGCTATCTATGTTCCCAGGATAGCAACATTAATTTGACATGGCTGAATTATGCTACCTACTGTTTCCTGTATAGCACTTTGAGTGCCTGGAGGCTGGGTTTTCCCGCTTTGGGGATAGGGGGCAGAAAGACATTTCTAACTCTACTCTAGTATGAGAAGCAATTAAGCTACAAGTTGTTTAGCTGTAAGCAGTTAACCTCACAAACCTAATAAATTATTTGATTATATGGAATGCTTAGAATTTGACCCCTTTTTGTAAATAGGCAAAGCTTATTTACCTTGCAATAGGTAAATTGCAAAGCTTGTATTATTTTCCTTGTTTTGGTCATTTAATTATTTGAACATTGCCTCTATCATTCCATGCTTTGGGATATACAAATGGCAAATAGGATAGCTGCAAGTGCCCTCTCGTTGCCAAATCATTCGGTTTGTACTGTCTTTGCTGCTACTATTACCATTGGTTTAGTTGAAGATTGCACCACTTTATTTCTGAATAAAAGAGAAAGCAGCCTTTGTTATTTTGGTCCCCTCTACTCAATTGAAAAACAAACAAACAGGCATAAAACCCTTCATGAACACTAATGAACCCAAAATAGTCTGCAATTAATTTCAAATTCACTGCTAGTTTCAAAAATTAGCTAACACTGCAAATTGCACTGACCATGATCAGGCCCTTAATAACAAGGCCCATTGTGTGAAATGTGCAAGTCAGCAGAAACACAAATGAAAACCTTTCGGCTTCAAACACATGAAAACAAACAGAACAAGATGAAATCTGAATTTTCAAAAAAGCTTTAAGCCACTACATCTCACACCAGATAAATTAATAAATCACTTCAAAGAACACATTCTTTTTTGTGTACTGATTCTTGTGAGGTCAACCCATAAGAGGTATGAGAGCAAAATTCCTCCTTTTTTCCTAAAACCTCAATAATAATATACCAAGAAGTCTTAGGTCATCTACAGGGCTAATGATAGGTAAGTGACTTTTATTGTTATTATGAGAAGTAATTTGAAACTATGCAAAATTAAAGACGTTCAAACTGTTATTTAATCTAAAACAAAGAAAGATAAAATCTTGAATTATTATTGTATAGCTGAACAATTTTCTAATCCTGTTTTCAATCTAATTATTTCTGCAGTTTCTTTACTGTTAAAGAAGAACTCAGACAACTAAATCACAAATTTATGTTCATTTTCACTCTCTATTATTATTTTCTGGTTTCCCTGGTGGCTCAGTGGTAAAGAATCCACTTGCTAAAGCAGGAGACAGGGTTTGATTTCTGGGTGGGGAAGATCCCTGGGAGAAGGAAATGGCAACCCACTCCAGTATTTTTGTCTGGGAAATCCCAAGGACAGAGGTGCCTGGCGAGCTACAGTCCATCGGGTAGCAAAGAGTCAGACACGACTCAGTGACTAAACAACACAATATATTATATTCACTGTTTCTGTAATTTAAGGTAATATAGACTTGTAGTAATCATTTCATATTATTTGTATTTGCTGTTCTTATTTACCTCCTTTTAAAGCAATACAACTTTGAGGTATAATTTTTGAAACAGTCCAAATGTTTCAAATAGCCTACTGAATCACAATATACCCTCTAGCATCATACCCCATGTTTAAATTCCAGTCTCATCATTTGTCAAATGGAGAAATCACTAAATCTATCGAATACTTGAATTTTCCAGTCATATAATAGGGATAAATGCCAAAAATTGCAGGGGCAATTTATAGGATTGACTCAAAGAATATAGGAAAGATATTTTTCTTCTTCCATAATTGTTCTGTTGATGACCAGTTTCCATTGAATTCACCCCCTTGGCCTCTCTAGGCCTCCTCCAAAGATCTGTAACTCATGGCCAATCCTTTTGTTCTTCATGCCTCATCATTTGTTGCTTCCTGTCTTCTCACTCATGCTGCTAAGTCGCTTCAGTCATGTCCGACTCTGTGCGACCCCATAGACGGCAGCCTACCAGGTCCCTCCATCCACGGGATTTTCCAGGCAACAGTACTGGAGTGGGTTGCCATCCTTCACTGAAACTCTGTCTCTTGAATGCCCTCTCAATGCAAAACCTACGCAACACTTCCTCCTATTCTTTGAAAAGTCTCATTCCGAATTCTTAATGACTTTCCCAACAAAAGAAAAGCAGATGCACCCCCAAAACTCCAGATTCCCTATATGTGACACCACACAGAGAAAACCTCATGTAAAGATTCCTTTTTTTCTCTTCATTAATTTTTTTCCTATAGCACATTGTTCTGCATATGAATGTTATGTATACAGTCAATTATCCAAGCTAATGGAGGCGAGCTGTGGGAGAGATAATTAAGAAGAGCAGATAATCTACCCTGCTATTAGTGCAGGTGTCAGCAAAGAGTCTGGCCTGAGACAGCATTGTAAGGGGTATGTGGTGGGGTGAAAGGAGGCTTGTAGTCCCAGGATAGTTACACAGTGGTAGAGAAAAGAAACTAAGGAGGAGTGGGGGAACCAAGCCTGGCGAGGGAGAGGCATTAGGACAGGTGATCACTCGTTAATATGAATGTTGTGGATAATCCAGAATTTAACGTTATGTTTAAATGCCTACCTGGAAAATGCTAGTAATTGGTCTAAAGTCCCAAGTTCAATTTGTATCATAAGCAGTTAGTTTTCCCTACTCCATAGTTTATATTTTAAAGCGACAGGCCCTACCATCTGTCCCAGAAGCCAATATTACAATTGTGCCCTTGTGACCAGTAAAGGAACTGGCATAACCCAACATCAACACTGGGAAATCATTTAATACACATATTCTATTGAATCTGGGTTGTTGCCATTAACATACAAGTCAGAGCTGTGAAAGTCACTCAGTCGTGTCCTATTCTTTGCAACCCCATAGACTATATAGTCCATGGAATTCTCCAGGCCAGAATACTGGAGTGGGTGGCCTTTCCCTTCTCCGGGGGATCTTCCCAACCCAGGGATCAAACTCAGGTCTCCCACATTACAGGCAGATTCTTTACCAGCTGAGCCACAAGGGAAGCCCCAAGTCAGAAAGTATACCCTAAAATTATGACCAAGTCATTTTTAATTAGTTCTTTCAATCAAGTGATCTGTTTCAAAGTGCAAGAATATATGAGCATCTCTTCACTAATTCAATAACTATCACATAAAGGCCTATTATATGGTTTCCTGACCTAATAATGTTCATGTAGTGGTAAGATTATATGTGTTCCAAGAGGCAATGTACTGTCTCCATACTGTGAAGACAAATTAAGCATTTCAATACTCCAATATGGAATAGAGTCAAAATCATCAACCAATGAAAACTAAAGAAATATTTAAATATACACGGGCGAGTAGCAAGAGTTGTTCAAAGCGCTTTATTTAGTGCCTTTGAAAAAACTGATAATAATGGAAATTCCTTGGCAATCTAAGAGCTTCTGTCATTTTTTACCATCCAGGGCTTCAAAGGAGGCAAAGAGTAGCAGATGCAAACCTTTCGATTTACAACCATCTTCCTCCAGCTTTAATGCTCTGGTGTCCTTTGGGCAGAAACACTCCAGGGTCTCAACTAGTGTGTTTTTCAATTACTGATACTATCCTGCCCTGATAGATAGGATGTGATAAAACAACAAGTAAGAAATCATTTTTCATAATTCTTTAGAGTCCAATCTAGCCTCAAACCTGCATTTCTTGCAGTCCTTCATGCTGTGGAAGCTGAGTTTTAGCGGATTCCACAGCCTCATGGTGGAATCACTTCACATATTTTTCAGTAGATTGGCCTCTGGAGTATGTCTTTCTTACTCAAAGTCTACTAAAATAGAGGATGGCCTATAAGCATTCTCACTGAGGAGACATAAATTTCAAACAAAATATTGAAGGAATCTTGATTTTTAATAGTTCAAATAATATACTTTCATGGAATAAGCATCTCATTTTCTTTCCCAAATTGGTTGAAGGAAACTGAAATATTTAGATGAGGTGTTAAGCAGATAAAATCTCAGTTCATTTGTAAATGAGGAATTAGGAAAACTATGAAATTTCTTTGCTAAAAAAGAAGTTGAATGTCCAAGGAAATTAAGCCTGCAACTTGCCATAAAATGATCTCCTCTTTCAAAGAAAAGGATCAATAATATATTAAAGCACTAAAAATTGATATAAAGAGTCCATTTTAATAGGCTTCACTTTTGAAGCTAATAGGTATTAACTTTCATTTTTATAAAATATTTCCATGTTAATGACTCCAAGATATATTGTTGCAAGGATTTTCCTGAGGCACATGAAGCTAAGGTTGAAAGCAGTTAAGGCTGCTTGAATTCCTTTACAAGCCTATTATAAGCCAATATTCAATCAAAATGATTATTGCTAGCCATTAAAAAAATCTACTAAGTATCAAGGGTAATAACTCTTGCATGTTATTACTGGGAATTCCTACAAAGCAAAAGGCTTTTGTATTAATGTTTGCTAAGACTGCTTAATTTATTTGACGTCCTTGAGAAAAAGAAAAAAATCTGCTGTTCAACCAGAAAAGAGAAAGAGAGAGAGTAGTCTTGTCCCCATTATCTCTGAACAAGAAGTGTCAGGAAGCTTCAGGCTAGAATTAGCATGAGATAGGCTATTACAGTTGTAAGAGCATTTAGCAGGCGTCCCTACTGACTTCAGGGTGATAATACACACAGCCCCATGTAATCTATCTCTTCTGCAGCTCTTTCTTTGCCTCTCTCCTCCTCTCATTCTTTACTAGTACACATGCTTTATTGTAACGCATAATAAGTGATAAACAGCATTTTTCTACCAAACTGACACCACTGGCAAGAGTTTTACCTTCAGCAAAGTCATATAAGAGTCACTGCTTATATGTAACCATTTTTTAAAAGCCAGATATAACATTCAAGTAAAGGAATATTTCATGACTCATGCTCTAAAGAGTAGACTATATCTGGCATCCTTTTCACTGGAAAAGTGATTTTCACATATTATTAATTTTCATAGAAAGACAATGAAAATATCATCAAATTGGAAGTTCAAGAAAAGAATTGTTTAGAATGTGGTATCATAGTTAATGAAATAAAATTCAGTAATGTTAAGAGGAGAAAAATATTTCTTGATGATTCAGAATATCTTTAATTACTACTGTAAGTAATAATATCTACCAGGAATTGAGCATGCTCCAAAGGACATTTAAACCAGAGCAGCCCCATCTTTGAAACTTGTAAAGTAGAATGTATGAGAAATGATATTTGAGTATTTTTAGCTCCCAAATTTATCCAGTTATTTCTAGTTTAATTTACCTTCAGATCAGATCAGTCGCTCAGTCGTGTCCAACTCTTTGCGACCCCATGAATCGCAGCACGCCAGGCCTCCCTGTCCATCACCAACTCCCGGAGTTCACTCAGACTCATGTCCATCGAGTCAGTGATGCCATCCAGCCATCTCATTCTCTGTCATCCCCTTCTCCTCCTGCCCCCAATCCCTCCCAGCTCAGAGCCTTTTCCAATGAGTCAACTCTTCGCATGAGGTGGCCAAAGTATTGGAGTTTCAGCTTTAGCATCATTCCTTCCAAAGAAATCCCAGGGCTGATCTCCTTCAGAATGGACTGGTTAGATCTCCTTGCAGTCCAAGGGACTCTCAAGAGTCTTCTCCAACACCACACTTCAAAAGCATCAATTCTTCGGTGCTCAGCCTTCTTCACAGTCCAACTCTCACATCCATACATGATCACAGGAAAAACCATAGCCTTGACTAGACGAACCTTTGTTGGCAAAGTAATGTCTCTGCTTTTGAATACGCTATCTAGGTTGGTCATAACTTTAAGTTTCCCTAAATTGGTGTTATTCCATCCCTTGAAGTTAAAAATGAAAAGCAAAAGAAAAATGACACATGTAATTAAAATCTTAGGCATCCCCAAAATCCAACAAATACCAAGCTAATATAAAATCAAATTATTTCCATGAAAATTTCTTTTAAGCCAGGTGTTTTCAACCTCAGCACTAATGACATGTAGAGATGCATAATTCTTTATTGTGGGTTACCATTTCTAGTATTATGGCACTGGATTTAGCAGTATCTCTGGCTTCTAACCATTATATTTCATTAGCAACCTCCACACTACACCATGAGTTATGACAACCAGAAATGTCTCCTGAGGGGTAAAATCATACTCATTGAGAACTATTTCTCTAAGTGGAAGACCTAATCTAAATTTGATAATGTTTACTTGCATCATTAACTTTGGAAAAAGGAACTATCACCGAACTCTCAGTTGCAAAATTTGAAAACAATACACACACTAGCTGTGGCAAGACAGAGCTGGGCTTCATGTACATTTCCTGCACACATTCTGGGAAGCTGAAACATCATTATGCATATACCGGCTTAAGGTCCAAATACCATGAACATCTGTAAATACCGGTGTCTTAGTTTTCTCTGGCTGCTATAACAAAATACCACAGACTGAGTGGCTTAAACAACAGAAATGTATTTCTCATAGTTCTGGAGGTTGGAAATCTGAGAGTAGGGTGCCAACATGATTAGGTTTTTGTTAAATATCTTCTCTCGACTTGCAGATGGATGCCTTTTCACTGTGTGCTCACATGACCTCTTCTTTGCGTGTACCACGCGAGAGAGAGAGGGAGCAAGCTCTCTGGTGTGTCTTGTGTGTGTGTACTCAGTTGCTTAGTTGTGTCTGACTCTTTGCAACCCCATAGGCTGTAGCCTGCTAGGCTGCTCCATCCATGGGATTTTCCAGGCAAGAATACTGGAGTGGGTTGTCATTTCCTCCTCTGGGGGATCTTCCCAACCAGGGATTGAAACTGTGTCTTGCATCTCCTGAATTGGCAGGTGGATTCTTTAGCACTCAGTTCAGTTCAGTCACTCAATCATGTCCAACTCTTTGTCACTCCATGGACTGCAGCACACCAGGCTTCCCTGTCCATCACCAACTCCTACAGCTTGCTCAAACTCACATCCATAGAATTGGTGATGCCATCCAGCCATCTCATCCTCTGTCATCCCCTTCTCCTTCTGCCTTCAATCTTTCCCAGCATCTGTCTTTTCTAAGGAGTCAGTTCTTCACATAAGGTAACCAAAGGGCTGGAGCTTCAGCTTCAGCATTAGTCCTTCCAATGAATATTCAGGACTGATTTTCCTTTAGGATTGACTGGTTTGATCTCCTTGCAGTCCAAGGGACTCTCAAGAGTCTTCCCCACCACCACAGTTCAAAAGCATCAATTCTTTGTTGCCCAGTTTTCTTTATGGTCCTACTCTCACATCCATACATGACCTCTGGAAAAACCATAGCTTTGACTAGATGGACCTTTGTTAGCACTTTGTCTTTACCACTAGTGTTACCTAATGTCCCTTATAAGGCCTCTAATCCCATCATCCAAGACCCAATCCTCAAGTTCTCATCTAAATCTAGTTACCTCACAAAGGCCTCAGTTCCTAATACCATCACATTGGAGGGATCTGTTTCTCTGTTGCTGGAAGATAAATGGTTGTCAGCTATGTTTTAGTATATCATACATACAAGGTGTTTAAATTAGATAAGCCTAATTAATACTACTTGACACTTTCATTGAAATAGTTAAATTAGTTAAGTTTGAATTATTCTTGATCTTGAACTTGTCATCCTATATATATATATGTACATATATATATATATATGAATAAAATACAAACTGATATATATACAGATATATATAAAATAAAGAGAAAAATAAAGAAGGCACAGATTTATTCACATATGACCAAAACAACAATGTAAAATAGTTTCTTACTATTTACAGAAGTTTGAGTGTGGTTACTGTTGGACAAGGAAGTTTAGTGACTGAGGAATCATGAGTGTAGCTCTGTGAGTCCCTCTGAATGAAAGGTAACTGAGAATGATTCTGGGGAAAAAATTCATAATGAAAGTTGGGTACTCTTTATTATTCATCAAGTTGTATGCTGAGGGTTTGTACAACTTTCCTTATGCAATTACTATAACTCAAATGTGTAAAGACTTGTCTTGAATTACATAGAATCTGAGTCAGACATTTATTGCTTTCATGGATTCAAAGGTAAATAAGACAGCCTCTATACCCAATTGAGTCAAATTTTAAAGAAAGATTCAGATGTATAAACAGATTGCACAATACAATATGATAAATGATAAATGACATACATGAGTAGAATTGTTTGAGACATGGAGGTAATTAACTCTGCCTGGGGAAATCAGAAAAGATCTTGGGATAAGCAGTGTTTGAACTGGTCAGGACACATGGTAAGAGCCCATCTTGCTTACATTCAAAATAAGTTAGTTTTGAAGAAAATGTGTAAATAGAGGTTACCTGATTTGGATTTCAGTTTTTGGGTAGTTTCTATACTTTTGATTAAGATAAAAAAAAAAGAAAAAAACATGAATCAGATGCAACTAAGTAAGAAATCTCTTGCTTTATTATCCAGAACTTAATCTAAATAGTAAAATGTTAAACATAGTCGGCATGGATATTTGCTTATACTCTATCTTTGGGTGCTTTTGTCATTGAAACAAACTTTAAAAAAACATTGAGTGAGAAAACAATAGAAGAGATAAAATAATAAACTATCACATAAATGCTGATGGAGTACATTATACAAATTTATACTATGCAAATATTTAAGCTTGGTCTTAGTAACAAAGAAATAAAAAACCATGACCAAATTTCTTCAAAAATGACTGACAATTTTCAAGGGCTGATCATAAACACAAAAATTAACTGCTAAAGAAGAGGAATGGTTATTGTTCTCATGAATCCAAGCTTTAACCTTGAAGAAAATACAGGCTTCTAGAAGTAGATTAACAGCAATACCCATATTAACTAGCATTTGGGGTTCAAAAGGTACTACAGTTAGCCCTGTGTACTAGTAGTAGGTCTGTTTAAGATAGCAGTGAGAAAAAGGATTGCTTTTCATGAACTCAGAAGTTAGGTACAGGAATCAGTGTGTTTTTGTAAGAGCTGTATTCTTGAGAATTATTTTTCTTTTTCAAAGCTGCTAGTGAAAGATATGCTAGAAGAATTACTTAACTAGGGGTAAAATTCACATTTTTAAACTATTTACCTTACCAGATATGATTTTAATTTGGGCATTTCTCATTCCTCCTTCTTTAGCAGAAGTATTTCATGATGAGACACTAAAACTAGTTAACTGTCAGGGGTGATTCTGAAAGTTTACATTCTGAAATTCTTTTCACAATCACTTATTATTTCATAGTTCTCACTGTTTGTCTACACTACATTTCTGCTCTGACACCAAACAACAATTCCATAATTAACCCCTGCCTGGTTATCAGCTCTGTGCCACTTTTCTGAATTCTCTTCCTTTCTCATCTTTCTAGTATTGTACCCTTAGAGTGTGTTAGTTGCTCAGTCATGTCCTTCTCTTTGTGATCCCATGGACTATAGCCTGCCAGGCTCCTCTGTCCATAGAATTCTCCAGGTAAGAATACTGGAGTGGGTTCCTATTTCCTTCTCCAGAGGATCTTCCCAACCGAGGGACTGAACACTGGACTAGTGCACTGCAGGAAGATTCTTTACCATCTGAGCCACCTGGGAAGCCCACATGACCTCACTATCCATGGATCAATGCAAGAATTGCCTTCAATTCTCTTTTATTATCAATGCCTTACACACTGGTCATGATGAATAACATGAAAATATTTACTGGAGTCCATTCAAGTTCTAGTTGCTCATTTGAACTATGCTACCAAAGTGCTTGCTGCTGCTGCTAAGTCACTTCAGTCGTGTCTGACTCTGTGCGATCCCATAGACAGCAGCCCACCAAGCTCCCCCATCCCTGGGATTTTCCAGGCAAGAACACTGGAGTGGGTTGCCATTTCCTTCTCCAATGCATGAAAGTGAAAAGTGAAAGTGAAGTTGCTCAGTCGTGTCCGACTCTGTGTGACCCCACAGACTGCAGCCTACCAGGCTCCTCCATCCATGGGATTTTCCAAGCAAGAGTACTGGAGTGGGGTGCCACTGCCTTCTCTGACCAAAGTGCTTACTATTATAATTCTCTTCCAGTTCCTTGAGACATTTTTTTGTGCTTACTATTATATGCCTTTCAAAACCCCAAACATATTCTACACTGTTAAAAAAAAAAACTGAGTATCACTCAAAAACTCCATAAGTTTACTACCATGCTCAGTTATCTGTATGTAATGCCATACATTCTTTTTTTCCTTTTCTTCTGTGAATCCAGATTTTTCCTATTCTCAGAGAGTAAACTTTTGACCCATGAACTGCAAATTTTATTCTTCTTACTCTGGGCTCTCATTCCACAAAATATCTTCTTTATCTTTACAGTATCAAAACTCTGTTTTTCTAAACTAATTATTATAAAACAATTTGAGTTTTGTTCAATTTGCTCAATCTAAAAACTCTGCCTCTCATACCAATCCCCTCAAAATAAAAAAATAAATAAATAAAACAAGTTTCCTCAATATGACTATCTCCTTCAGTTACTGACTCATCTTCTTCCTTCCTTTTGTGGTCAAACATCTTGAAAAAATACTTTGTTCTTAATTCTGTAACTATCCTTGTCAATGGTATATAGAGTAGTATAAACCTGGCTTTAGCCTTTATAATAGGCTGTATATCCTCAGGCAAGTTATATAAATTTTCTAAGTCTATAAAATTTTAATACCTATGGCGAAAATTTTGTAGGACAATTATATGTCATCATGGTCCATAACACTTGCGCAGTCCTCAGCACTGTGTAAGTGATCCATGAATAGCAACTATCATCATTCTTATTCTTTCATATTCTTACTATTCCTACTATTGTTTCAATTCACTATATTTCTTTCAACTCACTATATTCTCACTTATGCCCATGACTTCATCCCCAATTATCTTATACAACTGCTCTTCCTATACTCACCGATGACTCCTAATTGTCAAATCCAGTGAACTATCTAAAAAGTTTTATTCTATTTGAGTACTAATATTTCACACAGTTAGATGCTCTCGTCACTTGAAATACTTTCCTTTCTTGATGCTTACGCTGTCTGCGTCTCTTATTCCTTTCTTTCGCTATTCCTTCACGGTCTCCTTTATTGATTGACTCTTTGTTCTTTAGGTAAAAGTGTTAAGTCTCTCAGTCATGTCTGACTCTTTGTGACCCTGTGGACTGTAGCCCGCCAGGCTCCTCTGTCCATGGGATTTTCCAGGCAAGAATACTGGAGTGGAGTGCCATTTCCTCCTCCAAGGGATCTTTCTGACCCAGGGATCGAACCTGCTGTCTCTTGTGTCTCCTGCATTGGCAGGCAGATTCTTCACTACTAGCACCACCTGCCTTAAATAATCCCCCTCCTACAAACTTTATTTTAGTAGTCTCTATCTTCTAGTCTCCAGTTCTAATTTTGGTCCTATCATACCTCAATAAAAATACTCAATTCATTGTTTGTTAATGACTTTGAACTCCAGTTTACCTACCACAAAATGACCTTCTCAAATTTAATGTTAGCAGTCCAACGTGAATGCACTTATACTATGGAACTGTACACTTAAAATGACTAAAACAGTCAATTTTTTGTCATGTACAATTTATTAAAAAAAATTTTAAAATCAAATGCTGGAGAAGTCTTCAGTGATTCCAATTACTACAATCTTCTCATTGCAAACTAAATACTTCAAAATCTGTTTCCAGTTTATTCCTCTAAGTTCCTCCAATATTGCTGTTTCTGTCACTCTGATCTTGGCATATATTGTTCCCTCTACTCAAAATGTGTTCCCTTTTTGTCTAATAAGCACTTATTCATGATTTAACCCCTAATATTTCTTCTGTTTTCTCAGAATCTCCCAGGCAGAGCCAGTGACTTTATAGTTACTCCAATAATAATGTTTTTGTACATACACACATATATAATACAGTGCTTAGGCTTTTCTGGTAGCTTGGCTCGTAAAGAATTCAACTGCAATGCTGGAGATGCTGATTTGATTCCTGGATTGGAAAGATCCCCTGGAGAAGGGATAGGCTACCCATTCCAGTATTCTTGGGCTTCCATGGTGGCTCAGACGATAAAGAATCTATCTGCAATGCTGGAAACCTTGATTCGATCCCTGGGTGGGGAAGATCCCCTGGAGGAGGGCATTGCAACCCATTCCAGTATTCTTGCCTGGAGAATCCCATGGACAGAGGATCCTGGTTGGCTACAGTCCATGGGGTTGCAAAGAGTTGGACATGACTGAGTGACTAAGCACAGCACAATACAATGCTTATCACCTTATAGCTATTTACTTCTCCTTTTCTCCTCAGCTAGAATGTAATGACATTAATCTCAAGACTATACCTCATAAGACTTTCTATCCCTAGTTTTTAGTAGAATTCCTAGAACAAAAGTGCTACTTATTATGGATTGTACAAATAGATGGATGCATGAGAGTAGATAGAAAAAATGGTGACAAATAACATTGTGAAAATCCCTATTATAGTACTTTATTTAATCTAATATGACATCAGTTCTCAGAAGTACCATCTCTTATGTGCAATTGAGAAGGAAAAAATCTGCCAATAAAATGATATACTTTCCTGAAATATATATTTTTTATTTTATACTATTGGAAGAGCCTTTAGACTTATCTAGATGTAAAAAAAATTAAATATAATTTATGAATATATTTAAAGAAAATATAAGACTATATCACTTTGGGGATGATACATAATTTTCTAAGTCTCAAATTCAATTGATATGCAATTTCTGAAATATGTTTACTTTCAGAGACTACTTTTTTGAATTTTTTTTATTCCTTCATCAATGAGCATGCTTTCATATTAATTGTCATCTTTTGTCCTACTAAATGTGTTTCTGATGCATGGTTATTTTTTACATAGTCACTATTTCCTTCAAGACTTTCATTTAGATTCCCAATTGGCAGTTTTTATATCTGACACTAGATTAATCTTAGCAGGTGTTAACAAATAGCTGTCTTTCAGCAACAAGGGCTCACACCTTCCTTTAAATGGTCCTTAAATGATTGGTTGATTGAAAATCATGAGGTTGCAGTTATCCACTTACAATGGCAGCAATTAACAACTAAGTCATTATAGTTTTGGGTAAGTTTATGTTCAAAATGGTTCAGTGCATGCCCACTAAATAAATCAAGAAGTAAACATTGCAATTCACTAGGGTAGGCTCCTACTTGTTTCTTCCAGAAAACATATATCCAGTCTATAGTTCAGACAATTTTCAACCGACTGTGTGTGTACATGAACCTATGTATGTGCATAGAAATATGGAGTAACATTTCTGAGGAGATAATTTTCAGAAATATTTTGAGGTTAAAATGCAACATGGAGGAAACATTTGAACATTGGCAATTATGTACAATTTCTTGGTGATACAGTGTCTTTCTTCATCCATGTCCATAATCTTCATCTTCTCAGTGCTTTGGTATTGATGGTCTAACTTGGAGGCATGTCAGAGAGTTGCAGGATTCATCAGCTTATCCTATTTGACAAAATTGGAATTTATTCAGTTTTCTTCAACTGAATCACATGTTGCTGGAAGTGAAAGAGGTAATATTAAATTTGCTGAAGTTTCTGGAAAATGGATGTCAAGCATTTTAAAAATAATCTGTGTTACAACGAAGTTGGTCATACCATCTTCTCAATAATTTGAAACCTCATCCATCTAGGCTGAGATACATGGATATTTCTCTTTCCTTTAGTTACAGAGCCTGGTGAGTGATTGCCAATCTTTTTACAGACATCTCATTAATAAATATATGCATGTCTTATGTTCTTGGATCTCACTAATGCTTTTGGTTGTTTTTTTGGTAAGAAATTATAGAATTGTGTTCATTTCTCCTCTGATTAACATTTGCTTCATTAATATCAAATTAATGTCCCACTGCTCCGTTCCCATGTCTTTCTAAGTACAAAATAACTTACCGTTTCAATGCTGAATCACAGAGTACTCATTCTGATGACATTTTCAACAATGCACAGAACTCAATTTAAGTTACTGTATGAAGTGCCATGATGGAGTCCCTGTATGTGCTGGAAAGAGCAGTTACGTTAAGAGTTATTCAGCACTGATTTTAAGTTGCCATCAATTGTTAAAATATTGGACAAGTATTATCCCATAGGAACAACAGGATATTATTGACTTCTATGGAATTCAGCAAGTGACAATTTCAGAAATTCTTGATTATTTTGTTGTTGTTCTTGACTTTTATCCAGTCACAATCCAACCCATTTACTTATTTCTTAATAGAGGGCTTTACCTCCTACATCACTTAGAGAATTCAGATATTGTAAGCTATTTATGTGATAACATGTTTACTCTTCCATAAAGCTCATCCAATCTCTTTCTCTCCTCTCTTTCTTTATTTGCTTAAATCTCAGAGGCAAAGAGATTAATTTTCCTTTCTGAAGCTTAACTTTCCCATGCTCTTTGCCTGGCACACCTATGATATAGATAAATATGGCATTGATGGTGATGTAGGTAGTCTTCACCTCAGTTTGAAAATCAATGGTACCACCAGTTTCAGTCTTTGCCTTCACTAGGAGCTTTCACGATATTATAAAAGCACTCATGGGGGAATAGAAGTTTCTTGTTCCTTTTGTGCCCTTTCTTCCTTTAAGGTTGTCAAGATTAGTAGAGAAATGTTTACCTTTTGCATGTTATACTCAAAGGAATCCAGATGCTCTAAACTATTCCAAACTCAGGACAGGATGAAATCCAAAACCAATATTAGTTGCCCTGACAGCAAGGTACACTGTTGACCTTGGTCCTTTGGGAGTAAGGAAAATCAGAAGGATGAAAAAGATAAAAATTATGAATAAATTTTTTAAAAAGGTAAAAATACTCATGGGCACCCATTCAAGGTTGACAATGTGTGGATTACTGAGAGTCCTGTACAAAACTTGAAGGCATTTCTCACATTTCCCCTAAGTATGCTTGGTCCACAAACTGAAAGAGTTTTCCCAGACCCATACACTCAGCCCACAAGATGTTATGAGGTTATATCTCAATTATCTTGAAAAAAAAATCTACTTTTTAATTCTAAAAATTTTGAAGTATATTCTTTAGTCGATGACCCCACTTTCTTTCTCACCATCATTTGCTCTGTATCTTAAAGCATTTTGATCTTCTGCTCCTGCGCCAATGAAACTGCACTTCCTTTTTCTCTCACTCATACTTTTCATCCACTATTCATGATTTTCACAATTTTGACTACCCACCCTTGAAATTCTCTTTCCTTCTGATTTTCCTAACACTAAACCAGAGATCCTCAACTTATTTATTTGTGTTGTTTATTTAAAGAAGCTGAATGAGATTGCTTTCTTTAAAAAAAAAAAAAAGCTGGAATGTTGAGAACAAAGTCTTCACAGAAAGTCATATAAAGAAAGGAAGTGGAGACACACAACTTCACAACTTTTAACCCCACATTTCAAAACTCTGGTTTTCGATAATGGTGGGTAAAGGAGTTAAAGCAAAAAGGTGTTTATGCAGCAGCAGAAACAGGAAATGTTCTTTTAAGCATGAAGAGAAGACATTTATCTGTCTCCCATATACCAAAGGATATAACTTGCTTTTAATAACATTTAGTAATATGCTTATAGAAGTCAAGGGGGTGATTTCTTGGTTCACAAAGATTTTCCTGTATCTGCGAACAACCCAATAATAGGCTAAGTGTTAGTTGCTCAGTCATGTCTGACTCTTTACAACCCCATGGACTGTAGCCTACGAGGCTCCTCTTTCCATGGAATTCTCCAGGCAAGAATACTGAAGTAGGTAGCCATTCCCTTCTCCAGCCCAGGAATTGAATCTGACCTGGGCTGCTTCTTCCTGATCCAGGAACTGAACCTCTATCTCCTGCATTGCAGGTACATTCTTTCCTGTCTGAGCCACTAGGGAAGCTTGATTATATTAAACATGATTATATTATACTCTAACCTGCCTATTGTGAGTGTATCTGAATATCCAGGGGTAAATATTTTATCTAAATTAGGCATATTGACTTGGTATCCTTGGAATCCCAAATTTTGAAGGAAGAAACACAAAGGCTTGCTGGGCATTTTACCTGTGTCATGTTAATAAATGTCAATACCTGGAATAAAAAGACATTTATTCAGCTCCTAACAGTTATCCTAGTCCCTCTTATTTAACTAAAGTATACTTTTCACTATTTCAATTAAAGTTGTAATTCAATATTAAATACTGCATAGATTCACAGTGAGAATGTACCATTTGCTGATCCCTCACATAAGACATACCAAATGCTGCAAGGTTGGGAAGTGTGTTTCTCTTTTGTTGCCCCTCACAGACTCTGGAATAAAACCAAAAGTCCAAATCATGCACGTTTTGTAAATAAAATTGAGCCTTATGAAAATCTTGGTCGGAGAACATTGTCAGAAAAGATTTTTTGTTATCAGATTAAATGTGATTCTCAGAGTTTTATTAGAAAGTTCAACTCACTTACTTTGTATCTCTTAACCATTTGTTTTCCTTATCATCTGGGCTCTGAGGATGCTTGTATGTTCCGTTACTTTTTATTGTCTGCTCTTTACAACACACCTGTGAGTTAGAGAAATATGATTATTCATACTGTACAGATGGTGGGACTAAGGTATAATGCCATCCACAACCTGAATAGCAGAGTCGGAACCAGAATTTATGATTCCCCAAACCTCACGTGGAGCAGTATTTCCTGTGATATCTCTGCCCTCCCCTTAGCATTCATGAACAAAAAGCTGCAGATAATTGCAATCTTTAATCAAAATGCCAACTACTTTTCCAGAATGAGTTTGGCTCTTTCACTGTAAGTAGAATATATTATTCATTAAAACATAGGTAATGATTATTAGTAGTACTCAGAGATAAGTTTTAGCTGATTATTGGAAAGTATTATCTTCTGTGTTAGGTATAAGCTTAATTCCTTCCTCATTTGATTTCTTATTTAGGACATTTAAAAAATTTTTATTTTATAATGGAGTATAGCTGATTTACAATTTGGTTTTAGTTTTAGTTGTTCAACGAAGTGATTCAGTTATACATACACATATAGGACATATTTACTAAAACAAACAAAACTCTCTGGTGGGAAAAATGTGTTGGAAATAGCATGGAGCTAAGCTCTTAACCCTATGTGGAAACTTGTCAGCTTAGTCACCTAGGGTAAATGACATTTTGTGTCAAAAACATATGAAAATTTAGACTAAACTTATTTTACTACTGGTAAAGAAAAGGAGGATATAGGGAGAAAAATAATTTGGACTGATACATTTTTGTTATTTATAAAGCAGCTATACATCAACATTAATATAAAGGCCTTTCCCCCTCTAAAGACTAGGTATAGAAAGGGAACTTATTGGCCTATAGCATATATTTACCCCACTCCTTTTCTTCTCTGGTTAATTTTGGAGAAACTAAATTAATTGAACATATAGAATAATATTAAAGTTGATTTTCTATTATGTAGAAATTAAATACATCTTTGCCATATTTATCATCCTATAATATCCAAATTAAGATTTTTTAAAGTGTTTTCAAAGTTTAGTTTACCATCCATGTTGTTGAGACTTTTTTCCTGTCAGTTAATGAAGCGCAGGAGTAACCTAATTCATGTTATTCCCATCTGTCATCGCTGCAGCAGTGATGAAGCCCAAAATGAAATTCCATTCTTCATTTAGTTCCTGTACCTTGATATTAGTCAGGTAATCAAGCACAACTCCTGGGGTCTTGCATTTTCAGATGAAGAAACCAAGGTCAAGTGACTTGCCCTGTGTCACACAGCAAGACATCTAAGAACAAGGAAAAGATCCAGCATCCTTGGACTTTCTCAGACGTTACCAAGACCGCCGAACCATACCATCTTCTCAGGTAATTGCTTTCTCTGATATCGAGTGGGTCACATTTTCTTACCTCTATTTTTTTTTTTCTTTTTAAACAGAATCTTTTTTTTTTTTCCTTTCTTTCTTTCTTCTTTCTCTTCATCTCTTAAACAGGCATTTAGAAATGCTATTCTCTGCTTAGAGTTTCTGGTAATTATCTTCAAGGAAACCAGAATACAAATTTAAAGTAGTCATTAACATGCTGATTAGAAATTTCTCTCAAAGACTCAAAAGGCTGGAAGAGACCCCCAGAGATCATCTGATCCAGGCCCTGACTTCAGGCATGTTTCACCTAAACAGTTTCCAGCAGATGGAAAACTATATTTATGACCCCCAAGGAGAAAGTCCCCATCCTCCCTTGGTAGCAGAACTCTGTGCTTAGATCTGCTTTTCTACGTAATGCGCGTTATGTGCAAAATGTAGAAAAAGCAACCGCCCACTTTTGTAACATCAGGTATTACTAAAATGATGGTTAACCATAATTTACACTTGTATTCATATGACTTATTTCACCAACATTTCTGACTCAATTTTGGAAAGTCTTCCTTGTCATTAAGCATTATTTTGACATAAAATTTTTTTGTAGTTTATTTTTCAATTTTTAAATCATATTCTGGAGGATACTGCATCTTCATGATTTTAATTTAGGTAAAATGCTTGCCCTGTCTATTTTTGTGCCTTTTGCTTCTTAAATGCAGAATGTGTCCCAAAGAAATACTAGTATTTTCTGTCAGTCTCTATTTCACCATTCTAACCTGAATAACCTTACACTGAATTTGAGGGAACTGTGAGACTTAAGAACTGTTTCTAATGTTTAAGAAATTGAATGATGAGCTGAGTGCATGTGTATATTCTGACTTGTTCACGAGAAGTGCCTTCATCACTTTCTAAATTAGCAGATTGTGGATAAAGGCTTCCCACCCTCATGTTCCCAATCCCACCCTCATGTTCCCAAACTCTTTTCTGGATCATTCCTTTCAGGGGCTGAGTTCAGCTTTGCCATTTATGCTTCTGACCTAAAATAACTTTCTGTCTTCATTAAAATCAGAATATACTTATAAAAATATTAGTGTTCTGAATCTCCGTATTGATGGCAGAAATCACTTGTTGAAAGAAAAAATTTCCTAGCTCAAATGTATCCTGAAATGTATCCAAGAGAATGGGGAGTTTTCCAAAGGGCTGACCTCTCATATTTACACAACTGACCTCAATGAGCTACATGAATTATATCCTGGGCACTGAAAGTCGTAGGAACATACCATCATTTCTTCATAAAGCAAAATGTCTCAATGCCTGCACATTTCTCAAAGACTGCCTTCCAGATCCTTTCTTTATTCTTCTTTATTATTTGCTTCTTTATTAAAACAGATCTATAGGACAGGACAAGCACTGACTTGAGATCTGAGTCACTGGGGTTCCTTGTAGAACCCCCACTGAACGACAGTGAGCTTCGGCAATTCTTTGTTATGGGTCATGATAGTTATTTGTAAAATGAAGAACTTGTAATAGACAACTTTTAAAATCCCCTTCACCTCTAAAATTCTAGCATAAGTGAATGAAAAAATGAAGAAATAAATGACTGAATAAATTATTGAGCATTCTGGTCTGTGCTCAGTATCTCAGTCACGTCCAACTCTGTGATCTCATGGACTCATCATGGATCTCATCAGGTTCCTCTGTCCATGGCACTTTCTAGGCAAGAATACTGGAGTGGGTTGCCATTTCCTTCCCCAGGAAATGTATTTATTTCTTACAATAAAATCGAGTGGCATTAATCCAATGTGCATTTTTGAAAAGTATTTAAATTATATGCTAAATGACGGTTGAATATTGTTGACTTGATATAAAGTTTATTGAAACCTTAGTTGTCAAACATGTGGAGAATAAAAGAAAAAGGAAGTCAGTCATCTAAACATTTAAATATGTTGATTGTCAACACTATGAATGCAGCTTGAGTCCAAAATTAAATATCAATTAAATAAAACTGTCGTTAAATACAAACATACTATATCCATAAGAAAGAATTTAGAACAAAGCATTAAGCCAAGTCTGTTTCAATGAAAAATTCCATGTCCCATCCTGATGGATCCTGATCTTTTGTACACACAAGATCTGATCTTTTGGACAAACCTTTGTCCAAAGGTCTTTTACTCCCTTTCATAGAAATCTGCTAGAGCTGATGTGAGAAAGCATCAGGAATACTCCCACCAAAATGAAAAAAAGATAGGTTAATATTTTGAGCACAGCTGACTATGGTGTATAGTAGTAGAAAAGAGCAGTCTATTCACGTCATGGGGTCAACAGTGCTCTTTAGAACCACATGGGTGGTGTTGCAAACGACTGGGGAAACAATCTACAACTCAAATATCCCAAAGAATGCCAAGCAGCCCAATGATTCATGCTTTTTGTAAAAACATAGCCTCACTTCTGGCAGGCAGAATCCTCTTCCTCAAAGATGTTTGCCTCCTAAAGCCTGAAACCTATGAATATGCTTTGTTACATGGCAGAAGGAAATTAGTGTCTAGATGGAATTCAAGTTGCTAATCAGCTGACTTTAAAACAAGGGAATTTTCCTTGAGTGTCTGACTGCGTCCAATGTAATCACAAGTTACCTTCCATGTAGAAGAAGGTTAGAAGACAGGGTCAGAGACAGATTTGAATATGCTAACCTGCAAGACTTGACGATGAAGAAAGGAGCAAGGGCCCAAAGAATTCAGGCAGCCTGTAGAAGGAATACATTCCTGATGAAACCTTCATTTTAGTCCATTAAGACCCATTTTAGATTCCCAGGATCAATAACTAAAATATTACATTTGAGTTAAGTCACTAAGGTTGTGATAATTTGTTACAGCAGCAGTAGGAAACTCATACATCATCCTTCTGGTAATAAAGTCAAGGGTAGCCATTCAGGGGAAAAGTTGAGAGTAAACAACTTCTGTACAGCCTTCTTTATAAGTCAGTATCCTATTCCAGCTGATCTCAGGCTTGTACTTAGACTCTCCACATCTCCAAATGCAGTAGCTGTTATCATAAAAATGATTTTAAACTATGAAGACTGTTCTGATATGTCAAATCAACTTGCTATTCTTGACTACAAATTTAGCCCTCCTAATACAATAACTTTTCTTGTAGGGTTACTTGTCATCACTAAAATATGTTATTCTTAATTTGGTGATTAACTTATCTAATATTTCTTTATACTTCTTTATGCTGTACATGGAGCAGATAATCACTAAATATGATTATTGTTTGTACTATTGTAAAGACCATGTAAAAGTTAGATTCAGCTAGAAAGAATTCCACAACTGAGTCTAAATACATATTAACAAGATTTCAATAAACTGAATGCCCAGACCTCTTTTATGAGGGATTGTCTTAAATTTTTATAATATAGAAATACTAAATTTTTAATTATATGTTTTGAAAAGGCTAGTTTGTAGCCTAAATTGTAATTTTCACATATAAAGTAGAGAGAGAAGATATGAAATTCTCATATTAAACTGTGAAAATATGATACAGCATTCCTCCAGCATATGAACATTGTACATAGATATCACTTATCACTGCAATTGTGTCTATCAACAAGGTCCAGTTTATGAACTTTAGACATTCTTACATTTTTTGCATCAAAAATAACTACAATTATTTTCAAAATTATTTTAATTTTTCATCTACTCTTGGGCATCTTTGAGATTCTGAGCCAATTTTTTGAATATAACATATTTAGGAAGAAATGAGGCTTAAAATGAGGTTTAAAAATGAGGTTACATCACTAAATACAATACATTAATTATAGTCCAACAGTCTGAAAGATCTCCAAACTTAAAATTTATAGTCTTACATTCAATTAAAGATGCAATTTTGTTAGTGGCCTTGAGAGACCATATACTGTGACATTTAATTCTTGAGTGCATGTGTGAATGCTCATGTCATGTCCAGTTGTTTTGCGACCCCATGGACTGTAGCCTGCCAGGCTCCTCTGTCTATGGAATTTCCCCAGCAAGAATACTGAGGTGGATTGCCATTTCCTCCCCCAGGGTATCTTCCTGACCCAGGGGTCGAACCCACACCCCCTGCATTGACAGGTGGATTCTTTACCACTGAGCCACCAGGAAAGCCAGGGTTACATTTATCTTTTTAAATTGTTTAATTTTTGACGTACCACTAGTAACTGTAATAAACTTTTTACTTCTCTAGAACAATCTTCATGTCTAACTCATTTTTAGATCCCTCAGAGTTACTTCCTTTGTGACTCAGCTAGTGAGGAATCCACCTGCCATGGGGGAAACCTGGGTTCAGTCCCTAGGTTGGGAAGATCCCCTGGAGAAGGGAAAGGCTACCCACTCCAGCATTCTGGCCTAGAGAATTCCATGGACTGTATAGTCCATGGGGTCACAAAGAGTCAGACATGACTGAGTGATTTTCACTTCCAGAGTTACTAACTAGCACTATATATTTCATAACACATGTGTTCTTTCACTATTTGTTACTGAATAAGCAATGACAAGAAAGCCACATAAATGTAGCTTGAAATGAGTACTACTCTAAAAGGTCAACTTATTTGTATAGAAAGTTCAATGCCATTATTTTAGTAAATTATTCATACTTACTAATTTACCAAGATCTAATATCCAGAGCCTTTCTTAATTTCTATTCATGTGAAATACAAAGTGAGATAGCTATTAAGGTTTATTTTATTGAAGAAGCAAAGCCATTACCCCTATGTTGAAGTTCATTTCTATTTGTATGGTAGTAGTTCTGTATTGTAGTGTTCTTATTGGATTGAAGAGCAAATATACACATATGCTGTGTTGTGCCAGGGGGCACAAATTCAGTCTTGATTTACTCATGTGCAACTCCTATTAACACTGAGAAATTCAGGGCAAAGTTTAGTTTATTTTTCAAAAAGGATAACACTGTTACATATTCCAAATAACACAAGAACACTTTGTGACTATAAAACCAATGATGTGCAGCCATACACATTTAGGGTATTCATTTAGCTTTTCATTGACTAAATGTCTGACTTGTCCAACTCATTTTTTATAGCAGATATTTTATAAAGCAAGATTTGACAAAGAGAAAAATGAGGTGAATTTCGGGAACTATAAAAGCATGGAGGCAGAAATTATAGGGAATATTTGAAATTTTAATGCAAAAACATGGTGACCATGCTAAAATGTGGGAAAATGTTGCATTTGGTTTGCACACATTATTTGTTGCATAAATGTTGCATACATTATTGGGCTTGAAATGGATATACATGTGTTTGAGATAATGCCGTTTGAGTGTCTGTCCTTTATTTAGCCTGATGGAATAAGTGATGTCTCTCTGTTTTGAATTTGGAGAAGCTGAAAGAGGGGGATCCATGTATAGATACTGAGCCCTGACAAGAGATGGAAGCCAGGAAATGAAGGTAAAACAGGAGGTCCTTCTCCAATGTACCTTTCCTTTAAATCAAACCTTGGCTTCCTCTGTGAGCAAATGTGGGAAATAGCAACCTTAGACAGCCCACACTCTCTGCTGTCCTGTCCCCTGAGTGCACACACTTACCCATTCACAGTCACACGGTAACTGACAAACACGAGCCAACATAATTGACTATGAAGCACGAACTCAGCGAAGGAGCCTGTCCCCACTTATTCTGACTCAACACCTTCTAGCTGTACAGCTTTGAAAAGCCTTTTTGATTTCTCTCTTAACTGTTATGTGTTTTAAGAAACAAGAGATTTTTGGATTTTTCCAACTCTTTCTGCCCTAAGTTTCTAAAGTACTTATAAGTGAATCAATACAAACATGAATATCTCCAGTGATGCATGAAAACGTTTATATTTGGGCTACAATTATCCATAATCAAGAATAGGGTGGGAAGACTGAATAGGAATTTATATTTTTTAAAAACACTAAAACTTTTACTTGACTAAAATCTTGATGTAATTCAAAAACAGTAATATAATTAAAAGGAGTTCTATCAGAAATTCCATGTAGATAACGAACGGCATAATTTTAGGATCGCATGTAAATAATTATGTTCCATGTGAGTGATGCACAATGAAGAGAAATGAATAGGAAAGCAACCTGGATGGTACAAGTTTGGACATATGATGAAATAACAGAAGTTCAATCTGTGGAACAGTTACGTGTGTGTGTGTGTGTGCACATGCACGTGCACATTCACACTTGTATGTGTGGTCCAGACATAAGTATTGAGTTTATGTTGATCTCCTTCTGAGAAATAGAATAGCATGCTCTGCTCTGATTCACATTTTGACAGGACCACTCTGTCTCTATACTGATACAAAAGAAGTGTGAGCTGAAGATGAAAGCAGGGAAATATTAATTACATAGATGGTTATAAGCTGGAGGAAAATGAAGATTACCTGAATCAGGATGATTCAAAAACTATAAAATACAATTATCCTCTTGGCTTTACCATATCTTTAAAGGTGAAGCCAATAAGATTTGATGGCATTACTTGGAAGGAATGGAACACCCTATCCCAAGATTTGGCCTGAGCTATATTCTATTCATAAAAGAATTTCAAAATTTAAAAGAAACTTAGAAACCTTACAGTCAAGCCTTTGATTCTTCAAAAGAATTCTTTCTACCACAGCTTGCTCCTGCTTGAGCACTTCTGTGACAAAACACTCACTATCTCATCCAGCACGCATCCTGTTTTTGAAGAGTTCTGCTCTTTTCTTTATTCTGAGCCAAAGCTTGTTCTGTGATGGACACGTATGCTATCATCACATATAAAAAGAAATACATACTTGGTCTTCACCCTCATTTCTGACATAAAGCTCCTAAAACCCTTGAAAATTCATAAGTGATAAAAGCAATAAATATGTGTTGACATCCATAACAAACCCCTTTCAAACACACCGAGTTTATGATAATAAAGTGACTTTTGTAAAGCTTCTAAGAATGGGGGCTGGTCATGAGAGGAACGAGCTATGTGTTAGAGGGTTGGAATTTTGAGTCTCCTTCCTCCAACCTCTGGAGGGGGGAGAAGGCTGAAAATTTAGTTCAGTCATCACTGATCAATGATTTAATCAGTCCTGCCTTATAAGGCATTAAAAATCCAAAAGGTTGGGGTTTTGGGAACTTCCAGGTTGGTGAGCCAGAACACATCCACATGCCACCTTGTTTGAGCTCAAAACTCCATGGGGACACAAGATCCTGCATTCAGAATTTGGCCCTAGGTATCCCTTCATCTGACTGTTGATTCATATTCTTTAATATCCTTTGTAATAAACTGGTAGCCTAATGCAGGTATCTCCAATCTCTGGGGAGGCTGGCTGGGACCTCCTATCAAATCAGCAGCAGCATTAGATTGGAAATGAATAATAAATATAATATTCTTAAATCATCTCAAACCCCCTCCTTGCCTGCCAGGTTTGTGGAAAATCTGTCTTCCACAAAATTTGTCCTTGGTGCCAAAAGGTTGGAGACCACTGGTCTAGTGAGTAAACTGGTTTCCTGAGTTCTGTTGAGACAATCGAACAAACTAACTAAACCCAAAGGGGGTGCTTCTCAGGTAGCCCTAGTGGCAAAGAACCTGCCTGTCAATATAGGAGATGTAAGAGATGTGGGATCGATTCCTGGGGTGGGACGATCCTCTGGAGGGAGAGATGGCAACCCACTCCAGTATTCTTGCCTGGAGAATCCCATGGATAGAGGAGCCTAGTGGGCTACAGTCCATAGAGTTGCAAAGAGTTGGACACTACTGAAGCGACTTAGCATGCATTCAAAGGTGGGGGTGGGTGGGTTATAGGAACATCTAGTTTATAGCTGGTTGTTTAGAGGCACAGTTAACAATCTGGACTTGCAACTGGCACCTAAGGGGGGTGGGTGGTGGAATCTTTTGGGATCTGATGCTATCTCTGAGTAAATAGTGTTGGAATTGTTGGAACTGAGTTGAATTGTAGGACACCCAGATGATGTTGGAGAACTGCTTCGTGTGGAAAAAAAAATTCCACATATGGGAATTGGAGTTGGAGTGTAATAAGTGAACGATAAGAGATGAAATACCTGGTAGGAAGGTGGAAGAGAAAATGGTGGAGGAACACAACTTGTTTCTTCATAGTATGTCCCCAACACATAACATGGTACGTGTCATTAGGAATATAACAAATATTTTTCAATGAATAATTTGGAAGACTAGTATTGGGTCATAATCACCATAGGATAATAAATCATTATTTCTTAAGATTTAAAAGTAACATTAGAAAGTTTTCTCTGTCCACTATGCATGTTTCTTGTTAATTCAGTGAGTTTGTATGTGATAATGTTGGTTTTAAAGAAATGAAAAATACCTAGTGTTCTACTTTATGACTCCTTGAAAGTGAAAGTCTCTCAGTCATGTCCCACTCTTTTCGACCCTATGGACTATGAAGTCCATGGAATTCTCCAGGCCAGAATACTGGGAGTGGGTAGCTGAGCCACAAGGGAAGCCTAAGAATACTGGAGTGGGTAGCCTATCCCTTCTTCAGTGGATGTTCCCGATCCAGGAATCGAACTGGGGTCTCCTGCATTGCAGGAGGATTCTTTACCAACTGAGCTATCAGGGAAGCCTCTATGACTCCTCGGTGTCCTAAATCTAAGTTATATTTAAGCATACATGCCCTTCAATAAGGTGGTGGTGGTGGTTTAGTCTCTAAGTCGTGTCTGACTCTTGCAGCCCCATGGACTGTAGCCTGCCAGGCTCCTCTGTCCATGGGATTCTCCAGGCAAGAATACTGGAGTGGGTTGCCATTTCCTTCTCTGAGTGATCTATAAAATATAACCAGGTACAGTTTGGCCACCAACTAATCAGAATAGATTCCAGTTTGCTTATCCAGCTATCAGCTTGCTTCAAACTAGGGGAGAATGACGCTATTCCAGTGCTGGGTTTAAATACTACACATCTCTATTTTGTCTTTATTGTAATGAAGAAACCCCATCTTGAGCTCCTGCTGTGCACTTTTGGAAGGTCTTCCATATGGTTGCTGCTAAGTATTTTGGCATTTTCCCAACTGTTACAATTGGGTCAGTGGGGGGGATTGTGTAGGAGTAATAAAACAAGGGTGACTGCAGCAGGGAAGAACAGGATCACTACACACATAACAGCTTATTGCCTCTCAGGCATTCAAGCACTACTCAATGCCATTCATTACAACAGGCACCCAGGGTAAACTGCCTCTTTGCCATAGAGCTTACTCCAGGAAAGGCCAGGCCTTGGATGCACAGACTGTGTCCTGCTTACCTTTTTTCCCATTTCTTTACAATTATGCTTTTCCTGAGAAAAGAAAGTTTTCCTGAGCAGATTCTCAGCTAAATTTTAGTAGCAACGGCAGGAAGAACAGTTAGCCCTGAGGGCTTTGATGTATCTGCTGCTGCTGCTGCTGCTAAGTCGCTTCAGTCATGTCCGACTCTGTGCAACCCCATAGATGGCAGCCCACCTGCCTCCCCCATCCCTGGGATTCTACAGGGGAATAAATGAGGAGGGCTTCCCTTGTGACTCAGCTAGTAAAGAATCTGCCTTCAATGCAGGAGGCCTGGGTTCAATCCCTGGGTTGGGAAGATCCCCTGGAGAAGGGAAAGGCTACCCACTCCAGTATTCTGGCCTAGAGAATTCCATGGACTGTATAGACCATGGGGTTGCAAAGAGTCGGGGAAATCTGACTACCTCAAATACTTAAAAATCCTTGAGACATAATTCATAAAACCAGAGGTGATTGATAATACTGATACTGTTATTGAGGTGTCTTCCTATCAGAAATCACATCTTTGGAAAAAAGTACTATTATTTTCATCCTGTGGAAGGCAGTGTTACTTAAAGCACTAACAGATTGGGAGAAAAAGTGTTCAATGCAAAATTAAAATTATAAATAGCAAAGTAATATATTAAACAGAGATGTGTACAAATACAAACACACAGAGACTGAAAGCGGGGAAAGGAGGGAAGGAGGGAGAGGGACACATACACACACAAAAATGAACAATGAATTTAAGATCTCGATCCAAACATAATATTTCCCATATTTATGCTTATACACAGAAGGATTCTTTAAATAATTCTTTATGCTTTTCCTTGTACATAATATAAAGCTTTTGTTCCACAGTGAACACCAATATACAGGTATGAAACATTCTAATAGGTTCACAGTGTAGCCATAAATTTTTCTTGATCAACTGCAAGAAACTGAGATATTAAAAAACAGAGTTGGAGACATTTAAACCGGTGTACAACAAATGTGTGTGGATTTCTTTTTGTTTCCAGTCAAGAGCACTAAACAAAAAACACTGCATTAAGAAGGCTGCTCCCCACCCTTCTCCCGGCCACTTCCAAGCCTAGAAACCGGATCCCTGGAGACCCACACCGGGTGATAGGAGCCCCGGGCCCAGGGCCGCAGTGAGCGCCTTGGGTCCGGCAGGGGGCTGCGCGGGTGGGCGTCGGGGAGATTGCTGAGCCAGTCACCGCGGAAAACTCCCAAGACAAACACCACCAGGGCACGGACCTCAGCATTATCATCAGCCCCTGCACTTATGAAAGGCTTGATACAGACAGCAAGGGGATGGTCATTAATCAACTGGTTCCAGGACGACCCACGCTTGTCCTAGGATTCTGGGGACCCCTACTTCCAGCTTCTTGGTGGGCACGGAGAGCGTTAAGGATCATCTCTGTCTGCATTCAGCGTGGAACCCGGACCTAGAAGCCACCTGACCCTGCCCGCGATCCCCCAAGTACTGCTAACATCGCTAGCGGCGCATCACTCCTGGCGCCAGGACCCCAGCAAGCTGGAGAGTGGGCAGCCGCTGAAGTGAGGGCAGCGGCCGCGGCTTCAGGCGCCGCAGTGCGCAGGCGCATGCGCAAACCGCGCAGGCGCCGCCTAGAAGTGACTTCTCCAAAAAGTGTCTTAGTTCGCGGTCACCTGAGCTCCGGGCAACTCGGCTGCGGCAGGCTTCGCGGATACCCGCTCTCCGCGGGTCCTGACTGCAGACCCCGCCCTCTTCAATTGTCCATCCGCTCCGCCATCCCGAACCTTTCGAGGGTCTGTCATATCCCTCCTTGTTCTTTCTCACTCGCGGGCCGGATTGGGCCGAGCCGGGCTGCCCGGGTGCGGTCCCTGACCATGGCGTCCCTCTTCAAGAAGAAAACCGTGGATGGTGAGTTCCGTGCCTGGCTGAAAAGGCCTAGCTCTGCGTTTCCCAGGCTTATTTGGGGGACTTCCGGCCTTGACTCTTGTTGCTGTCCCTGGGGGCGGGGCTGGATCAAGTGGCCCCACAGGTGACCGCCTTCGTGCGTCACTTTTCCACTTCCCTGTCTCTTCGGACTCGCCCTACCTCAGTCTCACCTGGGCAGTCTGGCTTCCTCTCTCTGATAACACGATCCTTAACAGCCCCGCCCCGTCCCCAGGTTTCTCCTTCAGCTGTATCCTGAGCATTTCCTGGAGGCAGGATGCGGTTGACCCTTGAGTGTCATTAGATTTGGTGATTTGATGAATTTCTTGTTGGTTTCCTCTGAGTGTTTACTGCTCCTTCAGTTTGGAGCTGTACTACTTGGGAGCATCCAAACCGGAAACCTGTGTTGACGTGGGGGGAGGGTGTAATAGGCTCCAGTTACCAAATGAACTTGGTCTGGACCAGTCTTGCCCTGGGAACACACCATCAACAGAGATGTGAAATAAATGCTTCTTGACTGACACCAGTAGAAAAATAAAAGAAATCCAAGGGAGGTACCTGGATTTCGTTTTCATAGTTGACTTCTGTCTCGTATAAATATCTTGCTGTCTAAAGTAAGAAATGTGGTTTGCATTATCTGCATAGACACTTACGTTTTAATATGCTTGCATTGCCTCAGACATTTAACTCAATGTCATTTTAAGGGGAAAAAGTGAATACAGGAATATACAAATTGGTGTTTGTAAGCAATGATTATCATAAATGCTTATATAGCTGTTTAGTTAGCCTTGATATTTTCATTGACTTTACCAGGAATCAAATTGATTCAAATTATTTAGAAATCGTGTTTCTCATTACATGTTGAGTCTAGGTTGTTGCTGGTTCAAAGAATCACTTCTTTGTAAGGGTCTAACTGCCACAAAAGGAGCAGTGGTAGCTAGACAGTGATTGGTACAAACAGGGTGCTCAATCCAGACGTGGGGTAACTCCTTCGTTCCTTTGTATTGACTGTTGCAGTGCTGCCACAGTTATTTTTTGGAGGATGACAGAGAGAGGATCTTTACCCTCCGCACTGCCTTTTACTTCAGCACATGTCTTTTTACCCCTAATTTGTCACACAGCATAATACTGTGTGATACATAATAATAATTTTTGGTTATTCTGAGTGGGTGAAATTGACTTTTTATTAACTGAGAAATACCACTTAAAATACTTGCAATAACTATCAAGTTTGGATAGGAAGTAATACAATTATGTGAAATGAGTTTTGTGTGTATTTTACCTGAGAATGTTAATCTTTAACATGACACTTTATTTTTTCAGTGTTCAGTACCAACATTATGGTTTTCAGTTATTGTATAGTACTCCGGGGGGGGGGAGGTTTTTTTTTTTTTTTGGTTATTTAAGTCTCATAGAGTGAGAATTGTACAGAGGTAAAGGGTTGCATCTTCTTACTATGATATTACAAATTAAAATTTTTAAATTAACATTAAAAGCGAAACGTCCTAGCTCTAATTGCTTGATGTCTGTCAAATTACAAAGACATAAAAATCAGTTCTATATTCTCAGTGCTGTGCTTCCTGGTGCTTTTGGCAATCCAGTGACAATTGTACTTGAAGTATAGAGCAGAAAAAAAAAAAAGACAATGAGGATGTGCAGTGAGCATGTTTAACTGTATACTTATTTGCAGCTGAGTTAATTCATCCAAGAAATGATGTTTTTGCTAAATAGACTTACTTGCAAGAAAAAAATCTTAAGGACTTTTGGAAGGAACTATCTACTGACTTAAAGATCTGAGTGTGAAATTTCTGAATATAAATTTGACCACTATGTACATTTCACTATAACCAGCAAACTGCATACTTGATGTTTTCTTAAATTATCATGTCAATTGAGATCACTTAATGACATCTTAATTGTAGATCTGTACTTTCATTATTTTGATCTGGAGATTTGCTGATGCTTTTATTCTTTATTTTCTCAGAAAAAAAAAAAAGATGTTTTGTTTAAAAGGTGACAGCATTCATCTTAGCAGTAATGAGGCTATATATTTTGAAAGTGAACGTATTCTTATGCATATCTGCCAGATCCTCAGAATCGTTGATTATTGATCATAAGATCTTTTACTACATGCTGTCTTTTTACCTGTTTCGGCAGTAATGAAATTCTGATATATAAGAAAAATATGTAACTACTTATAGAGCTGGAGAATAATTGAATCTTTCTTGTCTCTTTGGATTGGCTAGAAGAGTTGCATACAATATCATTAAAGAATACTGCATATGTAAATTAAAAGGGGAGAAAACATTACAGCACTTATTACTATTCAGAGTTATGTTTAATTCATTTTTGACACAAAGATGAACAAGTCTCTGCAGTGTATACTTTGTTACAGAAATTAATGAGAATTGTAGCTCAGTGCTGAGGAAGAGAAAGATTCTTTTGAATTTGAAATTACAGTTGACTACTTGGTTTTCCTTTTACTGACTTATAAGATATATATATATATATGTATACACACACACACACACACATTATACACACACACACACACACACACACACACACACACATTATATAGGCCTTCCCCAGTAGCTCAGCGGTAAAGAATCCGCCTGCAATGCAGAAGATGTGAGAGATGTGGGTTCGATCCCTGGGTCAGGAAGATCATCTGGAAGAGGTCATGGCAACCCACTCTGGTATTCTTGCCTGGAGAGACTCCATCAACAGAGGAGCCTGGCGGACTATGGCCCATAGGGTCATGAAGAGTCAGACACAACTGAAACTACTTGTATATATATATGTATATATATGTACATATACATGCATATATGTTTTTGTTTTGTTTTCCTTTTGTATTTTTTCCCTAAGTGGACTAATGGTGACCTATTTTTTTAATCTAATTATGAACCTGTAAGTCAAGATGCCATGAGGACTTGTGAATGCACAGCTAAATATGCCTGTTAAAAAGTGAAGGTCTTTAAGTGCGATATACTTTTTGTCTGTTATCCTCAACAAAGACAAATTTGAGGTGCTAGTCTAAGCCAGCACACTGTGTTAGCATATTGTATCTGTATCTTATTTAATTCTTAACAAAACCTATAAGCACTATTGTCATCTCCATTTTATAGATGAGGAAACTGAGACGCAAAGGACTAAGTAACTTGCCCAGGATCATTCAGCTACTAGGTGACAGAGACATGACTTTCTCTCTTTGAGCATTATCATTGTTGTTTGTTTCTTATTGAAAAGCCTGCGGCACAATTTAATTTTGCTGTTCTTGCTAAGTACAAGGAATTCTCAGCATTTGGTAGATACCATGTAAGGCATACCTTTTGTCTATAAGCCAAAATTTTCTTAGTGGAAATATTTTCCCTTAACCCAACGTTTTCTTAGGAAGTATTTTCCAATTCATTTTACTCTTCATCTAAATCTCTCAAAGGAGTGGTGATGTCTCCTATCCCCACTTCTCTACTTCTCTGACGTCCCCCCACCCACCATTGTACAGCAGTTTGATTTACATCTCATGTAATAAATGAGATCTTGCTAAGATCATCAGTGACTTCTAGATCACTGAATCCCATTTTTAGTGATCATCTCTTAGGCTATGTTTTGCATTTGATTTTGATAATAATTTTTTCCTTGAAATTCTCTTTTGGTTTGCATGACATAACACTGTCTTCATTTTCCACAAATTCTTCTGACTACTCCTTTTCCTTTTATGTTTTTCTTTTCTTTCTTCCTTCTTTTCTTATTTTAACCTTGCCTTTAAATGTTAGTGTTTTGCTTGGTTCCATCTTGGATTACCATTATTCTAACCGTACATTTTCTCCCTACATGATCTTATCTAAACTCTTATTTTAGTTATAACCTAAGTGCTGATGTATCCCAATTGTGTATCTTTAGATATATTTTTCTGAGTTTCAGATCAGTATATCTAATAGTTTCCTAAGTATCTCCACCTTGATGTCCCAGAGTACCTCAAATTAAAAGAGGTCCCAAAAAGAATTCATCACCATCTCCTTCAAGTCAGTTCTTTTCCTGGGTTTTCATCTTCCGATGTGTAGCAGTCCTTGATTTTGCCCTCTACCTTTAATTAATTACCAAGTCCTCCTTTTGTCTCTTAAATGTTTGTCACATATGATCTTTCTTTTTCTCATTCAGGTCCCATTTATCTTAAACTTTCTTACATCATTTTTCTGCATTTCCTTCTTGTAGCTTCATAGCCTGTAAATCATTCATCTGTAAAGTTGCCTATGTGATTGATATATATATATGAACTCCAAATCTTACTATGCTGCTGCTAAGTCACTTCAGTCGTGTCTGACTCTGTGCGACCCCATAGACAGCAGCCCACCAGGCTCCCCCGTCCCTGGGATTCTCCAGGCAAGAACACTGGAGTGGGTTGCCATTTCCTTCTCCAGTGCATGAAAGTGAAAAGTGAAAGTGAAGTTGCTCAGTCGTGCCTGACCCTCAGTGACCCCACGGACTGCAGCCTACCAGGCTCCTCCGTCCATGGGATTTTCCAGGCAAGAGTACTGGAGTGGGGTGGCATTGCCTTCTCCCTTACCATGCTACTCCTCACTATGCTGCTCCTCACTGTAAATCCATTTCTTGAGTCTCTAGCATGAAAGGATCGAGTGAGTGCCATGCTTGATCTGTTCCTTGTCTTCCTTACTAGCCATGTCATTTCACTAAGAACCCTTCTCATATTCATCTGTATATATCATACTCTTTCTCACTCTGATGTTTTTTTAGTTATGATACCTTTATGTGTAGAGTTCTCTTTTTTTCTTCCTGTAGCTAATTTGAACAGGTTTTTTTCTTTCTCTAGAAATTCTTCTTCAGTGCCACCTCAGTTCAATTCAGTTCAGTCACTCAATCGTGTCCGACTCTTTGTGACCCCATGAACCACAGCACGCCAGGCCTCCCTGTCCATCACCAACTCCGGAGTTCACTCAAACCCATGTCCATCGAGTCGGTGATGCAATCCAACCATCTCATCCTCTGTTGTCCCCTTCTCCTCCTGCCCTCAATCTTTTCTAGCATCAAGGTCTTTTCAAATGAGTCAGCTCTTCATATCAGGTGGCCAAAGTATTGGAGTTTCAGCTTCAACATCAGTCCTTCCAATGAACATCCAGGACTGATCTCCTTTAGGATGGACTGGTTGGATCTCCTTGCAGTCCAAGGGACTCTCAAGAGTCTTCTCCAACACCACAGTTCAAAAGCATCAATTCTTCGGTGTTCAGCTTTCTTTATAGTCCAACTCTCACATCCATACATGACCACTGGAAAAACCATAGCCTTGACTAGATGGACCTTTGTTGGCAAAGTAATGTCTCTGTTTTTGAATATGCTGTCTAGGTTGGTCATAACTTTCCTTCCACGGAGTAAGCGTCTTTTAATTTCATGGCAGCAGTCACCATCTGCAGTGATTTTGGAGCCCAGAAAAATAAAGTCAGCCACTGTTTCCACTGTTTCCCCATCTATTTACCATGAAGTGATGTGACCAGATTCCATGATCTTCATTTTCTAAATGTTGAGCTTTAAGCCAGCTTTTTCACTCTCCTCTTTCACTTTCATCAAGAGGCCCTTTAGTTCTTCTTGCTTTCTTCCATAAGGGTGGTGTCATCTGCATATCTGAGGTTATTGATATTTCTACCAGCAATCTTGATTCCAGCTTGTGCTTCCTCCAGCCCAGAGTTTCTCATGATGTACTCTGCATAGAAGTTAAATAAGTAGGGTGACAGTATACAGCCTTGACGTACTCCTTTTCCTATTTGGAACCAGTCTGTTGTTCCATGTCCAACTCTAACTGTTGCTTCCTGACCTTCATACAGGTTTCTCAAGAGGCAGGTCATGTGGTCTCTTATTCCCATCTCTTTCAGAATTTTCCACAGTTTGTTGTGATCCACACAGTCAAAGGGTTTGGCATAGTCAGTAAAGCAGAAATAGATGTTTTTCTGGAACTCTCTTGCAAACTGTGTTAAATACCTCACTCCTTGTGCCCCTTCCCACTTTTTTTTTTTTTTTTAACATCTTCTTGTTTGTATTTTCCTGAATGAAAGTAGATCTTCACGAACTTCCAAAGTTGGATTATGCTTTTCTTAAGTTTTTCCACATTTGGATGGTTGCAGAGTCTTCAGCATTAATGAGAATGACTCTACAGCAGTTTAGAGTTTAGAGACTAAATGCCAAAATAGTGGCATTTACTAACCAAGAGCGGTGTTCCCAGTATCCATATACAGAGCATCCTGTAGTCTACATCTATATTATCACACCAACCCTGAACCTTAGTGCAAGTTTAGAGAAAATTTGAGAACTGTTACTGACAGTAGAGGAACAAAGCTTCTTAGGCTTTGCCTTACTGGGTGCTGTTTATGTATGCTGATTTTCCAGAGTTCAAAATTTGTGAAATTTTGACTAAGTTGGATAAATCTGTCAAGAGTCAGTTGTGATGCCACATTTTTGATAGCACAAGAGGGGATAAAATTTATCATCTACATAAATTAGATCCCTTTCAGAAATATCCGTGCCTTCTTCCAGATAAACTACAGCATTCTCATGGTGCTACCTACAGTACCCAGATCTTTCTTTGCATGGTATGTGTTCCCAGAATGATTATTATCCTGAATATTTAAAAACTCAAATTTTGCTTTCTGATTGGTTCCTAAATTCTTGGCACACCAAAGAAAAATAATTGAATAAGGAATTCACGAACACAGTACTCTTCTGAGCATTTTTCTGAGCAAAAGTATTACAACATTTTATTTATAGGAAATAGAGACTGTTTCTTTTCTGTTTTTTTGAACAATTTCAGATCTGAAGAAAAGTTGAAATGACACTGAATATCAGTGAATACCCATTTTCTCATTGCCTCAATGTACCAATTATTAACATTATGCCACATTTGTTTTCTCTCCCTTTCTATGTGTGTATGTCTTTATGAGTACATTTGTATGCATATGTGGGTTTCTGTTGTTGAATTATTTAGGGTAAGTTATAGACATCATGCAACTGTGACAATCCAGCAGATATTTCCCAGAATAGGATATTCACCTGTACAAACACAATGCCATTATGACTCTCAAAAAAGTTAATAGTGTACAGAAGTGAAAGTGACAGTGTAAGTCTCTCAGTCGTGTCTGACTGTTTGCGACCCCGTGGACTATAGCCCACCTGGCTCCTCTGTCCATGGGATTCTTCAGGCAAGAATACTGGAGTGGGCTGCCACGTCCTGCTCCAAGGGATCTTCCGGACCCAGGGATTGAAACTGTGTCTCTTATGTCTCCTGCATTGGCAGGCGTGTTTTTTCCCACTAGCACCACCTGGGAACTCCCAATAGCATTATTTAATATGGAGTGAAATTCCAAATTTCCTTAATTGTCCACCCTCCCCCCCAATTCATTACTGCAGTTTTTGTTGCTGTTGTTTGTGAGGGAAGTGATTACCTGGGTGATGAAAAGACTTTCCTACTTATGTGGCATTTGAGAGAAAAACACAGTGTTGAGAAAGAAATAGTTATGTGATGACCAGGTACCTGAGCCTTCTAGGCATAGAGAACAGTAAAGTAGGAAGCCCTTTCAGAAGCCCAGGAACAGATATTTCTGTATGAAATGTCTTTCCTTTACATTTCTCCATTCCAAACATGATACCAAAGGCTGGTATTTCCTTTCATGCTACCATTTTCTACCTTCAAGTCCATCCTGTGAGACTGTTCTTTCAAAGGATCTTTCACTCATTCCTTTACTTATCTAAGCTGAAAAACGCCCTTGGCAGTTTTCTGAAGCTGTTATTGATGAGCATGCTAAAGGCTGTGTCTTTGAGACCCACATGAGACCCAAAGATCTGCTGACAGGTGACATCTCAAAACCTTCCTTAAATTCCTGAAAACACTGATATTTTAACAATCATGAACAAATTCATTTCAATGAGTTCCTCAGGGCTTGAGTTACTTTTGAGACTTTCCTGGTGGGGGAAAAGCATTCCTTGTTGCTTCTTTTTATGCTACCATAGGGCTAGACTCCTAGTCTCTTCATAGTGTTCCACCTTTTCCTATCAAGTGAGTCCCGCTGAGATTTTCAACTTCAACCTGGTTTTTAAGCAAATCCCTGGCTGTCTGGGCCAAGTACAGAGTGGCATGATTCTCTACTCTCCTTTCTGTTTCCCATAGTTGTTTATTTTTGTTTTTATTTTTTCTTCATCATGTATTAAAACTGGTTACTTAGGTGATACGTTTTCTTTCAGATTTCTGATATACTATGTCCAAAGCCTGAGAAACAAGTTTGCTTTGCCTATCAAATTTTGATTTCTTCTCACCCACTCTCTCACTGTTATTGTCCTTCTGCCTCTGTAAATTTGATTTTCAAAGCCAGTATTCTCTAGGTACTGACCTCTAATATTAATATTTCTTTCTTAGCCCTTAACCTTTGAGTTTGTAGCATTTTTGCAGTTTTTTTTTTTTTTTTCCCTCATCAACCTAAGGAGATGGTATATCCTCACATGGCCAGTACCCCATCCCCCTTTATTGTTCATTGTGGAGCTCCACATGCCAGCTTTAGCTGAACTCATGCTCCCAGCTCTTCTGTTCATAGCCATGATCAGAGTTTATCTAATACTCCTTCACCCACTCTAGCAGTGCCACAGTGCCACTATTTCCTCTGATACTAGCTTGCAGACCTTGCACATAAAATACAAAGAGGACACTTGCTCTCCTCTTGGATCTTAATCCCCAAAAGCCAGTTCATGGAGATGGTAAAGCAGGATGTGGAAGCATTTTGTGCTCCTTTTTCAATCCATGTGATCGTCAGATTCAGGATAGGCAATACAGTTGCATAAATCAAAATGATTTTTCTCTGAAGAAACACATTTAAAAGCAGACAATATGGTAATGTTAAAAAGTCCATCATGACCTTACAGTAAAGTGGCAAACCCAGTACATGGTAGAGCCGGTGCTGTCTAGGAGACCAGCTTAAACACAGCTGAGTGGTATAGTCTGTGAGTTGTGCTTTAGTGCTCCTGAGGCACAGTAATCCTGACTGCAAGCTTGAGCTCCCTCCCTTCTCTCAAAACATAGGCACTTGAAAGGATGAAAAAAAAAAAAGAAAAAAGTGGGCTTTCCTGATAGTTCAGTTGGTAAAAAAAAATCCGCCTACAATGCAGGAGACCCTGGCTCAAGTCCTGGATGGGGAAGATTCGCTGGAGAAGGGATAGGCTACCCCCTCCAGTATTCTTGGGCTTCGCTTGTGGCTCAGCAAGTAAAGAATCCGCCTGCAATGCGGGAGATCTGGGTTTGATCCCTAGGTTCGGAAGATCCCCTGGAGAAGGGAAAGACAACCCACTCCAGTATTCTGGCCTAGAGAATTCCATGGACTGGAATAGTCCATGTATAGTCAGTCCATGGGGTCGCAAAGAGTAGGACACGACTGAGCGACTTGTACTTTTCATATTTGCAGCTTGTAATGAGCGACTTTCACTTTTCATATTTGCAGCTTGTAATTTAATCCTCAGATGTGCAAACAGTATGGAAATGAGCAGAGTCTAGAAATAATAACTATGATTCAAGTTGAGGCTTAGCCTCAAACCCAGTAGAAAATTCTAGTGAGCTAGATCACATGGGAGACCCTTTTATATTTCACTTTTTATTTTGGCGCTCTCTGTTTTTCTTTTCTTTGGTAATCAGATAGACCTTATTGACTGGGAACCAAAGAATGACCTTAGGTCTGTTTGTATCTTCTTAAGTCCAAAATTTAAGTCAGTGATCTTATCACTCTTATACATATGTGTTACTTTGTTCAATAAGAAGAGCCTGAAAGGCTTTAATGCCCTGGGTGGAGCTGGCCTGAGTGGCCTTTTCTCAGTGTTGTGCTGGATGTGGGTGAGGAGAAGATGGTGGGTGGGGCAGCCCCTGGAACCTTCTGACATGTCCAAGTACTAACTGAGAGAGCATACCATAGGCACATCCCTGCATATTCACAGTTTGGAAGTTCAGTACTCCATTTTTCCTTTGTAGAAAATGTCATAAAATCTGTCATAGCTCAGATTTTGCCATTGTTAAATTGTCAACCATCTTTCTTGATAACTAGTAGATTTTATTGTTAAATTATTAGTCATCTTTCTTGATAACCAATAAATTTTATTACATATTTTTAAAGAACCTGTTGAATTATGGCTATAAGATAAATCCTTTCACATTTTGGTATATATATGTTTGTATTCCCTTAGATTACAGTTAACTACTATATTGGTATAGTTGTTGATATGAAGTAAAATGAGAATACAAATAGGTAAATAAATAAAATATACTTCTTGCTCTTAAAGAGCTTGTAACCTTAGGAAGAAATCAGACCTACTAAGAAATAAATTTAATGGGAAATAAACTTTGACTTCAGAACATTAAGAGTGTCTCCGAACCTTTCTCATGTTATTCCTTCTGAATTATTTGAAGATTAAATTATTAACTATGAGTTTAGTACAGGAATTGTTTTTAAAGAAAATTTGTTTTATAGGATACACCCATTATCTCATATGAAAAAAATATTTTACTGTCTTTTCCCTCTTACCTTAATATATTTTAAAGTGTTACAGTTTTGTTTTATACAATCTAGTGTATAACATTAGATGCTCTTGGATTATAGCTTAGAACTCTTTAAATATTAATAGGTCATTAACAACAGGCTGTGAAATATGCGGTAGTTAATTTTCTTTATTTTTCCTTCTCTAATATACAGTGACAGTTATGGTACACATAGTTACATAAAATTAAGAAAAGTGAAGTCAAACAATTTCGATTAAATTGTTTTATTAATGTATCATGTCATTAAAGTATCATGTCATAATACTTGTATTTCAACAAAGATGGCTCTATCTATTCTTTACTCTGATTCTCTGACACCAGGTGGGTGTCTCCAGCACTTTAGTTCAATCCTAAGCAACAACTGTTTGGAGTCAGTACAGACCCCACAGGTTAAGGGCTCTGTCCACAAAACTGTCCTCACTTAAGAGGCCAGTCACAAGTCTTAGATTGCCACCAGTACTTCTGACTGACCGGCTGTAAACACTAGTGTCACCCCAACTCCCTCTTCAGATCTGAAAACACACTAGAACAACTCTCAGAACTCAGGAAAGTTCTTAGTATTACCAGTTTATTTGTAAGAATGCAACTCAGGAACAGCTAAGTGGAAGCAAGGTACTGTGCAGGGGGATGGGGTGAGGGGTGGTGCTCAGAGTACCTATGCCCTCTCTGGACATGTTACCTTCCCAGAATATCAGTATGTTCACCAACCTGGAAACTCTTCCAGTCTCTTTATTTATTTATTTATTTTTAATTTAATTTTATTTTTAAACTTACAATATTGTATTAGTTTTGCCAAATATCGAAATGAATCCACCACAGGTATACCCACGTTCCCCATCCTGAACCCAGTCTCTTTAAGAATATTTATAACCCTGTCTCTGGCTCTACTCCCCTCCCCTGAGAGATGGGGCTGAAAGGCCTCACCTTCTAATCAAGAATTTGGACTTTCTGGTAAGCAGCCTCATCCTGAACTCTCCAGAGGTACACTTCCTTAGATCAAAAGACATATCTATCACTCAGGAAATTCCAAGAGTTTTGGGAGCTCTGTGCCAGGAACTCAAGACAAAGACCAAATATAAATTTTTCATTACATGACCTTAGTAATGAAAAAATGTATATTGATAACATTTTAGATCCAACAGTCAGTGCTTTCAGCAGTTGCTTTACACTGTGTCAATTACCTAGTCACAATTCAACTTATCAATATGGTGGCTTCTCTCTCAGCTCAGTACTTTTGTAACGTTAGAAGACCATCATCATTATCTTAATATTTCATCTTATCCTAGTTGAATTCAGGGAGTTTTTAGTGTGCAAAAGGATTGTATTCCAAAAGTTCACTTGTAATACTATAGTGTTAAATTTAGGGCATATTTTCTTTTGAAATAGTAGAATAAGTGGTCAGTGTTTTCATACCAATCCATTGTCTTGGGCAAGATAGGGGAACTATGTCCAAAAAATGGAAATTGAAAGGGTTTAAGTAGTGAAGATGAAAAAGCTGATGATTGTTTTGAAAGATGGGGAAATGAAAGCTTTCTTTGCTCTTTTGTTTAGTGTCAGTCTGTAGATTTCAGAGGAAAAACATCATGTGTGTAGACCTAATTAAATTTATGTCCACCTAAAATTCATATGTAGAAGCCCCAACCCCTAATGTGACTGTATTTGGAGACAGGGTCTTTACAGAGATAACAGGTTAAATGAGGTCATGAGGGTGGAGCCCTAATCCAATAGGACCAGTGTTATCATAAGAAGAAGAAAAGATACCAGAGAAAAGGCCATGTGAGGACACAAGAAGAAGATGGCTATCTCATGTCAAGGGAGAGGGCTCAGAAAAAACCAACCCTGCCAGCACGTTAAAATTCTGTTGTTTCTGCCACCCAGTCTATGGTGTTTGTTGTAATAGCCCTAGCAAACTAACAAGTCATGTTTTTTAAGAATAGGATCCCAGCCAGTGCTCCATGAAACACTGCTACCCAAGAAATGCTAATAGAGGTTTCTTTAAAACGATTCCTGGTTTAATGACTTCGGAGAATAACCGACCACATATTCTTCCCTTAAAGGTTAACAATGTACTTTTGTATATTAAATGTTCTTAGAAGCCTTGAAGCAAATAAATTGGTTTAAAATTTTTTCAACTTGAACATTTCCCAAATATATTTGCCTACAGACTATCCCCTTCTTTTTTAAGTGAAACATGTTTCCCATCTAGAAGAAAGTGAGTGAGGGGAGAGAGCTCCCTCTCTTCTCATCTCCTATATAGATATTGTATGGTTTCCTATTCCTGTGTGTAAGGAACATATAGAATGTATCTTTAGTAAATCCTGAGTGTGAGATGTCCACCAATATAACTTAATTGAGAAACAGAGTAAGTAAAGGAGGAGAAATAGATGTTTTGTAAGTAGGATATAGGAGCTCTGACATCTTATTTTTAACTTTTATTCAGTCATTGTAGTTGATTTTATATAATGACGTGAAATGTTGTTCATTCTGTTTAACAGTGCTATTTGTTGATATCTGTCTCTATTTGTAAGGATTATGTCTCTGATAGCTTTATTTTTTGTTTTCCTACAAGCTTCACAGTCAGAGGCTATTGAATCAGAGTGCCTGTGGGGTGAAGCCTAGCACTTTTTTCTCCCTTGCGCAGATTACCTCACCAAATACCAATTCCGGCCTCTGAAACAAGTGAAATAATAGTACCTACCTTTGGGGGTTGTTGTGAAGCACTTAATATACCTATTACTCAGTATAATTAGTTATTTTTATTCTGAGTAAAGTTTCATTATAATAAGAAATGTGTAGAATATAAGTTGTGATGCTCCATCACTACAAAAGATAATGGTTGCTGGCTTTGCTGTTATTTTAATGGAGTTGAAATTCACTTAACATTAATCACTTTAAAGTGAACAGGTCAGTAGCATTTAGTACATTCACAATGGTGTATAACCACCATCTCTAGTTCCAAAACATTTTCATCACCGTAAAATAAAGCCCTGTATCCATTAAGCAATGACTCACCAGTCCCCTGTCTCTCCAGTTCATGGACATTTGGGTTGATTCCACCTTTTGACTATTTTAAATAGTGCTGAATTTGTGTAGAGTAATGGTTTAGGTACTTTTTTTTTCAGTTCTTTTGGGTAAATAGGAGGGAAATTGTGAGATGAGTTGGTAATTTTATGTTCAACTTTTGAGGAACCACTGAACTTTTATCCACAATGGCTGAAATAATTTACATTCCTACTCACAAGAAGAACTAAAGAGCCTCTTGATGAAAGTGAAAGAGGAGAGTGAAAAAGTTGGCTTAAAACTCAACATTCAAAAAATTAAGAACGTGGCATCCAGTCCCATCACTTCATGGCAAATAGATGGGGAAACAATGGAAACAGTGACAGACTTTATTTTGGGGGGCTCCAAAATCACTGCAGATGGTGACTGCAGCCATGAAATTAAAAGACGCTTGCTCCTTGGAAGAAAAGTTATGACCAACCTAGACAGCATATTAAAAAGCAGACACATTACTTCACCAACAGAGGTCCGTCTAGTCAAAGCTATGGTTTTTCCAGTAGTCATGTATGGATGTGAGAGTTGGACTATAAAGAAAGCTGAGCACTGAAGAATCGATGCTTTTGAGCTGTGGTGTTGAAGAAGACTCTTGGTTATAGCCATTTTGGCAGATGAGAAATGGTTTCTGATTTCCCTAATGAGTACTTTGTATCTTTTCCAAATATTTGCTGGCCATTTATGTATTTTCTTTGGCAAAATGTCTGTGCAAGGTGTTCACTCATTTGTTGAGTTGTCCTTTGTTTTTGAATTGTAAGAGGTTTATACATACATACATACATACATATATATATATATGTATATATATATATATATATTCTGGCTTCTGACTCATATGTAATTGGCGAATATATTCTCCCATTTTCTACATTGTCTTTTCACTTGATAATTCCCTTTAGTCACAGTTTCTAGTTTTCATGGAGTCTGCTTTATCTATTTTTTTCTCTTGTTGCTTGTGCTTTTAGTGTTATATCTAAGAATCGATTGCCAAAACCCAAATCATGTAGATTTACTCCTATGTATTCTTCTAAGTCTTTTATGATTTTAGCTCTTATATTTGAGTCATTCTTCTCTTTTGAATTAATTTTTATATATGGTGTGAGGCAGGAGTCCAATTTCTTTCTTTCTTTCTTTTTTCTCATGTAGCTGACTAGTTTTCCCAGTGCCATCTGATGAGGAGACTCTTCTGTCTGTTGTAGTGGTGGTAGTTTTAAATTCTACCTCTTTACTGAAAAGGTACTCTAGTAAAATGATTAAGACCACTGATTCAGGAGACAAAACTTGCATCCAAATCTGGCATTACTACTTACTACCTTGTGACCTTGGGCACGTTATTTAAACTTATTAACACATATTTTCGGATACGTATAAAATAATAGAAAAACCAATTCCATGGCATTATTGCGAACGTTATACTGAATTGTTGTTTTTCAGTTGCTAAGTCATGTCTGACTTTTGCGACCCCATGGACTGGAGCACCCCAGGATCCTCTGTACTCCACTATCTCCCAGACTTTGCTCAAATTCATGTCCATTGAATCTGTGATGCTATCTAACTATCTCACCCTCTGTCGCCCTCTTTTCCTTTTGCCTTCCATCTTTTCCAGCATCAGGGTCTTTTCCAGTGAGTTGGCTCTTCATTTCAGGAGGCCAAAGTATTGGAGCTTCAGCTTCGGCAACAGTCCTTCCAATGAATATTCAGAGTTGATTTCCTTTAGGATGACTGGTTTGATCTTCTTGCAATGCAAGGGAATCTGAAGACTCTTCTCCAGCACCACAACTCAAAAGCATCAATTCTTCGGTGCTCAGCCTTCATTATGGTCCAACTCTCACATCCATAAATGACTACTGAAAAAACCATAGCTTTGACTATATAGACCTTTGTCAGCAAAGTGATGTCTCTGCTTTTTAATGCACTGACTATGTTTGTCATAGTTTTCCTTTCAAGGAGCAAGTGTCTTTAATTTCATGGTTGCAGTCACTGCTTCCACTTTTTCCCCTTCTATTTGCCATGAAGTGATGAGACCAGATGTCATGACCTTAGTTTTTTGAATGTTGAGTTTTAAGCCAGCTTTTTCACTCTTCTTTCACCCTTATCAAGAGGCTCTTTAGTTCCTTTTCACTTTCTGCCATTCAGTATCGTCCTCATATATGGGGTTGTTATTTCCTCTTGCAGTCTTGATTCTAGCTTGTGATTCATGCAGCCCAGCATTTCTATTGATGATACTCTGTATAGAAGTTAAATAAGCAGGGTGACAATACATAGCCTTGTCATACTTCTTTCTCAGTTTTGAACCAGTCAGTTCCATGTAAGTTTCTAACGGTTGCTTCTTGACCTTCATACAGGTTTCTCAGGAGACAGGTAAGATGGTGTGGTACTCCATTTTCCACAGTTTGCTGGGATTCACACAGTCAAAGGCTTTAGTTTAGTCATTTAAGCAGAAGTACATGTTTTTCTGGAATCCCTTTGTTTTCTCTGATCCAATAGAATGTTGAGAATTTGATCTCTGGTTCCTCTGCCTTTCCTAAGTCCAGCTTTTACATGTGAAATTCTTGGTTCACATACTGTTGAAGCCTAGCTTGAAGGATTTTGAGCACAACCTTGCTAGGATGTAAAGTGAGTGCGATTGTGTGGTAGTTTGAACATTCTTTGGCTTTGGGATGAAGACATGTTTTCCAGTTGTGGCCACTGCTGAGTTTTCCAATTTTGCTGACATGTTGATTGTAGCACTTTAATAGCATCACCTTTTAGGATTTTAAATAGCTGACCACATTTCGTCAGAACTCTTCACTATGACTTGTCCCTCTTGGGTAGCCCAGCATGGCATTGTTCATAGCTTTATTGAGTTACACAAGCCCCTTTGCCATGACAAGGCTGTGTTCCATGAAGGGATCACATACATGTAAAGTACTTCGCAAGTTTCCTCACAGTGAGGAAACAGTTTGGCAAACATTACCATCCATATCTGTGATCTTTTGAAGTAATCACTATTTAGTAACAATTAATCTAAATTATAGTCAGTCAGTTAGACTAATACTTTAATTCTTCAAAAGGTAAGACTGATGGATCCTCATGAATTGAGATAAATGAGAAAGACATTAACAATGAATGGACACTTACAATATATCAGGTCATTGTGAATGTTATTTGCACCTTCATGATAATTTTTATTTTATAAGAAACTGAGGTTTAGAGTATTAACTGACTTTACAAGAAACCATCATATAATGATCCAGTAGCAGAGGTGTGATTCAAATCCCTGTCTGCTTCATTGGAAGTCTGGATGCTTCTCTTACTCTTTATAATGATGATGACCTAGTGTAAAAAAAAGATTTAATAAACACATTGCCTGTCTTCCTTTTTGGAATTTCGTGTAATATTGAAGTAGGGAAGAGATGAAAAAGGTTGTGTGTGTGTGTGTGTGTGTGTGTTTGCTCACTCACTCGCATATATGTGACATATAATATATATGTCATAAAAGCAATGTATAATAATCAGTTCTCTAAGGGAGTATTTTAGTGTGATTTATATATTCTTTTGACTAAACCTCAGACTATATAGTGTATTTGTACTTCAGTATTTTTTTATATAATCAATATTTATAATTCATTCTAACATTTGATTAATTTTTAGTATATTGAAACAAAAAAATTTAACATCTTGTAAAATTTTTTTAATTGAGGTTTCTAATTCCAGTATTTTAAGTGGTATTAAAGAAGATCTTACAATTCATACATTTAGGTTTCTTTTGTGATTCTCTTAGATGTAATAAAGGAACAGAATCGAGAGTTACGAGGTACACAGAGGGCTATAATCAGAGATCGGGCAGCTTTAGAGAAACAAGAAAAACAGCTGGTAAGTAGAACATTAAATTTCAGTTTAACTTTTCTAACAAATTTAGAAGTCAGTGTTGGAGTAATTAGCTAACTAGGAAAAAGACACATGGCAGGTGGTAAGTGATTTACTTTACTAAGAAATGGCATTTAATACCTTCCTGCAATTTCTGGTTACCTTTGTTTACTGTGTCATTCTCTTGATTTTTATCAGGAGTCTTTATTCTGCTGAATATAAAATCAAATTATTCTTCTGTTTGTGAAAGACATAAATGCCTAGGAAGAAATATTGCTCAAAACAGCCATCTTCTTCTCAATCAACAGCAAAGATAAAATAGTCCTAGAAAACAAGAGCCCTTCACAATATTGTAAAGCAGTTATCCTCCAGTTGAAAATAAATAAATTAATTAAAAAAGAACAAAACAAGAGAGGGTTGCAAGAAAATAACTATGTTAACCAATGGGGTGTCTTACTTTATATTTTAACTGTTATTGACAATGTCTGTGATAATGAATATACTTTTAAAATAGATTGGCTATCTTTAAGTATTTTTCTGTTACGTTTTTAAATGTATATTGCTTAAAACATTTTTAAAAACAAACATGCTTGAGGTATAGTTGACATGCAATTGATTGTCCATGTTTAAAGCAAATAATTTGACACATTTTGACATACGTATGAACTCATGAAACGATTACTACAGTCAAGGTAATGAACATATCCATCATCCCCAAAAGTTTTCTTATTCCCTTTATAATCGCTTCTACCCATCCCCTTTCTCCCTATTTCCTCCTCAGTTAGGCAAACACTGGTCTGTCATTGTAGATTTTACATTTGCAAGAATTTTATATAGATGAAATCGTAAAGTGATTTCATGTTTATATGGCTTCTTTCATTCATAATTATTTTGAGCTTAATCAGTGTCATTACATGTATCATCATTTTTACTGATAACTGTTATTCCATGTGTGGACATTGCAAAATTTGACTATCCGTTTACCAGCTAATGAACATTAGGGTCATTTCCCAGGTCATTTCAGGGTTATACTGATCCTGTGCTACTTTCATCATATTTCTGATACTTTTTGTTGCTGGTATATAGAAATACATTCATTTTTTTTTTGTACATTGATCTTTTATTCTGTAACCTTCCTAAACTCAGTCTAGTAGCCTTTTTGTAGATTCTATTAGATTTCTACATAGACAATCATGTTATCTGTGTAAATAAAATTTTTCATCCTTTTATCATTAAGTATATTAGCTATAGGCTTTTTGTAGCCCTTTCTCAGGTTTAAGTTCCTTTATCTAGTTGTTGAGAGCTTTTATCAGGAACTAATTTTGTCAAGTGCTGTCTTTTTTTGCATCTATTGAGATTATAATTATGTAGTTTTTCTTCTTTAGTCTGTTAGTATAGTGAATTACATAATTGATGATTTTCCAAAGTTGAATTAAACTTTTGCTATTGGGATAACTTCATTAATAATGATGAATTTTTAAAAAATATTTTATTTCAATTTGTTGAAATTTTCATAAAAATATTAGTATCTCTGATCATAAAAGCTGTTAATTTGTAGTTATCTTTTTGTGTGGTGTCCTTATGTAGTTTAACATCAGGGTACTACTGACCTTAAAGCATGAGTTGGCTAGTGTCCCTTTCTATTTCATTTACTGGAAGGGTCTGTGTATTTCTTTTTTAAATGTTTGATCGGTTTCATCAGTAAAATGAAGTTTTCTCTGTGGATAGATGTTTGAACTAAACAAAAATCTCTTTGTGGCTAGATTTTTAAATTCTAAAATTTGCAATTTTTAGAAAATAGGTATAGAATGGATCAAGCTTTCTACATTTTGAATGAGGTTTGGTAGTGCACATCTGTTAAATAATTTGTTCATCTCTACTAAATTTTAAAATGTAATAACATTGTGTTTATAATATTTTCTTACTATGCTTTAACATCTTTTGGTTGTTAAGTGATGCCCTCCTCTGCATTTTCAGTATTTGTCATTTGTGTATTCTCTGTTTTTTTCTTTCTTCTAATTGGCAGTGGTTTATCAATTTGATCAATTTCTCATAAAAGAAAAAGCTTTTGATCTCATTAATTTTCTGTATTTTTTTCCTCCCTAGTTTATAGATTTCTTCTCTTTATATATTTCTTTCTTTCTATATACTTTGTGTTTTGTTTTCTCTGCTTTTTTCTACTTTCTCTATTTTGAAGCCTACTAGATACTCAGTTTTTCTAAATGTAAGCTCTAACACTTTAAATTTCTAAGAACTGTTTTTACTGCAACTCACACATTTTGATATGTGCATTTTTATTTTATTAAGTTCAAAATATTATCTCATTTCCTCTGTGATTTTTTTTTTTTCTATGTTGTTGTTGTCACGACCCCATGTACTGCAGCACGCCAAGCTTGCCTGTCCTCCACTATCTCCCAGAGTTGGCTCAAACTTATGTCCATTTAGTCAGTGATGCCATCCAACCAACTCATCCTCTGTCTCCCCCTTCTTCTTATGCCCTCCATCTTTACCAGCATCAAGGTCTTTTCTAATGAGTTGACTCTCTGCATCATGTGGCCAAAGTATTGGAGCTTCAGCCTCAGCATCAGTCCTTCCAATGAATGTTCAGAGTTGATTTCCTTTAGAATTAAGTGGTTTGATCTCCTTGTTGTCCAAGGGACTCTCCAGAGTCTTCTCCAGTACTACAATTGGAAAGCATCAATTCTTGCATGACTTATTTCGAACCATGTTGCCTAATTTCTGCTTGTTATTTTCCTTTCTTATTTTTCTTACTGCTTTCTAAGTTTAATTTCACTCCAGTTAGAAATCATACCTGTAGGATTCCAATCTTTTTATTTTTGTTGAACCTTGTTTTCTGATCCAGAATGTGGTATATTTTTGGTAATTCCTTTTTTTTTTTTAATGTGCACTTGCAAAGAGTATTCTGCTCTTGGTGATGGAGTTTTTAGTGAATGTTGGTTAGGTCAGGTTGGTGATAGTGCTTTTGTAAATCTGTACACTCGTCCTAAAATACACTTTTGTAAATTTGTAAATTTACACCTTTGTAAATCTGTCCACTCGTCCTAAAATACAGCAATATACTTAAGAAAGGAGTTGCTGATGTCCCTTATGCTACTTGTGGCTTTGTCTCTTTCTCCTTTCAGTTATATCAGTTGCACTTCATAAATCTGGAAGCACGGTTTTAGGTGCATACACATTTAGGATTGGTTTGACATCTTTATGTATTAATTCTTTTGTTATGAAATGCCCCCTTTATTCTGGTAATATTCCCTTTTCTTTTTTTTTTTTTAATCTAGTTAATGTAACCACTCCAAATTTCCAGATTTTACTAAGTATTTATATAGAATATATTTGTTCTATCCTTTTACTTAGCTTTATATAGCTTTGTTTTGCTAATCAAAGTTGTTTTCTTGAGATAGCATATATTTTTATGTTCTGAGAAGGAAATGGCAACCCACTCCAGTATTCTTGCGTGGAGAATCCCATGGACAGAGGAGCCTGGCAGGCTACAGTCCACAGGGTCACAAAGAATCAGACATGACTTAGCAACTAAACAACATCTAAGTTGCCAATCTGTCTCTTACTTAAGATAGTAAATGGACCTTTTCATTAAAGATAGTTGTCTGTATTACTAGCTTCAAATCTACCACTGTACTCTTTTTTTTTTTCTTTGCTATCTTCTACCAATTCCTCCTTTGATTTTTTGTTTTTTCCTACCTACTTTTGGACTGAGTTTTTAAATTTTCTTTTCGGCTTTATGTGAGTACTGTTTTGTAGACTTGCTTTCTTTGTGTAGAACACAGTGCTAGTTCCGTCTTATCCATATAAACATGTAAAACAGTTTGCCCTCTCAAATGACTATTTGTATGACTTTGTTAAAGCCTCTTTCTTCATAATCAGGGTGAAAGGATATAATGTATATGTTCAGTCTATTCTTCTCAAATCACTGAGGACTCCCCCTTTAATGATCTTACTCCTTCTTTTTATTTCCTCTGATAGGAATTAGAAATTAAGAAAATGGCCAAGATTGGTAATAAAGAAGCTTGCAGAGTTTTAGCCAAACAGCTTGTACATCTACGGAAACAAAAAACAAGAACTTTTGCTGTAAGTTCAAAAGTCACTTCCATGTCCACACAAACAAAAGTGATGAATTCTCAGATGAAGATGGCAGGAGCCATGTCTACTACAGCAAAAGTAAGTGGAAACCTTTATATCCATAGCTTTGTGATTTCATCTGAGATGTTTAAATATCAGCATTCAAATTAGATTTAAAGCTCCCTCTTTTATATGTGTGTGTGTATATGTGTATGATCACATATATATGGTATAGATTCTTTGTAATTTTTAATCAAATGAGTTATAATTAAACATAATTCAGATAAATATTTCTAGGCTTTTTATCAATTTGTTTTAATATGAAATTTTTGTTTTAGGCACTTCCACTCTTCCAGGATTACATGTAACTTCCAAATTTTTTAAATTGACTTAAAACATTATTTAGTTTTTTTTCCTTAAATTTTAAAAAAGATTTTGGGGCTTCTTATTTCATATGCTATATATTTTGATGTAATAATTTGAATTATAGTTTCCTCTTGATTCATTTTCATGAATGTGTCAGAAAGATGCATGAGTATTTTCAGAAAAATTTATCAGTTCATTTTATCAAGAATGTAAGTTTAACTTACAGTTCCTATATTAAAAAAACTTATTGATTTTACTGTAGAACTTAAAAGACTGTGAGCCTTTCAGACATTTAATAAATAGTGAGCTCTTTGCTGTGTATTAAGAACTGTGAGAGACCAGAAGTTCAAGACAAAGGCTCTGCTCTCACATATATTACATAGTTCATTTTGGCGGTGGGAGAAGGTTGAGATGTGCTAAAAAGGAAGCTTTACACTCTACAACATTCTGTTCTCCATGTTTCAGTGAACTGCACAGATCCTTGAATAGATTGATGTGAAAGACTTTCTGGAAGACCAAAATTATCAGTAGGCTTTAAATAAAGGGAAGAAAGAGTATGAATATAAAGAGCAAAAAGAAAAGATTAACCACAGAGGAGAGAAAGTGCAGGATTATATATATTAGGAAAATAGTCCATAACCATTAATTCTCATTATTTGCAGTAATTGCATTCTATAAAGTTTGAGGAACACTGAATTAGGGAATATCGAACCGTTGTTCCTAGGGGAAATGGAGGGTTAGGTGCCTGTGAGCCTCTGATCACAGTTGTTGTTAACTTGTCTAGACCATAATTCAGTCCTATGCTTAGAGGAGCATTTTAAACAGTGATATCACCAACCAAAAGGAAAAAAATAGTCCACAAAGATGACACTAATTTACATTATTAGTGCTGAGTCAAGACGGCAGGGTGTCATCTTGGGAGACCTAAGCTGGAATTGTGCTTGTTGGGCCACTCAAACTTTGTGCTACTCTGTGCATGTCCACAAACGAGCATAAAAGTACTGCAAGTATTGACTTGAGGTTACAAATACATTTTAGTGAGTAGACAAATTCACAAATAAGGAATTCAGAAATAATGAGGATTAACTAAAATTGCCTTTTAGACCACAGAACACATGAAATAGAACGTGTCCATTTTATGTACAGTAAGTACAGTGGCACATTGTGTTCCTTAAAAAACAGATTGTTTCAAAGCTGTTTATTCTGAATAAAGGTTATTCTGTCAGTTTACTTACTTTTGATGGATCTTAGTCATTTACAGTGGAAATGCATGGGTAAGAGCAAAAAAACTTTGTTTTCCTTTTTTGGTTTTACAAATCGATAGAACTAAATATCTATCTAATTTTAAGATAAGGTCCTATCTGAAGATCACACACCAGAGCTGGATAACCTTTCAATAATGTTGAGGAAGAAGACAACTCATTTTGCAATTTTCTGCAAGTGATAGGGGAAGAAAGCATACCTAATGTGGTCCTGCCATATAGCAATGTACGAATTAGAATTTTCACTTAAATTTCTTAAAAATTTGTTGATTCAAGAAATATTTGTTTAGGTCCTCTAAGTAGGAACTATAATAAGTGATGGGGATGAAATGGGAAACACAACCAGGCAAGTGCTGATTAAAGTCTATTTACAAAGCAGCCCATTTGAGAGGTAGTTTTAGTTTAGTGATTGGGCTTCCCTGGTGGTTCAGATGGTAAAGAATCTGTCTGTAATGCAAGAGACCCGGGTTCAGTCCTGGGTCAAGAAGATTACCTGGAGAAGGGAATGGCTACCCACTCCAGTATTCTTGCCTGGAAAATTCAATGGAGAGAGGAGCCTGGCGGGCCACAGTCCATGGGATCGTAAAGAGTTAGACATGACTGAATGACTAACACTTTTACTTTTTTCCCTTTAATTCAGTGCTTAGAAACATGGGCTTTGGAGTCAGATTACTTAGGTTCATATCTTGCTTGATAGCTGTGTGATCTCGACAGGTTCTTCATTCTTCATTTGTAATAGAGAGGAAATGGTAATACACTTTCACTTTTCACTTTCATGCATTGGAAAAGGAAATGGCAACCCACTCCAGTGTTCTCTCCTGGAGAATCCCAGGGATGGAGGAGCCTGGTAGGCTGCCGTCTACGGGGTCGCATAGAGTTGTACACAACTGAAGCGACTTAGCAGCAGCACATAAAGACTTGTTAGGTTTAAATGTATTTAACTTTAAATATTATTATATTTTATACATATAGTGCTTAGAACAGTGCCTGGCACACAGAAATAATATATATCAGCATTAGCTGCTCTTTTATCACTGTCGGCATTGTAGTTGTTATTAGTATATTTTTGTAACAGTACTGTAATTTGCAAATAAAGTCATATAATTTATACCAATACATAAACTTTTATCTGTACTGAGTAGGATTTAACAGGAATATCTGTTTTAACCTAGGGTGTCAGAAACTGCTGCCCTAAGGTGAGAAACTGAGATCTGAAGTATTTATAGTGAAAGCAAGTAAAGAAGAGCATTCCAGCAGAGGGACAGTATATGCAGAGGTCCTGTGGTGGGAGGGAACACAGTAACATTTAAGGAAATAGAAGATCAGTGTACCCAGAGGGCAGTGGTGCAGAATGAGACTGGCTTGTTAGGCAGGGTTAGGATGTTTGGTCTCACAAGTCAGTTTATGGAATTGAATTTTCAGTGCTAAGAACAACTCAAAGCCTCTAGAGAATTAGGTTTGTGTGAGCTGGTGGGGAATGGGAGAGTACAGTGTTGTATTTGAAAAAATTACTTTGGCTGCAGCATGCATAAAAGACTGTGTTTGCTTCCTATCTTTGAACTGACATATTTTATATAACACATACAATAAACACATATACCCATATACATATATGATAATATATAAAATATTTTGGCCATACTTGATATCATTAATTTGTTTTAATTAAATTAGTTGTGAATATAAAATATTCACATATTTTTTGCGAAGCTAAGTGTTTTTATCATTTCTTGAAATCATGGTTTTAAGTAAATAAATAGGTTAAATAAGTGTCCTGTAATTCAGACATGAAAATTTTTGGAAAAAAATTAATATTTTTTTAAAAATTTAGCCATTACCTGCTTGCCACATAACAGGCAAATGTAGTTTTCCTATATGAGTAGCAATGGATTTTTTTGTTAGCAGTATTTTTTTATTACATAATGTTTTGCCTACTGTTGAGATGAGTTTTTTCACAGTGGCCTTTATTATGTAGATGTTAAGCAGATGGTTTACAAATGAGTAGTTTAATTTTTTTTTATAATATTAACACTTTCATGTTTGATAATGGCAGAATGTTTATCTTTTAAAAAAATCTACCTTTACTGATGTGTTCCCTTTGGACTTATTCCATAGTAAAATTTTCATAATTATGTATGTAACATGAATCTTTTCATATGTTTAAAGACAATGCAGGCAGTAAACAAGAAGATGGATCCACAAAAGACATTACAAACAATGCAGAATTTCCAGAAGGAAAACATGAAAATGGAAATGACTGAAGAAATGAGTAAGTTTAATCACTTGTAATGAAATTTTCAGTTCTTTCATCTTTCAACTAGCAAGTTTATTTACTAACAACCTCATATTCTCACCCATGAAGACACAAATGAGAAATAATGCAGCTCTCTTCTAAATAGATGACTGTATTGGAATTTTATCAAGTTTTTGTGTAAGGCTCAAAATTCTATTAACATTTAGCTGAAAGAAAACTGTAAAATATGTGATGCCTTATTTCTGTGCTATTTGGCCTTCGCAATTTTACTTTATAGATTAGAGAATCAAAACCAACTTGTGAATAAAACAGTGCTTCTTAGTATAAGTTAGATAATCTAAGAGTCGTGTTGATTATTTCATACTGTAGAAGATCTGTAAATATACAGAAGATATATTTATATTTTTTCATATTATAGAAGATCTTATATATTTCATACTCTAGAAGATCTATTTATATTAGAGGTAGAGATAATGGAGCTCTTTCATTCTTTTTTCTTTTTCCCCTCCCAGAGTCTAAATTTAATATTTAATTTTCTTCTTGTTGAGTATAAACTACATACTGTGGTAGAAATATGAGGGATAAGAGGAATAAGGCTATAGACAAATTTATCATTATACCACCTATAGTGTTAATATTATTTATTTCTTTCCTATATTTTTCTATATCTTATAAAATGAGATAACATAGATGATTTTGAATCTTATCTTGCCTTTAAAAAACATAGTAGTATAACATAAAGATGTCCTCATAACCTTGAATTTTCTGTTTTTTTTAATGGCTTTAATATTATATAACATCAATATATCCTAATTTATTGAACAATTCTTATATTGGTTGGTAAGATTGTTTTAACAGAGAAGGCAGTGGCATCCCACTCCAGTACTCTTGCCTGGAAAATCCCATGGATGGAGGAGCCTGGTAGACTGTAGTCCATGGGGTCGCTGAGGGTCAGACATGACTGAGCAACTTCACTTTCACTTTTCACTTTCATGCATTGGAGACGGAAATGGCAACCCACTCCAGTGTTCTTGCCTGGAGAATCCCAGGGACGGGGGAGCCTGGTGGGCTGCCGTCTATGGGGTTGCACAGAGTCGGACACGACTGAAGTGACTTAGCAGCAGCAACAGCAAGATTGTTTTAAAATGTTCAGTTTATTTGACAGTCCTTTGATAAATATGTTTCTGTAATATCTTTGTCTGAATTTCTTCAGTGTTCTTAGACTATTAACTTTTATAAGACTTTTGGTTCATCAGTTCAGTTCAGTCACTCAGTCATGTCCGACTCTTTGTGACCCCATGGACTGCAGCATGCCAAGCCTCCCTGTCCATCACCAACTCCCAGAGTTTACTCAAACTTAAATCCATCGAGTCAGTGATGCCATCCAAACATCTTGTCCTCTGTCGTCCCCTTCTCCTCCCACCGTCAGTCATTTCCAGCATCAGGGTGTTTTCAAATGAGTCAGTTCTTCACATCAGGTGGCCAAAGTATTGGAGTTTCAGCTTCAGTATCAGTCCTTCCAATGAATATTCAGGACTGATTTCCTTTAGGATGGACTGGTTAGATTTCCTTGCTGTCCAAGGGACTCTCAATTTGGTTCAAACTACCAGATTATTTCAGAAGGACTATGTAATCTTTATTTCATCGATAACAAATGAGTGACCCTTCACAGCACCCTGGTCAACATTGCATTCTTACTTGTAAAATACATTGAATTGTTACTTGTATAATATGTCAAAACTGGCATCATTGTTTCACAAAGATATTGTCTAACTATTTTACAACTATATAGGGATATGTCAGTTTAGCTGTTGTTTATCTCCTAGCATTTTAATTTGACAGCATTTATTGTATAAAGCACTATCTAAATTACTAGGATTACTAAATTCATGAAAGTCCTAGTATTTTATTTCAGAGTATCTGTTTTTCTTCTGATGAACTATGCAATGAGGTTAGTGACATTGTAAAGGAGACAGGGATCAAGACCATTCCCATAGAAAAGAAATGCAAAAAATCAAAATGGCTGGCTGGGGAGGCCTTACAAATAGCTGTGAAAAGAAGAGAAGCGAAAAGCAAAGGAGAAAAGGAAAGATATAAACATCTGAATGCAGAGTTCCAAAGAATTGCAAGAAGAGATAAGAAAGCCTTCTTTAGCGATCAGTGCAAAGAAATAGAGGAAAACAACAGAATGGGAAAGACTAGGGATCTCTTCAAGAAAATCAGAGATACCAAAGGAACATTTCATGCAAAGATGAGCTCGATAAAGGACAGAAATGGTATAGACCTAACAGAAGCAGAAGATATTAAGAAGAGATGGCAAGAATACACAGAAGAACTGTACAAAAAAGATCTTCACGACCCAGATAATCATGATGGTGTGATCACTGACCTAGAGCCAGACATCCTGGAATGTGAAGTCAAGTGGGCCTTAGAAAGCATCACTACGAACAAAGCTAGTGGAGGTGATGGAATTCCAGTTGAGCTATTTCAAATCCTGAAAGATGATGCCGTGAAAGTGCTGCACTCAATATGCCAGCAAATTTGGAAAACTCAGCAGTGGCCACAGGACTGGAAAAGGTCAGTTTTCATTCCAATCCCAGAGAAAGGCAATGCCAAAGAATGCTCAAACTACCGCACAATTGTGCTCATCTCACATGCTAGTAAAGTAATGCTCAAAATCTCCAAGCCGGGCTTCAGCAGTACTTGAACCATGAACTTCCTGATGTTCAAGCTGGTTTTAGAAAAGGCAGGGGAACCAGAGATCAAATTGCCAACATCCGCTGGATCATGGAAAAAGCAAGAGAGTTCCAGAAAAACATCTATTTCTGCTTTATTGACTATGCCAAAGCCTTTGACTGTGTGGATCAGAATAAACTGGAATATTCTGAAAGAGATGGGAATACCAGACCACCTGATCTGCCTCTTGAGAAACTTGTATGCAGGTCAGGAAGCAACAGTTAGAATTGGACATGGAACAACAGACTGGTTCCAAATAGGAAAAGGAGTTTGTCAAGGCTGTATATTGTCACCCTGTTTATTTAACCTATATGCAGAGTACATCATGAAAAACGCTGGACTGGAAGAAACACAAACTGGAATCAAGATTGCCGGGAGAATTATCAATCACCTCAGATATGCAGATGACACTACCCTTATGGCAGAAAGTGAAAAGGAACTCAAAAGCCTCTTGATGAAAGCGAAAGTGGAGAGTGAAAAAGTTGGCTTAAAGCTCAACATTTAGAAAATGAAGATCATGGCATTGGGTCCCATCACTTCATGGGAAATAGATGGGGAAACAGTGGCAACAGTGTCAGACTTTATTTTTCTGGGCTCCAAAATCACTGCAGATGGTTACTGCAGCCATGAAATTAAAAGGCACTTACTCCTTGGAACAAAAGTTATGACCAACCTAGATAGCATATTCAAAAGCAGAGACATTACTTTGCCAACAAAGGTTCGTCTAGTCAAGGCTATAGTTTTTCCTGTGGTCATGTATGGATGTGAGAGTTGGACTGTGAAGAAGGCTGAGCGCCGAAGAATTGATGCTTTTGACCTGTGGTGTTGGAGAAGACTCTTGAGAGTCCCTTGGACTGTAAGGAGATCCACCCAGTCCATTCTGAAGGAGATCAGCCCTGGGATTTCTTTGGAAGGAATGATGCTAAAGCTGAAACTCCAGTACTTTGGCCACCTCATGCGAAGAGTTGACTCATTGGAAAAGACTCTGATGCTGGGAGGGATTGGGGGCAGGAGGAGAAGGGGATGACAGAGGATAAGATGGCTGGATGGCATCACTGACTCGATGGACATGAGAGTCTGAGTGAACTCCGGGAGTTGGTGATGGACAGGGAGACCTGGCATGCTGCGATTCATGGGGTCGCAAAGAGTCGGACACGACTGAGTGACTGATCTGATCTGATTTTTTTTCTGTGGTTTAACAACACTGTGCTTCCTTGGTGGGTCAGATGGTAAAGAATCTGCTTGCAATGCAGGAGACCCGGGTTCAATCCCTGGGTCAGTAAGATTCCCTGGAGAAGGGAATGGATACCCTATCCAGTATTCTTGGGGCTTCCATGATGGCTCAAATGGTAAAGAATCTAATCTGCCTGCAATACAGGCGACCTGGGTTTGATCCCTGGGTTGGGAAGACTCTGGAGAAGAGGGAGATGGCTACCCACTCCAGTATTCTTACCTGGAGAATTCTCTGGATAGAGGAACCTCATGGGCTGTCTTTCATGGGGATACAAAGTGTCCGTCATGACTGAGCACACATGCATATGTCTTTGAGAGTTTCAAAAACTCTTTAGTTTTTATTTTAACCTTTACTTTTAAAAATATAATTTTTCAAAAACATCATTAGTGAATTTTTAGTGACTGAGAGAATTGCCATTTATATAATTATCATAGTATCTAAATGTTTATGTGGATTCCAATGATGGCACAGGTGTGAGCAGATCTTAGTGGAGGAATTAAATATTCCATTAAGCCATAGTGAAGAGAATCAGTAAGCCTGTATTTAAAATTCGTATCTATCACTTGTTCTCATTTGTAATTTAGTAATTTGCAAGTCTGAAAGAATAGTAGTTATTGGTGGTTACTCGTTTTTTCAGTAAAGTGTATTAACATTAGTATTTTCATCCAAAGATAAATACAAGCTTTAGATGGACATATCTTTTTCAAATTAGAATTTATATTTTACAGTGTTGTTCCAATGCTTGTTCACATTCAGGTTTTGGAAACAAGATCTTTGGGAAATTTGTATTACATCTTTAATTTTGTTAACACTTTTCCTGAAAACATTTTTCTCTGCTAATCCTGACTGCACCATTCTGGTGCTGCTTCTCTGTCCTCTTCTTTCATTTTTTTCTGTGAGTAGTTTTTCATTCAGGCCCTTATTAACTCTAACCTGGACTCCCTGCAGCCCTTGTTACTTCACTACCATCTGAGTATCACTGATAAATAATTTTTCTGGAGGCTTACTTCTGAGCATGCTGATCAGATTCCCATAGTGGCACTTTTCTGACTACAAAAATAAAGTCCCACATCATAAATCAAACACAATTTTCAGGTCAAGCCCTTTTCTTTTCTCAACGCAAATATTGAGGCCCAGAGTGGTAAAGTGACTTCCCGTAAAGTTGGCCAGTTACTAAGTGTAAGAACTGAGATTCTAAATAAAAATTTAGCATTCACTTTACTTCTTCAGAGATGGTGTTCCTTTTTTTTTTTTTTTTTTGGTCTTAAGCTCTTTAGCTTTTTCCAGTTGATTTTATACTATTAAACTAACACAAAAAATCAAAATTATCAAACAATGCTCAGTAGAGATCTTAACCAATATCAAGCTTTATTAGCAATGTCAAGGATACAAGCTATTAAGATACTCCTGCAGAACAGGGAGAGGGGCGGGGCCGTCTGAAATGACTCTCCAAATCTTTTTCTTCCCATAACAGACATAAGCATCATAGATGATATGTCTAATCTGTTTGCTTATTTCATGTTGAACAGAACATTCACAAAGTGTAGGAAATATATTAAATTTATACCTCAGATGGTCACCTATCTTATGTGTTATTTTCAAGGGACTTATAGATATAAACCCATAGGTTGTAGCTACAACAATCCTAAAATGAAAACAGCCTGCTAAGTTCATAAACAGGGACTCTCTTGCTGGCAAGTATTAGTCTGTTTATCAGACAACCAATTAGCAGGGTACTTACAGTGAGATCAGGCTAGGTTACTTGTCTTTCTTCCTCTGGGACCTTCCCCAGTGATCATGTTAATAACAATCATAGGCCAGTTTTTTAAATTCTTTCCTTCCCAACCACTTCCCATTTATACATCTTACATAGTCAAACAGAAGAGCTTCCTCTTCCTTACATGTATCCCTGCTGCTTCCCACTGTGTCTTTGCTCATGCTACTGTATATCTATGTGTCCTTCAGTGACCATCTCAAGTATTCCTTCCTTCCAGATGGGTGTCATCTCTTCCATTTGAAACTTTTATAATCATTTACCTTTCCATTTATCAGAGTCTGTTTTTTTTTTTTTTTTTCCTGTTCTTAAGTGTAAACTAAGGTATTTACTTTTCTCCATCTATTCATAGATTTTATTTGCACTGTGTAAATTACATTGCTGGGCCTTTTTCTGAAAATATAAACCTAACCTGAAATCTGTTTGAAAGTGACTGCTTTGTTTCCTCTTCTCCCCTCAAGTCAATGACACACTTGATGACATCTTTGATGGCTCTGATGATGAAGAAGAAAGCCAAGATATTGTGAATCAAGTTCTTGATGAAATTGGAATTGAAATCTCTGGAAAGGTATGAACGAATGTCCTATTCTCTCAGATGGAAGTACTTTCTCTTCATGTCATTGTTTTAAGTTTTCCTTTATGTTAGGTGTATGTTTTTTAATATCTATTTGAAAAGTAAATTACACCTCTTGCAGCATATCCTTTATGTCCTAACCCGAAAGTTTGTTAATACATTTTTTTTTTCCTCTTTTTCTCTCTTTAATATAGATGGCCAAAGCTCCATCAGCTGCCCGAAGCTTACCATCTGCCTCTACTTCAAAGTCTACAATCTCCGATGAAGAGATTGAACGGCAACTCAAAGCTTTAGGAGTAGATTAATTTAAAAAGCCATTATATTTTGCCTATTATAATTATTTAGTATAAACCAGGCACAGTGAAGATTCCTTTTACAAAGCACATTTATTTTGCAAAAATGAAGACTATGAGTAAACAGTTTTTCCTAACCCATGGCTATTTTGAATCTTTTGCCAAAGAATGACAATGATGCAAAAATGGGAACAGTTTGGATTTTAATTAGAACTCTTTGAGAGTGATGATGTGTAAAATGTTGACTTCTTTTCTGCATGGCATAGAGAAATTATATTCATTCCTTAGTGTATTTATGTTCTGAATCTTTTTACACAGAATACAAATCTTGTTAAAGCCACGAGGCACCAACTTAAAGAGACTTGTAAGAATATTAAAAGTATACCATTAATTTTGTGTCTGTTACTTGTCCTTTGTAAGTGATATGTATTATGACCATAGGTGGTTCAGCTGTCAAATTATTTTTAAATCACCTAAAAGAAGAGTGCTATTTGAACATCTGTCTTAAACAAAAACTGTTATGAGCTTTTCTTTTCTTTTCCTTTGGGAGAACATTCTGCTTGGTAAGTTTATTACCTTTGAAAATGTGCTTGGCACCTGCCTTAAACAGTACAAACATATTGTGCACATCTTTAAATTATTTTAACTGACAGAAAAGAACTACCTTTTAAACTCAAATTGAAGCCTCTTGCAAAAATTAGCCAGGTACTTTTTTTTTAAGCTTATAAAGTGAATTAAATACAATTAGCAAAAACAGACACTGAATTAATAACATTTTATATTAATAAAACAATATATTTTGGTCTTTCTTCCCAGAACTGAGGAAATTTCCTCCATATGAATTATAATTTAATCTCTTTAGTTTTGAATTGTATTAATGTGTATATCAAACCCTCACTGGGGTTTGATGAAGCCATCATTCTCAATTAAGTAACATTACTAAGACTGTACTCAACCTAAATTTTAAAAATTAACATTTTTTTCTTGGTAAATAAACTACAACTTTGTCAGAAATTGCTGCCTGAATGTGTATTAATGTATTAACTGCATTTTTTAAGGTAAAGTTGCTATGGTATTTAATGTATGTATAGAAAGTGAGAAGAAATGAAGACATGGCAGATTAGTTAGATAGAATTTAGAATTAGGTTAGCTTTGAAAAATGATGTTGTCATATATGGATTTTAGTACATCCCACCCTTTAAAAACTCTTCTGGAGGAGATCAAATAACTGTAACCTGGTTAATTTGGGACAATGGATGTTTTGGACTAATATGAACAACATAAATACATTTTAGGACTAGTGAACATATGGCATAAGGATTGATGAGAAAAATGAAAACCTAAACTTTATAATCCATAAACCATTTTATAATGTTCAAAGATAAGATTTCATTATTGATGACATTAAATATAGGTACCCTTGGAACATTGATGGGTCAAAACATTTTACTTGATTATGGAATGTTAACACAGGACTTGTTTTGATTCTTGGATGTACATAATAATGCCAACTAACTTTATTTACTTTCTTGTTTACATGTGGGGGTTTTTGTTTTTTAAATTATTTTGTTAAAAAAAACCTCAATAAAGATTTATTGCTGTTACGTTTTTTTTTCCCCTTATCTCTTTTACTCTATTTTTGATTTCTGCTAAAGTTATATGCATATCTGGTAATTTTTCAAAAGAATGATTTTTATTACTTTCTTGGAAGGAAAAATTAGATAACGATGCTGTTTATATGTCTGTTTAAGAACTAGCAGTTGGTATAGAACTGATGCTTGTGAATGGAATGTCTAATAATTGGTGGTTTCACATGAAATTTATCTGATAATTTCTTTCCTGGAACTTGCAGGGGATAACCATTTTTAAATCTTTAAACAGATAAGTCTTAGAGATTTTTTAAAACAATTTCAGTCAAACATGAATGCCACAAAAGACTTTGGGACCCAAAGGAAAGAATAGAGTCATTTTGATTTGGCCATATTTATAAAATGCTCTAGTTTTCATGAGCATTGTCTGTAAATTTGTAAGTTATGCTGCTTCTTGTTCAGTCAGTAAGTTGTGTTTGACTCTGCGACCCCATGGACTGCAGCACGCCAGGCTTCCCTGTCTTTCACTATCTCTTAGAGTTGGCTTAAACTCATGTCCATTGAGTCAGTAATGCTCTCTAACCATCTCATCCTGTGCTTCCCTCTTCTCTTTTTGCCCTCTATCTTTCCCAGTATCAGGATCCTTTCCAGTGAGTCAGGTGTTCACATCAGGTGGCCAAAATATTGGAGCACCTTCAGCATCAGTCCTTCCAATGAATATTCAGGGTTGGTTTCCTTTAGGATTGACTGACTGATTTGATCTCCTTGCAGTCCAAGGGACTCTCAAGAGTGTTCTCCAGCACCACAGTTGGAAAGCATCAATTCTTCGGTGCTCAGCCTTCTTTACGGTCCACCTCACATCTGTACTTGACTACTGGAGAAACCATAGCTTTGACTATATGGACCTTTGTCAGCGAAAAACAAAACTTCCTTTTAGACCCTTAAAATTAGTAAACAAGGATTCTCACACACTGAGTTTAATGAAACAACTGATTTATATGTTTACTTGATTTTCCTCATTTCCTACTTTTGGCAAAAGTATTTCTTTAGCAACTGACATGTTTGCTAATAGAACGTGAGCGGAGGAGGATAGCAATTTCTCTTACTGAAGAATGCAGCCCAATGTCATATTCTGTTACTAAATGTTAATGTCATGGATGGAGATCACTGAGTTTGAGAGAAGTAGAATTTGGTACAAAAATGTCCATCAATACTCATCTTAGAAAACATAAAATGACCATCCGTCAGCTGATTGTGTTGCACAGACTATGTTTGGAGGGGGAGTGCCTGGTTGTGGCAGAGGTAGTGGAAATGAGTTCAAGAAATTAACACAACCTTGTAAATCAACTATACTTCAATAAAATAAATTTTAAAGCAATTGTGCTTATGTAGACCAGAGTGGGAAATCTGGTGACCTGTGAGCTTCAGGTTACCTGCACAGTGAGGTGTATAATTTGTAATGAATGCCTTTAGAAGAAGCCCGCCCTCACCCCATGGACATTCCTTATCAGCCCAGTAGCCACACTCCTAGCCTGGTCCTGGTTGGCCCAATTTAAATCTGTACCCCTGTTTCAGACATTCCCATGTTTAAACTGTATATGTGCAAATCTGAAAAAGAGACCTGTGATGACTTTCTCTTTTGATGCCACTACCCTACATGAATAGGGTTTTGCAGTTACAGAAGAATAGATTAACTTTTCAATTTCTATAGGACCTGAGTCCATAAATGTGTTTAAGACAATTCCTATTACTTAGTTCTTTCAAGAGTCACTGGATTGAGTTCCCCTTCAAGGAAGCCTGAGGATCCTGAAGTCTGATTTCAGGTACCCAGCTATGGGAACAGCATACACACCCCCTCCCCACAAGCCATCCTCCCAAGAACCTGAAAATATGCATGGGTACATACACACATCTCTGTCCCAAACACTGAAAATATTTCTTTTTAACTATTTTTACCATTAGATATGGAAAGTGAAAGTGTTAGCCGTGCAGTTGTGTCCGACTGCAACCCCGTGGACCATAGCTTGCCAGACTCCTCTGGCTATGGGATTTTCCAGGCAAGAATACTGGGATGGGTTGCCATTTCATTCTTCAGGGGATCTTCCCGACACGGATTGAAACTGGGTCTTCGCTTTGCAGGCAGATTCTTTATTTTTACCATTAGATATGGAAAGGTAAGTTAAATGAATTTCTCAGCCACCTCTACAGGGTAAAACTGAGTGTACCAATAGGTATAAGTGACAAACAGATCCTTCCATTTTAATGGAACTCTACGGAATTCTTGAAGAGAAAGGCTGTGTGGCTAATGTCAGCTTTGGATGTATTCCCAAATGTTAAACACATAGACACTGCACAGTAAATCACATTTGTCACGTGTTTAATTGCAGTTTAGAATTCTAAATAACATTCACCATTTTCTATTTTTAAGGAAGCCAATATCTATTAAAATACTATCTAAATAATTAGAAAATAAGTCTCAAAACTCATTTATACAAATGAGTTAATAGCAAATACCAGTACATTTACAACTAGTAAATAACTAGTAATAGTATTATTACTAGTAATAAATAGTAAATAAGGGATTGCTAGTTCAATATTAAATACCGCCTCAAAATGTTTTTTAGGGAGAAAAACTGGTTTCCAATGCTAACTATCTAAAGTTGGAAAGAATGACCTTATAGAAGAATGTCTGATGATAATCTAAATTTAACATCTGTAATGATGACTGAGGCACATATCCGTGCTTGTTTTTGCTATATAGAGTCAGATTAAACATTCCCAGTCATATTTAAGTGCAAAGAGTCACTATTCTAGATTATAATGCATTACATTTGCTTTTATTTGCAAGTTTCAACAGCACGCATACATGTATTTTTAGGAGGGTCTGTATGTATAAATTTGCTCTGCCTTTTACAAATTAATGAATCACTTCCCTAACTAATGTATGTTTTAAGCAAATGAATTATCAAGAGAAAAGTTATAAATCCACACAGCTGAGTAATTTGGAATTTACTCTCAAGAAAAGTCTTTATATATACATACATATATATATGTGTGTGTGTGTGTGTGTGTGTGTGTATGTATCTGTATAGTATTTAACACCTCCTGGGTCCTAGATGTGTACTTAAGCATGGATTATCAGGCCACTGAAAACTGATCTTTTTTTGTTTGCTTTTAATAATATATCAATGTTTCCAGCTATCCAATTGATGTTGATTATGTGTGCACACACATATATATATATAATCTACATAGATTATGATCTGCATAATTCTTAGTCTTTATTAATATTACAAAAAGCAGGAGACAGGACAGTATAGTTTATTTAGTAAGTATTCTAAATAAATTTAGTCTAACTGTTCCCATTTTTTGTTACATAAAATAAGTTAGGTAAACATTGCCAGCAGATTGACATTCAAAACGCAAAACAAAGTTACTATTTGATAGTGGTAACACATTACAGTTTGCTTCTACCTACAAGTTTTAAAGAAGTGCATTCTTTTTTAAATTGAAGTATAGTTGATTTACAATATTATGTTAATTTCAGGTGTACAACAGTGATTCAATATTTCTATAGATTATCCTCCATTTAAAGGTACTATATAATATGGGCTATATTCCATATGCTGTACAGTGGTGCACAGTCTTATTAATTAAATACATGTTCCTTAAGGTGCAACTCCCTGAATTGAAAAGCTCAATACAGCAAATTTTTTCATTAACAATAAATCATATTCTAATTAAACCAAAAATGATCCTCTTTTCTGATGGGACCCCAGATGATTTTCTAGGTTGTGAGATTTCAAAAATGAGCTATGGTATTAAATTTGACTCTCTTCAAGTTTGTGGCCACTGTTAAGAATAAACTCCCTTGTTCATTTAACAAAGATTTCTTTCCGCTGTGAGCAAAGGCTTTCCCAGGCACTGGGGAAATAGCAAGTAAGCCAGACATCTTCCTTGTACTTTTATAGCTTATAGAAACAGTAGTGTGGGGCTCAAGAATCCATAAAGCATATTTTCCATAGCTAAACATCAAAAAGCTAATGTCTGGGAAGAATAAAAAGATCATAAATTAATATTTCTACAAATTTCTTTTGAAACACTTCTTTGGGCTCTGTGCCCTAATTGTTACTTCAAAGGTGTCATTTCTGATTAAGATTTATTCCTAAATACAGTAATAAAATTCTAAGGCACCTCTGGTTCTTAAGTGCAAAACTTTTAGTTCAAACAAACTATTAAAGCTGATGGCAAGCAGGGCATTAGGTAAGGAATTTTCTAACTGGATCTTCTCTGGTGATATTCTTTATGGGACATACTGACTAAAATATTAAAAAGCAGATATACAGCCTTTGGGAAAAGAATCTTTACACTAAAAGAGCACATGTGCATACTCGTGTGTGTGTGTGTGTGTGTGTGTGTGTGTGTGTGTGTTAGGGAGAGATAGAGGGAAAGATATAGTGAGAGGGACAGAATCATTGTTTTAATCCTATTAGTCTTTGGCTTAAAATGTACAATGTGCCTTCTGAGAATAATTCATCAACATAATTTAAATTGTATTTATTTTTAAAGTAGAAAAGAAACACTTCTGCAAAAATTACTGATGTGATTTTTTGAAGCTAACCAAATAACTAATTTCTATTTTGGCTGGAGAAGAGAAAGGAATGAAAAGTAGAAACACTCGCTGTTACACAATAGGAGAGCCTATCTGCATTCGAGATGCTCCTTAGAAATAGTAAATAAACTCTGATTCAGGCTTGTCTTCACCCGTTTTTCTCTCTGCCTTCGGTTGCAAAACCAAACCCTCACCACTTCTTTCTCCAGGTTTAGTTCTTCAGCCATCCGGAGGATCTCCTGAGAGGAAGGCTTATTCTGTTCTCCAAAGTGTCTCTCCAGGGCGTCTTTAGCAGCAATACTGGGAGGTGGGGAGTTGGCAGGAAAGAAGGGAGATGATGGTTTAGGCCCATCAAAATCAAGTTAGGTTACATTTCCTAAATATTAGTACTAACATTAACGTAAAAAGGAAACCTAAAGACGCTGAAAACACCTGCAAAGCTCTTCAACAATAATAAATGTGAAGTTTTTTTGAACATTTAGATGCTTGTCTCATGTAGGCTCCTTTTACCAGAGTCACAGGAAGAAATTAAGGAGGGAACCCCGACATTGTTTATCCACTTTCTGCCACAAGAGGGCACTGACTTACTGAGAAGAAAATAATTCTGTATGCATTTCTAAATGTCCCCCAGAACTCAGGTTATCGAAATGTTTAGTGTACAACTAACCAACCAAAACAAAACCTGTATATTAGCAATTTCTCCATGAGCCTCACGGAAACTACAAAAAGATAAATGAACAATCTGGCTTGAAATGCTAGAAGTCATTTTGAACTTTAAGCAACTAAAATACTAGTGACCAGTTTTGTTAATTTGAAATAATATAGATAACATACTGACTTCCCTTGTGGCTCAGATGGTAAAGCATCTGCCTACAATGTGGGAGACCCAGGTTCAATCCCTGGGTCAGGAAGATCTCCTGGAGAAGGAAATGGCAACCCACTCCAGTATTCTTGCCTGGAAAATCCCATGGATGGAGGAACCTGTAGGCTACAGTCCATGGGGTCTTTCCCGGAGCAAGATTTATGTCTAAACCGACAGTAGAAACAGTCATTCTTTTTAGCTGTGATTGTACAGCTTCTGTTTTATCCAAAACTTGCATAGCAAAACTGTTCTTGAATCAAACAATACATATTTTTCCATCAAATTTTAAATTTCCAGCTGTTTCTCAGCAGTAATTTATTGAATGTTGTACTTTTTCACCTATTTTCTCAATTGGCTCTATTCATTTTTATGTTATATTGAAACTATATTATACTCAAATGTTCATTCCATTTGTAAAATATCATTTTCTTCTCCACTAACTTTTAATATCTCAAAAGTATACCTGATTGTTGTTCTCCGTTTCCTTTTTCTTTCATTTGCACCAACTTTCTCATTGTATAAAGCTGTGATGCGAAAACAATGAATAATTACAAAAACAAAGCAGGTTTTTTTTTTAACTATCAGATTTGGATTTAAAGTTTCTTTATAAAACAATACAAAATAGAATTACCATACATTTTTGTTTTAAATATTTGCAGTATACATCATTTTAGATTACAAGCCCTAGATTAAAATGTTAACACAGAAAAAAATATTAACTTTATAAATATTAACAGTTGTCTTTAAATCATACCCTATCTTTGTTGAAACAGTTGCTCTAAATGCTATCAAATCTTGCTCTTTAGCCAGCCTTGACATTAATATAAGTAGATAATTTTTATCACATTAAATTGTTCATCTAGCAATTGCTTGCTATTCACTAGAAAGAACGGTGTGTGCAAATGCTCTGGCTACACTTATATTAGGTTGTAAAAATGATTCATGAATAATTACTACAGTATATAGCACAGCAGGAAAAAATCTGGATACATTAAAAAGAATCATTTCACCACTTCACACCTATGCCACATTGTGTAGAAACTTTCCCTATATATTTTATTCTCTCATTATTTACCTTCTCAATAAATTTATTTCTACACTTTCACTGGCCTTGCTTTTCTTCATAGTGTGATGAAACAAGATACTTATTTTTCATGTCAAAGAGAAAAATCAAACCAAACTTCAAACCTCTTGCTTTAGTACAAATTCAACTGAGGGAAACCATTGTTTTTAGGTTAAAACATTACTGTTTCCAGAAACACAGCTTTTGTACCTCCTACTTGCTCGGCTTCCTCCAGCCATTTGGATAATATTGCTTTTAGTTTGCATGCATTTTTGAAGCTGAGCTGCAGGTTTTCAAATCGGCAGATAGTTGTTTGACTGAATTCAGAGCCATGCACAGCTGCCAGAGCTTCCCCAACATTTGTCTGGGTGTATCCTGTGAAAGAATAACAAAGGCCATGAGCTTCAGTTTTGCAAGAAACACTGATTTTGGTCCACTATTGTATAAATTTGTGTAGTATTTTTGTCAACTATTAAATATTGCTTTAACGATATATTTGTTAGCAATTTAGAATAACAGTAAGGTTATGCAGTGTAGAATTGTCTAGTATTTTAAAAAATTCCTTCTAGTTAATAAGTTAATATTTTAGAAGCCAAAAGAATTCAGATAGGAACATCTGCCATTCATATTTAGCCAAACTGGATAAATGTGTTAAACACACTTTGCAAAAATATATAAGAAAAGTTTCTAGACAATGTAGCATAGGTATAAAGTAGTGAAATGCTTTTTAATGTATCCAGATTTATTTTTTTGCCACTGGGCTATATACTGTAGTAATTATACATTAACCATTTTTATAACCTAATATAAGTGTAGTCAGACTATTCTTTGCAACCCCATGGACTATACAGTACATGGAATTCTCCAGGCCAGAATACTGGAGTGGGTAGCTGTTCCCATCTCCAGGGGATCTTCCCAACCCAGGGACTGAATCCAGATCTCCCTCATAGCAGGCAGATTCTTTACCAGCTGAGCCACTGGGAAGCCGAAGAATACTGGAATGGGTAGCCTATCCCTTCTCCAACCGATCTTCCTGACCCAGGAATTGAACTGGGGTGTCCTGCATTGCAGGTGGATTCTTTACCAGCTGTTCTACCGGGGAATCCTTAATACACACTTTAGAAGACATTTAAAAATTCTCTCTAATCATTATTATTAGGCATCTGTTGAAATATGCTCAAAATCTATAGATATTAAAATATAATATGTAAACTATATGGTGATATATCACAAATATTTTTATCTCAGCTATAAGAGTGAAAAATTCAACATGTTGAAGTTAACAAATAAAACTAAGAACTGTGTTTACCTTCCCTAAAAGCATGCTTATTATGAGACTTTGGTCACACAACATTTTATGTATATCACCAAGCATTTATTATATCATTTGGTAATGCTTCTATCTCCAGGCAAAAAGTTTTCATAGATTGTCTCAAACATTCTCAGAATATAAGTTGACAAATGTCATCAATGTAGAATTTGAAACATTCACAGTCATATAAAAAGTAAATTGAAAATGAATGTCATAAAGATGCCTACTGCTGTGTTTATGACAAATAGTAACTACATATTAATTCAGGGCCCAAGGCTATATACCTGTATGCATAAAATGATTACATATGATGCCCATCAATTGATATCATTAAAAGTTACCAATGGCTCAGTCCACAAATGCAGAAGTTTGTACTATCAGTTCAGTCCATTAAAAATATATTTCATGCATTTAAATCAAGGTTAATTATTATGATTATTTACATTAAAAACACTTCACCCTAGAAAGTGAGCAAAGGCTATGAACAGATCGCTAACAGAAAAGGAATTACAAATGACTGTCCAACACATGAAAAACTTCTTTCACTCTTCACTCATAAGGGAAATTTAAAATGAAACTGCTACTTTCACCTAACTGATTTGCAAAGGTCCAAAAGATTAATAGCATCTTTTCCCTTCAATAACTATTTTTTATTCTACATGCCAGTCACTGTTCCAAGTGCTGAGGATATGCCATTAAGGAGAAAGCAAAAGGAAATAAACAAAAAACAAAAAACTTCTGCCTTAACAGAATTCATATTCTGAAGAGTGGCAAAGGAGATACTCATGGTGGCAATAAGATTTGTTAGAACTTACATAGAGACCAATTTGACATCTACTGAAATTACAAATACACATGCTCTTCAATCAAACAATTTTGCTTTTAACACTTTCCCTGCACATATATTTTTATCGGTGCAAAATGCTATTTATGAAGTTAATCATTGCATCATTGTCTTCAGTAACATAAGATTGAAGACCATCTAAATTCCATCAGTAGGAGACTGGTAATATATTCATAAAATGGAATTGAGAGATGCATTAAAAAGAAGAGCTCTCTAAAAAACTAATTCTGAAAGCTCTCCAAAATAGTCAAATGAAAAACGTCTATATGAAGAAATACATGAATTTGCTTATATGAATATGCATAGAATAGAAGGATTCACAGAAACTAATAACACTGATAAACAGGAAGGATAAGCAGAGGGATACAATTCGCACAGCTTTTTAGCTTTTGAATCACACAAAGGTATTAATTCAAATAAAACAAAGGTATTTCTAAACTTATGTTTGAAAAGGAGACCATTAATTTAGAAATCTATATATTTTTGCTGCTAAGAATTTACAAGGAAATGAAGGTTGCTATAGGTTTTCATAATTCAACTTACATCCACAGTAGAGATGTAGAATGAGAACTGTCTTAGACTTCTGAGCAGCATGTAAGAGATTAAACAGTAATAGAGTAAGACTTTGCAGACGGAGTTGTGTGTCCCACAGCTGTTAACAAGCACCTACCTAGCTTAATTCTTCTCACTTTAAACTCATTGGCAAACTTTTCAAGTTCTCGGATTTCTGGAGAATCCATGTCTATTGGCTCTTCAACCAATTTGCTTTTCCGCCTGAGCTCCTGCTTGAAATCAGCGGCAGTGGGGTCCTCTGAAAGGAGAGGCTGATGCATGGGAGGAAAACCATGACTCAACGTGTGGTCAGGAAACTTATAAAGACAAGGGGTTAAGCTCCCTGTAACAACAAGAAAAGGACCATTTGTAATTATCCCTCATTTTGATACATGGAAAATTTTGGCCCATCAGATTGTTCTGTGACAGCCAGTCTCAGTTCTAAAAGGTTACCTGACATTTGCTTTTCTGAAGTAGAAGTCAGTGTAGCTTAGTATAAATGGGATCATTTTTTTCCACCTTCCTGGGAGCAGCGGAAACAAAGATAATGCAAAGCCAAAGGAAAGAACCAGGGACTTGCGAATAATTTAAATAGAAATAAGCAAATTTCAAAAAAGTGTGTTTTCCATCATTGTTTTTCTCTTAAAAGACTTCCATAGCAGTCCAGTGGTTAAGACTTCATCCTTCCAGTATAGAGGGCATGGGTTTGATTCCTGGTTATGGAATTCAGCATGGCTCCCCAAAAACAAACAAACAAAAATCTTTTCATTTGTTATTGTGAATCTGAGGTTCAACTCTACCAGAATGTATATTTTCTTAATTATAATCAAGGTGTATGTTAAGTGCTATGCTGGGAAATTTTCATAGCATTGAAAAATTGATTTTACAGCATTAAGAAATCCAATGTTTTATCAGTAAATGCTTAATTTAGTAAAGGCAAGTAAAACGAAAATTATGAGAACAAAAAATACATTAATAAGGTTTAAATAGATTTAATGGTAATGATGGATGTCGACAAAAAGTAACTTTTAAAGATCTATTAGAAGGTCAGCAACAAGATTCTTGCAAAATATACTATGATGGAATCATTTCTTGATTACTATTTAAGAAGAAAAAGTTAAGTGTAAAGGAAGGGTGCAATTCTAGATATGATACATGCTGCTGCTGCTGCTGCTAAGTCGCTTCAGTCGTGTCTGACTCTGTGCGACCCCACGGACAGCAGCCCAACAGGCTCCTCTGTCCCTGGGATTCTCCAGGCAAGAATACTGGAGTTGTCATTTCCTTCTCCGAGATATGATACATAATCCCTCATAAATGATGAAGCACTGAATCCATTGAGTTAGTTAAATGAGAAATCTCAAAAAACTACATGATTTAATTGTTTAATTGCTTCTAGATTTCATTCTTCATTTGGAAAGAAGAGAGAATCTCAGTCAGGGAGTATTGGTGACAGGATGGTATAAGCCAAATTCCCACACATTTTATTTCTGTTTTCTTCAGCAGTATATTACATTTTTATTCATAAGGATTTCACTTTATATTAAATGACATGGGTATAACCAAGACATTTTGATATAAATAAAATATTCAATAATTAATCATTTTTCTTATGAGTATAAATTAAATATAAATGACTATAGAAAATAGGCAGTAATCATTCTTAGAAACTTACTAAAAAATACATCAGTTTTATGCTATTTATAATTTCTCTATAAATACAGTCAGAAATCAGACATGAGTAATAGTGTATTTTGCCAGAATATATAAATCTTAAATTAATATATCAATATGTAATGAGCAAAGAATATTGCAAGTCAGTAAGTTGTTGGCTCATATTATTTATATGAGAAAATATAATTTTGAAGTGTACCCCTATCCAGTAGACTATTATTTTTCTGAAACAAAATACATACAAGTGAGAAATTAAGCAAAATATCATAAAATAAGTATAGCTGTTTCATGGATATAAAAAATGTACAAAAGAAACTATTTCTGTCTAAAGCAATTCATATTACTTTCAAAAATCAAAACTATCCAGTTTTTTGTTGTTATTGTTAATCATCCACTTTTTGCTTTAGTGGGTGGTACATTGAATAGACCAGATACCATTTTAAAAAGCAATTTTATCAATTTTTAATTTATTACAAAATTCAATTTTTTTAATGTTTGTTACATTTTAACAAAGCTCATTTTTGGCCTAATGTTAGTTTTAGATTTCTACTAGTTAAGTAAAATACTAATATATAAAAAAATTTATCACCTTTATGTTAACATTTACTTAATATTTATCTAAGGACTTTTGTTTTATTTTCAGAGAAAAAAGTGTGTATTTTTTTATCCACAATTTAAAATTCATATAAAAACAAATAACGTTCCTTGGGTGCTAAGATGAATTCACTATACAATTGAAACTAGAAGTGAAGCCCTGTGAACACCACAATAAGCCACATCAATAATCAGTTCATTTTTCAGGTAATCTGTACTCAGGGAAATCAGATGACTCAAAGATTCTGCATCTTAAATATATTTGGCCACATTAAACAAATGCTTTCAAACAAAAGTTTTATAAATATTTACAAAAATATTGGAAGTGTGCCATCTCTATTTATGGAAAAATTTAAAGCTAGTGTATACATTATAAATACTCTGGAGAAATGGACATTTAGAAAATCAATTTGAACATGAGTCCATAAAGAGTGCACAAGAAATACCATGTTCAAAAGTTTGGCATCTAGAGGAGGAAGGAAAACACGATGTGTGCTGCGTTATTTTTCATTAACTGAAAGTATCCACAATTATCCACAGGGACACAGTTTTCCTGAAACTAATGTTAAACAGAAATTTGGGACAGTCACAAGCATGGTCAGACAAACTGATTTCTATTATATGATCCTGTATTTGGGAGAAAATGGGGATTGATTGGTATGGTATATGTGACAAGGTATTTTAAAAGGTTTTTCTAAAGCCTGGAATATTAAGAAGTCGGGGTTTGAGCACGGAGAGAAAAGATGCAGGAAGTTGTGTGCCACAGAAGTTTCATGAATATTTTCCAAAACACTGATAAACCAAACTTGTCTATAAGCCTAGAACAAGTGCACACCTAAATAGCTTGGAAAGGTTTGTACATTCTTTACAGTCCAAGATGGATTTTCACCCTGCAGATTAATCCACCATAGCCTCTCTGAACTGCTCTGCATGGACTTCTGGACGGCAGAGGAGGGAGAGGAACAGAGATTAAGTCTTTAAAAGCAGAAGATGGGGAGCTGAGGTCCAGCATGCCTTACGGGCACCTGTTCAAGGTCCCATGATACAGGGCACACTGCTTTTCTGCAGCACGTGGCTCAGACAGCTGCTAACTGACAACATCTCTGAGGTTGTGAGCTAGAAGCTTTAAAAGAACAAACAGGGGAAGAAGGACATAGTAAAATACCCCCACCTTGCTGTAGAGATGCACAGCACAGTTCATTTAAATATTTCCATTTATTTTCTTTTTTTACGTTCATGCATGACAATGTGAAACAAATCATAAATTTGAATTGTGATTTTTTTTCTCTTTTGTGCATTGCTACATCCTATCCACATATAAACAGGTCTTCTGCCTAGTTCTGTAAATTAGGTTGATTTGGAGCACAGCCATGGCCATTTGTTTACAGATTGCCTGTAGCTGCTTTTGAGTTGTGAAGTTGAGACAGATGCTACATAATTTAAGGAATAATACACAGTGTCCATGCTACTACAGGCGCCTTTCATGATCCAGAGGCAAAAGATGGTCAGAATTACTCCTTCCCTTAGTGTCAACACATCCAGAATAAGTGAGGCAAAAAATAAAACTAAATAAAACAAAAAAGGAAATAGAAAAAAGACAATTTAAGAATGAAGAGATGGCCTCCAAAGTAGACTGTTTTCCTATGTAAATGTGAAACATATTTCTGGTACCTCTTGTCCTAGCCCAGGTGGAAAAGACACTTTTTAGCTATATTCATCTTTTATTCTTATTATCCACATCTCATTAAAAAAGAGCATTCATCTCCTTGAATAATTTTCCAACATCAGCTATTTTGCTTTCCTCTTAAGATCAATTTTTAATCAAGGACTCTTACTGCACACCTTGGGTGGCCATTAAAACACATAACCTTGCTGGGTTTAGCAATCATTACCATGTAGCTGATTAGCCCAGTTCACACAGGACGGTGGGCAAGGTACACAGCTCATTAAGTTTGTTTTCCAACTTTCACCCAGCTTTACAAATGAGAACAGACACCACCTTGTATACCCAGAAATCAGAATTTTGAAAGGTTTTTGTTATTAGTTTTCTTTTGTGTTTATCTAGAAGAGATTTTTGAATAGTATTTGTAATTCTCTGTTTCCTATTATCCATCCTGCAGGCTGTTGAATTATTTAAGTACTTAGGAGAGAAGAAACAGAAGAAGAAATTTAACTATGAATGTATCTGAAGAGAAGATCAAGGAGAAAACCAGGCTAAGTTGGTGGAAAGCTGCCACAACTCAACTCAGATAGAGCTATGTATGGTACCCATCACAACTTGGATGTGAAGAGACTAACACTTTGAGAAGCTAACTTGAACGAGGTTTGTAATTAGTTCCTGGTGTGGCTAATTCATTTCACCACACCAATCATTCTCTTTGATATTCCCACACCTGGACTATGAGGCACAGAGGATTCATCTAATGATTAGAATCCTTCCTACAAACCTTAGCTTAAAATACGAGCTGTAGCTCTTGCTTTCCAGTGAGTTATTAATTTAATGAAATGCTCAGACTACATATAAGCATCAGAGTATAGGGATAAAATAACCATATTCAAATAAAGCAATTTCACACCCTTTGAAATATTGCTCTTTGTGCAGCTTCACTTTTATATGGAGTATGTGACAATGAACCTTCGTTGTTGGTGATTAGACGCTTCTGTGGATTGTGTGGAAGTGGCTGATTTGATGAACGCCTGAGACTTCTCAGAAAATTCAAATGACATTACCAGGTTTCTCTTGTGTATTTTAAACCTTTTCTGAATTCCTGAATATTCTGAATCCCTGTGTTTTATGACTCAATTTGTGTAGCTTCTCTGGGGATGACAGCAGAAAGGTTCAGATTCTCTGAGATTAAATCTGCCATGATGCAAAGGCTAATACTGAATATATGTCAAAATAGTGACATTGTAACAAATTACAAAGCACATCACATTTTAATGATCTCCCTCTCAAAAATATTCAAATATAATCTTTATGCTTGACATGGTGAATTTTTCTTTCAGCGACAAAATATATGTAATTTTGGTTTAAGACTACAGCAATACCTCCAAAGCTTAGGACATCCATTTTTTTCATTATTATCACCAACCTGGGCTTTGAATCATTTTAAAAGGTTTTTCCAAAGACCTCTCCTTTTTAACTTCTAATGGAGATGAAAGTTTGCTGAGGGCCTGCTGAGGAAACTTGGACCAGCACAACCTGAGTTGCCTGTGGACTCTCAGCGTGAACCTGGGCTTGTTACCTGCAACCCTGGAAACAGGAAGGAAGTCAAGTTTCTCAGGCCAGCTGTGAACTCAGCAGCTTCTACCTAGATCTGGTGGGAGGGAGGTAGTAGTAAAAATCATCTCACAGTGTTTGGTCTGAGCACTAACCTCCACTCATTGCTGCCCCTTGCTGGGTGCAGAGATGACTTAAGTTGCATGTGGGCTCCTGGGAACTACTGTGAAGAACAGCAAGGACTCTCTCCTCCAAGAAAGAGCAGCACATGTCTATAAGCTCATCATTTCTTGTCTCTGTAATCCAAGTGTGGTGGAGGCCACAGAAAGCATTTGAGCGGCACCGCTAGTGGCTAAATGCACATTGTTCTACTATTTCTATAATGAAAGTAGTTCATCTTCAACGAGAGATCCTCTCATTAACCATGGATACTGATTAACAGCTAAGTACACGAATCATAAACGGTCCGTTTTCGCAGAGGAAGAAAAATATGACTTTCCTTATTTTTTAATTATTGAAGAGAGACATTAAGATTTAAAGGTAACCATTAAGAACATCAGTTTTCACTTCATCATAAAGGTGAGGATATAAGTTTATTCAGAATGCTCTCTAACAGAATGTAGGAAAAGCTAATTTGTTCTAGAATATATTATTTTAAAGTTTTAATGTTTTATTTAGTGTAAATTTGAGAAATTTTTAGAAATTAAAGGTTGGTGAACTAAATTCTTTGTTCAATTTAATTTCAAATTTATAGGCATAAATATATGTTTGATTTTTTAATTACCTACTTGGATAACAACTATTACACGAGCATGCACACACACATGTTTATATTTTTCACATAGAACATTGGTAGTAGTTTATTGTCACTGAAATTATTTCTTGCTGCAGAAATAAATATAAAAGATTGAGATTTCTAAATAATTTCTGTGCACAAAAAAATTACTGTATAGCCATGGTCTAAAATTAAGTCATAAATTTTGTGATGAGTGGATCTCTTAGGTCAGATTTTCTTTCCCTTAAGAAAGTTGCTAACAATACTTTCATTTAAGTGTCAGCAAACAAGATAGTTTATCTTGATATAGTGATGCTTTCTTTATCCAGAGGGAAATAAGTATGTAACTTATACTATTTCAATCTTATCCAAGACTCAGAGCATCTCAGACAGGGCTGCCAAGGATTCAACTAGGCTAAAGCTGCTGCAAATCTCTCTTAGCCTTCAATGTCTTATTTATCTTTACAGACCAAATGGCCAAAAGAACTACTGTGATGAGGAATATGCTCTATAAGTTAGTCTATCTGCTTTGGTAGCCACAAAAGATTATTAAGCACTTTCCTGTTTTATTTTAAATTCAGGAACTGAAGGAACAGCCAAAATCTCAAGGGAAATGATGACTATTAAGTTCCGTACCTCATAATCATTAACCCTGTTGGTATGGAGGCGGGCAATGAAGTCATTTAAAGCTTTTGCTGACTTGCTCACTGTTGGCAACTGAGGAATTTTAAATCTGACCTTATTTTAGTTAATTTACTTTTAAATTTAAATAGTTACATAAGGCTAGCAGCTACCTTATTATTACTGGAGGCAAGCCCACCAATGGCATAACCAAGTGACAATTCGCAGTTTGGCAACAGAGAATTAGAATAAAAATCATACAAAGCAAACACAGGCGTTAAGAAGCATAGCAGTTCATTTCAGGCATGTGGAGAACAGCAGTGATCAGGTATAACTATTATGATCTCTGAAGGCGTTACAGATCAGGGACCATTATAGTAAGTGGTGGATTTAGCAGCAATTTCTAAGGTTAGGAGATCTGAATTTCATGATACACTCTGGTCAAGATTCCCTTCGACCCAGAAAATGCATCCAAGCATCCCCAAACTCAATCTTACATGTAAAGACAATTTTTCTTACCTGCCATCACGCCATAGGTCGATGACTGGTTTCCATAATGACAGGAAGGAACAGAATAATGAAGTCCTGTTGCTGTGTTTCCCAGCATTGTCACCACAAAACATGTGCACAAACATTTAGGAGTTTGGATCAAAGACAAAATAGACGGGACTGGTAAGAAAATGTATGAGGATTCAAGACACATTCGTTTCATTTCAAATGTACACATTTATGCTATTCTTAAAGTTATATGCCAATAATTTGTTCTCATTTGGGGGCAGTTCTCTGATGAGTATGCTAAAACTAGGGGTTGACATTTTTCCCAAGTAACGAGTTCATGAATCATCACAGTGGACTAGAGCCTTCATTAATTATATCCAGTGTTCTGGGTTGGCGTGACTGACCAGTTTTAACCTTGGTGGGCTACAGTCCATGAGGTTGCCAAGTGTCGGACATGACTGAGTGACTGAGCACACGCACACAACTGGAAGCTGCAGTTTTCTTGCAGGTGTCACCCAATGTAGACTTTGCAAAGAACTGACCAGAGAATAGTCTCTTAAAATTCTCGTATAACATGGTACTATAAAATTGTCTTTTGCTGGAGCAATGAATACAGAAATCAACTCTTCATGGGTCTTTACTTTTACTTCTGCTCATTCACCTAACAAATTTCTTCCATCAAAGAGGAAGTGGCAGAGCCACTAGCCTTTTATTGGGTATGATCATAAAACTCCATTAAATTCAGAGGCTTACAAAAACTCTGTGACAATGTGCAATGTATTTAGGCTGGTATTGAAACCATGAGCTTGTAGATTTTCTGCATGCACACAATTAATTGAACAATTCTAATGATGAAGCTGGTCAAAAAATAAATTCATTGATCACTGAGTAACTAGAGGTTTATAAAGGTTGAGTCCAGCATATAACTTAACTTCATTTATAAATAGCTACAAGTATCATTGAATTAAGGTGTATTTTGAAATTAAATTTGAATTACTTAACTTCTATCAAGCTTTCAACATGAATAACAATGAACTACTAACAATAAAATCACTAATCAATGTTTTCTTTTATATCTTATTTTCTACTTTTTCCCATTATGTCCTCAATAGAGTGGTGGATTTTCAAAAATATAATTGTATCTTCTTGAATAATATGAGATATTAGAAGAGATTTATAGTCCTTTTTGAAAATATATAGTCTATCAATTAAAGACATAAAGTAAAACATTTTCTCTAACTATAACTCATTTTTAATATTTTAAAGTATCTGTATAAATTTTCATTTTACAACTGACACATAGAACTGAAATAATTTTGTGTTATAATAATTTCTATGCATTCCAAAATTAAAGAAACATGAAACGCATTGAATATCCAACTGCTCCTCTCATTATGCTGCTGCTGCTGCTAAGTCGCTTCAGTCATGTCCAACTCTGTGTGACCCCATAGACAGCAGCCCACCAGGCTCCCCGTCCCTGGGATTCTCCAGGCAAAAACACTGGAGTGGGTTGCCATTTCCCTCTCATTAAAATCATTTCTAATTCTTTACCTAGACAATTAGATATATACGGTTACAATTTGATGGAGAAATTATAAAATCAATGCTATTGCTATTTAAAACAATAACAATAGCCATTTAGGACATTGTTACTAATTATGAATTTTTTTACCTCCAAGGTTTAAATCCTTTTGTTTTGCTGATTTGGGGAAGTCATATAAATGACAAGCTAATTTACTAGATACATTATTTATTTACTTTTATTTTTTTTAAATAAATAGGGTTTTGAGCTTAAACCTGCTTAATTTTAACCTCAATTCCAATTTTTATTCTAGCCAAATACTATCCACATACAGTATATTATGCAAAAATGCATTATCCTTCTCATTCTCAATCTATTTAAATGTCCATTATTTAAAATACACAATTAGCTATGTGATAATTGTATGGGAAGAGTCCAGGAGATAGTGAAGGACAGGGAAGTCTGGCATGCTGCAGTCCATGGGGTTGCAAAGAGTTGCAGAGTTCAGACTTAGCGACTGAAGAATACAACAATATGTGATAATTGTTTAAATTTATTTATACCACACCTCTTCATAAAAATACTTTATTACTTTTTTTTAAAACCATGTTTGAGGATATTTGCATCAGTATATGTTTAATTAAATTCTGAGACTCTTCAGTAGATAAAAAACATCTCTACATTAATAATTTTCCCCAAATCTAGATAATATGATCTTTAGATATTTGAAAATTCTGTTAAAGATTAATACCAAACTTACATATAACTTTCAAAGCTGCTTAATTTTAACAAAATATAAGGCTAAAATATTTTAAATTGGCATATAAATGTGTCAACTCAAATTGATTTTTAAATTTATAAAATTTAGCTCATATTTAGATTGCTTTACAAGTGAAAAGTGCTATTAAACAGACATTTACCCAAGACATTGTTTATTAATCAAAACCCTTTGTTACTGAGTAAAAATTAGACACATTAACAAAACATATTTATTTGCTTGGTTGTGTTTGAGACAATATATTTGAATTAATTTTAATTTTCATCTAAGAAAGTTATATAAGAAAATATAAAAACTTGATTAAAGGTTGAAATCTCTTCAGAACTAAATCTTGAAAAGATTCAAATCAGTTCATGGATTCTAAATATTATATTGCCTCTAGCCTAGATGGGAGGGGAGTTTGGGTAAAAAAGGATATAGTGTATGTATGGCTGAATTCCTCTGCTGTCCATCTGAAAATATCACAACATTGTTAACCGGCTATACTCCAATATAAAATAAAAAGTTTTAAAAATAAACAAATAAATATTATATTGCCTCTAGACTTGGTTTCTGAGTTTTTAATTATTCTAAAGAAGTTAAGTGTATTTAAAGTGAAAGTGTTAGTCGTTCAGTTGTGTCCGACTCTTTGCAACCCCATGGACTGTAAGCTGCCAGGCTCCTCTGTCCTTGGACTTCCCCAGGCAAAAATAGTGGAGTGGGTTGCCATTCCCTTCTCCATGGGATCTTCCTGACCCAGGGATCAGACCTGGGTCTCCTGCATTGTAGGGAGATTCTTTACCATCTGAATAAAGTGTATTTAAACATCTAATTATTTTATTCTTTGAAACCCACTGTTGTTGGTATCAGGAATCATTCAGTTGTGTTTACTCAGAGGTGTACGGCATTTTTTAGACATGGTAGTAAATGTAATCTAAAAACCAAATAAATCTCTAAGAGGAAAAAAAATCACCTTTTAAATTATTTTACACTATTTCTTTAGTTTTACTCTTTATCCATACATGTTTGCATAGAGTGGTTTTCAGACTCACTGTTTACTTGTATAGAAGACAGGTTTTATAATAAAATCAACAATACTTGAAATTACTACACTTACTAATATTTCTTGAATATTTTCTTAGGCATTTTGTCTTCTTTAATATCCTGAATATTTAACTTAATACACATTAAAATTTTTTTAAAAATGAGATTCTAAACTAACAAGATTCAAAGCACCCATCCTGACATCTTAAGGCGCAGCCGCATGTAGACTGTTATTGAAGTTAGTACCTGTGGACATCACGTTGGTGGCGTGGTTGGAGACCGGTAGGCACTCCGCAGCACTGGGATGCATTATCAGAGGCAGAGTTGCAGAAGACTCAGAATTCAGAGGTATAAAGGTATCAGTCGAAGTAAAAGGTTGGCAACTCATTCCCACAAAAGAATAGAAACGGAGAAGAGGTGCCACTCCTCAAAGTCAGTTTTATTATATTACAATCTCAAAGGGCCGTTTCAAATCTCACTACCTGCATATATACATCAGGGAGGCTCTGAAGCACCAAGAGAGCGCATGCTGGTATTTATACTGCAGGGAAATCCCTTTATACATGTTAATCATCTTTTCCCAGGGGTATTGCTTTATCAATCTGGACAGTCTTCCTTCTTACCCAAACACAATCCATGCCCAAGAGGGGAAGCTGGTTCTTGGGTAGGGAATGAAGGCAAAGGAGAAATCTGAAACTCAATTTGACAACTTCAGTGATTCAGATCTTTTAGAAAGGAATCAAGAACTTAATAAAAAACTGTCCCTCAAAGAAATAATGCTGCAATGAATTGAAAGATACTGGGTGCCTCTTTGCTACGAACACAATGACAAATTTATATGTATGAGATTTTTTTTTCCTTTTTTCTGATAACTTCATTAAATCTGAAAAATAATATAAAAGTACAGGACACAATTTTAAGAAGCAGACTCTTTAAAAAGAAGCATAGAAGACTAAATGTGAGAATGACTATATTACTGACTACTGATTCATAGGCAGTGCAATCCTGAAAAACTGTAAGAACAATTGAACTTTTCCTATATCATAAATAGGAAATGATAAAATATTACAGTTGGAGTCATTTGTAGACAAGATGAACATAAATGACAGTATCTCTTCCTTGATTTCAATTTGCTCAACCGGATGTACCCACTTAGTGAGCTTACTAGATGGCAACACTGTTCTAGTCACTTTCCACAGTTATGTCAGCAAATTTCACAGCATCTTTGTGAGATCTGTACCATTCTCACTAAGCTTAATTCTGCCAGATACTCTGATCTTAGCCATTCTGCTCCAGAACCTTCACTGGGCATAAACTTTCCACACAAAATATATTGATATTATAAGACTATGGAAAAAAAAATACTATAAATAATTGTTTTGATGATAATTATCTGTATGACAATTTCACAATGATCATGGTTTCTACATATAAATAAATGAATGCAATACTATCTTTAGAATGTATACTAGGGATGATATAGGGATGAGATGTAACCTGACAAACATAGATATTATTGACATTAGCAGGAACTTATGCTCCATTTGACTTTTTTTGAAATTTTATATCATGGAATGTTTAACTTGGAATTGGTTGCTTTGTGCCAAATTTATATTAATGTTGATGAGAATATGCTTTCAAAAATTGAAATTTGAATGCTTTGTCATTAACCAATTATTTTGTAGAAAAAAAGTTCATTAGATATTGTGTGAAAAATATTTATTCTAAAAATGACATATTTTTCATTCTGAATTCTCTTTTAAGTTCCATTAGTCTTCACTAATGAGAGAAGAAGGTTACAAGTAATCAAGTATTTATTTTACTTGATTTATTTAAGTAAATAAATATCAAGTATTTATTTTCTTGAAGGTTACAAGTATTTATTTTACTCTTGCAGAATTCTTGTAATTTTTAGACTTCACACTTACAAAAATGTATTTGAAATACATTTTAATTTTTAAAAATTTAAGAAAAATTTTATGAAGAGAATTTGCTAAGAAAATTTAGTTAAAAAATTAAAGTAAATGGTATTTAGAAAGAATAGCACTTCAAAATTTCTCCTAACAATTTTTCTATAGTTTAGGTCATTGGAATATGTTAGTAAATTATATCAACCCAATAATAAAGAGGGTTACTGTAAAGCTTGCCTGGAACAGCAACAAAGAACTTCACCAGTATTTGCCATGCTACCTAATATTCTAAAATTGCAATTTTACACATCATTTATTTAATAATGATTTATTAATTTTTGACTATTTGTGCTGTGAAGTGGAACCACACTGTTAGAGTTAAAATTGTGTATAGCCAAGATATAGATGTTCCTGTTGTAATCTTTATTTAGCACTGTAAATTATTAATTTATCAGATTTTAAAATCAGCTTTTGTAAATAGTTTTCCTTTTGCTGATTCTTGAACTGTATAAATCTATTACAATTTAGCCCAGTTGTCTACATCTTTATTATTTCTTTGTTGTTTGTATTGCTTTTTGCTTTTCACTTCTATATGTGTGTGTCAAGTCGCTTCAGTCATGTCCAACTCTTTGCGATCCTATGGACTGTAGCCCATCAGGCTCCTCTGTCCATGGGATTCTCCAGGCAAGAATACTGGAGTGGGCTGCCATGCCCTCCTCCAAGGGATATTCCCAACCCAGGGATCGAACCTACATCTCTTATGTCTCCTGCATTGGCAGGCAGGTCTTTACCACTAGTGATATACACACACACACACACACACACACATAACAATGCAATTAACTCTTTGTCCAAAATACTTTTTTTACACAATGCATTTTTATAATTTATCTGTAGGCTTGTTTTGAATATCCCTCCTTTAGGATGGGTTCTTAGAAATGGAATTATGAGTTTGCCTTATGATATTTTTAAAGTTCTTGAAAACAGTCTCAAATTGCTATAAAGACAAAAGATTTTTTAAAGGATACTTTTAGGTTCACAGCAAAGTGGAGCAGAAAGTACTAAAGGTTCTTGTATGCGCTCTGCAGCCACATATGTACTGCTGCTGCTGCTGCTGCTAAGTCGCTTCAGTCGTGTCCGACTCTGTGCGACCCCATAGACGGCAGCCCACCAGGCTTCCCCATCCCTAGGATTCTCCAGGCAAGAACACTGGAGTGGGTTGCCATTTCCTTCTCCAATGCATGAAAGTGAAAAGTGAAAGTGAAGTCGCTCAGTCGTGTCCAACTCTTCGAGACCCCATGGACTGCAGCCTACCAGGCTCCTCCATCCATGGGATTTTCCAGGCAAAAGTACTGGAGTGGGGTGCCATTGCACATATGTACAGTCCTCCTCAATATCAATATCTTGCACCAGAGTGATGTATTTGTTACAACTGATGAACTGATATATTGTAACTGATTTGTTACAACTGATAATGATACACCATTATCACCCAAAGTCCACAGTTTATACAAACATTCACCCCTGTGTCTTCTACTAGCTTGAACAAATGTTTAATGACGTGTATCAACTATTGCAGAATAATACAGAATAATTTCACTGCTCTAAAAATCCTCCCCTTGCTCGGCCTATCATTCTTCCCTTCCTCCTAACCCCTGGACCCACTGATCTGCATAGTTCTGTCTTTTCAGAATGACAGGTGTTTGGATTCATACAGTATGTAGATTTTTCACATTGGCTTCTTTCACTTGGTAATATGCATTTATGTTTCCCCTAGATCTTTTTAGGGTTTATAGATCCTTTCTTTTTAGCTCTGAATAATATTCCATTGTTTGGATGTACCGCAGTTTATCCGTTAACCTACTGAAGGACATCTCGTTACTTCCAAGTTTTGATGATTATGAATGTGTATGCTCAGTTGCTTCAGTTGTGTCCGACTCTTTGCTATCCTGTGGGCTATAGCCCACCAGGCCCCTTTGTCCATGGAATTCTCCAGGCAAGAATACTGGACAGTGGGTTGCCATGACCCTCCTCTAGGGGATCTTCCTGATCCAGAGATCGAACCTGCATCTCCAGTATTTCTTTCATTGCAGGCGGGTTCTTTACCCGCTGAGCCACGTGGGAAGCCTGACGATTATAAATATAGCTACTATAAACACCGGGCTTCCCTTGTGGCTCAGCGGGTAAAGAATCTGTCCGCAATGCGAGAGACCTGGGTTCAATCCCTGTGTTGGGAAGATCCTCTGGAAAAGGGAAAGGCTACCCACTCCAGTATTTTCGCCTGGAGAATTCCATGGACTGTACAGTACATGAGGTCGCAGAGTCGGACACGACTGAGAGACTTTCACTTTTGGAAACGACTGAGAGACTTTCACTTTCACTATAAACACCTGTGTGCAAGATTTTGTGTGGACATAAGTTTTCAGCTCTTTAGTGTACATACCAAGGAGCAAAATTGCTGGATTGTATGGTAAGAATATGTGTAATTTTGTTAGAAACTGACAAACTGTTTTCCAAAATGGCTGTACCATTTTTTTATTTCCACCAGCAATGATGAGAGTTCTTGTTGCTTTACATCCTCACCAGCATTCAGTGTTGCCAGTATTTTGGATTTTGACCATTCTTATAGATATGCAGTGGTATTTCATTGTTTTCTTAATTTACTATTCCTTTCGTTGAATTTTAAGGATTCTTTATATATTTTGGATAACAATCCATTATCAGGTATGTCTTTTCTCAGCCTGTGGCTTGTCTTTCAAGCTGCTTTTCAAACAATTTGTTCTATTATGATTTGGTTTCTTTCAAATATCAGGATCAAGTTGAACAAAAAATAGTTGTTTGTTATTAAGTAACACAGGAGTTTCTTAGAACTCACAAAGGCTGGGCCATAAGGGGAGACTGAAGAGGAAATGAAAGTCATCTGCCATTTCTCTCTGATGCGCCTCTTTCCTTTACTGTGTGTCTCTCACGTTCTCACTCTTTAAACCACAGCCCAGGTGTGGTTTCTCACTCTTTAAACCACAGCCCGTGTGTGGCCACCACACAGATCTCCAGATCATACCTTAAACTTTTAACCAAAGAGATTACTCTTCTATTCCTCAGTCTACATTACTCAGAAACAGTCTGACTGGCCATGGCTTTTGTTGTGTTCCAAAAGAACAACATGGTTCCCTCTGTTCACACTTGTGAGTGGATTGGTTTGCCCTGAAAACTTTCAGGCATTTTAGACAATGGGGGATGGAAGGATTGTTAACTGGGAAGACATCCTCAAAATGTGACTGATGCTGCTCAGCAACTTCAAAATAGCGTTAGTAAAATAAAACTTACACTTTTGCTGCATTCTCAGTGGTATTAATAAACTAAAGTTTAATCACTTAGCTCTATTTGTCTCTTAAGACAGTAGCATTTTATTAATTTAATTTGTATTTTATTGCTAATATGCCATTTTTGCATATTTACATTAGCTACATGTATTTATTGTTTTGTTAACAATGTTATGTTTGCCTTTTTACTTAATGTTTATTTTATTATAAATTTGTGATTTTAATATATATTAAGAATATTAATTTTCATTGTTTCCATCATTTTACGGTTAAATTTTTAAAAATTTACTGTCCTTTACATTTGTTTTGGGCATTGGCATAAACAATGTTTTGCATGTGAACTAAATATGTTGACCATTTCCTTTGTGCATTTCTTATTGATTTTAAGTTTTAAAATTCATTTTTTGTCTTGAGGTTTTGTTTTTGTTCTTGTCATTTTTTTTTATTATTTTGAAGGCTTAAAAAATTCTTCTAACATTTTAAGCTGGCACATGCATTATGTTTCTAGAGTTGATTGATTTAAAATCTTTTTCTTCCACTTTTACTGAGATACAACTGATATATAGCACTGTATAAGTTTAAGGTGTACAACATTATGATTTGACTTAAATATCAATACATAATGAAATGTTTACCACAATAGGTTTACTGAACATCCATCATCCCATGCTGCTGCTGCTGCTGCTAAGTCGCTTCAGTCGTGTCCAACTCAGTGCGACCCCATAGACGGCAGCCCACCAGGCCCCGCCGTCCCTGGGATTCTCCAGGCAAGAACACGGGAGTGGGTTGCCATTTCCTCCTCCAATGCATGAAAGTGAAAAGTGAAAAGTGAAAGTAAAGTCGCTCAGTCGTGTTCGACTCTTAGCAACCCCATGGACTACAGCCCACCAGGCTCCTCCGTCCATGGGATTTTCCAGGCAAGAGTACTGGAGTGGGGTGCCATTGCCTTCTCCACCATCATCCCATAAAGATATAATATTAAAGAAATAGAAAAAATTTCCCTTGTGATGAGAACTCTTTAGATTTACATTTTTAACAACTTTCATATATAACAAATAATAGTGTGAATTATCTTTATCATGTTGTACATTATGCTCCTACTATTTATTTATTTTATAACTGGAAGTTTGTACATTTTAACTGTGTTGGGCTGTGCTCAGTCACTCAGTGATGTCTCTTTGCAACCTCTTGGAGTGTAGCTCACCAGGCTTCTTTGCCCATGGGGATTCTCCAGGCAAGAGTAATTGAGGGGGCTGCCATTCCCTCTTCTAGGGGATCTTCCCAACCCAGGGATAGAAGCCAGGTCTCCAGCATTGCAAACAGATTCTTTACTGTCTGAGGCACCAGGGAAGCCCTACCTTTAACCAATTTCTCTTTCCCCTAACCCCCACCTCTAGTATCCTCAAATCTGATCTCTTTTACTATGTTTTGTTTGCTTTTGAAGTATAATTGACCTACAACACTATGTTAGTTCCTGGTATACAACATAGTGATTTGATATTTCTATGCATTTCAAAATGATCACGTTGATAAATCTGGTTGTCATCTGTTACCATACAAAATATTACATAATATTGACTATATTTCCCATACTATATATTAAATACCCATGACTTACTTTGTAACTGAACTTTGTACCTCCTAATCTCCCTCACCTATTTCTCTCCTCCCTCCACTCACCTCCCTTCTGGTAACCACTTGTTTGTTTTCTGTATTATGACTCTGTTTCTGCTTAGTTCTGTTCATATGTTTTGTTTTTTAACTTTCACATATAAATGAAATCATACAGTATGTGTCTCTCTCTGCATGTCTTATTTCACTTAGAATAATACAGTCTTGGTCCATTCATGTCACAGATGACAAGATTTCATTCTTTCTTATGGCTGAGTAGTATTTGACTATATACAGATACCATACATTATTCATTCATCTAATTATGTACACGCAAGTTGCTTCCATATCTTGGCCATTGTAAATAATGTTGCCATAGAGTTCATTTATAATTGCTTAGATACAAATGAAAACTACAACACAGTTTGAAAACTATCAGGTAGATAAGAAAAATTCACTTCAAATTAAGGTAATAAAATAGAGTAGATACTTAGGTCAGGCATATTTTTTAGTTTGGGTCATTCTGTGGCTTCTCTTCAATTAAGTAAACAGTTATTTTTAAAAATACATTAAGTTTTGACAAAATAATCACATTTTGACAAAAATATATAAACCTAGAAAAAATGCTATTAGGAAATAATATTTAAATCTATTTACTTCCAGGTAATAGAATTTAAATAAATTTTTTCTGGTTTCACATCTTTGTTTTCTTACTTCTCTACATTTTTGCATGAGTTGAGAAATGTAGTAGTCATTCAGCATGAATTGGGTTGGCCAAAATTTCTTTCAATTAGTTAATATGTTGTTCAGTAAAGTTCTTCATTTTTCTCCACACCCTCTCGCCAGTCATCGTTTGTAGATTTTTTGATGATGGCCATTCTGACCAGTGTGAGGTGATATCTCATGTAGTTTTGATTTGCATCTCTCTAATAATGAGCCATGTTGAGCATCTTTTCATGTGTTTATTAGCCATCTGTATGTCTTCTTTGGAGAAATGTCAGTTTAGGTCTTCTCACTTTTTGTTTGGTTGTTTGTTTTTCTGGTATTGAGTTGAATGAGGTGCTTGTGTATTTTGGAAAGTAGTTCTTTGTCAGTTGTTTCATTTGCTATTATTTTCTTCCATTCTGAGGACTGTCTTATCACCTTGTTTATAGTTTTCTTTGCTGTGCAAAAGTTCTTAAGTTTAATTAGGTCCCACTTGTTTATTTTTGTTTTTGTTTCCATTACTCTAGGAGGTGGGTCATATAGGATTTTGCTGTGATTTATGGCATACAGTATTCTGCCTATGTTTTCCTGTAAAAGTTTCTGATCTTAAATTTAGGCTTTTAATTCATTTTATCTTTGTGTATGGTGTTAAGAATTGTTCTAATTTCATTATTTTACACATAGCTGTCCAGTTTTCACAACACCATAATATTGAAAATATTATCTTTTCTCCATTGTATATCTTTCCTCCTTTGTCAAAGATAAGGTGCCCATAGGGCATGGGTTTATCTATGTGCTTTCTATCTTGTTCCATTGGTCTAGACCTCCTTTTTTGTGCTAGTACCATACTGTATTGATGACTGTAGCTTTGCAGTATAGTCCGAAGTCAGGAAGGTTGTTTCCACCTGCTCCATTCTTCTTTCTCAAGATTGCTTTGGCTATTCATGGTCTTTTGTATTTCCAAATGAATTGTGAAATTTTTTGTTCTAGTTCTGTGAAAAATACTATTGGAAAGCTATGACAAATTTAGACAGCATATTAAAAACCACAGACATCATTTTTTATTCCTTTTTCCCAAAAGCAGAGACATCAATTTGCTAACAAAGGCCTGTACGGTCAGAGCTATGGTTTTTCCAGCAGTCACGTATGGATGTAAGAGTTAGATCATAAAAAAGGCTGAATGCCAAAGAATTGATGCTTTCAAACTCTGGTGATGGGGAAGACACCTGAGAGTCCCTTGGACTGCAAGGAGATCAAACCAGTCAGTCATAAAGGATATCAACCCTGAATATTCATTGGAAGGACTGATGCTGAATCTGAAGCTCCAATACTTGGCCACCTGATGTGAAGAGCTGACTCACTGGAAAAGACTCTGATTCTGGGAAAGATTGAGGACAGGAGGATAAAGGGGCAACAGAGGATGAGATTGTTGGATGTCATCACCAACTCAATGGACATGAGTTTGAGAAAACTCCAGTAAATAGTGAAGGACAGGGAAACCTCATGTACTGCAGTTCATGGAATCACAAAGAATTGGACATGACCTAATGACCTTTGTATTTGGTAGTATAGTCATTTTCACAATATTCATTCTTCCAACCCAGGAACATGGAATGTCTCCATCTATTTATGTCATCTTTGATGTCCTGCAATGTTGGTGGGAATGTAAATTGAAACAGACACTATGGAAGACAGTATGGAGTTTCCTTTAAAAAGCTAGGGGAAAAAATATCATATGATCCAACAATCCCACTATTGGGCATATACACTGAGAAAATAATAAGTTAAAGTGACACATGTACCCCAGTGTTCATTCCAGCACTATTTACAATAGCCAGGACATGGAAGCAACCTAGATGTCCATTGACAGATGAATAGATAAAGAAGCTATAAAGAAGCCATACATGATGGAATATTACTCAACCACAACAAGGAACACATTTGAGTCAGTTCTAATGAGGTAGATGAACCTAGAATCTATTATACAGAGTGAAGTAAGTTAGAAAGGGAAAAACAATATTGTATATTAATGTATGTATATAGAATCTAGAAATATGATACTGATGAACTTATTTGCGGGGCATAAACATAGAAAACAGACTTTTGGGCACAGGTAGGGAAGGAGAGGGTGGGATGAATGGAAAGAATAGCATGAAAACATATAGATTAACTCATGTAAAATAGATAGCCAGTGGGAATTTGCTGTATGACTCAAGGAATTCAAACCAGAGCTCTGTGACAACCTAGAGGGGTGGAATAGGGTGTGAGGAAGATTCAAGAGGGAAGAGATGTATTTATATCTATGACTGATTCATGCTGATGTATGGCAGAAACCAACACAATATTTTAAAGCAATTATCCTTCAATTTGGAGAAGGAAATGGCAACCCACTCCAGTATTCTTGCCTGGAGAATTCCATGGACAGAGGAGCCTGGCAGGCTGCAGCCCATGGGGTCACAAAGAGTTGGACACAACTGAGCGACTTTCACTATCCTTCAATCAAAAATAAATCAATTTAAAAATAATAAAGTTCTTCATGAAAATGAAAAATGCCTTTTATTTTTATTTAAAAACCAAAGGAACTTTTTGGCCAACTCAGTAGATATATATTAGAGGCAAACTCTTTGGCCTTGAACTCAAGATTGACACCTTAATATCTGTTTAATGACAGGAAGTAACATCACCTTACAGTGTCTCAGTTTACCTTTTCTGCAAAATGGAAATAATACTAATATTCATTTTACTTAAGACAATGCCAGGCAGGTAATAAGTTCTCAATAAATGTTAATAATCATTAACCAATGAATTTTAAAGTAATAAATATTTATGTGTATTAAGCCTATGTGCTGTATGGATATTACTTCATTTGATTCTCACATTAATGCAGTTAGCTAGGCAACATTTTACAGACTGGGAAATGAGGAATAGAGAGGGTGAAGACTTACCAAAAGTCATACTATAAGTAGTAGAGCTGATATAGAAATCCAAGCCCTTCATTTGAAGCTACATAATACTGCCTTTCGGAGAAGGCAATGGCACCTCACTCCAGTACTCTTGCCTGGAAAATCCCATGGACGGAGGAGCCTGGTAGGCTGCAGTCCATGGGGTCGCTAAGAGTCAGACACGACTGAGCGACTTCACTTTCACTTTTCACTTTCATGCATTGGAGAAGGAAATGGCAACCCACTCCAGTGTTCTTGCCTGGAGGATCCCAGGGACGGGGGAGCCTGGCGGACTGCCGTCTATGGGGTCGCACAGAGTCGGACACGACTGAAGCGACTTAGCAGCAGAAGCAATACTGCCTTTTATTGTATAAGGAAAAGGTATAATGATTTTGAGACTTATCGAACTCTAGTTCCATATCTCTAGTTGTGTATCTCTATATTCAGATTTTTACTTGTCACATGACTTCAGGGAGAAAACATTGAAAAAGTGCTAATTCTGTATAAGACGCAGTGTTCTCATCTTTTTAATATGTGGATCTCTCCTATATTGGGTTTATTATTATAGTATATTACCAGCATGTGCATGTGTGCATGCTAAGTCATGTCTGACTCTGTGTGACCCTGTGGACTGTAGCCTACCAGCCTCCTCTGTCCATGAGATTCTCTAGGCAAGAGTACTGGAGTGGGTTCCCATACCCTCCTCCAGGGGATCTTCCTGACCCAGGGATCAAACCCATGTCTCTTATGTCTCCTGCATTGGCAGGTGGGTTTTCTACAACTAGCGCCACCTGGGAAGTCCCATATTACCAGTATACTACATGACTAATATAAATATTATTTCTTGTTGGGTAAAGACTGGCACTGCTAAATAAGTTAACCCTATTCAATAATGTGTTCAATTGGTGTTAATATTCCTTCTTTACCAACTTGTAATTTAAGTCACTTTGAACAAATTAGAATTTGTAGATATATGTTATATACATATATATATGTATGTATATATACACATGTGTATATATATATATATATATATATAATATATACAGAGGGAGATTTATTGAGAGCAGAGATAAAAAGGAGTTAAGACAGGGGATTCCCATCAGGATATGAAAATGAATCTAAATTAATTTATTCAGTTGGTCTAAGTGACAATAAAGTATAGTATTCCCACAACTCAAAAAGATGATAAATTTTACTCAAAGCAGTTTTTAAAGAAAAGATTATACAGCCATATGGCTTGAAAAGAAACTTTGTTACATTGGAAGCAGACATTATTCAAAACGTGCATCCATCATGCATGTCATATTTAGCTCTTTATTGATAGTGAAAGCAGCAACAAATGTGTGCATTATGCAGTTTATTCTCACTTAAATCCTTTCATATCTAGAAATCAAGGTTCTTTATTGCCCAAGGAAGAGATAATGTCAATGACTTGCAGCCTTGCTGAAGATGAATGCTTTCTTAATGCTGTCTAAAGGGTAAACTGGGTACTTAAGGAAAATAAACGTCAAGGTGAGACACTGACTTAGGAATGATGCTCACCCACAAGGGTAGTATCCCTGTTGTACTACAGCTTATGGGTAGATTTATTATTTGCCTCACTCACTTAAACCAGAGGAAGTCTAGTCTCAACAACGGACTGCTGTGCTTGAATTAATTTAGTTGAAAAAAATCTCTTTGCTCTGAGTTTAATTATACTGCATTAACACACGATGCTTGTGCATTTTAGAGTGAGTAAATCTTTCATGAGACATGTTTGCTATTTGAACCTAAAGTAGAAGTTATATTATTATTCCTTATACTCACGGTGTTAAAAAAAAAAAAAAGATTAGCTCCTTAGTAGCCTTATTGGGTGACACAAGGATATCATGTGGTGTAACAAGAAATGTATATAGAGCACAACAAATTAATTGATACTGTGCCGAGTAAGTCTGACTCCTTTTTTTCATTTAGGCATCTCTGAAGATGAAAGAAGCAAATGCTTCCCTTAGTTACTGCAGTGAGATTATTTAATTATCATCATCTGGCTGCGGCTTAGTTCATGACACAAGATAATCTATTGTAGGGATTGTAAAGGGAGGACAAGGTAAACAGGAGTGCAAAGTAGGAGAGGGCAAGGTGTTTCATTTCCTCTGATAGAGATCAAAGGCTCCCTTTGATTATTTGGGATAACCTCAGTGTTCTGTGCTGTTTTTGAGGGGGGCTGACATATGTCAACTGAAAAATCCAGTCATTTATGTGTAATTCACAACATTTGCTAAAAAAATGCTTCCGTAATGTCAATGTGGTAATTATTTAACAGTGCATATAAATAGTAAAATCATTATACTGTACACCTTAAACTTAAAAAGTGCTGTATGTCAATTATATTTCAATAAAACTGGAAGAAAAATGTTCGTAAAAGTGAATGTAAGCAAGATATTACAGATCATAGTGAAAAATTAGAAGGCTTTCAAAAAATAAATTCATACTATGTGCTGCTAAATTTAAGACTGCCTGGCCTGAAATGTCAACTATACCATCTCCTCTTATGCTTATCCTTGTTTTTTAATTTTTTTTTTACTACCATGTTTATGCTGCTTTTACATTTTCTATTTATCAGATAGTGGAGGACAGTGAAGCCTGGCATGCTGCAGTTCATGGGGTCGCAAAGAGTCATACATGACTTAGCAACTGAAAAATAAAAACAACTTATCAGGCAGTAATGTCATGAGCAGATAAAGTGTTTTCAAAACTTTCATAAATCTGTACTATTCTAAATCAGATGTGGCTAAATCTTTCAATTAATGATTAAAATGGGGGAAAACTGAATGGCTTGGTGAATGTGGGAGAACTAAGTAAATTTACTGAAAAACCTCCATGTCTGATGGCCTCTCTTGGCCCAAAGGCACATAGTACTGCTTTGAGCCCAATTATTAGGATAAAACATTCTTGTACGGTACATAATAAGACTTTTTTCTAATTTGAATTCAGATTCAATTATTGTTTATTATACTTTGTGACCCATTTGTGCTGTGCTTTGAAGTATGTTTTCCCATCATAAGTTATTTAAATGACTGTAGTTTTATAATATCCAAGTGACTTTATGTTGCTCTCTGCTCTACATTTTCCCAATATTGTCAGATATATAGATTATTAAATATAAATTTTCTATTTAAATTTTTTTGGTTGAAAATATTTCCTTTATATATTTTTTAGTGTTACTATCACAGAAATATCCAAATATTCTGATTTGTACTTGATCTTAATCCCTTCATATATTTTCATCAAGTACAAGAACCCTTTCAATGTAGTAATTGAACAAGTCTGTGGAGGTAATTTCAATTCTTTATTAGGCTTCTTATTAAGAAAGTAAAACACACTTGTTTCTTCAGGGGAAAATGGAGACAACAGATTAAAACAATTTATAGAATTCTTTCTTATGCCCTGAAAAATAGCAATTGACCGTATATGTGTGTGTCATATGTATGTATGGATATACACATATCTTTTTATGACTTATTAGCTGCCTAGGTCTTAGATCTCTGAATAAAAATGAAAATAATTACATGACTCTTGACAGGAACCTAGAAGTTTAATTACGAAAAATGAAGGTTTCATAAAGGGTAAATAAAATTAGAATTTCTTTCACTGAGACACCTGCCGTGCCCCAGACTGATTCTGCAAATGAAAACCACTCTGTTGTACATTAAAGAAAGGAGCTATCTCTGAGGATAAAGCTGTTCTTCCCACGGTTCTCAGAGAACATGTAAAGTATAAACAAAGTGTTTTGACAGAATTTTTTAAAGCCAGATCAGCTAAATTTTGCATTTTAAATCATGATAAATAATGAATCACAGTAAAATAATAAGTGACCTGGATTGTTTATGACTATAAATTTGACCACATAAAATAAATAAAACCAATAAGAGTGATAAAACCAATGACACTGATATTGTTAGGATCTTTGAAAATTAAAAAGTGAGTTTTAATGGAATCATAAATTAAATATGGTCAGAATCACCTAATTATTTCACTCTATGAAATAAGATCACTTAAAAATACATTGTACATTAAACTGAATATGATCATTATATTTATAATGAAAGATTGAATCAATGATTGAAAAGTCATGAATGATGAGTGATAAAAATATTGATAATACATACAAGACATAAAAAATACATGACAATTATTTTGCAAAATAGATTTACCTTTAATACAAATGTATTGACTAGTTGATATACAGTGGAATAAACATGCTTCTTACTTGTCTTACTTTAACTCTATATATTTTCCAAGGGGTCAAATAGGCTGGAGAGGGTGAGGGGAAAGGTGAAGGGGATGGTAAGGAAGAGAGAGTTAGGGGAAGGGAGATGGATGGACCAGAGAGGGTTAATGATATACTATGTGTTTAAAAGATCTGCTTGTATAATGGGAGAATCTAGGTAGAAACAGACACATGAGGCATATATAGCAGGGAATTCTGGTCATTCTTCACATTTGGTAAATATTAATATAAAAGATAAGTACATCACATCATATGATTCACTTAATTATGATATAGTAAGCATAATGTAAAATATTACAAAGAATTTTGTCTTTTAAAATTATTCTTAGTATATCCTCTACTAGTAGCTAATATCCATAATCTAGATAGAAATTTTAGGGAAATAAGAAGGATGAAAATAGGAATAGAACACGATCCTAGAATTAGCCAGTTGCGCAAATTTGCAAAGTTAACTAAGTACAGAATTCCAGTTTAAAAATGGTTAGTAATGAGAACAAAAGATCTTCGGAGTTCACAGAAGCTTTGTAATATTTTAATTGCTATTTTATATTGAAGAACAAAGTACAAATCATAAAGGTATTGAGAAATGATGACCTAATGGAGATTAACATGTAAGCAACAGAGAAAATCCATTTCATTTTTATTCATACCTGAACTTTGGACACATATATCTGTTTAATGAATATTGGTGCATTAGGCAGAAAAACATCATCTGTTCAAACACAGTTGGTAGTTTAAGGTTTCATTTTTTTAATCAAACATTTCTCAAACCAAGTGATTTCATCAGCATATTCAACTCAATACCCATCACCTGTAAAAGGTCACTTGTAACACTTTGAAAAATAAAAAAGAAGGTAAGATTTTTACCCTAAAAACATTATAACATAATTATTTTCTGATAAAACATCTTTAATATTTTATATTTATAATAATTTGTCTAATTCTATTAACAATTTCAAAATCATTTATATATAATATAATCAAGTATCAAGATGAAAATTTTGTTTCTGATGTTAGATACTTTTACAAATCAGTAGGGAAATAAAACGTTATTTAATAAATGACTCTGTGACATGGCTCACTTTTGAAAAATATGTTGGAGAAAAAAGCTTCACTCTGAATCATATACCAAGTTAGTAAACATGGACTAAAGTGCCTATTATTTTTAAAAATGTAGTCTTACAAGTAGAATATATAGGTGATTATTTTATCTCATGATAGAAAATTTAAAGAAAAAATAAAAGGATTTTTAAAAGATATTCAGATTTATCTTTCCATGCATATATAAAAGTCTGTATATCCAAATCATCATAAATACACTAATTTGAATACTTTCAGTTCTGAAAAAAATGGTACTCAACCCAGAAATGGAGAAGGCAATGGCACTCCACTCCAGTACTCTTTTGCCTGGAAAATCCCATAAACAGAGGAGCCTGGCAGGCTTCAGTGCATGGGGTCGCTAAGAGACAGACATGACTGAGTGACTTCACTTTCACTTTTCACTTTCATGCGTTGGAGAAGGAAATGGCAACCCACTCCAGTGTTCTTGCCTGGAGAATCCCAGGGACGGGGGAGCCTGGTGGGCTGCCATCTATGGGGTCACAGAGTCGGACATGATTGTAGCAACTTAGCAGCGGCAGCAGCAACCCAGAAAAATTTCTGCAACAAATGGAAATGCTATATAAGGGTTTTTTAAACATATGTAACTAAAGATTGAGAGAGAGAAAGAAGGAAGGAAGAGAAATAAGAAAGAAAGAGAAAACAAATCTCAAGATAATAGAAACAAACAAGGATAAATATGTTGTTGATACTATACCAGACTTGTGTTGCTATTATGGTAAAGTGAATGTTTGGCTTCATAATAGTTGGGACCCTGGGTTTAGGGGCCACACTAAACTATTGGGTTGGCCAAAAAGTTCATTTGGTTTTTTCCATAACATCTTACAGGAAAAATTTAAGGACTGTTTTGGCCAATCCAATACATATATTTACACAATGAACAGAAGGTATAGCCATCCAAAGAAATATTGAAGTTTAATTAAAGAAAATAAGGATGTTGGGCAAGAAAAATCAGGCGTTATCCAATATAAAACTGGATCACTTAGAGTGAAAGAGAGATTAGAAATAGAAAGCAGAAATTCAGACTTTTTAAGAGAAGTTCGAATCCAATTAAAAAATCCTGGGGAGGAAAAAAAAAAAGTTTGGAGTAGAAGAAAGTAAAGACACTGAGTGGTAATTGGTGTAGGTAAGGATATTCATAAAAAGCAAACCACATAGAGAATCAGGATGGGAGCCTAGAAATCTTTGTGCCATCCCTGTTCCATGTTTCCTTTCCTCTCTACTCTCACCACAAGGACCCACCTCCACCTTGTGCATTTGAAGGTGGCATGATCTGGGAGACACTTGCCTGCTACTTCCAGGAAGAACAGTACCTATGACATTGGGAATGGAGCATCTACAAGGCAAAGTAAGTTCAATCAAAAACAGCAATCACCTGCCAGAACAAAACTTCAATGAGTTACTTCTTCTAAAAGACTTCTCTCCCCATCCACACCACCTAGTAGAAGTTGGAAAAAATACATTTGTGGGGAAGGGATCTGAGATTTGACCTTATCCATGTAACACAGTACAAGAGATCAAACACAGCAGGTCCAAAGAGTTTAAATAGTGTCATCAAGTTCTCACAATGAGGAAATGGCAGACCTGGATTACCACCCAGGTGTCTGAACTCTAAAGCTGGTGTACTTTCTTCCTCAGGATGAGACTTAAAGCATCAAGGAATTTGTTAGAAACTGCTTCCCATTAGCTCTACTTTAATGTGAAGAATCACGATAAGGCACAATTTCTTCCCAAATAGGGCTCTATAAAACAATTTCAGAGACATTACTTTGCTAACAAAGGTCTGTCTAGTCAAGGCTATGGTTTTTCCAGTAGTCATGTATGGATGTGAGAGTTGGACTGTGAAGAAAGCTGAGCACCAAAGAATTGATGCTTTTGAACTGTGGTGTTGGAGAAGACTCTTGAGAGTCCCTTGGACTGCAAGGAGATCCAACCAGTCCATCCTAAAAGAGATCAGTCCTGGGTGTTCATTGGAAGGACTGATGCTGAAGCTGAACTCCAATACTTTGGCCATCTGATGTGAAGAGTTGACTCATTGGAGAAGACCCTGATGCTGGGAGGGATTGGGGGCAGGAGGAGAAGGGGACGACAGAGGATGACATGGCTAGATGGCATCAGTGACTCGATGAATGTGAGTTTGAGTGAACTCCAGGAGATGGTGATGGACAGGGAGGCCTGGCGTGCTGAGATTCATGGGGTCGCAAAGAGTCGGACACGACTGAGTGACTGAACTGAACTGAACTGAACTGAAAACAATTTCAAACAAAACAATACATTTCCATTCAGAAATTCAGCTGTACAAGAAAGACTGTAATTGATCATTTCTATAAGTAGGGTCCTTTTAAACTCAAAGATCCCATCTCATAAGGCTGGAAGGAATGTAATTTAACACATTCTTAAAAATCCTCACCCCCTCTGTTTTTCAGAGGTCCTTAGTCCCTGAAGATGTGATCATCCAATCACACTGGTTACTGTGTAGATATGTTTTGTTCCAACCTATATGGTTACTTCAAGCCTTCACTGTTACACTTATGCCATTACTGAGAAACAGAAATCTTTGGCGCAGAGCTCTGGATATGAACTGAACCTCTTCAAGCACTTCTGTGTATCCTTCCTGATGTCCTTGGCTCCTACCAGAGACTTGTCTGCAAGTCCCCTCTTCAATACCAACACCACTCTATTCTCTTGGCCTGAAGACTTTAAAGGCTCACCTCTCCCTTCCCTCAAGTGCTTAGAGTTTTGGAAACATAATCCACAAAACCTTGCCATAAAAGTCATGGAAGTACCTGAAGAAATGTTAGAAAAGATGGAAAATGGAAGAAGAACAATACAAATTCTTCAAAAAGTATTTCAGCCTAAATTCTAAGACTTACTCAATGGAGACTGTGAAAAGAAAATCTTGTTCAAGTTGAAGTCATTATGAAAGTTATATATGGCTGAAATCCAGCATTAAAAATGAGCAGTAATTGAACTGGAGGAAAGGCAATTAGGATAGCAGAACTCTAAGACCAAATGGAAGTGAGAAATATATTTAAGGGCCTAGATCTGATAGATAGAATGCCTGATGAACTATGGAATGAGGTTCGTGACATTGTACAGGAGACAGGGATCAAGACCATCCCCATGGAAAAGAAATACAAAAAAGCAAAATGGCTGTCTGGGGAGGCCTTACAAATAGCTGTGAAAAGAAGAGAAGCGAAAAGCAAAGGAGAAAAGGAAAGATATAAGCATCTGAATGCAGAGTTCCAAAGAATAGCAAGAAGAGATAAGAAAGCCTTCCTCAGCAATCAATGCAAAGAAATAGAGGAAAACAACAGAATGGGAAAAACTAGAGATCTCTTCAAGAAAATTAGAGATACCAAGAGAACATTTCATGCAAAGATGGGCTTGATAAAGGACAGAAATGGTATGGACCTAACAGAAGCAGAAGATATTAAGAAGAGATGATAAGAATACAGAGAACTGTACAAAAAAGATCTTCACGACCCAGATAATCACGATGGTGTGATCACTGACCTAGAGCCAGACATCCTGGAATGTGAAGTCAAGTGGGCCTTAGAAAACATCACTACGAACAAAGCTAGTGGAGGTGATGGAATTCCAGTTGAACTCTTTCAAATCCTGAAAGATGATGCTGTGAAAGTGCTGCACTCAATATGTCAGCAAATTTGGAAAACTCAGCAGTGGCCACAGGACTGGAAAAGGTCAGTTTTCATTCCAATCCCAAAGAAAGGCAATGCCAAAGAATGCTCAAACTACCACACAATTGCACTCATCTCACATGCTAGTAAAGTAATGCTCAAAATTCTCCAAGCCAGGTTTCAGCAGTACTTGAACCGTGAACTTCCAGATGTTCAAGCTGGATTTAGAAAAGGCAGAGGAACCAGAGATCAAATTGCCAACATCTGCTGGATCATGGAAAAAGTGAGAGAGTTCCAGAAAAACATATATTTCTGCATTATTGACTATGCCAAAGCCTTTGACTGTGTGGATCACAATAAACTGTGGAAAATTCTGAAAGAGATGGGAATACCAGACTACCTGACCTGCCTCTTGATAAATCTGTATGCAGGTCAGGAAGCATCAGTTAGAACTGGACATAGAACAACAGACTGGTTCCAAATAGGAAAAGGAGTACGTCAAGGCTGTATATTGTCACCCTGCTTATTTAACTTATATGCAGAGTACATCATGAGGAACGCTGGACTGGAGGAAACACAAGCTGGAATCAAGATTGCCGGGAGAAATATCAATAACCTCAGATATGCAGATGACACCACCCTTATGGCAGAAAGTGAAGAGGAACTAAAAAGCCTCTTGATGAAAGTGAAAGTGGAGAGTGGAAAAGTTGGCTTAAAGCTCAACATTCAGAAAACGAAGATCATGGCATCCAGTCCCATCACTTCATGGGAAATAGATGGGGAAACTGCAGGGAGCAGGAGCTCGGCCCATGGCCAAGGTCATGAGGAAGGAGGCTCGGCATACGCAAAGGCAGGGATCGAGCCTCAGGAGTCCCCCTGGAAATTCTCGCGCATCTACCCCCAAAACCAGAGTCTGCCTACTTTCTGCTTTGTGCTCTTGCCTACACCTCTGACTTTATGGGGGGCTGTCCCCCACTACCTCTCTCTGAAAAAAGAGTTAACTTATATCTCCAGTTAATAAAGTTCCTGGGTGTGATAGTGTTTCAACCTACAAACTCCTTTGGAAGTCCTCTAGCCTGCCTGAATAGGTTTTTCCAGCCACATGTGATTGCTCAGAGCCTCCCAACTGTGAGAGGCATGAGATGTTCTAAACTGTCTAAATACAGATTCCTTTGAGCAGTAAAAGATTGATTAGAAATTGTATTGGTGAAGGGTTTTTCACTTGTTGGGCCAATGTTTGCTGCTAAGTCTCCATATCCCTTACCTGCTGTGTCCCTGGCAGTGTTTGTAACCTTGGACCCTTGAGTTAATTCTTCGTCTTGTTATAGCCCACCACACCTTTGCTCTGTAGGAATGCAACTTTATCTAATGCTTTTGGAGGGTGACGCCTGACTAACCACCTTTAGAGAAAAATAAGTTTTCTGAAGAAAGGGTCTTAAAATGTTAACAGGCCTCCGGGCCAGAAGATGATGCAAATCACCTAAACTTTTGCATATGATAAATTTGCAGGAAGAAAGCCTGGCTTACTGCATGACTCTACCCCTTCCCCCACTATCCTCTATGCATAACTTAAGGTATAAAAACTACTTTGGAAAATAAAGTGCGGGCCTTGTTCACCTAAGCTTGATCTCCCCATGTCGTTCTTTCTCTCACCTTCTGGCTGAATTATTCAGCCTCTTTTCTCCACTGAATTTCCTCACTGAGCTATCCTTATTTCACCACTCTTTATATCCTTAATTAACGTTTAATTAAGCAATTGTTTCCTGATCCTCGCCGACACTGTCCCCGCTTCGAATTCCCTGGATCCACCGGGGCTGGACCCCGGCAGGAAACAGTGGAAACAGTGTCAGACTTTATTTTTCTGGGCTCCAAAATCACTGCAGATGGTGACTGCAGCCATGAAATTAAAAGACGCTTGTTCCTTGGAAGGAAAGTTATGACCAACCCAGATAGCATATTCAAAAGCAGAGACATTACTTTGTCAACAAAGGTCCGTCTAGTCAAGGCTATGGTTTTTTCTGTGGTCATGTATGGATGTGACACAAAGAGTCAGACACGACTGAGCGACTGAACTGAACTGAATTGAACTGAAGACCAAATGAGAAAAGCTGCAGAAGATGTTGGAGGAAATGCAGGGAGCAATGGGGACTGCCCTCTCACATGTCTTCATGGCCACTTGGGCAATATCCTAATTACACTAGCATGTTCAAACACTGATTCTTTTTAAAAAACCCGAATGTAACTTTATCCAAGTAAATAAGCAAAGAAATAGTCTGGGATGTGGAGAGGAGGGGGAGCTTGTTGAATATTTTTTTTAAAAAGACTTAAAAGAATATTACTTTCATACAACTCTTTAAAAATCTCTTCATATGTATTTTTTTCTTTAGAATGAAAGTTTTTCTATGTTTTCTAAATTACACCTTTGAGATAAGTAAGAATCATGTCTGTTTCTACCTACTCCTGGCCTCATTCATTGCATTGGAAGGAGCTAGATGCTGGCTGGTGGTTTTAAATGTGCAATTGTGATGCTGTATTATCCTATTTACTGAATGCATAGCTTGGAGAGAAAGAACATCTACACTCTGTTCAATTAATATTTAGCATTAAAATCTAAAAGATTATATTTGAAAATGAAATGAATAATTTCATAGGAAGTTTAAAAAATTCTAACTTAACCCCTTTGGCTAGTAGGAAATTAGGCTTCTTAGGAAGATACAGAATAAGTTATAATGCTTCATGGAAGTACAAAGAATGAGATGCATTAATTAAAAAATAAAAGTAACCAAAGTAGATGTGACAGAAAGAGGCAAGTCTTTGAAAATAATGTTACATATTTTCTCTTCCAATGAACTTAAGATGAACAGTTTACTAAACTATACAATTCATTGGGGGAAATTAGTATAAAGCTATTAGTCTTAGTTAAAGATGAGGAAATCAAGCTTCAAAAATTTAATGTCACAAAAAATAGAATTAAAAAATCATCATAATGCATTGAACAACTCAATTTCTAACACTAAGCCAATATCAAGACTAGTTCTACATAAAAGATTTTAATACTTGTTTTACATTATGTTACTGACCACATCTTTCTTATGTCCTGGTAATTACCTCCACTGACAAGTCTTTGATGATAACAACTAGTTATCTGTTTATTAAAATAGTCCCTTTTGTTATGATTAAGGTGATCATATAACATATCATCCAAATATGGACAGCCTTTAGAAGTAAAATGGATTCTATTAAAAATTATCCTGGGTAACAGGTATGAACTGAATAAACTGGGATAGAGTGCTCTATATGACGCATCTCTGGCATGGTTGAAGAAACATAATTATGGACCGTCATAACCATAACCTGTCAGAAATATTTAGAACAGAAGTCCAAGTAGACGTATATCAGGCATATACTGACTTGGATTTTATGATTAAATGGCAGGAACACTTAATTTGGGCACCCTGGTGGCACAGCTCATGACTGCTAAGAACACAGGTGATGCATGGAGGAGGGCGATGATCTTCACCTTCTAAAGCTTAATGGGAACAAAATAAAAGCAACCTAACCATTATCAACCTTAGATATGCAGATAACACCACTCTTACGGCAGAAAGTGAAGAAGAACTAAAGAGCCTCTTGATGAAAGTGAAAGAGGAGAGTCAAAAAGTTGGCTTAAAACTCAACATTGAGAAAACTAAGATCATGGCATCCAGTCCCATCACTTCATGGCAAATAGATGGGGCAACAGTGGCTGACTTTATTTTTTTGGGCTCCAAAATCACTACAGATGGTGACTTCAGCCATGAAAATAAAAGACACATACTCCTTGGAAGGAAAGTTATGACCAACCTAGACAGCATATTAAAAAGCAGAGACATTACTTTGCCAACAAAGTCCATCTAGTCGAGGCTATGGTTTTTCCAGTAGTCGTGTATGGATGTAAGAGTTGGACTATAAAGAAAGCTGAGTGCCGAAGAATTGATGCTTTTGAACTGTGGTGTTGGAGAAGACTCTCAAGAGTCCCTTGGACTGCAAGGAGATCCAACCAGTCCATCCTAAAGGCGATCAGTCCTGAGTGTTCATTGGAAGGAACAATGTTGAAGCTGAAACTCCAATACTTTGGTCACCTGATGCGAAGAACTGACTCATTGGAAAAGACCCTGATGCAGGGAAAGATTGAGGGCAGGAGGAGAAGGGGACGACAGATGATGAGATGGTTGGATGGCATCACTGATTCAATGGACATGAGTTTGGGTAAACTCCAGGAGTTGGTGATGGCAGGGAGGCCTGGCGTGCTGTGGTTCACAGGGTCACAAAAAGTCAGATGCAACTGTGCGATGGAACTGAACTGAACTATTATCAAGACTTGCCTATGTAAATTTTTATTGCATTTAGTGTTTGAGATGTAACTTTATGTAAATGTACATCAGTTTTTAATTATAATCTATTTCATTTGTCCAGTAATTTCAGAGTTTCACACATCCTTAATGAAGACCACCTCTACAACACAACTCTCCTATCTCTTAGACAGGTATACTTTCATCCCTGGTGAGAAAGATAGCATAGATTTTATATATACACATGTGTGTGTGTGTGTGCGTGTGTGTGTAATATATATATATGTGCGTGTGGTATATATATATGGTTTATTGACAAGTAAAAGTAAATATCATTATTAGCAAACAAAATGTTAAGGGTAAAGGAAGATTTTGATTAAAGAAACTAAAGACCTAAACTTATTTTCTCCATAGTTGTAATATATATATTTATTATTATACATACATTTTTTATATGTATATATAATTGATGCAACTTGCCTAATGCTTTCACACTGGTTTTTTTCTTCTCTGTTCAGGATTGAAGTTAGGTGCTTAGTTAGAGCATATGATCTGGCATTGTTGGGAGCAATAGTAACCATCTTAATTGTAGGCTCCTTCTCTGGTGATCAGAAAAGCTATTTTTAACTTCTTCCATTCCAGTCTCCTGTCTCATAGCCTCTACTTTCCCAAATGACATTTCCCTTGTAATAAAGGAAAGACCAAGACAGGAGAGGCATGAAAAACATTAAGATATATCTGTTTAGTCAGTCAAATAGAACTTGGTTAATAATTTCTGTCACTATATATTTGTATCATTTTTTATGTAACACTATGAGCATTTCTCTATTTCTTAAAATGAAGTCTGAAAAACATATCAAATGTCTACATCATGTTTCCTCATTATTAACTTGTCTGTCAATAATTATTGAACATTTAAAGCAATTTCAATATTATACTTAACGCTGCAATGAAAATTTTGTATGTAAATATTTGCTAATATCTATGATTGCTTCCTTCAGCTAGACTACTAAAAATGAATTGTTAGGAAAATGAAAACAAATTCTTCAAAAAATAGGAATATTTTAAGAGTTGAGATGTGTATTACAAAATGAATTCATAAAGACCTTTTAAATTTACTCTCTGACTAGCTATTTATGTGTGTGAAGTTTTCAACATACTCTTGAAGTATAGAACAATAAATACAGAGAGATGGAAAGAATACAGTATCTGATTATTGCTCTTTGATTTTTTTTCATCATTAATGAGGATGTTTATTGATTATTTGATTGTTTATTGGTAATTTTGGGGGCCTTTCAATTATTCATTTTTTGGCCTCTTAATTTTGATCTGAAGAGACTAATATGAAAGAATATCAAACACTGTCAATATTATTATATAAGTAATTTCATCAATCTTCCCTCTCCAATGATACAAATATAACTAATTTTGAAGGCTGACATTCAGGAAGGAACTATTAAAAATATCTGACAGGCACAATCATGTTAATATTGCTTAGGAACATTAAATCCAGAGGGGACTTTTGAAGTTATCCAGTCCAAAATCACTGCAGATGGTGATTGCAGCCATGAAATTAAAAGACGCTACTTCTTGGAAGGAAAGTTATGACCAACCCAGATAGGATATTCAAAAGCAAAGACATTACTTTGCCAACAAAGGTCCGTCTAGTCAAGGCTATGGTTTTTCCAGTAGTCATGTATGGATGTGAGAGTTGGACTGTGAAGAAAGCTAAGCACCGAAGAATTGATGCTTTTGAACTGTGGTGTTGGAGAAGACTCTTGAGAGTCCCTTGGACTGCAAGGAGATCCAACCAGTCCATCCTAAAGGAGATCAGTCCTGGGTGTTCTTTGGAAGCACTGATGCTAAAGCTGAAACTCCAATACTTGGGCCACCTCATGCAAAGAACTGACTCATTGGAAAAGACTCCGATGCTGGGAGGGATTGGGGGCAGGAGGAAAAGGGGACGACAGAGGATGAGATGGCTGGATGGAATCACGGACTCAATGAACATGAGTTTGGGTGAACTCCGGGAGCTGGTGATGGACAGGGAGGCCTGGTGTGCTGCAATTCATGGGGTCGAAAAGAGTCGGACACAACGGAGCGACTGAACTGAACTGTACTGAGTGAGACCTCTGAGAAATCATCAGATTCCTTAGATGATAAACTCAGTTTGAGAAGACAGATTCCTTAGATGATAAACTCAGTTTGAGAAGACATTTCAGAAGGAGCGTTCTACCCTAGTACCACAGTTTTGTTGTTGTTTTTAAAAGTGTCTATAGATGTTAATTGTCACACTCGTTAATACCAAACTATTTGGTTGCAGCATCGGCATAATGAAAGACAGAAAATTGGACAGATGAGGTTTCAATGAGGGTGAAAGGAAAATTGGTAGTTTGAGTTTGTTCGTTGTTTTCAGTTGTGATACGTGGGGAGCGAGCATGTTAGCCCAGATGTGTTGTTCAGGCTCTCTCGCCCCTGTGCTGTGCTGTACTCAGTTGTGTCCGCTCTTTGCAATCCCCTGGACTGCCTCCCGCCAGGCTCCTCTGTCCATGGGGATTCTCCAGGCAGGAATACTGGAGTGAGTTGCCATTTCCTTTTTGGGGGGATCTACCCAACCCCAGAGATCGAACCAAGGTCTCCTGCATTGCAGGTGGATTCTTTACCGACTGAGCCACCAGGGAAGCCTTTGTAAATAATGACCGTGTCACAGCCGAGTTCATTTGTAGCACTGCGCATGTGCGTCAGGAGGTACTTGCCAGGTCATGGGCTGGGATTGTGCGTGGTATGCATTTGTGAGCTCCACCTAGAAAGTGGTGGAATTTTACTGCTCATCACTGCTGCTGTGTCCATTGGGTCAACCATGAGAGGAGAGAATACAGCATGTCTGCTACTATAGTTGATGCGTCAGCTAGGAGAGAATACTGCTATGGCTGCTGTGCCAGCCAGGAGAGAATAAACTTGTCTGCAGTTCCTACAGCTCCTGGAGTCTCCTCGTAGCCTCTTGGCTCCCCCTTTGCCTACCATGGATTCAGTGAACAGTGAGGACAATGTGACCAGCAAGACAATTGGCGTCACAAATAAGATCAGCAATACTTGATAGTATCAGAAATATTCTTTTACAAGTATTCTAACAGTAAGTTGATATACCATCCTGGGATATTAATAAAAGCTCACAATATTTGTCTCAGAGACTTTGCAGAGGTGAATCCTTGGGCATGCACATATTTTCAGAATGCTTGTTGAATCAAACCATCATGATAATGCAGAGCAGGTGTAAAGAATGCCATCTGTGCCATGTAGGAATTAGTTCTTATTTAGAGTGTGAAACAAACTTACATATTTCTCAACATTTGGTCTAACCAAATATTCCCAAATCTCTACTGCCCCAATAATAAAAACAAATAAATAGATTAGGAAAAAAAAAACAGTGTATTTGTTCTAAAAGTCATGCCACTGACCAGTTCAGGTCCTTCATTTGAATAACTGCTCTTTTAAAGTTTCTATTTTTGCAACCTGTTAAAAACAGACTCTTCTTTCCACAATGGTGTCTTTTAGATTAGCCGTTCCATTTTCAGAGCATTTATTGTTTTCTATTTTTCACTTCTGCCCAAACAAGTTTTTTAAACAAAAATCAAGTAAAATAATTATTATTTAAGGAAAGCAATTTCATTTTAACAAAAAATGAAGTGTAGCAACTTTTCAAAAGTAGCAACCTCCCCTTATGAGATACTATTTTGTCATTTCACTCAAGCTTTGGAGAAATTAATAGAAAAAATGGTAATAAAGAGAAATTAATTCCATTAGGTACTGTGATGGTTATTTTTCTATGTCATTTTGGCTAGGTTGTAGCTTCCCTGGTGGCTCAGATGGTAAAAAATCCTCTTACACTGTGGGAGGCCTGTGTCAGTCCCTGGGTCAGGAAGATCCCATGGAGAAGGGCATGGTAACCCACTCCTGTATTCTTGCCTGGAGAATCCCACGGACGGAGGAGCCTGGCGGCCTGCAGCCCATGGGGTCACAGAGAGTCGGACACAACTGAAGGGACTAAGCAGCAGCAGCAGTGCATGCATGCATCCTAAGTCACTTCAGTCTTGCCTGACTCTGAGACCCCTTGGACTGTAGCCTGACAGGGTCCTCTGTCCATGGGATTCTCCAGGCAAGAATACTGGAGTGGGTTGCCATGCCCTTCTCCAGGGGATCTTCCTGACACAGGGATCAAACCCGGGTCTCTTTGTCTTCTGCATTGGCAGGCGGGTTCTTTACCACTAGCATCACCTGGGAAGCCCATACCCTGACAATGATAGTGACGTATTCCAGATGATCAGATATGTGATTGTTTCCTCTATTTGTCAATGTCTTATGTCATATCACATCTGGAGAGTTGTAAATCTTACAATAGAACAAGGCATTTATGATAAAACAAGCTTAAGCCAAAATACTACTGTGAAAAAGGATTTGAAATAAAAAAAAAAAAAAAAACCTGCCACCAATGTTACCATATCATCCTACAATCTGATCTTACAAATATGTGCTTAGAATGAAGCACCAGCCAAAGCTAATTTTTCATCATCTTCCCTAAGGTATGACTCAAGTCATCTATATGGTTACTTGAGACATTTTTGCAATTTCCTCTCAAACTGCAAATGTTGCTAAAGTATTACCAAGTCAAATGCAACTCAGGAAAGGTCCCTTTCGTGGACACAGATGTCAGAAAGAGGATAGGCTTTTTTATAGACTGCACAGTTATTGCTTGAGGGAAGAACAGATTAACACTGTCACATTTCTCCATCTTGTAAATATTCCATCAAAATGTTTTTAAAAGTAATTATGAATAAGAAAATTGCTTAAATACTGCCATTCTTGGTAAACATAATCCATAAAACATCATGTGAATGTCTACCTAGGTGAGCTGGCAGTTTTAAGCTGCAAACAACTTGATTTGAACACTTGAGAAAATACATCATTTCAAAGTCAAGGGTTGCTTACCACAATGTCATTCATTGCTTTTAAGTTTGGTGGGCTCTATATTTGCGTGAACCGTGAACTTCTGGATGTTCAAGCTGGTTTTAGAAAAGGCAGAGGAACCAGAGATCAAATTGCCAACACCCGGTGGATCACAGAAAAAGCAAGAGAGTTCCAGAAAAACATCTACTTTTGCTTTATTGACTACACCAAAACCTTTAACCGTGTGGATCACAACAAACTGAAAATTCTTCAAGAGATGGGAGTACTAGACTACCTGACCTGCCTCCTAAGAAATCTGTATGTAGGTCAAGAAGCAACAATTAGGATTGGACATGAAACAATGGACTGGTTCAAAATCAGGAAAGGAGTATGTCAAGGCTGTATATTGTCACCCTGCTTATTTAACTTACATGCAGAGTACATCATGAGAAACGCTGGACTGGATGAAGCACAAGCTGGAAGCAAGATTGCCGGGAGAAATATCAATAACCTCAGATATGCAGATGACACCATCCTTATGACAGAAAGTGAAGAACTAAAGAGCCTCTTGAAAGTGAAAGAGGAGAGTGAAAAATCTGGCTTAAAACTCAACATTTAGAAAACTAAGATCATGGCATCCAGTCCTATCATTTCATGACAAATAGATGGAAAACAATGGAAACAGTGACAGACTATTTTCTTGGGCTCAAAAATCATTGCAGATGGTGACTACAGCTGTGGAAGTAAAAGATGTTCGCTCCTTAGAAGAAAAGCTATGAGCAACATAGACAGCTTATTAAAAAGCAGAGACATTTCTTTGCCAACAAGGTTCATCTAGTCAAAGCTATGGTTTTTCCAGTAGTCATGTATGAATGTGAGAGTTGGACCATAAACAAAGCTGAGCACTGAAGAACTGATGCTTTTGAACTGTGGTGTTGGAGAAGACTCTTGAGAGTCCCTTGGACTGCAAGGAGATCAAGCCAGTCCATCCTAAAGGAAATCAGTCCTGAATGTTCATTGGAAGGACTGATGCTGAAGCTGAAACTCCAATAGTTTGGCACCTGATGCTAAGAACTGACTCATTTGAATAGACCTTGATGCTGGGAAAGATTGAAGGTGGGAGGAGGAGGGGATGACAGAGGATGAGATGGTTGGATGGCATTACCAACTTGATGAACATGAGTTTGAACAAGCTCCAGGAGCTGGTGATGGACAGTAAAGCATGGTGTGCTACAGTCCATGGAGTCACATAGAGTCAGAAAGGACTGAGCAACTGAACTGAACGGATATTTACCTATAATCTCCATGGTAAGTTGGTGTTAAAACTTCACATACCAAATCAGCATCCACAATGGTAAAGTATACCAGCATTGATCCAGCTTAGGTAGGCAAATGGGCCAACAATTGAGTCTTTGTATTTCCTAGCATAGGACTTTTATGATTTGGGAAAAACTTAGTGTGACTTGGGAGGTCCCAAGTTTTGGCATTTGGCCATCAGGATGTTGACTGGACATTCAGTTCTATAGGCACTCTTGCACTTAACCTTCCTACCTTTGAAGTAGGAAGTCCATGACTACTAGTTACTCACAATAAGCATTAATAACACACAAGCAGAAAATCTGTCATCATCTCCTTATAGTAAATAACCTTTTGCAGATAGGCAGGCACTTCTTGATAAATCAGTATTCATTTTTACTAAATCTCATTCTGCTAGTTTTGGTAGCCCACACATCTTCAAAGGTATCCAATTTACTCCGACAGAGTGATTTTTCATGACGCGATTGTACATTGTGTCCTGTCAAGGATAGGCTAGACAGTTGCCAAGGACAGGTTTAGAATTTTAAATGTAATGGGATACACTGAACCTTTTACTTGAGACTAAACCTGTCTTTTAAAATGGTTCTTTAGAGACAGAAAAAGTACTATTAGAAAACTTACATAAAGAGATAAGTTGTTTAGGAAATGAAAGAAGGCTTTCTCAATGACGTGCCAACTCAATTCCTCAACAAATTAACATCAAATAGAATTAGTCACTTTTCCTGTTGCTCATCAAGCAGATGGCCAGCATTGACCACCATTTAATGATAAAGCAACACAGGATAAGAGTGTGAGTTTTCTCCTCCAAAGGAAATTAATGCTTTGAATCAATACACAGTATTCTCTCTTCAGGTCAAGCCATGTCTCTCCACAGTGATAGGTGATGATGCATGGCTTAGCTGCATTTTGGTAGATTTAATGCTTTGTGTAAGAATTACAAAGTGTTAAATATTTTTTCCTGTAGAAATCACATTAGATTTGGTTTACATTAGCAAGTCTATGGAAGTTTCAAAATTCTGCTTGTTTGTTTTGTCAAAATGGGCTGTGATGATAATAGAAACCAAGATGAGTTTAGGCCTGGCAACTTCACTGTTAAATTCCTGTAGAGTCAGCTCTGATATGGGGTTCTAAAAACAATTGTGAACTTTCACAAGACCTTGTTTCTTACCCAAAACCTGCTACTAACATATCAAGTAGGTAAAGAACTCACATTCATTTAACTCCTTTTGGTTTATGCAAGTGTTTTGAAAAGGGTCAACCACGCAAAGCCTTAGCCAGGAATTTATTAATTCACTAGTCCTAATGATCATTTTTCAGGAAAAGGTCTTCAGGGGAAATAAAAGCCTACAACAGGTATTTATTTATTGACTATGTTTACTCTTTATACCTAGGCTATTTTTAAAGGAGTTTAAGGTAGCTTATGGCAAAAGCACTTAAAATTTTATTATTAAAAATGGAGTAGGAGACTTTCCTGGCAGTACAGTTGTTAAGACTCCATGCTTCCACTGCACTGGGGGTGGGGGTAGGGGGGCCATTCAACCCCTGCTCATGGCACTAAGATCCCTCAAGCCTCAGGGAGCAGCTAAAACAAATCCCCAAAAATGGAGTAAAAAAAAAATTATTGGAAGCCATGTAGCAAAGTCCAAGGAAGGTAATGACATACTGATGGCTGCATTAATGGAGACAGTGAATATTCCAGTGGTGGATATTTAGTGAAGGTCACTGTGTAACTGGAGAGCAGGATAAAGGCATGGATACTAAATGCAGAATCGTTACCAGAGAGTGTTCTAGAAATGCTCAGAAAGTTGATGTGAGGAAACTACATTTATATAAACTTGTCTGCTACATTATTTGACCTTCAGGGTGAATCTGATCTGTGGGTTTTTCCTCTATTTTTCTGCCCCAAGAAAAGAGCAGTTAACGGTTGTTGGAAAGATATTGAAGGAATGGGGAGATGAAAGTTGGCGTCAGTTATTAAGAGTGAATGGGCTTCCCCACTGGCTCAGCAGTAAAGAATCTGCCTGCAATACAGGAGAAGATCCCTGGGTCAGTAAGATCCCCTGGAGAAGGAAATGGCCACCCACTCGAGTATTCTTGCCTGGAGAATCCCATGGACATAGGAACCTGGTGGGCTAGAGTCCATAGGGTCACAAAGAATGACTTAGCATCCACTGAGATTGAACACATGGTGCTAAAACTTTTGGTTCCTTCATCTATTACAAAAAGAAGAAAAGATGAAAACTTTCTAAGGTAGAGATCTGTCTTCTCTTCTCCTACAAATACTCTACTATTGAACCTTTTTTTTTTTTTGCATTCTGACACTAATACTTCCATTCTGATTGTTTAAGATTTTTATTTTAAAAGCAGTTGTTCACTGGATAGGTAGTTTCCATGAATATAAGAGGTTATAAAAAGAAAAATGAAGGGAAGGAGAGTGGCTAGTATCATGAAATACTCTGACTGGCAGGCAGTGATTGCTCATCAGTTGACTTGGGAAATAGAGTGGAAAGTTGATTGAGGGCATGCTTGCTATTGATGAGTAAGCATCGGCTAAATTATGTTCTCAATGTTCTGTTTGAGAAAGCTGAGAAGTATAGAGAAATATTTTAAAAATTTCAAAGCAAAAAATCTGAATGAAAACAATTTTAGTAACTAAAGTTGGAAACTACTCATGAAGAAATTTAGAAAGTTTTACAGTTATAAAAAACTTTGCTAAAGGTCTAAGATAGACAATTTCACTGCATTTAATAGTGAGCCTCTGAAAAAGGAAATACATACTAACTAGGTGAATTAACTTCACATACCTCAAGTTAGTATTCATAATTATTCAATTTTCTAGCTCCTCCTAATGCATTTTAAAAAAGCATTGCTAGTTCCTCCTAATGCATTTTAAAGTTCTTGCCTGGAGAATCCCAGGAACGGGGGAGCCTGGTGGGCTGCCGTCCATGGGGTCGCACAGAGTTGGACAGGACTGAAGCTACTTAGCTGCAGCAGCAGCAGGTTCTTCTAATGCATATAAAAAGCAGAGACATGACTTTGCCAAAAAAGGTCAGTCTAGTCAAAGCTATGGTTTTTCCAGTAGTCATGTATGGATGGGAGAGTGGGAGTATAAAGAAAGCTGAGCGCCGAAGAACTGATGCTTTTGAACCCTGGTGATGGAGAAGACTCTTTAGAGTCCCTTGGACTTCAAGGAGACCCAACCAGTCAATCCTAAAGGAAATCAGTCCTGAATATTCATAGGAAGGACTGATGCTGAAGCTGAAGCTCCAATACTTTGGCCACCTGATGCGAAGAGCTGATTCATTTGAAAAGACCCTGATGCTGGGAAAGATTCAAGGCAAGGGGAGATGACAGAGGATGAGATGGTAGGATGGCATCACCGACTCGATGGACATGATTTTGAGTAAGTTCCAGGAGTTGGTGATGGACAGGGAAGCCTGGCGTGCTGCAGTCCATGGGGTCGCAAAGAGTCAGACATGACTCAGCAACTGAACTGAACACATTTTTACACTATGTTCCACATGTAATTGCTTTTATTCATGATACTGACATTTCTTCAAATATACCAGCAGGTGGCAGTATCACACATCAAGAGCCAAGCAAACAGAAACTATCAAAATTTACCTGGAGCTATTGACTACTGTCCGGAAAACAAACTTTTCTCAAAAACAAGACTAATACTATTTTTTAAAATAATAACTGTAAATAAATGCCAAAGCTTAACTTTGGACAAACTCAGTATGTTTTGAATTAAACAGATGATTGTCTAACTGTGATCTTTTCTGAAGAAAATCTGGAGCCACATCAGAGAGAGACGAACAATGGATGCACATCAAATGTCCTTCTAAGACAAACAGGATGGAGGGAGATAGTTGTATCGTTTTCCTGGTGCCTGGAATAACCCTTAAAGTGGTATTTGTTTAATAGATTCCCAAATGCACTTATTAATTAATTTTTAAAAATGATGTTTTTCAGTCCCTCAGTCATGTCTGACTCTTTGTAACCCCATGGAGTGCAGCATGCCAGGCTTCTCTGTCCTTCACTGTCTCCCTGAGTCTGCTCAAACTCATGTCCATCGAGTCAGTGATGCCATCCAACCATCTCATCCTCTGTCATCCCCTTCTCCTCCTGCCTTCAATCTTTCCCAGCAGCAAGATCTTTTCCAATGAATTGGCTCTTTGCATCAGGTGGCCAAAGTATTGGAGCTTCAGCTTCAGCATCAGTCTTTCCAATGAATATTCAAGATTGATTTCCTTTAGGATTGACTTGATCTCCTTGCAGTCCAAGGGGCTCTCAAGAGCCTTCTCCAATGCCACAGTTCAAACACATCAAATCTTTGGCACTCAGCCTTATTTATGGTTCAATTCTCACATCCATACATGACTACTGGAAAAACCATGCATGCTGCATGCTAAGTCGCTTCAGTTGCGTCCGACTCTTTGCGACTCTACGGACTGTATCCCACCAGGCTCCTATGTCCATGTGATTCCCCAGGCAAGAATACTGAAGTGGGTTGCCATTTCCTTTTCCAGGGGATCTTCCTGACCCAGGGATCAAACCCGCATCTCTTATGTCTCCTGCATTGGCAGATGGGTTGTTTATCACTAGGGCCACCTGGAACGTGTGATTTTGGAGCCCAAGAAAATAAAGTTTGTCACTGTTTCCATTGTTCCTCTATTTATTTGCCATGAAGCATAATAAAAAATTATATTTAATGATTAAAATGAACTCTGAATCAGGAGTAAATATCAATTGGCTGTTTCAATTCTCAATAGGACTTATTTTATTATTTTATATAAACAATCTTACCACAAAACCACAGGTTCATGAGGGAGTATACTTTTAAAACAAAGAAAAATTGTGCTGCACCACAAGGTATTTTCAAGTTGCAATTCCAAAGCCTGCATTAGACTTATTTGCTAGCATAAACTTTGCTGAATATGAGGGAGCATGTGAGAAAAACTCATGTGAGGCCTTAGCATGTGAACACTGGTTAATATAGTCCATAGACCTAAGTGAAGTGAAGTGGTAGTTGCTCAGTCTTGTCCAACTCTTTGTGACACTGTGGACTGTAGCTCACCAGGCTCCTTTGTTCATGGAATTCTCCAGGCAAGAATACTGGAATGGGTTGCCATTTCCTTCTCCAGGGGATCTTCCAGACCCAGGGATCTAACTTGGGTCTCCTACATTCCAGGCAGATTCTTTACCAGCTGAGCCAACAGGGAAGTGCTAAGTACAAATGAAACAAGATTTATGTTTTTTTGGTTTAATATATCCTGGTCAACACTCTAGAACCACACACCAGGTTAGGCAGAAGAATCTATTCTAGAACCTGCTTTGGTTAATGTAGTTTCATTGAAAAATAGCTCTGCTCATTTATTTGTGCAAGGTCTGTGGATGTTCTCACACTTAACAGCTGAGCTGAGCAGTTGCAACAGAGATAATATAGCTGGCAAAATCTAAAATATTTATTATCTGACCCTTTAGAGAATTTACCAAACTAGCTCTAAAATACGCATTTTATTTATCTTTCCCCCCTCAAATTACTTGAAGAAATTACATAAACAAAAGTACAACAATAAAGTATGTATATGTGTATTTGTGATTTCTCCTTATCAATCATCATACAATTTAATGAAACTTCAAAATCCATTACTCCGTAGTGAATTCCTCTGACTTCCAATAATCACAACTGGATACCATGTGAGGCCCAGGGGATACAGTTATGAGACTCAGTTCCCAAGATCCAAGAGTTTATGATCTTTTGGGAGAGATATAACACATAAAAGATGAGTAAGTGGGTGTTAATCACTCAGTCGTGTCTGACTCTTTGTGACCCCATGGACTGTAGTCCACCAGGCTCCTCTGTCCATGGAATTTCCCATGCAAGAGTACTGGAGTGGGTTGCCATTCCCTTCTCCACGGGATCTTCCGATCCAGGGACTGTACCCGGGCTTCCACATTGTGGGCAGATTCTTTACTGTCTGAGCCACCAGAGAAGCTCCTATAAAAGATAACTAAAATACAAATCAACATCAGCTAAATTTCAAAGAGCAGTCATAGTCAATAAACACTCTAAGAATTCAGAGAAGTGAAAGAATTATTTAAGGTAAGTAAATTTAGAGGTTTTATTATCAATAACTATCTAAGCCACCAGGGAAGACCCATCCCTGTCGGCTCAGATGGTAAAGAATCTGCCTGCAGTGTGGGAGAGCTGGGTTCAATCTCTGGTTCAGGAAGATCCCTTGGAGAAAGGAATGGCTACCAACTCCAGTGTTATTGCCTGGAGAATTCCATGAATAGAGGACCCTGGCAGGTTATAGTCCATGGGGTCGCAGAGTCAGACATGACTGAGTGACTAACATTTATTATCAATAACAATTTTAAAGGTGAAAAATAAACTTGTTCATCACTAGTAAGATTCACAATTTTGGCAAGATAAGGGAAGAAAATTCCAAAGAAAATAAATAGCTTGAATGATTTTGATATGGGTACATGTATTCGGAACTTACTATAGTTTTATCATTAATATGTTAATATATAGTTTGGGGGCATTTGTTGGTATTTCAACTTACAATATAAATTCATGTCCAATTTATAAGGAATAATACATGAATATATTTTATAGAAATATAATTATTGCATTGTGACTATAAAAACCTTTAACTTGTAACTAAATTTCTCTTTTTCCCCTTTCAAAATGAATAGCTTTTAAATTCAGTGAAATAGTTTAAATAATATTAATAGAACTTGTCATACAATTTGCCCTAATTTTTAAATACAACCATACCTCAGAGATAATCGCTGGTTCAGTTCTGAGGTGAAGAGGTGAGGGGAAGTTGCTCAGCTGTGTCCGACTCTTTGCGACCCCACGGACTGTAGCCTACTAGGCTCTTCCATCCATGGGATTTTCCAGGCAAGAGTACTGGAGTGGGTTGCCATTTCCTTCTCCAGAGGATCTTCCCGACCCAGGGATCCAACCTAGGTCTCCCGCATTGTAGGCAGACGCTTTAGCGTCTGAGCCACCAGGGAAGTCTCAGGTTCAGTTCTAGACCACTGCAATAAAACAAATATTGTTAATAAAGTAAATTGCTTTTTAATTAAATTTCAGTGCATATAAAAGTTATGTTTACCTTATTCTGTAGTCTGTTAAATGTGTGATAACATTCTGTCTAAAAATACACATATCTTTATTTTAAAATACTTTATTGCTTAAAAATGCTAAGCATCATCTAAATCTTGAGCAAGTCATAATCTTTTTTGCTGGTGGTGGGTCTTCCCTTGATGTTGATGGCTGATGACTGATTAATGATGGCTGGTAAAGGTTGGAATGGCTGTGGCATTTTCTAAGTGGAGTGACTGTGATATCAACAAAGTTTATTTCATATTCTAAGCCCTGTGATGCTATTTCCACAGTCTTCACAGCATCTTTACCAAGAGCAGATTTCATCTCAAGAAACCACTTTCTTTGCTAATCTAGAAGAAACAACTCCTTGTTCAAGTTCTATCATGCGATTGCATCAATTCAGTCACATCACCAGGCTCCATTTCTAATTTTAGTTCTCCTGCGGTTTCCACCACATCTGCAGTTACTTCCTCCACTAAAGTCTTGCCTCCCTCAAAGTCATCCATCAGAGTTGGAATCAATTTCTTTCAAACTCCTATTAATGTTGATATTTTGGCCTCTTCCTATGAATCACAAGTGTTCTTAAAAGCATCTGGAATGGTAAATCCTTTCCAGAAGGTTTTCAATTTACTCTGGCCTAAATTCATCAGATAAATCACTACGTATGGCAGCTATAAACCTATAAAATATACTTCTTAAATAATAAGATTCAAAAGTCAAAATTACTCTTTGATCTATGGTTGCAGAATGGATGCTTTGCTAGCAAGGATAAAAATGACATTAATCTTGAACATCTCCATCAGAGCTCTTGGGTGACCAGGTGCATTGTCAATGTGCAGTAATATTTGGAAAGGAATCTTCTTTTCTGAGCAATAGGTCTCAAATTTGGGATTAAAATATTTAGCAGGCTATATTATAAGCAGATGTGCTGTCATTCAGGCTTTGTGGTTTCGTGTATAGAGCACAGACAGAGTAGATTTAGCACAATTCTTAAGGACGCTAGGATTTTCACAATGTTAAGTGAGCATTGGCTTCAACTTCAAGTCACCAGCTGCATTAGCCCCAAACAGGACAGTTAACCTGTCTTTTGATACTTTGAAATCAGGCACTGACTTCTCTTGAGAGAACTAGAATGGCATCTTCTTCCAATACAAGGCTGTTTTGTATACATAGAAAATCTATTTTTTGAAAGTGAAAGTGAAAGCGTTAGTCACTCAGTTGTGTCCCATTCTTTGCAACCCCATGGGCTGTAGCCTGCCAGGCTCCTCTGTCTATGGGATTCTCCAAGCAAGAATCCTGGAGTGGGTTGCCTTGCCCTTCTCCAGGGGATATTCCCTACCCAGGGATCCAACCTGGGTTTCCCACATTTCAGGCAGATTCTCTACTGTTGGAGCGTAGCACTAACTACCTTAGCTAGATCTTCCGGATAACATGCTTTAACTTCTACATTAGCACTTGCCGCTTCACCTTGTGCTTTTATGTTATGGCGATGTCTTCTTTCCTTAAATCTCATGGACTAAACTCGGGGAGCTTCAGACTTTTCTTCTGCTCCACCTTCACAGTCTTAACAGAAATAGAGTTAAGACCTTCTCTGAATTAAGCTTTGACTTAAGGGAAAGTTGAGGCTGGTTTGATCTTCTATCCAAACAACTAAAACTTTCTTCATGTCTGTAAGAAGGCTGTTTTGCTTTCTTATCATTTATGTGATCACTAGAGTAGCACTTCTAATTTCCTTCAAGAACTTTTTCTTTGCATTCATAAATTGGCTAACTCTTTGGTACAAGAGGCCAACTTTTGGTCTGTCTTTGCTTTCCACATCTTTCTCACTAAGCTTAATCATTTCTGGCTTTTGATTGAAAGTGAGGGGTGTGTGACTGTTCCTTTCACTTGATTACCTAGAGGCCATGTTATGGTTGTTAATTGGCCCAATTTTAATATTGTTCTATCTCAGGGAATAGGGAGGCCCAAGGAGAGGTAGAAAGATGGAGGAATGGCTAGTTGGTAGAGTAGTTAGAACTCACACAACATTTACTGGTTAAGTTCACTGTCTTATATGGGTGGCATGGATCATGGCTCCCCAAAACAATTACAGTAGTAAAATCAAAGGTCACAGATTACAGATCACCATAGCAAATATAATAATAATGGAAAAGCTTGAAATATTTGGGGAATTACCAAAATGTGACACAGAAACATGAAGTGAGCAAATGCTGTTGGAAAAATGGTGCTGATGTACTTGCTTGAAGTAAGTGTTGCCACAAACATGAAGAAACCTGAAAAAAAAAGCCCTCAGGATCTGCAAAGCACAATAAAGTGAAGCACAAAACCAGGTATTCCTGTACCTAGGCATGTGTACTAAGTTGCTTCAGTCACGTCAGAATCTTTGTGATCTTATGGACTGTAGCCCTCCAGGCTCCTCTGTCCATAGGATTCTCTAGGCAAGAATACTGCAGTGGGTTGCTGTGCCCTCCTCCAGGGAGGCTTCCTAACCCAGGGATCGAACCCCCATCTCTTATGTCTCTTGCATTGGCAGGAAGGTTCTTTACCACTAGAGCCAACTAGAAAGCTTAACTGTATTGTATCCTAGCACATCAAAAGAGACAAGGGGCTAGAGAGAACAGTAGTATGTATTTCCAACTTAATTCATGTGTTTTAATTTCATGAACCACAATTGTTAAGAACATTAAAAGGTTTGGTAATATGTAAGAAACACAAGCTGGAATCAAGATTGCCGGGAGAAATATCAATAACCTCAGATATGCAGATGACACCACCCTTATGGCAGAAAGTGAAGAGGAACTCAAAAGCCTCTTGATGAAAGTGAAAGTGGAGAGTGAAAAAGTTGGCTTAAAGCTCAACATTCAGAAAACGAAGATCATGGCATCCGGTCCCATCACTTCATGGGAAATAGATGGGGAAACAGTGGAAACAGTGTCAGACTTTATTTTGGGGGGCTCCAAAATCATTGCAGATGGTGACTGCAGCCATGAAATTAAAAGATGCTTACTCCTTGGAAGGAAAGTTATGACCAACCTAGATAGCATATTCAAAAGCAGAGACATTACTTTGCCAACAAAGGTCCGTCTAGTCAAGGCTATGGTTTTTCCAGTGGTCATGTATGGATGTGAGAGTTGGACTGTGAAGAAGGCTGAGTGCCGAAGAATTGATGCTTTTGAACTGTGGTGTTGGAGAAGACTGTTGAGAGTCCCTTGGACTGCAAGGAGATCCAACCAGTCCATTCTGAAGGAGATCAGCCCTGGGATTTCTTTGGAAGGAATGATGCTAAAGCTGAAACTCCAGTACTTTGGCCACCTCATGTGAAGAGTTGACTCATTGGAAAAGACTCTGATGCTGGGAGAGATTGGGGGCAGGAGGAGAAGGGGATGACAGAGGATGAGATGGCTGGATGACAGCACCAACTCGATGGATGTGAGTCTCAGTGAACTCTGGGAGTTGGTGATGGACAGGGAGGCCTGGCCTGCTGCAATTCATGGGATCGAAAAGAGTCGGGCACGACTGAGCGACTGAACTGAACTGAACTGAAAATGAATTATTATTAGAGTGAAAGTTATGGCTACAACCTTAGAAAATCTGTTACTCCTGGTTGACAACCTTGGGAGTTCCCCAGGTGGGAACTGGCCCCTACACACGGGAGGCAAGTAGAGACAGAAGAAACAGGCAGATCGTTTTAGACTTGTAGGTGTCAGGTTTAATAAGCAAGGGAACTGACAGACAAAAGAGGTTTGTTTTGGGCAGGTGCAAGACGAGTATATCTTGGCACTTGCCAATCAGAATCTGTATATAAAAGTTTATACAGAGGTCTAAATACTGGATTCGGTCACATAAACCATCCAGATGGCTTCAACAACATATTGCTCTTTCATGGCTATGTCCCAAAAGCAACTCCTAGACGGGGAATGTGGGCAGAACTTACAATCCAAGAACAAGGAGCAGGTGAGGAGACTCCAATTCCCCAGGTCACAGTCAAGCATCAGAAGGCAGTCAGGTCTTCTTGATGATTTTCTCCAATAGTTACAAGTTCAAAGGAAAAGAAACATGTTAAAAGCATATTAAATGTTGTTTCAGTATGGGGGAGTATGGGCAGTATGGGAAGTATGGGCAGTTTTGAATGCTTATGCTTTCCTTATTTTAGAATATATTTCTAGAATTTCCTTAGATAAAATTAAAATTAAGAAAATATCTCTTTTTTTAAAGTTCAGCTCTACTACAGTTTTAGTGTGAATATAGAGAAAAATCTGAACAATATGATTATGGAGTATAGGAATCATAGTCTTAAGTAGGATACTAGAAGGAGTTTTTAATTAAATACAATAGTATCAATTATATGGCATCATAACAAAAAATAATTGGTGAAATTAGAGACAATCGTTTTTGGTGTTAAAATGTTTTAAAAACATTTTGATTTGCTAAAGAACTAAAATTATTGAACATTATGCAATGTTTTCTAGATGATTCAAGATCATCTATCTTTAACTCATTACATACTATATATGCCACTCCATGTGTGTCCACAGATTTGGTCAATCTATGGGATTTGTCCTGCTGTGAGTACATGGGAATACTGTTTGCTATTCTTTAGTTCTCTCCTCTGCATATGACCTTGCAGGGACCTTGAGTCTGTGAAATACAGTGCCCTCTCCCATGCATGTTAGTTTTGACTTGTTTCAGCAAGTGCAGTATGGTTTGTCTTGCCATGCATGCTACTTCACTCCAGTCGTATCTGACTCTTTGCAACCCCATGATCTATAGCCCACCAGGCTCTTCTGTCCATGGAATTCTCCAGGCAAGAATACTGGAGTGCATGGCCATTCCCTTCTCCAGGTCTTACCAGGTCTTAACAAATATTGTGCACTTCTGCTTGCTTTCTAATGCCCTTATTAGCTCTCTAAGAAGCATATGCCTTGGATACCTGCTGGTCCTAGAATGAAACCCACGGAGAACACGGGAACCCCCTCTACAGCCCAGCTGACCCACACCCTGAATCAGAGCTGCCTTGGTAGCCCCATAGGTCTGTGAACAACAAGAATAAACATAATTTTAATATTATTACACATTATGTTTATTATAATGTATAATCTGA